>NC_040101.1:23872500-26372500 GCF_003369695.1 Bos indicus x Bos taurus
TGTCCATTGAGTTGGTGATACCATCCAACCATCTCATCCTCTATCACCCCCTACTCCTCCTGCCTTCAATTTTTCTTAGCATCAGGGTCTTTTCCAGTCAGTCAGCTCTTCACATCAGGTGGCCAAAGTATTGGAGCTTCAGCTTCAGCATCAGTCCTTCCAGTGAATATTCAGGGTTAATCTCCTTTAGGATCTCCTTGCAGTCCAAGGGACTCTCAAGATTCTTCTCCAAAACCATAGTTCAAAAGTATCAATTCTTTGGCTCTCAGCCTGAAAGAAATGGTCCAACTCTCATATTCGTACATGACTCTTGGGAAAACCATAGTTCTTACTATATGGACCTTTGTAGGCAAAGTAATGTCTCTGCTTTTTAATATGCTGTCTATGTTTGTCATTGCTTTTCCTCCACAGAGCAAGTGTCTTTTAACTTTGTGGCTGCGGTCACTATCTGCAGTGCTTTTGGAGCCCAAGAAAATAAAGTTTGCCACTGTTTCCATTGTTAACCCATCTATTTGCTATGAAGTGATGGAACCGGTGCCATGATCTTAGTTTTCTGAATGTTGAGCTTTAAGTCAACTTTTTCACTCTCCTCTTTCACCTTCATCAAGAGGTTCTTTAGTTTCTCCTTGCTTTCTGCCATGAGGGTGGTGTCATCTGCATATATGAAGTTATTGATATTTCTCCCGGCAATCTTGATTCTAACTTATGCTTCTTCCAGCCTAGCATTTCACATTTTGTACTTTGCATATAAGTTAAATAAGCAGGGTGACAATATACAGCCTTGACATACTCCTTTCCCAGTCCATCGTTTCATGTCCAGTTCTAACTGTTGCTTCTTGACCTGCATACAGGTTTCTTAGAAGAGAAGTCAGGTGGTCTGGTATTCTCATCTCTTTAAGAATTTTCCACAGTTTGTTTTGATCCACACAGTCAAATTCTTTAGCATAATCAGTGAAGAAGAAGAATTTTTTTTTTCTGGAATTCTCTTGCTTTTTTTATGATCCAACAAATGTTGACAATGTGATCTTTGGTTCCTCTGCCTTTTCTAAATCCAGCTTGCACATCTGGAAGTTCTTGGTCCATGTAGTGTTGAAGCCTAGCTTGGAGGATTTTGCCTAGCTAGCATGTGAAATGAGTGCAATTGTGTGGTAGTTTTAACATTCTTTGGCATTACTCTTTTTAGGATTGAGATAAAAACTGACCTTTTCCAGTCCTGTGTACTTTGCTGAGTTTTCCAAATTTGCTGGCATATTGAGTGTAGCACTTTAATAGCATCATCTTTTAGAATTTGAAATAGCTCAGCTGGAGTTCTATCAACTCCACTAGCTGTGTTCATAGTGATGTTTCCTAAGGCCCACTTGGCTCACAATCCAGGATGTCTGGCTCTAGGTGAGTGATCACACCATCGTAGTTATCTGAGTTAAGATCTCTTTTGTATAGTTCTCATGTGTATTCTTGCCACCTCTTCTTAGCATTTGCTTCTGTTAGGTCCATACCATTTCTGTCCTTTATTGTATCAATTCTTTCGTGAAATGTTCCTTTGGTATCTCTGATTTTCTTTTTTTTTTAATTTAATTAATTAGTTTATTTTACTTTACAATATTGTATTGGTTTTGCCATACATTGACTTGAATCTGCCATGGGTGTACATGTGTTCCCCATCCTGAACCCCCCCTCCCACCTCCCTTCCCATCCCATCCCTCTGGATCATCCCAGTGCACCAGCCCCAAGCACCCTGTATCATGCATCAAACCTGGACTGGCGATTTGTTTCACATGTGATATTATACATGTTTGAATGCCATTCTCCCATATCATCCCACCCTCGCCCTCTCCCACAGAGTCCAAAAAACTGTTTAATACATCTGTGTCGCTTTTGCTGTCTCTCATACAGGGTTATCGTTACCTTCTTTCTAAATTCCATATATATACATTAGTATACTGTATTGGTGTTTTTCTTTCTGGCTTCACTCTGTATAATAGCCTCCAGTTTCATCCACCTCATTAGAACTTATTCAAAAGTATTCTTTTTAGTAGCTGAGTAATATTCCATTGTGTATATGTACCACAGCTTTCTTATCCGTTCATCTGCTGATGGACATCTAGGTTGCTTCCATGTCCTGGCTATTATAAACGGTGCTGCGATGAACATCAGGGTACATGTGTCTCTTTCAGTTCTGGTTTCCTCGGTGTGTATGCCCAGCAGTGGGATTGCTGGGTCATAAGGCAGTTCTATTTCCAGTTTTTTAAGGACTCTCCACACTGTTCTCCATAGTGGCTGTACTAGTTTGCATTCCCACCAACAGTGTAAGAGGGTTCCCTTTTCTCTTCACCCTCTCCAGCATTTATTGCTTGTAGACTTTTGGATCACAGCCATTCTGACTGGCATGAAATGGTACCTCATTGTGATTTTGATTTGCATTTTTCTGATAATGAGTAATGTTGAGCATCTTTTCATGTGTTTGTTAGCTATCTGTATGTCTTCTTTGGAGAAATGTCTATTTAGTTCTTTGGCCCATTTTTTGATTGGGTCGTTTATTTTTCTGGAATTGAGCTGCAGGAGTTGCTTGTATATTTTTGAGATTAGTTGTTTGTCAGTTGCTTCATTTTCTATTCTTTTCTCCCATTCTGAAGGCTGTCTTTTCACCTTGCTAATAGTTTCCTTTGTTGTGCAGAAGCCATTTGTTTATTTTTGCTTTTATTTCCAATATTCTGGGAGGTGGGTCATAGAGGATCCTGCTGTGGTTCATGTCGGAGAGTGTTTTGCCTATGTTTTCCTCTAGGAGTTTAATAGTTTCTGGTCTTACGTTTAGATCTTTAATCCATTTTGAATTTATTTTTGTGTATGGTGTTAGAAGGTGTTCTAGTTTCATTCTTTTACAAGTGGTTGACCAGTTTTCCCAGCACCACTTGTTAAAGAGAGTGTCTTTTCTCCATGGTATATTCTTGCCTCCTTTGTCAAAGATGTCTTTCCCTGTCTGTTGTTTTCTTCTATTTCTTTGCATTTTTTACCTTGGAAGACTGACTTTTCTAAGTTCCCTGACTATTCCCCTCAACCATAAGTTTTAAATTGGTTCATTTTTATGTCTAATTTTCCTTCCCCCCCCCAAAAAAGTTGTTTTTCCTTTTCTTGACAAAACTCATCAGTAGTACATTTCAGATATTTATCAGCACGGTTACTATTATTTTTTACTCATAACTGTTTCTGGGAGGAATAGAGATAGAAAATACATTTTCTTGAATTAACTTCAAAACAGAAGGTATATTTGGAACTGTGAGTACTTGAGAATTTTTAAGTCATTGGTTTAGGTGCTGGTGATGAAATAAAATTAAAAAATACGAATTTTTAAAAACTCTTTGAAAAATCTGGAGGAAAGGGAGGTAACCAAATATGATAGGAGGCAGTAAAGAGAAAGCAAAAATGAGTTATATTCAATATTTTATTTTTCTCATGTAAAAAATATTGTTTAATTTAGAATGAACTTGTAAGCTGGGGGTGTGTGGTCACAGTCTCCACAAGGTAAAGGGAAGGGTTGTCAGCAAAGGTATTGAATTGAGTGGCTCCCTTTCATGATCACTTTCCAGGTGATGATAGTGGTAAAGAATCTGCATGCCAGTGCAGGAGATGCACGAGTCATGGGTTCAATCCCTGGGTTGAAAAGATCCCCTGGAGTAGGAAATGGCAACCCATTCCAGCCTGGGAAATTCCATGGACAGAGAAGCCTGGTGGGCTATAAGTCCATGGGGCCGCAGAGGATCGGACATGCTGAGCTTAGCACACAGTACACTTTCATGATCACAGGGAGTGGTTTTGAACAAAATGGGCTTCTCAGGGGCTGAGGGCCTGTTGGAGAAATAAGGACAGAACAATGCTGTGTGAGCAGAAGGCAGAGTAGGTCTGGCAGGCTCCTTTTGCATGTTTGGGACCCTAACTAAGTACAGGGCAATACAAATTATAGCCAAGAAATTCACTTGCGTGTGTAAAATTAATTAATTTTAACCTCTTAAGAACCTCCCTCAATCCTTTTATCTCAGTTTTGCAGGTAAGATAAAAAAAAAAAAAAAGGTTGGATAGATGATAAGTTATTGAGAAACAGATAAAAAGCCCTGAAGGTAGCAGGAGAACCCAGGCTTCCTGAGTGCTCACTGTCATTTCCACCACCCTCTGCATTGTAACACAGGGGCTTCATGTGTACATACATGATTGTGTGTCTGTGTATGTGTGTGTACAGTGTGATGTGGCAGGGGATTTGTTAACTAAGTACAGCCATGTGCTGTCACCTATAAGGAATCTGTGTATGAGGACAAGTGCTAAATTAAGATCATTGTATCTGTCAGAAACAGTCTTTGACCCTCATGATAATCAAATCCAATGCACTTTGGCATTCTGATGTACTTTGTAATTGAATTTTATTTCATTTGATAGACTGTCTACTGCTGGGTCTATGAGTAGATTATGAGGTTTTTTAATTTACTGTTTTTTTGACATCCCCAAAACATGACGTAAAGTAGAATTTCTTCTGTCTGGGCTCGTGGAGCATAAGCTGGCTTGATGGCAGGAGGATGGGCCAGATGGACTTCTGAGGTCCCTTTCATTTTACAGAATTCATTATTGTCTCATCTCCTGTTGCTCCAAAGGTCCTTTCATAATAAAGCTCATAGGCAAAGCTCTAAACAGGCCCATCCTTTATACAGCATCCCCTGAATTCTTTACAACAGCAGGACTGCAGGTCCTTGAATCTGACATCCACAGCATTTCTGCAATGTTTTCTTTCGTTGTCAGTTATGACCTCGCATGAAATCCAGGCTTCTTGTTTTACTGGGATTTTGAGCATCTCTTCTGTCATCTGAGCAGTTCCCAGGCGGCAGAGAGCCTTTGTCTCTACCAGAGATAATATGCCTTTAAACAGTGTGAAACATCGCTAAGTAATTGCTTTTGTTTTAAGGTCCTTATCTTGGCATAGAAAACATTGAAAAATAAGATTGTGTGGGAAACTATAGCCACTTCATGTCACAGTTTCAGCGAAACTAGACTGTTTGCATTTGTCACTTTTGCTGAAAGAGTGTCTTTATAATGTGTGCGTGGGATTTGCTTTCGCCCTCATGGTAGGAGCCAGCTCTATGGAGTGAAGCCCCTTGTTCTGAGCTTATTGGCTGGCCTTCCTGTAACCCTAGGCTCCAATGAGAAAACAACAAAGACAGGTTTTATGTTCTGTGTTAGAGATGATTTAGATTATGAGAAGGAATTTTCATACAGACACTAGTCATAGGAAGCATATTCAGATCAATGAAAACATAATGGCTTATGGGTTTCCTGTCATAAGATACATTACAGGGAAGAGTTTTAGTCTATGAAAAAAAAACAAAAAAACAAAAAAAGCAAAAAACGGCACTACTATTAGCAATGTGCTTTTATAGTCAGTCATTTCCCTAGTTTTCTCTGAAAGGTTGAAAAATGGATATCAGATTCAGATTTTCAGTGCTTTCAGTTGTACTACTTGAAAATAAAATCTTAAACAGTTGGAATCATTAGCCATAATTCTGTTAACTGATACTTTAATGATATTTAATAGTTGCAGCGTTTGTGATTGCTAGCCTTTATTTTCTAGTTCCCATGTGCCAGACACAGTTCTACCTATACTGATTCATTATTGTGTGTGGTCAGTAGAATTGTCACTTCCATTTTTAACCCATAAGGATCCTGAAGCCTGGAGATGGTGAGCAGCTTACTTATTAGACCAAACAGATGAGCAAGAGGGCTGGGATTCACGCTCGGACATTCTGAGTGGGGAGTCTCTGCTTCCTGAGACAGTACAGCATACAGCCTGGAGCACTATCTGAATCACCAAAGAAAATTAGAGTTAAGGTAATTTTATTGTTCATAATTTATCACCTTCTATATTTTTTGAATGACAGTCTTTGCTGACTATGTAATAAAAAGCCTCTGTTAGCTAGAATATTAATTAGTCAGAAATACCTGTTTATCTGTCATGCTGGGTAAAAGTTGACTTTAGGTGTGTCAAATATCTTCGAAATAGGGCTGATAGATAGATTTCTCTTATAGGAAGGCTGTGAGTCCTGTTCTATAATAGCTGTGTTATAAGAGTCTGTGTTCTCTTTCTTTTGTCAATAACAACAGAAATGTTCTGCAGATCAATGAGTTTCTTTTCATTTAAAGTGCTGTACAATGAATGTCTGTGCCCACTCCCACCCCTCCCAGAACTGTGTGCTGAAAGCTAATCCCCAAGGTGATGGTGTCTTCAGGTGAGGCTTTGGGGGAGGTGATTAGGTCATGAGAGTAGATCCCTCATGGATAGAGTTAATTGCTTTATGAAAGAGGCTCCAGAGAGCTCCTTGCTCCTCTGACGGTGTCCAGAAGACAGCTCACTAGAGCTAGGAAGCGAACAGAAGAATAAGTACTAATATATTGATTCCACTATGCTTCTATTTCCATGTATCATTTAAGAATGTAATTTTCAAGTGAACTGACTATAGCATTTGGAATCTCTAAGTTTAAAACAAGTCTTGTCTAAACTTTAATATTTTTCCTATGATTGCCCTTTGTTAAATGGTGGAATCTTTGAGTGAAATAAGATACTGAAGGTCAGTTCTATTGGACATTGTGAGACACTGGAATCGGAGAGGGAAGGAAGAAGAGAGGGAGGGAAAGAGTAAGAGACACGGCCACAGATAATGTGTAGAAACTCTATACCTGACTCTAGTTTAACATGAGAAAGAGTTACCTTGTTCAGGTTCAGGGGTTGGATGCACTTGGGTCCTTGGAGGAGGTACAAATTGGGAAAGGTGAGCCTGTGATTTGGGGCTGTGACTCCAAAGAGGCAGAGACTGATAATGTTTTATAGGACAGACCTTTATCCCAGTTGATTCCTTTTTCTAACAGACTTGTTTATGGGGTTGTGTTTTTGTGTGTATAAGAAAGAATACATTTACTAGCTTTATAATAATCACTGGAAATTGATATTTGTGTTCAAGATACTCATTTTATGAGCAAACTTTTTTTTTCTGGGGGAAGTGTCTGTTCCATAAAGTGATTATGCCCTGATTACTTGAGAATAAACAATGTTGATTGTATCCTTTTCTTGTCTTTTGAGCTCTGATGGTGTGTTTTTTACTTCTCTGTGTGATCCAGTCACATTCTTTGAAGTTTAATGAAGACATTTAGAATACAGAGAGAGGTCAGTGATCAAGCTGAGAATTCAGGACCAGGGAGGTTGTATGCTAGAGCTGATATGGAAAGTTTCTGGGCATATGATGACAAGAAAACCACCAGGGCATGGTAAAAGAGGGATGGACAGAAAAGACATTCAGAAAATAAAAATAAACTCAACTAAAAATGTTTCATTGTGAGCATATCAGTTAACTGTGGCCTTAGTGACATAAGCCTCCCCTGTATGACTGGGCTGTGGATATTCACTGGAAAACTATAGTAAGATCAGAGATAGAACCCCAGCTTTCTCTCTCTGCCCTGAAAGAAGTTTGGGCAAACAAAGAATAAATTTCATCCTTGCATCAGCCAATTGAATCAACTCATTTCCCTTATTTCTTGCCCTCTTGCCCTTTGCCACTAATAAATGTGTTGAATGAAAAAGAAAACACTATTCTGCTTCCTATAAATCTTTGAATTAGCTACAAATGGGTCTGTGTTGATGACATGAGAGATGGTTTTCTCCTGTACTCATCAGCCATCTCATTTTGCAAACTACAGTTTCTGTGCCACCAGGATGCATAGTGCATTGTTCTATTTCCCAATAATTGGCAGAGAACAATTGAAACTCAAAGAAAAGATCAGTGGCTGAGGAAGACATTATGTCTGTGTCTCCCTGACTGATGGCCCATAGCTCTCCCATCCTGCCCCGCACAGTGGGGCAGTGGCCATGTTCCCTGCTTTCCCCATGCAGAAAGAGAGTAAGCAGAGGCTGGTAAGTAACTTGTTCTTCTAGGACATGGGGGCGGTTTGTCATCTCAAGTCCTGGCCCATTGCTCAGCTCACTGAACCATACAAATACATCTCTTCATCGAGGCTTTTTATGATCTCCTTTCCTCTTCCTAAGCACAATTTTATATAATGGTTGATGGGACATGTGTTGTGATTAAAGCCCCCCAGACGGGTGTACTCTGTACCAGACAATGTGTACAAGGAGCTAGTTCCACAACTTCTCACATTACTTTCTGCCAAATGTCATAAAGAAACTACTGGTTTCCAAAATTAAATAGCTTTGTTTCCTCATGCTTAGAGCCTAGAATGTCCAAGGGGGTGTGTAAAGAAGGGTAATCTCTCAAAGTAATCCCTCACGGGTGACTTTAGCCTTCAGGAAGGAGAAAGTAGTTACCAACTGGCTCCAATAGCAACTCCTTCAAATGATATTTCTCCTCATTTCTGCCCTGATACAGCTCACACTGAAGCAACCTGTGTTTCGTGGCCATATCCTGATAATCTACACTATTGCTGAAGAAACCACGAGACAGCTCTAGGTGTTAATTAGAAATGTCTGGCTGTATTATTTTTCCTGTCTCCCATCACCCTGATGGGCTGCCCTTCCCTTTGAATCACACTGCCATTGTGGCGTCTGGTAGGAACTTAGTGTACTACTGATTCAGTGCTGTCACCAGGCTGGCCCTGCAGAGTGCCCTTATACAACGCTGTTATGCTCCGAGGAATAGTCCCTGCCCCCTGGTGAAGTGTAAAAATCTAAGATGAACTCTGTGCCCTAGAAACTAGCACAGCATTGTAAATTAGCTATACTTCAATAATGAAAAAAAAAAAAAAAACAGGAACGTGTAAGCTGACAGCGACAAAAACTGTACAATGAATATTGCTTTGAACAAGGGTTTTCCTTATATTGCTTGCAAGTTATAAAAATGTACCAGTCTAACTCATCTTCTTTGCAAGTAACAGACAAAATATTTGGGTAAGTATGAAGTACTCTTCATCTCTTTTTCTGTCACTTTTTTTTTTATTTTGAACTTTTTATTTTGTACTGGGGTATAGCCGAATAACATTGTGATAGTTTCAGATGACCAGCTAAAGGACTCAGCCATACATATACACGCATTCATTCTCTCCCAAACCCACTCCTCTCTGGGCTGCCACATAACATGGAGTGGAGTTCCCTGTGCTATACAGTAGGCCCCTGTTGGTTTTCCATTTTGAATATAGCAGTGTGTACACGTCTGTCCTCAGCTCCCTAACTATCCCTTCCTCCTAGCAACCGTAAGTTCATTTCCTAAGTCTGTGAGTCTCTTTCTGTTGTGTAAGTTCACTTGTATATTTCCTTTTACCGTCCACATATAAGAGGTGCCATACAATATTTCTTCTCTGTCTGACTTACTCTACTCAGTATGACACTTTCTGAGTCCATCTATGTTGATGCAAATGGCATTATTTCACTCTTTTTAATAGCTGAGTAATATTCCATTGTATATATGTATCACATCTTCTTGATCCATTCCTCTGCCGATGGACATTTAGGTTGGGAAGCACTCTTCTTTATTAAACCTGCCTGTAGAAATTGAACTCAGCACCTCTACTCTGTGTCGGTGTCTTTCCTTTATACCAGATCTCTGCTGCTCTTCTGCTCTCTGGCTTGATGTGAAAGGAGTCTTGTACTTGACTGTTGTTTACAACACAGAAAGTAACAGGGATGAAAGAGTGGGCAGCAAAATAAACCAGAGGAGAACAGGAGGATGGTACTGTTTGCTCTTCACGGTTTTGTTAAGGCATCTTCTCTCCCCCTGAAGTCTTTTTCAGTTCCTTGATTCAAAATCAGTCCCTTTCTACTTGTGCTCTTACCGGATTTTATTTCAGGTCCCCAATGGTCCTCACTGCATTCTCCATTTGTTGGATCTGAAGTATCTGTGATTATGTCTGATCTCTGACTCAAGCAGACTCTGGAGAGTCCTAATAAGAATAACTAACACTTAATAGGCATGTCTTAGTGACAGGGGTTCAAGAAATGTGATCTCAATGAATCTTTACCTAGTATGCCTTAGGAGCAGAGTCCACTATTCATTGTATTCTATAGATAAAGAGATGCTAAATGATTTGCTCAAGTCGGAGAGGAAATTAGTGTCAAGACTGAGGTTGACAACCCAGAACCCACTGTGGTCTGTGCACAGCTGCTGCCCTGTGGTTTCTGCTTGGCTATCAATTAATGAATATCCAAGGGAGCAGAGTGCCCCACACTTAGCCCGGCCATTTCACTCCTTGCCCCGGGCTGTCGTGTTAGTTTTTCAGCAAGGCTCTAAATGTGACATTCCCCTGGATACCTGTGACTCCCAGTTAAAATCTCCCCTTTTTGTGCTCAGTCCCTGCCAAACTTTCCTTCTTCTATCATTGAATGTGTGTTGATCCCTGTGGGCACTCCTGCCCTCTTCACCTGGTTCATCTCTTCTCTGCCTTCTGATCTCAACTGAAAGTTCCTCATTTAATTTGCCAACAAAAACACCCAATTGCATGTTGTCACAGAACTTTTCTTTTACTAAAGTTGTTACAGTTAGAAGTCTTCATTGTCTCAGGGCCCATGGCTGGTTTTGTTCATCACTGGATCCCCACAACTTATCACAGTGAAAATATCGAAGTTAAAAATATTCAGAAAACAAAGATCATGGCATCCAGTCCCATCACTTCATGGCAAATAGATGGGGAAACAGTGGAAACAGTGGCAGACTTTATTTTTTGGGGCTCCAAAATCACTGCAGACGGTGACTGCAGCCATGAAATTAAAAGACGCTTACTCATTGAAAGAAAAGTTATGACCAACCTAGACAGCATATTAAAAAGCAGAGACATTACTTTGCTAACAAAGGTCCGTCTAGTCAAGGCTATGGTTTTTCCAGTGGTCATGTATAGATGTGAGAGTTGGAGTGTGAAGAAAGCTGAGCACTGAAGAATTGATGGTTTTGAACTGTGGTGTTGGAGAAGACTCTTGAGAGTCCCTTGGACTGCAAGGAGATCCAACCAGTCCATCCTAAAGGAAATCAGTCCTGAATATTCAATGGAAGGACTGATGCTGAAGCTGAAACTCCAATACTTTGGCTACCTGATGCGAAGAATTGACTCACTTGAAAAGACCCTGATGCTGGGAAAGATTGAAGGCAGGAGGAGAAGGGGATGACAGAGGATAAGGTGGTTGGATGGCATCACCAACTCAATGGACGTGAGTTTGAGTGAACTCCAGGAGTTGGTGATGGACAGGGAGGCCTAGCGAGCTGCAGCCCATGGGGTCTCGAAGAGTCTGAACTGAGCAACTGAACTGAACTGAAGACTCTGTTACCTTTCCACTTGGGTCTTACCTGTTGTGAAGGTTTCTGCTTCCTGTTTCTCCTTTTTTGCACCACAACCTTTGTCTTTCTCTAGCCAATTATTGGCATCCAGTCCCATCACTTCATGGGAAATAGATGGGGAATCAGTGGAAATAGTGTCAGACTTTATTTTTCTGGGCTCCAAAATCACTGCAGATGGTGACTGCAGCCATGAAATTAAAAGATGCTTACTCCTTGGAAGGAAAGTTACGACCAACCTAGATAGCATATTCAAAAGCAGAGACATTACTTTGCCAACAAAGGTTCGTCTAGTCAAGGCTATGGTTTTTCCCGTGGTCATGTATGGATGTGAGAGTTGGACTGTGAAGAAGGCTGAGCACTGAAGAATTGATGCTTTTGAACTGTGGTGTTGGAGAAGACTCTTGAGAGTTCCTTGGACTGCAAGGAGATCCAATCAGTCTATTCTGAAGGAGATCAGCCCTGGGATTTCTTTGGAAGGAATGATGCTAAAGCTGAAACTCCAGTACTTTGGCCACCTCATGTGAAGAGTTGACTCATTGGAAAAGACTCTGATGCTGGGAGGGATTGGAGGCAAGGGGAGAAGGGGACGATAGAGGATGAGATAGCTGGATGGCATCACTGACTCGATGGACGTGAGTCTTGGTGAACTCTGGGAGCTGGTGATGGACAGGGAGGCCTGACGTGCTGTGATTCATGGGGTCGCAAAGAGTGGGACACGACTGAGTGACTGATCTGATCTGATCTGATCTGAGCCAATTATTGTGGGACATTTCAAGATACACATCACCCAAATCAGAGGTCTTCAACACTTGATGACTATTAAAGTCACCTAGAGAGCTCTTAAAAATGTTATAGCTGCACCCACTCCTGTTCAGTTACATTGGAATCTGTTTGGACTGCATTCCTGGTATAGGCATTTTTTATTCCCTTAGAGGATTCTTAAGTGAGAACTACTAATTTGAATAGTAATTGTGCACGATAGGGGCTCTGTAAAGACATGCTCTTTGCCGCACAGGTATGTGGATCTCCTAAATACAGACAAGTGAAGTTCAGCAGGAGGTGAACTTGTATGATTGAAGGGACTCTTGCAAACTCCTCAGAGTGATGGGAAGAAACCAACTTTTTATGAGACACAAGGGTTTCTGCTTGCTTGTGTTTTTAATGAAATCTCTTTGACTTCTGTATCATTTGATTTGCCTGTTCTTTTGCCCTAGGCAGATTTTTGTAAGCATTTTCAGTAAACTCGGCATGAGGACTTTTGTATAGCTGTCTATATATATATATATATATATATATATATATATATATATATGTTTCAAATAGTCTATTTAGCTCTTCAAAGTTGCAAACTAACCTTCCTTTCCAATTGGAGTGACTTTTTCAATTGACTGTGTTTTTCTGATTCAAAAAAAAAAGTACACAAATGATAAAGAATAAATATTCGTATTTGATACCCTGTGCAGTTCATATTTGACTACCTACTTAACCTTGGCCTGTCTGATTTCATTTACCAACAGCAAAATGTGACCTGTATTTTTACTTTTATTTATTTTTTTTAGCAATAGACTTTAAATACTTCGAGTGATGTTTTAAAACGTCTTCTAAAAGCTGTTCTTATTTCAATATAATAAATCATAGATATATAAACCCTGGAAGTATGCATTTTAAAACTTAAGTGGGGGGCACACATTGGAGAGACTAATGCATCGGGGCTCATAGAAATCACAATGAAAGATTTTAAATAGAATTTGGCTTGAGACAGGGTTTCATAAGCATTTGAGGGAATGATTGAGTGGCTTTTAAGTGAGGGAAAAGCAATGGGTTTTGCCTGTAGGCTTTTAATTTACACATAGAAAATGTATTCCCAAGTGAGATATGTTGTTACCTCATGATTTTGCCACACCTAAAAAGTAGCTGATTCCTGCTTTGTGCTGATTATGTCCTTAAAGTAATAATAAGCCACAGGGCTTCCAGTAAAAATGCAGAGAGAGGAGGGAGGAGAGTTCCTTTTTTGGTTATGAGTTTCTAGAGTTCAATGGGGCGAGGGGTGGGGGGAGTATTTTCTGCAACTATTGATCTCAAGTATTTTCCTATCACTAATATTCTAAAAGGACCTATTCTGCTAGAATATAATCCATAAAATTTGATGAAAAAAGTTCCCACTGTAGGACAGAAGTTGCCAAGTAGCCAAAAAAAAGAAAAGAAAAAAGAATTCATAGGGGACAAGTGAAAAGAAGACATATGCATGGGAAACTAGGGAACAGATTTGGGATTTCTGTAATATTCTTGTTCTGAAGAGTGCTTCTGTGACTTTGGAGACCGGAAGTCAATGTATGTCTTTGCATTATCTTTTAAGGATGTGTGTTATATATATATATACACACACACACACACATACACACACATACATACACACACATACACACACACATACACACACACACACACATACATACACACACACACATTATATATGGGCTTCCCAGGTGGCACAGTGGTAAAGATTCCCCTGCCAGTGCAGCACATGCAGGAGATGTGGATTCGATCCGGGGGTCGGGAAGATGCTCTGGAGAAGGAAATGGCAATCTATTCCAGGATTCTTGCCTGGAAAATCAGGCACAACTTAGCAACTAAGCATTGACAATAATGTGTGTGTGTGTATGTGTATTCATTTATACCTGCCACATACTTGGTGCCCAGTAAATCTTACAAGAATCTGAAGGTACAAAAATCTAAGACAACCATCCTGGCTTGTTTTGAATGGCTTTTAGTTTATATCTGTTACTGTGGGGTATTATTTACAGTGCCCATCTCAAAACCATCCTAGTAAATTGATAATATATATGGTCACTTTCCTTAGAAGCAATATGTCCAACCTCTTGGGCTTGATTCCCTAAGGTGCAACTGATTAGGCAAATCCTGAAATTTGAAAATGATCTTTGATTTGGGCTGAAACATCATCCTCATGTCTGAAGTTGTCCCTAGATTCCCAGCACTGAGAAATGATAAATGAGTCTGTGTGTAACCAGCAGGCATCCTCAGAGGTGGGTGAGGACCTGAGATATTTAACAGCTCCATTAATGACCTGGAAGAGCTTGATAAGCAGCTTGCTAATGAAACCTGCAGATGACACTTAATTGTGTAGGTGTTGGAAGTGACAACTGAAGCATGAATTTAAAAAAAGGCTCCAAGCCCAGGCAGGAGCTGGAACACAAAAGTCCACTTAGGCTAACTTTGTGAAGTAGTTCTGCATCTCTGAGATTGTCAGCTCCTATGTAAACATTACATTAGTGATGGATCTGAAAATGCTTGGGATGAATGTACAACTCAGTACAAATTAGTTAATTCAGATTTTAAGAGCTGCATCGTAACACCAAAAGTCATTCTTTCTTCCACTATTTCAAGAGTCCCTCAGTCTACAGTAAATATACTACTGGGCATCACGGGATCCATGACCCTCTTGAAATAGTTTGCCTGGTATTTGGTGTGTGCCTGTGAGCACTGTGAGTGCATGGCTGGGTGTTTTTCTGGGGAGGGTATCTGTAACTCTCATCATGCATTCAATGTTGTTGTCAATGAGAAACACATTAAGAATCTCTATACTGGTCTGATGTGAATTGACGACTCATTGGAAAAGACCCCGATGCTGGGAAGGATTGAGGGCAGAAGGAGAAGGGGATGACACAGGGTGAGATGGTTGGATGGTATCATCAACTCAGTGGTCATGAGTTTGAGCAAACTCCGGGAAGTGGTGAAGGGCAGGCCGGGTGTGTTGCAGAGTCGGACAGACCACAACAGCAACTGCTCTGTGAGCTTCTTGTAAGTTGTTCTTGTTGTTTTTCACTGTTCTGCCCACACACTGAATTTCTGTGCCCTCAACATGCCAAAATGGCTCTGAGCTCAGGGCTTGGGCAGTTGCTGTTACTGTGCCATTCCCCAGATACTAATATTTTCAAGGTCTAAACTGTTAAGCCATCTTCAGGCACTTGCTATCACTATGTCTTCCTTTGTTTTCCTAACAAGACAAGAGTAGCTAAATATGGCATGTTCTTGTTTATTTTTTCTGTTCCCCTGTGTGCTGCTGTCCAGTAAACCACCAGTTCCTTGAGAATAGTGTCCTTGACTTTCTTGCTCATGGATCTTTGATAGATCCTCAATGGTTATTTGTGCCAGGGAAGGAGGAAGGAAAGAAGGAAATGATTGTAGATTACATAGTATCTGTCACATAGTATATACAGTTTATATATAAATGGTTTAATGACTAAAGAACTGACAGGATATATGAATGATAAGTAAGACTCACTGAAAGTGAAAGTTGCTCACTCGTGTCTGACTCTTCGCCCCCATGAACTATGCAGTCCATGGAATTCTCCAGGCCAGAATACTGGTGTGGGTAGCCTTTCCCTTCTCCAGGGGAATCTTCCCAACCCAGAGATTGAACCTAATTCTCCCACATTGCAGGTGGATTCTTTTACCAGCTGAGCCACAAGGGAAGCCCGAGACTCACTGAGATTGTTTTAAAGATGTGATGGGAAGGGTGAGACCTGAGCAGTGGAAAAATTCACCCTATTTTTCTTTGACACAATAGTGATTTTTACTCTCTAGCCTACAAACCTTTTACATTATCCAATTCATAGATAGTTCTAGGTGGTGCCTTTGGTTCTAAAAAGAAACTATCCAGTCACACTTTCTCTGTGTTGTAAGGATGAACTGATCCATTTCTTGGATACACACAGGTGCTTTGTTTCAACAGCTGACAAGATGAACTCCTGGCATATCGAATTCTATCCAGAATTCAGTTTTGAGGAGAAATACACTAAAAGCATTGTGTGTCTGCTTTCATTTAACAGGACTAGAATTTTCCAGAAATGCAGCCTAAATGGAGTGGCATTTTTATCATGGGGTTTCTGTTCTACAATCAAAATACACCCTTCAAATCAGAAAGCAGTGTCCTAAATTCTCCTCCTCACAGGAGTCATTCTCTTCTGATTGCGGAAAATGAATTTTTCCTTTTTGGCTGAAACCTTTACTCCTATTCTTATTTGATGGATTCATATCTCACATCTGATTTACCCTGTCACGTGTTTAAAAGTGACCATTTACTCTGAAAGCCTGAGAGCCTTGGATACTACATTGCAGAATAAAAGAAAATATCTGACCTTTATATGTAAGCATCAGTTATTGAGCCAAATCTAGCAGTATCTAAGATTTGGAAAGATTAACAAATGTATTGATATCTGTTTAGCTAAATCTCTCCCTTAGGCTAGTTTTTAAGAGTTAAGTCTTTTGGTTGGTGAGACCTCTTCCCATAGGAACCTGTGCTTGTGGGACCAGTTCTTTGAAATTCTTGGGATAAAATTATGTACTTGTGGAGCAACAAATCCAATTTCATATACTAATACTCTTTATTAAATGGGCTTGAAGTCAGAATTTGAAACTGAGGGATATAGCATTTATTTACTGATTATCCTCTCTTTATACAAGCCATTAGCTAGAGCTGGCATTTTAGTGGTATCATGTATATGCCAAAAATACTGGAAAAAAGATTTCCCCTAAAAATCCAGATTCATTTCTAGACTCTTGTAGTTTTTACTGAATAATTAACAATAGTGTTTGACACTGTCATCCTCTTGACAGACTCTAACTTGGAACATCTGGTGTTATTTAGCCAAGAGCCTGGTTCTATTCTCCCAGTACAAAAGGGTTCTGATTAATTAATCATTGCCCAACCTGAATAATACATTAAAGATAAACTTCAATGCTTAGGAAAAAAACAAAGGGGAAAGTTTTCTTATGTTACAGAAGATGGAATTTCCTATGAATAGAAATATTAAAATGAGTAAGTTTTAGCACCTACCCAAGGTCCTCAGCTGGAAGTGAAAGAGACAGAGTGTCTTCTTAGATAGCTATGGGTTTGGGTTCAACCAGCAGAGCTCACCACCTGTCCCAGGGTGTTTATATCTCCTGTCTCGGCACCCTTTCTTGACTTCGGTCAGTGCTTTTGTCTCACACCAAATGCATTCTGTGCCAAGAAAGACTCAAGGAGAGGGGAGTTCAGTGAGAGTCTAGGTGGCGAATTCTGTATGAACTTTATCTGTGTCATTCCCTATTGTGTACCCAGTGCCCATTGAAATCCCTGATCCCAGCAGGTGCTCAGTGGGTTGTTTGTTCAATTTACAAATGGAGATCCTTTTGCTGTGCCCACCAGGTTCCCAAGCGATCATTACCCTCTTATCAAAGGCTAGAAGTTGGTGCAATGTCTTTCTGTTTTTCTCTGTATGAATGTTGCTCTGTGACTCACAGAGATTTTATATCCAGAATCTTATAAAATGCCTAAAGTGTATGATCTTCATTGGGTTAAATAATAACCTGTTTATGATTTGTGTTGCTTTTTCTCTCTTTTTAAGAGCGCTTTACATTGGTTTTTCAAACAGAGTCTCTGTTACTGGCATTAAATGTGGCCCTCTTGCGTGGCTTTGTCAAAATACACCCCCTCCATAAATACTATCTTTTGATTCTCTAGTTATGTCCCTTTTGCGGCCTTTCATTTAGGCCTAATACAGATTGCTTTTCTATTCCATCCCAAAAGTTATCTCACCTGCAGTCTGAATGAGTATGAAAAGTTGCACATAACTAACTTATATTTAGCTGTGAGATATCCCACGGACAGAGGAGCCTGATGGTTTACATCCTGTGGGGTCACAAAGAGTTAGATATGATCTAGCGACTAAACAACAGCAACAACTTACACTCCTGTATTCTTACCTGGAAAATCCCCTGGAGAGAGGAGCCCAGTGGGCCTCAATCCATGGGGTCACAAAAGAGTCAGATATAACTTAGAGACTAAACATCAGCTTACAGTTATTTATCCACTCAAGCATATTTACTTTGCAAATATTAATCCAAGGCAAGGTCCTCATCACTGGAGATACAGCAGTGAATAAAAGAGAAGGTTCCTGCTTTCATGGATCTTACATTCCTAATTGGAAGACAAAGTAACAAATTAATGTAGGTTATGCTATTTCAAGTGGTGGTAAGTGCTGTGAAGAAAAGTAAGGCAGAGTAAGTAGAAAGACAGTGAGATGCTATTCTCAGGTTATTTGTGTTTTTTCGAAGGAACTTACTGGGCATTACTTCCCTGGTAGCTCAATTGGTAAAGAATCCACCTGCAATGCAGGAGACCCCGGTTCGATTCCTGGTTCAGGAAGATCCCCTGGAGAAGGGAAAGGCCACCCACTCCAGTATTCTGGCCTGGAGAATTTCATGGGCTGTATAGTCCATGGGGTCGCAGAGTCAGACACGACTGAGCGACTTTCACTTCTCTGACTATGCTGTATAATGTAACAGGCCCCATCCTCATCCTCCATCCTCCTCTCTCTGTTTCCTTTCCTTTCATAGTATTTACTGTCACCTGAAAAATTATTTATACATTTATTTATGGGGTTCCTGGGTAGCTCAGATGGTAAAGAATCTGCCTGCATTGCAGGAGGCCCGGATTCAATCCCTGAATCAGGAGTCAGAAAGATCCCCTGGTGAAAGGAATGCATCCCACTCTAGTATTCTTGCCTGGAGAATTCCATGGACAGACCATGAGTTTGCAAACAGTTGGACACGACTGAGCGACTAATACCTATGTCTCATTCTTTGTACTTAACTTTCAGTCTAATGATGTAGATAGGAAATACATAAAAATAGCTAAAACATAATATGGAAAATAAGCAAGCCGATAAGAGAGGTACAGAACAGTATCAAGGGGCATTGAAAAAGTGAAAGGGCCCACCTGAGTGGCAGTAAAGGCTTCTCAGAAGAGGGGTGTCAGCATGGGCCCAGGTAAAGATGGAACTCCATTCACAGGAACAACTTGATCAAGGACATGGCATTGGGAAAATTCTGGCAATGCACCGAAGTAACACATGGTCCACTTTGGCTTGAGTGCAGGGAGAGAGCCGGATACTACTGAGAGAACAGCATAAAGTTCCCTTGGTGCCAAATTTTAAAGGGCTTCAAATGCCAAAGTGAAAAATTTGAATACAAGAGCCACTTATAAAATATGTATTTGAAACGTGTCTCCTGATTATCAGAGTAATTGATTTTCATTATGTAAAATGTAGTCAGTTCCTAATAATAAAGTTTCAGGCCAACACATGACTTAATCAGAGCTATGGTAACAAAATAATAACCGATCAGTAGTGTATAGACAATTTCAGACTGAAAAGAGTTGCAGAATAATCATGTAAGTTTATTGACGTCACCCACAGTAGTTTTGTTTTGTTTTTAACTATGTGTTCTGCTGACGTCTGGGTTCTGTCTAAAATAAAATTGAATGCCAGATGGGCCTTTTCCAGAAACCTTATGAAATTCAAATACATAGCCACTATCATGGTTAAGGGACTGTTTGAGAGACGTCAGGTTTTCTCTGTTTACTGCTCTTTCCTGCACCTTCTCCTTGAATGGCTGTCCAGAGTGTTGTGAATCCTCAAGGGATATTGATCCTAATTAAAGACTGAACTCTGGAAGGATTTCATTTTATTTTGAAATGTTTATTTTGTATTGGGGTACAGCCGATTAATGATGTTGTGACAGTTTCAGGTGAACAGTGAAGGGACTCAGCCATGCATGTATCCATTCTCTCCCAAACCCCCTCACATCCAGACTTCCACGTAACATTGAGCAGCATTCCCTGTGCTATATAGTAGGTCCTTGGGGTTAATGCCATTTTAAATATAACAGTGTGTGCATGTCCATCCCGAACTCCCTAAGTACTCCTTCCTCCCGGCAACCATAAGTTCATTCTCTGAGTCTGTGAGTCTCTGTTTTATAAGTAAGTTCATCTGTATCATTTCTTTTTAGATTCTGGGAGGATTTTAAATCCCAACAATTAATAGATGGATTTAGAAAGCCAAATCATCTCTTCCCGGGAATCCAAGTCCTTTATCTTTTTCAGATTCTTTGCTGGAATAATAAATGTCTTCCTTCTGATACACAAGAGAAGCAGTTCAGTATCTAATGTAAAGAGTTTATATTCCTTTTGCATTTCTTCATTCTCTTTCTTGGCTGCATGCTGACTTTTATGGGTTCTAGGCACTTTGCCTTTGGGACCTCTTTCTCTATAAAAATATATTACAATTATATTTCATGACTGCATTGGTATAAAAACAAATGTATAATGTTATGTACTAAATCATTTTTTGAGCTAAAATTTATATATGTATTTTCTCTTTTGTGTCAAAATAAAACATTGCTCTGGTCTCCTAAAACTATTGTGAGCCTCAGGACTCTACATGATGTGACTAAAGAGCCTGTTGGTCCTTTTTCCTACTTGTGGAGAATTGATGGTAAGTAGAATTGAAAACCAGTATGCATGGCTGAGCCCAAAGTCATCCATAGCCCCTAAAACTATAGATACAGACTTCAGGTTAGATATTGCATACTTTGAAAACACCTCCAACTTGTACACTAGGAACATGAGGAAAGGTCAGATTCATTTTACTGACCTTTTATTTCCCATCAGTAGTGGCAGCTGCAATCTTTTATTTGCAATGAATCGAGGAAAAAAAGGTGAGGGGGCTCAGTACTTATGTGAGAACCACCAGAGCCAGTTAACAAGGTCCCTTTTAATGGAATTTCAGTTTTCTAGGCCCCATTTAATGGAATCAGATATTTTGGATCAGAATCTCAAGTGTTAGAGGCATACAAATCTTATGTACACTTAAGCTTGTAGCCACTGTCCTACCAAACATCTGTCTTTCACAGGTTGTCAGTTTCATGTTCATTCCTAAAGAGTCATTATTGTTGTTATTGTTCAGTTGCTAGGTTGTATCTGACTCTGTGTCCCCATGGACTGCAGCATGCCAGGCTGCCCGGGTCTTCACTATCTCCCAGAGTTTGCTCAGATTCGTGTCCACTGAGTTAGTGATGTTGTGTAAAACTCATACGAATGCCATCCCATTTCCAAAGCTCCTTTGGACACTTTAATATAAAACTGGCCCCTCCAATATAAAATCGGCCCCTCCTTTCCTCGTGCCCTGCCTGCATATCTGATATACCACCTATGGCACATTAGTGCATTTCTGTAGTTGTGACTATTAACTTGAGGGGAAAAAAAACACACACACACAGTGTGAGAGCTGTGAGTTGAGTTTTATTTGGGGATTTACTGAGGATTATAGCCCAGGAGTCAGCCTCTCAGATAGCTCTGAGGAACTGTGTCAAAGAGGTGAGGGGGAGGCCAGTATATATAGGATTTTGGCAAAGGGGTACATTCAAATCAAGCATAATCTCGGTAGAAGTTTAGTCACGAGGAACTGATACCTCATTTAATAGTTTTAGTGCTTTTCTAAGTATGGGACGATGCAAGAATCTGGATTCATAAAAATTTTTCCTAAAAATATCTGTCTGAAGGCATTTTCTGCTAGTTTTCCCAGAGCACAGAGTGTCTTGTTCTCAATTCTTCACCCTGAATTCTTCTCAGGGTATACTGCAGGTCAGCAATTGCAGTGACAAATGACTCATTTCTTAGAGAACTGGATGACAAGCGGGATTCCTTAGATGGCATGACTTTTACTTTACCAGTTAGAATGTTTGTTGAAAGCAGGGCTTATTTCTCATTTACTTGTTCGTTTTCAAATTACAGCACTAGTTTCTTATAGGCAGAATACTTTTATTATTTAACTATATTTGCTTTTTGTGTTTATGTGAACGTGTCTGTGAAAGTGAAAATGTCAGTCATGTCCAACTCTTTGAGGCCCCATGGACTATACAGTCCATGAAATTCTCCAGGCCAGGATACTGGAGTAGGTAGCCTTTCCCTTCCCCAGGGGATCTTCCCAACCCAGGGATAGAACCCAGGTCTCCCGCATTGCAGGTGGATTCTTTACCAGCTGAGCCACAAGGGAAGCCCAAGAATACTAGAGCGGGTAGCCTATCCCTTCTCCAGCAGATCTTCCTGACCCAGGAATCGAGAAGAAAGTGTCTGTATATTTGTTTGTTTATGTATCTTGTCTATTTGTATTCTTAATCTTTAAGGCTAAACACAGAATCTAGCTAATGAGAAGCATGCAGGGTGAGATATCTTGATTTCTTTCTTTATTTTTATTTATTTATTTTTAATAAGAATATAGCCAGTCATGTAATGGGTTACATAAGATTGAGATTCAGAAGCAAGGTGAAAATCATCAGAAAAATATTGCAAACAAAAGTGAAAAGATTGCCTTCACCATAAACAGTTCTAGTAACAGGTCTTTTATTTTTTTCTGTAAAAGGAAGAAGAAAAACCTGGAAAGGAATTAACACTGAGTGTTGTAGGTGATCTGTGGTTGATATGAGCATGGGTCAGGAAGCTGCTGTGGGAAAGGTGTGAGTGTCTAGTTGAGAGAATATAAAAATGGACAAGCTCCACAACCCCTCCTTTATGGAATTCACAGTCTAATGCAGACACATTATCAAAGACCCAGGGACAGACAGAGGCAGAGTTGTGGGGTGGGGTGGTGGGGGGGAGATGTAGTTCAATTCATTGGATATTTATTGAACAAAACAAAGACACTGATCTCTCTTATGGAATGTTTGCTCTAGTAAGCAGACCGACATTAAGCATCAAATCCTACAATGAAAATTATAATCATGGGGAATTCCCTGGTTGTCTAATGGTTAGGACTCTGCACTTTTACTGCCTACTGCCTAATGTTCAGTCTCTGGTTTCAGAACTAAGGTCCCACAAGCCATGCAGCATGGCCAAATAAATAAATAATTAAAGTTATAATCACAAATTCTGGTAAGCCTATAGGTCATTTCCCATGGAAAGGCTGGGGTCAAGGGGGTATGATGGTGAAGCATGAGACTGAAAAAATAAGATAGGACCAGATTTTGGCAGCAAGGGGGAGAATGGCTTTGAAGGCCTCGATAACAAGCCCTGTAAGAAAGCGGAGAAAATAAGACACTATCTAGCTTTAGGGCCATGGAAGGAAGAGAAGATGCCCGTCACCAGCTAAGAAATATTCATTAAGTCATCAATAGCTTTAAAGAAAATAAAAAAGGCTATTGCTCTTTGTGTCTGTAGAGCTATTCTTCCTATAAATTCAGTGCAACTCTATCATATTTCCTGTGTGTCTTCATAAAAAGACCCTTGTTTCATCTGGCAAGGAAGAACATGAACTGTTCGAATGGCCAAATCAACATCTTTCAACATGAATCCCTCAGGTTGAATAACAACTTGTGACAGAAAAGACCTGTTAAACTACCCATTACTAATACTATGCCTTCCTCCTTGAGAACGTGAATAAGAGTTTATTCCTTTTCCTTCGATTCTTTCTAGCTCTTTGCCTAGTCTAGATTTGAATGACCAAGGATCCAGAGGTCTTTTAACAGTTCCTTGGAAATATTTTCTGGCAATTTGTTTTCTCCTAGGAGAGAGTTCTATGCTTAATTGAATTCTCTGTTTGAAGGATGACGGAAGATAACAAGGAATTCATCTTCTGGAATCTTCAGAATACTATTAAGATGGAATCCTCTAGCTCAAAAACTTGAATAAATAGATTTATGTTGAAATGGCCTAAGGGTCTCTAACATGGTGTTCATGCCCATCAAAGCTGTATCAGTATATAGTGGTCAATCATTGCTTGCTCACTGGCAAAATAAAAGTTGGAGCTAAATCAGAGGTTTCCTATGCACAGTGTGAGAGCTCCATCTCTGCCTTTCCATGCCAAGGCAAATATCATTAGTCTTTTGTGACACATTCACACAACCTCGAAAAACATTCACTACAAACAAATTTGAATTAGCATCAGAGAGAAAACTTACTTACCAGTCTAGTTCTTGATGATTGCCATGGCTGTTTATCATTCTAGATGATACACGTCTCCTTGAAGTCTTCATTTTAGAATTTGGTGGATACCAGACCCCTTCCTGCCAGATGTGAGCTATTAATTATTATTATTCTTGTTTGTAGTTCTTGTTTTTGTTGATTTACCGGACCATTTTTCTTAGTACAATGCCAGAACTGATTACACCAGACTCAAAGACAAAGTGAAATCTATAGGTATGCATTCTAAATCACAATGGAAGATCTGTGGCTGTCGAGTTTTCCTCACCTTTTATTTAGTGTCATGGTTACAAGCCTAATTACAGAGGGTATGCTGAAGAGTTTGCTGTACTTTGAAGTTGAGATTATTGTCAGTTTTGAATAGTGTCATCTCTTTGCTTGAGATGGTGCATTTTCTGCATTGCAGGCAGAGTCTTCACTGTCTGAGTCACCAGGGAAGCCCATTTTAAGGTTAATGAATCTTTATTATAGACTCAGAGTTGATACTGGAACAGGGATTTAAATTTTAAAAAAGTTTTACGTATTCCCCAAATGCCTTGAGAGCTCTTCTTTTTTTCCTTAACAAAACCTAAAAGATAGATAGGAAACATATCATTATACCCATTTGAGATAAAGACATTGAGGCAGTGAATGTTTAATTGGTTTGTCTTGGGAACACAGATACACCCTCTGAAAGTCCTATTTGAAACACAGTGCTCAGCCCAGCTGGCTCAGAGGACTGGGATCTCACCCCTCTTCACTTTTCACTACTAGCTGGATTTACACACTGGACCTTTATATGTAATTCTATTTGAATATAGGGCTAAAGATATTTTTTAAAAAAATCATTGGTAGAGAGGAAGGAGAAATTACCTGGGTTTTTGAGTACATTTCATTTGCAAGTGAAAAACACAAATGGGACCCAAACTGACTCCTTCACAGATGGAAGGTACCGCTCCTGGAACTACAATGTCAAGGGATAGCCCTAGCTTGTGGTCTCCTTGGATCCCAGGGCTTAACTCAGCAGAGATTTCCCTGCCCAGCTTTCATCTCCATACTTTTCTAAATTCGTCTTATCCTTGGCCAGAATCTTTCAGAACGTGTCCAAGATAGCCAGCAGTCATGAAGTGCTTCACCCACAGCAGGAAAGAGCCTCTTCCCAATGGCATTAACCAGAGTCCTATGGCTGCCCCTCATTGCTTTCAATAGGGCTTTGTGTTCTCCTGGATAAATCACCATGGAGGAATATATATATGTTTTACACATGTGGCTTTTCCCCCCAAATACAAATTGCGTCATATTAAACATTTGTTCTGAACTTGGATTTTTCTTCCTACTAACAACACATTTTAGGGATTTTTTTTTTAAGCTGTCAATACATGGAGATCAGTGTTTTCAACTGTTGTATGATATTACACTGAAAGAATGTAATATTGATTATTTAATAATTTTACCAATAATGAACATGTAAATAATTTCAGTTACCTTTGTGATAGCAAATGATACATTAACAGCATTTTACATAGCCCTTGGGCTGCATATGAGATTATTTCTCTAGGATAGACACCAGGAGATAGTTACGATGGATTAAAAGCTATAACATTTACAACAATTTTACCAGTCTCATGTTTTTCAGGTTGTCACTGCTGCTGCTAGTAGCAAATCCTTACAGAATACTCGCTCTTGACCAGGTAGTATGCTAAGTATTCTCATTTAATCCTTACTACAGCCCTAATGAGACAGGTGGCCCAGATGGTAAAGAATCTGCCTACAATGCAGGAGACCTAGGTTCAATCCCTGGGTCAGGAAAATAGCCTGAAGAAGGAAATGACAACCCACTCCAGTATTCTTGCCTGGAAAATCCCATGAACAGAGGAGCCTGGTGGGCTACAGTCCATGGGGTCGCAAAGAATCGGACATGACTGAGTCACTAACTTTAACAGCCCTAATAGGATTAGCCTGTGAGATACATGCTAATATCATCATTATCCTTTTACAGAAGAGTGTATTGTGGCTTGGGTTTTCCAGATGGCGTTAGTGGTAAAGAACCCGCCTGCCAGTGCAGGTGATATAAGAGATGTGGGTTCAATCCCTGGGTTGGGAAGATCCCCTGGAGAAGGAAATTGCAACCCACTCCAGGATTCTTGCCTTGAGAATCCCATGGAGAGAAGAGTCTGGTGGGCTATATAGTCCATAGAGTTACAAAGAGTCAGACATGACTTGAAGCTACTTAGCGCAGCACAGCACATAATGAGGCTTAGAGAATTCTAGTTACTGGCCTAAATTTAGAAAGGTGTTTGTCTTGTTTTGATGAACTAAAGATGAACTTTATATTCTAAAGTTAGAGAGAATATTACTTGGACTATCCTAAGTACTCAGGGAAGAAATTTATCCCTGAGTCTTGAGCCAAATACATTAAGGAGAGAATCTACAAACTTTCCGCCCTTGTGTTCAGTATATGTGATTTGGATTCCATATAATATTCCTGCAGCTATTATCTGGCATAATTAAATGTGAAATGAAATAAAGTCAATAAAACAAAATCTCTGCTAACTTTCTCACTGATCTAAACATTAGCCACCCAGAGAAAATTAACATCGCAAGAAGAAAACTGGAAAACAAAACAAAACAGGCCATTAGTTAGAGCAATATACACATTTCCTAGAGTAGGATACGTTTCTCTGTGGAATCACTGGCGTTTGTGTAACAAGGTTACTATACTGATGACAGTAGCTTAGAATCCTTACAAGGAGTGTTATCCTTACAGGTGTTGGCTACCTGGACTCAGTTGGCACTAAGAAGCCTTACTTTACTTAATCCTGGAGGAAATGTGTTTGTTTAACCTTCAGTCATAGTGTTCAGAATGTTTAGTTCTATTTAATGAAGATTGCAGTAGTGGGAGATTGTCTGGTCTCTTTAAAATATAGATCAGCTGCTGAGCTCTTAGGAGGTGGTTAATTGGTAACTGCTGAGTGGAAAAGGTGCCCACATGCCTCCCAACTGAACCCAGAGGAGAGTTGGAGAGAAAAAGAAGTCCACTTCCAATGATTCTGGAAAAAATGAGCTGAGCTCAGTTATTATGATAACCAGGAAATCAGACCAGATTATTCTGAGAACCAGGAAATAATCAACCAGATTATTCAATCAAAGTGTCTTAAATTTAAGTCAAAGTGTCTTAAGACACTTTGATTCACATTAGAGAGTTTTAAAATATTCTTAGCACATTCCAATTTTAGAAGTTTCTATAGAACAAACAAGAAAGCAGTGTTATATGGGGCCAGAAATTGCAGTTAATAAAGAGGTTTGATATACTCTTTATTGCAACTCTTTGGAGTATCTCCATATTGCTTAAACTTAATCATGTTTGATAATTTACTTATGTTTTGCTCTGGTAAATTAGTCCTCTTTATTTTGCTATAAACTTTTGTGACATTTCTTTAGCATATTTTAGCATTCTAGAATTAAAGCCTATCATGTTGTGACTATGGTATTTTTTTTCCTACTATGTTGAAGAACAAATTGATGCTGACCTGTTGGCAGGATTAGAAAGAGCAGTATAATATTGAATATTATAAAGATCTTAACTGATTCAGCCAACAGGAGGCCAACTCCCCTCCCATAGGTGGTGGATATTTAGTTATAGCTTTTAGTATCCATGCAGTGCAAGTTCCTGTCCCATTTCTGACACAAGTACTAACACGTTTAGCCTTTGTTGCACTTGGAATGTGTGTCATGCACTGGGCCATCTTAAATGTGTTTTATTTCATTTGATTCATGCCACCCCATCAGGGAGGCTCTAAATTCACCTTCATCCCCATTCTACCAGTTAAAAGCAAACCAGATTTAAACTGCTCAACTGGAACCATAGTTATCAAGCAGCTAATTCAAAGCTACATCTCCCCCATCTGACTCCAGGATTCATTATACTACTGAGAGCTTGCTTTGCCTTCCCTGCCATTTCCTTTTTTCCCCTACTCATGTTCTACAACTTTAGGAGGAATTTCTTATGTTTTTTTGCTTGTTTGTTTGTTTTCTGTTTTAGTTTTCAATTTAGAAAAACTTATGGAATCTCAATTTGCTACCTTTCACAAATGTTCTTTTTCCCTCCATAGCTTTGTTTGGTGACACATGGTCATGAAATCACTAAGCGGAGAAGTGAACAAATAAAGTGTCCTCCACACAAAGAACATAGGAAGTTCCTTCTTTTAAAATTTTCTTTGGAAGTTCGTTTCTCCTTTTAGTCTCTTCAACTGAAGCAATTGGGACTAATAATCCTTTTCTGGTGTTTCTCTCAAAGGGATGCTGTAAGAATTGGATGAGTTGTTTTGCAGGAATAACAATATAATATTCAGTAATTTGAGGTTGCACCAAGTCTCCCCATGACTTCTGCCTGGAAATAATTTTATTTGAGAAAAACATTGGGTTTCCTTACTCCCACAGCTCATTTATAAAATATGCCAATATTTATTCAAGCTTCTTCAGAATAAGAAGCCAGATAGAAATGCAAACAGATTATGGGTGTTTAATTCTTACTAAGATGCCATCAGGGCTGGCTACCTGTAGACCTCTTCTCCCTCTCTAGGAGCTTGGATGCAGTGTATGCCCCACAGTTCTGTAACTTGAGTCGCCATGGGAACATATTACAATAACCGAGTCTATTGGAAGGCCAGCTTCATTTCTTTAGTTTTAATTGAAAACAAAAGTGACCAGATAGAATACTAGCAAAAAATGGAGCCTTCTTTATAAATGGAACCCTGAACAGTAAGACAATGATGAGCGTACTACTTAAATATTCTATAACTTGAAATTTTTTTCACCAAGGTTTCTTTCACCATAGTGAGTTGGGCAGTCTGAGTCTAGATATTTTAATAGGGGATATTCAGGAGATGTGGAAAAGGAGAAAACATTTTCTAAGGAGATCCCTAAAATCTCAGAGCTAAAGCTGTAGTTTTAACCAGTTCTTAACAGTTGTGGTTCTCACTTGGGTTGAAATCAACATTGTGAACGTTTCCTGTGGAACCAGCTCGTAGAGAAACAATGACTGTCTGGGCCAGGCAACCTAAATAGCTTGATGAGGTCACCTAGAGGCTTGAGGGACCAGAGAATTTTAAGTCCACATATGTAAATATCAGGAACTCCCTCCTCAGCGTAAGTATGTATGTGTATGTATGTGTGAGCATGAAGTGTAGTGCCTATGGTTCCTCATTTCTACCTCTCAAATACTCCCTGTAATTGGTATCTAAAATGAAAGGACTGAAGATTTAGCATTTTTTAACATAAAATTACAAGAACACTTTCTCCTTCATAATCGCAAAATTAAACAAAAAAATTTGCACCCAGGGCAAGCTATTAATGTCACTCTATCCCTAGCAGATATAACCAAGGCATAATATAAACATGGAAGCTTTAGGAATCACACTGTCTGGGTTCTAAGCCTGATTCTGCCACTTACAATAAATACGAGTCTGAACTATAAAATGGGGATAGTAATTATGTCAATTTCATAGGCAGTTTGTGAGGATTAAAGGAAACCATCCGCATGTGGCACTTAAGAGTGTCAGAATTTTAGAAGTGTTATTCCTTTAGCTATTAGTCAGTTCTAAAACCCTTTGGAGGTTTAATGATCTTCAGATGTGAAATAACTTAATTGACATGAGATTTCCCATTGACAGACAAAACAAAAAGCAAAAAAGAGAAAAAAGGCCAAATTACAGGTGGCCTTTGCAGTCAATCAGTGAACCCTGAACTTCATCTCTGGAAATTTTCATTGGCACTTGAGCCCCAGATGATCAAATACTATAAATAGCATCCTGATTAACTTTTAATCTGCAACTAACGTGAAGTATCCTAGCAAACACCCTCTTCCAACAACACAAGAGAAGTCTCTACACATGGCCATCACCAGATAGTCAATACCAAAACCAGATTGATTATATTCTTTGCAGCCAAAGATAAAGAAGCTCTATACAGTCAGCAAAAACAAGACCAGGAGCTGATTGTGGCTCAGAACATGAACTCCTTATTGCCAAATTCAGACTTAAATTGAAGAAAGTAGAGAAAACCACTAGGCCATTCAGGTGTGACCTAAATCAAATCCCTTACGATTATATAGCTACTACTACTACTAAGTCGCTTCAGTCGTGTCCGACTCTGTGCGACCCCATAGAGGGCAGCCCACCAGGCTCCCCCGTCCCTGGGATTCTCCAGGCAAGAACACTGGAGTGGGTTGCCATTTCTTTCTCCAATGCATGAAAGTGAAAAGTGAAAGTGAAGTCGCTCAGTCATGTCCAACTCTTAGCGACCCCAGGGACTGCAGCCTACCAGGCTCCTGAATTTTCCAGGCAAGAGTACTGGAGTGGGGTGCCATCGCCTTCTCTGATAATACAGTGGAAGTGACAAATAGATTCAAGGGATTAGATCTGATAGACAGAGTACCTGAAGAACTATGGACAGAGGTTCATGACATTGTACAGGAGGCAGTGATCAAGACCATCCCTAAGAAAAAGAAATGCAAAAAGGTAAAATGGTTGTCTGATAAGGCCTAAAAAATAGCTGAGGAAAGAACAGGAGCTAAAGGCAAAGGAGAAAAGGAAAGATATACCCATTTAAATGCAGAGTTCCAAAGAATAGCAAGGAGAGATAAGAAAGCCTTCCTCAGCGATCAATGCAAAGAAATAGAGGAAAACAATAGAATGCAAAAGACTAGGGATTTCTTCAAGAAAATTAGAGATACCAAGGGAACTTCTCATGCAAAAATGAGCACATTAAAGGACAGAAATGGTAAAGAACTCACAGAAAAAGAAGATACTAAGAAAGGTGGCAAGAATACACACGAGAACTACACAAAAAAGATCTTCATGACCCACATAATCATGATGATATGATCACTCACCTAGAGCCAGACATCCTGGAATGCGAAGTCAAGTGAGCCTTAGGAAGCATCACTACGAACAAAGCTAGTGGAGGTGATGGAATTCCAGTTGACCTATTCCAAATCTTAAAAGATGATGCTGTGAAAGTGCTGCACTCAATATACCAGCAAATTTGGAAAACCCCAGCAGTGGCCACAGGACTGGAAAAGGTCAGTTTTCATTCCAATCCCAAGAAAGACAATGCCAAAGAATGCCCAAACTACCACACAATTGTACTCATCTCACACGCTAGCAAAGTAATGCTCAAAAATCTCCAAGCCAGGCTTCAACAGTGTGTGAACCATGAACTTCCACATGTTCAAGCTGGATTTAGAAAAGGCAGAAGAACCAGAGATCAAATTGCCAACATCCAGTGGATCATCGAAAAAACAGGAGAGCTCCAGAAAACATCTACTTTTGCTTTATTGACTATGCCAAAGCATTTGTGTGGATCACAACAATCTGTGGAAAATTATTCAAGAGATGGGGATACCAGATCACCTGACCTGCCTCCTGAGAAATCTATATGCAGGTCAAGAAGCAACAGTTACACTGGACATGGAACAACAGACTGGTTACAAATCTGGAAAGGAGTACATCAAGGCTGTATATTGTTACTCTGCTTATTTAACTTATACGCAGAGTACATCATGCAAAACGCTGGGCTGGATGAAGCACAAGCTGGATATTGCTGGGAGAAATATCAATAACCTCAGATATGCAGATGACACGAACCTTATGCCAGAAAATGAAGAAGAACTAAAGAGCCTCTTGAAAGTGAAAGAGGAGAGTGAAAAAGTTGGCTTAAAACTCAACATTCAGAAAACTAAGACCATAGCATCCAGTCCCATCACTTCATAGCAAATAGATGGGGAAACAGTGAGAGATTTTATTTTTATTGGCTCCAAAATCACTGCAGATGGTGACTGAAGGGATGAAATTAAAAGATATTTGCTCCTTGGAAGAAAAGTTATGACCAACCTAGACAGCATATTAAAAAGCTGAGACATTACTTTACCAAGAAAGGTCCATCCAGTCAAAGCTATAGTTTTTCCAGTAGTCACACATGGATGTGAGAGTTGGACCATAAAGAAAACTGAGCTCCAAAGAATTGATGCTTTTGAACAGTGGTGTTGGAGAAGACTCTTGAGAGTTCCTTGGACTGCAAGGAGATCCAACCAGTCCATCCTAAAGGAAATCAGTCCTGAAATTCTTTGGGATGACTGATGCTAAAGCTGAAACTCCAATACTTTGGCCATCTGATGCGAAGAACAGACTCGTTGGAAAAGACCCTGATGGTGGGAAGGATTGGAGGTGGGAGGGAAAGGGGATCACAGAGGATGAGATGGTTGGATGGCATCATCAACGTGATGGACATGAGTTTGAGTAGGCTCTTGGAGTTGGTAACGGACAGGAAAGCCTTGCATGCTGCAGTCCATGGGGTTATAAAGAGTTGGACATGACTGAGTGACTGAACTGAACCGAACCAGGTATTTATTTAAAAACAGAAGTGTATAAAGTATGGTGTTTATGGAGGGAAATTTTGAAAGAATTTCTCGTAGAAAAGAGTATAAGAGGCAATGTATTAGAAACCCACACCTGTCAGAGATGTTTTTTCCATTGTTTAGCTTTTAGATGGAGTTGGAGAGAGCCTCCGTTTTCTCCATTGGAATTGTTAGTGTTGTTTGAAGTTCACAGATGAAGGAAGGACAGGTAGCATGCTCATGGATGCCTCTCACCCATAATACCTCATGGAGCCTCTGGGTTCCTCACTCCTGGCTCTTTTCTGATACTTGGAGCATGGCCACTGGTATTGACTCAATATTCTTGAGCTCCCTCCAGACCCCTCCCTTCCGTTTCTGTTTATGAGATCTTTACTACACAATCTAATTAAGACTGAATCAAGGTGCTTACAGATGTGACCAATAAGTGATTCTCCTGTTGGATTGGTCTGTCTCTCTCAGTATTTTCCAAACTGTCCTGTGGAAATCCCTTTCCGAATGTGGTTATGACGCTGATTAGGTTTCCCCAACCCACCACCAGTGAACTAGGGGAGTAACTGGCTTATAATTGTATCTCATGTCTCCCAGAGCATCAGGAGTGATTAATGGACCACATGCAGCTGCCTTCCCAAACTCTGTATTTCATTATCCAGGAGGCGCAGCGCCTCCAGGCCCCCTCACTCCACATGTCTGAAGAGTTCTTCTGGAAGCAGAAAACCTGCTTGTACTGTATACAGTAGAACTTGGAAACTAGGCGAATGGGGCTGAGGATTTAAGAAAAGGAGAAAAATTTAACAAACTTCAAAGAAGTTAAGCAGCCAGCTAAACTCCAGAAGCTTTCTTTATATTATTAATGGGAGTATTTAATCTTTCTCATCTGTACTTTTTTTTCTGTGTGTAAAATGAAGGATTCCCTACCTTATTGAATTGTTATGCAATCCTTTACTGATGGAAGGAAGAGTTTAGCCTAGTTCTTGGCACCTAGAACTTGGTGTTTACTGTTAGCTGTCAGTGCTTTTCCTCAAGGTCTTCATTGTCACCTGTTGGCTGTAGAGACCACACTTCAGATAGCCTGTGCTATGTTCCAGTCTGGAATCAAAGCATTGCATTTTGTAGCTGTGAGACTGAGGCCCAATGGGAAATGAGAATCTGAAACAGGATAGCGCATGACATTGATATTGGTTGTTGGAATTGTACCTTCCTTTCAAAAGGAAGATGATGAGTTTTTTCTGCTGTCAGGTTGTAGGATCGTCAAGTGTGGTAGTTACTGTGGCAAGAAATCCTTCCAGTTGTCAGATTTTGCTTCTAGATTGCTGGCTGCCATAGTGAGTTGAAAGGTGTGATGCCATCTGAACTGTGTGGTGAGCAGGGGATCAAAGGGACCTTGCTTGTGTTATTCCAGCCTCATCTGATTGCTTCGGCCAGTGAACAGCTTCAGGTGACAACATCTCTGTTGTCATTTTTCTTCGGCATTGGACCCTGTGGCTGTTGTTTTGTCACTAAGTTGTGTCTGACTCTTTTGCCACCCCATGGAATGTAGCCCTCCAGGCTCCTCTGCCCATGCAATTTTCCAGGCAAGAATACTGGAGTGGGTAGCCATGTCCTTCTCCAGGCAGCCTTTCTGACCCAGGGATTGAACACAGGTCTCCAGCATCGGCAGGCAAAGTCTACCACTGAGCCACCAGGGAAGCCCAGACCCTGTGGAGAGGCACTCAATTCATAAGAACCCTCTTTTCTGGAGACATCTCCGCATATTTGGGGCAATGAGGAGAGGTTCCCAGCAGCTTTGTTTATAGTAAGTGACTTACTTCAAACTTATAGTTGATGGAAATCAAATAGATTTCCCATCCCAGGGAGGGAATTGGCACTTAGGGAGACTGACTGTGTCTATAACTGCTAGAAACCCTGGTTGTTTTGAGGAGGCCATTTTCCACCCAGCATTTGGACTCAGAAGCAGGAGAGGAAATAAAATGCAGATAAACAGAGAGAAATCAAGAAAAAAAAGAAAAAAGGACCAGGAGTACTCTTGGGATCGTCATGATTTTCATGTCTCATTTCAGGCCAAGGCTTTCAATCCTTACCAGGCTCCTTTGTGCCTATGGTACCTTCCCTTGTATTTTCTCTTTCTTGTTTAATCTAGTTCCAGGCAGTGTCTGTTACTTGTTGCAATGGCAAGAATCCTTACTGTATATGTATGTCTATGCTGCAGTCCATGGGGTTGCAGAGTCAGACATGACTGAGCGACTGAACTCACGTAAGAACTACGTGTCTTACACGTATTTATGCATCTTGAAAGGAGGCCTGGGGAACAGGTCCACAGAGAAGAGGTGAGGCTGTGCTTTTGGGTCTGATTGTCAAAAGGTCACAGATACTGCTGCTGAGTCCAGTGGGCTCTGCTTTCTGTCGTTGGCACCACCAGATTATGCATATGTCTGAGGTTCTGATGATCATGATAGAATAGCATATGGGGAAGAGCAGCATAGCAGAGTTTGGCCAGATTTCTGATACTGGAAAATAGAAACACAGGGTCCTAGTGCAGAAAAGTTGGGAAAGGGAACCAAGGAGCAGCAGAGAGGTACTGAGTTTAGTGTGGAACACAAATATGCTTTCAAGTGTCAGAGGATGGCCCAGAGAGGATGGCCTCTGAGCAGTTAAAAATATGGTCAAACGGTCTTTCCCATTTTGAGGCTATAATGCAAAGTTCTTTTTTTCCTGTGAATATCATGGAAACCTTCCCCCAAAGTCAATAATTTTCAATAATAATGGAACAAAAGTCTTTCAGGGCAATTTGCCAAATGATATTACTCTGTGTCTCCAAGCCCTCGGTATTGATTCCTTAAATGACTGTGGACATGATCAATTGCTTTCAGATCGCTAATTTGATGAGTATTATGGGCTCTGGCTAGAAAAAAAAATGTATTAGAAATGGAAAAAAAAATCTTGCAGAGGTTGTAAAGGATCACTGCAAAGTTACTTTTTAATGGAACCCAGTGAGGTAACATAGCCATAAATGAAATAAGAAACTTATTGACATGCCTAATAGTTTTCACAATCTCTGATTATTGCAAGGGTTAGGGAAAGAAAAGATGGTGATATCAGTATTTTCACATAGGGGTGAGAAATGTCTGACTTTGATGTGATTTCATCTGTTTAGACATCTGCTTTAGCCTAGATGATAATGTCCTCCAGGGGAGCTAACTTGGCTCATTTGGACACATGCCAGTTTCTGGGAAAAGAACAGTTTGGAACCCTAGTTCTTTGTTCCTTTGTTTCTCTAAGGACAGAGATGAGAGGGACGAGGTTCTGAGGTTCAGGTGAATTGCACAGATGTTCTTAGAAGACTCAGGACCCACTGTGTATCCATCTTGTGTCACTTCTCACTCCCGATGTCTCTCCTGTTCCTTTTTTGTTTGTGATTTTGTGTCTAATTCCCCTAGTTCTTTCCCAGCTGATCTTTCTCCTCTCTTGTAACTTATTTCACCTTCTGTCCATTTTTTCTCTGTATTTTTGATATCTTCTCAGTTTTAACCTCAGTGTGATGCAAAAATGAATTTTGCCCTTAAAATGATTATTGTATTCCTTGGGTACTTAGCTGCAAAATAAGCTCTTACTCTAACCTTTCATTATTCCTTCAAACAAACAAAACCCCACTAATTAAATTTGCTCTTTTACTTCTGTGAAATTAGATTTAAATATGTCTTATTAATACATGTCTACACCTATCATGTTTGTGATTTTCTCTTTCAGAGCATAGCTATGGGTATGGAAAACTTAGATACATAAAGTAGCACATAAAAAGCACAGAGGAGTTTTGAATTGTGCAAATTTTGGATTTTGATGTGATTCGATTACTTAGTATGTAATTGACCTCAAGCTGTATGACCTCAAGCACGATGTTGAACTGTTTTTGTATCTTTCACGTAGGCGTCAATATAATGCCTATCTCCTGGTGTAGTTAGGAGAATGAAGCCCTGTTTTGTGATGCTGGTAGAGTACGTAGCCCAGGACTTTAAGCAGTGTCAATAAATGTTTGCCATTATTATTAATATTATTATTATTAAACTTGTCTGAAATCACCTGGTACCAAGTACTAAATGTGGATACTGGCACTTGACCAGCAAAAGAGATGATCTTGTGACTAAAAGAAAGAACAGAGAGTAGGCCACTCTTGATGTCTTTAATTTTTTCAAGTGAAAGATGGTTAAAATTATTTCAGAATCTGTAAGTTCTTATATGTCACGGCAGTTTCCTCAGGACCTGCATAGCCCTCCAAAACTCACCTTTGACACCTCTGTTTTCCTTTAGCTGCACTCCAGACATAATTTACTTCAACTCTTTACTGCCATGATGTGCCTTTCTGCCTCAGAGATATTCTCTCTGCCTTGAATGCAGTTGATGTTTTAGCACAGTCTGAAACAAGAATTAAGAGCCTACCTACCAACCTGAGAGTCCCTTGGACTGCAAGGAGATCCAACCAGTCCATCCTAAAGGAGATCAGTCCTGGGTATTCATTGGAAGGGCTGATGTTGAAGCTGAAACTCCAATACTTTGGCCACCTGATGCAAAGAGACCCTGTTGCTGGGAAAGATTGAGAGCAGGAGGAGAAGGGGACAACAGGATGACATGGATGGATGGCATCACTGACTCAATGGATGTGAGTTTGGGTAAACTCTGGGAGTTGGTGATGGACAGGGAAGCCTGGTGTGCTGCAGTTCATGGGGTCGCAAAGAGTCAGACACAACTGAGTGACTGAACTGACTGACTGACCAACCTAGAATTTGTGTAAGAGTGAGATAGAGACAGAATGAATTTGTATGTGTGTTTAAACATTCTGTTGTGTGTGCTTGTATTTGATTAATGTCTATTCCACACCCTTAACTGCAGCATCTGTGAAGTCAAGGGCCTCATTTCTTTATTTCTTCCCATATCCAGAATACCTAGTCCTGGCCTGACACAAAATAAGAGTTCAGTGCTTATTTATTGAGTTAATTGAATGTCCCATTGAGAATGTAAGTAGTATGCTTACCATATAGAGGCTTTCCTGTCAACCTTGGGTTTGTGTTGTGAATGAGCAAGGTAACATTTACTGTGTGTTTACCGCATACGGTGGTTTGCAAGAATTGTAGGAAGAGGGACGTGAAGACTGATGTTTGCAATAGAATGTTTGAATAAGTAGTGCATGGGCAGGAGGCTATGAGTAGGTGGATTTCGTGGGATGTTTTCTGACTAATGAAACTGATAAACCCACGCTCTTGACTAGTGGAACGGAACATTAACCAGAATGAAAATGCTTTATGGTACTCCCCCAGTATTACAGAAAGATGCCCATTGGCCAGGGAATGACCCAAACATCCTCTTAGAAAAGCAAGCATAAACTCATGCTTGCCTTAGGGAATTTTCTTTATTGAGGGTTAGCTTCTGATGGAAATCCTGTATGAGAGCACTTAGTACAATATTTATATATCCTGTGGGCTTAATATATATATACTAATCTCCCCAATAAGCCACGTTAAGAACATTGTAGGGCTTCATTTGACTTAATATTTTAACGTGGTCTGACTTCTTGATTTGTTATCTAGGAACTATGAGTGTTCATTTCCCAGAATCAGAGATCTTTGAATCAGAAAGACTTTAGAGATTGCCTAGTCCAACTGATTCATTTAAATGATGAGCCAAGAGAAGCCATGAGAGGTAAAGTAACTTGGCAAAGGTCACTTGGCTGCTTCTTTGATTGAGAAGTAAGCAGATGTAATCTGTTATGCCCCTACAGTGAAATGAAGAGGAGAGTGAAAGAAAATGAGAATTGCTTAGAGGTAAGAAACTCGGGGGTACACATGATAACTGGATCACAATCCTGTTTCCCATGATTGATTGGTTGATTTTTTTTTTAATATAATAATGCTTAGTTGAGTTGTAAATGGTTTTCTGAGGATTTACCCAGTATAGCCAACCACTCACCCAAACCAAGTATTGCTAATCTCCCTCAAAAAAAAAAAAAAAATGGATTAACAGTGTTAGCTTCCACTTAATGAGCACCTGCCAAGCCCCAGGCAGTACGTTAGAACCTTTACACTCAGTATTTCCCTTATAGTAGTCACTGCAATCACGTGCAGGATAGAAGAGTTTTAAGAAAACTGAGGTTCCAAAGTCAAAATTACAAAAAAGGAAGTTGTACAGATGGGAGTCTAACACAGATCTGTCTGAATAGGAACTATTTTCTGTTCCCTGTCTGCTAACCCAAGTGAAGAAAGGATGGGGGATTCAACATTTAAGACTGGTCAGATGAGCACATTTATTGCTGCCTTCATATGTAAAGTCTGCCCTCCCAAATCTGTGGAGGTGGAACCCATGGATACAAAGGGACTTGTATACTTGTATACAAAGGATACTATAAGGGACTTGAGCATCCAGGGCTTTTGGTATCCTCAGGGAGCCCTGAATCCAATACCCACAGATACCAGGGGGGAACTGTATGTTAGGCTAAACCCTGAACTTTCTTTTGAACTAGCTGAGTAGTTTCACCGGGTGAAAATACAGTAACCCCTGTTCTACCTGGCAGGAGTCAGTTGCTCTGGACAGCACCTCCCTCCCCATTAAGAATTGCTTAATTAAGTCAGTTTACGAGGAATAGAATAAAAAAGAGTAGCAAATACAACCCTAGTGTCTGTATAAAAGTAACTGGTATTTCATTCACCGAAACTCAGATATTCATTCTTTTGCTCACTCACCAAACATAGTTTGAGAACTTCTTTTGTACCAAACACATATAGAGAAGTGAGGATTCAAATGAATAGGTCTCTGTTTTTCCCATCAAAGTGCTCACATTCTCACTGGGGCATGACAGGCAGGCCAACACATAATCATGATGCAGGGAGATGGATACCTTGACAGAAATCCTTTTGCCACCGAGCCAGCGGGTTGTGTTTGGGTCTTGGATAATTCTATATCTAAGGACCTGCCAGCAGAGTTGAGGATGGGTACCTTTGCCTGCAGCACTTGGGTGATTGAAACTTCTGTGCTGCCCTTGCCCACTCTGCTAATAAATCAGGCTGGATCACCAGTGTGGCTTTCCATGGCTGTCCTTGAGGAAGGGTGTCACACAGCTGCTCAGGGATGAGTGTAATGGTTTATGACTTCAGCACCTGAAGTCCTATCACACAGCAACTTCCCTGGAGATGGTGATCATACAGAACGAATATTGCTTAGCTGGTGATAATGTCATGCTGCCATGCTGAGTTACACGGATTGCCTGATTCCTGCAGCTAAAAAACTCCTGGCTGATTAATTCTGATGCCATGTAAATAGAGTCGGTGTCAAGGAGATCGTAAATGAGAAAATGGATGCTTGGATGGGGACATTAGGGAGGAATAGAGAGCCACCATCATCCCTTTCATCCCTCAGGCGGCCCCTGACAACATCATTATCCAGGTGAGAGGAGGCTTATCACTCAGCCAGGTCCTGGAAGGCTTCCAAGGCTTCTTCCCCCACCCTGACCCTCCAGCCCTATTTTAAACAGTTAATATTTTACAAATCATGTAATCTGGCTTTCTCTTGCTTGCCAGGCCTCCAGGAATACTGGGACCACCCCAGTATAAGAAAGCCTGATCGTCAAGCACCTAAATTACTAACCAGATAAATTAGGGCATGAGTTATTCATACTGTTAAAGGACTCATTAGAGAATTCCTTTAAGACATACTCTCACACTTGACTTACAGAAATTTAATTGCTCACATAAGCTAGATTTCAAGTCTGCTGACACTCAGCTCATTAATTGGTTTAGAGCCAAGATGTGCATGTTCACCCGTGTCAGTTATGTTGTATGTTTGGTAACATCACTGCCAATGTGAAGGGTCACGGGGAGGTGTCACATCACGCTGGGTGCTGTCTCCCATTATGCTTCTCTTTTCTCTTTTATCCTGGTCCTTCCCATTTTTTCCTTTCCAGTCTGTCTCTCTGTCTCTGGAAGAAAATATTTTGAGGACAGCCTCTGCTTCAAGCTTTAATCAAGGCACCCCTTCCAAATAAATATGTCGTTCTTCCAAATAAACCCATCAGTCTGTTCATTTGAAGATTTTCATATTGTTAAAGACATTCAGATAAATAATATTTTTCTCCAACTTGTTAAACTTCTTGGAAACATTCCAGTGTGTAAGTGAAGTTTAACTCAGACTCATTGGAAAGTCTGTAGAGATTTGGAATCATGTATCCCTTACCACGATGCTTGAGATTTCCCTGTAATGTGAGAGATCACATTCCTGTGGATGGTGGATTTTTAGGTTGGCTCCTGCCAACCTAGATAGCATATTCAAAAGCAGAGACATTACTTCGCCAACAAAGGTTCGTCTAGTCAAGGCTATGGTTTTTCCTGTGGTCATGTATGGATGTGAGAGTTGGACTGTGAAGAAGGCTGAGCACTGAAGAATTGATGCTTTTGAACTGTGGTGTTGGAAAAGACTCTTGAGAGTCCCTTGGACTGCAAAGAGATCCAACCAGTCCATTCTGAAGGAGATCAGCCCTGGGATTTCTTTGGAAGGAATGATGCTGAAGGTGAAACTCCAGTACTTTGGCCACCTCATGTGAAGAACTGATTCATTGGAAAAGACTCTGATGCTGGGAGGGATTGGGGACAGGAGGAGAAGGGGACGACAGAGGATGAGATGGCTGGATGGCATCACTGACTCGATGGACGTGAGTCTGAGTGAACTCCAGGAGTTGGTGATGGACAGGGAGGCCTGGCATGCTGTGATTCATGGGGTTGCAAAGAGTCAGACACGACTGAGCGACTGATCTGATCTGATCTGATCGGGTCCTGGGTGGGAGAGAGGAAAGCTTTTAATGTTGCACAGAGAGAGGTTGATATCACTCTCAAGGCTGACATTCAGATGACCCTCTCCAGCCATGCACTGCTTATCTCTTCATGCCAGGATTATTTCTGCAATCCCTTCACTGGTCCTCCCACTTCTAGGCTCTTGCTCTTGCTTACTGCTGTTGTCAGATGCACCTTCCTGAGGGGCTGTTTTATCCCATTAAAGACTCTCATGGCTTCCTGCTGCCTGTGGAATTAAGTTCCATCTCCTATTCTGACATCTAGGGTCCTCCAGAAATTAACCTGCCCCTGACTGAATTTATCTTCCTGAAACACACCATGGTTTTTAGATTCCCCTTGGAATACCCTTGAGAAATTGACCATTTTGTTATACTCTGTAATCAATTGGTTTTGTTTGGGGCCTAATTTCCGGGGTATCTGATTCTCTCCATCTTCTCTACATACAAATATATTAAGCATTATAAAACTTAATGCTATTATGCCTCTCTCTCACACCTTAACCCCCCAAATAGCTTTTGATAGTTTATTTCATCTTTAAGCTTCCAATATAAATTCAGTCACCTGATTCAGTAGAAGGAGATTATCCTTGAGAGCCCCCTGAGTTAACAGGTCTTCCCACAAGTCTTAGCCACATCTCTGCAGTCTCTTTGAACCTTAAGCACTATTTATACCCATGCTGGCATTTCCTGGGTTTGTTCCCTTCTTTTGAGACAGACTTTGTCATGATGGTAGTTCTAAAACTGGGTTTAACTAGAATTTTCAAGCAGTTTTGCTTTACATTAAGTTTTCTATATAACCTAACCATTCACAGAGGGTTTAAAAAAAAAAAAATTTTTGCATTTTGACTTCCTTTTTCTCCCTTGGCAAGCCATTTATAACAATGCTCCTCTCGCCTTTTAGGTTGCAGTTTTTATAGCATCTGACATAAGTCATTTGACATAATATTATTAGTAACATACTGTGCTTTACATCAGGTAATTTTGTGGGGATTGTTCAGCTTCACAGCTCTCCAATACTGAGAAGACTAACCCTCAGCTCCAAGCAAGCTAGTTAAATCTCCACAGATTATTCTAAAATAGAATATCTTTCTCATTCCTTACCTATTCGAATCCTTCCAGAATGTTTAATGATACTCAAGAATTATTATATTTCAAATGTGGCAAATGTCTTGCAGTTACTTTTCTTTCTAAGAGACCATGTCTTCTAAAGATGCACTCTCTGAAACAAGCACAAATGAAATTTATGATACAGTGGGTTTCCTTTAATCCAAAATGCAGATGAGAATGTGGGCAGAAGTACAAAGAAAACATGATATACTATGCACTGTTCAACATAAATAAAGAGACAACTGGATACAAGTTCAATTACTGGAAATTGAGTTTATTTGGGAATAGCAGAGAAGTTACAGTTCAGGAATTGCGTGTTATAGCAAGCAACAGGCAAGTTCCCTGAGGGTTGAGGGAGGCTGCACTCAAGCGACTGGTGCAAAAAGTAGGAGTTCAGCTGGAGTCCAAGCAGCGAACTCATTAGCTTGAGGATGGCGAGGGATTCCTGGTGGATGTTCATTGGTCAGGAGGTAAGTCTTGGTCTTCTATAAGTTAGACATTTACGGAAATCATTCTCTCCGTTCTTAAGGACTGCTCCCAGGGTATATGTCTGAGAGTCTCCATTTCATAAACCTCTGATTCCATATTAGAGTGGAATCCTTTCACAGTTGGTAATTGCTGAGACTTGCTGATAGTACTGTGTGCTAATAAGCACTTGTATAGTACTAATATCTCTCAAACTTAATGCATACAAATCACTTGAGGATCTTGTTAAAATGCAGATTCTGATTAGGGAAATCTGGGGCTGGGCATGGAATCTTGTGTAGGTGGCCCTACTCCATATTTGGATTTCACATCTTCACATTCAACTAACCAAGGATCAAACATATTTGAAAAAAAAATCTAGCAAATTCCAAATTGCTAAACTTGAATTTGGCATGTGCTGGCAATTATTTAATAGCATTTACTTTCTGTTAGATATTATAAGTAGCCTAGGTCGTATAGAGTCGGACACGACTGAAGTGACTTAGCATCAGCAGCAGCAGAGATGATTTAAGGTATATGTAAGTAAGTGCATAGCTTGTGTGCAAATATGACTCTGTTTTGTAAGGGACTTGAGAATCTGCAGATTTGGGTATCTGGTGGGGGGGTGGGGGGGGTCCTGGAACCAATCCTCACCCATCCCTCATGGATACCATGGGACGAGACAACTGTATTTCTAAGAAAACTCCAGGTAATGCTGATGTAACTGATCCTCTGACTATACTTTTGAAAGCCCTGAGAAGTACAGTGTAATAATATTCTCTTTTCATTACTAAGTATTCACCATTTTCCAAAACAATCACAATTTCCTTCCATCCTTCTTTACCTAACTCAGATTCCATGACTTCCTTCAGGTATTTTCCCCTAATTTCAGAACAAATTGATTTCTCTATGTTTTAAGATTCACTAGGCCTTCTGGTCTCTACATTATATTGATATATAACCAGATACTATCTTGAATTGTTAGTTTAAATGTGTGTTTTATTATTTTCTGAGACTGCAAAAATCTCATGTCACAAGTTCTGCCTTAGGTATTTTATACCATTATATCCTCCGCACATTTTTATGTAGGGTTTGATTTGACTCATGGGGAGAAAAAAGTAGATATTGTCTAACTACTGAAATGCTAAAATGAGTACAACCAATTAAAAACTCGAGAAAGATAGTTGGAGATAGGGAGTGGCAGAAAATGAAAGAAAAGTTCTTATTAGCCTGAGAGGGAGAGCCCCTGGTCATTTCAGTTTGAGGTAAGAAGGTCAACCTTTCCTGGAAACTGTGGCATAGAGGTGACAGAGCCCTGTGCTGGCAATCAGAAAACCTGGGGTCCCCCCGACTGCAGTAGTGAGCTGTGTGGCTGCAGCTTATGATACAGTTCGGTAGATGGTGTCTAGAATTATATGCCATGCTGTAGACTCAGTAATTGACACACATCATCATTCACATACGACTCTCCTCCTAATACTGGAGGTAGTTATTATCACTTCTGGTTGCCCAAGTGCACGTTTCCCTCTGAACTAGACAGACCCTTTAACCTCTTTGAATCTGGGCCACGTCAGGGTGCAAACCTAGACCTCTGACTCTGAACCCAAGCCCTTCTGTAGTAGGGTCTCACTCTACTGAAAAGTATCTCAAGTGTGGTCTGTTGAACTCAAGAGAGGACCACCTCGTTCCTGTTTCTCTCTCCCCATCACCTAAATCAAAATGTTAGGGGTGGGGGGGACTAGAAATGGACATTTAATGAAATTATTCAGATAGGTTTGGACACCCTTAAGCCTGTATAACCACTATGTTGTTCTCACTGGTTGAATTATACACACACGTCATGTAGACTGAAATTCTGTTGACTTTAGGCGTGCCCTCTGGGTCTGTTTTCCTAGCTCTACATTTTTTTTTTAATCATTGTGACATTTATGAGATTTTGTATATAAAATATCAGGCCTAAAATAGACACTCAAAAGTGTTAGGACTTTCTTTAAAAATTGGCTCAGTTTTTTTTTTTTTTTAATGGGGACAGAAGAAAACTTAGTTAACCCAAATGAAATTTCTACATTTTGTAAGTATGTATGTATGTATGTATGTAGTCTGTGTGTGTAGAGAGAGTTAAATTAGGGAGAGTTAAGGCAGATTTGATTGAAAATTTAGTTCCCCTGTGGGAGGTGGTGGGGCGATGGGAGAGTGGCGGTGGGCAGTGCAGGAATCTTTTGTTTGGTAAGTTTAGGCATTACTACCTTCTGCTATCTAAAATTTCAAAAAATCACTTTCTATAAATCAACCACCTAGTCTAAAATGTGAAATTTTGCATAGCTCCCAAAATCCATTAGAAAAGACTATTTCTAAATGTGTAGGAAAGAGAAACTTGGCACAAATTGAAAGCATTTCTTTTCCACACTGTCTGACGGTTTCGATACAAAAATAAGCCCTAAAACTTATTTTAATAAGAGTTCCTTTAAAGTGCCTTTTGAGGAATATTGATTCCATCAGAATAAATAGCTGATGTTAATCACAAAAACATTTAGCATTGCCAGATTTAAACAGATTTCCTCACAGAAGAAGTGCTTTGGGTCTTTGATATACTCACATCTGTAGGAGCAAAAGTTTAATTCCTCAAACATGTAGGTATCAGATATTTTCCCTCTCTCATCCCTTCTCTCTCCTCTAGGCATTGTAGAGAATAGATAATCCAGAAAATATGTCTGGACATCAGATTGGTGAAGTGAGTTACCCCAAATTACAAAGTGAAAGTGTTATTTGCTTCAGTTCAGTTCAGTTCAGTTGCTCAGTCGTGTCTCTTTGCGACCCCATGAATCACAGCACACCAGGCCTCCCTGTCCATCACCAACTCCCGGAGTTTACCCAAACTCACGTCCATTGAGTTGGTGATGCCATCCAGCCATCTCATCCTCTGTTGCCCGCTTCTCCTCCTGCCCTCAATCCCTCCCAGCATCAGAGTCTTTTCCAGTGAGTCAACTCTTCACATCAGGTGGCCAAAGTATTGGAGTTTCAGCTTTAGCATCAGTCCTTCCAATGAACACCCAGGACTGATCTCCTTTAGGATGGACTGGTTGGATCTCCTTGCAGTCCAAGGGACTCTCAAGAGTCTTCTCCAACACCACAGTTCAAAAGCATCAATTCTTCAGTGCTCAATTTTCTTCACAGTCCAACTCTCACATCCATACATGACCACTGGAAAAACCATAGCCTTGACTAGATGGACCTTTGTTGGCAAAGTAATGTCTCTGCTTTTGAATATGCTATCTAGGTTGGTGATAACTTTCCTTCCAAGGAGTAAGCGTCTTTTAATTTCATGGCTACAATCACCATCTGCAGTGATTTTGGAGCCCCTCAAAATGAAGTCTGACACTGTTTCCACTGTTTCCCATGAAGTGATGAGACCAGATGCCATGATCTTAGTTTTCTGAATGTTGAGCTTTAAGCCACCTTTTTCACTCTTCTCTTGCCTAGTCGTGTCCAAATCTTCACAACCCCATGGAGTGTAGCATACCAGGCTCCTGTCTGTGGAATTCTCCAGGCAAGAATTCTCTATTTTTGAACAAAATCCTACAGGCCCAAGCCATTTTGGGATTGTTTTCATTTCATACTACACTTCATTTACTACATGTAATTCTAACTAAAGGAGCTATTTAAACCCATTAGTGAAATCTTGAGATTAGAGACTGTGTATTTGGTTAGCCTAAGAGATAATGTCATTTGTCCTATTTGCATCTCCTTTTAGTCATTCTTGTCTGGACAGAGTAACTTGGATAATTTGAGGTAAAAGCACTCATCCCAAATTGACTTCAGTTCAGTGGTCATCATCACAGGGGACATAGGGTGACTCTTGATAGAAAGAGAAACTAGAATGGCCTTGGCTCATTGAATTTTATTCTCAATGACTTCATTGCTTCTAAAAAGCCTTCTCGGACTTTCTGTAACTTTCAATGATTGCTTCTTCTTGGAATCCCAGAACACTCACTCTGTTTGCAACTCTTGTTCTGGCATTTACTTTCCTTGTCAGACCAGCAGATTCCCATGTTGGAGCTGCAGGGCAGAGTCATGTCCCAGTGGGCTCAGCACAGAGAACCACAGGCATCACAATTCTGACAGATACCTGCTGCTAGAATGGAATGCACAGCCCATCTGTACTTGGCATTTGAGAAATTCCAGTGCTACATTTTGATTGAATGGTACTCTCCCTTTTGAGCTGTTAGGACTTTAAAAGGAACAACTTCTATAAGGAGCTTGCAGAGACTGAAGTAGGTAACACAAGGAAAGGAATGGCAGAGTGCATGGGCACCTCTTTGGTTCAGTCTAGAACTTTGCAATGCAATTGCCTTTTCTGATTTGGAAAACTTTTAAAAAATCTTAATGATAACATGTTTTTGTGGATCCCAAACTCCTATTCCTATAGTAGACAGTCTAGTAATAAAAATGGATAGGGGAGGCGACTGTGAGCCTGAGAATACACACTCCATTGACAGAGGAGGAGATACTTCTAAACATAGTTGTCGCCATCAGGAATTTGAGCCAAGCATGATATGATCTTCAAATGTTAAAAATAGCAATACAAAGTTTAAAAAATAAGAATAACCTGAAATCATTGTTCATAAGGACAAATCTCCTGATTTTTGAGAAGTTTGTTTATTGAAATTTTACAATCTAACTCTACATCCTAAATGTACAATTTACTACTAGTCAGCATCATATATTTATACGTTGCTTAAGAGGCTCAAGAAAGAGGTGGTATATGTATAATTATGGCTGATTTTCATCATTGGACAGCAGAAAACAACACAACATTATAAAGCAATTTTCCTCCAATTAATAAAGAATTTACAAAATAGTTTTTAATCATCTCATGTAGTATTTACAGTATCCTATGAGATGGGCAGGAATCCCCTTCACAGATGTAAAACTTAAGGTTCAGATGGGTGAAGTGTGTTACCCAAAATTATACAAAGTGAGAGTGTTAGTTGCTCAGTGGTGTCCGACTTTCACAACCCCATGGACTGTAGCCCACCTGGCTCCTCTGTCCATGGAATTCTCCAGGCAAAAATTTTCTATTGCCTGGAGAATTCCATGGAGCGGGTAGCCATTTACATCTCCAGGGAATCTTCCCAACCCAGAGAGTGAAGCCAGGTCTCCTGCATTGCAGACAACATTTTTTACTGTCTGAGCCATCAGGGAAGTCCATTTATAACAGAGCTGGGACTAGAACCTAGGACTCCCAATTTTTTCATTTGGTGTCCTCTCTAACAAACTGCCTTGTCACAAGCCTATATTTATATTTTTCTTTGTTTTTAAAATATATTTCTTATAAAGTATAGCATATGCCTATAAAAATGTACTAATCATGAATTCACTGCACAATGAATGCTCACTAAGGGAATGTGCCTAGAAAGCCTCACCCCTCACAGACATAGCACATTCCCAGCATTCCAGGATCCCCTGCCGTATCCCTGCCTTTCTCTCCAAGGCTAGCCAGTCTTCCCACTTCTAACTCAGTAGACTAGAGTGTGTTAGATTTTGCCTGTTCTTTTTTCTTCGTGTAAAGAGAACTATCCATTTTGTATTGTTTCACGTCTGGTTTCTTCTGCCCAGAGTTGTGTTACTGAAATTTACGTTTGCCCTTTTATATAGCAGTAGTTTGTTCATTTCAATGCTTTGTAACATTTCATTGTATAAATATTCCACTGTTTATCAGGTTCACTCTTTATGGATATATGCATGGTTTGTGGTTGCTACAAATAATGCTGAAATAAACATTCTTGCACTTGTCTTTAGCACCCAAACATATATAGTTTTGTTGGATTATATATAGAAGTGGAATTTCTGGGTTATATATAAAGCACTATTTATTTATTATTTTTATTTTTAAGTGTACAGGTTCGTCATTGCTGTGTGTGGGCTTTCTTGAGCTACAGTGAGTGGTGTCTGCTTTCTAGCTGTGGCGCACAGGCCTCTCCTTACAGTGACTTCTCTTGTGGCAGAGCATGGCCTCTATGGTGCCCGGGCTTCAGTAGTTACAGCACACGGGCTCGGTAGTTGTGGCTTGTGGGCCTAGAGCTTGGGCTCAGTAGAGCTTACAGTGCACGGGATTAGTTGTCCACCAGGTGCGGAGTCTTCCCAGACCAGGGTTCAAACCTGTGTCCCGTGCATTGGCAGGTTGGTTCTTAACCATTGGACACCCAGGGAAGTCCCAGCACTATTTATTTTGAATAAACATTGCCAAATAGTTTTCCAAAGTAATTAAGTCGATGATCATATTCCCACTAGTAGTTTAGGAGAAATCCAGTGGCTCCACATTTCATGAATATAGTTTTGTCATGTCTTTCTAATTTTAACTATTCTGGTGGATATGTCTAGTTATATCCTTATGGGCTTTCATTTGTATTTCCCCAAATAATGAAATTAAGCATTTTTTCAATCATTTGTGAGCTACCTGCCTGTCCTCTTTTGTCAACTCCTTATTCATGTCCTCTCTCTCTCTTTTTTTTTTGTGTTCATCTTTTATTTTGATTGAAAGTGTTCTGGATATATTCTAGACATGAGTCCTTTACCATTTATGTGTATTGCAAATATCTTTTCCCCACTTGATACCTTCTTTTTTCATTCTGTTAGTGGTTTTCTTTCATGAGTAGAGCCTTCTCATTTTGAAATAGTCAATTTACCTTTCCTTGCCTTGCTGGTTAATAGTTTGTGAGTCCTGTTTAAGAAGTCCCCTTGTTTACTCCAAGGTCACAAAAAATATTCTTTTGTATTATCATCCAGAAATTTTATTGTGTTGCCTTTCACGTTTACATCTACAGTTCACCTAGAATTGATTTCTGTGTATGATACAAGTTAAAGGTTAGGAACTACTTTTTACCCTGTAGATGTATCCAGTTGACCTGGTGCCATTTATTGAAAAGACCATATTTCTCCCACTGTTCTGCTGTACAACCTGGTTATAAATCATATGTATATCTCTATGAACCTTTTTCTTAATTATCTGTTCTTTCCAGTGGATTTATCCTTTCATATCATCTTAATTAATTGTAGCTTTCTAGAAAATCCTAATATCTGGTAGTGAAAGACTTCTAAATTTCCCTTCCTATTTATGACACCTTTGGATCTTAGCTGTTTTGTTTCCATCCATATTTGTTTATAATCAACTGCTAATAGTATATTTTTGACTTAGGCATTTTTTAGTTCAAAGTTGTTGCCTTGAGATTTTTACCAATTTGCTGCCTTCAATCAGAAATGGTAGAAATAAAATTCTCACTCCTAATTTGTGCACGTGTTCACAGGGAGATAATAGGGAAGATTTCGTGCTAAACATACATCTTTATTGTTTAAGAACATTGCTTATTCAGAAAGCCAGGGAGCCCCAGGTTAAATGTCACTACATTATTTCTGTTACTATTCTGAATTTATTTCAAAGCCCTTATATTATTTTCAGATGTAATACATCAATTCTCCACATTTTGTTTCTAGGAGAGCTGTCTTTGTCCAAGCCAAGGGTGCTTCTACATTCAACCCTTTTCACTGGCTGTGTCCTGGGTCTAGAACACCTTTCCCTCAGCTGCAAGGGCTCCCCAGCTGGTCCTAGTGGTAAAGAACCTGCTTACCAATGCAGGAGATGCTTGAGACAAGGGTTTGATCCCTGGGTTGGGAAGATTCCCCAGAGGAGGGCATGGCAGCCCTGGAGAATTCCATGGACAAAGGAGCTTGGGGGGGGTCTACAGTCCATAGGGTCTCAAAGAGTCAGACATGACTGGAGCAACTTAGCATGCATGCACTGGTGTGCCTCACTCTCTCATCTTTCTCCAAACCATGCTTAAACATCACCTTGTCAATGAAGCCTAATTCTTGTTGAAATGGTAACTTCTAACCCCCTTGCCTGCTCTATTTTGTGTGTGTGGTTACAGTAACTCTTTCTGACCCAATCTAATGTACTTCCTGATAAGGTTCCATCTAGTGTCTATCTTTCCACAATAGCAAATGTCTTGGCTTTGTAGCTACTGTATCCCAAGGGAAGAAAAGCATCCTGCATATAGCACATGCTTAACAAATATTTGCAGAATGAATTAAATGAATGAAAGGTTTCCTTCTTAAGCTGTGTCTCTCTGTGTTATTATATGGGACAGTCTGGTGATGGAATGTTGCCTGGATAAGTCAGTTGGTGTGCCTGAGGGTCTGCGGGGCTTTTTGGAAAGAACATCCTAATCCTAAGTGTGGCATTTCAATCCAGTAAGATGTGGTTTTAGTGTTTTTAGAGAAAGGATGACTCTGGCCACACTGTAACATCAGCTGTTCCTTCCTTTAGGAATTCATGTCTACATCCCAGATGAACCTTGGAAATAAAACATGATTTTTTTTTTCTATAGAAATTCTGTAAAATAAGATGTTCTCAAACTTGAGTATTCATCAGAATCATTTGGTACTGTTAGAGTCTAACCCCAGTATTTATTAATTTCTCAAAATTTTGTCATGGGGCCAGATAATTTGTATTTCTACCTCATTCCTAGATTATGCAGATGCTGCTGATCCAGGCCCCACATTTGAGAACCCTTGCTGTAAGGTATCAGAGAGCAAAGGAGCTGGTTTCAGTACCTCCTTAAGTTGTGACCCTAGGGAGGAAAGAAAATGGCTTGGTATGCTCCAGTCTTCCACTTTGCGATAGACCAGTTTCCAAACTTTGACACTTTGAAGCATCTTAAGAGCTCTGAAGTATTCACTGAGAAGGACAGTGGTGCTCGGTGCCCTGCAGCACCAAACAAAGGCCAGAAAAAAGGGTAGAAGAAGGTGGTGGATGCCTCATAATGGAAGATCTTTCTTCCCGCCCCCGCTTCCCTCCACTCCTCTGTTCCTTTTTTTTTTTTTTTTTTTTTTTGCTGAGCACATTTGAGACACCTCCAAAGATGACCTGATAAAACTGAGCAGACCTGTTCATGGGGACCTAGAGATTCTGAATGAGGAGTCAAGAATTGCAGTGGTTACACATTTTACAGACCTTTGAGCCCTGATAAGCTTGTTAGAAACAAAATCTTCAGTAACCTGGGGCTGCATCCTTACAGCATGAGGAGGTCAGGCGCACTGGCAGGAGGAGGCCTAGAGGGAATTTATAGTGTCATTGCAGAGTCGATGTTTTATTTCATCCTGTCTTCCAACCACTGGCCAGAGATAGTTTGCAGACTGAGGTGACTCTACATCCTAATAAATACCCCTATAGAGTTATTTGCTTAGGCTTAATTACAGTGTGTAAATATGCAGACAGCCCGTTATTGGGCAGGTTTGGAAGGGAGAGGATGGCCACGGAATACAGTATAGGTGGGTAATGACCTCCTATTAGCTCATCCACAGTATGAGTGAATCTCCTTCTGGCTACCTGTGATTTGAGGTTACCTCAGAACTAATTATCTTCCTTGTGGTGTCAGGTTCCATCTCAGTGCTCTGTGGAGTTCTTGGCTAACTCTGAAACCTTTCCATGCCATTTACTTTAACTTCTGCCAGGCTTCTTGTTGAATTTCAATGAGGCCTGGGCTCTGGGTTAAATGCCATCGGAGTTATCCAACTTTTCCTAGATATTTGATTTCTCACGCTTCTCCAAACCTATTTAAGGCAGATGCAGTTTAGTTTGTGAATGGAATCCACCAGGTGCTATGGAGCAGTAACTAAACTTTGTTTTGTTCATCAATTCATCATTAATTAGCTATCTACTGTGTACCAGGTGCTCCCGTCAGCCCCTGGGGATACAGAAGTGAATGCTATTCTCCTGCTCTTTAGGAGCTCAGTCAAGGGAGGAAATTGGACACATCGACAAGGCAGTGATGTGAACAGCCATTAAGGGATTATAGAAGAGCAACAAGCAGCTCAGCCCAGAAGGGGCAGGGGCAAGCTTCTTAGTGAGGTCATGCCTTGTGATGCTTCTTTACTATTCTGTAGGAATTAGTCAGGGAAATGAGAAAGGAGCAAGCCAAATACAGACAAAATGTTACAAATAAAAGCATGGACATGGTGAGTCGTGTGGTTATCTATGGGGAATTATAGTGTTAAGGTGGCAGAGGAGAAAGGATCACAATGAGTTAACAGTCATTTTAACAGTCATTCAGTTTTATAGTATTATTGGCTGAAAAAATACATGTCGCCTAAAAGTTGAGAGTTAAGTTAATTTGGTGGAAATCATGAGGACTTCAAGCCTGGGAGACAGCAGCTCAGGTGACCAAGAGAGAAGTGTTTCTGAGGAGGTGCAGAGAGGAGCCAGGCTATGTAGAAGTTTACTGCAAGGGGCAGGTAATATGAATATTAAAAGATTACTGTTAATTAAAGAAAACCAGATTTCTTGCATTAAGAAATTTAGTGCTCTTCTATGTATGGAAAGATGCAAGCATTCAGGCTTACTGAAATCAGCTCTTTCATATGCATCTCAGCTATCTGAGGCCAAATCCTACTTTTTGATTGTTCTCATCCTTCATTCCTCATTTACCATAAGTGGTGGCGGATGTGGCAGATGGCTGCCTCCTATACTTTCTCACATTCCCCCACCCCCAACTCCTCAGCATTTAACAGGGAGGAAGTGGCTGATGGCTGCTGGATGGCTGGTATTGTTTCATCTGCATTTGGAAGGCTGGAATCCCTCATGGCTGTGACATGACTTGTTTACTGGTATAACAGAAAAGATTTCATTTCACAGAAATATTTCATTTCACAGTATAATATAGTATAAAATAGTGATAGAGTACATGGATTTTGAAAACAGATTGCCTGAGTTCAAATTCTAATTCTTCAACCAGCTAGCTGTGTGGCCGTGGAGAAGTAACTTCTCTGTGCAGGTTGCTTTCCCTCTTGAGTCTTAGTCATTGCATGTAAAGTAGGGAGAATGATACTAACTTTCTCACAGAGTTATTGTGAAAGCAAAATAAGTTGATGCATGGAAAGTGCTTAAGCATACTGCTGCTGCTGCTAAGTCGTTTGTCGTGTCCAACTCTGTGCGATCCCATAGACGGCAGCCTACCAGGCTCCCCTGTCCCTGGGATTCTCCAGGCAAGAGTACTGGAGTGGGTTGCCATTTCCTTCTCCAATGCATGAAAGTGAAAAGTGAAAGTGAAGTCACTCAGTCGTGTCCAACTCTTAGCAACCTCATGGACTATAGTAGGAGATAAACAAATGTTAGTAGCTATTATGCTTACCTACAGCTAGATATCCTGGAATGTGAAGTCAAGTGGGCCTTAGGAAGCATCACTGTGAACAAAGCTAGTGGAGGCTCTATCTTGAAAGCAGGACTCCATTTTGGGCCAGACTGTGGACTTTGAGCTATATGCCCAGTATCTATGGAAACAACATATCAACTGGAAAACCAGGCCCCCAGAAGGAAGACCCCAGGGCTCTCCATCGCCTAAAAGAATACCCTCATTATCTCTGTATCCAAATAGAATTATACATTCTATTATGCTTACTGGGGTATGACCACAGGCCTATTGATAACTGTCCACTGTTAACTACCTAGGCTTAAGGCATATGATCACAGGTTAACTTTGATTGTATCTTTTTTTTTTGCCTTTGTTCAGACTGGTTTCAGGGAACCATATACACTTAGGGTATACAAGGTTTTCACAAAAACTGGTCCAGGTCCTTGGCTAAGAGGAGACTCTGCCTTGGGCCCACCAGTGTAATAAACTGCACTCCACTATCTGTATTGTCCTTCTGAGTGAGTTTGTTTCCTGGAACACGTGGCTACAACAGAGCTATTTCAAATCCTAAAAGATGATGCTGTGAAAGTGCTGCACTCAATACGCCAGCAAATCTGGAAAACTCAGCAGTGGCCACACGGCTGGAAAAAGTCAGTTTTCATTCCAATCCTAAAGAAAGGCAGTGCCAAAGAATGTTCAAACTACTGCACAATTGCACTCATCTCACAGGCTAGCAAAGTAATGCTCAAAATTCTCCAAGCCAGACTTCAACAGTACGTGAACCATGAATTTCCAGATGTTCAAGCTGGATTTAGAAAAGGCGGAGGAACCAGAGATCAAATTGCCAACATCTGTTGGATCATCAAAAAAGTGAGAGAGTTCCAGAAAAACATCTGCTTCTGCTTTATTGACTATGCCAAAGCCTTTGACTGTGTGGATCACTGCAAACTGTTGAAAATTCTTCAAGAGATAGGAATTCCAGGCTACCTGACCTGCTTCCTGAGAAATCTGTATGCAGGTCAAGAAGCAACAGTTAGAACTGGACATGGAACAACAGACTGGTTCCACATTGGGAAAGTAGTATGTCAAGGCTGTATATTGTCACCCTGCTTATTTAACTTATATGCAGAGTACATCATGAGAAATGCTAGACTGGCTGAAGCACAAGCTGGAATCAAGATTGCCGGGAAAAATATCAATAACCTCAGATATGCAGATGACACCACAATTATGGCAGAAAGCGAAGAAGAACTAAAGAGCCTCTTGATGAAAGTGAAAGCGGAGAGTGAAAAAGTTGGCTTAAAACTCAACATTCAGAAAACTAAGATCATGCAATCTGGCCCCATATCTTCATGGCAAATAGATGGGGAAACAATGGAAACAGTGACAGACGGTGCTGGGAAAGATTGAAGGCAGGAGAAGAAGGGGGCCAATAGAGGATGAGGTGGTTGGATGGCATCACCGATGCGATGGACATGAGGTTGAGTAGGCTCCAGGAGTTGGTGATGGACAGGGAAGCCTGGCATGCTGCAGTCCATGGGGTTGCAAAGAGCCAGACATGACTGAGTAAGTGAACTGAGCTATTATAAATAAATGTTAGTAGCTAAATAAATGTTAGTACCACTCAAAATATGAGAATTCCAAAATTACCCTATTAAAGTATTTTGTGACTGTCCCTTTTGGCATATACCTTACTTCCCTGGTGGCTCAGATGATAAAGCATCTGTCTGCAATGTGGGAGACCCAGGTTCAAGCCCTGGGTTGGGAAGATCCCCTGGAGAAGGAAATGGCAATCCACTCCAGTACTATTGCCTGGAAATTCCAATGGACAGAGGAGTCTGGTAGGCTACAGTCCGTGGGATTGCAAAGAGTCGGACACAACTGAGCAACTTCACTGGCTCTAGTGACCTTAATCCCTTCCTTCAGAGAAGGCGATGGCACCCCACTCCAGTACTCTTGCCTGGAAAATCCCATGGATGGAGGAGCCTGGTAGGCTGTAGTCCATGGGGTCGCTAAGAGTCAGACACAACTGAGCGACTTCACTTTCACTTTTCACTTTACTTAACATTATCTCACTTCCATCAGTTATTGACTATACAACATTGGGCAAATTATGCAATGTCTGAGTTCCTCAGTTTACTTATTTTTAAGTAGTGATAATTATGGGCTAACCTAATAATAACTCTACCCTAATAGAGTTTTTTGTGAGGACTGTAAGAAATTTTATATAAAGCCCATGCTCAATTAATATTAGTTATTATCATTAATAACATTATTACTCTTAAGGACATGAGTCCTAGGGTGACTCAGATGTTAAAGAATCTGCCTGCAATCCTGGAGACAGGAGTTTAATCCTTTGGTTGGGAAGATACCCTGGAGAAGGGAATGGCAACCCAATCCAATATTCTTGCCTGGAGAATCCCATGGACAGAGGAGCCTGGTGGGCTACAGTCCATGGGGTCACAAAGAGTCAGACACAACTGAGCGACTAGGCATTATTATTATTTATTAATGATACTGAGCTAAACGTTGGTCGGATCACCTGATGCACAGCAAAGCTAATCTACTGATGCTGGGTTGTGGTGAAGGAATGTTATGGAGTCCAAGCTCACTCTGCTTACTACAGGAGAGGCCATGGATCTGAAGGACAAGGTGTTGAGGCAGGGTATACAATTTCATTTGGAAAGCCAGATGACTGAAAAGATGGCAGACTATAATATCTCAAAATAACCATCTTATAGGAATCTGGATGCCCGTTTCTTTTATGGATCAGCGATGGGGAGAGGTGAGGAAACAACATGAAAAGACCATTTAATTCTTGCAAATATCTTCTGGAATGGCACACCTCAGGTAGGGGGAGGTGTTAGTTTCTTTTCCTTATAGTCATTCATAGGTGGGCAGGGTCAGATTATCTGCATGTGAACTAAACAAAGGCACTTTAGTTCAAGGGTCAGGCAGAGGAGACAGGGTTCTCTGAGACAGGCCATTATGTGTGATTATAATAACAAAGAAGAAAAGTTATGACCAACCTAGACAGCATATTAAAAAGCAGAGACATTACTTTGCCAACAAAGGTCCATGTAGTCAAAGCTTTGGTTTTTCCAGTAGTCATGTATGGATGTGAGAGTTGGACTTAAAGAAAGCTGAGCGCCGAAGAATTGATCCTTTTGAACTGTGGTGTTGGAGAAGAATCTTGAGAGTCGCTTGGACTGCAAGGAGATCCAACCAGTCCATTCTAAAGGAGATCAGTCCTGAATATTCATTGGAAGGACTGATGCTAAAGCTGAAACTCCAGTACTTTGGCCACCTGATGCAAAGAACTGACTCATTTGAAAGGACCCTATTGCTGGGAATGACTGAAGGCAGGAGGAGAAGGGGACCCAGAGGATCAGATGGTTGGATGGCATCATCGACTTTATGGACATGAGTTTAAGTAAGCTCCGGGAGTTGGTGATGGACAGGGAAGCCTGGCATACTGCAGTCCATGGGGTTGCAAAGAGCTGGACACAACTGAGCAACTGAACTGAACTGACTGATAATAACAAAAATTACAGAAACAAAGGTTAAAGTCATAGAAATAGATCTAGCAAATTCACCCTTCCTGGTTACAGGAAAGCACCACATTTATCTGCAGGGCACCAAGCAAGGTGAATGGGCAGCTCAGGCTCAAGAATACCCAAACTCCCTTATGGCTTTCAGGGAAGGATTTTTAAGGGCAACATTTTGCAGTGAGGCTTGCCCCTGGTGGGCTTTCTTCTGATTGGTTGGTGGTGAGATAACAGGGTGATGTTTTGGGAATCTTACCCATCAGCCTTCTGGTTCCAACCAGTGTGAATTCTGCCTGCTTGTGCTCAGCATGTAATCCATCTTCCACTGGGTGGGAGTGTTAGTTTCTTAGAACAACTCAAAGATATGCATCTGATTGTTATGCATATCACTTGAGGAGGAACTAGAGCTCTGTTTTACCACTGAGCTATTTAAGCTATCTTTACTTTTCTTTCTTCACTCTTTTGCCTTTGTTTCTGCATTCCCTCACTTCCCTAATTACTGCCTGCTTGGATCTGCTCTTAGGAACTCAGGGAATGTGCCTAGGAGGCTAAAGCCTTTTTCTACAATAAAATGAATGGGAGGAGGGGAAAGGTGGAAGACTGAAACTTTAGTACCCAGGAGGGCCTCATATCTCCTGCTCAGTTTTAACCCTCCCCTTGAAGATTTGATACTCCTCAATTTTGAGGGTAATAGGGATGGTACTAGAAAGGGAATACGGTTTTAGATAGGGAGGTTAATCATAAACTCAGAAAAGGAACTTGGTTTAGGGGAACTTGGTTTTATTATTATTAAATATTTTTTATGCATCATCTCCCAATAGCCCTGTAAGCTGTAAGTATCTGCTTTAAAAATATTTTTTTTTTACAAACCTGTCTGACTCCAGGACTTTGGCTTTTAATCATTATATTACACTTCAGTTCCACAGATCTCTGTGGTATGCTTCATTAGTCTAGCGCAAAAAAAAAAAAAAAATCAGGAAGGAACTGTGTGAAATGAAACTAGTTTGAAACTCAAGGCTATTCCTTGAGGCCAAACCACAACTTGGGTATTGGGAGGCAGATGTAAAACTGAAGCCAAACTACTGTCTCCGTTTCAGCCTTAGACGAAGTAACGTAGGAACACCTGAGATCCAGGACCATTGCAGTCATGTGTCACTCTGCCTGTTGCCTGGACAAAAATCCACATGCCAGATCATGTCATTCTCAGGCAGTTGCTTCTGATGTTAAAATTTTTCACACAAGAGGGTGAAATATAATCATCTTTTATGACTTGTTTTACCTTTTAGAAACTTATGATCTGACACTGATTATAAAGGTGGTGAAATCTCAAAGTTTGAACAAATTCACCTTCTCAGTCCAGTATCTTCTAACCCAATATACTCCAAGTGTAGTAAATGAACTGGTTCACTGTGACACACGCAGAAGGAGCTTGGGGAGAGAGAACCCCTTGTTCGGGCAATGACTTTTAGTGTTCAGGGAAGTCAACAATAACTAAGCAGAAGTTGTGTAGGGAGAAGAGGGTACATTCTCTCAGGTTCTCTGTAGTATTCTACTGTACTGTCTAAAAAAATCTCATACCTCCTTGGGTCAGGCTTTTAGGAAGTGGGTACCTGTCAGGCTCTCCAGGGAGCTAGCATCCTAGGTTGTGGAGAGATGCAGGGTAAATCTTCTAGCCACCAAGAATGAACAGGGGTCCAGGAAGCATGTAAAGGAGCCATCAGCAGGTGGTTTGCAGGGCAGAAGCAAAGACACAGCTTTTGCAGGAGAGAGAGAGCAACTCTTTGAAGTTTGCATGGATTTCTGTTAAGAAGACCAGGACATGCTTTTCTCTCTTATATGGCGGAAGGTCTCTTCTTGTAACCTGCTCTTGGTTAGTTCAACCTCGTTATTTCCCCAGACTTTCCAATTAGCACATTCTTCCTGCAGAAGGCAGCATTTGAATAAAGAGTGAAAGCGGTTTGAGAAATATGAACTGGCATGTTTTTCTCACTGTGGCTGATGCTCTGTGAAAGTGAGAGTGGAACAAACCCAAAGGGGACTTAATTTTGTCCATGGCCAAAAAGTGGAGAGGTTGCTCAAGGGAGCTGCTGTTCATGGGGCACCCATCGGCATGACACAGTGATTAGGGCAGCAGCACACCTTTCTTTCCTCCTGAAGTTGTTCTGCTCAGCTGAGCACACGGGAATTGCACCTGTCATAGTAGGCCGCTCTTATAGTGTCTCCAGAATAACAGGGCTTCCCTCCAAATGGTCCAGTTGACTTAGACATTTTTCTGGTGAGGCATGTGAACAATCATTGTGTTCTTGTCTCTGTTGGGAAGATATGTGATTTGAAAGTGCCGATGTGAGAGAAGCTAAAATGATCTGCAGGATGTGTTTGATATAGTGGGGGAAAACAGACAGACAGTGCAGGGCAGCTCTGCCAGTAGATACTGCCATAGCCATAGCCATCAGAACTTGAGCTCTGCTTTAGAAAAGAGATGCCAATGTATTCAAAGATGTGAAAAGTGAAAGTTGCTGTCGAGACCAACTCTTTGCGACCCCATGGACTATACAGTCCATGGAATTCTCCAGGCCAGAATATTGGAGTGGGTAGCCTTTCCATTCTCCAAGAGATCTTCCCAACCCAGGGATCGAACCCAGGTCTCTCACATTGCAGGTGGATTCTTTATCAGATGAGCCACAAGTGAGCCCTCCCCGAATGATCACAGCACTAAAGCGAACTTTGTTATTCCCACCATTCCTACTCAGCTTCCTTGAGCTGGGCTGATTTCCCAAGTTTTGGTTTTGGTGGCGGAGGGAGGCTCCTAATGGAAGCTGATGCCACAGTCTTTGACGTTACAGAGCTGTGGATAAACACATCTGCAGGAGAGATGAGCTGAGTGATGAATGTTGCTCCCAATGCAGGATGTTTAACTGAATGGCGTTTTCTTTTCAAGAGTCATTCAGAGAAAACTGGAAAAGGAAAAAAAAAAAAACCCTCTGCCTTGTGAGCAAGAAACTGGGTCTCAGATCAGTGGAGCATGATCAAGTGCAGCTGAAGTTTTCTTTCATACTCTGTCCTATAGAACAACTGTTTGAAAATGTTTATGGCTCAGTGGGTTTTCAAACTTACTTAGCTGAGAACCCATATTATAAATGAAACCTTTTGTGAAATCTCCTTCACTTCACCCTCCCCAAAAGGTTTAAACAACATTTCATTGAACTTCAGATTTCCATGTGCTTAGTAAACCTCTGAGTTCAAACGAGGTTATTTTGATGAACACAAATTTGAAACAGGTGTGATGGGTGACTATTGCTCATATTAACCGTATGATTGATACCATTGTTGTTGATGCTACTTTATTTTTTTCAGAAATAAGATTATACTGGTTCATATAGTTAAGTAGTTACACATTGTAACAATTTTTCAACAACTGAAATCTCAGCCTCAAATTTTCCTATTGATCTTTGCAAATTGAATCACTCCCATCATTTAATAATTATTTGCATTCTTCAATAAGTAAAATCCCAATTTAAAAAAGTTGAAAAGCAGATCCCTCAGCATGTTAAAAATATTTTGGTTAGAAAATATTTTTGTATATATTATGAGATAGTAATACTTTTCAGTCGTTTTTTACATGTGTATATTTTAGTACATTTCTCAGTGACTCAATTAATATTTCAAAATGTGAAATTTTATTTTGTTTTGTTTGCCAAGTGCAAACTGTAAATTTTCAGTAGCATTGTCTATGGTTGTAAACATTATGTCCTGCATTACCAGACTGTGCAGGCTCTGCTTACTAAAAACTTCACAATTCACAAGAATCTTGTTATATTCTATTTTAGAGAGAAACCAACAAAATGTAGTGATTTCTTGTCTTATTTGAAGTATACACACTTGCACCCTGTTTTGATCAGAATTAATGAAGGGCTTCAGTGAAAAAATAGAAATTGTAACTCACTGCCCAAATAATTCTAAATGCCTCATCTAGTGAACAGTGTACAATGCATTATCCAATGCAGTTCTGATAGACGAGAGCATCTTACAAAGTGATGCTAGTCCAGGAAAGATGCAAAGATTGCTTGAATCTATGTGGGGAATAACTTTTTAAGGGCCATGATATTTTAGTTTCTCTCTCTTTTTTTTTTTTTTTTTCCAACACCAAAACATATGTGAGTACATTTTTGCCATACTGGATCATGTGTTAAAAAAATTAACAAACAAAAAATCTGATCCATATTCTTAAGTGTTTCTATTGTATAAATACAGAAAAATGTAACCAAATTAAAAAATCAGCCTGATATCTCCTTATATGATCAAAAATTTACCAAAACAAGTAAAATGGAGAGAAAGCCATAATAACCCTTTTAATATACAGTTGCATTCTCATGATCTCATATAACTCAGACTTCAAGCAAATTCATCCAGAACGTAGAATTCACTTTCTTAGCTCCATCCTTGTACTACATTATCAAATAATGTTTTAAATTATACCATAACCTATATATCAAACTACTTATTGAGGTGTCAATATCGGAAGAGGCATTCATAAACTTTTTTTCTATTGTGAGCACATGTCACTTTTATGTGATGAAGCAATTTATACTGAACAATATTATGACAAAATATTCATCAACATATTTGAATTTTCTTAGTATACATTTTTTTTAAGTAATATTAATATGTTTAATTGATCCTGAGAGAATCTGGGTTACGTATTTGTGTTTTGTGTTATCAATGACCTTGTGATTTGCCTAGAACACTATTTTGTAAAATTTTACTATATAAATTACATTGACTTGGACTTACATCACCTTAAACAGTGAAAGGACTGAGAAATGCTTATTGTGCTGTATTTTTATGAGTGACTTTATGGAAAATATTGGATACCCTGCTATTTTAGGTATTATTGAAATTGCCATTGGCACCAGTTGAAGAATCATAGGATGTCAGTATAGTATGAATTGCTATGTCATTTTGAAGCTGATCAATGTCATCACAGTCATTCTAATTTTTAAAAAATCCCTAAATGTAATGATACATTTCTAATGTAATTACTTAACCTGCAGTAAATAAAATGATATCAAAATTTAGATGACAGAAAAAAATTGTATAATGATTATTATGACAATACCTAAAACTTCAATAAGCACTGAAATTCTGTAATATGCTCTGCATTCATTTGTTACTACACATTTTTCAAACGGTCATGACAAGGGCCTAAGCTTTGCATGGCCCTTAGCTGGGTGTGGCTCAGCGTGCTGGAGGAGCACGTTTACTGCCAGTATGCTCATACACAATGGACAAGCACAGGTCTGATTTTTCAAATCTTATTTAAAGATTCATGCAGTATATTCCACTTATTTATTTCTGAGTTATGAACCACTCTAAAACATTATGACCTAAAACCTCAACATTTATTTATCTTCATCATGGGTCTGAAATTAGGGCAGGGCTTGGCAGTGGCATTGCCATGCAGTGTCAGCTGGTGAGACTCACCTAGGACTGACTGGAGGATGTATGTTCAAGGTGCTCATTCATGTGACTATCGAATGGTTCTGGCTGTTAACTGTGAGCTCATCCAGGACTGACAGCCAGGTGTCTTCTTTCTCTCCCGGGGCCTCCATAGGGTTACTTGGGCTTCCTCATGACATGGAAGCTGGGCTTCAAGAAAGACTGTTTAAAGAGACAGGAAGTGGAAGCTGACCTGGTAAGGCCTTGTCTAGAATTTGGTACAGTCTCACTTACGTTATATCATATTGTCAAAGCATTGAAAGAGCCTGTGCAGATTCCCAGGATGAGGCAAGAGACCCTCTTTCTTCTTAGTGTGTGTATCTTAAGTTGCTTCTGTTGTGCCTCACTCTGCGACCCTATAGAGCCCACCAGGCTCCTTTGTTCTTCTTAGAAGTGGTGTCAGAGAATCTGCGACCATCTTTAATCACCACATAGAGTTATCACCTTGATAGTCAATGACTCTTCTCAAGGAATTTCAAATAATTACACCAGGATTGCAGTTAAAGTTGTAAACTGAGGTTAACACCAGAAAACAGCTTAAACTAGAAAAAAAAAAAAAAAAAAAAGAACACTCCCTCTCTGGAGTGTTAATGTTTGCTATAGAACACATTTGAGAACATAATTTTTTTAATTATAACCATTAAAATTTATCAAAAATAGTTTTAAAAGGAATGAGAATATTAGAAGAATCTAGGGTTCAGATCAGATCAGATCAGTCGCTCAGTCGTGTCCGACTCTTTGCGACCCCATGAATCGCAGCACGCCAGGCCTCCCTGTCCATCACCAACTCCCAGAGTTCACTGAGACTCACGTCCATGTGGAATATAATTTGAAACTTACTATTTTTATGTACTCTTCTTTCAAAACCCAACACTTCTTCTTTCCTTAAATACATGTTTTGGGTTTCCTCCTTGTTCCCCTCCCGAGTTTCTTTTATTTCTTCATTGTACTTTACAGAGTGTTCCTGTACTACCTGTTCTTTTTTTGTTTTGTTTTAATATATCATATCATCATTTATTAATTTACTTAACACATGTTTATTAATACCTCTGTGTGTGTGTTTGTGTGCATGTGTGCTGAGTCACTCAATTGTGTCCAGTTCTTTGTGACCCCATGTTGTAGCCCACAAGGCTCCTCTGTTTGTGGGATTCTCCAGGCAAGAATACTGGAGTGGGTTGCCATTCCCTTCTCTAGGGAATCTTCCTGACCCAGGGATCAAACCTGGGTCTCCTGCATTGCAGATGAATTCTGTACTGTCTGAGCCACCAAGAAAGCCCCTATTGATACCTACTGCATGCTAATCACAGGGTTGGCTGGGAATCCGAGACACAAGGCCATAAGTTGTTTTCGATCTCTTTCTCCTCACTGTTCTATCACAGGTTCTACAGCAGGACCTATATAATATGTTGTCAATTAGTATGTGTTGAGTGAGGGAATGAGAGTTTCCAGTCTTCCATACACTGAACACCTAATAGGAGAGACAGAAGTAAATCAGTTGTTAAAACTTGCTGTGATGATGTATTATAATAGGTATATGAGGTGTTATGGACATATGATAAGGAGCCTCAAGATTATACATCCTAGCCAAAGCAAATTATCACAAAATCAAGAATAGACGATTGATAAAATTTTTAATCATAATAGTATATAAGTGGAGTATTTATTGACTCAAGTAATTACTAGATCTTCATTCAGATGGTTATCATTAGGCATCAAAAGATAGGTAAAAGGAGAACTATAGCTTCATTAATTGTAATGCCAGAAGATATCTCAAAGTCTTATGCCTATTTTTGTTATTCATCATTATTTTTATGATCCCACCTCATTAAAAGAAAATTTCCCTATGATTACACTGAAATCATATTGTATATGATATGAAATCATATTGTGAAATATTCTTACTGTAGAAACTGTAAAGTACAAAAAAGTTCAAAAAGAAAGTAAAATTGCCTATAAACCTCCAAGATAACTATGTTAACATACATATATATATATCTGTATACATCTATAGAGATATTTATATAGATATGTCTATGTATTTCAGATAAATTCTATATCCTTTATGAAATACTTTTCAAAAAACTATAATTTTACTATCTATATTATTGTTATTTAAAATTTCTGTAATTTACTCAACCTCTGTTTTTAAAGTTTATACATTATTCAGCTTCTTTTTCTATTACAAATAATGCTGTGATGAACTTTCTTATGCACATATCTTTGACCTTCTTTCAATTATTTGTTTTGAATTGTTTGCTGTATTTGTCTTTTTGATAACAGCCATGAATATTCTAGGACTCTTTGTGCAGACATATTCTTTTTCAGATATTTGCATTAAAATATCTGTGTAGGTAACTATTTGATTGGTCAGCAACTGAAGAAAGTTCCTTCAGGACCAGATGACTTGCTGTTTTGTTTTGTTAGGTTAGTTCTTTGGCTGTCTTTAGAAACTTACTTTTACATACATACGTGTGCACGTGCATGCACACACACACACAGGTGTGCATATGAGGATTGATCTTTTTCTTTTATAAAGATTTCTACTATGATGGAGGCGACATGATCTACAGTTTTACAGATATTCAGCTCACAAGCCCAAGAGTGGGCCTATAGAAGTCCAAGAGGGACTTCTCAGAGGAGTAGACACTTGAACAAAGTCAGGAAGAATATCTGGGAATTAACCAAAGAAGGGACCTGAAGGATTGTTGTGTAAAGAAGGCTGTTTAACAATCCAAACTTTCGTGTGGGAAATTAGAACACACAATGACAATAGGATTCTCTGCTTTAAAAATGGATATGCCATGGGTTGCTTTTTATTTGTTAATTTTGGGGCGAGGAAGTTTAAGAAATTATTAACTTTTGCTTTTTGCACAGTGCTCTATAAAATGCACTTTTGATGGTGTCACCAGATAAGTCATTCAAAGGCACTTTTTTTGAGTATATAAGGACATTAAAGTTTATTCATATAGTAAAACACATTGTGGGGATTATTCTGGTGAAATATTTCTGTGTATATTTATAATGGACATTTACTGGAAATTATACAGTAAAAGAGATTAGAAAATCGAAGGCATAATTAAATCACATTTATTTCTTGACAAATATAATTGTATGTATTTAAGATGTAAAATGTGATGATTTGATATCCATATATGTTATGAAAAGATGGCCAAAGTCAAAATAATTAGCATATCCATTACCTCACAGAATTAACTCTGTGTGTAAGTGTGTGTGTACTGAGAATATGTAAGATCTGCTCTCAGTAACTTTAAGTGTACAAAACCGAATTATTAATTACGGTCATGGATCACTTTTTAATGGTGAAATTCCATAGTCACAGTATTTCCCTCCCTCTCCCTTCTCTTCCTCCGTCTCTCCTTTCCTTTACCCCTTCCTTGCTCCCAAATATTTAGAACTGTATTAATTATGTAATGAGAGGCAGAGTGGTCCTGATCAGGAGTCAAGACCTTCCCTGGAACATGGTCTCCATCTCTTACAACTGCTGTCCTCACGGGCCAGAGACTCCTTCCAGAATCACACAGACCCTGCAGGTAATGTCATCACCATGAGGGTTGTGGTGCAGGAGAGTTGGCACATTTTTTATGCCTAGAATTTTAGATCTGAAAGAAATACCAGAAAAACATCAGACCTATTATTCCTTCTCAGGCATTTATCTAAATGATTGATATCCTTGTTTTATGGGACAGCTAAAGCAGGAAGTGACTTCTCAGGATAGATATAGATACAAATAGAAATGTAGAAATATACTTTATACCTAAACATATAAACATACATGTTCTTATATTGTTGCTCCATTGGAAGAATGCAAAATGAAAAAATTTTTATGCAGATGAGTACTTTCTATAAGGGGCCTCCCTGGTGGCTCAGACAGTCAAGAATCTGCCTGCAATAGGGGAGACCTGGGTTTGACCCCTGGGTTGGGAAGATCCCCTGGAGAAGAGAAGAATGGGCACCCACTCCAGTATTCTTGCCTGGAAAATTCCATAGACAGAGGACCCTGGTGGGCTTTAGTCCATGGGGTCGCAAAGAGACAGACACAACTGAGGGACTGACACTTAGGTTTATAGAATAACTTCTTGTTGTAAGGAGTGGGCCCGAGGGATACAGCCCTCAGCTGACTGTCATCAGAACACCAGTCCCCTCATGGGATCTCAGTAACAGCTCCCACACTCACTGAGACGTGTCAGCAAATAGTGGGACAAAGACACGGGACACCTTTGTACTTTGGTGTAAAAGTACCCATGTAATTTCTTCTAGGATTTAAACTCAGAGCTAAATTATGAAGTGACATAATTTTATGGTTGAGCTCTCCATAGACACAGATGAGATTCTCTGCTGAATGCAGCCTGGATTTGCTAGACACGATTATCTTAGTTCATTTGTAGGCAAGTGCAACATACATACAATTCATGTGAGATAGCATATTCAGGGAAGTTATGCTCTGTTTTCTTAAATTCTCCCAGGTTTTTGCAGCTGTAGAAATGAGGACTCATTAGCTACAGTTTCTGCTTCAGTATGTGCTGTGTGGGTTGGAAAAAGTTGCACACAGCGAGAGAGACAGGGCATCTAACAGCCCCCAAAAGTGACTGTTTCCGAAGCTTCCTAAATTCGTCCTTGGGTAGGAGCTTTCCCAGGGCCTGGGTCTGACAGAATAATTAAAGGAGAATGGGAAGATTCACTCAATCCATAATTATTTTTTAGTTTCCATATAGTCTGACCTTACAAATTCAGAATTATTGAGAGAGATATTAGTTTGGCTTAATGAGAAGCATGAAAAATGTAACGTTTTAAATTGAAACACGGCTTTATTACTTCGGGCGATATTCAAAACCACAAACTAATAGCTTAACACCTTTTGTGGTGATGCTCGTGGGCCTGCTTTAATGATGAGATAAAGATGATTTTTAATTCACTCGAGGCCATTCCTTTCCCTGATTCGGCATACAAAGCCAGTGGTGTCTGCCGTGTTCACTTACTATGTAACACTTTTTTGTTTAATTTACATATTCTTGGTTTTTTTTTTCCCCAAAATCATAAAAGTGACACATCACCACTATAAGAAGACAAAGGAAAATTAATTCTGTGAGGGAAAAGAGTTAATAAATTTCTTCCCTTCCAACTCAAATCTCAGGTATAACCACTAATAACAGCTTGGCATGAATCCTTGTGGTGCCAGGTTTAACTGCCTTGGACAGAGCACCCAGGAGATGCTCAGTGAATAGTTGTTAAGCTGACCTGAAGCAATCCCCTGCCTCTCAACAGCCTAAGTCTGTCACTAACAGTGTCCCATTATTTTTCATTCCTGTTAACCCAACCTCAGCTTGAAAGTCTATGGCTTCGTTTTTAACTGAATTCTCCTCTACTGGGCTTCCCACTGACAGATTTGTCCCCGTGTATCCTTCATATGACATTGGAATAATGGGTCTGAAATGTGCCTGTGCTGTCTTCCCTTGACCAAGAACCTTCCCACCACACCCCCTCAGTGCATAAAGAAAAGAGGACAATTTGAGTCTTGATGCTTCTACCTCTGGCCCCAGTCTAGCCTGACCACATATCCCATGCAGTTTTCTACCTTACATTTTAAGTTCTAGACAAACTAGACTTTTGACATTTCTTGTCCATTCCTTGCCCCATTCTGCATCTCTGCTTATGTTTATGCCGATCCTCATCCTGGGATTCAATTAAATATTAATTGTAAGGAACTACTATGTTTAAGACAATGTAGAGGTTCATAAGATAGTATTACTATCCTTTAATATGAGAAATGTTGGGATAATTATACAAGAAGCTCTAATAAGATGATCTTTCCACCACTTCCCACTATTTGTTTCCATACCGGTAACGTCTTCATGTAGTATTCTCTCAAAAGAATCACTGATACCTTTCTCTTCTCCCCTCTTTGAAATTGGCATCGGTCCTTCTCCACAATCCACATTCCCATACTTCATATTTTGCTTCATGTTATAACTGTGTCTATATCTTATTTCACCCACTAGACTGTAAATTTCCTTGAGGACAGGGATTGTGCCATTCATTCATGGGTCTTTTGAAGCAAGCAAGTACTGAGAATAATGTGTTAAAATATGAGTTTATAAAAAAAAGAAAAAAAAGAGCTTATTAATTTGTATTGTTCAGTGTTGTCTGTACCATCTAATTTAAATACTTACTTTGTGTAAGCTAGATGTTAGCGTGAGGCTTACTGAAACTCAAGTTTCAGGTAAAATTGTAGTTAAGGTTTCTGTTAGTTCTTAGGATGTGGTTGCAGAGTATGTTCTCAGGACCACTTGGTATCCAGTTCCTGGGTGTGCATCAGACACCATAAAATACAAATCATTGTCTGGTTGCTATAGTAACAGCTTTGGGGGGGAAAAATCACTTATTTCCGGTCTTTGTTAGTCTTGTAGGTTTAATTGAGGACTTGGCAGGAAATGGGGAGAAATTAGTGACACAGGCGCGTAGGTTTCTACCATGACTCTTGTTGGATTTTTCTTTCTTTCCTCTCTACCAGTCCTCTCTTCCCCTCACCTGCTCCTTTCTAGTTTGTTCCAGAAACTCCAAACTTTGTCTCCCATGGCCCAGCTGGCATCTGCTGAGACCTTTTTAAAAAATCACTAAGAGAAAACAAATAGGAACAAAGAAAATAAAACACACAAAAGATAAAAACCCACAATCCAGGTCTATTTCCAAAGACATTTCCTCCTAGGAGGAATTCTGGTGTCACTTGTCAAGATAATACAATTTTCCCTTTCTTGTTACTGAGAAATTCATCTTCATCATGCATAAGTAAAATTCCAAACTCAGCCCTTGGCTGAATTTGTAAGGCCTAAATTAAGGAGGTGTAGTCTTGAGGCTACTGCCTGATCTGGAAACAAGAATGGTTCAGGAGTCCCTGAAGCTAAGTTATTGTTCGAAAGAGCTGAGCTTCTGCTGGTACAAATGGAAACAGTTTGTCTTAGAAGTCAACTGGAAGTGATTTCTCTTCTGACAAAGTGAAAAGATGGGCGAATAAATATGTACTCTGAACTCTGAAATCCTGTTTCTGCTGTGTAATTTAAGGCCAGGGACTAAGCCTGTTTTCTTAAATGAAACAAATGGTGCTATAAATGGTAATAGGAACAATGCATCTTCACTATTTGATGTGACTCTGATGAGCTCCTGTTAATGAAACAGGACACAGCAGATGGAAAATGATCAGAGTTGAAGATAGAAGATAGGATTCCATATGAAAAACAGACTCGAGTGTCTGGAGAGATCAGATTTCAGAGAAGAAAAATGATCTTTGTCTATATGGGTGTATATGGATTGTGTCTGGCATTGTGTATGTGTATGGTGTGTGTGTGTGTGTGTGTGTGTGTGTGTGTGTGTGTGTGATGGGATGTGGGTGTATATCCATGTATGTGTTAGGTAGTGGTGGTAAATGGGGTGTGTGTGTGTGTGTCTGGTACTATATATGCGTATGCTGGGATATGTGTATTTGATGTATGTTTAAGTGCATATTTAGTGGTCTGAGATGCTGGGCATTATGTGTGGGTTTCCATTAAGCCTGACTCCTATAAATCTATAGCTGTGGCTTCACTCTGGCTCTTAGGTAGATATTTAAGGACCTGCCTTCATTTGACCAACTGTAAACTTTAAAAGTTTAGTTGCTAGTTCTTCCTTTTTTTCCTGAGTAATTAAATTTTTATTGTTTTAATGATTTGTTTTATGTTGAAGTATAGCCGATTGTGCTGCAATTCATGGGGTCGCAAAGAGTCGGACACGACTGAGCGACTGATCTGATCTGATCTGATAGTCAATTAATGATGCTGTGATAGTTTCAGGTGCCCAGCTAGTTGTTTCTTAAGATTTTAATTTGAGCTCTTCTCGGCTAACCTCAGATCTCAAGAATTATTCAGCACTGAAGTCCTATAGTCAGTGACAAATGGGAGAACTGAAAAAGAACACAGGGGGGCTGCTATTTAATTGCTCATTTATTATCTTTACCATTTGATTCTACTCTAGGGGCTGTTAGCTTTACTAGCCACAGAAATTAATTTTTGCAAAGTCCAAAACTGTAGAGGCTCAATGTATCAGAGGGGTTATTTTTAGAAGCGATAAAGCCATTCCATTCGTTGTTTAAAATGAGGTAATGCTATGTGTGTATGGAGCGGGACAGAGTTTGGAAATATTTAGTGCTAATGAATAATTCAATTTGATTTACTAGAGAAATGAAAGGGTATGGCATTCTGCCCTTCTCTTAATGTAAAAAAGATAATGGCTGTTTCGCTTTAACGGTGTATCAGAAAGTATCTAATATAGCTTATTTTAATTCCAGGTCAAGTCATCAGCCTTTAAAAGTAGTTTAAGATTGGCTGTCATATTAAAGAACACTCTTAAAAAGAAAAGGAGAGAGAGATGAAATTGTGCTCAATAGTTCCTTTACCTCACCCATACCCAGGCCTCCTTACAGAAAGCAAAATGTGTTGCTTTCTTTTGGTTTTATCTCTGCTGTATAGCTTTAAAATTTTAAGTGTCATTGATTTACAGTATTGTGTATGTTTCAGGTGTATAGCGCAGAGACTCAGTTACACACACATATTTGTTGTTATTCAGTCGCTAAGCTGTGTCTGACTGTTTGTGACCCCATTGACTGCAGCACGCCAGGCTTCCATGTCGTCCACTGTCTCCTGGAGTTTGCTCAGATTTATGTGCATTGAGTCAGTGATGCTATCTAACCATCTCATCCTCTGCTGCCCTCTTCTCCTTTTGCTTTTTTTTTAATGTGTACATAATCTTTTTTGAATTTGTTTCCCTTACAGATTATTACATAATTTTGAGCATAGTTTTCTGTACTGTACAGTAAGTCTTCCTTGGTTATCAAAATGTGTTCTTAACTGAAAAAAGCAGCCAGAGGTTGGGAATCCTGATCAGAAGAAAGGTGTTGTGAATGACCCCAGCAATTAAGGTGACCCAGCAGCTTCATTTGTGCTGTTAGGCTGACACCTCAGAGGCTGAGTTTTCAGAAGCTAAGCTTCATCCTGTAGCTGTTACTTGGTACAGAAAGTTCTATACCCCTTGACTCAGGAGCATTTTAATAAAAGCCTAACAAGTCACGTAAAGGCAATGGATATGACCATGTGTGATTTATGTCTGTTAGAAGATGCTTATGAAGTTTGTGAGCCTGACATCATCAATCCCAGGAGGCTTTGCAGGTTAGGCTTCTGTTTTGTTTTGTTTTGTTTCCTTCTAGTTGCATTGAATTGCAATTAGAAGTTGCATTGAATTACAACTAGAAGTTGCATTGAATTGCTTCCTAAAGCAGAAGCAGACAGTGAAAGTATCTGCTGAATCCCTGAGCAGTAACCAGTATAAATGGTCTTAAAAGCAGAGTCCATCCGTCCTTTCTCCTCTCCCTACCTGTGCAGCTGTGAATAGGGAAGGTGGGTGTCAGGGACAGGGATACTTGGGAGGCAGTTTAGTGTGATGCGGAGAAGCCGTTCACCAAACGAAAGCATGCTTTTGAATTTACTGATGCTTATTTTTACTGAAAAAATGGTCAAATCATATTCTCCCACTTTGAACCACATTGTGTGTGTAGACTTAGGAAAAGTCATTCAGAGAGCGGCGCACACTTCTCTGGCTTCTGATGCCCCTTGGGAGGTTTCCTGAAAAAGGGAAATCTCTCTGTCCTGGTTTTAGTTTTTCTTCAGATGACTTGGAACGTGTACCCTATTTTGCATGAGTATAAAGTGTTTGGAAATGATATGAATTGAAGGAGTAACTTTTTTGCAGGCTGAGTTAGGAGATGATTCGGTGGCAATATGTCTGCAACAGGAGAGGCTCGCTGTGGTCAGAGAGAACCAGGGGGTCAGATTCGGTGATTTTGTGCCAGCAGTGAGGTTCCAGGAGCCTGGCTAAGCTGCAGGCATGGGAAAATATGTCAGAAATTCAGAAGCAGTGGCCCTCATGAGCAGGACTGGGCATACTGTAAGCAGCTCAGGCCAGAAACTGAGAGCAAGGTGAAGGCTGGGTTCATCAACCACTTGTAACACATCTACTATATACCAGACATTGTGCTGAGGATAAAGATAAATAATGTGAAGTTCTTCTCTCAGGGTAGTTAACATTACGGAGAAAGAGGATATCAGAGCACTATTTTATGTAATTCCAGCTTTGTGGTCACAACACTACCCGACAACTTAAAGGCACCGACTGTTCTGGTGCAGTTTTGTAAAGAAAAAAAAAAGGATGTAAAAATAATTTTATATATTCCTCCTCCTCTTTCCTTTTCCCTAAATGAAGATCCAAAAAAATGCAATGAGAATGGAGTTCCATATGCTTCTTTTGTAATTTTCAGCATATTTCCTTTCATTTTAGAAAACATGATAGATATTCCTTTTTAACTGCTCTGGGCACTGGGCAAGTTTCCCTGAGTGGTAGAGACATGGAGTTTAAGTTCCTTATAAACTGGACTTTGTCATTTCCCCCAAAAGTACTTTCACTAATCACATTATGTAGGTGACACACTCTGGTCAAATCATCCAGAATGATCACCATATTGCCTGATGCTGTTGTATCATTAAGATCCCTCATTTGCAAATGGAATAATTGTAGCTCTGAAAACAGTATGCTTCTGATTTCTTGGTACAGATAGAGACAGGTAGAGGAGGGTGGGTAGTGGCTGTGAGAAGTTATGCCTGTGACTTTAATGTGGAACTCAAACTGATTTCTAAGGATCCTAGGTTTCTAGTTTCCCTGTTATAGGGGAAAATCTGTGACTTGGTGGAAAATTATACATCATAGCACACCCTTCTGGTAGTTCTCCGATTCCGATTTTGTGAGAGCTAGTTTTTAAGTGTTTAAATTGTATGTAGATAAATGATAACAATGAAACACAATTTTGTCTATGAAAAACATATCACATCCTGACCTGTAGCTGCTGCTGCTGCTAAGTCACTTCAGTCGTGTCCAACTCTGTGCGACCCCATAGACGGCAGCCCACCAGGCTCCCCCGTCCCTGGGATTCTCCAGGCAAGAACACTGGAGTGGGTTGCCATTGCCTTCTCCAATGTGTGAAAGTGAAAAGTGAAAGTGAAGTTGCTCAGTCTTCCGACTCTTAGCGACCCCATGGACTGCAGCCTACCAGGCTCTTGACCTGTAGAGACTCTACCAATTCTCTCAAGCCTCTGAAGGTAGTTTTGCCTCCTTTTGCATATTCATTTCAACACACTGTTAATCTATATACGATAAGTTGATACTGTGTTGCACTTCTCCTTTGATTGGTTAACACATCTTCCAAGTTCCCCCTTTATGAGTGTTTATGGTTATATATCTGTGTATGTTACTGATTGACTCATTTGGGCCTTATATGTAAATTGTGTTGTGAAAATTCTAGTGTTTCTATTCAAATTAAAGCCCAAGTATGTTGAACACATTATTCTAATGGTGGTGGAAAAAAAAAAGCCAAATAAATGCCATTGTTATTTATTTTTATATCTATATGATTTTACCATTTTTTGAAAAGTTACCTTTCAAAGCTGTGTTCTTATCACCATTGCTACTGTTCTGACTATTACTGTTGCTACAACTTCTGCTTCCACCATGACTGATATTTTGGGGACAGTATTTTAGTGCTCAACTTCCCATGTAGTCCTCACTTTGGAAGAAAAAGAGCAATGTAATGCTCCAGAAAAGCAGCACCTTTATTAGCTTTTATTTAACTTTAAGTAACTAGTATTAACCTACCTCACCTGGCAAAATGAAGCTGAAATTCCCCATTCCTACACGTACTTTCCTGCTGCCCCTTCCCAATTTATAGGATAACGTGGTGTTCGCTTTGTCTATAGTAATCCCCACCAGAACTTAGCAACTTGATGAATGGATCCCATTAGTTTTCTTGCCTACCCAGACAGATGTGTAACTCTAAGATTCAGCAGGTTTGTTTCAGATTTCTAATTCATTCCTAAAACTGTTCCTTTTTCTTCCTTCTGTTATTCTACTCTCATTTTTTAACCCCTAGTACCCACATGTGTTTTATACCTCTTTTCAGTTACTACTAAGTCTTCCCATTGACGAGGCTTCTGTTTGATCTTTGTGGGATTTACTGGTATGGTTTACTTCGCCTTCTTTGCCCAAAGGGTAGATAGGAAGCAAAAATGCATTTTGGTGCCTGCCTCTGCGGTGTTTGTCAACGCTTAGCCAGATTGTTGCCAATGAGTTATTGCCTGTTCATCTTTCCCTTCTCCTCAAAAATATTCAGCACCATTTCAGAATGTTATATCGTGAGTTCTTAAACCATCACTGGTATTTTCACATTCAAGTAATGCTGCATAACACATTTGCCAGCAAAGTTTAAGAATGATTACTTTTACTGCAGGGCAAAAACAGTTCAGTGGCATATACTTCTGTCCAAAATAGTTTTAATCAGCTGTTAAAATTGAAATCATCACTTAAATTGATTGCATTTTTAAGAAAAATGGCTTAGAATATTTTCTCAAAGTGTCTGTTGACTTAAATATGGATCAACTGCTATAATTGTATCTCTGTAATCTTTGATATTTTTGTGATACCCTATTTTTTTAATTTCCTGATTACTTACAACTGAATTATATGCTGAGCAGTAACACGTGCTGTTCTGTGCTTAGTCACTCGATCCTGTCCAGCTCTTTGTGACCCTATGGACTGTAGCCTACCAGGCTGCTCTGTCCATGATTATTCTTCAGGCAAGAAAACTGGAGTGGATTGCCATGCCCTCCTCCAGTGGATCTTCCCAACCTAGGAACCAAACCTAGGTCTCTTGAATTGCAGGCAGATATTTTACCATCTGAGCTACCAGGGAAGCCCAAGAATACTGGAGTGGGTAACCTATCCCTTCTCCACAGGATCTTCCTGACCCACGAATCGAACTGGGGTCTCCTGAACTGCAGGCAGATTCTTTATCATCTGAGCTACCAGGAAAGCCCAAGCAGTGACTTACTGTTAGAAAAATTGATGCCTGATTATGTTCTTTTTCTCCGACTCTTGTTTTTAAGACATTCAGCATATTTCCTAAGGATTTTTGTCATGCTGTGGTCATTTTACATAAAGAATTGACCACAAAAGAGTCAATTCTGTAGGTAGGAGAATTTGAATAGCATACAAATTGCTTGAAACTCCTTGGGACTACATTTAATTAGAGTTTGAATGAGCCTATATTAATTTTATCTTTCTTATCAGGATCATGAATTAGGAATATGTTTATTTTGAATGTTTCCTTTCATGTATCTTATTTCTCCTTTTTCTTACCACATCCTTAGATGAATTAAATTTGCTTGGTTGATTGTATTCTTAGTCACTCAGTTGTGGCCAACTCTCTGTGGCCCCAGGGGTTGTAACCCACCAGGCTCCTCTGCCCAGGGAATTTTTCAGGCAAGAATTCCAGAGCAGGTTGCCATTTCCTCTTCCAGAAGGATCTTCCTGACGCAGGAATCGAATCACTCCTCTTATGTCTCCTGCATTGGCAGGGGGATCCTTTACCATTAGTGCCATCTGGCAACTTGGTTGCTTATTAATTTCCAAAAGGGTAGGGTTTTTTCCCTCCTATATACATTCAAATAAAGCATTGGTAGTTTCAGCTGTGAGTATTGGGGTTATGTCACAATGTCAGATTGACGGTGATGTTTGTTACAGAATGAAAAAAAAAATTATCTAGTTTTCCAGCTTTAAAAATTTTTTTGTTTGAAAAAGGAATTCTTGGGCAATCCTCTAGAATCCAGTGTTCTAATTCACAGCCCTGCCTGTATCATGTCCCCTCTGTCTTTGATAATTAAATCTTTTATTTCTTTGGGCCTTATATTTTCTGTGAAATAGCAATGATAAATAGTAACAGGATGCTTTGAGGGTTATACTGAATACAGTTTGCATTCAAATATAACCCAAACTACCAGTACAGCTCCATGTAAAATTGTTGTCACAAACTGAAGCAAGTGATCAGTCTGCTGTCAGAGTGCAGTCATGAAGACTTTCTGAAAACAGAGGCATGGGAAGAGCTTCCAGCCCTACTGGGGGAACTGAAGAGGCATTCATAACCTTGGCCCTGGAAATAGTATCTAGACTTAACTTGAAAGTCCTATAAGAAATTTGCTGGATCTTATAATTGACAAGAAAGCCTAGTATTGGGGTCTGCAATACACATCATGAAACCACTGTGCAGTTTCCCCATTGTAGAAAAAGCTATAGGAAATGCATGATATGTTTCACTCTATTATAATCCCTTGCTATTAAGGCCTCTATCTTCCTGGCTTGAGCCTATACAGAAGAGCACTCCAGTTCCTCATTGTCGTGACTAGGAGAGGAGGACTGAGCACTGTGAATGTTGGGGAAGCATCTCTTGTACAAAGCCAGGGGCTCCTTTGTCATTGCCAGTGCTTTTAGGCCCATGCAGACTCTAGCTCTGAAGAGATGTACCCAAAGCAAATTACAAACAAGCATCCAACAGCTTAGCTATTATGATCCTGTGTTGATTGCTCAGGCCTCACCTTTTTATTTCCTGTATCTCTCTTCCCTTTAAGTTATTGAAACAGTATTCATACTGAGTCACATTGTGTAACATGGGCTATTTAATTGGGTAAACTATTTCATCTCTTTCAGATCTGTCACTGGTAGAAGTGGAAATAAGAAGACTGTAAAGAGTAATTTACTTTTACCATCAGAATCAGATTCTCAATGTAGAAATTAATGAGACGTTTGCATAATTTCAAAATGAAGCTGCAAGAAGAAAATGGAAAAAATGATTTTATATACCCTCAACGTCTTGCTTTTTCTTTTTCCTCTTAGCTCTCCTCTTTTCTTCCTGTTCTCTTTCTCCCTGGATAGGCTTTCCTTTTCCACCTTCTAGTGTTTTCTGTAACATACCTTGGAGTTAAAATCCAGCTCTGCTTCAAGGGTAATGATCTTTTAGTCAAAGGCTGATAATTATTTGTGATGCTCAAGGTGGAAATCAAGGATTCATCTTCTCTTGGTTCTCTTGACTTTGTTCCAAAGGCGTAACTACTTTTTTTTAGTATAGCTGGCGGGCATAAGTTGAGGACTCATACAGAGAAGACCTGTTCAGAGAAAATCAGTTTTCAAGTTAGAATTGCCCACTACAATTAAGATTTGGCACTTTTAAGCATTTCAGCCAAGCTCACTAATTAATCTGGCTAGACATCTATTCTTCTTGTTTCAGGTTCTGGTCCCTTATATTTGAGGAATGGAAAGGCCAGGATAAGGGTGTCAACTCCCATCCAGCTTGTCTAACACATCACTGTGGAGAGAATTATTAAGCCATTTAACTTCTGCAACCAGAACACGGGCAAGCTAAAATAACATTCTAGAACACATGCTGAGTAGGCATCAGCTTGGGTAGAAAGTTTTCTTGTATCCCAAGGGCCTTACATGTCAAATATAAAATGGAAGTCAAAGGCAATGGAACATCAAACTCTGTGCTGACCTGGTATTTGACAAATGGCTAAACATAAGCAGAAGTCAGATTAGTTAGGCTTACAGAATATTGAACAGCTGAAAAGGTAGCAGCTTTCATTTCAACATGGTGTAGAATATGTGCTCTGATGTGCTCCAGCTATCAGTGATTATGGATGTTGTGGTAGTTCAGTCATTCAGTCATGTCCAACTCTGTGACCCCATGGACTGCAGCACGCCAGGCTTCCCTGTCCTTCACCATCCCTCAGAGCTTGCTCAAACTCATGAACATTGAGTTGGTGATGCCATCCAACCATCTCATCCTCTGGCGTCCCCTTCGCCTCCTGCCTTCAGTCTTTCCCAGCATCAGGGTCTTTTCCAATGAGTCGGCACTTTGTATCAGGTGGCCAAAATATTGGAGCTTCAGCTTCAGCATCAGTTCTTCCAATGAATATTTGGGGTTTATTTCCTTTAAGATTGACTGGTTTGATCTCCTTGCTGTCCTTGCTGGATGACTCTTGCTGGATGTGATTATGGATGAGTCTTCCTCTAAGCAAAACCTATTTTGTCTTCCTCTAAGCAAAGACTATGAAAAGCACAAATGTTCATCATTCATTTTACAAAGGATAATCTACCGCAATGAAAAGAAATGTCTAATAATGTTTCTAAATTATAAACTGTTTTAATGGAATTATAATCATTTTTGAATTTTTCTTTGGTCATGTTTGCCTCTTTTATTTTAGGAATCAATTTACTCAGTGTCTTAAAAGTAGACCTTTTTCATTAAGTGTGTATGTGAGTGCAAAATGAAGAGGATTATAGGTAGAAATAGAAAGTGGAAAATGAAGGCTTAAATGCTCTCCAGTCTTCTTAAATCCTGTTATACTTAATTGCAACTATGTGCTCCCCATTTACCTTTGTCATCTATGCAGTCATATACTATGACATCAGTAGCAGCATTCTTTCTGGTGAAAGAATCATTTAAAACATGCAGGAGGCTCCCAAAGCTGTGTCGACTGTGAGAAGAATTTGAGTTTTCAGAGTAGAATGAAAGTTTGGTTCTTTCAGTCCTGGACTGGATAAGATGTATTGGTTTAAAGGGACCTAAAGAGACTATCTCTTTGCCTCTGAGTGGATTATCTTAAAAGCTATATGCTATTTCAGAGATGTCTTCATTACAAGGGTGTTTTTTGCAAGGTGACCCTTTTTTGTACCTGTTCAGTAAATAAATGACCTTTAATATTAACAACTGCAGATGACTTATGCCTGCAGATGGTGACTGCAGCCATGAAATTAAAAGACACTTAGACTCCTTGGAAGAAAAGTTATGACCATCCTAGACAGAATATTAAAAAGCAGAGACAGTACTTTGCCAACAAAGGTCCATCTAGTCAAGGCTATGGTTTTTCCAGTAGTCATGTATGGATGTGAGAGTTGGACTATAAAGAAAGCTGAGCACCGACGAATTGGTGGTTTTGAACTGTGGTGTTGGAGAAGACTCTTAAGAGTCACTTGGACTGCAAGGAGATCCAACCAGTCCATCCTAAAGGAAATCAGTCCTGGGTGTTCATTGGAAGGACTGATGTTGAAGCTGAAACTCCAATACTTTGGCCACCTGATGTGAAGAACTGACTCATTTGAAAAGACCCTAATGCTGGGAAAGATTGAAGGCAGGAGGAGAAGGGGATAACAGAGGATGAGATGGTTGGATGGCATCACTGACTCAATGGACGTGAGTTTGAGTAAACTCCGAGAGTTGGTGATGGACAGGGAGGCCTGGTGTGCTGCAGTCCATGGGGTTGCAAAGAGTCGGACATGACTGAGCAACTGAACTGAACTGAATATTAACAGCAGCATGGATGGAGCTGCATTATCAATATGTGTACATAAAGAGACATTCTGCTTCAGAATGGACAATGTCAGTGAAGTCATAGCCAGGACCAATTGCTTCAGCTTGGGAAGTACTGTGTGATGAGGGAGGGAGAATGGTGATGGTGGATAATGAGAAGAGGCTGTGCTGGGGAAACTGCACTATGGGTCTGAGTTAAAGTGTCAGCACTGTACTACTGAATGGAGACAGCATGGAGATGAGTGGTAGTGAAAAGAAGTAAGAGAGAGTGAACTACCCATACATCAAGGTCAATGCTTACTATTAGTGAACGTGACAGAATGAGGACACTGCCAAGGGGGATAGACAGCCTGAAGAGGGGTTTAGGGAAGGCACTTGGAGTATTCTAATGTCGTTTAAATTAGAGCAAAAAAGTCCCTCCTAAGGACATTTGATCCTTGTCTCATCAGCACAAGATTGTGTTTTATAGAATAACCTCCTCCTCTTTGCTCGGTATACTATAAGTTTACATGATGTGACTTCTGGCTGATTCCCCTGGAGGTTATTACAAAGTCTAAAGATATTTCTGTGTTACAATTGTGTTAAGGCATATTTTGAGACGTGATTTTATTTATTGTAGAACATTGCAAGCATTTATACTGCTGTATGAGTGCTAAATATTAATGCCTTTTTTTCTCCCCCCTCTACTGATACCCAAGCATCAGGTTAGAGTATAATTCTGGGAAAGCAGTCAAACACTTCCTAGGAACTGCCCTACTTTACTCTTAAGAGGCTACTCTCTTGCAGAGTATTCTAAAAAAAAATAAATGTTTATCTACCCATTTTTCAATCCAGTGGCTCCCCTGGAAATGTTGAATTTCTCTCTAGAAGTAGACAGATTTTCTTGGATACTGAAAAATCCAGCTGATGAACTGGCATAATCTCAGCCCTCTAGCTCCAGGTTTTACAGAGCAGCCTTACCTTAGCCAGCAGCAAGCAGAGAGAATGTATATTTCATCCACCACCTGTCAGCTGAGATATGGATACTGCCCTTTTGCTGGTACCTCTCTGAGAAAGCAATAATTTAAAACCCGCCTGTGTTTTAGATCTTAGGAGTAAGTAAATAGATTGATCCCTTTGCCTTGTGTAAATGTGGGTATGGTGTAACTCACATTTTATAGAATAAAGGTGCTCTTCAAAGTTGACATGTGAGGTAGAGTTCACATCTACCTTTCCCATTACTTCTTTTGATGACTTAATTGGACACATTACAGGAAATTCACCAAGCATGGGAAGAAGTGGCAGATGGGTGGCTTCTCATATTCTTCTGTAATACAATGAAAGGAAAGGAGGATGAGTCTGGTGAAATGGCCTTACTCTAATAGAGTCAGTATATGTCTGTTTTTGTCACTTTTTGTTACACTTGGCAGCAACAGAATCCACCTTGAACAAAAGCAGAAAAGAATGAAAAGTATTCTAGAACATAAGTAAAAAAAGTTATCTTGTAATAATAATAACAGCAACACTAATCTTCCAAAGGTTGATTAGAATTGAAAGAAGGATTTGGCACTTGTAAAAGATAAGAGCTTTTGTTTGTTTACTTTTAAGAAGGAGCCTTTAGGGTAAGAGAGGAATAGCTTGTATTGGACTAGTCTTCCTGTAGGTAATAATTATAATCTTAGAAGGAAAAGAAAAACTGCTTCATTGGAGAGGGAGTGAAGAGCAGAAACAGAAGATTTAGCTCATGAGAAAAGGGAAAGGGACTAGGTGAGATCTGTGTTTATAGTTTTTCCCTGAGGGTCTTCCCGCATCCGTATGGCACAGGGTGGTTAGACCTCAAGCAGAGGGTCAGTGGATGGAATTTGGGACTTTCAGAGGCTAGTGATTGTGGAGGTAGCTAAGAAATGAAGAAGCCACAGACATGGGAGCCTCAAAAATCTGTATCAAATTGTTGATTCCTGAATTCCAAGGAGCCAGCAGATGGGAACAGCTTGAAGACTAAAAGGACTGAAAAAGGGTTTCAGCTGCTATTTACTGCAGGGGAAACAGAGATAAGAGCTTGAATCTCAACTAAGAGGCTTAGTAAATACCTTGAGCCTACCATTAAGACACAGAAGGGATACACCTTATGTATAAAGACTATGTACCAGGTTAAGGAATTTTCCAGAAGCTAAGTGAAGAGCTGACTCATTTGAAAAGACCCTGATGCTGGGAAAGATTGAGGGCAGGGGAAGAAGGGGACAACAGGGGATGAGATGGTTGGATGGCATCACCGACTTAGTAGACATGGGTCTGGGTGGACTCCGGGAGTTGGTGATGGACAGGAAGGCCTGGCGTGCTGTGGTTCATGGGGTCACAAAGAGTCAGACACAACTGAGTGACTGAACTGAACTGAAGTGAAAACACAAACTGCCTCATCAGTAAAGTGTAAAACCAAGCTCCTACAAGCTCCAGGGCTTCCCTTGTGGCTCAGCTGGTAAAGAATCTGTCTGCAATGTGGGAAACCTGGGTTTGATCCCTGGGTTGGGAAGATCCCCTGGAGAAGGGAAAGGCTACCCACTCCAGTATTCTGGTCTGGAGAATTCCATGGACTATATAGTCCATGGGTTTGCAAAGAGTCAGACACAGATGAGTGACTTTCACTCTCACAAGCTCCAGATGATCAGCCAGTGATTTTATTATTATTTTTATTTTTTAGCTATCTATTAGGAATTTAAAAAAATAAAAACTTCATGAAAAGCTAACACAGTCTATTTTCCATACCACACATCATCCACAGTATTCAATGGATAGTAAAAGATTACTAGTCATGCAAAGAAAAGGGAAAGTGCCATCTATGGTCAAGGGGAAAAGTAGTCAAAACAAACCAACCTGAGGATGGTCCAGATGTTAGAGTTAACAACAAAGATTTCAAACTATTGCAAATATGTTCAAGAACTTAAAGAAGATGGTCATGCTGAGAGAATAGATGAAGATCTTAGAAGAGAAATGGCAACTGTCAAAAAAGAGCCAAATGGAAGTTCTAGAAGTGAAAAATACTATATGAAATGAAAATATGTATTGGTGAGGAGAATAGAGAGAGTGTAAGGAACTGTAAGAGAGGTGATAGAAATTATCCAATCTGAAGAACAAAGAGAAAAAAACTTCACCTCCAAAAACATACATGTAAAACTCTCCGATTTGATTTAAAAATTAAGTATCTAAGAAGCTCAGCAAACACCAAATTGGACAGATACAAAGAAGCCACATTTAGCCACCTCATAGCCAAGTCAAGTTGCTGAAAAACAGTATTCATGTTTGAAAACTTATTTTAGACAAGGCTGTTACTTAATATGGAGTTGGTTAAGAAACTTGTAATTGTTCCATCACAGTCACCAGTAGAGCTTAAGGATGTGGAAGGATTGCTTGATCTGTGAGCAAAGAGATCAGGATTTGAATTCTGGCACTGATGCTGAATGACTGACCTTTGGAGAAAAGGGCCCTCTGTATCACATTTCATAATCTCTAAGATTGTTGATAAGAAGAACTGGCCCTAGAGCTGGGATCAAGATTGACCGAGATGATAGTATATGCACAGACTTAACAGAATGCCACATAAAACACGCCCTGTAAATGTTCACTTCCTTCCTTCTTTTCTTTCTTCTTTCTAGGCATTTGAAGTGTCTGTGAATATAAATGATTTTGGTTATTTTATATGGTAAAGACATATAGACATTTTATATGGTAAAGACATCTTTCTCAGGCAAGAATACTGGAGTGGGTCACCGTTTCCTTCTCCAGGGGATCATCTTGACCCAGAGATTAAACCAGGATCTCCTGCATTGCAGGCAAGTTCTTTACAACTGAGCCACCAAGGAAGCCTGAAGACATAGGGGTATATTTATGAGAGAAAAATCCACTTTCTAAATCAAATGCCTAGTTATTTCATCCCTGATTTTTCAAATATTTATTTCCACTTGTAAGGTGTGTTTCTACTTGTAAGGCTTTGGAGGACATGCATGGAAAACATAGAACCCTGAAAATTTGCATATTTTTAAGCAACTTAATGAGAAAGTAGTTCATGCTTGCTAGTGTTTTCATTGTATTTTGTGTGTCTGTGAGGTTTCAGGATTTTAAGCATCTCTGAAATATGTTCATAAGTATATGCTTGTAAAGATAAAAGTCACTTCTGTATCATCTAGTACTGCATGGACAATGGTCAGAATGGTAACTCTTCCTATTAAGAATAGGAAGATCACTATTACTGCTTCATTTCTGGAAAATTAAGTTGGCTTAGTTGTAGCTCAAGCCTGGCGTGCTATAGTTCATGGGGTCACAAAGAGTTGGACGTGACTTAGTGACTGAACAACAACAAAGCTTTGCAGGGAAATCTGAGAAATACTTAAGATTGGTTAGACAACTTACATGTTAGTAAATAAGCTTGTGTCATTGGCAATATATTTCCAAACTGGTTTAAAAATAAACTAATTTCTCTCACCTATGTATTAGTCTATCCTCTTGAAATCTTACTTTTGATTGTTGAAATCATGCTTTAGTGGCACTTCTTTGCTTTATGATTCTCTCTTAAAATTGATTAAAATATATAGGCCTGTCTACATATGCGGTCTGTTGTTACACTCTAGTTCCTCTGGTGCATTGGTAAGTTCCATTTACCCAGAAATTGGTAAAAGTACCTAGATCCTGCATTAAAATTTCTTAACAATTGGTTTCTTCATACTGTTCATGGGGTTCTCAAGGCAAGAATACTGAAATGGTTTGCCATTCCCTTCTCCAGTGTCGGACACAACTGAGCAACTGAACTGAACTGAACAGTTGGTCTTTATAAAACCTTTTGTCAATTTTATTTATTTTTTAAATTAATTGTTGCCCTATGTATAAACACCAAGTTAGATGTGACCTTTACAAATTGCCATTAGGGCCCTGGACAAGTTGGAGATAACAGGAATTATGCCATTGGTTCCCCTACTGGAAAATGCCTCACAATTACTGCTGTTTAGATGACTTTGCTGTTGCTGCTATTTTGTATTAAGTTCTTCAATTCAGAATTTTGTGAGAAAGGCAGAGATGGCAGTGCATACTGTATAGGCTTAAATAAGTCCTTACCAGCAGTTATTATTTATAAGAATGGTTACTGATACAGGCACAATCTGGTTTCAAGGACCTTGGGCAGTGTTACTTAGGGAAATTCTAGTAGTGATAAAAAGGCAAATAAATCCCTGGAAAGCAGGACACACTTTTTACTTGAATAGTTGACCATATTCAATTGTTATATCACAGAAAAAAAAATGCTGTTTTTGGTGGTGCCCCCGTTGACTTATGGAAAGCAAAGAATGAATTATTTATTTTACTTTACTATAGATTTTCTAAAGTAAATAGATATGCCATGTCTATCCACTATAGATTTTGGGGTTGTCTCCTGCCCATAAGATACATTAAATAAGAAACTAACATAAAAATGTGACGGTATATATAATATTTCTGAGTTGGTAAGGCAAAGCATTGTATACTATTGCCAAGGTAAATATTTAAAAGCTAGCGATATTTGGAATGTCTTTTTTTAGCACCTTTGGTATTTAATTCATTTGGCCAAAAGTTATAAATACCCCTGTGCCTGGAAGCTAAGCACCAGTGATGTAAGATGAATATAAAAACATATTAGTGGGTGCGTTTTAACCAAGTTCTGGTTAAAATAATACCCCAATAACATTAAAAGGCATTAAAATATGCTGGTAAGCTTACAACCAGCAAACCAGACCTTTGCCTTTTCTAGAATATTTAACTGCTCTAGTTTTATCTTTTACCTGTGAAACTGATCCCTTTATGAAACTGAGAGCAAAATAAGCAGAAACAGAAGGCAACAGAGATCTTGTCTCAAGAGCCAAGTGCCTTGAAAAGATGTTTTTCTTACTGTTGAGTTCAGATGGATTTCTGGAAATGGTAATAGTTTGATAAAAGAGGAGTGCGCCCTTCCTCCCCATCCTTAAAATCTAAATTAGTTGTCTTGTCCTTGCAACTGGGCACGGTTCTCTATGTTTCCACATTCTGTGGACTAATACTGTTAAAGCCTGGCTGTCTTGGTTAATGAATAGACAGTGTATTGAAGAAGCATGATCCTTACCCTGGAAAGCAGAAGCACAACTTTGTTAACAATCCTTCATATCAATATTTATTTGGCTCATTACATATATTCCCCCTGTGATTAATGTGATTAATATATATTTAGATGTACTAATAAGTATTCATATTATTCTAATTAGTCAGTACAGTGAGAGTTATATGCATTAAGTTGTGATTGAGTCTAAAATTTGTATTTCCTTTGATCAGATTTCAGTAATGGCTTTTCTTGTTAAAGAATCCAATTCAGTCTCTTGCTGCTGCTGCTGCTGCTAAGTCACTTCAGTCGTGTCCGACTCTGTGCGACCCCATAGACGACAGCCCACCAGGCTCTGCCGTCCCTGGGATTCTCCAGGCAAGAACATTGGAGTGGGTTGCCATTTTCTTCTGCAGTGCGTGAAAGTCAATCAGTCTCTTACACACAATCTAATCCAAGACTAAGACTACTTCTAGGTACCAAGATCCTTACATAAATAATGACTATGGTTTGGCTAATATATTGATGTCTGATTCTTGGTGACCTGGGATTTGGAATTTTACAAAAATGGAAACCCATAGATTTGAATGGGTCTTGGAGTCAGAAACTCAGGAATGCTCAGTGAATGTTTGGTGCTTATAGGCGGAGAAGGCAATGGCACCCCACTCCAGTACTCTTGCCTGGAAAATCCCATGGATGGAGGAGCCTGGAAGGCTGCAGTCCATGGGGTTGCTGAAGGTCGGACATGACTGAGCAACTTCACTTTCACTTTTCACTTTCATGCATTGGAGGAGGAAATGGCAACCCACTCCAGTGTTCTTGCCTGAAGAATCCCAGGGACAGGGGAGCCTGGTGGGCTGCCGTCTATGGGGTCACACAGAGTCTGACACGACTGAATCGACTTAGCAGCAGTAGCAGCAGCAGGCTTGTCTAAGCTTCTCACAGGAGATCCCTGAGAGTTTCCCCTCCTAAGGAACACTGAAGAATCCAATAGTCAGGGACACATTTACAGGGAAGGAGTTGACAGGAAGAACAGACAAACACAAAGCAAATAGTCTGTTAAAAGCCCCCTGGTACTGTGATGAGAAGCCCTGTCCTACCTGCCCTCTCTTTGGATAAATGGCTATTTTTCTGAGCTCTGCCATTTTGTATGTGCCTCAACCTGAAGCTGAAGACAGGGAACAATATTATCAAAGATGAAAAATCAATTATTCTTTTGAATCCTGTGACTGTAAGTACCCAGGAAAGGTGATTTCCTCATGTCCCTCTATCCTCTGTTTTAAAGGCATATTGGTTGTATGAAAAGATCAACTGCATCTCTATCACCAAAGGTCTTTACCCAGAGTTAAATGAATGAGCTTCTGAAGGTTGCCTGAGAATTTTGTTTACATCTGTCATTCATGAGGGGCTTTTCTAATGGCTCAGACAGTAAAGAATCTGCCTTCAGTGCAGGAGACCTGGGTTAGATGAGAAGTAGTGTATGCAGTGTCCATAGCTGTCATCAGATACTTCAAGTTTATAACCTCCCCCAAATCCAGGTGCAACAAGTTTGGTACTCATAATCTCACTAGACTTTAAATTTAATTATTTTCCCAAATAAAGCATTTGGACAAACTCCTGTCAGAGCACAATTACAGCAAATATATTCTTATAAACAGGCTGAACCTCCTTGAGCTTTTGGTATGTGGTGCATTTCAGCAACTTTTGACTCCTCTATTTATTTATTCATTTGTTTGCTTGTTTAGGGGACGGCAAGGATGGATGTTAAGCCTCATGTATATAACGTAAACACATTTTCTGGATCTTTGGGTTCCTGGGAAAATAGCCTTTATGCTACCACTGCTATCTGAACTATGGTCTTAATTGGTTCAAATGCCTTGACACTTGTTAAAGAATTAGGTATGATGTACCATTCTGTTTTTTTTTTTTCCCCCTTCCTCATAAACATATGAAACCTTTAGTTCAAAGTTCAAGGAATCACACTTCAGTGAAATAAGTTAAAGCTGTTGGGGGAATGAGTGTTGAAAGAAAAGAGTGAAGAATTGATGACTTATTAACACTTGTCGTTCTCCACCTTGAGTTATTGATGGTATGTGACATTATAACCTTACAAATTGCAATCTATAAACAGCTTAGCAAATATGACCTTTGCATTACAATTGGTTTCACAAAGTCTTCAGCTTCTTACAAACAGCTGCCACCAGCATATTTTCTTATAGGCTGAGAAAAAGAGGGGGACATATAACCAGAGAACTGGGTGCTGTTTGGACAGAGCTCCATGAGGCCACTTAACAGCAGATGTGATGGATGCTGAGTGACAGCAAACTTCCCAGCCAGGGTGAAAGTCTTAGAAGTTTGCCCGTCATTGACTTATAGTCACCAAATAGAAAGAACTAATTAGCTGAAGTTGGTTGACTTAGCACTTTCTCTCCTCCACTTTTGAAACAAGCAGGGACTTAGAATTCATAAACAGGACAAAATCTCTCCAGGGTATTTTTGCCAGTCTTTCTACCTACACTTGTTCCCCAGAATAGGAGGCGAGTCACCAAACTTTGATTTGAGATAGGGCTTGGTTGTTACTCTGTGTCACAAATGGTAGATTAAATGTTTAGAATTCCTTTATATGACTTTGGCAGAAAAGTAAGTTGCAGACATGTAATTATCCTATGTTTGCTCTAATATGCTATGTGTGGGTATAACACCTAGATATGGTCCAACATATTGGCCCGTCATTATATCTGACTTACTCTCTTTTCTTTTTCTCCTTGGTTCAGTGCATACCTTTGTTAGGTTTTTCAAACATCCCCATTGCATTTGTGCTGGAATACACTCAAGAGTGTTTGAAATTCCTCCGGAGTCATGAGAAATGAGTTCTACTACTCATCTGCTACCATTCAATAGTTTCGACTCGGGCAATTTTTGTAACTTGTCTGGGCTGCAATTTCTCATAATGATAAAAATCATGGTATCTAACATTTTGAGGGACTACTGTGTGCCAGTGCTTTACATATAATACTTCAGTTAATCCTTATAATAATCCTATAAAGTAGGTGCTAACATTATTCCACACCTCTTGATGAGGAAACTTATGGAAGTTAACTGACCACTCAGGATGATCACAGCCAGGACACAAGCCTTGCAGTCTGATTCCAAGTTCCAGACACTGAAGTTAAGGCTCACAAACTCAGATGTCCACAGGACCATACAAGGGTGGTCAGAGAGTAATGGTATGGAGTTTGCCCCGGAGAATGGAGAGCCCATATCCTATAAGCAAAAGCTACTGCCCCATCCTTCAAGCTGATTTTGCTGTGTAGGAATGTCACATTAGCCACTTTAGTTTTTTCTCCAAGAGAAGCAAGAATTCCAGCTTGGTATAAACTCCTTATTTTGAAATGCTGGCAACCAACTGTCTTTGCTTTTAAAACACATTGAAAATCAATATTGTATAGGACAAGCAAAACATGATTTGGGCCTGCTGTGGTTTGACAATCATCTACTGATCTGTGATTTAAATGCCACCTACCCTGCTGTATTATAAAATGACTAAATAATCTCTTAAGTACCTCCATCACCAAAATTCTCTAGAATAGCTCAAGCTTCCAGTTTCCATATGTGCGTGTTTTCAAATTGCTTTCTTCCAGCCCTTTTAGGAAAGTTTTTACAGCTAACAAAGAAGAATCTATCCTATTAGTGATGCTTCTATTCTTCTTAGCCTCATTTTTTCAAAACCTTAAAAAGTTATCGTAAACTCTTCCTCCTTTTTTCTGTAATATCCAGTTAGTCCCACTTTCTTTTTTCCTCTGTAATCTCTCTTCCTTTTGTTCTTTTCTTTCCATTTCTATTCTGCCACCCTGGTACAAGCCTCCAAAATTTTACATCAGTATGTTTAAATAGACTCTTAAGTGTTGTCTTAACTTTCAGGCACTTGTTGCTCTAATCCAGGAGTTGGCAAACTACAGCATGGGAGGCAGCCAGATTTGGCCCATGGCCTGTTTGGTAAATAAAGGATTTTGGAACTCAGGCATTCCCATTAATAGTCACATCCTCTATGACTGCTTTCACGATCCAACTGCAGAACGAGTAGTTGCAAGTGCTTTGTCACCCACAAGCCTAAAATGTTTGCCACTGAGTTCTTCAAGAAAAAGCTTGATGATACCTGCTAATCCATTCATCACTGTCAAATCTAACTTTGTATCCTTGGTATCTTGTGTATTACCTCTGTGCTCAAAATCTTTACTTGCTTTCCTATTTCGCATACACACACAGTGACTACTCAAGACTTCACAACCTGGTATTAGAGATGGGTCTAAAATGACCCTAGTCTATGTTTACAGCCGTGTCACAGCCTAGTCCGTGTTACGCATCACTTTGACTGGAGTGGGGTGCCATTGCCTTCTCCATGATCTCTGATAAGGCTGGTTTAAATTATGAACCACACTATGCTCACCCTAAGTCTGAACTTTTGAGAATGTGCTACAACCTAATGAGCAGAATAGTTTGCCCATCATACTTTGACTATGATTTCAGTGGGTATTTATGATTATAATTTATTACTGAGAACGTACTGTATATTAAGGATGGCAATAGTCTTGCACAATAATTTCTTTTGTCCTGGATTGACATATGTTTTTAAACATACATATCTGTGTGTTTAAAACTAAAAACTACTACATTAAGTATTTACTCTTTGATCATAAACTGAGAGTTCTTTTATGTCAGACTCTATCCTAGCACAAGAAATTATATTAAAAAAAATAGCAACTAGATCACAATCTAATGAAAGAGACAGGTATGTCAGTAATAAAAATGATGTGCTTAACCGTAGTTGCTGTTGCTGCTAAGTTACTCCAGTTGTGTCTGACTCTATGCGACCCCAGAGACAGCAGCCCACCAGGCTCCCCCATCCCTGGGATTCTCCAGGCAAGAACACTGGAGTGGGTTGCCATTTCCTTCTCCAATGCATGAAAGTGAAAAGTGAAAGTGAAGTTGCTCAGTCGTGTCTGACTCCTAGCGACCCCGTGGACTGCAGCCCACCAGGCTCCTCCATCCGTCGGATTTTCCAGGCAAGAGTACTGGAGCGGGGTGCCATTGCCTTCTCTGTTAACTGTAGTAGAAGCATACAATACTAAAGAAGGACAGACGAAGCAACAAACTCTATCCAGAGAGGCTGTGGTGGCTTCATGGAGGCAATGGCATTGGAGCTGGGTATCAGAAGTTGAAAAAGCCAGAGACCTGAATATTTATGGTGGTTCAAAGAATAACATGGAGGTCAGGGTTGTAGGAGATTGCACGAAGAACTGGCAAACATAAAACTAGAAAAGAGACATGTGCTATACAGAATGGACCTTGGATGTCTTGTTGAAGAATAAGGAGTTAATCCTCTTAAGACAAGGGAAACCCTGAGAGTTTCTGAGCAGGAGTGTGACAATAAGATTCTACCTTTATTGTAAATTCCTGGGCAGCAGAAATTACATTTTATGTGTCTCTTTGTCTCCCGTGGGTTCTGCCGGCTCTACCTTGAACATAGTGAACCTGCAATAGAGCCGTCTATTGATTAATTTCTTCCTGAGAGAGAAGTGTTTCTGGCTGACTGGTAGCCAACAACATTTTGAATTTTCTCTGAGTTTGATAAAATGCTGACACCTAGTTTTTATTTTATTTTTTTTAAGCAGCAAATATCATTAAGGTGATGAGAAGCATCAAATTCACGACATTTCTCTGCCTGTCACCTTCACTCTAGTAACCAGAAATGTTTGCAGTGTTCAGCAGATTTTTGGCAAAGTTGAAACTATCCAAAATAAGTTGCAAGTTCATTCTTTCTTAAACCACTTTGAAGTAGAGATGGGAAATACTGGCTCTCTAAACTCTTTTAAGGATGACATGCTTTTAATAACTATTATTTAAGCCAAAGGGAAATGAGATAATTCAGAAACCTTTTAAGCTATTGATAGAATGGAAAGATTTTGTTCTTCCTATAGTTTCCTAAACACTAAGCCCTCAGCCTTTTGAACTGTGACAGGAACGATCAACCTGCACTAATTGTCACAAGCTACCAGGAGTAATGGAGGTCTCTGAGCATCACAGCTTAGACCGTCAGACCTCAGGTTATGCTTATGATGGTGACTTTTAAGAAAGCGAAAAAAAGTTCAGAATTTGTAATCTGAGATAGTTTAGCCCTGTGGAAACTGTTTTTGTTTTGTTCCCTAACAAAAACTAGGGTTATGGTTTCATTCTGAGAACTTTATAAAGCTGGGGTGGCAGAGCAGTTGCATCTCCAGTTTGACTATGAGAAAAGTAGCAATCTGTCTTCAACCTAAACCGGTTTCCCTTGCTATGTTAGATTTGGTGATCAGCAAGTCTGGTGAAGAATAGCACCAGCATCCTTGCCTTGCAGACTGAAACTGGTTTACATTTCTGGTCCGTAGGGCCAACTTACCTAGGCGGCACAGCATCTAGGAGGCACGGGGATGCACTTGCACCCCCTGAAGCCTCTTCTGCCGCCTTCCTCTTGTTTCTTTCTCCACCCCTGGGATCTGCACCATGTCAACACACACCTCTCCACTCAGATATCGCATGGGCTTCATACTCGCCATCCTCTGGTTCCTCACATGCTTCTGTAGTGATTGTTCTCCTTTTTCTAGCCCCTTGACTAAACCAAGGTCTGAATACAGGGAAACCACCTCTGTGAAAACTTTTCAGATTCCCGCCCTCCTACTAGGCAAGTAAGTCATCAGAGCATTTTGTATAATACTCCGTCACATCATATAAAGTGGTCTGAAGCCTATAGGATAGTGATCAACTCAAGGGCATAAAACTCACTGTTTTGTTTCAGTAATGTGTCCAGGACACTTAGCTGTGCTTGGTCCACAGTCATTGCAATAATAAAATAATCATAGCTGTGATACAATAGCTCAGTTACACCGTGTTTATCACCATGTCAGATGCATTAGCTCAAGTAGGTGCTCATTTAATTAAGTCTTATGGGTAAAGAAAAAGGTATCGTTACTGAATCTCATTCAGACCTCGCCTCCTCCAGATCCAGAGAATCCCTTTGTGCAGGCGTATCAGCTTACCGTTATTGGGTCTGCCTCCTGCCAGCAACTGCCATTCAATAATTCTGGCAAGTGGTATCTTTTCCTCGAGACAGAGTGCTAAACAGTGATTTATTGCTTGAATACACATTGCTTTCATGGAAGTGATTTGTTTAAAACAACAGTAAAGCGCTAAATAAATTATTCATTCCATGCTAATTCTTCACTTTTATGCGCTGTAGTAAGCGTCAAAATAAGCAGCCTGTAGGGCATTTTATTTTTTGCCACATTAATCTTGGACAGTTTAGAGGGGGGAAAAGTAAGAGGGAGTCTAAATAAGAAGTTCCATTTTCAAGAAAACAGATTTCCTGTTTCCTACTGGCCTTGTTCCGCGGCCAGGCAGAGGTGCTGGCTGAGATGTCCTCTTCCACCAGTGGCTCTGAGTCTCTTGCTGAACTGCTGATTAGGCCAGGGATCCCCTCACAGTCCTGTATCCTGCGGGGAGCACCTGGCTCCCTTTCTCTGCAGACAGTCATTTTTAATGGCCCAGTCCTGTCCCAAGGCCAGGAACCTGGTTCTTTCCTGGGAGATTTGCATTCCCTCTGGTACATTGGGTGTTGGGTGGTGGTGTTGTTCAGTCACTCAGTCATGTCCAACTCTTTGCGACCCCATGGACTGCAGCATGTCAGGCTTCCCTGTCCTTTAGTATCTCCTGGTGTTTGTCCAGACTCATGTCCGTTGAGTTGATGATGCCATCCAACCATCTCATTTTCTGTTGCCCCCTTCTCCTCCTACCCTCAATCTTTCCCAACATCAGGGTCTTTTCCAACACTGGGTGCTGGGTTCCTAAATCTCACTGTTTGTCTTGATTAGGATTAAAGCATTGAAAAGTAAGGGAAGCAGCAGTGATATACTTTTCCATTTTTGCAACTGATTTCCCCTGTGGAATAGAGATACCATTTTTTCGGGCTTTACTTATTCTTCTTTACTGAAGTCTCATTTCCTGTGTTGGACATTTGAGTGACTCTCAGCTTATGAAGTCTTCATTATCAGAGTAGCAGATGGCTGGTCTTGTTGTAGATCTAGGGAGAGTCTGTTTCATCTTGTCTGACTATGAGACCTCCATGTTTTATCCCTGCTGATCGGTAAGAACTGTGTCTTTCCAGCCTGTGAAATCCAGAGAGGTTCAGTGAGTGAGATGCTAAATTGATCCCTCTGCTTAGGATGCTGAAAGAGCTCATCCATCAAGACCCCTGGCTCTAGATCAAAAGCCAGGAAGATCAAGGCGTAAATATGTGTGACTCAAGTCCCATCCCATCCCATCTCCTATGTGAGAATAACTAAAACCATCACCCTAGGGTTGCATAGTGAATTTGTGTAGTATGTGAAGCACCCAGCTTGTAAGAGCTTGGAAAGATCCCATTTACATCTAGCTAGAGACTGTTCCTTTCTCTTTATTGCCATGGTGCTTAGTTCCCAAAGCATTCAGTTCTAACCTGGCATATCTCTCTCTCCTGTGGCCTTAATGTGTAATGAGAGCAAGTACCAGTTTCTTATTTTTGCATCTGTGATAGCACTTAGAAGAAGAAATACACATTGTGGTCAGTGCCTAGAGAAAGAGTTGAATGAATGGATGGATGCATGGATGGATGGATACATAGATAGAACCAACATGCATAAACACAGACAGAGCTTAGTCTCAGACTAATTAAAAGCAAGAAGTATAATCTTTGAAACTTTAAAGCTGCTTCTTTCCATGCTAAAGACACCATGTTCAGTTCAGTTTAGTCACTCAGTCGTGTCCAACTCTTTGTGACCCCATGGACTGCAGCACGCCAGGCTTCCTTGTCCATCACCAACTCCCAGAGCTTACTCAAACTCATGTCCATCCAGTTGGTGATGCCATCCAAACATCTCATCCTATTTTCCCCTTCTCCTCCCACCTTCAATCTTTCCCAGAATCAGGGTCTTTTCCAATGAGTCAGCGATTCACATCAGGTAGCCAAAGTATTGGAGTTTCAGGTTCAGCATCAGTCCTTCCAATGAATATTCAGAACTGATTTCCTTTAGGATGAACTGGTTGGGTCTCCTTGCAGTCCAAGGGACTTCTCCAACACCACAGTTCAAAACATCAATTCTTTGGCACTCAGCTTTCTTTATAGTCGAACTTTCACATCTATACATGACTACTGGAAAAACCATAGCTTTGACTAGATGGACCTTTTTTGGCAAGGTAGTGTCTCTGCTTTTTAATATGCTGTCTATGTTGATCATAGCTTTTCTTCCAAGGAACAAGCATTTTTAATTTCATGGCTTCAGTCAGTGATTTTGGATCCCCCAAAAGTAAAGTCTGTCACTGTTTCCATTTTTTCCCCATATATTTGCCATGAAGTGAAGGAACTGGATGCCATGATCTTAGTTTTCTGAATGTTGAGCTTTAAGCCAACTTTTTCACTCCCTTCTTTCACTTTCATCAAGGGGCTTTTTAGTTCTTCTTCACTTTCTCCCATAACTGTGGTGTCATCTGCGTATCTGAGGTTATTGATATTTCTCCCAGCAATCTTGATTCCAACCTGTGCTTCATCCAGCCCAACATTTCACATGATGTACTCCGTATATAAGTAAAATAAGCAGGATGACAAAATACAGCCTTGACGTACTCTTTTCCCAATTTGGAACCAATCTGTTGTTCTCTGTCCAGTTCTAACTGTTGCTTCTTGACATGCCTACAGATTTCTCAGGAGACAGGTCAGGTGGTCTGGTATTCCCATCTCTTTCAGAATTTTCCACACAGTCAAAGGCTTTGGCATAGTCATTAAAGCAGAAGTAGGTGGTTTTCTGTAACTCTCTTGCTTTTTTGATGGTCTGACAGATGTTTGGAATTTGATCTCTGGTTCCTCTGCCTTTTCTAAAACCAGCTTGAACTTCTGGAAGTTCATGGTTCACATATTGCTGAAGCCTGTCCTGGAGAATTTTGAGCATTATTTTGCTAGCATGTAAGATGAGTGCAATTGTGCAGTAGTTGGAGCATTGTTTGTCTTTGACTTTCTTTGGGATTGGAATGAAAACTGACCTTTTCCAGTCCTTTGGACTTGCTGAGTTTCCAAAGTTGCTGGCATATTGAGTACAGCACTTTAACAGCATCATATTTTAGGATTTGAAATAGCTCAACTGGAATTCCATCACCTTCACTAGCTTTGTTCGTAGTGATGCTTTCTAAGGCCCACTCGACTTCACATTCCAGGATGTCTGGCTCTAGGTGAGTGATCACACCATCGTGATTATCTGGGTCATGAAGATCTTTTTTGTATAGTTCTTCTGTGTATTCTTGCCACTTCTTCTTAATATCTTCTGCTTCTGTTAGGTCCATACAATTTCTGTCCTTTATTGAGCCCATCTTTGCATGAAATATTCCCTTGGTATCTCAAACTTTCTTGAAGAGATCTCTAGTCTTTTGCAATCTATTGTTTTCCTCTATTTCTTTGCATTGATCACTGAGGAAGGCTTTCTTATCTCTCATTGCTGTTCTTTGGAATTCTGCATTCAAATGGGCATATCTTTCTTTTTCTCCTTTGCCTTTTGCTTCTCTTCTCTTCACAGCTATTTGTAAGGCACCCTCAGACAACCATTTTGCCTTTTTTCATTTCTTTTTCTTGGGGACGGTCTGAGCCCAGTCTCCTGTACAGTGTCATGAACCTCTGTCCATACTTCTTCAGGCACTCTGTCTATCATATCTAATCACTTGAATCTATTTGTCACTTCCACTGTATAATCCTAAGGGATTTGATTTAAGTCATACCTGAATGATCAAGTCATTTTCCCTACTTTCTTCAATTTACATCTGATTTTGGTAATAAAGAGTTCAAGATCTGAGACAGTCAGCTCACGGACTTGTTTTTGCTGACTGTATAGAGCTTCTCTGTCTTTGGTTGCAAAGAGTATAATCAATCTGATTTCGGTATTGATCATCTGGTGATGTCCATGTATAGAGTCTTCTCTTGTGTTGTTGGAAGAGGGTGTTTGCTATGACCAGTGCGTTCTCTTGGCAAAATTCTATTAGCCTTTGCCCTGCTTCATTCTGTACTCCAAGGCCAAATTTGCTTGTTACACCAAGTATTTCTTGACTTCCTACGTTTGCATTCCAGTCTCCTATAATGAAAAGGACATCTTTTTTGGGTGTTAGTTCTAGAAGGTCTTGTAGGTCTTCATAGAACCATTCAACTTAAGCTCCTTCAGTATTACTGGTCAGGGCATAGACTTGGATTATTGTGATATTGAATGATTTGCCTTGGAAACTGACAGAGATCATTCTCATTTTTGAGACTTCATCCAAATACTGCATTTCAGACTCTCTTTGTTGACCATGATGGCTACTCCATTTCTTCTAAGGAATTCTTGCCCACAGTAGTAGGTGAGTAGAAAGAGGCTGTGTTCAGTTCAGTTCAGTTGCTCAGTTGTGTCTGACTCTTTGAGACCCCATGAATCACAGCACGCCAGGCCTTCCTGTCAGACACCAACTCCCGGAGTTCACTCAAACTCATGTCCATCGAGTTGGTGATGCCATCTAGCCATCTCATCCTCTATCGTCCTCTTCTCCTCCTGCCCCCAATCCCTCCCAGCATCAGAGTCTTTTCCATAGAGTCAACTCTTCCCATGACGTGGCAAAGTACTGGAGTTTCAGCTTTAGCATCACTCCTTCCAAAGAAATTCCAGGGCTAATCTCCTTCAGAATGGACTGGTTGGATCTCCTTGCAATCCAAGGGACTCTCAAGAGTCATCTCCAACACCACAGTTCAAAAGCATCAATTTTTCAGTGCTCAGCTTTCTTCACAGTCCAACTCTCACATCCATACATGACTACTGGAAAAACCATAGCCTTGACTAGATGGACCTTTGTTGGCAAAGTAATATCTCTGCTTTTGAATATGCTATCTAGGTTGGTGATAACTTTCCTTCCAAGGAGTAAGTGTCTTTTAATTTCATGGCTGCAATCACCATCTGCAGTGATTTTGGAGCCCCCCAAAAATGAAGTCTGACACTGTTTCCACTGTTTCCCCATCTATTTGCCATGAAGTGATGGGGCCAGATGCCATGATCTTCATTTTCTGAATGTTGAAGTTTAAGCCAACTTTTTCACTCTCCTCTTTCACTTTCATCAAGAGGCTTTTTAGTTCCTCTTCACTTTCTGCCATAAGGGTGGTGTCATCTGCGTATCTGAGGTTATTGATATTTCTCCCGGCAATCTTGATTCCAGCTTGTGCTTCTTCCAGCCCAGCATTTCTCATGATGTACTCTGCATAGAAGTTAAATAAGCTGGGTGACAATATACAGCCTTGACGCACTCCTTTTCCTATTTGGAACCAGTCTGTTGTTCCATGTCCAGTTCTAACTGTTGCTTCCTGACCTGCATACAGGTTTCTCAAGAGGCAGGTCAGGTGGTCTGGTATTCCCATCTCTTTCAGAATTTTCCACAGTTTATTGTGATCCACACAGTCAGAGGCTTTGGTATAGTCAATAAATTGAAGAAAGTAGGGAAAACCACTAGAAAATTCAGGTATGACCTAAATCAAATCTTTTATGATTATACAGTGGAAGTGAGAAATAGATTTAAGGGACTAGATCTGATAGATAAAGTGCCTGATGAACTATGGACAGAGGTTCATGACATTGTAGAGGAGACAGAGATCAAGACCATCCCCATGGAAAAGAAATGCAAAAAAGCAAAATGGCTGTCTAAGGAGGCCTTACAAATAGCTGTGAAAAGAAGAGACGTGAAAAGCAAAGGAGAAAAGGAAAGATATAAGCATCTGAATGCAGAGTTCCAAAGAATAGCAAGGAGAGATAAGAAAGCCTTCCTTAGCGATCAATGCAAAGAAATAGAGGAAAACAACAGAATGGGAAAGACTAGAGATCTCTTCAAGAAAATTAGAGATACCAAGGGAACATTTCATGCTAAGATGGGCTCGATAAAAGACAGAAATGGTATGGACCTAACAGAAGCAGAAGATATTAAGAAGAGGTGGCAAGAATACAGAAAACTGTACAAAAAAGATCTTCACAACCAAGATAATCACGATGGTGTGATCACTCACCTAGAGCCAGACATCCTGGAATGTGGAGTCCAGTGGGCCTTAGGAAGCATCACTACGAACAAAGCTAGAGGAGGTGATGGAATTCCAGTTGAGCTATTTCAAATCCTGATAGACGATGCTGTGAAAGTGCTGCACTCAATATGCCAGCAAATTTGGAAAACTCAGCAGTGGCCACAGGACTGGAAAAGGTCAGTTTTCATTCCAATCCCAAAGAAAGGCAATGCCAGAGAATGCTCCAACTACTGCACAGTTGGACTCATCTCACACGCTAGTAAAGTAATGTTCAAAATTCTCCAAGCCAGGCTTCAGCAATACATGAACTTTGAACTTCCAAATATTCAAGCTGGTTTTAGAAAAGGCAGAGGAACCAGAGATCAAATTTCCAATACCCTCTGGATCATGGAAAAAGCAAGAGAGTTCCAGAAAAACATCTATTTATGATTTATTGACTATGCCAAATAAAGAGGCTATGTAGCATGGTATTAATAGTGAAGGACCTGAGCTCTGGTCTCAGTTTGTTTGAGTTTAAATCCTAACTTTCCTACTTATGTACTACCTGATATTAGACAAATTCCTTAAAGTTTCTATAATCTTTTTTCTGAAAAGAGACCATAAAAAGAAAGGAAGACGTATTGGCTTCACAGGATATTTAAAAATGAATATGTATTATGTTATTCCAAATGCTTAGCAGAGTGACAGATTTTTCTTCTTAAGTACTCAATAAGATAGTAAACTGGTGATAATGGTTCAGTTAGAAAAAGCAATTCTAATTTTGTTGTTTTTCAGTTGCTCAGTCGTATACAACTCTTTGTGACCCCATGGACTGTAGTACACCAGCCTTCTAATTTTATCAATCCTATTTAATAAGAAAAAGGATAAGAAAAAAAGTTAAAAATTAACTAAAGTCATAAAAGGAATTAAAATTGGGTCCTTAACCAAAATCAGTCCTTCTCAACTCCTAAGTTTGTGTCTCTACCCTGCCACCTAATCAGACTTTACTTGACTTTGTCCCTGTTGTACAGAGGAAGCTTTGAGAGGCCCATAGGAAATTACTGAAAGTCCTAGCATTCAGACTTTGATTTCAGATCTGAACACTGACATATTTACACATACCCAGGGCTGTCCTTTCTTAGGCAGAAGAAATTCACAGAATGGGAATTGGGCCTATGCAGTGTCCTGGCCAACCTTCGGGTATCTCACAGGTCTGTGCATGAAAGCTAATACTTTTGAATGAAAGGACAGGAAAATCAATAAATCTTTTGATTCGATCATAGACATGTTTTACAACTACTCACCCCTCCCAAAAGAGATACACAGCATTGCGTTATCTGTAGCATTTAATCCTTTAATCAGCTTGGACTTCTAAATGGATCCAAAGTGTTTGAAATGTCTTTCCTAAAATTGGAATTTCATGAAACAGCAGTGCTCTTGTGTTGCAATTACTCAGGTTTTTTCAGCCTACTCTGTTCCAGAGGCTTGCTGCAATAATTGCTCCTGTAACTGGAACATGTTTTCTATGCCTGGAAAAGTCCATCACTGATATCACTACAGTCAGTCAGACCATCAACAAATATTGATGTTCTTTAGGTCAGCAGGAGACTGCTCTGTCTAAGGAGGCATTAACATGATGTTGATTTGAATGTGAGTGTTAAGAGGCAGGTCATGCTTGGCCTTGTAGGTCATATGAAATTTAAACTCTAAGATCAGTGGGGGGCCATAGAAGTGCTCTAAAGAGTGGGAAAAGATAACTAGATTGCTATTTTCATAGAGATTATAGTGGTAGCAGCACAGAGGGTGGCTTGAAAGGGAAACAAGATGAGGTCCTGGCAGAGATGTCTCAGGCATTGCGTTGGGCTAGACCAGGCTCAAGTGAGATTAGAGGGCAGAGGTTTGTGAAACTTAGTGATTGATTTCAATTTGGGGAGAAAAGAGAGGAATGGCATCAGGGAAGACTCAGAACTCAAGCTTTAGAAATGACAGTGGCACTTGCTAATAAGCCTGGTGACCTTGAAGATTGAGCACTGAATGGGCATTCAGTTCAGTTTGTGTCTGACTCTTTGTAACCCCATGAATCACAGCACACCAGGCCTCCCTGTCCATGACCAACTCCCAGAGTTCACTCAAACTCATGTCCATCGAGTCGGTGATGCCATGCAATCATCTCATCCTCTGTTGTCCTCTTCTCCTCCTGCCCCCAATCCCTCCCAGCATCAGGGTCTTTTCCAATGAGTCAGCTCTTCACATGAGGTGACTAAAGTATTGGAGCTTCAGCTTTAGCATCAGTTCTTCCAATGAACACCCGGGACTGATCTCCTTTAGAATGGACTTGTTGGATCTCCTTGCAGTCCAAGGGACTCTCAAGAGTCTTCTCCAATACCACAGTTCAAAAGCATCAATTCTTCGGTACTCAGTTTTCTCTATAGTCCAACTCTCACATCCATACATGACTACTGGAAAAACCATAGCCTTGGCTAGACAGACCTTTGTTGGCAAAGTAATATCTCTGATTTTGAATATGCTATCTAGGTTGGTTGTAGTAAGCGTCTTTTAATTTCATGGCTGCAGTCACCATCTGCAGTGATTTTGGAGCCCCCCAAAATGAAGTCTGACACTGTTTCCACTGTTTCCCCATCTATTTTCCATGAAGTGATGGGCCCAGATGCCATGATCTTCGTTTTCTGAATGTTGAGCTTTAAGCCAACTTTTTCACTCTCTTCTTTCATTTTCATCAAGAGGATTTTTAGTTCCTCTTCACTCTCTGCCATAAGGGTGGTGTCATCTGCGTATCTGAGGTTATTGATATTTCTCCCGGCAATCTTGATTCCAGCTTGTGCTTCTCCCAGCCCAATGTTTCTCATGATGTACTCTGCATAGAAGTTATATAAGCAGGGTGACAATATACAGCCTTGACGTACTCCTTTTCCTATTTGGAACCAGTCTGTAGTTCCATGTCCAGTTCTAACTGTTGCTTCCTGACCTGCATACAGGTTTCTCAAGAGGCAGGTCAGGTGGTCTGGTATTCCCATATCTTTCAGAATTTTCCACAGTTTATTGTGATCCACACAGTCAAAGGCTTTGGCATAGTCAGTAAAGCAGAAATAGATGTTTTTCTGGAACTCTCTTGCTTTTTCGATGATCCAGTGGATGCTGGCAATTTGATCTCTGGCTCCTCCGCCTTTTCTAAAACCAGCTTGAACATGTGGAAGTTCACGGTTCATGTACTGCTGAAGCCTGGCTTGGAGAATTTTGAGCATTACTTTACTAGCGTGTGAGATGAGTGCAGTTGTGCGATAGTTTGGGCATTCTTTGGCATTGCCTTTCTTTGGGATTGGAATGAAAACCGGCATTAGATGTTATTATAATGGGAGCAGACCTCACATGCTTTTAGTGTGCCCGTGGAGGAAACTGAAGCCCAAAGTGGTACCATGGCTTCCTCAGTGTCACATTATGTTATCAGCAGAGATCAGACTCTAGTCTGTGTCTCCTGTTTCATACCCAGAACTACCGAAATGGAGAACTCGATTGAAAAGATTTAATGAGCATCTAGTGTGGAATCTAGTAGGCCTTCCCTGGTGGCTCAGATGCGGAATCTCCCCAAAAGGCGGGAGACACGGGTTCAACCTCTGGGTCAGGAAGATCCCTTGGAGAAGGAAATGGTAACCCACGCCAGTATTCTTGGCCGGAGAATTCCATGGACAGAGTAGCTTGGCGGGCTACAGCCCATGGTGTCACAAAGAGTTGGACATGACTGAAGCAGTAACAGTATGGAATTCTACTTAAAGGTGGATTTACAGTGCAGTTAAGGAAGCTTAAGATTCACAGCCTTCATAGGCATGGCTCCTGTGAGTGTTGGCAGTTTGAGGGAGTTGTAGATTGTCGCAGGTGGAGAGGAGAAGTTAGGTTGAAATCAGAAGACATTCCTATTTCCTCATTTTCTGCCAAACTGCCTAAAGGTATCTCAGAATAAAAATATGCAAATCTTTAACGCACTGGTAATTTGTTGTCATCTAATTTGTCATTCTAATAAATATTGATTGATAAATATCATTTTATTAACAATTCTGTATTACTTTTTTTAAAGTGAGGCCCCGTCAAGTGGCATGACTTTCATCCTCAGAAGACCTGGGTCTATGCTTGGTCCTATCAGTTTGTGTTAGCCCTTCCAACTCTCCCAGCTCAGAACTGTCCCAATCCAGTCCTTCCTCCTGGACTTAGGGGCCCCTGCTTCACACCCCAAATTAGCATATGGTTTGTTAAGACTCTTCTTTACTCTCAGAAACTGCTTATTCAAAAACTGGTTCTTCTAAAAGTGTAACCTACTGCATTTGTCAAATGAGGTGGTCAAAATTAGATCTTTCCAGTCCCTTCCTTCCAATTTTGTCCTAAGTTTCTTTTCAAAGAGTGGCAAAATGCTATTTTTTTTTATAACCACCCACTGGCCATCTAGATGCCCTTGTAGAGGATTAGAATTAGAATCTTGTAGAAGCATTTTGATTCCATGTGTAAATGACAAGGATCATATAAAGATCTCTTGACTTCTATAGGATTTTTCCTCCAACAGAAACCTTGATTATTTATTAAGGTATTTGGCTTGGGATTTCAAGATGTTATTTGAATTTCACTTTTAAGTCAGCTTTTTTAAAGCTCTGAATTTCCTTTTAGGCAAATTGTGTCTCACCACACATTAGCACTCAGATAAGGCGGATAAAAAACCTGCTCATAGAGATGTCAGTGGTTATTGTTTATTTACCGCTCTTCATTTCTGGTCCACTTTAAGACTTTCCCATAGTAAAGGAAAACATTTGAACTTACCTTGTTTGAACTATCTCTCATGTTCCAGTGTGTTATTCTTGTTGCCTTGGTTAGTTGCAGTGCATATTAAATGAGAAAATTAAAAAAAAAAAGGAGAGGTTACTTTTTCTTTTCATTTTCATTCTATTAACTTACTAAAATTCATATTCTGATGCTTAGATCACCATAATATGCATATCTGTTAATTAGCTTTCTGTCTGTTGTCTTAACCTTGAAAAGTGATAAAAAAAAAAAAAAAAAAAAGAAACGAGTTCACCTTTTCAGACCCAGGAATAACTGTATAAAACCAAAGATAGAGAAGTAGAAAGGGAAAGTCTTGCTTTGTTTCTTTCTTTCAAAGCTAAATATAAGGAAACATGAACAGAAGGGCCCCTCATTGTTAACACACTGTTTGCTGTTTAATGGTGCGTTCACCTTGCATGTGGGTTCTCACATAGGAAGAGGCTTAATATTTGGATAGCATCTCTACTTCAGACAGTGATTTGAGAGCTTGCAGATCTATCTTTCTCAGATCAGCACCTCAGAGAAGTTGAAAAGGAATATCTCCATTATTCACATCCCCCTTCTTTCCCTCCTACTCAGACTCAGATTTGTACCCCTTTTACTTCAGTATATGGAAGGTTACGTCTCTTTCATTTTCTGGATTTCCAGAGGGAAGATAGTGCACATTTTTTTTTATTGTTTTGAAATTCTGAATTAACAGTTCTCTGAATTATGCGTGTTTCTATGCAAAGTACCAGGCAACCTAATTTGAATAGAGCCTAACTCAGGGGAGAATGGTTTGGATATCATCTCCATTCCTTTCTAAGCCCTAAGAGAAGAATGAGGAGAATGCGGTATATAGTTTGTTTCTTTATGAAACAGTGGACTTGCTGACAACATTTCCAGTAGGTTGTTTGTTCTAGAGTTCCAGACCACCCACTTGGCTGCCAGCTTCTCTCCACCTATACTCTAGCTTCATTTGCTTTCATGTCTTGAGACTTTGGCTTTAGGTTTCTGTTTCTTTTTACTATTTCTATTTTACTATCATTTTAATATTTTCTATTTCCCTATATAGTGAGATTTTGGCTTGAATATGCATTTCCTCATATTTTGTGCAATCATTTTATCTCAATACTCTTCCAGGATGACATTGATGCTGACATCTGGCTCTTCTTGAAAAAATACATCATTTAATTTAGCATCTCCCTACTTCCTCTGCTATAATGCAGACGATTAAAATGGAGTATCATTTTGGGCAGAGTAATTTAAATAAAGGAAGGAGAGTATAGAATGGCCAACATTATCTACCAGATATGGATCTATGTTTGGAAAATTATCTTCTTTTTTATTTTTATTCAAAGAAGAGAAGGAAAAGGAAAGAAAAAAAAGTATAAGAATGACATATCTCAGTCAGTCTGTTTTGGTTTGGCGTTCTAAGATAAATAGATTTTGAAGGGAGTGCTTTTTTTTTTTTTTCCAAATTGATAGCATCCCCCACTTTGGGAAACAGAAAAGCAAGTTGATGATCAAAGTTTCTGTTTTCAAGATTTTCTTTCAAAAGCAACTTAGGTCTGGTGGGTTTAAGGATCTTGGATTTGTTTGTGAAATATAATGACCTGGCTCTAGGCTTATTACTAACAGGAGAAACCTTGACTTTCTCTAGACAGGCGGCAAGAGATACAAGTTGCCTCCAATGTTATTCGTTGCCAAATCTTATCTGACTCTTTGTGACCCCATGAACTGCGGCATGTTAGGCTTCTCTGTCCCCCACTATCTCCCTGAGTTTGCTCAAACTCATGTCCATTGAGTCAGCGATGCGACCCAACCATCTCATCCTCAGCCGCCCCCTTCTCTTCCTGCCTTCAATGTTTCCCAGCATCAAGGTCTTTTCCAATGAGTTGGTTCTTCCTATCAGGTGGCCAAAGTATTGGATCTTCAGCTTCAGCATCAGTCCTCCAATGAGATTTACAGTTTTTCCTACATGCAAACTACTGAGACAATGGCCCACAGCTCCTAGACCAGCCTTTCATATTAGCCGCAAATGACCCCTACTGGGAAACAGACTCAGAGGAAGGACACATAGCAAATTTTACTAAAGATTGTTCCACTTTCCGTGAAACCTTCTGTACTACAATTTGCCCTGTGTCTAGTGTTGACTAGATTATCTGCATGCCCTCTTTGTATCTACATCTCTGTTGTCTGTCTTGTCTTTTAAGTTCCCCGGGGAGGGATCCAGTGACTGACTCAGACCATTTTAGTGCCCTGTAGAGGATATCATATAAATAAACATTACACTAAATGATGTGCAGGCTTCTATAAAACTGGAAGGTCACTTGGGGATTAAGAACTTTCCAGGGGCAAAAATCTACTAACAGCTTTCTAGCTGGCCCTGCACCCCACATTCATCTCACTCTTTCTACTGGTTTTTCATTTCAAATTATGTTTGTGTGCACTGGATTACTTCTGTATGATGACTTCAAGCGTACTTCCGTCTGATGACTTCAATGTGTGGTTGTGAGTGTGTGTGGGCATCATACCAACCTTTGAACTTCCCTCTGGGGCTTCTTAATCTAGGTTATTAGCAGTTATTGATTTCTTTGCCCTTTGATAGCTCAAATGGAACACAAGTATACATTTACATAAATCTTCTGAAAACGTTGATATTAGAAAACAGTCTGTTGAAATTGCAGTGAGATATGTGCACATTCACTGTCAGGAACACCTAATCTGGGAACAGCCAAATTCTATTGTGAGGTCAGTGGAAGGATCAGCTCTTCAACAAAGGATTTCCAGGGTTCAACAATTTTTTTAAAAATTTAAAAATGAAAAAAATGCCATTGATCTGAGGTGAGTAAAAAGGTAAAACTCATGTTAGTCCATTATAAGGAAAAAATATTCTAGGGATTTTTGGCAGAAGGCAGAACAAGAGAGGAGTTTGTGTTTAGCCCCATGACATCTGATAGGTAACAGGACTTCAGTACTATTGAATCGAAGGTAAAGTGAGGATACTTCCGTGGTTCTGTCTTGCCACTCTGATCAATCATATGCATATTAAGCAATATACCATAGGGAGAGGTAAGCACAGTGGTTAAGAATCTAATGTGAGTTAAACTTGTCCCCCACTTACTGCTGGTGCTACGTTGCTTCAGTCGTGTCCGACTCTGTGCAACCCCAGAGATGGCAGCCCACCAGGCTCCCCCGTCCCTGGGATTCTCCAGGCAAGAACACTGGAGTGGGTTGCCATTTCCTTCTCCAATGCATGAAAGTGAAAAGTGAAAGTGAAGTCGCTCAGTCGTGTCCGACTCTTAGTGACCCCATGGACTGCAGCCTACCAGGCTCCTCCGTCCATGGGATTTTCCAGGCAAGAGTCCTGGAGTGGGGTGCTATTGCCTTCTCCCCCACTTACTAGCTGAGTAATTTAAGTTTTTTAGCCTCTGCATGCCTCGCTTTTCTCATCAGAAAAATGCAAATCATATAATCAGTTGAAATGCCCTTAATGATAGAATTTGTCCGGCACAAAAAGTAGGAAACCAAGAAATGCTAGATGTTATTCATAATAGCAATTGCTTATATTTGCGTAGGACTTTTAACATTTGCAGAGTTTTCCCACTTTCTGCTGTTTACTTCCCCTAACTCTACAAGAAAAAAAAACAAAAATATAACATTATGTCCTTATTTTTTTCTGATGTTTGTTTAAATAAGAGAAGTCAGTTCAGCATTTAAGGGCTTTATTCAAGGTCAAGCAGTGGCAGATAGGACTGGTTGTAGTGGCCACTCCCCACATTTTCTTTGCTGGCAGAGCCCACCTTGCTTTCTTTGTTTTTATTGCACGTACTCTGTGTGCCTGTGGCTGGATCCTGGTCACAGAAACTGCAGAGATTTTGCTGTTGGGGCTTTGGGGAAAGTGTTTCCTTTATAAGTAAAAACAAAACAAGCACATATACACTGGAGGCTCTTTTTGCTTTACTGGAAGTAACTATGTCTGCACAAGATGCAGAGAAGTGTCAGAGCCTCCTTGCAAACACGAGGGCAGATAGCACCCAGTGCTGACACTGTCAGAGAGGAAATATGTGTATCACTTGAGTCTTTGATGACATTGTTAGACCAACTTAGTCTGGTAACCCCATGAACCCTGTACCACTTGTTGCATGAGATAATACATCCATATCATTTGAGTCATTTTTAATACTCTGCTTCTCACACCAAAGTTATACTAAGAATATGATGGCTAAACCAAGAATCAAAATCTGGTCTTCTTCTGATTCCTAGGCCTTTGTTCTTTCCAGCAAAGCACACTGCCATCCTGATGTTAAGGCCAATCGCAATAGAGCCAAATGTATCTCCCTGTTCTGATATTTATGTGTCCCTGCCCATAATCTCGGAGAAGGTAATGGCAACCCACTCCAGTGTTCTTGCCTGGAGAATCCCAGGGGTGGGGGAGCCAGGTGGGCTGCTATCTATGGGGTCGCACAGAGTTGGACACGACTCGAGCGACAGCAGCAACAGCAGCAGCAGCCCATAATCTAAGCTTGAGCTAAGCCCGGGAACCTGCTCTCTTTCTCTTGCAGTGTGAGCTTTCTCCTCTCTGGGCCCCTGCCCTCATGCTCCCTTCCCTTAGAATATCATCTAGGTAGCCCTTTGACTCCATTAGAATCACATATGTCCTTCTGGATCTAGCCTGAATGCCTCCTTTATAAGATGCTGTTCTTGATGATACTTTTCTTTCTTGCCCTCTAAAAGACATGCACGTTTTTCTCCTGCTGCATATCTTTTCCTTCCTTGTTTTTAAACATCTTTGTACAGCTCAGCCTCTCTACTAGACTGTGAGTTTCCAGAAACTGGTACTGAGTCTCATTCCCTCATTGAGTCTTCATAGCACACATTTTTTATCCCTGTTTCTTAAGAAGGCATAATAAATGTTTATTGAATTAAATATGTAGAATTTTACAGCTGAAAGTTCTTTCTTCTGAACAAAGCTCCCATTTTCTGGAAATTATAGAAAGTTCTTATCCTTGGATTCATGATCCCCGTAGGATTCAGGAGATCAGGGGAATCGTTAATGGTATATTCATTGTTTTATGCTCATAGCTTTTATTAGATCAGATTCGTAAAGAATTCATGGCTCCTTAAAAGAATGAGAACCTCTGTTTAAGTTGGAAAGTTGAGTAAAGGCTTTCTGAGCCAAACACACACTCCAGAGCATGCATGTTTTAGGAAAACCAGTGTTGTGAGTTTTCTTGCTTTCCCTAAAATTGGAGTACAAGGGAAACAACCAAAAACAAAACAACTTTCTGGCTGTTGAATATTCCTCTTACATTTTATCCCACTGTGCTATCCCCATGAAAGATTATTCCACATCTCTTTGGGACCCTGATTATCCTGTCTCCATATTCACTTCCATACACATCTTTAAAAACATCCAACCTAATGTCTCTGGCAGGGTGGTGCAGGGAGCAGAAAGGGGTCATGTGCGACTGGGTGATGAGGGGACAGCAGGGCCTACATGAGGCCAGTTAAGGAAGAACGCAGGTAACCAGCTTCAGCCCCTGAACCAGCCTGCTAACATCACCTGTGTGGTTTTGCCAGTGCTCATTCAGAAGTGAATGAAGCCTCCTTCAGGAGAGCAGGGTTATAAGCTCTGACAAGCCTGAGTTCTTATGGAGTCTCCTTGTGCTGTACAGAGGCAGAACCCTGAATCACTAATGACTGAGAACATTACACAAGAAAATGTCTTGTTTTGTAGACTAGGACCCCTGTTACCCTCTTCATTATTCAGGATTTGGAACTATAGACCCTCAGGAATGAAAAGACTTTAGGATCCTGTATTCAAAGTGCTCGCTATCAAGAAGCCCATGGCACAGTTTTATTTCTCTTATGATTAGATTCTACCTCCACACTTGGACACAGAGCAAGGGAAAAAAAAAAGATTAAAAAGCATTCATAACTGAAAAATGAAAAAATAAGGAGACATGTCCTACTTAGAAATTCTAAGATTTCCCAGGGATGAGGGAGAGATGAGGTGAAGGTCAGTGGCCAGGCCAGGTGTCCTAGAGGGACTCAGATCTCCCTAAGTGTCCACTGGTTCTCCCAGCAAGCAGCATGCTGTCACTTCAGTCATGTGTGACTCTTGTGACGCCATGGAATGTAGCCCACCAGACTCCTCTGTTCATGGGATTCTCCAGGTAAAAATACTGAGGTGGGTTGCCATACCCTTCTCCAGGGCATATTCCTGACCCAGGGATCGAACCTGGGTCTCCTGCATTGGCAGGCAGGTTCTTTACCATGAGCTCCAACTGGGAAGCCTAAGAGCTACCCTAAATTCATAGTTTAAGAAGAACAGAAAGCTTACTAAACTCCTTCAGGAAAGCTTCTTAGTCCACTGCTGCTACCCGCTGCGTTGCTACTCATAAGCAAAATAATTAGGAGAGGCCACGCAAGAGAGTTCCGGAAAGATCTATTTCTGCTTAATTGACTATGCCAAAGCCTTTGACTGTGTGGATCACAATAAACTGTGGAAAATTCTGAAAGAGATGGGAATACCAGACCACCTGACCCGCCTCTTGAGAAACCTGTATACAGGTCAGGAAGCAACAGTTAGAACTGGACATGGAACAACAGACTGGTTCCAAATAGGAAAAGGAGTATGTCAAGGCTGTATATTGTCACCCTGCTTGTTTAACTTTAGAGTACATCATGAGAAACATTGGGCTGGAAGAAGCACAAGCTGGAATCAAGATTGCCGGGAGAAATATCAATAACCTCAGATACGCAGATGACACCACCCTTATGGCAGAAAGTGAAGAAGAACTGAAGAGCCTCTTGATGAAAGTGAAAAAGGATAGTGAAAAAGTTGGCTTAAAGCTCAACATTCAGAAAACTAAGATCATGGCATCTGGTCTCATCACTTCATGGCAAATAGATGGGGAAACAGTGGAAACAGTGACTGACTTTATTTTTGGGGGCTCCAAAATTACTGCAGATGGTGACTGCAGCCATGAAATTAAAAGACACTTACTCCTTAGAAAGTTATGACCAACCTAGACAGTATATTAAAAAGCAGAGACATTATTTTGTCAACAAAGGTCCATCTAGTCAAGGCTATGGTTTTTCCAGTGGTCATGTATGGATGTGAGAGTTGGACTGTGAAGAAAGATGAGCGCCAAAGAACTGATGCTTTTGAACTGTGGTGTTGGAGAAGACTCTTGAGAGTCCCTTGGACTGCAAGGAGGTCCAACCAGTCCATTCTAAAGGAGATCAGCCCTGGGTGTTCTTTGGAAGGAATGATGCTAAAGCTGAAACTCCAGTACTTTGGCCACCTCATGTGAATAGCTGATGCATTGGAAAAGACCCTGATGCTGGGAAAGATTGAAGGCAAGAGGAGAAGGGGACGACAGAGGATGAGATGATTGGATGGCATCACCGACTCAGTGGACATGGGTTTGAGTTTTTCCCTAACAAACTTTTTGGTCAAACCCAATATTTATCAAATCAGCCTTGATCACACTGACTAGAATTTATACTTAAATGCTATATACTTGAACTTGGAATTAAATCTGTACATTAAAAGTATTTACCAAATGAATAAAAGTAAGTGACCATTTATATGTATTTTTAAGTACATATGTTTTACTTGGTTAATAGGTTCCAGTGTTTTTTGTTTTATTTGAAAAATACACAGAAATGATAGACAATAAAACTAGAATAGATGGACAATTGTGTTAACCTCTTTTACTCATCTAATGGTGGTAGTTTTGGCTGTGGCCCTTTAACAGATGCTAATTCTATAAAACAGTATTGATAATTAACCATAACAGAAAAACAAACAATAACAAATCAGCCTTATATAGTGACATATCATCATTCAGGAGTAAGGTGGTGAATAATCCATGTAGATAGAAAAGGGGAAAAACAGAGGGGAAAAGAAAGTTCAAATAATCGATTGAAGCATAACTAAAGGTTAGCAGTTCTCCCTTCTTTCTTGCTTTCGTTCTGAAAACGAAAGATTAGATTGATTCAAGCAGATATGCTTTGAAATGCCATAAAGAACGCCTCATCTGGTGCAGTATTGACAAGCTGCCTGAGTGTATCACTGGCATTTTCATTTTACTAGCCCAGCAAGAAGAATCAGGGAGTGGATTTTTACCTCCCTGCCCACCTGCCTGTGAATTGCTTAAACAACTTCTGCGTGCGCGTGTGAGCGGCTCTACACTGTTACATGCTGGGTTAAAAAGGTTCCTTCTCTGGGGCTCCAGTGGCTTCCCTCATCAGATGGATGGGAAATGCAGTTTGTGGCCGGCTGAACTTCATTATTTAGTTTACTGCCGTCTTGTATCAAGAGAGCAACTACTGAGAAACGCTTTATGCCCACACCCCCGTTTTCTTGGTGGGGAATTTGTAGGCCTGTTCTGCAAAATCATACCGAGGTAGAGCAACGACATCTCTGTGTCTTCAAACAAACAGCCACCCCGCTGTCGCTGATCAGCGTTCCTGGGATGGCGGTGATTGAAATTTAGCACTTAGAGCAACTTAATTGGCACACGGATCTGTTAAGCATATGCCCCCACCGCAGGCCTGCCATCTGACATGCCCATAGGGCACCCAGCGCCTCGCACATGCTCATATTTTGCTAAGAAAGTCAGTTTTGAACAGATCCTTGAAGGAAGTCTGTGCAGTAGTTAAAGAGAGGGGTGGTCTTAGAGCCCAGGTCCTCAGATTTGTGCCTGTTTTGGGGTGACCGTGGTCCTTCATCCCCTTGAAGTTGGAACAAACCTAAGGCATGGAGTTCCAGTTCGCTTGCTGTGAAAGAAGTGATCAGAATCCTCTCACTGGTGCCTGTGTCTTCAGTAAAGCAAGCCTTGTGCTAGCAGAGTAGAACCATGAAGGATTCAGCAGCTCCTTGGTAGCTTGCTGGCTTGGAATTCAAGGTTAGACCGTTCTGTGCTCACTGTGGCTACAATTGATCCCTTGGCCTTCCGAGGAAATCCAAAAATCAATGTCAACATTTTTATGCTAAGTTGGAAACAACAGGACTGGGCCGAATGTTCTAGGTTATGACTATCAAGAGAGAAAATATGAACCTCAACAGAAAACAAGGCAGAGCTATTAGGCTCTTCTCATTATGTAAGGAGAGCAAATAAGGGCTGAGACCATCCATGGTTAGAAACACGCTGCTCTGTTGAATCTTCCCCAGTGTCATGGCACTCCTACGCTTCACTTAACCAGGCGGAGCTAGGTCAGGGCTGCCGGCAACAAAGGCAGCCGCTTTCTGATGCTGCCATGATGGGCGTGAGTTCTGGTGCGTCCCAGACCACCAGGCCTTATCTGTATTTATGTTCTTTTCTGGTGTCAGGCAAAATTCTGGGCTCCTAGTAAATGCTTAAGAGGTGTTGAATTCTGAAAGAATGAGCTAAATTGTTTGGGTTCCTCTGAATGAGGTTGAAGAAAAGCAACAAGTTAAAATTATAGGAAGATTTGCTGAGAAGCAAATAAAGCTTAAGTTTCAGTGTTAATTACACAGGCCCTTTCCCAGGATGTGCAGATTGGAATTCATGACTTTGTGTTTTGTTTCTTATAAAGAGATACCTAAATTCTGTAAGCTCTAGGACCCAGGGTCCAGTTTTAGCTGTTTAAAGGAAGGCACTGACAACTGAAGTGAAAGTTGCTCAGTTGTGTCCGACTCTTTGCAACCCCATGGACTATGCAGTCCATGGAATTCTCTAGGCCAGAATACTGGAGTGGGTAGCCTTTCCCGTCTCCAGGGGATCGTCCCATCCCAGGGATTGAACCGAGGTCTCCTGCATTGCAGGCGGATTCTTTACCAGCTGAGCCACAAGTAAAGCCCAGGCACTGGTAAACCCTTCCCCAATCAGTGTAAGTGGATGCTGCAACAATTCATTCAATTATGTTAAGCACCCGTTAAAGGAATTCTAAGTCCTCCCTTGGGCCATTTCAGTTCTATGAAATTGTAATTGTTTGAAACTAACCGTGATGTCTTCTTTTGCCTTCAGGTGATTCTCATTTTGACAAAGCTGTTTGACTATAACCTGGGGAGCATCACTGAGAGCTCGCTTTGGAGGTAAGGAAATTGAGCTAACAGTTACAGTCTTATTTCAACATGATGCCCTCGGCCAGGCTGCTCCCTCCTCACCCCTGTTTCCTAGGGAGAAGGTTTCTGGTTATGTGTACCCTTTCTTCTCTGTCTGCTCTTTGTTTTCCTAACCATGGGTAGGGTTTTTGTTGTTGTTTTTACCAGAAGGGCCAGATCCTTTCTTTGTATAGACCTCTTCTTTTGGTCAGAAGTCTTTTTGCTAAGGTGTTCATTAGGTTGTCTTTATGGATGTTGGTTCCCATAGTTCTCACCAATCGTGAGCTTATTGGGGTGGAAATGAAAGAATAAGGATGTCTTTGCAGAGGGGATCAGTATAACTCAAGGCCTGAAGAACCCAGGCAGGCTCCCAGGGCAACACTTTCACAGCTGCTTTTCTGTGGTTCTGCAGCACAGAGGTGTGCACACACACATGCATGCGTGGGATTCACACTACTGGGCCATATATATATATATATATATATATATATATATAAAGTGTATAGTGAGTGATTTTTCAAATGGATGAACAAATCCTTTAAGAGGGTAGACTAACTCATTGGATTTGGCACAAAAGCAAGTCCTCGGATACCCAGACAGTTATTCTGTCCTCCTTTATTCTTGAAAACTATACATTCTCTTGTTTCATTTTGTTTCTTAAAAAAATCTGCTTGATTTATCTCATTCCTCTTTGGCTCTTCTCCAGTAGCCTGGGTCATGTGCTCAAACCCGAACTAGTCCCTGAAGTCTAGGAGAGAGCCTTCTCTGATTGGCCAGGTCTGGATCACATGATGATCCCTGAGCCTGAAAGGATGGAGACAGACTTCAGAGATGATATTCATACATAGACACATGCACTCTTTTACATACATGCACACACACAAAGGCAGCAGTGGTCTGGACAGACCAAAGTTAGTAGTGACCACATAAGATCAGTGGGAGGTTCCATTAACTCAGTTCTCAAGACCAGTAGAGACTGGCTGCTGGCTCTGAGTCTCAATGCTGAGGTCTAGGGAGAAAGACTCCAGTCACCCTATTTGACAGCTGTTCCCCCTGCTCCCAGTACACTCGACAGTGGCTGGGGAGGGAAAGCTGATTTTCATGGTAGCAGTTTGTTTGTAGGGCCTTCCTCTGTTGGGGAATGTGGTGGTCATACAAGAGGTGGCTCATGGATTGAATAGACACCCCAAAAGAATGTACCAGACCCCACAAGAAGATTGTTCATTAAATTTCATTTTCACTTGATGTCTATTTTTTATTAGACTTGACACCATGTATAAGAAGCTCCAAATAAGTTGTCCTATGCTCTGGGAGAGCCCTACTATACTAAAGAAAAGGCTAGATTCTGTTATTTTATTTGTTGTCAGGCATTTCAATTAGTGAGCTCTTTTCCCAATGAAGAGGCCAATTATGCAGAGTTTCTGTCCCAAGGAAATTTATGTAACTGATTTCAAGTGTAGGAGGTTTGGTAGGAGCCTCTAAAAGTACAGTTCTTTAATACATTAAGGGCCTGACTCCTGCTGTATTGTTTAAATTCAGTACCTGTTTGTCAGCATCTCTGAGTAAGCTTATGCTTCCTTGATCAATTTCTCTAATGTATGTGCATAAATGAAAATAAAAGCCAGCTTTTACTCTGTGGTGCATCTGCCATCTAAAGTGTTGTTGGTGTATTAGAAAATTAAAAGATGTGCAGTTCTGTTTCCGTGGGATAGAGGCAGAGCAGCCATAACTCTCACTCTGAATAGTCCTAGGAAGGGCACTCTGGAGGGATATGAGGAACAGCTTGTCCTGGACTGCAGAAGCACACGTCCAGCACGCATCTCTCTCTCTGTTGGGGCACTATTACTGATGCCCCAGTCTAGGAGGACTATTCTTTTCTGATCTTAAGGAATCAGGTTAGTGAAATAAAAATGATATCTCATTCTAGCGGTATCAGACCTCCCTTCTGAGGGAGCAAACTCTGTGGGCTTTAGCTTGGGAAAGTGTGGCAAGAGTGACCTGCTTACTTTTCCATCTTAGAACCAATTTCACTGGAGAATATACACATATATGTACACAAACACACACATTCATAAAAACACACATATACATACATACACATATACACACATATACACATATACACACAGGCATGAAAAAGTAAAGTGTTAGTCGCACAGTTGTGTCTGACTCTTTGCAGGCTCCTTTGTCCATGGAATTCTCCTGGCAGGAATACTGGAGTGTGTTGCCATGCCCCCCTCCAGGGGATTGTTCCAACCCAGGAATTAAACTCGGGTCTCCTGCATTGCAGGCAGATTCTTTACCATCTGAGCCTCCTAGGAAACCTATATGCATATGTGTGAAAGTAGATCAGTCATCTCCGCCTGTTTGCAACTCCATGGACTATACAGTCCATGGAATTCTCCAGGCCAAAATACTGGAGTGGGTAGCCTTTCCCTTCTCCAGGGGATCTTTCCAACCCAGGAATCGAACCCAGGTCTCCCGCTTTGCAGGCGGATTCCTTACCAGCTGAGCCACCAGGGCAGCCCCATATATATGCATGTGTACCTATAATATGTATGTGTATATATGCATATATATTTGCTTTTCTAACATACCCAAAGTAATCATTTGCCTCATATGCCATGTTCTACATGTCTTATCATGTTCTGCATGTTTTGTTATGTTCTACATGTCATATGTGGCAAATTATTACTGTGGGTGTTCTATTCTATTGCAACTGCTCATTTTAATACTTTATAGGAGACCACATGCTTGAGTTAAAATATAATTTAGAAAAGAGGAAAGGAGAAAGAAAAATTATTTATAAAACTTCCTAGTTGCATTTCAGGGCTGCATTTTTTGAATGGCTTATAGTACCCATATTCGGTCTTTAGGGAGCCTTTTCTGGGTGTTAACTTAGGACAGGGACAGGCCTGGATGGGTCAAGAATGGGGACCAGGAAATGAGGTCCTCAGGGCCCTGTGTCTTCTAATTCAGTCCTACTGAAGGAGACTAGACTGCTCGGCGTTGGCTCATTTTCTCCTGCACAAGCTTGTACTTTCTTCTCAGAAAACCTGCCTATGCCTACAGTTGGGGGTTTACTAGGGGCACAGACCCTATTTTAGAAATTCTCATGGCACTCACAGCACTGGATTCAGGACATAGCACGTAGATAATGCTCAATAAGTATCTGGTTTTGGACAGGCTAGTAAGTACTACAATTTTATCTCTACTGCATGGTCACGAACATACAACTCTGTTTCTCACTCATTTATTCAACACAGATGAATTGATTAACTCCTCTAGGCCTTGTATTGTTCTTGTCTGGGAAAGGGAGGGTGAGTAAATACACAGATCCATAGCATATAGGCTTTGCCTTCTAGGACTTCGTTGTTTAGAGAGGCTAAGCTCTATGGACAGTTAAAATGAGAGAGAACTGTACTTGTCTGTAATCTGCCTTGTGTAATTACATTGAATAATGTCCTTACACAGCACCCGGAGCTGCCAGATCCCAGAATGTGTTTAATCTAATGTAAATAGACAAACTGTCATACAAATATTAAGTGTTAGCATAAAGATATGAGATAAGTGTTGCTTCTTTACTTTGCTCATGCTTGTATTTTCTCTTTGCAACTAGACTATGTCCTTAAACCCAACACCTTTCTGGTTTCATGGTCGGCAGTGATACTTTGCTAATGAAAATAATGACAACAATAATAAAAGTTAACTTTGATCAGGCTCTAAGTTCAGTGCTTGACATGCATTATTACATCCTCCTAGTTCATTTTTACAGTATGCCAAGGTCACACAATTTGTAAATAATAGCCCACACACTTACAGGCACATTAATTAATAAACTTCATTCATTTCACTGCTTATTGATCATCTAGAGTCCTGTCTGCCTTCGGGTGGATCTTGCTGTACCTAAACAAACAACATTTTAATCATACATACATATATGATTATTATCTATCTGTTTATCTTAAAATCAGAGTTTTCAAAGCATTATAACATTTTGAACAGCATTTTCCCTATTCCAGAAAAATACTGGGCAACAGGGAAATGGTTTCTTGTCCAGCAAACAGATACATGGACTTTCTGATTGAGCCTGTATTCTTTATGACTTTTACCAGCTGCGTAGTCCCAAAGGGGCAAGTGGCAAATGCCTCCAGGGTGTTAGGGTAGGAAAGAAGCCAGAAAAACAGCTGACCTTGCACTGGTGTTTTAGGGTTTTCAACCTTGCTAATCAACAAACCTAGGCTGACAGAGCAAGATGCCACTCTTCCAAATTAATGAGCTTCGGCTCCCAGTTGGTCTTGTCATTGATTACACCTTAATCCTGGAGCCGGTTGTTGATTTTGTTTTGTTTTGTGTGGTCCTTCACTCCAGGAGTCAAACTGAGAGGCAAAGGGGATGATCTGCCCCAGAACAATTAATTACACCTCAGGATCTTCTTCACTTTCCAGAGGATTAAGCTGTGAGACTTGGTAGAGCTGGTGGTTTTACCATATTGAAGCAAGATAAGCTTAAAGGTTGAGATAAATAAAATGTCAAAATCTAGATACAGTATCTCTTGAGAAGAAATGTATTAATCCCTGTGCCAGGGTAATCAGCACTCTGCTGAGAGGCTTAGCTGGTGAGAAAGCCTCAGGCAGTTGCGAAGGGCCTAAAGGTGTACTCTCTTAAAGGGACGCACAGCCTACCAAGGGCCTGTTGTAGAGCTTGCTCGGCCTGATTCTCAAATTCACTGCTGTCCTATTTTCCGATCCACATGAAACATAAGCTTATGAAAAGATCTCCACCATTATGGACGACTCAAGCAGCAGTTCCTGCTTTTGTGGAACGAAGGTTAAAGTGGGGAAATGGATTAGGCCAGTTGATTCAGCACTGGGAGCCAGCCCTGTTTCCTTGTCACCTGAGTTGCTTTGTTTCGTGTTGGGTGTTACAGCGACTGTCAAGAGAAGCGTCCCCATCACATCTTTGTGGAGAGAATGCTGCAGAGGGCTTTGAGGCAGCTTCTGTGTGGGGTTGGCTGCAGCTAGTACTTCCTGGAGAACTCCAGGGATTCAGGCTGACAGAAGCTGACCTGAAGATGCTGACTTTCGGCCAACCCTGTGGATAATTCCCACTAGCTGGAAGTCTCTTCCTTCCCACTCCTCCTCCAGGGGAAAAGCAGAGAGTGACATGAATAGGCTGTTAGACTCAGCTTGGAAGGATGTTTTGCCACACAATTCAGCTTTCAGTCAGTTACAGATACAAAGATTTAGAACAGGGATATGTGGGTGTGCTAAGTCAGATCAGACTCTTTGTGACCTCATGGACTGTAGCCCACCAGGCTCCTCTGTCCATGGATTTTCCAGGCAAGAATACTGAAGTGGATTGCCATTTCCTTCTCTAGGAGATCTTCCCAACCTAGGGATTGAACTTGTGTCTCTTGAGGCTCCTGCATTGGCAGGTGGATTCTTTAGCACTGAGCTACCTGGGAAGCCCCTGGCCAATGCAAGTGCTGCCAATGGCAACCTACTCCAGGACTCCATGGACAGAGGAGCCTGGTGGGCTGCAATCCATGGGATCACAGAGAGTTGGACATGACTGAGAGTGCGGGCGTGCGCAAATGCGCAAGCGCGCGCACACACACACACACGCCCTATACATCCTGAAAAAGAAAAATCGAATAAAGTTAGAGTGTGAAATTTCTGTGTAAGAGGGCTCTTCATGTCACACAAGTCCAGTGATGTTAATCATCCCTGTGTTGCAAGTGTTTAGTGCCTGCCTAATGGCCCCCAGGAGAGAGTCAGGCTCCCCAGCCGGATCAGGAGGTGCCTTGGAGTCTGGACTCCTTTGACTTAATAACTCCTATTCCCACCCAACGTATTTGTGTCATAGAGAGCTACTTGTAGTTCCTGGGCTTACAAATACAGTTTTTAATCTTATTGTTTTTAAGAAATCAAAAGGAATGTGTGCTCATTATAATGAACCATACAGTTAGAGGCAGAAGAATTGTTAGTCTTTTCCTTCCCACACAGATTCAGCTTCCCTGAGGTCAGTGATACTAAGCATTTTGGGTGATTCTGTCCGCCTCATTGTGACCAGACTCAAAAATACCAGGAGATATATACACATATCAAGACCACTTTTTTTGTTTGTTTGAGCAAATAGGAGTAACTATTCACAGGACTCTGACAACCTGTTATTTTCACTTACCAGTGAGTCATGAGTGTCCGTCCAGATGAATACATTAAGAAAAATGGGTCAGGTTTATAAGCATCAATTAGTACGGATGTTGTATACTGAATTTAACTACTGCATGCTTAATTAACTTATGTAGTGCTTCTTTTGAGCCAAGAAGTGTTCTCAGTGCTTTTTTACCTTCATAAAAACCCTTTAAAGTGAAAATTACTAGTATCCCAGGTTTACAGATGGGAGAACTGAGGCTTAGAAAAATTAAGTACTGGGCCCAGTGGTCATGCAGTTGGTGAGTGTGAGCTGGATCCTGGGTGTGCTCTCTTAAGTCCAAGCTACGCTGCTTCTCTATGCCTTTTTATTTGATTTTTATTCTAATTTCTACAATATTACTATTACATATGTGTGTGTTAGCCCCTCAGTTGTGTCCAACTCTTTGTGACCCCATGAACTGTAGCCCACCAGGCTCCTCTATTCATGGATTCTCCAGGCAAGAATATTGGAGTGAGCAGCCAATCCCTTCTCCAGGGGATCTTCCCTACCCAGGGATCAAACCCAGGTCTCCTACATTGCAAGCAGATTCTTTACCATCGGAGCCATCAGGGAAGCCCTATTTATTACATATAGTGCTTCAATCAGCATGTTTGTAAACATGTTCTTACATTCTGGTAATTTTATCTCTGTAAATTACTCTAGAGTCCTAAAGGTTGTATTGCTGTATCAAAACCTAATGCATTTATAGTGTTAACAGATACCTGAGATTACTTTCCAAGATGGTTGGGATAATTCATATACCCACAGGCAACAAGAGACTGTATATTTCCCTATAATGTCACCAGAACTGGCTATTTTTTATACTTAAAATTTTGCTGCTGTTTAGTGAAAATGATGTCTTGATTGCAGTATTTAAAGGGATTTTCTGTGACTACCAGTGACACTGAGTATCTTTTCATATGTGTATTGGTCTGTGACACTCTTGAACCCCTGTCTCCATCTCTCCTCTCTTTCTAAGCAAAGGTAATTGCTTCTTCCTCAATAATCCTGAATGTATTATATAAATGGTTATCAGGTGTATATTTATTTGGTTTGTTTTAATAAACATCTACTAGCCTGGTGGGCTGCCGTCTATGGGGTTGCACAGAGCCGGACACGACCGAAGAGACTTAGCAGCAGCAGCAGCGGCAGCCCCCTTTTTTATGCCAGGCACTGTGCTAGGTAGACACTAGGAGTAACAGATTGCTTGTTCCCTACAGAAATTCAAAACTAGTGAACGGCAGACACTCACTGGGTGATCATAGAAGTGTGACAAATGCAGTGCCAAAGTTATGCACACGTTATTGTCCATGTTCATTTATTTCCACACTAGCCTGGAAACTCAGAGACTGTGACTGTCTCTTACTTATTTTTGTTCACTTGGCACCTGAAATATAACTTCACATGTATTAAGTTATCTTTTTTATTTTTATTTTTTTTGCTTAGAAATAGTATGTTGAGTATTGGTTCAGGGTCTTCTCTGAAAGTCAGATCTGTGCTGTGTACTTATTTAATCCTAAATTTTTAAACTCAAGCCTTCCATATAGGAAATACTGTTTTCAATAATGTGCTACATGACCTTGTGAAATATCACTGCATTGCACTCAAAGAGTAAGAACACAGGCAGTACCAAGTGTGAAGAGTCCAGATTCAAGTCAGGGAATCCACTAATATCCATCGAACACTAGGCATGCACATTGGAGGTTGTCAAAATCTTCCTGCATACCTCCTATTTCTGTAGGGATCTGGCTGAGTTCTGCCCAAAGATGCTGTTGGCTTTCCTGAGATGTCTGTGAGGGTCTGGACTCAGATCGCATGTTTTCACTTCTCATTTGCCTTGGTGATTGGCTATGCTGAGTTCTCCACTTCTCCTTTTAGTAAGTAATAGATGAGATACACACAAAAGCTATCATTGCCCTGAGGGTGTAGTAATTTTATCAGTGTGACCTTAGGAAAGAGTAAAGCAAATGCAGAACAACTGGCATTCCAATATCAAGTCTGGTTATAAACTCAGAAAGTGGTTTCGGATGTCAGTTTTGGTTTTCCTACCTTGCCATTGAACAGTACATGATGGAACCCTAACATCTATGTTGTCCCTTGAGATTGAGGTCACCACCATCCAATTCCAATAGGAACCCAATCCTTCCATATCCTCATAACCTCTCAAAGGAATTTCTTCCTCACTTGATGCTTTGTTCTGTCCTTTGAAGTCAAAACTTGAGCTTATCATTAATAAGTAAGTAAACAGGGGCAGTGGATGTTCTTTGGGTCTAGAGCTCTGCCCTGGGTACAAGGAAGGTCAAAAGATACCCAAGATACAATTAAATTCTTACCTTTCACCAGCATACAATCTCATTATTCAGTCAACATGACTAGCTTGTCATCATTTTTTAGGTCTCAACCTGAATACCATCTTATTTTTAAAAACTTATCGGTGCCCACTTATTAAAAGGAGACTCTTGTTTCTTTTTACCATAGCTCTTTGTTCCTTTCATTTACTGCGTGTCCTGATGTCTAATGATTCTAGTTATCATTTATTCAGTGGCCGATGCCACCAGTATTTCAATTGTATTTCAAATGCCAAGGAAAGTGCATGGCCCGTAGACAGACATTCAAGTGAGATTTCTCAATTCATTGAATGTGTAAGTAAATACATGCCTAGAATCATGGTAAATTGTGTGAATCCAGATACATAAAAGATTTGATTGTTGCTCTTAAGGAATTCACAGTGGGAGAGAGATAAATAAATGAGAAATTAGTGCATCAAATGTCATAATAGAGGTATTGTAATATGACCCAGGTTGAAGAAGGAAAAGGATATCTGATCTGAATCTTGAGGAACAAGTAAGAATCACACTAGTAAATGGGGCTGTTTATTTACTGAGAATATACTGTATTCTAAGCACCTTTAAGTGATGATAGTCTGGCATATTGAGGAAACTGTACAAGATTGGAATATACTCTATGTGTGTAATATTGGAATATATTCTGTGTATGGAGAGGATGTTTGTAGATGATTTTGGAAAAATAGAAGTGAGGTAATTCATATTTTTCTGTGCTAATTATTCTGATATTTATCCCCTTTGAAGTATCATTTTTTTGGTTTGGGGCAAGGGGGAAACTTGATGAAATGTGAATTTTAGGAAAATAAATGAATCATGGTGTCCTGTTGAGAATTTCACTTGGGAAACAACAAAACTGGTGACCATGGGAATAGCAGTCAGTGGTATCAGAGGAGCTGAGAAGGGATTGACTTATTTTAGGCCACGAAGGAAAGGAGTATGGGGTATGGAAGTGGGTAGTGGTGGTGATTTCAATAAATCTTTTAAAGTGAAAATGAATAGGGCCATTTGGATGAGGGAGAAGGTGAAAGGGAGACATGGTTTTCTTGCCTTGGTCTTGGATAGTCCAGTGGGTGGCGAGGTTATTTACTACCTACATCTGCTCTGTTGACAACTCCTGAGCACTTTCTCTTAGTGAAGGAGAAAAGGATATGGAGGCAACTCTTTCAAGGAAGAAGATTTGAAGGGACATAAAGGAAGACATATAAAAATATAAAAGAGGTCATAGACTAAAGGCATATCTTCCTTTCCGTAAGTGAGGACAACCCTGTTTTATGGGGGTTGAATCCATGGAAAGAGATTAAAAATGTAGAACTTAGGAGGGAGTAAAACTGGTCCAGGATTGAGCGGCAGAGAGTATATGGATTTGGAGCTTCTATGGTTGGGGGGCGGGTAATCCAGCTATGGTGATCAAGGTGGATGAGGAGTAGACCAGAGCAGGAGCATTGCTTCTCTTTTAGCAAGAAGGGAAGCCAGGTGGTTTGGAGCAGCTGCTAAGGAGCCACGAGGAAGGCCTACTCAGGGAAAGCAGGGGTAGCTCTGGGTGATGCTGAGAGCCCAGCTGGGGCCATGGCCTAGGGGTCAGTGTGGCTGTTTTCACTCCAGTGAGCAGGGGTCATCCTCAAGAAGGCACTTGGTTGTGTTTTTCTGGAGCAGTGTTAGAGGACAGGACAGCAAGATGGTTGGGGGCAGTGAGTGGTAGATGAGGGGATCTGTGCCAAACAGAGAAGAAAGTGAAGCTGGGAGTTGGGAGAGGACAAAGAGTGAATAGTAGGACCTCCCCCTCCCAATCCAAGCATGTCTAAAAGCCTAAAGAACACTGAAGAAATAATATCCAGACTTTTTATAATATTAAACTTAGACTGTATCTAGCTTCCAGGGGACTCTGTGAAAAGGACCTGGTAAGAGAAGGTGGTGTTAATCAGAAAAATATTTTCTTAAAAGATACTGTTAAGAAATCCACCCAGATCTGTAGAAGGAGCCACTATTTCTCCATGTGTATATGAAACAGCTAGATCTGTTTATCAGGCCCCCAACATTCTGAGCGAAAACGCACATTGTGGGGAAACACCGGGCAGCCTTCTCTGGTTGAGTTATATTAGATTTTTCTCTGGGGAGCTGCTGACTCCAAGGCTAAGACTTGTGGACCACGTCTGGTAGCCACCGTGATGCCTTTAAGAAAATAGTGCCAGCCTAGATATCACATTGAAGTGATGTTGGTTTCCTTTCTGGTTACTTTTTTCTTCTTATCACAATTTGCTCTGGAGCCCATGCCAAAAATGTGCTTCTTTGATATTAAAGTCTGCTTTTCAGAATTTAATTTTCTGGACTCTCAGTTGACCTTGGCTTCTCGTTTTTATCCTGTTAGGTATTTATGGTCCTTGACTTTGATCACTCCATTTAGTAGAATTCTCAATAAAGGAAACTCATTATGTGTTCCAGACATGGTGAACTACGTGTGGGTTCTGCCAAACAACATGTGCCCTTGGAAGGCTGTCCGTAAACAGGTCAGCATTTGGGCTCGAGCATTGGATGCCAAGACATGAATCCAGGCTCTGTCCACTAACTAGCTCTGAGATGATGGGGAAGTTTTCTAACCTCTGCTTCATTTTCTCATCATAAAAGGGGATGCAGTAGTATTTATCTAGTAGAATTATAGTGACACTTATATTAAAAAAATGTGCATCACTTACTAATCACACAGTAAATAAAGTAAATAATCTAAAACCAATAAAAATCTTAGATCTTGTACTTCTATGGTCTTTCCTTTTTCATCTGAAATGCCTTTTCCCTTTAGGCTATTTGTCTAATAAATAATAATGATAGCCATTTATACAGATGATTTACTATGTGTTAGACTCAGCTGGTAAAGAACCTGCCTGCCAGTGCAGAAGATGCAAGAGATATGGGTCGAGAAGATCCCCTGGGAAAGGAAATGGCAACCCACTCCAGTATTCTTGCCTGGGAAATCCCATGGACAAAGGAACCTGGCGGGCTACAGTCCATGGAGTCGCAGAGAGTCTGACGCGACCTAGTGACAAGAACAACAATAAAGACACTCCTCTAAGAACTTTATATGTATTAACCATAAGTGAATCCTCTCAGTACCATCCAAGTTTGGTTATATCATTATACACATTTTATTTTTTTATTTTTTAAATATTTTTTTAATTTTATTTTTTAACTTTACAATATTGTATTGGTTTTGCCATATATCAAAATGAATCCGCCACAGGTATACATGTGTTCCCCATCCTGAACCCTTCTCCCTCCTCCCTCCCCATACCATCCCTCTGGGTCAAGATAAGGATACTGCTCAGAGTCACAAGAATACTAGGCAGTAGAGAAGAGATCTGAATTCAAGCAGTCTGGCTCCAGAGCCTGGCTTTGAACCCCAGAGGGACCATCTCTTGTGTGATCCCTTTCTTGACCAGCACCTTCCACACAGAATAAATCACTGCTCACGTACTCTTTCTGTTGTACATATTTTCCTTTTTTGATGTATTACTTTGAGTCGTTAGTACTTTCTGTATATTTATTCTCCTTACAGGGACCATCTTGAAGGTTGCCTATTACGTTATTAACCTTTGTATCCATAGCACCAGGTATAGTTCTTGGCCCATAGTAGTTGTTCACTAAAAAAGAGCACCAGGACAATAGATTGGGAAGTTCAGTTAGTTCAGTTCAGTCGCTCAGTCGTGTCTGACTCTTTGCAACTCCAGAGATTGCAGCATGCCAGGCTTCCCTGTCCATTACCAGTTCCCAGAGCTTTCTCAAACTCATGTCCATCGAGTCGGTGATGCCATCCAACCACCTCATCCTCTGTCGTCCCCTTCTCCTCACACCTTCAATCTTTCCCGGCATCAGAGTCTTTTCAAATGAGTCAGTTCTTCGCATCAGGTGGCAAAAGTATTGGAGTTTCAGCTTCAACATCAGTCCTTCTAATGAATATTCAGGACTGATTTCCTTTAGGATTGACTGGTTGGATCTCCTTGCAGTCCAAGGGACTCTCAAGAGTCTTCTCCAACATCACAGTTCAAAAGCATCAATTCTTCAGTGCTCAACTTTCTTTATAGTCCAACTCTCACATCCATACATGACCACTGGAAAAACCATAGCCTTGACTAGATGGACCTTTATTGGCAAAGTAATATCTCTGCTTTTTAATATGCTGTCAAGGTTGGTCATAGCTTTTCTTCCAAGGAGCAAGTGTCTTTTAATTTCATGGCTGCAGTCACCATCTGCAATGATTTTGGAGCCCCCCAAAATAAAGTCTGTCACTGTTTCCATTGTTTCCCCATGTATTTGCCATGAAGTGATGGGAGTGGATGCCATGATTGAGGAGAGACGACTTAAAAAACAAATGCCATAGTTGGGGAGAGAAGACTTAAGAAACAAATGAACTGTGTCATCTGTGGATATAATTAATTGATGCAAAGCTTGCTGCTTACTGTATATCACAAGTAATCAAAGGGTAACAGGAGTAGTTTAATCAAATATCAGGTCTTGCTGTCATTCATTGCCATTGTACATGAAGGAGGTGACAAATATTAATTTGATTCTGCCATGTAGGTTGACACTGCCATGTGGCTTGTCTGTAATTATGCTTCAGTGTATGTTGGAAGATGGTATTGTTGTAAAGGGGAGATGAATTTATCCCTGTTAGTATCTCCTAGGGGTTTCCCTGATAGCTCAGTTGGTAAAGAATCCACCTGCAATGCAGGAGACCCCATTTCAATTCCTGGGTCGGGAAGATCTGCTGGAGAAGGGATAGGCTATCCACTCCAGTATTCTTGGGCTTCCCTTGTGGATCAGCTGGTAAAGAATCTGCCTACAATGCAGGAGACCTAGTTTAATTCCTGGGTTGGGAAGATCCCCTGGAGAAGGGAAAGGCTACCAACTCCAGAATTCTGGCCTGGAGAATTCCATGGACTAGTCCATGGAGTTGAAAAGGGTAGGACATGGAGTCAAAAAGGGTGAGCAATTTTCACTTTCACTTCCTTTCAGTATCTCCTAGTTTCTTTTCCTTTAGCTACCATTGGGGGGTTGTTTAAAAACAAATGTAATGTTGAGCCCATTTGAATCCCTAATTCTGAGCCCTGCACACTGCGCTGTCACCAGAGAATAAACTTCACCTGCGGGGAATAGGGGCCCCCCATCAGAGAGCAATATGGTCTCCAACCAAAGCTGGGGAAGCCTTGTGTGTCAACGAAGCTGGCACCTAGGGGTGGGGACTTCGTCCTGTGTGTCGTAGGGCACAAGGGATGAAACAGCACTACTGGAGAGTTTTAGGAAACCCGTTTTCTTATTTCAGGTGAAGTTTCTGAACTACTGTTCATCCATAAATCAAGCTGGGGCATTTTCAGCTCTGTTCTCTTCTTTCCAAAGGGAAATGGTGTGCTGAAGAGTTATTCCTCAGCACGGCTTTATTTCTTTCTCCTGCTGGGATGTATTAGCAAGGTCATCACCTTTGGTTTATTGGCTTCAAACAATCTGTGATTGCAGAGGATTATGACTTCTTAGCTTGCAGAAGCAGGAGATGCAATCAATTCATGAAAGGCACAGGACTTTTTTTTTTTCTCCCTTTTAAAAAATGTATATTTATTTCTGCCAGCATTTCTGGGGACCACGACTTAAAAGAGCTTTTTGAAAAGAATTTATCATTGAATGTCCTGCTTCATTGCTTCTTTCAAATAAGAACACTGAGCCAAGCCAATGTGAACTTAGATTTAACTCTTTGAGTTTGAAAGAAATGAGATGACTTCACAAAAGTCTTTCCCCCTTTCCTGACTTTCCAATTAATTTCCCAAATTAATTGGGAAATGTATACTCATTACAGTATGCCAAACAGATACCCTTTGAAATAACTGGGGACTCAGATTAGTAATAGCTACTGGTTGATGAATACGTTCTCTTTGGTAAGGCAAGAAATTTTTTTGTCTGAAAACTCTTAGAATTTGATCAGTATTTATTGAAATATCAGTTTTCTGACTTATATTGACTATATATCCAGCTTCTTGGATCACCCTTTCTCAGGCTGTTGCTGCCTTTCTCCTGGGTGGGAATCTATCACTTCTGACTCAGACATGTCAGCATTTAAACCCTCTTTCTTCTACATTGCATGGGATGTTTCCTCTTTGGAGGTCGCAGAAAACAATCACAAAGACCTGTGTTTTCAGAACTGAGCAAACTGATGTTTTCACATGGAAACTATACTTGTACCAGGGTGCAGTGGGCGCTGGTCTGCAGTAGCCTTGGCAAGCAGAGTTTTGCTGACACCAAGTACTTACTGCTGCACTCTTGATAGAGGCCTGGCCTCTGAGTTCCCCTTCTTGGCAGCTCTACAGAGGTCAGAGGCTGATGCTCTCGGGCTGAGATGGTACATGAATCTGTGTATTATGCCTTTACCCACCCCTATTTTTGTTTAGGTTACTTTTATAGTACCTGTGAAACTGGAAGACTCTTCTTAAACAAAAACCCTGCTTACTTACTCACTGGGCAGTCTAAGCTCGTGATTCATGACTCCTCCAATCACCAGGAAGCATGTGAGATCAGGGAGTTGCGGGTGGTGAAGTCAACTATTATCTCGACTCAGAGCCTTTGATTCACCTGTGTTTCTCACCTTCTCTAGGTATAACTCTTAAAGACAAATTCAAAATGAAAATCAGGGCCACTTCTCTTATTCCAAAGATTCACTGTAGCAGGGCAAATGTCAGGGTCTGGTACCATTCTGGTTTATAACATGTGTGAGCTTAGTTGCTCAGCCGTGTCCGATTCTTTATGACCCCATGGACTGTACCCTGCCAGGTTCCTCTGTCCATGGGGATTCTCCAGGTAAGGATACTGGAGTGGGTTGCCATGCCTTCCTCCAAGGGATCTTCCCAACCCAGGGATCAAACTTAGGTCTCCCACATTGCAGATTGGTTCTTTACTGTCTCAGCCACTGGGAAAGCCCAAGAATACTGGAATGGATAGCCTATGCCTTCTCCAGGGGAACTTTCTGACCCAGGAGTCAAACTGGGGTCTCCTGCATTGCAGGCAGATTCTTTACCAGCTGAGCTACCAGGGAAGCCCTGGAGTTGAACTGGGGTCTCCTGCAGTGCAGGCAGATTCTTCACCAACTGAACTACCAGGAAAGCCCAGCTTCTGGTTTATAAAGGCAAACATCAAATGGATGGGTAAGCCCCTGACATAGGCCTTGTAGATTAAAGCAGAGCAAGATTGTGACTTGGGTTCCTCTTCCCTCTACTTCCCAGGCCTGCTTTTGTCACTGCTTTGATACTTTCTGCTACCCAGTAGTCCCTATGGCCGTTGGAAATAATGCTACCCTTCCTTTCTTTATGGATTCTTTATGTTTATAGAAAAGATAGCTGAGATGGTTATTTAGTCTCTTCAAGCCTCAGGCAAGGCTACCATTTCTGGTTCTCCTTTTCGTCATCTGATCAGTTGGAGTGATAATAGTTCAGCATTTCAGATTTAAGAGAACACACATATACTATTTGAAGATTTGATTGTGTTCCATTGTATTTAACCAAGGGCAGCACTTTACCAAAAACAAGGTGGTTACAAAGAGCTCCTAGCGACTTTGTGTAGGACTGTGCCTTGGCACGGCTGACAGGCCTACTGTTTGATTTTCCACAATGCTTTTAAAGTTGAGCCTTTCATTATATTCAAGGACAGTCTTTGCACTTGACGCTTTCTCTTGAGGAAATGCAGATACCATTTTCTTGTGGGGCTTGTGTCAAACCCGTCATCATCAAGGCCACATCTGTCTGGCAGAGGAAATCAGAGTTCAGTAAATTCCTGAACATTATCTCTGCTTCCAGTTTACCAGTGTGGACACTGTGGACAGTGTGCAGTGTGGAGCACCTGCTCCTCCATGTCAGGTAGATATATTGTGAGGAAAAATGTATTTGAAGCTGCAGATGCATAGAAGGGTCTCATTACATGTAAATGTCCTTTATTAATAGCATTTTCCCATACATTCTCCTTTCTGTGGTGCCTGCAGTTATTAGTATCGACCACCAGAAAGATGTCCTGGGTCTGAGACAGAGTCAGATGTTAGATCCACTAACAAAACTAAAGCTCCTGCTTAGATTTGAATGTCTCTTCTGTACATTTCTTTTTAGATGTGTGTTGTTTGTGGATGCTGGATCTGGGGAAGTGATTTATTTGTTTTGCTCAAGTCATGCAAGTAGTGCCCACAAGATACTGGTCAGGTCCCACGTGAAAAGAAGGAAAAAGCTCACTAAAGTGCGTGTGTCCCAACTCATGGCCTGGGGCCAAGTCACAATTTAGAAAAGAAGGGGACTGGCTATTACGTATATAATAAGTAAGCTGCAACACGGGAATATACAAGGATAACTGTAGCTGGAGTACAACCTTTAACAAGTTGCAAATCACTTTGTTGTACACCTTTAACATATAATATTGAACGTCAACTATACTTTAATCTAAAAAAATAGAATTCCTATAATCATGGATACCAAGGCCCAAAAGCTTAATGACTAGTAGGTGGCAGAGCTAGCACCATAATCTACCCAGGTAGCACTCAGACCTCCTACCTGCACACATAAACAGGAATTGAGATTTTCAGCAATGAATCAGTGTGTAAGAATAGTTGACTTCCTGCACCATCCGGCAAAGATCACTTTGGCAGATTTTCAGGAGGTAGTTAACATTCAGATGTGTCCAATCAGATGGTAATAGGGGTGTGTATTTAAAAGAATGGAGCCTATCGGCTGGCAGTTCTTAAGTTTAATTTTGAAGGTTCAAAATACTTTCTAGAAATGTTAGAAATTCTAGATGAAAATTGAATATGCTTCATCTCCTTGAATTTTTCTCAAACTTTTGTGAATATAATCAAAATTGAAAATCTATTAGAGAGAGAACTGCTTTGGTCCATCTTATGAAAAGTGAATAATATGTCCTGGGCATGTTTGAGATTTGGTGGGAACATGTCTTGTGTTCTAATCTTAGCACTGCCATTAATTGTGTGATCGTAGGCAAATGGTTTTGTTTCATAGAGTCTTAGACTCCTCATTTATAACAAGAAAAGTTTGTACTACCTGATCTCTAATATTTAACCTAACTTTAACATTCATATCTCTAAGAACTGTTGCCCCAAATTTTGCCATGTTTAAAGCTGATGTCCTCGTATATTTTGGAATGTGAATGAGATTAGTACCCCCATTTCTTGAAGTATTTTTTTTTCCTTAAATGTGTCCGTCACAGCTCATTACTAGCTGATTGGAGACAGGCCAGTAAACTCTGGTTTTACAGGTAGTAAGACTCGTATTTCATGGTTATTATATTAGAGAATCTATATGCCAAGTGAAAATGATAGAAAACAGAGAATTAATGACCTTTACTAAATTGTCTTATACCTTTGAAATTTAATTTGCATATTATATATAGGGGATGATAATGATTCTATCCATTAGGCTACTGTAAAGAGTAAACATGTTTTTAAGAACTTGCCTGTTATATTTTAAGTGGTAGAAACATAGCTGAACCCTAGGTCTTTTGATTGTAAAGGAAAAGAAGAAAAAGAATTAGTGATCATTTCCTGAAAAGCCTGTGAGAGCCTCAGTATCCTCACCGTAAAATGGGTATGCCAAAAATTCTTTCCTTATCTAAGGTTACTATAAATACAAGGTATCATGGGCTTCCTTGGTGGCTCACATGGTAAAGAATCCACCTGCAATGCAGGAGACCTGGGTTCGATCCCTGGAGGAAGATCTCCTGGAGGAGGGCATGCCATCCCACTCCAGTATTCTTGCCTGGAGAATCCCCATGGACAGAGGAGCCTGTTGGGCTACAGTCCATGGGGTCCCAAAGAGGCAGACATGACTGAGTGACTAAGCACACACACGACCAGGTATCATGATAGCCCACAGGCTCTGCAATTTTATAAAGTGCTCTGAGGGTGTTAGGGATGTTGTTATCCCTAGTTGGGAGTAGAAGCGGGGAAAACTTGAATTCAGTGATTTCCTATACTGTGGCTGAGGGCACCCCAGATGCAACTGTCCAAGTACCATTATAATTCACTAGATAATGGACTCCTGGAGAGTATTTAGTTTGCAACTTTTTTGCCTTGTAGCATTGAAGCAGAGAACAATGCCTGCCACATAATGAGTCCTCAGTAAGTATTTCTTTAATGATTCTGTGAATTAATGAATCACTGATTTATTTTAGTTTCTATCCTATTGATCATGGGCCTGCCGATATGCTGAGTACATTTCATACTCACTGGCTCTTAATCCTGGGTACATTAGAATCTCCTGGGGAGCTTTTAAAAATATTATATATGTGGGCTCACCGAGGACTAATTGAATCAGAATCTCTGGGACTGAGCCTGGGCCATAAGTAGTTTAAAAGCTACCCAAGTGATTTTAATGTGAGAGAGACACATAGAATCAATGACACTTGATCCATTGTTTTCCTGGGGTTTGTTTGACTGGGTTTTTTGCTAGCATTGCCAATTACTTAACTTCTGGGCATGCAACTTTCAGTGACCATGTATTCCCATCTTGCCATTTGTCATGTCTAAGAATTTTCTACATTAACAATGGTGCAAATTTATTATCCACATTAAGAGTGTGATCTGTTTTGCTTCTAGTCCTGAAACACAGTCATGCTGTCCATGTAAATCATAAACTTAGATCCTTTTGTAGTGTGCAGGAAAACATGTCAATCAGGATGGAGAAAATTAATGTTGACTAAGATCACTGACATGCTGTAAATTGCAGAGGCCTGGGTCTCAGACTGGTTTCAGAATAAAACAATCGGTAATCTCACTATAACATTATGAGATAAGGCAGTGCCTAGGAGGTGTTTTAAATTAGAGCTTGATTCCTTTTTAAGCATTTATTTGCAACTTTATTGGTATAAACCAGCTAAATATTGCCATTGCCTTTAGGGGGAGTACTTATGTCAAAGGTATTTTGATTCTTCAAAGAGCAGACTCAATTTACATGTTTGTTGAAGATGTCATTGAAGTAAACCTGTCTGGATTAATCATAATTATGTTATTTTGTTTTTCATGGATGGTTAACATGTTCATTCTTTTTTCATTCCTGGTCCCACTAAAGTGTCTTTTGCCCAAGAACCTAACATAAGTCATTTCATAGACAGGCATACACCCGTGTGGTGAGGGCTAGGAGAAGAGATAGCTATCACTCTAAAGCAACAACACATACCTTTGCTTTGTCACCCCATGAAAAGTTAAATAACAACTCAGGACTCCAGTTATAACACGGGGTGACAGGAGCGCTGGGAGGTGCTTCAAGGAAGGATGATTAGATGCCAAATTAATGGTATCAGGGGAGCTCTCCGCAGCCAAATGTGAAGTTATTTTTACTCAAGGCACTGATTTCTACTCTGTTTTTTAAAAGCCTTAGGGTATCTCCAGGTATTTCAAAAAATGTCATGTAATTCTCAAAAATAATAATATAAAGCATATTGATATCATAATATGGGGCTTCCCTCATAGCTCAGTCAGTAAAGAATCTGCCTGCAATGCAGGAGACCCAGTTTCGATTCCTGGGTCAGGAAGATCCCCTGGAGAAGGAAATGGCAATCTACTCCAATATTGTTGCCTGGAGAATCCCATGGACAAAGGATCCTGGCAGGCTACAGTCCATGGGGTTGCAAGAGTCGGACATGACTTAGCGACTAAATAGAGAGAGAGAATCTCTTCTGTAACTGCTTGCTGCTGCTGTAGAGATGGGTGAAATTCACATTGTGTCACTGTTCCAAAAAGCAAGGAATGGACAGCCAATCAGCTCAACACATCATCTCCCCGTTAAGAACACCCCCAGAGTGTAACTGTCAGTGTTCCCAAGTCCTGCGATTCCTTCAATCTTCTGGAACATGCAAGTCTGTGACTATTCCTGCTGTTCTGGAAGAATCTGCATATTTCCCCCTAGACATTTTACCTATTTCATTGGCACACGTGACCCAGATTTGGAAGTGCGTTCATCTTGGATCACCCTTTTCTCTTTTTGCTCTTTCCTTTGATTCCAGAAATTCTTTAAAAATAATGGATGGTAATTAATAAACCACATGGCAGGCAGGAAAAGAAGGAGCAGCAATGGGCTCATTCTGATAGACTGTGCTGTCTGCAGATCGCTTACCAGGGCAGAGTGCTGACATACCCAGCCCCACAAGAAGGTCTTATCCCTGGTCTTAAACCAAAATCATTCTTGAAATTCCTGTTATTCGTAAGGTGTCATCCATGAAAACTGCAGGAGGCTGCCCCATGATGATGGCTCTGAGCTGGTGGCTGTCCAGTTCAGGAGTCAGAAACAAGCAAACATCTGTATTTGTGCACTTGGGGAGGTTGCCAACTTTCAGAGAAAGAACTTTACACTGGAGTCAAGCATGGTGAAACCGAGTTTTCTGCTCTTCTTACCAAGTATTTTCCCTACCCCCTCCACACTCTGCCCAGGGAGTTCTGAGACCCTTCTCTTGCAGCTGCTTTCCGCCCCACCCCATTGAAAGTATTCCATTACTTTTCTGTCTCACCTGTATTGTACAGCCTTTGCTGACAGGACAGCCTTTCTTTGTATGTCCCTCACCTACTGGAGTGCCTGACACATTAAGTAGGCTCATTAAAATTCATTAAATGAATAACTGAATGAATGAATAAAGACCCAGAAGAATATTTCTGGAATTCTCTAGGTATCGAGTCTAAGTGTAGTCTTCTCCAAAGTATCACTGACCCCTCAGAGTCTGCCAGGAGGGGAAGGGCAAGACAGGGATTTGCAAGTCTTCTCAAAATTAGGAACGAAATCAAGACAGTATTTTCCCAGGATTCTACTCCACACGGCACGTCTTCCAGAATCACACACTTGCCGTTTGAGGGAATCCCAAAGCCACTGTGTCTGCATAAATGTATCTCACAGTCAGCTCTACCGCAATGACCCTCGGAAATCTGACTGCAAAGCTCCACTGAAATCTGCTGAGACTGTCCTCTCTTGGAAAGGCAGATTCCCTCACATCTGTCCTTGATTTGCTAAGGCTTTTTTGATCAGATATGACTTGTGGAGGTCATGGGAACATTAGACCTCTAGGCTTCCTGGACTTCTGATAGAAATTTATCTGAGATAAATCTCAGATAAATCTGAGATTATTTAATCTCACTGTGAGATTAAAGCAAACAAAATAAGAGCCCTGACTCTTGAAGACAACCATGCTTTCCCAGATTCTATTAAGAAAAAAAAAAAAAAAAAATTGCAGAACAAGATGCACCTGATCCAAGCACTTGCCACCCAGGCCCAGCTCTCCTGTATTGATGCTGTGCCTGTGGAGTTCTTTTTCAATACAAAGATAATAATGTATAATGAGATGCATAAATGCATACATCCAGGCATAAACCTGCAGATTCCAGCTTCTGCATATCCCCAGTGGCAAAATGAGGGAAGGCTAGCAGAGGGTTCTGCAAATAATTTGTATTCAGCAGCCAGGCCACTTACTTTGCAGGGTAAGCTGATGGCCGTTTACTCTAAGTTTAATGACTCTGTTAGGAGTGACCTTTCTGGTGGTTTTCTAACCAATCAGTCTTAACCCTTTAACTGATTAATTTTCTTAAGCAGAAGGAGCCCCATCACCCCTTCTCTCTTAGCAATCATTCGTTTTACACCACACTCAAAATGATTAGTATGGGAATTTTAGTGACCCTGCACCATTTATCTTCATCTTCCTGGCTAGAATCTAAGCAAATGCATATTCAGATATATGCTGGGTGGAGGTGGGGGTGAGGGGTGGGGGTAGGGTCATTTGTTTGTTACAGAACCTTGCTGAGTACTCTAAAATTCAGCCAAGAATAGCAGCTTAAGTGACAAAATCTGATTTTCCATACATTCAGGTCACTAAAACAATGGAGGCAAAATGAACCAGAAAGTCTGCAAAACAGCCTTTCTTGGGGATCTGCTTTTCCAGAAACTGATTAGAACTCTTATCTGTCTTGATGTGGCTTCATTAGCAGACAGAAAGAAAGGGGAAGAAAAAGCCAGCACATTTTCTTTCATAAAAAAGCCATTTTAATATGGACAGAAAGTAAACACAAGCCATATTTCGGTGGAACTCAGTTATCTCTAATGGGCCAATTCATATCTTTTTCTGTTCTCAGATCTCAGACCTTTTTCCCTTCATTTTTAAAATATAATTTGAATTTTTCTATTAACTGTTACAGAGAGGCCTACATGTAATACACGGTGGAAAGGAAATGGAAAACGAATGAGCAATTTTAGAAGATTTTAGAAATCTTTTGTTCTGGAAAACTTCATTCTCTTCTGATCTTCAATGTAATCCCCTTCTAAGTCCCTCCTCTAAGGCTAAGCCATCCCTGAACATGAAGCAGCTCCTAACCATTGAAGCATATTCAGGGAGAAAGAATGACACAGAAGGAACCATCAGTTTCTCTCTTGTGAGAGTCACGTCTTTCCTATGAATGTTGTCATGTGTCTTGTCATTGATGTGCTTTAATAATATTCTTTAATTAGATGCAATTGCAAGAACAAATTTTTCCAAAAAATTATGTATATACACATACCTAATTTAGAAAAAAACATGTAAACTGTGGAAAGTTTATATGCTAAGAAAAAAGACAAGAGTGAGAAAAAGTAGACCTAGCAGGTAGGTGGGTGGAAGCTGACATCCCCGTCCTCCTCTGTGTGGGGCAGACTTGCTTGTCCTTGCTGCTCTCCGCCTCCTCCTGGGCGATTGGAACAGCTCTGCCCATAGTCCCTCCAAATGCCAGATCACACACTCAGGTGGGATTACTGCTTCAGTGAACCTGGACCTGGCCAGGACAGGATGCTGCACACTCCTCTTGTCTGGCCTCTGCCTCCCATCCATGTACCTAGCTCAGAAGAACCCTGGCTATAACCGTAAAATATATTATTTTTCTTTCATGTTCTACTCCTAGTAACTGGATAAAGTCCATCATAACATACTTAAGCATTAGTAATTGTCTCTTGGCTATATATATCTCCCTTAGAAATATTTTGGGAAGAATGGTTATTGTGTAAGACGCTTGGTCTAATATCATCATAATACTACTAAGAAGTAGTGAAGTAGTGATGTTGCTCAGTCGTGTGTGAATCTTTGCAACCCCATGGACTATACAGTCCATGGAATTCTCCAGGCCAGAATACTGGAGTGTTCTGGAAGATTTCCCTTCTCCAGGGGATCTTCCCAACCCAGGGATCAAACCCAGGTCTCCCGCATTGCAGACGGATTCTGCATCAGCTGAGCCACAAGGGAAGCCCAAGAATACTGGAGTGGGTAGCCTGTCCCTTCTCCACCAGATCTTCCCAACCCAGGAATCAAACCGGCGTCTCCGGCCTTGTAGGTAGATTCTTTACCAACTGAGCTATGAGGGAAATATTACTAAAGAATTGAATAATTCTCTTACATCAGACTTAACTGTTAGATATGTGCCTATTTATACTTCTAGATAAGATTTCAGAATCTACTTCTGTATCTTACCTTCTTTCTTAATATTATATTAGTTTTAACCATTTGAGATTCCAAATTTTAACCTTTTTTAAAAAAATATATAGTTGACTTACAATATTGTGTTAGTTTTAGGTGTACAGCAAAGTGATTGAGTTATACATATATACATATTCTTTTTCAGATTTTTTTTCATTATAGTTTTACAAGGTATTGAATATAGCTCCCTGTACTATACAGTAAAGGGGGCTTCCCAGGTGGCATAGTGATAAAGAATCTGCTTACCAAGCAGGAGACACAGGTTTGATTCCTGGATCAGTAAGATCCCCTGGAGAAGGAAATGGCCACGAACTCTAGTATTCTTGCCTGGAAAATCCTATGGCAGGCTACAGGCTACAGTCTGTACAGGCTACAGTCCACGGGGTCGCAAGAGTTAGGTATGACTTAGCAACTAAACCACCACCACTGTTGTAGTTCGTTTCTGTTAATCTCATACTCCTAATTTATCCCCCTCTTTTCCCCTCTATAAACTACAGGGTGATTCTGTCACCAACCCTCTCATATCAGGTGGACTCCAGCGGGGTCCTTCCCTTGCCTAGTGGCATTTGAGCCAATTGCCTTCAACACAATGCTCAGCAAAGCAGAGCAGAAACTTTATTCCTTGATCAAAGAATGGAGAAAGGACAGCTTATGCTCTAAAGATACCTGCTCTCCAAAGGGAGGAAAGTGGGAGACTTTCAGGGGTAATAAGGCAGTTGGGTCTTCAAACTGGGGGAAAGGGTGGAGATCTCCAGGAATAGGCAGGGCATGCCTGGTCCCTCAGGCATTCTTGCAAATTGTACTAATTGTGCCCAGCAAAGTACAAGCTCCTCCTTTGAGTGGGGATCTTAGCATAGTAACAAAGCAAAGGCAACTTTCTTACACTTGTAGGTTTCCTCTGCACTGCCCATCCCTTGCAGTTAGCCTGGATGGGGGTCTTAGCATAGTAACAAAGCAAAGGCAACTTTCTGACACTTTAGGTTTCCTCTGCACTGCCCATCTCTTGCAGTTAGCCTGGATGGGGGGGTCTTAGCATAGTAACAAAGCAAAGGCAACTTTCTGACACTTGTAGGTTTCCTCTGCACTGCCCATCCCTTGCAGTTAGCCTGGAACTGGTTCAGGGCAGTGGATTGTCAGGTTGCCTCTGAGATGTAACAGATAAACACCTTTGACAAACATCAGATGTTTAGGAACAAGAATAGAAATGGATGAAAACAGATCTTCCTGTTTCCTGAATTATATATGGGTGGCAGTTCAATGTAATGATATTGATAAAAGTTAACTTTATCATTTGCTAAGGACTTCACACAGATCATCTCATTTTGTTCCCTGAAATATCCTCCCAGGTAATCACAGTTGACCCTTAAACAATGTGAGCATTAGGGGTAACCCTCCACACACTTGAAAATCTGTAAAAACTTACATTTAACCTTCTGTATACACAGTTCTTCTGTGTGTGTGCTTTTTCTCTATATCTGTGATTCAGCATCCAAAGATTTAACTGACCATGGATCATATTGTAGAAAAATCTGCATATCAGTGCACCAGCACAGTTCTAACCTGTGTTGTTCAAGGGCCAGGCACGTTTTTTTTTTTTTTTATTCTCCACTTTTCAAATGAGACATTGAGTCTCAGAAAGACAAAGTGACTAATCCAATATTAAATGAATGGTAAGGAGGCAAATCAGTATTAAAACGCAGTTCTCTTTGGCTCTAGAGGTTTTTTTTTTTTTTACCCCCAAGGCACACCCGTTATTTTAAATATGCATATGCTTAATGGAGAAGGCAATGGCACCCCACTCCAGTACTCTTGCCTGGAAAATTCCATGGAGGGAGGAGATTGGAAGGCTGCAGTCCATGGGGTTGCTGAGGGTCGGGCTTGACTGAGCGACTTCACTTTCACTTTTCACTTTCCTGCATTGGAGAAGGAAATGGCAGCCCACTCCAGTGTTCTTGCCTGGAAAATCCCAGGGATGGGGGAGCCTGGTGGGATGCTGTCTGTGGGGTTGCACAGAGTCGGACACGACTGAAGCGACTTAGCAGCAGCAGCAGCAGCATTCTTAATGGCTGTGGCATAGTTTGTTGTATGGATCTACTTTAGTATTTTTTGTCTTAAAAATATAGTCTCTTGATTAACATTTATGTTGTTTCTATTTTTTCATTACTATAAAGGATGCTACAATGAATATAACTCCCAGTACATATGTTAGTGTATGCTGTAGCTGGAATTAAATGCATTCGCTGTCTCCAGATTTACTCCTGTATTCTCTTTAGATGGATAATATCCCATATGAACCTCAAGATTTACCAATAATGAAGTTACTATTTTTTTTTAATGTCATGTTCTACTTTCATTTAATTTTATGATCTTTTCTTAATAGCAGAGTCCTGGTAATGTGTTTATATGAAACGTTGGTTTTGTGCACAGATTTCTAGGAACACCACTCTTTCAGAGTCTGATATGCTTGTCAAGGCAATAACTCCTTTCCATCAAGGAAATCTTAACAAAATCATCAGCTTCATTTTTCCACCAAATATACTCTCCCCAGGGCTCTAGTATTACCCCTAAAGATTCAGGACGATTGTTCTCTGTTGAGTTGTTTTGTGGAAAGGAACACTTTCATCATAAAAAAAAAAAAAAAAAACACAGAAATAGACTTGAAGCAATTATATGCAAAATGCTGCATGAACGAATTGCAGGTCATTTAGACATGAAAGGAAAAACTAATTGTCTGAGCTGAAGCACATTAATTCTCTCAAGCAGTTGTTCAAAAGAGGGGACAGTGAGGGGAAGAATTGTATTCAGGGTTGGGAAGACTCTGGCACTTGTCCTGGGGCTTTTGAGCAGCTACACATCAATGAGAAAACCTGAGACCATCAAGAGGGGATGTTTAAGAGCATGTGTATTTCAAGCCAATTTCATGCTAAGCAGGGAGCTGGTGTTATTTGGGTTTTAAACTTTTGCTTCAGGGACAGCCAGTTAAATGTGGCGGTGGGTCCCATCCAGGAGTCTGAAAGCAGGAAGTGAATACCCTTCCATGTGGAAACATGGCATCCAGAGAGGATGGCATGGGTGGGGGCTGGTCAGCAGTGGACCTAGGGCAGGGTCTGAAGCTGCTCTCTCTGGTTGTCGTGGAAGATAGAATAGGGGACCAGGTCTTTGTGCTATACAACAGAAAACAACATAGAAGAATTGTCATTTATCCAGGATTGTGGTGCTTTTCCTGCTCCAAATTGGCATTATTGCCAGAATTTCGGTATTTTAGTTTGCAAAGACTCACTGATTACAGAATGGAATTTCTGCTGTGTACTCTGTGATGCATACTACAGGATCGAGTAAAAGGATAATTAAAAAATAATATTTTAAGTAGATGTTTTAGAAACTATCTGTGTGTTTCTTTAAATATGTCTTGCGTCTTGATGAAAGTGAAAGAGGAGAGTGAAAAAGTTGGCTTAGAGCTCAACACTCAGAAAACTAAGATCATGGCGTCTGGTCCCATCACTTCATGGCAAATAGATGGGGAAAACAGTGGAAACAGTGGCTGACTTTATTTTTATGGGCTCCAAAATCACTGCAGATGGTGACTGCAGCCATGAAATTAAAAGACAGTTACTCCTTGGAAGGAAAGTTATGACCAACCTAAACAGCATATTCAAAAGCAGAGACATTACTTTGTCAACAAAGGTCCGTCTAGTCAAGGCTATGGTTTTTCCAGTGGTCATGTATGGATGTGAGATTTGGACTATAAAGAAAGCTGAGTGCCGAAGAATTGATGCTTTTGAACTGTGGTGTTGGAGAAGACTCTTAAGAGTCACTTGGACTGCAAGGAGATCCAATCAGTCCATACTAAAGGAGATCAATCTCGGGTGTTCATTGGAAGGACTGATGTTGATTGAAGCTGAAACTCCAATACTTTGGCCACCTGATGCAAAGAGCTGACTCATTTGAAAAGACCCTGATGCTGGGAAAGATTGAGGGCAGGAGGAGAAGGGGATGGCAGAGGATGAGATGGTTGGATGGCATCACCAACTCAATGGACATGGGTTTGGGTGTAACAGGAGTTGGTGATGGACAGGGAGGCCTGGTGGCTATGGTTCATGGGGTTGCGAAGAGTGGGACACGACTGAGCGACTGAACTGAACTGAACTGCCTTGCAAGTGAGCCAACAAATTGTCATTTTTCAGAAATCAGAAGATCTGAAATTTGTTAACAGCAGAACAGCAATTAATATAACCCTAGATATTTATGAAATTTACACAAATAGTACATTTTGCTTGTCTGTTGTTTCAGAATAAAAAAGTGAATTCATGCTATAATTGTGTTAACCCAAAATGCAAAAACTAAAACAAAACAAAATGTAGTTAAATGTAAAACATTTTTAAAATAAGTGGGGATTTCTGTTTAATCTGTCTCTCAGGGGTTCTTCAGCATCAGCATTAATATCTGCAGAAATAGAGGATGATGGGCAACTTGTCCGACAAGGTCCTTATGAAGCATAATGTCTATATGATATTGAGGTTTGTGGGATTTTTATATTATTAACAAATGTTAGAGTTTTGTTTGTTTTGGTTTTGTTTGGCTTAGTTTTATATTTTTACCAGATTGGGCAGTTTTATCATATCCAGTCAACTAAAAGATTCCTTTAAATCATTGAGCAGTTTATCAGACACCACCAGCATGCATTTCTTATTAAAACATATTATTTTTAATGGAAAAGTAGATGATCATTAAGAAAGCTTTGCAAAAGAATGGGAAGCCACTGACTAACAGAAAATAGTTGCAAAAAGCATCTGACATAGGAATGTTATCCAAAATATACAACGTATGCTTAAAACTCAACTGTAAAGAATGAACTGAAGTAGGTATGCAGATTGAAAATAAGCATGTGAATAGATGTCCATAATCATATGATATAAAGAAATTGAAAATTATAATAACAGTATTTCACTACACATTTTTAGAATGGCTAAAATCCACAACATTGACAAAACCAAATGCTCTGGAGGATGTAGGGTAACAGGAACTCTCATTTGTTGCTGTTGCGAGTACAAAAAATGGCATAGCCACTTTTGAGACAGTTTGACAGTTTTTTGTTTTATAAAACTAAACATAATTTTGCCATATGATTCAGTAATTTTGCTCCTTCATATTTGCCCAAATAACTTGAAAATTTATTTCCGCACAAAAACCCTGCACATGGATGTTTATAGCAGTTTCATATATAATTGCCGAAACTTGGATGCAACAAGATTTCCTTCGTGGGTGAATGGATAAATAAACTGTGGTGTATCCAGACAATGAGTTATCAGTCACTTCTGAAAAGAGATGAGCTATCATACCATGAAAAGATGTGGAGGGCCCTTAAATGCATGTTGCATAGCGAAAGCAGCTTATCTGAAAAGGCTTCATGGTTCCAACTGTATGGCATTCTGGAAGGTATTAATACTATGGAGGCTATAAAAGAATCAGTCATTTCCAGGATCTTGGGAGAGAAATAGTTGGAATATAGGGGGTATATTTAGGTCATTGAAACTATTCTGTAAGATACTACAATGATGAGTTGTTTAGTCACTAAGTGGTGTCCAACTCTTTTGTGATCCATGGACTGCAACCTGCCAGGTTCCTCTGTCCATGGGATTTCCCAGGCAAGAATATAGGAGTGGGTTATCATTTCCTTCTTCTGGACAATGGTTGGTACCTGTCATTATATACATTTGCCAAAAACCATATAATAAACACCAAGGGTGGACCCTAATGTGAGCTATGGGTTTACAATGATGTTGGTGTGTCAGTGTTTGTTCTTCCTTTATAACCGATTTACCACTCTGGTGCAGACGTTGATGATGAAGAGGACTGGGGGTGTTTGGAGGCCAAGGACAAATAGGAACTCTTTGAACTTTCCACTTATTTTTGTGATGAATCTAAACCTTCTCTAAGAAAATGTGCTTTTTTTTTTTTTTTTTGCCAAAAAGCCTTCGAACAATTCTATTATTTGATGGTCTCAATGACTTTCTGATCAGCAGTTTTGTCTGCTTGTATTGTATGTTTACACTTATAAACATTTCAAAGGGGGATTGGGGATCTTCATGTTGAAGTGAAGCTAACTCACAATCCAGCCCTGTAATTTCTTTCTCTGTTGAGGTTCTACATTACTGCACAGTGATGGTTGCATGTTGAGTACATGACCCATGAAACCTGCCCCAAGGTAATAAAACCTTTGTTCTTGGCACAAAACAAAAGAGCCCAAGTAGCTTATCCCTCTCATTCCTTTTCAAACCTTAATCTTCACCACCTGAGGAGACCTGGCTATTCACTGAGTCTGTCCACTTACAAGTGGCATTTTCAGATTCTTGACCTTTTTAATATATTTCTTAGTGTTTTCTACTTCTGGGACTTCAAAAATTCAGCAGATCAAAGGGGATTTCTCAACTTGGTGTAAGATAGAGCACACAGGAAAGCAATTTCTTAGATTTCCCTGGTGGCAGTGAGGTGCTTGGATTGTAGGAAGTAGGGCCATAGAGAGTGACTTTCTGGAAATTCAGGCAACATAGAAAGAAATAAGCATTGTTCAGATTGAATTTGTAATGGACAGAGGAAGGGTGTCAGCCTGCTTAGGTGGTTTTGCCTTCCTGGACACCAGACCCTTGATATTAATACTCATAAAGGGCTATAGGTACTTACAGCTTCTACTGAGTGTATATAATTTCTACTGAGGTGCCTGTGCAATAGGTTCCAAGGGTAACGGTGAGATAGCCACTCCCCTCCCTCTTCAACCCTTGCTAGCTGTTTGCTAGTTTACTACGGAAATGACTGTGGGAAACTGTTTTAGGGCATTCATACTCTTCAAGCAAATAGAGAATATGCAAATAGGTCAGGAGGGTGAGAGAATTGTGTAAGGTTGATATCCTTACAAAGAGATCTAGAGAAAGTTATACTCTGAATCCCATCTTCCCTATTTCAGAAGTTCGATGACGGTCACATCAGTTGAACCTGGTAAAGATCAGGGAGGGAGAAACACTCAGTGGGACTTGCGTGTGAGGAGATGGATGAAGAGGATTTCATGAGAAAGAGTTGACAGAGTACTGGGCTGTTTCCTGTCCCCATGATGTTGTGGTGAAGGCATGGACATACCCCCACCTCAAATTTGGCAATGCAAAAGACGGGCACTGGACCCTTGACTGGTACAATTAAACTGGCATAACAATTGGGATCTGACTCTTGCCTATAAAGTCTAGAGGGCGAGGCAAGAGCTGACCACCTGCTGGATGGTGGGTCAAATAGCGTGTTGGTCCTGTGGTGCATTGAGTCTGAGGAAGCAGGGGTGTTTAGAAAGGACAGTGAAGGAGACAGGGGCCCGGGGTCCTCTCAAGTCATGTTTAGCAAGCCTGTCTGAAGGCACAAGGTGACCTCACAGTGGAATGAATGCCTTGGAATTGGACTTCTAGGTAACCATCCTTGGGGGAGAGGGGCTCCAAGAGCTGTAACCCTCCTGGTCATGGGAATTCAGGATAGGGGGCCAGCTGAAGGCTCTGAAAACCTCATCAAGGAAAGAGTTATTTTCACCATCTGCTATGCCCAGAGTGCTAGATCCCACGCACAAGGAAGAAAGGCCCTTGTTCCGTGTCCTTCCACCCTCTGGTGCTGTCCTGGAACAAGGCAGTGGGGAGAGATTTGAAGAAGCTTGATTAGATGACTCAGAGAGTTCCACAATACAGGCATCAACCTGAAAGGAGTCAGGGAGCCCAACGTGGGAGGTATGAGCTGGAGGGGGAGAAAAGGAAGAGGATTTAATACAGTCCAATGCAGCTTTTTGATTAGTGTCTTCAGCTGACATTTTATTTATTGAATTAAGACCATGCATATGTTATAAAGTAACTTTGGCACTATCTGTTATGTTAAAATAAACATAAAATAAATAAACATAAAAGGGATATGTCAGTCATTTCATTCAAGAGTATGGGAAGTTTGCTCCCAAAGAATAAAATTTAAGAGAAGATAGAAACAAAACTGTGTTTTAAGTCACTGGTCATGTTTGTTTAGCACCTGCTTACAGGTACAGGTATGAACCTGGATGTTGGTCCTGGGCCACCCCCTGCAGCTCATGCTCAGCATCTGGTTTTCTCTCTGCAGTGGCCTCTTGTTCCCTGGAACCCTGTGGTGATGGGGGTAACAGTGGTTTGAGTATTGTTGTTGTTCAGTCACTCAGTTGTTTCTGAATCTTTGTGACCCCATGGACTGCAGCACCGCATTAGGGTGGTGTCATCTGCATATCTGAGGTCATTGATATTTCTCCAGGCAATCTTGATTCCAGCTTGTGCTTCATCCAGCCCGGCATTTTGCATAATGTACTCTGGGTATAAGTTAAATAAGCAGGATGACAGTATACAGCCTTGATGTTCTCATTTCCCAATTTGGAACCAGTCCTTTGCTCCATGTCCAGTTCTAACTGTTGCTTCTTGACTTGCATACAAATTTATCAGGAGGCAGGTAAGGTGGTCTGGTATTCCCATCTCTTTAAGAATTTTTCCACAGTTTGTTGTGATCTCATAGTCAAAGGCCTTAGCATAGTCAATGAATCAGAAGTAGATGTTTTTTCTGGAATTCTCTAGCTTTTTCTGTGATCCAAAAGATGTTGGCAATTTAATCTCTGAGTATAAAGCTCCTTTTTTGAGAAGTGATATTGTAGCCTTCAAAGACGGGGGGAGGAATTTGTCACCTACCCCCTAAAACCCTATCTAATGTCATGAACAACCTCTGGGAATGAAGCATGACCATTTTCAATGTGATTATACCTTAAACTTGAAGATACACTAAACCTGTCATGCGCAATGTGAAATTGTGCTAAACTATATTTAGCATGACGGTGCCATTAGCTTCCAAATGGAAACCCTTTAGAGAAGAGACACTAGAACTAATCGTGTTGAAACCACAGGAATAATTGGGATTGTCTTGAGCAAGCCAGGACATATATGGTCAGTCCACCCATATCCTGCTGCTCCTAATCTATGGGGAAAAGTTGCTGTTTTTTTTTTTTTTTTTTAATTTTGTTGTTTTTGTTTTGCTAGAGGTGAGAGCTAAAATCCTATCCAGCTTTTGTGCAGCTTTGTGCCATTTACTATGGAGCACTATTAAGCCTCCCTTGAAGCAAGTAGCTCAGGGAATTTCCTGTTTATTCACATCACAGATGATGGTACTGTGGGTCACACACAGCCCTGTCATAATCCAGACAAAGCACTTCAATTGAGGTTTCAGATTATGAAGTGATGTGTATGTCCTAGGAATCCCTACATGCTCTTGGTTTGAGGTCTCAGCAGATACTCTTTTCAAAGGCAGACCGTGCTCAAGAGTAAGAAAGTAAAATGACCACAACTGGCAGAAGAAAAGATAGGGAGCCAGAAGGATTATTAGGTTTGTTCCCTATGAGAGACAGTGGGGTCAGGGTGGAAAGTATGTAAGATTTAAAATCAGAAGACTGGAATTTAAGTAAGTTGCCTAGTGCTTTACTGTTGTTCATTTTCTAAGTCCTGTCCAACTCGTTGTAACCCCACGGACTGCAGCACACCAGGCTTCCCTGTCCTTCACCATCTCCCAGAGTTTGCTCAAACTCATGTCCATTAAGTTGGTGATGCCATCCAACCATCTCATCCTCTGTCTCCCTCTTCTCTTCCTGCCCTCAATTTTTCCCAGCATCAGGCTCTTTTCCAGTGAGTTGGCTCTTTACATCAGGTGGCCAAAGTATTGGAGCTTCAGCTTCAGCATCAGTCCTTCCAGTGAATATTCAGGGTTGATTTCCTTTAGGATTGGCTGGTTTGATCTCCTTGCTGTCCAAGGGACTCTCAAGAGTCTTCTCCAGCACCACGATTTGAAAGCATCAATTCTTTGCCCCCAAGCCTTCTTCATGGCCAAGGCTCACATCCATGCATGACTACTGGAAAAACCCTAGCTTTAACTATATAGACTTTTGCCTGCAAAGTGGTATCTCTAATTTTTAGTACACTGTCTAGGTTTGTCATAGATTTTCTTCCAAGGAGCAAGTGTCTTTTAATTTCATGGCTGCAGTCACCATTCACAGTGATTTTGGAGTTCAAGAAAATAAAATTTGCCATGAAGTGATGGGACTGGGTACCATGATCTTCATTTTTTGAATGTTGAGTTTTAACCCTGTTTTTTCTCACTCTCCTCTTTCACCTTCATCAAGAGGGTCTTTAGTTCCTTTCCACTTTCTGCCAGTAGTGTAGTATCATCTAATGGGTAAGATATAACAAGCATTAAATTTTCCAATGAAAACAACATTGACATCATTTATTCCCTCTTTGTAAAGAGGTGTTTTAAGTGATAAGTATTATAGAGGACATTAAAATGCATTCTGTATTATACAACTTTCAAGCCATTCATTATGAAAGTTCCTGCTGGTTCTTCTCAACTACCACTAAAAATAAGAATTGAAGTTTTTTCCAGTCTTGCCTCTTCCTCTCTCTGCCTCTGAGCCCAGATGTCAAAACTTATGGTAAGGAGATAATTACTTGTTTTTCAGTCCTGTCACAATTTTAGACCAATACACTACTCAATTCATCTTCCATCTCTCTCTCTCTCTCTCTCTGTGTATGTATCTTTCACTGTTTGATTAAAAAAAAATGTATGTACAGAGCAAATGGCAAAGTTCACCAAAAATTCTTTATTAAGGAGCCACTTTGCTCAGGTCCTCTAGAGTATTGCAGAAGGCAGCACAATGAAACATATTCTTACCCCTCAGGAGGATGTAGCAGACTGGAAGATAAAAAAAAAAAAAAAGTTACAATGATGAGAACTTAATTGGTGAGTTCAGGGAATAGAAAACAAGATATAAATTCACCTAGTGTTCCAAGGATGTTCCAATGAGTTGCAGCTATTGAGAAACCAATTACTAAGGCAGAAGTTACATAGGCTCCTGGCCAAGTTGGCTTCAGTTTCTAGCACTTGAAGTGTGCACTGCTCGTAGGTACTTGTTCTGTTCCTTGGCTATATTGAAGTAATTCCACCAAGATATTGAGGGATTCTGTAGATCCCAGAGGTGAAGCCAGTTTGCCATCTGTTAATCAATATTGAGCAAATTAAGTATTTAATCCAGTGATTCTCAGCAGGGTTCTAGGGATGATTTTTGCTCTCAAGGATATTTGGCAGTGTCTGGGCTCATTTTTGGTTGTTACGAATGATGGTGGGTGTTTGCTACCAGCATCTGGTGGGTGGAGGCCAGGGATGTCACTACAGTATGCATTGCAGCCACATGCAACAAAGGATTATTAGGTCAACAAAGAATTATTGGACCCAAATGTCTCTGGTGCTAGAGCTGACAAAGCCTGGCCTCACCTAATTATGAGGGATACAAAACAAGTGAGACACATGATTTCAGACCTTGAGTGATTTAGAGCCCTAATCCAGAGGCTGGAACAATACACCCATCCATTAGTTGAAATAATTCCACATCCAGAAATATTTACTGAGCACTTGCAATGTGCCAGGGACTCTGCAAGATATTAGATGGTTTGTAGCTGTGCTAGGACCTTTTTTCAAGAGCTTTAGAATTTACTGAGTAGGACACCTGTTAAAAAGAAGAAGACACACAAAATTCACTGTGTAATGGGAGAAATCATATTTAGAAGGGAAAAATCACTCTTGCCCTGAGAAAGAATGACAGGAAGAATTTCTTTAAATTTGATGATCAGGGCAAACCTCTCTGAGAACAGGATATTTAAGCTGAGAAAGCAAAGGAAGAGAAAGATAAGCAGACAGAGGCAGGCATGTGCCTCAGGCTCTGAGGGAGGGGAAATACATTTGATTTTGAGTGATTTGTGTGTGTGTGTGGAGGTATGTGTCTGTGTGTGTGTGTATAGATTCAGTATAGCCAAGCTAATAAACCTGGTAAGAATTCGGAAAAGGGAGAAATGAATAGAGATAAAAGTCACCAAGGAGTATCTGGAGGAGGGCATAGGAAGTTGGCTGGGGTGGGGTTGCACAGCAACAATTTGGAGAGAGACGTAAGTAGGTCTCATTTTTTTTAAAGGGAAATAGAAAAATCTGAACAAGTTGGGCTGAAATAAGACAAGGGAGTCATAAACGTTGATTTTTAGCATCATGCTTTTAAAGTGGGCTTTTTCTATTGGGACACTGCATGTGAGTGACCAAAAAAAAAAAAAAAAAAAGAAGAAGAATTTTTTTGAAAAGCAAGTCCTTCTTTTTAAAGGTGTTGGTGTAGGCAACTTGGTGTTAAGAGATCTCTAGGCAAGGAAAAATCACATACTAAAAGCAAAGACTTGGACCTGGAATGGCCAATGGTGCTATGGAAAAAAAAATAAAATTTAATTGCTATTATCAACCATCCACTTCATTCATTCAATAAATACGTTTGAGTGCTTTTGATATACTAGACCCTGAGAGCATATTGGTGGGCAAAATCAGAAATGGTTTCAGCTTTCAGAAAGGTTACAGTTTAGTGGGAGAGCCACCACGGAAATAAAAACAAAAATAAGTATTCATGTAGAGTTAAGTGCTGAGAGGAATGAATATTTGTCCTTATAAGAACCTATGATTGCAGCCATGATATTAAAAGATGCTTACTCCTTGGAAGGAAAGTTATGATCAACCTAAACAGCATATTAAAAAGCAGAGACATTACTTTGTCAACAAAGGTCCATCTAGTCAAGGCTGTGGTTTTTCCAGTGGTCATGTATGAATGTGAGAGTTAGACTATAAAGAAAGCTGAGCACCAAAGAATTGATGCTTTTGAACTGTGGTGTTGGAGAAGACTCATGAGAGTCCCTTGGACAGCAAGGAGGTCCAACCAGTCCATCCTAAAGGAGATCAGTCCTGGGTGTTCATTGGAAGGACTGATGTTGAAGCTGAAACTTCAGTACTTTGGCCACCTGATACGAAGAGCTGACTCATTGGAAAAGACCCTGATGCTGGGAAAGATTGAGGGCAGGAGGAGAAGGGGACGACAGAGGATGAGATGGTTGGATAGTATCGCTGACTCAATGGACATGGATTTGGGTGGATTCTGGCAGTTGGTGATGGACAGGGAGGCCTGGCATGCTACGGTTCATGGGGTCACAAAGAGTGGGACACAACTGAGTGACTGAATTGAGCTGAACCTATAGTTAGAGGATTCTCACTGGATAGTAGTGACAAGGCAGATTTTCAGAGAAAGTGTTGAGCAAGAGGCAAGTAGAAATTGCCCAGGTGAAGTGGGGTGAAAAGGAAGCGTGCAAAGACTTCTGCAGAGGTATTGGCATGTGGAGGGAGGAACCATGCAAGAAAGAAGGGAAGGAACTCCAGTGTTACTGGGAGGGAGAGGGATCATGGGAAGTAGGGTGTGAAATGTGACCACACCAGTAGGCAAGAGTAGGAAGGAGGAGGGAGGGAGGGCAAGTAGAGTTGGGATCCGGAGGAGGGGGGGGTGGGGGGCAGGGTGGGGGAGGGTGCAGAGAAGGGGACAAATATGCAGTTTGGAAGATCCAAGAGAAAATACTGTCAAGTCATGTAGGAAAATAGTGCAGAAAATCAGGAGAGGGATAGTGCATAGGTTAAGTTTATATTGATAGGAATGCATCAGTTTGTTCATATTCAAGAAATGCTCACAGAGTAAATGGTACGGATTGGGATAAACCAGTAAAAACAAATAAATAGGGGAGTTAAGGATAAAAATGATGGGGGAGTCGAGGATAAAGGCTAGATGTCTTGCCTGACAGCAGGGTAGATGAGGGTACTTTTCACCCAGAGAAGAATCTCTGAAACAGGATCCATTTTGGGGAAGATCACAAGCTCAATTTTAGAAAAGCTGATTTTGACGTGTATTTGAGACATCAAGGGGAATTATCAAATACAGAGTTTCTGCTGCTGATAAGCAACAACTATGCTCCTGCCTAACTAAAAGGTGATACTGTTCAGTAGCAGCTGGCACGTTGCCCCCATCACAGTTCCATTTTTGTTAATCTGTAGACTTAAAAATTGGTGCATCCCAGCCCTGCCAGCAGAAAGTGCTGCTAACCTGAAACTAAGCAGAGAGCCAAGGGAGTTTAAATCAAAAATCAATGTTGAGCATGTGTTGAGGGGAGAAAGAAAGTGAAGGATAAGGAATCAGATTTGCCAGGGCAAAGTGGAAGACACTTCCAGGGCACATAATTTGGAGGGAGGGACATTGGGGAGTCTCACATTAGCCATTCATGTAAGCCCTGAAGTAGCTGATTAATACTTTGCTGTCTAATGAGCTGATTGAATAATAGTTTATTTTGGAAAGGGATCTTCAGAGTTACCTAGATTAATCATGCCTGTTCAGTTCAGTTCAGTTCAGTCCAGTCGCTCACTCATGTCCGACTCTTTGTGACTCCATGAATTACAGCACTCCAGGCCTCCCTGTCCATCACCAACTCCCGGAGTTTACTCAAACTCATGTCCATCGAGTCAGTGATGCCATCCAGCCATCTCATCCTCTGCCGTTCCCTTTTCCTCCTGCCCCCAATCCCTCCCAGCATCAGGATCTTTTCCAATGAGTCAACTCTTCTCATGAGGTGGCCAAAGTACTGGAGTTTCAGCTTTAGCATCAGTCCTTCCAAAGAAATCCCAGGGCTGATCTCCTTCAGAATGGACTGGTTGGATCTCTTTGCAGTCCAAGGGACTCTCAAGAGTCTTCTCCAACACCACAGTTCAAAAGCATCAATTCTTCGGCGCTCAGCTTTCTTCACAGTCCGACTTTCACATCCATACATGCCTGTTACTGTTGAGCAAATGGAAGTCTGGAGGGGATAAATGACTTATCCAGGTTTGCCCCACTTGTTAGTGATGTGTGTGACTACCATCTAACTCAGTCTATTTCACAGTTAGATTTGGCTTTGTCCCCCAGGATTTTGACTGTGAAGGGAGTGACCTGCAACATTATTTCACTACCTTGAATTTTGAATATAGATGTTGATCAAACAGTCCTGGGCCCCATTAGTAAAGGACACCATGTTTTTTGGCTTGTTGCCAGCACACACTTATAAATCATCCCACTGAAATCCAGAGTAGCTCAGTTGATGATATGAACCCTAACCATGAATTCAGCAGTCTGTTAGGACATTCAACAATTTTAGTTTATCACTATTTCAGGGGGAAGAGAAGGGGAAAACCCAGGACAAGAAACAAGCTAATAAATTTGTTTTTAAAACCCCGCAACTTCTCTCCACCCTCAGCAAATGTTGTAAATTCTGGGCATTTATGATTTGCTGGAGGAAGCAAGCTCAATGTCAGAAGTGTTTTAATAGCCCTTGATTTACTGTTTAAGTGCTTGTTAGGATGATTGATGACAGTGTTTTGAAGCCAATCACAGAATTGGGAGAGATGGAAAATCATGGCTGTCTTCCTCTTGATTGGCTGTGTGTGGGGGTTGGTTTAGTTTGGTGAGGGAACTTAGAAGCAGTGCAAGGGCTCAACCTGTATTTCCTTTTCTCTTTGAGTGACAGCTGGCTCTTATTTTTCCCTTTCGTCACCTATAAGAATGTGCGTTTACCACAAGGACATTTCTTAGGCTTTTGTTCCTCAAATCCACTTCCAGGAGTCACCCTGCTGAGTGGTAATAGTGTGGCTTGCTCTGGGGGCTTCACCCTGCCTTCAGGATTTACAGGAAAAATTATCCTTCTGTGTTAAGTCGTGAACTCAGGCCAGACTGGCACTCCATCTCCCATGCCTCAAAGTCCAAAAGCAAACCAGGCGGTGGAAGTGGTAATCACCTTCGGTTTCCATTTGTCCAGGCCATAATGACTGCCTCACCACACACACCACCCAACAGGGTGAGCTATGAAACCTGTCTCTCCTTGATGGAGAGAATTAAGTTGCATTTCACCCTGTGCCCATTTTTCCAAATCTCCAGTGTCTGACATCACAGAGAAGGCAGAAGCGGGCTTTTGAGATGTAAATGCTGTCACCAGCTATATGAAACTCCATGAAGTCAGTTCCTGAGTCTTGACTCACAAGACATTCAGATGAAGAATCATTGTGTTTCAGTTCCAGCAGCATTCTTCTTCCCTCTAAATCCAGTCACATTGTTCATCAATTTGTTTAATAATGCCTGGGGAGCCTTTGGTTCCTGTGTTGAATAATGAACGGTCAGACTGCCCACTGCTTTAAATACTTTGTAAATCTGTGTTCCCTTCTGTGCAGAAGGCAAATTGACAGGAAGTCTTTCTTTTTCTCATTCTAAAGAGAATTGGCATGGAGGAATTAGTTTTGGTAATGACACCTGACCAAAGGAAAGATACTTTTGAAATACAGCTCCTGCATATTTTTCTTTCTTTTTTTTTTTTTTTTTAGTAGCATTGCCTTTGTAACAGAGGTTCACAGTCTATCAAAATCCTATATAAAGCTTTAGAAAAAATTCATTAATGCAGGTCCTATACCTGGATGCCTGGCTGGAACCCAGGTATGTATTTTTAAAGCTCATATAGTTGGGTTCCTCTTGTACAACCAGAGCAGAGACCCCTTTCCCACCCCCAACCCCCCGCTGCAAAAAAAAAAAAAAGGATTACATTGCCCCCCCCAAAAAAGTATGCAACAGCTCTTTAATTAATGTAATCACATGGAGAGCAATGGTCCTAAGCTTTTGTGGACTTCGATGCTCTGGGGAGCCTGTTGAAATGCAAATTCAAATCAGAGATTCTCTGATTCTTGTGGGTCAGGGTGAGGACTGGAATCTATAACAAGATCTGTGCAGGCAGTAAAAAGATCATCTAATGAGAAAAAGTGTCCTGGCTGACTGTCAGTGGTTTCTATTGTATTTTGCTTGATTTTCTTTGGTTTCTTGTTTCATTATTGTGACTTAGAGGATTTGATCACATTAAGTATATGCTGCTGCTGCTAAGTCGCTTCAGTTGTGTCCGACTATGAGTGACCCCATAGGTGAATTTTATTCCTACTTCTCTCCAGGTTCAGTAGAGACAATCTTACAGTCTGGCTATGGTTTGCTATAAGTGATGATTCCCCAAGAAGGCTTTGTATCTGAGGAGCTTTGATGTAAACTGATGTTTACCTCCACGAGTGATCCTAGGTAAACTGCTCTGGGATGAGGCTCAGACTGGTATTAAAAAAATTAAATTCCTCATAGAATTCTAATGTGCAGCCAGGATTGAAGTCCATTGGCCTAAAGAAAGACACGAAGCCAGAGAATATCTCAGGCTGGCACAGAAATGCTAAGTTCTGTAGCACTGACGGTGCCAGTGGGGTCAGGTCTCAGGGTCTGTACTGCCCAGTACTGAGTTTAGGATCCTGGTCCTCTGATACTATGGCATGAAGCTCATCTGTTGATTGAATAGGGCTGAGGCTGTGTGACTGAAAGGAAAAAAAATAAAATGTCAAGAGAAGGAAAAAAGACATTTGCCAGTTTTGTTCTCATTTCTGAACTCTGTACCAAGACCCCAGGGCATCCCAGTGTGGCACTGGCTGGGCCACTCTCCCCCATGGAGTCCTTAGGAATGCATCATCTGGGGATCTGGTGGGTGAAGGAAACTCTCTTTCTTTGGAAAAGCCAGCTAGCTGTTTAGTTGTTGAAGTTAAATCTACAACACCGAAGAATTCTTGGACATCTCCTGAAAATCAGCACCATCCACTGGCACAGATCTTTACAGTTTACAAAACACTTTCATGTACATTTTCTTCCTTGACCTTTACAAAACATCAGTGAACAGTTCCAAACAAGACAAAGGGAAGTTAGAGAGTTTAAATGACTCTAAAATGGCAGACAACAATAATATATTGGATGATATTTGGGGACAATAATTCAAGTCTTATGCTTCCTCTTCCAAATGCAGAAACTATCATCATAGTTGGAACGTGGATAAACATATTTAAAATGTTTGTTTCCAGCCCTTATTTTATGAATGCTAAGCAGTGATTAACATCCCATGAGATCTATAATTTTCTTGTTATTATCTTAGAGCAGGCCTAAGAAAAGTACTTCAGTTGATTCAAAGAAGGAAAAAAAAAGGCAAAGTAAATAGGAGCATGTGTTGTGGTCCAGAGACCAGGTGGAATCCTGGCAGTGACTCACAAATGACCAGAGCTGGAGCAATATTGCTCCAGTCACGCTGTCATTGGGTGCGTATACATGTGCAGTAGATAATAGTCGTTTAACAGGTTAAAACTGTGCAGTGTAAATACAGGTTACTTGAGCTTTGTTTACATTCTGCGGGGGAGACACTTGTATTAGCTGATGTTATTCATAATAATTTATCTACATACTGCATACTTCTTACAGAGAGTGGTAAAGATGGGATATAAACTCGTGTGTGGTTCTCTAAGGTGAACATTAAAGAGGGCTTACTCTATGCCAGGTAACTGACAATCACGTTTCCTGCATCATCTCATTTATGACTCATACAGACACTTCACTCAATATTGTCATCAGCTGAATTTTGTGTATAAAGAGTCTAAGGCATGGAGTTGTGAAGTAGCTTATCTCAAATGACACACTGGTAGAAAATAAAGCTCTTCATTTCAAGACCCCAGTTTTCAACTATATTCCTCCACTTCTACCATCAGTTCTTTTCAGTTCAGTTCAGTCGCTCAGTCATGTCTGACTCTTTGCAACCCCATGAATTGCAGCATGCCAGGCCTCCCTGTCTATCACCAACTCCCGGAGTTCACTCAGACTCACGTCCATCGAGTCAGTGATGCCATCCAGCCATCTCATCCTCTGTCATCCCCTTCTCCTCCTGCCCCCAATCCCTCCCAGCATCAGAGTCTTTTCCAATGAGTCAACTCTTCCCATGAGGTGGCCAGAGTACTGGAGTTTCAGCTTTAGCATCAGTCCTTCCAAAGAACACCCAGGGCTGATCTCCTTCAGAATGGACTGGTTGGATCTCCTTGCAGTCCAAGAGACTCTCAAGGGTCTTCTCCAACATCACAGTTCAAAAGCATCAATTCTTCGGCACTCAGCTTCCTTCACAGTCCAACTCTCACATCCATACATGACTACTGGAAAAACCATAGCCTTGACTAGATGGACCTATGTTGGCAAAGTAATGTCTCTGCTTTTGAATGTGCTATCTAGGTTGGTCATAACTTTCCATCCAAGGAGTAAGCATCTTTTAATTTCATGGCTGCAGTCACCATCTGCAGTGATTTTGGAGCCCCCAAAAATAAAGTCTGACACTGTTTCCACTGTTTCCCCATCTATTTCCCATGAAGTAATGGGACCAGATGCCATGATCTTAGTTTTCTGAATGTTGAGCTTTAAGCCAACTTTTTCAGTCTCCTCTTTCACCTTCATCAAGAGGCTTTTTAGTTCTTCTTCACTTTCTGCCATAAGGGTGGTGTCATCTGCATATCTGAGGTTATTGATATTTCTCCCGGCAATCTTGATTGCAGCCTGTGCTTCTTCCAGCCCAATGTTTCTCATGATGTACTCTGCATAGAAGTTAAATAAGCAGGGTGACAATATACAGCCTTGACGTACTCCTTTTCCTATTTGGAACCAGTCTGTTGTTCCATGTCCAGTTCTAACTGTTGCTTCCTGACCTGCATACAGGTTTCTCAAGAGGCAGGTCAGGTGGTCTGGTATTCCCATCTCTTTCAGAATTTTCCACAGTTTATTGTGATCCATATAGTCAAAGGCTTTGGCATAGTCAATAAATCAGAAATAGATGATTTTCTGAAACTCTCTTGCTTTTTCCATGATCCAGCGGATGTTGGCAATTTGATCTCTGGTTCCTCTGCCTTTTCTAAAACCAGCTTGAACATCTGGAAGTTCACAGTTCACGTATTGCTGAAGTCTGGCTTGGAGAATTTTGAGTATTACTTTACTAGAGTGTGAGATGAGTGCAATTGTGCAGTAGTTTGAGAATTCTTTGGCCTTGCCTTTCTTTGGGATTGGAATGAAAACTGACCTTTTCCAGTCCTGTGACCACTGCTGAGTTTTCCAAATTTGCTGGCATATTGAGTACAGCACTTTCACAACATCATCTTTCAGGATTTGAAATAGCTCGACTGGAATTCCATCACCTCCACTAGCTTTGTTCGAAGTGATGCTTTCTAAGGTCCACTTGACTTCACATTCCAGGATGTCTGGCTTTAGGTGAGTGATCACACCATCGTGATTATCTTGGTCGTGAAGATCTTTTCTGTACAGTTCTTCTGCGTATTCTTGCCAGCTCTTCTTAATATCTTCTGCTTCTGTTAGGTCCATACCATTTCTGTCCTTTATCGAGCCCATCTTTGCATGAAATATTCCCTTGGTATCTCTAATTTTCTTGAAAAGATCTCTAGTCTTTCCCATTCTGTTGTTTTCCTCTATTTCTTTTCACAGATCACTGAGGAAGCTTTCTTATCTCTTCTTGCTATTTTTGGAACTGTGCATTCAGATGCTTATATCTTTCCTTTTCTCTTTTGCTTTTCACTTCTTTTCTTTTCACAGCTATTTGTAAGGCCTCCCTGACAGCCATTTTGGTTTTTTGCATTTCTTTTCCACGGGAAAGGTCTTGATCCCTGTTTCCTGTACAATGTCACGAACCTCAGCCCATAGTTCATCAGGCACTCTATCTATCAGATCTAGGCCCTTAAATCTATTTCTCACTTCCACTGTATAATCATAAGGGATTTGATTTAGGTCATACCTGAATGGTCTAGTGGTTTTCCCTACTTTCTTCAATTTCAGTCTGAATTTGGCAATAAGGAGTTCATGATCTGAGCCACAGTCAGCTCCCAGTCTTGTTTTTGCTGACTGTATAGAGCCTCTCCATCTTTGGTTGCAAAGAATATAATCAGTCTTATTTCGGTGTTGACCATCTGGTGATGTCCATGTGTAGAGGCTTCTCTTGTGTTGTTGATGAGGGTGTTTGCTATGACCAGTGTGTTCTCTTCGCAAAACTCTAGTAGCCTTGCCCTACTTAATTCTGTATTTAAAGGCCAAATTTACCTGTTACTCCAGGTGTTTCTTGACTTCTTACTTTTGCATTCCAGTCCCCTATAATGAACAGGACATCTTTTTTGGGTGTTAGTTCTAAAAGGTCTTGTAGGTCTTCGTAGAACGGTTCAACTTCAGCTTCTTCAGCATTACTGGTTGGGGCATAGACTTGGATTACTGTGATATTGAATGGTTTGCCTTGGAAACGAACAGAGATCATTCTGTCATTTCTGAGATTGCATCCAAGTACTGCATTTCGGACTCTTTTGTTGACCATGGTGGCTACTCCATTTCTTCTAAGCAATTCCTGCCCATAGTAGTAGATATAATGGTCATCTGATTTAAATTCACCCATTCCAGTCCATTTTAGTTCGCTGATTCCTAGAATGTTGATGTTCACTCTTGCCATCTCCTGTTTGACCACTTCCAATTTGCCTCGATTCATGGACCTAACATTCCAGGTTCCTATGCAATATTGCTCTTTCAGCATCGGACCTTGCTTCTATCACCAGTCGCATGCACAACTGGCTATTGTTTTTGCTTTGGCTCCATCCCTTCATTCTTTCTGGAGTTATTTCTCCACTGATTTCCAGTAGCATATTGGGCACTTACCGACCTGGGGAGTTCCTCTTTCAGTATCGTATCATTTTGCCTTTTCATTCTGTTCATGGGGTTCTCAAGGGAAGAATACTGAAGTGGTTTGCCATTCCCTTCTCCAGTGGACCACATTCTGTCAGACCTCTCCACCATGACCCGCCCATCTTGGGTGGCCCCACATGGCATGGCTTAGTTTCATTGAGTTAGACAAGGCTGTGGCCCTAGTGTGATTAGATTGACTAATTTTCTGTGATTATGGTTTCAGTGTGTCTGCCCTTTGATGCCCTCTCGCAACACTTACCATCTTACTTGGGTTTCTCTTACCTTGGACGTGGGGTATCTCCTCACAGCTGCCCCAGCAAAGCGCAGCCGCTGCTCCTTACCTTGGACGATGGGTATCTCCTCACCACCGCCCCTCCTGACCTTGAACGTGGAGTAGCTCCTCTCAGCCCTCCTGCGCCCACGCAGCCACCGCTCCTCGGGTGTGGTATAGCTCTTCCTGGCTGCCGGCCCTGGAGGACTTTTTCAAATGGAGAGCAAAATCAGATTTCACCTTGGAAGTAGGGGCTACAGAAAAGAGAATTATTTAGTATAACCAATTTAGAAAAGTTGTTTTGCCTTGCTAAAGTGAAATGGTGTGGCTAAAAAAAAATCCCCACTAAGTAGATGGGAGTGAGTGGAAATTGCTGGAGAACTTTTAAAGTCATTTTCCCTGCTGTGATATAAGCATGAATTCCTTCCCACTGTGCCAAGCTCTGGACATTTAACTTTCCCCACAAATCAGTGACTGCATCACAGCAATACCTGCAGATATATTGTGCTGGTAGATATTTTTGGGTCTCTGTGTGGGGGAGTGTATATATACAGAGATGTCAAGGGAAGGGGACAGAATTTCATGGATTAGAAGCAAAGAAATAGCCACTGGATGTAATAAGTAAGAGAGACAGGGAAACCAGCTTGGGGCTGTATTAATTTTAAATATGAAACATTATGAGAATGCATAAAAATCTCAAGAAGGAAGTGGGATAAAGAGAGGAAGATGTTAACTGGGATAGATAAGCACACTCCCCTACTTGTACAGTACTGCCCATACAGTAACTAGAAAAGGCACATCTTGTGCTGCTTGGCAGAGGTGAAGTGGGGAATGTGGGTTTCAGAGTGTGTATGATGCTGTGGTCTGCGGGTAATGGATCCCTCTCTAACTGTGTGCATGTGAGTCGGCATTTCTCTATCTGATTTTCTATTTCTGAGAATATTGTCTCGCTCTCTTCTCATCAATTTTTCTCCATCATGTATTCCGCTACTTTATACCTGTAGCCACTTTGTAAGGAAAAGATGGTGACTTCTGACAAAAGGAAATGCATTCTTTTCACCCCAGTGAAATCAGTGAGAGTCCTCAGCATGAGATCAGTGGATTGAGGGCAAGCCAGGTAGCAAGGCAGCCAGCATAAAATTGAATGCAATCCTCAAAAACCATGTGGTTCTGCGAATTTTCAAAAGGCTGTGTCAGAGCCTTCTTCCCAAATACCCAGGAGGCTAGGATCCTACCCCCAGGGAAGGAAGGGTGGTGAGGGCAAGCTACTGATGCTTGCTGGCTGTGGTGTGCTCTCAAGGAAAAGCTGACTCCAGAAGACAGATGCTTTTCTTTTAAAGCATCTGAAAGAGCAAGGAAGTCAGGGAAGCTACAAGTACCATGAAGATTAAAAAAATTTAAAAAAAATGAAATGTTGAAAGATGGCAGGACAGGCTTGGGTGGTAGAGCCTGAAGATCCCCGGAGCAGTCTTTAGAGGCATCCCTAGATGGTTCCTGAGGTCATCAGTGAACCACGTGGGAGCTGACTTGGGAAGCAGCGCATGCAGCCTGTCTCTTTATGATGGCTTCCATTACCGCAAGGGGAGCAGTTGTTGTGAGTTCCCTTCCATGTTCTCTGTGCTGTGGCGGGGCCTGGGAGGGGACCCTCACCCACACAGTAAGTTCATCAGCTGTGCAGCTGAAGCAGGGATGCACTCTCCATGGTATCCACACCAGCCCAGAGAAGGGGCAAAACTGGTCATTGAAATAAAAGAGGATCCATGCTAAGGGCTCCTGGAAGCCCTCAGGATTGATAGATAAGTTACGTTAGCTTCAGATTTAACCGCTAAATGCTCCATAATTGTGTGTCTGTGAAATGTCTTAGTACACCTTAGTGGTTAAAAATACCTATCCTATTTATTAGACATTTCCAAGACTGTTGGGAAGTTAGGACAAGGGGCCCTGGCATATGACCACAGATCATAACCCACAGAACTGTTTAGCTGACAATACTGGGGAGAACGCAAATACTTGAATGTGACTGTGTGTATGTGTGTGTGTGTATGTGTATGCGTGTGTGTGTAAACTGTCATGTTGGATGTGGAGGTGGGAGGGTAGAGGTACAAATACACAGAGAGACATATAAGAACGTACATATAAATCATGGGTTTCTGACCGCAAAAGGGAGACCTACAGCTAGATAAAGTGGTTCCATAAGAAGTCAAAGCAGCATATGCTGAGAGTCAAATGATGGGTACATTCAGGCTTTCAGAGGAACAGTAATGATCTGTGTCTAATTCAGCTTTCCTGTGAGACTTGGAAGCAGGACTGTCCTTACAGTGTGGGTAGAGTTTATATATGTAGCATAATGTTTTTTGACTTTATTCATAATACCATTATTTTGTTTTAAGCAAATGGGTATACTTTTATCACTATTCAGATTATCAGAGTAATATTTACTTTTTAAATATTAGAAAATTGAAAACATGTGCAATCCACTGTAATCCCAGCACCCTCAGACAAGTACTTTTATTATGTATATATATTCTTTATTTCTATGTGTGTAGACACAAACAGAGTTTAATCATAAAACATTTGATCTATATCCTTTATTTTTTTCTCAGATCAGTATATACTAATCACATTTCCATGTCACGAAAAATCAATCTACCTCATTACTTTAACATTCTGTGATATTTATTTAATGGATATATCAAGCAATACTTATACCAACATCATCATCATTGGACATTAGGTTCCTTCTGATGTGTTACTGTTGTGTGTCATATCAGGATAACATCCTTTGACCTGGCAGTTTCACTGCTGGGAAATAATGAGGAAATATTGTACATTTTCACTCAAAATGGTGTGAATGATTGCTCTGTGGAATTGTTGCAGTGAATGTACACCTACAGAAAGTTATCTGAGTAACTGTTTCCCCGTACGCCTGACAGAAACAGTTACTACCATTCTTTTCAGTCCTTGTCTGTCTGTTGGCTTGAATAGGGCACGGAGAAGTAGCATTTGGGGTCGGTATGACCTTCAGAGTGTCTGGAGGCTGATTCTTTTGTATTACAGCAAGTTGGTTGCTTGGCACATCCCTCTGTTAGGTTCAGCCCCTTCCCCAGCGAGTTATAGCAGAACACTGCACTCTGTTAATCAAAGTTACTTCGGGGCTCAAGCAGAACATTGAATTTCTGGTTTGTATTTAAACTAGACTCACCTGTTGTTATAACTTATGGTTGTTGAACCTAACTATTTCCCAGAAGAAGGGAAAAGTGTCGATATGAGATAGTTGAGACTGAGGTTTTAAGAGGATAGAAATTGACTTGGGGATAACATCAGAGATAGTGCAGACTATGGAAAGGAGCGATAGTAAAGTGAGATTGTTTTAAAGCATTCTAGAGCTTCCTAACTCTAAAATTCAGTATTTACAGAACTGATGAAGACTTGGCTGACTTTTGATACAATTCAGTCTTTCGACCTGTACATGCTCTGACACTTACATTACAGAGGGAGAAAGTGAGAATCAGAGAAGTGAAGTAATTTGACCAGAGTTACACAATGAAGTGTTAGAAAACCAGAGTCCTGAAATACTAGGCTTATTTATTCTTTCTTCCATTTTTCTTAATAACTGACCATTTCAATTATAAAATTACTTGGAGCAAAAATACCATATTTTTAAATAATTTGCAAATTATCCTTAAACCATAACCTTTTAAGGGAGAGAGGAGATAGGAAAGAAGGACTAATAGTTTGTTAACTTTTAATAATCTTGCCCCACATTTCTGATAAGGTGTTAAGATTTTTCTTTATTATATTTTGATTATATATATATTTTTTTAGAAATGTATTTGTCCTAGGCTTTCAAATATTCTGCTGTCAAATTGAATAGAGGGCTTTATATATTGCTTAAACACTATGTATTTTTTCCTTTTCTAATTTTATTTTTCTAATAATAAAATCACCAGATTCATATATTAAAGCTCACATTAATGTTTCCCTAAGAAGCAACTCCTGAACAATTTATTGAACAATTTTCATCTTTTTATTTTTTCTCTTCCTAAGTCTTTCTTTTGTCTTTATTTTTTATTATTTTCTTCTTCCTGCTTTTCTAAGTATTGTAGTTATTTTTCTACCTTATTAGATTTAATAAATATACATTTTTACTTTCACTTCAATTATTAAAACATTTTGAGTTTAAACATTTGCTTAGTTAAGCTGTGTTATATCACATCTTTTGATAGTAGTATTTGCATTTTCATTAGTTTCTAATTAGTTTCTAATTGACGTTTTTATTTGCTCTTTCACTCAGTAATTCTTTTTGGAAAGTGTTTCTGATTTCTTATTGTAATACTTCTTTTATTTAATAATTTTTTAAATCTAATTTTACTTCTTGAAGTTAACAAAAAATGTGGCTCAGTAAAAAGTCATGGATCCTGGCTTTCCTTCTTATTCTAGATCAGATATCTAAATACAGGTTGACCTACAGGGATCCATCACATAGACCCATCTCCCATTTATGGGAAACTTGGGTAGGATTTCTCCAAACTTGGCCAGGTTTAGCAGTAACTTTACTTTCCTACTTCTAAGGCTGTTCATCTTTCTCTGATTTCATGGGTTTTTCCAAGGAAGGGGAGGAAGATCTGGATGCCATTAGAACCCTGAAGTTATGTCAAGAACAGTAAATGATCTATTTCAAGTCTCAGTGTAAGTACCCAAGGTATGTGCCCTCCACTCTTCACCAGCTCAGGGATGTAATTTTTCTCACCACTAGCCCTGAGCTTCCCTGGTGGCTCAGACAGTAAAGAATCTGCCTGCAGTGCAGGAGACTCGAGTTCAATCCCTGGGTTGGGAAGACCCCCCTGGAGAAGGAAATGGCAACCCACTCCAGTATTCTTGCCTGGAGAATTCCATGGACAGAGGAGCCTGGTAGGCTATAGTCCACAGGGTCACAAAGAGTGAGACACGACTGAGTGACTAACATTTTTACTTTCAACCACGTGTATCTTTGATGCATTCTTTTCTTAGGACTTTGTACTTTTCATCTTCCTGTTGACATATGGATCCCCTTTCCTCTAAGCTTCTATAGGCTGTCTGGTTCTTACATGTCTTGATATTGTTATTGTTCAGTTACTAAGTCATATCTGACTCTTTGCAATTCTATGACCATATTAAGCATGCCAAGCTTTTCTGACCTTCACCATCTCCTCCAGTTTGCTCAAATTCATGTCCATTGAGTCAGTGATGCCATCCAACCATCTCATCCTCTGTCTCCACCTTCTCCTCCCGCTCTCAATCTTTCCCAGCATGAGTATTTTCCAGTGAGTCAGCTCTTTGCATCAGGTGGCCAAAGCACTGAAGCTTCAGCATCAGCCCTTCCAATGAATATTCAGGACTGATTTCCTTTAGGATTGACTGGTTTGATTTCCTTGCTGTCCAAGGGACTCTCAATAGTCTTCTCCAGCAACACAACTTGAAAGCATCAGTTTTTTGGTGCTTAGCCTTCTTTATGGTCCAACTCTCGCATCTGTATATGATTGCTGATAAAAAGAAACAGCTTTGACAATATGGACCTTTGTTGGCAAAGTGATGTCTTTGCTTTTTTAATACACTGTTTCGGTTTGCATAGTTTTTCTTCCCAGGAGCAAGTGTCTTTTAATTTCATGGCTGCAGTCACCATCCACAGTGATTTTGGAGCCCAAGAAAATAAAATCTGTCAGTTTCCTCTTTTTCCCCATATATTTGACATGAAGTGATGGGTCTAGATGCCATGATTTTAGTTTATTGAATGTTGAGTTTTAAGCCAATTTTTCCACTCTCACTCTCATCAGTTGGCTCTTTAGTTCCTCTTTGCTTTCTGCCATTAAAGTGGTGGTGTCTGCATATCTGAGGTTGTTGATATTTCTCCCAGCAATCTTGATTCCAGCTTGTGATCCTAAGTAGGCATTTCCCATGATGTACTCTATAGAAGTTAAATAAGCAAGGTGACAGTGTACAGCCTTGATGTACGGCTTTCCCAATTTTGATCCAGTCCGTTGTCCCATGTCCAGATCTAACTGTTGCTTCTTGACATGCATACAGGTTTCTCAGGAGACAGGTATGGTGGTCTGGTATTCCCATCTCTTTAAGAATTTTCCACATACCTAAATATATGCCATGCACACAAAAAGCACCAAATAGAAGTTACTGTTTTTAAATTGAAGTATATTTGATTTACAATATCATGTTAATTTCAGGTGTGCAACAAAGTAATTCAGTTACATATGTATTTTTTTCAGGTTATTTCCACCATGGGTTATTAGAAAATATTAGAGTGAATGTGGAGACCAAATTCAAATTTTAAATTGATGCAAATCTTGATTGAAAAATTTTGTGACTACCTATGATACAGGTGGGACTAGGCAGAGCTATATCTCTACTGACTGGAGAAATTCCCTGGTGTCAACTGTTGGAATTATTCCAGAGAAGTTTGAAGAAGTTGGATAACATCCATGATTCTAGTAGCAAATACATGAACTAGGCAATGTCAATTAACTTTTCTCTAAACCAAAAGATTCTTTGTTCTCTTAGAGCTGAGAGTCTTGATTTCTAGACTCTGAGTCAGGGTTGGGGAAAGAAGCGTGATTTTTCTTAATTATTAAATAGCAAATAACAGCAATGATGCAAAGCCACAGTAGCAAACAGGAAAATGAAACTATCTATCCCTATGTGTTTAGCCATGGATATAAATTATTAGAATTGCACATATCTCCAGTCCAGTTCTAAAACAAAATCAAACAAATGAAGAAAGGAAGCCTTTTCCCAAGCTAATGAGAAATCTCATAGTAAGTAGGATTTGATTTCTTTGTCCCACTGAGAATGTTGTTATTAATGTAATTTAAAGGTAATTAAAAATGCATTTGGTTTAGTTGTTTTCCCTTCAAAATCTTTACTCTTCCTTGTCTCTGACAAAGTCCTGCTGAGTTAGTTTGATCTTACAAAATAAACACTGTTCATTAATTTAGAAAATTTTAGGCAAAATTATTAAGAAGTGATTCTGTGGGAAGTCAACACAGAGCCAGATCACAACAGGGTTGTCTTGGTTAGTATATGTATACATTTTTTTTAAACAGTTATTCTGCTGCAACTCTTGGAGATGGCAAGGAGCAGCCAGGACTCAGTGAACCTCATTTTTCTCAATGCAAGGAAGCAGTTCATTACCAGCTGTATAGGCTTGGCTTTGCTGCTTCTTATTCCTGACAGTCGCCACCCTAATTGAAATTGCAAAAATAAAGGCCTCTAGAGGGGTCCATGCAGAGAAGGCAACGGCACCCGACTCCAGTACTCTTGCCTGGAGAATCCCATGGACGGAGGAGCCTGGTGGGCTGCAGTCCATGGGGTCCCTAAGAGTCGGATACGACTGAGCGACTTCACTTTGACTTTTCACTTTCATGCATTGGAGAAGGAAATGGCAACCCACTCCAGTGTTCTTGCCTGGAGAATCCCAGGGACAGGGGAGCCTGGTGGGCTGCCGTCTATGGGGTCGCACAGAGTCAGACACGACTGAAGCGACTTAGCAGCAGCAGCAGCAGAGGGGTCCATGAACACTTAGAATTAGCACATGCCCAATAGCCACAAGACTGTCCAATGGTGAGTGTTATGACTGAAAACATGGAAGAGGAAAGGGGCATGAAGCAGCCAGATCTGGAGGATTAACTAGACAAAAGGAGCACCATATAAATTTGTATTTTTATTTCACTTACTAAGATTTATTCTTGATTCAGTGCTTGGGATCTCATAGGGCAGGAATAACCACCCATAGATTCACTTCCCAGGCATAGCCAATCAATATTTTTAAATAACTTCATATAAACATAAAAATTATGCGTGTATATTACAGAAAGTTTTGAAATTTCAAACATGTAAATAATAAAAATATGTAACTTATAATCCCATTACCAATTGTAATACTTATGAATCACTCACTATTTTCCTCCTGTCTTTTTTCTAGGTTTACTATCATTAAAAAGTAAGTTCATACCATATATAAAACCATAAAACCTACATCTTTTTAATTTTTATATATTATTTTTCATGTCAGTCCTAGTTTTCAAAACCTCATATTTTAGTGTTTACCCTAAGTATTGTAATGTGTGGTTGACTAGTATTTTTTTTTCTTTTTTTTTTGGTTGACATTTAGGTAATTTCTTCTTAATTGGCCATTATAAGTAACACTGTGGTGATTTTCAGGATGTATTTTTATTTGTATATGTGGGTGTTTTATATATATTCTTAAGGTAAATCTGTAAGGAAAGAAAGATACTGGATTAAAGGTTAGGGACTATTTTAAAAATTACTGCATCAAATTATAGGGTCTATATTAAGACTTCTATTATAAAAGGCTGAATTAATTTTCAAATATGTTCTACAAATTTATACTCCCACCGACATTATGCCAATTGCCTATATTACTAAATTTGCACAAGCATTGCACATTATCTTATTTTAATCTTGGCTTATTTTTTTGAGCACTTGGTACAGCTTTGCTTGCTTAGGAAGTTGAACATTTTAATGTGTTCTCCTTCCCATCTTTCATGTTGTAGATATATTTCTCTCTCTTACATGCCTTTCTCCTTTGACTGGTTTTCATTAAGCAATCTATAGAAGTATATTCTGCCTTGAGTGTTACATTGGACTGCTCTCTAGTTATTATGGATTAATCCCTCAGATCCTGGATGATCACTGTGATGGCAAGATTGTTCCTGCCAACTCTCTTGGTTGATGCCTGTGTTTGGCCCTATTGTTCTCTTAAGGAGAGAATTTAGCTTTCAACTCTAATGCGTTGCTTGCTCAGCCATTTTAGGTGCTGGGCTATAACCTCTCCACGGTCACCCTTTTGGACAGAGGGCAACATCAGCAACTGATGTGTGAACTTTTTAATTAAAGATGCTCAAGTGTTAGTCACTCAGCTGTATCCAACTCTTTGCGATTGTAGCCCACCAGGCTCCTCTGTCCATGGAATTCTCTAGGCAAGAATACTGGAGTGGGTTACCATTCTCTTCTCCAGGGCATCTTCCCCACCCAAGGATGGAACCCAGGTCTCCTGCATTGCAGGTGGGTTCTTTACAATCTGGGGCATGTTCCAGGGGCCAGCAAAAGAACTGAGCAGGTGGGGAAAGAGCCCAGGCAACCCCTTAAGATAGACTGTCCCTTCAAAGGGATGCTCTGAACTTAAGGGAAGTTTAACCTGTCTGTTCACCCAGGTCTCCTGCATTGCAGGTGGGTTCTTTACAATCTGGGGCATGTTCCAGGGGCCAGCAAAAGAACTGAGCAGGTGGGGAAAGAGCCCAGGCAACCCCTTAAGATAGACTGTCCCTTCAAAGGGATGCTCTGAACTTAAGGGAAGTTTAACCTGTCTGTTCCTTGGTTTCCTCATATGTATAATAAGGACAATATCAATTTCTACTTCATAGAGTTATATAACTGTTTTTAAACTTAAAAAAAATTAGTATCAGATACTGTCTTAACAGATTCTGACAGTAAGATTCTAGTTCATAATTTATTTGCAGATGATTCCTGGAAACAAAATTTGGAGGGCAGGGAAGTGAGTCAGGTATAGAAAGTCATCCAACAAAAGATACATTATCCAACCAGTCAACACTGTGGGTGAATGAAACTTAATCTTATTGGGGAGCCTGGGAGTCAGTGTAAAACTGCCACCCTTGAGGTGTCCTATGTAAGGAGTGTGGGAATTAGATTATTTGTATACCAAGTCTTGTAAGTCATTGATTGAGGGCTGCTGCATTGGGGTGGGAGGGGTTCATCCTCTGACACCTTTTGCCTACCTCTGTGATCATTGGTGGGGGAGGGGGACTCCTGCCACCAGAGCAAAGCCACAGGCAGTTGGAAGTAGGGCCATTAGTACATTATAGTGGTGAGGTCAAGGAGACGTGGGGAGAGGCCCAGCAGCTTTGATACTGTTCCAATTCCAGAGAAATTAAAGAGCCCTGGAGAGTTTATAACCTGAACATCGCTGTGATCATCATGCTCAAAGCAAGTAGTACTTGTGATTTTAGTTCTAGTATTCAACAGACACTGTCGCCAGACACAGTGAAAGCCACTGGGAATATAATGACTAAGATATAGTTTCTGAACTCAGATCGCTCACAGTCTGGTTATTAGAAACAAAGGAGTAAGTCAACAAAAACTATGATATATGCATGCTGTTTCAAATTCAAGAAAAGGTGCAATGAAAATTCATAGGCGAGACAACTGTGAGAACTCTTAAGGGAAAGCCATGACTATTGACTGTGTGGTTTGTGGGGAGGTGGGGAGTGGTTCTGGTAGAGATGATTTTTTAGCTTCTTTGTGAATATGAGTAGATGATATAGCTTTGCAAAGAGGGAAGGGATGGACATCCTAGGGAGAAAAATCTACATAATATGATGGGAATAGTAAATGAGAATGGCTTAACCTAGGATTTAAAGTAGTACTGCATACCTGGAAGGAAGGATTCACTTAGTCAAGTAGTAATTTTTGGGTCTAGAGAGCCATACTGGTGCCAGGTCATGAAAGACCTTGTGAAGGAAGTTGTGGGGACCGTGTGGAATTCGGGGGTTGGGGGAGAAGGTGGGGCAAAGATTTTTACACAGAGAGCTCTTCGGTAAATACTTTCAGTGTGGAGATGTTATTTTTGGGAACAAGGAGACCAATTTAGGGGCAACTGTAGAAGTTTTAGCAAAAAGGGTATTAAGCCCTGGTGAAAGTGAAAGTCACTCAGTTGTGTCCAACTCTTTGTGACCCCATGGAATTCTTTAGGCCAGAATAACGGAATGGGTAGCTTTTCACTCCTCCAGGGGATCTTCCCAACCCAGGCAGAATGGATTTAAGTACCAGGCTCCTCCGTCGATGGGATTTTTCCAGGCAAGAGTACTGGAGTGGGGTGCCATTGCCTTCTCCACAGTAAAGACAATCAGATGGTAAAGCATCCACCTGCAATGCAGGAGACCTGGGTTCGATCCCCGGGTAGGGAAGATGCCCTGGAGGAGGACATGGCAACCCACTCCAGTATTCTTGCCTGGAGAATCCCATGGGGTCACATAGAGTCAGACACTACTGAGCCACTGACACACAAAGAAAATCAAAGGAAGTGAGTTAGGCCTTGAGAGTTGGCAGTGAGATGAGTGAAATGAATTAGCCCTGGATAATTTTTCGAATTTCAGACTAGGAAACTGACTGCATGGCTATGCTACTCATCCTGTGGATATGTTGGACACAGAGATTGACAGTTTAGGGGTGGGAGAACTGAAAGATGTAAAAGGACAGTCAGTTCAATTCAGTCATTCAGTTGTGTCCAACTTTTTGCAACACCATGGACTGCAGAATGCCAGGCTTCCCTGTCAGTCAGCAATTCACAGAGCTTACTCAAACTCATGTCCATTGAGTCGATGATGCCATCCAACCATCTCATCCTCTGTCGTCCCCTTCTCCTTCCACCTTCAATCTTTCCCAGCCTCAGGTCTTTTCCAATGAGTCAGTTCTTCGCATGAGGTGGCCAAAGTATCGGAGTTTCACCTTCAGCATTAGTCCTTCTAATGAATATTCAGGACTGATTGCCTTTAGGATGGACTGGTTGGATCTCCTTGCAGTCCAAGGGACTCTCAAGAGTCTTTTCCAACACCACAGTTTGAAAGCATCAATTCTTCAACACTCAGCTTTCTTTATAGTCCAGTTCTCACATCCATGCATGACTACTGGAAAAACTATAACTTTGACTAGACAGACTTTTGTTGGCAAAGTAATGTCTCTGCTTTTTAATAGGCTCTCTAGGTTAGTCATAACTTTTCTTCCAAGGAGCAAGCGTCTTTTAATTTCATGGCTGCAGTCACCATCTGCAGTGATTTTGGAGCTGCAAAAAACAAAGTCTGTCATTGTTTCCACTGTTTCCCCATCTATTTCCCATGAAGTGATGGGACCAGATGCCATGATCTTAGTTTTCTGAATGTTGAGTTTTAAGCCAGCATTTTCACTTTCCTCTTTCACTTTCATCAAGAGGCTCTTTAGTTCTTTACTAATAGGACAGGGTGGTACTTACTTTTCTTTCTTTGGTCTCTACCATTCCTTCCTTCCTTCTTTTCTCATTAGTGCCTAGTTGAATCCTCAGCCCCAATAGAACACATTTCACTTTTCTTGCCAAACCCATATTGTTAAATACCAGGGGCTCAGTGTGTAATTGATACAGGAAGTTTCATGGCTGCCTCTTGGGTGTCAACTGAAAGGAAGAGCGAGTGGGTTGGGATAGGGTTGGTTTTTAACTACTATAGAAAAACAAACAAACATGATTTGGTCCTGAATTTCCATCCCAGCAGTACCACTATCTACAAGTAGGAGTACACTACCCAGAAAGATGGTTGTGAGAACTGAATGACATAAGGAGTAAAAAGCTGTCTGACTTCCCTGGTAGCTTCCCTGGTAGCCTGCAATGTAGGAGACCTGCGATCAATCCCTGGATTGGGAAGATCCCCTGGAGAAAGGTATGGCAACCCACTCCAGTATTCTTGCTTGGAGAAACCACATGGACAGAGGTGGGCTACAGTCCATGGGGTCGCAAAGAGTTGGACGCGACTGAGCGTCTAACACATACACACATGAACTTGTAAGGTCTGTCCAATTACAAAAGCAAGTAATTCATAAATTAAGGCAAATAAATTAATAATAAGCCAGCATCGCCCTGATCAGAGGAGCCAAGACCATACAGTGGGTCCCTTGCTTATGAACTAGGGAGAGACCACAAATAATTGTGCTTTAAGGTTTTTGGGGAAAATAATAATAATAATAAAGGTGGAAATGGGTGGCTTAGAAGAGAGCAAGAAACCACGAGCATAACAAATATTAATAAATTCAGGAGCCATTTTGTAGGGAGAAAGTAAGGAAGGGAAAAGAGAGATTAAGAAGAATGATATAATCAGGCTAGCAGCCTCATGTATCTTTCACTCCCCCACAAGTCTGGCTGTGGCTCCTGTCACCACACCACCTACCTCTCAGCAGTATAACCTAGATCTGCACCCTGAGAACCCCCTCCCCCGCACATGCAAAAAACTTTATCTTCTCATCAGTGATAATGGCCATTTGTTTAACAGTGGGACAGCAGCTTCCTGCGCCAAAGGGGTTTTGGAATGGTTGGTCTCTCATGAATAAACAGAGGCAGAAGATTGTGGATGTGGGCAATTAACTAGTTTCTAATCTACCTGTGAAATTCCTGTATAGAAAGCCCAACAGAAGGACAGAAATCCTGCTGAAGAAATTAGCTGTCAGACATCTAATTAGGTAGGAGGATGATTAGCAGGCTTGGTGCTGTAGGTGGGTTTATTTTAATAGTGTTTGGGACATAGTTGGGCAGAACAGCAGCTGATCAGCATGGATTTAAAGAAATCTGAAGAGCAACAAGACAAGAGTAGAAATAGAGACATGGAGACCTTTTCAGAACTTTTCCATCAAAGACCTGAGGCAGTGAGAGGCTTTCAGAGTGCTCTGGGAGCTTGTTGAGATGGTGGCCACGGCATTGCTCTCTTAAAGTTACCTGCATATATGGTCAAGCCACTCAGGACTGCCATTCTCTTGTTCTCTGTACATCCCCTGCCTGACCAGTACCTGCTTCACCTATACCCTATTCACAAGACTGACCTTCCAACATACTTGCCCCAGGCCCCAGCCATCGAATGTTCTTATCAAAGATAGTAACTGATGAGCCAAGCTTACATCAATTCCCAAATAACTGGCAGTTCCCCCCACCCACTCTCCAGGAGTGAAGACTGTCGCTGTGTCCTGTCCACTGTCCACTGCACTTGGTGGGGTGGTGGGGTGTTGCTCCAGGACCTTGCTTTCAACATGCAAGATCCCCCATCCATGAAACCTCTGATGTCTCTGTTGCTGCCTCCGGGCTCTTTCTTGGGTCTTGGGTGGGCAAAGATCGACTTCAGGCCTGTGGGGTATAGCCTAACAGTATGCAAATAAACATTGCCAAGTACTTCGATAGGGTTGAAATCCCAGCTAAGGAATAGAGGTGGCCAAGCCAGCATCAGAGAACTGGAAGCAGGAACTTCGGTGACTGTCAGGTCAGGATACTGATAGCAAATGACCAAATTCCAAATGTTTCTTCCAATCTTATGTTTCTTTCTTAAAGTCAAAATTCTGGGCTAGTGTGTCCCATTGTCTGAGCTTTGGCTGCTAGGTTCCCTCTTTGGCTCTACAGAATGGAGAGAAGAAGATTCTGAGCACCTTTGAATTCTACTTCTTCCTGAAAGTTGCTCAGTCCTGTCTGACTCTTTGCAACCCCGTGGACTATGCAGTCCATGGAATTCTCTAGGCCAGAATACTGGAGTGGGTGGCCTTTGCCTTCCCCAGGATTGAATTCTATAGAGAGAAGTAAACACCTGTTTGAAGCACCCAAACCAAGATTCCCCTCAGTGGTGGAGACTTAATTCCCTATAAGGGAATTTGGATGTTGGGAAGGAGAAGTCGATTTTGAGTCATGCACACAGTCACAAAGGCAAATATCCAGTGTGGAGGTGGTATGGAGATAGTAGAAAAGTGTAACCATAAAAATCTACGGTTTTATGATAGGACTGTCAAATATTAAGATTTCAGACCAGGGGGTTAATGAATAGACAAGGTCCATCCTTTTTTATGGGGGACATAGATTAAGAGTAAACTGAAAGAAAGTCGAGAAAAGCAACAGCAGATTATTTATGGGCAATCAAATATCTTCAGCGCCTTCTGACATTTCTGGGCTCAGTAACATAAATTAAAATAGTATTTGGGGCATGAACATTTGAAATAGACTGGGAAGGGTGTCGGAATATTTCACCTCTCTCCATAAACTCCAACACAGGTCCAGCTCTGTCATCTGTTTTGGGTGCTTTAGGTGGGAAAACTTTCCCAAGAATGAGCATCTAAAATGTCTACAAAGTTTATCTTTTTTTAAACCTTGTGGTAAAAAAAAAATGCATAATAGAAAATTTAACCATTTATAGGTGCATCAGTTCAGTTCAGTTCAGTCTCTCAGTTGTGTTCGACTCCTTGTGACCTGATGAACCGCAGCACGCCAGGCCTCCCAGTCCATCACCAACTCCCGGAGTCCACCCAAACCCATGTCCATCGAGTCGGTGATGCCATCCAACCATCTCATCCTCTGTCGTCCCCTTCTGCACCTGCCCTCAATCTTTCTCAGCATCAGGGTTTTTTCAGATGAGTCAGCTCTCTGCATCAGGTGGCAAAAGTACTGGAGTTTCAGCTTCAACATCAGTCCCTCCGATGAACATCCAGGGCTGATCTCCTTTAGGATGGACTGGTTGGATCTCCTTGCAGTCCAAGGGACCCTCATGAGCCCTCTCCAACACCACAGTTCAAAAGCATCAATTCTTCTGCACTCAGCTTTCTTTATAGTCCAACTCTCACATCCATACATGACCACTGGAAAAACCATAGCTTTGACTTGACGGACCTTTGTTGGCAAAGTAATGTCTCTGCTTTTTAATATGCTGTCTAGGTTGGTCATAACTTTGCTTCCAGGGAACAAGCGTCTTTTAATCTCATGGCTGCAATCATCATCTGCAGTGATTTTGGAGCCCAGAAAAATAAAGTCAGCCACTGTTTCCACTGTTTCCCCATCTATTTCCCATGAAGTGATGGGACCAGATGCCATGATCTTCGTTTTCTGAATGTTGAGCTTTAAGCCAACTCTTTCACTTTCATCAAGAGGCTCTTTAGTTCTTCATTACTTTCTGCCATAAGGGTGGTATCATCTGCATATCTGAGGTTATTGATATTTCTCCCGGCAATCTTGATTCCAGCTTGTGCTTCTTCCAGCCCAGCGTTTCTCATGATGTACTCTGCATATAAGTTAAATAAGCAGGGTGACAATATATAGCCTTGATGTACTCCTTTTCCTATTTGGAACCAGTCTGTTGTTCCATGTCTAGTTCTAACTGTTGCTTCCTGACCTGTATACAGGTTTCTCAAGAGGCAGATCAGGTGTCTAGTATTGCCATCTCTTTAAGAATTTCCCACAGTTTATTGTGATCCATACAGTCAAAGGCTTTGGCATAGTCAATAAAGCAGAAATAGATGTTTTTATGGAATTCTCTTGCTTTTTGAATGCTCCAGCGAATGTTGGCAATTTGATCTCTGGTTCCTCTGCCTTTTCTAAAGCCAGTTTGAACATCTGAAAGTTCACAGTTCACATATTTCTGAAGCCTGGCTTGGAGAATTTTGAGCATTACTTTACTAGAGTGTGAGATGAGTGCAATTGTGCAGTAGTTGGAGCATTCTTTGGCATTGCCTTTCTTTGGGATTGGAATGAAAACTGACCTTTTCCAGTCCTATGGCTACTGCTGAGTTCTCCAAATTTGTTTATTAAATCTATTTACATTGTGTTAAATATATTCACATTGCTCTAAAGCAGATCTCCAAAACTTTTTCTTCCGGCATATATGAAGCTCTACACCCATTAGACAAAGATCACTCTTTACTCCTCACCACAACTTTTGGTAACCACCACTCTACTTGCTCTTTCTATTAATTTGACTACATCAGATTCCTCAAATAAAAGGAATCATATAGTATCTGTCTTTTTGTGACAGCTTATGTCACTTAATATCCTCAAGGTTCATCCATGTTGTAGCATGTGACAGAACTTCCTTTCTTTTCCACTGAATATATAACTCACATTTGTCCATACATTTATCCACTGATGGACATTTGGATTGCTTCCAACTCTGTTGTGAATAGTGCTGTTACAGACACAAGTGTGAAAATATTTTCTGAATCTGCTTTCATTTATGTTGACTTTATATGCAGAAGTAGAATAGCAGGATCATTGTAGTCATCAATCATGACAGTTCTATATCAGTTCAGTTCAGTTGCTCAGTCGTGTCTGACTCTTTGCAGCAGCATGCCAGGTCTCCCTGTCCATCACCAACTCCCAGAGTCTACCCAAACTCATGTCCATCGAGTCGGTGATGCCATCCAACCATCTCATCCTCTGTCGTCCCCTTCTCCTCCTGCCTTCAATCTTTCCCAACATCAGGGTCTTTTCAAATGAGTCAGCTCTTCACATCAGGTGACCAAAATATTGGAGTTTCAGCTTCAACATCATTGCTTCCAATGAACACCCAGGAATGATTTCCTTTAGGATGGACTGGTTGGATCTCCTTGCAGCCCAAGGGACGCTCAAGATTCTTCTCCAACACCACAGTTCAAAAGCATCAATTCTTCTGCACTCACCTTTCTTTATAGTCCAACTCTCACTTCCATACATGACCACTCGTGGTAATTCTATCTTCAATTTCTTTGAGTAACTACCATACAGTTTTCTATCGTGGTTGTACCATTTTATAACCCACCAGTAGTGTACAAGGTTTGCAATTTCTTCACCTCTTTGTCAGCTTCATTTTTATCTTTTATGGAAAACTCCTCTAACTGTGGAAGAATTAGTATCTAGAGTAGGTGGGATCCCTAAAATGCTGTTTTCCATCATTTCTTGGGAGTCCCCAGAGGTTTCAAAACCCCTGCTGAGAAGAGACAGGGCAGAAAAAGCCCATGAGGGACTTAAGGAAGGTAAGCAAGTGATCATCTAACTTTGGGGTCTTAGCTACACTGAAATGACAAGTAAAGTAAGGTGAGTGAAGTCCAAAAGCTTGACTAGACCAAGTTTACCTGGGTATCCCTGTCAGGAAGGCTCTCATATGTCATAGTATGCTGTCATAATAGACAGCATCTATTATGGAAAAAGCTAATATGTTGGAATACTTACAAAAGAAAGGTACATGGAGCTCTGCTAGTAGCCATAGGAAACACAAAGTCTGATTATCCCCGTTTTATGGGTTGAGAGAGCTGAGGTTTGTGGGAAGACAGCTTACCCAAAATTACACTGAGTGTTTTGTTTCTGAATCCAGCCAGATCTCTCAGCTTTTCTTCCAGGGCTTGGGATTCTTCATAACATGAGAGAATAACAAGTCACTGCTCATCTTATCTGTTTAGAACGCTTTGTCTTGCTGGTATTATAAATATCAAAACTAGGTGTAACTATCTTTGAAACTGAAGAGCAACTGCTTTTCTTGGTGGAAAATGTCCAATCGACAGCTCCCTCAGTCTCTTCTTCCTTTGTAGGCTACACAGGTTTGTTCCATATAATCTTTGTAATCTTATCTTGGAGTTTTCTTCAGAGTTGCTGCAATCAGTCATTTTTTTTTTTTTTCTTTTCTTTTAATGAACCATAGTTGATTTACAATGTGTTAATTTCTTCTGTACAGCAGAAAGATTCAGTTATATATAAACATAAACTCTTTTTTGGCGTTCTTTTCCATTATGGTTTATCACAGGATATTGAATATAGTTCCCTATGCTATACAGTAGGACCTTGTTTATCAGTCCTAGGGTTATTTTTGAAATAACCCTCAGTTTCTTTAAGGACCTGGCCAAAGATAACCACATCTCATTTAATAAAGATGGTCTCTCCAGCCCATCATATAATGGTCTTAGAATGTTCTCAGTATGGGTTGGAACTAGTGACTTAAAAGAAAAGTCCCCTACACAGGGCATAGAACAGCAGCCGTCTTCTTCCCCCACCTTCACCACGTTCAGTTCAGTTCAGTCACTCAGTAGTGTCTGACTCTTTGCGACCCCATGAATTGCAGCATGCCAGGCCTCCCTGTCCATCACCAACTCCTGGAGTTCAGCCAAACTCATGTCCATTGAGTTGGTGATGCCCTTCAGCCATCTCATCCTCTGTCGTCCCCTTCTCCTCCTGCCCCCAATCCCTCCCAGCATCAGAGTCTTTTCCAATGAGTCAACTCTTTGCATGAGGTGGCCAAAGTACTGGAGTTTCAGCTTTAGCATCAGTCCTTCCAAAGAACACCCAGGACTGATCTCCTTTAGAATGTAAGCCTTCTCAATCTCTCTACATGCACACAGCATACATACACATCCCTACTAACTCCCCACATGCTGGCAGATTTTCCTAATTTTCTATTTATTAAGTTACATTAACTGAAAATAAAATGTGTCACATGATCAAATGTTGCTAGATAAATATGAATTTGCCACCTGCTGCTTCACTCCTGCCCTTCTGGGAAATAAAAGGGATTGAATTTGCTGAGAAATTCCTCTGACTTTACTTTTTCCCCCCCTTAAAGAAGCTCCATATGCAGGGAGAAAGAGCTCCAGCTGTAGTAAGTAGTTAAGAGTCCATCTCTGTTATTAATGAAGAACTTCTATGTAAATAAAAGCTCTATTATATAAGACAAACTTCCTGTTTACTTGCAAACTCATGTTTTATATCAGAACTGATGGTGTATTTCAACCTCATGCTGCTGTCCTGAAGAGCTGGGGAGATCATTATATATTTTTGAAGACTATGAAGTGTTGAATAAAAATGTTTAGTTTTTCATTTGAGCTAAACTCTCCCTTTGCTCCCCCTTTTTTTAATTATTTTCCACTCACATATATATATATATACACATATATATATATGTATATACACACACACTCTTTTCCACTCACATATATGTATACATATATATATATATATATATATATATATATATATATATACACACACACACTCTTTCACACACACACTCTTTTTCTCTGTAAATCTTTTAGGGGAGAAAAAAAGGAAATTACCTTTGCTGGTCCTTTGAAATTATCTGCAATTATTTTCTATTTATTTTTCACTGGATTAGATGTAGCATGTTGACAATAGCATCTTTTAATTTTAAAGCTGTTTTTGCGTGTTTGCATCTTTGACTGTGAAATTGCTTTAGTTTATTTCATTCATTCCATAAATAATTATTAAGTGTAGTATGTGCTAAGGCACCGTGCTAGGTGCAGATAGTAAATTAATGATGAGGAGTATACATATCCCTTGCCCTCAGGGAGCTTTTAGGCAAAAGGAGGAGGAAAAAATATAGATAACTAGCTTTAAATGAATTTAGCATTATAAAATCTGAGCTGAACTACATATTTTAGATCAAAAGAAGGGTTTTTCATTTGTTTTATTGATTTTATACATTATAATTTTTTAAAGTACTTATTGAAATGTAACCAGATTTTGTATCTGACAGCAAAAACTTTATCCTTTGAACCAGGCTCTGAGGAAATGGAAAAAGAAAGCTCCATCCTTTGGTGAGAGGAGGGGAATGGCAGTTGATAAACTTTTCAAATGAGTCCTTTTTCCCTTGTGATTCTATTGAGAGAGTTTTTGAAAAAAAATATATTATTTTTAAGACCCGAAAATATTCATTTAAAACAGAGTTCCTGTATATGGAGTTTAATTTATCTAAAGCCCTTTAGAATGTTAATACCACACAGTATAACTCTACAAGGATAAGACATATCCTTATTTGTATTTACATCTTGCCTGAAGGTGGCTTTATGAAAGATTGTGAAATAATTTGAATTAATATACATATGAATGAATGAGTAAATAGATGGATGAATCAGGGGCTTTGATAAAGTCCCAAAACATGTGCCTACAACCTTTCTTATCCAAGTGTAAAGGCTTTGAACCTTGATAGCACTTTGGTAAACTATGGCACAGAGTAGTTGAATGTGCTAGGTATTCTATACGAGCATAGGAATGATAGAGTCCCTGAGCTTTCCCAGCTAATACTATGCAGTGATTGATTGAGGGGACTGTCTAGGGACCATCTGAAATGGGGAAACAGCCACGTCTTTCTAAAATAAGTCAGATTCTAGATGACTTAGTTGTTTCAAGTCAGAGAAATAGCATGCAGTTGCAATCTTATTTGAACAGTTGTTTAATTCTAGCATCACCAAGGAGTGTTGGTGACCCATTGACAGGTATCCTGGTTGATTTGACTGCAAGGGAAATCTTGGTCCATTTTGTTCAATTTTACATCTGAAGATTAGCCTAGTAGCAAACTCATATAGAGTATAAATTGCCAAGAAACTTTAATCAAAGATATGGAGAAGGCTTTGTATCAGGCATATTCAGGGTCACGTGGAAATGTCCTCTGTCATAGCGTGCTAGATTTGGAGTGAATTGATTGGAATTAAGACCACATCAGTGCTTACCAAATTGGAAACTCTGCAGTGGGATGAATAGTTGATCTCTTGCCCAACAGGAAATGAAAGAATATATCTCTTAAAAAAGTTAGGCATGGGAGTAGATAGTCGAATAAAGCTAGAGGTCTTTTAATTCTTCTTTTATGTCTTTGAAAAATAATGGATAGATGGATTTGTTTAGTCAAAACTCTAAATTAAGGCAAAGTCTATGGTGATGCTTCTTTTTTCATCTGTTTTAATCTATTATTCTGTATAATTGTTAAAGAGGAAATCATGATATCCAAATTCAAACTTCTGACTACTTCAATGTAATGATATGGGTAAAGGAAAACTCCAACCTCAAATCTGTTCACTTAGTCATATATTTGGCACCTGCTGCATACAAGCATTATTGTTATTTCTGATCCCTCTATCAACTTTCTGCTCACTTGTTTATTTCTCATCCCAAAATATTTTTTCCTTAAATTTCAAAGGGATCACTGGTTAATAACACAATTTACCAGGTGCACTGTAAAAACAGCTTCCTATCCCCTCCAGACCAATCATCAGCTTGATTAATCAAACACTCCAGTGTGACAGTTCACACTAATTAGCTAATAATATTCTATCCCTCAGCACTCTTGGAACGGAGGTATTTTTGTTGTGTAAAACAATGATGTAGTTACCATATTACATTTCTGGTCTTGAAGGCCTGGGGGCTACCCAAGTGTGGGATAAATTTAGAAGATGTGCTTCACTGAAAATGAGTTGGAGAAGAAAATGGGTCATAAATAATACTAAATAATCCCTGAATCTGGAACACATGCTGAGTGCTGGCCTTTTGCTGGAGCATTTGTGGTTGCTAGGATGTGGTACTGATGTTCTGAACTCTGTTCCATAGGACAACTTATTCAGTCCCCTTGAGATATGGACCCAAGATTCTATTTTAACCATAGTTGTCCAGAAAAGGAAAAAAAAAATTTCACTCATATAATCACAAACAGTGCCAATAACGGGCATTCTTTTTGGGTTTATAGTACCAAAAATGGGGGCCAGTTAACTGTGTTCTTCCCTCCTTAAACCAAGAATGGACTTTGTTAATGTCAAAGTTTCTGGCGTGTAGAACTGAGAAAAGTCCTTTAGGTTTCTGTTCAGCATACTCCCTTAGTTGCCCACTGATTTATGTGACTGTCCTGTGTTCCTTTGTCTTCCTAAGATGTCATTTAGAAAAGTTTTCCCATCACTAATGCCTCTCAGGGCTGATTTTACATACTCATCACCAGTGATCACATTTTAATTACATGGGCCTTTGTTTTGTTTTCTTTCTTTTCTTTTTTTTTTTATTAAGGTTCCTCTGAGGAAATTTTCCCCTTTCTGGGCCTAATCAGGTTGTCAGATCAATTAAGGTAATTGACAGCAGGTTTATCACTTTCCTTAATCAGTAGTGTAGCCATTTTATTAGAGGGAAACAATCCCCAGATGATTTAGAGATACAAAAAAAGTTTCAATCTGTATGAATAGAAGGAAAAAGAAAGTCAACCTGAAATGTCTGCATTCTGAATGAGAGAGGGAAATGGAGGGAAGACATAGTCAACGGTCTTTAGAGCCAGCCTCCATCAAAGGATAAGGCAGTGGTCCTCAGAACTGAGTATGCATCAAAATCACCTGGTAGGATTATTTAAAAATTCAGACTGCAGCTCCCACACCAATGTAGGTATTTGGTAGAGCCCAGAAATCTGTCTTTTTGTGAACATCTTAGATGATTCACCCCAGAAGGTTGTTCTTTGCACAGCGAGCTTTGAGAGGAAACATTAGTGCACAGCTTTCGAAAAAGTAGGGTATTTAAATATACAGTGAGGCCTGGGGCAGTGCTTCTTTTGTGTGAATGTGTGCACAAGTCAGCTGGGGCTCTTGTTCCTCAGGTGTGTGTATGGTATCACTATATATCTTGTGGATTTGCAGGTGGTGGTGCTATTACTGCTGGGCAGTGGAAAGCATTTGAGGTGGCAGGGTCCTTGAACCGTGGTCTCTTTTTTTTTTTTGTGGTTCTTTAGCGCTGTGCCAAAAGGAGAGTTGGCAGGGGTGGTGGTCATGTCTGCCCATTAGAGCTACTAATGGTCATAAGGCAAGGAGGTTGGGCTTCCTGCCAGTGTCGGCTGCCAGGGAAACCAGAGAATGGGGCTTCATCCCTGAATGCCTCAGCCTGTTGTCTCAGAAAGTAGCATCATGATTTTCTCCATCATTCTCTAAAACTATAAAAGGATTATGTCTAATTTCTGAATACATAACACAAAGACAGGCCTTTTTAAAAAAAAATCAATCTCCTACTGAAAGGAAATTTTATTGCAATGACCTTGATGTTTTGCAAATAATTTTCTCCAGCAGTTCTTGTGGCACATAGGCCTCTTTAAAGACAGCACCTTGGGATTTTAACTACCTTAGAATTTTCCCAGATGCTTTCATATCTGTGGTAATTAATTTCTTATAGACGAGTTCTGTTTTATTCTGCCAGTGCCTAATTCAGGGCTTGGATAAGGTCTGGGACTTAATGGATTCTTCTGTCTTTATGAACCTACAGTCTAATCAAGGAGGAAAGATACCATTCCCTGCTTTGTATCATTGGCTTTATTTTTTTACATGCAAATAGCATATTCAGTCTGCAGAGAAGGCAATGGCACCCCACTCCAGTACTCTTGCCTGAAAAATCCCATGGATGGAGGAGCCTGGTAGGCTGTAGTCCATGGGGTCGCTAAGAGTCATACATGACTGAACGACTTCACTTTCACTTTTCACTTTCATGCATTGGAGAAGGAAATGGCAACCCACTCCAGTGTTCTTGCCTGGAGAATCCCAGGGACGGGGGAGCCTGGTGGGCTGCCATCTATAGGGTTGCATAGAGTCAGACATGACTGAAGTGACTTAGCAGCAGCAGCAGCAGCAGCATATTCAGTCAAGTGGAGAGTAGGTTATACCTATCTGAGATAGTCATTGAAGTGACACTTAATTCATCATAGAATAAAAACCTATGAGGCCAACAAAGCAAAATATTGTTTACCCTTATTTTATTTAATATCACCAATTTATTTAATTGATTTCTCAAGGGTTAAAACTAGGATTCAAAATTTTCATTTAAGAAATACTTACTGGTCATCTGCTGTTTGTGGATACACACCATATCTGTGTTCCTCATGGCCTCCATCTTTTGATTTCCTATTGTTGCAGGAAGGCAGACCCCGTCCAGGGCCTGAAACTGGGCTCTTGTTTAACACTCAGAAGTGGATTGTCCGAGGAGACACAAGTGCTGACAAAGCAAGAGACTTTATTGGGAAAGGGCACCCGGGTGGAGAGCAGTAGGGTTAGGGAAACCAGGAAAACTGCTCTGCCCTGTGGCTCACAGTCTTGGGTTTTATGGTGATGGGATTAGTTTCCGGGTGGTCTTTGGCCAATCATTCTAATTCAGAGTCTTTCCCGGTGGTGCATGCATCTCTCAGCCAAGATGGATGCTAGCGAGAGGGATTCTGGGAAGTGGATGGACACGCGGTGTCTCCTTAGACCTTTCCGGAACTCTTCTGGTTGGTGGTGGCTTATTAGTTCCGTATTTCTTATCAGGATCTCCTGTCATAAAACAACTCATGCAAATGGTTACTATGGTGCCTGGCCAGGGACCAGTGTGCTTCCCCCAACACTATCAGTGCTGTTTCTCCCATAAGAAAACTCTAATCTCCTCAATAAACAGGCAACCAGCCTCTCAAATACCTTCAAAATGTTGAGCAGGCCTTGGTCAGCTGGATCTTATCAACAAGTCTAGAAAGTTAGAAGCCTGGAGGATTTACTTTATTAGACCACTGATATTATATTCTCTGCATTCACTCTATAAATATATACTAATTTATGCCAGCTCTGAAGAATGGAAAAAATGCTTGTGTTCCATGTATTTTCCTCTAAGAAACCAAAATGATTCTCAACTTCTATTTCATTTGTCTTTACGACACCATGGACAGCTGGAAGGAGACGGCACTGATCCCGTTTGTAGTTGATGAAACAAAAGCCCAGATAATTGGAGATTTGCTTCGTACCATCCAGGTCAGTAATAGAGGAAAATCTAGAAACCAGTCCTGGTGACACAGAGTTTGGGTCTTTTTCTACTAGTCACTTCTTTAGGTACAGTGTATCTGTATGTGAGAGAAATAACAAACACACTGGGTATTCAGTAAATTGCCAACACATTAGGAAAAATAAATTTGTAATGAAAATAATAGTCATTTAAACATTACAGAGTGCAGTTTAAGAAAGTAAATCTCTAAAGTGTTCAACCCTAGATCCTTTGTCTTTTAGGAGCGATTCTGTAACTGCCACATAGACTATTTTATAAACTAATTCTTTGTCCAACTACTACTAATTGACATTTATTGAAAGCCCACTATGTGCTAAGAACGTTGTATCTGCTTCTTTACTGGGAGGTTATATTTTAATCTGGAGTTTCACAACTGTGCTACAGTAATAACGTTTTTCATTTTCCTATAACCCTTTAATCCATCTAAGATTGCTGTATGTCTGGTATAATACTGTCATATTAATCTCTATTCTTTTTAGCTCAAAATACAGTAAAGGCAGAATGTGAATTATGGCTGAAATGAAATAGTGATATTATTACAAAATAGTGTAAATCAACCTACTTCTAATTTGATTTTTTATTCTTCTATAGTTTTAACAATGTATTTAATTTTCTTGAATTATTGAAATACCTCAGTCATGATCAGTTCTTATTAGTTGATATTGATGTTTATTATCATTAATATATTTAATTCATGCTGTCTTATGTGATTGATGAGTGTGTCCATTGGTAATCTATTTGCAGGACTTGTGGTAACTGATATACTTCATTTCAAGAGACTTTGACCCTTTGCGTACCACTGTGTTTTCAGAGTCATAGACCTTTCCTATGTCCCTGGTTATCTCTTTCTATATATTCTCTGCTTGGTGCCTGGCATATCTCTGGACACATGATAGCTTAATAAATAACTGCAGAGTACTGAAGCCCACCACACCAGTCCTGACTTTGCTCAGTTATTTGCATTGTCTAATAAAGTTGAGCTTCCATATCCCACTTTGAGAGTAGGTGCTTCCACTTAAACCTGTCTGTACTTTTGCACATTAGAGGTTCTAGGTTCCGGCGACTGAATGGATCTGCTACATAATTTCTCTATACAGTTGGAAGTCAGTGTATTTAGTTTACTTCTAATGAATGATACCTGCAGAGGAGCTCCTCAGGATCTTTAATAACATCCATCCTTCTTCCATGACCAGCCTGGTAAGGCTGAGTTACAATGAGCTGAGCAGATCAATAGTAATCACAGGGTGCTTGGAAGAGACAGCCTCCCCTATAATCTTGGGACAGCTTAGTTAGCGTTGCCACTCAACCCAAGATGAGGGTATGTGTGTGTGTGTCGTGTGTGTGTGTGTTGTATTCAATTTTGATGATTTCTAAGAAAATAATCCCCCATGGCCTCCTCTCCTTCCTTATTAAATAAGCATGTTAATGAGGCAGTGAGCATCTCTGCTTCTCCTACTCTGAGGCTTCCCTTCACTTCTTCCCCTAGCAGTGCTCGGGCAGCCATATTAGTTGATCGTATGTGCTAGACAATGAATGCAGTCTTTTTGTAAAATGTTCTAAATCTTGGTCCTTTGCGGTTGACCTTGTGGTCAAATATCATCTTTAAATATTTGGCCATGAGCCTTTTTCTTTGAAATAAAATATGAACTAATTAATAATTGAAGGCCAAAAAAGAAGGACATCCAGTCCTGTTTGATCTGAGACTGACCTGAGGAAATTGAAAAATATCCTTTTTATTTCTCTTTTCTCTAAGTTTGCTTTCTCTCAATTTTATTATTTTTTAAATAAAATAATTCATGTATGATATACAAAATCAGAAGACATAGAGAAGCAAAAGGAAAAATATCCATAATGTGAACACTGTCTATTTGCCTAAATTATTTATGATATTTTTTTCTGTTCCATAAAGCTTTCCCCAGAAATTCAAAACAACAAAGATTTTTTTTTTTTCCAACCAAAACACAAATTGTCTTCAGCATGACCTGGGGACTGGGATTTTATCAAATGCTATCCTTAGTGATGATTACATGTTAATTTCCAATTGTTCAAGGGTGCCTTGTATCCCCAGAGAGGATTCATAAACTTCAGTATGTGCTTAAGAGCTCTCTCTACTTCTTTTCTCAATACTACATGTTCAAGTGCTGTGATATTGAACTGATTTTAATTATCCAGTAAGATAATGTTTTATTTTGTTTTTCTATTACCATATTCAGATAACCTTTTAATATGAAAAACAAATCCTAACTCTTGAATAAATAATTATTTAGGTCTTCTTAAAAAAACAATATTCTCAGTCTGCATTGTTGTTTGGGTGGCTTTCCTAATTGGCAGCCAGTGGTGATATTCAGCATGGAAAGTGTTTGTGTCCAGATGAGTGCGTGAAATGTAATTTGTCTGGTATGGGCTTTAACTGGCAAATGTTAGAAATTGACCTTTTCAACAGAAATTTACTTGGAAGTCCTAAGTGAAGCTCTGCTTTAAGCTAAATTTGTCACTAAGACATGATTAAATTCTCTTAAATGTAGATCAATTACACATATTATTAATGGGAATTGAAATCTCTCTAAATGGTAACCATAAATTTAAAGGGGAGGGGAAGAATGTGAAGCCTAAGGTGCCTCATTCACCAGCTGGATAATCTTATGCTATCATGAAACTCTGTTTGCGACAAAGAAAGTTGTTTATTCCACAGTAGGCTGTGGCTAGACTTCAGAGTCTTGTATAAGGAGGTGGAATGTTAGATTTTCACATCACTGGAATCCAGGAACTGGAATCCAGGAACATCTCACAGCACATGGCCAGAAGGCCATACAGGTGTTTAGAATGAGAGAAAGAAGGAAGAAAGGAAGATAAAAAATGAGGGGACTAAGATCCCACAAGCCTTATGACTTGGCAAAAAAGAAAAAAAAAAAAAAAGATGTAGAAAAAACACCCTGGTGGTTACACAGCAGGGAGAGGGAGCAGGAATCAGCTGAGAGATTCGGACTGACACATGAACCCTACTGTATGTAAAATAGATACCTAATAAGGACCTATCTACTGTAGAACAAGGAGCTCTTCTCAATACTCTATATTGACCTATAAATATAGAAAAAGAATCTAGAAAAGAGTGGATATGTGTATCTGTATAACTGGTTCACTTTGCTGTACAGTAGAAACTAACACAGCATTTTAAATCAACTATACTCCAGATTTTTTTTTTTAAGAGTAATTTCACTGGAAAAAAGAGTGATGGAGGAAGGAGTCAAGTTTTGATCCTTTCCTAGATGATAATTTACTATAGAATTAAGGAGAGGAAGAAACAATATAGAAACGTGATCTGAGAAATGACTGACGTTCTCAGCAGGGAAAATAACAATGTGTTGGCTCAGAACTCCAGCTACTGGTGTATTATGAAGTTTGAGTGATGCTTTCTACCTTGATTAGAGATGCTAACCTCTGAAAACAGTGAACAAACCAGTTTCTTCCAGCTGTGACGCTGTATAAGGGGTCAACTTACCTGTGTAAGGTCAGAAACATTGTAATTTTCTTTACTCTGGTGAGTCAGAGAAGCTTAAGTCAAAGATATGAGTAGTGCTGGCAACAGGAATGCATATCAGCTCCTATGCCCATTTAATCTTTGAACATGACATGGCATCTGCAAGATGAAAGAGACATGAAAACTCGAAGGGAAAAGGAAAAAAAATGTGAAGGTGTTATTAACATTGCTAATAATATATTCTAAACTTGTGAACATCACCTCTCATTCAGAGGTACTCTTAAGATTTATAATGTGCTTATGGAGATCAGACACATATCTCAGATTGTCGGCAAGTGGCTCTTCTAAAATCAAATCAGATCGAAAGACATCTGCTTACTCTGAAATGTCAATGACTTTCTACAAATGGCAAGGGGAGCTGGCTGGGTGCATAGCTCCCAAGTATGCTTGGGACACCTTATGCCAAATCTCTTGAGTCTTTCAACAATTATTTTTGTAGATCATCTGGCTTTAGTGGACAGAGTGATGTAATTTCTAATGTATATGTGGTGATAATTGTTCAACAGAGAGTCAGAATGAGACTTGACTCTCCGGTGGTTTTTCTGTGTTTTTGTGTTTAAATTTAGTCATTCAACCTCAACAATCATCAAGGAGTCATTTAGTACAGAGCTTAGTACTGGCTGTAATCTCTAGACAATATAATTTGATATTTATCCTATTCTTACTAAAATTCTTTAGGAAAACCCTCTGTCAGGAAGACCACTGCTTTTTTTGTTTATTGTTTGTTTTGCTACCCATCCCCCCATTTAGATTTTGTGTATGTATGTAATCTCAGGGTGAAAAGCAAAGGATCTGCAACTAGGAATTCTGGTCTAGAGAATCTAGAGCAGGGTCAGCAAGCTTTGGCCAAAATCTACCTGCCATGTGTTTTCATGAATTAAAATTTATTGGAAAATGGCCACACCCATCTGTTTACATCTTGTCTATGACTGCTTTTCAGCTACAACCACAGAGTTGAATAATTCCAAGAGAGACCCTTTATTTAGTGCTTCAAATTTATTGCTTCATATTTGGTGTCTGGCTACTTACAGAAAGAAAAAAAAAAGTTGTCAGACCCTGACTGAGATTGTATTCCCAACAGTTTCCCCAGGTTGGTAACAGCAGGTTGAGTTACAAGCCATTCTCCAGGCATCTTGTTAAAGATGAGAGTTATGCACAGACATCCCAGGTACAACCACAATACAATTTCACAGTAAATTCCGAGGCAGAGAATTTAGGCATTTATTGCCTTCATTGCCCATCTGAAAGAGATAGTAACTTAGATTTCACTTTAGATGAACTTGCCCTCAGTGATCCCAGAGGAGATGGACCAATTCATATTCATTTATGTGTTCAGTGAATGCCTAGGGCCTGTGGCATACAATTATGTTCAGTACATGTTGGTTGAATGAATACAGGCATATCAAAGGGCCATAATCATTCTAATCCACTGTGGATTAATAGGATACCAGGTGAGAAATCTGTTCCTAGAATAGTGAGCTAGTAGAGCAGCAGCAAAGTTTCATCTTCTCAGCTCTTGACGTTAAGCCTATTGATCTTTAAGTAACTCAACTGTTCTTTTTTTTTTTTTTTTTTCCATCGTAAGTACACCTTGGGATAGATAATAGGCCTGAGTTTTGTTATGTGGGATTTGAAGAAGGCATTGTTAGTATAAATCATGTTACTGGAACACATGACTAGAGATGTTAATGAATTTCGTTTTCTGGCCTTTAAAAAATAATGTGATGCCAGCTCTTCTCTCTGAAAAGGTTAAAGACCAGGGGCAGGGTTTAGTCAACTTAGACTCTATTTATCACCCTTGAAACTTTTGTTTCTAAGAGGGACCAGACGAATAGATATTTATTAAACAGTTACAGTATCCCAAAGTCATAATAGTTCTTTTAATCTTCATCACAATCCTAAGCAGTAGTTAACTATTGTTCTTCTTTTGTAGAGAGAGAAACCCAAACCTAGAGAAGATGGAAAAATTACCTGTAGTCACCTTGTGAATGAGGGTCTAGCTGTCTTCTCCCAAGCCCTAGTTCTTTCCACTGGACCATTGCAGCCTGTCCTTTTCAAAGGAGTTTATTTTGCTTTTAGAAAGTGAGACTACTGCTTAGTACTGAAGGTAGTAGCTGATTCTGGCACAAAAAGAATTTCTAATATTTTTTCCACTTTCTTCTACGTTTTTGTTTGTTAACCTACTCTTTGTTCATTTCGTATAGTTTCAAACACTCGAGACTTTTTCTCAAAATAGGTCATTCCACTTCTAGGAAGCTTAGTAAGCTGTAGATTCCTGGACACTTCTAGGACCTATTGGATTATTAGCTCTGGGGTAGAGACCCAGGAATCTAAATGTTTAACAGTCTCCTTTCCTTACGCATACATCATAAATATCAAGCAGACTATCCTAGAGAGTTTGTTCTTTAATGCCTTCAAAGACATGACATAAGATTTTGGAACTCCTCAACTTAGAAATATTTTTCCTAATTATATTTTTAGGATTTGTGTTCTTCTTTTTTTTTTAAATACAAAAAAGATTTTGTTCTAGTCCTTTAGTTCCAAGGCTAGTCTCCGGCTCATAATATTTTTAACAACAGTATTGCTGAAATGCAATAACTCTTTTTATGACTCACTGTCAGGAAGAACAAAGCACGCTTGTATAACAAGTGAAATGGAGTCCTTGTACACAAAGACTTCATTTTGCACTATCATTGGAGTCTGATCAATATCTGTCCTGGGTTCCAAATAAGGGCAGGGACTACATTTTGCATTCCATCCACCTTAGCTACCAAGTGCCTGGTGCTGTCATTATCAATCTTGTCAGAACTAACCTCTCACATGAAATTGTGTTATATTTGTTTTGCTGTCTAGCAAAGTACTATAAATTTAGCTGCCAGAAAGGCATGTGCTCACAGTTGTGTAGATCAAAAGCTCAGGTGAATCCTGCTGGTGTGCTGCTCAGGGTTTCACAAGGCTGAAATCAAAATCTCTACTGGCTGGACTTCCAGCTGGAGGCTGGCTGGACTTCCAGCTGGAGGCTTGGGGGAAGCATTCTCTCCCATGCTTCTGAGGCTGTAGGTCTGAGGTCATTGGCTGTGACTTTTTCTTTGCTGGCTGTCATCTGGTCCTGTTCTCTGCTCCTGGAGACCACCCACATCAGCTCTCACATGGCCTCTCCATCTTCAGCCCAACAATGTCACCTAGAGTCAAGCTTCCTCATGCTCACTCTCCAACTTACTCTTCTGTTTATTTATTTGTCTTTAAGAATGCATGATATTGGGCCTGCCCAGATAATTTGGGATAATCTCCCCATTTAACCAATCAATACTCTCAATTATAAATACAAAGTCCTTTTTGTCATGTAATATAACATATCCACTAGGAAGAGGACATCTTTGGAGGGGGAGGCAATATTCTGCCAACCACACTCACCTACACACATCATTAAAAATAAATAAGAATACATTTCTTAACTGTAATGTAGGGATAAAAGAGTATAATGATGCAGTTTCAGTTCAGTTCAGTCACTCAGTCATGTCTGACTCTTTGCGACCCCATGAACTGCAACATGCCAGGCCTCCCTGTCTACACCAACTCCCGGAGTTTACTCAAACTCGTGTCCATTGAGTCAGTGATGCCATCCAATTATCTCATCCTCTGTTGTCCCCTCCTCCTCCTACCCTCAACCTTTCCCAGAATCAGGGTCTTTTCAAATGAGTCAGTTCTTTGCATCAGGTGGCCAAAATATTGAAGTTTCAGCTTCAGCATCAGTCAGGACTAATTTCCTTTAGTATGGACTGGTTGGATCTCCTTGCTGTCCAAGGGACTCTCAAGAGTCTTCTCCAACACCGCAGTTCAAAAGCATCAATTCTTCAGCACTCAGCTTTCTTTGTAGTCCAGCTCTCACATCCATACATGACTACTGGAAAAACCATAGCTTTGACTAGATGGACCTTTTTTGGCAAAGTAATGTCTCTGGTTTTTAATATACTGTCTAGGTTGGTCATAACTTTTCTTTCAAGGAGCAAGTGTCCTTTAATTTCATGGCTGCAGTCACCATTTTCAGTGATTTTGGAGCCCCCAAAATAAAGTCTGTCACTGTTTCCACTGTTTAAAAGTATTTTAATATTTCAGTGTTTAGACAGTACACTATTAGAAGTAAAATTGTCAGAAAGAAGAGCTACAGTGAAGACAGAAACAAGTGATTAGGTTTGGAAGCCTAAGTTCCCTGAGTAGCGTGGTCATCAGTTATGTAATTTTTAGAAATGGTGAAGCTCTCAGTTTAAAAAAAAAATGGAATATAATCTTCCCCCTAGTTACACTGGAGCCAGATTTTATAAAATGTAGTATATTTTAATAATTGGAAAATTATGTTTATATATAAAATGAAGTTTGCTGTTAGAGATATTTTTCTAGCTATGTAAAGAGAACCTAGTGGGACATTTCAAAACTATATGTGATGACACCTAGCATCGCCAGGCCCCCATCCTCAATCATTATGACAATGTTAGAACATCTGACACTTTTACAGAGGATCTCCTAGAGGAGAGTGGCACCCCAGCTGAAAAGCACTGGGAGAGTGAGAAGGGGATTTTTTCAGCTCAGAAGTATTGATTGGTTGTATCTGGATTTTTAAAAGAAGCCCTTTCTGTTCTTGGGCTGTTCACAAACTTTAGTAACTCCCCAAAACAAATTCTCTAGGTCTTATATGACCTGGCCATGACTACCATAGGGCCGTGTGTAGGTAAGGGGTACGGGTTGAGGGAGACCTGAAATCTTCAGTTCGCTCTTGGATGAGAGTGTTGAGGAGATAATCTAAGACAGAGGTTGTGAGTATGGACTTTGATGCCAGGACTGACACTTGAAACTGGGTCCTGCCTGTGAAGAAGTTGTGTGAGTGTGGCCACATTCTCATGTCTTTTGGAGCCCTTTTTTCCCCCCCTGTCTATACAGTACAGAAGTCTGTCTGTACGAATTTCTTGCCAGGGGTTGTAGAAGAAGCCTTTGCTTTTTTCAGTCATGGCCCTCCCATTGCACCTTTTCTCTGCTCTACTGTTTCAGAGCAAGGTTCTGTACATGGCAGTTGCTCCATCTTTGGTGGGCAATGCTTGTTGAATCTGCATAGTTGCCATGCACATTGGTTTCCCAGATTATGCTCCTCCAGAATCTGCAAATTCCCAGGTTCTTCTCCAGAATTCTAATCAGGCTGGTCCCAGAAGTCCATCATGATACGTATATCAAACTGTTACTTTATTTTCCACTGTTCACAAAAATTTTGCTGAGGACTGTGACTCTCTCTTGAATAGAGTTCCACCTCTTCAAGAGTAGATTAATGCTTGATTTTGCTCCTAAAGCCCATGAAACAGCCCAATTTTGTTCCTTGAATTTTAGAAAAGATTGGTTCTTACTAATAATTGGTATAAAAAGCAAGCTGTGGCAAAAAGAAAAGTTTTTTCTCAGGATCTTCAAACACATTTTACAGCAAACAAGGGTTGAAATGCCTTTGGGAATATGAAAATAGTAACTGAGTCTCATTAGTCTCATCACTGTCAGAAATATTTGGTACATGGCTAATTACTTAAGGCCTGATGTTAGACACTGTATAAAGGAAACTTCCTCTATCCAAGGAAAGCTCCTTCTAGAAAAAAAAAAAAAAACCAAAAACCTCTTAAAGATATGAAAACATCACATCTTCAGTACATGCATGCTAAGTTGGTTCAGTCATGTCCTATTCTTTGCGACCCTATGGGCTGTAGCCCTCCAGGCTTCTCTGCCTGTGGGATTCTCCAGGCTAGAATACTGGAGTGGGTTGTCTCGCACTACTCCAGGGGATATTCCCAACCCAGGGATGGAAACCTGCATCTCCTGTGTCTCCTGCACTGCAGGCAGATTCTTTACCACTAGTGTCACCTGGGAAGTCCTACATCTTAAGGTACCGGGATGGAAAATGATCAGGTAGGTGTTCACGGTGGTGGTATTTGCAAGAGACACAAGACGTTGCATGGTAATATGGGAGGGAAGTTTAGCTCCCAGTTAACTACATAAACGATGCTGAGCATTGAATGACTTAAGCAAGGAGTCCTGGAGACTCCTTTCCTAAGGCAAACTCTGAACAGGATTTTGGGTGATCACTCTTCATTTTGAGAAAATTTGGTTCATACACCCTGATGTGAAAACGCCAGGGCACCCTGCCTGTCATTTCTCTGTCACCCCTCAGGTAGCTGTGCCGCACAATCTGCACTCCTGACCATTTTTCATCTGGGAAGCAGCCAAAGAGCATGTTCTCTTGGCCCTTGCCCTGGCGTCAGTCTCCAGCTATGTGCTTTCATCTCACTTCCTGTAAAAATTCATCTGGAGATCCTGTGCGTCACCTAAGGTTAGGTGTCAGGGGACCGGCATACTGATTCATATTTTGAATCACAATCGTTGCTATATAGCAGACTTTGTAATCTGGTAGATCCCTTGGATGCATAGTGATGGATGAGCTTCTGGTGATTTAAAAAAAAAAAAGTCCATAACTCTCAAACTGTAGCTCAAGTTGAAGTGAGCGATAATCATAAAGCATAACTAATACACTGCTGAATTATTCATTTTGATTATACAAACTGCACCCTCAATGTCAAAGAAGTCATACTCCTTCTAGGGTCTCTGTAAGCAGAATGTCTCAGGAACTGTCTGGTCCTAAGAAAAAAGGGACTGTCAAGTATTGAATCAGGCCTGTGCTAAGAGTGTGAGTTGAAGAAATTATTATATAAATTATACCTAGAAAAAATTATGCATAATGAATATGAAATTATTATGAAATGTTCATAGAAATAGTCATAGGTTTTGGTACAATTGATAACTTTCTGGTAGCCTGCAGGTATTCCTCACTGAAAAATCAAGCCCAGGAGTGACTCCTGGCCTGAGTCCCTCGTCTGGGCCGTATTTCTCATTTACTTGGACTCTGCTTTTTCACTTCTTGTATTTTCTAGTTTATTCTCCATACAGTAGCCAAAATGATCCTTATAAAATGTAGTCAACTTCAGACTTGGCTTTGACCACACCTTTCCTATGCCTTATGGTCTCACCTGGAGAAAATCTAAACTTCTTACCATGTACTTTAAGGAAGACCTTACATGATCTAGGTCCTGTGTATTTCTCTGTATTCATCCCCCTCTAAGCTAAGAGCACACAAGTTTCTTGTGGTTTCTTGAATACACCTTAAGGCCTCTGCATTTGTAGCTTCCTCTGCTTCCAGTGCATGCTTGCATCATCTACTCATCGAGGTCTCCCAAAGCCATCCAATCTATGTAGCCACCACACTGTCACTGTATACAGCAGGACCCTCTTTTGTTTTCATCTGAGTATTTATGTAAACAGGAAAATATAAACACTTTTATTGAAGGGGTTGATTATCTCATGCTAAAATGCAGCCTCCTTGAGAATAGGATCCTTGCTTGGTTTATTGAATATTTTTTGCCTCATGTCCAGAACTGGACAACTCACTCCAGTATTCTTGCCTGGAGAACTTCATGGACAGAGGAGCCTGGCAAGCTACAGTCCATGGGGTCGCAAAGAGTCGGACACAACTGAGCAAGTAACACACCTGTCCAGAACTGTATCTGTAATATATTATCCTCAGTTTACCTAGTTGTTGAGTGACAAGCTCGGTGGTACACACACTTTTTATAGAAGTGGTGTGCATACATTTTTCCTTGCATGCACTATTCCCACTTTAGTGATCTAGAGGCATTGCTTTCTTTGGTTAGTAGGTGACTAAGGCTTCACTGATCTGATTCTTTCCCCTCTCTTAGGATTCAAAATGGAAACCATCCCAGAATGCTGACAGCCTTAAATTTTAAGAGAAAGAAACCATGTCAGGCACCATGTTGATGGTTATTCTGGGGTCCAGACAGGGTTTTCTGTGATTATGCAAATCTTTTTACTCTCATATGCGGTGAGCTCCTTGTATATTAGTAAATATTTATAAAGCTCTCTATATTGACTGCTCCCCAATCAGGTTGATTAGTGTTTCTTCTCAGCAACCTTGTGAGGTCAATCACCATTATTATTGAACAGCCCAGAGAGGTTGGGCAACTTGCCCAAGGTCACTCAGCAGGTCATTGGCAAAGCCTCATAGGCAACTTCAGAGCCCATTACTGTGACAAGTCCTGGCATTGATTCCTCCAGGAAGGGTGACCCCTAATCACTTTTCTTGTAAGGTAGGCATATAAACACTAAATGTTCTGAAGTGAGAGAAATGTGAAGGCCTTGAGTTGAAGGAGTTATTGGTGCAATTAGAAACTGGAGCCAGATATTGAAAATTGAAAATGCTGCTTAATGGAGGTGAATTGGAGGACATATTATTTTTGAGAGAATGAGAGAAATGTAGTTTGAAAAATAGGACTGTGAAAAGCAGAGTTGTATGTAGAAAATCAATTTGGGTGGCTTTGGGAGATGAAAAATAGTAAGTTATAGGGCAAAACCTTTCAGAAGAGTCTGGGTCAGGGTATTGGAAATAAGTTCTGTTCAGAAATAAGTTTAGTTCTCTAAAATAATGTGTCACCAACTCACCTCCATCAAGCAGAGTTTCGTGATGTTCTGTGAGGGTGAAATCTGGTTTTCAAATACATAGTATTTCAGCCCTTGAAGCCCAGCAGGTGCCACTTGTAATCAACTTGCTCTACTGTATCTCCTGCAGGAATATGTATCAAGGAACATGATCTCAGTTTTAAGAAATCATGCTGCATCTCACGTTCCATTGTTATTTTGGTGTTCTTCCCTTCCTTTAGGATTTAAGATAAGTAGTTCTTGAATAAATGGAGCTACATACTAAAAAAAAATAAATGTAGTTCTAAATTGGTGGACTAACCATTTGTTGTTGTTCAGTCGCTCAGTCACGTCCAACTCTTTGTGACCCCATGGACTGTAGCATGCCAGGCTTTCCTGTCCTTCACCATCTCCTGGAGCTTGCTCAAACTTATGTCCATTGAGTCACTGATGCCATCCAACCATCTCTTCCTCTGTCGTCCTCTTCTCCTCCTGCCCTCAATCTTTCCCAGCATCAGGGTTTTCGCATCAGGTGGCCAAAGTATTGGAGCTTTAGTTTCAGCATCAGTCCTTCCAGTGAATATTCTGGGTTGATTTCCTTTAGGATAGACTGGTTGGATCTTCTTGTAGTCCAAGGGACTCTCAAGAGGTCTTTTCCAACACCACAATTCGATTTGAAAGCATCTATTCTTCAATGCTCAGCCTTCTTTATGATCCAACTCCCACATCTGTGCATGACTACTGGGAAAACTATAGCTTTGAGTATATGGACCTTTATCAACTAAATGATGTCTCTGCTTTTTAATATGCTGTCCAGCCATAAATCAGACATCCAGAACTTGGACCTGACCCTATGCCCTTGCACTTGCTTTTTCCTCTGCTTGTAACAGTCTTTCTCAACATGCGTACCTTCCCACATATATCATTCAGATTTATCCTCAAATGTCTTATTAGTAAGGCCTTCTCTGACTACAGGGCTTCCCTAGTAGCTCAGTTGGTAAAAAATTCACCAGCAATTCCAGAGACCCTGGTTCGATTCCTGGGTCAGGAAAATCCCCTCGAGAAGGGATAGGCTAGCCACTCCAGTATTCTTGGGCTTCTCTTGTGGCTCAGCTGGTAAAGAACCCACCTGCAATGCAGGAGACCTGGGTTCGATCTCTGGATTGGGAAGATCCCCTGGAGAAGGGAAAGGCTACTCACTCCAGTATTCTTGCTTGGAGGATCCATGGACAGACCATGGGTTTGCAAAGAGTTGGACACGACTGAGCGACTAATACTTATATGTTTCTAATGTGTCTCTTTCTGCTAGAGTGTAAGCAAAGGAACAGCAATGTTGTATTTGTTTTTTGTTTTTCTGTTTTATTGCCAGTGTCAAAAACAAGGCCTGGAACCTAGGAGACACAGTACAAATAATTGTTGAATTAATGAATGGGCCATTATACTATATCAGTGCACTCTAATATGTAGATTAACTACACGTTGTGTGTGATTATGAAGAATCAGAGTCTTGGACTTCTGGTGAGCATTTTTTAGCACCTATTACTAAGTATTCTGGTGCTACCAATGCCACAATAAGTTTCAAGCCAAGAAACACCTGGGTGTTTTAATTTATATTGTGATCATCTTGACATATTTAATAATGCAATGAAGGGACCGTGGTAAGATTGTGGGTATGATTGCCAGTTTTTCCTGGATTTTTGAATAAAATTGGCAAAGCTGAGGGAAGTAGGACCTGACAGTTTTCCTGGATATTTATGGACAAGTGTCAGTGTGGCCTGGAGTCATGGTGTAGGTTAGAGCTCCAGTTGGCTGGACCATCAGATTTTCTGAGCAGAGTATTGCCTGTGAGTGGATTCGATATCACTGCATGAAGACTGGCAGGGATAAAGATCAATGACTAAAGTGTTTCTGGGCTTTCCTTTCAAATTTCATTCCACGAGGGATTCTGAAATGTATTCTCAGTAAGCACTATATACATTTGTGATTTTTAATATCCTCTTTGACTGTCATCCCTCATCCTGGTCCCTTTCCTGAATGTAACCACTATTTTCAGTTTGATATGATTCCAAAGTGTGGTTACACATAGTTTTGTATATATCTAGGGTTCTGATTTAGTTTATTTTGTAATTATTTTTATTATTATTTTAAATTTTTATGTTTTATTTGTTTTTAGTTTTGGAGGAGAATTAACTTTTATATGTAGAATTGTGTTTCTTACAGTATTAATTCTAGGATGATTAAGCTTTATAATTATTTTTCTCTAATGAGATAATGGTACTTTTGCATATTTTATAGCCTGAAATTCTGAAAAATGCCTTAGCACATGAATCAGAAAACCTGTGTTCTCTTCATGACTTGGTCTCAACTGAATTCTTGGCTTACTTTACACTGAGTCTTAGCTTCTTTATCTGCAGAATCATAAGGTCAGACCTATTCAATTGTGTAGAAACCGTACTTCATTGATTTCTGGAGGTTGTGTGAAAGTGTTAAAGGGTTACTAAAAGAGGCAAACCAGGGTATCTGGGTATGGGCTAGAGTGGACAACAGGGGGTTCAATGAATTTAACTCCTATGTGTCTACTGTACAATTTGAAATATGTTTTAAATACCCCACTACTTTAATAAAAAATAAGAATAAAAACCACTAAACAGATCAAATTACCTCTAAGATTTTATTGAAGATCTATTTTAGAATCTTTAGCTTCCTTCACATTAGTAGATGGAGATCCCCCATAAATAGTGATTATTTAAGAAACTATACGGTGTAATGAGGGCTTCCCAGGTGGCTCAGATGGTAAAGAATCTACCTGCAATGCAGGAGAATCAGGTTAGATCCCTGGGTCAGGAAGATCCCATGGGGAAGGCAATGGCAACCCACTCCAGTATTCTTGCCTGGAGAATACCATGGACAGAGGAATCTGGCAGGCTATAGTCCATGGGGTCACAAAGAGTCAGACACAACTGAATGACTAAAACGTTCACTTCACTTTTCATGCAGTAATGAACAAATCATGTTTTCTCTCCAGGCTCAATCATTTCGTCTTTAAAGAAGCTAAATAGAAAGTAGACAACATGTAAAAGGCAAAGAGGGTATACCCTCCTCTTGAAACTCCAGCCCCTGGTTGTCTCCTGTGATTTGGGGATGGTGTTTTTCTCTAAGCCTTACTCCAGGCTTCACTATGGATGTCAAGTTCCTCAAAACCACTCCTGCTACAGAAATCCTTGAATTTTGCAGTCATGACTAGAGATCAGTGGTTCAGTCCTCTCCAATTACATGTGGGGAAATAATTTACTCATTTCCAATTCACTTAATTTTTAGTCATCATGTGAGGTTGAGGCTCCTACCATGTATAGAAAAAAAAAAATACTCATAAAATACCCTTATATCATGACTCCCAGAGAACAACTTCCATAATTTAGGATAATTAATCATTTAAATATCAGGGAATCAAATAAATCCTGTTATCACCACTAAATGACTAGTTGCTTAGCTTCCAGAATACATTTTTTTTCATAGTTTTCACTGTATGTTCTGATTGAAGGACTAGGAGGACTGATTTACATTGGCTTCATTTGATAAATATTTTACTTATTTTTGCCTATTTCCAGGCAAGATAATCACAGTGCTCCTTTAGTCAACCAGCATACCATGTGAGAGTGAAGTGAAGCACTCTGCCAGAAATAGCAAATGCTGATGAGCAGTTTCAGGTTAAATTCATTTTCTGATAAGGATTCTAAAGCAAGGAATATACATGTGGATGTCCTTTCATGTCTGGTACCGTTCAGTCTTCACAAGCAAAGGCACAAGCTGCAGTAGTCCCTAGAGCCATCAATGCCTTTAGAGTCTTGGTTTATTAGATGCTTGGGCTCAGGGTCCTTATTCAAATAGAAAATTGACTTTAGAATGATAATTGGCAAATGTCATAAACAGTAGTGGTTCCTCACTGGGGAAGAAGGTGATCTACATTCTGGGAGCTCTCCTAGAAAATGCTGTTGTTTTCCAGACAAACTATTCCATCTTCCTATAACGAGCTGCTGCTGCTAAGTCACTTCAGTCGTGTCCGACTCTGCAACCCCATAGACGGCAGCTCACCAGCCTCCCCCGTCTCTGGGATTCTCCAGGCAAGAACACTGGAGTGGGTTGCCATTTCCTTCTCCAATGCATGAAAGTGAAAAGTGAAAGTGAAGTCGCTCAGTCATGTCCGACTCTTCGCGACCCCATGGACTGCAGCCCACCAGGCTCCTCTGTCTATGGGATTTTCCCGGCAAGAGTACTGGAGTGGGTTGCCATTACCCTCTCCGCCTATAATGAGCATAAAGCTTAAATGGACAAGCCACATTGTGTCTGTATGAAGCTGGCTTTGGAGACTAAATGCCCAAGTGTGAATCCAGTCCCTGCTCATCATTGCTGTGTGGTATTGGCAAGTTGCTCTTCCTCTTTAAGTCTCAATCTCTACATCTGTAAAATGTAGATCGTCCCAGTTCTTAACTCATAGGGTGTTATGAGGATTAAATGAGCTAATCCTTACAAAGTGCTTGTCAGCCCAGGGTGTGGGATGTTTTAAGCATTTGGTGAATGTCCACTATTATTATTCATAAAATATTTGGCACAGCCAGTTATGAGTGTAGCGTATTGCAGCTTGTGGGGATGTGACCTCAGCGTGGTCATGGAAGCTTTGCATTGGATCAGAAATGCCTGGGGATTAGGGTCATGTCAAAAGAGAGAACGCTTTAAAAAGCTAAGCAGACTTCCCTTTTCCTAAATTTGTCTGTATCCTTGTAACTGATAAATGCATATTATGTTTTGCATTGCTCTATTTGTATATAATATTTAGTACATTAATGCATAATACATTTTACATACACATTTGTATGTGTGCTTCCTAAGTCAGCCCCTAATTTCTCTTATATTTCTGCCTCAGCATTAATCCTGTCTGACTCAAACCCAGCAGGGAATCCTGAAATTTTCTTGCTCCCTCATCCTCCAAAAAGAAATGCATAAAAAGAGAATAATGTGAAATTTCTTGAATGATAGCTTCTGGTAATAGAGGAAAAGGTCTCAGGGTGTTCAATCAGCAACATTGTTTGAGCATCTTTTGAACACCATGGAGAAGCTACAATGGTGGAGGGAGAGACAGAGAGTAAGCATTAATACAGCTTGTTGTCCAGCTGCTGGCCATCAGATGAGAGGGGAGCAGACCTAGATGAGGGTAATGTATGGCAAATATGGAACATAACAGGAGAGGATTCAAGTGAGTTATGTGGAATATAAAGGAGAGTCATCCCATTCAGCAGAGGGCTGTGAGAAGGCTCAATAAAGGAAGGGAGAAAGTATATGAGTGAATTTTGATGGGGGAAAAAAGGGTGAAAAGAGAAATGTAAACCAGCCCTGCCTTCAGAGAAGGTAGTCTATTAGCACTGAACACTTTGAGCATTGACAATTTTAGGACAGCATAGACAGGTATGGGATGTTGTAGAAGAAACAGCAAAGGCTGCCAGTCAGCTGGCGTTGTCAGGAGAGGCATCCAGGGAAAGGAAAAGATGATAAGGAGTGTGTGTCCTCTGCCCGCCCCACTGCTGTCTCTTGTGCAGTGCGTATTATATTTGCAAAGACAGAGAGGGATAAGTGAGGCTGCCTCTATGAGAAGGAGTGAGTAGTAGTTTCTCCTGGACTATTGCAACAAGATCTAGCCAGTGCAAAGATGGCAATGTTCTGCCCCAGGGATGGAAGGAGAGCTGAAGTGGAGGGTACAGATAAGAGACAGTGAGGCTAGACAATCCTCTGTGTGTTTGTCAGAAGGAACTCGTGGACATCACCTTGTTAAGAAAATTACTCTTCCCTGTACCTATGCCCCAAAAAGCTGAACAGAAAACATCTGACTAAGTTAATTTGCACTCCCTTTTTAAGCAAAATACTCTAGGTATTAGTACCAGTTTTGGTTATTTTTATACTCACTCAAAATGAACTGGGAGATATTTCAGAGGTAAGGGTAACTCCTTTCTTTAATGTTAAGTATCATAGATCTTTACTTACTGCAGAACTGTATGTGGGTGGCAATGTCTTCTATTCTATATCACCACTTTCCCACAGAGCAATATGCATGCAGTTATAATCAGATATATTCCAGTTTCTTAGCTATCCTGTGTGACTAGAAACATCAAGAATACAGTGCAATGCAGGGAACTATATTCAATATCCTGTGATAAACTGTAATGGAAAAGAGTGTGTGTGTGTAATTGAATCAGTTTTTTTATACAGCAGAAATTAACACAACATTGTAAATTAACTATACTTTAATAAAATAAAAGAATGCAGTGTGATGATACAAGGAAGGGAAGAATGATGACAAAGAAAGACCAAGAAGATGAGAGGGGACTTTCACAGCTTATCGTTTAACGACACATAAGTACTGTCCCTTCCATTAAAAAAATAAACACTTCTTTTCTATTAAAAATTAAATGACATTCCAAATACTGTGTCATATGGCAAAGTGGAAAGTATCTGTATAGTACATTGACATGCCTCCCTCAATTCTGCTGTTTAACCCCCTTTCCTCTGATTCTGCAGGTTAATCTGAAAAGCTCAGGGAATCCAAGAAAACAGAGGGAAGCTTGTTCAGCTCTGGATGCACCATAATGTCTCAGCAGCACTTTTAAATTATATGTTTAGGCTGACAGGCAAATGTATTTCAGGACAGAATCCTTAGAAAGCAGGAGACAATTTCCTTCAGCTCCACGTCATCGTTTGATGTAGATTGCCTATTATATTCTCGAGGTATTATGAAAAATGGTTTGGGAGATATTTTCTTGACAGTGGGTAGACTAATGGAATCTGGTGACTGTATTTAAAATGTGCAGGGGTTTGTTATAACATGGTAATAGAAATATCAATTGCACTGACAGGTTAAAAAAACCTGTCAATGAATGATAATGAAGTTATTTAAATGTCGACTCACTCGCAAACATTTTCCAAACCCTAAATTATTCTCACTGCTGTAACCTCATGCATCCTAAGTTCTACAGGAACAGTCTGGGATGTAGCCAGTAGACCCTTGCCTCTGGAAGCTATTTTTATGCCACCAAATTCACCAGGGACAGTGGAGGTGTCTGCTCTTAATGATTTTAGGAAAGAAAACACAGAAGCCGCAGACACTTGATTTAGAGTTAAACACTGTTCCTCTTTCAGGATATCTCATTTGAGCTGATTTGAGTGATGCCTTGATATTTCTTGTCCCCGGACTTCTCTCTACAGCTTCAGTCTTCATTTTGTGACTTTGGCATTATGGCATGGTGTGTCTGGGAGAGAGTATATTCCGTCTCTGGGGCCTGGAAGTGGAGAAGGAGGTTGTCAAGTTATGTGGATACTTTCTAAAAGCCTTTTTCAAGAAGAAGCCTAGCTTATCCTCAATTCAAAGAGGGTGTCCATCAGGCTTAATGCATTCATTCACCCTCTGTCTGTAGAAGGCACCTGCTGTGTACCAGAATTGTGCTGAGGACTGGGGACTTGGACATGAACAGAGATGTGTGCTTTCCTATGGTGCTTCCAGTGGCCAGGTTATAAATGCCAGGCAGAGGTTGCTCCATTAAACAATAGAGGAGCATAGAGCATGCTGACCACCCTAGTCCCACTTCAGCCTGCAGAGCTCATTGTATCTGCTCATAGCAAGGACTTCAGTGGTTCTTGCCTGAATAGCTGAGCTTCTTAATTTTGACTTCGTGGAAATCCAGTGGGCCACATGAAAAGAGCAAACATCTGTGAAGTCAGTCACTCAGCCAGAATAATCAGGTTCCCCAAGTGCGTAGGGCGCTCTTCTGAGAGCTCGGAAGACAGCAGTCCACAAGACATCTTTCCTACCCTCATGGAGCTTGTATTCTGGTGGGAGAATTTTATTTTTACAATAAAAAATAAGTAAAAATCTTTCAGATGTGGGTAAATACTATGAAGAAAAAATAAAAGAGGCTAAGGAGGAGCAGTGTCCTAGGAGAGGGGTCACTGAAAGCAGTAAGGGGCCATCTGTCAGGGTATCTAGATAAAGAGCTCTGCAAGTACAAGAATAACAAGGCAGGAGTGGGCAGGAATCAGGGGCGAGGGGAAAAGGAGAGGTACTAGGAATGGAAATCTCAGGATTATACTGCAGTCCTATTAGATACAGAGTCAATATTATTTGTCTATAGCAAGTCTGGAGTTTGTATGGAGACAGGACACTGACTGGTGACCCAGCTTGTGAGCTCGTAAGTCCCCTTCTGTTTGACTTCAAGTCATTGCTCTTGCCATTCAGCTGTGACATCTTGGTAATCTTCACGAGCCATCATCACATCATTAAAAGGTTGACCCATTCACCTTGTCTGTATTTCTAGCCTCCCCAGGAGCCTAAGTGGGCCACATCAAGGCACACTTTCTTTGTGCAGCATTGTGAGAGTTTCTGGTTAGACTTCTCTTAATATGGCTTCTGGCAGGTCCTCTGGATTTTTACTAAGTATGAAGAGAATCCAGGCTTGGGCCTACCCCATGGGGAACTTCTAATAATTTCAGTTCATATTCCTTTTGTAGAATTAGGTTTTGTGCATACATTTCCTTTTTCCTCTTGTAGCTTTTGAGAGAGGAAATGCAGCATGAGGTTAAAGATACAGCCCTTAGTGAGTGCTCCACTTCCAAGTTCTGTGGCTTTAGTTAAGTAGGTTGGTTATACATGTGGGCCCTCCTTATCGGTAACATGTGACTAATACCAGTGTCCCTCTCATGGGATTCTGAAGGAGCCGAAGAGCTTAGATCACATTGTAAGCACCCAATAAATGTACATTTATAATATCTGTTAGGATTCTTAAATGTAATAGTCTATTCAGCAGTAGAATCCTGACACAGTTGTTATAGAAGCAGAGTACAGAATCTTTTATCAAGTGCTTACCTTACCTCTCTGATCCAAGTTCCGCACAAAACTACTAACATTTATGCCTCAAAATATGATAGGCTAAATGTGGTTACATTTTAAAATCGTAATAGCTTCATGAGATAGTCTTATCTTCTAAGCAAACTAACTCTAACTCATTTTCAGTGATTGAGATTTTCCTTGAGGATTCACATGATGGGTTTTAGTGAATGTTGGCCAAAGAATACTAAAAATCATCAAGAAAAAGAATGAGTGGTAAAAGGAGTAACAAAAGCTATAATTTGTAGATGGTTTATTACATATCAGCCATTGTGCTCAGCACTTTTTATGGACTAATTTAGTTTACAGATGATTCTGTGCTTATTTATATCCAATTTGATGATACTATAAGATTATAGTAGAGGAAATCCAATCATACATTTTATTTCTGCCACTCCTTGTGGAAACTAGCTGTGCCCGGTGTTCATCCCTTGGAGACTCTGTCATCTCAAAGAGATCATAAGTTCTTGGAAAGCAGGGGCCATGCCTTGAATGTGGTTTCTCCACCCCTCAGAGAAGCTCTTCTCAGGTCTATGCATATAGTAAATACTTAAATAGAGACATGCTTTCAAATGTTCTAAAAGTCACTATTTAAGATGCATTTGTCGAAAAGGGTAAAGATTAAGGATCAAACACAAGAGCCTGCAGTCCTTGATTTAATCATTTGCTATTTATTTTCCTGATACTCTTATTTTTTAAGCTTTCTGTATCTTCTAGCACAGTATAGGTGTTGACAGAAGCTATGTTTTTAATCTGTAATAAGCCAACTTATAAACACAACTGGAAAAAATGTTTGCTTTGGAATGTTTTAAAAAATGGTACAATTGGAGGATTCAAGGCTGCTTATGTTGCATCTTAAATATGTCTGTGTATGGTACCTATTTTTAAGATTGCTTCCTTTTTGCCTTCACAGCAACAGTCACTTTATAGTTAGCATAACTGACATTTCTCTTGGCAAATTTGATTTGTTTTAAATATTTTTATTGTTCTCCTTTTCTTATGAAACCAAGAGCCATAATCTTTGTTTGGCTTTTTTTTTTTTTTGGGTCTTTCATATTGTTTCGCAAAGTATATTGTTCAGAAGACTAATCTCATTAGATATCTCTCACGAATGGATCCTGTAATCAAATATGTTTTGAATATGCTTCATGAAATATGCATGTAAGAGGTTTGCAGTGTATAATAGACCAATAAAATTTATGTATGTATATAAGAATAATAAAAATTCTAAGTTCTGAAGTTAAGAAACATTAAATTTTGCCTAATCAAGTGTTTCCTAACATTTTTTTGATCTCGGATGATACTCCTCTCCCCTGTATTTAGAGATGACACTTAAAATATTTAACAGCTAGTGCACTGGCTCCACAGCCAGCCTGCTGCTCAACTGTCTGTCTCTTCTCTGTTCTTTCCTAGCCCACATCCCTAGGAGACTGAATTTCCCACATTTGACTGTGCGGGCATGACTGGAAGCATCTGTTGGCTGTGAAGGGGAGTTTGGGTTTGCAGATGGACCCTAGGAATTGCCTTCCAGGGTGCAGTCCCTCCTCCAAGGTCACTGTCTCCTCCGCTGGGGCTCAGGCTGACTGTCATAGGAAGTGGCATTCAGAACAGGTGCTGGAGCAAGTGTCTTGGGTCACACAGTGACACTCTGCTATTTCAGCCCTCAATCTTTCGGTTGCTGGGACTGAAAGGAGATCTGGGCATTTTCCAAGGAGAGGCCCTGGTGATGAGGCTGGTAGAAGTAGCTACTCAGAGAATGTGGTGCAGTAAACTATTTGCCAAGTGGTTCGCAATCGTCAAGCGTCTTCACTCCTGTATCACTGTACCAGTGTATCCCAGCTGGTTGGTTGTTTTACCCATGAAACTTGTCAACACTCTATGTAATTCTGGTTCTGCGGGACAGCCACAGACAATTGCTTGTCTGTGACATTTGGGGTATATGGAAATACATCAGTTATTTTCTATTAGTTACTATAATACCACAATATTTAAACATTTAATTTTGCTTGAATTGACAATTAACAAATTTTGATTCACTTTTTGAGCTTTGAAAAATCAAGGGGCAAAAATGGCACAAAAAGTCATGGCAGATACCTGAACTTTCTGGGCTACTGATGTTACAATAAGAGATAAGTTCCTAGTTACATTGTAAGTTATCTGAAAAGGAAGTCGTTCATGTAAATCTGAATTAGTCACTCCATTATCATCTTTCACACTTGGATTTCAGTTAAGTGTGCGCGTGCGCACACGTGCACACACACACACACACACACACACACACACACACACACACACGAGTTTTCCCTTGTAGTTGTAGTTTGTGTTTTGAATGTAAAAATATTCTTTGAGTAGCTCGGAGTTTGAGTTGATAGAAATTATGGGAAACTATTTTTCATGCTTTTATAAACTGATCCCTGCTTCTCCTTTCTTTTATCGCACTAGAAAAACATAAACTGTTCTCGCATCCCCAACACAGTTCTATTAATTTCTGCCTACACAAAATTTATAAATGTGGAAGTATTTGTACATTTAATCCTCTTCTCATCACCCCTCCATAGGTTTTGCATCTATGTTTTTTGTTCTTGAACTTGTATCATTAAGAATACAAATAGAAAAAGTTATCCAATAAAAGGAGCTAGAGAAAGACTATTGAAATTTTGGAGACAAGCGAGTCGCAGTAAGAAGAGAAAGTTGACTCAGTATAACCACGGTGAGAGTGGGAAAGACTGGTCAAACACCAGGATTAGACTGAGTAAGGAAAGAAGCCTCAGATATTTCTTAGAAAGTAACAGGAATTTTCATGTCCAGATAAGTCTGATGAGAAAAAAAATATATGGAAGGAGAATTTAAAGAAGTTTGTCGTGGTTAATAGATAAGCTCTTCTGCAAAGAGATTAGGAATATTCTTCAAATATTCTTGGTTATTAAGCAAGCATTTGTTCGATTGAGCTGAAGCCCAGACTGGTCCTGAGGAAATCTAGTTATATATTTGGATTACATGAGGTGACTTCTATTTTTGGATGCTCTGACTACAGATGACCCCTGAGCAACACAAATTTGAACTCTATGTGTATCCACTTATACACATTTTTTTAGTAGTAAATACTGTAGATTCTACAATGTGTGTTTGGTTGAATCCTTGGATGCAGAACCACGGATGTGGAGAAACTGTGTATATAGAAGGCCAGTGATAAGTTGTATGCTGATTTTTGACTACAGGAATTGTTGGCACCCCTAACCCCCTTATTATTCAATTATCAACTCTACATCCCTTTTCTAAAACCCTACCCATTTTCCATTTTCAAGATCCAAAGTCCTTCTAAGAAACTTTTCATAATACTCCAATCTTCAGTGATTTGGAGTGTAATCTAAATTCTATAAAGTGTTGTCCAAATTTACTTACTTATAATTTATGTATATAATATGTATTATAGTCTAATATCATCTAAAATTTTTATCTATCTTATATAAATATTTTTTGGTAAAGAGCTCCCTGTATCTCCAGCTGTAGTAAATTCTTAATTCTTTAATTCCTAGCTAATATGTTTTATAGCTTTCTAGCTCTGGTGCCTGATCCTGAGTAGGCTCTTAATGTATGACATTGAGGTTGATAACAGACAACTCTTCTATTTCATCTTTATGGTGTATGGAAATATGAAACTTCTATCATATAAATAAGTTTAAATAATTGCATTTTTGTGATTTTTCTGACTAAACCAACTTTATTTTCCGAGTCTTGTTAATTTTCATCTCTTTTGTTACATATAACACATTACCACTTTATTTTTCTGCCTTTTAAAGCTATTGGATTCTTGAAAGTAGGGGCTGTATCCTGGAACATAGCACAGAGCCTGTTCGTTTTAGAGGCTCTACAAATGTGAATGGATGAACTGCATTTTCCTTGGGAATCTCCTATATGTGTAAAGAAGCTGACAGATTTTATAGTTGTTCCCTTTAAATTAAAAAAAAAAAAAAAGCTGTGGTATAATGTAACACAGAGCTTAGAGTCAAAATACCTAGAGTCAAATTCTAACTGACTTTGAAAAGATCATTCATGTTCTCTCAACCACTTTCTTCAAATACACATAATATTTCCTACTGAACTTGGTTGCAAGGATGATCTAATAAGATGTACAATTCTGAAATATATAATAGACTTATATAGAGAAGGTAATTAAGGCCTGTTTATTCAGTCTAAATTAATAAGTCATTGACCAATGTCAAGAAAAGATGAGAGAATCTCCAAAAATGACCAGAGTCAGTGCCAAGAAGTAATATCCTCCCAACTCCAGGTGGCTTAACACTGGAAAAGGCCACTGATTAGAACTGTGAAATCTCACTTACTATTAAGACATCTTCTTATTCTTAAATAATAAGAAAAGACTGAATGACCTTTGGAGGGACTAGCCCACCATATATCCTATGACTCATAAAAGAAAACACAATTTGTAGATAAATCAGGAGAACCTACTTTTCCACTGTGCCAAAGATAAAGCAGAAGTTTGGAAATGTCAGATCTAAGTAAAAGGTCTTTATTTCTTAGTCTGGTTTCAAGGGATACCCTCATTCTTAATCTTTGAAAATTAAACACATTCTCTACGCAATGCACGAATCTTAAGGAGCAGTGAGAGATGGAGTTTTAATTTTTACCAATTCAATTTAAATGCAAATGTTAACCACTCACATGATGCTACTGTGTACATAATTAAGCATCATTATATACTACATGAATCATTTAGAAACCTCTGGAGAGCCATTCTACTAGGTAAAACATGCATTACATTGACAAGCAGGCAAATGATGTATACTTCTGTCCTCATTAATGCTTCTTTTGAATTATAGGTCAACCGATTATGGGACAACCTATGAGAAGCTGAATGATAAAGTTGGGTTGAAAACGATTTTAAGCTATCTCTACGTGTGTCCTACCAACAAGCGTAAGGTAAGAAGTGTGTATTCAGCATGCTGTTTATTCATGATGTGACTTCTGTCTTGGCTGGCTCATCTCTCTAAACCACCTAAAAATCCATTACAGTTGAGCTTCAAGAGATATAAAGATGAGTTGATGGATGTTAAGGTGGTAAAATGTCTGACACATCATAATTTTCAGATCAGCAGCTGTGAATGTAGGGGAGAGAGAGGCAGGCATATCATTATCATTTCCAAAAGGCAGCTATAGGGAATGTCCTGTTGTCTGGATGCTCCAGACTCTTACAAGAGCTCTGACCAGTTAGTGGCAGGAATCAGAATAAAGCTTGACAAAACAAAAGAAAAGATAGGATTTTCATGGAACGTCCACCTCTATTCCCTTGACATGGAATAAATAGATTGACTAGAATTGAAGTGAATGCATTGTCCTAAGCAGGTTGGAAGTTTCCTTTCTAAAGTTTATTCAGATTACATACAAATGTCAGGTTGGAGGCAATGCGGGAAGAAACCCTGAAGATCATCATCATATATGACATATTAATTTTACAGATGAGGAAACTAGAGTTCAAAGAAAGGAAATCACTTGCCTCCATCACAGAGTTATAGGCACAGTTGGGACAAGAATCCAGCTTTCTTGCTTGGCGATCATCCTGTTTCCACTGCATTATACTGCTGTCATGATGAGAGGTTATTTATTCTTCAGTGAAAGTGTTATTGCTCAATCATGTCCAGCTCTTAGCAACCTCACGGACTCTCCTCTGTCTAGGCTCCTCTGTCCTAGGAATTCTCCAGGCAAAGATTACAGGAGTAGGTAGCCATTCCCTTCTCCAGGGGATCTTCCTGACCTAGAGTCTCCTGCTTTGCAGGCAGATTCTTTACCATCTGATGCACCAGGGAGCTGTCATGAAGATAGGGTTTATTTATTCTTCAGAGAGGGATGTTATATTCTTAGGAAGAAAATAATATTTGCTTTTAAATGAGAAAAACCTATTTGTTTTAGGAGGAAAGTGGTGTTACATTCATTGTCTGGTTTAAAAAATTTGCACTATATGATTCTGACATATAATTTCTAAGTATTATATAAGTTATATGAACAGATAAGAATATCTATCAGGAAATTTACAAAGGTTGTTCATTTGTCCCAAGCCAAATTCTCTTATGTTGGTAGCCCTGATACCTATGTTCTCATTTCAGATCTGTCAATAGGTACTATCATTGACTTTGAGTAGGTAGGTACTACATTTTGTCATCTGGCCCGTGGAAGGTAGATTAGTACATCTCTAAATAGTCATCCTCAACTCTAGCTGTAGACGCAGAGCAGTGGGCATGGTAGGGTGTGCAAACCTCTGCCCTACCCCTGTTGCTCTGGCTTAGGGCTCAGGGAACTGTATCTTGTGCAATTCCTCAGGTGCTTCTGATATATATCTGGGTTTAAGAACCACCTAGATAGGGTGTAATGTTTCTTCTGGCTCTAAACATTTCAAGTTTTTCAGTTGGAGCAGCATAATTTCTCATTGTGCATAGACTCTGAAGTCAGATGGCTTGAGTAAAAACCCAACTAAGCCAATTAACAAGTATATAACTAAGGCGATTTCCTTAATCTCTCCTAGCACAGTGTCATCAAATTGAAAATAAGGATAATTATAGTACCTACCTCAGGAGGAAAGTTTTAAGGACTACATTAACTAAGGCACTTCAAGTGTTTAGCACAGAATAGCTAAGGCCTTATCATGTTTTCTCTTTGCTTTATTCTCCTTTGCTCATCTTTAGTCTCCTCCTCCATCAAATAATTACTGGAAATAATAGTAGTGACCGTCCTCTATAAATATCAGTGTTTAGTAGACTTTCTACAATGATAGAAATGTTCCTCTAAGCTGTCCAGTGCTATAGACACTAAGCACTTGGGGCTATTACTTAAATTATGGCTAGTGTGCCTGTGGAGCCAGATTTTACATTTAATTTCATTTTAGTTAGTTTGAATGTAAATAGGCACGTGTTGCTCTTGGCCATAGTATTGGGCAGCACAGTTAAATAATGTCAGCCTCACAAATTTCGAGATTTACCCTGAATGTTCCTATCTTGCCCTTCCTGGCTGATGACTGGTCCAGCATCAACAATCACATCTAAACCATTTTGATCTGTTATATACGGTCCTAAATTGAGGAGCTGAACTTATATCCCTTATTTTTTATAATGAGATTTAGCTCTGTTTGTTGGCTTTGAATAGATTCTTGTAATCTCTATTGATTTTTCCTCTAGTTCACATTTTTAGTAAATTTTATTTAACAATCAACCAATTGTAGGCACCATAAGACATAGAAAGAAATAAGCCAGCTCTCCACCTTCAAAGATCCTATAATCTAGTAGTAAATGCAGTGTGAGTTTTTTTGTAACTAAGAAGTCTCTGACTCTGCTTCCACCTAGCAGGTGTCTTTGGGTGAGTCGTTTACATTTGTAAAGTGATATAGTCAAAATAAAGGAATTTACATCTAGAAGAGACCTTAGAATTGTTCTGATCTAGGGATAGTCTCTGTTTTATTAATGCCATTAGAAAGAAATATGGTTTTTAAAAGTCACGTGTCAAATATTGAATGTCAGCATAGGCTTTTCTGTAGCAGCAGAGTATGTGGTAGTTACCTGAAAGCTACAAGATGGTTAGCAAGAACAGGACTTGAAGAATGAGATCTAAAGTCCAAACGTAGCTCCTAAAACTAGAAGGAAAGCTTAGAAGTAATACAGAAAGGAGTTATTTCTCCACTGCTCTCCAGTAGCATATTGGGCCCTTACCGACCTAGGGAGTTCCTCTTTCAGAATCCTATCATTTTGCCTTTTCATACTGTTCATGGGGTTCTCAAAGCAAGAATACTGAAGTGGTTTGCCATTCCCTTCTCCAGTGGACCACATTGTGTCAGACCTCTCCACCATGCCTGCCCGTCTTGGGTGACCCCACACGGCATGGCTTAGTTTCATTGAGTTAGACAAGGCTGTGGCCCTAGTGTGATTAGATTGACTAGTTTTCTGTGAGTATGGTTTCAGTGTGTCTGCTCTCTGAGGCCCTTTTGTAACACCTACCATCTTATTTGGGTTTATCTTACCTTGGACGTGGGGTATCTCTTCACGACTGCTCCAGCAAAGTGCAGCCACTGCTCCTTACCTTGGACAAGGGGTATCTCCTCACCACTGCCCCTCCTGACCTTGAATGTGGAGTAGCTCCTCTTGGCCCTCCTGCGCCGGCGCAGCCACTGCTCCTTGGATGTTGGGTTGCACCTCTTGGCTGCCGCCCCATGATAGAAGCAAGGTCTGATGCTGTAAAGAGCAATATTGCATTGGGACCTGGAATATTAGGTCCATGAATCAAGGAAAATTGGAAGTGGTCAAACAGGAGATGGCAAGAGTAAATGTCGACATTCTAGGAATCAGAGAACTAAAATGGACTGGAATGGGTGAATTTAACTCAGATGACCATTATATCTACTACTGTGGGCAGGAATCCTCAGAAGAAATGAAGTAGCCATCATGGTCAACATAAGAGTCTGAAATGCAGTACTTGGATGCAATCTCAAAAACGACAGAATGATCTCTGTTCCTTTCCAAGGCAAACCATTCAGTATCACAGTAATCCAAGTCTATGCCCCAACCAGTAACGCAGAAGAAGCTGAAGTTGAATGGTTCTATGAAGACCTACAAGGCTTTTTAGAACTAACACCCAAAAAAGATGCCCTGTTCATTATAGGGGACTGGAATGGAAAAGTAGTAAGTCAAGAAACAGCTGGAGTAACAGGCAAATTTGGCCTTGGAATACGGAATGAAGCAGGGCAAAGGCTAATAGAATTTTGCAAAGAGAACGCACTGGTCATAGCAAACACCCTCACCAACAACACAAGAGAAGACTCTACACATGGACATCACCAGATGGTCAACACCAAAATCAGATTGATTATATTCTTTGCAGCCAAAGACAGAGAAGCTCTATACAGTCAGCAAAAACAAGACCGGGAGCTGACTGTGGCTCAGATCATGAGCTCCTTATTGCCAAATTAAGACTTAAATTGAAGAAAATAGGGAAAACAACAAGACCATTCAGGTATGACCTAAATCAAATCCCTTATGATTATACAATGGAAGTGAGAAATAGATTTAAGGGACTAGATCTGATAGAGTGCCTGATGAACTATGGACTGAGGTTCATGACACTGTACAGGAGACAGGGATCAAGACCATCCCCATGGAAAAGAAATGCAAACAAGCAAAATGGCTGTCTGGGGAGGCCTTACAAATAGCTGTGAAAAGAAGAGAAGTGAAAAGCAAGGAGAAAACGAAAGATATAAGCATCTGAATGCAGAGTTCCAAAGAATAGCAAGAAGAGATAAGAAAGCCTTCCTCAGCGATCAATGCAAAGAAGTAGAGGAAAACAACAGAATGGGAAAGACTAGAGATCTCTTCAAGAAAATTAGAGATACCAAGAGAACATTTCATGCAAAGATGGGCTCGATAAAGGACAGAAATGGTATGGACCTAACAGAAGCAGAAGATATTAAGAAGAGGTGCCAAGAATACACAGAAGAACTGTACAAAAAAGATCTTCATGACTGAGATAATCACGATGGTGTTATCACTCACCTAAAGCCAGACATCCTGGAATGTGAAGTCAAGTGGGCCTTAGAAAGTATCACTACGAACAAAGCTAGTGGAGGTGATGGAATTCCAGTTGAGCTATTTCACATCCTGAAAGATGATGCTGTGAAAGTGCTGCACTCAGTATGCCAGCAAATTTGGAAAAGTCAGCAGTGGCCACAGGACTGGAAAAGGTCAGTTTTCATTCCAATCCCAAAGAAAGGCAATGGCAAAGAATGCTCAAACTACCGCACAGTTGGACTCATCTCACATGCTAGTAAAGTAATGCTCAAAATTCTCCAAGCCAGGCTTCAGCAATATGTGAACCATGAACTTCCCGATGTTCAAGCTGGTTTTAGAAAAGGCAGAGGAACCAGAGATCAAATTGCCAACATCTGCTGGGTCATCAAAAAAGGAAAAGAGTTCCAGAAAAACATCTATTTCTGCTTTATTGACTATGCCAAAGCCTTTGACTGTGTGGATCACAATAAAGTGTGGAAAATTCTGAAAGAGATGGAATACCAGACCACCTGACCCGCCTCTTGAGAAACCTGTATGCAGGTCAGGAGGCAGCAGTTAGAACTGGACATGGAACAACAGACTGGTTCCAAATAGGAAAAGCAGTACGTCAAGGTTGTATATTGTCACCCTGCTTATTTAACTTCTATGCAGAGTACATCATGAGAAACACTGGACTGGAAGAAGCACAAGCTGGAATCAAGATTGCCGGGAGAAATATCAATAACCTCAGATATGCAGAGGACACCACCCTTCTGGCAGAAAGTGAAGAGGAACTAAAGAGCCTCTTGATGAAAGTGAAAGAGGAGAGTGAAAAAGTTGGCTTAAAGCTCAACATTCAGAAAACGAAGATCATGGCATCCGGTCCCATCACTTCATGGGAAATAGATGGGGAAATAGTGGAAACAGTGTCAGACTTTATTTTGGGGGGCTCCAAAATCACTGCAGCCATGAAATTAAAAGACGCTTACTCCTTGGAAGGAAAGTTATGACCAACCTAGATAGCATATTGAAAAGCAGAGACATTACTTTGCCAACAAAGGTCCATCTAGTCAAGGCTATGTTTTTTCCAGTCGTCATGTATGGATGTGAGGGTTGGACTCTGAAGAAAGCTGAGCGCTGAAGAACTGATGCTTTTGAACTGTGGTGTTGGAGAAGACTCTTGAGAGTCCCTTGGACTGCAAGGAGATCCAACCAGTCCGTTCTTAAAGAGATCAGCCCTGGGTGTTCTTTGGAAGGAATGATGCTAAAGCTGAAACTCCAGTACTTTGGCTACCTCATGCAAAGAGTTGACTCATTGGAAAAGACTCTGATGCTGGGAGGGATTGGGGGCAGGAGGAAAAGGGGATGACAGAAGATGAGATGGCTGGATGGCATCACCGATTCAATGGATGTTTGAGTGAACTCTGGGAGATGGTAATGGACAGGGAGGCCTGGTGTGCTGTGATTCATGGGGTCACAAAGAGTCAGACACGACTGAGTGACTGAGCTGAACTGAACTGAATACAGAAAGGAGCCCTGCCATCAAACCTATTGATATCAATATATCAATGTCAATCAAGGTGCATATTTAACTATAGTTATTCACAGGACTTTCAAAAAGACATTTGGCTATGGGCATTTAGCTGAAATTAACACCCAGCTATTCTTTTTTCCAGAGAAAAAGAAACTGTTGCCCATGCCTCTGAGAACTGCTTTCTCAGTACAGGTTCCCTTCCAGAAGCAGAGGCAGGCCTGAGCTGTTTAAATCACAATGTTTATGGGTGAACCTAAGAGAAGGGATCTTTTCCTCTACAGATAAATGAGGCTTTCAGGGTCACTTTCTGAGATGCTGATAGATTTAAGAAATATTGGAGGACGATGAAGGTCTTTACAATGGTGCAAAAATCAATAAAGTTGACATAGCAGTATATTTGTGTTCAGTTTTTCTACTTATGAGGTGAATTTATCACCTTGAAATATGGACTTTCCCCCCCAAAGGGACATACTTGAACCAAAGAGATAGTACCTGCCCAACATTTTACAGTGTGAATATATTTCCCCCAATCAATGAGAGTTTATGTTTTTAAAAAATATATAGAAGAAGAAGAAGAAAAGAAATACCAGGCTCTATTAATTATGCAGGACAAAGGCATTCAGCTTTGCTCTGATTCTCCTAGGACTTCTGCATCCTCCAGTGAAATGGCAGTCTCCTTTAAAGGGTTGTATTAATTCTTTTAAGTCTCCGGGGTGCTGTCTAGGAAGTTAACATCTTTTGTACCAGATACTTCTTTCTCCTCTTCATATCAGTGAGAGCAATTGGAATAAAACTGACATCGGAGTAACTGTCTTACATTCCCAGGAACCTGTTTTGCCTTCCTGTTCTTCTTGTTATTTTTAGCAGCTTGTCAGGACAAGCACAGTTCTTCAATCAACATGTCTCCAGCAGTGGGCATCATGCCCTGGCTTTCCAGGCAGCTTGTTAGGGGCATTACTGTGATCAGCCTCCAGAACAAAACAGGCCCATATTTTCTGTTTGAACTGATGATCATTCATTGGCTGTTTCTCTGCAAGCCTGCTGTAAATTACAGCAGCTTTCCTTGGATTTGTCTGTTACAGTAAAAACTGTAATCTCATCTTAGGTAAGTCTAGGCATTCTGAACTGACTGAGAGACATAGAAATCTGGCTCCCAGGTATTATCCTAGCTCAAGCATCCTCTATGTCAGAGGAACTCAGCACCTGGCCTCAGATATATGAGGTAGGCTCAAAAGTTATAAGAGTGAGTGGGTACAGGTGCCAGAGGAGAGGCAGGCTACCTATCTGTCACCATGCCTCCAAGGGAATGCACTCCCCCACCCACCCAGTTCATGATAAATCCCAAGGCTTGCTGGATTCAGAAGTAGTTTATTGGCTACCTATATATAATCTTCTTTGAGGAAAGATGATTTAACCTGTACCTGAAATGGACATCTGGGATGTAGAGGGTGATGGGGAAAAGTAATACAAATGTATCATAGAAAAAAAAATCAATACTGAAATCTAAGTCTTACTCTTATATTCTCACTGAGTTTATTTCCTTTCTGCCTAAAAAAGGAAAACTTCTTATACTCCATGTGCATCTGTCCGTAAAACCTTACCCGTCACTCCCAACCAACCTTGGCTATGCTCCTTCCTGCAGTGTTGTAGAACATCTTCAAGAATTAAAGAATACAAAATCCTAAGTGGAATCCATTGGGAGAGAGAAGAAAAAACAGTGTTTTGTTTTGCTTTTTTTAAAAACTCAGAACAGCCAATTCATTTAGTTGTTATATGCTTGTACGCTCTGTATAGTGTGTTCCCAGCAAAGAAAAGACCTAGAGATTATTTGTTCTTTATGTTTCCTGTGCCCCCTGCATATCCCAGTTCCTTCTCCTTTCTGTGTTACCACCACTTAATTAATATCGTTCCTGCTAAGAGAGCCTTCCAAGACTTTCATCCTATAAATAGGATCCTGGCTCTCCAGAACACATTGATCATTCTTGCTGGTCTCTTGATACATGCCAACATGAAACACTGTTTGCATTTTCTCCAGATGTTTAGGTTTTAATTACCATACTGTATGTGGCACTTTCTAAATAAGCATGTGATTATTGACTTGTTGCCTCTTCCTTTTATATCCTGGGCTTAATTCCTCTTGTCATTTGCTTGGGTGGTCTATATCATGTATATATGTAACCTTTTCCTGGAGAAGGAAATGGCAGCCCACTCCAGCGTTCTTGCCTGGAGAATCCCATGGGCAGAGGAGCCTGGCGGGCTACAGTCCATAGGGTCACAAAGAGTTGGATATGATTGAAGTGACTTAGCATGCATGTGACCTTTTGGGACAGAAAAGAAGTGTGCTTGGCAGTGTCCTCATCTTCTCTTAGGAAGAATGATGAAATTGTTGAATCAGGACCTAAAAGATGTTGGACGTTTTAACATGCTGCTTTTGCATTTAACAGATAGGGTAACTGAATCTTGAGAGTTTAGTATCTTGCCTGAGGCTGCATGCAGCTGGCAAATAAAGAACAAAGATGATTAAACCTTTAAGTGGTAGTCGCTCAGTCATGTCCCATTCTTAGCAGACCCCATGGACTGTAGCCCACCAGGCTTCTCTGTCCATGGGATTCTCTAGGCAAGAATACTGGAGTGGGTTGCCATTCCTTCTCCAGAGGAATCTTCCCGACCCAGGGATCCGACCCAGGTCTTCTGCATTGCAAGTAGATTCTTTACTGTCTGAGTTAAAGTCATCCTCAAATGCCACCTATTTCATAAAACTGAATCAATTCTGCTAACAAAACTTTCTCACTCCCCCGATCTCCCAGGCATCTGCTTCTGTTTCTAGCACTTCTCTCTCCTGATTATAATTGTTCTTGACCCTGTGTAATCACCCCTTTAGAACGCAGGGTCCTAGATGGGATATTGTGACTTGATCCACTTTCTTGTCTCTAACAATCAGAACACAAGGTTTTGGGGTCCAGTCATACCCAACACATGGCTGAGGATTTGAATTGAACTTAGGTGGGTTTTGGACTCCTAGGCTGGATCTTGAAAAGAAAAATACAGTGTAAAACTAGCTTTGACTCATTGATTTTCTCTAATTATAAAATTAATTTTCTATGTAAATAAATAAGGACAGTTAAAAAGAAAAAAAAAATCCCTGTAGGTTTTAATAATTTCTATGTCATAGTTTTATCTTTTTTATAATTATATATATATAATTTTATCTTTTCTAGCCAAGAAGAGCATGATTAATATTTAAAATTCCAGGACTTTGCATAGCACTCACTCGGCATTATCTGGTGAGGCCGAGGGGAGCAAGTGTATTGTATAATACATCAAAGGGGGTGCGTGGCATTTCCCTTGGCAGACAGACAACACTTGCTCATTCTACCCTAAGTCTTTTATCTGTCCCTTTGTATACAAGATCATGCATTTGCCTGTAATCTTTTAAAAAATAATGTATGTTTCATTCATAAGGAAGTACAATGCAGGAATCCAGAAACAGAACGGAAGTTGTATTTTCCAAACTTCAGTAGAAGTGACTTTTCTGTGGGTTTTTTTTTTTTTTTTTTTTGGAAACAAATACTAACTTGCCTGCATTTAGCCTGGGCAATGATGGCTAAAGGGAGTAAGGGAGAGATCACATCCTTTGATCCTTCCTGGGTTACAGCTGAGTGTTTATACTGTTTCAGTCCATCAAACATTGTTCTGTTCTTTTCTTGAGGCTTCAAAAATCAAATCCAAGAAAGCGTGCCGCATCTACATTTTTTTTCCTCTGGGTAATGTTCCAACAGTCGTCCAAACCCCTGGGTTTCAAATAAGCTACAGAATAATAAGTGTAAAGTGCTCTGTTTGAAATGGGCAGAGCGCCGGGAGTAGTGCCCACCTGCAAACTTCACTGTCACTCCAAGGTGGCCCTGGGGAGCCCTCTGGAACTCCTGGGATACACAGAACACAATGGTAAAACAGAAAGAAAAAAAGAAAAAAAATGAAACCACTGATCTAAGCCATTCTCCCTCTGTATGGGGAACTACACTTGAAACAGCCATATACTTCGTACTATTTTATATAAATCAAAGCACTTATGATAACACTCATAGATTGAAAAATCTTATCAAACCAGTCTATTTTAACACAGTGTGGTACAGAGTAAGTACACAGTTGATTTTTATTGACTTTTATCTCTAACACTAATTTAAAAAGAAAAGAAAAGAAAGGCAGATTTAGAATGTGCCTGGTTTTCTAGAACTTACCAGGTTAACTAGTAATTCACTGTTTTATTTCATGAAGCTTTAAGTAGCAATGCATATCATTTTGTTGTTCCTAGAAAGAAGCTTCTTGCATAAGTAAGATCATGTATTTATTATTCCTCATTTGTAAGATGTTGTGTCTATCACATATAATAAGTGTCTGATACAGTAAATATTAATTATGAACCACTGATCTAAAAGGAAACAACTAACTTATATCTGCATAAAGGTGAGTTTGTAATGTTGATGCTATAATTCAGAGTTTTATTAGCCATATTAAAGTAACTATCTAGATTTCAAGTAAGTAGAATGGTTATAAATACCCTGTAGTAAGTGTAGTGAAAGTTGCTCTGTTGTGTCCAGCTCTTTGTGACCCCATGGACTGTAGTGTGCCAGGCTCCTTTGTCCATGGGATTCTCCAGGCAAGAATATTGGAGTGGGTAGCTGTTCCCCTTTCCAGGGAATTTTCCCAACCCAGGGATCGAACCCAGGTCTCCTGCATTACAGGTGGATTCTTTACCATCTGAGCCACCAAGGAAGCCCTATAGATACCCAGAGGTCAACCATTTCTAAGTTTAGGTAATGCCTTCTAGGTGACTTTAGGTGGTATTTTTTTCCCAAAGAGGGGGAAATAGAACTCTGTCTTTTGGTGTTATTCCTTTTTAACAAATGTATTTAATGAGGGTAGAGATAGCCTGAATTAATCTGGAAATATCATAAAGTAAGAGTGATCTGGAAACTGTATGCTTCTTATACCAACAAATAGGTCTCAGAAGATAGTTTTTTCTGTGGGCCAGTGGACAGAAGTTTTCTCAAAAATGGAAAGAAATCTGTATCAGAGGCTGGTCATCCTTCAAATATGCCAAATAGGCTACCTGTGTAACCTTCTTTGGGGAGCAGATCTTTTTTTATTTAGTTACCTACCTCCTTATTTATTTATTTTTGACTCATCTTCTGTCCTTATTAGAATTCTTGTTCTCTGAAGTCTGACTGGCCTAATGTTAAATGCCCATCCATTACCCTTTTATGAAGGTCAGATGCATTATTTCAGGTTGATTCCAAGCTATACTGCGCTGTGGAAAATGGTCAGAGGTCTTTTCAACATTCTGGTCTGTTTGCTTCCTGCATACTCCCTGTGGTTTCTCAGAGGTTTCCATCAATTGGTGTTTGACACACTGTATCTAGAACATTTGTTTCTGGTGAACAGCCCTTGCTGCTCTCATGATGGATGGAGATGAATGCCCGCTGCTACAGGAAATGTGCCATATTTACTAGGGTGGGGATGTTTCACTCCAATATATCAGATCTACTCCAAGCTTTCTTTTGGTGCTGTCAGGAAAAACAGAGTCGATGTTGATGAATCTTTAATAAAATCACTATTTTTTTTCCTTCCCAGGAGAAATTAAGAGAATACCTCTAGCCTCAGGAGCTGGACTGCTTCCATTTAAACAATTCCTTTTTCTGACCTGACCTTCCTCTTGACCAAATCTTCTTTTGATGGTTTTTCCCTCTGTTCTTCTAGGAATCCACTTCTCATTGTGCCGGGTCCTTAGCTGCTAACATGTTTCTCGTTCTATAACCCTCGAAGTCAACTACTTACAATAGGTTTCACAGGACAAAATACCATAACTTGTTGGTACAAGATGGACTACGATCTTCACAGGCAAAAAGGCCTGTAGTACAGCGTATACAGTCTGATGCCTGGGCCAGAGCAGTCTCTTCTTTACCTGCTTGGGGTTGTGTGTGCTTGTTTGGGTACTGAAATACTAAGTGTCTCCATGATTGACAGCATCTCCCAACCAGGAAATGAGCATACCTGTTGTGGAGAAAAGGACGATTGCAGATGAATCCAAAAAGTATAGAATGGGGGAAAATAAAACAGCCTCAATACACTGTCTCTCACAGATAAGAGAAAAGTTATAGGAGGAAAGACACAGGCATTAAGCTCAGAGGTTAGTACAAAACATTTAGAAAACAAAATGCTGATGAGAGAAAGGTAGTAAAAGCACAGTCAACTCATAAGGTTGAAGAAAAAGAAATAATAAAATCATATGTATTCTCAGCAGTAGATTAAGAATGTCTTGAGATCTATGAGAAAGGAGGACTGGCTCATTCACTAGGAACTTATTAAGATTTTCAGAGGGAGTACAATTTACCTTTATCTCTCTGCTCTTCCTAAGTACTTTCAAAGGGGGAAAAGATGTTGATGGCTGTGGCCGAAATTGGTTTTTCCAGGAAGGAAAAACAATTTAGACTCAAGTGTGGAGGAGTAGCAGACCTCGATCCAGGCTCCCCAGCTCCCCAGTGGCAGATTCAAATATCATCGCCGCTGCCTGGGCTTAATGAACTTTTGTCCTTTTAATGCTGCCTCCCTTAGCTGCTCCCCATCCCTTTATGGAATGGGCTCTTCTATGTATGTGGACATCTGCTGGTTTCTGCACTTGTCAGGTGCTTCAACTCAGCATCTATCTTCAGTTACCATGGAGCTACACTTTGTCATTTGAAGGCAGTCATTGTGAATTTTTGCTTAGTAGAGTTGTGTCCGACTCTTTGCGACCCCGTGGACTGTAGACCGACAGGTTCCTCTCTGTCCATGGGGTTCTCCAGGCAAGAATACTGGAGTGGATTGCCCTGCCTTTCTCCAGGGGATCTTCCCTTTCTCCAGGGACCAAACCTACATCTCTTACATCTCCTGCATTGGCAGGCGGGTTCTTTACCACTAAGGCCATATGGGAAGCCCTAGAAGAGTCCTTAATCATGTGTAATAGTTAATCTAATACACCCTGAAGCTGGTCTGACTGACTTTAAATTCCAGCTAGGCCACATACTAGGTACGTACCCTTAGACAAGATTTCATTTGTTGGTTTGTTTGTTATTAACCTCACCGCAATACTGTTTCCTTATCTCTAAAACAAAATGATTGTGTCCATATCAAGAGTTATTGATAGTTAGGAGAAGAGTTATATCAGGTGAAGAACAGCAGTGCCTGACACATAGCAAGTAGTTAGTCTCATTGTTATCATTTTTATCTCTTCAAATTATATGGTCATGCCTGATGCTATCATCTGTCAACTCAGCCAATCTTTTTAAATGACTATATTGTGCCATATCTTTTTTAAGAACCAGGAAGCAGAATAGAAATAGAAGACTTTGTCTTTGCTCTTAAGGATTGTACCGTCTGGCAGAGGAGATGAGTATATAAACAGTCAACTACAGCATAGAAGTTATGAATCATAAGAGTTATGTACATAGAACTCTATTTTGGGGACCCAAGAAAGGCTTCACAGAGGAGCAAATATTTGTCAAAGGGGAAGGGAAAAAGAAGATGAAGAGTATCTTTCAGTGTATGTGTTGTGAGAAACCAGTGTTCACAGATCACAGCGCATACACAGCATTGATTGATTTGCAGATATTAAATAGATAAGTATGTACTTATTTTGACTATCTGTACCTATTTTCTATACATATATAAATGGAAATATAGATGACTATACTGACTAATCAAACCAAAATTAAAGTCCTCATGAGCCAATTAAATTAAAATTCTAACATAATAATAAAATTTTTACATTTATTATAAATTTTCACCTGTCTTTATAAAATCAATAAACAGGCAAGGATGACATTATTAAAATTGAATTAATAAAACTAAAATTTGCCTTATAAATTTGATATATTCAGTATTTATCTCAACTATTTATCAGACAGAACTATTGATGAGGTTTGGAGGTACACATTTAAGAAATCAATTGACATATTTTATTGAACACCTTGGCTTGTACTCAGTTCTTTGCAAGTGTTCAGTGTAGGTCAGTCACTCAGTCATGTCCGACTCTTTGCAACCCCATGGACTGCAGCTCACCAAGCCTCCCTGTCCAGCACCAACTCCTGGAGTTTACTCAAACTCATGTCCATTGAGTCGGTGATGCCATCTAACCATCTCATCCTCTGTCATCCCCTTATCCTCCAGCCTTCAATCTTTCCCAGCATCAGGGTCTTTTCAAATAAGTCGGCTCTTCACATCAGGTGGCCAAAGTATTGGAGTTTCAGCATCATTCCTTCCAATGAATGCTCCTGCTGCTAAGTCTCTTCAGTCATGTCCGACTCTATGCGACCCCATAGACAGCAGCCCACCAGGCTCTGCCATCCCTGGGATTCTCCAGGCAAGAACACTGGAGTGGGTTGCCATTTCCTTCTCCAATGCATGAAAGTGAAAAATGAAAGTGAAGTCACTCAGTCGTGTCCAACTCTTCGAAACCCCATGGACTGCAGCCTACCAGGCTCCTCCATCCATGGGATTTTCCAGGCAAGAGTACTAGAGTGGGTTGCCATTGCCTTCTCCGAATATTCAGGACTGATTTCCTTTAGGATGGGCTGGTTGGATCTCCTTGCAGTCCAAGGCACTCTCAAGAGTCTTGTCCAACACCACAGTTCAAAAACATCAGTTCTTTGGTGCTCAGCTTTCTTTATAGTCCAAGTCTCACATCCATACATGACTACTGGAAAAAGTGTAAATGTATTGGTGAATTAAAAAAAAAAAAACAGTGTGAACTTCACATTGCCCTTATGGAGTTTGCATTCCCTTTGTGAGGATGCACTTAACGAACAGTGCTGGATAGAACAGATGGATTATGTGGTACAGATGGCAAAGGCGCTAAGAATCTGGAGAGGACTGTAGTCTGGGATGATTAGAAAAACATCAGGAGAAGGCTTAGATTGACCAGTGAAGCACACCAGTATTACAGAGGGTCATGGCATTCACAACAAAAAAAGTACAATTATTTGTACCAACAATTATTGAGTGCTAGGCAGTAGATAACCACAGAGGTGGTGGCTCAGTTGTTAAAAAAAAAAAAAAAAAAATCCATCTGCCAATTCAAGAGACACAGGAGACTTAGTGACTTAGCATGCAGGCACAAGCAGGCAGTAGAAATACAAACATGCATACAGCAGGGCCCTGTCTGCAAAGACAGGCAGGTAGAGATGAGTATGGGGTTGGCATTGGTTTAGGCACTGTACCTTTGATTTTCTGAAATCTCAACAATCTGATTAATATATTTTATATGCCTTATTCTTCTTGCATCTTAGAAGTGCTCCTTACAATGCTCCTTTGACACACTGTTTATCCTAATCAGTCCAGTTCAGTCACTCAGCCGTGTCCGACTCTTTGTGACCCCATGAACCGCAGCACGCCAGGCCTCCCTGTCCATCACCAACTCCCGGAGGCCACCCAAACCCATGTCCATTGAGTCGGTGATGCCATCCAACCATCTCATCCTCTGTTGTCCCCTTCTCCTCCTGCCTTCAATCTTTCCCAGCATCAGGGTCTTTTCAAATGAGTTAGCTCTTTGCATCAGGTGGCCAAAGTATTGGAGTTTCTGCTTCAACATCAGTCCTACCAATGAACACCCAGGACTGATCTCCTTTAGGATAGACTGGTTGGATCTCCTTGCAGTCCAAGGGACTCTCAAGAGTCTTCTCCAACACCACAGTTCAAAAGCATAAATTCTTCAGTGCTCAGCCTTCTTTATAGTCCAACTCTCACATCCATACATGACCACTGGAAAAACCATAGCCTTGACTAGACAGACATTTGCTGACAAAGTAATGTCTCTGCTTTTTAATGTGCTGTCTAGGTTGGTCACAACTTTCCTTCCAAGGAGTAAGCGTCTTTTAATTTCATGGCTGCAATCACCATCTGCAGTGATTTTGGAGCCCAGGAAAATAAAAAGTCAGCCACTGTTTCCCCATCTATTTGCCAGGAAGTGACGGGGCTGGATGCCATGATCTTAGTTTTCTGAATGTTGAGCTTTAAGCCAACCTTTTCACTCTCCTGTTTCACTTTCATCAAGAGGTTTTTTAGTTCCTCTTCACTTTCTGCCGGAGGGGTGGTGTCCTCTGCATATCTGAGGTTATTGATATTTCTCCCGGCAATCTTGATTCCAGCTTGTGCTTCTTCCAGCCCAGCGTTTCTCATGATGTACTCTGCATAGAAGTTAAATAAGCAGGGTGACAATATACAGCCTTGACGTACTGCTTTTCCTATTTGGAACCAGTCTGTTGTTCCATGTCCAGTTCTAACTGTTGCTTCCCAATCTGCATACAGGTTTCTCAAGAGGCAGGTCAGGTGGTCTGGTATTCCCATCTCTTTCAGAATTTTCCACAGTTAGCCTAATAGTTGATTTTAAAAATATAGGAAACTTATTAAATACTTAGGAGAGCACCCAGATCAGGGGAGTAGGTGCATATTGGGGGATGATGGTGAAATGAGAAGAATGGAGTGAAACATGGCCATAAGAGAAGCAGTCTAAATAGTCAAGGGGGCTCAGTCAGGTCCTTCTGATTCGGGGGATCTGCAGGGAATGTTGGTGTTTCAATTAGTAGTTGTTCATCTTTTTTGCCACTACTTTTAAAAAGGGGCCAAAAAGTCTCTTGGAAAAGCAGCAATAATAAATGCTGATGCTTTCCTCTCCAGTAACCCCAATTTCACAAGGATGATTGTAGCTTTAGGAGCCAAACCACCCATCCAGCTTGACTCACATAATCAGCGTGTTTGAATTCCGGAGGCATCTAGGAAAAGAGCCAACTTCTGCTGGACTTCGCTGGTGGCTCAGGCAGTAAAGAATCCACCTGCTGTGCAGGAGATGTGGGTTCGATTCCTGGGTCAGGAAGATCCCCTGGAGGAGGACATGGCAACCCACTCCAGTATACTTGACTGCAGAATCCCATGGACAGAGGATCCTGGCAGGCTACAGTCCATGGGGTCCCACAGAGCCACACACAATTGAGCGACTAAGCACATCTGCTGGGAAAAAAGACACTGGACCTCAGGAAGACACTTGTCCGATACGAGAAGCAGTCTGTTTGCTTTTGAAACCTTTTGTGGTGTGTTTGTGTGTACGCACCTCTTATGGTTTATGACTGCGTTATTTAACCATCAGATTTACATGTTTTCTCAACTGGTTACTGCTGTCTCTGTTTCCAGGGCCCAAGCCCTTCCTGCTTCTATTTGGAAGTGCATTACTGACATTTACAAACTCCCATGGAGGACTCAGTCAATTACCACCATAGAGGCCCATTGTTCCAAGAGAGTTGACCTTTACCCCTAGGCACCAATTAAAATCTATTGCTTCTTACCCCTGCAGTGCTTGCTGTAATTCTGGCTCCGTGCCTGGTATAATTGGTGGGATGCTTTCTTCTTAGATGAAGAATCTTGTTTTTCCTCCCCAAACCCTAAGACGTTGACTTGTGAATGGAAACGTATGTTTTCTCTGGAAGAAAAAGAAGCAGACCCCCAGAGTTAACAAGTTTTCAATTCAATCACCTTTTGTGTCAACACAGAAGAGGACCCTAAGTAAATAAAATAATTAGGCAAAAATTGGGACATTGCCTGCAGGTTTACTCTAGACCCACATGTCAGCAGAGCTCACCAATTACTTCAAGATGGAGATTTGTTGCTAATTGCGGGGCCGTTCTGCCTTAGGCATAGTTGGCCTGTTCCATGGCAGGCTGTCAGAGGGACTGAAGCCCCAGAGTGCAGACGTCAGGCACAGAGCCCTCTGCACATTAAATTATATGTATTACTAGTGCATATCCAGGATGGTAGCCTTTTAGGTAATCTTAAATTTCTTTCTTTCTTTAATGGAATGTGAGATCAGGGCATTTAGAGCCAGAGTAGTTTGTCAGATCACAGATGTTCATCATGAGAAGATTGATATCTCTGGTCGACAATAGCCTTAAGATGTGCTAATTTAACTGAATAAACTTGATAATGTATTCAGAGGTTTATCATCTCCTTTGTAATTATTTCCACTCTTGACTTCTATTTCCTCCATCTTCTGTTGTGATGGAGGTGTGATGCTACTGACATTTTGATGAAGTATGAAGCCAAATTCTACCAAACCAGTTATTTTAGTAGAAATGGCCATCTGTAAACACAGTGGCCCAGGAAGGAGTCTCTCTGTACTCACATTGAGACAAGAAGTCCTGATTTGCTAGAAGTAAATGGAGCTTGAAATTTGCCTCTCATTGTTCAGTTTGAAATTCCAGATCTAAGCAAGTTGAAGTTGGACAGAAAGCACCATCCTCTTCTTATAGAAATAGCCACTTTCTCCCACCTTCTCCCTGCACTGCTAGTGCAAACAACCAGACAGAAAATGAAATTAATTCTTTGATTTGCAGAAAGGAAAACGGTTCCCACAGTTTTATTATCCTCCCCCATTTCCCCTGTCTTTACTAGTTGAAATTTTATAGACTCGTGAAGATTATACTTGTATGAGGGCTTAAATTTCCCAGGAGCTACAACACTGTTTTTCCCACTTCAGAGGTCTTGGTAGAGCCCAAGAGTCTAGCACGTTGAGTGGGGATCATCTGGATCCCTGGAGGGCCATGTGAGCATCCCATTTCCCAGCAATCAATGGGAGCTGGTTAAGTTCATATGATAAAGCCCAGAAGATTATCCAGCCCAAACCATTTGGCTCCATTTATTACAAAGTTTCACCCATGGTTCATTATGTTTTTCCTATATAAACCCAACTTGGGGGAATTACAAAGAAGTCTGAAATAAATACATAGGCGAGAACAGTGTTGAAATTGTATATTACCTGTCTACAACTGCTTAGTTCATTTCTCCTTTCATTTCCATCCCTTCTTCTCACCCTCCCTCCTTTCTTCTTCCCTTCTTTGTGCCCATCTCTCCTTCCTTCTCTCCCAAACCTCATTTATATGAAAGAGGGAGTAATGAGAACACTTTATATATTTAAAACAGAATAGGTTTTCAAAATGTTTAGATAAATGTGTATGTGTGTAATCATCTCATCTTTACAAAAACTTTGTGAGGTAGGGATAGGAAAAGTTACATTATTTTACATCTGACACCCAGTTAGTAACTGGTAGTCTTTAACTAGACTTTGCATTTTGGGTCTGTATTTATTCTCTCTTAGTTTACATTTTCCAAACATTGCTGCAGTTTTCTAGTCTAAGGCTAAGTGCTGATTCCTCTGTAGAACTTTAATGAATTTCATGTATTAAATATGAATTATATAATCCCAGATAAAATGCAAAGCACAGAGCAAATGTAAAGGCAAAACCATATGTCATATTTTAAGTCAACTTGTATAAAATCATCCAGCCTCCAGCTTATCATTTCTTGATAGCAGCCTTGACAGCTTTACAGGATAACCTGATGTCTTAAAAAATCTGACAAAGATTCCACATAGAGAGTCCTTATTTTAACCCCAGGTTCTGGTAATGGCTCCCAGGAAGAACTCAGTCAATATTTGCTGCTAAAAAAAACAAAACAACAACAACAACAAAACTTAAGCAAACAATAAATGAATGAATGAATGAATGAATGAGTAAGTAAAAGGAAATTGAAGAATTTTTTTTCCCTTAGTATCTCTAAGGTTAGAGGTGCCAACAATAATCAGGATAGATTTGCTATGGCAGGAGGCTGGACGGTGACCCTTACAGTACTTTCCTCCTCTGTCATACAACTCCTGTAATGGGCATTATCCCTCGCCTGGCCTCTGAGCTTCCCTGGAGGCCCAATAGGCCTTCTGTGTACTTACAATTTATATCATTCTGGGTGGTTATTTTCTACCAGAAGGAATGCAGATCAGAAACGCACCCATCCCATGACCATATCCATGACCAGTGACATGAAGAATAAGGCAACCAGCCAGTTTGGGGCATAGGATCTGCTTAAAGGTAGATTCCATTGTCCTGAATGATGCTCTTTGGAGAAATCACAACTGAGCAATGGTCCTTCCGTCACTGCAGGCATACACTGCCGTGGACTTCTTCTTCTTCTCGTAGAGCTTCATTCATGGGTTCTGATTAGACCCGTGACCCCATCATTGCCTTTAATCATTGAACTACTATACCATCACTGAATCTCTAGGTACCCACTTCTTCTGTAGGAGCCACATTTTTTTAGAAAAGAGACTCTCTTCTTCCAGGCAACTTCTTCTATACCATCAGTGAGAAACAAAAAGTATTATTTACTCTTCTATGATTGGGCACATGGACCCTCATAAATAAACCTCTTGCACCCAGCCACAATGTTTTCTTTCTTTTATTCTATATCAAGTATACATGATTAAAACTGTGAGAGGGAGAAATATGAAAGGAAGTATTAGAAAGGCCATTGTTTAAATTATACCTAAGTTGAGAGCAAAAGGAGAAGAGGGTGGCAGAGGAAGAGATGATTGGATAGCATCACTGAGTCAATGGACATGAACTTAGGCAAACTCCAGGACATAGTGAAGGACACGGAGGCCTGGCATGCTGCAATCCATGGGGTCGCAAAGAGTTAGCCATGACTTATTGATGAATAACAGCTAGTTATAACCGGAAACTTCCCTTAAGCCTCTTAAATTAAGTGGTGTTTGAAGTAACCCAGACTCACACTTTTCAAAAAAATAGTAGAACAACAACAGTGCATACTTCTCAAGTCGGTGATTGTAATAAACTATAAGCTGTAAGATATGCACATGTGAAATGTGCTGAGAACATTCCCACGCATGATGATAGTTGATGCAGAAAGGAAACAAAACAAAACTTTCAAACCAGGGTAACTGCCATTAGTGACATTTTATGCTGAGAAAACTAAGGCTCAGAGAGTGGCTTGTCCAGATTGTGTAGCTGATACTTACACAAGGACTTGACAACATGGAAATTTTCCTAAGCTTTTTGCTTAACATTTACCCTCCCTGAATATTAACTAAAGAGTATAATCTCCCTAGGGCCACAGTTATTTCCTCTAATTGTGCATGTGAGATACTTCCTTCTGCTCAATGAAGCAAGAGCAGTAACAATAATTCTATTTTTGGCCATTTATAAAGACTACTGTGGTTTCCCCGGTGGCTCAGACGGTGAAGAATCTGCCTGCATTGCAGGAAGCCCAGGTTCAGTCCCTGGGTCAGGAAGATCCCCTGGAGAAGGGAATGGCTACCCACTCCAATATCCTTGCCTGGAGAATTCCATGGACAGAGGAGCCTAGTGGGCTACAGTCCTTGGGGTCGCAAGGAGTCAGACACGACTTCACAACTAACACACATTCATCCACCACACTGTGGCCTGAATGTTCTAGTGTCTTTGGATTTCTCTATGCATATATATGAAAATACTTGAAGATATGTGCACTTGTCTTTCTGAGATTCATAGGAAGTAGTGGCTAAATTAGTACTGCTGCTAAGTTGCTTCAGTCGTGTCCAACTCTGTGCAACCCCATGGACGGCAGCCCACCAGGCTCCCCCGTCCCTGGGATTCTCCAGGCAAGAACACTGGAGTGGGTTGCCATTTCCTTCTCCAATGCAGGAAAGTGAAAAGTGAAAGTGAAGTCGCTCAGTCGTGCCAGACTCTTAGCGACCCCATGGACTGTAGCCTACCAGATTCCTCCGTCCATGGGATTTTCCAGGCAAGAGTACTGGAGTGGGGTGCCATTGCCTTCTCCGAAATTAGTACTGAGATACCTAAATCTCAGCATATATGAGAATCATCTAGAGAATTTGTTAAAATTGTAGACTCTGAGGGCCTCTTTCAGAAATTCTGGGTCAGAAGCTCTGAGAATCTGCATTTTCAAGCCAGGCACCCCCTGCCATCCCTCTGCCTATAATTCTTTTGCATATGGACCTAGGGTCAGGCTTTACTGAACAGAGATGAACTGTCCTGACAGTAACATGTCATTTTTTCAATGAATCTCTTGGTTTTGTTTTTCTTTATAAAAATAAGTAGGTAAAATTCTTAATGTTGGTGTTGCTAAGTCGCTTCAGTCGTGTCCAACTCTGTACGACCTGATAGACGGCAGCCCACCAGGCTCCCCCGTCCCTGGGATTCTCCAGGCAAGAACACTGGAGTGGGTTGCCATTTCCTTCTCCAATGCATGAAAGTGAAAAGTGAAAGTGAAGTCACTCAGTCGTGTCCGACTCCTAGCGACCCCATGGACTGCAGCCCATCAGGCTCCTCCATCCATGGGATTTTCCAGGCAAGAGTACTGGAGTGGGGTGCCATCGCCTTCTCCAAGTCCATGACTATAAAACACATGTTATGTATTTGGAACCAGCTGCCCTCTACTGGACAGTGGAAAATTTGATATGAAATTAGATTGTTTCTCTCCATGTGTCCCTTTGACATTAAGACTGGGCTCCTTATGCCCCTAGCAGAAAGACAGCTGTGGTAGGCACTCGGCCACTGTATGGAATAAACGTCCTGAACACACAGATGTATTTGGGGCATCTCTGAGATTTAAGGAAGTGATGAAACCCAGTCTCAGGAGTGGATTAGGAAAGCTCAAGGCGCAGGTGGCATGGTGCCCTTCTACTCTTCTACCGGAGAATGTAGTGGAGGGGCTAGAATAAATCATTCACAGAACAGCTTACTAACAATGTAACTTTGCAGAGGTGCGGGAGGCTGCTTTTATAGTATTTTCTAAGATGTTTGATAACCTCAGGGAGGGGAGCTTCTCGAAATTTTATTTTTTGAGAGTTCCACTCCATTATTCCAGAATTCTAATTCCATTCCTTTGCACGGCAAGTGACTCTGTCTTGGTATGAAACACAGGCAGCCCACACAGGCTTATTAGATACAAACTGCTATTCAAAGATCCCATGAGAGAGCTACATGAAAAAATGCAGGTGTTTTTTGAAAAATGAGTTTGGGAATAAATTCTAACACGTGCCGTGGCCTTCAGGAAGAGTGAAAAGAGGGGTTATCATTGCTTTGAGATTGGACCAGTGAAAGGGTAATTTTAAGGAAGCATTGATATGTGAACTTTCATCTATCACTGAACTCTATCTAACTTTTCCACCTTCCAAGAAAGAAGAATGGTAGTAAACATGGATGCTTTTTATTTCATGTCTACGAGATCTCTTCTTCCCCACCCAATAACACTAGTTAAGCAAAATGTATTAAAACACACACACACACACACACACCATTAACAAGGGGAGAAGATGACTCTTGTTTGAAAAGAGATATGAATGCACAGAGAGGGTTCTCTCACTTTCATCCAGGGCTGGGTGCTCAGACCAGCCTACCAAAGAGATTCTCAAGATTTTGGTCACAGTGAAGGAGAGTTTGTGAAGGCTGCAGAATGAGTGGAAGAATAAATGCATTGGACACCGCCAGATGCTCCTTTTCTAGCCCCTTTCTTTGTACTCAGCAGCTCAGCCTTCCTCTGCCCCAGCATCTCCAAAGCTAAGCTGCCACTCATCTCTGCTTTGTGGTTTGGCCGTCGTGTCTTTCCAGTCCCTGCCTTTTGACAAGTGGAATTGAACAGGGCTGGCAGGGGGATCCTGGCAAGATGTGAGAGCTCCGTGGGAGACCAATACAGATAGGATCCCGCTGTCTTCTCAAAAGGGCAGCCTGACTGTCAAGTCTCTCAGCCAAGTGAAGAATGAGTTCCTCCGTCCCTGGCACCTCTGTCCCTTTGCCAAGGCCAAAGTCAAACTTCATTTCTGATGTCCAGGAACTTGGAAGACGCTGTTAGTCTGGGAGGATTTTTCCCTTTTGTTTTGTTTTTATGTATTTTTTTTAAATTGCATATCTACATAGCCCCTCCCTCCAAAGCAAACAAACAAACAAAATTAAAAAAAAAAAAAAAAAAACAAAGAAAGAGAGAAAGTGTAGCTTGGCTAGGAGAAAATTATGTAAAGAAGGAATCTGAGTCTGATGACCAAGCTGGAATCTCACATCTTGTTTTCTTTACAACTGGCTGTAAAATGGACAACTGCTTTGAAACCTCTCCGCTTCTCTCTGAACAAGTTCAGTATCCTTTTTATTTCCATTTGCTCTTCTGGTTTAACTCTAAAGTTTTGTAGGAAAACAGGAAGAAATACTGTGACTGCTGTATGTGGCAGCAGGGAAGGGACTCAAAGCATCAGGGGATGTGATAACTGTCCTCCCTGCTCTAGATGACGGGTGAAGAGTGGCTGGTTAAGAGTGTGGCTCCTGGAGGCAGCCAGCCTCCACCCAAATCCCAGCTTCAGTGGCTTTAGCACGTGTGCTGGAGGACATACTCCTCCGTGCAGTGGGGGAGATCACATGGATGAGGGGTGTGAATATGAAATGAAACAACACACTCTGTATACCTGGTATTAATATAATACTGTAAATAAACTATACCTCAATAAAAATAAAAAAGGAAATGACACAAATAAGCTGAACTGTGACTGCGCTTGAGTACAGACTGTATGTTAGACCCTCATCTTCTTTCAAGGTACTAGCTTTTTGCCTTTTGTAAGCTCAAAATCCAGTGGACATTTCGATTCGGATGTGCCCTTTGTGGGCAAATTCAAAGTGCAATTGAAAAGTAGATTTCCTCCTCACCATGGAAGATCATGTAGGGAGCTTTTGCTACAAGGGACAGATGGTCCTATTTTAGGCAATCATGAGGAGTGCTTGGACCAGTCTTGGAGAAAGCGAAGCCCAGAGGGGTTTGAGCCATTTCTTTTGAGATGCAAATAAAGTGGTTTTATTTCAGAACCCTGAACATCTTATTCCATCTAGAATATGGAGAAAGTACTAATTCTCCTTCATCTCAGGATCATTAAGAGAAAAATGCAATTGTATATCAAAAGACACTTTGACAGTTGAAAAATAAGGTTCAGATATACACAATCAATGATTTTATAGTTATTTGCAAGATGATTTTTTGGGAAAAATTTGACCATGGAGAAGGAGGATGTGTTTTATATGGAAGTTGAGATATGGACAATGTGAATGGGGAAAGTAAAAAGAAGTAGGAAGCAGATGACTGGAGGATTACATTTTGTAGTCATTGGGAAAGAGGCGGGGGGCTCAATTTTTGCAAAATTATAACAGGAAAGGACCGCCTATAATGCAGAAGGAATTTTAGAAAGAAAACAAAGACACCTAACTAGCGTGAACGCAGCAGAATCTTCTGGTTTTAATTACCACCCTTGTTAACAAAAGTCATCATCCATCACTTTGCCTTAAATATACTCTTCTCTGATGTACGTGCAAAGCCACAGTTTGGGTACCACTATTTCTTCATCTGTGAGTAGGGATAATACATGTATCCTGTTAGCTCATTATATGGTGGCAAGGACCAGGAAGTCACGAACACAGAGGGGCACATATTTATTGAATTGAACTACATATTCTAAAACTACATTAATACTATAATGAGGAAACTTGAGAGAGTGTGTGATTAATCCCTACAGGACAGGCTTTTGGAGGGCTGTTTGAAAGAGAAAATTTTTGAGCTGGAAATCAGACAATGGGAAGACTTTAAGAATGCTTTGATATTGAAAGATAATGAAGGAATCATTGCAGATGATGAAGGAGGCTATGGTGATGAGGTCTACTGTACATATTCTGCAAGTGACTTAACTCCAGAAACACGATTTTAACCCAAAGGCAGTTGAAGCTCAGCAGCTGGTATCTTATTGGCAGAAGAACACACGAAGATGGCAGGAGAATAGGCTTTTGTCATAAACTGCCTAGTGGAATCCAATTACTTGGAATTAATATCACAACCCTTGCAGAATGTTTCCAGGGAGCCTTAATGACTCCGAGTGGTCAGGACCTCCTTTTACATCTCAGTGAAAAGCCTGCAAAACTACAGCCAGAAATCAGCAGGCAAGAGAAGTCACTATTTTTGTATAGAGCTGCAAACTCAACATCTGAGCCCAAAGGGGAGGGGCAGACAATAGGGCCTTTGGGCTTTTGAGGTGGAGGTAGCAACCAGAGTCCCAGTGCTTAGTCAGTGAACCAGTTTATTATATCATGTCTTACGGACCATTTAAACTGAAGTTTACATTTTCAAAAGGGACAACTTCGTATCCAATGTTGTGGTTTGGTCTCTAGCCAGACACAAACATCAGGAGGAGAAAAGTGGTGTTGTTTTTTAAACATATCCAGCCCTGATCCTCCTGTGGGCTTCTAATGTGGAGCTGGTGGTAAAGAATCTGCCAGGTGGCACTCGCGATAAAGAATCGGCCTGCCAGTTCAGGAGATGTAAAAGATGCAGGTTCAATCCCTGGGTCAAGAAGATCCCCTGGAGGAGGGCATGGCAACCCACTCTAGTGCACTTGACTGGAGAATCCCATGGACAGAGGAGACTGGTGGGCTACAGGCCATGGGGCTCACAAAGAGTTGGACACAACTGAAGTGACTTAGCACAGCACACAGCAGCACACTACATCCTCCTAAGTGATGGAAACCCTGTCTCCCTTATTTGTTTCTTTTCTTCCTAAGCAGATCCATGTTAGCAAAAAAAAAAAAAAAAACTTTGGTAGTGTCATTGACCTACATTACACTACAAGTTAAGCAGCTACAGAAGTAATCTAAAGGGAAAGATGAGAAAGAAAGGGAAAGCTTGTTAGGTTCCCCTGAGTTAATCTCATTGTGCTTAATTTCCAAGAGAAGGATGGTAAACATATGTGCTTTTCTCGCATGCCTTTATTGATATTCTATTCAGGGATCTGAAAATTAAAATACAGTGTCTCAGCTCCACTTATAGCAGGATACTAAGTGAGTGGGACAGGATGTTGAAAAGAGCCAAGCAATTATGCATTTGTCATGGGTAATAGGGAAGGTGGAGTTTCCTTCTTTATTTAAAAGGCTTCCTCTCCCATCAAATAGGCTCTGGTCCCACAGGACTTTGCTTGCTGAATAATTTGTAGTTTCGGCATTGTTCTGAATACCCAAGTGTAGAGGTGACTCCATCAGACACTGTTTTCTTTATTTCCTGTAGATTATTGTGATATGCAAAAGATATATTAATAAGATAAAATAAAAACTAATAAATGCCATACCCAAATGCCACATGGGCACATAAATCAGTTTTCTGATGGCATGACTGTTGGGAACTCTGCATGACAAGCCAGTCAACAGGCTGAATGACCTTGAGCAACTTGTCTAATCTTCCTGGCATGTGGGAATAAAACAACATCATAGGATTTTTTTTTTTTTTAAGGAGTTAAACGGATAGTAACCTTAAGATCCCATGTAAATGCTGTGGGTCCTTACTAATTAACATACTGTAGTTTCTTTGATGCCTACTGCAATCTATTCTCTTTACCTGATCTTTATACTTTGTAAACTAAGTAGCAATTTGCAGCTGCTGGCTTTCTGCATGGGGGCCCTGAAGGTAATAGATTCCAAGACTTACCTCTTCAAGGAGTAAGTTAATCCTTTAAAATCTCATCATCCTTATCCTTCTGATACTTGTTTGATAACATCCTTTAATCTAACCAATTGATTTGTTATCTCTAAACACCATTTTCATATAATTTGCAGCTATGATGTCCATTAGCAAGTGATTACAGTGAGTAAACTTAAATGCTGTATATTGAGAAATAAAATGCCTTTTCAAGTTCTTTGAAAGGCCCAGAAGTGATAAATCTGTAATTCTTAGGAAGGCTTTAAAGGTTATGACAATTGGATCCTAAGGTTGATACAAATGGTTTTGCTGTTCAATATCTCATATTTATAGTTCTCACATAATCTTCGGGCATGAGTGAAAGGTCATTCTGGAAATATGAAATAACCAAGAACTATTTGCAAAAAGTATATATAAATAAGTACCCTTTTCATAGAGCACTTATATCCCATATCATGGGTTATCTATCTTTAGAAATAGTGATATTCTTTCCCAGAATGTCTACTTTATCTCTGAGTATATCTCTGTGTTGTGGGGTTGCTACAATATAGTATGTTTATTAAGAGATCCACATATTTGAATATCATTTGTGGGTGTGACATGCTAGGGGATTTTAGTGCTCTATTTAGCCAAATGTTCAGATAACTGAAGCTTATCTTTAGAAGGCGATAGTGCCTTCCCTCCTTTTATTTTACTTAAAAAGTTTTCAAAATTATATCCTCACCTTCCTTATTAAACAAAGCATTCTATATTCATTATTTCCTCATTATATGAAGCTTAAATGTATTATTATTCTTCCCAGTGGCTGTGGTATGTAAGTGTTATCTATCTCCTTTATTGATTATTTTTTTCCCTTTTCAGTAACCTGCTTCTCTTACTTCTGTTTATCATACAGAAGAACTTGTCCTTGGAAAAATAGCTTTCTCAAAGCTACATTCTTAAGGTTTCACTATGCTACTTTTAAAAGGAATTTTTGAATATGAAATAGAAAAAAAAATGAAAGTTTTGTAAAGACTTAAATTGAAACAATTATATTTTGATTAGGTGCTTATTAAAGCGAAGGACTTCTGTGAACCTCTGAACTTGCACCTTTCGTATTAACCTGTAGCATTTCTCTGACAAAGAGGCCCATTCTTTCTAAATGCCATCAATTTTCCCTGCCTGGCTTCTTATTCGCATCCTGTAATACTTTCAGATGCTGGTGTTTGCTTATTACTGATGCATCACTGTGAAACTTTAGCTTGATTCTCCCAATCTTCTAGGATGCAGATTTGCTAGAATGATAGCTATATTGGAAGTTCCTTGCAGAATCTTCAGAGTAGAGTCACCCAGTATATCTAAAGCAGAGAAGAACTGGGTACCTTCTGATGAAAAATAAAAAGAATCGGGAAGCATCTTCTTGCCCCTGCTTCCATCCTCCCTTCCTCCAGAATGGGTGACAGAACCCCACAGAAACGGGCCAGATTTCCATCATTGTGACATTGCTAGGTTGGCCAAGAGCCTTCCATTGAGAAAACAGCATGGCCCAGAGTCACACCACACACTCAACTAATGACACCCAGCTGAGTGAATGGCGTGCTTCCTGCTCTAGGGTAGGGATGTTAACAATGGGCTTCGAAGGGCAATGTAAAATATATCTGAAGGGAAGCACATGCGATCATGGGTTTTCAAATTGCTTTCAGGCCACTCAACTCTGTTTGTCAAGGTTTTATGGTCCTCTGCCAAACGCCCAGCCATGTCACAGACAAAGCCACACTCTTTAATTGAGCCATCACTTATCAACCATCTACTATGTGTGAGGTGATAGTCTGGGTATGGAATAAGGTGAGCAGGGTATATTTTCTCTATGTTAGCAATCTAGTAAAAGATGTATGTTATACCATATCGGAAATACTTAATTTCTAATTGATATGTCATGTAGAACACAGGTTTCCTTAAATAAAAGCTCATGGGAGGAGAATCTGACCCAGATTTCGGGTAGGCAGAGGGTTAGGAAAAGGGCTTCCCTGATAGCTCAGTTAGTAAAGAATCCACCTGCAGTGTAGGAGCCTGGGTCTGATCCCTGGGTTGGAAAGATCCCCTGGTGAAGGGAAAGGCTACCTACTCCAGTATTCTGTCCTGGAGAATTCCATGGACTGTATAGTCCAAGGAGTCGCAAAGAGTCAGACACGACTGAGCGACTTTAAGGCATTCCAGGGGAGTGATAAGTGGAATTAGGAAAATAAAGAGGATTCAGTTTATTCTTAGTGCAGGAGGAAAGAAAATCCATCTGGCTGAGCAAACAGCAGTGAGAAAGAACAGTCAAGGCTGCCAGACAGTCCGGAGAGTCACTTAGAGTTGTGGTTGGAGAAACTGGGTTATGCAAATCAGGGGTCAGATCATGAAAGGTTTTGGATACCATGCTGAGGATGTTAAATGCTATGCTGAAAGGGATAGGATTACATTGTAAATTTTAGACAGAAGATGAACACAATCATATATCTGTAAAGTCCTGGGGCAAAAGGCTAAGAGGTGGGAGGAGTTTTCACCCTGAAGAATTTTAAGAATTCCCTCATTCCTTCATTGCCTTTCCAAGATTCTGAGATGAAAGCTGTGTTTCCACTGCTATTAATAAAAAACTCTTTATACTTACTTAACATTTGCTCAGAGACTTCTGTGGAAGAATTTAGCTTTGGTGATTTAAACACAAAATTTCTCTGAATCTGGGAGTAGTATTACCTGAGCTTAGAGTTCAGGAAGATTGCAGGGGTATCTGTAGATGTTTTGCTTTCCTGAAACAAGGTGTTTGGGTGTGCAGCTAGTGTACTTTCCTTCCTCTCTTGTCCTGGGTGACATCCAAGGCACATGCAGGCTGGATCCATGACATCACTGACCTAGAAGTTTCTTCTTCTCAAGCGTTGTTTCCAGATGTCCAAATCTCAGAACGTAATCCTCCCTTGTCTGTTCTGAAAAACATTTCGCTATACGTTTTCTCCCAGAGCATGAGATTAATTATTTCCATACACACAGCTGTTAATTATGTATCCAAACTGCGATTGATGTGGCAACTTGCCGAATTAGTCCCCAGGCACACTGTCTCCATTTTTGAATAAGAAGAGATTTTCTTTGATGCAGTGATTATGACAAGTACTTTTCCTCTCTGTCTCTCACACATCAATTTGTTTGAATAACTTGCACCTTGCCCAACTTTCTCTAACAAAACATTGGGATTCTAAATGCTCTCCTTTTTTGACACTATTCCCACAAATTGGCCCTGTATCCTTCTCAATTTTAACCTGTAAGATAGGCTGACTGGTAAATGGTTGCATGTCAGTTTCACTCACAGAAATCATCCATACAGTAGATGTTTGGAGATTTTGATATGAAAAATGTCCTTGTACAAATCAACCATAATAAAAAACTTTCTCCACTAATTCTTCGCTGCAAGCCTAGATTGGGAACCAGGGAGAAGATGCGTAGTAATCTATCTCGTTGCATCCCTTGGCTGTTACCAATTCCGACAGATACTGCACTCTGAACCTCTTTTTGTCAGTGCTTCATAACTTGCAGAGAATGTTATACTCTTCCTACCTTATTCTCATCAATCAATAAACAATATACTAGCTGGAGAGAAGCCAAGATGTGTCATTGCGATAATGAGGCCTAAAGAGCTGATAGATGTTAGGGAAGAGATACTAGCATTTCCAGTACCCAGAACAGCTTGGATTCTAACAACCTTCAGCCATTGCTATCAAGAGGACAGTATCTAATTATTCAAAGGTACAAAGTATTGTGAGAGTGAAAGTCTGGCAGCAAGATTGTGTGTGTTTCTGTGTGTGTGTGTGTTGGTGAATGCTTATAAGCCTGTTATAATAAATGCACTAAGAAGTATAGAGAGGTGCCCCAACTTTGCATATTTCCTCACTATACAGTATTTCCCAAATAACTATCTGCTTCTTTTACAACATAAAATGTACTTGTTTGTAGAGGCATGGGTGTTTACAGGATTGATTTTGTCATCATAAATCATCTATTTCATCAAAAACTCTTATTTTAAACCCATGATTTTCACCTCTTGGCAAATTGTTTAAGTGTCTCCTTTTCACTCTTGCAAGCAAGTTGATTTCACTTTGGTGAACAGAGGTCTGGGCCTAAGGTCTGTGCTTCATTTTGGTTTCCACTTATCTTACAGACAGTGAGGCCCTCACGTGTGATCAGGTAAAGAGAGGTAACCCAGTCCTGCTAACCAGAAGGGACAAGATATCCCTGAATGAAGGATCGTTCTTCCTGTGTCACCTGCATTTATACCAGCAGGTCCTGCAGGGTTTTTGTTTGTTTGTTTTTAATTGTATAAAGTCAATGAGCACTACTTCATTGCCTGCTTTTCTCTAGAGGCAAATCCCCCCTGAAACCAAGCTTACTTTACCTCCTCATACTCTCTGTGCTGCCCCTTTGGCAGCACGTTTTCTAATCCTCTCTTCTAGAGCATCTATACCCTGTGTGGACTTTGTCTTCATTCTTGGGATGCTTACTTTCTATTTTAGAAGTTATAACCTACACTTCAGTAAAGAAACTGACAACATAAGGTGTCACGGGTCAGTAGCTTAGAGCCATACATCCCTCAAGTGCCTGAGTAACTAGCACATTGAATCTCCTCCACATTGTTGTTCAGTTGCCCAGTCGTATTCCAGCTCTTTGCAATCCTATGGACTACAGCATGCCAGGCCTCCCTGTCCCTCACCATCTCCTGGAGTTTGCCCAAGTTCATGTTCATTGCATCAGTGATGCCATCCAGCCAGCTCATCCTCTGATGCACTCTCCTCCTTCTGCCCTCAATCTTTACCAGCATCGGTGAATTTTTCGATGAGTCATCTGTTCACATCAGGTGACCAAAATACTGGATCTTCAGCTTCAGCATTGTCTTTCCAGTGAATATGCAGGGTTGATCTCCCTTAAGATTGACTGGTTTGATTTCTTTGCTGTCGAAGGGACTTTTAGGAGTCTTCTCCAGCACCACAGTTCAAAGGCATCAATTCTTTGGCATTCTGCCTTTTGTATGGTCCAGTTCTCACAATCATACACGATCACTGGGAAGACCATAGCCTTAACTATATGAACCTTTGCCGGCAGAGTAATGTCTCTGCTTTTCAACACACTATCCGGGTTTTTCATCACCTTCCTGCCAAGAAGCAATCATCTTCTGATTTCATGGCTGCAGTCACCATCCAGAGTGATTTTGGAGCCCAAGAAGAGGAAATCTATCATTATTTCCAACTTTCCCCCTTCTATTTGCCATGCAGTAATGGGGCTGGATGCCGTGATCTTCATTTTGTTAATATTTAGTCTTAAGCCTGCTCTTTCACTCTCCTCCTTCACCCTCATCAAGGGTCTCTTTAGTTCCTCTCTGCTCTCTGCCATTAGAATGGTATCATCTGCCTATCTGAGGTTGTTGCTGTTTCTCCCACCTGTTTTGACTCCAGCTTGTAATTCATCCAGGCTGGCATGTCTCCTGATGTGCTCAGCATATAGGTTAACCAAACAGGGTGACAGCAGACAGCCCTCTTGTCATCCTTTCTCGATCTTGAACCAGTCAGTTGTTCCATACAGGGTTTTAACTGTTGCTTCTTGACCTGTATACAGGTTTCTCAAGAGGCAGGTAAGATGGTCTGGTATTCCCATCTCTCTAAGAGCTTTCCACAGTTGTCATGATCCACACAGTCAAAGGCTTTAGCGTCGTCAATGAAACAGAGATAGATGTTTTCCTGAAATGTCCTTGCTTTATCTATAATCCAGCGAATGTTGGCAATTTGCTCTCTAGTTCCTCTTCCTTTTCTAAACCCAGCTTGGACATCTGGAATTTCTTGATTTGCATAATGCTGAAGCCTAGCATGCAAGATTTTAAGCATGACCTTACTAGCATGGGACATGAGTACAATTGTCTGATGGTTAGCACATTCTTTGGTGTGAATTGGGATTTGGGAATTGGGAGGATGACGGACCTTTTCCAGTCCTGTGGCCACTGCTGGATCTTCCAGATTTGCTGACATAATGAATGCAAAACCTTGATGGCATCATCCATTAGGAATTTGAATAGTTCTTCTGAAATTTTATTGCATCCACTAGCTTTATTAACTGGAGAAGGCAATGGCACCCCACTCTAGTACTCTTGCCTAGAAAATCCCATGGACGGAGGAGCCTGGTAGGCTACAGTCCATGGGGTCGCTAAAAGTCGGACACGACTGAGCGACTTCACTTTCTCTTTTCACTTTCATGCATTGGGGAAGGAAGTGGCAATCCACTCCAGTGTTCTTGCCTGGAGAATCCCAGGGACGGGGAAGCCTGGTGGGCTGCCGTCTACGGGATCACACAGAGTCGGACACGACTGAAGTGACTTAGCATAGCATAGCATAGCTTTATTAACAGAGGTGCTTCTTAAGGCCCACTTGACTTTGCACTCCAGAATGTCTGGCCCTGGGTGACTAACCACACCATTATAGTAATCTGGTTCATTAGGATCTATTTTTATACAGTTCTTCTGTGTATTCTTTTCATTTCTTCTTGATCTCTTCAGCATCTACTAGGGCTTTACCATTTTTATCCTTTATTGTGCCCATCTTTGGGCAGAATGCTCCCTTGATATTTCCAGTTTTCCTGATGAGATCTCAAGTCTTTCCCTTTTTGTTGTTTTCTTCTACTTTTAAGCATTGTTCACTGAGGAAGGCCTTCTCATCTTCTAGCTATTTTTTTGAACTCTGAGTTTAATTGGATATACTCTTCCCTCTCTCCTTTGCTTTTTGTTTCTCTTTATTCTGATATTTTGTAAAGCCTCCTCAGATAACCATTTCGGCTTCTTACTTTTCTTTTTCTTTGGGATGGTTTTGTTCACCCCTCCTGTACAATATTACAGATCTCTATCCATAGTTCTTCAGGCATGCTAACTAGATCTAGCCCCTTGAATCTATTTGTTACCTCTGCTGTGAATTTCTACGCGATTTGATTTAAGTCGTACCTAGCTGGCCTATTGTTTTTCTGTGTTCTCTTTAGTTTAAGCTGAATTTTACTATGAGAAGTTGATGATCTGAGTCAGGTCTTGCTTGTGCTGTGTACAGCTTCTCCATCTTTGTCTACAAAGAATGTAATCAGTTTTATTTTGGTATTGACCATTTGGTGGTGTACCTGTGTAAAGTCATTTCTTGTGTTGTTGAAAAGGGGTCTTTTCTATGACTAGTGCATACTCTTGGCAGAATTCAGTTAACCTTTACTCTGCTTCATTTTGTTCTCCAAGACCAAACCTGCCTGTTACTCCATGTATATCTTGACTTCCTACTTCTGTATTCCAATTCCCGATGATGAATAGAACATTTTTTTTAGGTGTTAGTTCTAGGAAGTCTTCATAGAAAGATCTTCTATGAAGATCTTTGAATCTCCTTAATAAATGCTTATAAATTCAAGATGAGGCTGTTTGACATAAGGGGTAAAAACTTTGACACTGCCTACACTGAATCCTGGTTTGGCCACTTATCTGTATAATGTTAGGTTGGTCACTAAATTTCTCTGTCTCTGTATAGTAATCCATAAAATGGTAATACTAATAGTAACTGACTGATACCTCTTCCCAGGTGGTTCAGTGGTAAAGGATCCACTTGCCAATGCAAAAGATGCAGGAGACGTGGGTTTTATCCCTGGGTTGGGAAGATCCCTGGAGAAGGGCATGGCAACCCACTCTCGCATTCTTGCCTGGAGAATCCCATGGACAGAGGAGCCTGGTGGGCTAAAGTTCCTGGGATTGTAAAAAGTCAGACACAACTAAGCATGCACACATGCCAAACCCTTAGAATGGGTCCTAGCTCTCAGTAAGGCCTCTTAAATATGATGCTATATGAATTAGTAAAAATATGAAAATTATAGTTCAGTTATAAAGTGTATGGGCTTCCCTGGTGGCGCTAGTAGTAAAGAATCTGCCTGCCCATGTAGGAGACATAAAAGATATATAAAGCACACAGATGAATTTAGTTTAATGCCCCAAACAGTACTACTTAGAGACTTTCTCCCTCCTTCTCTTTCCTTTCTTCCCTACTCTCCCTCCTTTATTATTTTTCTCTCCTTTTCTTTCTTTGTCCCAACTGCTCTCCCTAAAATTTGAACTGGGATACATATGTAATGTAATAATATGCAAATATTCAGCACTCATCTAAATACTTAATGAGTTAATTAATGAATAAAATATCCTAAAGTGTTTTTTTTGCTTGTTTTATTAAATTATGTTTCTGTCCATTTTATCACCGAATATCGATTACCAATATACTATGTAGAAGACAGTAGAGGAAGATGAAAGATCCCATGTCTGGTATCTGTACTCCAGTCTGGTAGAGGAGACACACAAACCAAGCAACAGCAACAACAGCATTGAGTGCTTGGCTTGGGGAGATAGCGTTGCACCCAGTGTGCTTTTGAAGAATAGGGGAGAGTCACCTCACCCAGCTTGCTGTTTCTTCCCAAGATGGCCCTATAACCTGTTGGGCCAACTTTTTGACCCCTCAGTCTCTGGTGTTGGTGGTTCCCTTGTAAACCACAACATGTGGACACAGTAGCCCCTATGGTTTTGTTTGCAGTCCTAGAAGTGTTCTGGCAGACATGATATCAACCTTTAGGAAGTCTTGCATTTGTATATTGACTTTATATAAATATTGTTTAGGGAATACTTAATTGTTTTCATGATTATTAATGGAGGTAGACAATTACTTCAACAGTGTATGAGTCCTTCTTGTGTGTTTAGTTATTTATTAATAGACCACCTTTTCTTGCTTGAGAGACTGCAGCCATAACTTAGAGCCAAAGCGCTAGAAGACACCAATCACTACAAGTCGATTACAGATGAGACCGCATATTCAGTTGCAATGGTGCATCAAAATCAGGAGTCCAGTCTGTGTAAATTGCAGCAAAAAAGGGCAGGCAGACACTTTTGATTCCTTGTACTAGGGCTTGATTTATCCCTTTAACCAAATACTACACTTACGGCAATACAGGTGGCAGTTCTGTCTTCAGTCATGGAGATCTTTTCCTGGCTCTAAGAATCCTAGGTTTCCTCGCAGGAAGTTGAAGGATAAAGTGACAGAAGGTAGTTCCGCTTTTAAGAAATGGTACCTCATATTTCAAAGAAAGGTCAAATAAACTTTTGTGTCAGCTTTGTTTCTTGGCCAGTCTTTGCCTATTGTTCAATTATATACATACATAACTTTTATGGACTGTTGTGTGCTTATTAGCTTTACTTTCTACATATTTATGCCACTCTGGGGATGTACTCTTCCCTCAGTGTCCGGACTGCTCTATCATCAGAGCCCCTGGCTCATAGGCTTAAAAGGTGGTAAAAGCAAATTGACCATCTGTCTGGAGCTGGTGTAGATGCATAACAGAGATGATTCTGGATAATATTCAGTTTGATGTTTTACCCCAAAGGTGGTTAGAGGGGTTTTGTTTTCTGTGTTTTTTCAGTAGACCTGGTTTAAAAATTCATGGCTGCACCTGGCTGTTTGTTTCTATCCTCTGTTTTTCAAATATTCTGGCACAGCCAAAACCCTCCTCAGCAAGAGACTAAATTGGAAAAGGATTGTATTCAGAGCTTAGAAGAAAATCTGTGCAATTTTCAGGAAAATCACCTAAGTGTAGGTATCATGAACTGAGAAGATGGGGTGTTTTTCAGGTCAGGATTTCCAAAAGTTAGCATCATGTGGTTCAATTTTCAATCAGTCTTAAAGCAAAGCATCCTTTAACTGAGTAATATATTTGAAACATGGAAATTTGGGTTAGATCCTATTGCCTATGATTTCCAAAATGGCTCAGAAATGTTTGATGGACTAGATGCAGACGAGAAGAGCCAGAGCAAAATGGCACTATTTTCCCCAGTAGACAATCTTCCTAAATCTCTTAAAGATGATAGATGAGTGAGAAAAAACAGTTGTTATTTAATCAGAGAAAGATTCCTATCTCTTCTGTGTAAAATTTATTCTTGATTGGAATTGAAAACTCTGGTTCAGCTATGGATGAGCCAGATTAAATTTGGTGAGGATCCAGAGATCTCAGTTTCCGATCAATTAATCTGTAATGGTTTCTATTTCCCAGACTTCTCTGTCTTTCTCTCTACCCTTTTCTTCAGAGAAAGTGAAGAAAGATACTTAGCCTCAAGGCTGAACTTTAATAAACAAAGTGACCTTTACATTTTAGCTCAAAGAGGTAAATATAATCTTAAAGGTTTCATTGACAGCTGAGCCTGGATGGGGTGGGACTTAAGCTTATAATGCAGCACTAGAAGAATTTACCTTCAGGGAAAAAACAAATTTGATAACTGGTGAGAAATGCCTTATGTCAAGAAGATCTATATCTTCTTAAAAATTTGCAATTCTAGATTGAGAAGCATACTAAAGTTTCTGTGATTTAAAACTTCCATTTAGCACAAAACTTTCTTTCTGCTGTTCTTCTTACCATAGGTTAACTTGATTTCAGCAAACCTGAGCTGTCAATATGTAAATTAAGAAATTATCCACTCGACACAAAGAAACAGCACATACTTCTTTTAAGTAACAGGTGTTCCTTGCACATTATGCTAATAAGGGCACAACTTAAGACTCAAATGCCAGGATATAGTGCCAAGAAAAGATCATTTGAAGATGAGCAGAGTGATATTTTTTGGACTAGGTAATATTATTTATAGGTATTAGGAATTTGATTTACTAAAATTTGGTTTGTCTACCTCATTAGAATGTATCTTTCACCCCAAAATAGTTGCATGTTGTGTGAACTGAAAGAGATACTAGAAACTAACTTTATCTTCCAACTCAGCATTTTAAGATAATGACACCTGGGCTCAGAGAGGTTTAGGTGACTTTTTAATGTCCCAGAACCAGCCAGTGGCAGAAGTGGGCCACACTTCCCATTTCACTGTACACTTCCTTCCCCCTTGACCATCAAGTAGTTCAACCATTTACAGACTATTCCCTTTTGGAACACTGGACTCCTCTAACTTGAATACATGGACCAAGCATCTTGTTCCCCATAAACACCAAGGATAACAAAAAGGACCATCATTCAGAATAGATTTGGTTTTGGCCATCTTTCCCAACAAGAAGGATCATAAGAGCCAAAGCTTCTTTTCACACTGGGAACAGGACAGCATCGCCTCATCTGTTCCTTAGTATCCCCATCCTTATTCTTTTGTATCTTGAGATTCATTTAAAGCCACAGAAAGCCCAGAGCCAGTTATAAGAGTGAACTAACAACTTTCCCATGTCTTCTGTGAGCCAGCATGAAGACAATCAATTGGTAGTTCCTAAAGTCTGTTTCTCAGGGGCCTAGTTCTCTAGGAGCTCTGTGAACAAAAACAGATTTTGTCCCCAAATACATTCAGCAGATGTTAAAAAAGTATCTCCCTTTTTGCTTCCAAATGTGCTTTTCAGACACTTTAGTGAGTCAAATAAACCTTATTTTTTTTATTCGACTTCCTCAAATTTACATGAATATTAAATCTTTATGATATTGTAACTATGAATTTTGCTTAGAAAATGCTGAGCTCTGTGCTTCGGTTTCGTGTGATTGGAGTAGACATTCTGTGAAATGGACATTTTCGGCTGCATTTCATAGCCATGGAGATAAAGAATCAGATAGTAAGTGATTTGTCAATGTCTCATCAGTAGTAGAATTAAGAATCAAAGTCAAGTCTGTGTTCATAGCCCCTGCAGAAGTCTCAGTTCCAACACCTGTTGGCTTGAACAGGTAACTGAGATGTGACTAGGGATTCTCTGGACACAGGATTTTTATTTCAAAGAAAAAAAAAATGAGATAGCATATGAATTGAGGAAATGAGGAATATCCCCAGTGCCTAATGTAATCTGTGTCTCTCAATCTGTTGTTGATGTCCCATTTTTAATTGCAACAAGAACATAGTACTTTTCTCTTTTATTTAAGCTCTGAATTTACACTGTTTTGTTTCTCTCTCTCTCTCTCTCTCTTATTAATGACAGAAACCAATAGATCCAGGTTTTAGTACTGAAAAGGCAACAGAGGATAATGTGGAGTGCAGTAAACCAGAGAACGTATGACCTCTCTCTATAGGAGACAGCAGCTCTAAAGCTTTTGTCGATTCTGACCTTATGGGAATATGGTCCCAGTCATTCTGGACATTGCTGGAAAATCGGCTGATCAACAGTTCTCTTTGAGTTAGCATTATTTACATCAAAAAGAACTTGGGGGCTGGTCGGAGTCACCCTATAGACCATGAGTTTTAGCCTCTGATTTTCACTGTGCTACTTGCCAAGAGGGAGTAGGGGGTGGGGAAGGCTCTCACTGAAATGATTCTTTGTAGCTTTATGGTGTTCTTTGTGACAATTCCACCTTGTGTGGCTTGAGGAATTTGTTGAACACTGAAAAGGTACTGTGCTCATTTACATTGGCAAGTGTTAAACTGGGGAGACATATGTTTTCTTTATTCTCCCCTCCTGTTAAATCCTTGAAGAGCTTCGGTTGTGAGACTTGGCTTTCTTTTTCAAGGGGCATGTTTCTGAATCTTTTTTTTTCTTTTTTCCTGAATCTCCAACACTTTCACATTTGGCTGGAAATAGCTATAAATATGATTGGCATTCTGGTATATTGGAATCATTGTGGTAATGCTGAATCACCCAACTCTGAGGATAGCTTTATTTGGTCTAAGATCATTTGTGTGTGTTCTTGATACTTCTCTTAGCTGAACCAATAGAACAACCTTTTAAGTGAGTGTCTTGCCTCCAAATTCTTTTCTCTTTAATCCAACCTCTATATTACCTCCACAGTGGTCATTCTGCATGACCTACAATGGAGTCTTTTTTTCCTACTTTAAAACCTTGAATTTGTGTGTATGGCTCAGAATAAATAGACTCTCTTGCTATTTAAGTCAAAACCCCTTTAAGTGGCTAGTAAAGCTCTTTTGACTGTAGATTGCTTTTAGGCTGTAGCGCACCAGTGCTGCAATGGGAAGTTGCAAAAGAATTTCAAAGAATCTGCCTGCAATGCAGTAGACTCGAGTCCCATCACTGGGCTGGAAAGATCCCCTAAAGAAGAAAATGACTACCCACTTTGGTATTCTTGCCTGGAGAATTCCATGACAGAAGAGCCTACATTGTGACCCCATGGCTACAGTCCATGGGGTCACAAATAGTTGGACACAACTGACCGACCTCAGACCATGTTACCTAACTTCTGCCATGCTGAGGAACTTGCCATTACCTGAGCATACTGTGTGCGCTCATACTTCTCTGATCTTGTTTAGGTTGATTCCTCTGCCATGAGATCCTTCCCACCCCTTCTGTCAAGTACCTGTACATCCTTCAAAATCCACTATGGCATCAAATGCCCTATGGCTCCTTCCCTCATTCCAACACCAGGAAAAGAAGTGCGTCTTTGTTTTCTCACAAGGTTTTGTATGTGTTAGTACCTGTATGACTGCACTTTTCCTGCTGAGTTTTATCTGTTTCTGTGTCAGAGCCAGTTGTAAAGGATTCACACTGCAGTAAGGCATTTAGTGTCTCATTTGTAATTTAGTCCCCAGTCTTAAAAACAGTAGTTATCACTTGGTACCTAAAACTTACTTAAATAAATTAGAAGGGTGGGGGGAAAGAGGGAAAGAAGAAAGAAATGGGGGTAAAGTAAAAAATTTTTTCGCAACAAATTGTTTTTCTATCCACTCTTGAAATACCTGAAGCCTGAATTTAAGAATTTTAATTGTTGAGGTCATTTCTGTATTTTTGGTAAAATATCCTGTAGATAAGACAGGCTTTATAATGTTCTGTTTAGTGCCTTGATTATGAATTGACTGTAAATTGTATTGAAGAAGGAAAATACAGTTTAGTTGACATTTTCTCTTGTGTTTTAGACAAATTTACACATGTTGGTTAATAACCACTCCAAACTCATGCTCATTGGTTAGAAGACCTGCTTATTTTGTGGGCTTATGTTTAGAAGGCAGACCTGGGGACCAGGTTCTTGGGTGTGAGCCATGCAAATGCCAGAAATGCTCTGAAATTGTCTTGAAGAAATTATCACGTCCTTCCCTGCCTAATTTCACTCCCTTGAGGTTTGCTTCAATTTCCGGTTGGAATATCTTAATTAACATTTGTAAAGCACTGTGTACTGCTTCAATGAAAATGTCATGTATGTATAAAATCTTCTTAAATAGTAACTTAACAAATCTGTGGAATTTTTGTATATGTAGTGAAATCTTTTTTAACATCTTACAATTTATGATAAATGGATGACAGGGAAAGTTTACCTGTGAATTGATGATTTAGTCAAAATGGAGAAATCATGTTTTTCTGGGGCTGCTTCATTCAGGGAACACAATTACTGAGGTGCCATGCAGTTCAGTTTTTAATCTCATAAATGTCTTCAAACTTGAAATGCTCACCTGGGTCCCCTATGTGTGTGGATGTATAATATGTGCAGATGATGCTTTATTACTTTTTTCGAGAAACTTAGATGAAGATTGAAAATGTGCATAAATAGACTGTTAAAAATAAACTATGAAGTAGGAATGGCATTCTAATATAAATCAGTTAGAAAAGGAGAAACAATTATGATTTAAAATGGGGAAAAATATGAACTTGGCAATCTACCAGATGAGGATATTCAAATGACTAAAAACACATGACAAAAGGAAGGAAATGAGAAAAAACAAATTCATTATCATTAGTAATGTGTCTTGACACAACATGCACCATTTCCAAAGTTAGCTTAGAGAGCATTATAAAAAGAAAGCAAGAATAAAAAAAGGTATTGGTGATAGGTACTTCCCATGTCCCTGATGAGGGAACCATGAATTAGCATTCTCTTTATCTGAAAGACATTTGGTAATATCTATCAAGAGGGGTAACAAAATTCCTATTCTTTGATCCATAAATTCATTTGTACTCTGAGGAAATTGTTGTTGTTGTTCAGTCACTCAGTCATGTCTGACTCTTTGCGACACCATAGACTGCAGCACGCCAGGCCTCCCTGTTCTTCACTATCTCTTGGAGTTTGTTCAAACTCATGTCCATTGAGTCGGTGATGCCATCCAACCATCTTATCCTCTGTCGTCCCCTTCTCCTCCTGCCTTCAATCTTTCCCAGCGTCAGGGTCTTTTCCAATGAGTTAGCTCTTTGCACCAGGTGGCCAAAGTATTGGAGTTTCAGCTTCAACAACAGTCCTTTGAAGAAATAATAGTTGATGTACAGAAGTATTGGTGTATTCTTTATCATCTGATGGCTCAGACAGTAAAGAATCTGTCAGCAGTGTAGGAGATTCAGGTTCAATCCCTGGGTTGAGAAGATCCCCTGCAGAAGAGAATGGATACCCGCTCCAGTATTCTTGCCTGGAGAATCCCATGGACAGAGGAGCCTGGCAAGCTACAGTCCACGAGGTTGCAAAGAATCAGACATGACTAAATGACTAAGACTTCACATCACAGAAGTATTAATTTACATTAGGTCATAACATTATCATAGTGAAATTTAAGAGCCTTCTAATAAGGGATTAATTGTATAGTAGTATATCTATACAATCAAAGTCTGTAGCCAATAAAAAATGATAATACTGAAGAATATTCAATACCCTGGAAAAATGTTTGTAATGTAGTTTTAAAGTGGCTAAAGCAGGTTAAAAAGCAGAAAGTATCACTTGGTACTCTCTCTTGCTATGTAAATCAATTGCTCCCTTTTTTCCTCCTCCACCGTGTGTGTGTGTGTGTGTGTGTGTGTGTGTGTGTGTGTGTGTCTGTCTGTGTCTGTCTTTCTCTGTCTCCTCTCCTATTTATGTATGTTTATATCTATGTATTCATAGAAGCAAAGATTGAAAGTCGCTCAGTCACGTCCACTTCTTTGTGACCCCATGGACTATACAGTCCATGGAATTCTCAAGTGGCCAGAAAACTCGAGTGGCCTTTTCCTTCTCCAAGGGATCTTCCCAACCCAGGGATCGAACCCAGGTCTCCCACATTGCAGGTGGATTCTTTACCAGCTGAGCCACAAGGGAAGCTCCTACATACATAAAAGATGTTTTAGGAAGAACATACATAAAAGATATTTGCAAAGATTTTATGAAGGCAAAATTTTTATTCTTTTGAACTCTTTTTTGGGGAACCCTTTTATTCCTTTTGAATCAGTGGACTGAAAAATACCACTGAAGTCAAGAGGGCTGGTTTTGTGGGTATTTTCTTAAAGTGTGGATTCCCCATTGGTAGTAACATGGAGCAGATGAGTGTTTTATAGGGCTGGAGAAGTAGCAGTAAGAATTGAGCTACGCAGCAGGATGCATATAAAATAAAAAATATATAATAAAAATTGTAGACAGTTTTATACCAGCCTGTGTATGATGAAAATTGAACTTGGTGTATGTTTCTGGGACATATTTACCATTCAGCCATTCACCTTCAGACCCAAATGGTCTTTTGTTGTTTTTCTTGGTCCAAGGCTACCTAAAAAGTCACTGAGTTTATTTTAAGACCTAAGAGAACAATAAATATTCTGTTTTCAACTGCTAGATTGTGTCATAATTGGTATCAGTGCTTTTGTTGTGACTATAAAAGGACAAGAGTTGTTTTTGCTCTTAAGAAACCCATTTTTTTTTTTTTATATATAGCTTGAGATCCTTAATTAAATGACAGGGTTGTAATGCCAAGGTAAGGGCTGTTATATTGAAGAGTTATATATGTACATTTTAATGAATAGATCTATTCTTCTATAATTTAATCTGGGTAATTTATATACCCTGAAAATCCACAGACTGGAGTTTCTTGACCTTGGGTTTCTTGATGTCTCTGAGACTAATGATAAATTCATTTAGGCTTCAATAAATATGCACCTTGAATTGATACCAGATTGGGAATCTATAGCCTTCAAAAATTTAAGGTAATAGCTATTTCACAGTCAAAATCCAATGAAAAGTCTGAAAATCTCAAAATTATCTGTATTCCAGATGTATTATGATTATGTGAAGACTTTTTGCGACCTGATGAACTGCAGGGTTCCCTATCCTTCACTCTCTCCCGGAGTTTATTCAAACTCATGTCCACTGAGTCACTGATAACATCCAGCCATCTCTTCCTCTGCTGCCCCCCTTCTCCTCTTGCCCTCAATCTTCCCAGCATCAGGATCTTTTCAAATTAGTTGACTGTTTGCATCAGGTGTCCAAAGTATTGGAGCTTCAGGTACAGCGTCATTCCTTCCAATGAATATTCAGGGTTGATTTCCTTTAGGATTGACTAGTTTTATCTCCTTCCTGTCCAAGGGACTCTAAAGAGTCTTCTCCAGCACCACAATTGAAAAGCATCAGTTCTTTAGCCCTCAGCCTTCTTTATGATCCAACTCTCACATCCATACATGGCCACCATCAATTCTTGCCATCCTGTGTGTGCGTATGCCTTTTCCATCTTGAGAGGTAGAGTTAATTTTTTTCTTCCCTTTAAATCTAACTCAGAATTAGTGATGGGTTTTATCAATAGAATGGGGCAAAATGGATACGTAGAACTTCTGAGGGTAGGTCATAAGAAGCCTTGCAACTTCCACTGGAGTTTCCTGAAACACTCACTCTTGGGACCCTCATACTGAAAGAAGCCAGCCACCAATTATGAAGCCCAACAACCATGAAAGTATAGTATTCTGTGAAGTTCAAGCCACATGGAAAGGGCCTGGAGGATGGGATTCAACATAGAGAGAAAGAGAGAGGCTAAGATACAACCCTGAGTGAAAAAACCATTTAGAAAGTGGAACCTCCAGTTCCAGCCACCACAGTTGACATCAAGTGGATGTGAGACTCACTACCCAGCTGAGCATTTACAGAATCCTTGACCCATAAAACCTAGAAAAAAACAAATGGTTGTCTTAAGCCCTTTTCTGATATAGTATGTTGCACAGCAGTCAATAAGTGAACAGAGGTCGTTTTCTCTATCATGATGAGTTCTACTGGTTCTGAGTTACATGTTTTGAAATGGAATTAACCCAAGGTATAGAACTGCCATGCAATCATGGGGAAAAAAAAAAAAAAACAACCTAAAACATTGCATTATTATATATTGTTTGCTCTAAAGGAAGGGAAAGAAGAAAAGAGAAGCAGCGGCAGCAGAATGTAATTATGCTCTGGGGCAGCTTGATGAAGCATATTCACCCTGTTCTGCCTCTCAGAAACAACTTGATCAGTGTCTATCATTACATAATTAAGGAACTAAAAAAAAATCACATGAAATAGATTTCCTTGTTAACTTCTGGATGATGCCCTCCAGCAGGGTCTTCCTGAGAGCTCTGCAGAAGAGCCAGGAGGCAATTCACACTCCACCAATTTGCAAATCCCATTGAAGAGAAACCCCTGGTGGTCGCCACTGTCTTCTCAGAAAAGCTTTCATAGCCAAATACATTAGAAAGGTCTCATGTGTCTGACTTTTCATTATAGGGGACTGCAGTGCAAAAGTAGGAAGTCAAGAAACACCTGGAGTAACAGGCAAATTTGGCCTTGAAGTACAGAATGAAGCAGGGCAAAGGCTAATAGAGTTTTGCCAAGAGAAGTCACTGGTCATAGCAAACATCCTCTTCCAACAACACAAAAGAAGACTCTACACATGGACATCGCCAGATAGTCGACAGTGAAATCAGATTGATTATATTCTTTGCAGCCAAAGATGGAGAAGCTCTATACAGTCAGCGAAAACAAGACCGGGAACTGACTGTGGCTCAGATCATGAACTCCTTATTGCCAAATTCAGACTTAAATTGAAGAAAGTGGAGAAAACCACTAGGCCATTCAGGTATGACCTAAATCAAATCCCTTATGGCTATACAGTGGATGTGAGAAATAGATATAAGGGACTAGATCTGATAGACAGAGTGACTGATGACCTATGGGTGGAGGTTCATGACATTGTACAGCAAACAGGAATCAAGACGATCCCCAAGAAAAAGAAATGCAAAAAAATAAAATGGATGGCCTTACAAATTGCTGTGAAAGGAAGGGAAGTGAAAAGCAAAGGAGAAAAGGAAAAGTATACTCATTTGAATGCAAAGTTCCAAAGAATAGCAAGGAGAGATAAGAAAGCCTTCCTCAAGAATCAGTGCAAAGAAATAGAGGAAAAGAATAGAATGGGAAAGACTAGAGATCTCTTCAAGAAAATTAGAGATACCAAGGGAACATTTCATGCAAAGATGGGCTTGATGAAGGACAGAAATGGTATGGACCTAACAGAAGCAGACGATATTAAGAAGAGGTGGCAAGAATTCACAGAACAACTGTACAAAAAAGATCTTCATGACCCAGATAATAACGATGATGTGATCACTCACACTCACCTAGAGCCAGACATCCCAGAATGTGAAGTCAAGTGGGCCTTAGGAAGCATCACTACGAACAAAGCTAGGGGAGGTGATGGAATTCCAGTTGAGCTATTTCATATCCTGAAAGATGATGCTGTGAAAGGGCTGCACTCAATATGCCAGCAAATTTGGAAAGCTCAGCAGTGGCCACAGGACTGGAAAAGGTCAGTTTTCATTCCAATCCCAAAGAAAGGCAATGCTAAAGAATGCTCAAACTACTGCACAATTGCACTCATCTCACATGCTAGTAAAGTAATGCTCAAATTCTTCAAGCCAGGCTTCAGCAATACGTGAACCGTGAACTTCCAGATGTTTAAGCTGGTTTTAGAAAAGGCAGAGGAACCAGAGATCAAATTGCCAACATCCGCTGGATCATCAAAAAAGCAAGAGAGTTCCAGAAAAACATCTATTTCTGCTTTATTGATTATGCCAAAGCCTTTGACTGTGTAGATCACGATAGACTGTGGAAAATTCTGAAAGAGATGGGAATCCCAGACCACCTGACCTGCCTCTTGGGAAACTTATATGCAGGTCAAGAAGCAACAGTTAGAGCTGGAGATGGAACAACAGACTGGTTCCAAATAGGAAAAGGAGTATGTCAAGGCTGTGTACTGTCACCCTGCTTATTTAACTTATATGCAGAGTACATCATGAGAAACGCTGGGCTGGAAGAAGCACAAGCTGGAATATAAATTGCCAGGAGAAATATCAATAACCTCAGATATGCAGATGACATCACCCTTCTGGCAGAAAATGAAGAGGAACTAAAGAGCCTCTTGATGAAAGTGAAAGAGGAGAGTGAAAAAGTTGGCTTAAAGCTCAACATTCAGAAAATGAAGATCATGGCATCTGGTCCCATCACTTCATGGGAAATAGATGGGGAAACATTGGAAACAGTGGCTGACTTTATTTTTCTGGGCTCCAAAATCACTGCAGATGGTTATTGCAGGCATGAAATTAAAAGACGCTTACTCCTTAGAAGGAAAGTTATAACCAGCCTAGACAACTTATTGAAAAGCAGAGGTTATTTGTTCAACAAAGGTCCATCTAGTCAAGGCTATGGTTTTTCCAGTGGTCAGGTATGGATGTGAAAGTTGGACTGTAAAGAAAGCTGAGCACTGAAGAATTGTGGTGTTGGAGAAGACTCTTGAGAGTCCCTTAGACTTCACGGAGGTCCAACCAGTCCATCCTAAAGGAGATCAGTCCTGGGTGTTCATTGGTAGGACTGATGTTGAAGCTGAAACTCCAATACTTTGGACACCTGATGCGAAGAGCTGACTGATTTGAAATAGACCCTGATTCTGGGAAAGATTGAGGGCAGTAAGAGAAGGTGATGACAAAGGATGAGATAGTTGGATGGCATCACCGACTCAGTGGACATGGGTTTGGGTGAACTCTGGGAGTTGGTGATGGACAAGGAAGCCTGGCATGCTGTGGTTCATAGGGTGCAAAGAGTTGGACACGACTGAACGACTGAACTGAACTGAACTGAACATGTGTCTGAGACTTCATTAATCTTCCCCAGTACACCCTGGTATATTTGTCTGCTTACCATGAAACATTAACACAAGTAAATAAAATTAACCATACCCCTGAGGATGATGACCCTTGATGTGCAAAGGATGAAGAATCTGTTCACTGATTTTCAGAGTGGATTCATTCCTATTGGCTCTTCCTCTCATTCTCCTGATTTTCAACTTGACATTTATTCAAACTCTAAAATCAAATGCAGTTTAAGAGATTTTACCCCAAATGGTGTGTCTCTCACCTAAATCAATGTTAAAATATACTGATAGCTTCTCTTCTTGCTCTTTCTCTCCATCTCCTTCTCCTTTATCATTTCTAGTGGAATAAAAAGATTTCTTATCATTAAATGAACATCATTTCTTGTAAAGTTTCCCATGAGCAAAGAAGATGAATGTCCATTTCTCCCAGCATCACGGCTCCCTCTGATAGCAGCTAACATTTTAAAATGATGTGACCTTTTGCCATTCATAGATCTTTGGGGATTTAAGAGAGAAGTTACTCTGGGACTTGTAATGACCATGGAAGTGTATTCTGATTGAGTTTGAGCTGAGGCTATGGATAATGCTGCGGTTTTTTAAGTTGACGCAAATATTCTCAAGGTATTTAATCAGTCTCCATAGTGACTGCAAAAATAAAAATGTCTCTCAAATTTTTACATCATTCTTTTCCTTTAAAATACCTTTAAAAAAAGTAGATGACACAATACTTAGCATCAGTGAATAGTTCTCATGCTCTACTATACCCTTAGCATGATAATAGCAATTTCTCCCTCCAGCAAAGGTAGTTTATTTTTAAAATGCCAATTAGACTTAGGGTCTGTTTGTGAAGAAAATTACATTACATTGTAATGGTTTTTATTGGCTTTTAGCGTAAACTTTTTTGAGAACAAGCTGTACTGTCATTCGATCAGGGCTTTTTTGACCATTTCTATAATTTATTTTTTCACCCATTATTCTAATAAAGCATAAATCCATTTCTATGGAGGAGTGATGCTGAAGAATAAAGGAGGCCAGCACCATTGTAAAATATCTGAGTGCGAGCCAGGACTGGGCATTTTGCTTCAGTAGATTTATATTTAAAGCCCCTCCCCAAATTTTCTATATTTTTTCAAGAATATCTTACCAATCATCTTGTTATTGAAACTCCAGTATTTAAGTCCTGGTCCCTTATTGTCCCATCCTTCTTCCCATCTACACAATATTGTCATGAGATATTTGTAATACAAGGTTTTTTTCTTTCTTTTTTGAACTTGACCATTTTATTTTATCTGAACATTCAGTACTAAATGTGACATTCTTTGTGAAGTACTAATGGTAACATTGGTGCAAAACTCAACTTTGCTTTCACACAGATGGGCTTATTTGACCCCATAAACAGTTTTACCACTGATTAGCTGTGTGCCCTTGCACAAATCACCTCATTCCTCAAAGCCTCCTTTCCTCATCTGTCACATGCACATAATATCTGTCTGAAGTATTTTAACAGTCTAATGAGGTACTGGTACTGTGTTTTAAAAGTTTAGTGGAGGGTGTGGTACATAGCACATGTTCAGTGAATGTAAACTTGTGTGTAGTATCCCTACCCTCAATGCTGAAATGGAGGCTCAGAATGAGATTGAATAGTGAGCTCTTAAAAATGGCTTAACCAATATGGCAGAAATGAAACTCAAATCTGCCTTTGCGGTTAGGGGTCATGAGACATTGTGATTATTGGTTTGTCACATTATGGTTTGTTTTTTCTTCTTCTCATGGCATGAATGGGATTCACTGAACTCACCTTCTTTCTCTTTTCTGAGGAAGTGCACACATCCACAGCAACATTGACAAGGGGCATGTTTAGGATTTGGTCGTGGCGCTTCTTGTGGAAAACAAGCGTGTGGTTCAGGCTCCCCACCTTCAGACCTGCATACCAGCCTTCCTCTGTGCATGCAGAGGGGCATAGCAGTGGGAGCATAGTCTCACAGTGAAATGGTGTATTTTAGTTTGAGATTGTCTGAGTTAGCTCAGAAGAGAGGGTTGTTGTCTGTAGTCCCAAGAGAATCAGAAGCAGTCTTCTATAAACTTTCTTTCTTGAATTGTCTTCCAAGAAGTATAACACATATTTTATTACTGGTGAATCTTACTCTTCTGTGTACCTCACGGGGTTTGGCAAAATGAGTGCTGAATGAATTATTGCTATCATTACATAATAAGTAGTAGGTCTTCGATTAAGAGAAGTATGAAGGGCTGAACTTGTTGGATACACTTCTCGAAAACCCCCTTTATCCCCCCTGAGACATCAAAGTCTTTATTAAAGTAAAAAGACTTCATTAAAGAAAAAAATAGCTTAAAAGTAAACTTAAAGAATACAATGAAAAAGTTTCTCTGCAATTTCATTGAATCCATACTGCAGGTCACAGGAAGCTGATCTATTGCTCAAGTGGTCTCTTGGCCTTTTAGTATTGGATGACTCTCCCTTGTGTTAATGAACATGGGTGGGTTAAGGAACGTGAGCTGAGCTTTGCTGAGTTCATGGGAGAGGGTGAGAGTGGGACTCATATCGAGTATTTGCTTGCTGGGTCCATCTTTCTACAGACTCACTTCTGACAGTGTTTACTTGATTAAACCTTTTTCTTTTTCATCACTTTCCTCTCCTTTTCTCACTATTGTGTATGCTCCTGTCATTTATGTTTCACGAGTCATGTTGGAAGCCTGTATGACTTTCTTTAATACCGTCCTCTAAACAGCTGCCAGTTGCTAAGCACTTGTTGCTCTCACCCTCAACTCATCCATCCACATTGGCCAACCTATTATTCACTTGCTCTGATTACATTTCACTTAATTTGTTTTTTAAACTGGAGCCAGAGGTTTGCAAATAGCCTCTTACACTATTTTATAGATTTTTGTTTGAATAGAGTGGCTAGATAACTAGAGTGCCCAATCACTGCCATTGCTATTATTCTTGGTCATTGTCATTATCACTATGGAAATTATTTATTGTGCACCTGTGACATGGGCATCTGGATCTGAGTAAGCCTTGGGCAAAGAAACAGATGACACCGGTGCACTCCCTCTTCTTGGTTCTACTATGAACAGCAAGGGAGTGACAAACAAGCAAATGAATAGTGAACAGCATATAAAATAAATACTCTTTGCTTAAGGACCAAGGAAATGGTGGGGAAACATACATGCCTAGTGGTTGTGAGTGTCTGTTAGGCACTCAGTCATGGCTGACTCTTCGACCCCATGGACTGTAGCCCGTGGAATCCTCCAGGCAAGAATATGGGAGTGAGTAGCCATTTCCTTCTCCAGCTGCCTCTTATTAACTCCATGCTGCCTTAACAGGTATATGATGCAAATCTAAGAACAACATACACCTAGGAAAAGAATCGGGTGAGCAAAATAGGAGGACGTTCCTTAGGAATGTCCTGAGTAGACGCTTGGAAGGATCAGAAAGCTGCGAGGCAACCTTTTGTAGAAGTACATCATGTAGCCATAAGTTGAATCTGGAGCAAGTCACAGAGACATTTAGTTTTTGATGACACTGAGCTTTCAGGGGGACTAATATCAAAAAAAGAGAGAAGTGACATATTTGAAATCTATAACTTGCATTTCATGTTCATTTGTCACCTCTGGGAAAAGCACACACAGTCTCTTCTTTCCCCCTGAAGTGGCTGATGAATGATTGCTTAGCGTTGGGTGGTGTAAGCCCTTGTCGCCATTATTGACTTGCTGTAGAAAGTAGTTCGTCTATAGTTGTAATGCATGCAGTGCGCCCTCCAAGGCATGAGTGAACTGGTTCTAATCACTAATGGGCTGATCTGAACAGACTAATTACTTTCCTATTAAAGACAGACTCTTCCTGATGTCTCTACCCTCTTTGCTTCCAAGTAGAAAGCAGGGACTTGTTTAAGAGACTCAAACTCTCAATGGCACAGGGATCCAAGGACACAGAGGACTCATTCATTGTTCATTTACAAAGATGTATGGACCTACTATGGATCAAGCTTTATGCTAAGCAAATAAGTCCTCCTTTTAGAGAGCTCACTTCAGGAATCCTGTTGACTTTGGAGTCATGCCTTTTATAGAGGTCTTTTAGAGTTCTATCACTCAGATCATATCACTCTACATATCATATGTAGAGGATTAAACATAGCAAAACATTATTATTCAAACTAATAGGAAGAGCCAAAGGAAGGTAAAGAACCAATGTAAACTGACAAAAACAGGGATCACTGACCACATTTAAGGAATATAATTGATTATTTTTTGAAGAATAGTCACTAATTTGAAGTTACTATTTTGATAATATTTCCTAGTAGAATACCTTCTTGAGAAGATAGGACTTTATCTGTAAATGGCATCATTTACATCTAACGATTGGATCACACTTATTACTTACACTGTATCCTTTTTTCTCAAATGGGTTAGACATTTTCTATTTAGATCTTACTTAAATTCTTTGTTTGCTTATTAACATATTTAATTTTCATAACCTACAAAATGACAGAACAAACCTGAACTCGTTGGAAATATAATTACTGAAGGATCCTAATTTGAAGACTGAAATAATAAGATTCCACTAATCCTGTTAATGAAAAAGTTGGCTTAAAACTCAACATTCAGAAAACTAAGATCATGGCATCCAGTCCCATCACTTCATGGCAAGTAGATGGGGAAACAATGGAAACAATGACAGACTTTATTTTTTTAGGCTCCCAAATCACTGTAGACGGTGACTGCAGCCATGAAATTAAAAGACGCTTGCTCCTTGGCAGAAAAGACATGACCAATCTAGACAGCATATTAAAAGCAGAGACATTACTTTGCCAACAAAGGTCCGTCTAGTCAAAGCTATGGTTTTTCCAATAGTCATGTATGGATGTGAGAGTTGGACTATAAAGAAAGCTGAGCGGCAAAGAATTGATGCTTTTGAACTGTGGCGTTGGAGAAGACTTGAGAGTCCCTTGGACTGCAAGGAGATCCAACCAGTCCATCCTAAAGGAAATCAGTCCTGAATATTCATTGGAAGCACTCAAGCTGAAACTCCAATACTTTGGCCACCTGATGCAAAGAACTGACTCATTGAAAAAGATCCTGATTCTGGGAAAGATTGAAGGTGGGAGGAGAAGGGGAAGCAGAGGATGAGATGGTTGGATGGCATCACCAACGTGATGGACATGAGTTTGAGTAGGCTCTGGGAGTTGGTGATGGACAGGGAGGCCTGGCGTGCTGCAGTGCATGGGGTCAGAAAGAGTCAGACACGACTGAGTGACTGAACTGAACTGAACTGAATCCAGTTAATAATTCATCAGGTGCTTTCTATGGTTCAACCACTGAGTCAGTTGTAACCTAATTGTGTTGAAGGTTGTGATTAACTAATTGAAATACATTGTATACAGTGGTGTGTATTAATTAACGTGTATATGCATTTGTAATTTTATTGTTCAGGTAGAAATGAATATAGGTAATAATACTAAATGAAAAAAAGGAAAACAATGAAAAATTCAATCCATGATATGATATGTAGCTGTGGATATAGAAGTAGTAGAAGGGGGCACAAACATAATTTAACTTGTTGAAGGGATAGGGTCAATGCATTTTTCACTTATTTTGAATTCTACTGGCAGTTTTACAAAATTGTTTTTGCAATAAAAATGACTAAATAAAAATGGATCTAGACTGACCTGTTTGTTTTGAGTAAATTGAAGCAGAGATATGAAAGAGGAACCATTGGAAAGTTTGTGTAGTGCAGATATATCTAAAATTCTTATAGAGGGATCTCCTGACATCTTCTATAATATCTGAAGTGTCAAGTTCCCAAACAGAGGGTTTTATGTAAGAATGTATAGAAATTATGAGATTTTGACCTACATATTTTTCACACCCAGGAGAAAAACACAGAAGCCAGCAGTTTTATTTAATATTAAATATCCATATGTTTGAAAATATTTGCATCATTTTACCTCTCCCATCCCGTTACTTGGATACAGAATATCTCATACAGATGACTCAGAGCATAAATGAGTATCAAAATATTCTAAATAAATGATAAATAAAAAGCAACTTGATATCAGTATATTCTGTAGGCCCAGGGTTTTTATTTTGATGAAGTAGTCTGCCAAGAGAAGCAGGTGGTGGGATCCACACTCGTGGGAAGAGAGTAAAACATATTCTGCTTTACAGAGAAATAGAAAATCAGAGGGGGAAAATCACCTTGCCTGAGACAATAGATGTTCTATAAAATTGAACCTCTTCATATTATCATGGAAATTACTTGCTGGCAGTAGTGCAAAAGGCTGTTATATATTATTGTTAATTGTGGTTGGAGACACAAAGCAATATGATCATTTGATGACTTATTTGTTATTTAGAAAATGACAGCTTTTATGTGTCAGTAAATAGGAAATCACCTGGAAATATTCTTGTGAATTTAGGAACCATCTGATCCTCCTTGCTTAATGCATACAATAGACTTTAATGATGCCACAGGAGTTTGTACTTAGCAGATTATCTGCTGGTTCCACACCAGCCATCCAAAGGGGGAACACTGTCTGCTTGGTGACTGCAAGACAGAGAAACCTATAACTTTGTCAGGATTTCTGTTCGATGGACAGTGGCTTCACTGGAACATAGGATGAGAGGCAATTAGTCTCCAGTTTTGTGTGCGCTCTCCAACTTGTCCAGACAGGGGCTGACAGCCTTGGCGTTCCGCTCATTCCACCACATCCCGTTCCCCTCTTCAAGAAGGGCAGGGAGAAAAACAGCAAGGAACCTGAAATCCATCCTTGATTATATAAACACATTCCAGCTGAGTGTGTCTGGTGTGCGGTCCTTATGTACCATTTGCCGTGACAGGACACGTCTTTGGAAGATGACACTATCTTGAGGTTTTAATATGATTGCCTCCAATGCCTGAGAAAGCCCTGTGTGTTTGCCTGACACTCAGCTCTTTTATGACAGGGCTCTAGTTTTTTCTTTCTTTCTTTTTTTTTTCTTTCTCTGTCTCTGGTTTCCCTGGAATGCAGCATCCTCAGCTGGTAATCTTTAAACCCTCGGCTGCTGAGGTTTCTCTTCATACGGCCACACATTAAGCACATCTTTCATGCCTCTCTGAACCAAACTCGGAGAGTGCCAATTAATAAGTTGATGGGGAAGAAGTCCATGGGTAGCATTAAGGCCACCTGTCTGGAGGCGTTAGGTGCGCACTTTGAGTGAAGGGCAACCTGCAGAGTCTGGAATGAGGTGCTTATCACATTCCTAGAGGCAGAAAATGAGAGAATAAAAAGAAGTTTACAGGGCAGCTCCTCATCTTGCTCCCATTGTGGATTCTTCACACTGCTGTGGCCAAGGTTAACCCTCAAAAGGAGAAAATCCCAAGCCTCTGGAGCTGTGACTTTTTACATGGGTCTAGTGTATTCTGGTGTCAAAGGCTAAAGATGGAGAGGGCATTCAATGACTTTTTTTTTCCATGGAACTTCCATTTATATCTGTTCAAACTGCTCTGAGCATCTTTCTAAGTCTTTGTGACTACTCTGAAAACTCTTTTCATCAATCCCTTTAACTCATGTTCATTAATTTGGTAAATATCTATTGAGTATATAATATATGCTGGACCTCATTCTAGCTGCTGGGAATGTACCTGTCGGGGATAAAACCAGAGAAATGTCAAGTATCACTATTCTCATGGAGTTTATTTTCTAAAGAAAGTATATAGACAACAAATAAATACTCAGAGAAGGCATTTGAATACACAGCCTTTGACTCAAGAGTCAGAAAACCAGGCTAAAGGCAGGATGATGTGGGACATTGTTAATATGAATAGAAGTGTAAGGCGAGTGCAGAGAAAGAGAGCGAGCCGGGCAGTCAGGCAAGAAAAGGAAAATTTATTAGAGGGAAAAGAGAGGGTGACTGGCCCTTAAGGAGAACCAGCATCCTCCTTTCTGACGGAGTCCCCACCAATGAAAAATTCTCTAAAGGAATGGTCACGTAGCCAGAGGTCTGGAATCTGGTGGTCTATCAGCTTTGAGAAGATAGGCACCAGTGAGGTAACAGGATGCCATTTGGGCAATTTGGTCAGTCTCAAGGATCACTGTGATTTATTCTTTGTTTGCAAGGTCAACATAATGAGCCATCTTGTCAGTGAGAACCCATGTGGGCCCTATCAAGAAGGGCTTGTAATAAGAGAACGATCTAATGGACTCCAATCCTATTCCTGTTGGTATTCCTTTCCACCTTTCTCACAAATACCAGTGACAAGTCTTGCTCTCTCATCCCCCCAAATGGAGACTAGACAGGGCTCGAAGGAAGGAGGGTTGAGATCAGGAGAATAATAGAAAATATTTCAGATTAAGGAAATAACATTTGGGGAGGGGGTCAAGGAGCCCTATGGGAGGAAAGAAAACTCACTCCTCCATTTCTTCTCACCCACCACCCCCCACCCACTCCAACCTCTGCTTTCAACTTGTCCTGTCGCTTTCATTTCTTGGTGAAAACATTTTGATGACCTTGGTCCAAGGCAGGAGAGTGACCCTGACATTCAAGGTCATTGTTTGGGCAATTGTTCTTCACCTGCTCCTTTTCCCTTTCTTGTCAAAAATTTAGCTCATCTTTAAGCTTTGTAAATTTACTTTTCTCTTCTTTTCTTTCCCATAATCTGCCACAGATTATGTTGCTCACAGACCCAGAGATTGAGAGCAGTTTACTGATCAGCTCGGATGAAGGGGCAACCTATCAAAAATACCGGCTGAACTTTTACATCCAGAGCTTACTTTTCCACCCCAAACAAGAGGACTGGATTCTGGCATACAGCCAAGACCAAAAGGTGAGTGTGATCACCTTGCTCGAGACAGTGGTGCATGGTTGTCCTAGGGAACAACAACCACTTAGTCATCTCTGTATTTCTTCTCAGTGGTCAGGCTTGTTATGTGCAGGCGCTTGACCCCTATGCCAGTGGGGCAAGGAGCAGGAATGTGGATCTCAGGCTGCTTGTCTGAGCTGTGCAAATGTCTGAAACAGCATGCAAAGGAAAAGCTAGACCAGGAAGATGTTGTGGAGAAGCAGTTCTTACCTGGAAGTTTCAGTCCATCAACAGCCCCAGACCCCCATGAAATCTGAGACAGTTTTGTGCGTGTGAGATATAATCATGTTTGTAAAGGACCCCATAGGTTTTCTCAGAGCCTTAAAGGGCAGGATGGCTCTGAAAGAGTTAAGAGCAATAGCTGGCGACTTGTTAAAATAGTGACAGAAATGTACATAGATGACATTCATAATCAGGTAATCCAGGACTTTTCTTCTCTTGGTGGTTAGGCTGAAGGATAAGTCTATTTTTTAAGAAGGCATTGATCGATGTTATGCAATTGTATGTTATAAGCATGTTATGTTTATTGTATATTTATGTGTATATGCAAGTGCATGGCAATATGTATATGTATTTTATGGGATAAATACTGTAAAATATATCATGTACTCTGTACTGCAGTTGGGCTTCTTTAGTGACTCAAATGTTAGAGAATTCACCTGCAATGCAGGAGACTCATGTTCGATCCCTGAGTCAGGAAGATCACCTGGAGAAGGGATGGCTACCCACTCCAGTATTCTTGCTTGAGAATTCCATGGACAGAGAAGCCTAGCAGGCTACAGTTATAAAATACATATAGCCCCTGCTTTTAAGGAACTTACATTTTCAGGTAGACTATAAGGCTGACAAGAGCAAATACAATCAGATTAGAATTAGAAGAAACAAAATATACAGAGGCAAATGTGAGAGAAAACCTAAAAAAAAAAAAGTCAAAAAGAACATAGCTAAAATATTGGAACGCTTTTTGTGAAATGCATGGTTCAGTGAGGTCATTCTGAACATTCTCTTTAGAGGACTTGTAAGTTACAAAGGACATATATTTAAAGAAATACTGGACTTAGCTGAGTGAGGAGGGTGTTTGAGGATTTTATCCATCTGGACTGGTATAGACATGTGGGGGTTCTTCCTGACGAGAGAGGAATGATACTAGCAATTTTTCAAGGTCTCTAAGTGACATGAGCATTTTTTGAGGAGGCAAATTAAAATTCTTAGGATTGGAGTTTTATTCATGCTGCCCTTACTGCCAAATAAAATCACATTAGCCTAAAAATAGAAAAGATTTGCAATGAGTATTTTTTCCTCTTGAGCAGCCTGGCTCCCCTTTCAGCAGAATGTACAATTGCGTTCCTGGAGTCAAGCCACCATGCATTTGGTACAGGATGGTGCAGTTACCAGAGGCAAAGCTGAGCAGCTCGGAACACAGAGTATTAGACATTTAATCCACTGGGCTTTTGTATTGTATTTGACAGTTGGTTAATTTTCCCCTGATGCCAGAGGCACAGTGAGGGCCAGATTCACCTGGCTGAGTGAAAACTCTGCATCTTTGCAGTTGTGTTGGAAGAAAAGGCCAAAAATGTAACCCTTCATGTGCCAGCACTTCAGACAGCGGCCCCATGACCGCAGTGGCAGAGTGAATTACCTTGGAGAGTTAGGGCGTGTGGGAGCCCTACTCAGCCAATGTATGGAACTTGGGGTCAGCCTTCTTTGCCTTAAAATGTGTTTGTGTGGGTACTTATAATTGCAGGTGCACTTCCACTGAGACTGAAAAAAGATTAGGCTCTGTTTTACGTGCTCAGTGTGGTGCATTGTTGGTATAAAATAGCTATATCGAGAAGCATTTGGTCAACCTAGGGGAAGAAAATAAACACACATGAGTTCAGTAGTCTAAGACGGACTAACAAGGCAGAGAGAGCCTTCATTCACACATAGTAGAAACCCAATCAGAGTTAGCTGGATGGATTCTATGAAACTGGCAGCCCAAAGTTTAGGAGATGGAGGTCTTATAAAATGATTTCACCTGGACTTTAATGAATATGTCATATTTCTTTTTTTGGAGAGGCACACTTTACACAAGAGGAATGTCATAAACAATAATGTAAGTTTGTATAGTTAGAAAACTCATGTTAACAGGATCATGAATATGTTGATTTGGCTGAAACTGAAATTATGGAAAGTTAATTATGCATGTACTCCTGGACCCAATCTTTTTTTTTTTTTTAACTGTTTAGACTGTTAGGAAAAATAATTCTTGTTTTTCCAATTAGGAGCCTTTTGAACATTTTGGTCAGTGGATTTATGTGTTCAGAGCTATAGATTACAAAAAATTAACCTGGCAGTAGAATTACGATGAACTGAGGCAATATGAGGTCAAAACCAAGACCAGTTAGGGTGATATCATTGAATTCTTGGTCTGGACCAGATCGAATGAATTCTGTCATTTTATAGGTAGAGGAAGCCTTAACAGTCTTTGTTCTCTATGTAGCTGACAAATCAAAAATCTGAGAAGATTTTTCCCCAAAGGGGAAAACAGTCATTAGTATCACATGTTTAAGTTAGGCAACTGGAATCTGAGTATAAAACTTAGTAGAGTTCTACTGAATGGATGGTGATGTCTGGAGATATCACCAAAGGGGTGGAAGCCAGCCTATCTGCTAAGCTCTGTTTCTCTAGAGGAGAAGGAAGGAGAGATGATCCTGGGAACAAAGAATTATGAGAAACCCACTAACAGAAGTAGGGGTTGGGTAAGGGCTCCATATGCCAGGATTTGAATCACAGAATGAGAAGTGGTCCATTAACAATGAGGGGATTGGGGTGCAGTCATCCGATGAGCTGGTGGAGTTGGCCTAAAGTCAAGTGGAGAAGATGTGTGGCCACTCCAGTGGGCCAGTGATATGGAAATAGCAGCTGTCAGTCACCCACAAATCGCAGAGCTTTTAGCTCCAATGAGAGGCAGCAGTAGGCCCCAGCGAGGGGCCCATGCCGGTGTTGGCAGGTGAGTGACTTTTGGAAACAGGAACGTTCATTCTTCCATGTAAGTATTGCTCATCACTGTGTCTGACAGTCACTGCTGCTGCAGAGCTCTCAGCAAAGATGGTGGCTTAAGTGCTGGGATTCACTCTGCTGAGTGCTATTTCCCATCAGTCTGTGGTGAAAGACTGGGTTAGAAAGCACAGAGGTGGCAGTTCCATTAGAGCTCCCCTGTGCACAGACCTCCTCACCTCTCTCCCATCGTTGGCTGTCAGACTTTTGAAGCATACTTCCTCTTTTGAAGATGCAGCCACATTTACTTTTCCCTTATTTTCCTGCCATGGCTTGCTTTCTCCTTCCGTGAATGAGGCTTTGAGGGCCCCAAGGACACAGTCTGGATCTCTGGCTCACAGGAGAGAGTCCATATGGGCCGCGGCGCTCTGCCCTGACTGCAACTCATCTTGAGTGTCTGGACTCTCAGCGGAGGTTTTTTGATGTGAGCATTTTAAGGGACTTGAAAGAGTTTGGTTGAACAGATTGTCCTTTCTGGCCCAAGATAGAGTTTTACTGGCCATCAATTCCATAGGAAGCCAGATTAAAAAAAAAAGAAAAGCTTTTAATCAGAGAGAAATGTGTATAGCCAAATGCCCTTGAAATCCATAAAACCAGGATATTTTGATATTTTAGCCTTTTTTCTTATATTTTCTTAGATAAAGAAATCTACCTGTGATATTCAGTATCTAGGTGGTTGCTAAAAGGTAAAAGTTTTCTTGAATGAGCACGTGACTCTCCAGCCACCACTAGAATAATTGAAGAGAAAAGGCTTGAGACCCATTGAAGCTCTAAAAGAAGTAACCTGCCTTCTTAAAAAGCCCTATTGGGGGACTTCCGTGGTCTAGACACAGGTGATAGATTCCCTGGCCTCTGAATATGAGGCTGTGCCTTTCGAAAGCCCTGAGATTTTTCAGAAAAATAAGTGTTATAGACATCATGGAAAGTTTGTGCCAAATGGGCCAAGGTAAGCCCGTCACGTACAGTCACACCCTTTCAGCTTCTTACAAACCAGCGGTGAATCACTGTGGATGCCATGAAGAATTCTGAGGTGTTTATTCCAGAAGCACCCCCCATCTCACACTCCTTTATTTATTTGTTATTTCTGTAATTAAGTGGTAGGCAGACCAAACATTCTGCTCATAGCTTTCGTGTCTTTGCATTTGGAAACCGAGCAGCCAGGAAAACAAGGACACAGAGCTTCCCCTTCCTTCCATGTTTCCCTGCCTCCTCTTGCCTCAGTGCAGGAAACCACCCAAGCAAGGCTTAGCAGCTGGCCGAGTCTGCCAGATTACATCTTTATTTTAATTTGGCAATAAACTAGTGTACAAACTCTGCTATAAAACATTGCCTCCAACAGCATCTCTCAGTCTGTCTTAAACACCTCACTAAACATGATGTGTTGGGAAACATTGGAAATGAGAGAAAACAAGACGCAGATGTGACTGAAAGGAAAGAAAAAATAGGAATTTGTAAGAATAGGCATCTAAATCAGTTCTGCTGACCATCCTGGGGCGCTGGGCTCGAGGCCTGTCTGTTAGGGGTTGCACTGAGGAGTGATTTGTACAGGGGAGGGTCTGCAGTGTTGTGAAATCAATGTGAACACTCCCCGGGCTCAGACTGCCTGGTTGCTGGGGAGGAGAAACCCTCTGGCTTGGCTTATTGAGACTGGCAAGGCCCTTTCCTTGGGCAGCTTTGCAGACCTACCTGCTGCCCCGACCATGAGCAGAAGGAATCACTTTTCTCCCATCCTCTACAGCCAGCTTCTTCTCCCCACCCTGTGGATGCCCATGTCCTTCTAGGCCACAAACTCAGTTCCTCCACAGACAAGCAGGAATCTGACTGAACGGAGCATCTGGGTTTGGGCTGTGGGAGACTGGGGAGCAGGTGTGCATTTAGGAGGGTGGGTGGATCGAGGTGGGGGGTCTTGGTCAGCTTCAGCCTACTGTTCTTGACACCAAGAAAGACTCATCTGATGTCATCAGACTTTTCAGAGTTTTTCGAGAGGATTAATTCTGTTTTGTTTGAAATGTGATATTTGTAAATTGTTTTTAACGAACTCAAAAACTTAAAGCAGAGAACTGTGCAGAGCAAGTGAACCTCATCTGCTGCCTTGTATTAGTCCCTAAATCACTTTTTTTTCTTATTTCTCCATCTTTCTCATCATCTTTGTTTTCCTCTTGTTCGTGGATCTTCCTGTCAGTTTTATTTCAGGAGGTGTTCGGTTGTTTTGTGAATTAAAAAAAAAAATGCATCCAAATAAGTGATCAATTCTGTGGAGGGAGGACAAGACCTTTAGGACAGTTTGGTGGGTCACTGTTCATTTAGTGGCAGTTCTAGAATATTCATGAGTTTGTATGGTCTCACTTGTTCCTAAGCCCTATGAGTCAACAGTCCAAGTAATACCATGTGGGAGCTTTCAGAATCTCTGTTCTCCTTTATATTACAAACTATCAAAGTTTATGAATTAAATGAGAAATCTTCAGGCTTGCAGAGTGGCCTCACCTTCAGGATTTTGGTAAATATGTGTAGGATATACAAAAGACACAGCTGTTAAGGAGGAGAACGTGTTTTGATAAGGACACCCTTTTCACAAAGAATTGAAACCCTGAATATTAACAGAGACATTCTCTATATAAATGAAGACTGAATTTGAGTAAAATCATATATTGATAGAAAAGGAAAATTATACTGCAAGTATGTTTGAGGGCATACAATAGAATTTTAGTAACTTGCATAATAGTACATTTTTAAAAGAACTGCTTTTAGTTTTCTCTTTTCTTTCTTTATATGAGTCCAGAACTTTTATTTAAACAGTTTTATATGTATTTCTTAAAAAACAAACAAAAACAACACTTTCTTTTATTTATTTTAATCCTTTCTACTTTTCCTGACTGGGCACTAACAGGAGGCCATTGCTAATCACAACTGCTTTGAATGCTAGAAATTCCCTGGGAAATAATGACTGCTCAACAAGACAAGAGATGTCAGCAGTTTCCAAAACTCTGTAATATTAGTTTCTCACCAGTGATAGAAAGCACAGCAAGTGAGGCAGGAACATCAGCTCTCTCCTCTGTCAGGCCCTGCGAATGGCTGTGTGACCTTCAGCAAGTCACTTAACTTTTAGAGTTTCTCCAACTGTGAAATGGAAGTAATAATAGTACCTGGCTCACAGGACTGTTTGAAGATGCTGAGATAATGTATGCAAAACACTCAACACAGAGCCTGGCACATGGTTATTCAAAGACCTAGGAGAGAGAGCCACCTGGTGTGGCCCAACGAGATATAGACACAAGGCTGCCTTAGCAGTAATCCAGGATTGTCTTCCCCACATACGAGAAGTTATAGACACTTTAGTCAACGTTGACTATACTCTTAGTCACTAAAAGGTACCATTGAACCAGAATGAATGGAGCAAGCAAGAACCCGATATTTGGTCCTAAGAAAATATTGATTATAATAGCAGTACGCCATTAAATATTAAAGTATTTGCCTTCACAGCAACTCTATTTGTTTTTGAATAGACCTAGCAGCCCTTTCATGTCAAAAGGGCAAGATTGAAATAAAATATAAATAGATCCTTCAAATTCAGCCCCCGGGGGATATTCAAATGATTTCTGCAGGAGCACAAACACTTAGGAGACTGATACCTACCTAAAGCCATCACGTTTCCTAAGGCACTGCATTAAGTAAAAAGGCACTCAGTTATTTATAAGAAATATGTACAGTGTTATATGCCATGCTGCTTTGGCAATATTTCCATGTGATTGAAATTTCCCAATGTCAGAGCTGATTTCTAATCTCTTGAATATGTTAGTAATTTAAGTATCCAAGTACAAAACTGGCAATTAGACTGGAAACCAGGGAGCTTGCTAAATGTCAACCCCAATGCTTGTTTATAAAACAAATTCTCAAGCTGAAATGTCATCCTATGCAAACACAGAAGGCCTGTGTTCACCTTAGCTAACTTGTTTCACCAGGTTGTATCATTATTTTTCAGTTGCTACATAAAGCAGATTGATCTATCTATTCCCAACTTTGAAAAAACAGGCTGCGAGAATTAGGAGAAATAGACATTTTAAAATGAGCGATTAGGGCTAAGGTTTGGACACACAGAATTATGCTCTTTGGTAGCTATTTGAGCTTACTTTATTTCAAATAAATTACCTTTTTGCTTGTGTATTTTGTAGCTAGCTTTTTTGATCTGTTCTAACCACCAATTGTCTAAATGGATTAAGATGCCTCTTAAATCCAGGCATCCGTCTGGGGAACTTTTAAAGACATTTGACATCCTAAGAGGACATGGACCTCTTTCTTAAACCTGTCTCTCAGAGTGGTCCTTTAGAAATCCAATAACACTGACATTTTCCTGTATTCTTCCTTTTCAAGAGTGTTTGTAACCAACAGTGTTGCCACGAGGGGAGTGGTTTGGGGAGAAGGAAGTCTTGGCCTTATAAATAGACGCATTTTGTGAATTTATTACTCTGAATTTCATATTAAAAAAAATTCAATGTTACCTTGTCCAACTTCCTCTCTTCAGCATAAGAGGATATAAATACAAATTATAAATGGCACATTCAGTGGTCTAAGAGACCCAGAGGCCCAGCCAGGATCTCATAGCTGGCAAGAGGAAGAGAAACCAGAAGTCAGAAACCAGCCTCCTGAAATGACCAGATCCTGTACTGTAAAATAGTATCAGATGAAAAGTCACAAATTCAAATCGGCAAGGCTCTCACTCGTCTGACTTGCTTAATTTCAGTGCCTGCCTGCTGATGAGAAAATGTCCCAGAATAAGACTTGTGGTCCAAAGTCAGACGGCCTCAGCTACTCCAGGAGCAGCCAAGCTAAGCGGTATCCAACCTCAGAGGCAAGGGACATGGAAGTGTTGTCTAGGATCCTTCCTTGCTTCCTGAAAGTCAGGAAGAAAATAGCAGTCACACCTGCTTCTCCTTGCCATTCCTTGTTTTTTTCAGGGTCTGTGGGCAGTTCAGGCTGGAGGCAATGATCAGCAGGAAGGGGAAAGGCTGAGAACTAGCACTGACCCTTCACTCCGTAGTAAGCCCTCTGCCAGGCTTTTCGCATTGATTCCTCAACTTCTTTCTTACATGAAACATTGACTTTATCTTTATGCCTATTTAATATTTGGGGAATCTGAGGCTCCAAAAGGTTAAGAAAATTCCCCAGGGTGGTTGATAGAGCCAGGAGTCTAATCCAGGTTTGATTCTCTTCATACTCTGTCCTCACTGCACCAAACACTGCCTCCCTAGAAAAGCCATTGTGATATTTTCTTTTCTTTAATTGCCTTTTTTTTTTTTTTCAATTTTCTTTAACCATCTTCCCCATGTCCAACCTACTGTGAGACCTGTTCCCTCTGACAGATGCTGTGGTATGCATTTCAAAGCTGAGTTTCACAGCAGAGGGAAAACTGCTGTTTGAAGATCAGGCAACAGAGGAAGGGAGAGCAAGAAGGGAATTGTCCCTGGCTGATTCCCGGGCAGCCAACAGTCCCTCGTGACTCAGCAGGCCAGCTTGTGTCACAAGCACTGTGACCCCTGCTCACCTCCTCCAACCTTGCACCAGCTCTGGTCCCAGTGGTCTATGTGTAAAATTTCCCCTTGCCCAGCAAAATGACTAGAGCTTTCAGAAGTGACTCCTTCTGTAAATTGGTGCAGCCACTGTGGAAAACAGTATGGAATTCCTTTAAAAATTGGAAATAGAACTACCGTATGATCCAGCAATCCCACTCCTGGGCATTTATCCAGAAAAGACTCTCAAAAAGATACATACGCTTCATGGGGTTTCTCTGGTGGCTGAGCGGTAAAGAATCTGCCTGCCAGTGCATGAGACACAGGTTCAATCCCTGATCTGGGGAGATCCCACATGCCACAGAGCAGCTAAGCCTGTGTGCCTCAACTGTGCTCTAGAGCCTGGGAGCCACGGCTACTGAGGCCATGTGCTGCAGCTACTGAAACCCACATGCCCCAGAGCCTGTGCTCTGTAACAGGAAAAGCCACCACAATGAGAAGTTTATGTACCACAACTAGGGAGTAGCCCATGCAGCCTGAAGACCAAGCACAGCCAAAAGTAAACAGAATTGTTTTAAAGAAGATACATACACCCCGATGTTCATAGCAGCACATTTTGCAACAGTCAAGACATGGAAGAGGTCTAAATGTCCATCGACAAATGGATAGGTATGTGACACACACGTACACACACACACAAACACACATGCACAGATACAATCACTCAGCCATAAAAAAAGAATGAAATAATGCCATTTGCAGCAACACAGATAGACCTAGAGATTCTCATATTAAGTAGAGTAAGTCTGGCAGACAAATATCGTATATCACTTATATGTGGAATCTTAAAAAATGACACAAATAAACTTATTTACAAAATAGAAACAGGCTCACAGATATAAAAAAACAAACTTATGGTTATCAAAGGGGAGTGGGGGAAAGATAAAACAAGAGTTTGAGATTAACAGATATCCACTACTATATATAAAATTGATAAACTTCTATTATATATTATAGGGAACTATATTCAAAATCTTGTTATAACCTATAGTGCAAAGAGTATGTAAAAAGAACGTATTTATGAATAAAACAATCACTTTGCTATACACCAAATGCTAGCACAACATTGTAAACCGGTTATACTTCAATGAAAAATTAAAAACTGGAATGAAATAAATAAAAATAAATCAGTAGTCCTTGGAATGGTTAGATGAAATATTTAGATATTCTAGAAAAGTCTCTAAAGCCCATCATTCACATTTAAGACAAAATTTATAGTTGCCTGTGTATGTATAGCACAGGGAGTCATAGTCATTTTCTTGAAATAACCTATAATAGAAAAGAATCTGAAATAGAATACACACACACACCCATGTATGTGTGTGTATATATATAAGTATACCTAAATGAAATGACCCTCTCTTATGCTCAGTCCTGGTCAGAATTTTTCTTTTTAAAATTTTGTTTATTGTTATTATTGTTGTTGCTCTTCTTCCCTTGCCTCCTTCCCACATCTAGGGGCCCTTGCTCATCCAGGCACCCATCTCTTCCCTGCTCTGCTCAGCCACTTGCTAACTGCTCTCTCCCCTCTGTCCCATCTCCACACGGCTGATGGATCTGTCTTATGTAAGCACACTTCCAATATGTTCCAAGCAACAAGTTTTTCCTCCTGCTTATTTTTATCTCTCAAAACTTGCTAAGTTTCATCATCTATGCATTTGAATAATGGGACAATTACATGGTTATTGAGAGCTATTCATTTTTTCCTGTCAGTGTCTAGATATGGGGGATTTGTGATATAGATGCTTAGCATCTAATTATTTTATCTACTCTCTATTTCTACATCTATATTATAGAACCTTTAAGGCTAAGATTCCCTTTGAAAGTTTCCCTAAGTACCCCCAGATCTGGGAGCACAGGAAATGGCCACAAGTTGACCTGGTCCTCTGTCACCTACTGACCCTTGCTGCCCAGCCCACCCAAGTTCCGTATGTTTAATCCCCCAATCCTGCCAAACAGGACTGTGAGGCATGTGACAGATTTCATTGCCAGCTGGGGGCTGGCCAGTGACAGGTTTGATAAATCCAACCTCGGGAGAATTTGATGGAGCTGGTGACTGGTCATCATTCCTGCTCACTCCATCAGCAAAGCTTTGGGGGCCCTTGTTTTTTGACTTCATTGTCGTTGAGTCCCGTCTCCATTAGCTCCCCACGAGTTTGCTTGGATTGCCTCCACCCAACCTGCTCCCAGGCTGTGTTTATAGCCTCTGCTCCCACTTCACTTTCCTTTACCCATCCCCGCCAAGCTGGGTCTCCCGTAGTTGACAGAACAAAGAAGAACAAAGACACCGCTCTAACTTTTTTTTCAGGCTTCCCTGGTGGCTCAGATGGTAAAGCATCTGCCTGCAATTCAGGAGACCCAGGTTCAATCCCCAGGTCAGGAAGATCCTCTGGAGAAGGAATTGGCAACCCACTCCAGTTCTGTTGCCTGGAAAATTCCATGGACAGAGGAGCCTGGTAGGCTACAGTCCATGGGGTCGCAAAGAGTCAGACACGACTAAGTGACTTCACTTTCACTTTTTCTGTCTGTTTATTTGCTCAGGTTGACCCACTTCTCCTGGAACACTCTTTCCTCACATTGTCATACTGAGAGATTTTAACTGTTTTCCCAGTCCCACCTTGAGAACTTGGGGAGACTTCCTGCTTTTACTGTCTTACATAAGCCACCACAGCAATCTGGACAAAATATAACACATTACTACATCTCATGTATGACAGATGCTGAGAAGTTAGCCTTTTCTTTGAGGAACTTGCATCTCTTAGAGGTGGGGGAGCTGGTCTGGGAAGGTCATCATGGTTCTGTAACTATTCCTGTCCCCACTAGCCAAGGAGAAGACTTGTGTCAGAACTGGGTGAAGCTTAAGGTCCCTTATGATGTGATTTCCCACTAAGAGTGTACTCTGGCCTCCTTTGCTGTGCAACCAGAGCATCAGAGCCCATCTCTGAAGACTATGGATTTCTCTGGATTGCTCCTCTTCTTCCTGTGGAGGCTAGTAGAGGAAGGAGCTTGATATTTGCAATGCCCCAGGGCTGGCACTATAAATTTACTGAAAGTCCTCAAGGCCCCATCTCTTTTCTTGTTAAAAAGAATGCAGTAACAGCAGTGAGAACTGGAGAGTCATGAGGTGACTGAGTGCTTTGTACCCAGACCATCCCCAGGGTGGTATTAGGATGAGGCAGATCAAATAGAACTGGCAGGGTTTTCTGTCAGCCTTTTCAGGAAAGGCAATTTGCAAGCCTCCTGCCTCTGAAGCTATTAAGGGCAGAGCCACAGAGGGGAGGGACCAGGCAGCCTTGAAGAGAGCCAACCGCAGGAAGTGTTCCTCCAACCTGGAAGCCTCTGCAGGAGACCTTGTGGAGGAGACCCAGGACCTGCCTCCTGATGAGAAAATCACCATGGGAACCTTTGTGGTGAAAGCATCCAAACCCATCAGCCAAAGACTGAAACTCTTCCCTGGTGGCTCAGATGGTAAAGAATCTGCTTGCGATGCAGGAGACCTGGGTTCAGTTCCTGGGATGAGAAGATCCCTGGAGAAGGAAATGGCAACTCGCTCCAATATTCTTGTCTGGAGAATCCCCATGGACACAGGAGCCTGGCAGGCTACAGTCCATGGGGCACAAAGAATCAGACCTGACTGAGCAGCTTTCACTTTCAAAGACTAAAACATGCTATCACCCTTACCTTCTGCCAAATGATATCCTTGCACTGATTTCCGAGCTGCAAAAGAAAATTCCCAATAGGTCCCTGTCTTAATGCTATAAAATGAGGGGCTGCACTGATCTGATTTAGAACAATTGAGAAGACGTTCCAGGGACAACAGTGCTTGCAAGCTTTTGCATCACCACAAGGAAGTTGAATTTCTATTAAAAAAAAAAGACGTTGTTCTGCTCGCGATTCAGCCAAAATGTGAAAGGTAAGAAGATGGAAGATGAAAGTTAGAAGGAGCTGCTCTCATATCCGCCTTCTTCCAGCCCTTCTTATTTTGCTGTCGATTAAGAATCCTAAGCACAGTTGGTGGATCTCACTCTTGCCCACCCCCAAGCTGTTTGTCCCCCTGTGGCTTCCTCTTTATTCTCCATTGGAGACTTTGCCTCTCAGCCAACTTGCAGCTCTCCAGGATGGCACCAGAGAGGATTGTACATTTGGTTGAAAGCTGGTAATAAAACCAACCCTTGAAATTGCATCCTTTGCAATTAATTGCTTTTTTATCTGCATTCTTCATATGGCAGACAAAGACAGATTGCAAGAAAACAAGCCAATGTGATGATGATCAAGTTATCAAAAAAAAAAAAAAAGGAAAGAAGGACTGACTAACTCTTCAGGGGAGGAACATGGCAGGAAGAAGTTTTGAAAGCCCCCACACTAGGGTAATAACAGAGTGGAGAGTTGGACCTTGAGCTGCTAATACATCTTGAGCTTAGATGAGCAATGAGTTTGTGCTCATTAACTTACATTTACTGAGATGGAGAGGCGGTCTCAGGCAGTTTAGAGTGATTCTAAACTGGAAGAATCATCTGCCTTGCATTCTTTTGTTAACCAGAATCCTTCCCTTCTCCCTTTCTAAAATGTCTACTCCTTCCATTTTTTCGCTAATATTTTGTACCAGGATTAGTAAAAGAACAAAACAAAACAACAGATCTAAACCCTTCCAAGAAGGCATCTGGGGAGGTCATGACAGAGGATTAGAGACAAGCACTGCTCTCCTAAAACTAGTTCAGATATGCTTTTCTGCCCCCTGATCATTCTCCTTCTCTCTTTCTCTAGATTTGGCACTGCTGGCGAAAGCTGTGGATGCTTTCTCTGATGTGACAGGTAGCAATGATAGATCTCAGTTCTGTGTTCTGACAGTCGAAAGAAACCTTGGAGCTGGAGACAGACAGGGAGGGAAATAAATCTTATTTAGGTGCTGCCACCACTATGAATTTTATTAAAGGACATTGACTCATTCTACACAGAAAGCCTTCCACTGGTGGCTGAGATAGTCACTGGGTGGGAAAAAAAAAAAGGTTTGGGTAGCACTCTCTATTTTGTGGAGGAAAACTTTGCTGTCAGACTCTGCAGGTTTAATGAACACATTAACTTGGATTGCTGTGAGTTGTTTTCTCCTTTTCTTGGTGTGACATCAGGCTGGACAATTAAATTCTTAGAGAGGAAAGGTTTGAAGTAGTAGGTGGAATATACAGAGCAGCTCTTTCTAGGGGTGAATATATAAGACCCTGGCTGCAAGTCCTTGGGAATTTCAAATGTGCTGATATTTATAGTTTTGTTTGTTGGTTTTAGGTACAGGCCTCTAGCTATGGATCCATGGAAGTAAAACATCGTCCTCTGCTAAATTACCTTTGTCTGTTCTTTGGGAAACCTGAGTGTTTTACTAGGTAGATCCATCACTAGGGAATTTTCATGATGTAAAGTCAATACTTTATTCCCCCCCTTGGTCATCTACTATGTACAAGGCACTGTATAGATACAAAAAGATGGAATTCCAGACACATAAAAACTTTGTGATCTCATCAGAGAGGGAAGGGATGATCTCAGCTATTTTAGAGTGAGTTTAGATGGGTAGGGATTTCTGTCTTGCATTATAAAAGGCTCTCTTGAAAGGCTACTAAGAAAGTTAAATATATGGACTATAGTTTGATAGCATTTCTTGTACCATAGTTCTTTGGAAATGAGGCCTCTAGAAAATCTCAGTGTGTAGGAGAGGGTTCATAGAAAAGATGTCCTCTCATCTGGACCTAAAAAGAAGACTGGCATTGTGGTAGGCAAGCCTTGAAGCCACCTCTGCCAGAGTGGGTAGCACCAGGGAAGGCATGGCAGGGGGCATGTGCCCAGGTGTGAATGGAACAGGGAGAAGACACGAGAGGGGACCTTTTGAGATAGAAACTATAAGAAATGTCACTGAGCTGAATAAGAGAGGCTTGGTTTATTGGATTGTTTGATGTACCCACTGCTTGAGGGGCCTCTAGATGCTCACAAATAACAAAGCATCTCCTTGAAGAGGATAAAAACAAATATCATGGGACATACCTGACTGGTCCACAGGTTCTGAATCCAAGCCTAGAGGGATCAATTTAAAAAGACATAGAGGAAAACACACACACACACACACGTAGATGCTGGCACCCAACAGTTCCTCACTGTGATGAATTCTATGTGAAGACAGAGGTAGCAGTCCCTTGGTGTAGCTGTAGGAGAGCTCAGAATTTATATATGATTTTCAGAATATATATGAGTCTAGCCTTCACACAGAATTATTATTTCAAACCACCCTGATTCTCTTATATTTGCATAAATCCTTGTATATAAATATAGATACTAACATGCATTTATAAATAGCTATAGGCATACACAGTGGCATGATTTCTGTTCCCTTTGAACTCATAGAAAGCAGTGCAGCTCTGGGTTTTAATTTAAAAAAAAAATGGTGCAAGAGCAGAGGAAGCCACAGACACTCAGGATCAAATGATCACTGTTCTGATCCAAGTTTGAATATTAAAATGCAAGTGTTCGGGACATAGTGGGAAGCAGGACATGCACCCTCTGTCTGCTTGGCGTCTGAATTAAGAGGGAAGATGTTGTTGTGTCTTCTGTTATCCCATGAGGGGAACTGTCTCCCCTTTCTCCTCAACACTCTTAAAATGAATCAAGCATGAAATGTACCCAGGAAGCCTCCCCCCAACCCAGGCTTTGTAGGGCAAGGAAAAATAATAAGACTTGAAAGGAAAAGTCACAGATTCTTCTTGGCTGAATGCCCAAATACTGTGTAGCTGGGGCCAAGTGAGCGCCTCGCTTTGGTAGCCAAATACTTCAGCCTCTTTTTTGACTTCAGGATGTGTTTTGATCCAGTGTACACAATGTCGTAGCAGGCTCTTCCAAGGGTCAGTAAATCCTCACTTGAGCTGACTTACTTCTTGGATATGCCTGGTACATCTGCAGCCGCGGTGAGTCACTTGGTGAGTCATTTGACCCTCCATTGAGCGCCAAGGCTGGAGAGGGCGGACAGTCATGGTACTCAGTACACAGTGACTCACCATCCATTCACTGTAGGATCTGGCACGCGCAGTGGTGGATGACTGGGATGTGAGTGGGTTACAGACCAGGCACACAGCAGAAAGGAGATGTTCCAAAATGATATTTTCAAATCATCCGGCCAAACATCCGTGGGAACCGGAATGCCTCAAGCAATAGGAATCTCTGGGCTGCCATCAGAGAACACTTCTAGAAGCAAAAGAACAAGAACAACAAAAACAACAAAAAACACAAAGAAAGGTTCCTGTAAAACCATCCTGGGTATGATGCTGTGAGACCACTGGAGAGGAGCAGGAGTAGGAGTGAGCCAACAATGAAGAACAAGATAGAAGAGAAGAAAGACACTTGGAGGGGAAGGAGTATGCGGAGGGTTAGACCCTGGGTCATGAGCAGTGTTTCTTTGTGGTTGCCCTTGGACAGCACTGTAGCAAATGGACTTGAAATCTCCCCGGCTGTGTAAGCATTGGCAAAATGGCCATAATAGCTGTATATACTACTGGGAGGGATGGTATGTGGATTAAATGAAGGAATGCATGAGAAGCACTTAAATTATAGTAAAAGCTTAGTCCATGTGGGCTGCTGTTAGAGCCTAAAGTTCCTCTATTCTCTGTTTAAAAAGACATCAACTGGCTCCTTCTGCCAGCATGACCGGATTTTCTTCTCCCTAACTTGTCATTCAAAGCCTTTTCAAGTTGCCAGTTCAGTTCAGTCGCTCAGTTGTGTCCAACTCTTTGCAACCCCATGGACCGTAGCACGCCAGACTTCCCTGCCCATCACCAACTCTCAGAGTTTGCTCAAGCTCATGTCCATCGAGTCAGTGATGCCATCCAACCATCTCATCCTCTGTTGTCCCCTTCTCCTCCTGACTTCAATCTTCCCCAGCATCAGGGTCTTTTCCAATGAGTCAGTTCTTCACATCATGTCTCCAAAGTATTGGAGCTTCAGCTTCAGCGTCAGTCCTTCCAATGAATATTCAAGACTGATTCCCTTTAAGATGGTCTGGTTTGATCTCCTTGCAGTCCAGGGGACTCTCAAGAGTCTTCTCTAACACCACAGTTCAAAAGCATCAGTTCTTTGGTGCTCAGCTTTCTTTATGGATCAACTCTCACATCCATACGTGACTACTGGAAAAAGCATAGCTTTGACTACATGTGCCTTTGATAAGCCACATTTATTCATATACCATCCCTGATTTTCTCACTTCTTATCCACGCTATTCCCTTTGTGAGTCCTGCTTGTCTTATCTTTGTCAGTTTGAATTCTGCCATTCATTCACATCCATGGTGAATCACCATACATCTCAGAAGCATCCCTAATTGATTTCTGAATCCCCTTCCTTTGAATTCCTTCATCTGGTGATTGCATGCATTGCTCATTATTTTTTGTCAGATTTGGGTTATATTATTGGCTTTCTGAGAGCCAGGTCTAGATTTTGGACTTCTTTGTATTTCAGACAACAGTCTGCATATTCCATGGCAAGTAATACAGCTTACCAGGCAGAATGGGGTATGAATCCCAATTTATTTTAATATTTAGAGGGCATGTGATTTCCAACAAATCACTTAATCTTTGTGAGCTTCAGTTTGCTCAACTATAAAATGGAAATATCAATGTCTTGCAGGATCTATATGGAGAATAGAGATGATACATGGGGCACTCATCTGGCATAGGAAGGGTGATTAATAAATGGAAGACGTTATTATTATTATCATTATCATTAATCCAGTGAATCATGTTTTATGCATTCAGTGTACCATGACGTCCTGGTACTGAATATTTTGTCTTCTCTACAGTTATACAGCTCTGCTGAATTTGGGAGAAGGTGGCAGCTTATCCAGGAAGCGGTTGTTCCAAACAGATTCTACTGGTAAGTCTCACTCTGTTAACTAGCAAATGGAGATATCACCCGGGAAAATGAACGTTGGAATCTTCCCACCCAGAGCTGTCGCATGACGTCTGTCCTTATTGGGATATACCCACATTCTGTAGGGCAGAAGGGGACATTGGAGTGGTAAACACGGCAAGGGATTGTTAAAGCAGTATCATAAATTACTTTTAAAAAATAAGATCAATGGCAGCAAGAGCGATGAAAATGTTGTTTTGTTATATTTTGATGAAACTGTAAGACAGACACTTTAAAACATTTTAATAGTGATTTTTATTACTAAAAGCATTATACACATATATAATACATGTTCAAATTAAAGACTTTCAGTGTAAATAACTAGATCTTAATTAGTCTAAAAGCAGATCATCTTCCGATTCCTGATTTCGACTCTTTTTAGTATTCTTTTCATCATATGGTACGCAACCAATGTTTCTAGTTTCTCACTTCTCCTTCCATAAACATTCTATGAATACCTAAGCATGTGCAAATACAAAACATTCTAGTTAATGTTGATATTACTTATCAATCCCTTTTGAATTTACAGCCTAAACCATATAAAAGATGCGATTCTGTCTTACCCTAATTTATCTAACCTGCCTATGGAATAGACATCTAGGTTACTTCCAGATTTCTGCTGGTATTAACAGTGGTCTGTGGAACTAGCTCAAGCAAGAGTTTAAATATTCTTTGTTCACGTCATTGAGAATTACTGGGGCAATGACCTTTTAGAAGCTAGTGAGTTTCCTACAACCAGGACAGTGAAAGTTGCCTCCCTTTTATTCCTCTTAAAATCACACTATCTTTCATCAGCCTTCCAACTTCCATGTACCTAATAGCTTCCCTCACCACTCCAATTCTCTCACTTCAAAGAGGAATGCATTTTTATTTTTCTCATTCTCAAACACAGCCCTAAGACTCCTGTGGGAGGTGAAAGCCAGAGAACAGATAAATCTCTTAACACTAGTGAAACTGCCTGAAAAAGTGAAAGACAAGTCATTTGCAAACAAACTGGCTCAAAGATAACACAAAGAGACTTCTGTACAGAAAGATACCTTTTCTCCCATCACAGAGACGTTGATAACTAAATAGGGTTTCTGTTGCATAGAAGTCACCCACCTCTTCACTGCTGCTTCCACTCAGGAATGACTGAAGCTTTGTTTTTGGCATCTAAATCGGCTTCTCCCTTCTCTGGGAAAACAGTTCTAACTGTCACTGAATCTCCCTTTTCTGATTAGCATTTTGTATCTCCATGTACATCTCCTTATAAATTATAAAGTCACTTTTTTGGAAAGAGGGTCCATGGGTTTTGTTTATTTTCATTTCCTCCTTTATATTGGGTGTTATATGTTCATAGAATAAATAAATAATAATATGCACGGAATAAATAAAGACTAAAATAAATCAATGTGGTTCCCCTAAGTTAACCTGGAAATGGAGTCAATGCTTCACCAATGAGAAAGCATGAGAGACTGATCTTTAAGTCCTGCTTCCAAGTAACTGAAAACATTTGCATATGGACCAAGCAGTGGAAGGTAAAAACTTCATTAAAGTCTGGAGAGAAGTTTGTTCCAACTGACAGAAACAAAGAAAAACACTGATCAAAAAAAAAAAAAAAAGGAAAGTAAGATGAGAGAATTTCCCATGTCAAGTGGTGGTACATGGTACACAGTATTTTCCAGCTCACTGAGGGCTAATTTACACACATTTTGGGGATGAAAAACAATTCCATCATTGCTTTGGCTGGTAGTAATTGAAAACCCATTATTTCTTCTTGGAATGGGGATCTTCCCTTGGTGACCAAATGTTATTATATAAATATTGTTATACAAATTTTATTTATTATACAAATATTATACCAAGTCCTTGTAACCACATGTCATATCATTATCTTTATAAAAACATATATAAATTCTAATTAATCCGTCTGCTGGGTGAAATAAATGATACCCCTCCTCTGCCTTTGGGAATAGAGACCTCTTCTCCATTCAAGCTCTGACATTGTGATAGGCATTATTCAAACTTAAGCAATGTAATTCTCAGAGCAATTTTATGAAGTAAGCCTTGCATTATCATCCCTAACAGAAAAGGAATCTTTGGCATGGAGAGGTTAAATAATTTAGCCAAGGTCACCCAGCCAGAAAGCAGCAAAACCAGGATTAAGATTCAGGCAGAATGGCTTCAGAGCCCATAAGCTACTGAATCAATGGGCTCTGCCACTTCTTGGAACTCTTCTGGGCTGGAGCTATGAACTCTGGAAATCTGGCCTGTTTTAGGCAGATGAGTAGAAAACCCAAGGCTCTTTTGGCCACCATGCCTGTGTGTGTATCCCTCCAACTGGGCTTGGAAAATGGGCCCTCTGGACTTTCCAGAGAAAGCATGAGACCTTGTAAATTGCACAGTGCACATGACTGTTGATGAAATATATTGGTCTCTGGCTACATGGTCTGTATTTTCTGACTCTGAGGATCTTCCTATGGCTTGCAGAAAGGTGTCAGTCGAAGCAATATTTGTTAGACTCTTGGAAATCAGTTTTTTTTTTTTTAATTATATGAGAACTATTGGGCTATCTAGGATTATTCAGCAAGCTTAATTGAAAGAAGCTCTCTTTAATCATTTCTGCTTAAAGCCTGGCTGTGGGAGTGTAGAGGGGACTGAGGGGAACTTTTATAGTGCTGAACTTATATGTGACACTGGATAATAACATAGCATTTCCCATGGAGAAAAATGAAGATGAATTCATATCTTTTCCTCGTCACCTAGTGCACTTAAGGCATATCTTTATTTTTGGTGGCAATAGTACTCCTACCCCTGGAAGTAGTCAGTGGTAATTGCAAAGCAGTTTTGGAATGTAAGAACTTATCCTTATGTTTATGGTGATTGTTCGTAGCACCATCATACTGACATACATATGAACTTTCTTCCGAGGAGTTTAAATTGCTTCCACAATTGATTTGCATGTTTAGGGCATCTTATAAAATGTATCTTAGCACAATACTGCCTTAAATAGAATAGGTATATTTTTATTCAACTAACTGTTATAACGGTTTTGTTCTTTACTATATCAGAAATCAATTATACTGGGAGGCTATACAGCTGGGAATTTAAGGGGCTCAGAGATACTGAGGTATGAGTTCTAGCTTTGCCATTTACTAAGTAAGGAGTCATGAGTAAGTTTAATTCTGCATGCCCCTTTTTTTTCCCTCTGTAAAAAGATAATTAATACCTACTTAGTTAAATGAGATGTTTCTTGTGATTGGTTATATGCCTGACACCTAAGAACTGTACTGAGTCCCTGCTGGCTTACAGTAATATTAACTGATTTTTTACATCTCTTAGTTGTGTTTTTCCCCCAAGTTGGCTTCATTCTCAAGTTAGATTTCACCATTTATTATAGCAATGATGGACATCATCAAATTTAGTCTTACAGTCTGACAGTTTGGAAACTCCATCAAACCGGTCTGCCTCTTTCCTCACATTTCCAGGGATTGAATCCAAGTAGTCTGGCTTGGATCAGAGCTATATAAGATGGTTCATTACTAATGTAGGTCAGACACATATCTTTTCTGGGAATTGAAATAGGAGGTGGTATAGAGTCTCAGTCAAACTACATAGCTCAAGGATGGAGGAGAGAAGATTCCTAAAAAGGAAGAAAAAAAGATTCCGTTATCATAAAATAAAAAGATAGATTTTCATTAGGGAGAAAATAAGATGGGAGAGCTAGGTGTCAGTAAGATAATGTTCCAGAATAGGGGTATGTAATTGTTAAGTAACTACAGTCGTCCAGGTACGTGATTTTGTTGTTATTCAGTTATTAAGTCATGTCCAACTCTTTGTAACCCCATGGACTGCAGCATGCCAAACTTCCCTGTCCTTCACTATCTTCTAGAGTTTGCTCTGATTCATGTCCGTTGAGTTGGTGATGCTATCTAACCATTTCCTCCTCTGCTGCCCTCTTGTTTTGTCTTCAGTCTTTCCCGGCATCATGGTCTTTCCCAATGAATCATCTCCTTGCATCAGGTGACCAGAGTATTGGAGCTTCAGCATCAATCTTTCCAATGAATACTCATGGTTGATTTCCTTTAGGATTGAGTGGTTTGATCTCCTTTCAGTCCAAGGGACTCCCAAGAGTCTTCTGCAGTACCACAATTTGAAAGCATCAGTTCTTCTGCACTCAGCTTTTTTATGGTCCAACTCTCAAAACCATACATGACTGCTGGAAAAATCATAGTTTTGACTATATGGACCTTTGTTGGCAAATCGATGTCTCTGCTTTTTAATACGCTCTGTATTTCAAGGAGCAAGCATCTTTTAATTTTCATGGCTATAGTCACCATCTTCAGTAATTTTGGAGCCCAGGAAAATAAAATCTGTCATTGCTTCCACTTTTACCCATCTATTGGCCATAAAGTGATGGGACTGGATGCCATGATCTTAGCTTTTTGAATGTTGAGTTTTAAGCCAGCTTTTTTACTCTCCTCTGTGAAAGAGGGTGAACCTCATCAAGAGTCTCTTTAGTTCCTTTTCATTTTCTGCCATTAGAGTAGTATCATCTGTATCGCTGAGGTTGTTGATATTTCTCCTGGCAATCTTGTTTCCAGCTTTTGATTCGTCCAGCGGACATTTCACATAATGTACTCCCTTATAAGTTAAATAAACAAGGTCACAATACAGGATCGTACTCCTTTCCCAATTTTGACCCAGTCCATTGTTTCATTTAAGGTTCTAACCATTGCTTCTTGACCTGCAAACAGGTTTCTCAGGAGACAGGTAAGGTAGTCTGGTATTCCCATCTCTTTAAGAATTTTCCACAGTTCATTGTGATCCACATAGTCAGAGGCATTAGCATAGTTAATGAAAAAGTGAAAGTCGCCTAGTCGTGTCCCACTCTTTGTGACCCCATGGACTGTACAGTCCATGGAGTTTTCCAGGCCAGAATAGTGGAGTGGGTAGCCTTTCCCTTCTCCAGGGGATCTTCCCAACAGAGGGATCGAACCCAGATTTCCCGTAGTACAGGCTTTACCAGCTGAGCCACAAGGGAAGCCCAGTGAAGCAGAAGTAGATGTTTTTCTGGAATTCCCTTGCTTTCTCTGCTAATTTGATCTCTGATTCCTCTGTCTTTTCTTTCTTTTTCTTTTTTTTTTAAATTAATTAATTTATTTTAATTGGAGAATAGCTGCTTTCGAATATTGTGATGGGTTTTGCTATACAACAGCATGAATCAGCCATAGGTATACATGTGTCCCCCTAATCCTGAACCCCCCGCCCCCTTCCCTCCCCATCCCATACCTCCTGGTGTCACAGAGCACCAGCCCTGGAAGCCCTGCTTCATGCATTGAACTTGCACTGGTTGTACTAGGTCTTACCTCTGGAAGGTCTCAGTTCACATACTGCTGTAGCCTAGCTTGAAGGCACATGATAAGTCACACCATTTGATCCTCACAACAAGATTGTGGGGTAGGGATTTTTATTCCCTTGTTGATGAAATAGAAAAATGATATAGTTTATGTAACATAACATGTAGTATACCAAATTTTGAAACTTGGTCTATCTAGATCCATGACGCTTGCTTGCAACAGTAAAGATCAGCCCAAAATTCAAGAGTTATGTGTATGCTCAGTCATTTCATTTGTGTCTGATTCTTTGTGAACCCCTTGTATCCCTCCAGAATAATTGTTAGTTTAACAGTTCAATGGGACTTCCCTGGTGGTTCAGATGGTAAAGACTCTGCCTGTAACACAGACAACCCAGGTTCGATCCCTGGGTGGGGAAGATCCCCTGGAGAAGGAAATGGCTACTCACTCCATTATTCTTCCTTGGAGAATCCCATGGACAGAGGAGCCTGGGGGGCTACAGTCCATGGGGTCCCAGAATCGGACACAACTGAATGACTAACACACAAACACACACTTTCTAACAATTTAATAGATAAAAACCAAAGTATTGCATTTAATACTGAAGAAGACTGTGGAAAGGAGAACCAGTGGTGCCCACATGCCTTGCATAAGTGAAGCTTCTGTCAGAAACCAAGTTTACTATTTAAGAAGTTGATGAATATGGTTTGTTGGAATTTGATTCAAATTTAGGATAAAGGAATGGAAGGTAGTTTTCATTATAAACCACTCAGCAATCTATTGGGCTTCCCTGTTAGTAAATTGGTAAAGAATCTGCCTGCAATGCAGGAGATCTGGGGTTCGATCCCTAAGTCAGGAAGATGCCCTGGAGAAGGAAATGACAACCCACTCCAGTGTTCTTGTCTGGAGAATCCCATAGACAGAGGAGCCTGGCAGGCTACAGTCCATGGGATCACAAGAGTCAGACACAACTTAGTGACTGAACCAGTATAGCAATCTATTATCTATGCAAAAGACAAGGCAGTCTTAGAGCTGTTTCACTTAATTTAAAATAGGCTCGAGCATACCACCTCATTCAAGCAACATATTGATTATGTTGTTCTGACATACAGGGGGCTGGCCGGAAACAGAGACAGCTAAATGGCGGATTACATATTTTTTTTGTAACTAATTCACACATGAAAATTAAGAGTCGGCTTGACAGTAAACCTTCTGTTATTCTAGAATGCCATCCTTGTTTCAGTGATGTCCCTCAGGGGGTGTATGCCAGCTGTATCGTAGCAGAGGGATCCAGGAATATTTCTGGCTCCATTTTCAGTGTGTTTGAGCAAGTTTGTACATTCTCATTTGTCCCTATGGTTCAATGTCAGTCAGTATCAGTGACTTCCCATCCCACGTCTTTGGCAACAAGTCTCATTTCTTGAGCACTTACCGTATGCCAACCTCTGTGCTGAGTGCTTTGCGTATGTTGTTTTAAACAATCCCCAGAACAATGATGTGAAGTGATTTATTGATCAAAACTTCTTCAAAATATGTAATAGAAAAAGGAAACCTGTTTTAAGGGGGGAAAAAAGCAATATTGGCTCATGGATCTGAAAAGTAAGGTCTAACTTTTTCTAGACTCTACCTGATGCGGGGGCTCATTGCAATCATCAGTGTTCTCTTTCTGTTTGCTTGCTTCCAAAGGCATTCGATTTTTATTGGCATATGATTGGTTTACAGTGTTATGCAAGTTTTAGGTGTGGCAAAGTGATTCAGTTACACATGAGGTCATCAGCTCCTACCCAGGGTCCTTTCATCTAACCTCAGGCATAAGAGGCGGGTCCATAAACTTTCATTAATATATCTGGCTACCATCAGAAAACACTGCAGGACTTAAATAGTTTTCCTCTCTGATTCTGACTCATATCACTCCTACTCATCATCTAGTCTTTGTTGAATATTGCTGCCAAGCCTATTTCAGCATTTTATTTTGCCTTGTTTGACAGTTTGTTTTATATTCACCAGGTTACCATGTCACCATGACCCTACCTCTTCCTCCTTCAGATGTGCTGGCATTCAACCCAGCATCTCTAAGACCTCTAAGCCACTCTCACAAAAAGGACTTGAACGGGATAAAGCATGAGATAACTAACTCTTTTGTGTTTCCTCAGATGGATTTAATGGATTCAATAATAAAAGAACTCTCTCTACTTTTCCTTTCCCAGGTTTTGCAAATTGGAAATAGGGTAAAATCTAATGCTGTTACAAAAAAAAAAAAAAAAAACCACACATTTATATATACACATATATATGTATATGAAGTGAAACTCTATGTTATCAAAATAACTAGAAGATATAATATGACTTTTTATAACATTAGATTAGATAGAGTTACGGCTATTTTTTGAAGATGCTCTGCTGTAGTCTCCACTCACATCTGTGAAGCCAGTCATTTTCTGTAGAGAATAACACCATCACTCGCTTTCTGTTTTATGTGGGCCAGTAGTGCGACATCCCACCATTCAAAATCAGCTTTTTCTATAGGCTTCCATATTTCTGTATTCCCTGTATCCTAGCCTTAGCACCTTAGAGTCATATTCAACTCTGCCGTTGTACTCACCTCCTCTTAAATCTTTGGGTTTCCAAGTCCCACAGGTTGTACCTCCAGGAAGTTTTACCTGCCAGCTGCTCTTCCATTCTCCCTAACATTATACTGACTCAGCACCACCTTCCCTCCCACTAGGAACAGTAAAAAAGCCTCTCCATCCATCTCCTCCTATCACACTACTGCCTCAGGAACCATGTACGCATTTCCCTGGTCAAGTATTTGTCTTATTTCTCATGGCTTAAAGCATAACATTAAGAAGAATAAGAATGTAACCTGGTTCTTACAAACCTGAGCTCAAATATACATTTTTCTGGCGCTTCTGCCATGCTCCCAATTCTGTGTGCCAAAATCTTAAAGGCTAAGTAAGTAATTCTAAGCACTGGTTAGTCTCTGTACCAATCTATACCTCTTATGTCTATGGTTTTAAACATATTCCTACCTGGGGATAAACTGTCCTTTTGTTTGTTTGTTTTTGCAGTGATTCATTTTTAATACCTACTATGTGTCAGGATATTTTTTTCTTTGAATATAAAGGTAATATGTGAGGGTCTTTATCATTATTAGGATCACACTGTTGGACTCTTATGTCCTTTTACTGATGACTGCCTCTACTATGTAGCCTTCTTTGGTTCTGGCTTCTTACTTTTTTAGGCAGGAAGAATCTCTTCCTTTGAATTTAAATGTGATCATGTCACAAATAAAATGTAACACATCATAGTGTTGGTCGTATAACAGGTCTGTTTGTAGGATTCGTAGAAAGAACACAGTAGTAATAGTCACTCAGTTGTGTCCAACTCTTTTGCAACCCCATGGACTGTAGCTCACTAGGCTTCTCTGACCATGGAATTCTCCAGGCAAAAATGCTGGAGTGGGTATCTACTCCCTTCTCCAGGGGATCTTCCCAACCCAGGGATCGAAACTGGATCTCCTGCATTGCAGGCGGGTTCTTTACCATCCGAACCAACAGGGAAGCCCTACAGCCATCATATGCAGCTTCTAATCTGAGCTTCACTATCTACTACCTGGGCGATCCTGAAAAACTGCTTCACCTGCCAGAGCTTACTTTCCTTCTTCCATATCTTATTTTGGGAATCAAAAATAGCATATTATGTTATTCTTAAGTAACTTAGCACTTAGTATATTCTTTGTATCTATCTTTTTGTTTCATTTGTTTCTCCTGCTAAAAAATAAGTTCCTTAAGGATCAACACTGTCTTTAACATATTTCTATCTTGTGTGCAAAAATAGATGGATATCATAAATCTTAGTGTGCACACACACATACATACCACACACACACACACACACAAAGGCACACAAGGTAGTGAAATTCATCGACTATACATATACCTGTATATGTACAAACATAAACCTTTAGATTGAAACACATCTTGAATGGGCGTTATTTATCAGGAAATCATAATAGATAACCTGTTTTTCCTTCCAGTCTGAAAAGGTTAGATTTCTAAGCCATTGAAGCCATCAAAGTATATATTGAAGGAGGGAGAAGGGGAATTCTGGATTAGTAAAAGGAACAGTTTTCTCTGCAGTAGGTTATTTATTAACTCAACAGGCTGTCTTAAGGAGTCATGAGATCCATGTTAGCAGAGGAATTTAAGCAAAAACAAAATGGCTGCCTCCTAGACTGCTCTCACAGAGAGCTCTGCCAAAGAGTGTCGAGAGATCCTCTACATACTTCAGAATATGGAATTCAGACGAAGAAACCCTTCTTTCTTTGAAGTATGGACTTAATTCTCTCTTCTTTTGTACTCCTCATCGTCCCAGGCCGTCTCTTCTGTTCTGAGCCTCTGAGATGAACCATGTGTGTGGCTTGGGTAAGAGCAGAGAGAAGCAGCAGAAAATCATGCCCAAGATCACATACCAGGAGCTGCAGTGGGGCATTTCTGGTACCTGTACTAGGCATGCTGGATAAGAGGATTTTCATTATCCTTGAGAGGGTTGCTGTTTAATCTTTTTTTTTCCTGTTAATGAGCTCCACTTCAGTGCTATTTCCCTATCCACTTGCACCTTCCTCCACTTCTTAATCTCTTCCTATGATTAGCAGGTTTTCCCTACAAATTAAGTTAAATTTCCCCTGCTACACTCTGAGCCCATCACTTTTCTCATGACCTTCATTCACTAATGGCCATCATTGATTCCTGTCCTCCTTATCTTGATGACTTCTTGTCTCCAAGGACTGCAGCTCCTCCATCACTGAGCAGCTGAGAGTCAGTCATTTCTCTAGATTCCCTCTGAGAACTCTTATGATGGCAGAGTACAAGAGATGGCAGTGAAAGGCCAAAAGAAAGGGTAACAATCCTCATAATTATGACTTCCTAATTTAGACTAATAAAAAAAAAAAAAAACTGACTAAGCTCTGGTGATTAGGCCTCACTTAGTCTTCAAGTTCAAGAGCCTCTGGATGTGTCCAGTGTCTCCATATGTAGTTTCTATTGCTCAGTCACTGTCCACCTTTGTATGTTCTCTTTTGTCAGTGAGAAGTGGTGTTTGGTATTTCAGAGTAAGGGCTCTGGAGTCAGGATGCTTTTGTTAGAATCCTATTATCAAGGGTGTCACGATGAGCTGTTTAACTTCTTTAAGCCTTGTCATCCTCATCTGTATAATGGTTATCATAATAATGGCCTCCTCATATATTTGTTGTCAGGATTAAAATGAGATTCAATGTTAAAGTCTAAACACATGATGCATGATGAATAAATATTAACTATTATTTAAAAGAGGAATAGAGACAAGTTGGGTATTAATGAGTTTCTGAAATGTGGCCATCTCATTTTGATATTCAGTTTAATCCTCTATGGTTTCAATGGGCATTTTTAATGTGTGTGTGTGTTTTACACTTTTGTTGTGCCAGAATTTGGAACAAATGGATCGAAAAGCAGCTTATAATTTTGTGGCTTCTCGAATATTTGAAAACTCTTATTTATCCAGTTCATTTAATTTACATCAGTTGAGTCATTTTCAGAACTAACACCTGTCCGTGAAGATAGAGGATACAGCCCCTGCCCCCTGGGGGGGCCTGCAGCTGATGGGGTGGGGTTGTGAAGGGAAGACCCTACAGACGTCTGTGGAAGGATATTGCCCTTCCATAGCTGCCCCTCTGTGAGTGGCAGCCAAGCATCTGACTTGGAACCCAAGGTCACGAGGCTGTCAGTCTGAAAAAAAAAAGCTGTGCATGTAACTGGAAAGGGAAGAGCAAGGGAAAGCAAGATAGAACCTACCAGTCCTTCTGCACTACCTCCCATCACTCTAGCCAAAAGGACCTTCAGAGTAAAGTGGCCGCTGCTTCTCTCCTGTGTTGCTAATCTCACACATGTTTCCTTTCAGTCAGTTCTAACTAGAAGCCATACAGAGACTCTGGAAAATATACTTGCAGCTTTGCCAAGTTGATCCAGTGCAAAATCACCACAGTATACCCATTGAAAACATGGCTCCTGTTCACATCATTAACCATATGTAACTTCCAAATGAAAAGAGCAACATTACACCTCTGTCTAGCATGAGAGGCCACTCCCCTTCATGTAACTTAAAACATGATAAATATCTTCCTAAAAATGTAAAACAGCCATTGCCCATGTCATAGTGTCTATCTTTGGGTGATATTCCTTCTCTAGTGAACCATAGTTCCCCATTCTTTATTCTGTAGTTAAAAACTGACATATAATGTAAGCCACTAATAATATATTTCATGTTGAAACAGAGAAATGGGAAAGAGAAAAGAGAAGGATTCACAAACACACATGCACAAAGATATTCACATTAAATTAGATGAGGGTGGGTCTCTAGGGCATGGTTCCTAAGGAAAGGAATTTATCTGTTAATAGACCAATGGTGACGAGAAATCCCAGTAGAAATCCTACCGAGAAGTTAGGATAGTGAAGTACCCAGAACAGTCCCTCGTGTATCCATGTAACTTCAAATCTAAAATTTATGGAATGAAGATGCACCCTCATTTTGTATATCTGTCAAAATAATTCTTCTCATTAAACTTTATCATTTCAATAATTATACCTACTGATTTAAGAGATGTTAAAATAAAAAAAAAATGAGCATTTTGGAATTGATGAAATGAATGAACAGTAAATATTTGTTGAATGAGTGAAAGATGAAGAATGGGTGTTGGAGATGGAATAACTGTAGGTATTTATTTTCCAAATCAAAGTGTAGATGAGTGAGTGAGTGAAAGTCTCTCAGTCGTGTCCGACTCTTTGCAGCCCCATGGACTGTACAGTCCATGGAATTCTCCAGCGCAGAATACTGGAGTGGGTAGCTTTTCCCTTCTCAAGGGGACCTTCCTAACCCAGGGATCAAACCCAGGTCTCCTGCATTGCAGGTGGATTCTTTACCAGCTGAGCCACAAAGGAAGCACAAGATTACTGGAGTGGGTAGGGTTGTCTAAATAGAAAATTAATGAGATATGAAATGATGAATTCTAGACAGGAGGGTAGTCAAATGACCCAAAACCTGGCTCATTTGCCTAGGTAGGAATGAAACTCAGAATGACCCAAGGAAGATCATAAAAGCAGCTGTAAGACTGGTGAATCCTTGCAGATGACTAGCCCTGATATGTATATGCATCAGAATTTCAGGATTCTTCGAAAACGTAAGGCTCATAACATCTTATTTCTGATTCGCAGGAATCCCTTCTATAAAATTTTAAGTTAAGTGGCTGAAAACAGCCTTTTGTATTGAGAATGGAACTTTGTCTATCAGGATCTATCTTTCTTTAAAAACAATAAGTAGAGTAAATAGACTAGTCCCACCATTTTTTATTGTTGGCTCTGGCACTTAAAACATCAACACCTCTAAACAGAGTGAGCCCATAATTTAGAGAAAGCTATCAAGGTTTTCAGGGGCATAGCAAGATGTGCCCTGGGGTGGGGGGAAAAACTTGCTGCAGCATTTATGAGATTTATGGTAAAGGGTTTTACATGAGGGCTGAAGTTTAAGGCAGATAAATCCCAGACGACAAATACCACCAATAATTGAATTACAAAACCATTATCATGTGCTGAACAGAGCAACTTTATGACTCTGTTGTGACAAGATGAAACTTGTTAGAATATTTATGTGCCTGGGATAGCTTCTGCACCACCAATCCAGAGAACAAGCTGGCTCTTCCATGTGCCTCCTATGAGCAGTTAGCCTTCCTGAGTAATTCAGTAGCCAAGGAAAACAAGGCACTTCAGAGAGAGGGCTCCAAAACAGACATAGCCTACAACCATACATCACATCTGACCTTGAATTTCAACAGCTTCTGGGTCCAACACACTTCTGTTGTCAGCTGAAACTAGGCTCTTCCCATGGTAATCTGGCCAGTCATACAATAAATAAAGACTCTGGCTGTCTTCATTGTTTTCTACTTCTAAACAAATGAAGAGTAAAAACATCCCAGTTATAAGAACCATTTTTTTCTGATCTTAACATGTCTTTGAGAAATCATATACCTTCATCTTTTGTGATTGTTGAAATCTATGAATCAGACTCTTTGACAGTGGCAATGAAATGGTAGTTTTCCTTTTTTTATAGGATGAAGTAATGACAGGACCAATCCATTCCTCATGATGGCTATGACTTAGTTAAAACAGATTACGTTCCCGTTTATAGTTTTGCTATAACTGAGTATATCCTTATGAGATTTGGGTAGTTTTCTCCAATTTTTTTTTAATTTAGAAATAATTTTAGGATTGAAGAATTGCAAAGAATAAGAGCTCTTATATACCCTTCCCTATGGCTTATACCTCATATAACCATGTTGTGATATTCATAACTAGGAAATTAACATTGATTTAATACTATCAACTAAACTGGAGACTTTATTTGGATCTTTCCAGGTTTTCTACCAATGCCCTATTGTTTCCCCATCCAGAATCCAAATAATACTCCAACATTGCATTTACATGTCATTCCTTTTTCTGTTTCCTCAAATCTCCTGTCTTTCCTTGTCTTTGATAACCTGGACAGTTTTGAAGTATGCTAATCAGGTGTTTTGTAGAATGTTCCTCAAATTGGGTTAGTCTGATATTTTCTCATGATTATAGGTTTATATATTCTTGGGAAGAATATCCCAGAAATGGTGTGTGCTTCTCATGACATCACATCAAAGAGTGATACAAGTATCAATAATGTATGTTTTATTACCAAAGATGGTAACCTTGATCACTTGATTGAGGTGGTATCTGCCAGGTTTGTCCATTGCTGAGTTATTATTTTCTCTGTTCCAACATCTCTTTCTTAGCAGCAAGTCCCTGAGTCCAGTTCCCACTCCAGTGAAGGAGAATCTAGCTCTAACTCCTGGCAGAAGGAGTATCAAAAACTGGATGGACATATGTTAAAATTTCCATCATCATTAAGTCTTTTGAGAGGGATACTTTGAGGCTGTGCTTTTTACTCACTAATGTTAGGGTGCATCCGTCAACCTTGCCTGCAGCATTTACGACTGTGGTATTCTAATGGAAATTGTTCATATCTGTCAGGAACAGTTGTTCCATTTGACAATTTATTTAATGTATAGCACTATGTAATTGCTCAGCCAATGAACTGACCAAAAAAAAAGATAGTTAATAAGCCCAATTCTGGATTGTTTTTTATTCCTTCCTCACCTCAAGAATCTCTGTGCGCTGTTTCTGAGTCTGTGGCCAAATAATCCCTGTTAGGCATTAAGATGCCACCTGCTGATGCAAGACAAGATCTCTCTGCCTAATAAAGTCCTTCTTAAAGGAGAGTTTTAAAGTCTGACTTGGGATGAAGCAGTCAGAGGCGAATGCTTTTCCCCAGTGACATATTTGCTTTACTGACTGTGGAGGTGGGGACTCCCTTGGGAGTTCTGATCTCTCCTCTCTGTTCATTTGGGCATCCCACAGCATCTTTACCCTGAGGAGGGTGATTTGGGGGTACTACATGAGTGTGCACACACATACATGCACCTACACACACACTCTTACCTCTCCCTGTCTCTCTTCTATCCTGCCTGTGGAAAAAAATGCAGGCTTGCTGCTCCCCGAAAAAGAAAACAAACCTCAATAAAGTGTACTGACTCTGCTGTTCAAGAGTGATTTTAATTCCTAAGACAAAGAATGAAAAGAAAAGGAATATTTTTTCACGAGAAAGATCACTGGAGTGAGTCAAGACCCAGGTTAACAGTTTCAACCTGACACTGTCTGAATGGTGTGACCTTGGATGAGATATTTCCTCTCTTGAAACTTTGGTTTCTATAATTGTGACATGCAGTGTTTGGACTAGTTCATCTCTAACAGTCTTTTCATCTCTAAAGGTTTACTGTTGATAACAATGTTAGCTGTACATACTCTTTCTTTTACTCTTCACAACAGTCTTATCATTAGGTAGTATTATTATCAACCTTTCTACAGATGGTACATGAACTATAGAGAAATCAGGTTCCAATCTGATTGTGTATCATTTTTTAGCCATATGACCTCAGGCAAGTAGCTTTCAGGGCTAACACAGCCTTTCCTTATCTCACCATTATTTTTCCTGAAATTGTGTTGCATATGAAGTTTCTAGGCACACAATGTATATTCTTATCCAAGTTGTTGACAGTTGACAAACAGGACACCAGCAGTGGCACAGCCTTACAAACCCTATATGATATCCATCCTACACTTAACAAATGGACACTAGTCATTGATCAACAGCATTAGACAAGAGATTTTTTTTCCTAAGGTAGTTAAAGCCCCTTATAGTTCATATGTTTTTTTCTACACAACTTTTAAGAAATGGTATATTATATATAATATATACCTGATAATATATACCTGATATTGGAGAAGGCAATGGCACCCCACTCCAGTACTCTTGCCTGGAAAATCCCATGGTTGGAGGAGCCTGGTGGGCCACAGTCCATGGGGTCGCTAAGAGTTGGACAAGACTCAGCAACTTCCCTTTCACTTCTCACTTTCATGCATTGGAGAAGGAAATGGCAACCCAGTCCAGTGTTCTTGCCTGGAGAATCCCAGGGACGGGGGAGCCTGGTGGGCTGCCGTCTATGGGGCCGCACAGAGTTGGACATGGCTGAAGCAACTTAGCAGCAGCAGCAGCATATCTGATATATATTTATAGTTATTCACTCTCTCTCTTCTATGTTGAAATCTAAACATAAGGGCAGGGATTTTCCTCTGTTTTATTTGTTGCTAACCATCATCACCTAGAACTACCCCTGGCACATTATTGGCATTCAATAAATATTTGTTGAACTCATTCATTCATTAAAAATTTAATTAAGAATCTGCTCTCTGGCTTCCTGTGGAGGAAAGTGTTAAAGATTTAACATTTTAAATGTTAAGGATGCCCCAGGAATCCTCAGTCTATAGCAATGGTCTCCATGGTGAGTTACCTGTGACCCCACCCCAGTAATGGACAAGATGATTCATGGATGTGAGAAGAAAGTATTAGAATTTCTGACTTTTTGCTTTCTTCTATTTTGATTTCTATTTTCTGTATATTTTCTAAAGTGAATATGTAAATACCATAGTGCATTTGCAATTCCACCTGAGCTATCTCAAATCCTAAAAGATGATGCTGTTAAAGTGTGGCACAAAATATGTCAGCAAAATTGGAAAACTGAGCAGTGGCCACAGGACTGGAAAATGTCACTTTTCATTTCAATCCCAAAGAAGGGCAATGCCAAGGAATATTCAAGCTCCCGTACAATTGTGCTCATTTCACATGCTAGCAAGGTAATGCTCAAAACCTTTCAGGCTAGGCTTCAGCAGTATGTACACTTCCAGATGTATAAGCTGGATTTAGAAAAGGCAGAGGAACCAAAAAATCAAATTGCCAACATCCATTGGATCACAGAAAAAGCAAGGGAATTCCAGAAAAAAAATGTACTTCTGCTTCATTGACTATACTACAGTCTTTGACTATGTGAATCACAACAAACTGGAAAATTTTTAAAGAGATGGGACTACCAGACCACCTTACTTATCTCCTGAGAAATCTGGTTGCAGATCAAGAAGCAGCAGTTAGAATATTATGTGGAACAACAGACTGGTTCAAAATTGCAAAAGCAGCACAACAAGGCAGAATATTGTCACCTTATTTATTTAACTTATATGCAAAATACATCATGAGAAATGCCCGGCTGGATGAATCAGACTGGAATCAAGATTGCTGGGAGAAATATCAACAACCTCAGATACACAGATGATACTACTCTTTTGGCAGAAGGTGAGGAGGAACTAAAGAGCCTCTTGATGAAGGTGAAAGAGGAGAATGAAAAAGCTTTCTTTGGACGCAACATTCAAAAAACTAAGACCATGGGATATGGCACCATCACTTCATAGCAAATAGAAGGGGAAGAAGTGTAAACAGTGACAAATTTTTTTTCTTGGGCTCCAAAATCACTGCAGATGGTGACTGCAGCCATGAAATTAAAAGACACTTGCTCCTTGGAAGAAAGCTATGATAAACCTAGACAGCATATTAAAAAGTAGAGACATCACTTTGCTGACAAAGTCTGTATAGTCAAAGCTATGGTTTCTCCAGCAGTCATGTATGAATGTGGGAGTTGGATAATAAAGAAGGCTAAGTACCAAAGAATTGATGCCTTTGAATTGTGGTGCTAGAGAAGACTCTTGAGAGTCCCTTGGACAGCAAGGGGATCAAACTAGTCAATCCTAAAGGAAATCAACCCTAAATTTTCATTGGAAAGACTGATGCTGAAGCTCTAATACTTGGCCACCTGATGTGAAGAGTTGACTCAGTGGAAAAAACCCTGATGCTGGGAAAGGTTGAAGGCAAAATGAGAAGAGTGTGGCAGAGGATGAGATGGTTGGATAGCATCACGGACTCTGTGGGCATGAATCTGAGCCAACTCTGGGAGACAGTGAAAGACAGGGAAGCCTGGCATGCTGTGGTCCACGTGATTGCAAGCAGTCAAACACAACTTAGCCAATGAATAACAACAACAACTCGTGCATTTCCACAACTTATTACTAGTAACTCCTATATTGGGTATGTGCTCTTTTTTCTTTTCTCTTGCTTGATGTGTTCAAACAAAAATTTGGATATTTCTGCCCTTGGAATTCTCTTATGGAACATAATTTCTCTGGGTCAGACTGTCTCCAGCAGCAAAATAATCAGGTTTCCATTCTTTTACACTTGTTTTCTGCCTCCTGGTCTGAAGTTCTTTGTCTGTAACAAATATGAAAATACAGGAGAATTGAAGTTCTCTCCTCTTCTTGTTTCCCATTAATACAGTCCCTTCAGTCCGAATCAGGACTTTTACACCTTCCTCCTCTCACTCTGAATTTACGGTCAGCACAAATACACACCTCCTAGTATCCCTGGCATTTTTTCCTCTTATCACAACCTTAGCCTTCCAAGCACTCTTTCTTAAGATGGCATACAAGTTGTAAGTGTCCTGAAATTTGAGAAAGATCCATGTATCCTGCTCATGCAAATAAATACCACTTATTTCCCCCATGTCCCTTTGTCATTTGCTCACATTAATTACATCCACCTTACTCTTCCTTTCCTGACTGTAGAAATTTTCTTGTTTTTTATTAATAGTATTGGTTTATTACTATTAATAATAATGCATAAATACATCTTCCATGTCATTGTTAAATAAACTACTGATAAGTATAATCATCCCTTTGACTATTTCCCAACGATTCTAAAAATTCCAGAGGTGACTTCCATTATGAATTTTGAATGTACATTTCCAGTAGCATTTGTTTTACTTTTATATGCATTTTGACTTTGAGGTAGTCGATAGGAGACAGATAAATTGGGCATTTTCATTTAATAGACTGCAATAAAATAGAGATCTCTCTCATTAATTTTGTGTTCTGGCATGGAACAGTCTCTAAGATACATCGTTGAGTAAAATTAACAAGTTGCTAAAAATACATAGGGTATGCTACCACTATAGTTTCAAAAGATAAGAACAAACCTGCCTTAAAAATGCTGTGTGCTCCTCTTTTACCTCCGTCCCACATTCTTTGATAATTTCAAGTATTTTCCTCTGTATCTCACTGGTACTGTCATTTCTGTTTCAAGATCAGGCTCGTGATCTGGTCATGCTCCCTGGTGTCTCTCTAGACTTTCTCCTTTGCATTCAGAAACAACAAAGACAAAGATGGGGAGGCACCATAAAAGTGGGGAAATAAGAAGGAGAGAGGAAATTCAACCAATGGAGTAGGAAGTAAAGTCATTATATTAGAAGATGGGAAAGTGGGAAAGAGGAGGGAAACTGTAGAAGAATGATTTGCCCAACCAGTTTAGAAGAACGGTTGATGTCTGCAGAGACCCGTGCTTACTTCTAAGCCCTTTCATTTCTCTTTCAACTTTCCATTTTCTTTCTACTGAGCACTTTGTATAACAAAACCTCACCTCCCACGACCCTCCTGAGCTTTATGTATTCCCTCATTCTGAGTCAGACATCCTATTCTTCACTTTACTCTCCTTTGTCTGTCTGTCTCTCTCCCCTGCATTTTGTTATAAATGTCATATAACCTAACAGTCAGACTTCTGATTTGGGGAGTAGGAATGACAAAATGCAGACTGTAATGAGCTGAAGAGTGTTGGCCATGCTGATCCTTTGTAGCCATTATGCATTTAACAAACTAACTAGCATTTTTATTTGTCTGCCTCTATTTATTTGTTATTTGTAGTAGCTACCATTGTTTCAGTAACTCTGGGAGTTGGTGATGGACAGGGAGGCCTGGCGTGCTGCGATTCATGGGGTCGCGAAGAGTCGGACACGACTGAGCGACTGAACTGGCTGACTGACCATTGTTTCTGGAAAACCAGTGTAACCATGTGGAGATCAGAAAAAAGCAAACAAGCATGTTTCTCAGGCTTACAGGAGAGGTTAAAATGCCACCTTTAAGATACTTTTTATTTTTTTCTAGCTCATTTCTCCCATAAGATGAGACCTCAGGCCCAGCTGCTTTGTTTAGGAGTGAAAACTATAGCTTTAACTAGGACTTTCCTGATGGCGTTTATCTCTGAGAGCCTAACTGTAGTGTTATGTGAAGAGGAAACCCTTGACTACAGAAGAGGAGACCAGAGGGCCCAGCCGCCAATACAGGCCAGCACTTTGCTGCTGCTCCCAGTAGTAGATGGGGCCACTTGCTTTGTTTATGGGAAGCCTGTGGGAACATGAATGCTTCTTCTAAAACAAAAAGGAGGAGGGCAGGTGTCTCTAACTCTCAGCATCTGTCTCTCTGCAGATCCCTCCCGACTCCTCCCTTGGCCGTTAGCTGCAAATCTGACTCTGAATAAATAAGTGCTATCCCATCATAGTGTTTATTTTTTAATACTTGCTCCGTGGTTATCTCCATCAGTATATTTTGTGGATCCACAACATTTATTGAGTAGTATATTAAGCTGGTATAAACTCAGACAAAATGCCAGGAGAATGATAAACTAGTGACATTTTTGGATTTCTCTGTAGAAAGTGTCTACAAAGGCTGCATTTAGCTGATTGTATTTCAGAAGGCTGATGTTTCACTGCTAACTTCACAGTGCACTATATCAGAGTGAGTGTTTTATTTGCATTCTTGACTATGATAGTCCTTAGGTTTTATTCCACACCGGCTCCTAAATGTGAGCACTGGCTTAAGATACTGGAAGCATAAATGCAGGAGTCTGGCTTGATCTTTTTTGTATCAATACAGCTGAGTCTACCATGTCCAGAGGGCTTCCACCTTCCTTGGGCAGAGAGACTACACATGGATAGATGGGAACACAAGTTATTTGGAGCCATTTATAAACTTATGTGCATAACTTTCTTTGTGCCATCCTGTGGCTTTTAGGATCAAATACAAAACCTTGACATGATGTTGTTGCTGTTTAGTTGCAGAGTCATGTCCAACTCTTTGCAACCCCATTGACTGTAACCCACCAATCGCCTCTGTCCATGGGATTTCCCAGGCAAGAATACTGGAGTGGATTGCCGTTTCTTTCTCCAGGGGATCTTCCCCACCCAGGGATCAAATCCATGTCTCCTGTATCAGCAGTGTGTTCTTTACCAGTGAGCCACCAAGGAAGTCCTAACATGATGTACACAGTGCCTAGATTTTCATTTTATCTTCTGTTGATCTGCTGTGAAAACTTAGCCATGTTTACTGTTTACATACTAGTAGGCACCTCTGTGGATCAACTTCTATCTGACCTGTGGCCTTTTTACTTGATATTTATCTCTAAGGAGAACGCTCTGCCACTCCCTCTAGCCATTGATCATATTGTTACATATCCATGAAAATTCGATCTATTTTACTCTAAAGGCTTATGGAACATTCTCCTGCAGACATTTCTCCTGTCTTCAAATACCAACTCGAATATTAGAACTCTTGTTTAACTGGGTTACTGTCTCTCCCATAGCTGTATGTAAAGCTAGGGAATCTGTAGGCCTTGTTCTTACCACATAAGAGGACATTGGAATATTTCACTAAACAAATAAGAGAATTCATTCATTCATATGGTTGATCTCTGGGCTACTGACTCTTTCATTTTGTCTGTTGATTCATGATGAGAAATCATTTCTGTTAATGAGGTACCCATGATAACCTAAGAAGCTTTTATTACCAACATGAATTTTAATTTTCACATGAGGATTAATATCCTCCATCTATCTACACATACTTGCTGTGAGCCAGGAATCTCTTAAGTGCTTTAGATGTATATTCTAGGAAAACTTATTTTAGTCTCATTTTATCCTTAAAAAATAAAAGCATAGAGATGTTAAGTAACTGAATGCAAACATGCAGATAAACTGATAAATGCTGATATGGCTTGCTGTGTACTTCATTATTCAAAAGCAGTCAGTAAACATTTATTGAATATCTATGTATGGCATGCATGGAACCTAGCACAGTTTGAGCTTGTCTGTCAATAAGACCAAATGAGTCACCACTTGAAACATGGCCTAATCTGTGCTATGCAAAAGAATGTGCAAAGTTCTGGATGTCTCAGAAGGGATAACCAACTTAGTTTAAGTGGCACCCCCACTGGGGAGATAGTTTTCAACTTCATTCATGTGCAGCAGAGCCACAAACCATAAGAGTTAAGGAGGCAGAAGAAGGGTAAGAGGTTATTCCAGGCAGAGGTGCCAGTATGTGCAAAGCATGCATGAAGATATTCCTTGACTTCATTGAAATTCAGTTTCAGAAGGGAATTCATTTTCTCAATTAGACATAAAGACAATATAAAAATATACAAGATATAGCCACCTACTGTCTTTTTATGTAATTAAAGGACCCTGCACCAATATTTTTCATCTCATTTTTATAGAGAGATTCTTTCAGAGTCCCAGAATTGAACAACCCAATATATTGGATATTATAGTAAATATTGACCAGTGTAAACATGTCTATATATTTGTTGAAGAAACATTCTTCTCTATGCTCTGGTAAGCACAGAGAATGTAGTGATAAAAACAGAGCACCTGCCTTTTGGGAGCTCAGTGAAGTAAGAGAAGCAGTTATGCAAAGAGATCCAGCAAATCATTATGAACCATGATGGGGATGGTACAGGGCAATCTGGAAGCATAAAGCAAAGCTGCCCAAACCTTTGTGCTTAATACCTGAAATCAGAGTTACTAACATGATTAGGCAGAGATTCTTAATGCCATTTCTGAGATCTCACTTCAAATGTGAGATCGTCAAGAGAATATTTTGAATTAAAATTTCTGTCTATGCTGGTTTTCTCTGACTTCTTATTTTTTTAGTTTTTTTTTTTTTTGAGGTTTAATTGACAAATAGACTTGTGATATGCTTCATGTACAATGTGATGATTTGATACATATATACATTATGAAAGGATTTCCATAATTGAGTTAACATTAATTACCTCACATGTTTATCTTTTGTGTGTGTGATGTGTAAGAATATTTAAATTCTACTATCTTAGCAAACTGCAATTGCATAATACAGTATTCTTCATTATAGTCACCATGTTATACATTAGGTCCTCAGACCTTATGCATCTTTTAACTGAAAGGTTGTGCATTTTTATCATTTTCTCCCCATTCTTCCATCCCCAAAGTCCCTGGAAACCACCTGTCATTATTGTCCTCATTGTCATCAGCATCATCATTAAGCCCAACAATTGGTCTTAAAACATACAGAAAACCATTCAATTCTACAGCTCCAACTAAAATGCATAAATGAGCTAGAAAGTGATATTTTGCAGATCGTCTGCAGTGATGTGTTTCCACAAGGGTCTGGTCAACGACAGCACCATTAAAACCAGCACCTCTGTGAGCATTTAACATCGTTTGGCTTCAGCTCTTGAGAACTCACCAGTGCCACAAAGTAAAAGAAACAATAATTCTTTATAATCTGTGACTGCAGATCTAAGAGGCACCCTTAGGCCTCCAGGAAAAAGGACGAGCACATCAGCAAATAAAAATTGTGGTCTGACTTTAAAGTTTTATTTTGTTGCTGCAGTTTTACTGTACCTGGGAAAATCTTAGGCGGGGTAAGGAAGTTGGTAGCCATGGTAGATTTTGGAGAGACAAAGGACTCTGTTTTGGCCCTGTCTCTTTTCATTAGTTAATAAGAGGAACATGTCACTTGAAACAACAGCTCCTGCCTTTAGAGATAATAAAATATCTTAAGAGATTTTGATTTGAGGTATGAGCACATAAAAAGATGAAACTAGATACAGGATCATCATTTTGCCTCCTGTTGACACTAACCACAAGCCAAGCAAGTTATTTAGTTTGCAGGGGAGTCCACCACTGTTTATGGGATGCCAGCATCATAGATGTTGGTCATTTCAAGGAAGAAACTTGCAGCAATTAAGGAGGGAAGTGACCAACATGTTACTACCTAGTAATAATTTGCAAAAACCAGTTACCTGCTGAGCTTTCTGGTTTGAGGGTTGTTGGGAGCTTGTCTTTATTTTCAGTGCTCACGACTGGTCTCATCAGTAGAAGTTGACTGAACCCAATCAATGCTTCACTTTGGGCAGTGGAGTGATACCAACCACAGATAAGCAGTCACCACAGTGGATGGCTGAAACGATGGTGAAAGTGTCCCATCTTCCCATGTTCAGATTCTAACCGGGCGAAAAGACCAAGTGCATGTCTCCTGTGTCTTTGTGGGGGAATTATAAAACCCTTGCTGGGACCGCTCTGCCTCCTGGGAGAAGAAAAATACGGAGTTTAATTTTTCAGGCATAGGCTCTGAGTTTTAGGCAATGTGTCAATCAAAGAAAAGTTACTGACAGTGATAATAGGGCCTTAGGAGACTTCTTAAGATGAACAGAGACTAAGCAGGCTAAGCCTCAGACTCTTGGAGTTGGAAGATAAGGTCAAAAGAGAAGTGTTCTGGGGATGCCCATAGGATAGTGATTAATTTACTTTGAAGAGCTCACAGACCATCATGCACTCCCCCTACCTTCCTCCCCTCTTACCTTTCCCCCCTTCCTTCTTTCAGTGTTTGAGTATCTATTATCTTAAAGCTCAGGCATTATTTTATTCATTTATACATATAAATATAAAGTGTTTAAAGCAAAACTCCTCCATGGCTCTCAGTTTGATGTAGGGGGGTGGCTGCTTTTACACAGGGAAAGACAAAAATAACTCTAGCACACTGTTATAGGCTTTATATTTTAAAAAAGAAATGTTTGTGGTAGGAAGAGAAAAATTTTCCTGGTGTAACTGGGAACTAGGTAATGGAGGAAGTGACTTTTCAGATGTGCCTTAGCATAAGAGTCAAGGAAGACAAGGGGAACCTGGAAAACAGCCCTTCATCCTGGAGAGAAAAGCACACAGAGGCTAGAAGAGGCTAAGGAAGGGCAAGAGACACTTTCAGGAGTGGCGCGTCTTCCCCTGTAGCAGGAGGGTGACCGCGGAAGGGAGATGCCACCTGGGTACCACACTGAGACCTGCGTGTTCTCACCATTTACATTTTCTCACATGGATTTGATGATGGAGCCGAGGGGCTCAAGGAGGCAAAAGGAGACCAGTTTTAAGGCATGTTATCACCTTCCACTTGGAAATTAAATAAATAAATGAAAGTTGTGCAAGTCCTGATAAAAAAAAATTATAGACAATCCCAAGTTTAATTAATCTTGTTGAATGAAAGTCTTACGAGATGCAGTACGATGGCCCATATTACTTATGTAACAGGATAATTATTTTCTATTTAATATGGCTCACTGCAAGATAAGACTAACTAATATGTGCCTCCAAGGCTTTTAAAATAGACTCGTCTTTTACTTACATTTGTGGCTTCCAGCACACATCAGAAAGCGAATGCAACTGCATTTCCCCCTCAAACTGGTTCAAAAGCACAGAATGGTCACCCTGAGCTGTTCTGTCCACTACATTTTTTGGGTCACATGGCCTGTTCATAGGAGAGTAGTAGATAGTTCTGCACATTTCAAATAAAAACGTTAATTAGATCAGTTTGCTATGTAGATCACTGTTCAAGTCATCCAGCTAAAGCAGCTTGCCTGGCATCTGCCCGCTAAGTCTTGAAAGTTTAATACACTGTCAGTGAGATTGTTGCATATGACATGTGTGGGACTTATTTGCAAGTCTGAGATAATAACACACAATATCCTTGCCGGAGTTAAGCCTGGCCTCCATCAAATAAAGGTTTCATTATCAGCTTTATTTGAAGTGGAAATTTTACTGTCAGGCTATATCAATAAATACAGTAGATGTATCCCAAGGATCATGGCTTTAAAATCCTGTGAATGTTCGTTTAATAGTTTCTGGGGCTCAGCTGAGTTTCTCTGGGGCATGTGGGGTTTCATTAATGTTGATATGTTCCATCATTTAGGTCTGTGATGGGGTCGAACAAGGAACCGGACCTTGTGCATCTAGAGGCCAGAACTGTGGATGGTCGTAAGTAAAGCCACTTTTCCATGATGCTCATAGTAATAATTTGTTTTCTGGATCTGCCATGAATTATATCTGTGTTAAAGGAAATCACAGTGGCATGAATCTAAGTCATCTGGACCTGAGGACTTTTTGTGTGTGTGTGTCCTTAGTAATCTAGAGTTGTCTTGATGGATAACTCTCATCCCATCAGGGGGGTTTTCTTTGCAGGTGATTAAAAATTCCAAAATCCCTTATTGCTAAAGTAAACATTATTATTGTGTTCAGTTCAGTTCAGTTCAGTCGCTCAGTTGTGTCCGACTCTTTGCAACCCCATGGACTGCAGCACGTCAGGCTTCCCTGTTCATCACCAACTCCTGGAGCTTACTCAAATTCATGTCCATAGAGTCAGTGATGCCATCCAACCATCTCATCCTCTATTGTCCCTTTGTTACTGCTGCTCTTTTGATGTGATTTTTTTCACCAGTTTCCTTGTTTTATCAGATATCATCCAGGCAATACCTCAACGGTCTATTGGGAGATTCACAGAATACTTGGAAAAGGCTTGTAGGAGAGAAGCAAGCAGCAGAAGGGAAAAGTCAGTTGGTAGCTCTGAACGCCCCAACTGAGATTGGCTGAGTGAAGGATTGTGTTTCCTGTGGACATTGTGACTTTAGCACTCAATGTGGAGGGAGTTGAAGATTCACAGTCCAAATACATGTCTGTATGGCTCACAAGTTCACTCTCTTGTGTGACCTTGAAAGTCTTTATGCCCTTGTTTCTTCACTGTAATTTGAAGAAGTGAATAACAGTGATTCCTACGGTAGCTAATATTTACTGAGCACTTGCCCTGTACTAAGAATTATGCTAAGGGATTTCTATACTTTATCACAACTATCTTCACAACTTGTAGGTGGTTCCTATTTTATGGATGAAGCAATCGAGGCATAGAAAGTTTACGTAATATGGTTAAATGATGTGGATTTCCTCCCCTTCTTTGGTCCTGAGGATCTCCAGAAGGGCTGAGCATTTCACAGGGTGCTACTAGGCCCAAGACGGATGCTGCAGGTGAAAGAGTAAAGGGGGGCTACAGAGAAGAAAAAAGGACGAGAGAGAAAAAGCGAGTGAAAAGGAAGAGGTCTCCAGTGTAGAGAAGAGGAAGAGAATGGACTCTCCAGTCACCACCGAGCCGGGAGGCTGGTGGAGGTTGTCCAGCACTGAGCAGAGGGCTATAATCCAATTTTGGAGACCTTCCCTCCTTCACAACTACCCCTCACGGTTCACAGACTTTACCATCACTGATGCTGAGCCTGTCTACATGTCCTGCATGCTTTTGATGCAAAGGCAGATGATACCCATGGTTTACCAGCTCACAGCTGAAAGCAGCTGGTCGCCGCACCATCCACACTCTCCAGAAACCACACCTCCTCCGTCACTGTGCACTCACAGGGAGATAATTTCATCTCCAGAGGTTTCTTTCCCTGTGTAGGGGATGAATCCTTTGGCTGAATCAGTTGGGGGACAGATCAGGGTCCAAGCTGACCATCTCCTTTCTCCTTATAAACTCAGGAAGGGCTGTGATATGCAACGTGCCCAGATTGTACCTGACGCAGAATAACCTCAGCAATTTAGAGCTGCTTCCTCTCCTCTTTTAAAGTGGGCTCTCTCTGGTGGTGACCAGAGCTGGCAATGTTACCTTGGATTCCAGGGTTCAGTTTTCAGTACACAATAGCCAGAGCTGTCTTTTCTGAGGTCAGAAGTTACAATGTTATCTGTCCATTTTCTCAGTCTCATTTCACTCTGGGCCCTCCTCATTCCTAACCTGGGGGTCTTTGGGTTTGCTTTTAATTCTTAGACCTGCAAGGTCTGTCTCCCTATAAGGCTCCAATACCTGATATTTCCTCTGCTTGGAATTCATTTCTTCCCTCTTCCCTGACCAATTCAGTATAACTCATCATTGGGGATCATCCAGGTATCCAGTTAAACATCCATTTTTTTTTATAACTTTTAATTCTGAAATAATTTTAAACTCACATGAAGTGAAAGTTCATTAGTCATGTCTGACTCTTTGCAACCCCATGGACTGTAGCCCTCCAGGCTCCTCTGTCCATGGAATTCTCCAGGCAAAAATACCGAAGTGGTAATACTGGAGCCTTTCCCTTCTCCAGGGGATCTTCCTGACCCAGGGATTGAACCTAGGCCTCCTGAATTGCAGGCAGATTCTTTACCATCTGAGCCACAAGGGAAGCCCCTTAGACTCACACAGAAGTTGCACACACACACACACACACACACACACAATAGTAGAGTTCCCTCAAATCCTCCACCCAGCTTCCTCCAATGATAACATCTAATGTAACTACAGAATTATATCAAACCAGAGAAAGCATCCCTGGTTTCTTAAGACTTCTTAAGGAAGTCTTTCTTGAACTTCTAATCTAAATTCGTTTATTTTGTGTTTGGTTTCATCCAACTCCATTATTTATCTTTATGGTGCTCATCTTAGCTTGAAATTACACATTCCATTTACGTGATTATTTGATCATAACTTTTCCTCTCCACCTGCATATAAGTAAGTTCTGTGAATGCAGGAGTCAAGTATACCTTTGCTTGATAGTGGGTCTCCAGCACCTTCCACAGTGGCTCCATGTAGAGAGAGCTTACTAAACGAACGATTACATAGTTGACCAATTTTCAGTCAACTGGCTACCTAAACTCACTTACAGGTTTTATGAAAAATCTAGAGTGTCTCAAACTTGAACATGCATACAGCCCACCTAGGGATCTTGTTAAAATGTGGATTCTGATTCAGTAGGGGCCCAAGAGTCTGCAGGTGAAGCTGCTGCCACTGGTCTGTGGAACACGCTTAAAGTAACAAGGTCTCACAACGAAAAGCTAATGAAAGAGCTTTAGGCTCTGTCTCCCATGACCACAGTCCTTGTTTAGAAAGCTCTGGATGAAATTGGTAGCATCCCAGTTTGCTTCTATTTTCCAGCTTTGGGGGATTCAGCTGCTTTCTGGCTTGTGGCATCTAATGCTCTCATCCCGTATCCTGAAAGCAACAAGACCGTCACTTTCCCTGATCGGCACGTTTTCTCTCACCCAGCAACATTCCTGTGCTCCTTGCAGGCACGGAGGCTGATAATACCAAACTGTCATCTCAGGCTCAGCTTTCACAAGGCATGAAATACATCAGTTCTAATTTTATTTATTTTACTTTTTTTTTTTTGGCAAAGGCAGCATCTTCAGAAACTATCCAAGAGTGAAAATTCAATATAGGGATTTAATTTGAAACGTTATCCCTATCAAAACAAAACAGGAGAAAAAACACAAAACCTACCATTGAAATAAAGGATATAAGCATAATACCTGACCTGACTCAGTGTAAAAAAGAGATTTTTTTTTTTTTGTATCATATTCCCTCTGTCTGTCTGTATCTCTACAAGAGAGTCAGTAACCATGGCTTCAGATCAAAGAAATAGAGAGGAGGAGGAAAGAAAGAGAGAAAATGGAGAGGTCCAAGTAGCAAATTGTTAGCAAATATAACTGAGCGTATATTTATCAGAATCAGGCTCCAGGCTACTTGGTTGCTCCCAGAAATCCAGGATCTATGTTCTCTCTCTCTCCACATTCTGGGATTGGGTTTCCTCTTTTGTTTCTCCATCCTTTCTTACTGTTTAGTATATGAAACCCATCATTTGTATTCTAGGTCATGCATCTGGTAGAGCATATGCTGAAGTAATACAATTTTTAAAAAGTTTGTAGCAAGTTTTTTTTTTTTTATGATTTTAATGGGTTTAGGAATTTTGTCAGCAATTCACTGAGACATGTGACACACAACAAAATCCCTCCTTATTTTGCTCATCACCATGGGGTGGATGGCAAATGCTTATCTGAGCTTGCTGTTGGAAGTTTAGTTTTAGTCTCATTTCAGATCTCCCTAGATTATATTTTATAATTAATTTCTGTTTCAATTGAAATCTCCATATCTGAGGGGAGATGAGCTCTGGAAAGCTTTTGCTCTATGAGGGTCTGTGACCGACATAGACGTTTCTTGCTGACTGTGCTCTGAAATCTGGATGTTTTGTAGTTTACACCATGACAAGGATGGTATTCTTTCTTGTACTACCTCTCTGCCTTGGGAGGCAAGCTGAAGAGAGCAACCTCAATTACAGTCAATCATGGGTTGTATTATTGGAAAATTCTGAACATATTTATTGTACTTGGCATTTGTTATTGGCCCCTGCATTCAGCTGCAGACAAATTGATATATTGTCATCCTGGAAACTAAGATTTTACTGTTTAAATACTGTGTGTGTGAGGGGGAGAGAGAGAGAATGTACACACACACATGTATGGTATGTACCTAATACATTAAAACTGCTACCCAGTACATGAAAATTGTAAAAAGGAAACCTACCTTCTATTGATTTACCTAATATAGATTGCGTGTATGTAAATGTAATGTATATAGTGAGAAAATGTTGACCAAACTGTTAGATTGAAATCTTCTTGAAAAGTCACATCTTATTTAATCTTGGTTCTGTGTATAAAGCATAGCTCAGAGCCTGATACATTTAATGTATATCAACTTAATGAATATCTCCTTGTCACTGTATGGGCAGGTCTTCTTAAAGAAGGGGCTGTAACCATAGGGTGTCTAGTCCCATAGGTCTAACGGATGAGATGAGCATGAGAAACTCACAACTCCCTGAAATCCTGTGCCATGTTGTATGTATGCATGATCTGGGGGAAAAGAGCAAAATTTTATCAGAATTCTTTGCATGATAATTATCCATGGGTCTGTAGTTTTATATTTGTGCTTGTCTATAGACATTATCTTGTAAGAGAAACTGCAATACCAAGTTTGAGCTTTATTGCTTCTCCATTTTATTTCTGAAATGAAAGACCTGACCAGTGACCTGAATGTTTTCTGTACGCATGATGATCCGTGCCAGCAGGGACAGGGCACGGGGACAATTACTGGTCTCCTTGTCTATTTACATGAGTCACTAACCTTGTAACAGTTTGCCATAGGACTAACCTCTTTCACTGAGGAAAAACAACCTTGGCCCTTTAACGAACTGTGAAAATGACTGCCCCCAAACTCTGAAATGAAACTCAAACCAGTATCTTATAAGCTGAGATAAAAATCAAAGGAAACTCACAACTTTGTAAAACCACTATCCCACTAATTCTGGCTGTAGGTGAGAACTGGACATCTCATTTCAACTTTTTTGTTTTCCACCCCTCCAATCAAATTTCCATAGTGAACGTCATGCATGTCAGCACCTGGATCAGGGAGCCCTGCTGAGACACTGTGGGAAGGTGACAGAGACCTCAGTTCTCATCAGTCCCCAGTGTATTAGCAATGAAGTGGTTTGAGGTTATACTGTAAGCATCAATCACTTTTATTCCAACAGAAGTAGCAACACTGACAATAACAAGGAGAAGCAATGCTCCACTGTATCAAGTGAAAAGCAGGTCCACTTTCTGACCGTCATCCCCATTCCCTAAAGTTGGTATTTTTTTAAAAATATGTCTTCTAATTGTTGTTGGAAGTTTAGTTTTAGTCTCATTTTGGATCTACCTAGGTTACATTTTCTAATTAATTTCTGTTATAATTGAAATCTCCATATTTGAGGGGAAATGAGCTCTGGAAAACTTTTGCTCTATGAGAGTCTGTGACCGACATAGATGTTTCTTGCTGACTGTGCTCTGAAATCTGGATTTCATAATTGTTTTGACTTATACATATAAATGTGTATGTATACATACATACATACTCACCAAAATTCATTTTATAAAACTCTTATGCCAAATTTGGTCTGGGTGAATTCAATAGCAAGTTAAAAACCTTTCCATATACTATATATATACGTTTAGAAGTCCTGAATATTCACTCGAAGGATGGATGCTGAAGCTGAAACTCCAATACTTTGGCCACCTGATGCGAAGAACTGACTCATTTGAAAAGACCCTGATGTTCGGAAAGATTGAGGGCAGGAGGCGAAGCGGACGACAGAGGATGAGATGGTTGGATGGCATCACCAACTCAATGGACATGAGTTTGAGTAAACTCTGGGAGTTGGCGATGGACAGGGAGGCCCGGCGTGCTGCAGTCCATGGGATTCCAAAGAGTTGGACACGACTGAGCAACTGAGCTGAACTGAACTGAACTGACTGAGCCACTTAATGACTAATCACTACATAGGAACTCCATTATACAATCAACTATAATTTTGTTAATCACTATCCCTGATGACTCAGATGGTTAGGAATCCGCCTGCAATGCAGGAGACCTGGATTCTGTCCCTGGGTCAGGAAGATCCCATGCAGAAGGGAATGGTTAGGAATTCCAGTATTCTTGCCTGGATAATTCCAGGGACAGTGGAGCCTGGAAGGCTACAGTCCATGGGGTCTCAAAGAGTCAGTCATGACTGAGTGACTAACACTTCCCCACATTTCTAATAGACATACAGATGTTTGGCTATTTCAAACAATGTCGATACATACATGTACACACATGTTACTTGCTTGGTTGGTAAGCATTCAGACAAGTGTAGGGAGCAAGCACTGCTCAAAGAAAAATTACTGAAGGGAAATTCTTAGGTCTAAGAGTGTATACATTTTTAATTTTCATAGACATTGTCACAATACCCGCTGAAATGGTTGCATCATTGCATACTCTCTGACAATGAGAATGCCTATGTTTACAAGCCCTCAGTAGTCCAGGGTATTATGAAAGATGTTTTAAACTTAGCCCATCTGATGAGCAAAAATGTGGCATATCCTTATTGTTTCTGTTTACACTTATTTAATTAAGAGTGAGGTATTGTATTTACTTATTTGCATTTCCTTTTCAATGACCCTTCCCAAGGTATCAGATCTTTTTAATGTTCTAGAGAAGATCAAAATTTTTGCGTTTTATTCAAATCTAAAAAATATCAAATTTGCTACCAGAGTCCCAACACTAGTACACCAATTGGCATTAATAGACCCCATGTTTCATAGCCTTCTTTTACCTTTGTCTTAAAAAGTTAACGTATTAATCACTTTTAGGCTTTAGGGTAGGGCTGGGGAGTAGGTTAGAAGTTTCCTCTAATGGTCAGCTTCATATACTGATGCCTCTCCATCACTGGAGCTGAATCCGGCCTCTATACCCTGACACTGAATTAAATCTTAGAGACAAGAGTTTTGGGCCTAGTAGAAAAGAATAGGTAGCTGTGTTGCTTTGCACGCAAAAGGGGCCACAGCAAGCTAATGCCCTCAAAATTGTATGTCCTCACCTGGAGGCGGGTAGTGAAAAGTTTTATAGTAATGCTTCCAAGAGGGTGTGGCCATGATCAGCTCATGGACATTCTTCTGATTGGTTTGGTGGTCAGGTAAGTGGGAATCAGCATCATCAACCATCTGGTTCCAATGGGTCTGGAGTCTGTGTGCTTGTGGGCAGCATACAGTTTCAGTATCTGCAAAACAGCTAAAAGATATTGTTTTGTATATCTCTTGAGGAACCTTCCCTCAGGAACCTTCCCTGAGGCTGCGCTATTGTTTCTAAACTGTTTATCTCCAGTCTCAGCATCCCTCTCCCTTCCCTAATTAGCAACAGTTTGAACCTCCTGTTGGAACTCAGCAGAGGTCTTGGAGGCTGAAAGAAGCCTGTTTCCTGTCATCAAGAGATGAGGGACATAGAAGACTTTTGTGCCCGGGAGCCCCACAGGGTCCTTCTTGGTTTCCTCACTTCCCAATATATTTACCAAATGCTTTCTTACCTCTCCTTCCCTATCGTCAAATCAAGCTTCCAGGCTTAGCGAGTCCAATGGTACCTACCACTTTGACCCCATTTTTCGTATTGCAAAAGTCTCTTGATTTCAAAGACTATTGATGTCAACTTGGCCTCTCTGATTTATCAGCCTAAGGACAGCGCTGAAAACCAACCAGAAAAGCATGAAATAAGATAACACGGGCCTCCCCACACAGCGATGAAAAATCTGACAGTGACACTGCAGTAGCAGGCTCAGCTGGGCAGCTTTCAAATTGGGTCCTTTGTGTGACATTGGTCCATTATGTGCCACTTCCCCTGCCTCCTGGGTGCCCACCCATGTGTGAGGAGGTCTGTGCCCTCAACTCCCAGCCTGAGGAGAAGAACACAGAGGTACATGAGAGAAATTCGTCATCTCCAGATGGTGTGTGTGTGTGTGTATGTTTCAATAAAATGTTACTAATGGACACTGAAATGTGAATTTCACATCATTTTCACAGGTTGTGAAATGTTATCCTTCTTAGGATTTTTTCAACCATTTAAAAATGTGAAAGCCATCCTTGGTTCAAGCGTCACATGAAAACAGATGACAAGCTGTATTTGGATGGACCAGAGTTGTGTCAGCCTCTGAACTACATTGTTGCAAACACAGTTAAAGCCCAAAGTGCCTCTTCCCAAAATGCATCCTCTGATAACCCCAACTAGCCATCCTCCTTAAATGGGTATCTATCACTCCTATATCCATACTCAAACTCATCCACATTAGTCACTCAGTTGTGTCCAACTCTTTGCGACGCTATGACTGTGGCCCACCAGACTCACATACTATTATCTTATGTGTAATATTGATTTGTATATTTCTCACTTCATAGAAGTGGTATCATGGCTTGTATACCCTTCTACCTTATTGCCCAGTACGTTGATTGGTGCTCTGTCCATGGTGCTGAATGGAGCTCGAGTGCAATCTTTTTCACTGCTGTATTTCTTTACACTGTGTGATGATTCTGCCTATGTTATTCATTCCTATGATAGTGAATAGGAATTTAGGTTGATGCCTTTTAATTCCTTTCTTTGCATGTCTCATCTCTTTTCACCTTCATCATGACCTTGTTAGACCTCCAAATCTTAACTCTAGGACAAAGGACTGGATTTCTACTGGGTCTTCAGGCTCCTCCAGGACTCATCAACACCAGTTCCTAAAACATACAACTTCTAAGAGTTTGAGAAATTTCTCGTGTTTCTTGTAAAGGTCTTGCCATTTTTTCATACCACCACTCTTCCTTTGCCCCATATGTTCTTAAGTAGCCAGGATGCCAGGATTGTGCATTATATTCCTTTTTTCTGTTGCTGCTGCACTAGATACTTTTTAGCTACACTACTTACAACAACTGTTAGAAATAGGTCCTTCCTCCTTTCTTTCCCTCGCTCCTTTTTCCTACTTTCATTCTTATTCTCTTTCTTTCCTTTAATTATTCTTCTCATTGTAACTATGAGGAAAATGAGGTTTGCAGTGATTACATATTTTTGATTAATTATTTTTGCCAATGCTGCAGGGCCAACATTTGAAGCCAGGTCTGGTTTATTCCAGACCTGTTTATTATTCATCTGAAAGGCATTGTTGGACATCCGTGGTATGCCAGGTGCCCTTCTAGGCATGAATGAGGGGTGATAAGGGATGTTGCAAATGCCCCACTCTCATTAAGCTTACCTTCCAGTTAGGGGAGACAGGTTATGAGCATATGCATAATGCTAGGTGGTGATAAGTTCTAGGAAGCGAAAAGCAAAGTCTATAAAGAGGGGCTGGTTGAAGAGGGGGAGCTGTCAAAGAAAGAATCTTTGATAAGGTGGCATTTGGTATTTCAGCTAAGTCTTTATGTAAGTAAGGGAGAGAGGTGGGTCTGCCACATGGAAGAGCATTGCAGACAGTGGAACAGCATGTGTGAAGGGTTTGGCCCATGTACATCCAGGAATAGCAGGGAGATGGGGTGGCTGGAATACAGAAAAGATAAAATGTGTCATATCTTTCTATTTATTCCACTGCAGAAGGCAGGGATTGTACATATTGATCTTTCAGTTCAGTTCAGTCGATCAGTAGAGTCCAACTCTTTGTGATCCTATGGACTGCAGAACACCAGGCTTCCCTGCCCATCACCAGTTCCTGGAGCTTGCTCAAACTTATGTCCATCAAGTCAGTGATGCTGTCCAACTGTCTCATCCTCTGTCATCTCCTTCTCCTGCCTTCAGTCTTTCCCAGCATCAGGGTCTTTTTTAATGAGTCAGTTCTTCACATCAAGTAGCCAAAGTTTTGGAACTTAAGCTTCAGCATCAGTCCTTCCAATGACTATTCAGGGCTGTTTTCCTTTAGGATTGATTGGTTTGATCTCCTTGCAGTCCAAGGGACTCTCCAACACCACAGTTCAAAATCATCAGCTCTTTGGCACTCAGCTTTTTTTATGGTCCAACTCTCACATCCATACATGACTATAGAGGAAAACCATAGCTTTAAGTAGATGGACCTTTTCTCGGTAAAGTAATATCTGCTTCTTAAAATACTGTCTAGGCTTGTCATAGCTTTTCTTCCAAGAAGCAAGTGTCTTTTAATTTCATGGCTGCAGTCACCATCTGCAGTGATTTTGGAGCCCAAGAAAATAAAATCTGTCACTGTTTCCATTGTTTCCTCATCTGTTTGCCATGGAATGATGGGACTGGATGCCATGGTCTTAGTTTTTTTGAATGTTGAGTTTTAAGCCAGTTTTTTAAACCTCCTCTTTCACTTTCATCAAGAGGCTCTTTAGTTCATCTTTGCTTTCTGCCATAAGGGTGGTGTCACGTGCATATCTGAGGTTATTGATTTTTCTCACGGCATTCTTAATTCCAACTTGTGCTTCATCCAGTCTGGCATTTTGCATGATGCACTCTGCCTACAAGTTAAATCATCAAGGTTACAATATACAGCCTTGACATACTCCTTTCTCAATTTGGAACCAGTCCGTTGTTCCATGTCTGGTTCTTTCTGTTGCTTCTTGACCTGCATACAGCTTTCTCATGAGGCAGGTTAAGGTGATCTGGTATTCCCATCTCTTGAAGAATTTTCCACAGTTTGTTGTGATCTACACAGTCAAAGGCTTTAACATAGTCAATTAAACAGAAATAGATGTTTTTCTATTGATCTTTATTGAACATTTATCATGTTCCAAGTATGATATTCAGTATTGAGTATGATGAAAGTAGCAAGTTAGTATAGAAATGGTGGATTGCATATACCCACATGTATCAGAGGCCATTCCTTGAACCTACCCTCTGTCCTGGCTTTCATCATATAACACGTGAACACATGTAATGAATAGTACACACCCATCCCCCAGAAACTCTGGAGAAGCCATGCTGTGCATTTTCTCCCCCATATGCAAAAATGCTTTCATTTCTTTTCATTTCATTTCTTGTAAGTTGAAAATTAATGGGGGATGGGAAAGAGTTTTAAAGTGTTTATGCTTACCAGCTTGGTTTATGCTTTTATTTAAGACTAAAGTTTTGCAATATTAAACTGTTGTCCCTAAGCTTTGAGTTCTTTACCTGTAAAAGGTACCTTACTCTGGATTATTTCCAAACTTAAAAGAGAAAAAGCACGTGATGCACTCAGCACAGTTCCTGACCCAGAGGAGAGGTGGCTCTGGTGGTTTTGGAGGTTAATGCCGCTGTTGCTATCAATGGAGCCATTCTTGGAAGGAGAGATCTGCCTGAGCCCCAGGAAAAGCTCCACAGAAAGTGGCCCAGGAAGTGTTAGGAGAGTATCACAGGAAAGGAAGAGGCAGTTCAAGCCCCAGGAGGGAGCTCTCTGAATGAACACGGAGTGTCAGTCAGCAATGCAAATGCTGTTTAGAAAAGGCAGAAACCCCGGAGACACAGACTTGCCAGCAGCATCACAGAGTTTTGATTGCTTGGGCAAGAGTGAGAAGGAAACAGGTCCCAGTGGGTAAAGGATGGTAAAGACCTTCAGATCTTAAAGTCAATAGTCTGATTTTTACCATCCTCCTTGATTCTAAAATTCTAAGAACCTTCATCTCATACAGAAAAAGTCTGAAGCCTCATCTGGTAAATGACCTTCTCGGAGTCACACAGCATGTGAAAGAGAGAGAGACAGAGCTCAGACCTAGCCCTTCACTCAAAGGGGAGGGAGACCCTGCACAGCAACATGGTTGCAGGCAGGCCACCCTGCACGCCAGGTGGCAGGATGACTTCTGGGTCATCTCATATCTGAGTTACCTTCCAGTTCTGCCTGACTACCACCTGCATAGAATACTTATTTAGTTACACTGGGAGAATGCTTCTTCATGGTGTTTTAAAATATTACATAAATAAATTAACCCAAATCAAAACATGAATATAAAGAAAGCTATTGTCTCAGGTCGGAGAAGGCAATGGCACCCCACTCCAGTACTCTTGCTTGGAAAATCCCATGGAGGAAGGATCCTGTTAGGCTGCAATCCATGGGGTCGCTAAGAGTCGGACACGACTGAGCGACCTCACTTTCACTTTTCACTTTCATGCATTGGAGAAGGAAATGGCAACCCACTCCAGTGTTCTTGCCTGGAGAATCCCAGGGACGGGAGAGCCTGGTGGGCTGCCATCTATGGGGTCACACAGAGTCCGACATGACTGAAGTGACTTAGCATAGCATAGCATTTTCTCAGGTAGAAATGTCTATAGTACTTTACAGTCCATTCCCTTGAGACACAGTGAGCATACTGGTGATGAAAGCTGGGGTTGGGGGACTTTGATCACAACCCCAGCTCCCACTGTGTGAGCACACAGTCCAGCCTGACCCTGGACTGAATGCTGTTCCCGACTGTGGTGTAAGCCCTCACAACCACTAGCAAGATGGCTCCTGTGTATACCTATCTTACAGACTTGAGCGGTAAAATGATTTGCTTAGGTTTACCAAGCTAAGCCTGCATTTAAGCCACTATACCTCTGCTTCAAGCCTGGCCTTTAAAAAGCAGCTTCCCTTCTTTAGAGCAGCACAGATCTGGGGGCATGGAAATTGCATTATGCCAAGCAGCAGCTGTTGCAGAGAGTGAGGGTGCTTAGAAAGAGCAGCACAGTGTCCTAATTACCTGCAGCAAGGAAAACATCTGTGTGGGAAAAGTAATGAAATTAATTCTAAAGTCTAGCGGTTGCCTACATTAATTGACGTTAATTAATGCCAAATTACAAGACACCTCCTATGGAATCGCATCATACACTCACCAGAATTGAATATGGAAAGAATTCATCACATTTAATGCTATTACAGCAAGCCCCAAGGGGAATAAGAGTGATTGGTCCCTCATTATGAAGTGCAGCCAATTTCTTTTTGTTTCCATTAGGAGGGGAACAAGAACAAACCAGGAGCACTTTACCATGGGCAGGCGGTTTGGAATTGATCGGTTCCCCTTCAGCTTGTAGATTTCATTTTGAGCCACTCCGAGCAAGACATGGCTTCAAGACCTCTTCCTGGAGCTTTTCTTAGGTGCTTTGGTTGTACATTTTAAAATTCTCAGCACAAGAACAGCTCATTGAACAGGTCTGCCTCACTGTGTGGCATGAGGAGTGGAGAGGGATGGAACAAGCAAAGGAGTTAGAGATGATTCTCTAATTCTTATGAGTAGAATCCCACAAGCCCACCATGACCCTTGGGCCGCCTTCCCTGGCTAAGAAGTGCTGACCAGAGATTTGCATGCTGGTTGGTTCTCTCATATCATATCACTCTCTCATATCACTGCCTCTGTACTAGCATTGACGTCTCGTATATATCTATTATTCATTTTCCCCATGCAAACATACATATGTAGATATCTATATATACCACTTGCACAAAATCGTGTCCATATGCACATATTTTGGTAACCTACTTTTTAAAAACTTTTATTTTGGAATAATTTTAGATAAACAGAGAAGTTACCAAGATAGTGCAGCTTTACCCAGCACCCCTTAATGCGAACATCTTACACAACCATGATCTATTTTTCAAAGCTAATAAATTAACATTTATACAACATTATTAGTTGATAACTATTTATTATATAAAATGTATTAAGAATTTCTGTAAATCCTCATATAAGGATTCATAACAAGCTATGTACTTTCTACAGTATATTTAGCTGTACCTCAACTGTTGGCCATTTTGTTTTCTCTTACCTTTTTATTTATTTTTTTTAATTTAAATTTATTTATTTTAATTAGAGGCTAATTACTTTACAATATTGTATTGGTTTTGCCATAGATCAACGTGAATTCGCCACGGGTGTACACGTGTTCTCTTACCTTTTAAAATTATAAACAACACTATGATGAATATCAAAGTAACTAAATCTTTGCATGGTTCATTAATTATTTCTTCAAGTCAAATTCTCAGAAATGAACTCATAGTCAAAAGAGATTTTAATAAATGTTGATCCTTATTGACAAATTACCTCATGAAAACATAAACATACAGTTGCTCTTTCTTCTTTCTCCTTTTTTTTGTATTTAGGTTTGTCCATTGATAATTTGAAGCCAAAACATACTTAACAAAAATTGGCCCCAAACTTGCTGGGGTTTTTCATGCAATGTAGTGGGAATAAACCAGACCTGGAGTCTGGCCAGCCCAGTTTGAAAACCTATACTGCCCTTTCTATAATCTTCAGGAGCTTCATTCTCTTTACCTGCAAAATCAGTTGATAAATTATATGCCATAGTATTGTGACGACTAAGTGTACCAAATGAATGTGAACATGCTTTAAAGTACTTGGCACATAAATGCACAGCAAATATTAGTTTCCCTATTCTTTTAATTTCTCCCCAAATCCCTCAGATTCATAATTTCCATATAGTTAAGTTATAAAAATAAAGAGTTTATTTTTATATTTTCCATCTTATGTTTGTTCAGGGACCTTTGAAGAGAAAGTTGAAATCTTAAGAAAGAAATTATTAGACAACACTACAAATAAAACAAGCACAGTGTACTCATCAAGAAATCCTCAGGAGGTGGCAGTCTTACGAATTCTAATTGGAAAGTTGTATTTGTAATTGGAAGCCCGAGACTTCCTCAGTCAGAACCTTTGATTCAGATTGTTTTCATTCATTATCTCATGTAACAAGAAGCATGAGAAAGGGCGGCTCTGGGTTCAACACAGTCAGACGCTCAGTGATGCCATCAGGGAATGGGCCCTTTCCATCTCTTTGTCATATTCATTGTGGAAGCTCAACTGTAAGACTCCTCCATGCACAGAAAGGCTAGAGCACTTCCAGACATATTGACACAGTGTTGTATGGGGGCGGAAGAAGGTTTTCTGCTGTGCCTCCCTGTAGCCCCTTATAACTTCTTCTTTACTAGAACTGGGTTTAAAAGGCCTCTCCTAAAGCACATGCTAGTAGGTAGAGTAGGAGGACTTGGAGTAAACACAGACCCAAGAGAATTACTCCCTGCATATCAGAGCTTCTGAGTGACGTGGGAGAAAGCTGAGCCACCAGATCCACATTGGCTTTTCTGGCAAAGATGTAGGGAGGAATGAGTATTGGACCGGTCACCAACAGTAATCAATAGTGAAATATAACTGGAATACTCAAATTCAGTTTTTTAAAGGACCTACAATGTGCCCCAACACGATCTAATCATTGTGAAAGGTTGCAGAAGAGAAAATAGACACATTATAGTTTTTGTACAACTTCTGAGTTTTTAAACATTTAGCATATATATTATTTCAGTTAATTCTTAGAATCAAACTATGAGATAGTTGACACTGGCATCCTCATTTGAGAAATGACAGTGATGAGACTCAGGGAGGTGAAGCGGTGTTCTTTGAGTGATGCAACTAGGGAGTGACCACGGCAGAACTCAAACCCAGGTCTCACAGATGCCCATCTCCATTTCTAGGATCCTGAGCTGCCTTCTGCAAGGCAGAAGTCAACTGAAAGCTCTGCAAGGGTCTGATGGGGTATGAAATGGTGAGGTGAAGATTTTGTGTCCCATGAAGAGAAGTGATCTGGGAAGAGATGAGTCCCAGAAATTCTCTTCAGAGATGAAGATCATGAATTATGTCCTAAAATGAAACTTTATTAATTAAAGTTAATATAAGTAACAATTAAAATTATATACATTTTATATTATGTATTATATAATTATTATTTTATATAAAATTTTATAATAATTATAAAATAGAAATACAATTATAATATATTTAATATATAATTATAATATATATTTATAATTTATATGAATTTATATATTATAATTTATAATTTATATAATAATATAAGAATGTCTAAAAATGTCAATGGGGAAGGGAGAGTAGAAGTCTTTTCTTTAGTCATTCTTTGGAGGACTAGATGGGTTAAAACATATACTTGAGAGCTATTTCCATCCCCACACTGGCAGCAGGATAAAGGAAGACTGTGGATAAAGCTCTCTTCCTTTCCTCTCCTTAGAGCTTATCAGCAACTGTCAGCCATTGGTCAGTTGGAGCAAATGTGCATGTCGCCCCCTAGTGGCACTGCTTGTAGAGTACAGGTTTGCCCAGGTTCAGACATGACTGAGCGACTGAACTGAACTTTAAGTAAAAGTAGTGGGCTGCCGTCTATGGGGTAGCACAGAGTCGGACACGACTAGAGTTTCTTAGCAGCAGCAGCAGCAGCGCTAGAAATTTCCTTCAGGGAACTCCGACTCTGTGTCTGACTCTGTGCGACCCCATAGACGGCCTCCCACCAGGCTCCCTCGTCCCTGGGATTCTCCAGGCAAGAACACTGGAGTGGGTTGCCATTTCCTTCTCCAATGCATGAAAGTGAAAAGTGAAAGTGAGGTCGCTCAGTCGTGTCCCACTCTTAGCGACCCCATGGACTGCAGCCTACCAGGCTCCTCCTTCCATGGGATTTTCCAGGCAAGAGTACAGGAGTGGGGTGTCATTGCTTTCTCCAGGGAAGTCATTAGTGAATCCTTATATCCAACTCAGCATACGATTGCTTACCCCCATTTCATGTAATCATGTCCTTATTTCTCCATTTGGAGGAGTGTATTTCTTCATACATCTTTGTATGTCCTAAAATCAAACTCACCCATTCGTTAAACATCAAAAAAAAAGGTAAAATAATTTCCTTTTTCGTTCAAAAAGATATATTCCAGTAAAGTGCCATGTTCCAAAGAATATTTATTTATTATGTACTATGTGCTGATTTGAGAAGGAAATGGCAATCCACTCCAGGGCTATTGCCTGGAAAATCCCATGGACAGAGGAGCCTGGTAGGCTACAGCCCATGGGGTCGCAAAGAGTCAGACACGACTGAGCAACTTCACTTTCAATTTAGATTGTGATGAGTTCCATGAAGGGAATTAACAGGATGGAGTATTATTGAAAAGCAATCATAGGAGACCCCCAGAAATAACAGTAAGCTGAAATCTAGACCTTTTTAGAGAACAACCTGGGGGGAAGCCTTTAGAACAGAGGGAATACAAATGTAAAGCCTCTTAAGTGGTAGAAAATGTGGCCAAATTTCTAAACATATTTTAGGTCAGATTAGAAGAATCACTTGGAGAGAAGAGATTAGCATGAGGGGAGGTTGAAGCAGCACTGATGGAAGGTTTGAATGTATTCAGGAGTTCTGCAAAAGGGAGTTCTGAGTGACGTCTGATTCATAGAGAGGGCAGAACAGTTGTGGCTGAAAAACAGAGACAGCCTCCCTGGTACAATATATTAATACTGTCAGCAGCAGGGGTCAAATCTGTTAAAAGTAATTTTTACTGGTATGTTTATCACCTGCTCTGGTCTCAGGTGAGAGGCAGGGTCTTAGTTTGCTGCTGCTGCTGCTCCTGCTGCTAAGTCGCTTCAGTCATGTCCGACTCTGTGCGACCCCATAGATGGCAGCCCACTAGGCTCCTCTGTCCCTGGGATTCTCCAGGCAAGAACACTGGAATGGGTTGCCATTTCTTCTCCAGGGTCTTAGTTTACTCAGCTATAAAATGAGAGCAATGGTTTTGAGTATGGAAGCTCTTCTCAATTCTGTTTTATTTCCAATTAGTAATGGAAGAAAAACCTGTACCTTGACACAGGGCCTTATTGTTTATAACAGGGTACTTCTAGCATGAGATGACCAATGATTGCATGTATGTTTGTGTGTTTCCCTATTTATCAGAGTATGGCAGTGAATCCTATTAATAAGGAAAATAACTAAAAAAGCACAAGTATTATTGCCAGCTTTTGAATTTTTTTTTTCATTTTGATTTGGAAGGAAAAAAATTAGTTAACAGAATTTAGTATTCTAGGATGACAAGAGTTGGTGGAGGCACTGGGAAATGGTGGTGGTGTTGATAGCAAGTGAGTAAAATAATCATGAAAATTTAAACAATGATAATAACAACAATAATGTAGTTAACAGAGAATGTGAGGTTTGTTGAAAGAATTGCAGATAGCAAGAGAAACAGAAAATGTCTACTCTGACTCAATATACTGTGTGTAGATCACCCCACCCGCATTTTTTTCTTTTTTTCTTTTTTCAGATTCACAATACCTAACATGCCGAATGCAGAACTGCACAGAAGCCAACAGAAATAAACCTTTCCCAGGCTACATCGACCCAGACTCTCTGATTGTCCAGGACGATTATGTGTTTGTTCAGGTATGAAAGATCCGCTTCCGCTGATTGTCTCAAAGACATTTCCCTTCCCTGCTTCTAATGCAGCCCCTTCACCTGCTTGCCCTCCCTGAAGAACAACAGAGAAAGAAGCAAAGGCATTCTTTTTTTAACAAAAGGAACATTACCAAGTTGAAGCTTCTATACTAACGGAATAGTAATTCCTTCTATTGCCTGTGAATTTGAAGTTATTGCTTCTTAGTGAAAGAATTCAGAAATAAAGTAATTGGTAGGAAGTGGATGTATTTGGAGAGAAACACAGTCCACAGAGTGTGGGCCATCTCAGAGGGCAAGTGAGAGCTTAGAAGTACAGCAGTTAGTTTTTACAGCCTGGGTAATTTCATAGGCTAATCAGTGGGAGGATTATTCCAGTTATTGGGGGGAAGAGGCAGGCATTTCCAGGACTTTTCGACCTTTCATGCTTGCCCTCAGAACTGCCATGGCACTGGCTGACATGTCTTTTAGCGTGCTAAAGTAGTGCAGTGAGTGTATAATGCAGCTCACGGTGCCTTGGAAACAGAATCTTCCCGAATCTTGGACCCAGTCGGTTCTAATCAGTCTTTGCCATGTCCTATGACGTGTCATTCTTTTAAAGGTTCTGCCCTGACCTCTTCCCTCCTGTTTCACTTCCTTGGGGCAGTGTTTGGAGGATGTGTCAAAACGGGGTCCTGGGGACACTGCTCTGAATACTCAGGTTGTCTCCAGAACTATGCACACTTGTATTCATCCTCCTCACATTCTGCATTCCAAAGAGGCTCCCTTCAGTCGTCAATAGGACTGAGCAGATACGTCAGTCTCTTCCGAGAGCAGTCAGCCAACAAGCCCCCTCTTCTGAACCTGCCTTAAAAATAGAGAGCCAGGTGGTAACAAGCTGTGGGGTGGCTGGAGGTAGTGGGCGGCAGAGCCAGTAATCAGCCATTATTGTCAGACACTGCTGTGATTAGGATCAAGAGAATTTAGATGAGACATTCAGGTGGGTTTTTCACTTCCAGAGAGAGTAGAGAACAATTTGAGAAACTGTGGGTTCAGGAGCAATTAGAAGAGAGAAGGAACAAGTATCCTTTGTTTCTTTTTGCAGTTAATAAAACTTTATACTTGTTTGGACAAAACATTTAAAAACTCAGTTGTTGCTTTTCATGTTAAAATTGACAAAGTTACTATTGCTAAATAGTTTATATATAATACACTACGTACATACAATTTCACTACGATTGAGACATTCTAGACACTACTATATTTACTTGGGCAAGAAGTTATAATTTAGAATATTTGATCCCAAATATCAAAAAGCAAATGTTCAAATTCCTTGTACTTTTAAACTATTTCACAATTACACACACACACACACTTCCTTTTTTCTTCAGAAAAATGAGTAATGAGCACTCTGATAACTTCAGCATCAAATTATCAAGTGACACTAAAATGGAAAATGGTTACCCATATTGGTTCTATATATAATTCATTTCTCCATCAGTGGTGCTTCCAGGGACCTTTCCTGTTTTCTATTAACAGTTTATAATCCATATATATGACTTACAAATAAGAATCAAATGTGCATTTAGAGTTTCATATATATTTTTACCCAGGCCGCTATGAATATATAACCCATCTCTAGGACTAAGAGAGAGCTGGCCACATCATGGTGAATATGATAACTTTCCAGTCACATTTTTATGTGTCTGATGAAAATTCACCCAGAGCATTTGTTGACATTCTGAGTATGCAAACCAACTGACTTCAAACTGTAGGTGTTTATATGAGTTAAGAGTGGCAACAGGAATCCAGAGAAACTGAGAGTCAAATGGTGGTTTTCAGAAGCTAGGGAAATGGGGAGATGCTGGTCAAGGGTATACGTGTCTAGCTATAAGTTCTGGGGATATAGTATACGGCATGGTGGCTGTACTATATTATATACTTGAAAATTATTAAGAGAATAAGTCTGAAATGTTATCAACATACACACAGACACACACACATACAATCTTAATTAAATGAAAAGATGGAGGTGATTGCTAACCTTATATGTGGTAAACATTTCATAATATGTATGCATCAAATCATATTGTACACTTTAAAACTGCATACGTTATGTGTCAATAATATCTCATTAAAGGTGGATTAAGGGAGAGTTTGGCAGTGCAGCCCTGACACCTCATTCATGGTGCTCAACTGAGATGGAGACCACCCTGCTCTTCCCCCTCCCTCAGACCCACCGGGTTCTTTGGGCTGTACATCCTGGACAGACCTGGGGCAGTAGAGCACCATTCTCTTCCGGGAGGGGGAGATCGAGAATGATTTAGAACCATGATCCTGGCTTGGCTTTCCATCTATCACGTCAGCAGCACTGCTGTGTGTGGGACATGCACACAGCCAGTGGTGCGACTGCACGAAACTGGAATTCAGTGCCCGGAGATGGGGGCACCAGTCCTGCCACTGTGTGCCCTGGTCCATTCCCTTTTGATGTGGCACAAGGACCTGTTTGTGTGGTCACAGTCTTGGGGCTAGAGAGAGCTGGGTTGCTGAGGGGCTCTGATCCAATATACTCTCAGGCTTGTGTCAGTTAAAAGAAAAATAACCAAAATTCTTTCCTGACTTCTGAGCCACAGGGCAAGTCGAAGAATTGTATTTCTGTCAAGGGGGCTCAGTTTGGGCCTCTGACCAGCTCACATACACTGGGTTGTTTTGGAACTGGGTGCCAGTGCTTTACACTTGCCCACAGCAGTCACTCGCACTGTTGTGCTGGCACCTACCCCTTCCGGGCAGGGACTATTCTTCTGTGACCTGTAACTGGTAGTGACTCCTTTTACCACCTTTGTGCTTACGTTGCAGCTGACATCAGGGGGACGGCCGCATTACTACGTGTCCTACCGAAGGAATGCGTTTGCCCAGATGAAGCTCCCCAAATATGCTTTGCCCAAGGTATGGCCTGAATCAGCTCCTCTATTTCAGCACCTATTCTTTTTCCCAAGGACCCTTTCAGTCTCTTGTAGTTATTTTTTTTTAATCCCCCATCTCCATTTCTCAAATTCACGTATATTCTTTTTTGCCAATCTCACTATCTTCCTTTCTCTGTCAGCGGTCCCTCCCTCTCGTACCCCTCTTCTCCTCTCTCTTTCTCTGATTCTTTGGAATTCTTACTACAGGGACATCTGAGTACACTGATAACTGATTTGCTTTTGCTTGTCAAGCGGTATGTATTGGTTTTTAGCAAAACAGAAACTATGCTTTGGACACACAGTATATCAGAGCAACAGGTATGATACATGTATATTCTGACCTGTTGTTATTATTTATAAAGTGATACAGTCACTGTATCACAGATACAGTGATACAGCTTCTGACCTTTGCTTTCCCTCCCAGTGGAACTTATGAGACTAGTTGTCTTTAGGGTTCAGCGACACAGCTAATTTTTTAAACTTTCCCCAAAACGTACTGTTTTGAAAATAGAGGCAGACAAGAGACTCCCAACAGCTCACATCCCCAGGCTGTCTCTCCATAAACACTAAAGAACTGTGTTAATACGGAGCGCCACCTAGTGGAAGTGAAACTTACTTAGGCGCTCAAAGTTGTGGATTTGCGGTCTTGTTGCCACTGTGGTATTTTAAGTGGCAGTAAATTGTTAATGCATCGTGCCTTTTTTTCTAGCAACAACCACTGAAATGCGTCTTCATTTAAAAAAAAAATTTTATTGAAGTATAGTTTATTTGCAGTATTATATTAGCTTCTGGAGTGGGGTGCCATCGCCTTCTCTGATTGGTATATATATATTTGGGTGCATTTATCTTTCTTAATTAGTGTTTTGTTTTCTTTGACTATATACCCAGCATTGAAATTGCTGGATCATATGGTAGTTCTATTTTTAGTTTTCTGAGGAACCGCCATATTATTCTTCACAGCGACTGTGCCAATTTGCATTCCCACCAACAGTGTACTAGGGTTCTCTTTTCTCTGTATATCCTTGCTAATCCTTCGGAGCTTTTTGATGATAGCCATTCTGACAGGTGGGTGTGTGGATCGTAAAACAAGGGAGATGTATGTGGTTATAAGAAGGGAAGAGTGTAGGTTTAAACGCAGCTCAGCTTTGAAATCTTTGGTTGAACAAGGAGCATCGATAACTTCTTTTCAATTGTATCTTCATGACTCTGTGTCTTGTGTTTTTATTGCTGAGTTTGTAATATGCTGTCTTGGACCAATACCAGCTTCCTTCCCAGGGACCCTGTGGTAGATCTAGCACGAGGGCACTGCAGGTCTTCTCTCCCAGGAGAGCCGGTGGCTTCTCCAGGCAGAATTCTCCTTCTTGGCCATCACTCTGCCCCTAACCCTAGCGTAGTGAAAGGTGAGCTGTAAACCTCAGCCCATTAGAGATAATAACCCACATTAAATTATGCTGTTAACTTCAAAAAACTATTTCCATGTGAGTAGTTACTATTTTCAGCTGCTAAGAGATTAATAACAGTGGTAATTGCCCAGAACTGTATGCCTGTGCCTGTATATGTTTAAATGCTCCTCACTCGTGATTTAGCTTGAACTATCTGTCCATGGGGTCACACAGAGTCGGACATGACTGAAGCGACTTAGCATAGCATGCATAGCATTTTACAAAAAGACAAACACAACATTGGAGTTGTGCCTTAGATGAGAATTGGGTAAAGTCAGCAAAAGAAAAATTCAGTGTTAAAATTTCCCTTGGTAATCTTTTAGGGAGGTCCATGAGGGAGATGATCGTGTTATCTTGGTAAGTTCCACAGAGCTGGTGGTTTTATTTCTTTTGCTTTGTTTCCTTGAGCACTGAAATAAGTTTCTGACTTTGACTGACTGACAAATGAAGTAGTTGGCTTGCAAGATTTACACCTTTAAAAACAAGAATACACTCAATGCAGTGAGATGCTTCTGTTCAAGAGGCATGTGGGAATTGGGACCAAATCAGGAAACAGCATATCTGAGCCACTCATCTCTTGTTTACTTTTTCTTGGGAATATACTTTGTGAGTGGAATAAGTTTCAGCTAAACTAAATGCTACTTGCTGCAGAATCAAGGCTAAAATATAAGTCTCTGGACTCCCAGACCAGCATTCCTTGTATTATACTCTTCTACTCTCAAAATAAATTAATAGATTCTATAACTAAAAGGGAGCAGCACCTCCCACTCCCTCAGATTTTTATACACTGAGTAGCGTCCAAAAAAAAAGTCCCATTGATCTAAGTTGTCTCAGAAATGGTAGTTTAAAATCAAAGAAATCACTTTGGTCCCTTGGCTGGTGTCAGGAAATGCATACTTTGCATTGCTTTTTCATAGCCATCACACCAATCACTGTGGATTATCGCACCCAGTGGTAACGTGCCAATCTGGAAAGAGAAGTTTTACTTTGAGCCTAAATTGGCTATCTGCACCCCCACCCCCCCGACTCCACTGTCCCAGATGAGCGTTTTCCATTACTCAGCCTCATCTGAGGTCTGAGGATAGAATGCGGTGATTAATTTAGCTTGTTTCCAGAAAAATCAGAGCCACTACAGCAAATGAATATATTATTTGGTCCAAGTAGGTGTTTATTATTTAAGGCAAAGAGATGCCTCATTACAATCCCATTACACCTTCAGAGAGAAGCCTCAGCTTGGGTGGAGTGATCCATGGCAAAGATGCATATGTTTCATGACCTGTATCAAACCTTTTCCTGCTGCAGCAGGAAAGGAGCAAAGCTCCATGCTCACTGAAAGAAGGGAGACAAAAGCCAGCACTTCCATGCTCAAATTTTCTTTAGTCATCCCCTTCCATTGCATCAGCTCTGAAAAGACTGAGGTTAACCTGAGCTGTATTAAAAAATAATAATAATACAGTGGCAAAGATGATCGGAAAGCAGGGGTGGGGAGATTTTAATATTGCTGTTACTGTTAAGAGCCTGAGGCCCAGCAGAAGGAGAGCTAGTGACCATTTTCCTCCCTTAACATACTTGGAGCTCATTCTGAGCTACTCAAGTGAGATAAATGAGGCAATACATATGAAAGTGCTTTGAGCATTTTGGAGGACAGATACTCTATAAAAGCAAGGTAATATTATTATTAGTATGGATCTAGTTGTCTGTGTTGGAGAAGATCGATGTGAACTGGGGTGTGGGTGATGAAAAGGCTGCTTGATTCACAGCGAGAGACCCTAATTCCAGACCTAGATCTGTCACTCACCTGCTCTGAACCTTGGGCTGGTTTATCAATTTCTCTGTTTTCGTTTTTTTCTTCTTTTTTTACATACAGAGCTTAGATTCAAAATAATATTTTCTCAAATGTGTTATTCAATAAAATGCCTTTAGAGATGCTTCATGAAAATTTGGTTTATGATTGAAAGTTTAAAAAAGGAAATAAACTCCATTCCATGCTCTTTGTCTGGAGACTAACAAGCTCACCAGTATTTAAAGATTCTAGGATGTCCTGTGAGCAAGAAAGCTGTATAATTTGCATTCATCAAAACATTTTACAAAGGGATCCATTAAAAAAAAACTATTAAAATCCAACAATATTGATGTCCTATCGAATGGACATTGGGAAATGCTCTAAAAGATCTCAGAGTTCACTTCTTGGTCTAAAATTTTGTATCTCAGTATGAGCTTTCAACATGAAGTGCCATTTTGGGTGAGATAGCATGTTTTCCTGATATAAGTGGATGTAGACAAGAAAAGGAAAGATGGTATTTAAATATGTCATCGGTTTCAGTTAAAATATTTAAGACCAATGTCATCTGTCATTTTTAAACAGTCTATTCAATAAAATTAGATTGTATTTAGAGAAAGAGATCTGTCCTTGGCCCTCATCTGGTGCTGACCATTTAATCTGTTGTTTTTTAATTAATTGATTTTTAATTAAAGGATAATTGCTTTACAGTGTCGTGTTGGTTTCTGCCATACATCAACATGAATCAGCCATAGTTCTGTGAATAGTTCTCTAAGTGACTTAAACACTTAAAAGCATCCATGTTTTCTCTTCCACATCTACCAAGGACAAGTTTAAGTGGGCTGGGATAATACAGATGATTTACTCTGGCACCTAAGATTATTTAATGCATCGTCTATTTGTGGCCCAGACCTCGAAGGTTCACGAGGGCACTGATTCACTCCAAAGACACAGAGGTGGGAATTAGTTATGTGATGTTCGGGTTAGTGCTGAAATATTTTAGCTTGAACTCAGGGATGGTGCTACACCCCGCTGACAAGGAAGGAAACATGAATTGGGAATAGTTGTCTAAGGGTTCTAAATGCTAGTGTAAGGATGTTGATACTTGTCTTGTAGGAAATGGGGAACCACTGGCCCTCCATGGATGAATGACCCTTGGGCTAATTTCCACAGTTAATTGCTTCCATTAGGAAAAACAAAACAAAACATGTGGATGAACCACTTTTTTATCAAGTGTATTAGTGTATATATAATATATGTAAATATAATATTTCAATACCCTAATATTTGCAATGAACAGAAAGGCCAAATCAACCTGGCTTAATCAACAAAGGAGGGTTTGTGTAACTAAAAATAGCTAGCATGTATGGTTCCAGGCACTGTTTGTTAAATGCTTAATACTTACTAACTGATTTAATCCTTTCAACTCCATGAAGGACATGCTATTATCTCTAGTTTGCAGGTAGAAATTCTGAGGCACAAAGTTCTGTTCACATAGCTAAATTTCAGAGCTAGGATTTGAACTTAGCTTTATTTAAAGACCATTCTTTCAATCATTGCTTTACTGTCCTCTCTAACAAGTTCACACATGGCCAGACTTCTTAGGTATCCACATTCAGAGACTCCCAAGAGTGTCACAGAATTTGAACCATCTCTCTTTACCTTTTGAACCTACTTTTTTTTTTTTCTGGATTGGCTTATCCTCTACCTGCAAGATATATCTCAAACAGATCTAGATTTTATTTTTTATTTTGACTGCTTGCAAACTAACAGTAAAATATAGTTTCTCTCTCTGTGTAGTAATTCACAGTCATTCTAGAATCATGTCTTAAGTTTGCTTGGGTGGAATGTCCATTGCCAATCCAACGATCAGCGTTCCCTGAATGCTAGGCTTGCAAGATCACTTCTGGTGCTGAGGGTGGGAGAAAGTAGCAAAGACTGAGCATAGAGGGAAATTTGTCTGAGAGGGATGAGAATGTTTGTCAAAGAACATCAAGCTACCGTTGCCAGAAGAAATGTACATAAGAAAAATAAAATGTACATAAGTAAAGTCATGCATGGGGCAGCTTTTATACCAAACCTCACTTTGCGTTATCGACCACCTTGGATCCATGGGCAGGATTCATTGGTGGGCTCCTGACTCTGGATTATTCCTATAAAATTGCAATCAGACTCCAGAGTATGGCAGTAAGGTCTGAAAAGGGGTCAGGGACATGAAACCCTTTGAGTAAGGACGTCTTCCTTCTAGAATCACTTGAGTTCACTATGATCAACAATGAGAGGCTCATTCCTCTGTGTCTAAAACAGACTTGAAGCTGAACTGCTGACTGACTGATTGAGAGAATATGGGCAGAGATTACAATGAGAAATTTACAAGTTAGGTAGAATTGGAATTGTTGTCAAGGAAGACTGATGGATGTCCTGAAGCCTTTCAAGGAGAATGGATGATTCCTCTTGGAGAGTCTGAGCACTGAGCTACACAAAGGCTAAGGATCTTTTCAGGTTGTTCTTCTACCTTTAGGCTTATGTGCAATTCTGTTCTGTTTTGTTTTGTTTTGATTTGGGGTTTTTAAAGTGATACTGATATGTACCACCTTAGGTGAAGGGGGAAAGATTGCTGAGAGGAATGAGCTGGCATCCTTGAGGGAGATGGCAGGCCTTGGTCTGAGACAGCAAGCCCTGGTCTGTGTCAGCCTCTCCCTGAACACCTACTCCTCTGGGGTCAGAAGTCGGGGAGAAAGGATTCAGAACCGCCACCCCAGGGGTTCTGCTCACTGCCTCTCATTACCTCTGCCTTGTTTCTATCTTCCAGGACAACCAGAGGCTGAAAACATCATCAATTATGCAGAGTGTTTTTTCCCTCTTTTATTTAAGGTTTCCTGCTGAACTTCTCAGGGTACATGTTTAGATAAGCTAAGACCTGGAGTGCTCATTAACCTGAAGGTTAGTACTCTGGGGTCTCAGGTAAACATTTTTCCTCTGGGACATCTAGGGCTTGCTGAGCCTTAGGGAAGTGCTTCTCAAACTTGGATGTGCATATTACCCATCCATGGATATTATTAAAATACAGGTTTCTATTTGACAGGTGAGGCCTGAGGTTCTATGTGTCTAACAGTCTTACGGGTGATGGTCATGCTGCTGTTCCATAGACCACATTGAGAGATGCAAAGCTTGTCTGTTTTCTCCCTGTCCCTCGTTCTGTCTCATATATGCCTTCTGAGCATGTACTCTGTGTTTTGCAAATTTATCAGGATGCCTGATTCTCCAAAGTCATACATCTTTGAGAAATTATCCTTCAAAGTATCTAATGAGGCAATTATATTGTAACTGAGCTACCAGGCATCTCTGTCTTATTTTCTGATGACCTTACCTTGTAAGTGACAAAGGAAATATGTGGCTAACACTCAACTAATTGTTATTTCACAGATACACAAAAGGAAAATCTCTATCTTCCCTCATGCTACCTACGTGCCTGTCCTGGTGTTCCTCATCTTCACATTCTGTGGATACATGCCAGGGGCATGTATTAAATATTCTTCCTCTCCCCTTCCCTGTGTCTTTCCTTAGGACATGCACGTCATCAGCACAGATGAGAACCAAGTGTTTGCAGCGGTCCAGGAGTGGAACCAGAATGACACGTACAACCTCTACATCTCAGACACACGTGGAGTCTACTTCACCCTGGCCTTAGAGAATGTCCAGAGCAGCAGAGGCCCTGAGGGCAACGTCATGATCGACCTCTATGAGGTATGTCACAAGACATGTGTGGTCTTCAGCTACTGCGGTGCTTTGACTGGCAGTTGAAGGCCATGGGTTGGCCCTTCCCTCAGTCATTTTAATGACTAGTTCCTTACGTGGCCTCAGTTTTGGGAGAGGGAAGGGATTGCAGAACATTTATATTGGTTAATTTGCAATTCACAAGACATCTCTGGGAGGAATTCTTTGTTGACCAAGTCCAGAGGACTTGGAAAGTATCTGGGGAAGCAGTCAGGTAATTAAAAGGTTTGAATAAGAGTGGGTCTAGTATGAAGTTTGAAAATAGTCTTAAAGGACTAATAGATGTCAGGGGTGGAGCAAAGAAGTGACCGGCAGTGCTCTCTTACATCTCAAAAGAAAGAACGAAGAGAACATCTTTGCATTGCATCAGAACACACTCCCTTGACAAATGCTTTACCTATTTAGTTCATGCAGAATATTGAGCAGAGTTCCCTGTGCTATATAGTAGATCCTTGTTTGTTACCTATTTTAAATATAGCAGTGTGTACTTGTCAATCCCAAACTCTCAAGCTATCCTTCATATATGTGTAACTGAATCATGTTGCTGTACATGTGAAATTAACACAGCATTGTTAATCAACTATGCTCCAATACAAACTAAAACTTGAAAATTATTGTAGCTAAATATTGGGGGAAAAAAGACACTCACTTGGACTTGAAGACCTTTCTGACTACATAACCTCTACAGGCTGATTGTCATCTTCTCAGGGGTCCAATGTATAAGATAAGATTCATATGTCTTTCTTTTCCTAAAGAGGGCTAAGGAAGAGAAACAAAAAGCAGAGTTTACCAGATTTCCTTAAGGGAACTCTGACCCTTGTTTTCTCAGAAGGACCAGGTTCAAAATAAAGTCATGTGTTGGCTCAGTTAGCTTTCATGACAAACACCAACACTTTACTGGCTATCTAAAGTAGAGTCAGGTAAAAGAAAGCTGCTATTTGGGGACAGATTTTATCCATGCGTCAGTCTTGTGCTATGAAGGATTCATAGTGGGTTATAATGAGCCATTACAAAACATATTTGGAATTTGGGAAGTGCAAACATCTACTTATATTCTATTGAAAAATAGTTATAAAACTGATTTAAATGTGTTCAGTCACAATGATACTGTCATTTGGTTGAGGATAAGCTCAGAGAATATAAGTTGTTTGTGTGATGAGTAGAAAGGGAATCATATCCAGTTATGTCAAAGAAAGAAGCCAATTTCACTTAAGAAATGTAAACCTATCATTGGAATTCTTTTAATGCTGTCTATATTCCTTCATCTTTAGGTATTTTAGGGAATTTTCTTCTAGTATCTAAACTTCTCTGTATGCATAAAGGCATGTTAGCGAACTGTAAGCACAACTCAGAGCTCAAGTATTTGTAATGGAAATTACAGTAGACAGCATAGGACATAGTTTGTGTGTATATATTTAGGAAAATACCCTGCAAACTTATTATGCAGTCACAAATTTCTTCCACTTCATTTCCTGCCCATGTTCCCGATAAATATAGTATCATATATCTCAGCCTCAAACAGAACATGTATTCTGGAAAACATTTACATATTCTAGTGATTTACTTTTAAATTCATGTTGGATAAAATTGTGATTTAGGGTGTAAATTTTGGAGTTGAGCAGGCTGGATTTAAATCCTGGGCATGACACATATATATCTCTGTGAGATAAATCCAACAACTTTTGAGCCTTAGTCTCCTTGTTTAAAATAAGGGGATAAATGTAATATCTACTTGATAGGATTTCTTTGAGGATGAAATAAGCTAATCTTCTTAAAGTACTGTGAACAGTGCCTGAAATATAGCAATACTCAACAGATTATAGATAGTATAATCAATATTACATTCCAATGAGTTTAAGCCTGAAAACAATGTTCTAGTCTTATAATCTTAAAACCAACCCATATTATTTAAATGCCCAATGTACCTCCACTGTTCAGAATCTCTACTTCTTTCTGTATTGCAGTTAGCAAGGCCACATGCCATCCTTTATCACCAAAGTTGTCTTCTTATGCTGTGCTTGCATGCTCAGTCATGTCTGACTCTTCTCAGAGTGTGTGACCCCATAGACTATAGTCCTCCAGGCTTCTCTGTCCATGGGATTTCCCAGGAAAGAATACCGGAGTGGGTTGCCATTTCCTTCTCCAGGGGATCTTCCCAACCAGGGATTGAACCCGGGTCTCCTGCATTGCAGGCAGATTCTTTACTATCTGAACCTTTTCTTATAAACAAATGTAAATTACCACATTTCAGTCCTCTTTTGTAAATGTCATATAAACATTTAAACTTTAAGTGTGTTTTGTTGAAATATCACACATTTTCTTGCTTTGATCCAGCATTTACAGTGGAAATAGCTTGCTTCGAGAGTGTGAAATCTACTCAACGGTCCCACACTAATCAGCCAGTTGGCTTCTCTGGCCTTGGATCTGTCCCTGCTCTCTTGAAAACATCTTCTGATTTTCAGCTGGTGTTTTTCCTTCCTGCTGACCTTCTCCCTCTTTTTAAGTCCATGTGGAATGGTTTCTCTGGTTAATTTTATTTTCTGCCAAAATGGAAAACATTTTAATTAGTCCCTTGATGATGGAAAAGATGACAGATTTGAACAAGAATGACTTTGTCATGTCCTGTTATTTGCAACTGTCTCCATGAATGGTTTTCTGAAATCAAAAATTACTAACAGGCAGGGGCTGAGAAGAGGAACCAGAGTGGCTCTGAACACGGCCAGCCATTTTTTGGTAACCTTTGTGTTTTCCCTTTGTATCTCTCCTTTCAGTTGACTGTCTGTAGGGAAGCTGCTGGCTCTTATTATCCTCACTTTGAACTGTGGTGGGACTACATTCTGTAAAGGTGTTCTGCATCCTGGGGCCGGGGCAAGAAGAGGCTTTGTTTTATTAACCTGGCAGTTCACAGCAACTTGATTTGAAATTGATGTGATCAGAGCAGCAATGCCATATAGGCTGATTACCTAGATAGAAAGAATATTGGCTGACACGGACCCTGGCACATGTTCCTTAAAGCTGATTGTTCTGCCTAGCAGGAAGCTGAAAGCCATCCAGCATGAATTTCCCAGTAGAATGACAATGAATGATGAGTGGTTAGAGATAAATGAGAAGCAAGAAAATCCATAAATGAATTAATAAGGAGGAGAGATGAGCAACATGCCAGGTGGGGGTGACAGAGATAGAATATATAGAATGCACATCTGCTCACGTTTTGGGGGTGACAGAGGAAGATGACATGCATTCTTGGCTTCTACATGCTGATCACCTGCTGTTCTCATGTGCTGTTTAAATTATGTTAGCCGAGGTGAACTGTGTAACATGACTGTGTGATGAGTCTGTGTATCAGGCATATGTATCATTGGTGAGTCTGTGTGGGAAATGCAGAGGGAGGCACAGTTCTCATGAAAAATAATCATTTTATTCACTCTCTCCTTGGAACCTTACAACAAATGCAGTTCTCTAAGGCAATGGCACCCCACTCCAGTACTTTTGCCTAGAAAATCCCATGGACGGAGGAGCCTGGTAGGCTGCAGTCCATGAGGTCGCAAAGAGTCAGACACGACTGAGTGACTTCACTTTCACTTTTCACTTTCATGCATTGGAGAAGGAAATAGCAACCCACTTCAGTGTTCTTGCCTGGAGAATCCCAGGGACGGGGAAGCCTGGTGGGCTGCCGTCTATGGAGTCGGACACGACTGAAGCGACTTAGCAGCAGCAGCTACACCAGAACCATGTGTATGTATGTGTTGAGATAGGGAAATGTTGGGGACAAAGTGTTGGGGCCCTATCTTACATGGTTTAGTTATTGAAATGCCAAAAATTCCCCTCGATGTGAGGTAACCATTGCCATGGACCCCATTCATGAAGAGTCAAGATGTGAGTCAGGAAAGTTGGCCTCAGAGCAAAAATGCTGGGTAGTGATTTTTGTTGAAGAAAGATCACAGTAAATAGATAATATTTGGGATACCATTTAGATACTTTATAAAGAAGCTTTTAAATTATCTCATTCAATCTATATATTAACTTTATGACACAGGGACTGTAATCATCACTCTTGTTTATAAGTAAATGGAGGCAGAGAAAATGCAATCATTTTTTATAAGATTACAAAGCTCATAAGTGTCAGGATTAGGATCTGCATTCTAGAGTGTGCAATCTTTTAACTAGAAACTATTGTGTGTCTCTAGAAAGATCAGTATTCAGGCTTCTATTTGATTGTGGCCAAGTAGTAACCATAAGATAGAAGCCCATTAGAGAGCAGCATAAATCATATTAGACTATACCTACAGAAGAGATCAGACGGGAAGAAGAAAATGGTCTGGGAAAAAGCCAGCATAAACAGAATCAACAGATGATGGCTTTGGACCTGTTCACCATTTACTACACCAAGTCCTGAGCCTGCAGTTTAAGCAAATTCACCCTATGTTATCCTGAAACTCCCACTTTTGCCTGGTGGATGTGTTCATACAAGAGAATCCTAGAAACAAGTGTCCTAAGATTCTGTCATTCCTGAGGAGCACAATTCTCCAGTGGCACCACGTGGAGCAGGTCACAGAAGACAGCAGGCTTAATGGTGGCTGGAGCAAAAGAGCTGCGATGAGTGTGTCTGAGACACATGGTTCCTGGTATATCTGTCTGGAGTGGATGATGATACGGAGTCTGACAGCTCTGGGCAATATCCTCCCTCCTCTGGGAAGGGGATATTAATTAATGATGATGGCGAGCCCTTTGGTTTAATGGACAATGACAGTTCATCCCAGACAAGCAGAAGGGGTTGTGTTGAGAATGTAGCCACCTGGCTGCGAATTCAGAATGCACAGAATGTATGCATGCATGAGTGAGGCACAGTGGGCGGTATGACAGATGTAACTGGTGAGTGGTGCATTTTGTTACACACATAGTGTCTTCTGTATGTTATGAGCTGCTGCTGCTGCTGCTGCTGCTAAGTCGCTTCAGTCATGTCCGACTCTGTGCGACCCCATAGATGGCAGCCCACCAGGCCCCCGTCCCTGGGATTCTCCAGGCAAGAACACTGGAGTGGGTTGCCATTTCCTTCTCCAATGCATGAAAGTGAAAAGTGAAAGTGAAGTCGCTCAGTCGTGTCTGACTCTTAGCGACCCCATGGACTGCAGCCTACCAGGCTCCTCCGTCCATGGGATTTTCCAGGCAAGAGTACTGGAGTGGGGTGCCATTGCCTTCTCTGATGTTATGAGCACCTCTCTCCAAAAGAGAAAGCTCCACAATTCTGATGATGTAGCTACACCTTGATTCTTGGGAAAAGACTACCTCTTACAATCCAGCATAAGAGGTAGGGAAGAAAATTCCTCTCCCATTTAGGACATAGTTATTGCAAGACATACAATATACCCTCTAATTATTTAAGGTGATTCTCTCCCTGGGTAGGTGAGTGCTTCCTGACCAAGACAACAGGGAAGGAAAAAATATATAGTCTTTCTTGGCAGTGGGTTCTCTGATGACAAAGGCACTTGCTGGGTATGTGTCTCTCCTGGCTGGGATCCTTTCTTTAGAACAAAAAATATCCTGTCTCCAAAGACATAATGGTGGCAATATGTTCTCTTTCCTGCCATTGTCGTTTATTCATTTTTTAAATTCTCTTCTAAGTTTGATATTTCAGATTCATAATTAAAGTCTGAGATAGAGAGGATGGGAAGAATCAGCTCCCAGTCAGCATTAGGGAAATAAGCAAACTTTCCTGTGTGGGAATCTTTCTAACATGGCCACCATGTGGAATGTATGAAAGATTTGGGGTAGGAGAGCACCTTCTAGGGAGGAATATTAAGAAACAAAGGAGTTATCTGGAATTCTTTCTTAAAATCACTAAAGAAATCTAAGTCCCAGGACCTGGCATATTCTGACTCTCAAAAAAAACCTGCAGAGTGAATGTATACTTCCTTAGACATTCTAGGTGCTATTTTCCTGGTACTTAGAATGCATAAGTGATGGATATTAAAAATATTCATTGAGCAACTACTGAGTACATGTACTGAAGAATGAATGAAAAGCAATTTCCTGTAATATCTACATATAACATTTCTCTCAGGATGAGAGAGGAGTTTGAAGAACTAGTATTGCCAAAGGGTTAGGTTCTTGGGTTCTCAAGTCAGACACACTGATGTGGAGTGCATTCCCAAAGTTCTTAGGGGGATGACCTTAGAGTAATTGGTTCTTGCATGTGTAGGATGAGGATGCAATGAGTGTACCACTTACCCTGCATGGAGGGATGGATGCGCACTTGCTTGCAAAAAGCCTTTCATGTCATGTCTGACATTTCTTAAGTATTTCATCAATTTGGGGCACTATGAATTCGTTCTCTCTTCTAATGCAGAATTCTTACTATTTTACTAAAAACAAAAGTAGCACTTCTTGTATAAACTGACTTTCCATTATTAATTTCAATGAGAGAATATGGTGGATTGAATGATAATCCAGAAATTATACCCAAGTGAGACATGATGATGTGCGAGATGACAGGAGAAGCTAGGAAGAAGTCACATGTGGTAAGAAGTTTGAGGAGTACCAGACACATTTCCAGGAAGACCAGTGCCCTTGAGAAGCTTACATGGTTGTTGAGAGCCAAGATACAGATACCATCTGTGTGGGAGACATATTGAAGGGCAGAGAAGAAGAGTTGGGGACAGTCAGGATTAAAAGAGAGGTTCTGGTTTCTGGTAAAGACTTACTGAGCTGGGTCTTGAAGGATGGGTAGGGAGAGATAAGCGTTGGGATGCTGTCCCAGGGAGTGGGGGTAGCCTTCATGATCAAAAAAGGAAGAGAAGAGAAGTAAAGGTGGCACTTTGAGGCTGATATCCTGAGGGCAGGGCTTTGTGTTGTCTTGAGGTTTGAACTCTGACACTTCATGTTGAAAAATCCAGTCAATGTGGTATTTTTGGCTTGTAGGATGTTAGAGAATAAGAAATAATGACTAAATAACTTTGAAACTTTGGGTATCATATTCCCCCATATGACAAAGAAGTAAAAGTGGCTTCTCAACATACTCAGCGTCTTTGTGCAGAATTGAGACAGGCAGAAGAGGTAATAGCAGTTCTTCCCTTAAGGGAGGCAGACTGCCAGCAGCAGGGTGTGCCATCTCCATAGGTGCATCTTCTTGACCTCTGTGTCTACGTGAAGGCATGCTTCAGTGGGAATACTAGTCCACCTTCCACCCAACAACCTGCCCTGTCATCCCACCACAGCCCACCCCAGTGCACAAATGGGCTCATGATGTGAATGCAGAGGGAGTTGTTTGGAAACAAAAATGTGTACCCTCATCCTCAGCAGAAACCTAGACCTTAGACACACACACACACACACACCCACACACCCACACACACTACTACATATGTGCATATATGTACACACACATACACACATGTACACACATATTCCACATTTTGGGTACTAATACTGCTCCCTTTGTATCCAGAGTCCACAGTAAGAGGGTAGAAGTTCTAGAAACATAACGAGACCTCATAACAGGCATGCACTGAGACAGGCAGGCGGGCTTCTCAGGCTCAGGGAAAAGGAACCATGAGTGGCACGAAAACCTAACAGCCGGCAAGGCTGACCATCTTTGCAGACCAAGCCCAAGAAGCCTAAATAAACAGATAAATAAATAAAATAAAAATACCCTCCAAATGGGATTTTCCCAGATTAAGTGCCTTGGCCACAGGAGGAAAATAAGCAGACCTTCTTCAGCTCTATCCTTTATTGTGATGCATCCCCCTGGCTTTGCTAAGTTTGTACTCCTCAAGATAAACCTGAAGGCCAGGTTGCCAGAGATGAATTACAAAGCTCTAGAGGCATTTGATAAAGCCAGACAATCAGGGGCCAATAAAGTCACCCGCTTCTGCAAATCAAATGCACCAGCTTCTAAACACGCGTAGCCCTGCTCTGACACCTGGGCCAAAAGAGGAACAGGACGGGAAACAGCAAGGGAACTACTGGAATAGGTAATGTTTTTTTTTTCCTTCTCTATGTCCTATAAACTTCGAGTGTTGCATTGTCCATGTTTGGTACTGCTATGGAGGGAAGACAGGTACAACTGTGGGAAAATTCTGATTTATGAAATCAAAGCTTTAAAGAATTGTCAGTATAGTGTCATTTAAATATGTAACAGCCTCTCGAACATATGCAAGACCAACATGGGCTTCCCTGGTGTGTAATCCTTATGGAGCCGGTGTAGTGAATAAATAAACGTTGTTTGCAACTAATATACCATTGTTAAGAGGTAGAGTATTCCTTGAAATTTATGTCTTCCACATTTGTGGAGGATCCACAGTGTGTAAAAAAGTATTCTGGCTACTGTTACAGGCCCCAAATGAAGCTTGTTTTCCTAAGTAGTTCAAAGTATTCCCCCCAGCAACTCATTTATACCATTTATTTGCTTAACAAACTTGTTGTTGCAAAAGAGTACAAAGTTGGCTCAATTCTAAATTATCCCAGATGCCAAAACAGCAGGTACGAACTAATGAGGTTTGACTGTGTCAAAAGCAAAGGCAAAACGTGCGTGTTCTATTGATAGAAGCCCAGCCTCTTTGAAGTGACAAAGTCATAGCTGTATTTGGTGAAAGAATGTCGGAAGTCTAACAGATTTGGGTGTGAACCCCAAGTCTTTGTGATCCTCAGCAATTAGATTTCATTTATGCCTGTTTCCTCGTCTGTAGAATTGGGATGATAGGTGCTGTGCAGGTTTATAGCAAATATTGGAGGTTTTACCTAAAAAGGACTGGGTTTAGTGTTTTGTACATGGCAAGGACTGATACCATGGTTTCATCCTTCTGCTTAAATTTTTCATATTATAATATACAAGGGAAGTCAGATAAAGGACCTGAGTTAAGTTAAATGGGTTCAGGTATTCTTTCTAGCTTATTCACTTACTCTCTGCCTGTGCTCCAGAAAGCCACTTAATCTAAGTTTCTATTCCCTCATCCTCAGATGAGGCTGTATCTCCTTGGCTTTTGTGAGGATTAAATGAGATAACCTTTGCAGAATGTTAGAATGCACCTGTCAACACATTTCAGACCCTTTTCTCACTACCAAGTTTTCCTGGATTGTTATAATTTAAAGTAGAGTCAATTATGCATAAATATGTTTAATTCTAAAACATGTGAAAAATATGGCACACAGCTAATGATTTGTTCCTATACAGTTTTGGCAACTTCTTTATTGTTGCGTCTTTCCTAAGATATAAAAGAGAAAAAGTAATCATGTTTGCAGAGTCAAATAAATAATAAGGGCTGTTTATGGTAGGATTAATAGTACTATAGAAATTGAGGAGGAATTGTTTGACAATTTAGGAAAACCTACTTCTTTATGTTTAAAAGCTGTTCTCTTTTGCTTAATGTATTTTGGTAGTTTAATAGACCTTTTACAGAAAAAAAATAGTGATAGTCATCGGATCCAGAGTTTGCACTGATCTCTTTTAATTGCCCAAGGCTGTGAATAGTGCAGTGATTTCATCATTAAGGGCAGGGGCTGTGAAACCACAGAGCTCTGGGTTAAAATCCCTGGGCTACCACTTACCATCTATATGCCATTAGGTGTTGTGATCCTGGGCAACTCACTTTACCTGAATGAGCTTCAGTTTCCTCACTTGTGAAATAGAGTGAGTGATATTTACCCAAAAGGACTATTGCAATAACTAAAGGAGATAAAGTATTTAAGACTATGAGTGCTTGCCTAAAATAAAATAAAAGTTGTCGTCGTTAAGTCGCTAAGTCTTGTCTGACTCTTGGCGACCCCATGGACTACAGCATGCCAGGCTCCTCTGTTCTCCACTATTTCCTGGAGTTTGCTCAAATTCATGTCCATTGAGTTGGTGATGCTTTCTAACCATCTCATCCTTTGCCACCCTCTTCTCCTTTTGCCTTCGGTCTTTCCCAGAATCAGGGTCTTTTCCAGTGAGCCAGTGCTTCGTATCAGGTGCCAAAGTATTGTACCCCCCTATTTGTTTATCATTTGCCAAGCACAGAACCAACAGCATCAGTTTATCTCTAGGCAGCTGTAAGCTACTGTCAACCTACCTTAGAGGAGATAAGAAGACTGTCAAGCTTGCATTGGGATCGCCCAAGCATGGGGGCATGGGGCTATTGCATTGTCTCCCACAGCCCGGGGAGTCGTACACAAGCACAACCCTCACTCTCATTCCTTCAAGACAAGTGATCACAGTTGAATTTGATAGTCTGGTTTCTTTTGTAAGTACAATAATTACATTTCTTCTCAAATTGAGGTATTTTTCAGCCATGTCCATTTTTCCCAGGTAGCAGGGATAAAGGGAATGTTCTTGGCTAACAAGAAGATTGACAACCAAGTGAAGACTTTCATCACATACAACAAAGGCAGAGACTGGCGTTTGCTGCAGGCTCCAGACACAGACCTAAGAGGGGACCCTGTGCACTGCGTGCTGGTGAGTCTTCATATGGGGGTGAAATGCCCCACGTAGTGAGGGCTGGAGATGGAGGTCAACAAGCAGATGTACATGGGCCCAGGGCTTCTTGCTCAACTGAGGAACAGGACTGGATGGGGCAGGGTGTGAAGGCGGTTATAGGAAAGAGTCACAGCTTTGCTGCTTGTGATGGACCAAAGCCATAAGAAAACGTAAGGCTCTTGCTTGTTTCCAAGGATGTTCAGTTGCTGTCCAGTTTCTGATAAGGACCGCATATTGTAGTTTAAGGGAGAGTACGATAGTTTCCAGTTGTGGTGGGAAAAGATACCCTTACTTTCCCATGAATAACCTGTTAAGGATCTAATGACACATAAATTCAGCTGTAAAGTTGGTGGACTGAATGCAGAATTGTGTAAGTGTATTTCCCAGTGGACATGCTTATTCATATTTTCAGAGAAATTTACGCCTCAAACAAAGGTAAGGACCACTGATTTAAATCCTTAATCGGTATTCTTTATAATATGTTCCATTCATTTATGTCATTATATAAAGCTAGTATTGATAAACTATGGTCTGTGGGGCAAATCTAGCCCACTGCTTGTTTTTTAAATAAAATTATATTGGAACATAGTCATGCTTATCCACCTATATATTGTCTATGGATACTTTTGCTTTACAGTGGCAGAGTTGAATAGGCATGAGAAACTGTGTGGTCCATCAATGAGATATTTATTATTTGACCCTTAAAAACAAATTTTTTGACCTCTGCTTTGAAATATGGCTTGTAAAAACTTGTCTAGCATTGGGGCAGTAAATAGATTAGATCACATTATTTTGTATTTGATTATATGATGGTGTCCAAGAGAAGAATCACAAATGTGTCTTGTCTTCAAGAAGTTTGCTGTCTACTTGAGAGAGAATAGATTAATGAGTGAATGATTATAAGGTCACATCCTACTTTTTTTAGTATTTATGATACCTGCCCTTTACTTGACACATGAATTTGATACTGAGTGAATGAAGGAGGGGAGGCAGGGATTAATTGTAAAATAATATATCATTAAATGCTAATTTCTAGAAAACAAATCCAAAGTTTCATTTAAATTCATAAAAGGGAGACAGCAGTCTGTAAAGCTAGAGAAGAGACCTCTTAGTTTTAGTAAGAAGGACTGGATATATACCAGTTATTCACACCCACCAAACAGTCCCAGCTTTATTTAACGTTATGCACACTGAGCCTGCTTCCTTCTGTCCCATGAAGTCTGAGCAGTCACTTTGCAGGTTCGTCTCCTACAGCTGTAGGCAGGTCACCCTCCCAGTGGAGAAGATGCCACAGCCATAGCTTGACCTTATTAGCTGCAGAGGATACCACAGTTGTCATCATGTATCAGGGGAAGCAGTCTGAAATTCTGCCTCCCACTCAGCTTATATCCCTATTAGTGGCAACTTACAGGGGGAAAAAGCCAGTTGTTACTCAGTACACAAATCCAGTTACAGAGTAAGTGAATGTAGCAGTTATGTATTGAATGCCTACTCTATGCAAGGCATATAGCACTTAAAAATATTTATTTATTTTTAATTGATTGATGATTGGTTTACAGTATTGGTTTGATTCCTGTCATGCATCGACATGAATTAACCATAGGTGTACATTATGTCCTCTCCCTCTTGAATTTTCCTCACACCTCCCACCCATTCCCACCCCTCTAGATAATTACAGAGCACCAGTTTGAGTTCCCTGAGTCATACAGCAAATTCCCACTGGCTATTTAAAAGGCAAATAGCATTTTAAAAACATGCCCACCTTCCTCATTCAGCTGTTCCAAGTTGAAGACAAAGATGCAGGAGATGTCCCAGTGGCTTAATGCTATCTTCCATCCCATCATGCATGTTGATGACTGAATGCCCATGAGAAAAAGCCAACTGTATCACCTAAAGAGGCTTTCCTGGGTGCTCTGGCATCATAAATGAACCATTAGAAATGCCTCTTATACAAAGCACTTAGTGAGACATTCCTTGCTCCTCCCCCAGCCCAGAATTACGAAGTCTAATTGCTGTGCCTCCGAATTATAAATGCCGTATCACCGTACATCCGTACATCCCCATCTCCACTGAGACCGTCCTAATACAAGCATCGTTATTCCTCCCTGTCCCTACAGTGACAGCTGCTCCTCCTGTCTCTACCTGGCAATTTCATCTCACCATAGCAGCCAATTCAACCTTTCTTTCCCCCTTAAATCTAACTTCATTGAGTTGAAATATGCATTATTTCATTTTATGTATTTTATGTATTAAAATACATAAAAGCATTTTAAGAGTTTAGTGATAAATCTTGACAAATGTATAGACTCATGTTGTAACAGCTACCACAGTCAAGATACAATATTTTAATCACTCTAAAAAATTTCTCTATGCCTCTTCACAGTCAGTACCCACACCCTTGGCCCTAGACAACCTCTTATTTGCTTTCTTTCATGAGAGATTAGTGGAGAAGGCAATGGCACCCTACTCCAGTACTCTTGCCTGGACAATTCCATGGATGGAGGAGCCTGGTAGGCTGTAGTCCATGGGGTCGCTAAGAGTCGGATACGACTGAGCGACTTCCCTTTCACTTTTCACTTTGATGCATTGGAGAAGGAAATGGCAACCCACTCCAGTGTTCTTGCCTGGAGAATCCCAGGGACAGGGGGAGCCTGGTGGGCTTCCGTCTATGGGGTTGCATACAGTCAGACACGACTGAAGTGACTTAGCAGCAGCATTAGAGATTAGATTGTTCTTTTCTCAAATTTTACATAAAGGTGTCAACTTAAACTGTAAAAATTCAGACCATGTCCCTCCTTTCCTTAACCTTCTAATGACTTTCTAATTCAGATGGAATGAAATTCAGATATTTGACTGTTGCCTGCAAGATTCCGCATGGTCTGGCCCCTGTCCACTTCTCCTGCCTGGTCTCCAGACTCTCTCTTTCCTTACACATTGGCCATGGTGAGGGAAGAGATCATGCCTTTCCATACCATTAGCTCACTGCACTCTTTTATGTTTTAGGCTCTGTATCTGCCATTATATTATATCTCTTAAAATGCCCTTCTTCTAGTATGACTTTTTCTTGGCATTCAGATCCTTGTTTGAGAACCTTCCATCTCAGGAGCTTTCTTGAGCATCCTCTGAAACTGCACTTGGTCCAATTTCTTTTTTATTCAGGATCTTTCTCACTCTGAAATCAGCACATGCATCTGTTGACTTGCTAGTATATCTCCTCCCACTCACTGTGAGCTCCACAAGCATAGGGACCATGGTGCTCTTTTTGGTCACCGAAGAGTTAGCTCAAGAGCCATACTTGACACATGGTGGGTGCTTAATATTTGTGTTGTGGAGAGTGTTGTCTTTGTTTCAGGCGGACATGCCATGGACAGATGTTTGAGTTTCATATTTGGACTTTAGTGGAAGCCTTTCCTTGCTATTGATAGTCACACTGAAAAATGTGTTATAATAGCCACCTTCTGAAGTTCATGTGTACAAGTTGACCCCACAGTTAACAGAATCACTAGGCTCATTGAGACTGAGGAAAAATCAATGAAGGAGATATAGACATACGGTACCCAAGAGTCTTTGGGCCTTCCTCTCTCTTTAATCCTATTATTTAATGTACTTTAAATCTGAGCTCTAGAAAACAGGCAGTAGAATGAGGAGGAGAAAATGAAAAAAGGAAGAAGAAACAACAAAAAAATAATATACAACTCTGCCAAGGCACAGAATAAGAAAGATCTTTGAGCTTTAGGAGACCCAGACTGTTAAAAACTTCCTTAGGTTTGGGAGCTGGTAGCAGAGAGGAGATAAAAAAAGATTTTAGATTGTGAATACTTGGAAAGTGACAGTGTCACTGGAAACACAGCCTAGTGATTAGAAAAGAGATTTTTTTTTTTTCCCCCAGCAGGGTTGTTGCAAATGTGGAACAAGTTCAGAACTGCAGCCCCAAATGGAATGTTCCTGGTAAAATACATTATATAGGAATAAGACATCCAGGGTAATCTGGGCTGTATTTTTAGGACTTTTAGATTGATTGCCTGGAGGGCTCAGCTGGGATTTCTTTCCCCTGAAGACCACATTGTACAGTTAGATAGGGTGTTATAGGTCATGGTCCACCTGACTGCAGAACCTCAGGATTGGGCTCCCTAGAGGCAAAATGTGAGCTGAGCCTGGAACAAATCCTTAGGCCCCAAGGGACAGCCTAGTGTTTCATGGAGAGAAACCATGCCTTCTCGATGGGTTCAGTTGGCAGCTTCCTACTGGAGCTAAGCTGCAGCTGCCCCAGGAGATTCGACCCTGCTTCCTGCTCCTCTGCACTGGTTGCCACTTTCCATATTCAGCAGTGCTGAATGCCCTCCACCCAGCCAGCTGGCTGGGGCCACCCTCTTCTTTGTCCCCGACTCCTGACAAAAACTTCAGTGGATCCCGACTCCTGACAAAAACTTCAGTGGATCCCACGTTCCAACTCAAGATCAGAAGCTGTACAAGTGTGTGTGTAGGATGTCTTGTGTGTGTGGATGTCTTGGATCATTTAACCCTTCTCTGCTGCTCACCCACAGTGCCAGGAAGACAGCAATTCATTCGTAGATCAATTGACTTCAACAGGCATTCACTGGACACTTGCAGTGGCCAAAGGATTTTGTTGGTTAAAATAAGAAATACAAGCATAAGGCCAAAGGAAGGTGATTGGGGTCTAGAGGTCCGCGGTATTCTTCAGGAGCATGTGAGCGGTCCGCGGTATTCTTCAGGAGCATGTGAGCTCCCTGGATTTGAATGCAAACCTTTGTGTTTGCTTCCTTTGTGCCCTTTTCTTGGGAAAGAGTCTTCAGTTTGCATCAGAATTTCAAAATCTGTACTTGACCCCAGAAAGATTGACGACTAAGGATCTAGTTGCTCCCGGTATTGACCAGCTGGTGATACTCCGTTCCCTATGCCTATGTGTGAGTCAGAACCACAGGCAGCTTCCACACACATGTGTTGGTCCCTCTGTCCTTATAGATCAGCTCCTAGATCATGGTGATTCCAGTGTACAGTTTTGTAGGTTTTTAATATGAGAAGTGAAGGGAAACAGATAAAGGTCTTTGGGATAAGCTGTGTTTTAACTCATACTAAATTAGAGATAACTCATGCTGCAGTCCATGGGGTCGCAAATTGTTGGACATGACTGAGCCACTGAACTGAACTGGAAAGATACCCAGTGTATGTTCCCTAATGGGAGAAAAGAAGGCAGGAAGGCAGAAATGGACAAAGTGCCCCCTTCCTGGGCAAAATGTGCCTAAGAACTGGAATGCCTTGTCTCATGTTTTCCAGGAGTTTGCAGTGGTTTGAGAGACATTATAACAGCCTCTCTATCAATCTGTGGTGACCTCACCTTAATAAATATCCCAAACTGTTTAAGTGTAAATGTTTAAGTTTAAAAAGTGAAGATGAATCACTTAACATCGTTTTTCTGCAATGTGGACTATGTAACTAACTTTCTTGAAAAAAAGGAAGAAAGGGGAAAAAACCATAGAATATTTTCCTTTTACCAGTTGGGGGCAATCCAGTACTACAAATGTGCAAGTGAGGGAAAAAAAAAAGTACACGAGAAAGATCGTTTGTAATGTTGCTGCTACTGCAGGAACTGGTGTCCTTTCTTCCCAAATTAATTTTTCTCAGGCCTCCGAAAGCCATAGCAACAGAGCAGTGCTGAAATGACCAATTGAAAATGCCCTCTTTCTTATGTAATGGCAAGTGCCCTCTCATAAATAATCCCTGGGTCAGGTGGCAAGTTAGTCTCACAGTCTTCCGAACTGCAGGGCTATGACGTATGTGACCAGTGGCTGACTGAAGATTGCCACCTGGGTGCTCTCTTGGCCAGGGCTATCCTGCTCTGTTGGTATAAAAGGCCATCCACTAAGCCCCCGTGTCTAAGTATAGTAGTAATCATTTCTTTGAATACCATGGATATTCTCACGTTTCTCTGGTAATGTGGTTTATAATAATACCTAAGCCCATGCACTTCTGGCATTGTTCTGAGTAGAACAGTAAAGTAAGATCTTTCATGCCCTAACTTCAAAGTGCTGCCTGATATTTCAAGTGTTTATTGATTGTCTTTTTTAGATTCTATGTGAGATTTTACAGAAGATGTAAAGCAGTACTTGATGTTTTCTCTTTATTTGTCAAGTGTATCTCTTAGGGCGATAAAACTCTGCATACTCGATGACATGATCCAGGATTGTGCGTGGTAAATAAGCTGTGGTAAATCAGAGAAAGCAAGATCTGATAGGTTGCAGTTGTCAGGAACATTTTCATGGACACATGGTTTGACACCTCTGGTTATCCTGTCTCAGCATCTGCCTGAGTGTTGGTCAGCACTTCCTTGGGGCCTCTGTAGCATACCATACCCTCGCTAATCTTCCTCTTGGACAAAAGGCAGCCAAGTTTTGGGGTCTGACTGTTTCTTCTTACAGGGGTGGTCTTTTTACCCTTATGGAACATTGCAGAGTAAGAATTCCATTTTTGAAAGCTGTACATGAAATTTTCATGCAAAGCCAACCATTTATTATGGTCATCATTCCTTGGGAGTTTACTCCCTCTGTTGGCAGTGATGGAAATACCCTATTGTGACCCATTGTGTCATTTCACCAGGGTTTTGGCTGCTTTTACTTCTGAGTTTCATTTTTAGTTTGTCATTTACTCTATCCCATCTAAATGTAATCACTGCATCTCTGTCGCTCTCCGAATATCTGCTGGCTGAGACTTACAGAGCAGAATGAAAGTAATAACAGAGGTACATTGGTGATTTCAAAAACTCAAGTCGATAAGATTAGAAAATAATCTTCCTGAGAGATGAAAAGTGACGTGGGTTCAGTCACAAACTTGTCGTTGTTGATGATTCAGTACAAGGACAATTTTAAATGAAATTTGTGTGAGATTTACTATCCTGTTTGGTTTTTTTTTTTTTTTTTAAACTGTTGATGTCTTCATCTGAAAACTTGATGGAGTTTTGTATGCACAAACAAGTCCCTTAAATTTTTGTTTAAATTGTTGTCATTTGCGTGTTTCATCTACAAGAACTTCTATGTTGAATTACACTGAATCTGATAATACCCTTACACAGACATTATGTCAGTTGTCTGGCGGATGTAAAGACAGTTCCACATGTCATACAGCTTCTTCTACAGAACTGAGACCAAGGCTTCATATGACTAAGAGATGCCAAGTGACTTCTTCAGAGCACCTCCAGCCTGGCTGTACTTTCTGTCCAATCTCAAACCCCATTTCTCCTCATTGGTCTTACCCAACTACCTGTTGTATTACAGCTCCACTCTTCTGCTCCTTTTCTTTGTTACTGATATTACTCAGACCCGAAATGTCTTTTATCCCTCTGAGCATCTCATCTGCAATTCAAATCCTACCCACCTTTGCCTCCGTCGCCATTTTCTCCTTGAAATTTCCCCTCAACCGAAGTTAAATGTAGGCTCCTATCCCCTAGAATTTCATATTTTGTCTGTATTTATCTCATGGCTGTTAAAATATATTCCTTTATGATAATCAATAGAAAGATCTTAAATTGTATACTCCTCAGTGGCAGAGACCAAATTTTAGTCAGTGTTAAGTCTTTCATAAAACTACACCACATGTTTTGCAGATAAAGTATTAAAATGTTTGTTGAATGGCCAAACGGCAGTTATTTCAGTAGACTAGACTTGAAATGAAAGTGCTCTCTCCTTCAACAGTTTGGCAGATGTCTTATACTTAGTGGGCACCAGATATCTGTGGAATGAAATACGGGTGGATGGATGGGTTCATGGATGGGTGGATGGATGGGTGGGATGATTGAATGAATGGATAGGAGCTCTGAATCTGAGTTTTAAATGACCATTTAGATGGTGTACTTTCATGATCCTCATTTCTCCTCTTCTCAGCCCTATTGCTCCCTACACCTTCACCTTAAGGTCTCTGAGAATCCCTACACATCAGGGATCATCGCCAGCAGAGACACAGCCCCCAGCATCATAGTGGCTTCAGGTAAGCAGCTTGCCTGGTCTGCTCACTGCTATAAATTGTATTTATTTTAAGAAGCCCAGTAGCTGTGCTTGGAACTTAATGAGCAAGCTAAAAATATTTTTGAAAGGCACCTAAGCCACTGACCCTGAAGCAAGTATGCTGAAAAACCCTGCTCAGATAGAGTGTTTGCCGTCGAAATCCACCTCAGGCAGTGCACACTGCCAGCACAGCCCGTCGTTAGCTTTTGCAGAAAGTTCTCTTCACTAATGGTGATGTGCTCTCTCCAGGTAATATAGGTTCTGAGTTGTCAGACAGTGACATCAGCATGTTTGTTTCTTCGGATGCGGGAAACACTTGGAGACAGGTAAGAAAGTATCCTGGTTAAGTTACTGGTGTTTAAATGTGTTAAAAATTGTCCAGATTGTTTAAGTTCTGGGAACTTACTCAGTCACACATGAATCCTAAAGCTTCTCAATGTGTTTATTCCCTTATTTGTTTTATTCATGGCTTACAAAAGTTCTGAGTTCAGCATATATTTATTAAATTTGATTTCTTTGTGTGATAAGTGAGCCTTTGCATGCGTGCTCAATCACTTTCATCATGTCCGACTCTGTGCAACTCTATAGACTGTAGTCTGCCAGGCTCCTCTGTCCATGAGATACTCTAGGCAAGAACACTAGAGTGGGTTGCCATGCCTTTCTCCAGGGGATCTTCCCAACCAAGGGTTCAAACCTGGGTCTCCTGCACTGTAGGAGGATTCTTTACCATCTGAGCCACCAGGAAAGGCCTAAAAAATTGACACTTTATCACAGCCTATATGTAAGAAAGTTTATAAGTAACAATGAAACAAAATTAGATATGACTGAATTTTCCCCTTAAAAGAAAGCGGGAAATCTAGAGAGTTTATTATGTAGGGAACATGAAGCCTGGAAGGGAGATTACCTATCTAATGCCAGGTTGCCTCTGTAAATTCCTCTTGCCTTGAAGTCAGAATAGAGGAGAATGCAGTGATTCAGAAAAAGCCATTACCCAGGTGGTGCTCTGAGATGTTTAAAGCTCATATGCAGAAGACAGAGTAATAACCATCAGGGCGCATATGTTCGGGAAAGTAGGAATGGAATCACTTTCAACCAGTGTGTTTAGCTTAAATGCTTCCTCTTTCTTCTGAATGAAAATTAGATACTCCTAGCTTATAAAACAGGAGCTTAATGAGGTTTAGCAGTCCTAACAAAATAGGTGCCTAATGCTTGGTTGTTACACTTCAATAAATATGTTTTAATAAGCCACTGACATTTAATTATCATACAATAACTAGCACCATAAATTGAAATCTAATGCACAGGTAATCACACAGCAGTGAGAACACTGAGCTTTAAATTTTAGGCAAAGATGTCCATGTTACGGTCTAGTTACCCTCTCCTAGCTTCATAATCTGCACTGTGATTCACATGTTTTGAAAAGAGAGGGGCAGGAAAGAAACTTGCTTAAGAAATTCCAGGGGTTTTGATCTTGGAGATATATATGCTCAGTCACTCAGTCATGGCCAACTCTTCGCAATCCCATGGACTGTATTCCTCCAGGCTCCTCTGTCCATGGAATTTGCCGGACAAGAATGCTCAAGTGGGTTGCCATTTCCTTCTCCATGGATATATATAGGAACATGCATTATTAAGCTTCCTATGGACAATAGTTAGAGAGCCAGGGTCACATTTTTTTCCTTGTAACACATCCCAAACAAAGCAAATAAGTCTCTCCTATAGTCCTGGGTACATCTTGAATGTAAGAAGTAGACAGAGTGGAAACAATTATGTCTATAGTGCAATCACAGACAAGGCTATAGTAACAGAGTGACTGTGAGAAGACAAGATGCATCTCGTATGGAGAGGACTTAGAAATTGTCTCTAGCCAGTCTTCATTTTACCTCAGATTCCTCTCTCCACATACAGAGAGAGACCCAATGATAATGTACCCAAAGGTATGATTTCATTTTGATCAGAATTGCTCTATGACTGGCTAGAGAATCCGTGAGTTGAACAGGAACATCTGTCCCCTGTAACACTTGGAAACTTTGAAGTAATTGCATGTGGAAAGGACACTGTCATTTGCTCCGTCCTGGCATCATCCATTATCGTCTACCTGGTCCTAGGCAAGTCACCACTTCTTTCTAAACCTTAGTTTTCTCATCTGTGAAAATTAGAGTATTGGAATAGTGTGTCTCCAAGGTTTCTCTGATCTAAAGATGTGACCCAATGTAACAGTTGCACAAATGTCAACATAATCATAAATGGAACCCAACAGAGCTCACCACAAAATGACAGGAATAGAAATATGAACACATGACTCTTAGTTATTATTTAAATTTCTCTTGTGGAGCACCTAAAATCATTTTCTGGAACTCCAGTGGCACATGTCACCCACGTGGGGAAGCACTGTTCGTAACTGTGTCTCTCCACAGATTTGGGGGAGCCCAGTTCTATCATGGGGGCTCATGGAGAGATTATTTTGCCTCAAATGAAGACTAACTCTCTGAACCCTGGGTGTGTGTGGGTGGGGGTGTGGTCCTGTGTATGTGTTTTTCCTCTTCCAGATCTTTGAAGAAGAGCACAGTGTTTTGTATCTGGATCAAGGTGGAGTCCTGGTTGCTATGAAGCACACATCTCTCCCAATTCGACATCTCTGGTAAAGGCACCTGTTGCCCCTAAATCCTGTACCCAGGACTGGTTGCCCACAGCTAAGACCAGTCTAAGTAAGGCTGACAGACTATAACCGTGCTTGTAGTAAATTGTCATGGTCTGCTGGAACATAACTTATACCTTTGCTTTATTATAAGAAGCAAGAGGAAAGGAGAGAGAGAGAAAGTGAGAAAGAGAAAGAGAGCTTGCTTGTGTCCTTTAGAGAGCAATTATACATGGTTTTGGAATGTGACAGCCCCCCTCTCCCCCATCAGTACCTCCAGCGCCTCACTCTTTCAATACAGTCACGGGTAGAATGGTTGTCAAGGATAATCTCTGAATAGCTTAATTTCTCACAGCCACCTATCCCAAATATTGTCTCCCGAAGTTTAATATTTGCATTCACTCTGTTCATTCTGCACAGAGATCAGCAGTGCGTGTCACTTCTGCTCTGATCGCATTTGGCCTCATTTTTGCGGGCGGGAAAGGGTGGTTTTCTGAAACTCTCCCTATAGGTCTTCTGTAGATGAACATGCAAGGCCTAACTTCCAGAGGGGTTTTCAGTAGATTCCTTTATCTGTGTGTTTGAAAGTGGCTCTCTGCACAGGTGAGCTCGTTCACAGTCAGAGGCTTGATTTTCCCTCCAGTGTTGGTTACTTTGGTGGACCAAAGGGAAAGCTGCAGAAATAACAGAACCAGAGGCTCAGCCTGAGGGAAGGCAGCCCAGAGAAAGGCAGGGGAAAGCAAACATCCTGTATGACCATCAGAGTTGCAGAGTCCTCGCTTACTTTCAAGAGCCTGTTCTTCTGCACCCAGTCACTCAGTGGGTCAACCAGGATTTGTAACAATGTACGAAGGATACCACTAAGGGTTTGATCACGTGGAGGTGGCTGATTTAAGTCCATCGCAGTGGTCTCAGAAGGTGACTGTTCTCAGAATCACCTGCAGGGCCTCCTGCTAGATGACAGCAAGGTTTTAGAGAGGGTCACATTGAGATCTAAGACCTAATAAGATATCCAAATTTAAAAAAGTTCTATCAGCGACTTATCATTCCAGTTTCATTCAGCTCTCCACTGATTGATGTTATAATACATCTGGGCCCCAAATCACTTGGCTAGCTGTATATCCACCTTCTGATGTAATTAAGAACACTTATTCATATCAAAGGCTCACTTTGACAATGCCCCAGGTACTTCCAAAATATATTCTCTCCTCGTTGGTAGTATCTTTTCTTTGAAAGGATTTTCTTTTGAGATCCGATGACTATAATTTTTTTTTTTTCTGTCATCAGGTTGAGTTTTGATGAAGGGAGATCTTGGAGCAAATACAGTTTCACATCTATTCCCCTTTTTGTGGATGGGGTTCTGGGTGAACCTGGGGAAGAGACTCTCATCATGACGTAAGTGGAAAACTGTGTTGTCTTCTAGTCTTCATAGAAATCCAGAAACGTGTGGTTTTTAGCTGAGCCTGTTCGCCTTGCTGCTTTCAGTTTTAAAGTTGCCAGCAAAGGCAGTGCATCTGACTTCATGATTCCCTAGCAAAGAAGAAAGAACAATGCACGCATCCATTCTCTTGGCTCTCTGCTAGCTATTAGGAGACCTGTACTGTGGGCTGGTAGCAACGTGGTGCAGCCTCTTTCTTCCTATACTGAACGAGCTTAGGGAAATTAAGTGTTTTTTTTTTTCAATAGAAGATAAAGCTATCAATTTAAAACTTTAATAATAAACAGGCTTGATATACAGAAAATCACAGGCATATAAGAATGATTTCATTTTAAGACAGAACACAGAGCTTGATCACACCCCCACAAAGGATGTTATTTTTCCCTGGCTCTTTACCTAACCCAATTGTGAGGCATATTAGGGGAACCATGAGAACAGTCTGTTCTTGTGAAATTACATTTGCGCTCATTCCTGACTGGAAAGTGATGATCATTAATTTGTGAAAGGCTTGATTAATGGCTTGCCTGCCTGTGGGTTTCAAAACATGAGCTTTGAATTTGAAATATGAAACTCTGATTTTTCCTTCTTCTGGAAAATCAGAAGTGGAAAACAAAGAGGGAAGTTTTTTTTAAAAATATAGTTTATCTCATTTAATTCTTTTTTTTTAATTTATTTATTTTAATTGGAGGCTAATTACTTTACAATATTGTATTGGTTTTGCCATACATCAACATGAATCCGCCACAGGTGTACACGTGTTCCCCATCCTGAACCCCCCTCCCACCTCCCTCCCCATACCATCCCTCTGGGTCATCCCAGTGCACCAGCCCTGAGCACCCTGTATCCTGCATTCTCCCAAATCATCCCACCCTCTCCCTCTCCCACAGAGTCCAAAAGACTGTTCTATACATCTGTGTCTCTTTTGCTGTCTCGCATACAGGGTTATCGTTACCATCTTTCTAAATTCCATATGTATGCGTTAGTATACTGTATTGGTATTTTTCTTCCTGGCTTTCTTCACTCTGTATAATCGGCTCCACTTTCATCCACCTCATTAGAACTGCTTCAAATGTATTCTTTTTAATGGCTGAGTAATACTCCATTGAGTATATGTACCACAGCTTTCTTATCCATTCATCTGCTGATGGACATCTAGGTTGCTTCCATGTCCTGGCTATTACAAACAGTGCTGCGATGAACATTGGGGTACACATGTCTCTTTCAATTCTGGTTTCCTCAGTGTGTATGCCCAGCAGTGGGATTGCTGGATCATAAGGCAGTTCTATTTCCAGTTTTTTAAGGAATTTCCGCACTATTCTCCATAGTGGCTGTACTAGTTTGCATTCCCACCAACAGTGTAAGAGGGTTCCCTTTTCTCCACACCCTCTCCAGCATTTATTGCTTGTAGACTTTTGGATCACAGCCATTCTGACTGGCGTGAAATGGTACCTCATTGTGGTTTTGATTTGCATTTCTCTGATAATGAGTGATGTTGAGCATCTTTTCATGTGTTTGTTAGCCATCTATATGTCTTCTTGGGAGAAATGTCTGTTTAGTTCTTTGGCCTAATTTTTGATTGGGTCGTTTATTTTTCTGGAATTGAGCTGCAGGAGTTGCTTGTATATTTTTGAGATTAGTTGTTTGTCAGTTTCTTCATTTGCTATTATTTTCTCCCATTCTGAAGGCTGTCTTTTCACCTTGCTTATAGTTTCCTTTGTTGTGCAGAAGCTTTTAATTTTAATTAGGTCCCATTTGTTTATTTTTGCTTTTATTTCCAATATTCAGAGAAGAGGGAAGATTTTAAAGCAGCTGATCCTGTCAACAGTGAAAATTTTTAAATCAAAGTAAACAGTTGGTACATTTTCTGATTTTTTTTTTCTCCTTACTTCTTCTTTTTTTTTTTTTTTTTGACAATAGAAAAGAGCAACAAAAATTAATATGCCTAACAGTTACACTTTTACCCAGTGGGTTAGCAATTTATTCTATAATTTGTCTTTATTCGGTTTTTATATTTACAAAACACAGATGAAAAAAGCTGACTGTAAAGGCTGCCTTGTAGCTTTTATTCACATTGGCAACAGGTGATTCAAACACTTCATTAAGTAGCTGAGCTTCTCTGAGTCAGGAAAGTAGAATGAACAGGGTAGGAAGTAGTTACAGCTCTTCAGCCTTGTTGCCTATTTCTTCTTGGGAATGGTGGGAAGATAAAATAGTATGGAAACCACAGGACCAGGTCGATTAAATGCAAGAGAACCTGAAGTGTAATCTTGGACTGCATAGGGGGCAGGATTTGTGATTGTTTTCTCATTTTTATTTTTTCTTTCTGGTCAGCAGTTCTTGTTGTGGAGTATATAGCTGCAGGCTTTTAGTCTAACACCCCTGGGTTCTAACTCTACCAGTTCTTGGTGATTTGTCTTTGGTTTTTGCATGTTAAAACTTTTTCAGCCTCAGGTTACCCACAGGTAAAGTGGAGTCAATAATAACAACCCTCCTCAGAAATGTGTTTTGGGGATCAAATAATACGACCGATATAGGATGCTTAGCATTGTGCTAACTTCGTAGTAAATATTCAACAAATGCTAACTGCGGTTGCACCTGTCAGCATTGCTATTATTGTGAGTATTTGTATCATCTGCAGAGTGTTTGGACACTTCAGTCACCGCTCTGAATGGCAGCTGGTCAAAGTGGACTACAAGTCCATTTTCGATAGGCGTTGTGCCGAGGAGGACTACAGACCCTGGCAGCTGCACAGCCAGGTAGGGGGACGAGTGTCCTGGGTGGGAGGCATGGAGAGTACTGGGGGAAGATAGTCATTCAAATGTAGGAATCAGGGTTCTCTGGGCAAAAACGTCCATCTGGTGGTTTCTTATGTGTCCTGGGTGCCATGGCAGTGAACAAACTCAACATTTATTGCTGTTGTGAAGTAATTTATGTTTTTATTGTACTAGGGTGTAATGAGATAAAATTCAAATGCGCTTGGCTTAGACTTACAACTCAAAACAAAACAGCAACTCAGCACAGAGATCCAAACATAATTTATCTGAGCATGTCATCTGGTTGCAGGGTGTGGGGGCAAGGGTGAGGAAAGGCTCTTCAGTTTTATCTAGCAATGCAAACAGAGACATAAAACAGCAAAATTGGGCTGGGTGAGGAGTGCCAGTAAAGTTCTTCCTCCCCACCACTGTGATTCCCTGGGATTAGATACTGCTTTATGCCTCCTTCCAAGCTTCTTTTGTTATAAGGTTGTGGAATTAGTAGGAAAATTTCCTTCATCCTGGCCCCTCTGCTACTCTGCTCATATTGTTGATAGAATGCTTGGATAAAACATCTCTCTTTTGATTTCCCAAGAACTCATTCTGCCAGCCTCTCAAAGGACATAGCTGGGGCCCTTGCTTGCAAAGCCATCACTATATTGAGAAAGCAACACAACATATACTCCAAACCTAGACTGAGTTGTATATTTATGTGTCGATGTGTAGTGCAGCTGGTTAAAGTGAGCTTGCTCAAGACAGACAGTGTAGAGTAGCTTAGACAAAAGTCTCTCTGGTCGTTTGGACACACACACAGAGCTGGGTTTGACAATGGGAGCTACATCAGCTAGAATCACCCACTTTTCTTGGAGGCTCAATAATGAAAGGATTGCTCATTCACATAGCTGATATTTTCCCCTTTGGAGTGCATGGACATTGTAATATTCAAAGCGTTCATTTATTTTGTGGAGAAACACTGAATGTAGTGCTATTGGTTATCTTGTGCTGCTGCTGCTGCTAAGTCGCTTCAATTGTGTCTGACTCTGTGCGACCCCATAGAAGGCAACCTACCAGGCTCCCCCATCCCTGGGATTCTCCAGGCAAGAACACTGGAGTGGGTTGCCATTTCCTTCTCCAGTGGTTATCTCGTAGAGGGATGTAAAATCAGTGCAGTAAAATTGTGTGGGCAGAGGCATAATAAACCGAGGCAAAATGGACCTTTATGTTTCTTAGCAATATTCTTCTTTCATATGCACATAAATGATCATGTGCCAATCTTTTATTACAGAAGAAGTCAACTTAATTACCATAGGTTTGTTGGTAATACACTGTTACAAGCTGAGTCTTAATTACCTGTGTGTCCCTCATACCCTTCTACTCAACACCTTGCCAAGTGAGGATTTGCTGAAAACAGAGTTCAGGACATTTTGACACTCTCTCGGTGCTTCTTAGGATTAACTTTGTCGTCATGTTCTGTAATAGGACTCTAGACGTTGAAAAGAAAATGCTATTAGCACAAAGCAGACTGCCCACGTCCAGATCACCCTAAGATTTGAGACCATCTCCCTGGACTGTCCTAGTGTGGAGTAGGGAAGGTCATGCCTATGGGTCAACAGTGTGAGATTCTTGTCTCCTTACAGGGGGAAGCATGCATCATGGGAGCGAAGAGGATATATAAGAAGAGAAAATCCGAGCGGAAATGCATGCAGGGAAAATATGCAGGCGCCATGGAGTCTGAGCCCTGCGTCTGCACAGAGGCTGATTTTGACTGGTGAGCTCGTGCTGTTAGCCCATGTAGTCACTGCATATTTCAAACCCATGTGGGCCTTAAACGAAAGTTTACATTTGAATAGTTACATGCATAGATCCAAGTGATAAACCTCATGTTTGTGTGAATTACCACGTGGGGACATCATGGCTTACTGGTTATGTGTGTGTGTATATACAGAAAAAAAAAACAGGGATTTCTTTAGGCTTAAGGAGGACTCAGGAGATAGCTAGTAATTATCTTCACACATTTGACAGGTCTCAGGACAAAAAGAGAAGCCAGATCCACCCTGAGTCTCTTTTGACTGCAACACTTAAACAATAAGTGGATGTTTCAGGGAGCAAATGTATGTGTGTTCAAGATAAAAATCTCTCTAGAATCTAGGGTTGCTGGTAGTGAAATTATGGTCATTTAGGGCAGTGCATTTTCTATACCTGGAGGTTTTCAATTAGTGGCTAGCTGACAATTGCTTATGAAAGCCATGGAATATTTTTCTGAATTCAGTGCAAGGATGGAGTCACTGGCATTGCCATCTATGGCTCTATGAACCTAGCAGTAGGAGAGCCTTCTCCTTTTACCAGTATTAACCTAGTTTAAACTGGAAAAAGAGTGCAACATTTAGATGTTAAATATTCTCAGAGTGCCACAACATGTTTTTGGAGCTTTACTTAAGCAGAAAACTAGCTTGTGGGGCCAATGATGTGCTTGCTTTGTGCTAGTTTTGACTGTCAGATGAGGTTGAAGGATGATTGAAGCTGAATAGGTGGTAACCAACCCTCTTGATCACGTCCATCCCATTTTCGGTCTCGTTTTTTTCCTCCTCCTTTTTAAAATGTATTTATGTGTTTTTGGTTTAGAGAAAGCAATTGCTAAATGTGTATGCCAGTGTTAATGATTGAACTTAACCAGCATAAGAAACAAAGACATTTACTTAAAAGTATTAGCTGGGTAGCAATCATCAGTCACATGTCTGATCATCAGAATATCAGTGATTGGGCTGAGATACTGTGTACATGCACATAACATTACTTAGAAAAAAGAAGCATCTCTCATGGTAGACCTCTAGGAGCATTCTCTGAATAAATAGTACTGGCCAGTCCTGCCACATTGGCTGCCAGTACTCAGACCTATAACCCAAGGCTATTCCTGTCTTGTTGGTAGAGAAGGCAAGCCAAGAGGCAGTTCTGTCTCTCTCTGGGCTCTGATGGAGGCAGACAGAGCTTCAGTTACACTGGGACTCACAGGGAATTCTGCAGGGGCCTCCCCAGCCCTGACTTTCCTTTTAGTCAGCACAACACTGTTACAATGACAAAAATATTTCATCTCTGTCCTGCCTTTCAGGATTGACATCCTGAACTACATTCACAGGGAGAACTTGTGTGGAATGTTTGTCATTCATCACGTGCCTCTTTCGGAACCCTGGCTGCTTCTTTATTCACTGTATTCAAGGAGGATCCACACGGGGAGTTAACTTTTTATCTTAGAGCTTTGACTTTGGCCTTCCCAAACAGTGATTTTTTGGCAAAGGTGGTTGTCCCTGAATGTTCTCTCTCAGTTTGGCTCTCCCCCGGACATCCCTCTGCTAGATGGCCTTGCCTGTTACTGTAATTTCCTGAAATGAACACAGGGCGTCCTGTAGGCAGAGTCCCGAAGTCCTTCTACCCATGCTGTGTTGCACCAGAATCAAACCCAGCTGGTGTGGGCAGAATTCTGAGAACCAACTGCCTGGTGCCAGGCCCCTGAGCAAGCCTAGTTCTTCTTTCCCAACCTTTGTGTGCCAGCATCTCGCCTCCATCACACAGGTGGGCCAGTTCATACCTGTGCTTGCCATCGCTGCCTGCAATTGTCTGTGCGTGAGGAGGTGTGATGTGCTGCCATTCTCTGTGCCCAGCTTTATCTTTCAGAAGCCAAGAGAGTTGACTCAAAGGTTCCGGGAGGCAAGAATTCAAGGAGGCTGAGAGAAAACTCTTTGTTTTCAAACTAGAGAAAACTTAAAGCAATCGGTGGCATTAACTGAATAGGACAGAGTTTTCCTTTGGGGAAAATGCTCGCAACACTCCCGAAGTACATTGCCTTTCCTGCTGTGACTTTGAAGCAGATGGCTTGTGCCCAGAGAGACCTGGCTCAGCTCTCCTTGGTAGATCCAGAAGTCTTGGAAGAGCACCCCAAAGACAGCACTAGTAGTGAGGATTATGCTACGTGTGGATGCCTTAGGTTTTTCAATGCAGTTGACACGGGGGACTGGGCTTCCACCATTCTAGCTTTCTCAGGGCCCAAGCACAATCACTATTGTGTCTCCCCCTGATGAGAACAATATCTATGCTCCTGAAAGGTGTATAATGGGAATTACTGGGCACTGAGCTTTCATCTCTATACATGTGTCTCTGTGGCTTCCAAGTTAGCATTTCTCAAAATGGATTCTGTAGAATGTTTTCTTGGGTAATTGATAGAAAGAAAGATTCCGTTTTTGAAAAGGCATTGATTTAGTGAATGACTGTTTTCTTTTTACTAATTGACCAGGGTAGAAGTTGGCTGTGGACTGACTTAAATTGTTCTCAGTAACGTTGCCACCTACTGAAAGGTTTCTCTCATTTTTTTCCCCAACAGTGACTATGGTTACGAACGACACAGCAATGGTCAGTGCCTGCCAGCCTTTTGGTTCAATCCATCCTCTCTGTCGAAGGACTGCAGCTTGGGGCAGAGTTACCTCAATAGTACTGGGTGAGTGCCTGAAGCGTTGGCCTGAGGAGGTCATCTGCTGCTGCTTTTCAGCATGAGATGAACTTATAGAATCACTTCTGACCAAAGACCAGGTCTGTTTCATTATAGCACCAGTCTATTCGCTTTTGTTCATTTTAATCAGCACAAATTTGCATTAATAGTGCAAATTCCATCTGAGAATAAGATTCCAGTTGCAAATAAAGAAACAAAACAAGTTACTTGGATGAAGATAGCAATGATGATAATATACAGATTGCTTCATTTTTGGATCCTTATTTCACAACTATTTAATTACATGACACTACCTTTTACCTTGCAGCATCCCTGTGTGGAAGGTCAAATAAATATTTCCCATGTGCATTTCCTGCTCTATAGATGTGGAAACTAGAGGCAGAAAAGAAGCTCATTGGCTTTTCAAGAGTATGGTGGTGTTAGCAGGAATGTGTTCCATTTTCTCTCTATCCAGTCTTGACACATTGAAGACATGCATTCTGATCTTTATAAATCTGGAATCAGATTTGAAAATTTTGTGTTGAATGATACGTGCTGTGGGGTTTATCCAATATTATTTAAGAAATACCATAAAAAGGAAAACCATGTGGTGACTTTCCCAAAATTGTAACTGGTATTTATAGACTCAGGAAACTACTGTGTGGAACTTATTTGGAATCTAATTCAAGCAATCTATCAAAGGACATTTTTGAGCCATTTGGGAAACCAGAACTATGTTCTGGTATTCATCAGGATTTTCCAAAGATATGCTTTTCTATCGCCAATTGGAGATATATATGTATATATAAAGAGATTTGTTAAAAGGACTGGGAGCACCCAGCTGTGGAGGTGGGCAAGTTCAAATCCTGATATCTATAGGGGGAGTTGGCAAGCTGGAGACCCAGGAAGTTAGACGGTTTGTTTCTAGGCACAGTCTGAGCACTGATGGTGAACCAGGGAAGCTAATAATATAGTTCCTGTCTGAAGACCAGCAAGGCCAAAACTGATGTTTCCATCTAAGTGTGAAGGCAAGAAGGAAGCCATTGTTCAGTTTGAAGACAGTCAGGAAGGAAAGGGCTGAAAGGAGAGGGAGAGGGAGGGAGGGGAAGCAGGCACTTACCAGTAGGCAGCACTCCTTGACAGCTGCCCTTCTCATTTCTCATGAGAGCTGCCATCCAGAGGAGAGGACATTCATGTTCTTCTTTAGGTACTTTTGTATTTTAAATGTTTACTTTTTTTAATTTAAAAAATATCACCAAAATAACATACTACTCTTAGAATAGTATATACTACTTGGTGGATATTACCTGAGAGCATCTCACCCTAAGGGATTTTTGTTGAGTTATCACATCTGCTGGTTTCATCTATTCCATTCAAACTTTTTTTCAGAAGGAGAGAAAGAAAACATAGACATGCACATCAAATGTTCTTATCTATGATTGAATAAATAAATAAGCTATGATTTATTTGCACTGTAACACAAAATTTGAGAAAAATGCAAGTAACATTTTTACAGCAAATGGTCAGTGAGATCTTGAGCATCTAGTACCATGTGAAAAATTGAAAAAGGCTGCTGAAATCACTCAACTTAATGGTGAAGAAATGCCAGAGAAAGAAGTTGTATCACCTGCATGTACGAACATGTTTAGACATTGTAAAGAGCACTGGGAGCCCCTGAAGCTGATTTCAGAATTGATTTTTTTTTTTTTTTTCACAGAGTTAGTCAAGGGAGTTATGCTATTCTCTCTTTGGTATTAATGAGAAGAGGCTGAAGTACAGAGGGGTCTAAATTTTACCAAATGCTACTGAAACCACTGTAATAAGGCAGAAAAAGAAGGTCTATGAACCCTTACTTTTCACTTTATTAAGAATGTATATATATTTTCATTTTATAATTATATACATGTATCAATGGCACCCCACTCCAGTACTCTTGCCTGGAAAATCCCATGGACGGAGGAGCCTGGTGGGCTGCAATCCATGGGGTCGCTAAGAGTCGGACACGACTGAGCGACTTCACTTTCACTTTTTATTTTCATGCATTGGAGAAGGAAATGGCAACCCACTCCAGTGTTCTTGCCTGGAGAATCCCGGGGACAGGGGAGCCTGGTGGGCTGCCATCTATGGGGTCGCACAGAGTCGGACACGACTGAAGCGACTTAGCAGCAGCACATGTATCAATATTTACATGCATATTTAGACACACATATTTTTAGCTACTCCTAAACAGATTTCACCATTCCTTTGGTGAACTCAGTATGTGAAACCCAAATAAATCCTAACACATATAAAATAAAACATCAGAGATGAGTAATTTATATATTCTATTCAATGGAAGTTTTCATCTATGCTCTAAAAGATAAAAATTTCAATTATAAATGGTTCAGCAGTAGGTTTGTTGTTGTTTAGTTACTCAGTCATGTCTGACTCTTTGTGACCCCATGGACTGCAGCCCACCAGGCTTCCCTATCTTTCACCATCTCCTAGAGTTTGTTCAAACTCTTGTCCATTGAGTTGGTGATGCCATCCAACCATCTCATCCTCTGTCATCCCCTTCTCCTCCTGCCTTCAATCTTTCCCAGCATCAGGGTCTTTTCCAATGAGTCAGTTCTTTGCATCAGGTGGTCAAAGTATTGGAACTTCAGCTTCAGCATCGGTCCTTCCAATGAATATTCAGGATTGATTTCCTTTAGGATTGACTGATTTGATCTCCTTGTAGTCCAAGGGGCTCTCCAAGAGTCTTCTTCAACACCACAGTTCAAAAGCATCAATTCTTCAGCACTTAGCTTTCTTTATGGTCCAACTCTCACATCCATACATGACTACTTGAAAAACCATAGCTTTGACTCAGCAGTAGGTATCCAGATATATAAATGCTTGTCAATGCAATTATGTTTATTAATCACAGCATCACTTCCTAGTGCTCCCCCTCCACTCCCAGAGGGTTGTTCCTGTCAGTGTCTATTATCTGAGAGCATCTCACCCTAAGGGAATTTTGTTATTACATCTGCTGGCTTCATCCATTCCATTCAAACATATTGCAGAAAATCATCAGCATTAGTGAGCTAGTTTGTGTAAAGGGGACATATAAATACCAGCCATCAGCAAGTAGGACAAAGGCCCTGCTCTTGAAAGTAGGGGGCTCACAGGTGGAAGAGTAACCACCCTCATAGCACCCTGTGGCCTAAGGTTGGGAGGAAGGGTATCAATCATAACCTCACTGATTGACATATAGTCTATACGTTTGCATCAGGAATAGGAAGACCCTTAGCTGAGACAGGCTCCTGAACTCATCCTCAAAGAAGACTCCGTACCATCAAATTTCCATTTTCAGGGTCTGTAGCCAACTCAAGAGTGAGTAAGAGGTAATATGTAAATGAAATTGAAAAAGAACTTTTTGCCTTTCTTTTTTTTTAACTTTATTTTGTATTGGGGTATAGCTGATTAAAAATGTTGTGATAATTTCAGGTGAACCACGAAAGGACTTAGCCACATATATGTGTGTGTGTGTGTGTGTGTGTGTGTGTGTATCCAGTCTCCCCCGAACTCCCTCCCATCCAGGCTGCCACATAACATTGAGCAGAGTTCCCTGTGCTATACAGTCGGTCCTTGTTGGTTATCCATTTTAAATACAGCAGTATGAACATGCTATGCTATGCTATGCTATGCTAAGTCACTTCAGTTGTGTCTGACTCTATGCGACCCCAGAGATGGCAGCCCACCAGGCTCCCCCGTGCCTAGGATTCTCCAGGCAAAAACACTGGAGTGGGTTGCCATTTCCTCCTCCAGTGCATGAAAGTGAAAAGTGAAAGTGAAGTCGCTCAGTCATGTCCGACTCTTCGCAACCCCGTGGACTGCAGCCTACCAGGCTCCTCCGTCCATGGGATTTTCCAGGCAAGAGTACTGGAGTGGGGTGCCATTGCCTTCTCCGAATATGAACATGTTCATCCCCAATTCCCTAACTATCCCTCTGCCCCTCCTTCCCCCCTACACAGCAACCATAAATTCCTTCTCTAAGTCTGTGAGTCTCTGTCGTGTAATTAATTTCCTTTGTATCATTTCTTTTTAGGGTCCACGTATAAGGGATGTCGTATGCTATTTCTCCTCCTCTGCCCTACTTCACTAAGTGTGAAAATCTCTAGGTCTGTCCATGTTGCTGCAAATCTTTCTGACTGCCTTAATGCCACTCCAGCCCCTGATCCCAGATGCCACCTGGCTATATGTTGATTTGGTGGCATTTCATAAGTACAGATTCTCAATAAGGTGGTAGCCACTACCGTGCTGCAATCAAACATTTAGCTTTTCACTTAGAGATATTTAATTACAAAAAAGTATGTACGTATGTTTTCTGTGTTTAAAAAGCAAATTTAGGTTATCATCCCAATCCTGGCCCCCTTTCCTACACGATATGATCTGTTTGATATGCATGTTTCTAAACAGTTTCTTTTGCATTTGTCAGGGAATAATTAAGTGAAAAGATACACAAAATTAATTTGGTTGCTTTTATATGCAGTTTCCTACTAGACGTATTATTCTTTTATGTGCCTTTTTCATTCAAAAACGCATCTTAGACATCTTTTGATGTCGGAGTTTATGAGGCTTCTTTCCATCTAATTTCTTTTTACCCCTTAGGATTCAGGCACCAGGAGTTATGTAGTAATCCCTTTCATGGACGTTTTGATCATTTCCTATTTTCTGCCGCTATAAACAATGCTACAGTTAGCTTTCGTATACTATAATACTTGTTATTAAAATCCTGCAACAATAATTTGAGTCTCTTTTGGCAGCTGAAGGTCTTTCTGCTAGCTGCTAAAGCAAATTCCACCCAGTCAGCTGATTCCTTCTTAGACCTGAGTATCTAGGCATTGCCAAATATCTCCCCCATAGGAGTGGAAACACCAGCTTCCTGCCCACACGCTGCCTGTAAATCCCATACGTGAGATATTCAGTTATATTAACTTCCGTCCTTCTTTAAAATACAAATACCAGTGATTCTGTAAGGGAACACTAGGAGGAAGGGTAAGCAGGATTCCTAAATTAAGAAGGTGTGAGGACATGAGTTTGGGTAAACTCCGGGAGTTGGTGATGGACAGGGAGGCCTGGTGTGCTGCAGTCTATGGGGTCACAAAGAGTTGGACACGACTGAACAACTGAACTGATTTGAGGCAGGTTACTACAGGCAAAGGAACAAGAGATGAGCCAGATGAAAGGGCCAGGCTGCTAGTTTTTCAGGGACAAGCTGTGATGTCAGATTAGTAGCCAGGCATTGGGGGAGATATTGGACAAAGCCTCAGGTCTCTAGGATTAAAGAGCCATAGTGCCCCTAAGTCTCTCCAGTGCCCATTTTAACCCGTCCACGGGCATCTCTGGTTGTCAGCACAGAATATGTAGTATTAACTTCAGGCTGAGATGAAGTGCCGAGGAGTCACAGGGCAGGGCTGGCTTGAGAGTTCTTGCCTCCGATAGATTTCACTTGTCATGTGCCTGACTTGCTTCACCCAGTCCTCACAACAGGGCACACGCTGCAGCCATGTAATCAGACTTGGGTTGAACTGGTCTGCAAAACAGCCATCCCTTGTCAATAAAGCTTAACAAGCAGATCTGCCAGTAGCATCTTTCTGCAAGTGTACTTGAAGGCATCCAGGCAAACTTCCCTTTTATTTTTGTTAAGCCCTCACTTTATAAACGGTTATGGCGGCTCTCACAGTCAGCTTATTATGCTGTGTAGATAGCCCTGTTCTCAGGTTCACTCCCTTCACCATGATGGAAACATCCTGGCATCAGTTGTTATTATGCCCAATAGAAATGCTCTTTTGAGGAGATGCCAAAATTGTTATCAGTTTCCGTGTATAGAAATGAATGGGTGTGCAGTTTCCTTTCAGCTCTTGGAAAGATCTCAGAAAGACTTAGAATAAGAGCTGAAATGGGTGTAAAGTATCCCTCCAGTGGCTGTAGCTACCAGTCCTTAGCTCTTAGCCCAGTGATGTAAGGTGTCCAGTGTCCACACCACGACACAGCGTGTGAGCACAGTTCTGCCACATTGTCCCTGCCGCTTTTCACCTGTTCCTTCATGCCTCCCACAAGCCACTCCATGGAAAGCCAGGAGGCTGGTACTAGGCCTTCAGTCTACTGTGGATAGAGAGTGAACTCTAAGGCAGGAGGTGTTGCTTGGTAAAGAACAGAGTTATTTTAGAATGAAACAATCTCTACCTTCATCTTTAGCAAGTCACTTCCTTTCTGAGCCTTAGTTTCCTAAACTATGAAATTTGACTATTTGCTGTTGGGGGCTGATTAAATGTGATGCTTTCTATGAAGCAGGCAGCACAGTACCTAGTGATAGTAGTCACTTTTCAAAATTGTAAAACATCACCAACAGTTGTCATCTAAGGGCTCCTCTACAGTGAAGGTAAAAAGAGGGGGGAAATTTCCTTTTATTGTGTATCTATAGTCCAGACATTTGATACATAATAGTCATGACAGTCCTGAGATCTAGGACACATTTAATATCAGGACCTGTTTTGTCTTCTGTAAAACTGAAATAATACCTTGCATAGGCTCATAAACTCACAGAATTAGAAGCACTGTACTCCAAAATGCATATCTGCCTCCAAGATGACCCAAGGCAGATAAGGCATTTACCTGATTAATAAATGAGTTCCTTTTGTTTAAATAAAATGAAATCAGTATTCATCTGTGTGTCATCTGGCATTTAGTGCTGAAATAACTCCAAATTCATTTTCTCTTTGTTACTCCATTGATAACTATAAATATCTCAGTTTGCAAATACAAAAGCCCAAGCCTATATAGTTATACTATACATACTATATGGACATGAGTTCGAGTGAACTCTGGGAGTTGGTGATGGACAGGGAGGCCTGGCGTGCTGCGGTTCATGGGGTCGCAACTGAGCGACTGAACTGAACTGATATACACTATGTACTACACATTTATACTATGTTCTTGGGCACGAACTTGGCAAACTCTGGGAGAACGTGAGGGACAAGGAGGCCTGGCTTGCTGCAGTCCATGCGGTCACAAAGAGTTGGACACAACTTAGCAACTGAACAATAACAATACTGCTAAGTTGTTTCAGTCGTGTGCGACTCTGTGCGACCCCAGAGACGGCAGCCCACCAGGCTCCCCCGTCCCTGGGATTCTCCAGGCAAGAACACTGTAGTGGGCTGCCATTTCCTTCTCCAATGAGGAAAGTGAAAAGTGAAAGTGAAGTCGCTCAGTCGTGTCTGACCCTCAGCGACCCCATGGACTGCAGCCTTCCAGGCTCCTCTATCCATGGGATTTTCCAGGCAGGAGTACTGGAGCGGGGTGCCATTGCCTTCTCCGGAACAATAACAATAGCTATTTCAAATCCTAAAAGATGATGCTGTGAAAGTGCTGCACTCAATATGCCAGCAAATTTGGAAAACTCAGCAGTGGACACAGGACTGGAAAAGGTCAGTTTTCATTCCAATTCCAAATAAAGGCAATGCCAAAGAATGTTCAAACTACCTCACAATTGCACTCATCTCACACTCTAGTAAAGTAATGCTCAAAATTCTCCAAGCCAGGCTTTAGCAATACATGAACTGTGAACTTCCAGATGTTCAAGCTGATTTTAGAAAAGGCAGAGGAACTAGAGATCAAATTGCCAACATCTGCTGGATCATTGAAAAAGCAAGAGAGTTCCAGAAAAACATCTATTTCTGCTTTATTGACTATGCTAAGCCTTTGACTGTGTGGATCACAATAAACTGTGGAAAATTCTGAAAGAGATGGGAATACCAGACCACTGGGCCTGCCTCCTGAGAAACTTGTGTGCAGGTCAGGAAGCAACAGTTAGAACTGGACATGGAACAACAGACTGGTTCCAAATAGGAAAAAGAGTATATCAAGGCTGTATATTGTCACCCTGCTTATTTAACTTATATGTAGATTGCATCATGAGAAACACTGGGCTGGAAGAAGCACAAGCTGGAATCCAGATTGCTGGGAATATATCAATAACCTCAGATATGCAGATAACACCACCCTTATGGCAGAAAGTGAAGAAGAACTAAAGAGCCTCTTGATGAAAGTGAAAGAGGAGAGTGAAAAAGTTGGCTTAAAGCTCAACATTCAGAAAATGAAGATCATGGCATCTGGGCCCATCACTTCATGGCAAATAGATGGGGAAACAGGGGCAGACTTTATTTTGGGGGGCTCCAAAATCACTGCAGATGGTGATTGCAGCCATGAAATTAAAAGACACTTACTCCTTGGAAGGAAAGTTGTGACCATCCTAGCTGCTGCTGCTAAGTTGCTTCAGTCATGTCCAACTCTGTGTGACCCCATAGATGGCAGCCCACCAGGCTCCCCCATCCCTGGGATTCTCCAGGCAAGAACGCTGGAGTGGGTTGCCATTTCTTTCTCCAATGCATGAAAGTGAAAAGTGAAAGTGAAGTCTCTCAGTTGTGTCCGACTCTTAACGACCCCATGGACTGCAGTCTACCAGGCTCTTCCATCCATGGGATTTTCCAGGCAAGAGTACTGGAGTGGGGTGCTGTTGCCTTCTCCGGACCAACCTAGACAGCATATTAAAAAGCAGAGATACTACTTTGCCAACAAAGTTCCGTCTAGTCAAGGCTATTGTTTATCCAGTCATCATGTATGGATGTGAGAGTTGGACTAAAAAGAAAGCTGAGTGCCAAAGAATTGATGATTTTGAACTGTGGTGTTGGAGAAGACTCTTGAGAGTCCCTTGGACTGCAAGGAGATCCAACCAGTCCATCCTAAAGGAGATCAGTCCTCGTGTTCATTGGAAGGACTGATGTTGAAGCTGAAATTCCAATACTTTGGCCACCTGATGCGAAGAGCTAACTCATTGGAAAAGACCCTGATGCTGGGAAAGATTGAGGGCAGGAGGAGAAGGGAACAACAAAGGATGAGATGGTTGGATGGCATCACCGACTCAATGGACATGAGTTTGGGTAATCTCCAGGAGTTGGTGATGGACAGGGAGGTCTGGTGTGCTGCCGTTCATGGGGTCACAAGGAGTTGAACATGACTGAGAGACTGGACTTAACTGATACTTATATATGGTTAAATCTTGTTTACACTGTTTCAGATCCAGGGAACTTGATATGAGTTCAGTTGCTAAATTAACTAGAGCATTGCTTGTTTCATGCCAACCATGAAAGATTCTGTAAATATAAAATAAAGTGGGCATTGGGCTGGTATATTGTAAGAAACAAAGATAATCTTATCAAGGAACAGATTTCTTTTTGCTTCTAAGCTAGAGATATTTCTAGATGTGTTTTTAAAAAAGTAAGTATAGAAATTTTTGTCTGTGAAGTTTCTTTAAAGGAGCCGTTAATCTCTTCTGGAATAATGTAAGTGTACAGTGATGGTTCTTGTTGTTCCTCAGTGTTAGTTTCTCAATATTCAATGGGAATATTTAATCAAGAATTAAAAAAAAGATTTAAATAGCATTAATTCTGTATTTATATAAGAGTAGTGGGTCCAGGAAAAAAAATATATATATACACATAAATTATAGCAAAACAGTTATCTCCATACTCTCACATACATTTAGAATGTTTTAAAAATGCTTTCTATAAACATAATCCTCTCTACATGAGCTATGAAAACACTTAGAGCCTGGCTATCCTGCCATCACCCTGGGGTTGCTATTTCTAGGGCCTTTGGGGGCTGTGTTCTTTTCCCAAGTGATCTCGTTTCTGATCCTGGTAGGGTTCTTGATGTTCAGTCTGATTTATTCAGCAACATATGTCAGTGTACATCACAGAGAATAATTGGTCCTAAAAGTGGTCCATGTGTTTCAAGTCCACAGAAAGGAAATCACTTGCAGTGTTTGCAGACCCAAAACTGCAGGGGCCTGTGTAGCTGTTTTTTTTCTTTTTGGAAAGCACCCATTCAGTTCCACAGCAGACGGTCTAGACTTCTCAGCTGCTACAGAATTGATCCTTCAGAATATGTTTCTTAGATACACGTTCCCACATGTTTACAGGATGGCATTAGGGTTGGAAATGAAGAAGGTGAACGGAGATCAGGTTTCTCACACCACTGTCCTTGCCCAGTGGCATTGGGAATAAAAATCCTCATCCAGGTGGTATGGCATCATGGCAAGAGAGCTCCAAACCCAGTCCAGAGCCCCTGACCACTGCTTGCCCGCTGTGTGACCCTGGGAAGCCCTCTAAACTCTTATCTCTCTCTCTTTTTTTTTTCCTTATGTGCAAAACAGAGGGATTGTGTTGATCTTTGACCCCTTCAGGTTCTGACATGTCCATAAGCTATCTGAAGTGCCCAGTGTTAGCATTCCTTGGACTGCAGATGTTTAAAAGTAGGGAAATTTTCCTTTTATGAATTTGTTATGTAACTAGTTGACTGTAGTGGATTCCATGAGCCATCCTCCTGATGCTGTCATTTAGTTTAACTCGGCCTTATGTCCCACTTCAGCATGCTGCCATTCAGAATGATGTTGCATTCTGTTTAGTGTTCACGTTAAATGACTTGTGCTTCCATCCTACTTAGTGGAAGACAAGTGTTCTTCCCCTCACCTATCTTCTGCCCAGTGACATTCCCCTAAGCCCAAGGTCTGCTTCCTCTGTTTAAGGGGAAAGTTCTGAGAGCTATTGCCTTGAGAAGAGAAACTTGGAGAACCTGCTTAAACCGCCAGGGAACCCTGTTATTTCTGAATGTTGGGGGTATGACTGCTACATAGTACTATTGCTGAAATATGAGCACACTGAGTCTAGAAAGACCTACTTGAAGTATTAGCCACGCGCTGTACCCAGAACCAACTCCCTTCTCTGTCTCCAGGGCTTGCCCCATTTCTCATTTCAAGTCACGTGTTATTGTAAGCGGAAAGTTTTTCCTTCAAAACAAGGACGCATAGTATAATCCAAGAAAATAAACAAATATATTCTTTCCACTGTGCTCACACATGAGGGACACCAGAGCTCAGTGACAGTAAGTCCTACCTTGGCTATAAGAAAACCTAGAGTTCTACCTCTTTCTTGGTCATAACATGTAATAACTACTGTGAAAAAAGAGAAGAGATAATGTAATAAGAAAACATAATGTCTGCACTGATTTTTAATGAATGAATAGAAGCTTGACAGAGTAAAGATCATCCCAGGGAGGATGAACAACACAAACGGAAGAAGGCAAGTAGCCTTTAGCCTGGCCTGAGCTTAGGAGGCATGCAGGGCAGTGAAAAGAGCTAAAGCTTAAAAAAATGCATGGACCACAGATCATGAAACTATCTTTTAAACCCAAACCCTATTCTTTATGACTAAACCATGGGCAGTTTAAACAATATTAAGGAAGGAATTGATGTGATCCAGTTTGATCTGAAGATAATCTTGGCAGTAAGAGCATGGCTTCTACTTTCAGGGAACTTGTAAAAGGCTGTGCTTAGTTGCTCAGCCCTGTCTGACTCTTTGCATCCCCATGGACTGTAGCCCACCAGACTCCTCTGTCCATGGGATTCTTCAGGCAAGAATACTGGAGTGAATTGCCATGCCCTCCTCCAGGGGATCTTTTCAACTGAGGAATCAAACCAGAGTCTCCTGCATGGCAGGTGGATTTTTTACCAGCTGTAAGAGCAAGCCGGTATTTAAAACTTTAAGTCAGTAAGTTAAGTAAGGGAAGTCACTCAGTTGTGTCCAACTTGTGTCCAACCCCATGGACTGTAGGCTGCCAGGCTCCTCCATCCATAGGATTCTCCAGGCAGGAACACTTGGAGTGGGTTGCCATTTCCTTCTCCAGGGAAACTTCCCGATCCAGTGATCAAATCTGGGTCTCCCACTTTGCAGGCAGACTCTTTACCATCTGAGCCACCAGGGAATTAGTATTTAAAACTTTAAATGCAATTTTTTACTACCTTATGATGTTTAATATTTATTAAGGTCTTGCAATGTGGCATATTTTTTCTATGTCCTTTTGAATGCATTATATCATTTAATACTCCCAAGAACATTAGGAACTGTTTCTGTAATTATACCTACTTTATAGGCAGAGAACCCAAACGTTAAAGTCTGAGTAAATTGCCCAAGTTTCTATAATGTGTAATAGCCTGCATTTAAACTCAGGCAGTTTGGTTCCAGAACACTAGTTTTAACCACCAGGGCAGTGATCTTTAATCCTGGCTGCACACTAGAATCACCAGGGGAAATTAAAAACAAAAACACACTGATGCCCAGGATTCTCATTTAAACTGATTTCTGTGGGCAGAGTCTTAACATCACAGAGACAGTGGTGACTGACTAAGCCAGACTATATTGTCACCTTAACATACACAGAATAGTCACAAACATATAGCAAACATTTGCACTGCAAGCATCTGTACCAAAATTGTAAGTTAAAAAAAAAACCAACAACTGCTAAACAGCCAAATCACAGGATATGAAGACTTTTGATGCTTTTTCCAATTTTACTCTCACAAAGAAAAGCTACGACCTTCATCTTTTTAAAGACTGACAGGCAGCGCAGAAGCAAAATCAAAGAGGATAGAGTAAAAAGGAAAGGGTGACAGAGGAGTATCAAGAAAAGAAGGAAGAGAATAGCTGAAATTGGGGTTGTTGAAGTAATAAGACACCATCTACTGATGAGCAGTCGGTAATATCAAAGGCATATTTGTGGAATGTTTCCTTTCAGTAATTGTGCAAAGACTCCCTTGCCAATGCAAAGCCCTTTTCTTCTTGGCAGATTGAAGAATGTTTTACCAACTAAATGCATCCCAGTAATATTCAGAGCTTAGGTCCAACATAATCATAAGTTGCCTTGTTATTGCGGAGGTAAGCAGCCCCATTTAATAGCATATAAAATGTATTATTCATTTATGTGACTCAGACCCAGGGACAGCTGCTGGGATGAAAATAGAACCATTCTGTAATGCACAAAGCAGGTGTGTGCTTACTTGAGTAAATGAACTCTGTATTTCTGCTCAATTTTCTTATAAATATCAGAGACTGGTCTGATAGGGCTAATGTGAAGCCATTTTCTTCCAGGAAATAAAATGGTCTCAGAATGGTTTTTAATGAGCATTGAAAAAATTACCAACGGTCTTTTCTGTGGCAGAATCCCAGGGGAATGGATTCATGCTTTGTGTTTAAGCAGAACTCCTGTTGCTTCAGGCTTCAGGAAAGCCCAGGGTGGTGATTGGTCAGAACAGCGACACACGAAAGAAACGTTCTCTAGCTGATGATGCCACGTGGTAGTGAGCCCATGCCTCCAGGGGTCCTCGCCAAGATAGTCACAGGTGTGCTTGGACGCTAAGTGATTAAAGTTATAACCTGCCTTTAATATGCATTGTGCTTGACTTCTGAAACACGCAGGGAGTTTGTGATGCAGTTTAACTCACTGGGATGCCATAATTACTGTATGACATTGCTGGTCATTTCTCTGCTACCATTGCTGGTACCAGAATGTCACCATTTTCCAGTGTGTGCATCTTTTTTTTTTTTTTCCCCCAGCTTCCCTTATTTTCTTTCAAATCAGCATACAGTCATAAGCACCTACATGGACTTTTCAAAATATTTAATATCAGATAGGATGATTTGAAGATGTTCAGACATGGCAGTGACCAGTCAGAATGAGTAAGGCTCTCTCAGTACAGGAGCAGGATTTAGGAAGCTCCTTGGTGTATTAGGTGTTAACCCATTCACTTCTGGATTGCCAGGAAAAGCAAGGACTCCAAGGATAGGGGTTAACATAGCTGGGTTGGTGGGTGTGGTGCCTGCAGGGTTTGGGGCCAGTGATGATAGCCAGTTTCTAGACAGATATTTCAACATTTAAACTCTATACAGTCATCCCAGTATGGACCTAGTGATTATCAGCCTTGCATGTCTGCGGCACAAGTATGCCTTCAGTGACAAGCTTAAAGTTCACAGTCACACGAAGGAAGAAAGTCATACAAGGCATTACTGATTCCTATCAAGTAAATCATAAGGATTCCTGTAAGAGATGACACATATCTCACCTATTTTAAAGAGGTAGTACAGTACAGTGGTAACAAATACATGTATCCTAGATCCAAATTGTCTAGATGCTGGCTGTGTGATCTTGAGAAAACTAGTTAAGTTCTATGAATCTTAATTTCTTCATCTATTTATTGGGAGTAATGATACCTTCTTTATTAGGGATAGTTTGAAAGCAAATCATGTTAAGAACTTAGCAGAGTGTCTAGAACATATTAGTGAAAGGGTTAGTCGCTCAGCTGTGTCCAGCTCTTTGCAATCCTTGGACTGTAGCCCACCAGGTTCCTCTGTCCATGGAATTCTCCAGGCAAGAATACTGGAGTGGGTAGCCATTCCCTTATCCAGGGGATCTTCCCAACCCAGGGAATGAACCTGGGTCTCCTGCATTACAGGCAGATTCTTTACTATCTGACCACCAGGAAAGCCCTGAACATATTAGTACTCTCTAAATTTGAACTTATGATTTTACTTTCACAATCAGGAAAAGAGAGGAGATAAGCTGCCACTTAAAGTGTGGATAAGTTTTAGGCAGCTGATTAGGCAAAAGGTGGACATGGAAGCAGAAAGAACAAAAGAAAAGAAGCACTTTCAAGAGGATTGAAAAGAGAAGTTTGGCTAAAGCAGAATGAGCTGGTTGGGGAGAAAGAGTCCAGAAAAGTAGAACCAAGTTAGTTTATGGAGGCCTTCAGGCCCAAGTTAGAGGATTTGTGATTTATCTTAAGGAAATGGGAATTTGTGAAGCTTGTGAACAGGGAGGATAGATAATAATGTTAAGTAAAAATAACTGATAACATTTCATAATCACTTGCTAACTGTCAGGGTGGTTTTAAGTGTTCTGTGTACAGTAATCCATTTCATCCTTATGGTTACCCTATGAGGTGAGTTTAATATTAATATTTGGCCTTACAGTCATAGTGTTCAAAGTGCTTTCCCAGATGGTATTTAATTTTATTTTCTCAATCATGCTTTTAGGTAGTCAGTCTTGAGACTTAAGGACAGAGAAAGGACTTTGGCTAGATTTGAAGTAGTTGGTAAGCAATAGCCTGCACACTGCCAGATTTTGTAAATAAAGTTTTATTAGAACCCAGATTCATTTGTTCTTTTATGCATTCTCTATGTCCACTTTAATGTTACAACCCAAGAGTTGGATACTTACGACTAAAGCTATATAACCTGCAAAGCTAAAACATTTATTCCCTGGCACTTTATGTGAAAAGCTTGTCAACTTATGGTCTAGAAGAATGGAAAGACCTTGGACTTTTGATTGCTTGCATTTTGAAATCTACCAGTACCTTCCCCAGGTAGATTGGAGAAACCAAATATATGAATACATAATGTGGCTGCTGTGGACTCCACACACACAAAAAAACGATGATGACTGCATAACATTGGACCTCAAAAGTCTTAAAGAAAACCCATAGATTGTAATATACTATAAATCTGATAAATTGTATAGGACAAATTGGTAGCATAATTCTTTTTTTTTTTTTCCTATTAAGGCTAAAACAAGAAAAAAGCAAAATAGAGGGAGGATTTACTCAATCTATAGTCTAAATAGTGAAATTTCAATAGTTTAGGCATTATATCCCATAAAATATTGAGTAGAAACTCTCAAGTTTAGCCACCTTTCTGTACTGTACCATGAGTGCAACAGCCTGTACAGTATCTAATATTGAGACATATAATGCATAATAATCTTTCTTTGAACTGTACCTTCCTTTCTAATATATACATGTGTATATTACAATATATATAGTACTTATTCTGACCTTTAATTATATAGCCTTTGAAATATTTTCTGGATTATCCATGTATAGATGGTAAAAAAAAAATCCACCTGCAATGCAGGAGATCTGGGTTCAATCCCTGGGTTGGGAAGATCCCCTGCAGGAGGGCATGGCAACCCACTCCAGTATTTTTTCCTGGAGAATCCCCATGAACAGAGGAGCCAGGTGGCCTATAGCCCATGGGGTTACAAAAAGTTGGACATGACTGAGCAGCTAAGTACACATCTTTTCACCTGGATTATAAACCTATTGAGGGTAAGGAAAGAGCACATCTTCTCCTGCTATGCATTTCCCACAACTCCAAAGTGAAATTGTATATCTGTCAACTAAGATAATAAAAGCATAAATTAAAATGTTAATAATGATGCAATATGTTCCTATGATGATTTGCCTCTCCGTTGGGTGCTTACTACACACAAACTGTAACCTTCCTGACACCATGAAAGGTAGTTATGGCTAACCCTCAGGGCTGAGCAGAAGGTTTGAAAAGTTGGGAGTGATCCAAATTATCATGGGCTGAATTACAATGTGAGCTTTTCCCCATTTAGGTATAGAAAGGTGGTTTCCAATAACTGCACCGATGGAGTGAGAGAACAGTACACAGCCAAGCCGCAGAAGTGCCCAGGGAAGGCCCCACGGGGGCTGCGGATCGTCACTGCTGATGGAAAGCTGACGGCGGAGCAAGGGCACAACGTTACTCTTATGGTGCAGCTGGAAGAGGTAGGACCGGGCCCCGCCTCCCCTCTACCTTCTAGAGCCAGTGACTTCTCCCAAGAAATCATGATTTGGTTCACATGTCTTTTTGTCTTTGTTTACATAGATATATTTTTTTAATTTTAAATTTTATTTAAAATCTGTATTCCCCTTTTAGTTCCTTGGTATTTGTTATTAAGTTTGCCTTCTCTGACACAGTTCTTCAAGTACTTTCATTTCACTGCAAGTTGTTCTTCATCCTTTTTTTTTTTTAATTTTACTTAATTTAACTTTACAATATTGTATTGGTTTTGCCATATATCAAAATGAATCCGCCACAGGTATACGTGTGTTCCCCATCCTGAACCCTCCTCCTTCCTCCCTCCCCATACCATCCCTCTGGGTCGTCCCAGTGCACCAGCCCTAAGCATCCAGTATCATGCATCGAACCTGGACTGTTCTTCATTCTTACTGAACCTGTAACTTAGGGATTCTGTCTGGATTTAATCTTCTATTATTGGCACTTTTAGCAAAATGTTTTCTTAGAATACATTAATAGTATTCCTAGAACAGCTTAACACATATACATACTGAACTAACCTAAAAGCTGCTAATGCTGTCTTCCTCCTTTATCTGAAGTCATGGCTTTTCTTTCTAAAGACAACATTAACCAGTCATACATATAGCATCAAGACCAATCTAAACTAATCAAATATAATTTCCTTGACATCTGAGAGGTTTATTGTTTTAATATTAATAGTGCCTCAGGAATATTATTATAAACATCAATTATTGTTTGCCACACTATAGTTATCTGAAGTTTCTGAGTAATTAGATGGTAGAATAAGATGACATTTATATTACATATTTTAGAATGTTTACGGCACATTTGTCATCTTGTAAATGAGGCAGCTGGCCTCTAAAGGATAAACACCTTCATTAAATGATCTTAATTACTAAACCAGGCTGTCCTACCCTCAACCATGTTTTATATGTACCTAAAATATGGCCAACACCACTTTCAGCCATGTGAATGCAAAGGAATCTGAAAAGTTCACAATGACATCAGGATAAAGATATACAACATTTTCTTCTCCCCTTGTCTTCTGATAGTTCAGTGACTCTCCATCTCTAACATAGATAAAAATTACCTGGTGAGCATGTTAAAACAGTTTTCTGGGCTGCATCTTCAAAGATTCTCATACAGAAGGTTGAGGTAAGACCCAGGAATATCCTTTTCTAACAGGGTCATAGGTTATGCATTATGCTTCAAGAAAAAAGAAAGAAAGAAACAAGGGCAACATCAAGAGGCCCAGACCAGTCCAAGAGGCTCCTTGAAGGGGAAAAGATGTAGTTTGGATTACATTGTCAGGTTTGCTCAAAATACTTAGTATTTTAATTTCCATAGAAAAAGCTGTGATCTAATGAGTTGGAATTCCTGGCTCAAGTGATGCTGTTGCCTTCAGTTCAAGGACCTCTTAGACAAGCACTGCTCTAACCTAATACTCTTTTCTCCTGTCTCCTTAGTAAGTGCCTTTTAACCATACCCAGTTTTCTAAACACTAAGGTTCCCCAGTGTTCTTCAGTTGGAACTAGAAAGAGATGGGCCAATTTAGGCTAGTTGGAATTACTTGCATTTCACAGAAATAAATCTTGGGGGAGCTTCTGCCTGAGGCTATGACAGACTAGCTTGCTGCAAAGCAAATAAATATGTATTATTTAGAGCAAGAGTTAGAATGGGAAAGAGAGACACACACAGAGAAGGAGGAAGAGGACTTAGGAAATTTCAATTCTTTTCTTGAGAGAGAGGAAACTCATTGTGATGAGTTGTGCTGTATTTAATGTTGTATTTCCCCTCAAGAACTTTGCCAGTTCATCTGTCACACTGTTTAAGAGGTCAGATTTCAGATTCCTAGTAGAAGGTCAGACCAAAAGTGTTGGCTAAACATCTGTTGGTAGACTCGAGGTTGGGAAGATAAAGATTGGACTTCAGAGTTACCAAGTCAGCTGGGACTGATGATGTCAAATCCCAGAGAGGAGAGAAGCATAGAGAATTTATACAGTATTCTCTGTTCTTTGTTTCCTTGGGGGATTCCATGATGGCTTTGTTTCCTTGGGGGATTCCATGGTGGCTTAATTGGTACAGAATCTGCCTGCAAGGCGGGAGATCCAGGTTCAATCCCTGGGTTGGGAAGATCCCCTGGAGGAGGGCATGGCAACCCATTCCAGTATTCTTGCCTGGAGAATTCCATGGAGCCTGGCAGACTACAATCCATGTGGTTGCAAAGAGTTGGACACAACTGAGCCACTGACACTTTTCACGTTCACTTTTGTTTCCTTGAGTTATTTGACAATATCTGAGGGATGCAGATAAAACAGCAAGTAATCACTTAGGATGTGAAGTCAAACATAGTTTTTAGAAGTATTACATTTTGAGGAGATAGAAAAAAATTGAATTTAGAGACTATCAAGGGGAAAGCCCTGGTGAATGATTCAAGACTAGGTCCTGTAGACTGCTCTATGATAGGAGTAAGGACAGAATGGAATTAGACCAGACTCTCTACACCCTGAAATCCCACCTGAAATTATTTCAGTCTAATCATTATTAGAATGATTCCCCCATTTTAAATGTCAGAAACTGTAACAAATCCTCTTTAGAGGAAAATAACATATACCAGCAGCCTTACTACTTTTTTTTTTCATGTAAAATTTAGGGTATTTAAATAACTACAGATATATCAAGAATCAGGACCAAGAACAGGAAAAAAAAAACAACAGAAAAAAGAGTATATTTCCTGATATATGATTAATATGTTTATGAATATGGGACAAGATATAAAATTTAATCCCACAGCAGTCATCAGTAGGTGGCGGTAATCAAATGGAAGTCATAGAACTACAGGTATAGGTACTGATATTAGGAACTTAGAGGGGTTTGTAGTAGACGGAACCCAGGTGAGTGAAGGATCAGTTTATTAGAAGCAATGACAGTAGGGAATATAACATTTGGAACATAAGAGGAAAAGAGTAGAAAATAGGGAAAAGAATAATGAGACCAAAGGACATGGCGGAAAGAGTGAACACAGTCATCCTGAAGGGGAGGAACTAGTAAGAAGCCAGAATTATTTTTGGAGAGATAATGTCAGAGAATTTTCCAAAAACTGACAAAAGATATCAGCATATCAACACAGAGATTCAAGAGAATCTGAAGACTCAAAGCAGGGTATTTTAGATATTGTATTCAAACTACTGACATCATCTAAAAACAAGAGGAAATTTTAAAGCAGCGCAGACAAAAATGGAATGACATGTTTGAAGTGCTGAGGAAAAAATAGTGAAGCTAAAGCAAAAACATTTTTCAGACAAGCAAAAATGAGAATGAGTCATATAAGCTGATTTCTGTGAAAAGAATCACTAAAGGTAATTGTCCAGGCATAAAGAAAATGACCCCAGGCAAAAGCACAGAAATAATGGAAAGAGTGAAGAATAAGAAAGATGGTGGATATGCCTGTGAACTGAAGTTAATAGCAATTTTGTAGACCAATCATGTTAATCCGTTGTGGGACTTAAAATACATGCGGAATTAAAATACATGACAACAATAATATAGTATGTGAAAAGAATTAAATGGAATTAAAGAGGTTTAAGCTCCATGAAATGTCTGTGAAGAAGTATTGATAAAAGTACTCTTTTATATTAGAACCAGCATATTCAGAATGTGTGCTTTAATATCTGCTGCTGCTGCTGCTAAGTTGCTTCAGTCGTGTCCGACTCTGTGTGACCCCATAGACGGCAGCCCACCAGGCTCCCCCGTCCCTGGGATTCTCCAGGCAAGAACACTGGAGTGGGTTGCCATTTCTTTCTCCAATGCAGGAAAGTGAAAAGTGAAAGTGAAGTCGCTCAGTCGTGTCCGACTTTTAGCGATCCCATGGACTGCAGCCTTCCAGGCTCCTCCGTCCATGGGATTTTCCAGGCAAGAGTAATAGAGTGGGGTGCCATTGCCTTCTCCGGCTTTAATATCTAGTCACAAGTAAAAAACGGTAAGGTAATGCTGAGCTATCAAACTACAGATAGGAGAACTGGATGAATATTAAGTGTCTCATTAATCAAAATAAAGTAGAAAAGAGAGAAGAGGAGACATACTATCATTGAGACAAATTGAATAGATTTGAAAATGGCATATGCAAACACAGATATTTCAGTAGTTATATAAAATAAATAATTAATTATTTTTGTGGCTTGCTTAAGAAATGTGTCTAGCCCAAGATTGTGAAGATATCATACCACACATTTTTTTTCTTTAGCTTTCATATTTAAGCCTAAGATCTATTTTGAACAGAATTGTTTCAGGCAAGGGCCAAAATTTATATATATTTTCCATAAATATAGCCAGTTGACCCAGTACCATTGAAAGATAAATATTTTCACACTGAATTTCTATATGCTCAATTGAGTTATGACATAATAATATACATATATATGTGCACATAAGTATGTACTTTATGTCACATGAGACTTCAGTACAGTAGATAATGTATTATCTTTTCAGTAAATGGTGCTGCAGCATTGAGTATGAGGGAACACGTGAATCTTGACCTCTCAAAACACACCAAAATAATCTTGACTGTCAGTCTAATTTTGAAAGAGAAAACTACGGTGCTTAAAGGAAAACACACAAGGATATCTTCATGACCTTGGATTAGGAAAATATTTTTTAAACAGGAAAGAAAACCTTATAATATAAAGAAAAATATGATTTACTAAGATTACATTAAAATTGAGAATTTCTTTTCTTCAACAGTCATTATTTTAAAAACTGTAAAGGTGAAATCTAGAGGGGAAGAAGTTATTTTCAATACACACTTTCAATAAGGGACTCATGCCCAGAAAAATATAAATAAATCCTACAAATCAATAAGAAAAATTCCATCAACCTAGTAGAAAATGTACAAATGATTTAGAAATCTCAAAGAGGGTAACCACATAGCCAATAAGCATATGAAAAATTACCAACACCACCGCTTATCCAGAGAATGCAATTTAAAACTATAATAAATTATTGCTATGTACCCATCAGAAGACTGGTATTTTAAAAGACTAACAATATCAAGTGGTGCTGTTGGGGCAACTGGTTAGTCATCCAGTACTGTTAGGAGTGTAGATTGGCACCCTGGAGACCAGCTCGACATGAAATACTATACCTGAATACGTGCACAACCTAAGAGCCACATTTCCACTCCAAAGATACATTCATCAGAAATGCATACAGTGCAAACTATTATATATAGGATGAGACAACAACAAGGTCCTATTGTATAGCACAGGGAACTACATTCAGTATCCTGTGATAAGCCATCATGGAAAAGAATATTAAAAAGTAAATATATATACATGTATATAACTGAATCACTTTGTTGTGCTGGATAAATTAACTCAACATTGTAAATCCAACTATGCTTCAATAAAGTTTAAAAACAAAGGGAAATGCATACAAATGTGCATAAGAAAGTATGTAAAATAATATATATAGCAGAGGAATTCCCAAGAGCTCAAAAACTGAAAATAAACATCCGTCAATATTAGCACAGAGAAATAAATGACAATATACATATAAAACGGAACACCATACAATGAAAAAGAACAAACTACTGCTACATACAGAAACTTGAATGAATCGTGTAGCTAATATTGAGCTAAAGGAATCAGACTGAAAAAATGCATATTACATGTCTACCTAGCAATGGCACCCCACTCCAGTACTCTTGCCTGGAAAATCCCATGGACGGAGGAGCCTGGTAGGCTGCAGTCCATGGGGTCGCTAAGAGTCAGACATGACTGAGCGACTTCACTTTCACTTTTCACTTTCCTGCATTGGAGAAGGAAATGGCAACCCACTCCAGTATTCTTGCCTGGAGAATCCCATGGACGGAGGAGCCTGGTGGGCTGCTGTCTATGGGGTCGCACAGAGTCGAACACGACTGAAGCGACTTAGCATAGCATAGCATAGTTAAACTGAAAAAAAAAAAAAATAAGCAAAACTGATTTATGGTGATGAGAATGAGAATAAGTATTACCTTTGGAGGGGGAGTGGCAGGGACAATTTCTGGGCTAGTCACAATTTAAATTTTTTTGATGATTAATGAATGCATCTACTTTGTAAAATTCAGGTTGTATATTTAATAGTATGCATATGTTTCTTTATGCATAGCATGTTCAACAAAAAGCTGACTTAAAAATCATTTTAGAAATTCAAATAAAATAGAATACTTTGTATTTAGATCTTTAAGCAGTAAGGAAACAGAAAACTGTTAAGGAGGTATTCATTTTCCAGACTAATCCTATACCCTGTGGTGAAGGTGAAGGCCCCTTTCCCAAAGACATAAGGAACCTGATTATGCAACTCAGAAGAACATTATCTTTTGAAGCAACAGACATCAATGCCAGAGCAGGATTCAGAATTTAGATTTTTATTTCATTTTGAAGAATGCAGTAAAGGAAAATCTGAAATAAGAAATCAGTCCTGGTCAGCTCCAACCTGTGTGCACCCTCCAGGGACAGAGTCCAGGCTCTCACCTATTTGATGTCATTTTCCACGCAACCAGGATGATCAGGCACCTCAAACTTGGCTGAGTGATGTGGGAACAAATTGGGGAATCTGGTTCTAAGATGTGTAAAGTCTGCCTTCTGGGCACAAAAAAGGGAAAAAAAAATAACAAGTCAGTTCATTCCACTTGAATGGGCAAAGCTGCAAGAGCAAGGATGAATCCACTGCCTGCAGCTGTCAGAATCGGCCCCTTGATTTTCTTGTCTCCTATCGCAGAGCACAAAGCCTTAAGGACTGTCCCCATATAAGGAGGCCCCAGAGAGCTCACATTTGATTGTGAGATTCTGTGCTCATGAATCACAAGCTCTCCTTACAGAAACAGCATCAAGTTCTCTTAATCTCTGGATTATATATGTAGGCAGAGCTCAGGCATGTGATAAACAATGTGAAATACAGAAAATCTGAAAGTCTTATAGAACCTGGGGAGCATTGAGACTTGAAAAAAAGATCCCATTTGTAAGTGCTTGCATGGATTGTCTCATCTAGATCCTGCAGTGGGTAAGTAAAGATTACTGTTATCATTTTATAGATGGTGCAGTGGAAGCACAGAAAGGCAAAGTAACTCACCTAAGATCACACAGCCAGCTATAGTACTGCAGCCAGGAGTCAAATCCAGGACCTATGGTATCCTGCCTTTTATCACTTGTCTGTAGTGGAAACAACCATTTTTCTGGCAAAGAACTTACTGTGGTTCCCAAGCCTTCCTAGAAACGCTTGGCTGGGGCAGGTAGTAACAAGGATCAAGCAGTAGAAAGAATAGGCCTAATTATCTATGTCCAAGCCCAAGCTGGGCTATGGCTGCTGCTATATTCTCTCTTTTTTTTTTTTTTCCACCCATCTTTTTTTTTTAATTGAGGGATAATTGCTTTACAGAATTTTGTTATTTTCTGTCAAATCTCAAAATGAATCAGCCATAGATATACATATTTACCCTCCCTTTTGAACCTCCTCCCAGTCCCCCCATCCTACTCATCAGTATGTAAACCAAGATTTCCTCCTGGATTTTCTGAGAATATCCATGGCTCTTGAGATCAGCTTCTTGGAAACCATTTCAGCAATGAGAGAAGCCAAATCTTCTCTTGGGTGTCCTCCTCTTTGCAAAACTATGCCTTTATTGAATGACTACATTATTTCTAGCACTGTTTTATCCCTCTAAAAAATGTTGGAAAACATATTTTTTCCAACAAAAATATGAATGCAGTATATGAGGACTTTAACATCTATGTATACCAAACTTCTCCAGAGTCTTGAGTATGAATTTGGCTATAATATTGCTTCAGTTCGGTTCAGTCGCTCAGTCGTGTCCGACTCTTTGCGACCCCATGAATCGCAGCACGCCACGCCTCCCTGTCCATCACCAACTCCTGGAGTTCACTCAGACTCAGGTCCATCGAGTCAGTGATGCCATCCAGCCATCTCATCCTCTGTCGTCCCCTTCTCCTCCTGCCCCCAATCCCTCCCAGCATCAGAGTCTTTCCCAATGAGTCAACTCTTTGCATGAGGTGGCCAAAGTACTGGAGTTTCAGTTTTAGCATCATTCCTTCCAAAGAAATCCCAGGGCTGATCTCCTTCAGAATGGACTGGTTGGATCTCCTTGCAGTCCAAGGGACTCTCAAGAGTCTTCTCCAACACCACAGTTCAAAAGCATCAATTCTTCAGCGCTCAGCCTTCTTCACAGTCCAACTCTTGCATCCGTACATGACCACAGGAAAAACCATAACCTTGACTAGACGGACCTTTGTTGGCAAAGTAATGTCTCTGCTTTTGAATATGATATCTAGGTTGGTCATAACTTTCCTTCCAAGGAGTAATATTGCTTAATTAAATTTAAAACAAACAAACAAACAAAAAAAACCCTTATGTATGCCACTGGTAATACGTGTGTTCTCTACATCCTCATCAAAATTTCTGAATTCACTTCTCATTTCAATTTGTTCCTAAATTTACTTTGAGTAGAGTGTCTGAAATGCTCTCATATCTAGGACCAGTTCTTTATAACAGTGGGGATATTAATGCCATGCTTCTGATGCCTCTAAAGCGGCAAGTCCTCCAGGTGCCACAAAAGGTCCCAGCTACATGTTGATATGACACTGTAGTGTGATTACTGAGATGTGGGCAGATTTCCAAGCCAGGATAATATTTTGTCGTTTGGACACCAAGGATCATGCTTCTGCGTCTCATGGTTTATTCCTGGTTCAACTTTCTTCTCCAAGTTTGTCTCATGTCTGTGGGGCTAGGTTAGGTTAAGGACTGATGCTACCCCCTCCACCTTTGTCCTCAGCTGTGTGTGTGTGTGTGTGTGTGTGTGTGTGTGTGTGCTTAGTCGCTGTTGTGTCTCTTTGTGACCCTATGAACTGTAGCCCCCCAGGCTCCTCTGTCCATGGGATTCTCCAGGCAAGAATACAGGAGTGGGTTGCCATGCCCTCCTCTAGGGGATCTTCTCAACCCAGGGATCAAACCTACCCTATCTTTGTCCTCAGTTACTTACATATAACCCCCTCCACACAACACACACACACATAAGCTATGTCCGCTTTGTGTATCAACTAAAGCACTAGAGACCTGAGGAGTCAACTGTTCCACCAATGGAACATTGTGTTCCACACAGTGTACATTGTGTGTACAACACAATGTACGTGTGTTTATTTGTTCTTCATTTTATGAGTTCCAACCTTGTAGGAACTCAAACCCGTCAAATACTTTTCATTTATGAGTAGACATGTTTCAGCTTGTGGAACTACATGTTTTGGGCTAACTAGGATCTCTGCTGTATCAAGTTTTAAGTATAAATTTAAACATACAATACAGAAAGTACTAAGTAGTTTGTATTTATTCAAAACAAAAATTAATTTATTGGATACATTATAATAAAATCTGTATTGCTGCTACTGCTACTGCTGCTGCTAAGTAACTTCAGTCGTGTCCAACTCTGTGCGACACCATAGACGGCAGCCCACCAGGGTCCGCCATCCCTGGGATTCTCCAAGCAAGAACACTGGAGTGGGTTGCCATTTCCTTCTCCATTGCATGAAAGTGAAAAGTGAAAGTGAAGTTGCACAGTAAGTGTCCAACTCTTACCGACCCCATGGACTGCAGCCTACCAGGCTCCTCTGTCTATGGGATTTTCCAGGCAAGAGTACTGGAGTGGGTTGCCATTGCCTTCTCCGAAAATCTGTATTAGATCATTATAAATATCTATATACTAATACATAATAGCACCCTTCTCTTTTCTGACATCTCCAAATAAATGATCAATATTATTAAGACATGAATCATGTCCTGCCTGGTTGTAACTCTGCTTACCATGTCTGCAATATTGGTAGGAACTCAATAAATGTGTGTTGATTTGAATAGACTTCCTCCAGGAGAGTAGAGATAAAGCCTAAACTTGAAAAGGCTCTTAAGATTCGAATAAAACCCTAAACATGTTAGTCTTTATCTGAAATCTAAAGCCCTTCCTTTATTCTGTATTAGTGCATGTCCTAATTCTAATATAAGAATATCAATGAAAACCTTGCTAAAACCAGAGCAAAAAAGAGAACTTCTTATTGACTGTAGATAATCAAAGGTACACTGATGCTTATAGCTCTGTGTACAATAGTTGGGACCTGAGCCAAAATTTTTCCAATTTGAGAAATGCAAGAAATGTGATCGCTTTTCATTAATGGTATGTGATGCTACCCCCCCCACCTCCCACACACACACATACGTCTAGGTGACACAATGACTCCATATACAAACCCTTCAAAACCATACAGCTTGGTTACTCAGAGAACCACAGAGTTCTGGTAACGCTGATGAAAAGCCCCCTTGTCAGGAACCCCATCTCTGCTGCTGTGAGGGTTCTCTCCAAATATATGAGAATAAAAGAATCTTCATTGGAAGCAACAGGCGAAGGAGCCAGTCTTGCTTCCATCCCAGACCTACTCATTGTGGAGGATCCAGGAACACACACGTGTGAACACCCACACTCACACTGCAATGTGCATTTATGCATCATTGTTTCTTAAGGACAAAGAACAATGATCCAGGAACAACCAAGAGAGGAGAGGAAGAATCCATGAAGCTGTGTTTAAGAAGCTTAACATTTTGCATTTTGTAATGGCTCCTGAATTTTAGGAAGCTGATCAAAAGTGTTCTGCAGAGAGACCCCAGCAGCATCCAATGAGTGGTAGCATCTGTCTGGAGACTTGCTTAAGATGGATATCCCCTGGACCACTAATGAGCACCTAATGAGTCTATGGACTTTCAATGTGATAACCCGGCTTTCTAGGGAAATCCAATGTGACAACCTGAAGGCACAGGATGAATGGTGAAGGCCCTAATCAGTCTTAAGAACTCAACAAAAGTGATTTGGAAGGCAGTCATTTGAGAGGACTGCTAGGCGGAAGTAGTGTCTGCATGTTACGGGAGATAATTAAATCTGTTTTAAACAGCTGTAAGAATAAAGAGATGCAATTCACTGCATAATTTAAGACTTTTAAATTAAATCTGAGGCAGGGGACTAAAATTAAAAACTTTGATCCGTATCTCATTGTTTTAATACTTCAATTTACATACAAAGACTGGAACTTAATAAGGAAAATTCATGATTATAACTTCTTCTGTGAGATTTAACTTGGAAATGTGAAGGCTGTGTCCTCATTAAATGGATTTCAATGAGCTGTAATTTCACATACATTGAAAGACTTACAGCCACATAAAAGTAACCACAGTGTAATAACACCTCATAAATTTTGCAGAATGCTGCCCACCATCAGATGGTAGAAAAGATGACTTTTGATAATTGTGTGTGTGTGTGTGTATGAAAGAGAGAGAGAGAGAGAGAGAGAAACTCATCTGTTGAATTGATAAAGGGAGCTGACCTACTTTTTCATTTGGAGAAAGAGTTGGCATGAAGAGTTCTCAGGAAGTGTTAAGTCCAGGCAGGTATGCATCACTTTTCTAGGCCAGCCCCGATCTGACTCAGAAGATTCAGCTGTTTTCTTCTTCCACACAAAGGAATGGAAGCTGATTTCAATGAGCCATGGAGATTTAAGAGGCTTTCTCATGTATTATTCCTTACTCCATGCAGCTTTATTCTCTTTGACTCTAAGCAAGGTAATTGAGCCACTTTATTTCTTCTCCCTTGTTGCTTTGGGTTAAATAGGAAAGAAAGAAATGAGGCAGGCAATATAGATTGTCTTTAGCCTGAGGCCTGATGCCTGAAGTTCAGATTGAATTCAGGTTAGCAGCTCTAAGGTCCCGCTTTTCTCTTCCCTCAGTACCGGTTCCACAGGCATTGGTGTATTTCTATCCTTTAGGGTTTCAGAGAATAGGTGTTTGCAAAGCACTTCAGTCTGCCTTGACAAGCAAAGAGAGATACTTGGTTCATTACTGAGAGTTTCGGTACAGTGAGCATCCAAGGGCCGGAGTCATAAAATCGTCTTCAGTTTGGATTTTCAATCTTTCAACCTGGCTGCTTCAGGCCCTCCACACAGGGGCCCACCACCCCTTGAATCAGGGCTGAAGCCACGCAATTCTTGCCCAAGTGCATAACTTCCTCAGATTTCTGGCTTTACACTCCGTCATTCATTATTCCATGACTCTCTGTCTTACCAGCCCACTCCTCTGCGTAATCCACCATTCACCTATAGTGGAAAATCTCCATCGCAGCACTTGGATAGTTCTGCTTCTTCACCTAAGAGTGGAGATTATTTCAGCAGCCTGAAGAGATGTTGGAACATTGTGGATGTCCAATAACGCCAACTGAAAGCATAGTATTATTAAAATGGCAGGATACCCAGTCTAGAAATGACAACTAGAATCATCACCATTCTGCTCATCTTTAATTTATAGGTAAAGGAATTGAGGTCCAATTGTAAAATGCATTTCAGAGGACAGTTAACTATGTCTTCTAACTTCCAGGTCACCACCTACCTTCTGTAGGGCACTTCTTCCACATATAATACACCTGTAGACCTCTGTAAAATCACTGAAATCTCATCAACCTAATAACTTGGGAAAGTGATGAAGTGACATCTGGGGCAAGAAATCATATATCCATTTTATAGGCAGGATCCCATGACTCAAGTCTACCAAGTGATAGCTAAATATAGAAGTTCTGAAAGCTATTTAAAAATGTTAACAGCATAGCATAAAACAGTGTAATAATTCCAGTGCCACCATTGTGGTGGTGGTGGTGGTTGTGTGTGTGTGTGTGTGTGTGTGTGCACACGTGTGTGCAATATCATTGGTTAATATGGTACTCACCAGTGTAAAAATGTAATCTCTGGGTGGCATGATTATGAGCGATTTGAACTTTCTTCCAAATTTCATCCTCGTTCCACAGTTTTCTCAAAGAATTCATCATGGCTTTTCTCTTGGTTCTTTCTTCTAATAAGATTAACATATTTTATCATATTTTAAAACTAGAGAAGAAATATAGGTTTATTCCTAAAGGAATCTTCCTACTTTTCTTTCTTTAAAATGAAATTGTTCTTATGACATACCCGAATGTTTACTTTTAGAGTGATTTTTTTAAAATCATTCAAAACCACTTACACAATGTACATTATTGAGCAGCCCCAGAGTTTCCCTGCCAAAGCCTGCTGGGGTGATTCCTGAGGCCACAATGCAGTGGCGGCAAACAGTATATCAGTGCCCTTTACCACCTGAAAAAGGCTCAAAAGCACGATGGCCCAAAGTTCTGATGGCTCTACACCACAATATCTGGGTGGAGTAAGGGGGCCTCTGTTTATAGTCATTCATCTACTTATACAAGCCAAATGTTGACTTCCAGTATTCTGTTCTATTCAGACAAGCACAGAAGACATAAAAAGGAAATTTGGAAATTTGCTGTTCATTTAGACACATGGTGCTACAGTTTATTTGTAAGTGAGAAGGTAAACCATTTTGTGATGTTATAATGGAAAGTTCTTAGTCTGAGCATTAGATCCAGAAGTATCTGGATATTTAGTTAGGCAAGCTCCGAGAATCATAGTCCTCAAAGAAGGGTCTAGCCATTTGTATTTCGTCAGAAAAAAGGTGAAGTGCTCATCCAGTCAGATTATTTGGTGGATCCAGAATCCTGTCTCTCTGGTATCACTGGCTTTGTCAGACCCAAATTTTTTTCTGGTGAAATCATAAAACCCCATGGACCACCCTCCATACTGTTGTGAATGTTCTCCCTTAAGGTCAAAGGATCCAAATTCACTGTTGCCTTTACTCTCAGAGAAGCCCAAGGGTCTGCACATTTGGAGAGGTGCCTGTGCTGTTATTGAAAAGCATCTCTGAATAGGCAAGGGGAGGAGGATTATTCTATATTTTGCAATTGTGCCAATACCTAGATATCTTGGAATTATGTATAAAGCTTGGCTTTGAAATTAAAAAGAAGCCCATAGGGCAGGCTTCAAACCAGACCACCAGAAAACACTGTCCCAGCTCATCTGGTGAGGCAGCCTCAGCTTTCAGTAATAGTAATACCTCTTGGAAGAGTTGCCAGAGAGGACCAAGAACTAGGAACAGAAGATAGAGCATGTGCAACTGCTTCTTATCATAGACTGGTATTGTCCTGTGCCAGGGCTCTGCTGACTGTTATACAATGGCAGGTCCCACACAGTTTCAGCCCCTGATTCCTGTTTACAGTCATCTCATTCTTTGTCAAGCACTCATATTACCATGAGTCTTTACAAATGTATTTTGTAGTTTCCATGGTATTCCAGTGTATTATATTGGTATCTACTTACATCCCTTTTTAATGTAGAATTTGATCTGTGCTGGCATTCCTCTAAAGAGTTTTCATTACTGAAGCCTACAATCACTGTTGGGTCTTACCTGTCAGTCAATGCGTTCTTCAGTGTCCATCTGGCAATGAGCACACTGAGTATCTATCTTGCGTGAAAAAGAAGTTCACAGAACTCCTTAAGTTAACTTCTTCTTGAGTTAAGAAGAGCTTGGTGACTCTAGACGAATTGTAACAGTCTTTCAGGCCTGAGTCTTAATAGGGTTGAAGATTCAATGCGAAACTACACAGAGAACAGTCGTTACTATTTCTAGAACAGAAAACTTTTGAGAAATGTGCTCTCTCTTTTCCCTTAGTGACCATCAGGGGGTATTCTAGAACACTCTTAACTTGCACAATTCATGTAAGAAGTCCCATGCCAGAGTTCATTTTTATTGAATAAGCACAAGGGGAATAGCACTTCTCTCCATGAACTCCTTTACACCAGCTGACAAAATCTCTTCTTTGGAGACCAGAGCAGCATTATACCACAGTTTTCTCCTTTTTGTTTCCTGCTGAGACCTTGCCAATCTGAATCTAAAGTTGCGAACCTGTCTCATACCCTGGAGTAAGATATGCAAGGCAAAGGCAGATTATTTTTTATTTTCTAATTTATTTTATTGAAATATACTTAATTTGTAGTGTTGGTTAATTTCTGCTGTACAGCAAAGGAATTTACTTATATATGTATATTCTTTTTCATAAGGCTTTATCACAAGATACTGAATCTAGTTCCCTGTGCTATACAGAAGCACCGTATTGTTTATGCATTCTATATACAATAGTTTGCATCTGCTAATCCCAAACTCCCAATCCATGCCTCCCCCGTCCCATGCGCTTGGCCAACACAAGTCTGTTCTCTGTGTCTGTGAGTCTATTTTCTGTTTCATGGATAAGTTTGCTTGTGTCATATTTTAGACTGCACATAGAAATGGTATCCTATGGTATCTGTCTTTCTCTCTCTAACTCGTTCCCTTAGTATGATAATCTCTAGCTCCATCCACGTTGCTGCCAATGGCATTATTCCATTCCTTTTTATAGATATTCCGCCCTGTGTCTGCACCGCATCTTCTGTATCCCTTCATCTGTTGATGGACATTTAGGGTGTTTCCATGTCTTGGCTATTGAGAATAGTGGTGCTCTGAATGTAGGGATGCATGTATCTTTTTGAATTATAGCTTCATCCAGATACATGCCTAGGAGTGGGATTGCTGGATCTTATGGTAATTCTATTTTTAGTTTTTTGAAGAACCACTATACTGTTTTCCCATAGTGGCTGCACCAATTTCCATTCCCAAAAGGTATATTAGTTTTAGTTCACACCTCCCACCCTGTCCAAATACCTTTAGTCATAAGAAGAAAAGGCTGAAATGTCTGATTTTTTGCTTCTGGCATTTAATGTTACCTAGTGATAATGTTGTTCAAATATTGTGATCAAAAGAACATTAAAATAACAACAGAAACCTAAGACCAGAGTTGGCTGTATCCCAGCATCAGTGCCTGTGTTACCTCCGGGTTATTTCCTTGTACTCAGTCAATGTTTAAATGTTAACAGTAACAGTACGGTTAGGGTGTTGTGTTTTGTGCTGTTTCTTGTGTCATGGCCTACTCCACCTCTCCTTTTAAATTTGGTGAAGTATTTGTTTCCCCTCCTTTACTCCTCGCTTTTAATCCTGCTGATCTTCCTCTGCCCCTCATGTCATTTCACCCCTGGGGTAGTCAGTGTTAACAGACTGGGCTATTTTAATGACCACATTTATGCTCATGCAAACATATACAGACATACATACTTACAGGACATATAATGTGTTGTCTTATGCATCTGAAAAAACAGGTTATTCCATAGGTGATTGACTTCAATGCAGTTTTTGCTGCATAAACTTTAAGGCCCCTTCCAAGACTGAATTTCAGTAAAGCCTTTGTCAGGCCTGTCCTTGAGCTTTGCAAGGACCAGCCTCTGACAAACGAGTCCAGTTTCTATCTGCAGTGGCTCCCTAATGACTTCTGGAGCTCTTGGAGTCTCATTTCTGCACCAAGGCTGTCAGTGTTGAGTTACTGTAGCATTTGTTTTCCCATTTTTCTCTAAAGCCCTGTTACAGGAACTGATAAGTTCACACACCTTTCATTCCTCAGGTTAATCTTGGCCTCATTGCGGCCATTTGATCTATTTGCTTTTCTATTACAGAAGTCAGCGCTGCCCTTGGAGAATCCCCATATGGATTTCATGTGGCTTTTGGTCCTTTCTTGGGAACTTCTTTTGGCTTAGTATTCTCAGTTATATGTCTATATTAGGGCACAGGACCAAACGCATTATGTCTAAAGAAATTTATTTGACAGTGTAGATATTTTCCAGCCTATGTTGTATTTCAGGAATGTTGACTTGTCATTTATGAGATCGAATACCTAATAAGTACCTCTCAGTGATACACAAGATTTTCCTGATCAGTAACTCAGTTCAATTCAGTCTCCCAGTTGTGGCCAAATCTAAGCAACCACATGGACTGCAGCATGCCAGGCTTCCCTGTCCATCACCAACTCCCGGAGCTTGCTCAAACTTACGTTTATCGAGTCGGTGATGCCATCCAACCATCTCATCCTCTGTTGTTCCCTTCTCCTCCTACCTTCAATCTTTCCCAGCATAAGGGTCGTTTCTAATGAGTCAGTTCTTCATATCAGGCAGCCAAAGTATTGGAGCTTCAGCTTCAGCATCAGTCCTTCCAATGAATATTCAGGACTGATTTCCTTTAGGATTGACTGGTTGGACCTCCTTGCTGTCCAAGGGACTCTCAAGAGTCTTCTCCAACATCACAGTTCAAAAGATTCAATTCTCTGGAGCTCAGTTTTCTTTATGGTCCAACTCTCACATCCATACATGACTACTGGAAAAACCATAGCTTTGACTAGATGGACGTTTGTCAGAAAAGTAATGTCTCTGCTTTTCAATATGCTGTCTAGGTTGGTCATAGCTTTTCTTCAAAGGAGCAAGCATCTTTTAATTTCATAACTGCAGTCACCATATGCAGTGATTTTGGAGCCCAAGAAAATAAAATCTCTCACTGTTTCCATTGTTTCCCCATCTATTAGCCATGAAGTGATGGGACCGGATGCCATGATCTTCATTTTTTGAATGTTGAGTTTTAAGACAGCTTTTTCACTCTCCTCTTCACATTCATCAAGAAGATCTTTAGTTCCTCTTTGCTTTCTGCCATAAAGGTGGTGCAATCTGCATATCTGAGGTTACTGATATTATTCTCTGCAAACTTGATTCCAGCTTGTACATCATCCAGTCTGGCATTTCACATGATGTACTCTGCCTATAAGTTAAATAAGCAGAGTGGCAATATACAGCCCTGATGTACTCCTTTCTCAATTTGAAACCAGTCCATTGTTCCATGTCCAATTCTAACTGTTGCTTCTTGACTGCATACAGATTTATCACGAGTCAGGTAAGGTGCTGTGGTATTCCTATCTCTTTAAGAATGTCCCAGAGTTTGTTGGGATCCACACAGTCAAAGGCTTTGGTATAGTCAATGAAGCAGAAGTAGATAATTTTCTGGAATTCTCTTCCTTTTTTCTATGATCCAATGTCTGTTCAACATTCAGAAAACTAAGATCATGGCATCCGGTCCCATCACTTCATGGCAAATAGATGGAAAACAGTGGAAACAGTGGCAGGCTTTATTTTGGGGGCTCCAAATCACTGCAGATGGTGACTGCAGCCATGAAATTAAAAGACGCTTATTCCTTAGAAGAAAAGTTATGACCAACCTAGACAGCATGTTAAAAAGCAGAGACATCACTTTGCCAACAAAGGTCTGTCTAGTCAAAGCTATAGTTTTTCCAGTAGTCATGTATGGATGTGAGAGTTGGACTATAAAGAAAGCTGAGCACCGAGGAATTGATGCTTTTGAACTGTGGTGCTGGAAAACACTCTTGAGAGTCCCTTGGACTGCAAGGAGATCCAACCAGTCTATCCTAAAGGAAATCAATTCTGAATATTCATTAGAAGGACTGATGTTTAAGCTGAAACTCCAATACTTTGGCCACCTGATGTGAAGAGCTAACTCATTGGAAAAGACCATGTTGCTGGGAAAGATTGAAGGTGGGAGAAGAAGGGGACAACAGAGGATTAAATAGTTGGATGGCATCACTGATACAATGGGCATGAGTTTGAGTAAACTCTAGGAGTTGGTGATGGGCAGGGAGGCCAGTAGGCTGCAGTCCATAGGGTTGCAAAGAGTCGCACACAACTGATTGACTGAACTGAACTGAATGTATGTTGGCAATTTGCTGTCTGGTTTCTCTGCCTTTTCTAAATCTAGCTTGAACATCTGGAAGTTCATGGTTCATGTCCTGTTGAAGCCTTGCTTGAAGAATTTTGAGCATTACTTTCCTAGTGTGTGAAATGAGTGCAATTGTACATAGTTTGAACATTTTTTGGCATTGCCTTTCTTTGGGATTGGAATGAAAACTGACCTTTCCAGTCCTGTGGCCACTGCTGAGTGTTCCCAATTTTCTGACATATTGAGTGCAGCACTTTCACAGCATCATCTTTTAGGATCTGAAATAGCTCAACTGGAATTCCATTACCTCCACTAGCTTTGTTTATGGTGATGCTGCCTAAGGCCCACTTCACTTCACAATCCAGGATATCTGGCTCCAGATGAGTGATCATACCATCATAGTTATCTGGGTCAGGAAGATCCTTTTCGTATAAAGTTCTTCTGTGTATTCTTGCCACCTCTTCTTAATATCTTCTGCTTCTATAAGGTCCATATGTTTTCTGTCCTTTATTTGTCCGTCTTTTCATGAAATGTTGACCTGGTATCTCTAATTTTCTAGTCTTCATCATTCTATTGTTTTCCTCTCTTTCTTTGCACTTATCACTTAGGAAGGCTTTCTTATCCCTCCTTGCAGTTCTTTGGAACTCTGCATTCAGATGGATATATCCTTCCTTTTCTTCTTTGCCTTTCACTTCTCTTCTTTTCTCAGTTATTTGTAAGGCCTCCTCAGACAACCATTTTTGTCTTTTTGCATTTCTTTTTCTTGGGGATGGTTTTGATCACTGCCTCCTGTACAATGTCATGAACCTCCATCCATAGTTTTTCAGGCACTCAGTCTATCAGATCGAGTCTTGTGAATCTATTTGTCACTTCCACTGTATAATCATAAGGGATTTGATTTAGATCATACTTTAATGATCTAGTGGTTTTCCCTACTTTCTTCAGTTTAAATCCTAATTTTGCAATAAGGAGTTCATGATCTGCACCACAGTCAGCTCCCTGTCTTGTTTTTGCTGACTGTATAGAGCTTCTCCATCTTCAGCTGCAAAGAATGTAATCAATCTGATTTCAGTGTTGACCATTTGGTGACATCCGTGTATAGAGTCGTCTCTTGTGTTGTTGGAAGAGGGTGTTTGCTATGACCAGTGTGTTCTCTTGGCAAAACTCTGTTAGCCTTTGCCCTGCTTCATTTTGTACTCCAAGGGCAAACCTGCCTGTTACTCCAGGTATCTCTCAATTACCTACTTTTGCATTCCAGTCCCTTATGATGAAAATGATATCTTGTTTTGGTATTAATTCTAGAAGATCTTGTAGGTCCTATAGAACCATTCAACTTCAACTTCTTTGGCATTATCAGATGGGGCATAGGCTTGGATTACTGTGATACTGAATGGTTTGCCTTAGACACAAACAGATCATTCTGACATTTTTGAGATTACACCCAAGTACTGCATTTTTGACTCTTTGGTTGGCTATGAGGGCTACTCCATTTCTTTTAAGGGATTCTTGCCCACAGTAGTAGTAGATATAATGGTCATCTGAGTTAAATTCACCCATTCCAGTCCATTTTAGTTCACTGATTCCTAAAATGTTGATGTTTACTCTTACCATCACCTGTTTGACCACTTCCAATCTACCTGGATTCATGGACCTTGATTTATGGGCTTCCCTCTCAGTTGGTAAAGAATCCACCTGCAATGCAGGAGAGCCCGGTTTGGTTCCTGGGCTGGGAAGATCCACTGGAGAAGGGATAGGCTACCCACTCCAGTATTCTGGCCTGGAAAATACCATGGACTGTATAGTCCATGGGGTTCCAAAGAGTTGGACGTGAATGAGCGAGTTTTACATGGACCTAACATTCCAGGTTTCTATGCAATATTGTTCTTTATATCATTGGACTTTACTTCCATCACCAGTCACGTCCACAACTGGGTGTTGTTTTTGCTTTGGCTCTGTCTCTTCATTCTTTCTGAAGTTATTTCTCTACTCTTCTCCAGTAGCATATTGGGCACCTACTGACCTGGGAAGTTCATCTTTCAGTGTCCTATCTTTTTTCCTTGTTATATAATTCATGGGGTTCTTAAGGCAAGGATACTGAAGTGATTTGCTATTGCCTTCTCCAGTGGACCACATTTTGTCAGAACTCTCCACCATGACCCACCCGTCTTGGGTGACCCTACATGGCATGGCTCATAATTTCATTGAGCTGGACAAGGCTGTAATCCATGTGATCAGTTTGGTTAGTTTTTTGTGCTTGTGGTTTATGAATGCCTATTGTTTCCCACGTTATCTGTCTTCTTTACAGTTTGAACATGATACAGCTTCATCAGAGGGAAGTCATAAGGATGGTGTATGGAGTTCACGACAACCCATCTTTCCACTTATAAGCAAAAATATTGTCAGAGAGGGAAATGGTCAATGCTAGGAATCAAATCTAACAAGAAAAGAAAGTGAAGCTTGCCTTTGTTACCACCTTTCTCTCTCTGAAAGGCATCACAAATAAATTCCAATTAAAGAAACTCCTGAAGGACTGTTTTGCAGAGATAAGTTAAACCACAGGTCTTCTTAGGCCTATTTTGAGCCTCTCACCAGCTGTGGGACTTCTGGCATCTCATTTAACTGGTCCATGCTCCAGTCTCCTGGTGTCACAAATAGAAATAGCATCTGCCCTAGCTGTCTCCCAGAGTCCCAACAGCCAAACAAACAAGTTAGAAATGTACAATGTTCACGTTTTTTTTTTTTTTTCTCTTTTGTAAAATTTCAAAATTTATTGAACAGAAAAGAATCATCTGTGTTAGGTCCTGAGACTGCAGCCAGCCCTTAAGGACACATCTCAGCTCTTTATGCAAGCTACCCTCATATTATCCAGCCACTTGTTTTCCCAGAGAACAAACCTTGACTGAGTGTATTGTGGGACTTTTGTGATTGTGCATCAGTCACTAACCGTGAGTTTAGTTCTTCCATTCCTGACTCTGTTAGCTCACCCTTAGCACTCAGAATCCTAAAGCATACTGGGAAACTTTGACTATGATGCCAAGGTGTGATAGGAATGGCGTCAGCTTGTGCTGTACTACATTCATCTTCAGATGAATTCAGTCACAAGAAAACCTAATGTTCAACAGTCTGAACCAGTGTTTCTCAACCTTTGGTGCAGCCCAGCATTAGCTGGGGACCTTCTCAGGCCACAGCAAGACCGAGCAACCTCCCCAAAGGCCCCAAACCAGGAGGTGGGCTTGGATATGAACTGGGTATCAGATTTTTTTCTTTTAATTTCTATAAGAGGTGTTATTATCAAAGACTGAGATTCACTGATTTCAAAACCAGTAAACTATGGGAATTAATTTTGGCAGGAAGGTGAGTGCAATTTCCTATTGCAACTCATATATCAATCTGCCTATCATCTACCTTGAACTATCCCCTAATTGGCTTCCTGGAATACTCGGGCCTCCTTCCAATGCATTCTCCATATTGTAGCCAGAGTGATCTTTATGAATTAAAAATATTATCCTGTCATCTTCCCTCAAACTCTGACTTCAATCACTTTGAGTTCTTCCCATTGCTCTTAAGAGAAATATTGAAGTCAGAAACTTGGCCCACAAGTCTTGGAATGTCATTGTCTCCCATCCAGTCTAATTTCACATGTTCCTACTGGGTCTGTATCATCAGCTTCCTTTAACTGTACCACCATCTTCTGCCACAGGGCCCTTGCATATCCAGTTCCCTCTGCCCCCCATTGCCTGGACTCCTCACCTCCATATCACCTGCTCATGTCCTTTGTTAGGTTAATTTCTTTTCTTCAGGCCTTCTCAGCTCAAATATCATTCCTTCTGGGTAGCCTTTCTTGAAGTTCTCATTTGGGTCAAATTTTCAACTCTCCACCTCTCCCTACTGAACAAGCTTACTATATAAGCTTACAGCACCATGGATCTCTCTTTCACATCATCCCCTAGAATAACTTTTTATTTGCATAATTGTTGAAGTCTATTTATCTCACTAGCAGTCTCTTTGCTCAAGAAAGTGGGGACCACATCTGTTTTGTTTGGTTGATTATAATTTCTTGGTATAAGTTTCCCCATTTAGGGCCTGACACAAGAAAGACACTTGAAAGTATCTGTCAGCTGGCTGAATGAATGAATGACCAGAAAGCCTATTAAACCAAGGCAGGCATGGCTAATCAAATGGTGACCTAGGACTTAGGCATTCTTTTCTTTGCCCTGTTTCTTGTTCTCTAAAAGGAATTGGTATCCCTGCCTGAGATGGTAATAGCAGCCCAAGAAAGTTAGAGGTTGATGACAGTAAGCCCCAAAGTGATGCAGCTGCAGCTGTGTTAGGTTTCCCAAGCACCCGAGAGCCCCTGAAAGCACGAGATCCAGTGTCTTGACCCAAGTGGGCAAAACAGCAGCAATAGGGGTGAATCGCCTGTCAGACTTGGCCCTTGGATTCTCTTGGTGTGTATTGCAGAGTACTAAGAAGTCTGCACCCACCCACACCAAAGGCCTTGGGGACTTCATGTTTGATTGGGGGAATCCCATGTCTTTATCCACAGGGGCTCTCAGATGTGTGGTAACCTAGTATACTTATATCTATATATCTGTATCTCCATCCTTGTTCAGTTCAGTTCAGTTCAGTCACTCAGTCACGTCTGACTCTCTGCAACTCCATGAACCACAGCACGCCAGGCCTCCCTGTCCATCACCAACTCCCGGAGTTCACCCAAACTCATGTCTATTGAGTCGGTGATGCCATCCAACTATCTCATCCTCTGTCGTCCCCTTCTCCTCCTGCCCTCAATCTTTCCCAGCATCAGGGTCTTTTCAAATGAGTCAGTTCTTCGCATAAAGTGCCCAAAGTATTGGAGTTTCAGCTTCAACATCAGTCCTACCAATGAACACCCAGGACTGATCTCCTTTAGAATTGACTGGTTGGGTCTCCTTGCAGTCCAAGGGACTCTCAAGAGTCTTCTCCAACACCACAGTTCAAAAGCATCAATTCTTTGGTGCTTAGCTTTCTTCACAGTCCAATTCTCACGTCCATACATGACCACTGGAAAAACCATAGCCTTGACTAGATGGACCTTCCATCCTCGTACCTGACCTTATACTCTCAAAGCCTGGCCCCTCTGCTCTAAAGGCAGCCCTATTGGTACACTAACCCAAACGCTGTGTAGCTCCCACCTTTCCCCTGTGATCCAGATAGAGAGCATTGTCAGCAGTGGAGAACCAGGAATGCTATCAGGCTGTCAGACAGTAGACATCCAGGCAGAACTTGGGAGGAGTTTCAAGTAACTGACAAGAGGTCTAAATCCAGATCCACAGGAGAGTGATGAACACCAGACAGAGAGACCAAGGCAAGGTAGACTCCATCTGAGACAGACAGAGCTGTACTTGCCCCAGTCATGTGTGTAGCTGCTCTCTCTCAGCAGATACTGAAGTGGAATCAGCGGAGACACGAACCTCCCTTCTGTCTTCTTGCAATTGGTAACCCTACCTTATGGCCACTCTTATCTCTAGAAAGAACCCTGCAGCTTTCTTTCCCTCTCTGTCCCTCAACCTCTTTCTTTCTCAGAAACCATATTGCTAGTGTCATTCCATAGATAATCTGGTTAACCCTAGCTACTTCTGGTATTTCCCTGAGACACTTATCCCCGCCAAAATGTAGTAGATTTTAATGTGGGTTCTCCCTCCATGCCCATCCTAGGGTTGGCTAGCAACAGCTCTATTGAAAACCCAGAAAACATGGGAGGAAACTGACCAGAAGCAGAATGAGAAACTGGTCAGTCCAGTTTGGTTGTCCAAGTGAAGGACAAGTCAGCAAGCTTGGCTGACATTTGTATTTATTAGCGAAGGGAATTCAGGTAATTTTACAACCTCTGGGCTTGTGGTTATCTGTTTTGGAATTTTGAATGGAGTTTCTTTTTTCCCACCCTAGGGGAGAATCTGTGCCCATGTACTTACAGAGGGTTAGCTGCCGTGTACACCCTTACACAATGCTTGGCTGGGCACAGATCAGAAGAGTAGGTCGCATAGATTCAGAGGATTTGAACTGCTTTTCCTTTCCCTGTGAATTAATCTTTTAAATGTCGACATTTTAAACTTGCCCTTTTCAAAAAATATGATACCATATGAACCTTACTTAATCGAAAATACATTTCCAGTTCAAAGGTTTTTTATTTTCTTCCCCCACTCTGCCCCAAATGGAGAAAGCTAACAAAACAGATGCACGCGCACACACACACACACACGCACACACACACACCTTGTTAAAGGATGAGTTATCTGTGAGGGATGCTGGGTGTTGTCAGTTTTTCTAAGAAACTTTGTTCTTTAAGAATCTCAACTAATTTCACAAGCTATTTTTTTTTAGCAGGTCTAGGATTTTATAAAGCAGAGTTTATCTTCTCCTGCCTACTTGTGGGAAATTTAGAATCATATGACTTCAGTCAAGCTTTCAAAGGGATATAGCAGATCATTCATAGCTGCATTGTTTTACAGTCATTCATTTTGGTATCAAATTGTACAGGTTACTGATGACTCACATGTCTTCTATAATAACTCTTTGAGTTAAGATAGGAAGATACTAATATGCCCATTTCACAGGTTAGATAACTGAGACCAAAGGAGACTGCTTGACATATATGAGTCATCCAGCTGGTTAATGAAATGACAGGATTTGAGCCCAGAGGAGCTGTCAATGCTTAACCCACCTGTAGTGAATGAAATGCAAGTCCAAGGAGATGGGTTCAAGTCCCAAGACTGTGCAGTAACCTTGAACAAATGGTTAAACCTTCTTTCACTTCAGCTTCCTCATCTGTAGAGTGGACAAACATTGCCTGCTTTTTTCTCCAGACTGAGATTCCATAAAGTATAAAGTGAGATCATTTTGATAGTAGAAAACACTGAAGTATAAAAGAATTAGCCATCATTATCTTAAATGTCAATAATAATAGGGCTGAGTCCGGTGTCATGTAAAGTGTAAGGCAAGGTGTCCCCTGTCCTTTCTCCAACACAGTTAGGGAACCAGACACAAAGACAGAAATATGGGGATCCTGAACACATGGGAAGTGACCGTTGAGAGTGTCAGGTAGGCTAAATTTTTAAAACTGTATGTAAACCTTTTATTCATGTGATGATCAGACTGTAAACAAAGCCTTCAGAGGAAATGAATATCAAATTGGAGCTGATAATCAAACAATTTTCCAAACCTTAGAACTTTTGGGAATTGGTGCCTTTCAGGTTTGGAGAGTATCCTTCTTCGTAAACTCCTGTCTCCCAGGGAGTTTCACAGGGATCCCGTTACACAGACACAGGCTCCCAGCTGCAGGACAGAGTGGAGGCTTCCTTATCCCTGAGTTGGGGCTCTGATAAGCCTCAGCCCTGGAGAAGCAACAGCCACGCACTGACCCCCCTTCCTCTGGTGTTGTCTTTCAGGGTGACGTCCAGAGGACACTCATCCAGGTGGACTTTGGGGATGGCATCGCAGTGTCTTATGTCAACCTCAGCTCCATGGAAGATGGGATCAAACACGTCTATCATAATGTGGGCATTTTCCGAGTGACCGTGCAGGTGGACAACAGTCTGGGGTCTGACAGCGCCGTCCTGTACTTACATGTAACTTGTATGTTATTACTGTTGTTGGTTTATGACATATCTTACATATTGTGTCCTTTGAAAAATATAACCCCAAATCAGGTATCTAGAAGAAGCCCCTTAGTTATTTTAGCAGGTGAGGAAAGGAGACTGAGAGAACCAAGTGCAGAGAGAGCAAGAAGAAACCAGGGCATGACTGAATGACCTGGGCTCTGGTTTGCTTCACACTGTTCTCTTGCACTGATTCTGCCTCTTTAGATGATTCTTAGAGATGATACTGCTTGTCTGTGCCGAGCCTGAACAACCTGCTGAGCTGGTTGATTTAATATGGGTTTTTGAGGGTTTTTTGGGTCAGAGATGTTTGAGAACAATCCAAATTATCACAAGTAATGGGATTTCTCCCCATCTGCTTATTCTTCTCTTTCCTTGTTTTATCTCACTAATAATAACATGTTAGACTTTTGTTTTCCTTTTTTTTTTTTTTAAGTACGTTTCCTAGATTTGCTCTGTGATGATTTGGTCTTAGAAAGTGGTGTAGAGCAAAAGAGGATAGACAGTGTAAAGGACGCTGCATTAAGAAGTAGTTTCAAAACGTGTTAAAGTTTTCTCCCCATTGAGGAATTCAGAGGGTTCCTAATGAAACAAAGGTAACTCCTAAGCTGTGTTTGGTAAAAAAGGTTTGCTGTGAATGCCTCTTATGCTAGGGTGTATGGTTGTCTCCAAAGAAGCATCAGTTCAGTTCAGTCTCTCAGTCACATCTGACTCTTTGCGACCCCATGGACTGCAGCACGCCAGGCCTTCCTGTCCATCACCAACTCCCGGAGTTTACCCAAACTCATGTCCATTGAGTCGGTGATGCCATCCTATCATCTCATCCTCTGTCGTCCCCTTCTCCTCCTGCCTTCAAACTTTCCTAGCATCAGGGTCTTTTCAAATGAGTCAGCTCTTCGCATCAGGTGGCCAAAGTATTGAAATTTCAGCTTCACCATCAGTCCTTCCAATGAACACCCAGGACCGATCTCCTTTAGGATGGACTGGTTGAATCTCCTTGCAGTCCAAGGGACTCTCAAGAGTCTTCTCCAACACCACAGTTCAAAAGCACCAATTCTTCTGCACTCAGCTTTCTTTATAGCCCAACTCTCACATCCATACATGACCACTGGAAAAACCAAAGAGGCATAGGGGATCTACTTAGTTTGCTGGAGAAATGGCTTACTTTCAAATGAAAGTTAGACTCCATATGAATGGTCTTGTTCAAATTCCAAGTTCTAGGTCAGGAGTATTAAGGCTGGGTGGTATTCCATGCCTCTTACTTGGCCCCTGCCCACTGAAGCAAACTGGCTACACAAGGCACCAAGTAGACTCCCTGTGTTAAGCTTCTGTGGTCCAGAAGGAGGACAGGACTATTTCGAGGTCCCCAAGAGGTTGTTTGGTACGAGGTTCCCTGCTCTCTCAGTCATTCGTGATCCTCATCTCCTGTACACTCAAGACCCAAGTGCTTTGAAGAGACCCATCCATCCTTCTTTGAGTTTAAGCGGAGTTCTGCAAGATGCCGCCCATGCCAATGCCACCTCCCCCTTTCAGCTAATGTTTGTTAGGCTCTTACTATGTGCCAGGGTTTGTGCTAAACCTACTCTTTATGTGTTTTACCTTTCTTTTCAGAAAAACCCTATCAAGTAGGCACTCCTAGGAAGACTGTGTTACAAAGAACTGTGCACTTCAGAAAGCTTAAGTTGTCCATTCAGGTTGCAGACCTACTGTCTGTAGGGCCAGACTTCAGACTCAGTTCTCCCTGCCTCTGGAATCCTAGCCCGTGGTCACTAGGTTATTATAGGTGCCAGCATAGGCTGGGGGTCAGAGGTAGCCGTAAGCCCTTATTCCCCTCCATGTCTTGTACATCATCCTGAAGGAATGTGCACATGTAGGTTAGAGGCAGGGCATTTCTCCAGCTGTTCAACTACACAGGTTCAAGCTCCCTTCCTGTTGACTGCTGCTTCTGAGCTGTCCTAGACAGTCTTCCTGGAGTTGCTGCTTACTGAGAGGTAATCCTTCTCTATATTTCAGTATTTATGGGGGCACAAGTGATAATATGCTAGAAGTAATCCTAAAATATTTAAAAGTGAAGTGAAAGTCGCTCAGTCATGTCCGACTCTTTGCAACTCCATGGACTATACAGTCTATGGAATTCTCCAGGCAAGAATACTGGAGTGGGTAGCCATTCCCTTCTCCAGGGAATCTTTCCTACCCAGGTCTCCTGCATTGCAGGCAGATTCTTTACCAGCTAAGCCACCAGGGAAGCCCAAAATATTTTAAAACTACATCACAAACCTTGGTTAATAGTAACAAAAATAAATTGCCACACAAATGACAGCTGAGAATGGTTGCCTACCTGGCAGTTATCATTCCACACAGCTTATTCTTTGAGGTTTTGTTAGAGATCTACTCTCCTGAAGAATCACAGTTATTATATTCCATGCCCCATATATGTATCAAACATCCCTGGACTCTAAGCATGTGTCAATAGTGATTTAAAATTCAGCAGCAGCTTGCCATCTCAGTTTCTCAGGGTCTCCCATAGTCAACCACAGCTCCCTGCCCTGATCTGCCCTGTGGACTCTTCATCACCCTACATATGGTCATATCGCATGAGGGAACCTCCCTCTCCCACTCTCTCCTGGGCTTACTGAATCCCGGGAAGGAAAAGAGCACGTTCACCTCTGCTCCAGATGAAGGGTTGCGGAGGCCAAGATTTCTGAAAGAAAGAGCTGTTTTGTTCACTTGCAGTTTCTTTTCGTCTCATTAGGCTGATTGAATGGCTTGAGCGATTTGACCTCAACCTCAGTAGCAGATGATCTGTGATGGAAAGTGTTGTGTTCTGATTCTTATTTTATCAGACTCATCTTGGGTTGAGTGATTGAATAAGCAGGACTCATATCAGGGGACCCCCTTCTAAGCCTGGTCTTGGGGATAAAAATTAACTTTTATACTAACTGTATGAAAGCAGGATTACGTTTTAAGTTTCCGTTTTCTCACATATATTTAAAAGCCACAACATGAGCAGTACCAGCAGGTTCTAACAGCTTTGCTAGGGCTTCTCTCCTAAAGGATCCGTTGTGTTTTACCATATGTATGAACATTTTTTAGGGCTTCCCAGGTGGCTCTGGAGGTAAAGAACCTGCCTGCCAGTGCAGGAGACATAAGAGACATGGGTATGATCCCTGTGCGGGAAGATTCCCCTGGAGGAGGGCATGGCAACCCACTCCACTATTCTTGCCTGGAGAATTCCATGGACAGAGGAGCCTGGTGGGCTATAGTCCATAGGACTGCAAAGATTTTTATACACTTAGAGCGACTTAGCATTCACACATGAACATCTTTGTTTATCTTCACACATCTACCATCTTGGGCAACATTTGGCCTTTCTTTCAGATGGTAAAAGCAAAGATTAGAGAAGTACTGTGATTTGACACTATTTTATACTAAGAGGAAGTCATGGTGAAATCATAATTGACTTCCATTCCCCCAAATCTGAAGTGTGGAGGGTAGCATGGCGGTTTTGAGTGCCACAGTGACAGAAGGGATATATGGCTTTGTAGGAAAAACAGAAGCCGGTGCTGCACAAGCTGGCCCTTGTTAAGCAGAGATGCTGGCCTGAACTCCTGGCCAAGTCATGCGTTGCTTTGAAGCTAGTTTTTCTCCTCCATCACATAAGGAATGCACGTCTTATTTCCCGAAGGTTCTATCAAGCATCTTATGCTGTGCCCTGCCAACCGGCCAAGCTTGACTTTCCACTATGATGCAGCAGGTGCATCAGTACTTAGTGGGTTCTGAGCAAAAGCTCAGTTCAGCTCCCCTAGCCTGCCCTCCACCCCTCTCACCCAGTCCTCCTCCCCTGTACCTAGGGCTCTTCCTAAAAGCCGCACAGCCTCTCTTATACACACACTACCTCTTCTTTCCAGTTCAGAAATATGCTTTGATTCTAAATCAGAGGTTCTTTAGTACTGGTTTGCAAAGGTCATCAGAAGCAAGTGGAGATGATGTTCCTGCTGTAACGTAGGGCTGGGCGGCTCTCTGGGGGCAGCCGGGTAATCTGCTGTATCCTGACAGCCGAGAATCGCCTGGGGAATGCATTCGCTGTTCTCTGCTAGCTTGCGAACTAATGAGACCTGGGATGCAGCCAGGTTTGCCTTCACCTGCAGGGGACTGAGAATTTAGAGGACATGTAGATTTCTGTTCAGAAAGCTGCCCTCTCTCAGCCAGTCTTGCATAAAAAAAAGAAAAAATCACTGAAGATTTTGCAAACTTGCAGAATACGAGGTGGAAAAAAGGTGGGGGGGGGGGTTCCGATACTTCCTGACCCTCTCTCCTCAACTACCCTGTTACCAAGATGTCCTTTACAGATATCTTTCTGTCCCCAGCTTAGGGTAAAGTGATCAGTTTCTTGAAAACCTTTGTAGCTTTGTTGTTATCACACGGTCCTTTTATTGGCCAGAGAATGTCAGACCGAGGCTTTGTAAGATGTGGTTAAGGAGCCTCCTGCCCTGTAATCAAATGATAAAAATGTAGTGCCCTGATCCCCTTCCTAGACCTACCGGACTAGAATTTCTGGAAGTGTGGCGTCAATCTGAGAGCTAAATCCTGCACATTTGTATGAACAGATGATGTGTGTGTGCGTGTGTGTGTGTGTGTGTGTGTAAGTATGTATGTATATATATGCAAGAAGGAAGTTAAATGAACACACACAGACATTCTTCAGGGCCTAAAGTGACAGCTGCCTAAAGTGACATACTCTGCCTTCAACAGCTGAGTATGAGCCTCAAGCCCAGTGAAGTTTGAGATACTCTGTTATAGGATCTTATCTTCACAATTTGGATTTCTTTTGTTTTTTCTATTAGTTTTTTTTTTTTTTTAATGTTTCAGATTTGGTTTAGTTGCTAAGTTGTGTCCCACTCTTGTCCCACAGATTGTAGCCCGCCAGGCTCCTCTGTCCGTGAGATTGCCCAGGCAAGAATACTGGAATGGGTAGCCATTGCTTTCTCCAGGGGATCTTCCCAACCCAGGGATCGGACCTGTGTCTCCTGCATTGGCAGGCAGTTTCTTTCCCACTGAGCCACCAGGGAAGCCCAGCATTTCAGACAAACAGCAATATGACATGTAGGTCTTCAGAACAAATGCTAGAGGCAGTTCAGAGTGATCAGCACGTGTGCATGTGTGCACACACGTGGAGGTGCACACACACACACACACAAACACACACACAATCACTTGCACCCTGTAGCACAGGAAGACCAAACAAGAGAAGAGAAACACTCCTACACAATTTTCCCAGTTCTCCCAGCCACATTGAGATTCATAAGGAATAATACAGCGCCACCTGCTGTCCTTGCTGTGTATTGCATGCAGCTGTCCGAGGAAGCTGTATCCGTCAGCTTGTTCCGCTCTCAGCTGAGTGTGGCTAGCCAGCGGGAGGCTTCCAGGGGTTAGAGTTTCACTTCCAAGGTTCCGTTAGGGTAGATCCCTCTGTGCAGAAAAATGAGAGTTGAAAGCTCGGCTTTGAAGCAACAGGAATCAGGTATATTAAACAGATAAAAAACAAGAGGACTTAGCTACCTGAGAGCTAAATTCCACACATCTGTATGAACAGATGATGTGTGTGTGTGTGTGCGTGCGTGCGTGCGTGCATGTGTGTGTATGTCTATATATACAAGATGAAAGTTATACAAACACACATGGACATTCTTCAGCACCTAAAGTACCTGCTGAGTTTCCTGCTATCCTCATACCTGACAGGCCACCTCCTTCTCAAGGTCTGTGCCCTAGCCTTACCCTGAAGCTTCCCGAGGAGATACATGGTGCACGCATACGTGTTATTCAGGTGCCTGGCCAAATGGCATTGCTTCTGAGAGACTTTGCTTGACCACCCATCAAAAATAGCATGCTCTCACTAGGCCTGCTCCTTGCATTCACTGCCTCCCTCAACAACACATAAGCACCATCAAGGGCCAGGTGTCCCAGCACCTGGAGTAATGCCTGACACCCAGCACGCAGAAACTACTGAGTGAAGGGACGACCATATTTCGGGAGCAAGATTCAATTTGTCATTAAGAGGACACACAGACATTATCCTTATTTTGACCTTTGGGACTTTAAAAATTATTGAATGCTCAAGAGAGACCAAGATGAACCCTTTTAGGATGGAAATGGCTGGTCTCCCTGAGCTTGTCTAGTTCTCACATTCTAGCTGATTGATGTAACTCTGATTGGGGAGTCAGGGGGAGTGTCACAGAGGAGGGGACAGCTGCCATCAGCAAGGTGTGTAAGTAAGGTCCTCAGGTGGGACAGGGCACCTGCTGGAGCACATCACGTGATGAGGGATGGCAGGAGCCGTGCAATAAACAAGAGCCTGTGTAACAAGCATGTCCCGCTGTCTGCAGCATGTCTGAGTCATCAGTAAGTAGTGGGTCTTAATAGCTCTTTTGTTAACATGGGTCTTAGCAAGCATTTGTCAGCTGGCCCAGGCTCTGAACTTGAACTGTTTTGGTTCACACCCTGGAGTGAAGGAAGGTGACCTGCCTCTGTTAGTTCATCTCTGCATGGAGCTGATAATAGTGCCTACTTCATAAGATTATTATGAAGATTAAATGAGAACACAAAGTCGTTCACAGACTATGTGGTACACAGCCACCGCTCAGTAAATGTTACCCTTTTATTATTTCATTGAACAATTCTGACTTATGATCAACTACTTCTTATCGTATGGCTTGTACACCAGAAAATTAGTTCTGTTCTCCTGGTCTCCCAGCCTCTAATCTATAAAGAGAGGAAAACACAGACGAAAGCAGAAACAGGAAATTATGTTTTTGTTCACTTTGTTGTTTAGTTGCTAAGTCGTGTCCAACTCTTTGATACCCTGTTTTGTTCAGTGACTCAGCCAATACCGCAACGCCTGCTATGTCTCAGGACCTGCACACATCTGTGTGTGTGTGCTCAGTCACTTAGTCATGTCCAGCTCTTTGCAGCCCCATGGACTACAGCCCACCAGACTCTTCTGTCCACGCAGCACACATCTCTGTGTGTGTGCTCAGTCACTTAGTCGTGCCCAACTCTTTGCAGCCCCATGGACTGTAGACTCCTCTGTCCATGCAATTTTCTATATATATAAAGATGAATACAAAGGACTTGTCCCTCCAAAAGTTTTCAGCCTGTGTTCTCTATCTCACAAACTTGAGATCTGTGTGTGTTAGCTATCTTAATATTATTATTATATAATGGAAATTTTCATTTTGAGCACGTGAGTAGCATCACTTTCTAGAAATATCACTCTCACAACAAGTTGGAGGGTGAGAAGGCACATAGTCATTGCTATACATTGCATGAATGTATAATGTATACTTATACATATGCAAGAAAGAACTTACACAAACACACATATACATCTTTCTGGGCCTTAAAGGCCAGTGTGCTCTATGTCCTGATTATCTCTGAGATCTCATTGTCTTCTACACTTTCCCTCCATTTATTTCTCCATTTCTCCCTATTCCTCCAACATGGAGATCCCCCTCCTCCTCTGAGTCTTTGTACTTGCTCCGCCCTTGCCCTGGACCGTATGTTTTATTCTAAGTGATGGGGCCATCTGGGACTTGGTCTAGCTTATGTATTACTTTTTAAATCTTTATTTATTTAGTTGTGGCACATGGGATCTTTAGTTGTAGCACATGGGGCTAGTTCCCCAACCAGGGATCAAACCTTGGCACCCTGCATTGGGAGTGTGGAGTCTTAGCCACTGGACCACCAGGGAAGTCCCCAGTTTATGTATTATTGAGGGAGGCAGGCTTTGACACACAGAGCAGGAGGGTGGATTAGAATGGGGAAAGGTTTAGTTAAGTTCACTTCAGTTCAGTTGCTCAGTCATGTCCGACTCTTTGTGACCCTATGCATTGCAGTACGCCAGGCCTCCCTGTCCATCACCAACTCCTGGAGTTTACTCAAACTCATGTCCTTTGAGTCAGTGATGTCATCCAAGCATCTCATCCTTTGTCATCCCCTTCTCCTCCTACCTTCAATCTTTCCCAGCATCAGGGTCTTTTCCAATGAGTTTGTTTTTCACATCAGGTGGCCAAAGTATTGGAGTTTCAGCTTCAGCATCAATCCTTCCAGTGAATATTTAGACTGATTTTCTGTAGGATGGACTGGCTGGATCTCCTTGCAGTCCAAGGGACTCTCAAGAGTCTTCTCCAACACCACAGTTCAAAAGTATCAATTCTTTGGCATTCAACTTTCTTTACAGTCCAACTATAAGGAAATGTATGACTACTGTAAAAACCATAGCTTTAACTAGACAGACCTTTGTTGGCAAAGTAATGTCTGCTTTTTAATATGCTGTCCAGGTTGGTTGTAACTTTTCTTCCAAGGAGCAAGCGTCTTTTAATTTCATGGCTGCAGTCACCGTCTGCAGTGATTTAGGAACTCCAAAATATAAAGTCTGTCACTGTTTCCATTGCTTCCCCATCTATTTACCATGAAGTGATGGGACCAGATGCCATGATCTCAGTTTTCTGAATGTTGAGTTTTAAGCCAACTTTTTCACTCTCCTCTTACTTGCATCGAGAGGCTCTTTAGTTCTTCACTTTCTGCCATAAGGGTTGTGCCATCTGGATATCTGAAGTTATTGGTATTTCTCCTGGAAATCTTGATTCTAGCTTGTGCTTTATCCAGCCCAGCATTTCTCATGATGTACTCTGCATATAAGTTAAATAAGCAGGGTGATAATATACAGCCTCGACATACTCTTTTCCTGATTTGGAACCAGTCTGTTGTTCCATGTCCAATTCTAACTGTTGCTTCCTGACCTGCATACAGATTTCTCAGAAGGCAGGCAGGTGGTCTGGTATTCCCATCTCTTTGAGAATTTTCCACAGTTTATTGTGATCCACACAGTCAAAGGTTTTGGCGTGGTCAATAAAGCAGAAGTAGATGTTTTTCTGAAACTCTCTTGCTTTTTTGATGAGCCAGCAGATGTTGGCAATTTGATCTCTGGTTCCTCTGCCTTTTCTAAATCCATCTTGAACATCTGGAAGTTCACAGTTCATGTACTGTTGAAGCCTGGCTTGGAGAATTTTGAGCATTACTTTTCTAGCATGTGAGATGAGTGCAATTCTGCGGTAGTTTGAGCATTCTTTGACATTGCCTTTCTTTGGGATTAGAATGAAAACTGACCTTTTCCAGTCCTATGGCCACTGATGAGTCTTTTGCTGGCATATTGAGTGCAGCACTTTCACAGCATCATCTTTTAGGATTCGAAATAGCTCAACTGGAATTCTATCACCTCCACTAGCTTTGTTCATAGTGATGCTTCCTAAGGCCCACTTGACTCTCATTCCATGATGTCTGGCTCTCCATGAGAAAGTTCTACTCCTTCAGGTGAGATGGGTGTATAGTATATGAACGAGGACAGGATGCAAAGAGCTCTGAGAGAGAATTTATGAAACCAAATCAGTGGTTTCCTAAATGGATGTGGGCAGCAAAGAAATAAGGAATCAAGACTGACTTTCTCCTTCTGGGTTGTTCCCCTGGATTAACACTGGTGTTATTCATCAAGATTGGAGTATACAGAATGGTGGGGGGTAGGGGGAGGCAGTGTATTTCATAGGAATATCTGGCTGTTAATTGAGTCTGAGATCTTCCAAAGTGGTGCTAGTGATAAAGAACCTGCCTGCCAATGCAGGAGATGCAAGAGATGTGAGTTCAATCCCTGAGTCAGGAAGATCCCCTGGAGGAGGAAATGGCAACCCACTACAGTATTCTTGCCTGGAAAATTCCATGGACAGAGGAACCTGGCAGTTTACAGTCCTTAGGGCTTCAAAGAGTCGGACATGACTGAGCACAAATAAACAACTGAGTCTGGAGTCAAGAAGGTGGTTTTGGAGCCCTAAGCATGTGGTTCATAGTTGAAGGTTGGAGTGTGGATAGTATCCCTCAGCAGAAAAGAATATAGAGGGAGAAAGAGGTCAAGGACTTTAGAAAATCATCATATGGTCAACTAGAAGAGGAGAGAGTGATTAAAGCAGGTGCAAAGGCCTGAGTGCCACTTTCTTCTCCATCTCATGAATACAGGTGGTGGTGGTGGATTTTTGCCATGTTCCCCCCAAAGGAGAATGCATTTTGTCTGGTAACAGTGACTTGAAGCGAAATTCAGGGGATCCTAGGGTAGGTCTCGGAGAAGGCAATGGCACCCCACTCCAGTACTCCTGTCTGGAAAATCCCATGGACGGAGGAGCCTGGAAGGCTGCAGTCCATGGGGTCGCTGAGGGTCGGACACGACTGAGCGACTTCACTTTCACTTTTCACTTTCATGCATTGGAGAAGGAAACGGCAACCCACTCCAGTGTTCTTGCCTGGAGAATCCCAGGGACAGGGGAGCCTGGTGGGCTGCCGTCTATGGGGTCGCACAGAGTCGGACACGACTGAAGTGACTTAGCAGCAGCAGCAGCAGGGTAGGTCTAGTGGTTCTCCAAGAAAAAGATGCTGTTATCTTTGTGGGTTTGTACATCTGACTGAAGTTTCTGGTCCACTGGGCCTCTATAGGTAGAATCATCCTACTTTTCAGCTGAGTGCATTCTGAGAACCTGAGGCCCACAAAACTCTCTCTCTGCCCCCTCATGCCTGTCTTTGTCCTGGACAGGCTCAGCTCAGCCCTGTGCTTACCTAACCAGGAGGCTACAGACACTCACACAAACACAGTTATTCACAAACATACACATTTACATCTTTAAAATCCAATAAAGATACAAAACAATTACATGTAGAAAGTTTTGGGGATTTGTATAATAGCCATCCCCAGCCCCCACCCAACATGGATTCTGGGAGGTTTCTTGGAAACACTTTGCATCTCCCTGTGAAATCTCATATTATTCCTTTTCCTTTAAGGACTTCATCAGTTACTTGTAACAGTTTAAGCTTTTACACAGAAATAACTCAGGATTTGGACCTGGAAGAAAGATCTGTAAATGGAAAGGATGGAGACACAATTGTTCTCAATATATTCCTTTCCCCCAGAGTAGGGGTGGCACCTGAGCACGTCCGTCCAGGAACACGACTGATGTTTTGGAGGCTTCTGGAAGGATTGTGAATTCAGAGCAGGGAAGGCAAAGCAGAGAGAGCTCTTCCCTCTCCATGCCTTCCCTCTCCTCTTGTGCCTCAGGTCCCCTGGAGCATGTTCACCTGTCTCTTCCCTTTGTCACGACGAAGAACAAAGAGGTCAACGCCACCGCCGTGCTGTGGCCCAGCCAAGTGGGCACCCTCACTTACGTGTGGTGGTACGGGAACAACACTGAGGTGAGTCGGCTTTCCATGCAGGGTCTGTGTGGCTCCTCTTGAAGCAATAAAGGGAAAGACATGACTTATCCTAACTCAAGAGTCCAGGAGTTGTGGCAACCTCAGGAATGGCAGGCTCTGATTGCCCCAGTCATCCCTTCAGTATGTCTGTCTTTCTCACGTCTACACCCCTCCCTCTTACCCCTGCCTTCCTGTGAGTCAGGGTTCTTCTCCACATGGGCTTTACTCTGCAGTTACCCTCAGCAGCAGCCCTGAGCTTTATGTTGTTGTCACAGCTCAGTGGAGCAAATGAGCCATCTTTCCCAAAACTCTAACAGGAGTCCTGGAACAGAGTAATAATACCGGCCATGCCTTGATCATGGTGCTCGTGGCAGAAACAGAGCTGTTCAAATCAACCTTCCTAGATCCGTCTAGACCAAGAGACGGGAGGGAATGGCCCTCGAAAGAAGAGAACAGTGGACACCAGACAGACAAGAGCCACAGATGTCTGTGCAGCCCGCCCCTCGCCCTTTGTTCTCTATTCTTGATCAGACATGGCCCCCCCGCCCTATGGCCCCTCCACCCCATAACTCCCCAGCCTGGATCAGAAACGACCCCTTCTTTAGCTCAGCTTCCTGCTTTATGTTTCCTCCAAACACTCCCTGTGATCTAAAGTCAGCAGCAAGTTCAAAATCAGTGGAGACCTTAGATCTCATGTACCCCGAGTCCTTCGTTTTACCGATGAGAAAAGTGAGGACAGATGAAGTGGCTTCTTCCAGTCTCACTCAGCTACTTCATGCAGATCCATGTCCTTTCTCATGCCTGCCTGGGTTTTTCTTCCCCGCAAACCAGGCTGCATGCTCTGATGCAGTTTGGAACTCCTTCCATCCTCAGAAATTAAAATTTGCTTGCAAATGTCAGTGAAGGCAGTAGAACTGAAGCCTGGCATCATCTTCCCTAGAGGACCCCGGACCAATGGCTCTGAATGGAGGAGCTTCATCTTCTTCCAGCAGAGGTGCCGTTGCTTATAACTTTGCTCTTCAAATTCAATGCATCTTGTGTGAATACAAATCTCTTTCTACCCCAGAGCTGAGTGTTGGCTTTAACTGGAGCCATAATTTCACACAAGCCCAGGGAGGAAACCTCTCCTGACACCAGACCTGCTGTGTGGCTGACAGTCAAAGGAATCTCTCACCTCTCCTGCTGACATAAATCAGCTGAAAAGAAGCCCTTTTTTATTTCTTCTGAAACTGTAAATGCAAATTGGGTCCAGATTGGGCCCACTATCCGCAGGAGAAGAGAAATCTGTGTTACTTGCTTGAATGCTAGTACTAGGAGGTGAAACTATTAAATAACTTATTTGCTGCTGCTTCTTTTTTTAAGCTTTTAGCAGAAAACTAAATTCTCAACAGATTCTATTAAGCAGACTTCTTATGCTGGGCTTTAGTCTACCTTCTGCTACACAGGGAGTTAAATAAATTTTGATTTTTGAGTTAATTAAAGAAAAGACAGGAATGAACTGTTTGTGGGGAGTGAGTGGAGGGAGGTCAGGAGGCTAATAATCCTTTCCCCAGGACCCTGGTGTCCAGTTGCATTACAGGAGCTGATCCAAATCTTTTTTTTTTTTTAATTTTTTTTAATTTTATTTTTAAACTTTACATAGTTGTATTAGTTTTGCCAAATATCAAAATGAACCCATCACAGGTATACATGTGCTCCCCATCCTGAACCCTCCTCCCTCCTCCCTCCCCATACCATCCCTCTGGGTCCAAATCTTTTTTTTTGAATCCTCAAACCACGATCCAATTAGTACCTGTTTCTATAGCAGCTCCTTCCAGGAAATTGCTGATGGGGCTTCTCAGAGCAAACCAAGCCACACAAGGCCAACACCCGTCTACCTAGTGTAGTTTTGGTGTCCACGGTCGCCGCGTTCCATTGTAATTTTATGTAAGCAGCGCCCCCTGGAGAGAAGCACTGGCAGCTTATACACTTTCAGTGACTGGCTTAAATCTGGATTCATATGAGCCCCTTCTTTTGGCCTGATTTTAATGTTGCCTTGGATTAAGAGATCTGCTTGATGAGTAGGTTATCAACAGAGAGACACCCCACCAGCAGGCAAGGCCTAATGATCTCCCCAGTCCTGAGTCAGGACTGTAGCAGAAGAGAGGCATCAGATTCAGGAATGAGTAGAGTTTCTTCTCTGGTAGTCCCTTTCTGGACCGGACTCGAGGTAATAGGGAGGCATAGGTGGAGTCAGGCACACAGGGGCTGCCCCGGAAAGAGCCTCCGCTAATTTAAGGAGCTTGTTGGTGGTTCAGAGTTGGTGCCTATCTTGGGTGTAACTGAAAATCTCTCCCCTCACTCTATGTCCTCATTTGCTTTAGCCCCTGATCACCTTGGAGGGAAGCATAGCATTCAAGTTTACTTCTGAAGGGATGAACACCATCACAGTGCAGGTCTCAGCTGGGAATGCCATCCTGCAAGACACGAAGACCATCGCGGTATACGGTGAGTGGTCATCTGCTGATCCATCACCGTCTGCATCTATCACTCAGATGAGATGGTTTGGTACCTTGGCACCAGACGCCGTGCTGTCTTATGAATCTACCCAGAGAACAGACGGTAGTGGTTGAGAAAAAGCTGAGTCAAGTCTCATCTCCTCTTTTGAGGAAGGTGTGGTTCACCAGCAAAGTAGGGATCACAAAACCCCAAGACGATTTGTTGTCTTTTTTTTTTTTTTTTTTTGGAACTGGCTCTGGTGCCATAGAGTAACTGTGCACTCAACTACCTTAGGTACAGAAGAGTGAATTTCATTATGTGGAAGGCTGATTCACTCCATTTGATATTTTTGTGATGTTTACAGATTTAAAACCCATTATAAAAGAAAATGGTTAATATTGAACCTTTATTTTTTTAAGTTCAAACTCAGAGTCTTGATCATTAAGAAGAATCTGCCAATGTCTAAATGCTCTGAAAATCTTTTCCACAAATATGTATCATTTAAAAATCACTGTACTGGTTTAAAAGCAAGGGAGGGATCATAACAAGCACATGCAGTGCATCATCATGGACAGAATATTAGTTTGAACAAACAGCTGTACAGAACACTCTTGTCATCAGTTGGGGAAACTGATGTGGTCAGGGTATCGCGTGGAATGAAAATTTACTGAAATGGAAAGGTGGGATCCTTGATGGAAAATGATATTTTAAAAAAACAGTTTATACAAATTGATTTCATTTTGGTAATTTTTATTTTTTTCTACAGAAAGATAGTCAGATGGATCTGCACTAAGTGCTTTAGTAGATGGTAAAAATATGAACTTTTATTGTTAATATGAAAACGGTACTAATGTATCCCAGAAAATCAAAATTTAAAGAGCAGGAATTTAAAAGGAAATAGGGAAATAAATGCTGTGCAGAGAGAACAAAAGAGAGGATCGAGGGAGGGAGGGAAAGGGAGATGAGAGACTGAAAGAGATAAAGAGACTGAGACAGAAACACATGAGCTCCTGGTCCAAGTAACATCAATTGCCCCAGTTCTAGAATTGATTGATTCTAATGCAGGTCCTATTTTCATTTCTCATTTTGCCAACTTGACCTTCAAATTCGGAAAGCAGTTTATAAGCAACTTTGAACACGTCTGAGGACACTGTTCTCCTCGCATGGCTGCGTGTTAGATTTCATATTGTTTCCTCCCTCCCTCAGCCTCTGAAGAGGTTTGAGCAGCCTCAGTATTAAGTGAAAGTTAACCAGGGTTGTGGTTTGCCTCCAAGGTCCCATCAGTGAGGAGACCTCTTAGCCGAGTGGCCCGAAGAGAGGAGAGCTTGTGTTTCTCTTTCCTCTCCATCTCCTTTCTATGCTATAGGAATGCGTCTGGTTGGTAGCTGATACGATTACCTCATTTTTTTCAGAGAGGTAATTAACTTGATCCAGCTAGTAAGTGACGGAGCTGGGCTTCCAACCATCAAGACCTAGGGCCCAGTGCTCTGAAATTACCCTGTTGGCTGGCTCTCATTCTTTTCTATCCAATGCTTTCTTTCTTTCCTCCCTCCCTCCAGGATGTCACTAATGGGCACTGACCCATTAGTCCAACGGCTACCTCCTCATTAGAACCACAGACCGAACTTGGACTTCTCTGGTCCAACCCGTTAGTACAGCGTCAGGAAATTGTGGTACCCAGATGGAAAGTTACTGTCTTAAAGTCATTCCCCTATTCAGTAACAGGTTGAATAATAATGATGATGGTTGGTAGTGATAGAAATTAACATTGATGCATCTTTTACTGGTGTTTATTCTAAGCATTGGATATATATGATCTGTTTTATTGAATCCTATGAGCAGGCTTATCAGAAATATGATTATCCCTCTTTTACAAGTGAAAAAATGTAAGTATAATAGCCATAGCATAAGAATTCTGAATCTAGAGAGAATATTTCTCTTGATGACTACCTTCTATCCCTTGCTATGCTTAGTTCTTCCTCTTCCTAAAAATCCCTTGAAAAGCATCATTCCAGAGTGGGTCATTCACCATCAAATGGGTTCTTTTCATTAAAAGGGATCCCTTGACTAAAAGCTTGAACAGGGAAAGTGCTCCCTGCTTCCTGTAGCCAAATTCCTGAGTTCTTCGGCATCCGTAATCATCTTTGGTCAGATGGGTTGTCCAGGGTTTCACATGTATAACTAGAAAATTCAATGGCACGTGTGACCTATTAAAAGCAAATTGCATCACAGGAAATTAAACAAGCAAGACTGAACTGGACAGAAACAAAAGGCAGGGAGAGTTTTAAACTCTAGGATAAGCTAGCAGAAAGTGCTAGAGGACTCAGGGGGATTGGATTACCTCTGTGATTAGAACACAAGGGTTTACTTAGGAAACTTGGTTCCTACCCTCCCAGAGGTGGGGCACTTTCTTAATGATACCATTTCCAAGATGGTTCCTAGGTCCTTGAGAAAGGCATTCCTGGTTGCAGAAGATTTACATCTCAAAAGTTCACAGAAAGAATTTATAATAGCAAGTTTCTAAAAGAAATGCTCCAAGAAAGGGGAGGTCAGAGTCTGAAGTCTGGAAGAAACCTGTTCAAGCATAATTAAGCTTTGGGGAAATTTAAGATCATTATGGTCAGACTGAAGGAGGTGTCATATTTGGGAAGCTGGCAGAGGAAAGATTGCCTACCTAAAGACATACCGTAGACTGTAGGAAAGAAAAGTTAGTTTGCATGGTTTTCCTTCCTTTGCTTCAGGGCTCAAGTTTGCCCTTAAATACAACAAAGAAAATGTAAATGTGTAGAATTCATCTCTCTCAGCAGCTGCAAAAAATACATATATTATTGACGTTTACCCTTTTCAGTCCTCCCACACGCATCCCCTATTTGTTGAATAAACTTAAAGATAACATTTCTCTGCCCTGCTGTTTAGCATGCGAAGTAATTATAGAGGGAGCTGCACCATGTTTCTCTCTGTGTCTCTTTATTAAGATAAATATCTTCTTTTGAGATGAAGTCTCCACAGTTTGGTTAAGAGGTTCGAGGAAAGTGAAAATGACAAACACGTACATCTTCAAAGGGAAATGTTAGGACCCAGCGGGTCATTCCTTGGCACTGCCATTTCCCATGCTGCTAATTAATATGCATTTCCTTCTTCTCCATCAGAACTGAAGTGGGAATGTTCACCTTGGTGACCAGTGACTCAAAATACTCAAACTTTGAAAAATACATCTTTGGAATAAGCTGACTGCCTTAAATGCAGTCCTGATCATGTGCAAGTCTTCAATGCCTGCTTCTGAGAAGTCGTTAGCAGTGTTAGGAAATGCACACGTGGGTTTTTGAGTTTCCTAAATGTGTCTTTGGTGTTGCCAGTATTGCTGAGCCCCTCCTGAAATATAAGAACATGCTTAAAACAAGAAAGAAATGTTTGTTGAATAATAAAGGCATAAACTACAGAGAGCCACCACTGATGTTCATGCCTTCATTTATTCAACAAAAATGTATTAATTAAGGACTCCTGGCCACTGAAAACCTAACATGGACTGGGCACTGTCCCAAAGGGCCAGAAACACTGTGCCCCCATCCTCACTGAACTAATATTCCTGTGTGGGAGACAGACAACAAAAACATTTATTTATTTAAAGCTTTTTTTGGAGTTGATTTACAGTATTGTGTTAGTTTCAGGTGTGAAAGTGAAAGAAAGTGAAGTTGCTCAGTCGTATCTTACTCTTTGTGATCCCATGGACTGTAGCCTACCAGGTGTCTCCATCCATGGGATTTCTCCAGGCAAGAATACTGGAGTTGGTTACCATTTCCTTCTCCAGGGGATCTTCCCGACCCAGGGATCGAACCTGGGTCTCCTGCATTGGAGGCAGACGCTGTAACCTCTGAGCCACCAGGGAAGCCCAGTTTCAGGTGTACAGCAAAGTGAATCAATTATACATATGCATGAAAGTGAAGTCGAGTCTGACTCTTTCAACCCCATGGATTGTAGCCCACCAGGCTCCTCAGTCCATGGGATTTTCCAGGCAAGAGTACTGGAGTGGGTTGCCATTTCCTTCCCAAGGGGATCTTCCCAACCCAGGGATCGAACCTGGGTCTCCCACACTGCAGGCAGACGCTTTACCGTCTAAGCCACCAGGGAAGCCCATACATATGCATAAATCCACTCTTTTTTCAGTTCTTTTCCCATATAGGCTATTACAGAGTATTGAGTAGAGTCCCTGTGCTATACAGTAGGTTATTATTAGTTATCTATTTTATATACAGTAGTGTGTGTATGTCAGTCCCCATATCCCAATTTGTCCCTCTTCCCTTATCCCCCCAAACAAAATAATTTGAACAGTAAGAAGTTTGGCGGAGACAAATAGGGTCACATGATGAAAGGTGTTAGCATTGGTGAAAGGGAGGATACCTGAGGTTGCTGGAGGGCTCCTCCCAGGAGAGACTGAAGGCTGAAAAGGAGCTGAGCAGGCTATCATCTGGGGAAGTAGAGGCATGGTAATGTGGGAAGAAATTTAGCAGCCTGAGGAACATGGGGAAGGATGGCGTCATGGAGTGCAGGGCAGCCCGTAGGACATGTGGCAGGAGACAGTTGTTGCTGGTTTGTGTGGCACTATGAAGGCCATGATATGAATCTGACTTTATTCTAAGTGCAGTGTGGAACCTCCCACAGATTTCAGGGGAGCAGTGTGATCTGAGTAGATTGTGTGATAAGACCCCCTCAGGGCTGTGCTCTGAAACACGTCACCATGTTAGGACCAAGGCTGCACCATCCAGCCAGTGATGACAGAATGCAGTAGGAATACGAAGGTGAACCCATTCCTGGGACACAGGGCTCCTCTGGCTGACTTCAGCTCACAGATCTCCCATTAGTGTCGCTGAAACTTCCTCCCTCTCTTGCACTGTGTCATATATGCAGCATGGTCTGATGGTGCTCCAAGATCCTCTGGTTTCCTCCCCATATTCTGTTAAAGACAATTCTCCTCACAAAATCATCGCCTTTATAATTTCATCTACTTTCTGGGGGACCAAGATTAACTCAGAGGCTACTGTGACAACTAGCAAAATCCTTGAAATAAAGAGTTGGAAATTCCTTTCAATGAAATTCCCATGCAAACAAAATTTAGCAATAGAGTGACTATGATTAATTTTATAATTATATAATCATATAATATGATTATTATATAATGGTAATGTGTGTGTGTGGAAAGTATGTGCAGAGCACAGCTGTGCCATAAAAAAGAAAAGTAAAATGTGGTGGGCAGAGTATTAAGTCAGTGAGGACTCAAACTAGAGCTTGAGTGCTGCATGCGTGGAAGGTGGGAAGAGGGGACCATTCTGGGAAAGGGGCCGTGTGTTCAAAGGCCCAGGGGCAGAAACCCGTGATGCAGTCAGAGTGCTCCAGGAGCACAAGGGCTAGACTGGGGACAGTGCATAAAGCTGTGGAGTGAAGCATGGGTCACAGACTAAAGCTTTGGCCTGGAAAAGGAGCTCGGAGGTAAGAGGGATGGGATGTTGACCTTGCCTTCTAGTAAGGTCTCTCTGGTGAGTGTGGAGGACAAGGACCCTGCATTAGGGCTTTGCATGAAATAGAAAGTATAACAGACTTCCTGAGAGGCTGATCTGACTTATAGTAACCCCTCTACTCTGGTGGTCCACAGAGGAATTCCGATCTCTTCGCCTGTCCTTTTCTCCAAACCTGGACGATTACAACCCGGACATTCCCGAGTGGAGGAGAGACGTCAGCCGAGTCATCAAAAAGGCCTTGGTGGAGGTGAGTGTAGCCAGCTCCTTCTGGCCCAGGCCCTTTCCCTGTCTTCCCTTGTCCTTCATGGAGAGGGGACCCTTGCACTAAGAAATGGCAGGAAAGAGCCAGAGGCCAGGGGAAGTGGGTGTCATCAGTCTGATACCTGCAAAGCTGAGCCTCCCATGTGCAGACATGTCACAGGTGCCACGGGGGACAGGAAATTGAATAATCACGGGGTCCTTACCCGTTATGTTCTGCTTAGAGACGACCATGGCAATATGTGACAGTCATGGCAGAATTCACAGTTAGCTGTCAGTACGTGTGAAATAGCTACTGGGCATAATACTGAAAGGCATAGAGTGAATACCGTTAGTAAGAGCAGCCTGGGTTCCAACCCCATGAATGACTAGCACAACAGCCAGTGAGTACCCAGCACAGGAAGGTAGTCATCTTACTATGTCCCAGTTCTTTTTAACAGCATTCCCTTCCCACAACAGCCCCAAGAGCAACATATTATTGTCTTTATTTGTTGATTAAGCAGTTGGGGTTCAGAGAAGTTAAATAACTCATCTAAAGCCTCACAGCTAATAAGTGACAAAGCTACAAAATTAAAGTGAAGGATCTGAATCCAGTCTGGTTTCTGGGAGGGTAACAAGGTGGTATGGTTCATCCCCTTCTGAACAAATGTCACCCACAATTTGACAAGACATCTTCTTCTAGGCACATTCTGCCTGCATACTCCACTTCCATAAACAATCAGAGAAATGGAATATCTGCTCATATAGCTGCTTGGGTTTATTGCACAAACCCAGGAAACCAGAAATGACTTTTCCCTAAGGTCTACTCTTGGTTGTTATTCTTCAGTTGCTCAGTCGTGTCTGACTCTCTGTGACCCCATGGACTGAAGCATGCCTGGCTTCCCTGTCCTTTACTATCTCCTGGAGTTTGCTCAAACTCGTGTCCATTGAGTCAATGATGCCAACCAACAATCTCATCCTCTGTTGCTCCCTTCTCCTCCTGCCCTTAATCTTTCCCAGCATTGGGGTCTTTTCTTTGGTTGACTCTTTTCATCAGGTCAACACTTTGTATCAGGTGGCCAAAGTATTAGAGCTTCAGCTTCAGCATCAGTCCTTCCAATGAATATTCAGGACTGATTTCCTTTAGAATTGACTGATTTGATCTCCTTAGTGTCCAAGGAACTCTCAGGAGTTTTCTTCAGCACCACAGATTGAAAGCATTAATTGAAAGCATCAATTCTTTGATGATCAGCCTTCTTTATGGTCCAACTCTCACATCCATATGTGACTTCTGGAAAAACCACAGCTTTGACTAGCTGGACCTTTGTCGGCAAAGTGATGTCTCTATTTTCTAATATGCTGTCTAGGTTTGTCATAGCTTTTCTTCCAAGGCGTAAGCGTCTTTTAATTTCATGGCTGTTATCACCATCTGCAGTGATTTTGGCACCCAAGAAAATGAGGTCTACTCTTAGCCTAAGAGAAAAGTCAATTTAGGATTGGTTATATATTCTCTCCTGCACCTGACGCATGGTGCCTCATGACACAAGGGGATGAGGAGAGTTAAAGACATTCAGATAACCCCTGCTCAGAAAACTGATCTCACATTCAGCCTTTTGCAAAGAGCTGATGTTCCCATAATCATACCATTGTCTTTGTGAATATTCATTTGGCACTTTAAAAATTCCAGAAACTCTTCTCAGTGTTTTGCGTTTTTAGACACATTTAATCACAAAAAAGAAACCTAGCTTATGATGTAGAAATGGATAGGATGATTATCCCCATTTTACAGGTGAATAGAGGCAAATAACTTGCCCAGGGTTGTACAGTTTAAAGTCAGGCTCTGGAGTTAGACCTCAAGGTTTAAATCTTGATCAAGTAGTTTTCTTCCCACTCCACTCTGCTGCTGTCCTTTGCCTTGTTAAATGGAGAGACAAGAGTAATTGGAATAGTGGGATGGAGAAGGGTTATTTTCTCTACCTCTGGGTAAATGCCATCTCACCTTTGTCTTAAGGACGCTGAGCATCTATTGTCGGTGGCTAAACATTATGGCCACCAGGGGGCGAAGCTACCAAACCACAGGCCTCTTTATCCTTAGAGCTGCTTGTCACTAGTGTGACAACTGGTTTCTCTTCTCTGCTGTCCTAGAGAGATGACTTATAGCCTTCAGTGAACCCACAGCCCACCTTCTTCAGAGATCTCTGTCCCTGTAGATCTCCTAGGCAGCTGTCCAACACCCCCAGTTGCTTATCAACCAAGCATTAGTTCAGCAGTGATGTTTTCCAGGCTGGTTTCTCTTCACATTAATTTGAAGGGGATCAGATGCTCCGGGATGCCACCCTTCCAGCAGCTGTCCACTAGGTTAGATATGACTGCTCCTTAATATTTCTAGGCTGCTGCAGAGCATAATCAGCTAAATGCAGAACAAACAGGTTGGCTTCACATCCCTCAGGATAAGAGGTGATGGAGTGGAGGGAGTTTTGAAGACTCCGTGGTTACTCAATCCTAAGAGGTGGCTGAACCAGCCCTTGTTCCTAGCTCCCCACTTTGGCTTTGAGATAGTAAATATTCTCAGCCACTTCCTTAAGTCCTAAAGAACACGCCCTATTGCCAGGCGTCCCCTAATAAGCTCTATAAGAAGCTCAACTGGATGTCAACTTAATTGTAGTTTTCTTCCTATTCATTCTGTAATGAAATTCAATATGTAAATCATTGCCTTTTTCCTCATCAACTGGGGTTTTTCTATTGATATTTTGCAATGGGATCTTTCATTGAAAGTCCTTCAGTAAACATTGTCAATGATAAGGATGAGTTTAGACATAATACTTGAGCTTAGCATCCTGGAGGGCTATAAAACTGTATGATACCAGCTGGGACAGGAGCTGCTTTGTGTGCCAGGAGAAAGAAGGCAGGAGAGCCCTGGTTAAGACAGAAGCATCATGATCAGACCAGGGTTCCAAACTGAGTGTCGCCACTCGTTACTTAGATGGCATTGAGCCACTGTTGAGCTTTCCTCCATCTACTGTCTGTCCCATAGCAGAAATAGGGATGTACCATCCAGATTCCCCTTACGGGAGATACAGTTGCCTTAGCTGCTGGGAGAGCTGTGGGCAGAGGTTTCAGCTGCTTTCCCCCAACGTTGTGTCCTTTTTTGAGTGGCTCGTGTCCAGTGATGCCTCAGCTCAACCTCAGGCAAATCTGAAGGGCCATTCAGATTTCTCAGGCAAATCTCATTCCCTGCAAGGTCTTCTGAGCTGACCTTTATCATAGCTCAGCTTCTCCCTCTACCCATTCTTGCTTCCTTGCCTTCAGTCCTCTAGCTGTTGATTCTAAGAATGTCCCCTAATAAACACCCTACATGCTAAGCTCAGAGCCAGCTTCCTGGGGACTCACAACCTGTGTCTTCACCTGCACAGAGAGGTATAGTAATACTTGCTTCAAAGAGTGCTTGTGGGAGATTACATTGCGTTATATTAAGAAGTTCTTAGGACAATGCCAGACACATCGAAAAGATCCAGCAAATGGAATTTCTTAGTACTTTAAGAAAGATATAAAGGTAGATTTCAGAACCCAACAATCACCTAACTGGAAATCATGAAAAAATATACTGAAATGAGTGGACTTTATGTTGTTCTACAACTTAATGATGTTCTAGCAGCAAATGTATAGAAAAGACATTCGGCGGAGATACACAGAAACATTTGCAAGAAAAGACTGGCTGTTGAGAAATTGTAGATGAGTCTATTCAGTTAAGCCTAAAATGACTGTGTGAGCTGTGGATAGTTAGTGTAGGAAGAAAAAGTGGGACCATATTGCTGAAGGCTTTGAATGTAAATCTAATCCACTTGGCAGTGGTAATTTGTGCATGAATTTGAATGGGGACACACAATCTGAGTTGGACTGTAAGGGGATAAATCTTTAAGCATTGATAGTAGTCTGTTTCCTGGAGATGGGGAGGCTGTTGTAAAGATTGAGGGGAGTGAACATAGAGGCTGAATTGAGATATTAACAAGGCGGAGGTGGGAGGAATTTAAATAGAAAGGAACCAATAGGGTCACTTGTCAATATCTCATAGGCTGCTTAAATAGGATGTGGAAAGGAGAGTGTCATGTCATAAGTGAGATAAGGCTTCCCACTGGGGTATCTGGGAAAAGAGTGCCTCCATTCATCCACATGCAGAATGAAGATTTTGGAGTAAATGTGAGGAGTTCTTGTACAACAACCAAATGACATTCTGACTGAATGCTCCAGAGAAATGCTGAAATTGTAGCCAACTGAATTCTAGAACCATCTAGAAAGTAGGCTCAATAAAGAGGAAGTTTTGAGTGATGTGCATGATTTTAATAGAAGGTTGAAGGGTAGCAGGGGGAAGGGTTAAGAGAGCTTCCTTAGCTGATCATTAGGGTCTGATGCTTTGGAGAACTCAACAGACACCTGGAGGCTGTGGTCTGGGGTGTGCTATTAGGTTAGGTGATAGAGGTATGCCTGGTGGATTTGGAGGGAATGCTAGTGCTTCGAGGAAGGAGGAAGCTAGGTTAGAAAGTGTTACAGCCCCAGGGGCAGAAGATAAGGCTCAGTGACAGCCTTCTCACTGACAGGGTCCACTTACTTTTACAAGGCAGGTACTACCATCATGCCACTTTTTAATTTAAGGGGATGCAAAGTGTTTATGGTCTCATGGGGATAGAGCCGGGGGCCAGACTTCAGAGTCTGGCTGGAACCCATCTCTGGCCTTTGCATCCCTCCCCGACAAGTGCACCCAGGACCCTGCTTTCACACTCCCATCTCCACACCCGTGTGCCTTCCTACTGCACCACCCCACAGGTCTCATGGTTCCTTCTCATCAGCTTTCTTTCCCCCAGGACTTACGTGTGCCTCTGCGTCTCTCCCTCAGGCCACTGGGGTTCCGGGCCAGCACATCTTGGTGGCAGTGCTGCCTGGCCTGCCCACTGCTGCCGAGCTCTTTGTCTTACCCCATCAGGACCCCACAGGAGAAAACAAAAGGCCAGCCGAGGACCTGGAGCAGGTGAGTCCCCAGGTAGCATGCCAGCCTCTCCCTCTCTGAGCCACGACCCTGCTAGTGCCTGACCAGGACAGCAGCTCTGGGGGTCCCCACTTGGGGACCCTTCCACCTTCCCATCCTCCCTAAAGAAACGTAATCTGGAGCTTTAACTACAGCATCACCAGAAAACATGTGCAAGAGTGTGTATTGTCAGCAGTGGCTAAACCACTGAGGGTATATCCATCTACAGTGCTTACAGTAGACAAGATAAATCTGTGTACTGACATGGCAAACTGTCCAAGGTATTAGGTGGCAGGAAAAATGCAAGAGGCTGAACAATGTGTAGAAGTCGAATCGATTTATGTTGCTTCACAAACTTGCATCATGAGAATCAAAGTCAGAGTGAAGTCACTCAGTCGTGTCTGGCTCTTTGCGACCCTATGGGCTGTAGCCCGCCAGGCTCCTCCGCCCCTGGGATTCTCCAGGCAAGAGTACTAGAGTGGGGTGCCACTTTCTTCTCCAGGGGATCTTCCTGACCCAGGGATCGAACTCAGGTCTCCCGAATTGCAGGCAGACTCTTTACCCTCTGAGCCACCACAGAATCCCTGAGAATCAAATGGCGTATCTTTATAAAAAGGCACAACTTTTATACAAATCATGAGTCCTCTTTATCACCACCAGTCTACGATGATTTGAGTTTATAATGAATGAGTAATATTGACTCCAAGTACCTCCCCTGGCTATGGGATTCTCTTTCCTCATCTCCAGCACCTCTGGAGTATTAGAGTGTCTGTGTGTGTGTGTGTGTGTGTGTGTGAGAGAGAGGTTCTCTCTCTCCTGCTTGCTTAGATCTTTTTTCTCCCATTCTTCCTTTTAACTTCAGATTACCCATCTCTGTAGTGAGCATTGGGCTTCCCAAGTGGTGCTAGTGGTAACGAACCTGCCTGCCAGTGCAAGTAGATATAAGAGACACGGATTCGATCCCTGGGTTGGGAAGATCCCTCAGAGGAGGGCAACCCACTCCAGTATTCTTGGCTACAGGATCCCGTGGACAGAGGAGCTTTGGTGGGCTATGATCCGCATGGTCACCAAGAGTCAGACACGACTGAACCAACTTAACACGCACGCGTAGTGAGGATTATTACTATGATGATGTCATTATTGTTGTTCTTATTCTTCACCCAGTTAAAATGATCAGTCTTGGTCTGGTCACCCTGTTGGAAACTATATGACTTTGGTTTCTCAATGCTCTCCGACAGATATATTAAAAACAGGATTCCTCTCAGACACTAAGTAAATATTAACTTTTTCTCCTTTTAGTACTTGGAGCTTTTCAGTTTACTTAGAATTAACCCATAATCTAGTCCCTTGATCTCTAGTCTCCAAGATAACTCGAGAAACCTCTATCACAGCCTTGTTAGCAACAACCTCAAATTACAACCTGGCCCACCTCCTAGGACATGCCCACCTTTCAACAGTCGCTTTCCCAGTTGGCAGAAGACTCACGTCTATATTTTTTTTTCATGTGCAAACAACAAATAACAGAGCTGTCAAGGAAAGTCCCAGTGAACCCCGTCTCCTAATGAACTGCACTTCAACATCGGACAGCAGGGAACCCGTCAACTTTGCGTCTGACTTTGCTCAGCCCTCGCTTTCTGCTTCTGGTTATATTCTGTAAATTATTCTCTGCACCTGCAGTTTAGTGGGAGAAAGAATGGAGTATTTCTTATCACCACACTGCTGATGAGACCTAGAAGGGTGTAGATCCCTATCCAGAGCATTTAGGTTGAGACATGTATATTTGTGCCTCCTCTGGAAATCTTATGGCTTGCCCATGAAATCCAGAATATCATCTTCTCAATATGGAAGAGTCCAGATTTAGAGCCAGCTAAGTTCCCAGGTACCACATCATCTGCACATCTCATTCTCTCTCTAAAATATAGTTTCTAGATGTTTATTTTAGAGAAAATGTAGAAAGAAGAGGCATGTGTTCTCTGAAACTTGGTTTACTTGTGTGAGTGTATATCTTGCTGTCTGTTTTCCCTAGAGTTCTTCTTTCTCTTTATCTTATCTGAATGTCTTCTCCAGAGACATTCTCAGAGACCTGAGTGAGTGTCCCTGAGGCAGCCAAGTATCATGTACTGATGAGCCATTAATCAGAGACCCTAAGGCAGCTGGCTTGGCTTGCTCGAAAGCTGTGGAACTTAATATTCAGTGGCTTCAGTTCAGATATGTTTTAGATAGCGAGTTCAGATATGTTTTAGAAAGACCACAGGTTTGGAGAAATATAGACCAGGTTTCTAGCTTCAGCTCTTATATCCATTGCTTATATCTTATAGGTGAGGAAAATTCAGAAAAGATCAATAATTCAGCCAAAATCACATAATCAATAATACTTGTCTCATAGGGTGTTTGATAGATCATTAAAGAAGTGATACAGCAAAGCCCTTGACCTATAGAGGTTACTCAATAAATGGTAAATAGATAATGGTTACATTTATGGATATTTTGTGATAGGAGAGTATATGAGAAATGCAAAAAAATATATATAGGCATATTAAAGACTAGGATAGTCCGCGGCATGCATTGGCAGAAAGAAGATGGTGAAAATAAGGAGAAAAAGATTAATGAATGGAATTACAGGAAAGAACAAAGATACCAAGAAACAGGAAGAACACATGAATGAGTAACTAGAGGGAAGATGACTCATCTAAGTTATCAGGCAGATGGATGGCATTGAGGGAAAGCAGCAGAGTACCAAGGGAGATTGTAACTTTGGTTAAGGGAATTGCCAATGTAGCAGCCTTATCCAGGAATGAAACTAATTTCAGTGACCAAACCTAGCATATGAGAAATCAGTGTCTTATGGAAACTGTTATTACCCAGTTAATAAGTACACTAATGAAATCAGTGTGTAAACTAAGCCTTGTGTCCAGAACCAGCAATACCGGTGCTGCCCACAGGAATCCTATAGTTATGATCCTAAGAGAGGTCCTTTAATTCTTCTCTCTGATGCAGTCACTTTGAAATTAATGAAGTCAGACCCCAACCGAGAGCTGTGAATTGCCTAAGGAGATGCAACTCTTTAAGGAGAAGGAGATTCTAGTTCTGTTTCTGCAAGTTGAGTTGCCTCTCAAGTCTAGTGGTCCCCTTGTTCCATCATGCCGCCTGTGTGGATTTGGGTACCACTTGACTGCTGCAAGGCCCCCAGATATCAAGGCTGCTGCCCCAGGAAATGAGCAACAGATGCTTTGCTTTGAGTTGTGTAGGGTTTTTTCCCCTGATGAAATGAACATATATTCTGTTCAAACAGATTTCTCTGGAAATTTGCAGTTATGAGCTTATTTAGTTGGGAAGTCCAGCTCAGGCATGGATAACTCAGAGAGGAAGTATCATCAGCTTACTCCCCTGTCTTCGTCTCTCCTGCTTTCTCTATCTCTTTCTGTTGTGACCACATGAGAAGTCTGCCTAAGAATGAGGCCAGCACATAGGAAGACGAGAATGGCCCCAGGAAGCCCCAGTCTTTTATTTAGTCATCTTACCAATTCCATTCAAAAGACAGTGCCTCTCCCCTGAGTGCACCCCAAAAGCCTAGGGTGATAATTCTCAAAGGCTCGACTTTGGTAAAGTGGAGATGTCTCAACTAGCCTGGTAGTCAGAAGGCTAGGGCTCTGTCAGTGATAACTCAATGTGTCATACCCTCCCCAGATCAGGAGTTAAGGGAGCCCCTCCTAAATCAAATGGGCTGAGAATAAAGAAGGACATGGGTCCTTAAAGAGAAATATGGGGGGGAGAGAAGGAACTGGAGGCAGGCAAAAGCAACTGACTTCCTTTGTCATAAATTACATAGAAGTTGCAACTGAGTGCAAAGTGAAAACAACAACCAGGACCCCACTCCTTTAAAGGCTGCTCTCTGAATTAGATGGAACTTGGGAAGAGCTGGCTTTATGCTCTCTCTGTCAATACTCTGGCCCCTTTCTTGTAAAGTTACTGCACAGAATTCCCAGCAGGGGAAAAAGTGGGACCTGGCCAGGTGGACCCTGATGACTAGGCGGGCAGGGCCCAAGCAAAGGGCTCTTGGCTCTCCTCCCTTACTTCCTCTAACAGCATTCCCCGGAGAGGACAGATGCTGGCTTAGATCAAGTTATCTTGTCTGTGAAATAAATTGAAAATTCCTCACAGTGAGAAGCACTTGACCTTGTTATCTGGATAACGTTGGGCTGGGTTAATCAAGTGACCTCTGTCTGGGAGGGTTCCACCACTCTCGACTTCACATCTCCAGAGAGTGAGAAAAGGCTCACTTGCCCTTAGCTGGTCTCATCAGGGATTAGACCCTCTTGCTACCTGAGGCCAGCTGCTCAGGTGTGGAGCATATCCCACCTCCTGCACCACTGTACTTGCTGGCTTCTCTCTGAGTCCTCAGAGGTGAAAAGCTTTGTATCTGGCTTTCCTGGAAGGAGGAAGGGCCATCATGCTGTGTTTGTGATGCTGTGCTGGGGCGATAGGGAGCCTGCATGTTGTCTTGCTGAATCCTTAAAGGGCACAGACACATTTAAAGGAAACATAATGACTATGGACGAAATGTCAACCACCAACAACGAATTTCGTCTTTAATTGTTTGTGTTGTCATATACATTTGACAGGTGCAGAAACCAAAATCCAGGGAAAGAGGAAGTGCCTCTGAAAATGGAACAGGTTATTGGCAATAATTTTAGAAATAAGATTCATTGTGAAATGTAATAAATAATCTTAGACCATTTTCGATATACTCAGTCTGCCCTGTCCAGATTTTTCAAAGAGAGAAATTGTAGAAATATTTTGAAGTTCACAAGGAAAGTCACTAAAATGGGAAGTTATAATCAAAAGAATAGGTAAGAGTTGTGCTGAAAGAATAACAGCAAAAGGAGAAGGAGAGAAGTTTGGAGCTGGTGATGGGGAATTTAGGGAAAGGAAGTGAACTGGGACACATTATTTCTTCATTATGTCATCCAGGAAGAACTTCTTAGACACTGTAGTCAAGCTGATGCTTTGGTGCTAACAAAGAACAGAATTGATAAGTAGAAGTCCTGTTTGGCTTCACTGCTTCTTCCATGTATTAAACCAGAAATCATGATAATTGGGAAAGATCTTTCTCTGTTAATTCCAAAAGTAATATCATTCAATCACTCTTTGAAGAGGCCTTAATAACCTAACAGGGTCAGGCTTGACTATGTCCATTCCAAGGTAATCCCAGGCAAGTCTCCTAAACTTGGCACCAAAATGTTCCTTAAGTTCAGTAGGGTTTCCATCCCTCCTCGCAACTTCAGATAAGCATTAGTTGTATGGCCCAATATCGCTTTGCTATCGATAAATCTGCTAAAGCCCATTTTCAGTGTGTATTCATGGTTTCACTCTGTACCATTTCTCTGGGTGTCATGTATCATAAATTACTACTTCTCTGCTGTCCTTAAGCTTCATGTTTCAGCATTTGACATTTCCATTCTCATGATCTGAGAGTCGATTTTCCTCTGTTGGTTTCTTTAAGCACTGTTTGGATATTGAATGTGTTCTTTACGTGGTAGTGATCTATTCTGTTGACCAAACATCTCCAGCTCACCATTTCTGGGTACCAGTAGGGTTATACCATGAGGCTCTTCTGTAAGCAGAGCCGGGTGATTAATTCTGGCCAATGAAGTGGGAGCAGAAGTGATGCGTCACTTCCAAGCTGAAGTATTCAAATTTTATCTCTAGAACCCAGAGAACTCTTCTTTCCCCTCCTCTGGTGGTGTGTACAGCTGAGGGGGCTGATCTACCAGCCAGTGTCCCTGTGTGACTATAATGAGCACAGCATCACATCTACCTGCAGCAGATCCCATGGAGCATTAAGCAGAAAGCACACTTCCTTTGTTTCAAGTCCTCCAAATTGTAACATCGTTACCTCAGCTTGACCCCTGTTCTGATTACCACACTCAAATTTCATGCTTGTAAAGAAGCTGAGAAGGAGAATTGGTGTTTTTCATGTACCTGGTCCCTTCCACAGCACCCTTTTGATAGCATCTTTCCAAGTATTTGTACTGAATTGCCACTGTCTATTTAAGTGGTGGTTTAAATGAAGTGTGGGTTGCACTTGAATCATAGGCATATTCCATCAAATAGGCAGACGCCAAGAATAATAGACTTTTCTTTGCTCATGATTACTTAGCTGAAGGAGAATAGACAATGGAGAGCAGCAGAAGAGGGGTGACTGTACAAAGGTAAATGAAATTTGCTAGGATAACACTTGCACTGCACAGAGAAGGAAAAATGAACAGATTCAGCTTGTTTCAGGAGGACCGATCTCCCAGCAATTACACACCATTTCACTCGAGTCTTTATCATGCAAGCTTGTGTTCTTTCATTTAGGCTGTCACCACGCTGTTCTATAGTCCCAGTTTATTCTATTCCTTTCATGGCCAAAGACTCTCGCAAACATTATAAATTATATTAACTGTTGAATAGGATGTAGCAGTCCTGAGGCTACGGTTAGGAATTGCCTGTAGCTCAGATTGGTCAGATGACACAGGCCTGGCGTTATAAATCATGTGCTTCACAGTTAGATGAGAAGTAGAAGCATAGTTAATGATATACTACAATTTTTTGTCTCCTAAATGTGCTCAGCTGGACCTCCTCCTATATACTTTTTGTATCTCTGTCAGCTGGCTCGAGGGAAATGTTTTTTTATGGAAATGCCCTAAGATGAGGAGTCAAACAGAATGAAATTCTAGTCTCAATTCTTCAAATATTAACAGGATAAACGTAAGAGTGTCCTTTAGGCTTCATGTTGCTTTCAATGGAGCTGTGTTGTCCTAGGGAAAAAATAGTGAGAAATATGTAACTTTGCCAACAGAAAGTTTTCAATGCATAGATATTATACATTATATATTGTATATATGAAAATATATGTAATAATTCACAAATGATGAAAACAATACAGGATAAATGCTTCTGCAGGTGGCATGGAAAACATTTAAAATATTGTCAAAATCTGTCAACAGTTTCGTACTCATTTACTTGCATAGAGAAATGCATGGTTCTTTTTTTTTTTCTTTAATAGAAAATTATTTAATTAGTATACATGTGTTCCCCATCCTGAACCCTCCTCCCTCCTCCCTCCCCACACCATCCCTCTGGGTCGTCCCAGTGCACCAGCCCCAAGCATCCAGCATCGTGCATTGAACCTGGACTGGCATCTCGTTTCATACATGACGTTTCACATGTTTCAATTGAGTTTATTCTTGTATGCAGTGTAAATTTTATTTAGTTCTATTTCTGTGTATAAGTTCTTTTGCACACCACAAAGTATGTTGTTATCTTTTTTGTGTGTTCTTTGATGCAAGTGAAATCCATGAAATATACTTTCTCTGCTACCATTTTTGCATAGCCTGTTTAATTTTGTAAATGATACAGATAAAACTGATGAAGCAATGTTATAAACCAGAACAAATTTGGGAAGTTAATTATTTTCTTCATGGGACTCTCCTGGAGATTATAAATTAGAAGTATGTTGTTCAGATGAACACTTTTCTAGTTTCTCATCTATATGTCTTTCTTGAGGAAGAAACATTGTCAGGAAGAAGAAATACATATCACTTCAGCAAGTTGGAAGAGAGAAGTCTTTCTCATGCATATATACAGTCCCATTTCGTTCATGGGATGGACTCTGAAAAACAGGACAATTTCTTAATTACTTCCAATATTTTCTTATTCAAGTTAAGGTATTTTTTTCTGCAAATACAATTACAAATGTATGTGCACATATGTATGTGTATGTACATAAGCATATTAATTTTATACATGATTATATATTTCACACACATATACATACACATTTCTCTGTGTGTATGTTTAAGAGCCAAACCTTTCTGTTTAACCTCTACTAAAAATGCACTATCAAATTCTTAGAAAGATCTTACTGATTGAATGATAAGAATAAGATAGAATAGGAACTTGCACACCGTACCACTTTACAGAACACAGAGGAAAACCATTCTACACAATCTGTGTTAGAAATCTACTCGTCCTGTAAACCTTGAGCATTCTGGAAGTTTCTCATTACCCAGGAAAAAGAGTAGCTTATATAGAAAGAATAAAGCTGTTTCAACATAATTTTATCACAACCTTGTTTTCCTGCACAGTCTGCTAACTGGAAATATTTGAGAGGCTGAGCTTGAACTGGATCCCAGGTGCGTGACATGGGTCACGGGTCACTGACAGTCACCCCAAGTTCCTGCTGTTAAGCAGAGAAGTTCGTGTGCAGGGAAGTTCAGTTCCAGTTCAGTTCCATCACTGAGCAGGGACCTCTGCGAGAGACTCTGTGCTTGAAAACAAAGCTGTCAGGCCCTGCTTAATTGATAAAAGGATCAAAGGTGTCATTTTGGCAACTCAGTGGACTGAGTGAAAGTCCATAAATATAAAAAGAAAACTAATTTAAGAATTTAACTAGCAGAATGATATTCAGAAAGCATCTAACTAGACTTAAATAGCATATGAAATAGAACATTACATTGGTTCTTAGAACATTAGAAATGAGGCAAGGAGACCAGATAATAGGAGTGTGGTTTTCTCTGATAGCTTTTCACAAATTACTCAGAAGGATGAGTGAAACAGCAGATTGATCTGGTTTTTTACTTTAAACACATGAACAGTTTTACCTTGTCTAGAAAACCTTGCCTTATACTGTTACTACCTAAAACGAGGTCCTTTGTCATTTGTTGGAGTTAAATATTTCATGGCCCAGAATTCTGGGGGTATGCCCGGTACAGATGCATCAGCCTGAGGATGCATGAAACAAGAGTCAGCCAACACGTTAAGTTGTGGTTATGCTTTGTTTCAAATGTATAATTTATTATATATTTGAAATAAATACATACAGGGAAGCCTGACCTGCTACGGTTCATGGGGGCTCTCAAAGAGTCGGACACGACCTAGCAACTGCACTACAACATCATAAGCTATTATTTTAGTAGAACAATATTTATCATCAACAAATACCCATGAACTATCTATTCTTGGAAAGTTGGGTAAGAGGAGGGAAGCAAAATAGGGAATAAGATGGAGTTTACTATCAAAAAGTAAAATAAATGGGTCTGAATCTCATCAGAACTTGTAAATTCTACATATTTGCTTCTTTTAAGTCCTTGTGTATAACAAATGCACTCTCAAAGAAACCCAGGGTGATTTTTTAAAACTAATACCATGGTAATTTTTTAACCGTAGAAATGATCTGATTTCCTAATTGTTTGTCCTATTTTGTAGCAATTTGAATATAAAGTCAAGTCATGCTTAGAAAATAATTCTATCTGCATATTTTGGACTAAAAACTTAAAATCATATACAACTCACTTATATCACTCCCAGGTATAATATCAGGATGCCTTGATCAGCATGGTAAATATTGCTCAGCATGTTTGTATATCGTCGCTGTGACAACTTCAGTGGCACTCACTCTCTTTTCCTTTCAGATATCAGAACTGATGATTCACAAGCTCAACCAAAACTCTGTGCACTTTGAGCTGAAGCCAGGGGTCCAAGTCCTTGTCCACGCAGCCCACTTAACAGCAGGTCAGTGTTCCCCTCCCTGGGTTCTGGCTAGTGGCTCTGGCAGAAGGGGATCCCAATTTGTTTCAGCAAAACAAGACTAACTGGTGTCACTGCTGATCAGAAATAGGGCTTCGTTCTTTGGAGGTTCTTTTGCTTGTCTTGTTTTTGTTTTGTTTTTTTTTGCCTTAATGGGGACCAGCAAGGTGAGAGAAAAAGTTGATTTTCCTGCCTGGTTCATGGCAAAAACCATCAGTGAATCACTTAAAATTCCCTCAAATAATAGCATATTTCATCTTACAGAAATCTTGAAAATAAAGTTAACTTTACAAATAATGTTTTTTTCTGGTCTTTCTGTAAGACTTTACTTTTAAATCATTCATGCTATGAAGAATTTTCTTTCAGTTTGGGATAAAGAGGCACAATAGAAATAGCTGGGACTTAGAAGCTGTCCAGGGCCATAGCCAGGAGCTGAACCCCAGGTTGGTCAGTATCTTACAAATGAATGAATGTCATTGAATTTCTGTCTCTTCACTTGTACAAGATGATGGGGAAAATATTCTTCCTAAGGCCATATAGAAGTCTCAATAGTAATTCAGGTAGTTCCAAGTATATAGAAATAGATATTATTGTGCTATATTAATAATAAATTAACACCAGGTATTGGGTCCTTATTTTTGCAGAGTGCTATACTGGTGTTGCATAATGGCCAGCAGGCAGTGGCCTTTGCCTTCAGAAGTATAATCTAGTTGTGGTGTTTCAGAGTTTGGTGGTGACCGTGGTGGTGGTACTTTGGGGTGGAGGAAGTGGGCAGTGGGGGGATCTCTGAACAAGTGAAATGCATAAATGCCTTTACAGAGAGGCAGTAGCACATTTCTGAGTGCCTGGACTTTGCAGTTTTGCAGCCAGACCATCGGTTTCGGTCTTGCTCCATCACTTTCTTAGTATATAGACTCTGAGAGGAGACTTCTCTACAGCATCTGGAACAATGGAATTGTGTGAGGGTCAAGTTAGTTTAGGTTACACACATAGGGTAATGCCTGGTGCAGAGTCAGGTGTTATTTTTCCTTTTATCCTTTTTTATTATTAACAATCAAAGTTTTATGAGAAACTTAAAGCAGTTGTAAATTGCAGCCAGTCAAAATGACACAGGAAAGCTTCATAGAGGAGGTGGTCTTTGGGTCAGACCTTGAAAATTGGATAGGATTGAACTGAAGAGATTATTCCAAGCATAATCTTGGAATAATCAGGGAAGGAACATGAAAGCCCTGAATAAGTAGAGACAAGGAGCAGGTTTTTCCAATTCCATTCTCTGGTTTCCTGGAGGTTCCTGGAGGTGTGCTTAGGTCTAGAAGAAGGCCAAGCAGGTTGGCCACTGGCCTCTTTTCTACTTGGATTCCATCTTTTTACTTTATTAGGATTTCATAAAATGTTTTTCCTTAGAAAAAAGAAAAAAATACTGACTTAAAAAACAAACATATAAAAGTCACTGTGCTAAGCACAGGACATGGAGGTGAAAGGTGGAAATATGCCAGGCTGAGCTATTTCTTCTTCCTATGGTGGACTCTGGGAAGCCGTGGAGACCTAGGAGCAGAGATGTGACTGATTCAGAGTCACTTGAGAAAGGTGACTCTTAGGAGCAAGGATGGAGTAGAGCCAGCTTGCTATGCTGCAGCAAATGGATATAGTCAGTTGCATCCATCAACAGACATTTATTGAGTTGCTGGCTACTCTGAGCCAAGAAGTGTTCTCAGCATGAGATAGAGCCTCTGCCTTCATGAAGATTCCATCAGTGGAGAAGGCTGGGCAGGTAACACATTGAAAGTGACACTTTACAAATCATACTGATGGTGAAAGGTACTGAAGAAAATAAGAAAATATAAGAGAGTAGAAAGGGACTTCCCCAGTGGCCCAATGGTAAAGTATCCGCCTGCCATGCAAGAGACACAGGTTTGATCCCTAGGCCGGAAAGATCCCCTCAAGTAGGAAATGGCAACCCACTCCAGTGTTCTTGCCTGGAGAATCCCCATGCACAGAGGAGTCTGACAGGCTACAGTCCGTGGGCGCGCAAAGAGTTGGGCATGACTGAGCACGCGCACAGAGAGTAGAAAACAATGGAGCACCTATGAGGGCAGCTTGTAAGCCTACGGCCTGAACAAACTGACCGCAGAGCGTTTGATGATCTTCTTGGCCGTTTCCTGCCAAGAAGATTGGCCTTTGATCTTTGGTGAGCAGTGGTGGCACATGGCAGTTACACATAGTTGGTTAAACTGGAAAACAAACTCCAGAAACATCCCTTGTCATCAGCCCAGTGGCCAAGCCACTGACAGTTGTTGTCATATCACTCTCCAAAGATGGTTTGATTAGTTTCCTAAAGTTGCATCTTACTTTATATATTAGTTAAGGATGCCTTTCTGTGATGACATCTGGGATCCAGAATTTAAAAAAAAAAAAAAAATCCAGAAAGTGGCTAATGATCTGAAACTGCTTTGACCAGCGACTTGGCCTGGAAAATGGATATAGCAAAGGCACCCATGGATCCGTAGTTCCATGGAGGAAAGAAAGGTCATTCCTGATAACCAGGAAAAAATAATTCCACTGGTCTAAGTTCCAGTTGGCAAAGAGTAATGCAAAGTTGGGAAGATGTAGAAAATTTATCCAATTAATATTCATGCTTCATCCTGTAGCTGGAGATCAGTACTCAGATCCCTCAGAGAAGGGGCTGGCAAAAGGGAGTGTATTACTGGGAACTTAGGTAAGCATGCTGAGATTAGAAGGACAGACCTCTGCAACACAGATGTGTATTCTGCAGGGTTGCCAAGGGAACAAAAGGAAACTGGAGTTTGAGGCAAAAGCCCGAACTTAGACTGAGCCGTTTTGGAGACAGTGAGAAAATTATCTGGCTTCCAGTCATCCAGGCTGTCCCAGGTTCTTCTGAAAGTATCTCTCATACACCTTTGACAGTGTAATTTGAAACCTGATTACCTGGCCTTTTGTGCTTCCTAGGATGGCCAGAGTGAACGTGTATGTGGGTAATCAGCTCCCGTTTGAAGAATAAAAGAAGAGACTGTCAAGGGCTGACATAGGAATTGAGTCTTGGAAATTTTCGCTGTATTGATTTTAGCCATGTTGTCATAATAGCGTTAGGACTGGCAGTTCCAAGGGAGAGAGGTACAAAGTCGATTTCAGCCAGGCTTTCATATGCAAAAGGCAAGGCTTGTGTTAAGGCTGGCACTCTTCAATGACTGACAAGAAAGTAGAATATAGGAGTGATCAGTTTCATGTTGGAGATTGTTCCTAAGGTAACTCTACCTACCTGATTTTTTGTTTTTAACTGTTTGAACAGAGGGTAGATAGACTATGGTATCAAGGCAGTGGAGGGAATTCTCCTTTCACACATAGGAAATTTGGCATGTTGGGTAGGTGATCAGTTGGATGAGAGAGTTGCCACCATTTGTTTAAGTTGACATTAACACATCCATATTGGGATGGCTAGGAAGAGAAAGCAGAAAAATATCCCCTTTCTTGCCTGGGGGAAAGAAGACATGATGAGGAAGAGAATTTGATGCCGAACTTTCACCTAAGCTCCCTTCCCTTTCCTTTCATCCCCCTTACAGGCAGGAGAAAACAAAAATAAAATACAATCTCAAAAAAGGGAAGAAGGACCACTGCTTGCAACATTTCATGTCTCATAAGCAGGATTGCTAATACCTTCCCAGGGACCATTCCAGCACACCGCTGCATACCATTAATTGCTTAGCAGATGTTCAACAGCCTTCTTTTAAAAATATTTGAGCCAGAGTATATTGCTGGTGGGAGGGGCAATGCATAATTTGGTTTGTCTCCAAGGAAAAAGAACTGTCTCCTTTCAGGAATTTACTAGCCTTGCTTTGTTTTTCAAATTCAGTTCCCTGTTTGCTTTTATGGGAACACAAGGTAAGCATTTCCAGGTACCTGGATGTCATTAGAGACAGGATTTCGTTTGTTTCCCCCACATGTTCTGATTGGGAATTCATTAAATTTGGTATCTAAGTGAGCTAAACTTTGAATGCAGTCCTTGTTTTGTTTTTAGCTCTTCCCGTGCTTCTCAGTTTCTGTACAATTCCTCCTGGGGTCCTCACCGCTCGTGATAGCGGCGTTCCTGAAACTCTCTTGAAGTAAAGATTTCAGATTGTGTGAGAATAAGAAGGGATGAGGAGCTGTTATCAAGAAGTTTGAGAGAGGGCCATGCCTTGAGTGGCTCTCTTTGGCTCTTAGGACCCCGTGGCAGCTGGCGTCATGTTTAGCAGACAGAGGGAGTATGACTCAGCCAAGCTGGGGGCTAGACGTAAGCACTGATGTTTTGATGGAAGTGTACTTTTGCTCATGGTATTCCCAATTGGAGCATTACTTCCCTTTCTCTAATTTTCTACATCGTTTAAATGTCTTTCTATTTTAAGGCTCAGCTCAATGTTAACCTTTACATGTTGTTTTTCTGGAACCCTTTACCTGGATATCATCTATCCCTTGTCAGAACTCACATGGGTTTTTTTAAGCTCTGTCTGATCCTCATCCTCTCTCCTATTTAATTTCCTGAGGATACAGTTCACCATGTCTTTGTAGTGTCTCTATCATTGTATCTAGCACAGAAAATTGCATATATCATGTGTTCAGTAAATATTGCTTTTACAAATAATTAGAGATTTAATTAATTTATAAACTGTAGTTCAGTTCAGTCACTCAGTCATGTCTGACTCTTTGCAACCCCATGAACTGCAACACGCCAGGCTTCCCTGTCCATTACCAACTCCTGGAGCTTGCTCAGACTCATGTCCATTGAGTCAGTAATGCCATCCAACCATCTCATCCTCTGTCATCCCTTTCTCCTCCCACCTCCAAACTTTCCCAGCATCAGGTCTTTTCAAATGAGTCAGTTCTTCACATCAGGTAGCCAAAGTATTGGAGCTTCAGCTTCAGCATCAGTCCTTCCAGTGAATATTCAGAACTGATTTCCTTTAGGATGGACTGGCTGGATCTCCTTGCAGTCCAAGGGACTCTCAAGAATCTTATCCAACACCACAATTTAAAAGCATCAATTCTTCAGCACTTAGCTTTCTTTATAGTCCAACTCTCATATCCATACACGACTACTGAAAAAACCATAGCTTGGACTAAATGGACCTTTGTTAGCAAAGTAATGTCTCTGCTTTTTAATATGCTGTCTAGGTTGGTCATAACTTTTCTTCCAAGGAATAAGCGTCTTTTAATTTCCTGGCTGCAGTCACCATCTGCAGTGATTTGGGAGCCCCCCAAAATAAAGTCTGTCACTGTTTCCATTGTTTCCCCATCTATTTTCCATGAAGTGATGGGACCAGATGCCATGATCTTAGTTTTCTGAATGCTGAGTTTTAAGCCAGCTTTTTCTCTCTTCTCTTTCACTTTCATCAAGAGGCTCTTTAGATCTTCTTCATTTTCTGCCATAAGGGTGGTGTCATCTACATGTATGAGGTTATTGATATTTCTCCTGCCAATCTGGATTCCAGCTTGTGCTTCATTCAGCCTGGCATTTTGCATGATGTACTCTGCATATAAGTTAAATAAGCAGGGTAACAAGATACAGCCTTTGACTAGGTGGATCACAACAAACTGGAAAATTCTTCAAGAGATGAGAATATCAGATCACCTTACCTGCCTCCTGAGAAATCTGTATGCATGTCAAGAAGCAACAGTTAGAACTGGACATAGAACAACAGACTGGTCCGAATCGGAAAAGGAGTACATCAAGGCTGTATAACCTGTAGAGAGAGGTTCAAAACTCTCATCTTCTTGGTTATCCTTTGGATTCAGTGTGTTGGTCTATGAACCGGTCTCCATGACATGTTATAATGTGTGTGTGTGTGTTAGCCACTCAGTCATGTCTGATTTTGTGATCACATGGAATATAGCTGTCCAGGCTCCTCTGTCCATGGAATTTTCCTGGCAAGAATACTAGAGTGGTTTGCCATTCCTTTCTCCAGGAGTCCTGTTTTAATACCTCTTACCCAATAATGGGGGAGCCTTGCCTTCATTTAAATAGTAAGCTTCCCAGGAAAACCCACCTCTGTGCTTTCCTTATGTCAGATATATTTTTTAAGACGTTTGATAGTTGTTGATATGTATGTTGTAGAAAATGGGTGAGTTGAAGGAAAATTGGAGCTCTATAAAGGAGAAGACCTAAAGACAATGGGAGAGGGACTGACAAGAGAGATGTTCCTGAAACATACAGAAGCAAATTTAACTTATTGGCCATTATTTCACCAGAATAGTAAAATAAGGAGCAAAGCAAGCTCTGTCTCCCTTCATGACAGAGCTCAGGGTCTCAAACCTTAGATCACACTACACTTACCTGATCAAACAAACCATACCTTCTTCACATCTTTTGTAACGTCTCCCTTGAGTTCTCTCTTATCCATGTTTTTACCCTGGCCTTCTTTTTATTGATTGATTGACTGACTGATTTTCTCCTGTATTTTAAGAGCTATGATGTGTGATGTAGGGATGGTTTAGGGAGAGTTTTTCCAACAAGACTCACAGGAAGTCTTGGGATCTGCTGCAGAATATTTGATGCCTGTAGGTAATTACAGCAGAACAAGCCTGGGCTGTTAACAAAATATCCCTAAAATACCAATAGTTTTCTCATTGCTTCTGGTAACTTGGGATTTACTCAAGGGCACACAGTTCATTTCCAGTTTATCATCTTACTTCTCCACATGACTCTGTACCTCACTATGCAATGATTCCTTTAAAACTATGGTTTTTCCAGAGATATGAAATAAACCAGTACTCTTGCTCAATGTACACTGGCTTGATCTGGGGCCCAAATACTAGTTGCATGAAGCTTTCCTAATTTTAAATCAAGAGGATGAAAAGCATTGCATGTGGAAGATTCAATAAAAATGAGCCTTCATGCTGAATAGGAGTTCAGTCAAAGCAGAGAAAATAAACCTGCCAGATTGAGGGGCTATGCCGAGCAGAAGCAGAACAAAGTTAGGTTTATGTGTAAAGTGATCCATAGTATGACATGTGTGTGGCATTTAGATACATACCCTCAAATATTCCTAACTGGATATTAACTGAAGATATAATTATGAGCAGAGGAAAGAGAGAGGGATACAATTCACGGGAATTAAATGTGTCATTATTTGACATGTCATTTATATTATACACTTTGTTCATCATCCATGCATAATGTGAGAAGACTCTCATCAACACATGTTTAGTTTACTGTCGCAAAGTATGATACACATGATAAAGGAAAGAAGGGGCAGATAAATGGATTTTCTAAGACCATAGGCCAACAGCCAATAATCCTTTCTCATTTTACAAAGTATTTACCCACTTTACAAGGATTTTTCAACTCTAGTAGCAAGAGATGGTCATTTATTTGATAGAGTTGGAAACCTAGAATCTCTTTTATAGTTGCCAAAGCAGATAACTGTCACGGTCATGTTGGTTTGGTGCTAGTGTTAGTCACTTAGTCATGTCTGACTCTTTGCGGCCCCCTGGACTGTAACCCACCTGGCTCCTCTGTCCATGGAATTTCCCAGGCAAGAATACTGGAGTGGGTTGCCATTCCCTTCTCCAGGGGATCTTTCTCCCAACCTTAGGATTGAACCCAGGTCTTCTGCATTGCAGGCATATTCTTTATGACACCAGAGAAGCAAGTGTCATAAAACAGACAAGAGGTGGTGCTGCTGGTTTAGTCACTAAGTCATGTCCAAGTCTTGTGACCCTGTGGACTGTAGCCTGCCCAGCTTCTCTGTCCGCAGGATTCTCCAGGCAAGAATACTGGAGTGGATTGCCATTTCCTTCTCCGAAACAGACAAGTAAAGAACCATAGTAGGAAGCTGGGACTAGGAGGTGGGCACTCAGGTGAAGAGGCCAGGACCAGACCTCGCTTTAAACTGTGAGCTTTAGTTTATCACCTTTTAGTAGATTGCCAGGTGAAGGGAATCTGCTGACAGGTAATAAACTAAAGTTTTAATTGCTGATACAAACCTCTCACGCTACACCGAAGTCTGTAACTTTGTTCCTGTGAGGATCCATGGTCATCAATTAATTCAGCAATTATATTTGGGAATGGGGGTGGGGACAGGGGGCAGGGGATGGGGAGAAAGCAGCTTAAAAAACGTATTGTTTCTCTTTTGGTAGAAGAGATGAGGGCAGTGAGACTAGAAGTTAATGCCTCAGCAAGCAAAGGGAAACACTACATTTTATTTGAGGACACAGAGCCTTCACTAGATGAATTCATATTAAATGGCAACCAACAGCACTTAGGGATTCCGTGCATTTCACAGGAGTTATTTATTGGATAAATAAACTAAACCTTGAGAGATGAGACTTCTGTACAGTGGGACTGGAAAAGCTGGTGCTAACTGATTCACTCAAAACATTTGGGATAAATAGCTGCCTGTTCTGTGGCTGGAAAATCTCCTTCTAGCTTAGGGTAGGCAATCCCTGCTATTAAACAGTTGTTCTTTTATTCGGCTGTGCGTCATAGTTTCGGAGGAAGCTTCATCAAAGTTGAGCTTCCTCAGGCCTCGCTGCACGTTCCTGGAATCAGAATCCCAGGGATCTTTGGGAATCTGCCTTTGTAACAGGTTCCCCAAGAGATGTTTATGCAGCCAGGCCTTTCACCAGTCTCAGCAGCTGCTCTTACAAGCATTCTGCAGACAGAAATCTATCTGCGTAACAAGGAAAGGTGCTCGTCTATCTCCAGCAATAAATCTGATTTACAACTCAAGGCATCCACTCAAAACAGAGGCATGCATTTAAAAAAAGGAAAAAAGGCCCTTGATATTAAGTGTAGGAAGAAATTAGTAATAAACATTAAAATCTAATTCCTTGATGTATTCGGAGCAAATTTAATTGGCCGAATGAGTAGACGACAGTGGGAGTAAGGGGAAAAAAATGAAACCTGCCTCTGAATGTGGGATAGACTCTATCCATAATCTAGATGGATGGCAAAGGTCAGCCAAGAGCTGTGGCTGTGAAGCAGTTGAAAAATGATTAAAGCGTGAACCAGAATGTTAGTGGCAGAACAGCCATGGGTTTTATGAAAGTTAAACAAGTGATATTATCTCGGTGTTGTTAATGTGCTAGTGTGAATAGAAAATGATATATCCACACCTCTCTGTATTTCTGCACATATTAGAGAATCAGCGTGCTCTTCCACTCTTAGCTTTGTGGTGGGGGTCACTGTTCTTCTGGGGTTTTGGATACTGATTGGTAAAAAAAAAAAGGTAAAAGCTTAATATTTCTCAAAGCCTCAAATCTCAGGCTGAAATTTTTTAAAATGTAATACCACATAACTGCTCTCAACCCCTCCTATCTGTCTAGCAGTCACCTTGTTTAAGCTATTATGTTTAGGAAGCCTGTCCTTTGTCAAGGGTATGTGTGGGTTTTTAATAAAACTGTTATCTTGTGTTATCTTAGCCTCCATGGTTGCTGCTGACTGGTTCAATTTCTTTTCAGGTGTAATAAAAAGATATTATCACTGAGATGTTAGAGAATTAATATTTCCCAGCTTCGCTTACTACCTCTGGATATGTTATGAGTCAATGTGGGAGGGGATAAGGTACTCAGAATTTCAGTCTAGGTCAAGATACATCATGAATTCTGCCTAACAGTTTACATTGAGGAAGACCCTTTCACTTGAAGGCAGAATCAGCATGAGTTCAGAAGCTTTAGAAAACACAGTATCACATAAGCCACATTGTTATACATGCAGATGCCCAATTGTGAAGTTGTGGAGCTCAGACCTGTAAAGTGAACTAGATGGTTACAATAACATTTTCCGTTTAGGGATGAAATTAGCACTAGTGGAATTCTTCCACAACCAGTAAATTTATCTGTCTCTTTAGTCTCTGGTTGCCTTATGGTCTACACGGTTATCATTTACGAGTCTTTGGTGAGTAAAGTCATGCTTGTAATACTTTTCCTTTCTTCTGTTTTTCCTCTCAAATATTTTTTTTTTCCTCTACACATAATTAGGTTGTTTCACAGACATGTGGACCCAGTGGTTTTTGACAGTTATTAAGCTGTTATGGTATTATGATAAGTAGGTGCTGAGATATTAAATATATCCCTTTCCCAAAGGTGACTAAATGACTGTGATACTTTCATAAATATGCCAGGGACCAGCAATGAAGCAGTTCATTAGCTTCGGAAGATTCATAAGCTTTTTTTTTTTCCCTAAGATTTCCTGGGTCTATAGAAAGGCATGAATGACTATAGGTTAACTGCCCTGAAGATGTACCCAGAATCTCCTGGGCAGAGAATGGTCAGATGAACAGTTCGGCAACAGTACAATCATATATCAGGTTGGAAATAAGCCACAGTTAGGATGCAGGAGATGCAGTTCCCTTCAGGGAATGCCTTCCAGAGAAAATGGCGCAACCAAGGAAGATAGGAGAACACATACACAATACAGAGAATATATACCAGAACCTAGGACGAGCTACCTTTTAGGCACTAAGTTTCTCATACCTACAGGGACCAAGGCTGTCAGGCCATATCTGTTGTGTCTATATAAGGTTTAGTAGCATTCCCTTTCATTCTCAAAGTGCCCTGGTTTAGAAAAGAACATTTATGGTCATCTTATTTATACCCAGGCACCCTGTCAGGAGGGACAAAAGTCCATACCAAGAATTGGATAATGTAGAGCCCAACAGTAAGAATTACTAATTGGATGTTCAACCCATTGAAATAAAAGGGTTTTGAAGAGAGAAGGAGTCAGTAAGCTATAGCTGTGTAACAAACCACCCCCAACTTCAGTGGCTTGACGTAGCATTTATGATTGCATATGAGCCTGTGTAGCAGCTTGGTGGCTCTTCTGATTTTGTCTGTACTCACTGTGTGTTATGCAGTTAGCTGAGCATTGTTGGGTAGAGAGCTCTGCTGATCTTGACTGGGCTGCCCCATGTTGGGGGTCAGCTGGCTGTAGGCTGGCCTGGAATAGCCTCAGTTGGGATAATTAAGCTCTGCTGCACGTGGTTTCTCATACCTCAGTGGGCTTCCTTGGGCTTGCTCTAACGTGGCAGTGACAGGATTCCAAGAGAGAAAGCAAAAGTGTGTGAGACCTTGAAACTCACACTGGTACACCATCACTTGTCTTGCATTCTATTGCCAAATCAAGTCCAATGCCAGCCCAGATTCAAGGGGGTGAGGAAAGGAATTTCTCCTTTTGGTAAGAGAAGCTTCAAATTCGAATAGCCTGCTGCTTGGGCACAGAAAGAAGTATAGAGTTGATGCAGTAGTGCAATCAATCTACATGAGGCTGAGCACTCTCCTCAGGGAGATCTGAAATGCTTTTAGGTAGTTTAACTAAAATTAATTTAAAATTCTCCTGGAGTCATAACAGGATAGAGCTACTATTATGATTAGGTTTGGATTTGTTGACTTTGGTGTTCAGGTCACTCAGTCATGTCCGACTCTTTGCAACCCCATGGACTGCAGCACGCCAGGCTTCCCTATCCTTCACTATCCTGGAATTTGTTCAAACTTAGGTCCATTGAGTCAGTGATGCCATCCAACTATCTCATTGTCCCCTTCTCCCGCCTTCAATCTTTTTCAGCCTCAGGGTCTTTTCAAATGAGTCAGGCCTTTGCATCAGGTGGCCAAAGTATTGGAGCTTCAGATTCAGCATCAGTTCTTCCAATGAATATTCAGGATTGATTTCTTTTAGGGTTGACTGGTTGGATCTCCTTGCTGTCCAAGGGACTCTGAAGAGTCTTCTCCAGCACCACAGTTCAAAAGCATCAATTCTTCAGTGCCCAGCCTTCTTTATGGTCCAACTCTCACATCCGTACATGACCACTGGAAAAACCATAGCTTTGACTAGATGGATCTTTGTTAGCAAAGTAATGTCTTTGCTTTTTAATACTGTATCTAGGTTTGTCATAGCTTTTCTTCCAAGGAGTAAGAGTCTTTTAATTTCATGGCTGAAGTCACCATCTGCAGTGATTTTGGAGCCCAAGAAAATAAAGTCTGTCACTGTTTCCATTGTTTCCCCATCTATTTGTCATGAAGTGATGGGACTGGATGCCATGATCTTAGTTTTTTGAATGTTGAGTTTAAAGTTAGCATTTTCATTCTCCTCTTTTACCTTCATCAAGAGGCTCTTTAATTCCTCTTCACTTTCTGCCATTAGGGTGATGTCCTTTGCATATATGAAGTTATTGATATTTCCCCTGTCAATGTCAATTCCAGCTTGTATTTCATCCTGCCCGGCATTTCTCATGATGTACTATGCAAAGAAGTTAAATATCCAGGGTGACAATATACAGCCTTGACATATTCCTTTCCCGATTTCCAACCAGTCCATTGTTCCATATCTGGCCCTAACTACTGCTTCTTGACCTGCATAGAGGTTTCTCAGGAGGCAGGTAAGATGGTCTGGTATCCCCATCTCTTGAAGAATTTTCCACAGTTTGTTGTGATCCACACAGTCAAAGGCTTTAGTGTAGTCAATGAAGCAGAAATAGATGTTTTTCTGGAATTCTCTGGCTTTTTCTGTGATCCAGTAGATCTTGGTAATTTGATCTCTGGATTTTTCTAAATCCACCTTGTACATCTGAAAGTTCTTGGTTTAAACTACCGCTCAATTGCACTCAGTTCACATGCTAGCAAGGTAATACTCAAAATCCTCCAAGCTAGACTTCAACTGTATGTGACCTGAGAACTTCCAGGTTTGGATTTGAACTGGAAGGAAGGGCTGTTGGACAAATGAGGGTGCTCTGTCGTAAGGTTCCGTAAACCCTTCCTGTGATCTAGATAAACTTTCTCTGTTCCAGTCCCATACAAGTTTAATTTCTGAAAAAGAGATTTCAGACCACATGTATTTTGTGATATTCAAGGCATGTAAGTAAAGGCTGGCTTAGGTCTGCTTTAGAGGCGAGAGAGGAAAAATCAGTCAAAGTTTGGCGAACTTGAACTTGCTTTTGTAACTTCTTGACAGCACTAACTTCTGGATCAGAAATGCAATATGAGTTCAAAGTTCCAGGATCATAGAGCAGGTAGATTTCCCAGAAAGTCCCTTTGGTAGAATGAGTATCAGTACAGACCACAGTAAGGATATTTGCGGAGCTTCTCCAGGGTGATGCTGCCATGTTGTTGACTTTCAAACTGGAAAATAACCTAAAGGGGCAAGGCTGCAGCCAAGGGGATTAGTGATGCTCCGGATGAAGCATTCCCTGAAGCGTGTTCTGTGGACCCAGGTCGGCAAAGGGCATGTGCCCCAACGACTTTATGAACCCCTGTGATGAAGTCATGTGAGTTTCCTTCCTGTAGGACTGCTGCGAGCTTTCATATACTGAATCTCCAAGATGGGGAATGTCATATATACAGTTTCCCTAAATTATCTGGCCATGAACTCTAGTTATCTTTCAGGGCTTGTCCTCTATAGAGTACACTTTTAAGAAATAGAATAGCAATGATATAATGGTTTTAAAGTCATTGGGCATGTACCATCTGCCAGACACCATGTTAGCACTTTATAAATTCCATCTTATTTTATTCTCACAGCTTTCTAAAATAGGCACTAGTTTTATCTCCATTTTGCAGATGAGGAAACCGAGGTTAAGTTTAAGTCATTTAGTGTGTCGGCAAGTGGCCAAGTAAGAATCTGATTTCAAACAGGGACCGTATCAGTTATTTCACCCTAAACTTAAGTTTCTGAGTTCACTCTCCTCTCATATACTCAAGCCTCAAGCTGTGACCTTACTTACCACTCACTGTGTATGGATCACTTTTCACAAGAATTCTTGTTATTCCTGTAAGCATCACTATTATCATAATCAGTCCGGGTCCTCATGAATAGAATGTAATAATTCAGTGCATTTCTGCAGGATTGTAGAAACGACATGTACCAGCATCAGCCTTAGAACTGTCAAGTCACATGCTGTATTGCTATGTCCATGCTTTATGGTGTGTGTCAACTGTGGCAAATAAACCACTCAGCATTTGCCCCTTCTACCTTGCTTAGGCTGTAATTGGAGAGGGATTAATTTATGCTTATTGCAGACAGTAAGCTAAAGCTCATTTATCATGAGTGTTCATTCCTCGGCAAAACACATACAAACCCACCTAGTAATGTTGGGCAAACTGTGACACGCATCTGAGGTTGTGTGGAGTAGCAATAGTCCTGTTTACCTTCAGACACAGATCAGCAAGCAGGAGTCGCCACGAAACACAGAGGGCAGCAGTACTCAACCTCTCACTGCTGCTGCCTGCTTCCTGCCGCTGAGCAGTGACTCGCGATGCAAAGATGGCCGGGGGAGTGCATACATTTTAGACCTCGGGATACAGAAGCTCATTTTCCCAAAATAATGTGCGAATTTCTTAACATTGTTAATGCCGCCTACTTGTAAATGATGATTTGAGTGGGAATCATTTAGATTTGAAAGATTTCAGCTTGTGATGGGGAGATAGAGGAGGAGGAAGGGGAGAGAAGGGACACAGAGTCCATTTGTGTGTTTGCTTTCTGTGTCAGTGAGAACCTGGCTGCAGCAATTTCTTCACTTTAGTTTTACATTTATTTCAAATGCCAACCCTTTCAAGCAGCCTTAGTATTCTTCCTGGTTTCTCCATAACACTGATGTTCTGCTTGTTCTGAAAGGGCATTCAGCTGGGAATCAGAGGTTCAGCTAATACAGCTACTTGCCTTTACTCATCCTTATATTCCACAGCTTCTCCCTGGGCCTCCCTTAATTCCCTGTCAAATGTGGGGTTTGCATTAGAAGATTGCCTTTAATTGCTTTCCAGTATTATTTCCAAAAGTGTTAGGATGGTATTGTGATAATGTCCAGAGAGAAATAGAGTGAAACTTTTATCTTTTAGAGTTACAGATGAAATTATATAATAGCTGAGATTTGCTTCAACATAACCCAGTGTTGGGGTTGTGGGCACTGGACAGGGTAGAAATAAAATAACATTGTCTTTGGGTTGATGGTTATTGAAGAGTGATGGATGCATGAGGGTTCATTCTCTATGTACAGTTATCACTGATAAATTGTTGTTTAGTTGCTAGGGTATATCTGACTCTTTTACAACCCTGCCGGGCTCTCTGTCTGTGCAGTTTCCCAGGCAAGAATGCTGGAGTGGGTTGCCATTTCCTTTTCCAGGGTATCTTCCTGACCCAGGGACTGAACCCATGTCTCCTGCACTGGCAGGCAGATTCTTTAACACTGAGCCACCAGGGAAGCCCACCACCCATAAATACACACATGCCTATGTATGTGCATATACATGTTATCAGAGTTTAAGAGTGTATGACCTAGGATTCTAATTGGTCCTTTGAAAACATAAGAATACTTTGACCTTGTCACTTGTTAATTTGCTTCATGTGCTTTACTTTTAGCCTTTAGCCCCATTCTCAGAAATATCTTTTAAAATTCCAGATATCTCCTGCTGAAATTAGCCCAGGGTTGAAGTATATAGAAAAGTGTGCATGTGTGTGTGTTTGTGAGAGACAGAGAGAAGAGGGACTTTAAGTCTTGGTTCTTCCATTTACTTGTCCTGAGTCCTTTGGAGCGACACTAACCAGGGAGGCCCTCACGGTTTCTGTCTGTTCAGTGGGGATCACTACCCTTCCCTCCACAGTGAAAGTCAGTTGCGGTAATGTCTATGACAGATGGAAGGTGTTCTTTACCCACTGACCTTCTACCCATCGTGATGTGAGTGCTCAAGTATTCCCGGACCCCTTTGCACTGCGTTTGCCTAAGTAAATGGAAGAGACCTTTATTTTTCAGTTTTGAGCCCAAAGCGCATTTGCCTTGGGTGTTCTGTTCAGTGAACACATCCTGTCTCCTCACACACACACTTCACAGCTTAAATGCTGCTTGACTTAGGGAGGAGAATCGGAGATGTAGCTTCATTTTAGCCCTTCCTAAAAGCTAATTCTATTAAAACAATAAACCTGTTTTCTGAGAAAGAGGGCTTGGTTTGTATTTTTCGCCAAAACTGGTATATGGAATTTCCAGTCATAGTTACTGCACGCCTGGGATGTAATCGTTGAATCACCAGACGGAGCAGAAGCAGCCTTGGGTCTTGTTTGAAACCATCAGCATTGCAGACACCTATCCTGAAGTTTTGTATCTGGGTGACCATAACATTGTGCTCTTGGCTCTCAACAGAAAAGAGCCACAGAAAATGGTGCTTAAAGGTCACCTGCATTCCTGGATATTGGGCTTTGCTTAAACTGACGGAAGGTAAAGGTCAGTGTCCAGGCTTCTGAGGGGTATGCGTGGTTTGCCTTTTATGCTGGAGCTATGCTATGTTTGCAAAATGTCAGTGTTCGAGAGGGTGAAAATTAATTGCTAAGTCATTAAAGTAGAGCAGGCTGACCCTGCGCTAGAGGAGGGGAGTTTGCAGGTGGAGAGAGATGCTCCCCAGAGCCGCACTCTAGGAGTGAGGTCAGGGAGGGAGAATCTTTCATGGATGCCAAGGCATCTGTTTAGTCCAAGAGGAGGACTCACTGTCTCTGAGAGACTGGCGCCTCCTGGCACGAGCTGTCTGGACTTTGGCAAGTTGCAGAGACGATGCCGGATTTCACATCTTTCCTCCCGCATCAGAGCAGCTGCCCTCGTAAAATATTCACTTAGCCATCAGTTTCCTATGTGTAAAAAATATAAGCAACCAGTTCTCTCACATGACAACTGCTGGGATAGGAGTGAGAGGGGTTGGATAATTCATGAATGTATTCCTGCTGGTAGTGTTTCTGGTTTTCTGCATTACTTGGGGGGGAAGCTTGCATTCAGAATATAGACAAATTTAATAGTCATATTATAAATATTGATTCAAAGCAATAATAGCAGTAGCAATAAAAGCTAAGACTCATAAAGGGCTTACTATGTGCCTAGCAATGTTATCCATGCTTTATGTACATCGATTGATTTAATTCTCACAAAAACCCAATGAGACATGTACTTTTATTTTCAGCTCCCCCGATCAGGCATGGGAAGGTGAAGTAACTTGCCTAGCAACTAACAACCAGCCTGTAGTAGGGCAGGCCTTGGACCTAAGCAGGCTGGCTCCACAGTCTGTGCTTAAAATCGTTCCGCTGTACTTCTTGAACAGGCCAGTTGGAGCGTTCTGGGGCCTGGGACAGGCTCAGATGCACCCACGTGTCCGGCCATGTGAGGTACATCGTGTGTGCACATCCCACGCGGCACTGCGGGATGCACCATGCCTCCGTGTGAACACCCCAAGCCTGTCACAGAGTCACGCCCACCCCCCTGCCCGCCGGTGACCGTGCCTTGCTTTTCTCCCCAGCTCCGCTGGTGGATCTCACTCCAACCCACAGTGGCTCTGCCATGCTGATGCTGCTGTCCGTGGTGTTTGTGGGGCTGGCGGTGTTCGTCATCTACAAGTTTAAAAGGTGGGTGTCCCCCTCCACAATCTCCCTCCTTCCCTCCTCCTTCTCCCCGACAGGTTCAGAAGCCTTTGTGGCCGTGATGTACACGTCCCGTGCACAGCAGTGATGGTTTCTGTTAATGTTTTAGGAAGATCCCGGGGATTAATGTTTATGCCCAGATGCAGAATGAAAAAGAACAAGAGATGGTCAGTCGAGTCAGTCACCCTGAAAGCAGGCCCTATGTCCCTCAGACTGAACTCAGGCGGCCTGGCCAGCTGATAGATGAGAAGGTGGAGTCCCAGCTCATAGGTAAATGATTCCTGGTAGCCCTCAGCTCTTCAGCCTGAGTAGTCAATGGCTGGCTCTCTCTCTAACCCTTCTCTGGCTTGACGTAACCACTTTCTATGCTCTAACATCCCTGAGAGAAACAGCTAAGATGCCTCTTTCCCCGCTTCCTTCCTTTATAAAAGAGAGAGAGAGAGAAAAAAAAAAAGTTTTCTCGCTCTTATCTAGTTTTTTCTCTTCTGAGTTTATTCCTTTTTTGCAAAAACGCTTGCTGAAACACTGGGCTTCAAGTGTTCATGGGCAAAGAGCAGAGTATGTGCTCTAACAGTATATGAGAAGGACAGAGCTCAGAGGCTAGAGCTGCTGATCCTAGAGGGCTGGGAAGGTTTTGGGAGCCAGGGTTTATAATGACCAGAGTAAGCCACGGCACCCCCACCTGGAGACAGTTCCAAGGATGGCAGACTGCTCCAGAACACAAGTAGAAGAAAGACTGATCACCCTGTTTTTTTTTTTTTTTTTAATCTAGCTTTAATCTAAAATTGTCCCCCAGGAAACATGGAACCTAAGAATTCTGAGGACAAGAGCCATCAAGTTGGCAGGACATGTCAGGAGTGAAGTTTCCTGGAGAGAGCACTGGAGGGTTAGATTGTCCTAGAGCAGCTGGCAGATTTCTTCCTCCTTTTCACCTGTGCCCTACCAGAAGTCTTAAAGTGGATTTCAACATAATTCAGTAGGGCTCATGCTGCCTGGAAAGAAACCATGGGAATCCAACAGCTAGGTGTAGAAAGTCTCAGGGTAATTGCTATATTCTACTATTTATTGTAGAGGAAATTTCCCAGGAAATTAGGTAAATCCGTGAAGCCACCATTGTGATCCATTTCTCTCCTAGTCTCCTCCTGTGTGGTGGCCATAGAGTTGAAGCTGTAAATGTTCCCATTTAGACCCTGCATTGCTGACTCTGATGGATACATTGTTATATAAGCCTTCATGCTTTACTCCAATGTGATAATGCCAAACCACCTAGAAGGTCCTTAGCTAGGACTGTTAATCTGAAACCTGGAAAAGAAAGAGAAAAAAGTGCTTAGAGGGAAACAGCATCCTCTCTTTAAACTAGTCTGGAAAAGTTCTGTGCCTATATTAAGGGGAAATTTAAATGTGCTGCCTGGCTTGTATGGGAGGTAATGATAAAACAGCCCCCACATCTGGTGTCCAGTTTTCACAGCATGCTTCCTTTTATTTGAGGAGACAAGGTGATAAATGAGTAATTGCTTTGGGTTAAAAAGAAAAAGGTTTTTTGGTCTTCAAGTCCAGAGAAGTTCACCCTATTTATTTCTAAAGCTTCTAAGTGCATTTTTGTGGGTCGTTTGGTTTTCAATCCCATTTCCACCGGGTGTGAAGCATAGGCAGTGTTTGCTTTATTAAAGTAGCAGCCCCTCCTTCACCAGGAACAGCTCCCAGCGCGTTGCAACGTGTCTGACACCTTTCCATTTCCAGTGTCATTAAATGAGTAAGTGTTACACGTTTTCTCTTAGGAGAGTAGCTTTACCCTCCCCTCCCTCCCCTTCTACTCAACCTGGTGACTCATCTCTCCGATTGCAAAGAGCAAGACACGCCACTCCACCTTCAACGCCAAAGCGGGGATCGGCTGGGGCTCAATTTGCCATTTAAGGAAAACCCCCAAAGGCTACAGGCGACCTGCTGATCAGGAAAGAATTTCGCTCTTGTCAAGTGCATCCTTCTCCATGACCACTAACTTTGTGTTTTGTTTTGTTTTTTTCCCTTTGTTGTTCTGTTTCCTATCTTGCCAGGAAGTATTTCCATAGTTGCTGAGAATCAAAGCACAAAAGAAATCCCTACCTATGTAAATGTTTGACTGGAGGACGCCAGTAAAAACAAAAACAGACAAATAAAATAAAAACAGTCAAAATCCAAACAGACAAACAAACACTCACTGCATCGGGACTTTTTAATTCTTCAGACACAACAAGGGTTTTTAGCTTTAAGCCTGTGCATGTGGACAGTACCTTGAGAACATGCTTGGAGGGGCAGTGTACAGGTGCTCTATTTTAATGGAAAAAACACTCCCCTCCCCCTTTCTTCTTCTCTCTCTTTTTTCTGATCGGTCGTGTTTGTAGAAAATTCCTAACATATATAGGCCAAGGAGATCTGCATGTATTTTTGGAAATATTCTTGGCTCTAGATTTAACAGCTCTTTTAGCACTATAGGCTGATGGGTGGATTAGCCACCCCGGCTCTTTTCACAAGACACAAAGACATGCACAGGAGTTCAAAACCCTGAGCTGTTTCTCTGTTCCACTTTCCTTGTTGCTATTTTCCCCTTCTAAGTTATCTTGGGGAGCTCTGTTGGCTGACAGCGGTCACAAGGTGGCCTTCTCCATTCTGAGTGGCCATAGGGACAAAGAAGCAACTTCAGGCTCCATGGATGCAGGCAGAATAGGGAAGGAAGGAAGGAAGGAAGGAAGGCAGGGGGCAAGTGTGTCAAAAGTGGACCTGGGTTTCCCGTTTCCCCTTCCAGTCATGACGACCTCTCCTCTAGCTTTCCCTACTCCTGCCCTGTGTAGGAAACAGAATCCCAGTTTACCCACATTCTGACCTTCCCGTTTGTCTGCTCTCCACGTGTGGTCACAGTCTGTCAATGCCCTTGTATCTCTTCCTTCCCGTCCCCAACTTACCCTACAACAGCTCCTGCCTTTTCTTCCCAAACACGTTGCTAGATTCTGGACTTTCATCCTGATGTTCCTTAAAAACTGACCTCGCCTCTGCCAACCCTGCCTCCACCACCCAAAGTTTCTGATGTCTGTGTCAGCTTTGCACACGTCCACGCATGCAGCCTCCATATACATCCTGCCCTGCAGGGTCAGCTTCATGGTTGGTTTGTTTGTTTTTTTTTGTCTCCTCCTGTAGAACCTGCCTTTTCTAAGTATCCTTGTCTTTCCCCACCTGGAAACACATAATGTGTGTGAAAGAGTTGAGAGATGCAAAGCAAGTCAAACCTGGCCCATGTATCTTAGAAAAGAAAGTGTTCGAATGAATGGTGGTTTTTCCTCACAGCTTAACAAATATCTCCTGCAGTCAGATTCCGGAAGATTCTTGTGAGAAATGTTCTGCATGTGTTACTGTGTGGCAGGGCAATTTCCTCCTGTGATGGTTGCTATTACCCAGTATTTCTTCTTTTACAGTAGAGTGAAATTATTTGTAAAATAAAACCGATGTTAAACAGAAGAAGAACCTAGTTAATGGATTTAATGTTTAAGAGTGTCAAAAAGTCTAAGAATATATGGAGGTCTTGCCATATTGGGATGGGATTGTGATTATGTCGGATGACCCTAGACTTCTACATGTGTGCTCTTTGCTCTGTGAGTCTCATAGTATCAGCAAAGGACAATTTAATAAGTGTAAAGGGGTGGAGTCAGCAGACTCAGCCAGATTGGCTCAACGCAGGAAGAAATCCCCGTTCTCCCAGGGCCAGCAGCCTTTGGAGTATTATGGATTGGATAAAGCCCACTCTAAAATATAAGAGAAAGGACAATCGCAGTGTCCTAGAGATCCTGATGACCCCTGCCTTTGTGTAGCTCAAGTAGGGAAGAGTAGCAAATCTTCATTCAGAAGTTAATCAAGCAGAAGTGTTGATTGTTGAAGATGCTTGGTATGAGTCTGGGAAACAGATTGTGCCTGAGGCCGCCATCTATTTGTAGAACTCAATTGATCCCCAACCTGCCAGGCTTCCTATCCCATAGGAAACATTTTCGCTGATCCTCTTCGATTGGAGCCTCCCAAATTTAATCTGGAAGACAGTGTTTGGAAACCAAAAGAGGCTCATTCACAACAGAACAGGGAGTCATCAGAGTTGCAGTTCAATTAATTTTAATTGGAAAACTGAAAAAGGGAATAATACTCAATCTAGCACAGTGCCTTGCTTAGAATAGGTATTAAGAAAATTAATGTTGGAAGAATTAGTGTTGGAAGAATAAATGAATACACGAGAAGACATAGAGAAGAATGGGATTGTAAGTCCTCATCTAAAACAGAGGTGGAGATGAGATGACTGGCATTTTGGGAAGTGATCACAGATGGCCAGTTCTAGATTCAGCATCTCCAAGGTCCTCATGTTCCTCTCCTTAGAGCTCCCTCCCACCTAGAGGAGACTGGTGAGGCAAAGTATTTTGCTCAGAGGGGATCTTATTGTTCATATGATCTAGCTCCATGGTTCTCAAAGTGTGGTACCCAGAGACCAGCAGTATCAGCATCACCTCAGACTTGTTAGAAATCCAGATTTTATGTCCCCTTAACATCAGACCTACTGAATTAGAAACTGCAGAGTTGGGGCCCAGAAGACTGTTTTTACAAGCTCTTCAAGTGGTTCTGAAATACTCTAAAATTTGAGAACTATCATGGGAGGCCACACCAGCTCAATCCCAAAGAGAAGGTAGTGATGAGAGCCCGCCAATGGGAGGGACCCAAGTGCCTACCTACTCACTAACAGCAGGTACAAACACACTGAGGAGTTTGGTGGGCTCAAGGCCAGAGGAATGGGTGGGGAGGGATGGATGGGAAAGGCAAGATTCAGGGCAAACTGCGAATCTGATGTTGAAACATTTTCCAAAATCCCGGAGGGCAAACTGTGCATGCTCCACTCTGAACTGCCCAACCCAGGTTTCCTCCTTTGCCTTATTTTTAATTGGATTCACTCTCCAAAATGCAGAGTTTGCTTTGCTTTTTTTCAGAAGTTCCAAACAGCAACTTTGAGAGCAATGGGGTGCTTGGCAGCTGTTCTGTGTTTTCCAGGATTCCAACTGAGCATTGAAATTCCCTCATTTGCCAACTTATTTTTATAGGAAGCCAATTAAAAAAAAAAAAAAAAGAAAGAAAGTTTTCTTATAGTATTGGAACTACTTCTAATTTTAAAATGACTTTTTTGATGTATTTTTTGTTAAATACTATGTAGTGTAATGTATAATTGCTCTTGTTTATTGCTTTTACAATCATATTTATTAAACGGATAATGTCTCTAAAATCTATGCCTCAAGGTATTTCTTTTATTCCAAACCTCGGTGTTCAGTCCAGATATAGAAGCGCTAAATCTATAGGGTTTCATAAAGGCTAAATGCATGAGAGTTTAGGAAGCACCACAGGTTTGAGGGCTTTGCGTTTGGGGGGCTTTGGATTTTGCTGTTGAAGTAGGATATATAGTCTACTGCCTGAATGCTACCCGCATTTCAGTTGACTGTATAATGTCTGTTGGTTTACTATTGCTTTCTTCTATGTAAAAATCACCCTAAGCTGATTACATTGGAATGAGTACCATTCTTACTTTTTGTTCCTTTAAAATGAGCAATTATTGATATGGAACAAATTCATTCAAATTTGTTCAGAAGCTTGTAGTTACTGAAGGACCAAACCTGCATGGAATGGACTGAAATGTGGGGAGAGGGAAGGGCTCAAATGCTACAGTAATTATGGCTTTGCTACAGGAATCAGGACAATGGAGTTTTCCTCCCACCTCCAGCAGCTGTGTGACCTTGAGCAGAGCTTTAGTGTCCTCATGTGGATAATTTGAGGGAAAAGGACACCTCCCAGAACTGTATTCTGAGTGGGCGAGTCCTGTCCAAGAGTTCCAAATAGCTGACTTAAACTTGGTGGAAAATAAAGAAGTGGACTGGATCCAAATCCTTTTGGCCCTGTGGCGTGTTTTCTCTGTCAACGATTTGTACTTGTGTTTTGCTGAAACATTTGTGCAGACACAAAGCCCTCCAAAGCCTTTTCGAAGACCTGCCAGGCTCAGGATGGCATTGCCTCATTAGAACGGTCTCAGCATGTATGGGAATTTCTGTTGTTTTTCAGGTTAGCTTTCACCTTTCCTTTAACACAGACTAAACTTTCCTTCTGACCCCTCATTGTTTTCCAGGCCTATACTGTTTTTCTCCATCAGCATCAACTTAGCTCCTGTGTCACTGAGGGTGAAAGTGAAAGTCGCTCAGTCATGTCTGACTCTTTGTGACCCCATGGACAGTCCATGGAATTCTCCAGGCCAGAATACTGGAGTGGGTAGCCTTTCCCTTCTCCAGGGGATCTTCTCAACCCAGGGATTGAACCCAGGTCTCCCGCATTGCAGGCAGATTCTTTACCCGCTGAGCTAGAATTCATAGTGTGTCACTGAGGGTACAGCCAGTCAAACAAAAGTCATCCCTGGAGATTTCAGACAGAGAGGATTTAATACAGGAAATTTGTTGCTTGTGTAACTGAAGAGCCAGGATGCCAAATAGGGGAAGGTGAAGCAACTCCAAGATAAACATCAACAGGAAGCCTCTATCTTCCCTGGGCTGGAAAGACAAAGAGATCCTCAGAGCCCGGGACCCAGGACCACCAGATGGAAGCTGAAGTCATGGAGGACGTGTCTGGAAGAAACTGCAGCCACGGAGGAGACACAGCCTTTGCCAGCACTGCGGCCCCAGCAGAGGGGAGGGAGTGGGGGAGCTTGCCCTAGGCCTCCCGTCTCCCGCCAGTGTTTCCCACTAGCTCAACCCAGCCACACACAAGGCAGTGGGCAGTGGAGGCTGGAAAATAGATTTCTGAGTTACTAAGTAGAAAAAGGAGGAGTGGGAAGTGGACTTGAGAAACACAGATGGATAACTGGCACAGCGCTTGTTTCAAGTTCTGCCCACTTCAACAAATCTCCTTCCACCCAAAGGTGCTTACTAAATAGTCAGTGCTCCTTTCTCTGTGCCGTTCTTTCACGTATTAGCCTTTAAACAACACGTATTTAAAATGTGGCACTATGTTTATGTATGTCCTTTTATACCTTTCTCACCAAGTTCTATGCTCATTTAGGGGAGAATCTTCTATTTCTCACTTCACCCCTTCAGCCTGTAGCTGACAGCACTGCACATCACCATTAGGGGGCACTAGATAAATGTTTGCTGAAACAGCCTTGGAATTTTTCAGTTTGGTGTTGCACGTCCATTTCATGTAGCAAAGACCTCTGAGATGCCCTCCTGGGTCAGACTCCCCTACCCAGATAGCACCTCCAATTACACGTTCAGTTGGTGTTTGTCAAGCATCAACAATCCTTGCCCTTCGTCTCTGATACCACTCAAGCTGTTGTATTCAGGGAGCTATCCTTACGTATTTAAGAGAAATAATTGCAGTTTAGGGAAAAAAACAAAACAAAACACCTCCCTAGAACGTGGCATGAAAAAAAAAGGCCTAAGTCTGGTTTCTGAACCCTTATGTAATTTGTTTTCTATTTCTTAGGGGTTAATAGTATTTTGGAAAAGTGTTAGGCTCCCTCTTTCACAATGGGGGCATCCCAAATTAATTCCAGATGATCATATGTAAGGAAATAGCTGTTATAATTTTCATGTTAAACACACAAAAAAGGATCTTTGGTTTACAAAATACAAATAATCATTAATCCATTGTGGTGCAGACTTTTTAAGTAGTTATAATACAGCTGTGAACAAAGCTGATAATATGTCTGCCTTCATGGGGATATATTCTAACAGGGGCAAATAAGAAAAATTAATATAACATGTATGATGCTATCCTCTATATAATTTAGAGAGATTTATAAGTAAATAAACAGGGAGCAGGGTGACTGGGGATGGGAGAGGAGGAAGTTGGTCCCCAGCTTCTCTGAGATCTGAAAGCTGAAAAGGAACTAGTCATTCAGAGAGATATACAATGGTCGTTAAATGGTTAAGAAATACACAAATATAACACTTATCTTAAAGAGGACCTGACATTTGCTTGTGAAAGTGGTCACTGGAGTACTGATAGCTTGTGGTATTTTAAAGGTGTAGAAGGAGTGATCAGAAATCCAGTAGAAGATTGTGCTGCCAAATGGATGGCACGGCTCTTAACACAAGAGGCAGATGGAGGCCGCGGGTAGGTGTGTATATGTTAAACGCAGTTTGGATATACTGATAAAAGGAAGAAGTCTCACTTGACAGCAAAGGGGAAAGGTAAGAAATACACCAGTTCTCCTTTCCTCCCCCTCAGCATTAGCCTAAGGACTTCTGCTGTGGAGACCGGCAGCCACCTCACCCTGCAGACCTTAGAACATCACCCACTTTCTAGCAGCCACAACCGATATTTAGAAATATGATTTTGGCCCCAAGAATGTTTAGTTGTGGTCAAAACTCTTTGTTAAAGAAGATGATAGTATGAAAAAGTATGATTGTTGCTGTTGTTTAGTCTTTCAGTCATGTCCAACTCTTTGTGACCCCATGGACTTCAGCACGCCAGGTTTCTCTGTCTTTCACCATGCCCTAGAGTTTACTCAAACTCATGTCCATTGACTCAGTGATGTTGACTCATTGACTCATCCTCTGTTGCCCCCTTCTCCTCTTGCCCTCAATCGTTCCCAGCATCAGGGTCTTTTCCAATGACTCAGCTCTTTGCATCAGATGGCCAAAGTACTGGAGCTTCAACTTCAGTATCAGTCCTTCCAGTGAATATTCAGGGTTGATTTCCTTTAGGATTGACTGGTTTGATCTCCTTGCAGTCCAAGGGACTCTCAAAAGTTTTTTCCAACACCACAGTCCGAAAGCATCAATTCTTGAGTTATCTAGATAATAAACACACTCTGTGAACAATAATATTTCAAAAGATGCATCTGGAGAGGTCCTGATGAAAGCTTTCTGCCCATGTAAACATTAAAAAGAACTCAGTAGACAGTATTTTTAAATAAACTATTTAACAATAATCATAATGTATACCTATATAATAAAATGTTTCAGTAAAATTGTTTTTTCTAAAAAATATTTAATAGCCTGAGAAAATTCTCAGGCAATGTTAAGAGAAAGCAGAATTTAAGACTTCGTGTAGTATGAAAATAGCTTCTACAAAAAATAAGTAGGGGCAGACCATCAGATTGGGATATAGTAACACTGGTTATTTCTAACTTGTAAAATGCCAGGTTTTTAAAAATTCTCCTACATCTATATATATTTGCTATTTTTTTCTAAAATGAACATATGTTACTTATATGGTCAGGAAAATACTATTTTAAATAAAATGCATAAGAAATATAGAACAGATCTAAAATATTTATTATACTAATTATGTAATTATTATGACTAGTTCTATATATAATATAATATGTAAAGTTTATAGAAAAGTTCAAAATTGGAGGAGCCAAGATGGCGGAGGAGTAGGACGGGGAGAACACTTTCTCCCCCACAAATTCATCAAAAGAGCATTTAAACGTCGAGTAAATTCCACAAAACAACTTCTGAATGCCGGCAGAGGACATCAGGCACCCAGAAAAGCAACCCAACTCTTCGAAAGGAGAGAGAAGAAATACAGCTCCACCCACCAGAACACCGACACAAGCTTCCCTAACCAGGAAACCTTGACAAGCCACCTGTACAAACCCACACAGTGAGGAAACGCCATAATAAAGAGAACTCCACAAACTGCCAGAATACAGAAAGGACACCCCAAACTCAGCAATTTAAACAAGATGAAGAGACAGAGGAATACTCAGCAGATAAAGGAACAGGATAAATGCCCACCAAACCAAACAAAAGAGGAAGAGATAGGGAATCTACCTGATAAAGAATTCCGAATAATGATAGTGAAATTGATCCAAAATCTTGAAACTAAAATGGAATCACAGATAAATAGCCTGGAGACAAGGATTGAGAAGATGCAAGAAAGGTTTAACAAGGACCTAGAAGAAATAAAAAAGAGTCAATATATAATGAATAATGCAATAAGTGAAATTAAAAACACTCTGGAGGCAACAAATAGTAGAATAACAGAGGCAGAAGACAGGATTAGTGAATTAGAAGATAGAATGGTAGAAATAAATGAATCAGAGAGGATAAAAGAAAAACAAATTAAAAGAAATGAGGACAATCTCAGAGACCTCCAGGACAATATTAAACGCTACAACATTCGAATCATAGGGGTTCCAGAAGAAGAAGACAAAAAGAAAGACCATGAGAAAATACTTGAGGAGATAATAGTGGAAAACTTCCCTAAAATGGGGAAGGAAATAATCACCCAAGTCCAAGAAACCCAGAGAGTACCAAACAGGATAAACCCAAGGAGAAACACCCCAAGACACATATTAATCAAATTAACAAAGATCAAACACAAAGAACAAATATTAAAAGCAGCAAGGGAAAAACAACAAATAACACACAAGGGAATTCCCGTAAGGATAACAGCTGATCTTTCAATAGAAACTCTTCAAGCCAGGAGGGAATGGCAAGATATACTTAAAATGATGAAAGAAAATAACCTACAGCCCAGATTATTGTACCCAGCAAGGATCTCATTCAAGTATGAAGGAGAAATCAAAAGCTTTTCAGACAAGCAAAAGCTGAAAGAATTCTGCACCACCAAACCAGCTCTCCAACAAATACTAAAGGATATTCTCTAGACAGGAAACACAAAAACGGTGTATAAACTCGAACCCAAAACAATAAAGTAAATGGCAACGGGAACATACTTATCAGTAATTACCTTAAATGTAAATGGGTTGAATGCCCCAACCAAAAGACAAAGACTGGCTGAATGGATACAAAAACAAGACCCCTACATATGTTGTCTACAAGAGACCCACCTCAAAACAGGGGACACATACAGACTGAAAGTGAAGGGATGGAAAAAGATTTTCCATGCAAATAGGGACCAAAAGAAAGCAGGAGTAGCAATACTCATATCAGATAAAATAGACTTTAAAACAAAGGCGGTGAAAAGAGACAAAGAAGGTCACTACATAATGATCAAAGGATCAATCCAAGAAGAAGATATAACAATTATAAACATATATGCACCCAACACGGGAGCACCACAGTACGTAAGACAAATGCTAACAAGTATGAAAGGAGAAATTAACAATAACACAATAATAGTGGGAGACTTTAATACCCCACTTACACCTATGGATAGATCAACTAAACAGAAAATTAACAAGGAAACACAAACTTTAAACGATACAATAGACCAGTTAGACCTAATTGATATCTATAGGTCATTTCATCCCAAAACAATGAATTTCACCTTTTTCTCAAGCGCACATGGAACCTTCTCCAGGATAGATCACATCCTGGGCCATAAAGCTAGCCTTGGTAAATTCAAAAAAATAGAAATCATTCCAAGCATTTTTTCTGACCACAATGCAGTAAGATTAGATCTCAATTACAGGAGAAAAACTATTAAAAATTCCAACATATGGAGGCTGAACAACACGCTGCTGAATAACCAACAAATCACAGAAGAAATCAAAAAAGAAATCAAAATTTGCATAGAAACGAATGAAAATGAAAACACAACAACCCAAAACCTGTGGGACACGGTAAAAGCAGTCCTAAGGGGAAAGTTCATAGCAATACAGGCACACCTCAAGAAACAAGAAAAAAGTCAAATAAATAACCTAACTCTACACCTAAAGCAACTAGAAAAGGAAGAAATGAAGAACCCCAGGGTTAGTAGAAGGAAAGAAATCTTAAAAATTAGAGCAGAAATAAATGCAAAAGAAACAAAAGAGACCATAGCAAAAATCAACAAAACCAAAAGCTGGTTCTTTGAAAGGATAAATAAAATTGACAAACCATTAGCCAGACTCATCAAGAAACAAAGGGAGAAAAATCAAATCAACAAAATTAGAAACGAAAATGGAGAGATCACAACAGACAACACAGAAATACAAAGGATCATAAGAGACTACTATCAACAATTATATGCCAATAAAATGGACAACGTGGAAGAAATGGACAAATTCTTAGAAAAGTACAACTTTCCAAAACTGGACCAGGAAGAAATAGAAAATCTTAACAGACCCATCACAAGCATGGAAATTGAAACTGTAATCAAAAATCTTCCAGCAAACAAAAGCCCCGGTCCAGACGGCTTCACAGCTGAATTCTACCAAAAATTTAGAGAAGAGCTAACACCTATCCTGCTCAAACTCTTCCAGAAAATTGCAGAGGAAGGTAAACTTCCAAACTCATTCTATGAGGCCACCATCACCCTAATACCAAAACCTGACAAAGATCCCACAAAAAAAGAAAACTACAGGCCAATATCACTGATGAACATAGATGCAAAAATCCTTAACAAAATTCTAGCAATCAGAATCCAACAACACATTAAAAAGATCATACACCATGATCAAGTGGGCTTTATCCCAGGGATGCAAGGATTCTTCAATATCCGCAAATCAATCAATGTAATACACCACATTAACAAATTGAAAAATAAAAACCATATGATTATCTCAATAGATGCAGAGAAAGCCTTTGACAAAATTCAACATCCATTTATGATAAAAACTCTCCAGAAAGCAGGAATAGAAGGAACATACCTCAACATAATAAAAGCTATATATGACAAACCCACAGCAAACATTATCCTCAATGGTGAAAAATTGAAAGCATTTCCTCTAAAGTCAGGAACAAGACAAGGGTGCCCACTTTCACCATTACTATTCAACATAGTTTTGGAAGTTTTGGCCACAGCAATCAGAGCAGAAAAAGAAATAAAAGGAATCCAAATTGGAAAAGAAGAAGTAAAACTCTCACTATTTGCAGATGACATGATCCTCTACATAGAAAACCCTAAAGAGTCCACCAGAAAATTACTAGAAATAATCAATGACTACAGTAAAGTTGCAGGATATAAAATCAACACACAGAAATCCCTTGCATTCCTATACACTAATAATGAGAAAACAGAAAGAGAAATTAAGGAAACAATTCCATTCACCATTGCAACGGAAAGAATAAAATACTTAGGAATATATCTACCTAAAGAAACTAAAGACCTATATATAGAAAACTATAAAACTCTGGTGAAAGAAATCAAAGAGGACACTAATAGATGGAGAAATATACCATGTTCATGGATTGGAAGAATCAATATAGTGAAAATGAGTATACTACCCAAAGCAATTTATAGATTCAACGCAATCCCTATCAAGCTACCAACAGTATTCTTCACAGAGCTAGAACAAATAATTTCACAATTTGTATGGAAATACAAAAAACCTCGAATAGCCAAAGCGATCTTGAGAAAGAAGAATGGAACTGGAGGAATCAACCTACCTGACTTCAGGCTCTACTACAAAGCCACAGTTATCAAGACAGTATGGTACTGGCACAAAGACAGAAATATTGATCAATGGAATAAAATAGAAAGCCCAGAGATAAATCCACGCACATATGGACACCTTATCTTCGACAAAGGAGGCAAGAATATACAATGGATTAAAGACAATCTCTTTAACAAGTGGTGCTGGGAAATCTGGTCAACCACTTGTAAAAGAATGAAACTGGACCACTTTCTAACACCATACACAAAAATAAACTCAAAATGGATTAAAGATCTAAACGTAAGACCAGAAACTATAAAACTCCTAGAGGAGAACATAGGCAAAACACTCTCCGACATACATCACAGCAGGATCCTCTATGACCCACCTCCCAGAATATTGGAAATAAAAGCAAAAATAAACAAATGGGACCTAATTAACCTTAAAAGCTTCTGCACATCAAAGGAAACTATTAGCAAGGTGAAAAGACAGCCTTCAGAATGGGAGAAAATAATAGTAAATGAAGCAACCGACAAACAACTAATCTCAAAAATATACAAGCAACTCCTACAGCTCAACTCCAGAAAAATAAACGACCCAATCAAAAAATGGGCCAAAGAACTAAATAGACATTTCTCCAAAAAAGACATACAGATGGCTAACAAACACATGAAAAGATGCTCAACATCACTCATTGTCAGAGAAATGCAAATCAAAACCACTATGAGGTACCATTTCACACCAGTCAGAATGGCTGCGATCCAAAAGTCTACAAATAATAAATGCTGGAGAGGGTGTGGAGAAAAGGGAACCCTCTTACACTGTTGGTGGGAATGCAAACTAGTACAGCCACTATGGAGAACAGTGTGGAGATTCCTTAAAAAACTGGAAATAGAACTGCCTTATGATCCAGCAACCCCACTGCTGGGCATACACACTGAGGAAACCAGAAGGGAAAGAGACACGTGTACCCCAATGTTCATCGCAGCACTGTTTATAATAGCCAAGACATGGAAGCAACCTAGATGTCCATCAGCAGATGAATGGATAAGAAAGCTGTGGTACATATACACAATGGAGTATTACTCAGCCATTAAAAAGAATACATTTGAATCAGTTCTAATGAGGTGGATGAAACTGGAGCCTATTATACAGAGTGAAGTAAGCCAGAAGGAAAAACATAAATACAGTATACTAACGCATATATATGGAATTTAGAAAGATGGTAACAATAACCCGGTGTACGAGACAGCAAAAGAGACACTGATGTATAGAACAGTCTTATGGACTCTGTGGGAGAGGGAGAGGGTGGGAAGATGTGGGAGAATGGCAATGAAACATGTAAAATATCATGTAGGAAACGAGTTGCCAGTCCAGGTTCGTTGCATGATGCTGGATGCTTGGGGCTGGTGCACTGGGACGGCCCAGAGGGATGGTATGGGGAGGGAGGAGGGGAGGGTTCGGGATGGGGAACACATGTATACCTGTGGCGGATTCATTTTGATATTTGGCAAAACTAATACAATTATGTAAAGTTTAAAAATAAAATAAAATTGGAAGAATGAAAAAAAAAAAAAAAAGAAAAGTTCAAAATTGTTGGCAATATATACATAAATATCTTTAGTAAATTAAAAATAACTTCTCTAGGTAAAAAATACTTTTTGTTTCATTTTTTTCAATTTATATTGAGATGAAAACATTTTGCTGTTATGGTACTTGCAGTTTAATTCAGAAAATTTCAAATGTTTAAAATTTTTAAACTGTATAACATGCTGTGTGTGTGTATATATATATGTATGTATGTATTATACATGTATATACACACAAATGAACATGATTAATAAAATGTTACAGTATAAATATAATGTAAATATGTGCATTATTCAGATATGTGCACATGCATGTAGAAATAATTAACAAGGGAAATAATTAACATGAGTTTTTTTTTTTTTTTTCACATGAGTTTTTGTTTTATTTTTCCCCATAGAAATAATCTGAAAATACTCTCAGGAAATCTAGAGGGACAGGTAACTATTGAATTCTTTTTATTGTTTTAAATAGGACAGAGAAATAATCACAAAGTTATTTGGTCTACCCAGTATAGTATCCCAATATTTAGATGTATTTCCAAATGTTCTGCAAATATCCTTTCTTCTTTTTAACCTCTTAATTTTATACAACATGTTGCAAGGATGCTGGGACTTTGGGACGGAAGGATGGGAAGGATTTAATCCAAGTAGGAGACAATGACCTATAAAAGAAGAGGAGATAAAGGAGGTGATGAATAGTACATCTGCTATGTTATAAGGAATAAGTGATTTAAAACATGCAAATACTTCAAAGTAGTGTGTTCATTTAACTAATGCGGGAACCCTGATCTGGAGAGCTTAAGTGCCATGTCCAGGGTCACATAGCCAGTAGGACAGTAAAGTCAGAATTCCAACCCAGGACTCCTAATAGGCATGCCCCCTCCTTTTCCACTCTAGCACCCTCCTTCTTGCCCTCCTCCAGGTAAGCCACAAATAGGAGATGGTTTAAAACAGAAAAATTATGTGTTCACACAGTTCCCTGCTCCAGATATAGTGGTGGGAAAGTTTACACAAGGAGAAGAGTTATCATTCTTTTGAAAGCTCACTACAAATCCTGTCTCAGCCTTTGCAGTTGAGTTTCACAAACAGACTTAGACCTTTTGACCTTACTTGACTGGTACACAGGGAAGATAGGCCACCTAAGCCCTCCCAGAGGAAAGAACTGATATTTGCTACTAACTCTGGTAAACAACTAGATATAGAGGAAGTGTTTTCCAAATTCCATCATGAAGTAACCCGAAACCCAGCAGCTCATGCGCCACCCAGGGGAGCTGCGTGTAAATCGTAGATACAGACCTGGTTGGTGCACTAGAGACTGGCTTCCTTACTGATTCTCAAACCTCTGAATGTGGTGTCTTCCCAGTACCCTCACTGCAGGGCAAGACCTTCCATCCTCACTTTGGCCCATCCTTTTGGAGTGAAAAGTAATAACCCAAAATGAAGCCTTGCTGCTACTAAGTCGCTTCAGTTGTGTCCGACTCTGTGACCCCATAGATGGCAGCCCACCAGGCTCCCCCGTCCCTGGGATTCTCCAGGCAAGAACACTGGAGTAGGTTGCCATTTCCTTCTCCAATGCGTGAAAGTGAAAAGTAAAAGTGAAGTCACTCAGTCATGTCTGACTCGTAGCGGCCCCATGGACTGCAGCCTACCAGACTCCCCCACCCATGGGATTCTCCAGGCAAGAGTACTGGAGTGGGTTGCCATTGCCTTTTCCAATTAAGCCTTGAGGTTTTATTATATACAAGCATACTTGACCAAGCATGTTTTTATTTGTAACTGATGAGAGTCCATAATATTATTACAAATAGGAAAAAAAAACTGATTGGTTTGGGATGTCCCACTCAGTCATGGTGCATCATGAGACTTAAGTGGGAAGGAAGACTAAAGCAAGCCTGGAAAGGACTGAGGAGCCAGGACTGACACAGGTGAGTGGCCACTTCTTGACCTCAGTGTACTATCTAAAGAGGCATAAAAAATCTAGATTGTGTTTAGCCCAATTCCATTGGTGAAACATGCAACCTAAAGATTCTGGTCATTGATTACATGAAAAGTCAGGCTGGTGGATGTAATATAAGTGTCCTCAATTATCTGTATCTGTCTCTTATGAATAAGACTCTACTGCATGTCCTAAAGTTGGGAGGCCAGTAAGGTCTGACCCTGAGGGACAGGGGATAGCAGAAACCAATCAAGGTATCTGGCTTCAATTTAAGTGGATTCTTAGCAGAACAGAGTAGGGGGCTAAAGTCCATTCAAAAAACTTGGCCAAATATCTAGGTCTGAGCTATGTGACAGAATAACTAGGATTTGATAAGAAAGCAAAAAACAAAAAAGCAAGCACACTGGACCCACAATTAAAGCATCCCAACTTCTCCCAGACTGAGCTTGTGATCCCTAATACACACTTCAATCCTAGTAGCATTGGTTCTGGGACAATGTGGATTCCACTTCCTCCAAACCTTCTGGGAATGGATCATGTAGTAATCTCAGGGCTTCTTGGACAGTCTCTCAGAAAGTGACAGAAAGAAAGAGCCAGATGAGAGTAACTGTCCATTAGTTATCAAGCCCAAACAGATCTTGTCTACACTTTCTTCTTCTCCACCTTCTCCACACTATTCCTCTTCCTTTAGCATCTGCACTGACCTGGCTTCCAGCTCTGTATAATTTTGTTGTTATTGTTTGGTTGCTAAATCATGTCGGACTCTTTTGCAACCACATGGACTGTAGCCCGCCAGGCTCCTCTGTCCAGGGGATTTCCCAGGCAAGAATACTAACGTGGGTTGCCATTTCCTTCTCTGGGGGATCTTCCTGACCCAGGGTTAGGTCATCTAATCACATCTCCAGCATTGGCAGGAGGGTCCTTTATTACTGAGCCACCTAGGCAGCCCCTTTACAATTCTGGGAGACAACAAATAAATCCAGTGTACGGTAACTGACTCACCTTGAACTCTTCAGTAGGGAAAACTTCAGTGAGCAAGCCGGTCTGTGTGCTCTGTGTGTAGGCAGATGCACTCCTTTTGGTATAATGTGTGCTAGGCAGTTTCTGGGAAAAACAAAAGCAATGCCAGATGGTTTATTAGGTATATTGCAGTGGTCCACTCTGCATAATTTTATAGGCATTACAAATGGGACTGCCATGCATCCTCTCCTGGGAAGCAGAGGCAGAAAGTAACTCGGCAGCTGGAGTCCAAATTTTCAGTGCTTGGGGAATATCTTTATTAAGAATCAAGTCTGCCGGAACTGCTTGGCTAGAATTAGAGACTCAGAATTCTAGATCTGGAGGGGGAATAAGAAATCATTCTGAGTATTCCTTAAGCACTGACTCGGTGCTGGGTCTCATGCTAGAGTGTGGACTTAGCTAGTCACCTCCTGTGACTGAGATGTTTTCTCATGGACATATAACAAGTTAGATCATAGCACAGACTCCTGCATCCAGATTAAAGCCTCTTTTCTGCAGCACATTTTTAGCCTCTGTTCTTCTTTCCATGATACCTTTCCTCTCCCATCCTTGAACAGCACAGACAAGATCCTTGAATAGAAAAGGATCCAGGAGAAGTGAGAAAAATGACTACCACAAACCCAGGATCTGAGGGTGTAGAATGGCCCTCAATCCATGAAAAATAAAGAGTGCGTTTAAACATTTGCTCTGTCGTTTTTTTCAACACACGGGATCTGAAATAGCTACTAAATCACAGGACAGTCTCTAAGGTGTGTAACTTTAAAGAAGCAGTCTAAGTCATCAACTAAATAATTAAAAAAAAAAATTCTAACCTTTATTTACATGATTCAAGGCATATTACTGGGCATGTGAGTCATAACTTTAGCAACAATTTTCAAACCTTTTTCATGCCCTGATTTTTCTTACAACTGTTTGCAGCTCTTTGTGCTGCTTGCTCAGAGCATATTCGATTCTTGTGACACCATGGACTGTAGCCCATTTGAATAAATCTTGCTGGAGAATTATATATGTTAATGCTGCTGCTGCTGCTAAGTTGCTTCAGTCGTGTCCAACTCTGTGCGACTCCATAGACGGCAACCCACCAGGCTCCCCCGTCCCTGGGATTCTCCAGGCAAGAACACTGGAGTGGATTGCCATTTCCTGCTCCAACGTGTGAAAGTAAAAAGTGAAAGTGAAGTCGCTCAGTCACGTCCAACTCTTAGCAACCCCCTGGACTGCAGCCTACCAGGCTCCTCCGTCCATGGGATTTTCCAGGCAAGAGTACTGGAGTGGGGTGCCATTACCTTCTCCAAGATAAGTCACCCAAAAATCTATAGGAGAAAGTAGATGCAACCCAATTTGGCAATATGTTCAACTTGAGAAACAAGAGATAAAAAGAAGTTAAATATTATGAAATTTAGGGCATAGAGAATAACAATACTGTTTAAAAAAGAGGGTCTTGGCAAAGATAAAAATGATTTCAGGTTTAGATACCTCACATACAAGAGGCAGTAAATACACATTGAAGCCAGTGGAGAGGAGTACCAGCAGATTTTGTTGTTATTTTAGTTGCTCAATCATATCTGACTCTTTTGAGACCCCATGGACTATAGCCCACCAGGTTCCTCTATCCATAAGATTTTCCAGGCAAGAATACTGGAGTGGGTTGCCATTTCCATCTCCAGGGGATCATTCTGGACCAGGGATCAAACCTGTGTGTCTTGCATTGGCAAGCAGATTCTTAACCACTGAGCCACCAGGAAAGCTACTAGAGATATACAAGGAAATTGAGCATTATAAGAAGTAGACAGAACTATAAAATCCCAGACATCCAATTCTCTTTAGTGCAGGGAAAAAAAAAATTCTTCATGCATCATTAGGTGTTCTGTGAACAAGAGGTGTAGTAGTAGTGGTCATCGTATGTCTTAAAGATGCATTTGAGTTATGTTCAGTCTCTGTTTTGAGGGAAGGTGGTGGCAAATATAGTGTATTTTAGAAAATGTTGTTAACAATTATTTTAAAAGACTTTAGCATTTAAGCAGGTATGGTTCTTTTACTTTCAAGTGAAAATAAGAAAACCTCATCTATGTATACTCCTAATGCCCAGTGATGGCATGTAAATAAACTAAATGGGGTGTGAAACTTCCATATTTCAGTTATTCTAAAGAAACCAGCAAATCTGGAGGTTTGATTTGTAGATTATCTTTTGATAATGTTTGATCAGTCTTTGTTCTTCAGTTCAAGTTTAACCCATTTCTCACTAGGGCCAGCTACTTAGAAACTAGTAATGCTAGTGAACAGGATTATGAAACTGAATGCTATTCATGAGCTTAGAGTCCCTAATGTCAGAGCCTCAATTCACAGGTTACTAGTGGATTTGCCTTTACCTAAGATCAGTGTACTGGTATGAATGTGACTCTTGGAGTTAGAGTTTAATCAAAGTCCTGGATTTTCCTCTTTCTGATTGTGTAGGCATGGGCAAGTGTTCCTTTTCATTCCTTGCCCTCCCTCTCTTCTGTTTTCTTTTCCTTTATCCTTTTTCTCCTTAAAGCCAGTTGCATAAAATAAAATATTCAGCAACTTTGGATGGTTACTGTATAGTTTAAAACCATGATCTATGGAAAATATTTAGTGCAGTCTGTATACTAAGAACTCAGTAGGTGCTACTCAGGAATTCCAGGAGCAGTAAGGAATACTGGCACAATCGGTTCAGTTCAGTTGCTCAGTCGTGTCCGACTCTTTGCGACCCTATGAATCGCAGCACGCCAGGCCTCCCTGTCCATCACCAACTCCCAGAGTTCACTCAAACTCATGTCCATAGAGTCGGTGATGCCATACAGCCATCTCATCCTCCTTCATCCCCTTCTCCTCCTGCCCCCAATCCCTCCCAGCATCAGAGTCTTTTCCAATGAGTCAACTTGTTGCATGAGGTGGCCAAAGTACTGGAGTTTCAGCTTTAGCATCAGTCCTTCCAATGACTAGCACAATACAATAGTACAAATGTTCCTGTATCTGGATGATAAGTATGACTTACATTCAGTATCATTATGTATTAGCTAAGGTCCCAGAGAAACAGAACAAATAGGATATATTCGTAGATTTGTTTTTAATGGTTCATGAGATGATGGTGGGTAGCAAGTCTGAAATCTGTGGAACATACCAGCAGACTGGAAGTTCTGATGAGTATTTATTTACTCATAAGACAATCTGGAGACACATTTCCCTCCTCCTCTGGAAAGCTCAATCTTTTCTCTAAATGCTTTCCAACTTATTGGATGAGGCCCACCCACATTATGGCAGCATGATCTGCTGTCCTCAGTCTACCAATTTAATATTCATCACATTTAAAAAATATTTCACAGAGACTTTGAGACTACATTTGACCAAACAACTGGGCACTGTAGCCAAATGAACAGTCACTAATTATCACATCTCGTCAGCATAACTCCCTGAAATATGCACTGGTCTGGCAGTTAGGTTAACTGAGCTGTTCCTTTGATTCCTCTTTCTCTCTTAGTTCCTGGTCAAGTTACTTATTTCTCTGAGACTTAGATTTATCCTGTAGAAGATATTGTCCTTCCAGTTTTCCATATCCCTTTCTAGATGATCAATATGATTGTCTCCATGTAGAAGGATTGGTAGATTGTCATTGCCTAAGGCATACCAAACAAATAAGTGATAGTCTTAAAGAGGCAAATGTGACTTTTTTCTGGTTCTTTCAGATATAAGCTAATGGAGTGTGGCACCTAGGGAGCTGAGAAATATTTACAAGTCACTGCCCACTTTAAGGGCATATCAGGTGGCTGACTCATGCCTGACTACTCTGTTCTCATGGGACAGTTGAGCAAAAATAGGCTTTAATTGATCCATATACATATGTTAAGATAATTTAAATGGACACTGTGCATCAGGACTTGAGCTGTTCCCATTGTGAACTCAGAGGCATCAGGCAGGAGAAATTGAAAGTCCACCCTTCCTACAACAGCTGCTGGGAAGGGGGACTTGACTGGCTTTTTATTTTTTTTGGCTAAAATTTAAAGCATTAACTGTTTTTACACAAGCACATTATCCACAAGGTGAAAGCATGGAGAGAAATGGAAAAGAGTAGAGAAACAGAAAAAATATAGAAAATATTTTAAAAAATGAATTTTTAATTCAATTTTTTAAGAAGAAGGAAAATGAGAAGAAAGAAGAGGAAGAAAAGAAAGAAAGAAAAGAGGTAGAGAGAAATTTTTCCAGGCACATGATGCATGAAATCATCCTATCATCAACTTCACAGATGTATGGCTCCATGTATGGTGAGGAGCATTCAGAGGACTGGAGAAGCCACCCGTTACTGCTTCGGTGGACCTCCAGGCAGGGCAGAGATGGCTGGGAGTCCTCTGAGAAGGAAGGGGTATGTGTTGGGTATTTTGCTTTCTAAGAAACCAAGATACTGAAGTGAATTTAATTACAGGTCTAAGTGTAGGAGCCATAGAATTAAAAATGGCTAATTGAAGAAAACAAAGGAGATTCACATCTATGGTCAGGGTGGGAATAATTTTCAAATATTAAGGAGATTGGAACAAGTGTCATGAACCAGCAGGAGACAGAAGGTAAACATTCAGCTAGGGATTTCCAGAAAGCAGCGGCCCTGCAGGAACTGGGCCCGAGCCAAACGCAATAGAGTCTGAGAGCAGAGAAAAGAGGGCAGTCACACCCCTAACCAAACAAAACAGTCTAACTGCAGAAAAACCAGATGACCTGAAGTATAGTATAATCCTAAGTTCTTTCTAAATTCTCCCCTTCCACTATATGTAAGAGAAGCATTTTTGCCTGAATTTAAGGAAGAGGGTTTGAAAAGATGGTGAATCTAAAAGTCTCTGTGATCACCATAAGAAAGCTACTACATTCCTTTTTCAGAAATAGGAATGGTATAGGAAATACAATGTATTACATAGAGAATGGATAACATTCTCAATTGGCTGAACATCCACTGTAATAGGGAGTATTCTGGGATATAAGGCTGAAGAGATATATTGTAGAGTGATATATTGTAGAGTGCCTTGAATACCAGACTAAAAAGACAGGACTTTATCTAGTGGGAAGTCTATTTCCAAAGCCTTTGGAAAGTTTTAGCTTTGACATGGTATCATTAGAATGCTCCCTTTAAAGTTGACCTTGGAGCAGGGTGAAAGATAGATGAAAGATAGCTAATAGATTAGTTGTCTATTGCTGCTAAAGACATGACCTAAATAAGTACCAATTTAAAGCAACAAACAATTATGTTCTCACAGTTTCCAAGGGGCAAGGATCCAGGAGTGAATTAGTAAGATGGTTCTGACTCAAGGTAACACAGGAGGTGGCAGTCAAGCTGTTGGCCAGGACTGTAATCACAGGAGGACTTCAGTAGGCTGGAGGATCTACAAAGGTAGCTCAGTCTCATGGCTCTCCTAGGAGTCTTTAGATTCTTACCATACAACCCTCTCTACAGGGCTACCTGACACTCTCATGGCATTGGGGCTGACTTCCCCTGGAGTGAATGATCCAAGGCCAAGGAAAAGGAGAGGAAGCCTGGTGCTTTTAATGACCTAGTCTCTGAAGTCTCACACAGTCACTTCTACTCCTATTTATTAGAATTTGATCAACTAAATTCAACCTACATTCAAGAGGAACTCCACCTCTTGAAGGGAGAGAGAGAAAAGGATTTAAATAAAACCAATATAGATAGCTTAGCATCTGCATTGTGCCACCTGATCCCTCCCATCTCAACAGGTATTTGGGGCAGGAAACAAAGTATTAATCAAAGTCTAGTGCAATGGTGAAGAGGAGCAAACAAGCAAATTTTAGCTAAAGCAGTGTGATGAAAAAATGAATGTCAGGGACAACATATATGAGATATATTAGGAAGAAATATTTTAGGAAGATATGTTATAAATTAAATGTAAATAAGGAAGGAAAACAAAAATTATTTTTAAATTTCTTATTTGTAAATTCAGTTCATTTCAGTTCAGTCACTTTGTCATGTCCGACACTTTGTGACCACGTGGACTACAGCACGCCAGGCTTCCATGTCCATCACCAACTCCTGGAGGTTACTCAAACTCATGTCCATTGAGTCAGTAATGCCATCCAACCATCTCATCCTCTGTCATCCCCTTCTCCTCCTGCCTTCAATTTTTCCCAGCATCAGGGCCTTTTCATATGAGTCAGTTCTTCATATCATGTGGTCAAAGTATTGGAGTTTCAGCTTCAGCATCAGTCCTTCCAATGAATATTCAGGACTGATTTCCCTTAGGATTGACTGGTTGGATCTCCTCACAGTCTAAGGGACTCTCAAGAGTCTTCTCCAACACCACAGTTCAAAAGCATCAATTCTTCGGCATTCAGCTTTCTTTATAGTCCAACTCTTACATCCATACATGACTACTGGAAAAACCATAGATTTGACTAGATGGACCTTTGTTGGCAAATTAATGTCTCTGCTTTTTAATATGCTGTCTAGGTTGGCCATAGCTTTTCTTCCAAGGAGTAAGTGTCTTTTAAGTTCATGGTGGTGGTTGCCATCTGCCACGATTTTGCAGCCCCCAAAAATTTAATAAAAAAAAAATTGTAAATTACCTGTGATAATCAGACCAGGATAGAGAGAAGTGGTCTAATGATGATGTCTTTGGCACAAATAAGGAAGTCAGGGCAAGAGCTGAGGAAAGATGGGGGAGATAATGAGTTTATTTTCAGAAAAGTTGTGTTTATGATACTGTGGGGCATATCACGTGCTAACACTAACAGACTGTTGAAATATTAGCCTGGAAAACTGAACTGTGAGTCTGGGAGAACGGGCTGACATGGCCATCACTTGAACTTGATCAGTAAGAAAAAACAGACAATAAATGGGCTGGTTGAGGGATAAAGAAGGAAGAAGGTTCAGTTCACACTCAGGGGAAATACATTTGAGGGAAGGGAGAAAGAAACAGAACTGTTGAAACTGACCAGGAAGAGAATTTGAAATCACTCAGGACCCAAGAGATAACAATATTGTAGGAGGAAAAGGAAGATGGACTCAACTGACCCTGTCCCATGCTGAGAGGTCAGGAAGAGTGTGGATCGTGTGGATAACTCTGTCTGGAAAGAATGCCATCTGTGGCCTCTAAATGTAATAACCGAGATGGAAAGTGAAGCAAAACCCAGATGGTACAGTATTGAGTGGTGAGTAGAAAACTTCAGTCATGTGCTAAAAAAGATTTAAGAACTAGCTCTCTAGGGTAGGGCCTGTTTTTAAGCATTGCTGAATTTCATGGTGTAAATACTTTCATTATAGCCATTTACAAGCTATCAATGATTTAACAGTTGCCCCCAAGATTCCCGAAAATTTAACAGTTAGTTCTCATTAGCCTGTATGCTCTGATTGCAGTACTTCACCAGAAGGACTGAAAGATGAATAGGCATATAGGCATTCTTTCAAACATCTTTGGAAACAGACCTGGTAACTTACACTTACGCTCTACAAACATGGAAAGGCAAGATATCCTCTCAGAAAGCTTCCGGAAATCCTCATATTATCCAGAGGCCAGAGGAAATCTCTCTTGGCTCCGCCCTTTGTGCCCCTTTCTATGAGTGTTCCGTGGGCACCTGGGGTGCACAGGGCCATCTGGAGTTCACTTTCCCTTAGTCTCTCTGTCCTTCCTCTTCATCACTCTTCCTCTAGGGGACCTCAGAGCAGCTACATTTTTCCATGACCAATCTTTTGCCTTAAACACTCAATTCTTCCTGGATAAAGTATCTAAAAATATAAGCAAACTTCTCATTTTCTAATATCTGTCATCTTGTCATCTCTCACAGTAGAATTTTGGCATGTCATGCTTAAATCCATCTTCCCCACCAGGGATAAGAACAATGAGAAATAAAGGGACAAAAGAAGGAGAATCATGTCCTCCCACACTTAGAATATATAAAAGGAGACTTCAGAGCGGAAGAGTAGCTACCCATTATCCCTCTGCCAGAGCCCTACTGTTTCTCACTATCATCCTGATCATGATCACAATGACCTTGATCAGTGACCTCGATCCTGAGCCGCCATGCCTCCACCAATAAAACCAACAAAGACAAGATCTCTCTTCTAATCTGTAAGCACTTCTTCTGTGCCAGAGGATAATGTGTTTACTGGAGAGTTTTAAAGAAACTCAGAGCCAACATTTACTCATGATGTATGTTCTTCCAAGCTTAAAATTATCAGACTTGAAAGCTGTGTGATTTTAAAGCAAATTGATCAAGACCACAACTGTTAATAAAATGCATGACTACAGTCTGTATATTAACTATGATCTTGGAGGAAATACACTTGGGAATCCTACACCAGTATTTTGCATTTGAGCTAAGAATTCTCATTTTTTAAATGAAACTTTATTGTGATTATTAACCTGCAGAAATTTTAATTATCCTTTCAATGCTTGAAGGTTCATAATGGAGAGGTGCCAGAAAAATCCCACTGCTAATTAAATCCAACTGAATATTTCCTTCACCTGAAGATATAAAAGTGCTTCTTGTTTGTCAAATCCCTTTCAGCCAAATAACCACTTAACTAATCTCAAATTGAATATCTTGTTTAAGATTTTGAATTATCCTTTCTCTCTAGGGAGCTGCTGTTGAATATTATAATAGCATCATCCAGGGAAATATCTTACCCTCCTGACTGGAGGAAAGGGGAGAAAACATGTTTCTTTATATCACCAAGTAGACTGAAATCTGGGAGAATGAATAGACTGACATTTTGAAGCAAAAGAGCATATTAGAAGGTGGGAATAAAGTCACTCACAATGAAGAAGAAAGCAGTTGGATCTTTTTACTTTTGGACTACTGTGACTCTGTCTGAGAATACTAAATTAATGGCTTCAGTAATCATGACTCCGGGCTTCCTTGGTGGCTCAGTGGTTAAGAATCCACCTGACAAGCAGGAGATGCAGGTTCAACCCTTGGGTTGGGAAGATCCACTGGAGAAGGAAGTGGAAACCCACTCCAGGATTCTTGCCAGGGAAATCCCATGGACAGAGGAGTCTACAGTCCATGGGGTTGCAAAGAACCAGACACAACTTAATAACTAAACAACAACAACAAATCGTGACTGTAACTCACCAAACAGTGACCTGGAAATCCTATATGTCATAGGAAGGTCAGAATGACCTGGATGTCAGCATATCATGTGAGGGAAAAGAGAATCAGACCCGGCTTGTCACTTGCCAGCTTTGTGGCCTTCAATAATTCACTTAAGTGCTTTGGACTCCACTTCAAATGACATCTGAGATGTGTCTGAAACAGTGCCTGCCTTTACACCATTTAGGCCTGTTTAATTGAAATATCATCAATGAAAGAATATTATAAAACAGGTTCATATTATTTTTCTGCTCCTACTGTGGAATGGCTACCACCCTTCAGACTAAAACCCCCAGTCCTTTCAATGATGTGCATATGACTTTCCATTGCTGCTTTGACCTCAGCTCCTGTGCTCTTGCTGCCCCAGCCTGATCCCTCCTCTATTCCTTAGAAATACTCTCCTACTATAGTCCTCTCTGGGGGAAGAAATGGCAACCCACTCCAGTGTTTCCCTGGAGAATCTGCATGGACAGAGGAGCCTGGCAGGTTGCAGTTCACAGGGTCACAAAGAGTTGGAGTGGACTGAAGCTACTTAGCACCCGCTACAGGCCTTTGTGGGTTTCCCTGGTGGCTCAGACGGTAAAGAATCTGCTTGCAGTGCAGGAGATCCCTGGGTTGGGAAGATCCTCTGGAGAAGGGAATGGCAACCCACTCCAGTATTCTTGCCAGGAGAATTCTACAGACAGAGGAACATGGACAGAGTCCATGGTGTCACAAAGAGTTGGACCGACTGAGAGACTGACACACACACAACCCTCTGTACTCACACTGGTGCCACTTATTGGAATGTGCTTTTCCTAGTTTTCTACAGGACTTGTCCTTTCACTTAAATCTCAGTGGAGTCTTGAAATTTCAACACTTCACTACTGCTAGCACTTCCTGTTGTCTCATGGAAATATCTTTGATTATTGCTTTTGTGTGTTAGCTTGAAAGGTGTTTTGGGAGGAGATTAATGTTTAAATCACTGAATTTTTAGTAAACAGACTGCCATCCATAATATAGGTGTATCTCTTCCAACAAGATAAAGGCCTGAATAGAATAAAAATATTGATGAAAAGACAACCTACTGAGGTATTTGTTAATGATAGCACCCATAATAAACTAATACCCAACATATACAGAGACTGTATACAACTCAACATCAAGAAACATGCAACCTATTAAAAAAATGGGCAGAAGAGCTGAGTAGATATTTTTCCAAAGAGGACCGGGAGGTAGCCAATAGACACATGAAAAGATACTCAACATGGCTAATCATCAGGGAAATGCAAATTAAACCACAATGAGATATCACCGCACAGCTGTCACAATGTCCATCAGCAAAATGAACACGGATAACAAAAATGTTGGCGAAGAAAGGGGAACCTTTGTACACTGTTGGCGGGAATTGGTGAGCTGGTGCAGCCACTGTAGAAAACGGTATGAAAATCTCTCAACTAAAACTAAAATTACCATATAACCCAGCAGTTCGACTCCTGGGTGACTATTTGAAAAAACACTAGTTCAAAAAGATACATACCCCAATGTTCATAGCAACATGACTTGCAGTTACCAAGATATGGTAACAACCTAAGTGCCCATCAAGAAATAAATGAGTAAAAATGATGTGTGTACACACACACACACACACACACAATGGAATACCACTCAGCCATAAAAAAGAATGAAATGTTGCCATTTCAGCAATATGGATGGACTTGGAAGGCATTATGTTGGGTGTAAAAAGTTAGAGAAATAAAAATACTGTATGATATCACTTATATGTGAAATCTAAAAAATGCAACAAACTAGTGAATAAAAAGAAAAAGAAGAAGACTCATATACAGAGAACGAATTAGTGGTTACTAGTTGCAGGGGAACAATAAAGTTAGGAGTGGGAGACACAAATTTTGGGTATAAGATAGGCTAAAGGACGTATTGTACAATACAAGGAATCTACCCAATATTTTGTAATAACTATGAATGTAAAGTAACCCTTAAAAATTGTATAAAACATTAGGGGGAAAAATAAAACACAAGGGGGGAAAAAATTGAGCAAGAGAAACTTCTCCAGCAGACTGCTTTTGGAGAGAAAGTACATCATCAGGTTTCCTGGGTCTCCAAGCTGCCCTCGTTCAGATTGGAACTGAACCATCAGCCTTCCTACATCTCCAGCCTGCTGGCCTGCACTGCAGATTTTACATTTTCAAGGTCAAGTCAAGGTGTTGATTTTAATCCAACATAAAAAAATCTCCAAATCCCTGGCCACTGTAGTAGCAACATTAGAATTTGCAGTTTAGGTTCTGCAAGCCAAGTTGTCTCAGACTGATGGCTAAATTACTGCCTCATTTTTGGACCCCCTGCTGCTGCTGCTAAATCACCTCAGTCATGTCCGACTCTGTGTGACCCCATAGATGGCAGCCCACCAGGCTGCCCCATCCCTGGGATTCTCCAGGCAAGAATACTGGAGTGGGTTGCCATTTCCTTCTCCAGCACATGAAAGTAAAAAGTGAAAGTGAAGTTGCTCAGTCGTGTCCGACTCTTGGCCCCATGGACTGCAGCCTACCAGGCTCCTCCATCCATGTGATTTTCCAGGCAAGAGTACTGGAGTGGGGTGCCATTGCCTAGTCCTAATCCCTCCCGCTGTCTCCCACTTAACAGAGCTCTAAACAAGGTTTTGTTTGATATATTCATTGATGAGAAGATCTAGCATTGAAGCCAATAGAATGAAAACATTGTTATGAGATCAGAAAGAGACCTCCAGTTTTCCTTACTGTTTCAACAGTCTTTGTTACATGTATCCATTGTTCTTTTTTTGTGTATGAAAAGCATATAATATTTATCATCTCAACTATTTTTATGTGCAATGGCACCCCACTCCAGTACTCTTGCATGGAAAATCCCATGGACGGAGGAGCCTGGTAGGCTGCAGTCTATGGGGCCGCTAGAGTCGGACACAACCGAGCGACTTCACTTTCACTTTTCACTTCCATGCATTGGAGAAGGAAATGGCAACCCACTCCAGTGTTCTTGCCAGGAGAATCCCAGGGACGGGGAAGCCTGGTGGGCTGCCATCTATGGGGTCGCACAGAGTCGGACACGACTGAAGCGACTTAGCAGCAGCGGCAGCAGCAGAGCAGTATAACAGTTTTCAATAACATTTTCATCTTGCAAAACTGAAATTCTACAACCATGAAACAACAACCCCTCTTCTCCCTTCCTTCAGCCTCTGGAAACCACCATTTTACTTTCTGGTATCTTTTCTTATAAGGGAACTAATCCCTAATCATATGAGAAGTAATTGAGGGACCAGGAATGCTTAATTTGGACTAGGGTGTGTTTAGGGAACTAAAGCCACTTAGCAGCAGCAGCAGGGAACTTGACAGTTACTCTTATGCATCAGATATTTGCCATGCACGTCTTCTGAACAGACTGCTTCAAATCTCATTTGGAAGCAGTGGGATACGATTGACTTAAAAAAAATAAATTTTGGATTATTTCAGTGGCTGGCATAAGAGTCAGCTCTTTCTTGGAAAGTACAAGAAGAAAAAATTTAGGCCAACATAAGGAGGCTTGTGGTAACAGAACTGTCTTATGGGATAAGAGTCTTTGGGGAAGACAGACTTCCACACTACTACAGATATTCAAATGTAAGCTGTTAATAAAACAAAAGAATTTTGTTAAAGGTCATCAGACACCATAGAAAGATGGTAAAGGATAAAAGGATGAAATTTCTGTGTGGCTTTGGGAAAGATAAAAACTATAGTTCATTATCTATTTGACATGACACAAATACAAAATTCCATGTTTTATATGAGATGTAGATACTCTGTTGAAAATTCAAGCTCTCATAAACATAGTCAAGCATAGTATTCCTTTCCAGAATTTAAACTACAGGGAATTCCATGGCATTCTAGTGGTTAGGACTTGGTGCTTTCACTGCCAAGACCCAGGGTTGATCTTTGGTCAGGGATCTAAGATTCCATAAACTGTGCAGCCAGAAAAAAAAAAAAAAAAAAAAAGTGTGGTAGCTGAAGGGGCTTTCTTCTATTCCTGGCCATAATACAGCGTAAAGAACCACCATAAACAATTGTAAAATTGGGAACAATATATTAACACACTATATTTGAAGTAAGATTATCATATGACCTACGTGGCAACCCACTCCAGTGTTCTTGCCTGGAGAATCCCATGGACACAGGAGCCTGGTGCACTACAGTCCGTGAAGTCACAAAGGGTCAGACACGAGTGAAGCAACTTAGCACCTGGTTCTCTAGGACTTTCAAAAATGAGGTTTTTCTGTATCCTCTCTGACCCCAGAGCAATAGCACCAACTTTTTCCAGGATTAAAGCTGAGTTGGACTGAGCCATCCATTCCCTCTCTGCTCTGCTTGAGGTATAGAGCTCCCATATACTTAGGGCTGGTTATGATACAGACTGATGGAACCTGGTCAAGCTACTTACCACGCTGCCTAGGACTTTGATCTCCCTCCAAGGTCAGAACAATAGCAGGGCAAATGGCTAGAGTTCAAGAGCTCTTAGAGACCTAGAAAGTCAGAGTACCCAGTGCATGATATCTAAGTATTAGGTTAAGCCTTGATCCTTTCCATTGTAGATTTGACTCTGAACAAGGTCTATGCCAGTAGGTCAAACCTGTTCCACCATGAAAAATCTAAGTTTCTACAGTTAATGAAATGAAGGCAATATTGTGTGCTTTAGAAAGTCCATAACAGCCCAGTTTAGGCCCAAGCTTTATTTACAACACCGTTGATAAGTTTAGGTTTCTCACTTCCATTGAGCTCAATTCTCTCAATACAGTACTGTAAACCCTTTCACTGATAACTTTGCTCTGTGTTGGTATATTGCCTTTTCAATTGTAAAACACTTTCTTTCCAATTAACTAATATACACTAGTTTTGTTGCCAAAATTCAGCCTCTGTACATTGGTGCCAGATTAAATCTGGGGGATAGACTTTGTGGTGAAGTAGAAAGAAATAGCTTTATTGCTTTGCCAGGCAAAGGGGACCACAGCAGGCTAATGCCCTCAAGACTACGTGTCCCCACCCTGGAGCAGGTACTGAGGAATCTAACAGTGTTGATGGAGCAGGGCGTGACCAGCCAGCTTCTGGACATTCTTATAATTGCTTGGCAGTGAGGTAATTAGAAATCAGCATCATCAACCTCCTGGAACTAACCCGTCTGGGGTCTACATGCTTGTGAGGAGCATACAGTTAACTTTTTCCACCTGGTGGGGGTTTCAGTATCTGCAAAATAGCTCAAAGGATAAGGCTCAGAATATTATCTATAGCCTTTGCATGCGTGCCTCAGTCGTGTCCGACTTTTTGTGACCCCATGGACTGGAGACAAGAATACTGGAGTGGGTTACCATTTCCTCCTCCAGGGGATCTTCCTGACCCAGGTATCAAACCTGAGTCTCCCGCATTGCAGGCAGATTCTTTACCGTCTGTGCCTTGAAGAAGAAATAAAGGTCCTTGATTTTGTTTAATGGCTAAATTATTATTAGTTTATCTTGCTTGACAGTTTTCTTTTCTTTCTGCATTTCCTCACTTCTCTGATTAAATGTATTCTTTGACTAAAGTTTTTCTACAGACAAAAGGCAGGTAGAAGGCGCAGGTGGGGGCCAGTTCTGCGGAGGCCTCAGGGTCCTCCTGCTTGGATGCAGTTGTCTCCTGTATTAATGTGCTTCACAGCTGGATTTTAAGTTACTGGCGGCCCCTTGCAAGTCTGAATTCTATAGCATTTCCCCAGCAGTGCTTCATTCATTCTTAGAAACATTATGGGCAAAAACATTCTCATCAGGAACTTAGCTTTTTCATACTAGTCCTCTGACCTTTAATATCACTGATGGTGAATCTTCTAGAGCAGTTTTCCTTCTTGGTGCAGTATACAGTTTACCAATGATAAATGCACAATTTTAGATGTTACATAGATCACTTTTTAAACATGTCATTGTTCTGTGTTTATTTTAGTAGGCATTATAAAATACATAAGTAGAACACAAATCCTATAGTTTCACAGATATTTTTAAAGACTAGGCTTGAAATAGAAACCGAGTTGGAAAATAAAGATGTAAGTAAAATTTTTAATTAATATATGGAGAACATAGATGTGGCAAAAGTCATCAAGGTGGTATGGAAATGCTTGGATTTTGTGAGTGGGAGAAACTAGTTTCAAATGTACAGTGGACAGGGAAGTCTGATGTGTTGAAGTCCATGGGGTCACAAAGAGCTGGACTCAACTTAGCAACTGAACAACAATGAAGCACTCTGATTTTTGGTGTTGTATTATATAGCCAGGCTTCCCAGGTGGCTCAGTGGTGGGAAATCTGCCTGCCAATGCAGGAGACACAAGAGACTTGGGTTCGATCCCTGGCTTGGGAAGATCCCCTGGGGGAAGAAATGGCACAGAAGAGCCTGGCGGGCTACAGTCCAAGGGATCACAAAGAGTCAGATACAACTGAGCACAGCACAGTCCAATACTTAGCCACTCTCTGCACTGCCCGTCCTCCCCGCTCCTAACAAACACAACCTTCAGGCATTGGTCATGACCACAGACAGGCACACATACACTTCCAGTACTAAACCTTCCAGCTGGCAGATATTTTAATGATTAAAACAACTTACACCTGAACCTAATGGGCTCGAGGAGAGGAGCCCAGATCTCCGAACTGATCTCCTGACTTCTCCCAGGTAGCAAACTCTGTGGTTTATCAAGAGAAGAGCTTAGGAAATGGGTTTCAGGGTGTTTGGGGGTGATTTATGAGCTTACAAACTAGGTTATGAGTAGGAAATAAGTGCCATTTATCAGCTCTCTGGGGTCACCAGCAGAGAGCTGAAGGAAGAGCTGGCTCCAAGGCCTAATAAGAAAACAGTGCTCACCTCCCTGAAGGGGTTAGAGTGGGCAGAGAACTTGGCTCCACTATAGCCAGAAGCGGGGGCCTCATTTTATTTCTCAGCAGATACTCCTTTGCCAAGTAAAGTTTCAGTTTCATTTGGAAATATTAACAGAAAAAGAAGGATATGTCAAAATTAATGTTGAGAATTGATGTTATGAATAAAAAATCGTGCCAAATTAGCACTTCAGATTTAATTTGGTGTGTAGCGTGCTGCCAAGGAACTTGGAACATTTGCAGGTTGTTGGGAAATAGCTACAAGTGGCAAACAGCTTCCTCCACCACCCTCCTCTCCTCTCTTCTCTCTCCTCTGTAACATCTCCTCTGGGAGAGATGGGTCCTGGATCTGTGTGTGGGCTGAAGCGGGTGGAGACCCTGGTAGACATCTAAAGGGCCTGGGCCGACTGTATGTCCTATGAAGGATTTTAAGGTCCCAGATTTTAATCAATAGGAACTGCTTAAACTCAGATCCCTAATGTTTGCATCCCCATTTCTTAGGACAGAAAAGATTTTTTAAAAATCTGCCTATCTTCATAACCTCCTGTATCCAAAATCCCTTAAGAACAGCATGACAAAGCATTTCTGAGGTTTTTTTTTTTTAAGCTTTCTTAAAAAATCAAGAAACAAGTTAACTTTTGCTTTTGTTTACACTGAGCATTACTCTGAAATAGGTTGATTTGTGTCATTTCTTTTTCTCTGTTCCCCACATTTTGGCTCCAAAGCAAGTCAGATTGTAATGTCAAATCTAGACTGGAATGCGTGAAATTGAACCCTTGAAATGAGTCTTGTTTTTCTAAAAGTGTTAGTCATGTCTGACTCAGCGACCGCGTGGACTGTAGCCCACCAGGTTCCTCTGTCCATGGGATTCTCTAGGTGAGAATACTGAAGTAGGTTGCCATTTCCTTCTCCAGGGGGTCTTTCTGACCCAGGGATCGAACCCAGGTCTGGCAATATCATATGTATTATATTATTCATTTTATATTCATATAACTATACATTTTGAAAGAATCTGAGAGGGCATTGGTTTACCTTTGCACAAGAGAAACCGAGGTGAACAGAAAAGTCGCTTCCCCAAGTTCACATAGGCCCTGACTAGTAGGAATTCTGATTCTTTCTGCTTTCCCTCTGAGGTAAGGATATTTACCATGACAGACCTCTGTCTCATATAGCAGGGGGAGGGTCTGTATTCCAGAAAAGACTCTGCTTTTTTCCCTCTAGAACGAATATCTTGAATGTTTGGTGAGTGCACTTGGCTTGAAAGCTACTCTTGAAATTTTAATGTGTTTTCTTGTCAATCAACCACATTTCCAAACTCCTGTTCTGCTTCTGTACCCCGAGTCTAACTGCCTTCAGCATTGCCAGTGTGAGATCGTCCTTTCTTAATGGGCCACAGTGGAGTGAGGGCTGAATACCGGCTGCCTGGTGCGTGCAGCAGACTATAAAAAGAAAAGGAGCCTTCCACAAGTTGAGAGATAGTGCAAATATCAGGCTCTCCTGGGGGCAGAAGACCTAACAGGTGAGGTATTCAGAGGAAGCTTAGCCAGAGGCCACACCCCAGGAATCACCTAAGTCACCTGTTTATTCATTTATTTACACAACACGTAATATTGACCGCCTTTATATCAATGCACTCTACTAGATGCTATGGAGAATGTAAAAATAAATTGCTTATATATTCCTATCCCATAAATTGAAGTAGAAAGCCTCACCTAAAAAATTCTGGAAGAGGAGCTGTGACAAATAGAAAAAGTTAATGCTAAGAACCAAATGAGAGGCCTAGGTTTAAAAAATTGTTGTATAATTTCCATATAGTGAAGAGTTTATTATGACAAATTGCAACACTAATCGACATTTCTTATTTACTTACTATGCGTCAAGCACATATATGTGCTTATTTAAATTCTAACAGTGGACTCTATATTTCCCCTTGTAAGGATAAGAATACTAAACCTTGCTAAGTTTTAACTAACAAGCCCAAACTCACACAGCTGTGAATTATTGGATCCAAGAGTTAACTCTAGGGACTTGAACTAACAGCCAAACTCTGACAAAGGAAGGGTTCATGGAAGGCAAGACAGTGAACCAAAGATTGAGATTGAAAGTAGATAAGGATGAGAGAGAAGGGCAGATGGCTAGCAGGGAATATGAATCAGGGGCAGAAAACCCCATGGTTTAGGAAGCTTGTTAATTATGCCCAGATCACACCCTTTGGGATCTTATAACTACAACTACCATGCTGATAAGTTCCAATCCCAAAGAAATGGGTTCCAATCCCAAAGAAAGGCATTGACAAAGAATGTTCAAAGTACTGCACAGTTGCACTCATCTCACATGATAGTAAAGTAATGCTCAAAATTCTCTAAGCCAGGCTTCAACAATATGTGAACCGTGAGCTTCCAAATGTTCAAGCTGGATTTAAAAAAGGGAGAGGAACCAGAGATCAAATCTCCAGCATCCATTGGATCACTGAAAAAGCAAGAGAGTTCCAGAAAAACATCTACTTATGCTTTATTGACTACACCAAAGGCTTTGACTCTGTGGATAACAACAAACTGTGGGACATTCTTCAAGAGATGGGAATACCAGACCACCTGACCCACCTCCTGAGAAATCTGTATGCAGGTCTAGAAGCAACAGTTAGAACTGGACATGGAACAACAGAATGGTTCTAAATCAGGAAACGAATATGAAAAGGCTATATATTGTCACCCTGCTTATTTAACTTATATGCAGAGCACATCATGTGAAATGCCAGACTGGATGAAGCACAAGCTGGAATCAAGATTGCTAAGAGAAATATCAATAACCTCATATATGCAGATGCTGCTGCTGCTGCTAAGTCACTTCAGTCATGTCCAACTCTGTGCGACCCCATAGATGGCAGCCTACCAGGCTCCCCTGTCCCTGGGATTCTCCAGGCAAGAACACTGGAGTGAGTTACCATTTCCTTCTCCAATGCATGAAAGTGAAAAGTGAAAGTGAAGTCTCTCAGTCGTGTTCAACTCTTAGTGACCCCATGGACTGCAGCCTACCAGGCTCCTAGATGACACCACCCTTATGGCAGAAAGTAAAAAACTAAAGAGCCTCTTGATGAAAGGGAAAGAGGAGAGTGAAAAAGTTGGCTTAAAACTCAACATTCAGAAAATTAAGATTGTGGCATCCATCCCATCACGTCATGGCAAATAGATGGGGAAACAATGGAAACAGTGACAGACTTTACTTTCTTGGGCTCCCAAATCATTGCAGATGGTGACTGCCACCATGAAATTAAAAGATGCTTGCTCCTTGGAAGAAAAGTTATGACCAACCTAGACAGCATATTAAAAAGCAGAGGCATTACTTTACCTACAAAGGTCCATCTAGTCAAAGCTATGATTTTTCCACTAGCCATGTATGGATGTAAGAATTGGACTATGAAGAAAGCCAAGTGCTGAAGAATTGATGCTTTTGAACTGTGGTGTTGGAGAAGACTCTGGAAAGTCCCTTGGACTGCAAGGAGATTCAACCAGTCCATCCTAAAGGAAATCAGTCCTAAATATTCATTGGAAGAACTGATACTGAAGCTGAAGCTCCAATACTTTGGCCACCTTATGAGAAGAACTGACTCATTGGAAAAGACCCTGTTATTGGGAAAGATTGAAAGCAGGAGGAGAAGGGGACAACAGAGGATGAGATGGTTAGATTGCATCACTGACTGTATGGACATGAGTTTGAGTAAGCTCCAAGAGTTGGTGATGGACAGGGAAGCCTGGCCTGCTGAAGTCCATGGTGTCACAAAGAGTCAGACACGAATGAGTGACTGAACTAAACTGAACTGACCATGCTGATAGTACACACAGCAGGACCCAACAGGCTAGTTGTTCAGAATACTTTGATCTGGATACACAGAAATGGATTGAGTCCCACATCAAGATAGATGACTTATAGAGTTACTGTTCATTGCTACTTCAGCTAGAGCAAAAGAGAGACATGTCTGTTGAATTGTTATGCTGTTTGTTTTTTTATTCCTCTGTGCTAGGCTCTGGGTAATATCACTGATCAGACACACTATACTTAAGGAAAATCAACCTGAAAAGGGTGGGGGGGGATGGTTTGTCTTAGATCTGTCTTCCAAAACATACTCTTCATCAAAAAGCAGCACAAGACAAGTCAATGCTGTAGCTTTTTAAGAGCAATTCTTGTACTGTACAGTGGGAGACAGAATTGAAATGAGTTCCCCAGATGAAAATAGAGATAATATGATCTTATAATTGAATAGTGTTCTCTTCTTTTTCTAAGTGGTATAAAGATAATCTTATTCGATCGAGTAGTCTAGGACCATCTTCAAAGATGAGTAATCTGAGTCAACAGAGTCAAAGATTTTGCCAAAGTAATGAACATGTAAGTGAAAAAAGTCAGCTGGAGTAGAGGTCTTCTGGATTCAAACCAGGTGGTGTTTGTTCTTGATGTTGTCTTCCCTTTACATTATGCAGGTCAGTTCAGTCGCTCAGTCCTGTCCAATTCTTTATGACCTCATGGACCACAGCAAGCCAGGCTTCCCTGTCCATCACCAACTCCCAGAGATTACTCAAACTCATGTCCATAGAGTCAGTGATACATTCTAACCATCTCATCCTCTGTTGTCCCCTTCTCCTCCTGCTTTCAATCTTTCCCAGCATAAGGGTCTTTTCCAATGAGTCAGTTCTTCCCATAAGGTGGCCAAAGTATTGGAGCTTCAGCTTCAGCATCAGTCCTTCCAATGAATTTTCAGGACTGATTTCCTTTAGGATTGACTGGTTGGATCTCCTTGCAGTCCAAGGGATTCCCAAGAGTCTTCTCCAATACCACAGTTCAAAAGCATCAATTCTTTGGCGCTCAGCTTTCTTCCTAGTCCAACTCTCACATCCAAACATGACTACTGGAAAAGGCATAGCTTTGACTAGATGGACCTTTGTAGGTAAAGTAATGCCTCTGCTTTTTAATATGCTGTCTAGGTTGGTCATAGCTTTTCTTCCAAGGAGCAAGCATCTTTTAATTTCATGGCTGCAGTCACCATCTGCAGTGATTTGGGAGACCAAGAAAGTAAAGTCTGTCACTGTTCCATTGTTTTCCCATCTATTTGCCATGAAGTGATGGGACTGGATGCCATGATCTTCATTTTCTGAATGTTGAGTTTTAAGCCAATTTTTTCACTCTCCTCTTTCACTTTCATCAAGAGGCTCTTTAGATCTTCTTCACTTTCTGCCATAAGGGTGGTGTCATCTGCATGTATGAGGTTATTGATATTTCTCCTAGCAATCTTAATTCCAGCTTGTGCTTCATCCAGCCTGGCATTTCACATGATGTGCTCTGCATATAAGTTAAATAAGCAGGATGACAATATACAGCCTTGACATATTAGTTTCCTGATTTGGAACAAGTCTGTTGTTCCATGTCCAGTTCTAACTGTTGCTTCTTGACCTGCATACAGATTTCTCAAGAGGCAGGTCAGGTGGTCTGGTATTCCCATCTCTTGAAGAATGTCCACAGTTTGTTGTTATCCACACAGTCAAAGGCTTTGACGTAGTCAATGAAGCAGAAGTAGATATTTTTTCTGGAACTCTCTTGCTTTATCAATGATTCACTGATTGTTGGGGATTTGATCTCTGGTTCCTCTGCCTTTTCTAAATCCAGCTTGAACATGTGGAAGTTGACGGTTCACGTACTGTTGATGTCTGGCTTGGAGAATTTTGAGCATTACTTTGCTGGCGTGTGAAATGAGTGCAATTGCACAGTACTTTAAACATACTTTGACATTGCCTTTCTTGAGGATTGAAATGAAAATTGACCTTTTCCAGTCCTGTGGCCACTGCTGAGTTTCCCAGATTGCTGGCATATTGAGTGCAGCACTTTCACAGCATCATCTTTTAGGGTTAGAAATAGCTCAACTGGAATTCCATCACCTCCACTAGCTTTGTCTGTAGTGATGCTTCCTAAGGCCCACTTGCCTTCACATTCCAGGATGTCTGGCTCTAGGTGAGTGATCACACCACCGTGATTTTCTGGGTCATGAAGATCTTTTTTGTACAGTTCTGCGTATTCTTGTCATGTCTTCTTAATATCTTCTGCTTCTGTTAGGTCCATACCATTTCTGTCCTTTATTGTGCCCATCTTTGCATGAAATGTTCCCTTTATATCTCTCATTTTCTTGAATCGACCTCTAGTCTTTCCCATTCTATTGTTTTCCTCTATTTCTTTGCATTGATTGCTTAGGAAGGCTTTCTTATCTCTCCTTGCTATTCTTTGGAACTCTGCATTCAGTGGGTATACTTTTCATTTTCTCCTTTGCCTTTAGTTTCTCTTCTTTTCTAAGCTAGTTGTAAGGCCTCCTCAGATAACCATTTTGCCTTTCTTTTTCTTGGGGTTGGTCTTGATCACTGCCTCCTGTACAATGTCACAAACCTCCAGATATAATGTCATACAAACCTCAGGCACTCAGATCTAATCCCTTAAATCTATTTGTCATTTCCACTGTATAATCATAAGGGATTTGATTTAGGTCATACCTGAATGGTCTAAAGTTTTCCCCTAATTTTTTCAATTTATTTTTGAATTTAGCCTTCCAGAGTTCATGATCTGTGCCACAGTCAGCTCCCAGTCTTGTTTTTGCTGCCTGTATAATACAGCTTCTCCATCTTTGGCTACAAAGAACATAATCAATCTGATTTCGGTATTGACCATCTGGTGATGTTCATGTGTAGGATCTTTTCTTGTGTTGCTGGAAGAGGATATTTGCTATGACCAGTGGGTTGTCTTGGCAAATCTCTTAGCCTTTGATCTGCTTCATTTTGTACTCCAAGGCTAAATTTGCCTGTTACTCCAGGTATTTCTTGACTTCCTACTTTTGCATTCCAGTCCCCTATAATGAAAAGGATGTCTCTTTTGGGTGTTAGTTTTAGAAGGTCTTGTAGGTCTTCATAGAACCGTTCAACTTCAGTGTTACTGGTCAGGGCATAGACTTGGATTACTGTGATATTGCATGGCTTGCTTGGAAAGGAACAGAGATCATTCTGTCATTTTTGAGATTGCATCTTAGTACTGCATTTCCGACTCTTTTGCTGACTATTATGGCTACTCCATTTCTTCTAGTTGAATCTTGCCCACAGTATTAGATATATTGGTCATCTGATTTAAATTCACTCATTCCAGTCCATTTTAGTTCACTGATTCCTAAAATGTTGATATTCACTCTTGCAATTTCCTGTTTGACCACTTCCAGTTTGCCTTTATTCATAGACCTAACATCCCAGATTTGAATGCAATATTGCTCTTCACAGCATCAGACTTTACTTCCATCACCAGTCACATCCATAACTTTGTGTTGTTTTTGCTTTGGCTCCATCTCTTCATTCTTTTTGGAGTTATTTCTCCACTGATCTCCCATAGCATATTGGTCACCTACGGACCTGGGTAGTTCATCTTTCAGTGTCCTATTTTTTTGCCTTTTCATACTGTCCATGGGGTTCTCAAGGCAAGAATACTGAAGACTTTTACCATTCCCTTCTCCAGTGGACCACATTTTGTCAGAACACTCCACCATGACCTGTCTGTCTTGGGTGGCCTTACACGGCATGGTTCATAGTTTCATTGAGTTAGACAAGGCTGTAGCCCATGTGATCAGATGGTTAGTTTCTGTTAATTGTTTTTTTCATTCTCTCTGCCCTCTGATGTAGAAGGATAAAAGGCTTGGGAGAGACTGACTGAGGGGGAAACTGGGTCTTTTTCTGATGGGTGGGGCTATGCTCAGTAATTTTTAATCAAATTTTCTGTTGATACATCATTTGTAGTATCACTGGGTTTTTAATTAATTATTATTATGGAACCCTTCTCATGTTTAAGAAAACCAGAGTCAAAAATCCTGCATTGCATAGTTGGTTACTAACAAGTTTGAATATTTAATGTTTCCATTGAGTCAAAAGCCCACTTCCCTTGAAAACAGCCATTTGAATTCAGCAAAATGGATGAAAGATGAGCATTAACTTACACAAAAGTGTGCTGCATTCACTGAAAACATTCTTGAGTTTTCTGTGGTGTGGATGAGGTCATTTAATGATTGATTTTCCCATTATTAATTCAACCCCCCGGGTTAGGAAGATCCCCTGGAGAAGGGAAAGTCTACCTACTCCAGTGTTCTGGCCTAGAGAATTCCATAGACTGTATAGTCCGTGGGATCGCAAAAAGTTGGACACGATTGAGTGACTTTCACTTTCTCCCATTATTAAAACAGGAGAGATTCTTACAGCTTTGTGGTCTTCTCCCCCTGCAGTAACTCAGCTTCAAGGGGATGGGAGGCTATGATGGTGATATCAAATTGATGACACTTAGCAACTTCTCTCCTTGCAGCTCTGAGAGCCTGTTTTGTGTTCTGATCAGTGAGAAGAAGGCCTCACTGCTCTTCAGAATGACATATACATTGCCAATAATTACTTTCCTAAAATGGAAAAGGAAATTAAAATTAAAGGCTGAGTGTAGAAGAGGGTGGCAGGTTTTTGGAAAAGTGTACAGCAATTTGAAGCATGAATAATTAATTTTGTCTTGAGATTAAGTTCAGTCTGCGTTTATAGTCTGTTTAAAAAAAAACAAAACTCTAATGGGGTCTAAATAAATTCAGTATCAATTTAAACTATTAGAGGAAGTTAAATCAAAATAATTAGGATATTAAAATACTTTGTGCATTTCCAATCACTGCCTTATTGAAGCTCTGGATCTTTTCCAAGGAACAATAATAGCATGAATATATTAGGATATTTGCTTCTCTTAGAATGTGACTGTTTGCTCGTGTAAAGATGACTGAGAACTTGCAGGAGACAGAAAGCCAGATGAATGTGTTGACATAGTCAAGAGAGTAGGTGCTATATACATGATAAATTATTTGTACATATAGATTAAAAACAGCATAGTGACAGTTTACTATTAAAATAGTTTAGCTTGATTATTCTTTATTTATAGTAATTGCTTAATTCTACACTGTAGTAAGAAAGGCATTATTTTTGTGGCATTTTCAATTACTATAGAATGAGTAGGCAAAATCTGAGTAAGGTTAAGGTGAACTCCAATAGAATCCAGAGCTTGGTTATTTGTTTGCTGTGCTTATGGCTGTCAACTGTCACTGTAATTTAAATGGAGATTAGGGATTTTTCCTCTGTGTGACGTATTAGGATCACGTCCTCGTGCCCCTGCCCCTCCCGTCCACACTATTTATTCTTGCTTGGAACATAGTAAGCATAGCAATTGAGACAAATGCAAACAATTTTGAGATATACTTTACCCCTTTTCTGAAGCAGCAGGTCATTTGTTTATAAACAGTTTTGGTGAATCTATTTAGTAACTGCCATGGTGGAATGCCTGTCAATATTTGAGAACTCATGAACTCTCTGGAGTTAATTATTTTGGGGGCTTGGAGGAATTGGTCTGTAAGTGATTTCTCTGCAATATTTCAGTGGTATTTTCTTTCTTTCTTTTCTCCTAAGCATTTCTTAGCTCACCTGCATTTCCTATTGTATTTGAAAAATATTATTAATTAGCCCAGTATAAATACGATTTGATAATCAAGCAGTGGATACCAGAGCTGCCAGACTATTACTGTGGCAATTTATACCTTGCTTTCCTATGCTTTCCAGAGAAGGAAGGAGAAAAGACAGACTTTCAGGGCATTTTAAGTACTTTATTCTGAAACTGAAACATTGTATTGAGTACTTTGCTTCTTGGAGAATCAGAGTGAGTGAAAGTCGCTGGGTCCTGTCAGACTCTTTTCGACCCCATGGGCTATACAGCCCATGGAATTCTCCAGGCCAGAATACTGGAGTGGGTAACCATTCCCTTCTCCAGGGGATCTTCAAACCCAGGTATCCTTCATTACAGGCAGATTCTTTTCCAGCTGAGCCGCCAGGGAAGCCCAAGAATACTGGAGTGGGTAGCCTTTCATTCTCCAGCAGATATTGCCGACCCAGGAATCAAACTGGGGTCTCCTGCATTGTAGGTGGATTCTTTATCAGCTGAACTACCAAGGAAGCCCCCACAGAATATAGAAAAAAGCTTGCAAAAACTCCAACAAATCAAAAAGCATAATTCCTAGTAATAATACAAGTGATCCAGGAAAACAATAAGCATGTGAGCTCCAACCTTATCAATGAAACAATAAATAATATTTAACAAGCAACTGCAAATTATTCTTAGTAAAATTATGAAAATGTTTGTGTAGCATAATGAAAATGAATAATGAGTACTTAATTCTCTTTCTTTCTTATATATAAAAAGCAGAGACATTACTTTGCCAACAAAGGTCCATCTAGTCAAAGCTATGACTTTTCCAGTAGTCATGTATGGATGTGAGAGTTGGACTATAAAGAAAGCTGAATGTCGAAGAATTGATGCTTTTGAACTGTGGTGTTGAAGAAGACTCTTGAGAGTCCCTTGGACTACAAGGAGATCCAACCAATCAATCCTAAAGGAAATCAGTCCTGAATATTCATTGGAAGGACTGATGCTGAAGCTGAAGCTTCAATACTTTGGCCACCTGATGTGAAGAACTGAGTCATTGGAAAAGACCCTGATATTGGGAAAGATTGAAAGCAGGAGGAGAAGGGGACGACAGAGGATGAGATGGTTAGATGGCATCACTGACTGTATGGACATGAGTTTGAGTAAGCTCCAGGAGTTGGTGATGGACAGGGAAGCTTGGCACGCTGTGGTCCATGGGGTTGCAAAGAGTCGGACACAACTGAGTGACTGAACTGATATGTGTACACAAATATAGGATATTCTTTTGCTTGAAATACTCTTCCCAGTTTGTAATGTCAGTGAAAATGCATTGTTTCTCTGCTTCATTAGAAAGGGGTTGTTATGCTTTCAAAATAGAAATGTTTTACATATCTATATATATAAATCTATATATTCTAAAGTATGACTGAGCATCAGCAGCTGGAAAATTATATCTTTAAAGCCTTTTGTCTCACTTCAGAGGATTCAGTTGGAAAAAACTCTAGCACTTCTTTTTCTGAATTATTTTTCATAGTATTCCTAATAGAGAAACAATTCTGCATTTCTCCCAGGACTATGCTTACTCATCTATTTCACTTTTTTTCCTTTGGGGTCTGCCTATGCTTCAATTCATCATGCATAGTAAAACTAAAATCTCCTTCTTTCAGTCTTCCTTGGTATGTGGATAAATACTGTAAAAGAGAAGCCAGAAAGATTGACAAGGGGAAGACAGGTCAATGTGGTGGAAAAGCACTGGGTTTGGGGCCAGATAGTCCTGTGTTGTCTTGCTGACACCTTGAGTGGCCTTGGGCGAGTGGCTATATTTCACTGAGCTTCCATTCTCTTACTTGTAAAATAAGGAATTAATAATACCTACTTTTGGACATGAATCTGGCAAACTCCGGGAGATAGTGAAGGACAGGGAAGCCTGGAGTGCTGTAGTCCACGGGGTCTCAAAGTGTCAGACACTGCTTAGCAACTGTGCAACAACAATGACAAATACCTACTTTGCAAGTTTCTCATAAGTAGTAAGGTTAACTTATATCAAGTTTTATGACAGTGCATGGTAGATAGTGTAGTCAATAATCACTGGCTAGAGACAATCAAGGTTATGGTTATTGCAACAGTAGCATTCACATCCAGGCTGTGTTATTTTGCTATAGGTGATCATCAGTGATGTATTCATGAATCATTATTATTTTAAAATGTCAGAGGCTTAAAACCAATGCCTCCATGTTCTATCTAGATAGTTTGGATGGGGGTCTCAGACCAGGTGTGATGTGAGGGATGACATGTGCTCAGGGAGGCAGCAAGCAACTGCAGCCCCTGAAGCACCAGAGAACACATCCCCTGTCTAGAGTGGGCAGGCACTGCTTGCTTCCAGCTGATTTTTCTCCTTCAGCAAACAAAATTTTCAGTGTTAACCAAGCTTTCTATTTTTTTTCCAGGAAAATTCAGAAATCTGAATAATGCACAGTATCCTCCTTTTAATGTTGGCAACAAACTAAAAAGTGTTATGTGTAGCAACAGTGTCAGGCTGAGCAAAACATGATGATTGCAGGACAAAGTTAGTCTGTGGATACTGTTTAAAATCTAGACAAGAGACAGCAATACAGCTAATATTTATAGAGCCTGTACCATATCCTCAAGGGATTAGATCTGATAGAGTCCCTGAAGAACTATAGATGGAGGTTCATGATATTATACAGGAGGCAGTTATCAAGACCATCCCCAAGAAAAAGAAATGAACAAAGGCAAAATGGTTATCTGAGGAGGCTTTACAAATAGCTGAGAAAAGAAGAGAAGCTAAAGGCAAAGGAGAAAATGAAAGATATATCCATTTGAATGCAGAGTTCCAAAGAGTAGAAAGGAGAGATAAGAAAGCCTTCCTCGGTGATCAGTGCAAAGAAATAGAGGAAAACAACAGAATGGGAAAGACTAGAGATCTCTTCAAGAAAATTAGAGATGCCAAGGGAACATTTCATGCAAAGATGGGCTCAATAAAGGACAGAAATGGTATGGACCTAACAGAAGCAGAAGATATTACGAAGACATGGCAAGAATACACAGAAGAACTGTACAAAAAAGATCTTTATGACCCAGATAACCATGGTGGTGTGATCACTCACCTAGAGCCAGACATCCTGGAATGTGAAGGCAAGTGGGCCTTAGGAAGCATCACTATGAACAAAGCTAGTGGAGGTGATGGAATTACAATTGAGCTATTTCAAATCCTAAAAGATGATGCTGTGAAAGTGCTGCACTCAATATGCCAGTAATCTGGGAAACTCAGCAGTGGCCACAGGACTGGAAAAGGTCAGTTTTCATTCCAATCCCAAAGAAAGGCAATGCCAAAGAATGTTCAAAGTACTGCAGAATTGCACTCATCTCGCACACTAGCAAAGTAATGCTCAAAATTCTCCAAGCCAGGCATCAACAGTATGTGAACCATAAACTTCCAGATGTTCAAGCTGGATTTAGCAAAAGCAGAGGAACAAGAGATCAAATTCCCAACATCCATTGGATCATTGATAAAGCAAGAGAGTTCCAGAAAAACATTTACTTCTCCATTATTGACTATGCCAAAGCCTTTGACTGTGGATCATCGCAACTGTGGAAAATTGTGAAAGAGATGGGAATCCCAGACCACCTGACCTGCCTCTTGAGAAATTTGTATGCAGGTCAAGAAGCAACAGTTAGGATTGGACATGGAACAACAGACTGTTTACAAATTGGGAAAGGAATATGTTGAGGCTGTATATTGTCATCCTGCTTATTTAACTTATATGCAGAGTACATCATGAGAAACGCTGGATTGGATAAAGCACAAGCTGGAATCAAGATTGCTAGGAGAAATATCAGTAACTTCAGATATGTAGATGACACCACCCTTATGGCAGAAAGTGAAGAAGAACTGAAGAGCATCTTGAAAAAAGAGGAGGGTAAAAAAGTTGGCTTAAGTCTCAACATTCAGAAAACTAAGATCACGGCATCTGGTCCGATGAAATTAAAAGGTGCTTGCTCCTTGGAAGGAAAGCTATGACCAACCTAGACAGTGTTATTAAGAAATAGAGGCATTACTTTGCGACAAAGGTCCATCTAGTCAAAGCTATGGTTTTTCCAGTAGTCACGTATGGGTGTGAGAGTTGGCTTATATAGAAAGCTGAGTGCCAAAGAATTGATGCTTTTAAACTGTGGTGTTGGAGAATACTCGGGAATCCCTTGGACAGCAAAGATATCAAACCAGTCAATCCTAAAGGAAATCAGTCCTGAATATTCATTGGAAGGACTGATGCTGAAGCTGAAGCTCCAATGCTTTGGCCACCTGATGCGAACAACTGACTCACTGAAAAGACCCTGATGCTGGGAAAGATTGAAGACAGGAGAAGGGGATGACAGAGGATGAGACAGTTGGATGGCATCACCAAGTCGACGGACATGAATTTGAGCAAGCTCTGGTAGTTGTTGATTTACAGGAATGCCTGGCGTGCTGCAGTCTATGGGGTCGCAAAGAGTTGGACACGACTGAGCAACTGAACTGAACTGAACTTAACCGTATCTTCAGTGGACTCACTATTAAGTTCTTTACATCTACTAGCATATTTAAGCCTTCCAATGGTGCAGTATAATCGGTATTTAAAATGTTTTATTTTTATCAAGCACACTTTATAGATGAGTGTGTAGAAACCAAGAAAAACAAGAAAACTTCCCCCAGATCTCTCAGTTATTTACAATAGAATTCGGATCTGAGCCTGTGTAATCTGGCTGCAAACTTTGCATTTGACCCTAGGGTTTATAGGGTAAAGTAAGAGATTCCTCTTATTTATAGGAACTGTTTTTAATGGGGTCTTAAAGAATAAATTCTGTAGTACTTAAATTTCATTTTAGGCATCCACCATGCGATAATGTCGATTCAGTATGTTCAAAATCAGAACCCTGAATATGGAGCTGTGGTAAAGATATATAAATTGTAGACCTTGTCTTCAAAGTAATTTTAGTTTGTATGAGAAGAAATGTGTGACTAGCCAAGTATCATGATATAAGAAGGAATTCAGGGGATGTTTGTGAAGACTTTTGGTGTTACAGATGGGGGAAGGGGTTCGATTAGCAGTTAATGAATGGCTCGAGAATTAATGAATGGTGGCATTTTACCTATATTCTAAAAAACTGGTTATATGTCAATGGACAGATGAAAATATTAGGGGTCAGTGTAAGCAAAGGTTTTGTGGCAGTAAAGAGCCAAAGAATTGATGCTTTTTAACTATGGTGTTGGAGGAGACTCTCAAGAGTCCCTTGGACTACAAGGAGATCCAATCAGTCCATCCTTAAGTCTTTAATAGTCATTGGAAGGACTGATGCTGAAACTGAAACTCCAGTACTTTGGCCACCTGATGTAAAGAACTGGCTCCTTGGAAAAGACCCTGATGCTGGGAAAGATTGAAGACAGGAGAAGGGGATGACAGAGGATGAGATAGTTGGATGGCATCACCGACTCGATGGTCATGAATTTGAGCAAGCTCCAGGAGTTGGTGATGCACAAGGAAGCCTGGAGTGCTGCAGTCTGTGGGGCTCAAAGAGTCAGACACGACTGAACCATTGAACTGAAGGAATATCCCAGTTGATCTATAAATGGGATTTATAGAGGAAGATGAAGGTAGACAGATACCTGAGGGGTAAGATATGCTTGCTGACATGTTGTTTTGTCCCTGTTGCATCTATGAATTCATGCTCTAATCATTACACACACACACACACACACACAGAACAAAATATTAACAACAAACTGACACAAAGTTTCCAGAAAAGCCAGAATATCTCAAATAAATCCACAGTGTCAGTTTTGTAAATGATTCACTATTAGTACCCCAGAGCAGAATTATGAACAACCAGAGACAGAGCCATAGATAATCTCCTGTCCTTACTTCATTTACAAAATACAAATCATAGGAGGTAGCTCTTCTCGAACGAGACCATTGAAGGAAAGATATATTTTAACAAAACGGAAGGAGATTATAAATGTCATGAGTGTGAGCTGAGAATTCCTGGACCTCTCCTGAGACGGAATTAGAATTCTCCAGCCACCACAAGAGTGACATAAGCTTGCTGTACTCTGTTGCAAGCACAGTGCTGTTGTTAGGTAGCTGTAGTAACTTCAAAACTTCTTATAATTATTAATTTCTCAAATAAAATATCCATGCTTAATATTTACCACTACTAGATAGAAATAGTTCTGTTCCTTTTTCTTGTATTTAAAAAATGATTATTTTTAAAATATAAAGGCAATTTCAAGTCTGTTGTAAAGCTATTATGACCCAATACATGATAGTTAGAAAAATACACTAAGAATGTGAAGCAAGTTTCTCTTTCACTTTGGCTCTTAAATCTCCTTGTTAAATCAGCCCTTCAAGTTAATGTGTATTATTTTTACATAGTGTTCAGCACCGCGCATGGCAGATAAAACTGCTCTGTGCGTTTGTCAGTGATAACAGTGTTACTTGCTGTCATTATTTCTATCATCGGCTGCAGCAGATCTCCTTCCAGACTGCATTGGAAAACTCTCACTCTAAATTTATCTTGGTCATTAACCCCTCCCAAGATGGTGCTGGATTCATGAAGTCTGACAAGGCAGGGTTTAGACAATACCCTATGGAAGGCCATTGAATTTCAGCACCAATCACTGTGAATCTATTGATTTGCTGCCAAAGCCTTTAATTTGCTGTGTTAAGTCACAACTGTTAAAATTGTCAACCCAAATTGTCCCCATCAAATAAAAAGGATTACAACACAAATTACATTTTTAAAACGCACATCTCTTATTCTTATTTATTTTCTTTGTTATTTTCCCTGGGGGTTGGGAGAAATGGTTCAAGAAGGACCTGTCTTTAAAGTTATTTTAGTCCTGATTCTATCTAACCCTTTCCTGGACTCATTTAGTCTGCTTGATTTTTAAGTCATGATTATATCCTCCAGATACCAATTCATGACATCCTTCCAAAGAATTGTTCATTAAAACCTAATTTTTACCTTCTAATGCTGGCTTTTTAGCTAATGAAATCTGCAGTAATGATAAATATCCATCTTGCAAAGCCTCAGAATTATTGGCATTTATTTATAAAGTCAAGCAATGGGAGAATGATATTAACATTGAAGTTAGCTCTTTCCTTTTCATTTCAATGAAGTGAAGTCAGTACATATATAGCTATACATATTTAAATAAAAGAATCTCGTTTAGCTCCTTTCAATATTTTTACACTGTCATTAGACTCTTTTGAATGGTACCCAGGGGAGACCACATCTAATTTAAGCTTCATGGCAGGAAAGACATCAGGAAACTTCAGATTCATTATTTAGCTTGATGATCTGAGAAAACTGGGGAAAGTTTCTGTGATATTGGGCTCTGATCTACTGAAGGTGCCCTGGAGTGATAGCTTTCTCTCATTTTTTTATGAATTATCAGATGGAATTTTATCAAAAAGACAAATCATTTATGAAAAAGTTAGAATACTTCCCTAGCTCATGAGTTTAAGCTTTGCATAAGCAGAATAAGCTCTCAATTCCCTTGGCACTAATCATGTGAGAGCAAGAGCATGCATCCCGATGTGACAGCAGTAAATCTGCAGAGTCAGTGCTGATCTGTGTCCATTCCGTACGTTTCAAAGTAAGCATCAGGTGATGGATGTGGGCGGTCCACAAAATATGAGTTCCATTGTAGGTGACTGTTTCTTGGAGAGGAAAATGGATGTATTATGGTGTAGTGGAAAGAGGACAGACTTTGCCCAAGGATACAGGGTTAGAAAGTGGCAAAGCCATGATTCAAATCCAGGTTTGTTGAATGCCAAATTTATATAATATATCTGAGCCTCCATTTTATTATCTGCAAAATGAGAATAATAAAGTCTACTTCAGTAGTCCTGATCCAAAGGTTAGATAAGCATTATCCACCATTTATTGAATGCTTTTGAAATAACAGCTTACTGTTTTCATTTAATACCAATTGTGCCCTGGGGACTAGAATGGGAAAATTAGCTACAATTCTTCAGTGATTGAATGAAGTCCATTGCCTCCTAGAACAAAGCATGAAATGAAGCCCATTGTTCACAAGTAGATAGGCTTCAGTTTCCTTCCCTTAGGCTGGGGCTTCAGACTAATGCAAATATGTACTTCATATATCTTCCTTGGAGATAATTGAATGGGAAAGAAAAACTTCTGGGCTGTGAACTGAACTTCTGCTTTGGGAGGGCAACTGAATTGATGTCAACATCAAAGGATACTTTTGATAAAAATATTCTTTATTCTTCTAGCATAAAATGAGAGAAGAATTAACAAAGTTACTTTCTCTTATTTCCACACCAGACTTAATTTCAAATACCTTGGCTAAATCTGATAGTTTTCTATTCAGTATTTCATGAGGGGTTTAATGACTAAACTCCTTGAATCTTACCTCAAGAAGTACTTAGTCTTCACAGATTGAGTAAATCCTTCATATTGTTTTGCTTATTTATTCTTGTTTTAGCTTTAATGAAAAAAATGAATTATTTTCTTGGGACTTTCCATATAAGTTACATAATAATAGTAAGTCAAAATGTATTGTTTTAGGACCACCAACTCATATGATTTCTGAGGTTCAGTGTCACTGATTCATTTCTTTATGCAGAGTTTAAAGCAAATTCTGTGTGTATATACCTATATGTGCACATATATACACACACAAAAGTATACATTATCATACATATATATTAATATATTCATTAGCTTAATATATCAGTTCAGTTCAGTTGCTCAGTTGCGTCCGACTCCTTGTGACCCCATGAATTGCAGCACACCAGGCCTCCTTGTCTATCACCAACTCCTGGAGTCCACCCAAACCCATGTCCATCAAGTCGGTGTTGCCATCTACCCATCTCATCCTCTGTTGTCCCTTCCTCCTCCTGCCCCCAATCCTTCCCAGCATCAGGGTCCTTTCCAATGAGTCAACTCTTCGCATGAGGTGGCCAAAGTATTGGAGCTTCAGCTTCAAAATCAGTCCCTCCAATGAACACTCAGGACTGATCTCCTTTAGGATGGACCTGTTGGATCTTCTTGCAGTCCAAGAGACTCTCAAGAGTCTTCTCCAACACCACAGTTCAAAAGCATCAATTCTTAGGTGCTCAGCTTTCTTCACCATCCAACTCTCACATCCATACATGATAGCCTTGACTAGACAGACCTTTGTTGGCAAAGGAATGTCTCTGCTTTTAAATATGCTATCTAGGTTGGTCATAACTTTCCTTCCAAGGAGTAAGCGTCTTTTAATTTCATGGCTGCAGTCACCATCTGCAGTGATTTTGGAGCCCCCCAAAATAGTCTGACACTGTTTCCCCATCTATTTCCCATGAAGTGATGGGACCCGATGCCATGATCTTCATTTTCTGAATGTTGAGCTTTAAGCCAACTTTTTCACTCTCCTCTTTCACCTTCATCAAGAGGCTTTTTAGTTCCTCTTCACTTTCTGCCATAAGGGTGGTGTCATCTGCATATCTGAGGTTATTGATATTTCTCCTGGCAATCTTGATTCCAGCTTGTGCTTCTTCCAGCCCAGCGTTTCTCATGATGTACTCTGCATATAAGTTAAATAAGCAGGGTGACAATATACAGCCTTGACGTACTCCTTTTCCTATTTAGAACCAGTCTGTTTTTCCATGTCCAGATCTAACTGTTGCTTCCTGACCTGCATACAAGTTTCTCAAGAGACAGGTCAGATGGTCTGGTATTCCCATCTCTTGAAGAATTTTCTGCAGTTTATTGTGATTCACATAGTCAAAAGCTTAATATATATTTAGTATTAATTAGTGGGCATTTGGGCTTCCCTGATAGCTCAGTTGGTAAAGAATCCACCTTCAACACAGGGTTCTCCGGTTCAATTCCTGGGTTGGGAAGATCCACTGGAGAAGAGATAGGCTACCTGCTCTAGTGTTCTTGGGCTTCCCTGGTGGCTCAGCTGGTAAAGAATCTGCATGCAATGCAGGAGACCTGAGTTCAATCCATGGGTGGGGAAGATTCCCTGGAGAAGGGAAAGGCTACCAACTCCAGTATTCTGGCCTGAAGGAATATCATGGATTGTTTAGTCCATGGGGTCACAAAGAGTTGGACATGACTCAGCAACTGTCACTGGAAATCTGCAGAGCAAAAGTAATAAAGAAATAATTTGTTCTTTTTCTTATTCTCTGAGCTCTTAGAGAGGATTCAGGAAGACATGATTAACAAGAGAAACTAAGTTACTAGAGAATTAAAAAACAAGATTATAAATGTAAAAAGTATAATATGTTAATAAAAATTGGTTTTTTCTTAATAAATGACAACTATTTGCCAAGCACTGTGCACTTATTACCACATTAAAAAAAATCACATATGATTTTGATCAAATTCAATAAGATAGATATAATGAGTCAAAGGGAAGAATTAGAGATTGTGAATGATTACATGACTTGTTAAGGCCACTTCCCAAGATTATGGTAATGGAATGGCTGGAATCAAATGAAGTGAGGTCTATTCACAGTTCTCAACCATCTTCAGTTCAGTTCAGTTATCTCTCAGTCGTGTCTGACTCTTTGCAACCCCGTGAATCGCAGCATGCCAGGCCTCCCTGTCCATCACCAACTCCCAGAGTTCACTCAGACTCACGTCCATCGAGTCAGTGATGCCATCAAGCCATCTCATCCTCTGTGGTCCCCTTCTCCTCCTGCCCTCAATCCCTACCAGCATCAGAGTCTTTTCCAATGAGTCAACTCTTCGCATGAGGTGGCCAAAGTGCTGGAGTTTCAGCTTTAGCATCATTCCTTCCAAAGAAATCTCAGGGCTGATCTCCTTCAGAATGGACTGGTTGGATCTCCTTGCAGTCCAAGGGACTCTCAAGAGTCTTCTCCAACACCACAGTTCAAAAGCATCAATTCTTTGGCACTCAGCTTTCTTCACAGTTCAACTCTCACATCCATACATGACCACTGGAAAAACCATAGCCTTGACTAGACAGACTTTTGTTGGCAAAGTAATGTCTCTGCTTTTCAATATGCTATCTAGGTTGGTCATAACTTTCCTTCCAAGGAGTAAGCGTCTTTTAATTTCATGGCTGCAGTCACCATCTGCAGTGGTTTTGGAGCCCCCAAAAATAAAGTCTGACACTGTTTCCACTGTTTCCCCATCTATTTCCCATGAAGTGATGGGACCAGATGCCATGATCTTTGTTTTTTGAATATTGAGTTTTAAGCCAACTTTTTCACTCTCATCTTTCAGCTTCATCAAGAGGCTTTTCAGTTCCTCTTCACTTTCTGCCATAAGAGTGGTGTCATCTGCATATCTGAGGTTATTGACATTTCTCCTGGAAATCTTGGGTGAATTTAACTCAGATGACCATTATATCTACTACTGTGGGCAGAAATCCCTCAGAAGAAATGGAGTAGCCATCATGGTCAACAAGAGTTCGAAATGCAGTACTTGGATGCAATCTCAAAAACAACAGAATGATCTCTGTTCATTTCCAAGGCAAACCATTCAATATCACAGTAATCCAAGTCTATGCCCCAACCAGTAATGCTAAAGAAGGTGAAGTTGAACAGTTCTATGAAGACCTACAAGACCTTTTAGAACTAACACCCAAAAAAGATGTCCTTTTCATTATAGGGGACTGGAATGCAAAAGTAGGAAGTCAAGAAATACCTGGAGTAACAGGAAAATTTGGCCTTGGAATACAGAATGAAGCAGTGCAAAGACTAATAGAGTTTTCCCAAGAAAATGCACTGGTCATAGCAAACACCCTCTTCCAACAACACAAGAGGAGACTCTACACATGGACATCACCAGATGGTCAACACTGAAATCAGATTGATTATATTTTTGCAGCCAAAGATGGAGAAGCTCTATACAGTCAACTAAAACAAGGCCAGGATCTGACTGTGGCTCAGATCATGAACTCAACTATCTTAGTCAAACCAAAAATCAAGGGGAAATCAATATTGAATGAAAGTAAGTAGAGGAAATGTGTGCTCTCTCCTTACATCTACCTGTGAGCCTGTTCTAGGGTACAAGCTTCTATAATGCAGTATCTCTTTGTAAAACAAGTTCTTTAATTATTTTATACTGATAGTAAAATTATGCATTTTTCATAAACATTAAGGTCCTTGGAAGTCTATGGATTAGAAACATGAATTCATCTACTGGGTAAAAAGAATACATCTGCAGTTAGGGGACACATAAAGCTGAGGGGCCACTAAACTCATAAGATTTAACCATTTGTTTTACAATCAAAAACTGAAATTTAGCATTGTGTTCAATTCTGTGGACGGGTTTGAAAAGGGAGTCAAAAAAACTAGAATATATTTAAAAATAGAACATATTTAAATGAACAAACACATGATACTTAGCATTCTGAAGAAACATGGCAGTGTTTTTGTTAGTTTATTCCACTCATTCACCCATTTCTTCCACACATATTTATTCTATGGCTCTCTGTTAATGTATGCATATATGTTGCAAAACAGAACAGCAGGGAGTTTACAGTCTGCTCAGTACTAAAAAAGCTCTAAGAGTTTTGAGTCAAAAGATTTGGGTTGTCTACATTGTTAATTGTTTGTTTACATGTTGATCCTTCCACTAGAATATAGGAATTTTAGAAGCTGGACCTTCATTCTACTAATATTTGCATCCCTGGCAGATGGCAACTTTGTATCTCTGCACAGAGTAAGTTATCAGTGAATGAAAGAGAAATGGATGAGATGAATAGTTTGAAAACACTCCACAAATTACCAGAGTCTACGTATTGAAGGCTGAATGGTATTTGGATAGACAGAAGGGAGCAAAGAATATCTGCAGCATGGACAGATGGATGACATAAATCCATCTTTATGTCATCCATGGAATGGATAGAGAACAATGATTGTTGAAAGGTAATGGATGAGTAAGGCATGAGCACCAAAGCAAGGAAAGGATAAAGTCATGGTAAAGAGAACGGTGGGCAATGGGGTTCACAGGCCACAGATCATGGAAATCTTTGAAAGTCAGGATAAAAACTTGAAATTCACAGATATTTAAGTAGGGAGTGAAGGGCTTTGAGCAGCAGGGTGAGATGGTAAGGACAATGACCGATCATGAGAGTTGGACAGAGAGGCACAAAATGAACAGGAAAACTGACTGGACAGATCCCATGTGATTGATGTCGAAAACAGAGCAGTCATATAATGACTTCCTGTAATCTGGCTCCATCATCCACTGTCCATCTTACAAAAACTAGTAAGTCTGATGAAAGTAGATATTTGCAGACCTATTCATGTATTCAATATACATTTCTTGAACCTCTGTCATGTATCAGAGAATATACAATTTGTGGGGATTCAAATGTTCAGAAACTGATTAGGAATGTGAAGCTGAAGCACTCAGAATCAAAATGGTCAAGTCAGATCTCTAGTTTTATCTATGAAATATTTGAATTGAGGACACTCCCTTTTATAATGTCTATAATTGATTACAAGAATTGATTATTCTTTCAACCACAGCACCAAACTCAGCTGTGTTACACTGTTATGGCACAGTTTTGTGGGGTTCTATCTGAACATTGTTGCTAAAGCAATAATAAATGGAGTCAGTATCATCCTACACCTTCCGTTTTCTGAGAAAAATGACAAAACTTCTGTTGTCATTGCATGTTAAAAATTGCATAAATAGGGCTAGGCAGAGAAGCTTAAAATATGTATCATTTTGCTACTGCTGTTGGTTTCACTCACTAATGACATGAAATTATATCCCAAAGGTCAGTATTAATCACTGTGTTGATTTCTTCTGGAAGAAGTAGACTGCTATAGGGTACATTAAAGAAATTCAAGGAAAAAGAAAGTAAGCCTAGAGTCATTGCACACAACCAGGGGAAGAACAAATACATCTGAGGCCTTGTGACTTCATGTTTCTAGGGATATAGTTGCCTAGATTTGCAAATGTAAACATGAAAGGAAAACCTATTTAAGGAATAAATCATAAAACGTAGGGTACCTATAGCATGCTATTATCAACATATAAAATTAACAAGACTATCCCAGTTAGGAGTAAACAAGGGATCATAATAACAGTGATAGAATTTTTCTATGCTTATTGTTTGTTGTGTTCACCTATAAGAATTCCATTTTATTCTAATTTCTTCCTGATTTTGATAAGGTCACAAGTAAATTACGTCTGCCTTAATTTGTGCCTTTTCTACTTTTTCCTCTACAGTTTATATGTTATTTATAAAATCAGGAAAAAAGTTATGAAAATGTCATTCAATTCAAGTGTTAGTTGCTCAGTCATGTCCGACTCTTTGCAACCCCATGGACTCTATCTCATCAGGTTCCTCTGTCCATGGAATTCTCCAGGCAAGAATACTGGAGTGGGTTGCCATGCCCTCCTCTATGGGATCTTCCCAACCCAGGGATTGAACCCAGGTCTCCCACCTTGCAGGTGTATTCTTTACTGTCTGAGCCAATGGAGCAACCCAATACAATTTAAAGTAGTTTTCAGAGTTCACTATCTTCTGTTGAGGCCATCAGGCACTTGCTGACATGCTATGTCATCTCCTTTTTCTGGTCCGTATTTTTGCTTGCACTAACTTCCGTAGTCCACATCCTCCAGTGCATAAGACTAAGAGAGAGATGATACTTCACCTCACTACTTTTGTTTTTAAAGATTTTTTTTTAAATATGGACCATTTTTTTAATTTTTATTGAATTTGTTATTGTTTCTATTTTATGCTTTTTGCTTTTTTGGCCACAAGACATGTGAGCTCATAGCTCCCCAACCAGGGATCAAACCCTTACCCCTGCATTGGAAGGCAAAGTCTTCACCACTGGACCTCCAGGGAAGTCCCTCACCCCACTACTTTTGACTTATTCTGTTATCCAGGGTTACAAAGTCAAACTGCCTCATTTCCTCAATGTTTTCACAAAGTTCAGTAACATGGTTCTTTTATTTATTTATTTTTTGCTGATTTTAAGAATCCTAACCAGTCTACTCAACTGTCAGATATAAATTTACGAAAACTGGGCAATACTCTTCACTACTCAAGATTTATCTTCCTCTTCAATATCATTGTTTTTCTTGGACCAGCCTAGTTCTCCTTTCTCTTAACTCTTAACTCTCTTTTCTCTTAAAATAAGTTATTTCTCAAAAGGCTTCTGGAGGACCTGCTTCACTCATTTCCAGACATGATCAGATAAATCTGAAACCTTGAAAAAAATTTTAATTTAGCTTCCAACTTGGAAGCACCCACTGATCTAGGTACACTATTATTAGTTTATATATTTTGCATTCAAAATGTTTTTCCACTGTGTATAAGAATTGATATGTAGAATAAATGTCAATTGTAATATTGTCATAGAGGCCCTGGGTAATGTTTTTTCCTATATTTTGAATTTAATGATTAATTTGAAACAGAATGAAGATCAAATTTGGATCAGTGTTATTTTCAATTTTAATTTTTAGTAATTTAAATATGTAATGGTGAGTGTTTTTGTGACTTGAGTCTAAGTATCTTGGTATACACCACCATTGAGGATGCTAGAATCAATATCTGATTACCTAAACAAGGAATAGAGTGAAAAAGTGACATAATCAGAGACCTTTCATTACTGATGCTTGAGTCTGGACTGTGAGAGAAGTTTGTGTCTATAATATTGTAATATAGTATTCAATCTCAAAATAAGTGTATCAGCGTCAGGCACGTAGTTGGTCAGGTCCCAGATTCTCTGACCGATGGAATTATTTGCTTCAACATCATGTTGCTGCAATGTTCATGTAAAAATAGTCCATGTATTCTTGAATATGGAGAAGGAAATGGCAACCCACTCCAGTGTTCTTGCCTGGAGAATCCCAGGGATGGTGGAGCCTGGTGGGCTGCCGTCTATGGGGTCGCACAGAGTCAGACACGACTGAAGCTACTTAGCAGCAGCAGCAGCGTTCTTGAATATTTGCAATTTCAGAATTGTGAAACTTCATGCATCCCTTTAAAATTGTTTTAATTTGAAAATTGAGAATAAAGTTGAAGGCACAACTTGTTAGAAGCTATAACTAGCACTCAATGACCCACAGCGTAGGCCTGATTTATTATACAAATACAGAGCCAGAATAATATATTCTGTTTAATCATGCAGGATTCTTTTTTGTTTGATGGAATGGCCAGGCACATAAATGAATATTCTATGAATTCAAAATCTACTTCAAAAAGGGAAGTATTTATATAGGGCTGTGAGAACAAGGTGCCAAAACTGTGATTTAAAGAATATGCTTGGTCAATGTTAGAAAACAGTTTGTTTTTAAACAACTGACTTTTATAATGAGAAAATTACCAGAAGCTTTTAGCTACTCAGGTTTATTTAAGTGAAAGATGAATTCATCCATTATGAGCTATATAAAACCCATTGATTACTTGACTTGATTATTTAAACCTCATGGCTCGAGAATCTTGTCTGACTGATATATCCTCCCTTCACTCAGAATTTATTATTGAGGAATGATTTTATGATACTGCAGCATTTCAGGTAAGCAGTGTTCTCTCAACAAACACGAGGAGATAATTCACAAAGGCAAATGATAGTAAATTTAGAGGCTAGCAGTGTTTCTTGGCAGCTATTAACCATTCCCACACCAGGGCCCAAACTCATATCACAAGTCTAAAACCTGAATTCAGTGGAAGAACCATGATAAGTTTTGTTTCTAGCATTTTCCTCAGGGTACAAATATCTTGTGGCAAAATTAGTTTTTTAATATAAGGACTAAAACACATATCAGAGAAGAGTAATTGGGAAAATGCATATATGAATCATTGCTAGGATTTTGTTGCTGTAGGTTGCTTGAAGAGATAAAAACAAATATTGTAAAATTACGTTATTCCTTTCTGATAACCATTAAGGTAAGTACTATCATCTGTACTTTATAGATGAAAAATCTTCAGAGAAGTAACTTTTTCAGTGACATTCAATTGAGAAATAGCAGGGTTAGGATATCAAATGGACTGTTTCCTTTCCACCTGGTCTTAGAGAAGGATCATCAGTGATTTTAGACCTTGATTTTTTAAAAGTTTAAGAAGAGTATCATAGTAAAATTATGCACAGGAAATAACAACACAGAATATAAAAATTTGTAATAACATATCATTAAAGTGCCAACAGAAAGTTAACCTATATAATATGATGGTTATCTTCTAGTTCATTTCAAAAATCACATCAGTAATTACAACTAAGTTGGTAAAGATTGCAGTATTCTTTGCAATTATGTAAAATGGAAACTGAGCAGACATCTCACAGATTCTCTGCTATTTCTCCAAACCATAAGAAATTGATGAATTCATCTGAGAAAAAATTAGGTGGGGTTTTCTTTGGAGGAAAAAAAAAAAAAACCTTAAAGGATAAAATTTGCACTCAAACTGGCAAATTTTAAAGTTGTGTGGTTTGTAACTTCTAAAGAAACCCAATGGCCAAGATTAACTTGTGACGTTCTTAACATTATGATGACCATTTGCCTCCCAGTATGTGAATATAGAAGCAATCTCTGAAAAACACTTCTCATTACTGAAATGATAATAATGCAGAATGTTGTGCAAGGTGTGTTTATATGATTGCTGCATTTTAGAGACTTTGATGCTTCAGGGCCATCCTTAACAAAGAATATTCAAGAGTGTTTTAAAATAATTCTGGCTATTTACTTCATCCTTTCTTGTCATATCCTTTATACTCTAATTTTTGTAATTCTTCCATAAGACAGTTAAATGCAGACATAATTTTTGCTTTTAAAAGTTTATTTCTACTACTCTATGCCTATTTGAAGTTTTATATATATTTGTTCTGTTTTTGTCATTAGTTGCCATGAGGACAAATGAGCTACTTTGCTCAATATGATGGATAGTTTTCTGGTTCTGTGGTTTAGGAAAAAAGAGGAAGAGATTTCACAAAACCCACTTCATGTTCTTGTTTAAAATAAGGCCAAGAAGAATAGGAATGAGAAGAGATCCTCTGATGTTTGTTGCCCACATGGCTTTTGCTCTTGCATTTCTTTCCTGCAGCTGTATTGTTATGAGCATGTCCTTCTTTCCATGGCACCCCATGTGCCATGGTTGGGCAGTGCCAGATATTGGGGGGAGGGCACACAAATGGGGCTTGTGCAAGATCAGTTGTTGGTCAAGGTAGTGTACCATTGAACTTCAGCCAGTGGACTGTGATACCTCTGCCAAGTAGAGCCCATTGGTGATTTGCTTTTGTTTTTCTAGTGCCTAGCATGTTACCACCCCACTCTAGTACTCTTGCCTGGAAAATCCCATGGATTGAGGAGCCTGGTGGGCTGCAGTCCATGGGGTCTCGAAGAGTCAGACACGACTGAGCGACTTCACTTTCACTTTTCACTTTCATGCATTGAAAAAGGAAATGGCAACCCACTCCAGTGTTCTTGCCTGGAGAATCCCAGGGACGGGGGAGCCTGGTGGGCTGCCGTCTATGGTGTTGCACAGAGTCGGACACAACTGAAGCGACTTAGCAGCAGCAGCAGCAGCATGTTATCACATGTACGACACATTACCAGGATGTACAACAAAATTCACTTATGTTGGAATGAGACTGGCAGTGCCACCTCTTCCAACTCTCTACATCTAGATGTGCTCATACCAGCAGCCTGTGACACCTTAAGCTTAGTGGAGGGACTAGAAACTTCTTAGAAATAGCCATACTGCTTCATGGGGCTTGTTGGAATCAGGACACCAGAGCTTGGGGTAGTTCCTGTGCATTCTGAAAGAGACACATTTCGTGGAGGTATGGTAGAAGGATGAACAGGGAAAGAAATAAATTGTGCTTAGAGTCTTTAATGGACACATAAGCACAATAAGAAGGAGTTGTCAGAAACTTTCCACAGAGGTTTGAAATAAATAATTATATCATTGACTTCACAGTAAATAATTATATCAGTGACTTTACAGGGTTATTATGAAGGGTCTGTGCTGAGAATTATATAAAGAATAGCAATTAAGACAAAGTATCTTTGATGAGCTGGGTAAGTATTAAAGTAGAGAATCATCTTCACAGGTTAATCTCTCTTTGGACCTCTGTTCATAATTCACATATAATTTACACAGACTCTGCATCAAATTGCTACACAGTCAGAAGCATACAGGCTACAGAATTTAATCTTAATAATGTTTAGATGGGCTTCTGTGGTGGCTCAGATGGTATAGGATCTGCCTGAGATGCAGAAGACCTAGGTTCAATCGCTGGGTCAGGAAAATTTCTCCCTCTCTATCTCTTTTAAATTTTTGTTGGTGTATAGTTGCTTTACAATGTTGTGTGAATTTCTACCGTACAGCAAGGTGAATCAGCTAAACCTATACATATATCTCCTCTTTTTTGTATTTCCTTTCCATTTAGGTCACCACAGAGCATTGAGTAGAGCTCCTTGTGCTATTTATAGTAGGTTCTCATTTAGTTATCTGTTTTAAACATAGTATCATCAATAGTGTATACACACACACACAAACACACAGCCGAAAATTTGTGGTTGCATGATTTATAAACCTTTCTCCATAAATGTGGACTGGAGATTGTGTATGCATGGAGCGGGGCTATTCAAGAATCATTCTTTACTCTGAGATATGCATGACAAGGGCAGCTACAATTATAAGCCGATTAGGCAGATAAATGACAGCACAAGTGCACTCAAGTTGTGTTCCATTTGTTTCAATTGTATTTAATGTGAGTGGCGTTCTGTATTTCCCATAAAATGAGGTTTCTAATCAAGGCACAAACGATCTTCTAATTAACCGTCTTTGATACTCTGGGATAAAATCTAGTTTTGTTTAGGGAAATCAAGTAAGTGTTCGAATCATCCTAGCCTTTACCATGTGTCTCCTTTAGCCTCTTTCCATGGCTCTGACATCAGAGCCAGAAAATCAGTGCTTATACACTGTGAGCCTCATGCAATCACCGAGTAAATTATGCCTGTATCTTTACCAACCAGGCCTATTATAAAACTCTGAATTGTGACTTGGTCATATTTTCTACTTTTGTATCCAGTGGCTTTGATTCTCAACACAATGTTTGTAAAAGCATTACTTAGCCAGTGATTCTTAAACCTGACTGCATATTATAATCACCTACGAGGTTTTTAAAAACCACAGATGCCCAAGTTCCTATTCTGAAACAATGTGATAAGAACTCTTGATGATGGATCCTATGGCATATGATTATAATATGCACCAAAGTTGGGAATCACTGACAGAGACTAAAGGTCAGCAATATTCTTCTGTAGAGGGCCAGATGGAAAACACTGTGGACTGTGTCACAACTACTCAACCCTCTTACAAGTGTACAACTCTGTCATAAATGCAGCCGTCAACAATATGTAAACAGATAGTAGCACACTATCTCAGTAAAACTATTTATAGCTATGACGCTGTGATTTATAATAAGAAATATATATTTGGTCTTGGTTTCATTCCTGCTGCTGCTGTTAAGTCGCTTCCGTCGTGTCCGACTCTGTGCGACCCTATAGATGGCAGCCCACCATGCTCCCCAGTCCCTGGGATTCTCCAGGCAAGAACACTGGAGTGGGTTGCCATTTCCTTCTCCAATGCATGAAAGTGAAAGGGAAAGTGAAGTTGCTCAGTCGCGTCCGACTCTTCGAGACCCCATGGACTGCAGCCTACCAGGCTCCTCTGTCCTGACAGCTCCGAAGAAAAGTTTTGGAATCCCCTGACAGAACTCAAAGGTGTCTTTTGTTATGTTAATGAAGTGACTTTTGATCCACACCCATGGATTCCTGGAGAACCAACCATGGGATTAGAGGGTAGGAACTTTCAGCCTGACCCTCCTGATTTCCCTGGTTGAGGAGAAAGGATGGAGGGTGAATCAATCCTGATGGCCTATGATTTAATCAACCATTCCTATGTCATGAAGCATCCTCTCTAAAAAAGACCCACAAGGAGAGGGTTAGGAGAGTTTCTGGATTGGTGAAAACATGGAGATTTGGGGAAAGTTCCACACTAAGAGAGAGTGCAGAAATTAGGTTCCTTTTTCCCACACCTCATCCTATGCATCTCTTCCAATATGGCTGTTCTTGAGTTCTAGCCTTTCATAATAAATTGGTAGCTCAGACGGTAAAGCGTCTGCCTACAATGCGGGAGACCGGGGTTCGATCCCTGGGTTGGAAAGATCCCCTGGAGAAGGAAATGGCAACCCACTCCAGTGCTCTTGCCTGGAAAATCCCATGGATCGAGGAGCCTGGTAGGCTACAGCCCATGGGGTCGCAAAGAATCGGACACGACTGAGCCACTTCACTTGAGGAATAAGTAAAATGCTTCTCTGAGTTCTATGAACTGCTCTAGCAAATTAATCAAACCCAAGGAGGAGATATTTGGAACCTGCAATCTGTAGCCAGTTGGTTAGTAGTATGGGAAACCACCTGGGATTTTGACTGCTGTCGTGTGTGTGTGTGTGTGTGTGTGTGTGTGTGTGTGTGTGTGTGCGTGTGCATACGGGGCGAATGAGGGACAGTCTTCTGGGACTGAGCCTTTAACCTGTAGAATCAGATGCTCTCTCCAGGTAAATAGTGTTATAATTGAATTAAATTGTAGTACCCCCAAATGGTGTCACAGAGAATTACTTGGGTCAGATACCTCCCGTCAACACACGTGCACTTTGTAATTGGGTTCCAGAATCCTTGCAGTAACCACAGGCAGCAAGCCAAATTTGGTCTGACCTTAAGGATTTGGGTTAGCAATCCATTAATTCTGATTTTTTGGGCTTCTCAGATGGCTTAGTGGTAAAGCATCCACCTGCAACCCAGAAGACATGGGTTTGATCCCTGGGTTGGAAAGATACCCTGGAGGAGGAAACGGTGACCCACTCAGTATTCTTGCCTGGAAAATGCCATGAGCTAAGGAGCTTGGTTGGCTACAATCCAAAGGGTCACAAAGAGTTGGACATGACTAACTGAGCACATACAAATACCCCATTCCACTGCTAGAAGTGCAGCAGTGGAATGTTCAATGGCTCAGAAAAAAGAGGGAGGGAAACAGAGTTAAACTTTCCAGCTATGATGTTATGAGAATCTTAATTATGCTGGTGGGAGCAGAAGTGTAAAGGAGAACACAGATTCAAGAGTCTTGCTGAGTCTACTTGATGGTTAGGAAGTAGAGGATGACTGAACGGGAAGAATGAAGGAAGAAGTCTTGATTAATGTTTCCTAAATAGGAATTTCATGAAGAACACTAAGGAGGTCTCAAGCAGGAGATGATCTGTGGTGACATTTTGCTTGCTCTATGGTGGATTCAATCTAATCATGTTCTGTTGGACATATTCAGAACAGAGCTTTCTTGCAGGCAGTTGGGAATGTGGGAATTAATCAAAACCGAATAGGAACTCTGCAATTCCATAAATGGGACAACTCTGAAAATGAAGAGAAGAGAATGCCTAATACCTCTTCCTTTACTGTTGCCTCGATATTTGGTCAGGGCAAGGCAGGTGATGACACAAATGCTCAATTGTGCATGAGGACTAATTCACTCCAGCAACTAACTTTCACACACTTGTGGTATGTGAGGTTTTAGTTCCTTGATCAGGGATCAAACTCATGCTCCCTGCATTGGAAGCTTGGAGTCTTAATCCATAGACCACCGGGTCCCAAAGACCTTTATTTTTAGAGTGACTAAATTCTCAGTTGTCTGTGGCTACAACCCCATAACCTTTCCCTTCCAAAAAAGAGACCTACACCAAAACAGAGAAAATACACACACACAAGCAGTTGAACTCATGAATTCCTATGAAACCAGTTTTATATACCTAGTTAGTAATCAGTTGAAATAAATGCAACTTGTCTTATTACTTTGCAATTTTGACTTCTATTTTACTCTGTAGCCCTATTTACAGTGACCATGTTCCTGAATTATGATAATGAATTTGTTTCTGGTATAATTATTTTTTTCTACAATCATACTCAAGCTTTCTTTATTTTCTAGGACTTTTGAAAAATCATCCTTCAAGTGAATAATGTCAATCTTTGTCCCAACAATCTACTACAACCACAGCTTATACCATTGAATCTTTAAAATTGGCTGCTGATCTGTGTGCACTAAGTCGCTTCAGTTGTGTGCAACTCTTTGCAACCTTATGGACTATAACCCACCAGGCGCCTCTGTCCTTGGAGCTCTCCAGGCAAGAATACTGGAATTGGTTGCCATGCCCTCCTTCAGGGGTTCTTCTGGACCCAGGTTTCAAATCCAAGTCTCTTTCTCCTGCATTGGCAGGTGGGTTCTTTACCACGAGTGCCACCTGGGAAGCTCTGACTGTTGATCTAGTTACTCTTAACGATAGAGAATTGTTTAGTTGAAATAATCAGATTGTGGTGATAGACAAGGCACTTTTATGCTTCTTCAGGAGGATTTATTATCAGGTTGAGAAAAACAAACATTTTATTCAATAGTAACAAATACTGTCTATTATCTTCACCTGTTCTTTTACCAGTATTTTTAGTGTCTGGTAGGTTTCCGGTTGAATAACAATTTCCAGTTGTACATATCCTTTCTTAACTATATCTTTATCCTATTCCTTAAAAAAAAAAGGAAATTCCTACATTTCATTTACACATGTCAAATCCTTTCTTAGCTATATCTTTATCCTGTTCCTTTAAAAATAAACCTTCTATGATGAAGCTAATAGCCACTTGAAGAGGGAGATTAAGTAAAACCCATCTTTCTTTTGTTACAACCAGAAACCTTCTCACCAGTAATTATTATGTGGCAGCTTTCATTTAGAAGTTACCAGTACATGGAATCACAGCAATCCATCTGTAATACCACTGGTATATCAAAGAAAATAAGGGAAATTGCAGGGACCAAAAAAAAAAAAAAAAATTCTGTGTCTGAAACAAAACAAATAGAGCATACAGGGTCCCTAAGAGGGTTTTTTATCAGCATAAACAATATCGGCTTAGCGATGATAACTCACAGAATTAGAAATGAAAAGGGTCTTGTTCTTGGTAGGTGTGCTATAAAAACAGAATATACTGCCACATGACAGGTGTTGCTGGTGACATTTCGTTAAAAATATAGGTTCTCTCCTGGAAAATGTTTTTCTTTGTTCACTTGAGGCTAATGTTATCTCATCGAGAATAACACACTCATCATTAATTCCTCATAACAAACAGCATTTCCTACTCTTAATCAAATGCAACTCAGCTCAAAGGGGCTTAAGCTAAAATTCTTGCATACCTTCCTTTCTCAAAAGTGTGTCACTGAAAAGCTCAGTATTGGTGTTTGCTTTATTCATGACCAAATATACAACCTCAGAGAGCAGTTGAGGTTAGTCTATTTCTCTCCACACCTAAGTTCTGTTCTATTTCCTTGGGCAGGCTCCTACTCTGCTATGGTACACACAACCAGCTCCAAGATTTTATTTTCTCAGTTGAGCATTGCCAGTAATTACTACACTTGCATTTCATTGACAGGTGTCAGGCCCATGTCTGAATCAGTTACTCCAGCTGAATGACACTGAATGTGTCTAATTGACAAGGTGTGGGTCATTGTCAGACATGGGATGAAAATCCAAGAAGGATGGTTTTCTATTGGAACATCAGGGTGCAGTTATTGGTATATGGGAAAATAGACTCCAAACCCATACAAACAAACACTGTCAAAACTCCATCAGTCTTAGAAATATTTTAAGTAGTGGTTTTCCTTGACTTGCTTTGTGAGGAAAGCCTCTTTCATTCCTCAGACAAGAACCCCTCTCATCTCCTGGCATTTTCAAAGCACTCAAAGGTGTTTCCACCATAGCCTTTCTTACATCGTTACATAATTATCATTGACACTATTATTTACTTAGGCATCTTTCTTTCCCATTTAAATGCAAGAGTTTTGAAGGCAGAAAAAAAGGAGCTTTTGCCTTATATAAACTTCAACAGTGCCCACACAGTAGTCTCAATAAACACTCATAAATGGTTCTTATATTTTCCAACCATTGCCCTTTCTTTTTTTCCCAACAAGTCCAGGTTTTCTTCCTCTGAGAACACTATTCTGATGATTTTTAATTTTACTCTTTACTTTCTAAAATAAAGATATTTTCTAAAATGTATTAATTCAATCATTAAGGGAAACAAAGTCATCTCCTCCATAAAGTTTTTCTTAAGCACCCTGGTTTTTATAGATGCCTGTCTATTAAATTTTAATTAATAACTTTTTAAATGTCATTTTAATGCCATTTTATGAGTTTTTATATCATGTCTATTGGACTGTATTAAAATGCCATATCTTATCTAATCTTCTGTAACTCTTCAGAGCCATTATATGAATGCTTGTTTAATATGTGGCACATTGGAAAGTGTGAAGCATAAGAAATCAAAGGGAAAAATATATATATATTGAGATGAAGTTTCAAATGGCTGAAAAGACCTCAACTAAATAAATACATAGTGATATAAATTAAAATGCTGTGCTGTGCTTAGTGCTCAATCACGTCTGACTCTCTGTGAACACATGGACTGTAGCCTGTCAGGCTCCTCTGTGCATGGAGATTCTCCAGGCAAGAATACTGGAGTGGGTTGCCATGCCCTCCTCCAGATCTTCCCAACCCAGGAACTGGACCCAGGTTGCCAGCCTTGCAGGCAAATTCTTTACTACCAATAGTCAAATCCGTTTGAAATAAATGTAGGTGACATTTCTTCATTTCCTCATTTTCTAGCACAGATAGATTTTCTTTATGTGATTAAGAAAAAGCAGATTTTAAAAATTCTAAAGGAGGCCCTTGCCCACATATGGTGAACAGATTTATCAGTAATAAAAATAATATAATATTTATTCTTTCCATATGATTAACTCTCTTTTAATGGCAATTGGTTCAGAACGGTGGCAGAAATGGGGGAGATTTTCTGTGATAGCCTTAAACTCCACCAATGGAATTTACCGAGGATTTATCTTATTCTGTAGTCTCACAGAGGCAGAAGCTCAAACAAAGATTAGAGAGCAAATAGTTTAGTCAGTAAACAAGGTTAAGTGAGAAGGAAAAGGGAAAAAAATACCAAGTTGGGAAAGGAATACATCAAGGTTGTATATTGTCATCCCAATTATTTAACTTATGTGCAGAGTACATCATGAGGAATGCTGGACTAGATGAAGCACAAACTGGAATCAAGATTTCTGGGAGAAATATCAATAACCTCAGATATGCAGATGACACCACCCTTCTGGCAGAAAGTGAAAAAAACTAAAGAGCCTCTTGATGAAAGTGAAAGAGGAGAGTGAAAAAGTTGGCTTAAAACTTAACATTCAGAAAACTAAGATCATGGCATCTGGTCCCATCACTTCATGGCAAATAAATGGAGAAACAGTGGCAACAGTGAGAGACTTTACTTTTTTGGGCTCCCAAATCACTGCAGATGGTGACTTGTAGCCATGATATTAAAAGACAGTTGCTCCTTGGAAGAAAAGCTATGACTAACCTAGACAGCATATTAAAAAGCAGAGATATTACTTTGCCAACAAAGGTCTGTTTGGTCAAAGCTATGTTTTTTTTCCAGTAGTCATGTATAGATGTAAGAGCTGGACTGTAAAGAAAGCTGAGTGTTGAAGAATTGATGCTTTTGAACTGTGGTGTTGGAGAAGAGTCTTGAGAGTCCCTTGGACAGCAAGGAGATCCAACCAGTCCATCCTAAAGGAAATCAGTCCTGAATATTCATTGGAAGGACTGATGCTGAAGCTGAAACTCCAATTCTTTGGCCTCCTGATGCAAAGAACTGGCTCATTTGAAAAGACCTGATGCTGGGAAAGATTGAAGATGGGAGGAGAAGGGGACGACAGAGGATGAGATGGTTAGATGGCATCACCGACTCAATGGACATGAGTTTGAGTAAACTTCAAGAGTTGGTGATGGATGATCAACCTCGCTAGGCCTGGCATGCTGCAGTCCAGGGGGTTGCAAAGAATTGGACACAACTGAGCAACTGAACTAAACTGAATTAATCATTTCCAAGATGGTGCTTTCTCCTTCTGGGGAACTCTGTAAACAGTGAAGACTATGGCCTCAGAGTTACCCCAAACTAGAGGTGGGGAAAGTGGACTATTTATATACCAACTTCCTGTCATCAGGGCTTCCCTGATAGCTCAGTTAGTACAGAATCTGCCTACAATGCAGGAGACCCCGGTTTGATTCCTGGTCAGGAAGATCCACTGGAGAAGGGATAGGCTACCCACTCCAGTATTCTTGGGCTTCCCTTGTGGCTCAGCTAGTAAAGGAGCCACCTGCAATGCAAGAGACCTGGGTTTGATCCCTGGGTTGGGAAGATCCCCTGGAGAAGGGAAAGGCTACCCACTCCAGTATTTTGGCCTGGAGAATTCCACAGACTGTATAATCTATGGGGTCACAAAAATTCAGACACAGCTGAGCAACTTTCACTTCACTTCCTGTCATCATTTGGGAAAAGTCATTATTTGGGAACTGTTTTTTTTTTTTTGAAATACAGTTGATTTGCAATGCTGTGTTAGTTTCAGGTATACAGCAAATATATATATATAAATATATATATACATATATATATTCTTTTTCAGATTATTTTCCCATATAGGTTATTACAAAATACTGATTATAATTCCTTGTGCTATATAGTACATTCTTGTTATTTATCTCTTTTATATATAGTAGTGTGTATATGTTACTCCTAAATTCCTAATTTATCCCATCCCACCACCTTTCCCCTTTGGAAACCCTAAGTTTGTTTTCTATATCTGTGAGTCTGCTTCTGTCTTAAAAATAAGCTCATTTGTGTCATTTTCTTTTAGTTCCACATATAAGTGATATCATATGATATTTGTCTTTGTCTCACTTCATTTGGTATGATAATCTACATGTTGCTTTCCTACAAATGGAGTTTTTTCATTATTTTTAATAGCTAAGTAGTATTCCATCATATATATATATATATATATATATATATATATATTTACACACACACACACACATATACACCATATTTTCTTTATCTATCCATCTGTTGGTAGACATTTATACATGTATCCCAAAGTTCATTGGAACCTCAGTAAGAGCTGTTCTTGATGGGCATTAATTCACTGACACCTCAGGCCTGCAGCAAACATGGTCAGAGAGGCTCTGGAGCCACAGAAAAAGGTGAATGGTAAAGAGATTTATGTACTGGCAGTTGAAATTCTAGCTCATGTGTACTGGAGCAGAAAAGGATCAAGTGATATGTCTGGTGTAGACCAGTGCTGGTCAACAGTGCTGGTCTACAGCTGGACATGAAGGCTTTGTTAGGGTAAATTGTATAGTGGACATTAAAACCCTAAAGTAAAGTAAGATATCAATAATTCTGATATTGAGATACCCTGAAAGCTGTTTATGTGACTAATATGTATGTTTAACTTGATTACAGTACCAAGTCTAGTTTAATAAACCAATATGCAAAATTTGGAGACCCATGTGAGGGCACGTTGATATCTCTGTGGAGCTCACATTGAATGCCTCCCAGTTATCAGTTATATATTAGCTCCTTTTTATAATTCATGTATTTATTCAAGACTCAACATTCTATGAGGCAACATCATGTGTTATCATCTCCACAAGTCATGTGGTATAGCTGAGATCAGAGAGATTTTGAAGTCAAGCAAAACTAGATTCAATTTCTAGCTATGCTGATGAATAGCTAATACTTTGGGGCAAGTTATTTAGTATCATTGAACTTCAGGTTCCCAACCTATGTAATACAGAGAATATTAAAGGCTCAACAGACCCAACAGCTCCATGCACATACATATAGTACCAGCAGAGGTCCTAGTAGGTAGTAGATATTCAGTAAAATCTTAATTTTCAGCAATAGGAGAAAATGGAATATTAAGAAAAGTAGACTTTTTTTTTCTTTTTTTGAAAAGTTGACTTCTAACGATCATACAGGTAGTAAATGTTGGAGCTAAAAATAAATCCAGATCCATGACCCAAAATGCAGATGTAATTTCACATCAGTCATGGCTAGAGATCTGTGCCTCTGCTTTTTCTCTCATAGATGCCATTCCATGGGTAACTATAATTATTGTCCCTGATTCATAAAACCAAGACCTCCCATTGAGATCTATTATCATCCAATTTATGTTTCAGAAGTTTAAATTGCTAATTGAATGATTTCAACACAAACTTTATATTTGAATCTTAGCTTCCTTTGAAGCGTCATTCTGCTGTAAGTATCTTGCAATAGAAGTGGGATATATTTAACCCCATCAGTAGTATTTGCATTTTATTAAAATGATGTAGCCAAGAGTTTGGCTATGAAACTAGACTGTTTGGGTTTGAATCCCATTCTACCATTTGCTAGCTGCATGGGTGCCTCATAAAATATGCAGATTCTTTTTACCATAGAGTTTCCATAAAGATCAAGTGAGGGACTACTTATAGAGTGCTTAAAATGATGCCTATTTCCATAGTAAAAACTCAGTGATGTTGGTTTATTTGCTAAGTCATGTCTGATTCTTGTGACCCCATGGACTGTAGCCTGCCAGGCTCCTCTGTCCATAGGGTTTTCCAGGCAAGAGTACTGGAGTGGGTTGCCATTTCCTTCTCCAGGGGATATTCCTGAACCAGGGGTTGAACCCAGATCTCCTGCACTGTAGGCAGATTCTTTACCAACTGAGCAACCACAGAAGCCCAAAAGCTCAATAAATGTTATCATTTGGAAGAAAATCTTCCTAAAACACTGTGATAATTCTACAAAATTAATCCATAAAGAAATATGGAGTTAAGAAACTTGACTGAGAATTTAAGTCCTTGGAATAATAATTGAGAAGAAAGAAATGAGAGGATCAGGACTAGAAATGAGTCTTTCACAGTCAGGAGATAGCTATGCAGACAACAAAACCAAAACTACAACCAAAAGAATCAAGGCCTGTTCCCTCATAATGTAGTTTCCATAAACCTCAAGTCAAGAATAAGCTGGTTGGCATGAATATTTTATAGCCAGTAAGATTTTTTTTTTAATGGGAACAAAAGCAGGTAATTAATCAAATGGGTACTTAAGAGATGATATCAGATGTGAAGACAGAGAGCAAAAATGGTAAGCCTTTGTGACAGATCTGATAATATATTTACTGCTTTCTGCCAAGATGGTATATGTTATGAATGAAATTTAGTCCTTGGAAGTTATAAGTCACTTCACCAAGAAATCTATGTCCAGTGGGCCACGAAGGATTGACCTAGAACCTGGATCAGGAGATGGTGGGGCATACTGACCCACCCTGTTTGGAATCACTGTCTCTTTCTGGTCCTCTTATTCAGTCTGTTTGATTCTACAACAGTGATTCACCTGGAGACTTCCTCTGTTTCTCTCCTCCATGCTGATTTCCTTTAGTGTATCTGGACCACCCTGGAATTTAACTCTATTTTGGGATAAAATTCTTTCCCAAGTGTCTTCACTGACACATGCCGGTCAAAGGTGATAGCTGGGAATCTCATTACAGAATGTTTGGAAAACTTCATAATGGCCACAGAATGTTCAAATGCAGAACCAGTTGACAGCCTGCCACACCAATGGGACTCAAAGGACCTCTGAAGGCAGTTGTCTAATTCCAAAAGTCAGTCTAACAGCATTTATCTCTGAACCCGTTTCACTGTTACCTGAACTGAATTGATTATAAATGCTATGGGTACCATGGAAACATAGAGGATGCTTTGAGAGTTCATTGTAGAGAAGATCTGAGTTAGTCTTGGAAGGGACATTTAAACTGACCTACATGAGTAGGAGTGAAGTAAGAACATTCCAGAGGTGAAACTCTAAAGGAGGATTTTTTTTTCTTCTTTTCATTTGACAAGTTAATAGAACTTTGGTTCAACTTATGGAGTCTGTCTGTAGCAAAGTCCAGTTATCAGACTGCCAGGCATTAGAGGTAAATACACACCTAGGATCAGTATAACCAGAAGATGTACAATCCATGCATTCGAGTGCAGAAAGTTTCCGGACCCAACTTACGCACTCTTTGTTCCCCAATGTGGTTGTGACTTGGTTAATTGCTCATTCTTAATACGTTTTCTTCAGAATGGTAGCTCCTTTCTCAGACCAGAACCCAGAACTGATTAATCTTTTAATGCAGCTGACTTCATAAAATACTGACTTCATACTAAACAATAGTTTAGTCTTTGAATCAAGACAGTGAAAGAAGAGAAAGAGTAAGAGAAGAGGTTGAGATCATGTGAAGGAGAAGAAAGATGTAAAACAAACAAAGAGAAATCATCTAAAATCTGAGAGTACTGTTCCAGAGCAGATGGCCAACCCCAGGCAAACTGGACAAGAAAGGTTGTCCCAGTAATATCCTATCCACAGCTCTCTCACCTTCTACTTCTCTCTCCAGGATTTTATATGTCCTTAAACCTTTCACATAACTCCCATCTTTGCCTCCCTTTGATCTCAATATATTTTCTGCTCTCCCATGTTCCAGTTCCATGACACTTCTGGTATAATCTATTTAAAAAAGAAAAATAAACTGATGTTAAATTCATGACTATTGATAAAATGAGCTCTTCTAAGGCACTTCTCTTTTCCGTTTTAAAATTTTATTGAATTACAGTTAATTTGCAATGCTCTGTTTAATTTCTGCTATACAGCAAAGTAACTCCATTATATTGGGTTGACCAAAAATTTTATTTGCATTTTCTAGACCATGTTACAGAAAACCTATAGCAAACTTTTTGGTCCACCCAATACATATATATTATTTTTCATATTATTTTCCATTGTGGTTTAATCACAGGATATTGAATGTAGTTCTCTGTCCTTGCAGTAGGACCTTGTTGTTTTTCCATCCTATATATAATTGTTTGCATCTGCTAGTCCTAACTTCCCAATCCTTCCCTTCTAAACCCCTCCCTTCCTCTTGGCAATGATTCTGTTCTCTGTACTTCTGAGCCTGTTTTTGTAGACAAGTTCATTGGTGTTGTATTTTTGATTCCATATGCAAGTGATTTATGGTATTTGTCTTTCTCTTTCTGACTTACTTCACTTAACATGATAATCTTTAGGTCCATTCGTGTTGCTGCAAACGGCATTATTTCATTCTTTTTAATGGCTGAGTAATATTCCATTGCTTCTCTATGTGTGTGTGTGTACATATGCACCACATCTTCATTATCCATCTGTTGATGGACATTTAGGTTGTTTCTGCTTTGTGGCTGTTGTAAATAGTGCTGCTACAAAGGAACTTCTGTTTTTCAAAAACTGTTTAATCCAAATATATTTAATTAATGGAATGGTTTCAGGATAAGTGAGGAGGGAAGATATTTTAAGGCTTGGACTCCTAGAAAACATACAGACCAATGTTTCTCAGGAGACTGTCCACAAGCTAGCTGTCCTTGCCTTCTTTACTTGATCCAAAGAATCTCTTAACAAGTTTTAAGAATGTTTAAGATAATATCTATGTGATTTCTAACATTTTCTTTTTTTTCCCCCTCCTACTGGGATATTACTTCCATTGAAGGTGGAGTTCTCAAGTCACCTTTATATTCTTTTACCCTTCCCTCCATTTTCCAGTCTCTCCCTGACAATAAGTAATCAACATGCAACAATCTTCAAAGTAATGCATTTTCCCCATTTCCCTTCTAAGGGTCATCACATTAAAAAAATGTTTTGTTTTTTTTTAAATTTATTTTGAAGTAAAGAAAGTATGACTTTTCTTTTTCTTTTCCTAAAAATAGAAAGTCATGGTTGCATTTATCTATGATATGACACGGAAACCTCTAATGAGCCTTTTTAAACTTGGGCTATTTTCTGTAGATGTGCAGTTGAGACAATTTTCAACTTGTCCATCCACAAGTTGAAACCCAATTTATCTCCCCTTCATAATAATAGGAACTTTGTGAACAGGTTTCTTTTAAATAATACAAGACATCACATTTTCAAGGAGCTCACTGTCATTCTGATGACATTTATACAGGAGAGGCTGGGGTGAGAGGGGAGACTTCTAGTCACAGGGAAGATCTGTGGCCTGAAATGACACTGGAGGGACTCAGTGGAGAGGAAGATAAAAAGACTGTGACACTGAAACACAGGGGTTTTGATTATTTCAGCATGTGGTCCAACAGGCAGCACATTCAGCAAGATGAGGATTAGCATAATGTAAGGAGACCAGAAGTAAGGAACCGGAAAGCTGAACAGAGAGCAGTGAAAAGATTCTCCACCTAGAAGACAGATCAGGGTAGAATGTGAAAGGAAAAAGAGAATTCCCATCAATCAGACACCACATTCTCTTAGAATTGGCCCCCACCCTTAATTCAGTATGCCTCTAAGGCAGGAAGGTCCTAAGAGCCAAGATATTTCATAGATTTTTCAGTGTCAGGGAATTTTTTTTTTCTTTTATAACTCAAACAACTTAGGAAAAATGTGACTTTTTTAAAAGACAAATTCCATTTGCGAATGGATCAGTAACAATGCCAAGTTGTCAGAATTTTAAAACCTGTGAGGAAAGATGGAAGACATTTGCTTCATAATTACCGGAATTTGGGTGACATCACTCAGTGCTAATTGCTTCTTCACAATTGAAAAAAGGGCTTGTTAAAATCGATTTAGTTGGATTTAACACACAGTCCAAGAGCAGGTAAATGGAAATGATGTGCTCTATAAAGAAGGTGCTATTAAAAGAAGTAGATAGTTGTCCATGATGTGACTCCATAAAAGAGGCATGAAGAAGTTAAAATAAGCACAAAGAGGTGATGAACTATTATAAGCCAGTAACAACTGAGTCATGTCCTAGGAGAAAAATGGGAATTTATAATCTACTTTCAAGATCTTAATGAGAAATTAATTCATAGGTATTTTAAACCAAATATTATTTTCCTTTCCTTTAAAAACATATTGACTTTATGTGTTTCTTTGAGTAGTCTTTCCAGTTTTTCTTACTGATAATTTCTATAATAAAGATATCCACAGTGATGGTCAAAGCGAAGAGGATGAGGGTTTTTTTTTAATATTCTTATCTTTTTCAATGAAGATATTGAACTGTGATACACTTTGTTTCAAGGAAAGAAGTGTGTTCAGTGGTCTTCATTTTGTTCCTAGAGTGATTCTGGATCATTTGGCAGTGGGTCCATCAGATTTTCTTTGGGGTTATCTTAGCATACAGTTGTATTTGGGTGATACCTGGAATTTTACAGTAGCCTCTGTGCAAGGTTTAGCAGCAGAAACTAGGAAAGGAAGTCAAGAGAGACGCTCTTTGTACTATCATTGCAGTTCACACTTCAGGTACTTCCGGTTCTTATTTTGGAGGACAAGGAGTTTGGGAAATCTCATTATATCATGTGTATGCAGTCTGGCACCAGGATGACTGTGCAAGGCAGGCTTCTGAAACCTCTCTCTCAGATGCACTGATAAGATGGTTAGAAGGTCCCCAGAGATTTCACAGGCTGGCTAAAACATGTAGAGTAGTAAGCTGGGTCTGTGCTTGCCTTTGAGGGTTTGCATATTTATACATTGTATTCCCTTTTCTTGTGTGAGTCCAAGGTGTAATCATCATATTTGCTCCAACTGTCATCACGTGGTTAGAGTAAGAATGCTTGTCTTCCTCCTTCTATTCCTCCCTCCTTTCTTGCCTTCAGTCCTTCCTTCCTCTCTCCCTATCTCTTTTTCCCCCCTTCCTTCCTTCCTGCCTGCATCAGGCATCAAATGACATAAAAAATTAAAGTCACTTTAGATCAAATAATCTGGAAGATGAGGTAGTTCATTATTTTGAATTATTTTCCTGCAGGCAATCAGTTCAGTTTAGTCGCTCAGTTGTGTCTGACTCTGTGACCCCATGAACCGCAGCACGCAAGGCCTCCTTGTCCATCACCAACTCCCAGAGTCTACCCAAACTCATGTCCACTGAGTCGGTGATGCCATCCAACCATCCCATCCTCTGTTTTTCCCTTCTCCTCCTGCCCTCAATTTTTCCCAGCATCAGGATCTTTTCAAATGAGTCAACTCTTCGCATGAGGTGGCCAAAGTATTGGAGTTTCAGCTTCAACATCAGTCCTTCCAATGAACACCCAGGACTGATCTCCTTTAGGATGGACTGGTTGGATCTCCTTGCAGTCCAAGGGACTCTCAAGAGTATTCTCCAACACCACAGTTCAAAAGCATCAATTCTTCGGTGCTCAGCTTTCTTTATAGTCCGACTCTCACATCCATACATGACTACTAGAAAAACCATAGCCTTGACTAGACGGACCTTTGTGGACAAAGTAATGTCTCTGCTTTTTAATATGCTGTTTAGGCTGGTCATAACTTTCCTTCCGAGGAGTAAGCATCTTTTAATTTCATGGCTGCAATCACCATCTGCAGTGATTTTGGAGCCCCCCAAAATAAAGTCAGTCACTGTTTCCCCATCTATTTGCCATGAAGTGATGGGACCAGATTCAGGCAATAGAAACTAACAATGTTGAAACCTTGGGATTCTGGAAAACAGCAAAATTTAGGAAATCCTCTAACCCTTGTATGGTTCTGGAAAACAGCTTACTACAAAGAACGATCCCTCCCCATATGACTTAAATAGACTTCTGAATGCCTTTCTTGTTTACTTATCATGAGATCAGATACAGATCTATAAATTCCAATTTTTTGCCTTCTAAATGATTCACTCAAATGCTTGTCTCCACTGATCAGTTGCAATAATGTGCTCTTTAATCATATTTGGTTACATTTCTTTCCCTTCCCCCAGACCCCCAGCTTTGACTCACCCTCAGCCTGACCCTACAAACAACTTAACAATGCTCAGAGAATAGGCTGGTCTCAGGGTAAAACATTCTCTGATATACAATCCATTAAACTACCCATTCACTCCATTTTTCTGTACCTGCTTTGTTTGTTTGTTTTTTCTGAACTTGCCTACTCCTCTCCATATAGAAGAACTCTATCCAACCTTTGAGAACACTTGCATATCTTAAGATCTGAGCACTCTCCTTATTGTAATAATCCCCTCTCTGCCTCTTCATCCCTTGCAATAATCATTTTGAATAAAGTCTGAATTTTGTTTGTTTGTTTGAAAAAACAAAGTAGATAAAGTCAAAAGAAGATGTGAAGCAATGCAAGGACATGAGGCAGTTAACTGAATAAATGGGTCTTAGAGTGGGACAAAGTCTAAGTGAAGATAATGAAACTTGGAGGAGAGTTGGTTTAGATATCCACAGTTTGGACAGACCACCTCTATACATTCCTTGCCCTTGATGAGACCAATTCCAGGGACAGGGAGTTAGTCTTGCCTGACTCTGATCACCAGTGGGCACATAGGACTCCCAGATCAGAAGTCCCACTGATACCATATACAACGGAGGAAGGGTGATTCCCCAAAAGCTGTGATCTTGATCCGAGAAAGAAGAAAACTATTGGCTAGGCAAAGACAACGGTAGTTTACTACAGGTAAGATTTTTACCTGGGAAGCTTGGCACATTTAGATTTTCCACAAAAGCATAATTACAGTATATGAGGGGATTACAGTTGTGGGTACCACTTACACATAGTACTATGCCAAGACAGCTCATGGCTTGTCTGAAAATTGGTGTCACTTTGATATATGCATCCCCATCCTTTGTCAAACAAATAAAATATGAGCAATTATATAATTCTTTCTGTATACTTATATCTCAGGAGCCCAGCCTATTCTACAGTAGCAGGGGAAGTTATAGCTATGCAGTTGACTTTCTGTAACCAATGTGTAATCCACAGGTCTACATAAGAGAGATATAGTGTCCTCAAAGATTTGCTGACAATCTTCAGCTTTATAAGCAACTGCACAGAACTATTTCTCTCTGGCCTTATATTTTTTCTCATTTATTTTAGCAATGTACAGGCATGGGCTAAATTATGAGAGCCTTTTCCCTACCAAAAAGCATGTTTTATTTCAAATATATTTCAACTAATCTAGACTTCGGTCTGTAGGATGAAGCCTAGTTCTTTTAGTCAAAAGCAAGGCATTTCAAGAAATTTCTTCTGTATATCTGAAAGTTGTGAGCAAGAAGGAGAGAAAAAGAGATAGTTTTTCATTTTAAAAAGACTAAAATGATTTTTTTTTTAAACCAGGGATAGATTATCACTAAGATTTGCTTAGAAGTCACCTGTGTGTGGAAGTGTTAGTCGCTCAGTCATGTCCAACTCTTTGTGGCCCCATGAACTGTAGCCCAACAGGCTCCTCTGTCCATGGAATTCTCCAGGCAAGAATATTGGAGTGGGTAGCCATTCCCTTCTCCAGGGGATTTTCCTGACCCAGAGACTGAACCCAGATCTCCCATAGTGCAAGCAGATTCTTTACCATCTGAGTCACCAAGGAAGCCCAGAAGTCACATATACATGCATGCCAAGTTGCTTCAGTCGTGTCTGACTCTTTGTGACCCTGCGGACTATAGCCTGTCAGTCTTCTCTGTCCACAGGATGCTCCAGGCAAGAATACTGGAATGGGTTGCCATTTCCTCCTCCAGGGGATCTTCCAGACCCAGGGATCAAACCCACTTTTTTTGTGTCTCTTGCATTGGTGAGTTCTTTACCACTGGCACCACCAGGGAAGCCCAGAAGTTGCATACATGTTTGTAATGGAGAGCAATTTCTAGAGCTGTTACTGAGATGAGCCTGCTAGTTAATTTCATGTCAGGACTCAGATGAAAGTAGCAAGATATGTGTCCTTTTCTAAGGTTCCTTATGGCAGGAGAAGTCAGGGTTTAGTTTGGCTGATTCACAGACCATATGAATCAACTCAGATTCAGCTGATAGAAGGCAGTGAGGTCATGAATCGGCTGGATTCATGGCTCAGATATAATACTCTGTCCCTCAGTTTAGACAGAACCATGAGGAAAACAAAACAAAATGAAATAATAATATACTACTACTGTCATCAAATTTTTGTGGGAAGATCTAGAGGTGAAAGAGCAATTAGGTTAGAAAAAAGTCACAGGTACCTATGATACTTCTAGAAAGTGGAAAGGACAACTCTAACATTCGTAACAGATTCAACAAACTCTTTCAAATTGATTAAGGCAGATCTTGCATATCTGCAAAAGCAATGCTATTAATGCTATGAAACTAGATTTCTTGGTTTAAATACTAGCTCTACCATTTGCTAATTGTGTTTCCTCAAATTATTGAAATTCACTGAGTTTTGCTTATTGAAGAGGGAAAACAGTAGCTACTTCATAGTTTTTTTCTGAGGAAATTAAAATTGTTGTAGAATGCTTAAGAATTTCTGTCACATAGTAAATTTTCACTAAATGCTAGATACTTTTTATTACTGTTATTATTACTGTTATTCCATAAGGACCCACAGATAAAAATAATTATTTGCTTTGGGAAAGTCAGGTTCTCTGAACCCCTTGTATAAAATGTAAAAATGTAATTTTAACTATTGATCTCTCTGTGATTATTTCTAGTTTATAGGATCCCTTCAAAATATGACATTGTGTAACCCACATAAGAATGCAAGGAGGAGGCACGTGAGATTGTTTTCATTTTATAGAAGAGAGTAGAGGCCCAGAGAGATTAACTGACTTGCCCAAGTATGACATAAAGGCAACATTTGTGTTAGAAAGTCCTGTCTACTTTCTACCATGATTTCTAGAATCTCCCTAAACATAAAGATGCTTGTAGAGTTTGCTTTGTTGAAGCTTTTAAGTTAGTGAACAGAAACCCATTCATTACATCTCTCTCTCTCTCTCTGATTCCATTGTAACTATATAACATTATGTGCTTAGTAGTGCTTAGCTGCTCAGTCATGTCCAACTTTTAGTGACCGCTTAGACTGTAGCCCTCCAGGCTCCTCTGTCCATGGGGATTCTCCAGGCAAGAATACTGGAATGGGTTGCCATGCCCTCCAACAAGGCATCTTCCCAGCGCAGGGATCAAACCCAGGTCCCCCACATTACAGGTGTATTCTTTATGGACTGAGCCATCAGGAAAGCCCATATAACAGTGTAGTTAAGTCAGTTTGAGCAAGAGATCCTGATTTATTGCTGAAGAGCATCGCACCCTTCCTATTCTGCTCCTCTGGCTTATTAAGCATGTATTTTCATATATGCTCCAAATTGATGATTTTTTTCCAGTACCTCTGGGATCACTTGATCTGGTGGTGAAGCCAGAGCATGACTCAGTCATCTACTAAGGGGTGAAACCAGATGGAGATCTTTATGAAACTTGTTCAGGCTAATTTCTAATGTCATGGTTCTTCTCAGTAGCATGAACTCCAATGCCAGAGTCTTTTGCAATGGTTTATTAACCTGTCAGAGGCATATCTATGAATAATAATGAAGTCAAGGAGGAGATATTACCTTGCATGTGAAAGAGTGTGTTGGAGAGTTTTTCCTGCCCTCACTTTCACCCTATAGAATGAGACTTCCCTGCTGCCTGGCATCCTCTCAACAACTCAACATCAGTGTCCAATAACCAAACAAATAGTAGCACTAGATTATCACCAATAGCTTGTTACAAGAAAGGAAGGATTCCTTTAATTCCCTAGCAGCAGAGGTATGCTTTCTATCAGCAGGAATTTCAAGAACAGTGTCAGTTACCCTGACAGAACAAGCTCAGATTGACAGGAAATGTCACCCATCAATTTCTCAAGGCTCTGTGAAAGCTTTTATGTATCATTATTCATCTTTAAATAAAATACAGCTAAAGCTGACACTCAGACTTGTAATGAGATGAGCCCCATTGATGTTTTCTGTATAGCAATACAGGAAACACATTCAGAAAATTGCCAGAGAAGAAGAGCCATCATTTTTAATGGGAAATAGCAGTCATTGGGTACTTATTGGTATCCACTTTATTCAGCCCTTGGCTAGACAAGATGTGGGAGACTTGGAACAAGTAAATGAAGCAGAGGTATCTTTTAGGAATTCATGACTTCTCTAGGGATGTAAAATATATATACTGGAGATGGTTTTTAAAAATCATGAATGAACTGAAAGCTAAAATGAAGCACAGTCAAGTGTGTGTATGTGTGTGTGATAAAGGGAATATGTATTTTGAGTAATTGGGAAAGGAACAGCTATCCTAGAGGAAAAAAGTATGGTCAAGAAGAGAGATTAAATCAATTCTCTCCTGACCACAGAAGGCTCAATGTTAACCATTTTGCTTCTGTTGGATGGGGGAAGGATAAGTTTATCAGAAGGAATACCTAGGTCACTTGAATGAAAGTTTTTCAATTTTTCACTCACCTATAGTAAACTGATACATTTATACTGGTATGATACTACACAGTGGGTGGATGTATTAGTTTGGCCAAAAAGTTTGTTCAGGTTTTTACATATGATGTGACAGAAAAAATCAAACGCACTCTTTGGCCTACCATTTATGTTGGTCTTGTGACTTGGCAAAGGAATTTTAATGGATGCAATGGGAGCAGGAGCTTGACGTGTGATCTTAAGATTTCTCTTGTGTCTTTTGATCTTCTTGGTAACGCTGGTCACTTAAGTGTTTTCCCTTTTGCCCCGACCTGAAAAGGAACAGGCATGGAGCCAAATCTAAGCCCACCAGTATCTAGAGTGTATCTGAGCACAGCTGACTCCCACTGTCCTGAAGAACAGCACACCAGCAGAGATCCAGTTAGATACACCAGTTTGGTTTTAACCTGAAGATAAGAGCCGGAGAATAAATACTTCTTGTTACAAGCCACTAAGATATTGAAATCTTTTGCTATACAGCAAAAGCTAATCAAGAAACTAAGGTTGACCTCATATATCAATAAAGTTTAACCTACTGAGGAAATAATGGTTTGTGTTTAAGTATATTCCAGTAACTAGAAGAAGTGTCTTGAGAGAAGTATAAAATATTCAAGGGAACAGGGGGCACAGAGCAGATAAGAGGCTTCAGGTTAACAAAGACTGTCTGAAAGTAACAGTGATATCCTTAAAGGAAAGTTAGGTTGTGAGCAGATTGTGGAGAGGCAGGATGGAGCAGGGATCCTTAATGTCAGCATATGTAGTTTTTTTTTTTTTTTTTATTGTAACCCAAGTGCCTGATATTAAGCTTTGATTGTTGTGGCCTCCTCATCAAAGACTAATGTTTCCAATTTACCCATTGCCAGATAGAAGGAGCCCGGCTGTCCCGCCCAGGAAGCTCCTTTCTTTTCTCTCTTAAGAACTCTCTGGTTGACTTAGTATCTGACCCTTTGTTTGCTAGTCTTTCCCTTCTCACTTTTACTTCCCAAGAAAGAATGAAGCTATGACATCCTAGAAATCCTACCCTGAACCCTGATAAAGGCAGAGCCCCATGCCTGAGGACTCCTTTTCTCTACCTGTGGCCTTGCTGTGTGGTTCCAGGCATGCCCTGTACCCGCCAGGACTGGTGAGTAATAAATCTCATTTGTGCTTTTGTTTTTCAAAGTTCCCTGATGGTTTTGTTGCTGAAGTATGTCTTGCAATGAAAGTAAGAACCACGCGCCTGGTCAGCTAGAACACTGGCTCCAATAAGGAAAATGTGGGAGCCTCTTTTGCCTGGGCCCAGGTGAGTGGCCCTGGGTTTTTCTAGCCAATGGCATCACTATGTAAAGATAAGTTTGTTGCTGTTGTTTAGTTGCTAAGTCTAGATCCTGGCACAAAACAGTATCCCTGTTTAGACGGTGGAAAATGCTGGGAGCAGGAGGGGGTGTATAAATGCGGCAGTGTATTTTCTTTTGCTGTTACCGAGCCAGGTTCCCTTGCATAAATGAACTGAGTGCTAAACTGAAGCACAGGTGTGTGCCAAGACTTAGAGGTTGGCAGCAGAGAATTGGTTTCTCCACAAGGCAGCCGAGAGAGAGGATAGGAGAACAAATCTCAGTCTGCCTCCATAAAGATACAGTTTCAGGATTTTCATGAGATGAAGCGGCAGGGGGAAAGGTCACTGGAAGTAAGAATGTTGGGTAATTAGCGACCTGTGCAGGTACAACTAAGCTATGCTTCTTCAAAGGTTGCGTGTTCAGAAAAGGGTGGAGTTAGCACATTCTGGGGGTGGAGTTTTTGGTCCTGTGATGTCAAAAGGTCACCAATTGGACACTCTCATTCCCAGTTGGAGGGTCAGTGGTCCCAACCCATTTAACTGCCTGGAGCTGAAATGGAACAGCAACTGACTCCAGATTTCTGTAGAACAACTCAGGCAAACATCTTAAAGTCAGAGATACTATCTCCAGGGGTGGTAAAGGGTCTCGTAACTTATTTTTTAGGCCATGTTATGCTTGGAGGATATGCAAATATTGTAGAAACAGTTACAAAGAGCTTGATCAGTGAAGACAGGTTACAGCTTATTATGTATTAAGCCAGTTATAGTTGAATGGCTCTGATGATTACCCGCGGTTTCATTGCTGCCATAACAAATTAGTGCAAATTTAGTGACTTGAAGTGATATCTGTCATCTCAAAGTTGTGTAGGGCAGAAGTTCCTCTGTCAAGAGTCTCACAAGCCAGCATCGAGATACTGTGTTGGCACAGCTGTGCTCCTTTCAGGCTCACTCAGGCTGAAAGGAGCACAGATTCAAAGTTGGCCAGATTCAACTTCTTGGAGTCACAGGACTGAGGTTCCCACTTCCTTGCTGGCTGTCAGACGGAGACTGATCTGATTTTCATAGCTGCTTGCATTCCTCTCATGCTTTCCATGTGGCCTCTGTCTACAGCAGTGGTTGGATCTGTGGCTGGAGTCTGTGTCCTGCTTTCTAATTTCTCCTCCTTCCTCTTCCATTATCTCCCTCAGATCCTTCTGGTTTCCCATTCTGCTTTTAAGGGCTGGTGTGATTACATGGTACCCATCCAGATAATCAGGAATAATCTCCCTATTTTAAAATCAGTTGAGTAGTAATTTCGATTTCATCTTCAAAGTCTTTTCACAGCAGAACCTAGATGAGTGTTTGATTTAATAAGCAGAGGATAGAAATTGAATTTGGGAAGTAGGGGGACTGCTTTAGAATTCTACCACCATCGTAGATACATAAGAAGTTTAATCATAGTTGACTATGCCAAAGGAAACAGGTAAGTGGGTGTAGGGAGATAAGCCTGGACATGAAATCAGGGCTTGAAATTGGAAATCTTTATATGCCAGGACAAAGGCAATAGGGAGCAATGGAAGTTTCTTGTGCAGAGCATTCATGAAATCAGAATTATATATGAGAATAAGTGATTACAGGACATCATCAGTATATTTTGTTTGGAGGAAGTTGCCACAAAGAGTAATTCTAGTTTATAGGTTACTATAGTTGTGCATGGACATATTAGTAAGCTCTCATTGTGGTTTTAGTAGTAATTATAAGACAGACATAAAAGTCCACCAGGGTCAAACCTAAGACCTTGGCCCATGAGTAATTAGAATGGAAATTAAAGGAGGAGGGAAGAGTCAGGGATAACTCTGATTTCAGGCACCAGTGATTAGAAATAAGGTGATGCTATTTCTAAAGATCAGTCCTGGGTGTTCTTTGGAAGGACTGATGCTAAATCTGAAACTCCAATACTTTGGCCACCTCATGCTAAGAGTTGACTCACTGGAAAAGACTCTGATGCTGGGAGGGATTGGGGGCAGGAGGAGAAGGGGATGACAGAGGATGAGATGGCTGGATGGCATCACCAACTCGATGGACATGAGTTTGAGTGAACTCCAGGAGTTGGTGATGGACAGGGAGGCCTGGTGTGCTGCAATTCATGGGGTTGCAAAGAGTCAGACACAACTGAGAGACTGAACTGAACTGATAAATGAAAATAGGGAATAAAATGCATGAGAAGAAGGTTAGTGTTCCCAACAGGTAGTTAGAAATATGGTAATCTGGGCTAGAGATACTGATTTGGCAGTTGTTTGAAAAAAAAAAAAAGAATGCTGAAGCCTGGGGGCACTTACAAGACCAACAAGAGAGATTCGTGAGGAGATAGGGAAGGAGTAAAACCAGACCTTGAGAACAAAAGGTTGAAGAATGTCTATATCTTGTGAGTAGGAATAAGAACAGGGTACAGTGAAGGACACTGAGAAAGCTGTCATGGGAATCATAGAGGAAAAGTAAGGAAATTCTGGTGCCATCAAACATGAGAGAATTTCAGGAAGCAAGTGAGGGATAGTGATGTAAACTGCAGAAAAAATCAGTTAATTCCTATCTCTGGCAGGCATTAGGAGATTACCGGAAACCAGTTTGTTCTAACAGATGAATAAAGATCTCATGTGCGTTATGGTTTCAAGATTCCTGAAAACACGTGTAGCTGTGTTTTTAATTGTGCCCTTCATTTGCAGAAAACTATTAAAAGCTGCCCTCTAAGTTGCTGATAAGGAAATGTCTTTTGGTTTCAAAAGTATCTAGGTAATTCAGGTAATGGTGAGGAAATAGAAATTAGACTCCTTTCCCTTGCATTTTTATGGGACAGAGGTTTTCCTAAAAAGCATTGTTTCAGCTGTCAGAGAACTAGTGACCCTTTCCAGAAAAGAACATTTTCAAAACGGAGTGTCATACCTTTGACATGTTACAGGTTAATGTTTTTCAGATATTTCTGATGTAAAGAGAAGAAAAAACAAAGTGATTCTTGATTACTACTAGCCAATGGGAAAGCAGTCAATCCTCTTCCAACTGTACAAAGCTCTGAAGTACCAGCTATCCACCCTCAAAAGTGTTCCTGCACAAAGTGCTTCTAAATGAAAATTTTGGAACTGTGAATGTAATATGAAATATTCAGATTCTTAATTGTCCCCAATTTGAAAATGGTGTGTGTGTGTGTGTGTGTGTGTGTGTGTAAAATCGTAGAATTGTTTACATGGCTACCTGGTGTTATTTTGTGTTATTTTTGTTTTCCATTGAAGTTTGCAATCAAGCATGTTGTTATTGTTCAGTCACTAGGCTGTGTCCAACTCTTTGCAACCCCACGGACTGTAACCTGTCAAGTTCCTCTGTCCATGGGATTTCCCAGGCAAGAATGCTGGAGTGGGTTGCCATTTCTTTCTCCAAGGGATCTTCCTGGCCCAGGGGTAGAACCTGCATCTTCTGCATTTGCAGGCGGATTCTTTACTATTGAGCCACCTGGGAAACCCAATCAGACATGAATTCTGTGCTATTTAGTAAAAACTGTGTCCCCAACTTTACTCTCCCAGACTGTAGCAGACATACAGACATGGCCAGTTCCCTATGCAGTAGATTTTTAACAGAACTGTGCTTTTGTTTGGGTAATCCACCCTCTTAAACATGGCCATATGTCTCAGTAAGCCAGTTCCAGTAATCTCACTCTTCTCTTCCTCTGAGTGGTTTGGGAATAGATGTATGATACAATTCTGACTAAAGACAGGCAAGGGAAAGTCTTCTGGGTACGCTTCTAGGAAAGCTTGAACTACTTGTAATAAGAGACAAAAGAAAGAAATGGTCTCTTTTCTGCTGGAAACTTTTATGTCTGAAACTTATCTCTAGAATTGTGGAAGCCATATGTTGACTCTCAGGGCAAAACCAGCAAGCGAAGAATGGCTGGGGAAAAGGAGAATGGTACATGTGTTCTTGAAATTCTTGAGCTGATGCATGAACCATTTTGAAATTGTTCTAACCTGGAATTTCTTAGAAGTGATTTTCCTTAATATTAAGGACATTTTGAGTTGACTTTTGTCTTTTCAAAAATGTATTAACTGATCATCTGCTTTCCCAGTCTCTCTAAGAACACCATAGGGTGTGCTTAAGGAGTCAGTAGGATAGAAGGGGGAGAAGGCAATGGCACCCCACTCCAGTACTCTTGCCTGGAAAATCCCATGGATGGAGAAGTCTAGTGGGCTGCAGTCCATGGGGTCGCTAAGAGTCAGGCACGACTGATCGACTTCCCTTTCACTTTTCACTTTCATGCACTGGAGAAGGAAATGGCAACCCACTCCAGTGTTCTTACCTGGAGAATCCCAGGGACGGGGGAGCCTGCTGGGCTGCCATCTCTGGGGTCGCACAGAGTCAGACACGACTGAGCGACTTAGCAGCAGCAGCAGGATAGAAGGGCAGTAAATCTGAAAGTCTAGGCCTTGGGACCATTTCAACACTGGTGCAGGGAATACTATTCTGCATTTTCAGAGAACTAAAAGCAGAGGGGAGAAAGTCCTTTTGCATCTTATTAACGTTAAATAGCTTCTCAGGTACAATTTGAAAATGGAGACACATAGAGGAAAACTATTTGAAAACTCTAAGCACAGTAGGACCAGTAACTGATATTATTCAAATCCCATATCAGAAATGGAATCAAACGAGCTCTTCATTGTTTTACCATTTCAAAGCAGTAGGTTCTGGGTATGGAGTTCTCAGCAAAAGGGCCAGAGTAGAATGAGTATGTAAAAATCAAGAGAGTGAATAATAAAACTTCCTACAGTTCTGTCATTTCAACCAATTCATTGAACTGTACTTTGACCAGAAACCAGAGATCTTAGCATGAGCTTCTCACATGCTTAATTGAGGTAAAATGTAGTTTAGCACACACGTAGAGACCTAATTAATCTTTCAGAAGATAGCTTTCACCTGAATGAGGAGTGTAAATTAGAAATTGTCACAAAAATATGTGCCATTTTTTGATGCAAGCTGATCCAGATGATTGGATATAATTACTGTTGAAAATATAATTACAAAGCAACTATACTTACAATAAACTTCTAAGGCTTCACTGAGGAGTCAAGAGATTATGTATTCTTGGACATAAAGTCAGCAGAGAATGCATATGAAAAGCATATGCTTCCCGAAGATTTATCTTAAAATACCACAAAACCACCACATATTAGAAATCTAGGGAAAAGAAAGGACAAACAAAATATAGTATAGCATTGATCTCAGGGCACAAGTTAGAGAAGTAATAACCAGTCCTTTTATCAGCATAGTAACGTGTTTGGGATAATTTTTCAGTTCAGTTGCTCAGTCATGTCCGACTCTTTGCAACTCTATGGACTGCAGCACACCAGGCTTCCCTGTCCATCACCAAAACCCCGAGCTTACTCAAACTCATGTCCATTGAGTCAGTGATGCCATCCAACCATCTCATCCTCTGTCAGCCCTTCTCCTCCCACCTTCAATCTTTCCCAGCATCAGTTCAGTTCAGCTCAGTCGTATCTGACTCTCTGTGACCCCATGAACCACAGCATACCAGGCCTCCCTGTCCATCACCAACTCCCGGAGTTTACTCAAACTCATGTCCATTGAGTTGGTGATGCCATCTAATGATCTCATCTTCTGTCATCCCCTTCTCCTGCCTTCAATCTTTCCCGGGTCAGGGTCTTTTTAAATGATTCAGCTCTTCACATGAGGTGGCCAAGGTATTGGAGTTTCAGCTTCAACATCAGTCCTTCAAATGAACACCCGGGACTGATCTCTAGAATGGACTGGTTGGATCTTCTTGCAGTCCAAGAAACTCTCAAGAGTCTTCTGCAACACCACAGTTCAAAAGCATCAATTCTTTGGCACTCAGCTTTCTTTATAGTCCAACTCTCACAGCTATACATCGCTACTGGAAAAACCATAGCCTTGACTAGATGGACAGTTGTTGGCAAAGTAATATCTCTGCTTTGATATGCTGTCTAGTTTGGTCATAGCTTTTCTTCCAAGGAGCAAGCGTGTTTTAATTTCATGGCTGCACTCATCATCTGCAGTGATTTGGGAGCCCCCAAAAATAAATTCTCTAATTGTTTCTATTGCTTCCCTATCTATTTGCCATGAAGTGATGGGACTGGATGCCAAGATCTTAGTTTTCTGAATTTTGAGTTTTAAACCAACTTTTTCACTCTCCTGTTTCACTTTCATCAAGAGGCTCTTTAGTTCTTCTTTATTTTCTGCCATAAGGGTGGTGTCATCTGCATATCTGAGGTTATTGATATTTCTCTCAGCAATCTTTATTTCAGCTTGTGCTTCATCCAGCCCAACATTTTGCATGATATACTCTGCATATAAGTTAAATAATCAGGGTGACAATATACAGCCTTGACGTACTCCTTTCCCAATTTGGAACCAGTCTTTTCCAAGTCCAGTTCCATGTCCAGTTCTAACTGTTGTTTCTTGTCCTGCATACAGATTTCTCAGGAGGCATGTCAGTTGGTCTGGTATTCCCATCTCTTGAATAATTTTCCACAGTTTATAGTGATCCATATAGTCAAAGTCTTTGGTATAGTCAATAAAGCAGAAGTAGATGTTTTTCTGGAACTCTTTTGCTTTTTTGATAATCCAACGGATGTTGCCAATCTGATCTCTGGTTCCTCTGCCTTTTCTAAAACCAGCTTGAACATTTGGAAGTTTGTGGTTCACGTACTGTTGAAGCCTGGCTTGGAGAATTTTAAGCATTACTTTACTAGCACATGAGATGAGTACAATTGTGGGGTAGTTTGAACATTTTTTGGCATCACCTTTCTTTGGGATTGGGATGAAAACTGACCTTTTCCAGTCCCGTGGCCACTGCTGAGTTTCCCCAATTTCCTGGCATATTGAGTGCAGCACTTTCACAGCATCATCTATTAGGATTTGAAGGAGCTCTCAACCGGGACTCCATCACCTCCACTAGCTTTGTTATAGTGATGCTTCCTAAGGCCCGGTGGACTTCACGTTCTAGGCTGTATGGCTCTAGGTGAGTGATCACACCAGCGTGGTTATTTGAGTCATGAAGATCTTTTTTGTATAGTTCTGTGTATTCTTGCCACCTCTTCTTAATACCGTCTGCTTCTGTTAGGTCCATACCATTTCTGTCCTTCATTGAGCCCTTCTTTGCATGAAATATTCCCTTGGTATCTCTAATTTTCTTGAAGAGATCTCTAGTCTTTCCCATTCTATTATTTCCCTCTATTTCTTTGCATTTATCACTGAGGAAGGCTTTCTTATCTCTCCTTGCTATTCTTTGGAACTCTGCATTCAGATGGGTATAACTTTCCTTTTCTCCTTTGCTTTTAGCTTCTCTTCTTTTCTCAGCTATTTGTAAGGCCTCCTCAGATAACCATTTTGCCTTTTTTCATTTCTTTCTCTTGGGGATGGTCTTGATCACTGCCTCTTATACAATGAACCTCTGTCCATAGTTGATCAGGCACTCTGTCTATCAGATCTAGTCTTGTGAATCTATTTGTCACTTCCACTGTATAATCATAAGATATTTGATTTAGGTCATACCTGAATTGTCTAGTGGTTTTCCCTACTTTCTTCAATTTAAGTCTGAATTTGGCAATAAAGAATTCATGATCTGAGCCACAATCAGCTCCGGGTCTTGTTTTTGATGACTATATAGAGCTTCTCCATCTTTGGCTGCAAAGAATATAATCAGTCTGATTTCCGTATTGACCATCTGGTGATGTCCATGTGTAGTCTTCTCTTGTGTTGTTGGAAGAGGGTGTTTGCTATGACCAGTGCGTTCTCTTGGCAAAACTCTCTTAGCCTTTTGCCTGCTTCCTACTCCAAGGCCACATTTGCTTGTTACTCCAGGTATCTCTTGACTTCCTACTTTTGCATTCCAGTCCCCTATAATGAAAAGGACATCTTTTTTGGGTGTTAATTCTAGAGGATCTTGTGGGGCTTCATAGAACCATTCAACATCAGCTTCTTTAGCATTACTGGTCAGGGCCTAGAGTTGAATTACTGTGGTTTTGAATGGCTTGCCTTGGAAATGAACAGAACTCATTCTTGTCATTTTTGAGATTGCATCCAAGTACTGCATTTCAGACTCTTTTGTTGATTATGATGGCTACTCCATTTCCTCTAAGGGATTCTTGCCCACAATAGTAGATATAATGGTCATCTAAGTTAAATTCACCCATTCCAGTCCATTTTAGTTCACTGATTCCTAAAATGTTGATGTTCACTCTTGCCATCTCCTGTTTGACCACTTCCAGTTTGCCTTGATTCATGGACCTAACATTCCAGATTCCTATGCAATATTACTCATTACAGCATTGGACTTATTTCCATCACCAGTCACATCCACAACTGGGTGTTATTTTTGCTTTGGCTCCATCTCTTCATTCTTTCTGGAGTTATTTCTCAACTAATCTCCCATAGCATATTGGTCACCTATGGACCTGGGGAGTTCATCTATCAGTGTCCTATTTTTTTGCCTTTTCGTGCTGTTCTTGGGGTTCTCAAGGCAAGAATACTGAAGTGATTTTTCATTCCCTTCTCCATGGACCATGTTTTGTCATAACTCTCCACTATGACCCGTCCATCTTGGGTGGCCCTACACAGCATGGCTCATAGTTTCATTGAGTTAGACAAGGGGTCAACTTATATATTCTTTGTTAATTTGACACTCCTTTATATTGAAGTTTAGAATGCAGATGATAGTCTGCTTCCATTCAGAAGTTTACTTAATCCCTTGAAGGCAAGAAGTAAAGGGGTCGAATGCATGGTGTGTATACACGTACATATACATGTATGGGTTGGGTCATGCTGTACATCAGGAAAAAGTGAAGCTCCTTTCATTTAGGGTAAAGTAGGTCTTCAGCTTTGGCCAGCACATTTTATTCAAATCCAGGGGTTGTGGCTACCATAATGAAAAGTGTAGGTCTACATAGAGTATTAACATGCTTTTGATATGATCACAAGACATAATTCAAAATGGACCAGAAATGCGGAGATAGGGTGGTCCTAGGGCAGGTTCCAGGCTTCCCTGGTAGCTCAATTGGTAAAGAATCTTCCTGCAGCCCTTTACTCACATATATAGTAGCCGAAGGCTCATATGCCTTTCAGTCTGGGCTCTCCCTCAGAACACCTAAACCAAGATGCAATACTGAAGTTTTTAATTCTGAGAAATTCTGGTATAAAGGAAGAAATGTTTGGTACAAAGAGTAGGCTAAACTTGAATTTAATAGCACTTCTAATATTATTGAACAAGGAATTCACAAAAGGATTATAATGAAAAACAGTTAAATGAATTCATTAAAATAATTCTAAAATAGTCCCATAGATTTAAGATAATTTAAGATGATAATTTGAAAAACTGTTGTGATATCAGTAAAACTAGGATTTCATTTACCCACTAACAGAATGGCCAGAAAATCCTTTCAACTCTATAGTTAAAGTGCCCATGCTAGATTTTCAAAGGAGACTGCTGCAGTTTAATGAATGCAGCCATCGGCAAAGATCTGGAAAACAGAGCATGAGCACTCTTTTGGCTCACATCATGATGATGACAAATATTCACTGTTTTTTTTTTTGTGTTGAATATATTGTATTAAAAAATTTACTAGCTGCTATGTGCCGGGAGCCGGCATATTGCATATTGAGTGCATATTGCATATTGAGTGCAGCACTTTTCAGGATCTGGAATAGCTCAACTGGAAATTCTATCACTGCCGGTAGCCAGCGTGAGGAACTCCGCCCATGACAAAGGTCATGAGGAAGGAGGCTCGGCATACGCAAAGGCGGGATCGAGCTTCAGGAGTCCCCCTGGAAATTCTCGAGCATATACCCCCAAAACCAGTCTGCCTACTTTCTGCTTTGTGCTTTCACCTACACCTCTGACTTTACGGGGGGCTGTCCCCCATTACCTCTCTGAAAAAAGTTAGCTTACAGCTCCAGTTAATAATTCCTGGGTGTGACAGTGTTTAACCTACAAACTCCTTTGGAAATCCTCTAGCCTGCCTGAATAGGTTTTTCCGGCCACATGTGATTGTTCAGAGCCTCCCAACTGTGAGAGGCAGGAGATGTTCTAAACTGTCTAAACACAGATTCTTTTGAGTAGTTAAAAGATTGATTAGAAATTGTATTGGTGAAGGGATTTTCACTTGTTGGGCCAATGTTTGCTGCTAAGTTTCCATATCCCTTACCTACTGTGTCCCTGGCAGTGTATTGGTTAATATAATTGGTGTAAATAGTAGCTTTAATGTTTGTAACCTGGGACCCTTGAGTTAATTCTTTTTCTTGTTGTAGCCCACCACACCTTTGCGCTGTAGGAATGCAACTTTATCTAATGCTTTTGGAGGGTGGCTCCTGACCAATCACCTTTAGAGAAAAATAAGTTTTCTGAAGAAAAGGTCTTAAAATGTTAACAGGCCTCCGGGCCAGAAGATGATGCAAATCACCTAAGCTTTTGCATATGATAAGTTTGCAGGAAGAAAGCCTGGTTTGCTGCAAGACTCTACCCCTTCCCCCATTATCCTCTGTGCATAACTTAAGGTATAAAAACTACTTTGAAAAATAAAGTGCGGGCCTTGTTCACCGAAACTTGGTCTCACCATGTCGTTCTTTCTCTTACCTTCTGGCTGAATTATTCAGCCTCTTTTCTCCACTGAATTTCCTCACTGAGCTATCCTTATTTCAGCCTCTTTTCTTCACTGAATTTTCCTACTGAGCTATCCTCATTCTATTACTCTTTATATCCTTAATTAACATTTAATTAAGCAATTGTTTCCTGATCTTCGCCTACGCCGTCTCTCCTTCGAATACCCTGGTTCAGCCGGGGCTGGTCCCCGGCAGCTATGTGTATTTGGGATGGCCTCTGAGTGAATTTTAATTCAAGGAAACAAATTTAAAAGGCTAGAAAAATGTCATCCACATGTATCACAGTGGTACATTTTGACAAATTGTCACTAACTTTAAACAACAAACAGCCTCCATTTACACCATTTTTGTATAGGGTACGTTCAGTGTCTCATGGATTGAGTCAATCTGGAAATGCCTTGAGAACAGCTGCTCCAACATAATTTTGGCTCATTGGATTTTTGTCAAAACTCAGAACTACAAACACTGCTATGAAGATGGGAGGCGAGGGAAAGCTTCAAGAGTGAAAATGATTTAAAGCTCAAAATAACTGGCATTGGCTTTGGCACAGGAGGTGTGTGTGTATAATTTTTTTTTTTTTATTCCTAACTCAATTCATTCAGAGTCCCTTAGAGTCTGTGACTTCTATCAAAAATCTTATCATTATAAAGCCTATTTTTTCATCATTAGGCTTTTTGTTTCGTTTAATGTGAAGGAGATGAAGGGGAGAGGGTTACCCATCAGAGGTAGGTAGAGGCAATATATACAGTGATTAGCATTTGGGCTTTAAAGCCAGGTTACCCAAGGTTGAATTCCAGTAGTTCTGCTACTGAAGTATGACCCCTCTCTACCTTGGAGCAAAAGGAGACTGGTGACAGTGCAACTTCCTAGAATAGTTTTGAGAGCTAAGGGTTAATACATACAAAGAACAGTCCCTGCAATATAAGAAATATTCAGTATCATTAAACAGCTCTTTTAATTTAGTTCATTACTAAGAAATCCCTTTCCTTGCCATACTCAGCTAACTCATATTTTTCTCTTTGATTTTTTTTTTTTAATATATAGGTGACATTCACTTCTTTAGAACTACTCAAATCATCAAGACATAAGTTTTAGCAATCTTGATGACATTTCAATCTTAAGTGGGTAGGAGTCTACAAATCCACTCTGGAGAGCTCTCCAGGATTCTACATCAGGAGATAAATACACCTCTTTGAGAGTGAGAAGAGCCAGCTTGCTGCAGTAGAGTTGGCAAAAGTTTTTGAAGAAGTTGTGAAGTCTTTAGGTGTGGAGCCCACATGTTCTTTGATAGGCTGTCATCTTTCATCAGGGTTATATTTATTTTTAAAGACATTTTCAGTTCTTGAAAGATTACTCATTTTATTTTGGACGACCAGCTTGAGAGGTTGCGATAGCTCCTAATTCTCTCCAGTCCTCTGCATAGGAAATTCCTTTCAGGTAAAAACTCTGACCTGGGATAAGTACTAAGTGATTTGTTAACATGATAAAAATAGTAAACCACAGGAGATGGGTACCCCTCTGAAACTGTGATTTCTCATAGCACTTTCTCTCAATGGCAGAATCTTTCATCCAGGGAATAGATAAGATTATTTTAGTATCTTTTAAAGAGAGAATGTGTAGGGTATTTGAGGTATGAAAACTTGTATAGTTTGACTAACAGAAGGTCAAGTTTTGTTTTGTTTTGTTTTGTTTTTCCTTGAGGTGGGACTGTTTGAACAATTGCTCCTACATCTTTGATTCTAATTCTTTTTATCGAGGCTAGGAGTAAACTTACATAAAAACAATTCTGATTATGGCCATATTCAAGAAAGTTACTTTTATACAGCTATTTAGAAATGGGAGGTATTAGCTGACATCAATGACCTAATTTTTCACAAACTTCATGTCTTTAGCTACAGCCTTTCTTTATTTCAAGAAGACAATTAAATGTCTGCACTTCTCAATCAGAGCCCTCATGGCATGTAATTAAGTAATGAAACTCATTATTAGGAAAGGTTTTATATTGAATTCTAGGTGGGAGAAGTGACTTAAGAAAGCTTTGCACAAAGAAAAGATGTGTGACAAGGAGGAAATAATGTAGATAGAATGACTAATGAACTTGCTCTTGTTTCAAATGATAGCATTAAGCCTTACAGAGAGGGTTAAAAAAAGGCTTGTATTTATAAAGCATTTTTTGAAAAATGTTATTGATTCTATTGTAAGACCTACAGCGATTCTCAAATTTTAGTCTTCATAAGAATTACTGATGCTGATTAAAATGGCAGGTTTCTTTGTCTCAAATAAGAGCTACAAAATGAGGAATATAAATTTTATACACAATGAAATTTGAGACGCATTGGCACTACGTATTCGCCCCTCAACATTTCCCCCCAATTTTTTGTTATTAAATTTGCCTTCACTGAATCTCAACTACAGCAATCACCTCCCATTTCTTTTTGTTTAATCCTCCAACTTTTACTGAGATAAAAGCGTGTATATTTAAGGTGTACCAGGGCTTCTCTTGTGGCTCAGTGGTGAAGGATCCGCCTGCCAATGCAGGAGACGTGGGTTTGATCCCTGGGTCAGGAACATCACCTGGAGAAGGAAACGACAACCCACTCCAGTATTCTTGCCTGGAGAATCCCATGGACAGAGGGGCCTGGCGGGCTGCAGTCCATGGGGTCACAAAGACTGGGACAAGACCTAGCAACTCAATACACATTCAAAGTATACAAAGTAATGATTTGAAACCAGTATTCTTGCCTGGAGAATTCCATGGACAGAGGGGCCTGGCGGGCTACAGTCCATGGTGTCACAAAGACTGGGACAAGACTTAGCAACTGAACACACATTCGAAGTATACAAAGTAATGATTTGAAACCAGTATTCTTGCCTGGAGAATTCCATGGACAGAGGAACCTGGCAGGCTACAAGTCCATGAGGTTGTAAAGAGTCGGACACGACTGAGTGACTAACACATATAACACACACACACACATTGTGAAATTATTACCACAATCAGGTTAATTAAATCATTCATCACCTCATAAAGTTATCTTTTTGTGTGTGTGTGGAGAATGTTTAATTAAGTCCCACATTTTTAGAAAAATTATTCAGGATAGCGCTAACTATAACCACCACGCTGTGCATTTGTGCCCCAGAAATTGTTCATTTTAAAACTGAAACTTGTATTCTTTGATCAGCGTCTCTCCATTTCTCCCACTCCTTAGTCCCTGCTAACCACATTCTGCCTTTTGTTTCTACAAGCTGGACATTTCCCTTCCTTTTGAGATTCCACATGTAAGTGAGATCATGCAGCGCTGCTCTGTCTGGCTTATCTCACTTAGTATAGTGTCTTACAGATTCATCCATGTCGTTACAAGTGCCAGGGTTTGTTTCTTTCTACCTATTGAATGATATTCCATTATAATATATAAACCACATATTCTTTGTTCATCTCTTGGACACTTAGGTTGTTTCTATATCTTGGCTATGGTGAATAATATTGCAGTGAACAGGAGAGTGCAGCTATCACTTCAAAATTCTGATTTCAATTCCTTTGAAATGACTGGATCACATATTAATTTTAATTTCTTTGAGGAACCTCCATACTGTTTTCCCTAAAGGGCATACCAATTTACATTCGCACCAAATGGTATGCAAAGATTCCCTTTCTCCACATCCTCATCAACAGTTTTTACCAGATATTTTGTTTTTAGTAAATGCCATCTTAACAAGAAAGAGATGATACCATGCTGCAGTTTTGCATTTTCCTGAAGGTTAGTCATATTGAACACCTTTTGATGTACCTCTTGGTCATTTGTATGTCATATTTGGAAAAATTTCTATTTAAGTCCTTGGTCTATTTATTATTTGTGGTTTTGTTTTTGTTTGAGTCATATGAGTTTCTTTATATATTTTGAATATTTGCCAGATATTTATTTGGCAGATATATATTTATATATATATAAATTTATATATATTTATATATATATTTATTTGCAGATATATATTTATTTGCCAGATATGTATAAATACTTTCTCCCATTGCATAGGTTGCATTTAACTTTGTTAATTATTTCCTTTGCTGTAAAGAAGCTTTTTAGTTTGTAATTCAACTTATTTTTATTTTTTTCTTGTTGTGTCATACCCAAAAAAATTGTTTCTAAGACCAATGCCAGTGAGTGTTCCCTATGTTTTCTTCTAGGAGTTTTAGTTTCAAGTCTTACCTTTAAGTATTTAAATTATTTCAAATTTTTGTAAATCTTATTCTTTTGCATATGGATTTCCAGTTTTCCCCACACTATCTATTGAAGGGACTCTTTTTTCCTAATTGTGTATTTTTGACACATTTGTCAAGGATTGGTTGACTGTACATATGTGGGTCTATTTCTGGGCCCTCCATTCTATTCCATCAGCCCATGTGTCTGTTATTATGCCAGTACCATACTGTTTTGATTACTGTCATTTTGGTTGCATAGTTTGAAATTAGGAAAATGTGTGTGTTGCCTTTAGTTTTATTCTTCTGGCTCAAGAGTGCTTTAGCTACTAGGGATCTTTTGTGGTTCCATATAAATTTTAGGATTGTCTTTTCTATTTCTGTGAAAAAATATCATTGCAATAGAGATTGCATTGAATCTGTAGATTGCTTTAGGTAGTATGGACATTTTAATAACTTTTTTTCAGTTCATGAACAGGGTTATTTGTCATTTATTTTGTATCTTTCAATTTCTTTAATAAATGTTTTCAATAAATAAATCATTTTCTATAAACATATCTTTCACTGCTGGCAATATTATTTACCCATTTAAAAATAAATTCTTAGATATTTAGAGTTGCTGAGGTCAATAGAAACTTTGGTCTAGTTGAAAGAAAAAGCAGACAGAATAGGCTTCATCTTGAAAACAGGACTCCATCTTGGGCCAGATTGTGGACTTTGAGCTATATGCCCAGTATCTACAGAAATGACATACCAACAGGAAAACCGGACCCCCCCCTCCGGATGGAAGAGCCCCAGGGCTCGCACATAGACTTTCCAATACCTAAAAGAACACCCTAATTATCTGTGTAACTGAATAGAATCATAAATTCTATTATGCTTATTGGCGTATGGCCACAGGCCTATTGATAATTGTCCACTGTTAATTACCTAGGCTTAAGGCATATGAATCATGGGTTTAAGGCATACACATCATGGGTTAACTTTGTTTGTATCTTTCTTTTCCTTTGTTCAGAGTAGTTTCAGAGAATTTGGGGAGGTGGGTTTGAGCACGTACACTTAGGGTATATAAGGTTTTCACAAAAACTGGTCAGGGTCCTTGGCTAAGAGGAGACTCTGCCTTGGGCCCGCTGGTGTAATAAACTGCACTCTACTGTCTGCATTGTCCTTCTGAGTGAGTTCATTTCCCGGAACGCCTGGCTACAACATAGTCATTGTAACATTTAATTTGTAGTGACCTTCTGTCAAGTATAGAGTATCTGGTCCTGAGGTCCAGGACATAGAAACTGCCTCAACATGCTCTTGGTCAAATAAAAGGCACAGAAAAGCTAACAGATACCTGAGACTCATCAGTAAACTGTGAGAGACATATACAGGAGGCCTTGGGGAAGGATATATGGCCCAACTTTAGGGATGTGGGGAGGGTCAGGAATTATAAAAGAAATGGCATTGAGGTGCATATGTCTTTTCAAAGCACTATTTACAATAGTCAAGACAAGGAAGCAACCCATAGAGTGACCATGAACAGAAGGTTGAATTAATAAGATGTTGTGTATATAATATATACAATGAAATATTACTCAGCCATATGAAAAGTAAAATTCTGCCATTTGCAGCAACATGAATGAACCTAGAGACCTTGATGTAGTTCATGTACAGACATCATAGCTTATCCTAGTGATGCTGCAATACAGAATGTCTACCAGCACAGCACAGTCTATAGGTTAAAGAAATCTATTCTAAGACTGATCTATACATCAGTGTCTCTTTTGCTGTCTATGGACTCTGTGGGAGAGGGAGAGGGTGGGGAGATTTGGGAGAATGGCATTGAAACATGTATAATATCATGTATGAAACGAGTCGCCAGTCCAGGTTCCATGCACGATACTGGATGCTTGGGGCTGGTGCACTGGGATGACCCAGAAGGAGGGTATGGGGAGGGAGGAGGGTTCAGGATGGGGAACACAGGTATACCTGTGGTGGATTCATTTCGATATTTGGCAAAACTAATACAATATTGTAAAGTTAAAAAAAAAAGAAAAAAGAAACCTATTCTAAATAAAGACAGCAGAGGATGGTGGTTAGGGAGTTAGAATGTGGATTCAGGTGCTTATCAGTTCAGTTCAGTTGCTCAGTCGTGTCCAATTCTTTGCGACCCCATGAACCACAGCACGCCAGGCTTCCCTATCCATCACCAACTGCTGGAGTCTACCCAAACACATGTCCATTGAGTCGGTGATGCCATCCAACCATCTCATCCTCTGTCGTCCCCTTCTCCTCCTGCCCTCAATCTTTCCCAGCATCAGGGTCTTTTCAAATGAGTCAGCTCTTTGCATCAGGTGGCCAAAGTATTAGAGCTTCAGCTTCAACATCAGTCCTTCCAATGAACACCCAGGACTGATCTCCTTTAGGATGGACTGGTTGGATCTCCTTGCAGTCCAAGGGACTCTCAAGAATCTTCTCCAACACCACAGTTCAAAAGCATCAATTCTTTGGTGCTCAGCTTTCTTTATAGTTCAACTCTCACATCTATTCATGACTACTGGAAAAACTATAGCCTTGACTAGATGGACTTTTGTTGGCAAAGTAATGTCTCTGCTTTTTAATATGTGGATTATAATAAATCTACTTCTCAACAGTACTGAGAATTAAATGAAGCTATACACTATAATGTGTTGAATTATGCCCCCTAGCCTCACCCTCCAAAAGTATATTGAAGACTTAACCCTCTCAGAATGTATCACCTTATGTTAGTTGCGTATTCATGTCTGACTCTTTGCAACCCCTTAGACTGTAGCCCTCCAGGCTCCTCTATCCATGGAATTCTCCAGGCAAGAATACTGGAGTGGGTTGTCATTCCCTTCTCCAGGGGATCTTTCAGACCCAGGGATCAAACCCAGGTCTCCTGCATTGCAGGCAGATTCTTTACCAACTGAGTTTCCTGGGAAGTCCCATATATGTATAGCTTATTTCTGGAAGAATGATGAAGAAATTGGTTATAATGTTTCCTCTGTGGAAAGCATCTAGGATACTATAGACCATACGAATAGTCACATTTTACTGTGTTTCTCTTTATTCCATTTGAAACTATCATTTGGATATATTTTTAAATTAAAATTGAAATTAAAAAAGAAAAACATGATGAGAATAGCTTCTGTCTGATAGGTTGAAAGACTAAGATATAGGCATATGTTATCATTGTGCCTGGCCATTAAAAAGCCCTCCAAAATATCATGATTATTACCACAGTTGCTCTTGAGTATCCCCAGAGGATTGGTCCTAGGACCTCCGGTGGGTACCAATATTCAGGAATGCTCAAGTCCCTTATGTAAAATAGCATAATATTTGCAGGCAATGTATACACATTACCACATATACTTTAAATTATGTCTAAACCACTGAAAATACCTCATACAATATAAATGCTATATAAATAGTTGCCAGCAGGTGGTAAATTCAAGTTTTGTTCTGGGGAACTTTCTGAAAATTTTTTTTAAAAATATTTTTGATCCATGGTTTGTTGAATTCCGTTCTGCCAGAGTACCCATTTTCATGTAATCAGGTTAGAAAGAGCTCAGAGAATTTGGTCTCTGGGTGCTCCTAAGACTCTCCACCAACAGAAGGTTTCTTGGCTCCAAGGTTTACTGAATGTCTCCTGTGTGGAGTTAAGATCTCATTTCATGTTTGGGTAAAAGTTTTCAATATAAGGGAGAAGTCCCAAAAGAGAAATGCATGCTTTGGAGCAAAGACTTTACAAGTGAATTTTTGTCCTCTAAACTAGAATGTCAAAAGAAGGCAGATTCCCTAAAGACTTGGTATTGCCATTAGCAACTGTCTAGCAAAACCAGAATCATTAAGGGTAGTTTGAAAGTGTTTAATTTATGCACTGCACAGAATTCTATTTTTTTTCCTAGTGTTAAATTTGAGCAGAAAAATTAGAGTCTTAAAGGGCAATCTTTAGCCAGGAGCTAACTTAGGCTGGTCTCATCTTGTTCCTTTGCAGATACCCTTTATGTGTGGATTTATTCTAGGAGCAACTGTGAGTCAATCTATATCCCACTTAATTTTAGCAGACAGGTGATAGGAAACCTGTTTTGTTTTCTTCTGCTATTCCTAGCTAAACACAAGGCTCCCTTTAATTGGTGATTCGTGGGTAAACAACTAGGCTACCGCCCGTTAGTGGCTGAGCTTGTGACTCTGAGGCCATTCATTGGAAATGAGTTGAGAAAGTTGCTCTCCATTGAAAACTTGCTCTCATAATATCATCTAACATGATGACCTGCAAAAACAAACAAAAACTCAACACTGGGAAAAATATTTTGTTTTTATTAAACACCTGTGCTATATACAGTTAAATGTGCTGCTGCAGTAGCTATGGGTATGGCCTTGACATCCACTTCACTTTGATGGGAAAATCTCTCTCCATCTTGACCAGACAGCATACTCTTAAGAGCACAAGCAGCCTATAGAAGAGTAATAATTCTAAGTTTATTTCCTTGGTGCCTTGGGTTCTTCTTTCATTATGCTCTAGTTTTTAGTTGGTTAATTGCATTTTCCAGCCTTCACATTGCATGGCAAATAGGAAACCCATTTTAGTGTAAAAGCATCCATCAATTGTTATTGGTGAAACACTCAAGGCATTAGTTACCTTGGAACCAGAGCAAAGAATAATGGGTTTGGTTTCTCACTTTAGTTGCTTTGGGAAGTAGATGCTGTCACAAGATAACTATTAGATTTTATTTTCTCAAGGTTGTACAAATAAGATAATATGAACTGTTTCTCAGATAAGTCTGTCTATGTCCTTAAGTGTCAACTAGAAAGTTAAATTCAAGCTTCTAAAATTGTAGCTTCAGGCTTGTAGCTCAATGCTCCTCTCACAATCATATTTTCATGTATTTATTCCTGCATGCATGTTTGTTTTTAACCAACATTTAGTGAGTACATATCATGTTCTAGGGGTCAGCTGAGAAACGGGAAGGAAAAATATGAACGACAATGCAAAATCTGATAGGAAGAATCTTTGATTTAGGAGACAGACAAATAAACAGATGATTCTGAACATTGCCTAACTAGTAAATAAAGATATTCTAGGAATGCAGAGGAGGGGCACCTAATCTAGACTGGGATGGGGTGAGGAATAAGTGAATATTTCCAGGGAAAACTGATATCTGAATAGAGTTGCAAAAGATAACTGGATGTTGCCTACATAAAGAGTAATTCAAATTTACTGTTTTTGAGGCTCAGTTAGTTCTTGCTACTTACAAGGATATGGTAAAATTAAAATCCAGTGGAAAAACTTATAAGAGAAAAAGATCTATTTATGTAAAAAAAAACAATGAACCTGGAGTACTTGATAGAGGAGAATCTGTAATGAGACTCCGACTGGGAAGGAAAGATGAGAGAAATACTCTTGAGTTTTAACTTCCCCTTGGGCATAAGGATTAACTTTTATTGACCTGAAGAATCCCTTGGGACACTGTAATGATTTCTGGATTCTCTCCTCCATAAATTCTGATTTAGCAGGTGTAGGGGAGGCTCAGGTATATGAATTTGTAGCAAACCTTACCCAGGCAGGTACAAGTTTCTCTCTCCTGAATTTTTATTCCCATCACCATATCTTTTGCTGTCCGTTTACTAACACACCACGAGAGGCTGGCACTTTGAAAAGAATTTTTGTGAAAACCAAGCAACAGCAGAAAAGGTATTAGAGAAAAAAAAAAAAAAAGAGAGATAGAGAGACTCATACAACTAGCTAAGCTTATGCAGCTGTAAGGACAATCTAGGCTTCAGATTTAGAACAGCTTTACAAGGCCATTGTCGGACTTCTTTCCCTTCGAGTAAATTTCCCTGGGAGACATCTCGCATCTTATTTCCTGAACCTAAAAGTCTGTCAGTAGTTCATTGTACCTCTAACTCATTTGAGCATAAACATTTATTTACTTTCACCTTCATTGCCTACCTGGAGTCCTTCAGCTCCTTTTGTTTTTCCTGTTCAAAGGAATGCCCTCATCTTTGTGCTGTGCTGTGCTAAATCACTTCAGTGGTGTCCGACCCTTTGCAACCCTATGGACTGTAGCCCTCCAGTCTCCTCTATCCATGGGTTCTCTAGGGAGGAATATTGGAGTAGGTTGCCATGCCTTCTTCCAGGGATCTTTCCAACCCAGGGATTGAATCTATATCTCTTATATATTCTGCCTTGGCAGGTGGATTCTTTACCACTAGCACCACCACCCTCCTCCTTAGCTGAGTATAAAGATGTATTAATAACTTGAATCAGCTGACACTCTATCCCCTCTACACAGTTAGGGGCCTTTGTGTAATCACTTCTAATGATAGTGCTACAGGTTAGAGAGACCTTCACTGTGAAGCGACGCCTTTAACATTCCCCTTGCACATATATCAACACAAGCAAACGCATACTGCATAATTGATTTTGTTGAATAAGAGAAGAAATACAGTCATTGTGAATGATTCAGAGGCACTTGTGTCTCAGAACACTGATATCCTGTTATCTAGGAAGACAAATGTGATCTCTTAACCCAGATCTTTTATTTGACATCAGGAAAAGTGACTTTGTCAAGGTGCTATTTCATAAACTCTTTGAAATAAGAAGTTACCTGAAGTTATTATCTTGTGTGATCGCTTCAGAAATGATTGATTGACTAGGGCTTATTGGAATGGTAACTAGGCTACTCTCTTTGAGAAATCACAAGTGTCAAAGTGAAATAGTAATTTGGAAATACATTCATCCCACAATATTTTAGGAGTGCTGTGCCATAAGATTTAGAGATAGAAGAGTAAAACGTTGTCCACTAAGAGCTTATAAGTGAACCTTCACATGAGGTAGCAGTAACCACATGATATAGCAAAACCACACTTGATTTGAAAAAAAAAAAAAGAGCTGCATTTCTACTGCTGCATATAAACTAGTAGACCTTTAGGCTATGTCTCAGGCACAAAATGAGGAAGTTTCTTCAAAGTGAGTGGGCCCAGAGAAGTAATTCAGTGATATCAGTTCTGAAGTGAATATGAAAGTGTGGATTGTGCTGAAAAGTCCCCAGCTGTCCGACCAAGCACAGAGACCAGGGCAGGAAGATTTGTAGTTTTGATTTGGTTCAGAATCTTCAAGACAACATACACTTTTATATTTGAAAATTTAGATCTCTGATATGGACAATGCAATAGGGGAAAAGCCTACTACAGAGCCATGTGCCAGCTTGTCTCTTTTATTTTTCCTTTGATGTCTCTGAGACTGTGTTCCAAAGATGAATCAGATGGGCTCATTCTCCTGAGAAGGTTGCTCAATTAGGAGGATACAATAACCTTTGAAAAAGAAAGATGAAATGCTGATGAGCCAACACAGGAATTAACATTTAAATATTGCCTCTGTACCAGCTCACAATATTGGTAACAACAACAGTAATTATCATCGTATTTCAGAAAGCTGTTAGTCTCAGAGTGGGTGTGGAAAGTCAAACAGGAGAATGAACTTCCTCTTTCTGACTGACAATTCGGAGGCAATTCTTTATTACCCTAGATTTATAGGAGAAAATCTTCCTGAAAAATCTTAAGCAAAGTCCAAAAATATGAATTCTGTTAAAATAGAAAGCAAACCTAATTCAGAATATTTAGCTACTGTAAAATTATTCTTCTTGGCTTCATAAATGCACACTAAAAACATTAAAAAGTTATTTGAAAAAGCAAAATATACATTGTACATCTATTCATCAGGATGAAATATTAATATATGCTCAAAAGTAAGTCAACATTTTTTACTGAGGATATATTTGTGTAGATACTTAAAATAGTAATAGGTCTACAAGAGTCTGTAAGACAGAAATGACCCCTGCCCTCTTGAAACATATCCATTGACCTCAGATCTCTTCACATTTCCAACCTCTAGTTTATTCCATAGTCAATCTCATCAGTCTCAAGTCTTTAATATTAAGTATATACTGCCTCCCAAAATATCTTTAGTCTGAACCTGTCTTTTGGACTTCAGATTCATACATCTAACTCCCTGATCGACACCTTTATTGAGATAATGATTTGGTATGTCAAATTAACTCTGTAAAAGAACTTTTATTCTTTTCTCATGACCCATGTCTCTGTCAATCCATTTTTCCTCCTCTTTTCTTCAACCACAAAATGCTAACTTCATTCTTCTGGTTGATCTTGCTAAAAAGCCTATGGTCATCTGTGACCATTTATTCATATTCTCTCTCACCCTTTCTCTCTCATGAATTTACTTATCCCCAATCTAAAACATATTCTATAATGATAAACCTGAACTATAGTCCATCCTAAAGGAGATCAGTCCTGGGTGTTCATTGGAAGGACTGATGTTGAAGCTGAAACTCCAGTACTTTGGCCACCTGATGCGAAGAGCTGACTCATTTGAAAAGACACTGATGCTGGGAAAGATTGAAGGCAGGAGGAGAAGGGGACGACAGAGGATGAGATGGTTGGATGGCATCACCAACTCTATGGACATGGGTTTGGGTGGATTCCGGGAGTTGGTGATGGACAGGGAGGCCTGGTGAGCTGCGGTTCATGGGGTCGCCAAGAGTCAGACACGACTTAGTGACTGAACTGAACTGATATTCCCGATTCCGTGGTTTCTAAATATTATTTCTACTATTACACAGTCCATGGAATTCTCCAGGCCAGAATACTGGGTGGGTAGCCATTCCCTTCTCCAGGGGTTCTTCCCAACCCAGGATCGAACCCAGGTCTCGCACATTGCAGGCGGATTCTTTACCAGCTGAGCCACCAGGGAAGCCCATTATACTGTGCTAAGTGACCACATTTCCGTACCTGGAATATTGAAATCACTACCAGTTGGTCTCACTTTCCAATGTTAAGCATTATCACATATTTTCCATAGAGCAACCAGATGGGATATTTAGAAAATGTTAATTCTTTTTTTTTAATTTTTTAACTTTACAATATTGTATTGGTTTTGCCATATATCAACATGAATCCACCATAGGTATACACGTATTCCCCATCCTGAACCCTCCTCCCTCCTCCCTCCCCGTACCATCCCTCTGGGTCATCCCAGTGCACCAGCCCCAAGCATCCAGTAACGTACATCAAACCTGGACTGGCGACTTGTTTCATATATGATATTATACATGTTTCAATGCCATTCTCCCAAATCATCCCACCCTCTCCCTCTCCCAGAGAGTCCAAAAGACTGTTCTATACATCAGTGTCTCTTTTGCTGTCTTGTATACAGGGTTATTGTTACCATCTTTCTAAATTCCATATATATGCATTAGTATACTGTATTGGTGTTTTTCTTTCTGGCTTACTTCACTCTGTATAATAGGCTCCAGTTTCATCCACCTCATTAGAACTGATTCAAATGTATTCTTTATAATGGTGGAGTAATACTCCATTGTGTATCTGTACCACAGCTTTCTTATCCATTCATCTGCTGATGGACATCTTGGTTGCTTCCATGTCCTGGCTATTATAAACAGTGCTGTGATGAACATTGGGGTACACGTGTCTCTTTCCCTTCTGGTTTCCTCAGTGTGTATGTCCAGCAGTGGGATTGCTGGGTCATAAGGCAGTTCTATTTCCAGTTTTTTAAGGAATCTCCACACTGTTCTCCATAGTGGCTGTACTAGTTTGCATTCCCACCAACAGTGTAAGGGGGTTCTTCATACTTTCCTGCTGAAAACCGTTTAGTGATTATCTACTTTATTCTAGGTTAAATAAAAAAAGCTACAATCGTAATCTACTTGGCTTGCCCACATCCCCCTCCAACTCTGTAATATCATTTTGCTTGTTGTCCACACCCTTCCATCATAAGCACATTTTCTCCCCCAGATTTTTTTTTTCTTTTTGCATTTGGTCTTCATTTGATGCATATGTTCTTCCCCCACAAACACTTGCATAATACTTCTTTAATTTTATTTAACTCTTTTAAATTTTACTTTGTCAGAGTGGCCTTCCCTGACCTGACTCTGAAGAACAGAGCATTCACCCTCCATGCTCTGCTTTAAAAAAATTTTTTTTACCATTTCTCATACTTCTAGCAATCTGTAATTATTATAACAGTCTCCATTATTCCAAGATTCCATACTTATAAATTCTTGTACTTGCTAAGGCACGTTTGTGACCCCAGAATCAATAATTGCAGCACTTTCTTAGCTATTCACAGACAAGTGCTAAGTGGTGAAAAAGTCCAAGGCAGACATTGCTTGCTGAGGTTGAACAAGGTGCTGCTTTGCCCTCTTCCTTCAGCTCTTACCCAACATACATGTGTCCTTGGTGCTATCTGTTAGGCACATTTTTGTCATTTTTTAATTTTTGTCATTGATTTTGTTGTGTGAGCCAGCTTAAGTGTGTCTTAGTGTTCCTACTGCTGCTGCTAAGTGGCTTCAGTCGTGTCCGACTCTGTGCGACCCCATAGACGGCAGCCCACCAGGCTCCCCCATCCCTGGTGTTCTCCAGGCAAGAACACTGGAGTGGGTTGCTATTTCCTTCTCCAATGCATGAAAGGGAAAAGTGAAAGTGAAGTCGCTCAGTCGTGTCCAACTGTTAGCGACCCCATGGACTGCGGCCCACCAGGGTCCTCTGTCCCTGGGATTCTCCAGGCAAGAACACTGGAGTGGGTTGCCATTGCCTTCTCCAGTGCATGAAAGTGAAAAGTGAAAGTGAAGTCGCTCAGTCATGTCCGACTCTTAGAGACCCCATGGACTGCGGCCCACAAGGGTCCTCCATCCATGGGATTTTCTAGGCAAGAGTATTGGAGTGGGGTGCCATTGCCTTCTCTGTTAGTGTTCCTAAAGTACATCCTAAAGGAGATTAGTCCTGGGTGTTCATTGGAGGAACTGATGTTAAAGCTGAAACTCCAATACTTTGGCCACCTGATGCAAAGAGCTGACTCATTTGAAAAGACCCTGATGCTGGGAAAGATTGAGGGCAGGAGGAGAAGGGGATGACACAGGATAAGATGACTGGATGGCATCACCAACACAGTGGACATGGGTTTGGGTGGACTCTGAGAATTGATGATAGACAGGAAGGCCTGGCGTGCTGCAGTTCATGGGGTTGCAAAGAGTCAGACAAGACTGAGCGACTGAACTGAACTGAAGTATGAGAAACCTGTGATGTGCCTTACAGAAGAAATACCTGTTTTAGATAAGCTTTGTTCAGGCATGAATTAAAGTATTGCTGGTCTTGAATTCAGTGTTAATGAATCTGCAATATATGTTTAATAAGATATCTTTAAAAATACAAACATACATAAAGCAAGGTTATGTATCATCTGTTTGATGAAAATGTTGTGACCAGAGGCTTGCAAGTACCTAATCCCTGTTTCTCTTAGAATCAGTGGTTCAGTATTCACTAACTCAGTGTTTGTGGTGACTTTATAAAATATTTCTACTGCAAAAAAGAATTGAGAGATAATAATCAATGAGAATTGATTGCATTTTTTCAATTTCTTTATTTCTAGAATAAAACATAAATTTATGAGAACAAGAACTTTGTTTTCACTTTTATATAGCCAACGCTCAGAATAGTGCCTGACACATGTAGTGGCGCTCACTAAATATTTAATGATGTAGTGAAAGGAAGAAAGATAATTCTGTTGTGAGAGAAACTCAATATGTTGATAGTGTGAGAAATGCAATAAGCAAGTAAACACACACACACATGTTATGACACAGTCTCTGAAGGCGCTAAGTAGGGTGATGAGAGTAATTGACAGGTAAGGCTGTGCTCATTTGACCTGAGACCTAAAAGGGAAGAATAAGTCAGCCATGAGAAGCTTATTGTAGGCCAATAGAATAAGAAGGGAAGATACACAGAGAAAGGGATGGCAGCAGAATATTAATAATAAAATGAGGACACTGTGAGCAATAGAAGAATGGTGCAGATAAGAAAGAAGTTGGTTGAGACTAGACCAGAAAAGCATTCTTTCAGAAAGTCCAAGAGAATCCGGACGCCTTTGAAAGACTTTGTTGTTCAGTTTCTAAGTCTGACTTGCAACCTCATGGTCTACAGCATGCCAGGTTTCCCTGTCCTTCACTATCTCCCAGAGTTTGCTCAAACTGATGTTTGTTGAGTTGACGATGCCATCCTACCATCTTATCCTCTTTCACCCCATGCCCTCCTGTGCTCAACCTTTCCCAGCATCAGGATCTTTTCCAGTGAGCTGGCTGTAGGCATCAGGTGGCCAAAGTATTGGAGCTTCAGCATGAGTCTTTCCAATGAATATTCAGAACAGGTTTCCTTTAGGATTGACTGGTTTGATCTCCTTGTTCTCCAAACAAATCTCAAGAGTCTTCTCCAGCACCAGTTTCAAAGCGTCAATTCTTCAGTGCTAAAACTTCTTTATAGTCCAACTCTGACATGCATACATGATTACTGAAAAACCAGAGCTTTGAGTATACAGACCTCTGTCAGCAAACTGATGTCTGTGATTTTTAATATGCTGTGTATATTCGTCATAGCTTTTCTTCCAAGGAAGCAACTTTCAGTTCAGTTCAGTCACTCAGTCATGTCCAACTCTTTGCAACCCCGTGGACTGCAGCACACCAGGCCTCCCTGTCCATCACAAACTCCAAGAGTTTGTTCAAACTCATGTCTATTGAGTCGGTGATGCCATCCAACCATCTCATCCTCTCTCATCCCCATCTCCTTCCGCTTTCAATCTTTCCTAGCATCAGGGTCTTCCAAATAAGTCAGGTCTTCACATCAGGTGGCCAAAGTTTTGGGGTTTCAGCTTCAACATCATTCCTTCCAATGAATATTCAGGACTGATTTCCTTTGGGATGGACTGGTTGGATCTCCTTGCAGTCCAAGGGACTCTCAAGGGTTTTCTCCAACACCACAGTCCAAAAGTATCAATTCTTCAGTGCTAAGCTTTCTTTATAGTCCAACTCTCACATCCATACATGACTACTGGAAAAATGATAACATTCACTAGATGGATCTTTGTTGGCAAAGAAATATCTCTGCTTTTTAATATGCTGTCTAGGTTGGTCATAACTTTTCTTCCAAAGAGTAAGTGTCTTTTAATTTCATGGCTGCAGTCACCATCTGCAGTGTTTGGGAGCCCAGAAAAATAAAGTCTGCCACTGTTTCCATTGTTTCCCTGTCTATTTGCCACAAAGTGATGGGACCAGATGCCGTGATCTTCATTTTCTGAATGTTGAGCTTTAAGCCAACTTTTTCACTCTCCTCTTTCACTTTCATCAAGAGGCTCTTTAGTTCTTTGCTTCAAGGGTGGTGTCATCTTTGTATCTGAGGTTATTGATATTTCTCCTGGCAATCTTGATTCCCGCTTGTGCTTCATCCAGCTCAGGATTTCACATGATGTACTCTGCATATAAGTTAAATAAGCAGGGTGACAATATACAGCCTTGACATACTCTTTTCCCGATTTGGAACCAGTCTGTTGTTCCATGTCCAGTTCTAACTGTTGCTTCCTGACCTACATATAGATATCTCAGGAGGAAGGTAAGGTGGTCTGGTATTCCCATCTCTTTCAGAATTTCCCACAGTTTATAGTGATCCACACAGTCAAAGGCTTTGGCATAGTCAATAAAACAGAAATAGATGTTTTTCTGGAACTCTCTTGTTTTTCTGGAACTCTCTTGCTTTTTCAATGATCCAACAGATGTTGACAATTTGATCTCTGGTTCCTCTGCCTTTTCTATATCCAGCTTGAACATCTGGAAGTTCACAGTTCACATATTGCTGTAGCCTGGCTTGGAGAATTTTGAGCATTACTTTACTAGCGTGTGAGATGAGTGCAATTGTGTAGTAGTTTGAGCATTCTTTGGCATTGCCTTTCTTGGGGATTGGAATGAAAACTAACCTTTTCCAGTCCTGTGGTCACTACGGAATTTTCCAAATTTGCTGGCATGTTGAGTGCAGCACTTTCACAGCATCATCTTTTAGTATTTGAAATAGCTCAACTGGAATTCTGTCGTCTCCACTAGCGTTGTTTATAATGATGCTTGCTAAGGCCCACTTGACTTCGCATTCCAGGATGTCTGACTCTCAGTGAATGATCACACCATCATGATTATCTAGGTCGTGAGGATTTTTTTGTATAGTTCTTCTGTGTATTCTTGCCACATCTTCTTAATATCTTCTGCTTCTTTTAGGTCCCTACCATTTCTGTCCTTTACTGAGCCCATTTTTTGCATGAAATGTTCCCTTGATATCTCTAATTTTCTTGTAGAGATCTCTAGTCTTTCCCATTCTACTGTTTTCCTCTATATGTTTGCACTGATCACTGAGGAAGACTTTCTTATCTCTCCTTGCTATTCTTTGGAACTCTGCATTTCCAATAGGTATATCTTTCCTTTTCTCCTTTGCCTTTAGCTTCTCTTCTTTTCACAGATATTTGTAAGGCCTCCTCAGCCATTTTGCTTTTTTGCATTCCTTTTTCTCGGGAATGGTCTTGATCCCTGTCTCCTGTATAATGTCATCAACCTCTGTCCATAGTTCATCAGTCACTCTGTCTATCTGATCTACTCCCTTAAATCTATTTCTCATTTCCACTGTATAATTGTAAGGGATTTGATTTAGGTCATACCTGATGGTCTAGTGGTTTTCCATGTTTTCTTCAATTTACATCTGAATTTGGCAATATAGAGTTCATGATTTGAGCCACAGTCAGCTCCTGGCCTTGTTTTTGCTGACTGTATAGAGCATGTCCATCTTTGAATGCAAAGAATGTAATCAGTCTGATTTTGGTGTTGACCATCTAGTGATGTCCATGTGTAAAGTCTTTTGTGTTTTTGAAAGAGGGTTTGCTATTACCAGTGCATTCTCTTGGCAGAACTCTATTAGCTTTTGCCCTGCTTCATTCTGTACTTTGAGACCAAATTTGCCCGTTACTCCAGGTGTTTCTTTACTTCTTGCTTTTGCATTCCAGTCCCCTGTAATGAAAAGGATGTCTTCTGGGGGTGTTATTTCTAGAAGGTGTTGTAGGTCTTCATAGAACCATTCAGTTTCAGCTTCTTCAGCATTCTTGATAGGGGCATAGATTTGGATTACTGTGATATTGAATGGTTTGCATTGGAAACTAACAGAGATCATCCTGCTGTTTTTGAGATTGCATCCAAGTACTGCATTTCAGACTCTTTTTGACTATGATGGCTACTCCATTCTTTCTAAGGGATTCTTGCCCACTGTAGCAGATATTATGGTCAACTGAGTTAAATTCACCCATTCCAGTCCATTTTAGTTTGCTGATTCTGGAAACATCGTCCTTCACTCTTGCCATCTCCTGTTTGACCACTTCCAATTTGCCTTGATTCATGGACCTGACATCCCAGGTTCCTGTGCAATATTGCTCTTTACAGCATCAGACCTTGCTTCCATCACCAGTCACATCCACAACTGGGTGTTGTTTTTGCTTTGGCTTTGTCTCTTCATTCTTTCTGGAGTTATTTCTCGACTGATCTCCAGTAGCATATTTGTCACCTACTGACCTGGGGTGTCCATCTTTCAGTGTCCTATCTTTTTGCCTTTTCATATTGTTCATGGGGTTCTCAAGGCAAGAATACTTAAGTAGTTTGCCATTCCTTTCTCCAGATGACCAAAATTTGTCATAACTCTCCATGATGACCCGCCCATCTTTGGTGGGCCTACACGACATTGCTCATAGTTTCACTGAGTTAGACAAGGCTGACAGCTTTTTACCAGATGACTTACCAGAAAGCTTTGCTGAGATGGGGTTATAGTTGCTTCCAGGAGGTATACAGGCTGCCTGCCATGGGGCTGCTAGTCTGAGTTCTTACAATGGAAATGAAGAATCTATACTGGAATTTCCAGTGGAGAGCATGTATTAAAACAATACCTTTGACCAAAGAACTGTTCTCCTTTGGAAAAGGTCCTTTTCTTCAAACAGTTATTCAAATTTGAAAGAAAACAAAGAGACAAACTGGAGTGAGAGGAAATGCTTTTCTGGTCAGAACGATACATCACATGAAGTTTGGTGACCTAGAAATGAGAGACTGGCAAATGTTGTAATCACATTTTCAGTTTCATTAAGGACAATATTTTTTAAAATTCTAGACAGGGCTAAGCATTTAGAGTGTGCTGGGTTTTTGAGAGTTTTGAAGTGTGTATGTAAGAAAAACTTTATCTCCAATAATATATTTCTCTAGGTATCTCTATTAAAAATTATTTAGGAATAAAAGAGTTTGAAGTTTTGTTTGGATAGCTGGTTGTTGTTACTGTTGATACAGTCTCTAGGCTGAAAAGAATCTCAGAGATGATCCTGCTCACCTCATTACTACTTGAAAAGTTCCCAGTGTTAGGAATGTCTAAAAAGTTTAACTTACATGAAGAAAATCTGATTTCTAGTGGCCTGTAAGATCATCCATCTCACTGTGTTGAGATGGATGCTGGTGTGGAACCTGGACTCAAAGGGTACTGTGATCAACTACTCTAGGTTTATGAGGGGGTACCTATGTAATGTGCCAAAATTTGCCCATGTCTAAAGTAAGCTGTTCTGGGAAAATAGCCTCTGCTGGTGCAGTAACATATATAAAAATGAGCACAGGAATAGTATCAGACAGTTCAGTTCAGTCGCTCAGTCATATCCGACTCTTTGCAACCCCATGAATCACAGCATGCCAGGCCTCCCTGTCCATCACCAACTCCCAAAGTTCACTCAAACTCATGTCCATCGAGTCAGTGATGCCATCCAGCCATAGATCTGGCTTCAAATCTTGTTGCACAAATTCTAACATCATGTGCTCTAAGCATCACTACTTGTCTCTATCCAAGGAGGGTAATAATGTTTATCTTCCATGGGAATTAAATAAAATATTGAATAGAAGTGCATAGCATATGGCTGAAACTTGGTAAATATTAGCTCTTTTTAAATTTTCCTTTCCTATCACTAGGGAAGGGATTTGTTGCAAGGGCTCAATGGTCATTTTTAGCATGATAATCCCTTTATGGACCTTTCTTAGAATTTAAGATATACTTCTGCAGTTACCTTCCTTCATGGATTAACATTCCATCCTTCTCTTACTCTCCCCACTCAGTTTACATAATGTCTGTTGATTATCATTCACCACACCTCTCATTAGTGTTGAAATCAGGAGATTTCGGGCTTTCCTGGTGGCTCAGAAAGTAAAGAATCCGCCTGCAATGCAGGAGATCTAGGTTGGATCTTTGGGTTGGGAGGATCCCCTGGAGAAGGGCAATACAACCCACTCTAGTATCCTTGCCTGGAGAATCCCATGGACAGAGGAGCCTGGCGGGCTACAGTCCGTGGCATCGCAGAGTCCGACATAACCGAGTGACTAAGCACACATACACGGGAGGCATTCAGGGATGGCCCTTCACTTTGTATCATTCTTGTCCCATTCTTACACCTCTAACAGCTTGCCTACTAAGAAACACTCAATTTTTTTTTTTTTAATCAAAAGGAGCAGCCTGATAAGTATAAAATAGCCAAAATAATTTCTTTCTCTCAGAGATATCTGTACTGTGAAATGAGTTTTCTGTGAGGAAATTTGTTAAAACAAAGTTTGGGATCTTTCTGACCCAGGGATCGAACCATGGTCTCCCACATTTTAGGCAGATTCTTCACTGTCTGATCCACTGGGGAAATCCAAAACAAAGATTACATGTAATTATTTTAGGTGTTAGGAAAGAAACCATGTGAACTATTAATCTGGGGGTAGACCTTGCTGATCTTACACAGTCATTTAACAGTTTTTAAAATTAAGTCCATCTTTTAGCATGTTTTATTTCTGTGTACAGGTAAGGACCACGCACTCTATAATTCTAGAAAGGAAACTGTGCCCTTTGTAACTATTAAGAAATAGAGAAAATTGGCAAGACATGGATTCTGTTTTGTATCTACCCAGTGGGTATCACAAAACTTAAATGGTAAGAATTATGGAAGTACTAAGACCTGGAAGATCACTTTTAGCAGCAAAAATGATAGGAAAAGGCTTCAAGGTAAAGTGTGCATTTGGAATTTGCCTTGATAAATGGAGAAATCTAAGTAGATATGGGTTAAGTTAGAAGGGAAATAATTTTATAGATAAAGTAGTAATTTATGAAAATGTGCCAGATATGTTCAGGAAATAATAGTGTGGCTGGATTTAGGGTATATGTGTTGGACAGGGAGGCCTGGCAGGCTGCGATTCATGGGGTCGCAAAGAGTCGGACACGACTGAGCGACTGATCTGATCTGATCTGATGATGTATAGGATAGACACGGGTCAGATTACAGAGATATTTAAAAGTTAGGTGTCAATGTTGATGGATTAAAAAAATAGAGAATCATTAATTAATTTTTAAGAAAGAAGACAATTTAGAGAACAGTGTTTCATGAAGAAAAAAAATTAAAAAAAACAGCTTGGCATTGGCATTGTATATAAATGCCGTGGAGCTGGGAAAAATAGATTAGAAATATGCCTTAAGGGGCTAGTATTAGGGTAAGAAAAGAGCATGTAGGCCCTGAGTTACAACAGTGAGGGTTGAAATATAAATGTAAGTTACATTGGGATTTGTACATAAGATTTGTAAATTATATTTATTTGCATAAATAATTTATATCTATACTTGCATGTTAAATTAAGTCTTGGAATGGATGTGCATGGACAGTTTACTTGGATGTAAAATGACCACATTAGAAATGCATTGAGTGCTAAGTTTATTCAGCCATATCCAACTCTTTGTGAGCCTATGGACTGTAGCCTACCAGGCTTCTCTGTCCATGGGATTCACCAGGCAACAATACTGGAGTGGGTTGCTATGCCCTCCTCCTGGGGGTCTTCCTAACCCAAGGATCAAACACTTGTCTCTTTAATCTCCTTCATAGGCAGGTGAGTTCTTTACCACTAGCCCCACCTGGGAAGACCAAAAACACGTTACTGTTAACAAATAAAACAACAAAACTTGTTGACATTTAATATTTTCAACGTGGTTGAATTGTGAATAAAAAAAATTGCTTCCCATATCTGAAATAGTACATTAAATTTATGTTTCAGAGAAGGAGTGAAAAAAGCCATCAGTTATCTATGTAAAATATGCATGTCAAGAGAGTGTACATTGGGTGCCATTTCATCACATCTTCTCTACATGTTTTTCGGTCAAGTGAAATGATTTATCAGCTTGCACTAAATTGCCAATTCTCAGATAATGTATACCTCCAACTCAGATCATTTGAAAGGATTTATCTTCTGTGGAACACTACACACGAAGTGGCATTGTTTTTCTTCTGTGACTTTGCTTGCAGAGGAGACATTAAATACACAAAACTATTGATTTTCTTGTTTCACAAATGCTTTCAAAGCTCTTAACTTGACCTTCCCCAACCAAGGGTAACCATTTTACATTTGTCAGTGGTCACATGCAGTTTCAGAATATTTCACTCCAGCTGACTATGTTTTCTCTTGCCTTCTTTGGATGATGAGGACTCGAGATTGAACTGAAAGCAGAAAGGAGAATGTGATAAACAGTATAAGATATCTAGAACTAGTATTTAAAGATTTTAACTATGTTGAATCTTCAAATCTGTGAACACGGTATATGCTTTTATTTTGATCTTCTTTGACTTATTTTATCAGAGTTTTGTAGATTTTAGATTAAAATTGTACATATTATCCCAGATTTATAACAAAATATTTTATTGTAAAGCTATTAATTTTTGAACTGGTATTATTTATTAAATATAAATATACAATCATGCATTGATATTATGTAGAGATGTGATTGATTTTGTATGTTGACTTTGTAACTTTTGACCTTGATAATCTCACTTAATAAAGAAATTTCTTTTGGGTAGATTTATTGGGATTTTTCTAGGTAGGCAAAACTGTCATTTGTAAATAGGGACACAATTCTTCCTTTCCAATTTGTACTGGTTTTAGAAAAGGCAGAGGAACCAGAGATCAGATGACCAACATCCACTGGATCATCAAAAAAGCAAGAGAGTTCCAGAAAAACATCTCTTTCTGCTTTATTGACTATGCCAAAGCCTTTGACTGTGTGGATCACAGGAAACTGTGGAAAATTCTGAAAGAGATGGGAATACCAGACCACCTGACCTGCCTCTTGAGAAACCTGTATGCAGGTCAGGAAGCAACAGTTAGAACTGGACATGGAACAACAGACTGGTTGCAAATAGGAAAAGGAGTCCATCAAGGCTGTATATTGTCACCCTGCTTGTTTAACTTATATGCAGAGTACATCATGAGAAATGCCGGGCTGGAAGAAGCAAAAGCTGGAATCAAGATTGCCAGGAGAAATATCAATAACCTCAGATATGCAGATGACACCACCCTTATGGCAGAAAGTGAAAAGAGCTAAAGAGCCCCTTGATGAAAGTGAAAGAGAGTGAAAAAGTTGGCTTAAAGCTCAGCATTCAGAAAACTAAGATCATGGCATCCCGTCCCATCAGTTCATGGCAAATAGATGGGGAAACAGTGGAAACAGTGGCTGACTTTATTTTTCTGGGCTCCAAAATCACTGCAGATGGTGATTGCAGCCATGAAATTAAAAGACGCTTACTCCTTGGAAGGAAAGTTATGACCAACCTAGACAGCATATTGAAAAGCAGAGACATTACTTTGTAAACAAAGGTCCATCTAGTCAAAGCTATGGTTTTCCAATGGTCATGTATGGATGTGAGAGTTGGACTATAAAGAAGGCTGAGCACCAAAGAATTGATGCTTTTGAACTGTGGTGTTGGAGAAGACTTTTGAGAGTCCCTTGAACTGCAAGGAGATCCAACCAGTCCATCCTAAACGAGATCAGTCCTGGGTGTTCATTGGAAGAACTGATGTTGAACCTGAAACTCCAATACTTTGGCCACCTGATGGGAAGAACTGAGTCATTTGAAAAGACTCTGATGCTGGGAAAGATTGAGGACAGGAGAAGGGGACGACAGAGAATGAGATGGTTGGATAGCATCACTGACTCAACGGACATGGGCTTGGGTGGACTCCGGCAGTTGGTGATGGACAGGAAGGCCTGGTGTGCTGCAGTTCATGAGTTTGCAAAGAGTTGGACATGACTGAGTGACTGGACTGAACTGAACTGAACTTTCTGTTAATTTACTTTAAAGAATACAATATTGATACAATATTAGGCATAGCTTTATTTTTCTTAACTTATTAAGCCATTAATAGAATTTCTAATATAGAGTTGGTTAGGAATAGTGAGAGGAGATGTTCTTGCCTTGTTGCTGATAATAATAATTTTAAAAAAATCAGTAAGAATCAAGTATATTAGCAGTAGGTTTAATTGTTGCATAGATGTCCTTTATCATTTTCTTAGGAATTTTATTTATAGTTTGATGAAAAATTTTATCACAAACAGATACTGAATTTTGTTAAGTGCTTTTTATAAATCAGTTGAGAGTCATGTGGTTTTTCTCTTTTAGATCATTAATAAGATGAATTACATTGAATTTTTTTTCAGATGTTGAACAAATCTTGCATTTTTGGTAAAACCTTTTTAGTTGATATGTATTACTATTCTTATATGTTGCTAAATTTGATTCACTTAAAAGTTTGATTAAGGACTTGGCATATATTTTTATTAAATACATTATCCTGTAGTTTTCCTATACTGTTTTGTCTGTTTTTAAATCATTAATTATAGCCTCTTTGTATGAGTAGGGAATGGTTCCTTGTTTCAGATTTCTGGAAGACTTTACATAGAATAGATGTAATTTCTTCTTTAGTGAATGGTAGACTTCACCAGTGAAACAATCGGGGCCTGAATATTTCTATTTCAGAAAGATTTTAACTCTGAATTCAGTATATTTAGTAATTTAAGTTTTATTCAGTTATCTAATTTATCTTGTTTGAGTTAGGGCAATTTGTGATTTTTTCAAGGCATTGGATCCAAATTGGCAACTATGTATAGAGAGTTATTGTAGTATTCCCTCATTATGGTTTTAATAATTACAAGATTTGTAGCAATAGCCACACTTTCAAACCTTATAAAATTAGTTTTGATATTTTCCCTGGGTCTGTCTTGTTTGAGATTTACCAATTTTATTGATCCCTTCAAGGATCTCTATTTTTCAATTTTCAATTTCAGTAGTTTCTACTATTTATTGTTTATTTTCTTCTGCTTGCTTTGGGTTTATTTTGTTTTTGTTTTCTTGTTTTCCTTATTTCTTAATGTGGAATCTTAGACTTTCTTTCAAAACAGTTTTTTGTTCCCCTAGCTTCATTGGTATGTAGTCAGCAAAAAGAACTTTTATATATTTAAGTTGTATAATCTAATACTTCAATATATGTATACATTGTAAAATAATCATCATAATTAACCTAGTTAATATACTCATAACCTCAAATAGTTGCATTTTGTGTGTGTTGAACACTTAAAACTTACTCTTTTGTCAAATTTCAGTTTTACAATTCGTTATTAACCATAGTCAGCATGCTGGACACTAGTATCCTAGAGCTCCTTCATCTTGTGTAACTGAAACTTTGCCTGCCTTGGCTTAATCTCCCCATTTCCCTCAACTCTTTACTTTATTGACATAAATTTCTCCCGTGCATTGCTTTAGCAGCATCCCACAACATTTTATATGTTGTGCTTTCCCATTCAGATAAAATATTTTCTAATTTTATTCCTTAATTTTTCTCATTGACCTAAGGTTTTTTGAGATGTATATTGCTTAATTTTCAAATATTTTCACTTTTCCTTTATTTTTTGGTGATTTTTTTATGAATTTCATTATAGTCAGAAAAGATATTTTTTGTGGGTTCAAGTTTTTCAGACTTGCACAGTTTATTTTATGGCCCAGAATATGGTCTATGTTAGTGAGTGTTTCATGTGCACTTGGAAACAACGTATGTTCCATGTCAGATATGGCTGACCTGTTTTCCTCAGGTTTTTCATTCTACAGTTGAAATATCCCTTTGGTTTCTGGAATCCCCTCTTGGATTGTGAGAATTAAAGTTATTCTTTTATGATAGTGGAGTAGAACATCAGAGGAAATATAGGTCCCTGAAAACTTTTTCAAACAAAGTCACTCACCAGGCCTGGATTGACAAACTAATATATATTTATATATAATAGAGGCTTTTATTTAACTTAAAGTATAAAGGCACCCCACTGCAGTACTCTTGCCTGGAAAATCCCATGGACGGAGGGCCTGGTGGGCTGTAGTCTATGGGGTCGCTAAGAGTCCGACACAACTGAGCGATTTCACTTTCACTTTCACTATAAAGACTTTAGGCTTTTTGTTACTTTCCTGAACCTAATTCCAATTATTTCCTTATACTATGTTGTTTTTCTATGTCTTTTAATGTATTTGGTTTATGGCGATAGGCGTCAGTACCATTAATAACTTTGTAAATTTATGACAGCAATTTTTACAGGGTATCTGTAATTACTTCTGTTTCCTTCACTTATTTATGATTGGTGGTATTACATTTTGTTCATTACAATTAGCTCTTCATCACAAATCATTTAAAATATATTACTTGTTCTCTCATTTAGCTCTGCCAGTTCCCTTTTAATCTCTTCCATTCTATATCTTGGCCTTTGACTTTGTCATCATTGACTATTATAATTTCTGGTTTATTTAACATTGTTTCCAAGATTCCTCACTCATAAGGAAGACTAGGAAAATTTGCCCAGTGGAAATGCCTTGACTTTGAAGCCAGTTAGATGACTTTCCCTGACAGGTTGCTACAAATGAACTATGATATATCAAGGACACAGCTTAGAAGGGATTGTATCCCCCATGTTGTGAAGACCTAGAAGAATAGTTTTGGATGAGTTACTTTATTACTTTGCAGTGAAACACATGCAACTTGTGACCTATTAATATTTATTCTCTTCCTGGGGCAATTACATTCAACTGAGGCCTTCCCCAGCATCAACTCACTTTTTAAGTTTTACAACTGTTTTCTTCATTTGTAATCAAATCCTATTAAAGTCTATGGGCTAGGGATCAGAATTATACCAGTATCTGGTGAGGGGAAAAAATAAACTCATATATCCTTCAAACTTTCCAAAGGTTAAAGTAACTTACTCTGAGCACCGATAACATTAGACTATTTTCCAACTCACCTCCTACATGAATCTATTGGAATATAGATATAAGACTGTGACTCTGAAAAATATTAGAAAATAAAACCTATCATCACAAACAATGCCACATTTGTAAAGATCCCAGTTAAAAGATAATTTTATACTTTTATTTTACTTGAACATAAATGGATAAAAAAGAGAATTTGTGTATTTAGGTATTATTGACTACAGGTTTACCATTTCCCCTCAAAGAATCTGCTTTAGTCTCCTATGGCTGCTGTAAAGAATTTACCACAAACTGGAGGGGTTAAAAGCAACAGAACTTTAACTCAAAGTTTTTGAGTACAGGATCAATGTATTAGAAGGATCAGTTCTTTCTAACGCACTATCCATTCAATGTCTGTATCCTATGTTGGTGGCCAGTAATCTTTGGTGTTTTTGTGTTGTAGCAATGCCAACAAAGGTCCATCTAGTCAAGGCTATGGTTTATCCTGTGGTCATGTGTGGATGTGAGAGTTGGACCGTGAAGAAGGCTGAGCGCCAAAGAATTGATGCTTTTGAACTGTGGTGTTGGAGAAGACTCTTGAGAGTCCCTTGGACTGCAAGGAGATCCAACCAGTCCATTCTGAAGGAGATCAGCCCTGGGATTTCTTTGGAAGGAATGATGCTAAGGCTGAAACTCCAGCACTTTGGCCACCTCATGCGAAGAGTTGACTCATTGGAAAAGACTCTGATGCTGGGAGGGATTGGGGGCAGGAGGAGAAGGGGACGACAGAGGATGAGATGGCTGGATGGCATCACTGACTCGATGGACATGAGTCTGGGTGAACTCTGGGAGTTGGTGATGGATAGGGAGGCCTGGCATGCTGCGATTCATGGGGTCGCAAAGAGTCGGACATGACTGAGTGACTGATCTGATCTGATCTGATGTAATGTAACTTCTGCCTCCGTCTGCACGTGACCTTGTCCTCAATATATCCCTGTTTCTCAAGTTTCCTTCTGCCTTTCTTTTATAAGAACACCTCAATCATCCCAGGATTCTTAACTTAATAATATCTACAAAGATATTTTTCCAAACAAAATTATATTTATAGATTTTGGAGGTTAGGACATGGGCATAACTTTTTGGGGAATCACTATTCAACCCATTTAATGTGCATCAAACCAGTCAATACTAAAAGAAATTAACCCTGAATATTTTTTGGAAGGACTGATGCTGGAGCTCCAATACTTTGGCCACCTGATCTAAAGAACTGAGTTATCGAAAAAAGACCCTGATGCTAGGAAAGATTGAGGGCAGAAGGAGAAGAGGACAAAAGAGAATGAGATGGTTGGATAGCATCACCAACTCAATGGACATGAGTTTGAGCAAACTCTGGAGACAGTGAAGGATAGTGAAGACTGGCATGCTGCTGTCCATGGGGTTGCAAAGAGGTGGACACAACTTAGTGACTGAAAAACAACAACAAAATGTGGATTACATATTTGGTTTTTTATATTTAGGTGTTTCATTTTCATATTCAGAAGCTATAAGAGAAGTCACAGGACAGGAACGGTGTATCTTCCATAGAACCAAGGGGGGATGGTACAAGTTGGAATATTCAGAGTAGGAAAGAGATGCTCTGTAAATACAGACTTCACACTGTGTTATGAACTCCTATGTGTATCTCCTCAGAATATTGCCATTCTTATTGTACAGAGTGAATATGGCTATTTTATTTCACGCAAAGAAATTACGTTATACAAAATCATTATTTTCACTATAGGATTTCAATGTAACATAATACTTTCAAAAATAGCTGTTGATTAAAAACAGGTAAGAGTACACTTGGGTAAAATAAGCGTGTAAGGTCTGAATGATCTATCATCTGAGGTGTTAATGGATTTTGTTGGAAAACTTACTGAACCACTGCTGATGGTTATTTGTGAAAATTTACTGAGAACTGGGAAATGACAGAATTGAATGTCGACATTGTATCAGTTTTCTAGGATAGAAATAACCGCTATCATGGTAATTATGGCTCAGTGAATGTAACTTATATCCTTCAATAATGGGACAACTATTAAAAGAAGAACCTGTAAAAAACCTCTCAAAGGTAACAAAATCATGAACAATAAATAGAATTGGTTTATAAAGAAAAAATTGACAGATGGGATGTAATAGCTTTTTGATAGGATTACCAAATTAATAGACTATGGAAAGGAAGTGATGGTAATATGTTTTTATTTTATTATATGTGATAGTCTCTAGTGAATTTTACATCAGTTCAAATTTTCCAGAAAATGAGTAGTGCCTTGTGGGTTGAAAGCTACTTAAGGTCTCAAACAGTAGAAAATCAACAGCAAAGTATCTAGTTTGGGAGCAAGTAGGATATTTTGATTCATTTGAGTCTAAAATGAAGCTGAATTTATTAAGTCATTTGAGATCTCAAAGAGATAATTTTGTTGGTAGAAACTTTTATCAGTTTAGGAGAGTGAAAAATGTAACACATTAATGCATGCCAATAAGACTAGAACTCAATGGCCATTTTTCTTTCTTTTAAATGTAAAGTAGGAAAGTGATAGAATTTGAAAATAAAGTGATCTAGCAACTAAAAGTGAGACAAATTATTGGAACTTGGGCTTCAATTCAGCTCTGAATGCTGTAGTCTAAGAGGCTTTCTGTTTCCTTCATTTTTGAAAATAGATATTTTTAAAGGATATTTTCTTGTTTTAGGGTGTTCGATTCTTAAGAGAGTTTCCCTAGGGATGGTTTGATACAATAAAGGGGAAAGAGGTGTTTAAGTTTGAAAGGATATGATATATACTGGTATGATATTAAGGATTCAGGTAAGAGAGAAGGTGTAATAGCGTCATTGTTGTTCTTCAGTTACTAAGTTGTCTCCGACTCTTGGCAGCCCCATGGACTGCAGCACACCAGGATCCTCTGTCCTTTGCTATCTCCCAGAGTTTGCTCAAATAGACCTGAAAAACTGAGATTGAGAAAATTTTGTTAAAAGCATTGCATAAATGATAGAATAGCATTGTGTAATATTTACTATGTATTTTAAAAGATATAAAATGATATGATAAATTAATTAAAAATCAAAATGCAAAGTTTTCTATATAGCACGTGCTTAGCTATATAAACAGTATGCATAAAAGTACAGGAGGCAACTTAAAATTATAATCATTATTATTATTGTGTGTTAGGATTACTAATGATCTTTATTTTTTGTGAGTGCTGACTTTTTCAAATTTTCCGCCATAAAAATGCAATACAGCATTAATCAACCTTCTGAGAAGACATACTTTTATATGTACAAAAGAAGTTTCCTTGTAATAGGACACAATATTTGAGTTAAGAGCAAGGAATTTTTAAGTATTTGTGATAAGAGCTATATGTAGATTATTTCCGTTAATCTGTAAAATGATCTTTTGTGGTAGATGTCAATTGTAATTGTCCCTTTGCAAATATGGCTTTGGGTTTTGGATAGCACATTGATTGAAAGATGCCAAATGAATAAATCAAAGACAGTTTAGAAAAGAGGAGAATGATTAAAGAGCTCTGGGTCCTGATTTATGACGTGAGACAGAGTTTATAGAGAGTTCTGCCAGGCATAAATGTGGTTAGAGAGATAAAGTAAGAACATAAAATGTCACAATTTTTTAAAGAGTACAGAGCAGGTAAAGTTGGTGGAAGGTATTGAATTATCACAGGATATTGAAGCATAAAAAGTTCCACTGTGGAGTCAGATCTGATTCTAATGAGAGCCATAGTTTTAAAACAAATATTTGGTATTTTCCATTAAAAGTAATACTTGTGAGCAAAGCATTCACTTTGTAATAGCAAGAGAAGCTAGAGAAATCCTTAAGAACAGGTGTGAAAATACAAATCCAGTAATTTCCATTGGGGCACTGATTAAAAATGGGAGATGGCTGTTAATAATGGATCAAAGCAGTGGATGCTAATTAATTCATCAGAAGATAACCTATAGGTACCATTATAAATGATGTTTCAGATTGATTATACCTAGGCCTACTTGTCAGGCTTAAAGTCACAAAAAGAAAGTCAACCAAAAATTATGTCACTGATTGAAATGTAATAGGTAACATACTTAACAACCTATGAAATGTTCTTGCCAAAAAAATCAAATTTGAATCTGATCATGATTCTAGATTTAACATTTGGTTCCAAGCAATATAGGAAATGAAGGAACATGGGGATACAAATTTTTAAAAATCCATAAAATAGCAGAGAACAAAAATCCAGTTTCTGTGACATATTATTTGCAAGGAAATAAAAATCAGGAAGAGAAACAGTGATTAAAAGACAAAACGGAAAATACTTATTTCTGTTTAGAATGTGAAGCAACAGAAACTCTTCATTAATTACTGGTGGAATTCAAAATGTTACTTCAATTTGGAAGACAGCTTGTCATTTTCTTACAAAACTGAAGTCTTACTATATGATGCAGCTATTGTGCTAATGGGTGTTTACCCAACTCATTTGAAAATACCTGTGTACTTAAAACAGCATGCAATGTTAATAACAGCTTTATTTTATAATTGCAAAAAACTAAATTTAATTAAAATGTCTTTCAGTAATTGAATGTGTAAACAAATTGTGGTATATCCATACAGTGAAGTTTTAGTGATAAAAATTAATGAGCTATTAAGTCATGAAGATGTGACATGGATAAATATTAGGTACATATTTCTAAATGAAAACAGGCAGTCTAAAGTTACATAACATATGATTATAATTATCTGACATCCTGGTAAAGGTAAAACTGTATATACAGTTTAAAAAAATCAGTGGTTGTCAGGAATTTGGAAGGAGAAAGGAGGATTGAACAGGCAAAACACTGAGGACTTTTTAGGTTGGTTTATTTGTTTGAAGAAGGCAGTGGCACCCCACTCTAGTACTTTTGCCTGGAAAATCCCATGGATGGAGGAGCCTGGTGGGCTGCAGTTCATGGGGTCGCTAGAGTCGGACACGACTGAGCGACTTCACTTTCACTTTTCACTTTCATGCATTGGAGAAGGAAATGGCAACCCACTCCAGTGTTCTTGCCTGGAGAATCCCAGGGACGGGAGAGCCTGGCGGGCTGCCATCTCTGGGGTTGCACAGAGTCGGACACGACTGAAGTGACTTAGCAGCTGCATTTGTTTTGTATGATACCATATGTGGGTATATGAAAGTATGCATTTGTCAAATCTCATTGAACTTGGAGACATCAATGTTAACTTATATTTAACTTAATATACATAAAAATGGTTACATAGAAATATAAATAGATATGTGAATGTACATGAGTAATATACACAAGTATGCTTTCTTTGCTGTGTTAGCTGAGAATGCTTAGAAAATGATACCCCAGTAACAATGAGCACATCTAGTACCCACATTTTGGTTTCTAATATGATTCTCCAATAAATGGAGCCAAGATCCTTAGAAAATTGGTTGACTGCAGTATGAAATATACATGATAAGGCTAGAGATTTATTTTGCCTGAAAGTAAGTACTTAAAAATAAATCAACGGCATGTTACAGAAACACAGAAGGCTATTGAAGAGGCGACTCCAAGGGCTATACCTAGAAAACTTTGAGCAAGAAAAAGTTATATTGAATTATAAGCACAAAACAAAATACGTTGTTTTATAACCCAAAAGATAAAATAGATATTTATGAGTTCATACTGATAAAAACAACTAAAACCATATATAAATAGAAGAGAAATGAAAACTGCTCCATGCAAAAGGATTCCAAATAGTTATGTGAATATTCTGCCCTCAAGAAGGCAAAGAATAATTGCCCAGTCCTTAAGTATGGACAGCATATAAGTGCTTCCCTTTCAAAGAGTACAGTATGGAAAAAGCTAGATGGCAAGAAGAGAATAACCCCATATTGGAGAAAGTACTTCAGCAAGGTGATCAAGGTCAACATTAACATTGGCAGGCTTTGGAGATAGTTCATGCTTTGGGTATGATGGATGAAAATGGCGCCTTATCTCTGTGGTCTTCTCACCAAATTCATAATTCAATTTAATCTTGAGAAACTGTCTGACAAAGTCAAGGAGAGGGACATTCTACAAAATGCTTGACTAGTAATCTTCAAAACTGTCAAGGTCATCGATAACAAGGAAAAGGAAGACCTGTCACAGCCAAGAAGAGTCAAAGGAGACATGATGACTAATGTAATAAGGTATTTTACCTGGGGTCCTGGGACAGAAAAAGACATTAGGAAAAATCTAAGGAAATCTAAGTAAAGTATGGACTCTATTGTATGGTTAGTCACTCAGTCGTGTCCAACTCTTTGCAACCCCATGGACAGGCTCCTCTGTCTATGGGATTCTCCAGGCAAGAATACTGGAGTGGATTCCCATTCCCTTCTCCTGGGAATCTTCCCAAACCTAGTCATCGAACCTGGATCTCCTGCATTGCAGGCAGATTCTTTACTGTCTGAGCTACAGGGAAGCCCAATATATCAGTATTGCTTTATTAATTATAGTGAACGAAGGTCATGGCATCCGGTCCCATCACTTCATGGGAAATAGATGGGGAAACAGTGGAAAGAGTGTCAGACTTTATTTTTCTGGGCTCCAAAATCACTGCAGGTGGGTGACTGCAGCCATGAAATTAAAAGACGCTTACTCCTTGGAAGGAAAGTTATGACCAACCTAGATAGCATATTGAAAAGCAGAGACATTACTTGGCCAACAAAGGTTTGTCTAGTCAAGGCTATGGTTTTTCCTGTGGTCATGTATGGATGTGAGAGTTGGACTGTGAAGAAGGCTGAGCGCCAAAGAATTGATGCTTTTGAACTGTGGTGTTGGAGAAGACTCTTGAGAGTCCCTTGGACTGCAAGGAGATCCAACCAGTCCATTCTGAAGGAGATCAGCCCTGGGATTTCTTTGGAAGGAATGATGCTAAAGCTGAAACTCCAGTCCTTTGGCCACCTCATGCGAAGAGTTGACTCATTGGAAAAGACTCTGATGCTGGGAGGGACTGGGGGCAGAAGGAAAAGGGGACGACAGAGGATGAGATGGCTGGATGGCATCACTGACTCAAAGGACGTGAGTCTCAGTGAACTCCAGGAGTTGGTGATGGACAGGGAGGCCTGGCGTGCTGCGATTCATGGGGTCGCAAAGAGTCGGACACGACTGAGCGACTGATCTGATGATAGTAATGCATGCGTGCTAAGACACTTCAGTCATGTCCGACACTTTGCGACCCTGTGGACTGAAGCCTTCCAGGCTCCTCTGTCCAAGGGGATCTCCAGTCAAGAATACTGAAATGGGTTGCCATGCCCTGCTCCAGGGGATCTGTCCAACCCAGGGTTCAAACCATCGTCTCTTATGTTTGCTGCATTTGCAGATGTGTTCTTTTCCACTCGCGCCACCATAGAAATGCAGAATGTTAATAGAGGAAATGGGTGTGACATATGTGAATATTTGTACTATTTTCTCAAATATCCTATAAATCTAAAACTATTCAAAATAAAGTTTACTAAAAAATTTTAAAAGGAAGTCAAAGTATTTATATTGAAATGGTGGTATTTCTTTAGATTGTAATTTAAAGAAACTTACTATACAGAAGGGCTTCCCTTGTGACTCAGCTGGTAGAGAATCTGCCTGCAATGTGGGAGACCTGGGTTTGATCCCTGGGTTGGAAGATCCTCTGGAGAAGGGAACAGCTACCCACTCCAGTATTGTGGCCTGGAGAATTCTATGGACTTTATAGTTCATGGGGTTGCAAAGAGTTGGACATAACTGAGCGATTTCACTTTCACTATACAAAAAAAAAAGAAGAAATTTAAATAGTGACTAGATATTTGATATTTCAGAGTTATTTTGAATTTTATTAGTAAAAATCAAATTCCACTTTTAAGAATTTTATACAGAAGTCTTCACAGAAGAAATGATGATAACCCAATTTGGAAAGAGGATGAAAGATATAGGAAGTTTGCATAAAATAAGATTGACCATGTGTTTGTTAATTGTTGTTAAAAGTATGTGATGGATTTTGGGAGGTTATTACACGATCCTTTTTACTTCTATGTATATTTTACATGATTTAGAAGGAAAAAAATGTTTTTTAAAGCTTAGGAAACATATATATGATAGAAAATAAAGTAAGATTTCAGAGAACCTGAAAAGACACTGCCATGGATTTCAGGCAGTGTGGTGCAAATGTGGTCTGAGTTTCTTTCTTAACTGTCGTGTTGTGGAAGTTCATGTCCTAAATGGTTTTAGGTATCTAGAAAGAAATACAATACTCATGTTTAGGATGATTTCTGAGGTCAAAGGGAAGGTTAGTCTCTGGAAGTGTTTGATTTAACTAGTTTTGAAACATTTCATTAAAAACATTTTTACCTTAAACATTTATCGCAACTGATTCATAATCCATTGAAAAAGTTCATGAACATAAATGTAAAACAAACTTTTGTTTTATGAGCCTTAAATTAGTTTTTGAAAAACAGACATCAATTTTGTTGGGTTCTTTTAACTTTCTCTCTTATTCATCTATGCTTAAATATATTTATTTATGTGTGTGTTTGTGTGTATATGTATGTGTATCTGCTGCCTCCTTCTCCTCCTGCCCTCAATCTTGCCCAGCATCAGGGTCTTTTCCAATGAGCTGGCTCTTTGCATCAGGTGGCCAAAGTATTAGAGCTTCAGCATCAGTCCTTCCAGTGAGTGTTCAGGGTTGATTTCCTTTAGGACTGACTGAGTTGATCTCCTTGCTGTCCAAGGGACACTCAAGAGTCTTCTCCAGGACCACAGTTCAAAAGCATCAATTGTTCAGCCTTCTTTATAGTCTAGCTCTCACATCCATACATGACTCCTGGGAAAATTATAGTTTTGCCTATACGGACCTTTGTCAGCCAAGTGATGCCTCTGCCTTTTAATATACTATCTAGGTTTATCATAGCTTTTTATCCAAGGAACAGTGTCTTAATTTCACGGCTGCAGTCACTGTCTGTGTCTTTGTATATGGAAGCTCAGAGTAGATGTGATATAAATGTTTGTGGGTCTAGTAAACAATATAAAATTTCCCCTCAAGACACTATGTTGCATCTTAAACCCCAAATGGTTTCTTGGTTAACAAGAAAAAAGAAGCAAGATCATCAGCCTACAGCAGTTGTTTCTAAAAGCCAGTGAATCATAGATCAGTCAAGAGAGTTGCATCATCATCACTCTGAGAATGTAAAATACTCAAGCCACCACCCCGGAGGGTTTGATTTCAATTTATGGATGTGTCCCAGAATTCACAAGTATGGCCCAAGAAGATTAGCACTGAGGGAGGCATTTGTGTTCATATAAAATTGATATTTTCTGGCTTTAGGCAGAGGTTTTCCACCATAGCTGCACATTACATTCACCTGGAATGCTTTCAAATTAAGCCCATGCAGGGGTCCCACCTCTAGAGATGTGGGGGTAATTAGATTAGGCCCTAGTATTAGCATTTTCAGAGAAGATGTAGGTGGCTCTAATGTGCAGCCAGAATTGGGAACTGCTGAATGGACATCCTTTTAAAATTCCATTCATTAAAACCACTTGAAGTGTGCCATTCTGCCCTCTTATTTAAGTCATTTTCCATGTTTTTTCTTTCTCTTCTCTTATCCCATTCCACCTCCCACTCAAACCATCAGATTCTTTTTAGCTGGCGTAATTTTTCTCCCAGTTGGTTTTTAAGAATTTGTACTCGATGAAAATGCCTAATAGATTGAGTTTACCTCTGAAGGCTGCATGGTGGAGGTGGGACAGGCAGTGTGGGGAGGGAGTGGATAGTGAGAGTTTTACAGCAGCATCCCTATTTATCTTCATAATGAGCAAAGAAGATGAAAAAATATTTTTAAAATGCTTTATATTTTCAAGATAACTAACTCTGTAGTAGTAAAAACTAAATTTTTGGTTGTGTTTCAAATAGGTCAGCACAAAAAGTAGATTTGAGAATCAAAACAGGAAACAAATACCTGTGGGTCATGTTGCCTGTTTCCTGGCAACCAAACATGTCTTGCCCCCTCAATCTACGAATGCCATCTTTCCACTTGGTATCTTCCTGCTCTCTTTGCTAGGAATTTATCACTTTGCCAGAGTTGAGATTTGGCTTCAGAAGTGTTTCAGTGCTGGGTCAAAAGCTGCAACAAATATTTGCCTTTGAATCATTCTGCCATCAATTTGAGACACGAGTGTGATGCATAATTTCATCTTTCAAAATGAAAAAGAATAAAGTATATAGTAGTATATCTACTTTTAAGTGGGGGATTTCTGGACCTTTGCCTCCTTTCAGATATATACAATTGTCAGGCATGGATCCACTCATCCCTAGTATATCACAGAGGCGTATGTTTTCAGCCTCAAATAATTGCAGTTGAAAAAAAAAATAATGAGAGAGAATGTTCTATCTTGGCCTTGGATTAATTAGGTCCTTAAGGCTCCAGCAGCTGAGCCAACTGGTTTTAGAAGCAAAAGAATGCTATTCCCAGAATACAAAAGCATAAGGATGCATACAACCTCCACCTATGGGAGATGACAATGAAACTTGTGGTTGCTTTTTTCAAATTGGCCTCTGTCTGGGAGGGGGGTGGTTTTCCATTTGTATTCCCGTTGCAGGGGCTTTTGATATGAGGGTCACAAATATGACCAACGGAATACTGGTGAGGAAATTAGTTCCAGCAAGTTGACACCAATTAATTCATTGTTATTACAGTGATATTCCTGAACGAACAATACATATTAGTTTTTGAAGCACAAAATGTGTCCCAGAAAATATCTCCCTTATTTTGAGGTTTCTTTTATATCTCCTTTATTATATAGATTTCTAAGCTTTTAGGGATTTGGAATGAATTTTTGGATTTGAAAGTAGTCAAAGAGAATTGTGGTGGACAGACCCTAGTGTCACATCCAACCATCCCTACCCTCTTGTGTTCACATCCTTGTGTGACCCGTCCCCATGAAAGTAGGCAGAGTCTCTGTCTTTCTTCTCACTAGTAGCCTATGGAAAAGATGATGGAATGTTACTCCCGTTTTGCATTGTTATGTGAGATTTCATTTTAGCGTATTGAACCATGGATTTTGTGAAGTAAATGGCATTGTTGGAAAAGCCCATGCAGCAAAGAACTTCAGGGTGCCTTTAGGAATCATGAGTGGCCTCTAGGACTTGAGAGTGGCTTCTAGCTGACAATTAGCAAAAACCTTAGACCCATGAGTCTAAGGAAATGGATTTTCTGACAACCTAAATAAGCTTGAAGCTGATTATTCAATAATCAAGCCTTCAAATGAGAATGCAGCCCATCGAACCTGTTGATTGTAGCCTTTTGAGACCCCAAACAGAGGACTAAGCTAAACCATGTTCAGATTCCTAATTTTCATAAACTGTGAAAAAGAGATAATGTGTTTTCTTTGAAGCCACTGCATTTGTAGTAACTTATGCAACAGTTAAGCTGCCCTGGTGGCTCAGACGGTAAAGTGTCTGCCTATAATGTGGGAGACCTGGGTTCGATCCCTGGGTTGGGAAGATCCCCTGGAGAAGGAAATGACAATCCACTCCAGTACTCTTGCCTGGAAAATTCCATGGATAGAGGAGCTTAGTAGGCTACAGTCCATGGGGTCTCAAAGAGTCAGACACGACTGAGCAACTTCACTGGTTCACTGGTTCATACAATCAAAGACTAACAAAGTGACTCTCCTGGAGGATTTTAAACTAATAAATTATCCTAGTTGTCATTTACTTACCTGAACCATGCAGTTAAGAAATGACAATTTAATTCCACAGCAGCATCATTATTTTCTGAGTTGGCCATGATCATTATTAAAATTGAGGACTTCCCCTCATTTCTGCTGCTGCTGCTGCTAAGTCGCTTCAGTCGTGTCTGACTCTGTGCGACCCCAGAGACAGCAGCCCACCAGGCTCCCCCGTCCCTGGGATTCTCCAGGCAAGAACACTGGAGTGGGTTGCCATTTCCTTCTCCAGTGCATGAAAGGGAAAAGTGAAAGTGAAGTCGTTCAGTCGTGTCCAACTCTTAGCAACCCCATGGACTGCAGCCTACCAGGCTCCTCCTTCTATGGGATATTCCAGGCAAGAGTACTGGAGTGGGGTGCTATTGCCTTCTCCGTCCCCTCATTTCTACCAGACACCAAACTTTTGGTAGAAAACAGTTTTTCTTTCATGTTTTTAATGTGTTCTTACTATAATGCATTGGCATTATGTAATTTTTTTCACTATTTTTATAAATTTTCATCATAGGGAAAAGAAGAATCTTAATTTCTCATCAATGAAAGTATTAATTCCTGTTTGGCATTACCCAAGGATCACTTTTGGGAAGTAATGAAGGATTTATTTATTTTTTTAAACAGAAGTGGAGCTTCTAGGGCTTGATAAATTTATTTACCTTGTTAGTAGCTATTCAGTTGTTACAGCTCAAGGCAGGTGACTCAATCTTTAACGTAGGACAATGATACAATACATTTCCAATCAGTGTCTAGAAGGAAGGTCGTAGCCCACATGATGTAGAATTAGGTACACTGATAAAGAAAAAGGTCTGCATTATTGCATATAGATATAGATCACCCAAAATTTGGGAAGACATAACTGTTACTGTCTCTGTCCTACCATAATTTTTGTTTTTCCACTCTTAAAAATGTGATATAGTCATTTTAGTAATCTGTGATATAACTGCAGAGAAGTTAATAAAACATACTTAAAACTGTCAGATGATAATATGACTGAGAAAATGGAATTTCACAAGTAATTCTAGTTGGTCCAGCATTTTTGCTGATTTTTACAAAGTGCAAAGTATATCCTTTTGCAAGGCTATTTTTCTTTTACATAAAATAACTAATACTGAAATTCGATATACTTCCATGAGGTGACCATTGTTCCTCAGTCATAGCCTAAATCTGTGTTTCAAAAGTAATAACCTTTTTTTGAAATAAGAAATTTACAGTGCTACTCATTACTAGCATACAGATAGATATTGATATAGATCTCTATACAATCAATGGATGTGTGAGATAACAGGTATGTGTATATCTATTCAACTATGTATCTAGCTATTTATGTATCTATCCATCTAGCTAAACTCCTAATTTTATACTATTGCTCTATACATCTCTCCTTAGGCTGATGCTATATAAATTACTATAGCTTTATGTAACTTAAAATTAGGAAGAGAGTTCTCCAACTTTGTTCTTTATAATAAAAACTTTTGTCTATTCTGGGCCCTGTACACTTCTGAAATGACTTTTAGGCTCAATTGCATATTAAAAAGCAGAGACATTACTTTGTCAACAAAGGTCCGTCTAGTCAAGGCTATGGTTTTTCCAGTGGTCATGTATGGATGTGAGAGTTGGACTGTGAAGAAAGCTGAGCACTGAAGAATAGACAGTTTTACCTGGAGTGGATTCATTTTGATATTTGGCAAAACTAATACAATTATGTAAAGTTTAAAAATAAAATAAAATTAATTTAAAAAGAAAAAAAAAAAAAGAATAGACGGTTTTGAACTGTGGTGTTGGAGAAGACTCTTGAGAGTCCCTTGGACTGCAAGGAGGTCCAACCAGTCTATCCTAAAGGAGATCAGTCCTGGGAGTTCAGTGAAGGGACTGATGCTAAAGCTGAAATTCCAATACTTTGGTCACCTCATGCGAAGAGTTGACTCATTGGAAAAGACTCTGATGCTGGGAAGGATTGGGGCAGGAGGAGAAGGGGACGACAGAGGATGAGATGGCTGGATGGCATCACCAACTCAATGGACATGAGTTTGAGTAAATTCTGGGAGTTGGTGATGGACAGGGAGGCCTAGCGTGCTGTGAGTCATGGGGTCGCAAAGAGTTGGACACAACTGAGTGACTGAACTGAACTGAGTCAGTTTCTAGGAAAACAGCAGATGAGATTTTTGATAAACAGTTTGGGGAGTATTGTCCTTTTTGTGGGTTTCCCAGGTGGTTCTAGTGGTTAAGATGCCTCCTGCCAATGCAGGAGACATAAAAGTCGTGGTTTCAATCCCTGGGTTGGGAAGATCCCCTGGAGGAGGGCATGGCAATCCACTCCAGTGGGCTTGAGAATCCCATTGATAGAGGAGCCTGGCGGGCTGCAGTCCATAGGGCCACACAGTCGGATATGACTGAAGTGACTTAGTATGCTGGGGCTCACATCATTTTTGTAAGATCAAGTTTTCCAGTTCATGGATACAGGATATTTCTGTTTATCTAGGCTTTTGTTCCTTTCTTTCAACAATGTTTTGTACTTTTCAGTGTATAAGTCTTACACTTCTCTTCTCTTGCACAACTAAATTGATAAAGTTATTCCTAAGTGTTTTATTACTGCTGATACTATTTTAATTGCAAGTGCTTTCTTAATTTTATTTTCAGATTGTTCACTGCTAGTGTGTAGAAATGCAGTTGAATTTTGTGTGTAGATCTTTTATCTGTCAACTTGCTAAACTCATTTATCAGCTCTAATAGTTTATTTATTATTAAATAATAATAAATATATTTATTTATAAATTTATTTTTATAAATTTATTTATATATATTTATTTATAAATATTTATTTATAAATTTGTTTTTATATATTTATTTATAAATTTATTTATATTTAAACTCCAGTACTTTGGCCACCTCATGCGAAGAGTTGACTCCTTGGAAAAGACTCTGATGCTGGGACGGATTGGGGGCAGGAGGAGAAGGGGACGACAGAGGATGAGATGGCTGGATGGCATCACTGACTTGATGGACGTGAGTCTGGGTGAACTCTGGGAGTTGGTGATGGACAGGGAGGCCTGGCGTGCTGAGATTCATGGGGTCGCAAGGAGTTGGACACGACTGAGTAACTGAACTGAACTGAATAGTTTATTTTGTGGATTGTTTGATATTTTTTGTGTACAAGTTCAGATCATTTTTAAACAGAGATAATTTTCCATTTTTATTTCCAAAATGCATACCTTTCTTTCCTTTTTTCCTTCCCATAATTTCCTGTTCTGCAGTGCAGTTCTGAACAGAAGTGATCAGAATGGATGCATATGGCATGTTTCTGATCACAGAGGGAGGCATTTCAGTCTATCACCATTTAGGATAGAGTTGTTCGGTTTCTCAGTCATGTCCAACTCTTTGTGACTCCATGAGCTTCAGCAGACCAGGCTTCCCTGTCCTTCACTATCTCCTGGAGTTTGCCCAAACTCATGTCCATTGAGCTAGTGATGCCATCCAACCATCTTAATTCTGTCTCCCTCACCTGCTTCTCCTCTTGCCCTCAGTCTTTCCCAGCATCAGGATCTTTTCCAATGAGTCAGCTCTTTGCATCAGGTGGCCAAAGTATTGGAGCTTCAGCATCAGTCCTTCCAATGACTATTCCAAGGTTGATTTCCTTAAGAATTGACTGGTTTTATCTCCTTGCTGTCCAAGGGACTCTCAGGAGTTTTCTCCAGCACTACAATTTGAAAGTATCAGTTCTTCAGTGCTCAGCCTTCTTTATGGTCGAGCTCTCACATCCATACATGATTACTGGAAAAACCATAGCTTTGACTCTATGGACCTTAATTGGCAAAGTAATGTCTCTACCTTTTAATACGCTGTCTAGGTTTGTCACAGCCTTCTTCCAAGGAGCAAGCGTCTTTTAATTTCATAAAAAGTTACTGTATGCTTTTATAGCTAACTTTATCATTTTGAGGAAGCTCTATTCTTAGATTGTTGATTTTTCTCATGAAAGTGTGTTGGACTTTGTCAAATGATTTTTCTGTATCTATTGAGATTACATTTTGTGTTTATTAAATATATAGGCTTTTTCCTATTCTATATATATTATATTGATATTCATATGTTGAATCAACTTGGGATTCCTGCATAAATCTCGCATGGTTGTAGGGCATAATGTTTTTCATATGCTTCTGGAATTATCATCTTCTGTTTTGTTGAGGATTGTGTGGCAGTATTTATGAGCAATATTGACCTTTAGTTCTCTGGTTTTGCTTGCCTTTTAATGCTTTGTTTAGTATTGTTATAAAGATAGTACCGGCATTATAGAATGATCTGGGAAGTATTTTCTCCTTGTCTAATTTTTAACAGAGTTTGCAAAGAATTGTGTAAATTCATTTTAAAATGCGTGATAGAATTCACCAGTTTAGCTCTCTGGTACTGTACTTTTCCTTTGAGAATAAATAAATATATATATTTATATATATTTAAATTACAAACTCAATCCTTTTTTATGTCTAGCTAGAATTTTGATTTCTAAAAATCAGATTTAGTTTTGTATATTTCTAGAAAGTTATTCATTTTATCTTGTTATTTATTGACATGTTTATAGCAATTGTTTATAGTAATTCCATAAAATCTTTTTGTTTCTCTAAAATGAGTACTATCTCCTTTTTATTCCCAGTTTTAATAATTTGAGTCTTTTTGTCATGTATAGTCTATCCAAAGAATTTTTCAATTATGTTGATAACAATAAAAATTATTTGTTTTGCTTTTTCCTCTGCTGCTGCTGCTGCTAAGTCGCTTCAGTCATGTCCAACTCTGTGTGACCCCATAGATGGCAGCCTACCAGACTCCCCCGTCCCTGGGATTCTCCAGGGAAGAACACTGGAGTGGGTTGCCATTTCCTTCTCCAGTTCATGAAAGTGAAGCTGCTCAGTCCTGTCCAACTCTTAGCAACCCCATCTTTCTATTATTTATTTCCCCTCATTAATTCCTACTTCTGTTTGCTTTGGAGCTAATCTGTTCCTCTTTAGCTAGTTCCCTTTCCTTGAAAACTGCTTTTGCTGCATGTATAAGTTTTAGTGTTTTGTGTTTTATTTTCTTTCATCTCAAATATTTGCTAATTTCATGGTGACAGTTTTTAACTATTATTTATGAGTGTATTGTTTAATTTCCATATTTTTTGTATATACTCCAAATTTCTTTTTGTTATTCATTTTATTTCATTCCATTGTCAGAGAACATACTTTGTATGATCTCATATCCTTTAGGTGTATTGCTATTTCCTGGTCGTCTACTGGTTGGTGTTTGGTACTTTCAATACCGTGGCTTGTCTTCACTCCCTGGTTGGGGTACTGAGATATCCCACAAGCTGCATGGCACAGCCAAAAAAGCAAAGAAAAGAAATACATTGAGACTTACTTTATGGACAGCATCTACTCTGTCCTGGAAAATGCTGTGTGTACACAGGGGAATAATCTGTATTCTACTGCTTTTGAGTGGTACTATTCTACAAATATCCATCAGGTCTAATTGCCATATTATTCAAGTCTTCAGTATTATTTTTCAATACATAATTGTATTGTAGTACTGAAATCTTTTACCGTTATTATTGAATCACACATTTCTCTGCTTTCACTTTTTCAGTTCTACCTTTTTTTGCTTCATGTATTTTGGACTCTATTTTTAGAGGCTTATATATTTATATTTGTTATATCTTCTTAACAGGTTGCTAGATTTATCATAAAATGCTGTTCTTTGCCTCTGGTAAACAATTTTGTCTTTAACTTTATTTATTTAATATTAGTATGCCCATTCCAGGTTTATTTTTGTTAATATCGCATGGTATGTATATTTTTTCATCCTTTCAAATTATTTGTGTCTTTGAATCAGTATGTAGTTAAATCACTTAAACTGTTTACTACTTAACTTTTAATTTTAATTTTGATATTTAATCCATTTAAGTGTAATGTTAATAAATACCTATAATGTAAGATTTGCATCTTTAATTGGTTATTTGTTTTCTATTTGTCATATATATTTTATTAATCTATTTCTCAGTTAATATCTTATTTTATATTAAAGAGGTATGGTCTTGTGTACTATTTTAATTCCTCTTTTATTTCTTTTACTATGTCATTTAAAAATTAATTTATTGTTCTAGGATTAATAATCAACATCACAATTTTATCAACCTACTTTTATTAATGAAAACATAATTATAATAATATGTCAAAACTTTATTCCTTCATAGCCTCATTCCCTCTTCCCTCCTTTCTGCTGTTATTGCCTTACAAATTATGTATCTTTACACTGCATGTTCGTATCAATCCAGATTCATAATTAATGCTTTATGCAGCTATCTTTTATAAAATATAAGAAATTGTTATAATAAAAATATGCTTTTTAGTATTTACTTATATAATTATTTTTAATGGTGCACTTTAATTTTTTATGTGAGTTTTAGTATCTAATGTTCATTCATTTCAGCCTTAAGAACTCCCTAATACATTTTGTTTTGGCAGATTTGCTATGGGAAAGTCATCTTAGATCAGTTTATTTGAGAATATCTTAATTTGACTTTCATATTTAGAAGATAGTTAATATAGAATTCTTGGTTAACAATCTTCCTTTTAATTTTTAGTTTTCTTGAACTTTGTATCACCTCACTAGTCTTCATGATTTCTGAAACTAAATCCACTGTTAACCTTGTTGACAAGCCCTTGGAAACCAGGAGATGCTTCTCTTTTGCTGCTTTGAAGATCATTTCTTTCTCTTTGACAGTTTAATTATGATATGTCTGTGTGTATATATCTTTGAGTTTTCCTCCTTGGAATTTGTTGAACTGTTTGGCCATGTAGATTAATCTTATTCAACTAATATTTTGACTCCATAACTCATATTTCGTTCTTTTAAAAAGAATTTCTAACTATTTTAGATATTCTGTATTTGGTTAGATATCATTTTCATGTTTTGCTTTACTTCTTTAGACATGGTTTCATTTAGGGCTTTCAACACGTTTGATGTACCTGATTTAAAGTTGTTGTTTAGTGAATGCAGTTTTGGGTTTCTGCAAGCTCAGTTTCTATCGATTGTTCTATTTTGTTTTTCCTCTATGGACCTTATTTCTGTGCATGGCTTACAATTTTTAAAAAATGGACATTTTAAATAACATAATGTGACAACTGTAGAAATATGATTCTTCCCATTTTCCAGTGTTATTTGTCACTGTTTAGTGAATTTTCTGAATTATGTAAAATCTGGACTCTTTTCCATATGTGGCCACTAATGCTGCGTTCAGTTAGCTTAGCAATCAGTTAAGAATTGGACGGGTATTTCTTAGGGTGGCTCCTGACTTTGGAATAATCACCTTTAGAGAAAAATAAGTTTCTTAAAATGTTAACAGGCCTCCTGGCCAGAAGATGATGTAAATCACCTGAACTTTTGCATATGATACGTTTGAAAGTCTGGCTTCAATTAGGATCAGGAACTGCTGTCTTTGCATGACTCTACCCCTTCCCCCATTATCCTCGATGCACAACTTAAGGTATAAAACTACTTTGGAAAATAAAGTATGCCTTTTTGTTCACCGGAAAAAAAAAAAAAAAAAAAAATAGAAAGAAAGAATTGGACGGGTATTTCTTTTGACCCCTGAAACCTATGAGTCTCTGTCTTTGTTGAGAGCTTCATGCATTTATTTGATATTTTCAACACTTGGCCATGCAGTTTACAGCTCTGTGTTAGCACTTTAGTTTCTGCTTGCACAGACTCAAGGTTGGGCCAGAAGTGAGATCTTAAGGGCATTTTCAGGGCTTTTCTGAGCATATGTACTGCCCTATGCATGGCCTTCTGCTTTCCTAGAAATATTTTTGAACTTTTTAGATCTACCTAATGACTATCTCATTCCCTGATTTTCTCATTAAGTTTTTGGTTAGCCAATTTTTTTGCCCTGTTATAAAGCATTTTAGGCACCCGCAGGGCTGAGCAATCTCTGGTTTTCAGTAAATGCCTTGGGAAAGAGGCTTTTTGTACTGTGTGTGCTGAATCAAGTTAAATAACATCAGCCTTGCTAATGTGGTCTTTCAGGGAGCTAACAGGTCAGATAATGAGAATTCCCTGGAGCTGGGCTTTGAGGACACTCTAACCCTATAATCCTGTTCTGCTTCTTCAGTGTTTTGTTTTGTTTTGTTTTTTAACTGACTGTGTACTATCAGTTTTCAAGGGTACTGCAGATCTGACGGGGAACCTGGGAATAGTGCAAGTTAAGTTGCCACAAGTTCTGGAGTCCTTACTGATAATCAGCTGTTTTTCCCAGAGAAGCATTCCCCAGATTGCTTCAAACCCTTGGTTCATTTCCAGAGTCCTAAAAAAAGCTTTGATTCTGTTTTTGCCAATGTTCTTGTGGCTTTTATGGAAGAGATAATTTGGTTTGAATCTGGTCCTCACTCTATAAGTTTACTGACTTCTGCACCATTAAATGGAGATTTTAATTAAAGTTTCCACAAACTTTTTATGATTTTTTTCACAGATATATTACATAATGATAGTATATGCTTGAGTTCATAATTCTGAGACACAGAGACAGAGCTAGAGAGGTTTCTGTGGGTATATTGTTGTTGTTCAGTCGATAAGTTGTGTCCGAGTCTTTGTGACCCCCAGGGACTGCAGCACGCCAGGCTTCTCTTTCACTATTTCTGAGAGTTTGTTCTGACCATTGAGCCAGACATGCTACCTACCCATCTCATTGCCGTCCCCTAAATTCTTGACAGACATCTGTGAGCTCTTTATTTTCAGTTTCAACAACATCAAAACATATCTAGGCTGTCTATATCTCAGTTCAGCTCAGTTCAGTCACTCAGTCGTGTCCGACTCTTTGCGACCCCATGAATCGCAGCACGCCAGGCCTCCCTGTCTATCACCAACTCCCAGAGTTTATGCAAACTCATGTCCATCGAGTCAGTGATGCCATCCAGCCATCTCATCCTCTGTCGTCCCCTTCTCCTCCCACCCCCAATCCCTCCCAGCATCAGGGATTTTTCCAATGAGTCAACTCTTCACATGAGGTTGCCAAAGTATTAGAGTTTCAGCTTTAGCATCAGTCCTTCCAATGAACACCCAGGACTTATCTCCATTAGAATGGACTGGTTGGATCTCCTTGCAGTCCAAGGGACTCTCAAGAGAATTCTCCAATACCACAGTTCAAAAGCATCAATTCTTCGGCGCTCAGCTTTCTTCACAGTCCAACTCTCACATCCATACGTGACCACTGGAAAAACCATAGCCTTGACTAGATGGATCTTCGTTGGCAAAGTAATGTCTCTGCTTTTGAATATGCTATCTAGGTTGGTCATAACTTTCCTTAAAAGGAATAAGCGTCTTTTAATTTCATGGCTGCCATCACCATCTGCAGTGATTTTGAACCCCCCAAAAATAAAGTCTGACACTGTTTCCACTGTTTCCCCATCTATTTCCCATGAAGTGATGGGACCAGATGCCATGATCTTCGTTTGCTGAATGTTGAGCTTTAAGCCAACTTTTTCACTCTCCACTTTCACTTTCATCAAGAGGCTTTTGAGTTCCTCTTCACTTTCTGCCATAAGGGTGGTGTCATTTGTATATCTGAGGTTATTGATATTTCTCCTGGCAATCTTGATTCCAGCTTGTGTTTCTTCCAGTCCAGCATTTCTCATGATGTACTCTGCATATAAGTTAAATAAGCAGGGTGACAATATACAGCCTTGACGGACTCCTTTTCCTATTTGGAACCAGTCTGTTGTTCCATGTCCAGTTCTAACTGTTGCTTCCTGACCTGCATATAGGTTTCTCAAGAGGCAGGTCAGGTGGTCTGGTATTCCCATCTCTTTCAGAATTTTCCACAGTTCATTGTGATCCACTCTGTCAAAGGCTTTGGCATAGTCAATAAAGCAGAAATAGATGTTTTTCTGGAACTCTCTTGCTTTTTCAATGATCCAGCAGATGTTGGCAATTTGATCTCTGGTTCCTCTGCCTTTTCTAAAACCAGCTTGAACATCTGGAAGTTCATGGTTCAAATATTGCTGAAGCCTGGCTTGGAGAATTTTGAGCATTACTTTACTAGCGTGTGAGATGAGTACAATTGTGCGGTAGTTTGAGCATTCTTTGGCATTGCCTTTCTTTCGGATGGGAATGAAAACTGACCTTTTCCAGTCCTGTGGTCACTGCTGAGTTTTCCAAATTTGCTGGCATATTGAGTGCAGCACTTTCACAGCATCATCTTTTAGTATTTGAAATAGCTTAACTGGAATTCCATCACCTCCACTAGCTTTGTTTGTAGTGATGCTTTCTAAGGCCCACTTGACTTCACATTCCAGGATGTCTGGTTCTAGGTGGGTGATCACACCATCGTGATTATCTGGGTCATGAAGATCTTTTTTGTACAGTTCTTCTGTGTATTCTTGCCACCTCTTCTTAATATCTTCTGCTTCTGTTAGGTCCATACCATTTCTATCCTTTATCGAGCCCATCTTTGCATGAAGTGTTCCCTTAGTATCTCTAATTTTCTTGAAGAGATCTCTAGTCTTTCCCATTCTGTTGTTTTCCTCTATTTCTTTGCAGTGATAGCTGAGGAAGGCCTTCTTATCTCTCCTTGCTATTCTTTGGAAGTCTGCATTCAGATGCTTATATCTTTCCTTTTCTCCTTTGCTTTTCACTTCTCTTCTATTCACAGCTATTTTTAAGGCCGCCTCAGACAGCCATTTTGCTTTTTTGCATTTCTTTTCTATGGGGATGGTCTTGATCCCTGTCTCCTGTACAATGTCACATAGTACTGAACTGATCCATGATTCATTAGGCACTCTGTCTATCAGATCTAGTCCCTTAAATCTATTTCTCACTTCCACTGTATAATCATAAGGGATTTGATTTAGGTCATACCTGAATGGTCTAGTGGTTTTCCCTACTTTTTTCAATTGAAGTCTGAATTTGGCAATAAGGAGTTCATGATTTGAGCCACAGTCAGCTCCCGGTCTTGTTTTTTCTGACTGTATAGAGCTTTTCCATCTTTGGCTGCAAAGAATATAATCAGTCTGATTTCGTTGTTAACCATCTGGTGATGTCCATGTGTAGAGTCTTCTCTTGTGTTGTTGGAAGAGGCTGTTTGCTATGACCAGTGCATTTTCTTGGCAAAACTCTATTAGCCTTTGCCCTGTTTCGTTCTGTACTGCAAGACCAAATTTGCCTGTTACTCCAGGTCTGTCTTGACTTCCTACTCAGTACTTGGTTAAATATCTTAGAAAGATAGAAACCAACCTACCCAAGAGATTTTAGCTGAAAATGGATCTTAGATTGTTCTCCTTGTATTTACATGCTGAGGAAGATGAAGTACTAGCTACAAATGGTGTCTTATCTTGGTGAGCATCATCAGTGTTCTTTTCTGCCTATACTTCTCATACAAGTAACTTTCCCTTTATTCCTGTGATCCCTCTCTACTATTTATTTATTAATGAATTAGTTAACCTAACCAACCAACCAAGCCAACAACTTTACATTTCTTATGCAAAAGAGCTTTTTAAACATTTTTTTGCAGGTTAACCTATTTTTGAAAATTTAAAGTGCACAAATAATAAATAACCAATGGATAGAAAGTAAAAGATACAGATATGTAAAGGGAAAAAGTGAAAGCCAACTTAGATTCTACCACCAAGAAATTATTACTTCTAAAGCTTAGTTATATATTTCCAGATTTTCCCACATAAATATGCATGCAGATGTGTTAAAGATATTAACATGCATGTAGAATTATTTGTCAGAATATATTATATCTTATTACTGTTTCAAATATAAATTATATTCCATATGGGATGTATGCTTCCATTTTTAATGATTGTCCCTTAATCATTTAACCCTGTACTGTGGTTTAAGTAATAAATATTTGGGTTTATTTATATCCAAGCTATTGGATATTAAGCTGCTTATATTAATGCCTATCATTAGCATCATGATATAAATGAGCTAAATATTTATTTTCATATTTGATAATTTATTTATAATGAAAATTTCACAAGGCTGGTATTGATGGATCAGTGATTTTTATTGGACTTTTAACACATGTAACTAAATTTGTAAGATGTAACTTAGCAATTTGCATTCTAAGCAGAAGGTTACTGAGTCTTAGCATTACCTTTGATCTTTGCCAGTCTTTGTATTCTGTTTTAAAGAACTTGTCTTTAAAAGCTAGAGCCCCAGAACTTTTTTATTTTAATGTTTGTTTCTTCCCAATATTTTTATGTTTAGGCTAGTGGGTGTTTTTTCTCCATTGATATGAAGAACTTTTGATATATTTAGGATATTTAGCCTTTTTGTTTCATATATTGTAGTTTGGCCATTAAAATTGCATGTGTGTGTGTAACAAAGAAAAAACAAAAGAAGGGTAAGGGCTAGGGTATATATACATATAAAATATTTATTTTAAGGTATTGGCTGATGGGACTATGCAGGCTCATGTAACTATGGAATATCTGCAGGGTGAGCTAGCCAGCTGGAATACCTGGTGTTAAAATTCAAGTCCAAAGGCCATCTACTGGCAGAATTCCCTGTAACTCAAGGGATGTCAGTCATTTTTTCTGTTCAAACTTTTCAGCTATTGGAATGAGACTCACCCACGTTATGAAGGGCATAATGTGTTTCACTCAGAGTCCACTGATTTAAATGTTAATTTCATCCAAAAACACCCTCCAAGAAACAACCAGAGTGTTTGACCAACTCATCTGGAAACTATGGCCCAGCCAAGTTGACAAGTAAACTTAGCTACATGGATGCATTGTGTCTGACTTTTCTGCCATGTATAGTAAGGTCCTTTTCCTTGAACAAAGATTTTATAAGTGCTGCTCTCATGATTAACATTTATATTTTTAATCTGTGTGTAATTTACTAAGGTAGATAATGTGAGGCTTAGATATCATTTTATATTTTTAGTGGTTAGGCAATTCCTGGTGGCTCAGAGTTTAAAGTGTCTGCCTGCAGTACAGGAGACCTGGGTTCGATCCCTGGGTTGGGAAGATCCCCTGGAGAAGGAAATGGCAACCCACTCCAGTATTTTTGCCTGGAGAACCCCATGGACGGAGGAGCCTGGTAGGCTACAGTCCATGGGGTGGTGAAGAGTCAGACACGACTGAGCGACTTGACTTTCACTTTCAATTCCTCTAGCATTATGTGGTAAACAGAATAAATGCCACCCAGTGATGTTCATGTTGGGCTTCCCTGGTGGCTCAGTGATAAAGAATCTGCCTGCAGTGCAGGAGCCGCAGAAGACTTGGGTTTGATCCCTGGTTTGGAAGATCCCCTGGAGGAGAACATGGCAACCCATTCCAGTATTCTTGCCTGGAGAATCCCATGGATGGAGGAGCCTGGCAGGCTTCAGTCCATAGGGTTGCAAAGAGTCAGACATGACTGAAGTGAGTTAGCTTATACAATGATGCTTATATACCTATCTCCTGAACTAGTGAATATGTTATCTTACATGGAAAAAATAATTCTTCACATATGATGTTGTTAAGGATCTTGCCATGGTGTGTTATCCTGGATTATAAGGATGGGTCCAGCATAATCACAAGAGACCAGATAAAAGGGAAGCAAAGTTGTCAGAGATGGTTAATACAGTGTCAGAAACACAGGTTGGAGAAATGCACTTTGAAGATGGAAGCATGGGTCATGAGCCAAGTAATGCAGGAACCATGTAGGAGCCAGGAAAGAATAAGAAATGGATACCTGGAGCCTTCAGAAAGCACATTGTCCTCTAGAGAACATGATTTTAACCTACTGATACTGATTGTGGACTTCTATCCTCCAGAACTGTAAGATAATAAATTTGTGTTCTTTTAAGCCACTAAATATACCCATGGCGGATTCATGTTGATGTATGGCAAAACCAATACAATATTGTAAAGTAATTAGCCTCCAATTAAAATAAATAAATTTATATAAAAAAGCAAGAGGAAACTAATGCACATTATTTATTGAATAATTCATCACTTACTGACTTGATATTTGGCATTTACTATGACTTTTCCAGGGATGATAATTAGCAAATGACAAACTGGTATATTTTAATCATCAACCATGTTTCCTTATAGCTTTGCATCTCAGAGGCCTATCAGGTCTTTTCCCCAATATAAAGAGAAAGGAGGTATTTGGCAAAACAATTGTCCTTATCAAGCAACCAGAGAGACATTTCCATTTGCTTTCATCTGTAAAGAACAAAACTCAGACTCAGCTTTCACATTTCTCTTCTCTTAGAAAAGACATATCCCTTTACCTATGCTAGCTAGGCAAACTCTTGTTGCTAAATACTAGAATAAAATGCCACAAGGGCATTAAAGAAAAGTTAATCCTTTTTATCCCAGAAGGGATTAAAATGAAGGGAGGGAGAAGAAAGCAATAGGAAGAGAGATGCTCATAGATGAATCCTGTCTATTGCTCCAGGTTTGAGTGGAGGGAAAAATAGTAGCACATGTGCTTTCTTCCACACTCTGGAAGAAACTTTTCTGCATAGCTTCCCTACCTAATAATGTGAGATCCAAGCAGAGCTAAGGTGGGAGGGGCATTGCTTAGTTAGAAGAGTGGATTTAACAGTCTGCACTCATGAGCCTCCCTAAGCCTCCATATGTCTGAATACAGATTTTAGAGTCAGATCTGCTCTGATACTCATTCACCACATGCTTCACAATGGTGGCTGACAGCCTAGGCCAGAGGGTAGAAAGAGAATCTGGCAGCTGCAGAAATTCTTGATGGCAGATTCAGCAGAGGGAAGCTTCTTGAGCAGGTAGGGTCTACTAGGTTAGGGAAGGCACATTGAACATGCCCAGGAACTGAGAAAGAAGAAACCATATGTTCATTGGCTATTCCATGAACTGAGATGCCATGCTTCTCATGTAGATCATTAGAGCAGACTCCTGACTGGTTTCCCTGTTTCTACTTTTATTCTTTTATAGTCCGTTCTCCATGTATATACTTATTAACTCTCTGCTCAAAACTCTCTGAAACCAGTGAGATTTTTTCTGTCTCACAAAGAGTAGAAGCCAAAGTCCTGTATAAACTATTCTCCACTACCTTTTCTATGTCATTCTCTACCACTTCCCCTCTCAATTATTCCTTTTCTGCTCCTCTGGTTTCCTTTGTTTGCCCTTCTAATATGCTAAGTTCACTCCCTCCTCAAGACCTTTGCACTTGCCTTTCTCTTTCCTAGAAATCTCATCTAGGTATATGCATGACTCGTCTCATCATTTCCTTCCAGTCTCTACTCAAATACCACTTTTTGGAAAGTCATTGGTCCATGACCTTATTAAAAATAGCACCCACAACATGACTTTCTCCCCACCTCCATTTCCTCTTTCATTTTGCTTCTATGTACCATCATCTGATAGGATGTATTTGTTTCAGTATTTTTTTTTTTTCCCACTAGAATATGGGAAGAACAATGCCTGGGGCATGGTGGAGACTCAGTATACATTTGTTGATTTCAGTGAATTAATCAGTCACAGCCAACAGAGCTGTAGTAGACTGCTGAGGATATGTCTGTTCTTCTTCTTTTTTTTTAATTAATTTATTTTTATTGAAGGATGATTGCTATACAGAATTTTGCTGTTTTCTGTCAAACCTCAACATGAATCAGCCATAGGAATACATATATCTGCTCCCTTTTGAAACTCTCCCCATCCCATCCCTCTAGGTTGATTCAGAGCCCCTGTTTGGGTTTCCTGAGCCATACAGCAAATGCCCATTGGCTATCTATTTTACATATGGTAATGTAAGTTTCCATGTTACTCTTTCCATACATCTCACCCTCCCCTTCCCTCTCCCCATGTCCATAAGTTTATTCTCTATGTCTGTTTCTCCACTGTTGCCTGTAAATAAATTCTTCAGTACCATTTTTCTAGATTCCATGTATATGTGTTCAGTTCAATTCAGTTCAGTCACTCAGTCGTGTCCATCTCTTTGCGACCCCATGAATTGCAGCATGCCAGGCCTCCTTGTCTATGACCATCTCCCGGGTTCACTCAGACTCACGTCCATCAAGTCAGTGGCCATCCAGCCATCTCATCCTCTGTTGTCTCCTTCTCCTCTTGCTCCCAATCCCTCCCAGCATCAAAGTCTTTTCCAATGAATCAACTCTTCACATGAGGTGGCCAAAGTACTAGAATTTCAGCTTTAGCATCATTCCTTCCAAAGAAATCCCAGGGCTGATCTCCTTCAGAATGGACTGGTTGGATCTCCTTGCAGTCCAAGGGACTCTCAAGAGTCTTCTCCAATACCACAGCTCAAAAGCATCAATTCTTCGGCGCTCAGCCTTCTTCACAGTCCAACTCTCACATCCATACATGACCACTGGAAAAACCATAGCCTTGACTAGATGAAACTTTGTTGGCAAAGTAATGTCTCTGCTTTTGAATATGCTGTCTAGGTTGGTCATAACTTTCCTTCCAAGGAGTAAGTGTCTTTTAATTTCATGGCTGTAGTCACCATCTGCAGTGATTTTGGAGGCCAGAAAAATAAAGTCTGACACTCTTTCCACTGTTTCCCATCTATTTCCCATGAAGTGATGGGACCAGATGCCATGATCTTTGTTTTCTGAATGTTGAGCTTTAAGCCAACTTTTTCACTCTCCACTTTCACTTTCATCAAGAGGCTTTTTAGTTCCTCTTCACTTTCTGCCATAAGGGTGGTGTCATCCGCATATCTGAAGTTATTGATATTTCTTCCTGCAATCTTGATTCCAGCTTGTGTTTCCTCCAGTCCAGTGTTTCTCATGATGTTAGAATATGGTATTTATCTTTCTCTTTCTGATTCAATTCACTCTGTATAATAGGTTCTAGATTCATCCACCTCATTAGAACTGACTCAGATGTGATCCTTTTTATGGCTGAGTAATATTCCATTGTGTATATATAACACAACTTCTTTATCCATTCATCTGTCAACGGGCATCTATGCTGCTTCCATGTTCTAGCTATTGTAAATAGTGCTGCAATGAATAATGGGATATATGTCTTTTTCAATTTTGGTTTCCTCAGGGTATATGCCTAGGAGTGGGATTGTTGGGTCATATGGTGGTTTTATTCCTAGTTTTTTAAGGCATCTCCATATCGTTTTCCATAGTGGCTGTATCAATTTACATTCCCACCAACAGTGCAGGAGTGTTCCCTTTTCTCCACACCCTTTCCAGCATTTATTGTTTGCAGACATTTTGATGATGGCCATTCTGTCTGGTGTGAGGTGATATCTCATCATTTCTCTAATAATGAGCAATATTGAGCATGTTTTCATGTGTTTGTTAGCCATCTGTATGTATTCTTTGGAGAAATATGTTTAGGTCTTTTTCCCACTTTTTGATTGGGTTGTCTGTTTTTCTGGTATTGAGTAGTATGAGATGTTTGTATATTTTGGAAATTAATCCTTTGTCAGTTGTTTCATTTGCTATTATTTTCTCTCATTCTGAGGGTTGTCTTTTCACCTTCTTATAGTTTCCTTTGCTGTGCAAAACCTTTTAAGTTTAATCAGGTCCCGCTTGTTTACTTTTGTTTTTATTTCCATTACTCTAGGAGGTGGGTCATAGAGGATCTTGATTTGATTTATGTCATCAAGTGCTCTGCCTGTTTTCCTCTAAGAGATTTATAGTTTCTGGTCTTACATTTAGGTCTTTAATCCATTTTGAGTTTGTCTTTGTGTATGGTGTTAGGAAATGTTCTAGTTTCATTCTTTTACATGTAGCTGTCCAGTTTTCCCAGCACTATTTATCGAAGAGGCTGTTTTTGCCCCATTTTATATTCTTGCCTCCTTTGTCAAAAATAGGATACCCATAGGTGCATGGGTTTATTTCTGGGCTTTCTATCTTGTTCCGTTGGTCTATATTTCTGCTTTTATGCCAGTACCATACTGTCCTGATGACTGTAGCTTTGTAGTATAACATGAAGTCAGGAAGCTTGATTCCTCCAGCTCCATTCTTCTTTCTTAAGACTGCTTTGGCTATTCAGGATCTTTTGTGTTTCCATATGAACTGTGAAGATTTTTTGTTCTAATTCTATTAAAGTATATACCATTGGTAATTTGGTAGGGATTGCATTAAATCTGTAGATTTCATTTGGTAGTATAGTGTAATTTCCCAATATTGATTCTTCCTATGCAGGAACTTGGACTATCTCTCCATCTGTTTCTGACATCTTTGATTTCTTTCATTAGTGTCTTATAATTTTCTGTGTACAGATTTTTTGTCTCCTTAGGTAAGTTTATTCCTAGATATTTAATTCTTTTTGTTGCAATCGTGAATGGGATTGATTCCTTAATTGCTCTTTCTGATTTTTCATTGTTAGTGTATAGAAATGCAAGTGACTTCTGATTTTGTATCCTGAAACTTTGCTAAATTCACTGATTAGCTCTAGTAATTTTCTGATACTATCTTTAGGGTTTTCTAAGTACAGTATTTTGTCATCTGCAAACAGTGAGAGCTTTACTTCTTCTTTTATAATCTGGATGCCTTCTATTGCTTTTTCTTCTCTGATTGCTGTAGCCAAGACTTCCAGAACTATGTTGAATAATAGTAGTGAAAGTGGACACCCTTGTCTTGTTCCTGATCTTAGGGGGAATGCTTTCAGTTTTTCACCATTGAGAATAATGTTTGCTGTAGGCTTATCTCATATAGCATTTACTATGTTGAGGTAGGTTCCTTCAATGCCCATTTTTTGAAGGGTTTTAATTGTAAATAGGTGCTGAATTTTGTCAAAGGTTTTTTTCTGCATCTATTGATGTTTATATGTTTTTTTCTTTCAATTTGTTAGTATGGTGTATCAAATTGATTGATTTCTATATATTGAAGGATCCTTGCATCCTTGGAATAAATCCAACTTGATCATGGTGTATGAGCTTTTTGATGTGTTGCTGAATTCTGTTGGGAAAATTTGAGGATTTTTGCATCTATATTCATCAGTGATTTTGGCCTGTAGTTTTCTTTTTTTGTTTGTTGTCTTTGTCTGGTTGTGGTATCAGGGTGATGGTGGCCTTATAGAATGAGTTTGGAAGTGTTCCTTCCTCTGCAATTTTTGGAAAGAGTTTTAGAAGGATAGGCATTAGCTCTTCTCTAAATGTTTGATAGAATTCTCCTGTGAATCCATCTGGTCCTGGGATTTTGTTTTTTGGGAGATTTTTTTTATCACAGATTCAATTTCAGTGCTTATAAATGGGTTGTTCATAATTTCTACTTCTTCCTGGTTCAGTCGTGGAAGAATGAACTTTTCTAAGAATCCGTCCATTTCTTCCAGGTTATCTATTTTATTGCCATATAGTTGCTCATAATAGTCTCTTATAATCCTTTGTATTTCTGCATTGTCTGTTGTAGTCTCTCCTTTTGGAGATCTGGAAATCAAATTTTGTTGATTTGATTCTTCTCTTTTTTCTTGATTAATCTGGCTAACAGTTTGTCAATTTTGTTCATCTTATCAAAGAACCAGCTTTTAGTTTTATTAATCTTTACTATTGTTTCTTTCTTTTCATTTATTTCTGCTTGGATCTTTATTATTTCTTTCCTTCTACTAATTTTTGTTTTTTTTTTTTTCCCTTCTTTTTCCAGTTGCTTTAGGTGTAAAGTTAGGTTGTATCTTCAATGTTTTTCTTGTTTCTTGAGTTAGGATTACTATATTAGTATTACTATTAACTTCCCTCTTAGAACTGCTTTTGCTGCATCCCATAGGTTTTGAGTTGTTGTGTTTTCATTGTCATTTATTTCTAGAAATTTTTTTATTTCCCTTTTGATTTCTTCAGTAGTCTGTTGGTTATTTAGAAATGTGTTGTTTAATCTCCATGTATTTGTGTTTCTTACAGGTTTTTTCTTGTAATTGATATCTAGACTCATAGCATTGTGGTCAGAGAAGATGCTTGATCAAATTTCAATTTTATTAAATTTACTGAGATTTTATTTGTGACCCAAGATGTGGTCTATCCTGGAGAATGTTCCATGTGCACTTGAGAAGAAAGTGTATTCTTCTGTATTTGAATGGAATATCCTGAAGATAACCATGAGATCCGTCTCATCTAATGTATCATTTAAGGCTTGCATTTCCTTCTTAATTTTCTGTTTTGATGATCTATCCATTGGTGTGAGTGGGCTGTTAAAGTCTCCTACTATTATTGTGTTACTGTCAGTTTCTCCTTTTATGTCTGCTACTGTTGGGTCTTATGTTTTGAGGTGCTCCTATGTTGGATGCATAGATACTTATAATTGTTATGTCTTCCTCTTGGATTGATCCCTTGATCGCTATGTAGGGTCCTTCCTTATCTCTTGTAATCTTCTTTATTTTAAGGTCTATTTTGTGTGATATGAGGATTGTTACTCCAGCTTTCTTTTGCTTCCCATTTGCATGGAATATATTTTTCCATCCTCTCACTTTCACTCTATATGTGTCTTGAGGTCTGAAGTGGGTTTCTTGTAAACAGCATATATATGAGCCTTGTTTTTGTATCCATTTAGCCAGTCTGTGTCTTTTGGTTGGAGCATTTAATCCATTTACATTTAAAGTAATTATTGATATGTATGTTCCAATTGCCATTTTATAATTGGTTGGGGTTGATTTTATAGATCTTTTTTCTTCTGTTGTATTTCTTCACTATAGAAGTCCATTTAACATTTGTTGTAAAGCTGGTTTGACACTACTGAATTGTCTTAACTTTTGCTTGTCTGAAAAACTTTTTATTTCTCCATCAATTTTGAAAGAGATTCTTGCTGGGTACAGTAATCTTGGCTGTAGATTTTTCCCTTTCAGTACTTTAAAATACATCCTGCCATTCCCTTCTGGCCTGCAGAGTTTCTGCTGAAAGATCATCTGTTAAGTGTATGGGGTTTCCTTGTATGTTACTTGTTGCTTCTCCCTTGCTGCTTTTAATATTCTTTCTTTGTGTTTAGTCTTTTTTAGTTTGATTAGTATGTGTCTTGGCTTATTTTTCCTTGGGTTTATCCTGTATGGGACTCTTTGTCCCTCTTGGACTTGATTGGCTATTTCCTTTTCCATGTTGGGGAAATTTTCAGCTATAATCTCTTCAAAATTTCTCTCATACCCTATCTTTTTCTCTTCTTCTTCTGGGACCCCTGTAATTAGAATGTTGGTGCATTTGATATGGTCCCAGATATCTCTGAAACTGTCCTCAGCTCTTTTCATTCTTTTATTTTATTCTGCTCTTCAGAAGTTATTTCCACCATTTTATCTTCCAGCTCACTGATTTGTTCTTCTGCTTCAGATATTCTGCTATTGATTCCTTCTAGAGTGTTTTTAATTTCAGTAATTGTGTTGTCTGTCTCTGTATGTTTATTCTTTAATTCTTCTAGGTCTTTGTTAATTGATTCTTGCATTTTCTCCATTTTGTTTTCAAGGTTTTTGATCATCTTTGCTATCATTATTCTAATTTTTTTCTCAGATAATTTTCCTATTTCCTCTTCATTTATTTGGACTTCTGTGTTTCTAGCTTGTTCCTTCATTTGTGCAGTATTTCTCTGATTTTCTTTCTTTCTTTCTTTTTTTTAATTTAAGTTATTGTGTTTGAGGTCTCCTTTTCCCAGGCTTCAAGGAAAGTTGAATTCTTTCCTTGAAGAAGATTGAATTTTTTCTTCCTTTTCATTTCTGCCCTCCTAAGGTTGGTCCAGGGGTTTGTGTGAGTTTTGTATAGGGTGAAATTTGTGCTGAGTTTTTGTTTGTTTGTTTGGTTTTCCTCTGTTGGGCAAGGCTGAGTGAGGTGGTGATCCTGTCTGCTGTTGATTGGGTTTGTATTTTTGTTTTGCTTGTTGTTTAGATGAGGCGTCCTGCACAGGGTGCTACTGGTGGTTGGGTGATGCTGGACCTTGGATTCAAGCGGTTTCCTTTGTGTGAGTTCTCACTATTTTATTTTCTCTAGGGTTAGTTCTCTGGTAGTCTAGGGTCCTGGAGTCAGTGCTCCCATTCCAAAGGCTCAGGGTTTGATCTCTGGTCAGGAATGAAGATTCCACAAGTGGTTTGCTATAGCATTAAGGGAGAGTAAAACAAATATCCAAAAATGAGAAACTATAGATGAACCTCTGACAAATTGCAGTTACAAAATCAGGCAAATAATAATTAAAATAGTGGCATATACCCATATACATATACACCCATGGGCAAAGTGAAAACAGTCCAACAAAAATAAAGTACAGTATATTAATCTGGTGAATAAAGGAAATCAAAAATTATATTTACCAGTTATGAACAAAACTAATTTAAGCACAAACTGGAAAACTAAACTAAAGCAAGGTGCCAAGTGGGGAGATAAAGCAATGAAAACAAAAAATAAGAAATATGTTGAGAGGAAAGAAAAGAAAGAAAGAATAGATATGCAAAGTTAAATTGAGGTAGATGAAGAAGATTTATATACATTAAAGATTAACTGCAAGGGGAAAAAAACAGTAGGAAAGGCAAATGAAGGAATAAATGCAGAAAAAAATATAATAGGTTTAAAAACATTGACAATTAAAATTATAAAAAAGAGAAAAAATGGAAGAAAGAAAAAAGGGGAAAAAAGAGGAAAACTCCACAGAATTGCAAAAGCCCAATGTAGAGGCAGAGGTTTATAACAATAGAAAGTGTGACTGAATATATATATACATATACACCCATAAGCAAAATCAAAACAGTCCAGCAAAAATTAAGTACAATAGATTGACCTGGTGAACAAAAGAAACTAAAAATTATATCTAACAAAACAAAATTAATTAAAGCACAAACTGGAAAACAAAACTAAAGCAAGGTGCCAACTGGGAAATAAAGCAATGAAAATAAAACTAACAAACATGTTGAGAGGAAAGGAGAGAAAGAAAAGAAAGAAAGAATAGATATGCAAAGTTAAATAGTGGTAGATAAGGAAGAATTATATACATTAAAGATTAACTACAAGGGTAAAAGAACAGTAGGAAAAGCAAACAAAGACATAAATGTAGAAAAAATAATGGTTTATAAAATTTTTTTTAAAAGAGTTAAAAAAAAAAAAACCCAAAACAGGAAAACTCCACAGAACTGCAAAAGCCCAATGTAGAGATAGAAATTTATGACAATAAAAAATGTGGCTGAGGAAAAAGAGAAAAAAAAAAAAAGCTCAAAAGCTTAATTGGATTTCTTGCTGCTAAGTCACTTCAGTCGTGTCCGACTCTGTGTGACCCCAAAGACGGCAGCCCACCAGGCTCCCCTGTCCCTGGGATTCTCCAGGCAAGAACACTGGAGTGGGTTGCCATTTCCTTCTCCAATGCATGAAAGTGAAAAGTGAAAGTGAAGCCGCTCAGTCATGTCTGACTCTTAGCGACCCCATGGACTGCAGCCTTCCAGGCTCCTCCATCCATGGGATTTTCCAGGCAAGAGTACTGGAGTGGGATGCTATTGGATTTCTTAGTGCCAATAAAATTGACAACTACAACGGAGGGGGGAAGGGAGAAAAAATCCAAAAAAATCTACAGAACAAGTCAAAAAGTAAGAATAATAAAGGTTTTTCTTGAGTCACTGCTGTCAGAGTCCTTTCCCAAGCTGGAGTCACAGTCCACCTTACCTTCTTATGATGCCCTCCAACACTGTATTGATCTCTGGACCTGCTGTGGAGGATGCTCAGATTCCAATCTGGTCCTACTCCTGTGTGTTCTTGCCTCCAATGTCCACAGCTATCATAGCTAGTGTGTTTTCTTTTGTCGGAGCTCTCAACATCCTTTTATTTATTCCATAGACACAGAGTCTGCTTAGTTCATCATGTGGATTTAATCTGCAGCTTCTACAGCTGGTGGGAAGGTTTGGGGTCTTCTTCCTTAACCACACTGCCCCTGGGTTTCAATTGTGGTTTTATTTCCACCTCTACATATGGGTCATCCACTGGGGTTTAGCTCCTGAGGCTGCCCTGGAAGGCTTGGGTTCACCCCTGTGAGGGCCAGGTGTGGAAGTGGTGCATCTGCTTGGGTCACAGGGGTTCTGGCAGCACCAGGTACTCAGGGGGTTGGTGGCTAAGGCAGCAGAAAATATAGTGCTCTAGAAGGGTATGGCAAACAATATTGGCCAATACGCTCCAGTATTCTTGCCTGGAGAACCCCCTCTCTGACAGAGAAGCCTGGCAGGCCACAGTCTACAGGGTCGCAAAGAGCCATACAGGATTGAAGAGACCCTGCGTGCATAAACACAAGACTTTGGTTTTTTTTGCCTGTGGCCGCTCTGCCCCAGTGAGAGCTGAGCGTGAAGGTGGTGCAGCTGCTTGGCTTGCAGGGACCTTGGCAGCATTAAGTGTTCAGGGACACAAAATCTCTCCCATGGCAGGAGTTATGGCTCTATCAGAGTCTTTTTTTGGAGCCTCTTGTAGCTGGTGATCAGAAGGCCTCCTTGGCCAGTCTTTCTCCATAGCTTTGCCCATTCAGGCACTTAGAGGGATCCCTTGCCTGGGATCTTTCTCTATTGTTTGGCATGTCAGGCAAATAGAGGGACCCCCCTGACTGGGGTCCTACTCTGTAGATGGATGCATCAGGAACTTAAAGGGGCACCCTGGGTGGGGTCCTACTCTGTAGTTCAGTGCATCAGGTATTTGATGGGCCAGCCTCTCTATTGTTCAGCTGCTGATGCTGGCATTTGGAGAGAGAGAGGCTATGGTGATGGCTCCACCCACTATGTGTGACTCAGCAGTATCGCCTTGCTTCCATGGCTGCCTGGCTTTCCTCCATAGGTACTTCCCACCACGATTTCCACTCTCACATCCCCTCAATCTGTCTCTCCGCAGTCAACAGCAACCCTCGCACTGAGATTTCTCCATAATCCCTAAACTCCAGTTTGCAGCCACTGTCCCTTCCAGGAGACCTGTGTTCCTGCCCGCATTTGTATGGCTGTGGCAAGGACTGTCTGATTCTCATTCCGTTTAGGGTGCCACAAATCATCTGTTTCACTCTCAGCCTTAAATGTTTCTCCTCTGACAATTGCCTGGATGTGTGATCGGACCCCTGCTTCAGTTCCCCCACCCGCCGAGGATAGGTCCAGTCCTACTAATACTCCTTTTTTCCCCTAGTTCCTAAATCCGACCGAATTTTGCGTGGTTCTATATATTCTTTCAGAGAAGGCAATGGCAACCCACTCCAGTACTCTTGCCTGGAAAATCCCATGGACAGAGGAGCCTGGTAGGCTGCAGTCCATGGGTCGATAGGAGTCGGACGCGACTGAGCGGCTTCACTTTCACTTTTCATTTTCATGCATTGGAGAAGGAAATGGCAACCCACTCCAGTGTTCTTGCCTGGAGACTCCCAGGATGGGGGAGCCTGGTGGGCTGCCATCTATGGAGTCGCACAGAGTTGGACATGACTGAAGCAACTTAGCAGCATATATTCTTTCCCACTGGTCAGGTCCTCCTTTCCACTCTCAGCTGGTGTTCTGCATGCACTTCTGTGTCTGAAGGTGTATTCCTGATGTATTCATGGAGAGAGAGGTACTCCACATACACCTGCTCCTCCGCCATCTTGTTCTCTATATCTGTTCTTTAATATTGAAGAATAAAGTGCATCTATTTGGGATACCTCTGTTTTTGAACTACATTTCTGTTAATTTAAAGTGAGGGCCACGTCTATGCATTTCCAAATGTGGCTTTGTACTCAATATTTAGGCAACAGTCTCCTTTTATTGATAAAGGGAAGAACAAATTATAAATTCTACTTTAATCTGAGAGGTCAAAGAGAAAAGAGCTCTGTTGCTTTTATAAAGCAGGGATGTTCATGCGATCTCATTGTTATTAAAACTCTTCCATAAGTTTTATTCTCTCAAGAGCACTGCCTGGCTGATTCTTTCCTGTCATATTATATTTTCTTTTGCCTCTGGCATAATTAAACATTGCATGAAAATGAATAATGGTAGAGTACATATTTTTCCAAGAATGGTGCTTAGGCCTGTGAACATATAAATGTCCTGATACGGACATTTGATCCCATGCCAATACCTTCCAAAATATGTTGACTACCACGAAGTGATAGCTATTCTTTAGTATATTGAAAAATTTATACTTTCCCCCTAGAGTATTTGTGCTATAAGTCTTATAAATAAATGATGCTGTGAGGGATGAGGCTACCTGAAACTTACTATTACTCCCGAGTCCTCAGAGTCCCAGTTCGTTGACTGGACCCAGAGGATCTTCATAGTAGTTTCATGAAGTGCCTAGTTTTGAGGTAGAATTCAGCTTTGGGTATTGAATAATTCATGACTTTTTAACAGTGAATAATGTACCTTGTAGGATCAGCTTCTTGCTGCTCTTATTCTGCTAATAACAGATTCCTGAACTTCCATGAATTAAATTCAACTGTATTTCTGGGAATATGATGATAAAATGAAAGAATAATGACTGTTGACTGATGAATTTATTGAAGATGGTTTGTTCCACTTAGTTTTAGATTGTCAGCATCTACTCTGTTAAAAGCATTGGATTTCAATTTGTAACATATTAGATGTATCTTTTAAACAAATGAGCTTTGGAAAGTTTCAATGTCTTAGATAAGCCGCTGCATACTAACTTCTATACCACATTTTACCTACAATTTATGATTTTTCTGAAATGTTTAAACAACTTTCTGAACACCAAATGATTTAGACCATGACTTTTCTGAGCCTTAAAAGTGTTAGCTTTACCACATAATGTACCTCTGAAATCAAAGATACCCAGGAATGTTTTGTGGTGTTCCATGTCTAATTATGGAAAAAGCAAGAGAGTTCCAGAAAAACATCTATTTCTGCTTTATTGACTATGCTGAAGCCTTTGACTGTGTGGATCACAATAAACTGTGGAAAATTCTGAAAGAGATGGGAATACCAGACCACCTGACCTGCCTCTTGAGAAACCTATATGCAGGTCAGGAAGCAACAGTTAGAACTGGACATGGAACAACAGACTGGTTCCAAATAGGAAAAGGAATGCGTCACGGCTGTATATTGTCACCCTGCTTATTTAACTTATATGCAGAGTACATCATGAGAAACACTGGACTGGAAGAAGCACAAACTGAAATCAAGATTGCCAGGAGAAATATCAATAACCTCAGATATGCAGATGACACGACCCTTATGGCAGAAAGTGAAGAGGAACTCAAAAGCCTCTTGAGGAAAGTGAAAGTGGAGAGTGAAAAAGTTGGCTTAAAGCTCAACATTCAGCAGACGAAGATCATGGCATCTGGTCCCATCACTTCATGGGAAATAGATGGGGAAACAGTGGAAACAGTGTCAGACCTTATGTTTTGGGGCTCCAAAATCACTGCAGATGGTGATTGCAGCCATGAAATTAAAAGATGCTTACTCCTTGGAAGGAAAGTTATGACCAACCTAGACAGCATATTAAAAAGCAGAGACATTAGTTTGGCAACAAAGGTCTATCTAGTTAGGGCTATGGTTTTTCCTGTGGTCATGTATGGATGTGAGAGTTGGACTGTGAAGAAAGCTGAGCGCAGAAAATTGATGCTTTTGAGCTGTGGTGTTGGAGAAAACTCTTGAGAGTCCCTTGGACTGCAAGGAGATCCAACCAGTCCATTCTAAAGAAGATCAGTCCTGGGTGTTCATAGGAAGGACTGATGTTGAAGCTGAAACTCCAATACTTTGGCCACCTGATGGGAAAAGCTGACTCATTTGAAAAGACCCATGATGCTGGGAGATTTAGGGCAGGAGGACAAAGGGATGACAGAGGATGAGATTGTTGGATGGTATCACCAACACAATGGACATGGGTTTGGGTGGATTCCAGGAGTTGGTATTGGACAGGGAGGCCTGGTGTGCTATGGTTCATGGGGTCACAAAGAGTAGGACATGACTGAGCGACTAAACTGAACTGATATTGTCCAAAAATTTCAATGAGGATTATATTATGCTTATACAATATTTCTTCAGAACAAGGGCAAAAAATATGTGTGTGTATAAAAGTGACTTTTTCATAGGCCCCCTTAATTCTAATACTCAATTAAAAATTCCCTTTTGAGAAGCCCCTTGAAACTGGAAAAAATAATACATCAATGACCCTCAAGTATACAAAGTTTATCTAGCTGCTCTGCAGAAGTTTTGCCAAGTCATGATACTCAAGGAATAATATTTCAAAAGAGAGCTCTCCAAATCTAGGGAGGATATAATTCAAGAAGAGTAGGTACAGACCAGGATCTAGCTGGCTTAAAAAATATGAGTGAGGCTTACGCATTTTCCTCTCCATATAAAAATACTTTCTGGAAGAGGTATTGACTGAGGAAAGAAGTTCTGTATCCTGGCAACTAGGGAATGGCAGAATAAATTAAGAAGGAGAGCAGGGCATTGGTTGTAAGGAATGATTTTTTTTCTTTCTCTGCAAAGCATCCATACTGGACTTATAATATTCAGTATGAAGATCATTTAGTTAGACCTGAAGTTCTTCTGTGGTCATAATTATACACCATCTTAATGTTAAAGAAAAAGTTATGCTTTGGTGTGTTGTGAAGAAGAGGTAAATACTCATCAAAGGCAGAAACTTTGATTAGTTAAGATGGGGACTTAAAGAAACTTGGCTATTCTGTATTTGTATGTATTACAGATGTATTTGCTGAAGCTGCCATTGTTACCTAATGAAACATGGCATTCAGTCGCCTGCGTGCAGTAAAGCCAAGCTACTGACATCAGGCTGTGATGAAGGGAATTGCAGGGTTTATTGTAAGACACCAGACATTGAGTCTAGGGCAGATAGTGCTAAAAAAGCCAGAACTCTCCGATGGATTTCAGCAAAGCATGAAGGTGAGGGGCATCTCAAGACCTTTGATCAGCTCGTGTACAATACTGACTGGTTGATGGTGGGGTAACAAGGCGGTTCCACAGGGTTTAACAGTATTATTCCTTAGTACCAGTAGATCTGAGGGTTATGTGCTCAAGGCTACTAAGTAGTTAACTTCTTCCATTTGGTGGGGGTTTTAGCATCTGATTTAGAATGATGCTAAAGCTGAAACTCCAGTACTCTGGCCACCTCATGCAAAGAGTTGACTCATTGGAAAAGACTCTGATGCTGGGAGGGATTGGGGGCAAGAGGAGAAGGGGAGGACAGAGGATGAGATGGCTGGATGGCATCACTGACTCGATGGACGTGAGCCTGGGTGAACTCCGGGAGTTGGTGATGGACAGGGAGGCCTGGCGTGCTGCGATTCATGGGGCCGCAAAGAGTCGGACACGACTGAGCGACTGAACTGAACTGAACTGAACTTAGCATCTGTAAAATAGCTCAGGAAGTGTGTATAAGATGCTATTATCTATGTACTTCAGAGAGGAGCTAAAGCAGGGAACATGGGGGAGGGTTTGCTCCAGGAAGGTCCCATAGGGCCCTGCTCTGACACAACATAACAAAATACCGTGGACTTGGTGACGTTTAAACAAGAGACATCTATTTTCTTACAGTTCTAGAGATGACAAATCTAAGATCAAGGCTTGGGGAGGTTTGGTTTCTTTCAAGGTCTCTCTCCTGGGCTTGCAGATGGCCACCTTTCTGCTGTGTCTCCACATGAATTGTCCTCTGTGTATATGCCATCCTGGTATCTCGACCTCTTCTTATGAGAACAGCAGTCATATTGGATTAGGCCCCAGTGTAATGGCCTAATTTTAACTTAATAATGTCTTTAAAGACCCTATTTCCAAATGCAGTCACATTTTGAGGTACTAGGGTATCAGCAGATAAGTTTTGAGAGGAGGAGCATATTTGAGCCCATAATGCTGCCCACGAAATGAAAAGTGCTGACTTGGTTATAAACACTCAAAAGGAGATAAATACCTAAAACCTGAGATGCAACTAAGAATGCTGGAAAGCCTTTTCTGGAATGCCTGCAGTAGGGTCACTAATACAAGGGAACTGTTAGGCTGTGAATCTCAAATAGGTACCAGCTCTGTTTAGGCTGTGATCCCTGGATAGTTGCATTCTCTGAAACAGACTCCTCCCACAATCAGTTGCAATGGTCTCATGTGCCAGATTTCCGAAGAGCAGAGTACTCTTGATCTCTGAGTCTCCTTACTTGCCTCACATACTACACTCCAGTATCCCTGCCCCTTAGAAGCTTAAGTACTAACCAGGGAAGACTAGAATGGGTTCTCCAGGCATAGCTATCCTTACAGTCTCATTTCTCCTTCCTAACACATGTAATAATTGCAAATATAATCTTTCAAGTATTTTTTAATGTTTGCCTTTTCTGCCATCGTATGAGAGTATGGTGGACAACTGTATACCTGGTAAATCTAAGATACAGTAGCTACTCAATTATTATTTTCTGAATCAATTAATGAATGAAAATTCAGTCAGTATTCTGTGTGTGTGTGTGTGTGTGTGTGTGTGTGTGCACTCTCAGTCATGTCTGACTCTTTGTGACCCCATGGAATGTAGCTCTCCTGATTCCTCTGTCTGTGAAATTTTCCAGGCAAGAATAAGTATCCTTTAGTTTCTTGCTATGTGCTGAGCACATAGCATGGTTTTCCTGTGAGAACCATGCCGTGGGATCCCCAACCTCAAAGAACAGGAGAACCAATGGGAAGACAAAGCAAAATGGGTGAAATAAAATTAGATATTTGAATATAGGGTGCTGATGAGATTATCATAGTGGAGAAAAGTTTCCTGAAATAGGTGGGTTGTGAACTGGACTAGGAAATACAAGATACATCTAGAGAAGGAATGGAGGGGGTGGCCATAGCATTAAAGCATAAGAGTTATGACAATACATAGGACTTATCCAGGCAAGTATTTTTGCTTTCATTTATGAGATAAAGCCCTCTCTGTTTTTCTGAAATGAAGATGTCTTTTAAAAAGTGGCAGGGGTTGTTACTTTTTTCCCCACCACATTACTAATCAGATAACAGTCAGTGATTTTGACTAAATGAACAAATTGCCCATGAACACATACACACACATTTTCCAAAAGTCGGATTGGAGGAAAAGAAACTTGATTGTTGATAGTGATTAGTGGTGAACTTCTAGATTAAGTAGTGCCAGATGGATAAAACTTTCAAATCTGTTTCACACTGGAAGCCAGTTGGCAAAGTTTCACCAAATTAGCTATTAATATTATGGTATGTTTTTTTCTATCTTTCTTGTGCCAGTCAATCAGTACATAAAAATAAAAGATAATTAACCTAAAACCAATAACAATTAAAACGTGTAAAAAGCTCCAAAGAATATTTTTGCTAGAAAAACACCAGAGAAGTGTTTGGAAAAGAGGAAAGGGGAGAGAACAGATAAAAGTAGCATTGTAACTACCAATTTGACAAGGATTGACTAAGCTGCATAAAGATAGGGACTAACTAGATCCATTTAGTTCAGCATTATGTCCTATGGTCCTACAGAGTGCTTCACGCAAAGAGACATTTGATAGATACTTTACATATAAATATGTAATGTATAAATACTTGTATAATGCAGATTCTTTACCATCTGAGCCACCAGGGTAGCCCATAATGAATATTTACCATCTAATAACTTTAACCCCATTTATGTCAATAAACACTTCCTGATCGTTTACTCCATCAAAAGCAAAAACAAAACTCAAGGGGGAAGATTCAGGAAAAGGATCAAAATTGGCAATTCTAACATATATATATAACACTATATATATATATATATATATATATATATATATAAAACACAATCAAAATATATAATATTTTCACAAATGAATATATATATATATTCACAACACAAATATATATATATATAACACAAATGAAAACCTATCTATGAAAGAGACTCACAGACATATAGAACAGACTTGTGGTTGCCATGAAGGAAGGGTGTGTGTGGGGGATGGATTGAGAGTTTGGGTTTAGCAGATGCAAACCATTATATATAGAATGGATAAACACCAAGATCCTACTGTTTAGTATAGCAAACTATATTCAATATCCTGTGATCAATCATAATGTAAAGAATTTAAAGAAGAATACACACACACATATACATATATAACAATTACGTTGCTGTACAGCAGAAATTAACACAACATTGCAAATCAACTATGCTCCAATTAAAAAAAAAAAAAGACAAGTCCAGGTAGCGTAGAACTAAGGTCTCGATCTCAGACAACTGAAAAAAGAAATTAGCATGTGATTGTGGGGAAAGATTTGTATTTCAAACCTAGCCTTTTGGAGGTTCAAGCAAGCAATTTGGAGAAAATGATACAACCTGGGGATAATGCCTGAAATTTCACCAAGACTCAGTCATACGGCATTTGCACCAATACGAACCTTTAATCCACTGGCCCTTTTTCTCTACGTGGCTTCACATTTTCTCCCACTACACAACTCTCCGTAATTTTCAGTAATCCTAGTTTTAAGAAATACTTCAATTTGTTGTCTGTAGCTCAGTAAATCAATTCTACTCCATCGTTTAAAGCATCTGTCCTTCTGGATGGAGGATGGGTGGATCATCCTGAAATGCTGACATCTTCGTTATGAGGCTGTTTCCTGGAGCCAGGGTTATACTAATGAAACTGCTGATCAGGCCTTCAAAAAAAAAAAAGGAAAAGAGAGAAGCTATAAATGATTTTTTTTTCTTGTAAATTAAACCCTTCAGAACTTTTAGAAACAAAACTTTGATCTCCCAGAAAACCCAGATTGCCCTCCCTATTTCTTTCTACCTGTCCTGCCCTTAGACTGATGTAAGCACCATTATCTCTGATTGGGACCACAGCAGAAGCTTTCCCATAAGTGTCCTGCTTTGACTATTGCTCTCTTCCTGTCTTTCTCTTCACACTGGAATCAAAATCATCTTACAATTTGTTTCATTATGATAGTCCTCTAGCAAAAGTCTTTAGTTTCAACTCACTCTTAAAGACAAAAATCCATAATGATGTGTTTACTGACCCTGAGCTTATCTCCTGATGCTGTTGTTCCATCACTAATTTGTGTCCGACTCTTTGCAATCCTATGGACTGCAGCATGCCAGGCTTCCCTGTCCTTCACTATCTCCTGGAGTTTGCTCAAATTCACATCCATTGAGTCAGTGATGCTCTTTAACTATCCCATCCTCTGGGGCTTCCCTGGTGGCTCAGATGTTAAAGAATCTGCCTGCAATGCAGAAAACTGGGATTCGATCCCTGCATCATGAAGATCCCCTGAAGAAGGGAATGGCTTCTCACTCCAGTATTCTTGCCTGGAAAACTCCATGGATGGAGAAGCCTGGCAGGCTACAGTCCATGGGGTCCCAAAGAGTCTAACATGACTGAGCGATTAGCATTATCTTCTGATCGTCATTCTTTTTTAGTGTTTTCACACCTCAAATGGGGTTGACCTGTGTAACTAACAAGATTTCATGGAAATGATAGAATGTGACTTCTGAAGTTAAGTTGTAAAATATGTTCTGGCTTCTACCTTATTTTGTTATTAGCTCTTGAGTTGCTTACTCTGGAGGAAGCCAGCTGTCGTGTCTTGAGGACCTTCAAGCAGCTACATGGAGATGTTCACGCAGTAGGAAGGAAGGATCCTGCCGATAAACAGTACTACTTTCCAATTATGGCTGAGACATTTTGTGAGGGGATCCTCTAATCCAGTCAATTTTCCTGATTCCTGAACTGTGGATGAGAGCTCAGCTGTAGCTTTATGGGAGCCCTTGAGGCAGAAACACCAAGCTAATCCCCTCTGAGATTCCTTACCCCACAAAATGTAGGAGACAATACACATTTATTGTTTTAAGCTACTAGGTTTGCTGATGACTTGTTCTGTTATTCTGTAGTATCAGATCACATGCGTGTCATAGAAGAACCCGAATCATCTCTTTCAGACCTCCTCTCTTAGTTTCATTATGGACCACACTCCTATTGACACACTTCAACCAGGCTGATGGGATTTTACATTCTTACTTTATCTTCTGTACTCAATTCTTTCACTTTTCATTTAAAAATGAGCATGCAATGTTTACATAAACAGGAAAACATAGTAAATCTAATTTCAATGAACTGGAAAAAGTTTTCAAAAGAAAATTTCATGGTTGAAAATCTAAAAATGTTCTTGTCTAAATTGAAGTGTAACTCTTGCAACTTGAGGGAGCTATGAAGAATTTCAAAAGGTGATGAGCTTGAAAACAAAATTTATGTAATAAAAAAAAATTTCTGTTTGACTATAGTCTAGGAGATAACTTATTCAGGAAAATAACTTGGAGGAAAAAGGTATAACCGTGAAAGCACTTTTATCTAAGGCTTTCCACTCTGAATATAGTATTCGTTATCTGTCCAAAGAGCCATCCTAGTGTTAAGTATAGGATGCCTTCACCATTTTTATTCCTCTGAGCAATGAAGTCTATAGGAGCCTGTGCATAATGCCTTGTGAAGTGGTGAGCTGGGAATTAGAGAACAATCATAATTTGCTAATTTTTCTAAAATGCATTTAAAAATCCTTTCACATTAATCTCTGTGATTCACAAAAAAGGGAGGCAGGCTGCAACATTTAAATGATTGAAAATGATGCTGGTGGCCTTCTGCAAAATCTGATTACAGCTTCCATGATTGATAGCTTGCCATTAGCAAAGAAAGGGGAAAAGCTTAGAAATTGAAGCAAATAAATCAAGCAAAATCTTTTTAGTTTACAGTGAACACTTAGACATGATTCAAAAATGTTTTAACCCAGATTTCATTCTCTGTAAATATATGTTGCCTTTGCATATGAAGTATTCATTTCAATGACTTTTCCCTGAGTTGCACTTTAATCTTGTCCTCAATAAAGTCTAACTTGGTCTGCCAGCTTCCCCAGACTTTCAGGCTGGTGTGAATTACTTAAGTGGCAATGTACCACTTTATCTGTATTTCTGTTCTCATTTGGTGGCTCCTAAGGAATGCATATTGCTATTGCTGGAGAGACAGGGACACTGGAAATATTCAGAAATGAGTCTTTTGCTCAGAAACTTCCTTGAATTTGCTAAATGTCCAGTGTCAGTTTGACAGATAGGACACACTGTTCTAGCTCATTAGTTTGAGTATTAGTGAATCAATTATGCATTCCTACCTTTCCATAGCATCATGGACCAGAAAAGACAGTTCATGGTATACCACAACTATGAAGGAGTTCTTCCAGAGATTTAAACACAGAATAACTACCATGGTATGATTATGTATCCACTGACACATGAACAGGCCATCTTGTAGCAAATTTCCAGTATGCAGTGAGAATGATATACGGTTATGAGAAAGTATTTGTAGATTTACATATCACCCTTGTATGTGTATGAGATACTTTGCACTGTTTGAAGTATTGAATGACCCCACTATGTCTTTATAGACAAACATACTGACAAACTGATGATTACTGTATGCCAACATTGTAACAAATGACTAAATGTCTTTGTTATGGGCACTTATTACACGTTAGAGTCAACATTTGTATATACCTGCCGTGTATAAGAATGTCAGCTCCTTGAAGATAGAAACTGTAGAATTTAATAAAATGCCTAGTACAGAGTTGTTATACTTCCTGTAAATAGATTATTTTAAATGAGTGAATATATTAAGCTCTACCATGGCATCTGGTCCCATCACTTCATGGGAAATAGATGGGGAAACAGTGGAAACAGTGTCAGACTTTATTTTTTGGGGCTCCAAAATCACTGCAGATGGTGGCTGCAGCCATGAAATTAAAGATGGTAACGATAACCCTGTATACGAGACAGCAAAAGAGACACTGATGTATAGAACAGTCTTTTGGACTCTGTGGGAGAGGGAGAGGGTGGGATGATTTGGGAGAATGGCATTGAAATGTGTATAATATCATATATGAAATGAGTCACCAGTCCAGATTCGATGCATGATACTGGATGCTTGGGGCTGGTGCACTGGGATGACCCAGAGGGATAGTATGGGGAGGGAGGAGGGAGGAGGGTTCAGGATAGGGAACACATGTATGCCTGTGGCAGATTCATTTCGATATATGGCAGAACCAATACAATATTGTAAAGTTTAAAAATAAAATAAAATTTAAAAAAAGACAAAAACAAACAAACAAACAAAAGATGCTTACTCCTTGGAAGGAAAGTTATGACCAACCTAGATAGCGTATTCAAAAGCAGAGACATTACTTTGCCAACAAAGGTCCATCTAGTCAAGGCTATGGTTTTTCCTACGGTCATGTATGGATGCAAGAGTTGGACTGTGAAGAAAGCTGAGCACCGAAGAATTAATGCTTTTGAACTGTGGTGTTTGAGAAGACTCTTGAGAGTCCCTTGGACTGCAAGGAGATCCAACCAGTCCATTCTGAAGGAGATCAGCCCTGGGATTTCTTTGGAGGGAATGATGCTGAAGCTGAAACTCCAGTACTTTGACCACCTCATGCGAAGAGTTGACTCACTGGAAAAGACTCTGATGCTGGGAGGGATTGGGGGCAGGAGGAGAAGGGGAGGACAGAAGATGAGATGGCTGGATGGCATCACTGACTCGATGGACGTGAGTCTGGGTGAACTCTGGGAGTTGGTGATGGACAGGGAGGCCTGGCATGCTGCGATTCATGGGGTCGGGAAGAGTTGGACACGACTGAGCAACTGAACTGAACCATTCTTACTTAACTTTCAGTCCCACCCCCCACCCAATATTATGATTAGGTGTTTTCATTGTTCTTGTTTTAAATAGATAAACAGACATAAAGAGTATTATTAACATGTCATGAATACACTGATAAGTGATTTAGAGTATTGTTTTTAAGATGATTTGAAAACCCAAAACCTGGATAATCACTAGGAAATTTTAGGGAAGAAAAGTGGCCAATAAAGAGATGTTCTAAGAATCAACTCTAGAACCTTCAGAATACTCAGCACAGTTCTCTTTCAGGTTATGGAGGCTGTTCTGTGGTAGATTCCTATTGCTTCTGTAACAAACTACTCCTGGTGACTTAAAACAACACAGTTTTATTATCTTACAGTTCTGAAGGTCAGAAGAACAAAATGGGTTTCACTAGGCTAAAATTTAAGTGTGGCCAGGACTGTGTTCCTATTGGAGATTCTAGAAGAGAATCTGTTGCCTTCTTTTCTCCAGCTTCTAGAAATCACCCACATTCTTTGACTCATAACCTCCTTTCTGTCTTTAAAAATAGCAGTAGACAGTTGAGTCTTAGGGAGCATTGCTCTGACTCTAGCTTCCTTCATCACATCTCTTTCTTTGACTCTTCCTCCTTCTCTAAGTTATAAGAACTCTTCTTGATTGCCCTGGGTCCACTTAGATAATCCAGAGTAATCTCCTATATCAAGACTTTTGTCTAGAGAACAACTGAAGAACTTGTTGTTCAGTCACTAAGTTGTGTCTGACTCTTTGTGACCCTATGAACTGTAGCACTCCAGGCTTCCCTGTCCTTCACTAATTCTCTGAGTTTGCTCAAACTCACGCTCATTTAGTCAATGGGCCATCCAACCATTTCATTCTCTGTCATCCCCTTCTCCTCCTGCCCTCAATCTTTCCCAGCATCAGGGTCTTCTCCAGAGTCAGCGCTTCATATCAGGTGGCCAAAGTATTGGAGCTTCAGCCTCAGTCCTTCCAGTGAATATTCCAGGGTTGATTTCATGGACCTTTGTTGGCAAAGAGATGTTTCTTCTTGTTAATACACTGTCCAGGTTTGTCATAGCTTTCCTTCCAAGTAGCAAGTGTCTTTTAATTTCATGGTAGCAGTCATGTCTGCAGTGATTTTGGAGCCCAAGAAAATAAAATCTGTCGTTGTTTCTACTTTCTGTTATCTATTTGCCATGAAGTGTTGGGACCAGATGCCGTCATCTTAGTTTTTTGAATGTTGAGTTTTAAACCAGCTTTTTCACTATCCTCTTTCATCCTCATAGGAAGCTCTTTAGTTCCTATTTGCTTTCTGCCAACTTAGGTTTCTGTGTAAGGTCACATATTCACAGGTTCCAGGAATTAAAGCAGGGATACCTTGGGGAAGGGTCATTGTTCTACCTACTATGAAGAAAAGAAAGAGGTCAGGGAAACATCATAGAGTCTTTAATTTAAATAATGAACAAGTATGTCAGCCAGCACCATTAATCCAAAGTAATATAATATTAAATTTGTTCAATGAGATATGTTTTGAATAAGATCAAATGCTGCTTCCCTGATTGCAATTTTGCCCCTGATTGGGATTCCAGATTATAGATAAAAGTGTGAAGTACTGATGTAGGTTCACGTTGCCATGGATCTGAGGAAATCACTATAGAAGAATGGTTTTATTCATTTCATGCACAAAAGTGTTTATGCTTCTAAAAGTAGTAAGGTTCCACTTCTTCCTCTTTTAAAAGAAATGCTTATAGCTAGATGTAAATATGTGGTTACATCCTCGTTACAACTCAGAGTATGTTGATTTCTCTACAAGAATCTTTGGAGTACATTCAAACTAAACTATCCATTTAATATCCATTTAATCACCTTGCAGACATTTTAATCCTCCAAATCAGACTCATCTAATCCAGGTGATTTTTTTTTTCCCTCAGCATGGTTTTCCTTGTATTTTCCTCTTCAAATTCTTCCATTTTTCTTACATATAGGTTTACTCAGACTTTTATCCAACATTCTTGGATAGGCTGTTCTTAGGCTGTTCCCAGATGAACGTTTAAACCTTTACTACATTTTTAAGGGAGCTTTTGTTTTTCTTTGCTGTACATTTTATTTCAAAAGTTCTATGGGATCTCTGTAGATAAACTGGAACACAAGGCATGTTCCTGGAAAGATCTCTTGGCTTCTTTTCCCAGCTTCAGTCAGAATACTTCAGTGTTGTTTGGTTTATACACTGGGTTCCATTGCAAGGTTATTGTTAAAGAAAAGTTTCCAAAGGATGTTGGAGCATTAATTATAATGACTGTATCCATGAACAGTTCATTTAGCCAAATGATACCTGTCAGTGATGAACAAACATCCTACACATTAGGGATTCTTAGTGTTTTGCTTCTGTCCTTTCCCTGTGCCTAGATAACTGTTCCTTTTCTAGATTCTCTGCCCTAAGGGCTAACTTAGGGCTAATTCAACTTATGTGTAAGACTGTCCTTGGTTACTTCAATAAAGAGGGATCTCTCCCTCTGGAACACTAATGATGACACTTAATCATATACTTATCATCTTGTTTTTGTTGTATTCTTAGTGCTATGCATATAGCCTGGCATGCAGTAGATATACAGTACATGGTACATGATGGAAGGAAGGAAGAAAGATGCACAGAAGGAGAAGATGGAAGGAAGAAAGGAATTTGATATTGCATGCACTGTGTTAAGGTATCACCGAACTTTTTTTTGGGTTTGACTTTTCATAGATAAATAAAAATATACCCAAGAAATTTAAAGGAAAAAGTCAGGACCATTTTAGTTACTTTCTATCAAATGCTTTATGAGATGCAAGGTGAATTATAAGGTTATCTCTTTAATGTAATCTTCATAACAATCCAGTAAAATTTCATCAGAGGACATTGAAGCTGAGCGAGTTAAGCAGCAGTCTCCACACCACCCAACACTGGCAGGGCTTGGATTCAAATCCCAGAGGGTGTGTTTTGTATGCATTTCTATAGGCTCCCCTGAAGCTAGTCCCTGCTTCCTAAATCTTACAGAGCATCCTACAGGAAGCAAATACTCATTTCACTTTACGAATAAATAAATGAATTGCCGAGTGCCATATTAAAGAAGTATGGCATTTGTAGCTGTTGTTTAGTTGATATGTCCAGCTCTTTGTGATCCCATGAATTGCAACATGCCAAGCACCCCTGTCCCACCCTCTCTCCTGGAGTTTGCAAAACGTTCATGTCCACTGAGTCAGTGATGCTATTTGACCATCTCATCCTCTGCTGTTTTTTTTTCCAATGAGTCAGCTCTTCACATCAGATTACCAAAGTATTGGAGCTTCAGCTTCAGCATAATTTATTCCAGTGAATATTCAGACTTGATTTCCTTTAGGATTGACTGGGTTGAACTCCTTGCTGTCCAAGGGACTCTCAGCACTCCCACCATCACAATTAGAAAGCTTCAATTTTTCAGTGCTCAGCCTTCTTTATGATCCAACTCTCACATCCATACATGACTACTGGAAAATCATAGCTTTGACTATATGGACCTTTGTCAGCAAAATGATGCCTCTGATATTTTAATACACTGTCTACGTTTGTCATAGCTTTCCTTCCAAGGAGCAAGTGTCTTTTCATTTTGTGGCTGCAGTCACCATCTGTGGAGATTTTGGAGCCCAAGAAAACAAAATCTATCACTGCTTCCACTTTTTCCCTTTCTGTTGCTATGAGGTAATGGGATCAGGTGCCATGATCTTAGTTTTTTAAATGTTGTTTTAAACCAGCCTTTTCACTCTTCTCTTTCATCCCCATCAAGAGGCTCTTTAGTTCCTCTTCACTGTCTTTTCTGTCATTAGAGTGGCATCATCTGTATATCTTATGTTGTTGATATTTCTCCCAGCAATCTTCATTGCCGTTTGTGATTCATCCAGTTTGGCATTTTGCAGGGTGACAATATACAGCCTTGTTGTACTTCTTTCCCACTTTGGATCCAATCAGTTGTTCTGTGTCTGGTTCTAGCTGTTGCTTCTTGACCTGCATACAGGTTTCTAGACAGGTAAGATGATCTGGTACTTTCATCTCTTTAAGAATTTTCCTCAGTTTGTTGTGATCCACACAGTCAGAGGATTTAGTGTAATCAATGAAGCCTAAGTAGGTATTTTTCTGAAACTCCCTTGCTTTCTCCATTATCCAACACATGTTTGCAATTTGATCTCTGGTTCCTCTTTGAAACCCATTTGTACATTTGGAAGTTCTTGATTCATGTACTGTCGAAGCCTAGCCTGAAGGATTTTGAGCATAACATTGCTAGCATGTGAAATGAGCACAATTGTACAGTAGTTTGATAATTCTTTGGCATTACCCTTCTTTGGGATTGGAATGAAAACTGACCTTTCCAATCCTGGAGCCATTGCTGAGTTTTCCAAATTTGCTGGTATACTGAGTGCAGCACTTTAACAACATCATTTTTGAGTTTTAAATGGCACATCTGGAATTCCATTGCCTCCCCTAGCTGTTTTGGTAGCAATACTTCCTAAGGCCCTCTTGACGTCACACTCCAGGATGCCTGGCTTTAGGTGAGTGACCCAGACAATTGTGGTTATCCAGGTTATTAAGATCTTTTTTTTTGTATAGTTTTTTTTTTGTGTGTATATATTCATGCTGCCTCTTCTTAATCACTTCTGCTTCGGTTATGTCCTTACTGATTCTGTCCTTTATCATGCCCATTCTTGCATGAAATATTCCTTTGATATCTCCAGTTTTTATAAAAATATCATTAGTCTTCTCTATTCTATCATTTTCCTCTATTTCTTTGCATTGTTCATTGAAGGAGGCTTCATCTCTCCTTGTAATTCTCTGGAACCCTGCATTCAGTTGGGTATATCTTTCCCTTTTTCCCTTGCCTTTCACTTCTCTTATTTCCTCAGCTATTTGTAAAGCCAGTGCCTTTTAATAACCTACTACACTTTTATAATCCTGCTACTACGCTTACCATACCCCCCACCCCAGCTGTTAAGAGTTGCAACATTTGTGCCATCTTGCCTTGGTTTCAGTTTTAGCTGTATCATGAATCACCTGTATATCATAGTCAAGATCCTTAGTCTTCTACACTTCAGTCTTTTAATTTGTTGTAGGAGAAAAATAATTGCACTCACTCCATTAGCTTACTAGGCAGATTCTGTGTAGTTAGTCCTTTCTTAGAGAATGACAACAATGAACATTTATTGAGCAGTGACTACCAGAGCCACTCCCACCAACATTGATTGGATTTTTAATTAATGTCAGGCATTGTAGTACATTTTCACTGTAAACCTTCTAAAAACCTCAAACTTGGGTACTGTTAGTGTTTCCCTTTCTAGGTGAGGCAACCAAAGCCTAGATTAGAAATTGCTTTCCCAAGGTCACACTGAACCAGTAAATGAAAGACCTGGGCTTAAATCCAAATTTGTCTGATTCACCAGATTTAAATAATTAGGTCTCTGCTGAAAATTTGGCCTCTATCTAGTTGCTCTTTGGGTTGGTTTTTTTTTTTTTTTTTTTTTTGGTGTTATCTCCTCTGTATATATAGCACCTCTCCTAATATATGTCATGTTTGGTAGTCTCTTTCATTATGTTCCTTATTGTCCTGATTCATTTTTGCACTTGGTTATGCTTCATGGAAATAGATGGGGAAACAGTGGAAACAGTGTCAGACTTTATATTTTTGGGCTCCAAAATCACTGCAGATGGTGATTGCAGCCATGAAATTAAAAGACGCTTACTCCTTGGAAGGAAAGTTATGACCAACCTAGATAACATATTGGAGAAGGCAATGGCACCCCACTCCAGTACTCTTGCCTGGAAAATCCCATGGATGGAGGAGCCTGGAAGGCTGCAGTCCATGGGGTCACTGAGGGTTGGACATGACTGAAAGACTTCACTTTCACTTTTCCCTTTCATGCATTGGAGAAGGAAATGGCAACCCATTCCGGTGTTCTTGCCTGGAGAATCCCAGGGATGGGGGAGCCTGGTGGGCTGCCATCTCTTGGGTCGCAGAGTCGGACATGACTGAAGCAACTTAGCAGTAGCAGCAGCAGATAGCATATTAAAAAGCAGAGACATTACTTCGCCAACATAGGTCCGTCATGTCTTTTGCCAACAAAGGACCATTATCAAAAGGTCTGCTATGGTTTTTCCAGTGGTCATGTATGGATGTGAGAGTTGGACTGAGATGTGAGAGATGTGAAGAAAGCTGAGCACTGAAGAATTGATGCTTTTGAACAGTGGTGTTGGAGAAGACTCTTGAGAGTCCCTTGGACTGCAAGGAGATCCAACCAGTCCATTCTAAAGGAGATCAGTCCTGGGTGTTCATTGGAAGGACTGATGCTAAAGTTGAAACTCCAATACTTTGGCCACCTCATGTGAAGAGTTGCCTCATTGGAAAAGACTCTGATGCTGGGAGGGATTGGGGGCAGGAGGAGAAGGGGACGACAGAGGATGAGATGGCTGGATGGCGTCACCAACTCGATGGACATGGGTTTGGGTGGACTCCGGGAGTTGGTGATGAACAGGGAGGCCTGGCATGCTGCGATTCATGGGGTCGCAAAAAGTCAGACACGACTGAGCGACTGAACTGAACTGACGCTCACCATGACCCTATTTTGCTGCCAGTTCTGAGGTACCACCTAACTGGGAAGGCAGTTGGGTATTGTTATTACTATACTTGATTCTCATTTTTTTTTTGTTTGTATTAGCTGTTTTACACACACACACATACACACACACACACACACACACACACATATATATATACACACATGCACAGTCTTTCTACTCTGGGTTGCCTGAGGAAATTATCTGTTATCAAAATGGGATGCTATCAGTCAGCACCATGGATTTCTCTAAGTGTTCTCATGGCTCAGGGAATGTCCTTGTCTAAAACAGTGCTCCCAGAAGAGTCTTATTTAATTTTCTCTAGTAAAAGCAACTTACTGGAAGCAGTATTAGTGAGGCTGTGTGCCAAGTATGTTCATCTATTACCTAGAAAGTGCTTCAGCCTAAAATGGGCTGATCTCCACTATGCTGGGACACTTGCAATCTCAGGAAGCACTCAGTGATATGGGTTGAAAGCAAAGTATCTGAATTAGAAGGGTATCCTGCAGAGTTTAAGCAGTGAACTCTCTTACTTTTCTTAATTCCCTCTTTTAGGCAAAGTAAAGAGACAGTCTGTGGACTGCTTTGCTGATGTCCAAGGCAAATGAGGCAGCAATTATGTAGGTTGCCTATTATCTGCAATTTATTCAGCATTCCTGCATTTAGCTTTTTTCATAGGTATAGGGATAGAATCTTGAAACAACAGTAAAACCATTTTCAAGGGAATTGGCATCTAGTAACAACAAGGAAACAATGGAAACAGTGGCACTTTATTTTCTTGGGCTCTAAAACCTGTGCAGATGGTGACTGCAGCCATGAAATTAAAAGACACTCGCTCCTTGGAAAAAAAGCTATGATCAACATAGACCCATATTAAAAAGCACAGATATTACTTTGCCAACAAAGGTCCATCTAGTCAAAGCTATGGTTTTTTCAGTAGTTATGTATAAATGTGAGAGTTGGACCATAATGAAAGCTGAGTGCCAAAGAACTGATGCTTTTGAACTGTGGTGTAGGAGAAGACTCTTGAGAGTCCCTTGACTACATGGAGATCAAACCAGTCAATCCTAAAGGAAATCAACCCTGAATATTCACTGGAAGGACAGATGCTGAAGCTCCAGTACTTTGGCCACCTGATGCAAAGGACTGCCTCATTGGAAAAGACCCTGATGCTGGAAAAGATTGAAGGTTGGAGGAGAAGGGGACGACAGAGGATGAGATGGTTGGATGGCATCACTGACTCGATGGATATGAGTTTGAGCAAGCTCTGGGAGTTGGTGGTGGACAGGGAAGCCTGGCGTGCTGCAGTCTATGGGGTTGCAGAGTCAGACATGACTGAGTGACTGAACTGAATACCAAGTACAATACTATGTGATGAAGCATAAATTTTCTCACTTAATCCTTGAAAAGAAAACAAATTGTTATCTCAGTTTTTACACATGAGCAATGAGAGACTGAGAAAAGTTTAATATCTGAGATTTTGATGAAGAAACTTTTGATTCTGCAGTTCATCCATCTTAAATTATTTCCCTGCCTCTCCCAGGGGCCACAGAGGGAAACCTCTAATATTTTTATGCAGCATAATGCTTCAGATTGCAACTTTGGCATCAAGCAGTTCAGTTCAGTCACTCAGGTGTGTCCAAGCTTTGTGACCCTGTGGACTGCAGCACGCCAGGCCTCCCTATCCATCACCAACTCCCAGAGCTTGCTCAAACTCATGTGCATCGAGTTGGTTATGCCATCCAACCATCTCATCCTCTCTCGTCCCCTTCTTCTCCCACCTTCCATCTTTCCCAGCATCAGGGTCTTTTCCAATGAGTCAGTTCTTTGCATCAGGTGGCCAAAGTATAGGAGATTCAGCTTCAGCATCAGTCCTTCCAATGAATATTCAGGACTTGTTTCCTTTAGGATGGACTGGTTGGATATCCTTGCAGTCCAAGGGACTCTCCAAAACTCTTCTCTAATACCATAAGCATTGATTCTTTCGCAGTCAGCTTTCTTTATAGTTCAAATTTCACATCCATACATTACTACTGGAAAAATCATAGCTTTAACTAGACCGACCTTTGTCGGCAAAGTAAGGTCCTTGCTTTTTAATATGCTGTCTAGATTGGTCACAGCTTTTCTTCCAAGGAGCAGTGTCTTTTAATTTCATGGCTACAGTCACCATCTGCAGTGACTTTGGAGCCTAAGAAAATAAAGTCTGTCACTGTTTCCATTGTTTCCCCATCTATTTGCCATGAAGTGATGGGAATGGATGCCATGATCTTAGTTTTATGGATGTTGAGTTTTAAACCAACTTTTTCATTCTCCTCTTTCACTTTCATCACGAGACTCTGTAGTTCTTCTTCGCTTTCTGCCCTAAGGGTGGTGTCATCTGCATATCTGAGGTTATTGATATTTCTCCCAGAAAATTTACTCCAGCTTGTGCTTCATCTGACTGGCATTTTGCATGATGTACTCTGCATGTAAGTTAAATAAGCAAGGTGACAATATACAGCATTGATGCACTCCTTTCTCTATTTGGAACCAGTCTGTTGTTCCATGTACAGTTATAACTGTTGCTTCTTGACCTATATACATATTTCTCAGAAGGCAGGCAATATGGTCTGGTCTCTTCCCATATCTTAAAGAATTTTCCACAGTTTGTTGTGATCCACACAGTCAAAGGCTTTGGCGTGGTCAGTAAAGCAGAAATTGATGTTTTTCTGGAGCTCTCTTGCTTTTTTGATGATCCAACAGATGTTGGGAATTTGATCTCTGGTTCCTCTGCCTTTTCTAAATCTAGCTTGAACATATGGAAGTTCACGGTTCACATAGTGTTAAAGCCTGGCTTGGAGAATATTGAGCATTACTTTGCTAGCTTGTGAGATGAGTGCAATTGTGTAGTAATTTGAACATTATTTGGCATTGTTTTTCTTTGGGACTGGGATGACAACTGATTTTTTCCAGTCCTGTGGCTACCACTGAGTTTTCCAAATTTGCTGCTGTATTGAGTGCAACACTTTCACATCATCATCTTTTAGGATTTGAAATAGCTCAACTGGAATTCTGTCATCTCCACTAGCTTTGTTTGTAACGATGCTTGCTAAGGCCCTCTTGACTTCACATTCCAGGATATCTGGCTCTACGTGGGTGAGCATACCATCATGGTTATCTGGGTCATGAAGATCTTTTTTGTACAGTTTTTTTGTGTATTCTTGCCACCTCTTCTTAATGGCTTCTGCTTCTTAGGGCCATACCATTTCTGTCCTTTATTGTGCCCATCTTTACATGAAATGTTCCCTTAGTATCTCTAATTTTCTTGAAGAGTTCTCTAGTTTTTCCCATTGTGTTGTTTTCCTCTATTTGTTTGCACTGATCACTGAGGAAGGCTTTCTAATCTCTCCTTGGGAACTCTGCATTCAGATCGACATATCTTTCCTTTTCTCTTTTGCCTTTAGCTTCTCTTCTCGGATTCTTGTAAGGTCTCATCAGACAACCATTTTGCCTTCTGCATTTGTTTTTCTTGGGGATGGTCTTGCTCACTGCCTCCTGTATAATGTACTGAATCACCATCCATAGTTCTTTGCACTCTCTCTCTCAGATCTAATCCCTTGGATCTATTTGTCACTTCCATTGTGTACAATTGTAAGGGATTTGAATTAGGTCCTACCTGAATGGTCTAGTGGTTTTCCATGCTTTCTTCAATTTAAGTCTGAATTTGGCAATAAGGAGTTTATGATCTGAGCCACAGTCAGCTCCCAGTCTTGTTTTTGCTGACTGTATAGAGCTCCATTTTTGGCTGCAAAGACTATAATCAGTCTGAATTCGGTATTGACCATCTGGTGATGTCCATGTGTAGAGTCATCTCTGCTGTTGGAAGAGGGTGTTTGCAATGACCTTTGGCAAAACTCTGTTAGCCTTTACCCTGCTTATTTTTGTACTCCAAGGCCAAACTTGCCTGTTACTCCAGGTATCCCTTGACTTCCTAGTTTTGCATTCCCGTCCCCTAAAATGAAAAGGACGTATTTTTTGGGTGTTAGTTCTAGAAGGTCTTGTAGGTCTTCATAGAACTGTCCAATTTCAGCTTCTTCAGCATTACTGTTTGGGGCATAGACTTGGATTACTGTGATTTTGAATGGTATGCCTTGGAAACTGAAGGAAATGGCAACCCACTCCAGTGTTCTTGCCTGGAGGATCCCATGGATGGAGAAGCCTGGTAGGCTGCAGTCCATGGGGTCACACAGAGTCGGACACGAATGAAGCAACTTAGAAGCAGAAGCAGCCTTGAAAACGAAAAGAGATCATTCTGTCATTTTTGAAATGGCATCCAAGTACTGCATTTCAGACTGTTTTGTTGACTCTGATGGCTACTACTCCATTTCTTCTAAGGGATTCTTACCCACAGTAGTAGATATAATGTTCATGTCAGTTAAATTCACCCATTCCAGTCCATTTTAGTTCGCTGATTCCTAGAATGTTGATGTTCACTCTTGCCATCTTCTGTTTGACCACTTTCAATTTGTCTTGATTCATGGACCTAACATCCCAGGTTCCTGTGCAATATTGCTCTTTACAGCATCGGACTTTGCTTCCATTACCAGTCACATCCACAACTGGGCTTTGTTTTCACTTGTTGTTCAAATACCAGTTCTGTCACTTTTAACTTTTATTACTGAGTGTGCATGTGCAGGTGTGTGTGTGTGTGTACACATGCACACATATATATTACGTATAAACCTGTAATAAGAATTGTTGTGAGGCTTAAATGAATGCTGTGTTGTCTGCTATAAACCTAGCACATATATCTTTGTTAAATGGTATCTACTATTCTATTGTTAGCACTAAAGAGGTTTTCTATGAAGTTGTCCAGTTATAGTAAGGAAAACCCTAGTAAGAAGTGTTTCCACAGAAATAAGAAAAATCGAATTAGCTGGCGGTGAACTACTATTAATCTGAATGAGAAAGCCACATCTTTCCTTCTCAGTCCTTCCAGTTTATTATTTTTTTATACTTATTTTTAATTGGAGGATATTGGTTTTATAATATTGTTGGTTTCTGTCATACATCGACATGAATCAGCCATAGGAATATATATGTCCTGTCCCTCTTGAACCTCCTTCCCACGTCCCACCCCATCCCACTCCTGTATGTTGTCACAGGGCACCAGATTTGAGCTTCCTGCATCATTCTTCAAATTCCCACTGGCTACCTATGTGGTAATGTTTTTGTTTCAGTGCTACTCTCCCAGTATGTCCTATCCTCTCCTTCTGGCACTGGGTCCACAGGTCTGTTCACTATAACTGTGTTTCCTTTGCTGCCCTGCATATAGGTTCATCAGCACCATCTTTCTATTAATGGATTCCATATATACACGTTAACATACAATATTTGGTTTTCTCATTCTGACTCACTTCACTCTGTGTAATAGATTCTGGGAGAGGAAATAGCAATGAAATGGAGACAGCACATTCTCATCATTTGTGGCTAGTTGACATTGGAAGCAATTTTTGAATATTAAATGCAAAGACTTAAAATATCATTGAAGTTGCATTATAGTTCTGTGCTATTTTTGAAATGAACTGAGTCATGAGAACCCAGTAGGAAAATGCACAGCCTTCTTGCCCTTGTAAGACTTGGTGACACATTTTCCCAAAGAAAGAGAAAATACCATCCCAGAAATACTTTTGAGGAGCTTGAATAAGCAGAAAGGCAGTTCTGATCTCTCTTGCCTTAGTGACCCATAGATATAATTTCTTACTTGGAGACTAGGCATGGGATTCATCTATTCAATCACTGTTTCAGCAAATATTTAGTAAGTTTCTCTCTGTAGTCTCTTTCCTCAAATGGGGAGATTTTAGTCTTGGGTGATTCCCTTCTGTGTTTTTCACTCAGTTTAGGATACATTTACAGATGCCTATAAGGTACTTTTTTTGGTACAGTTCTTCTGTGTATTCTTGCCACCTTTTCTTGATATCTTCTGCTTCTGTTAGGTCCATACCATTTCTGTCCTTTATCAAGCCCATCTTTGCATGATCTTCATGACCCAGATAATCACGATGGTGTGATCACTCACCTAGAGCCAGACATCCTGGAATGTGAAGTCAAGTGGGCCTTAGAAATCATCACTATGAACAAAGCTAGTGGAGGTGATGGAATTCCAGTTGAGCTATTTCAAATCCTGAAAGATGATGCTGTGAAAGTGCTGCACTCAATATGCCAGCAAATTTGGAAAACTCAGCAGTGACCACAGGACTGGAAAAGGTCAGTTTTCATTCCAATCCCAAAGAAAGGCAATGCCAAAGAATGCTCAAACTACCGCACAATTGCACTCATCGCACATGCTAGTAAAGTAATGCTCAAAATTCTCCAAGCCAGGCTTCAGCAATATGTGAACAGTGAACTTCCAGATGTTCAAGCTGGTTTTAGAAAAGGCAGAGGAAACAGAGATCAAATTGCCAACATCTGCTGGATCATGGAAAAAGTAAGAGAGTTCCAGAAAAACATCTATTTCTGCTTTATTGACTATGCCAAAGCCTTTGACTGCGTGGATCACAATAAACTGTGGAAAATTCTGAAAGAGATGGGAATACCAGACCACCTGACCTGCCTCTTGAGAAACCTATATGCAGGTCAGGAAGCAACAGTTAGAACTGGACATGGAACAACAGACTGGTTCCAAATAGGAAAAGAAGTACGTCAAGGCTGTATATTGTCACCCTGTTTAGTTAACTTATATGCAGAGTACATCATGAGAAACGTTGGGCTGGAAGAAGCACAAGCTGGAATCAAGATTGCCAGGAGAAATATCAATAACCTCAGATAGGCAGATGACACCACCCTTATGGCAGAAAGTGAAGAGGAACTCAAAAGCCTCTTGATGAAAGTGAAAGTGGAGAGTGAAAAAGTTGGCTTAAAGCTCAACATTCAGAAAACGAAGATCATGGCATCTGGTCCCATCACTTCATGGGAAATAGATGGGGAAACAGTGGAAACAGTGTCAGACTTTTTTTTTTTTGGCTCCAAAATCACTGCAGATGGTGACTGCAGCTACGAAATTAAAAGACGCTTACTCCTTCGAAGGAAAGTTATGTCCAACCTAGACAGCATATTCAAAAGCAGAGACATTACTTTGCCAACAAAGATCCGTCTAGTCAAGGCTATGGATTTTCCTGTAGTCATGTATGGATGTGAAATTTGGACTGTGAAGAAGGCTTGAGTGCCAAAGAATTGATGCTTTTGAACTGTGGTGTTGGAGAAGACTCTTGAGAGTCGCTTGGACTGCAAGGAGATCCAACCAGTCCATTCTGAAGGAGATCAGCCCTGGGATTTCTTGGAAGGAATGATACTAAAGCTGAAACTCCAGTCCTTTGGCCACCTCATGCGAAGAGTTGACTCACTGGAAAAGACTCTGATGCTGGGAGGGATTGGGGGCAGGAGAAGGGGATGACAGAGGATGAGATGGCTGGATGGCATCACTGACTTGATGGACGTGAGTCTGGGTGAATTCCGGGAGTTGGTGATGGACAGGGAGGCCTGGCGTGCTGTGGTTCAAGGGGTCGCAAAGAGTTGGGCACGACTGAGAAACTGAACTGAATTGAACTGATAAAGTGCTTATGATACATAGTTGAGTAATACAAAATTCCATTATAAATAGCAAAAAAAAAAAAAAAAAACATGTAAACAAAGAACAAAAGGAAATATAAAATAGTCAGTGTTAACTATTTTGTACTGGTGAAGTCACAGGGAATTTTGAGGGTTTGTGTGTATCTTCTGTAACTTATTAAACCTCATAGACCATAACTTGGACTATGCCAACATTCCTAAAGTCATCTTTGACTGAGAGTTTTACTAGTTCTGCTTTATACATATGTCATTTAATCTTCATTACTCATTATTTGTTAATTTTCATTCTACACTCATTCCCAAGGTGATTCATTCAGTCTCATGGCTTTAAATACCATCTGTACACTGCTGACTTCCCAAGTCAGTTTCTAGCTCTGACCTGTCCCTTGAGCTCCATATGTGAAAATGCAGTTGCATACTTGACATCTGCTATTCAATGTTTAATATCCATCTTGATAGTAACATAACTCAAACAGAGCTGATACAATCCTGAAAAACATATCTCACCAATTTTTTTTTACAAACTTCCCCTTTCTGTAAAACTTCAAACACCACTTTCCATTGGTTTCCCATCACATTCAGAATAAAATTGTTACCATGACTGGATAAGACTCTTAGTGGTCATGGACTGTCTCCTTGACCACATCTCCTCTGCTCCTCAGTCAAATTGCTTCAGCCCTCCAGCTATTTCATGGTTTCCTGAGCAAGCCAACTGTTTTCATCTCAGCTATTTTTCTGCCTAGAACAGGATTCCACTACATTGTCATATGGCTCACCCCCTCCCTTCATTTACACCTTTTTACAATGTTACCTGCTCAGGAATCTAACAGCTAGAATAGCCACCTCTTTTGCTCATCACCCATCTGTATGTTATCATTCTTTTATCTTCACTTGAAATTTTACATGTTTACCCATGTAAAGCCACACATATTCAGATACTAATTTCTTATTTGAATTATTCAGTATACTTTCCTTATAAAACTCTCTCTCTCTTCAAGATTGTAAACACTTCAAGATCTGGGGCCATGTCCCAATCAGTACCTATTGCAGGGATCAGCATATGATAATTACTCAATAAATGTTAGTAAGGTTGAATGAAATCAATAGAGAGCCCTTCACATTTATTAGTCATTTGCTTATATTGATTTTTAAATTGACTGAAAGATTAGATAGTGCATCTTTGCAGGTACATACAAAGTGTTAAAAGAGTTTAACAAAGGAACATAGCTTTCAGTTTAATGCCAGTCCTTGCTTGGAAGATTCATCCTGCTAACTTACATATGTAGCAATCCTTTGAGGGAGATGGGTGTGTGTGTGTGTTAGTGTCCCAGTCATATCCAACTCTTTGTGACCTCATAGACTATATCCCACCAGGCTGCTCTGTCCATGGGATTCTCCAGGCAAGAATACTGGAGTGGGTAGCCATTCCTTTCTCCAAGGAATCTTCCCAACCCAGGGATCGACTCTGGGTATCCTACCTTGCAGGCAGATTATTTATGATCTGAGGAGGTAGATACTGAGTAAATATCTTTATTGCCAATTTTGAGTTAAGGAAATTGAAATTCTATATTGATTTTAATATCATAAACTATAAAAGTACAAGTGAATACTAGAGATTAGCTAAACCCACTTAGAGAGAAATAAACCGTAGCTAGAAACAGCTAGCATAATTCCCAAAGTCCTTATGTTGCAGGAAGGGGGACCCCTTCCAGGGCCTGAAACTGGGCTCTTGTCTAACACTCAAAGATGAATTGTCCCAGGAGAAACATGTGTTGACAAAGCAAGAGATTTTATTGGGAAAGGGCACCTGGGTGGAGAGCAGTAGGGTAAGGGAACCCAGGAGAACTGCTCTGTCACATGGCTTGCAGTCTCGGGTTTTATGGTAATGGGATTAGTTTTTGGGTTGTCCTTAGCCAATCATTCTGACTCAGAGTCCCTCCTGGTGGTGCACACCTTGTTCAGCCAAGATGGATGCCAGACAGAAGGATTCTGGGAGGTGGTCGGACAGGTGGTGTCTCCTTTTGACCTTTTCCGAACTCTTCTGGTTGGTGGAGGCTTATTAGTTCCCTGTTCCTTACCAGGACCTCCTGTCATAAGACAACTCATGCAAATGGTTACTGTGGTGCCTGGCCAGGGTGGGCGGTTTCAATCAGTGTGCTTCCCCTAACACGTACAGACTCTTAGTGGACTAATGCCCCAAAAGATAAAGTATTGGCAATATTGAAATAAAAAGGTATGTTTCCTTTATATATGTTTTGAAGGTTTTCCATGACTCTGTCTTATCTCTTGTTCCTGCAAAGGTAGCATGATGGAGGGAAGCAGATGAGGATACTGTGTGTCCTTATGCATTCCTCGAGGTGTCCACCCTGACTTCCTGGGGCATGTTTAAATTAACAATAGATCTTGGCAGCCATTATTACTTGAGTGCTTTTCTCCCCATGTCTCTTACAGGGTGCCAGGGTTCATCATAATATTTTATTAGAATGTGTTTGTAATATACTTACTACATTGGTGTAGCTGAAGCAATATTTTTGCTTTCTGGGGCTTCCTTGGTGACTCAGATGGTAAAGAATCTGCCTGCAGTGCTGGAGACCTGGGTTTGATCCCTCGGTTGGGAAGATCCACTGGAGAAAGGAATGGCAATCCACTCGAGTATTCTTGCCTTGAGAATCCCATGGACAGAGGAGCCTGGCGAGCTAGAGTCCATGGGGTCACAAAGAGTTGGACATGACTAAGCAACTAACACCTTTGTTTTCTGATGTATTGCTTATCTGATTTTACCCACTCTGATGACAAGAACTATGTCTAAAATAGCCAGGTAGGGTATACCAGTGTTATTGAGTTATCTATCTTTAACACTATCTGGAAGGGATCTGAGGTTTAGAACCTCATGAAAACAGCAGAAAGATTGGGACAATAAATCCACACTAATGAATAAGTACATTGTGCTACATAATTTACATTAGCATGATTAAATGTTATACATTAACATACTCAGTGTGTTATATGCAGGAATGCTGCTTTTTTTATTCCCCCAAATTTAGTACTTAGCTGAGGATAGCTGTGGAAAAGAGTCCCTGTTTTGATAGACCCTAAAATTCTACTTTATTTCTTGCTTGCGGCTTATGACAAAGTACATGTCAGTCCACACTGAGCATTTACTTCCTCGTAGTATCTTATGATTTTCAGAAGATTCTCATCATTGCTTAATCGTATACTTAAAGTTCACTCTAAGAGTTGAGGATGTCTTTTTTCACAAACTACAAACATCCACTGAAAATGCTTAGGCCATAAAACCGACTTTACTATAAAGATGTGGGGCTTTCTTCCAAAACCCTGTTTAGGAAGTGGAATCAAGTCTCAGGAAGGTCTAATATCTGAGGCTGTCAAGCTCTCAAGAATCACCACAGATTTAAAGAAAGGTCTGTCTTTCTAGACACACAAATACATCACAGTGTTTTTCAACATTTTTCTTTTATTCCTCAACTCCTGATTTTACCGATTTAAGCTCAAATGACCTGTAGACACAAATCAACAGCAATCAATCCTAATTTTAAATAAGCAAGGTAAAGTAGATTGATCCACTTGGATGAGATAACATCTCTACATGAATCAGCAGTGACCATGAGATGAGGACCATGAGGGCAAATGACCTACAGCCCATTGCTCTTGTTGAACAGAGGAAAAGTTCACTAGAAAGAATTTAGGGGCTAGGTGCACACTGCAGAAGGTGTCCCTGCCAATAAAGTATCAGTAGGTTTGCAAGGAATTCTTGCTGTCCTACAATATATTAATACTGAGAACTGCACTGCTATGTACTTATGGGGAGTGACTTTGCAATACATGTACAATCCTGCTTCCTAGCTTTCTTTCTGCTCTAAATATCCAGAGTCCTCTTATCAGTGTCTTCTTGTTTTACATGGTCAATATTTACACTTCTTGTGTCTTTTATTGAACATTCTTCAGTTCATGTCTAATATCTGTATGTTACAGAAATAATGGACTTAGCTTACATGAATGCTTTTTCTCCACTTACAGGCAAATGCCAAGGACTGATGGAGAATAAAAAAAAAAAACACAATGAGGTTGTTTACTTTATGTTTATACCCTATCTCAAAAGTAGACGTAGCTCTTTCCAGCAGTCTTACTGCACATATTCATTATATATGTTTTCCCATTCTCCAGAGACTATATACAGCCTAGGTGACTCTCCTCAAGCCTTCTCCATTACAGCAATCCCTTATCTTCATCTGATAGCTTCCCTCATAATTTATTGAGTTAATAGAAATAATCAGTTGGTACTTCTTCATCTTTCCAACATCATCTTTACCAACCCACCTGCATTTCTCCTCATTCTGACTGGACTTACCTTACAAGGGCTGGATGTGATGTTGCTCTTGAGCAAGGCTGACACTTCCATCTGGACTCCTGGATCTCTCCTCTTCTGCTCCAAAGCCTCACTCCTGCTTTATACACACTCTCCAGCATAAGCTTCTCTCTCTCTGTTGGATAATTCCCCTATGATAATAAAAATCTGTCCAAATTTTTCCTATTTTAAAATGTATTCTTTTGATTCTGCTGAACTGAACTTCCTCTCCCCAATCACCTATTTTTCTATTTTCCTTTGTTACAAAATTCTTAAAAGTGTGATGTTTAGTTGCTTATCCCATGTATTACTTTGCATTTTTTATCAAGCCATAATTGCACTTCTGTCCCTGCCACTCCACTGAGAACATTTTGTCACAGTTATTGAGGGAATTCATGTTGCTAGTTCAATGATTACTTCTTTGTTCTTGAGTTCTTAAAAGCACTAAACTTGGCTGTTTACTTCACAGTTATTCCAATATTCTTCTCTTGGCTTCTGTGACAGAACACACCCCTGTCTTTTCTTTTAACTTGATGATACCTTGTTCCTGCCCTACTTGGCTAACTGAGAATCCTCTGTTCAACTTTTCAATGTTGCATAGATCCCTGACTTCATTCTGGGCCCCCTTTTATTCCCTAAATACTTACTCTTCCTGCATGAACTTCTTGTCTGTGAACCATCACTATGACTCTCACCTTCACATTCACTGTTCACAGCATGACCTCTTCCCATTAGCCTACACCAATACATGTAACTATTAGTTACCATACTGCTGAGATTTCTAATCAGTTTAGTTCATTCACTCAGTCATGTCCGACTCTTTGTGACCCCATGGATTGCAGCTCGCCAGGCTTCCCTGTCCATCACCAACTCCTGGAGCTTGCTCAAACTCATGTCCATAGAGTTGGTGATGTCATCCAGCCATATCATCCTCTGTCATCCCCTTCTCCTCCTGCCTTCAAACTTTCCCAGCATCAGGGTCTTTTCCAGAGAGGCAGTTCTTTGCATCAGGTGGCCAAAGTATTAGAGCTTAAGCTTCAGTGTCAGTCCTTCCAGTGAATATTCAGGGTTGATTTCCTTTAGGATTGACTGGTTTGATCTCCTTGCAGTGCAAGGGACTCTCAAGAGTCTTCTCCAACACTACAGTTCAAAAGCATCAATTCTTAGGTGCTGAGTTTTATTCGTGATCCAACTGTCACATTCTTACAACTACTGGAAAAACCATAGCTTTGACTAGATGGACCTTTGTTGGCAAAATAATATCTGTGCGTTTTAATATGCTGTCTAGGTTTGTCATAGCTTTTCTTCCAAGGAGCAGCATCTTTTAATTTCATGGCTACAGTCACCATCTGCAGTGATCTTGGTGCCCGAGAAAATAAAGTCTGTCACTGTTTCCACTGTTTCCCCATCTATTTGCCATGACATGGAAGGACCGGATCTCATGATCTTTGTTTTTTGAATGTTGAGTTTTAAGCCAGCTTTTTCACTATCCTATTTCACTTTCATCAAGATGCTCTTTTGTTCCTCTTCACTTTCTGCCATAAGAGTGGTGTCATCTGCATATCTGAGGTTATTGATATTCTCCCAGCAATCTCGATTCCAGCTTGTGCTTCATCCAGCCCAGCATTTCCCATGATGTATTCTGCATATAAGTTAACTAAACAAGGTGACAATATACAGCCTTGACGGACTCCTTTTCCTATTTGGAACCAGTCTGTTGTTCCATGTCCAGTTCTAACTGTTGCTTCCTGACCTGCATATAGGTTTCTCAAGAGGCAGGTCAGGTGGTTTGGTATTCCTATCTCTTTCAGAATTTTCCACAGTTTATTGTGATCCACACAGTCAAAGGCTTTGGCATAGTCAATGAAGCAAAAATAGATGTTTTCTGGAACTCTCTTGCTTTTTCTATGATCCAGCAGATGAGGGCAATATGATCTCTGCTTCTGCTGCCTTTTCTAAATCCAGGTTGAACATCTGGAAGTTCTTGGTTCACATACTGTTGAAGCCTGGCTTGGAGAATTTTGCACATTACCTTTCTAGTGTGTGAGTTGAGTGCAATTTTGTGGTAGTTTGAACATTCTTTAGTACTGCCTTTCTTTGGGATTAGAGTAAATACTGATCTTTTCCAGTCCTGTGGCCACTGCTGAGTTTTCCAAATTTGCTTGCATATTGAGTGCAGCACTTTCACAGCAGCATCATTTAGGATTTCAAACAGCTCAGCTGGAATTCCATCACCTCCACTAGATTTTTTAAATTTTATTTATTTTAATTGGAGGGTAATTAGTTTACAATATTATAGTGGATTTTGCCATACATTGGCATGAATCAGCCATGGGTGTACATGTGTCCCACTAGATTTTTTTCGTAGTGATGTTTCCGAAGGCCCACTGGACTTTGAATTCCAGGATGTCTGGCTCTAGGTTAGTGACCCTTATGTAGATTTCTGCATTACTATTGTCTTCTTAAGAAAGCCTTTTTTGACCATTCAAACCCTGTCTAACGTTTGCCCGATTTTCATCACCTGCAGGTTGCTTATCTTTTGATACTAAAACAGCATCAGTTTTATGGTACGCACTCACTAAATATTTTTTGTTGCTCTTTTGTACAGCACTATTGACATTTTGTGGGCCATGGATTTTTTTTTTTAAGAAATAAAGAGTAGTCTCCAATTTGATTTGAATTATAGTAATTAAGACAGAACACAGAAGTGCAACTGAAAATAAAGTATATAGAAAGCAGCCCTATATTGAATATTTTCAGAGGCAGCTTATAATTAACCAAAGTGGAATAAATCAAGTTTTGAGAAAATGAGGTGAGAATGAGAACCCATTGTGATCGTAGTTCTTAGAGTTCTGTTTTTACATCTTGTTTAAAACAACTTTTTAAAAAAATATTGGAAGTATTTTTGTTGTTGTTGTTGTTTTTAGTTGCTAAGTCCTGTCTGACTCTTTTGTGACTCCATGGATTGTAGCTTGCCAGGCTTCTCTGTCCTTAGGATTTCCCAGGCAAAAATACTGGAGTGGGTTGCCATTTCCTTCTCCTGGGGATTTTCCCAAGCCAGGGGTCAAACCCACATCTCCTGCATTGGCAGGCAGATTCTTTACCACTTTAGCCACAAGGAAGATCAATGTTCTGTGATATATTCTTTGTGGAAAGATTGAAACCAGATTGGTACTTTGTTCTTTTGTCTAATGTCTGACCCTAATAGTACAGGCAGGTTGGTGTTGTGAGTTCCAGTCATAATGCTGAATGCTCTATGGAAGTCTGCAGGCCAGATGGGAAACTCAGACAGTGAACTGTGGTTCTCCAAAGAATCGCTCTTTCTTTTACACAATGTGCTCATGACTGCTTGCTTCAGCAATTAAAAAAAAAAATGGGGATAATGTGGGAGAATTAGATTATTTCCATTTCTGTCATTTTAAATATCAACCAACTAGTTGTTTTCCACCTGTAGCAGAGACGTGGCTTTTTTTTTTTTTTTTTTTTAATATTCCCCAGAAACTCTTCACTTTCCTCCCAATAAAATTTTGGCTCTCTCCTGGGGAATCACGTTACCCTACTTTCAGATTACAGGTTTTCTGTGGAGGCAGCTCAATTGCCAACTAGAGAGCTAACATATTTCCTAGTCTGGCCAATTAGAACATCACACATTCATGACTGTAGTAGCAGGTTCAAGGCTAGGCGGATAATCAGAGGCAAACGAAATGGGACTTTTTATTTGGATTGCTGAGAAAGCACTCTTTCTGTTTTTCTCACCTTTATCATGAAGGAATGAGAGCTGAATCTGCCACACAAAAGTGTTAGTGTGGGGAATTCCCTGGTTGTCCAGTGGTTAGGATGCAAAGCTTTCACTGCCGTGGCTCGGGTTCAATCCCTTGTCAGGAAACAAAGATCGCGCAAACCATGCTGAGTGGCCAAACACAAACAACAAAATAGCCATTAATATTTAAAAGAGTATGCGAGCAGTTGAACTGGCCTAGTGAAATGAGATCAGGTCTTGATATACAGCTGGCCCCATTCCTGGCCTTGTTCATTACAGGAAATACTAAATGTCCACTTGAGTCATGTTTCCTGTTATCTGGTATTAACAGGTGCTTCTCTTGAAACACTCAGTTGACGATTCATTTTCCTATTTCCTGATATTTTTGTTGTCATCCTCTCTGCCTTCCCTTGCACATTGGACTCAAGGAAAACATTTAATGTCCTACTAATCTTGATGCCACAATATACTAATACTTGAACTTGTATTGATTTCCAAGTTGCATTTGTAGTTGTGTTTATGGTAGTGTGGCCACACTATATTTTTGAGAGTAGTGAGCAGAGAAAAAAAAAATGCTTCCTGAATATGGATGCATTATTATGAATTTTCTTTTTATATTATTTGTCAATATTATGGCATTAGATCTTGTTTTGTTTTTTTGAGAGTTGGAAGTTAAGTTTTATTTGGGACAAAATGAGGAGCAATGGCATTAGATTTTGAAGAGCATAACAAAAAGTTATAAAACCAAGTCATGCCATCCTAAGCTTTCATTTCTGTTTGTGAAAATAGGATTGCTTCTGTGAAGCAGTTGAGTGCGGAAACAGCTTTATCTCCTTGTCAAAATAAGAGGGACCATTGCTCTCAGTGGTTCGGAAAAGGACAGATGAATAGGGTGTGGGGTGTGCAGAGAAGAATTTGTGGAGTATTGGAGACCTGAATTCGATTTGATAGTTTCGGTGCTATATACAGGTGGAGAAGGTTGAAGAGGCTTTTTGGTGAGGGACCAACCTCAAAACCTTGCTGCCTTTGGAAAGTCAATGTGATTGGAGGAGAGGGTGCTTCTTAAAAATCTGAGCTATTCTCATCAGAAAGTGCCAAGTTAGTCATTTGAAGAGGGCAGTTTTGTCAAATATCAAAACAAATGTACATTTGAAGGCCTCATTTCCAGTTTATGGTCCACAAATTTAATCCATGTACAGCCTTGTGACATGCCCATATTATAGGTGGCAGAGCAATGTGACATGTCTTAGTGCAGAGTGAGTGTTCCTCTTGAAGGCTGAACAGGCAGAGTAGAGCCAGTTCAGACACCAATACCAGTCTGAGGAACCTGGTGAGAATTCTTGGGGCAGGGGGTCTTTAAGGAACGCTCTACTTGCTAATATGGTGAGGTTGTCAAGTCAAATCAGGACTTTAGTGCAATTTGAAATGACCTAAGAGTGGACTCTATAAAGGACAGAAATGGTATGGACCTAACAGAAGCAGAAGATATTAAGAACAGGTGGCAAGAATACACAGAAGAACAGTACAAAAAAGATCTTCATGACCCAGATAATCACGATGGTGTGATCACCCACCTAGAACCAGACATGCTGGAATGTGAAGTCAGATGGGCCTTAGGAAGCATCACTATGAACAAAGCTGGTGGAGATGATGAAATTCCAGTTGAGCTATTTTAAATTCTGAAAGATGATGCTGTGAAAGTGCTGCACTCAATATGCAAGCAAATGTGGAAAACTCAGCAGTGGCCACAGGACTGGAAAAGGGCAGTTTTCATTCCAATCCCCAAGAAAGGCAATGCCAAAGAATGCTCAAACTACCGCCCAACTGCACTCATCTCACACGCTAGTAAAGCAATGCTAAAAATTCTCCAGGCCAGGCTTCAGCAATGCATGAACCGTGAACTTCCAGATATTCAGACTGGTTTTAGAAAAGGCAGAGGAACGAGAGATCAAATTGCCAATATCTGGGGATCATGGAAAAAGCAAGAGAGTTGCAGAAAAAAACATCTATTTTTGCTTTATTGACTATGCCAAAGTCTTTGACTGTGTGGATCACAATCAACTGTGGAAAATTCTAAAAGAGATGGGAATACCTGCCTCTTGAGAAATCTGTATGCAGGTCAGGAAGCAACAGTTAGAACTGGACATGGAACAACAGACTGGTTCCAAATAGGAAAAGAAGTACGTCAAGGCTGTATATTGTCACCCTGCTTATTTAACTTATATGCAGAGTACATCATGAGAAACGCTGGGCTGGAGGAAGCACAAGCTGGAATCAAGATTGCTGAGAGAAATATCAATAACCTCAGATATGCAGATGACATCACCCTTATGGCAGAAAGTGAAGAGGAACTAAAAAGCCTCTTGATGAAAGTGAAAGAGGAGAGTGAAAAAGTTGGCTTAAAGCTCAACATTCGGAAAACGAAGATCATGGCATCTGGTCCCATCACTTCATGGGAAATAAATGGGGAAACAGTGTCAGACTTTATTTTTTTGGGCTCCAAAATCACTGCAGATGGTGATTTCAGCCATGAAATTAAAAGATGCTTACTCCTTGGAAGGAAAGTTATGACCAACCTAGATAGCATATTAAAAAGCCGAGACATTACTTTTGCAACAAAGGTCCGTCTAGTCAAGGCTATGGTTTTTCCAGTGGTCATGTATGGATGCAAGAGTTGGACTGTGAAGAATGCTGAGCGCCAAAGAGTTGATGCTTTTGAACGGTGGTGTTGGAGAAGACTCTTGAGAGTCCCTTGGACTGCAAGGAGATCCAACCAGTCCATCCTAAAGGAGATCACTCCTGGGTATTCATTGTAAGGACTGATGCTGAAGCTGAACCTCCAATACTTTGGCCACCTCATGAGAGGAGTTGACTCATTGGAAAAGACTTTGATGCTGGGAGGGATTGGGGGCAGGAGGAGAAGGGGACGACAGAGGATGAGATGGCTGGATGGCATCACCGACTTAATGGACGTGAATCTGAGTGAACTCCAGGAGTTGGTGATGGACAGGGAGGCCTCGTGTGCTGTGATTCATGGAGTTGCAAAGAGTCGGACACGACTGAGCAACTGAACTGAATTGAAGAGTGATAATAGGGCATCTTCATTTCAGTCCATGATGCCACTCTGATAAGGAACTCTCTTCAGGTTGGCAGAAGGCTTTCTTTGCTTTATTTCATCCCAGTTTCCCACAGAGCCTCCCTGGATCTGTTCCCTAGTTGGTTCCAGTGGTTAGAGAAAAATTAGAGTTGAAACAGGAAGGTTAAAGGCTGTTTTTCATTAGATGTATTTAAACTCTATTTGTAAATTTTTCTAACAGCTGCGAAGTGGCTTTTTAACGTGTCCAGTAATTGAAATTATTTTGTAATGCAAGTCCTGTCACACCTCATTAGGATCATCCTCCTACCTCTAAGCCAATTTAGGAGGGACTCGGCCATTTGGACTGCCTGCTGAATAAATCTAATTTGTTTATAGCTAGCAGAAATGCAACATTAGTTTTGGTGATTCTAGAGTGACTGCCACATTCAGATGTTCAAAGTTTTACCAGCTTAAGTTATTTTGTAGAATCTGTCCTTTACTTGGTTACCAGGGTGTGGGAATGCCAGTCTCTTGTTATTTAGTGTCAGAGTTAATCTTGCCCTGAGATCTATGTCTCTCTCTCATCATTAAATTTAGAAGTGGAGAATTGCCCATGTTGCTGTCCATTCTCAATACCATGGCCTTTGCCTTTAAAACTCCCTTTCAGCCTTGCTGTGATTTTTCTGATTATTTCCATTATCTGTCACTGCTTTCATAGCAGCAGTTTTCCTCTTTTACATTCACAGCAGTGCTGAGGCAATCAGTAAGCTGCAAACACAATGTTTCCTTTTAGTTCATTTTTATTAGGACCACTGATTACATAAGCCCTTTTCAGGATAAACATACTCAAATTAAAGCAGAGGCATAATTCAGGGATGTACTGACCTCATCATATGCCAGAAGCAGGCATCAAAATGCTCATTTGAAGAAGTCTGGAAAGAGTAGAGCCAAGCCAGGAGATGGCCATAGCAGATAAGCAGGAACAAAACCAAGGTCAAGCCAGAGCTGAAGAAAAAAGTAATTCAGGGCAAAACTAGGAAGCCGATGTGGATAAAAACCCAGGATACATCAGATATTTCCTCAGGAGCAAAGAAACAATCCTGAGACCAAGCTCTGATGGGCTGGGCCCTGATGCTGCTGGATTTTATTTTCAGGTTTTATTTTCATCTGTTCCTGTTCCACATTCAAATGCTTCTACTTCTAGAAATTATTTAAGATAGGAAGTGATTTCTACCACCCTTGACTGAGAACTGATGCGTGGTGCTTTGCATATATTATCTCTAATCCTTGTGGGAACTCTCAAGGTAAGAATTTTTACTTCAGTTTTACTGATGAAGAATTTATAACTCAAAGTTATTTAGTAAATCTATCTGGGGTTGTACAGTTACTGTGTGGCAGAGCCCAGATTCATAGCCAGTTATATCTGAATCCAAATTGGCTTTTTTTTTTTTTTTTTTGCTGAACTCTTACCCTGATGCCTTTTATCTAATGGAATTCCAAGTCAACCCATCACCTCCTCAGTTGGAATCAAAGCTATACACGAGCATATTTATTTTTATTTATAGTAGTTTATACCTGGTAAGAGGAGAGTGAAAAAGTCAGCTTAAAGCTCAACATTCAGAAAACTAAGATCATGGCATCCAGTCCCATCACTTCATGGCAAATAGTTGGGGAAACAGTGGAAACAGTGGCTGACTTTATTTTTCTGGGCTCCAAAATCACTGCAGATGGTGATTGCAGCCATGAAATTAAAAGATGCTTACTCCTTGGAAGAAAGTTATGACCAACCTAGACAGCATATTAAAAAGCAGAGATATTACTTTGTCCAGAAAGGTCTGTGTAGTCAAGGCTATGGTTTTTCCAGTGGTCATGTATGGACATGAGAGTTGGACTATAAAGAAAGCTGAGCACCAAAGAATTGATGCTTTTAAACTGTGGTGTTGGAGAAGACTCTTGAGAGTCTCTTGCACAGCAAGGAGATCCAACTAATTCATCCTAAAGGGGATCAGTCCTGGGTGTTCATTGGTAGGACTGATGCTGAAGCTGAAACTGCAATACTTTGGCCACCTGATGTGAAGAGTTGACTCATTTGGAGATACCCTGGTATTGGGAAAGATTGAGGGCAGGAGGAGAAGGGGACGACAGAGGATGAGATGGTTAGATGGCATTACTGACTCAATGGACATGGGTTTGGGTGGACTCCAGGAGTTGGTGATGGACAGGGAGGCCTGGTGTGCTGTGTTTCATGGGGTCGCAAAGAGTCGGACATGACTGAGCGACTGAACGGAACTGAACTGATACCTGTTAATCCTGTATTCCTAATTTGTCCCTCCTCACTCCCTATCCCCGGAGAAGGCACTGGGACTCCACTTCAGTACTCTCGCCTGGAAAATCCCATGGACGGAAGAGCCTAGTAGGCTGTGGTCCATGGGGTCGCAAAGAGTCGGACATGACTGAGCGACTTCACTTTCACTTTTCACTTTCATGCATTGGAGAAGGAAATGGCAACCCACTCCAGTGTTCTTGCCTGGAGAATCCCAGGGACAGAGGAGCCTGGTAGGCTGCTGTCTATGGGGTCGCACAGAGTCGGACATGACTGAAGTAACTTAGCAGCGCTCCCTATCCCTTTTGATAATATTTACTTCCTACAACTGTGAGTCTGCTTACATATAGATTCACAGCGAATTATATCCAATATCTTCTAATAACATATAATATAATTTGCATAATACAAACTGAATCGCCATACTGTATACCTGAAAGAAACACAATGTTGTAAGTCAAGTATACATAAATAAAAAAAATAAAAAATAATCTCTGTGAGCAGAAAGCAAAGAGATAAAATCAAATGTAGAATTTGAGTAAATTTATTATTTTTTTCAATTAGCTAAATAATTTTCCAAGGTAATTCATCCCAGTATTGCCAAGACCATTCCCGAAACCCAGATCTCTAGATTTCTAGGCCAGTATTACACCCTAGACTTTAGTCTCTTGAGGTCATGCCACTGAGAGTTGATACTATATGAGTTTGGAGTCTCTGTCATTTACATTCTCTCCTGTTTTCCCTGACAGCCGGTACACTTTGAATCTAGAAATACATTCAGTGATTGACCAAACACTGTGACCTTATTCAGGTTCAAGGGAGGTTGCCATCCAAATGAATTCCTCTGTTGGAATTACTTCACCTTAGGGAGGTCATAGGGGAATGCCTAGTGTCAAAACTGATCCATCATACACAAACAAGCAGCATGTGATTACATCTTTTTGGTCCTTGCTGATGCTGGGTAATAATAAATCCCTTTAGCCTCAAGGAATATGTTGCAGCTTGAGTTATGCCATGGAAAATTTCATCAGTCTGGTAGCAATGAAGTACTACTCTAAAAGGGGTGTGAAAATGATTTCTGATATTGAGAAAACAACCCACAGATCTATCCATTTGCATGGAAATTAGATGAAGCCTTAGGACTTGGGACCTGGTTTTGTTTTGGACATCATTGAAAGATAGAAGCGCTTTTAAGATGCCAGATGCCAAATAACATTTTCATTGAATCAGTTGTAATTTTAGAACTGATAAGAACAATGAAAGTATTATAATTCTCAGCTCTGCTGTGTTATTCCAGCCACCTAACTGCCACCTAAATGATGCCTCTGAACCAGTATTTCTCAAAGTGTAGTTCTGCCACTGTTTTATTTGTGCCTCTGGTATGGTGAGCTGGTCAGGCTCTGATGGAGAAGCACAGGTATGGGGGCAGGTTCACTGCTCACAGAGTCCCAAACTACTCTGGCAGCTTAACGGATCTCAGTCAGGGTGATGAGGGGGAAGGGCTAGCGGGGAAAAAGTACTGAGATGGAGCAGACAGTGTTTTCAAGGTTTCCCTGTCCTGCTCCTATAAATAGGTCTTGGCAGAGACAACTGAAGAAGACCTCTGCCTGGGGCCTTTAGGTTAAGAGAGACCTAGCGATGAAGGTGCCAGGGCTAGGAATGCAAATACCCATGACCAAGACTGACCAGAGGGACCTGAGTCCTTGACTGAACCTCCCTTTAGAGACCGCAATGCAGAGTGGGGATGACTGCTTGCCACCACCAGGGCTCCCTGGTAAGCCTTTGTAATTGTCTACAGTCAGGCCTAGCAAACCACACATAGATTTTTAACCAGGAGCTAGATTCCTGAGGCGCCATTACTACTCCGAGCAAAAGAGAACGATGCAGTTTAAGCTCAGTGAGAGTCATTGCCATGGCCCCCGGAGGAGGAAGCACTGCCACCCTCAGAACACAGCGGGGCAGGGAGAGAACATGAGTGGGGAGCCAACCCTCCAACATTCCTTCCCTTTTTCTCTTGCGTATTCCCCTTTCCCCTGCTGCCTCAGTCCAGTGGGAGGGCACAGGATGAGGGAACTGGGGGCATGCAGAAGTTAGCTGTCAGTCTCCCGGAATGCAGAGAATGGCAGGGAGTGGGGAAGCAACAGAGACATGGTCAGCACTTTAAAAAAAAAAAAAAAAAAAAACGCAATATTTGGGCCACAGTTTTAGAGATTCCTATTGGTAGACTTAGGCACTTGTGTATATTTTCCAAAACTTTTACATGAAACCTAACCTGAACAAAATAGTTCACAAATTACAGTCTCAATGAATTTTCATGAAATGGAAACATTCATATAACCAGCACACAGATCAAAAGACAGAGCATTGTTACTCTATGATTGTCTGCCAATCCTCATTTTCTATCTTTCCCCCCAAGAGTAACCAGTGTCTTGACTTCTGGCACCACCAATAGGTTTATTTTTCAACTACTTATCCATAGGATTGTACAGTCTATATTCTTTTGTGTCATCTTCTTTCATGCAAGTTGAATTCATTATATCCAGGTGTCTGTCTCAGTTCTGATAGAATTGAACGGGGAGCATGGCTGCTGTGTGGCCTACCAGTGATGTCAATACTTGCCAAGGGATAATTTTCTTCTGGACTCTATAAAGGGAAGAGTCACTTCATGTTTGGGGTCCTAACTAAAACAGAGTTTCTGCTTTCCAATTTCCTAGCAGTTAGCCATTAACTGTTACTTGTAGCTAGCAGCTGCTACTTGTGTAGCAGCATTAAATAGATACATCTTGGCAGAATTGATATTATTCATTACTCCCTCAAGCCTGATATGGTATGGCTTGCATCAGGCATTCAAAGTAGTCTATGCTGATGTCTCTTAGAGAGATGGATTGGAACGATGTGTGAAAAACAGCCCATTCTACCAGACAATATAGGGTGTGTGTGAAAGGAGTAGTACTGACCGTAGAGGCACTGTGCGTGCTTCAGAAGATCTTACTGTCAGAAGAGAAGTATGGACTCTTCAAGATCGGAGGTTCAGAGAAATTTTCTGTTTTATGGTGAGGACAAGTTTTTAAATGATTTGAGTACAGACTGTGGGGTTAATGATGATTGGTTAATGACTTTAGTGGATTTTGAAGTAATAATGAGATTTTTGAAGGAAACAAGAGGAGGAAGACTTTTGAGGGAAAAAAAAAAAAACAAGTGAAGAATTGGGATAACAATTTCTAGTCATGCAAAGTAGCTGTTTAGATCTTAAAAGATTCTAGAATCTACCTGTATATTAAAAATGTGGCAAATGATATAGAACTTATAAAGAAAGATGGCTTATTAAATAAACACAGAATTTACAAAGATGGCTTATGAATAGACACAAGCATACTAAGCATAAAGGATGGGACAGCAATGTATAATTCAGTCAAGCCTATTTAATTTCAAGTGATGGACAGTAATTTCAAGTTTTAAATCCAATCATTGACTCTTTTTTTTTTTTTTAAAACCAAGTTAGTGTTTTGTAACTAGGTCCCTAATGTTCAGCTCAGTGGCTAAAATGCTCTTATTCCCTTTTTGCACATAGTAAATATATTTGGAACTTGGCTTGAAGAGAATGATATGTGACAAGGGCTTCTCCAGGGGTACTGCTATACTCCTATATTTTGTAAGAGAGGAATATTTATGAAATCTGCTCCATATACAGAATGTTGCATAAGTGCCAGCCTTGCGATGACGTCAAGATCTAATGAACACAGGCAGTTCCTTCCTGGTAGAGGCCCTTAATGTAGCGAAAGATTGTCTGTCCTTTTCTTTAAGTGGTGCTCATAAGTTCTTTTGTTTTAGTTACACATAGAGTCATCCTGATGAAGTGAGTTCCCCACTGTTGCTCTGACTAGAACACTAAATTAGCTAGTACTTTCACTGGGAACATTGGATCTTGAGAGCTTTGTTTTGAATGATGAAATTTGCTATAAATCTTTCTTAAAACAACTTTTTTTTTTTTTTATAGGATTCAGTCTTAATTTGACAGCTCTTTGTCATATGCATATAACATAAAACTTCCTTTTTCTGACTTTAAAACTGTTTGAGTTTCATTATTCCAGGCAAACTCCCTACTTTTGTAATGTGATATTCACCATTCTCTCACCATGGAAGACATTTCAACATTAACACAAGCAAAATAATCCCTAACAGCTGAAATGATTCTAAGGGACTTCAAAGACAGGGACACCCTTATAAGTTTCCTCAGACACTAAGTCAGCCACAGTGAGACCCAAGAAGGTTTGAAGAGATTTGGAAGACTTGTATGAAGAGAGAAAGGTAAATCGACCAATTTAAGAATTATTTCCAATATATACACTTTGAGTGACATTTAACAAATAATTCCCTCTTTCAAAGTAAGAATGAGGTGCTAAGGTTTCCTGTGTTTAAGATGTTGGGACATTACAACTTCTAGAATTCTTAAGACGCTCATTCTAGATGGTATGATTAAGAGTAGGAAGTCTAAAGTGTATAGGGCAGCTTTCCCCAGATGCCCATCCCTGGTCCATGACAAGTCTATGGTGCTGCTTTCACTTGTCTGTAAGCAAAGCGAGAAGGTTGTCAATTCTTCTTAATGCTATTATCATTAATTTAAAACAGTGTTGTTTAATTTAGGAGATCCATTTCTTACTTGTTTGGTTTTAAAATCATTATTTTATGGCGTATCATGTTGGTACTTGGTAGGGGATGTTATTGTTGCTATTTTGTTTGTTTGTTTGTTTGTTTGTTTTAATGTCCCTACCTAAAACTATTTAAAAGCAGATGGCTTCATTTGGGTGCTATTCAAATGGAAAAAATAAAAGATGTGTTGTATAAGCGGCAAAAGATTAAAAGCTGCAGTTTTACAGGATGCTGTTCTTGATTAACAGAAATGTAAAAATGAATGGGGAATTCTTCATATTTCCACTCTTTAGACTAAAATGTATAAGTACATTGTACGACAAAGGGTTTGTAGAATGTGCTTCCAGTCACATTCTCCATGAACAACTTAGATGGAATGTCATCCTTCCATTGGTCAACGTTCTCCTTGAGGGAGGGGATTCCAGGAATACCTCGATAGGTTCATGTCTGTGCTCATGCTCTCCTGGACTATACAAGGAGGATTGCTGGTCTGATTTTTACATGGCTGTGATTATTCTGCATAGATGTAGTTGGGTCTCTCAAGCTCTGTATTCCATGCGGCCTGAATGCTAAGAGGATCCAGCCCAAATGTGGGTCTAGCCATCATTCCTTTGTCTCACAGTAATGCCTGAGATGCGCACTGCAGCTCAAGTGGGGGTGGAGGTCTCTTCCACAGAGTTGGAGCTAGACTTGGAGTGTGGTTGTCATAATACATCGCCAATCTACTCTGTGATACCATTGTTTCTTGTATAAACATACAAGATACCACTGAGGCTTCTTGTATATAGCCGTTTTCAGAAAGTTGAGAGTAGAGGTGTATGTTTGGACAGGACTTTGGTATTTCTAGATTTTATGGTTATAAGATTAACAAGTAATACCCCAATATAATGACAAATGTCAACTTAGCTCTTTTGTTCGAAGCAAACTCTTCTATAAAACTTGAGAACAGGTTTCTAAAATTATTAATGGCTGGCTTTGTGCTGCCTTTCCTTTAGGATACCCTTTCCTTACTCCTTTAATCTGTTTATAATCTCCCTCCATTAGATCACCATTTATCTCAAAGATTTGATTCTGATAGGATGTTTTATACTTCATTGCAAAATGAAATCTCTTTTGGAGATTTATATGTCTCCTGAAAGAAGGTAAATCCTTGGGTGTGAGGGCTGAGTTTCCTTTTTCTTTGTATCTCTAGCACTTAGCACTCTGCCTGACGTGTGAGAAACGTGCACTGAAATGTGTTGAATGAGGATGGAGACAAAGAAATGAGTGATTTAATTTCATTGAGTCTTATAACCATGAAATTGAAATAAATATTAATTATGTCAGCAGATATAATCATGTTGTCTTTAGTATTCAGTTCCTTCCAGTCCTAGTCCTTTGAGCTGGTTATAGGAGTTTTCTTCTCCAATCCTTATGAGTTCATAGATTGTTTCCTTTAGTTTGAGATTCTAAGGAAGAGCCATAAAAGTGTCAGTCACTTCCTTTTAGTGTCAGGCTGTCACTAATACTTTCTCTTGTCGTTATGATGACAAAACATGCTTTTTTTTTTTTTGCATTCCAGAGCAGCATGTCACATGTTTGACTCAAATTTACACTCTCATCTGATCTGAATTTACTTGGTAATAACAGCAAGTTCTTATGCCAGTGTGTAGGTTTATTGACATTACCTTCCATGCATTTTTATTTTTATAATAAGCATCACTAATGGTAAAGTTTCTTTTTTCTTTTACCCTAGCTATTTACCTTATAAAGGCATTCTTTGTAGCTTGTATCAGTCCCATGGGGATCGTTTTTCAGAAACGAAAACCTTAGTGTAGAGGGAAACTGATTTCTCTTTTTCGTGTCTATGAGTAGCTATATTATACTTTTAAAATATACTGCAAGTAAGGGGAATAAATCTGGAACTGGCTACCTTTTTGTCATCAGCAGCTTTATTCATGCAGGATGGAATAGCAGGAAGTCTTTTTAATTTTTGATAATCTGTCTTATTTCTGCTATATTTACTAGTTCTACAATTTATTCAAGTTAAAATAATTGGTTTAGACAACCAGCCCTGTTTCTTTTCTTTCTGTTTTTTTTTTTTTTTTTGATGAATCAGCCCTTCCTATTTATCTTGTAAATCCATTTATGAACTACACAAAGTTAACCTTTCTTGCCCTAGTTTCCTTGCCTACAAAATCAAGATTTCAACTAAAATTTTCTCCAACTTTAGTACATTATAGATCTGTGAATATGCTTTCTCTATAATACTAACTAGTTTAAGATCTTGATTCTTTTACGTATTGTTTTCACGACACTCTCAGAGAGATGTCAATGCCAGTGTGATAAATATGGCTTCTAACACCTTAGCAAAGTCACTGACAAAAATATTGATTAGGATAGGCTGGGAACCAAGCCCTGCAGGGAATCGAATCATTAGTTGCTACTCTTGGGTATGCTATTTTAATCAATTGTGGATCTACTAAATTTGACTAGTTTGAAAGTCATTTTTATACTGCCCTCAGGTGAATGGGTTTTATAGCAAATGTACATATTATTTAAATACACAGCCATTCCACCTCCCTTTAGGGCATAATTAGAATTTCAAATTGTTATAAGATAGTATTTGCGTTTTAAAATATGGTTTTTTGAAGAGTTATATACTGAAAAACAGTACTAACAGTATAAGCTTATAAGTAAATGTGAAATGAATGATAAATATGAAAACTTGAATATCGTATATTCTTTGGCCTGATATGAACACAGCTAATGAATAAATCAGGGCTTAGGACCTTAAAGGAAATGTAGGATCAAATGGAGAGGCAGAGAGAGCAGGAAGTCACAAATGCTAAAACCATGAGCAAAAGCACAAAACTCCAGAAAGAAAAATACTTGGTTGGAGGTATGCATAGTTTGTTTACCAGTAGCTGGAGAAAAAATTTCAAGAAAAATAATATATATTTTATTGGGTAGTGTTTTAATTTTCTTTAGCAGCTATGACAAATTGCCACAAACTGAGAGGCTTAAAATAATGCAAATCTATGATTTTTGTCAATTATATATGGTAGAAGTATTCATGGAGTTTAAGTCAAGCCATTGGTAGGTCTGAGTTCCTCCTGGGAGCTTTAGGGGAAAATCTGTTTCATTGCCTTTTCCAGCTTTTGGAGGCCAATGTCACCCCTTGACTTATGACCCTCTAGCTTCATTTTCAAAGTCTACAACAGCAGGTGATGTCTTTCTTATGCTGCTATCTCTCTGATTCTCTGTTATCAGCAAAAGTACTCCAATTTTAAGGACCCTTGTGATTAGATTGAACATATCCAGATAATTGAGAACAATCCATCCCAAGGTTCTAAACAAAATCATATCTACAAAGTCCTTTTTGCCATATAAAATTATGCATATGTGTATACATATACACATACATATACACATATAGGTTCTAGGCTGTAATGAGGGCATCTTTGTAGGAAAGGCATTATTCTACCTACAACAGATAAACTGGTTAAATGCAGAGAGTGTTGAATATTTGCTCAAAGGGATTGTCTTAGGTCTGTGGAGAAGGAGGAACTATTGAAGGTAGGGATCAAGTTTCATAAAGAAACTCAACTGCTCATCATACACAAAGTGTGTCTTCATGACTTTCATAGACTGCAGGTTTATTTCTGTTTCTCCTTTTGTTCTAACATTTCTGTGTCATCCATTTGATCCCTTCAGTACCTGGGACTACCATTTGGCACCTGGACTGCCAACTTCGATGCAACCAGGAGTCTATGAGTGTCAAATTATGCAATAGGAGTTCTGGCATCTTTTTTGTTTATATGCTATGAATCAAGGTAAAAGGGAAATAAATCCAGCCAGGAGCAAAACTGTTAACTCTAAGTCACAAGGAATCTATAGCCATGGGGATTATCAAGAAGATCAGATGAAACACCCCACCATAAAAATGATGATAACTGATGAGAGTTGACAGCAGTGAAATAGGTTGTATTAGTCCATTCAGGCTGCTGTAGCAGAAAACCACAGACTGGGTGACTTAAAATACAGCAGAAATGTATTTCTCATAGTTCTGAAGGCTGGAAAGTCCAAGATCTAGGCACCAGCAGGTTGGTGTCTGGTAAGCATTCATTTTTTATGCTGTATCCTCACATGGAGGAAGTGGTGAGAGGGCTCTCTGGGGTCTTTTCCTTTTATAAATGTACTCATCTAATCCATTCATGGGCTTCCCTGGTGGCTCAGTGGCAAAGAATCCTCCTGCCAATGCAGGAGACACAGGTTTGATCCCTGGGTCAGGAAGATCCCCTAGAGAAGGAAAAGGCAACCCACTCCAGTATTCTTGCCTGGGAAATCCCATGGACAGAGGAGTCTGGCAGGCTATAGTCCATGGAGTCACAAGAGACTTGGACACAACTTAGCAACTAAACACCACCACCACCAACAATCCATTCATAAGATTTCTACCCTCCTGACCTTAGATAGGGAAACAATGGAAACTGAGAGACTTTATTTTGGGGGGCTCCAAAATCACTGCAGATGGTGATTGCAGCCATGAAATTAAAAGATGCTTGCTCCTTGGAAGAAAAGCTATGACCAACCTAGATAGCATATTAAAAAGCAGAGACATTACCACCAAAGGTCTGTCTAGTAAAAGCTATGGCTTTTCCAGTAGTTATGTATGGATGTGACAGTTGGACTATAAAGAAAGCTGAGTGCCAAAGAATTAATGCTTTTGAACTGTGGTGTTGGAGAAGACTGTTGAGAGTCCCTAGGACTGCAAGGAGATCAAACAAGTCAATCCTAAAGGAAATCAGTCCTGAATATTCACTGGAAGGATTGATGTTGAAGCTGAAACTCCAATACTTTGGCCACCTGATGTGAAGAACTGACTCATTGGAAAAGACCCTGATACTGGGAAAGATTGAAAGCAGGAGGAGAAGGGGATAACAGAGGATGAGATGGTTGGATGGCATCACTGACACAATGGACATGAGTTTGAGTAGGCTCCGGGAGTTGCTGATGGACAGGGATGCTGCAGTCCATGGGGTTGCAAAGTGTCAGACACTACTGAGCAATTGAACTGAACTGAGCTGAACTTAGCATGTCTCAAAGACCACACCTCCAAATAACATGACATTGGGATTAGGTTTTAACACATGAGTTTTGGAACACACATTCAGTCTGTACCATGGGTATAGAAAGTAGAACAATCCCAACACAGATAAGTAACAAGTTTAAAATTGAAACAAGATTTGCCCTAAGCAGAAATCCTCTCATATTCTGCCTCTTGTAAGAGCCAACAATTTACTTTTTCAAATTACATTAAACTGGGGTGCAACTCTCATGCTAAACATTCCCAACACATGTACAACCTGGCACTCTGCTGATAGGAGAATCATAGAGCATTGGATATACAAAGGATATTTCATGACCAGTAGTTTTCAAAGCTGCACCATAATCTCCTGGGGGTAAAAGTTAAATACATATCCTCAGATCAGTGCAACCTCTATTTCAGAATCTCCAGGGAGAACGATCAGGAAATCAGTATTTTCAAAAAAGCTCCACAGTTGTTTCTAAAGAGCCAGGCTCAGATCAGTGTTGACCGTGGAAATGATAGACATACACCCTCATTTCACAGAGTGAAATTGGGGCCTATAGGGGTGAAGATGTTTTCCTCAAAGTCACACTTATAATGGACTTGAAGTTCTCAGCCTAAATATCTGAAGTCTACTTACTGGGACATGGAGTCTAGGAAGACCGTTGGTACATATTTTCTGGACAATGAAAGTTTCATGCACAACATGTCTCCTTTGTCCCAGAAGATTTTGGGTGTGGCATTACAAATAGCAGCAACTAAAATGTGTCATTCAAAGATGTGTATGTATATATGATTTCATTTGCTCCAGAGCATGTAAAGACAATTCCCCTGCCTTCATTATGAGGAATGTAAAGCCACCTGATCTAAAACTCCCCACCTCTAGGTTTTTGTAAATAGGTCTATTGGGCTTAGAATGTTAGGCATTCAAGACTTTCCTTAGGCCTGTAATGCATTTTCTGAAATCATCGTCAAGAATTGGGAGTTGATTAGGCTGATGCATTGGAAATATCAGAAGTCTTTCTACCCCATCTGAAAGGAATCAGGAAGACAGATCTGCATGTGAATAATGGGGACTGAAGTAGATCTTCAGAAATTCTTAAAAGCTACCTCTGTTTTTCGGCTTTTCACTTTCTATATTTTTACTTTGGTTTAGACAATATAAGCAATGCAGATAAATATATGAGGAAAAATAACTTTTTATAAAGTCTATCAAACCCAAGTCCAGTTACCTGGTTTTTAATCTCTCATTCTTCTGCCCTTCTCCTAACTTTGCATGTAATGGCTAAGACACTTCCTACCACATTTTGATTTTGCATTTGAGTACTAACTGGAAATGTCAGAGTTCTTTGGGTAACCGCTGGTTCTCCTTATGCAACAAATATGTACTCTGCCCTCGTGTAGTAGACAGACATTAATGTGGACACATGATCTTCACTAGTAGATGTTCAGGCCATCTTATGATTCCTTTTGCTTGAATGTGGGCAGAACCTGTTGTCACTGAACTCGGGTTCAGCGGCTCACATTTAAAAGCCAATACTTGAGATACAAGTGTTGATAGAAAAGGGAAGGTTTCTTTATTCACAGGGCAACCTGGGTAGAAGATGGACTTGTTTCTAAGAACCAATCCCAAAGATTCTGCTCAACTGTGAAAGTTTTTAAAGGGAAAAAGTTGATGCTAATTGCAATTAATCATTTGAAGTCAGAGTCCTCATCATTTTCCACTGAGTGCAGACTGGCCAGCTCTATTCTTCTGAGACTATCTTGATAAATATACTATTTCATAGGCCCTGTGCATTTACTTTTAAAATTTCTTCTCAGTTATTTTACATAGGTATTTTAGTAAATGACATTTTCCCAATGTGTATGTATACATTTTTAACAAATAACTAAAATGAGGTATGAAAACCATTATCATATAGGAATCACCTTAAAGCATTCTCATTGACTCTAATATTTTTCTTAATTGCTTTTTGATTCTTGTGATACATATATATTTCAAAGTATTTCTCCCTTTGGAATCTAAGTGCCTCACTTTTCTATTTTTGTTTGCTTTTTTTTCTTTTTATGTTGCAGATTGCTCCATACACTGTATCGCATGTTTCCTAGTGATAACGTATCAGTTTGAGTAGAGGTTTAGGAGCTCCTTTAATTTGCACAAAGTCAAGGTTTTTTTCTTCTTCCCCTTTAGTTATCTTATTGTCCAAATTTGTTTTACTAACTACTCAGTTGTCTAGAGGTACAGGTGGATGGAGAGGAGAAAGCTGGAGTTGTGGGCACTCATATCAGGAGACCATACTAAACCTTGGGTTTGGTAAACTCAATATATCTGGTGTCCATTTGCATATTCCATGACTATTTCATCCATTTTACCATATTTTCTAGACTAGACTCCTGCCTTGATCAGGATGCATTTAGACCCCTGCTGATTTTTTAGTTGATGCAACCTCAGTAGCCCTCCATACTTCCACAAGATTCTTTTGAGTAAGAGTTAGTAAGCAGTCACACTAAGCACACTTCTACATATGTGTTTCCTGTCTCATCCATGGCTACCTTCCACTTTTGCTTCTCCTGTCTTAATTAGAATATGTTTTAGGGTTGTGTCTGAACCTTTTTCATATATTCTGCCAATTTTGGATTACTTTCTAGGAAGATTGCATGTGATTGCACTCTTGGTGTCTTCATTGATTTTATTCCAACACTATGTAAAAACATCCTCTAATTTCTTCTAAGTTGATTACACAAGGAATAGTCATGTAGAGACCTGCTAAAAGGCTTGTATATCTAATCTTTCCTTTTTTTTTTTTGGAGGAACTCTTCTCTATTTCTTTTACTCTTCTCCTATAGTAAATAACCAAACATGTTTTATCGTCAACATTTTGTCCTAAAACATCTACAAGTTCATTCACAATTGGCATATTCCATTGACTTAGAAAATATTTGACATGCTCTTTCTCTTCATCTAATTGTGCAACAATGCTTTACCAGTTCTTACAACCGTCATCACCATCACCACCTCCACAACTGCTATATGTTTCCTTTTAGGAAACATTTTTAGACATTTTCCTAATTAGCATCCCAGAATGAAATTTTAATACCATAGCTTCACTGTATGTTAGAGAAGGCAATGGCACCCCACTCCAGTACTCTTGCCTGGAAAATCCCATGGATGGGGGAGCCTGGTAGGCTGCCATCCATGGGTCCCTGAGAGTAGGCCGTGACTGAGTGACTTCACTTTTCCTTCTCACTTTCATGCATTGGAGAAGGAAATGGCAACCCATTCCAATGTTCTTGCCTGGAGAATCCCAGGGACAGGGGAGCCTGGTGGGCTGCAATCTATGGGGTCACACAGAGTTGGACGTGACTGAAGTGACTTAGCAGCAGCACTTTATGTCTGATTATGTACTCTAACATTTGTAGGGCGACAATCCATCGTGAGTCTTACATCTGCGTTGTGCTCAGGAGCCAATCTTCACCCTCTTGATCACAATATTGCCCACAAGTGAAAACATAGTGTAATTTTTGTGCCAGATAACTTGTTACATAGTTCCTATTTACATTTATATCTTATATTTAATTATTTCTGAATGTATGATTGGTAAATTCTCTAATGATGGATTAACATAAAACTATTTCTTCTTCTATACATCATCTTATAAATTCTTCCTTCCAATTGCCTAGGCAACAAATACTGTCCTTTGGCTCTGCTCATGCTTAATTTTTCCTGCTAATTCATTCATCACACACATTCTGCAGGGCTGAAACCATGAGAAATGAGCAGTGTCAGAATACTGAAGGACTGATACTGTATCATACCACATGGCAAAAGCAGTGTCTGCAAATGTAATGAGATTTTCAAATGTTAATCACTTTGTATTTTCCTTGCTAACTGCATAATACATCTGGAAACAGGTTTAAAGAGATATGAAGCTACCTGCCTTTTGTGGAAGTCCGGGGGCAAGGGGTGCTAAGGATTCTTTCTGTCCTAATGATTTCTACAATTTTATTTATTTACAAAGCAGTAATCATTATACCCATACTGATTTGCATTCTAAACATGTGTTTCTTTGTCACTTTCTTTAAAATAAACAAAAGTCATTGCATACAGGAGATATTCTGCAGAAAATTCTGAAAGAGATTGGAATACCAGACCACCTGACCTGCCTCTTGAGAAGCCTGTATGCAGGTCAGGAAGCAACAATTAGAACTGGACATGGAACAACAGACTGGTTCCAAATAGGAAAAGGAGTATGTCAAGGCTGTATATTGTCACCCTGCTTATTTAACTTCTATGCACAGTACATCATGAGAAATGCTGGGCTGGAAGAAGCTGAAATCAAGATTGCTGGGAGAAATATCAATAGCCTCAGATATGCTGATGACACCACCCTTATGGCAGACAGTGAAGAAGAACTAAAGAGCCTCTTGATGAAAGTGAAAGAGGAGAGTGAAAAAGTTGGCTTAAAGCTCAACATTCAGAAAACTAAGATCATGGCATCTGGTCCCATCACTTCATGGCAAATAGATAGGGAAACAATGGAAACAGTGGCTTACTTTATTTTTCTAGGCTCCAAAATCACTGCAGATGGTAAATGCAACCATGAAATTAAAAAACGCTTACTCCTTGGAAGGAAAGTTAGACCAACTTGACAGCATATTAAAAAACAGGACACTACTTTGTCCACAAAAGTCTGGCTAGTCAAGGCTATGGTTTTTCCAGTAGTCATGTATGGATGTGAGAGTTGGAATATAAAGAAAGCTGAGTGCTGAAGAATTGATGCTTTTGAATGCTGTGGTGTTGGAGAAGACTCTTGAGAGTCCCTTGGACTACAAGGAGATCAAACCAGTCCATCCTAAAGAAGATCAGTCCTGGATATTCATTGGAAGGACTGATGCTGAAGCTGCAACTCCGATACTTTGGCCACCTGATGCAAAGAGCTGACTCATTTGAAAAGACCCTGATACTGGGAAAGATTGAGAACAGGAGGAGAAGGGGACAACAGAGGATGAGATGGTTGGATGGCATCACCAACTCAATGGACATGGGTTTGGGTGGACTCCAGGAGTTGGTGATGGACAGGGAGGCCTGGTGTGCTGCAATTTATGGGGTCACAAAGAGTTGGACACGACTGAGCAACTGAACAGGAGACACGGTTGCAATAGATTATCCTATTCTCAGTGGTCACTGTTGATTGGAATGTGAAGGGACAGCTGACTTGGGATTGACATCCATTCATAGGTTGGTTAATTAGATTATCTATTGAGAATTTGAACTGAGAATAAAGACCAGAGACAAGCAGTACTGGGGTAGAAGGAGGAGAGGAAGGGGGAGAGAAGGAAAAAAGAAGGGAAAAAGATGGAAAAGATAAAAGAAATTAAAAAGACATGCTATCAATATAATTTCAAAAGGGAAAAATGACGTTAACAAAAATAGAACATAATCTCACAATAAAAATATTTAAAATAATACTCTTGATATAATTAAAAACTCAATGCATTGTTTAAAATTATCTTTGGGTCACAGTGATCTGTTAATAGCTCCAGCTCTTACAGGAGTAATCTCTTTCTAATATTTGGTCCAAGATTAAAAGTTTTGATAGACATGTATGCATTTCAAAACTTGAGATACAGATAACTGAAAAGCCAATTCTTTTGCTTTTGCTTTGCCTTGACATAGATTAATTTACTCCAGGAACCAGTCATGATTTCATGCACATGAATCATGTTGATTGGCAATTACATATACCTTTGCAATAAACAATACTCATATTACGAATTATTGGATGCCACTTAGTTTATTGACATGTCTTTTAAAACATGAGGCTCATGAGGAAAATTACTGTCAATTTTTATCCTATTATTAAAAAAAACTATTTGGAAAACTGAATTGAAAGTTAAGTCAGTGTTGGTGGGACTAAAGTGGAAAGTTCTGCCTCATTTGACTATTTTCTTTAGATGTGACCCAGACATATGATAAGATAATTCTGGGGGGAAAAAAGTGTCTAGGCCAAGGAGAGTGAATAACTCTGTAACACCATCCAACACAGCCTCACTACCTTGGCCTTTTATCAAATATATTTTCTGCTACTGTTTCAGGCATGACTATACATACACTAAGCAAATCTCATGGCCAGTTATGACATGTATACCTCCTAAGATATTTAAATTATAACTTGAAAAATGTTCAAAATATATTTTGTTATTTATGTTTTCTTCATTTCATTTAGAATTATATTTTCAATTGAGTTTCACTTTTAACATGTTTCTTATTTACCTGAATTCATTACCTATTTGTGTGGTTTTGATCAATTGTGCACTTGGAACATTTGAAGGATAACTCAATCAGGAAGAAGTTTTTTCAAGTGTACAGAAAAGTGGTTCAGTTCTACATTTCTTTTTTAGATTCTTTTCAATTATGTTATTATAAGATATTGAATATAGTTTCCTGTCCTTATTTCCATCTATTTTATATGTAGTAGTATGTATGTATATGTTGTTGTTTTTTCAGTTGCGTCTGACTCTTTGCTGCTTCATGGACTATAACTCTCCAGGCTCCTCTGTCCATGGAATTCTCAGGGCAGGAATACTGGAATGGGTTGCCATGTTCTTCTCCAGTGTATGTGTTACAAACTCCTTATCTATCTCTCCCCCCACTTCTATCCTCTTTGGTAACCATAAGCTTATTTTCTATGTCTGTGAGTCTATTCCTGCTTTGTAAGTAAGTTGATTTTACGATTCCACATGTAAGTAATGTCCTGTATGTCTTTCTCTGACTTGCTGTACTTAATATGATAATGACATTATTTCATTCTTATTTTATGACTAATACTCATCTGCTTTATCCATACTTCTGTCCATTGACATCTAAGCTGATTCCATGTCTTGGCTATTGTAAATAGTGTTTCTGTGAACTTTGAGGCTATTAACATTAAATGAGTTCTTGCCCAGATTTTTTGTTTCTTTTTGGGTTCAAATGTGGTGAAAGTTGAGGCTTGACTGAACAGCTTTTCTTAAAAAACAACTTTATTGAAGCATAACTGACATATAACGTTAGTTTAAGGTGTACAACATGGTAATTTGATATTTGTATATGTTGTGAAATAATCCCCAGAATGAATCTAGTGGCTGTCACTGTACAAAGTTACAACATTTTTGTGATATGAGCTTTTAATGTTTATTCTCAGCAGCAATCAAACATGCAATGCAGTATTATTGACTATATGTGCATGCTATGCATTATATTCCCATAACTTATTTATTTTATCATTGAAAGTTTATACCTCTTGATGGGTTCCCTTCATCCATTTTGTCCATCCATCCAGGCAAACATTAATCTGTTCTCTGTGTTTATAAGTTTCTTTTTGTTCATTTTGTTTCTATTCCACATATAAATGAAACCATGTAGTATCTGTCTTTCTCTGACTTAATATCACTTAGCATCATATCCTCTGAATCCATCCATGTTGTCACAAAAGCAAGGTTTCATGCTTTTTTATGGCTGAAAAATATTCCAAGGTGTATATATACCACATCTTCCTTCTATCAATTCGTGCATTGACAGACACTTATATTGTTTCCGTACCTTGGGTATTGTAGATAATACTGCAATAAATAGAAGGGTGCATATATCTTTTCAAATTAGTGTTTCCATTTTCTTCAGTTAAATAAATACTTGAGAGTGGAATTTCTGGATCATATAATAGTTCTATTTTGTTGTTGTTTTTTTTTTTTTTGAGGAACCACTGTACTGCTCCAATTTACATTCCCACCAAAAACTGCATGAGGATTCCTGTTTTTCTACATTATCTCCAATAGTCATTAATTGTCTTCTTTTTGAGACTAGCCATTGTTACAGGTGTGAGGTGATAGCTCATTGTGATTTTGGAATGCATTTCCCTGATTATTAGTGATACAGAGCATCTATTCATGTGCCTGTTGACCATCTGTCTGTCTTCTTTGGAAAAATGTTTATTCAGATCCTCTGGCCATTTTGAAATGTTTTGTTGCTCTTGAGTTATATGAGTTCTTTCTATTTTGGATATTAACCACTATCAGATATATAGTTTGCAAGTATCTCCTTCCATTCCGTAAGTTATCTTTTCATTTCATTAATAGTTTGCTTCCCTATACAGAGTTTTTTAGTTTAATGCACTCCTATTTGCTTAAGCTTTTGTTGGTTTGCCTTTGGATTCAGATTCATAAAATTATCTCTAAGACCCATGCTTTCATGTATTACATTCAAATCTTTAGTCTATTTTGAATTACTTTTTGTATATAATGTAAGATTATTTTTTGGTGGAGTCTTTAGGGTTTTCTCTATATAAAATAATGACAGTTTTATATACTCCTTTTCAATTTGGATGCCTATTATCTCTGTTTCCTACCTAATTATTGTGGACTCCTAATACCATGTTAAATAAAAGTGGTGAGAGTGTCAGTTTATTAACGTGATGTACCTTGTTGATTTTGCCTATGTTAAACCATCCTTGAATCCCAAGAATAAATCCTACTTTATAATTGTGTGTAAATCTTTTAATGTATTGTTAAATTTGGTTTACAAATATTTTGTCAAATTTTTAAAATCTATGCTCATCATGGATATTGCCTGTAATTTTCCTTTTTTAGTGACGTCCTTGTCTGATTTTGGATCAGGGTATTCTGGCCTTGAAAAATCAGTTTGAAAGCTTTCCCTCCTCTTCAAATTTCTGAGGATTTGAGAAGTGAAAGTTGAAGTGTTAGTTGCGCAGTCATGCCTGAGTCTTTGTGACCCCATGGACGGTAGCCCACCAGACTCCTCTGTCCATGGAATTCTCTAGGCAAGAATTCTGGAGTAGTTGGCCATTTCCTTCTCCAGGGGATCTTCCCAAGCCAGGGATCGAACCTGGGTCTCCTGCACTGCAGGCAGATTCTTTACTGTCTTAGCCACCAGGGAAGCCACATTTGAGAAGGATAAGTATTAAATCTTTGAATGTTTGGTAACGTAAGGACCCAGGGAATCCTTTGGGTCCTAGACTTTTGTTTTTGATTATTCAATCTCCTTTCTAATAATCGGTCCAGTCAGATTTTCTATTTCCTCACAATTCACTCTTGGAAGATTGAATATTTGTAAAAATTCTTTTTTTTTTCCTTAGGTTTCAGGTGTAATTGTTCATAGTAATTTTTTTTACACTCCTTTTTATCTCTTTGGGATTGGTTTTAATTCCTCCTCTTTCATTTCTGATTTTATTATTTGATCCTCCTTCCTCTTTTTTTATTATTGAGTCTAGCTAAAGTTTTTCAATTTGTTTATATTTTCAAAGAGCCAACTCTTAGTTTCATTGACTTTTTAATCTCTATTTCATTTATTTTTGCTCTAATCTTTATTATTTCCTTTCTTCAACTAACTTTGCACTTTTTTTTTTTTTAGTTTCTTTAGGAGTAAATTTAAATTTTTCATTTGAGATTTTTCTTGTTTGTGAGGTAGGGCTGTATCACTATAAACTTCCCTCTTAGAACTGCTTTTGCTGTATCTCATAGATTATGGTATGAACTTGTTTTCACTTGTTCCAAGGTATTTCTTAATTTCTTCTTTGATTTCTTTATTGACCTATCAGTTATTCAGTAGCATGTTTATTTTATACATAATTATGTTTTTGCCAATTTCCTTCCTGTAGTACATTCCTACTCTTGTAGAATTTTGGTGGAAAAATTCTCGATGTAATCAATCTCCTTAAATTTAATGAGTTGTTTTTTTTTTTTTTGTAGGATAGTATATGATATACCCTATAAAATATTTCATTTCTCTTAGAAGAATTTATGCACAGCTGCTTTAAGATACAATCTTCTGTATATATCTATTAACACATATGATCTAATATTTGCGTTAAAGCTCATATGATCTAATGTTTGCTTTAAAGCTAATGTTTTCTTACAGAGGTTCTGTCTGTATGATCTATCTTTTGATGTAAGTGGACTATAAAAGTCCCCTTGTATTATACTGTAGTCAGTTTCTCCATTTAGGTCTTAAAAGATACATGGATTATTTGCTCCAAGTATTTAGGTGCTCCTATGTTGGGTCCACAAATATTTACAAATGTTATAGCTTTTTGTTGTATTGAGCCCTTTATCATTATGCCAGGCATATATTTATACTTTATTCATCTTTTATTTAAAGTATTTTATCTTGTTTGAGTATAGCTACCCTAGCTTTCTTTTCATTTGTGTTTTCATGAAACATCTGTTTCTACTCTTTCATTTTCAATATGGCTACATCCTTTCATCTGAAGTGAATCTCTTACAGGCAGCACATACAAGTGTCATTATTAAAATCCATATTGTCACTCCTTGTCTTTGAAAATTTGCATTTAGAGTATTATTAATAGGTATATACTTATTGACATTTGTTAATATGTATGTTAATATGTTAATTGCTTTCTGGTGATTTTGTAGTTCTTCTCTGCTCCTTTCTTTTTCTCTTGCTTTCTTTCTTTGTGGCTTAGTGAGTTTTGACATTGTTATGCATACATCTCTTTTGCATTATCTTCTGTGTGTTTCCTATAGGTTTTTGTTTTTGTGTTTACTGTAAGAATCATATATAATGCACACATACATACACATTGATATCAGGTTACGCTTGAATGTATTATATTTTCTTTTAAAGAAAACTTGTATAATATACATTTTTATTTTTATGTATTTTTTAAATTTTATTTTATTTTTAAACTTTAAAAAGTTGTATTAGTTTTGCCAAATATCAAAATGAATCTGCCACAGGTATACATGTGTTCCCCATCCTGAACCCTCCTCCCTCCTCCCTCCCCATACCATCCCTCTGGGTCGTCCCAGTGCACCAGCACCAAGCATCCAGTATCGTGCATCGAACCTGGACTGGCGACTCGTTTCATACATGATATTATACATGTTTCAATGTCACTCTCCCAAATCTTCCCACCCTCTCCCTCTCCAACAGAGTCCATAAGACTGTTCTATACATCAGTGTCTCTTTTGCTGTCTCGTACACAGGGTTATTGTTACCATCTTTCTAAATTCCATATATATGCATTAGTATACTGTATTGGTGTTTTTCTTTCTGGCTTACTTCACTCTGTATAATAGGCTCCAGTTTCATCCACCTCATTAGAACTGATTCAAATGTATTCTTTTTAATGGCTAAGTAATACTTCATTGTGTATATGTACCACAGCTTTCTTATCCATTCATCTGCTGACGGGCATCTTGGTTGCTTCCATGTCCTGGCTATAGTTCTCATAGTCATAAACCCCATTGGTTTTCAAAGTCAGGTGTTCTGAGGGCTTCTCTATGGTCCCGGTCATAAGAATTGGGGTCCCTGATGGGGACACAAACCTCTTGCTCCTCAGGGGTAATTTCCATGCTTACATTTGATTCCATCCAATTGTGGGTCACCCTGTTGGGATTAGGGTATTTGGTGAAACCTTGTCTCAGCCTCTCCTACCTGACTTCATGTAGTGCTTTTATCTTTTGCTGTAGAGCAGCTGTTCAGCAGACTCTTAGGTCTTTTTCAGAGTGAGTTCCATATGAAGCTGTAGATTTCTTATGCTTATGGGAGGCTGTGTGTTTTCAGGATCTTTCTACACTGATATCTGGAACTGCCCGTCCCTGACTGAAATGCTTTAAAAAAAAAAAAAAAAAAAGTGAATCAAGTGTTACCTAAGCAGGCAACAGATGGAGGAAAAGACATTTGCGGTCAGATCAGTACCAATGTGCCCAGCACACAATGTGATGCACAGTGTTTATCAGGAATAGCCATGAAGTTGGAAAATGAAAACTTGGAAGAAAGCTATTGAGTTCCAAACCCTTGCCAATGCCATATTGTAAACAGCCAGGACAGCCTCCAATGAGTAGCATGAATACCTGATTCTATTACAGTTTTCTAGTATTAGAGGATGCTCTGAAGTCCTTGTGCTCAGCACTAAAACCACAAGTCATAGATATCTTTTTTAAAATCTCTGAACAATATTTCCAATTAATGTACTTTTGTGAGAATTTTTTTTCCTTTTCTCTTTCCCAAGTGCCTTTTTTGAGTTTTACATTCAACATATGATTTTATCTCTCATACCTTATATGATGAGAGTCTGAACTGAATATCACAGTCCTTTCAAAAATGTACAGTTTGAAACATTGAAGTGTCTTGGGTATCTTATATTAAACTTACCCTATGGAGAACCATTTTATTTCCCCTGAATTGATGTAAGGTGGTGTTATTCATTTGCTTTTTATTGATGAGATAACATTTTCTATTTCAACTTCTTTAGAGACAGTTTTTCTCTCAGCAAAGAGGAAAAAAAAATATTTGAGTGGGTTGTCATATGATCCCATGGTGATTAATGAAATTATCTACTCAAAATGGGATTTCTAAATTTGGACAGACCTACTTCTAATATTTGTAAGGGGTGGGGAAAAAAAAGCAAATGGAGAGTATTCCATCTAATCTCTACCTCTTCAACTCTCTTTCCTGATTCCAACCTGTACTGTGGAAAGCCAAGAAAATATCTGTAGGCCACTCAGATCATAAGTCCCAGTTTTGTCCCAGACAATGGCTTCTTGAAAAGATCAACCCCTTGAATAATTCCTAGGACTTAAAGTTATGTACATTAGTGAAACACTTTGCCTTTAGGAAGACAGATGGAAGGAAAGGGACTACATGCCACAGGAAGCAGGCTTGGGACTATTTGGGTACGGAGCTATGCAGACTGAAGTATCCAGGGGACGGCATGAAAAAGGAAATAATGGGCTCCAGTTGGGCTATTCCTTTGACCCCATAGACCCCTTTTCCTATGTGGAGGTATGCAGCTAGAGAAGTGTCATGTAGAGGAAGGACCTCTACAGCATAAGGCCTGGGACACTGACTCATTTGCCCAAGTCTAAAGTTGTACTCTATATAAAGTTTACTCCTTTTTAAATGTTAGGAAAAGGAAATGAATTATCATAATTCATACTTGGACAAAGATAAGTGCCCAGTTGGTGCTGGTTGATTAATATGCTAGTTCCATTATTCTATTTGCATTATTTCCATCGAAGGGGTGGATACCCTAAGATTACCCACAATGATCCACACCCTTGTAAAATCTCCTCTCCTTGAAGATGGATGAATTCTGTACTTTATTTCTCCCCAGTAGGATATTTCATGTATGGATGTAAGAGTTGGACTATAAGGAAAGCTGAGCGCAGAATTGATGCTTTTGAACTGTGGTGTTGGAGAAGACTCTTGAGAGTCCCTTGGACTGCAAGGAGATCCAACCAGTCCATCCTAAAGGAGATCAGTCCTGGGTGTTCATTGAAGGGATGTTGAAGCTGAAACTCCAATACTTTGGCCACCTGATGCAGAGAGCTGACTCATTTGAAAAGACCCTGATGCTGGGAAATGTTGAGGGCAGGAGGAAAAAGGGACGGCAGAGGATGAGATGGTTGGATGGCATCACTGACACAATGGACATGGGTTTGGGTGGACTCCAGGAGTTGGTGATGGACAGGGGGACCTGGCGTACTGTGGTTCATGGGGTCGCAGAGTCGGATACGACTGAGCGACTGAACTGAACTGAACTGAATAGGATATTTCAAAGGTGAATGGTTTTATCACTGGTTATGTTATATGGCTGAGATGCTAGAATGTTTATTTAAAATAGATTTGGGAGGCTGAAGAGAGAGAATCTCCAGTCTTGAAGAAGCAAGCTATTATGCTATCAATTGCCTGTAGGCTGAATCACATGGCAAGGAACTGGCTAAGCCCTTTGAGGGTCACATTCTTACAACTGCAAGAAAATAAATTTTCTCAGTAACTACAGAAGTTGGAAGGTGACCTCCAACTTCAAAAAAAGATCTCAGATTTGCTGGCATCTTGACTGCAGCCTTGTAAGGCCCTGAGTAGATAATGCATTTACACTGAACCCAGCATCCTGATACTGTGAGAAAATTGTGTGTTGGTTGAAGCTACTAGATTTGTAATAACTTCTTATACAGCATAAAGAAACTAGTACTCCATTTCTTTGGAGTTCAGGCATTTGTTTTCCCTTGTCTGATTTTATGGTCTGTTAGTCACTCTCTTCCTGTGCACAGACACTTGTTTTGCTTACATTGGGTGTTGTCATTTAGAAATGCCAAATAGTCTGTATTGCTTGAGAAAATCTTTTCTTTTTTTAATTTACTTATTTGATTTACTATAACTGAACAGAGATCATCATGTTCAATGACACTCCAAAATTTTTGAAGACTTTGCTCATAATTTGTCCCATTTCCTTTCCTTTTAAATTTATTCTTCATGCGAATATTCACTCCCTTGATAGCTTCCTGATTTCTTACTTTGGCCCTTGACACAGGCAGAAATATTTCCTATTCTTCCTTTGATGTATAAACCACTTTCTTTGTCCTTTAAAGTTTTCTTTTTACTTAATCCTTTACTTAGCAATTGTATATGAGCCCTTCCTTTCTAATTAAATTATATTTTCCTAGGGCAGAAGGAGAGGCAAGGGTAAAAATAAAGTTATTTATGTCTGTATAGCCTGTCCTTAAATCCAACAGTGCCTCACTCTGCCTTAGATAGTGTGGGCACGCCTTAGCTACTTGAATATGTAAATGAAGGTGATGTTAAACAGCATAGTTTTCAGGCCAATATTCCTCAGGAAGCTAACTCACTATTTTTTGGGAATCTAGCAAAACATATCAGATGATGCATGTCTCATTAATGCTTTGGTGATCTTTTACATCCTGAAACTGACAACACCTTATTGACAAATGGGAACTTTGATTCAGCAAATCCTTGTTTACTTGGATATTCGGGTGCAATTAAAAATAGTAGCCTTATAGGGTAATTGAAGTGAATGATATAAGTTGATTTTTATAATGCACATATGAAAAATATCTACAGGCATTTTTAGAACGACAGATAAAGGCCGAAATCAACTGGGAGTCTGCGCAGGAGCTCATTTTCTGCTCCAGTTCTCTCCTTGGCTAGCAAGAGCCAAATGGAACCTCCCATGGGTTCTTGTCATTCTTGGTTGAAGCCCTAAATGTTGGCAGACTGTCCCCACAGGCAAGGTAAAAGGAAGAATTGAGACGATAATCAGGGTAATTCAGGCAGTGTGTGCACTCATAAAGAAAACAGGTGTTTGGGGCTTGGTTGACCCACACTGGAATGAATGCTCTAGATAAACGGCCTCATGCTGCTTTCTTTTTTATGGCTAGAGGCAGCTTAAAGTCTCTGCCCCGTTGATATATCTGAAAGAAAAGCCCATGTCTCCTTAGGAAAAGAATCTAGATTGCTATAAAGTTCAACCTATTCATAAAGATAATATAAACCTCAGCCATAATTGTAATATTTCCCATTAAAATTCAGACATTTGCTTTGATTTGAGCAGTTATACAAGAAATGGTTTGAGACTCAAATGTCTTGTCACAATGGGGAAAAATTATTGGAGATGCCATGTGCACATGAAACAGTGTTATAATCAATTTGACTTGAAGTTTTAAGAGCTTTCTTACTTTGGATTAAGTGTACCATTAATGCTTTGGAGAAAAAGGTGTCTTGCTTTAGGTTTCTGTGCAAAAGAAGTGGGAGAAAGGGTGGCTGATTCCAGATACCACTGTCTCCTCTTATATAGTAGATTACCCTTTGTGATGATGATTGCAACATCCACCCTGGGCTTAATGGAGATAATTTAACCAAGTTTTCTCTGCAGTAGTTCCTTAGATGTTAAAGAGGATATTCAGAAAGACCTATTGTGATATCTGCATTCGATTTTAATACACATCTGCCCTAAGTCTGGTCAACAAAACAACTTGCAATGACAGAGACCTTTCATTTATTGAGCCAGCAAATGGAAAAACCTCTCTGCTGAACTTTTTATCAAATGTAGGAGGGAGGGAGAGGTCACCCAAGATCTGTTTACAACTAGCACTTACTAATTCTAGCAGAATTCCTGGAGATTAACTCAATGTCTAGACTAGCAACAGATAACAATAAATAAATCAGGCAGACCCATCTCAGAATCACTGTGGATTTCTTTACCCTCACTAATTTTGAATGTAATTGTTGATTAAATTTGAGACCACAGTACAAAAATTTTAGTTTTCTAATTTTCTTTTAATGTAAGAATGGATTCTCTTTGGTTATGTAACTTTCATGTCTTCTTACAGTTAAATTTCAGGAAATTTCTCTTCTTTCTTAAAAAAATTTATTACTTCATTACAAGCCAAAACATTTAAAAGAATATAAAGACTTTAACAATAGCCATCCCCTGACTCCAACAGTTCTTTTTCTTAAAAGTTACAGAGGTTTGGGTGCCACTTGCCTATGATAAAAATGATACTAAAAGTCTTCATTCCTTCCCAAAGCGTAATGGCACTATCTTCATTAAAAATATAGTAAAATCTTTTTTAACATTTTTTATTCTCAGTTACAGTTATGTCCCTTTATCCTCCAAATGGCAACCCACTCTAGTATACTCTTGCCTGGAAAATTCCATGGACAGAGGAGCCTGGTGCAAGCTATAGTCCATGGGGTCACAAAGAGTTGGACATGACTGAGCGACTTCACTCACATGCTCCAAATTAAAAAAAAAAAAAAAAATCCTATTTAACTCTATTAAAATGGATTATAGTTTGCTTCTAAAAGTGCATTGAATAGTTAAAAAATTAAATGGGGCAAAACATAGGAATTGAATTAGGAGGTGAGTTGTTGAAGTTCCAGTGTGAAAACATTGGTAACCATTGATTGGTCAATTGGTTGATTGATTCATCTTGGAATGTATATATTGAGTATCTATGTCCTAAGCATGAAGCCAAGCACTAAGGATACACTCATGCCCATATTAGACTTGGTCAGTCCCTACTTTTATCAACTTTTGGTCTAATAGACTAGAAAACATTCATCAATCAGTAAAGTGCATTTTTAGAAAATGAATAGGTAATTATGAACTGAGATAAATTCTGTGAAGAAATACCACTCTAACAAAAGAACTTGGCTTTCCTGAGAAAAATATACTTGTGATCTTAGTAAATGATAAGTAAATTAGGAAGAGAGTGATGAAAGGGCACTGGTTGTTCCCAGAACACTATGTACCAAAGAGTGTCTGTAGAAGTTAATAGTGGTTGAGATAAAGGTGTGGGGAGATGATAGGAAAGATGAGCAGAAATTGGATTATACGGTTTTGTAGGACTCCTTAAGGATCTTGTGCCACACAAAGTCTTGGAACTGTTTTAAGCAAACATTACCATAAAATAGATTGAAGCTTTGACAGTTAAACTTTGAGATGAAAACTCCAGTAAGTATTACAGATTCTACTTTTGATTTCTTGGCTATTTATTAATTAGAGACAAAGCTTAATTTCATATTCAGTAAATGTATATGTTATTGTCTGAAATTTGTTTGTGCAAAAATTGAACTGTGCCCTTACAGTTTATAGGAAGAGTTTGAAGAGAGAACAAATTATAAATATCCTAATTTTCTTTTAGATACTGTCTTTGCCAATATATTTGGAATTTTATACTTGTTATTTTATTTCATTTTTTCTTCGCTTTATTTTAATGTTTAATAGCATTTGACAGATACTAAATATTTATGTAGTAATATCTCTAGCTTTGTATTGAATTGATAAACCTAAAGTTGTTATCAGTAACATCAGCACACTTATTTTTTATTTTATTTATTTCTTTTTATTATTTTTATTTATTTAATTTATTTCTTTTTCATTTTTATTTATTTCTTATTTTTCATAAGAAAGACAAAGTACAATTAATTATTTATATCATTGCATACATTGACAATGATTGTGGAGAATAGACTCTTAAGGTAGCCCTAAAACTCTGGTTGCTGGTATTCATGCTATTATGTGATCCCTGAGCCCTGAGGCTCAGGGCATATACCTCTGATGTTCTTTTAACTAAAAAATATGGCAAAAACAATAGAATGTGCATGATTACTTGTATGGGATTATATAATTCAATTACATAGGATTATAGTGGTACTCTTGTTGGCGTTTCTCCCTCCCTTGCTTGGTTTGAGGAAACAAGTGGCTGTGTTGGGGAATCCTACATGGCAATGAACTGTGGGTGACCTCTAGGAGCTAATACTGACCTCCAGTCAATAGTCAGCAAAAAATCAGAAGCCCTCAGTTCTGCAACTGCAAGAGACTCAATTCTGCCAACAACAGGAGTGGGCTTGGAAAGTAAAAACTTTCACAGTTGAGCCAGAGCTGAGATTCAACCCCAATTCAATTAGCCTTTAACACAGCTTTGTGAAACCCTGAGGAGATCTAGTTTAACCATTTCTAGGTTCTTAACCCACAGACACTGTAAGATAATATATGTTGTTTTAAGCTGCTAAGTTTGTGGTAATAGTGTCACACAGCAGTGGCTCACTAATACAGAGATGTGGAAAACTGTACTGTGTGTGGCAGAAAAGATTGCCACTTGGCAGGTAAAATATTACCAGTTAGTAAATACATGAAAGATTAAATTCAACCTGAGAAACTTGACTTGGAATATATGTGTATTTCTGAGTTTGTTCCCCTAAAATAGGTTGTATGAATGCAGAAGACTAGCTGCCTTTTAACTTGTGCAAGTCATAGTTTTCCTGATCTTAGTTTTCTCATTTCTAGAAAGAGAATATTTGCTCTACTTACATAAGAATTTGTATGATTATATTGATATCGTTTAATTAAATAATTATTAAGTTTGTGCTTGTATAATCCTTTCACATATAGTACATGAAAGCCAGTGACAACTGTAAAATGAAGTATTAATATAGTGTTAATGAGTTCTCCTTTATTCTCTGTGACCTGCCATTAATTATATATCCAACTTGGATAGATTCATCACTTACTGTTTTTGATTTTCTTTCTTTGAGTTAAAAAGAGATTGGTTGTTAATGTCTTCAGTAACATTAACACTGTGATTTGTGGCCCTTCATTTTAGCAAGAGCAGGTGTATTATTTCAGTTTCATGTTAGAGGAATTCGTGTGGATGAATTACCTGCTTACTCTTAAACTCTGTTCTTGGATGCAGTACCACTGGAAATTCTCTTTTGTGAAAATTCAGTATGTTCCATTTGTTCACGCCTTGCCATTAATATTCGACTTCATATTTGCAAGCTTGTCACAAAAAATGAATTTATTTTCAATCCTTTGCAAATGTTGCTGTCACTGAAGGGTGAAGCTATAGACAGAATTTAAATGTGGAATATCTCAAATGTTTTTAAAACTCTTTTATTAATGCAGTTCACAGCACAATTAACATAAATAATAGTGTTTTTAGTCCACTGGTTCCCAAAAGCATTAAGATGCAAAAGCAGATCATTGGGAGAAGGGATTCTCAAGATGGTTAGGAAAAAATAAATAAAGATGTCAGCAACTGGGTACAAAATGTGTTCAACTGCTCCTCTAAAGTTAATAATAATAATCTGAAAAAGAAAATGTGAATTATGGGAGACCTTTTTATTGTCGTTGTGTGATTTCCATACAGGCTGATATTTCAGCTCATAAAGTAGCCTTACTGTCTGGGTGAGCCATCTGTGGTATCATTTTGGCTGATTTTCTTTCTATGTCAGTGACAAACCCACATGGGGAAGGACTTCGCATCATGAACAAAAGATCAGCTTACCGGGTATCATCATTTCATGAAAGCAAGGAGAATTGGAAAGCACTTTATTTAAATTAAGAAGTTTCTTTAGAATTGTGGTGCTTAGAAAATTGGTTATTTTAGATTTTATATTTACAGAATACAAAATGTATCCATTGTCTAGCCAATCAAGAATAGGAAAGAACATCATCACACAATTAGTGGGTTAAACATCTTAACCAAATTTTGAAGGTGCAGCTGCCTCAATAAATAGAAATTAATCGCAAAAGACTTACATCTTTATTTAATGCAAATTTCTTATTTTTGTAGAGGTAAAAACTTTTAATAAATACAGTTACAAAAATTATGGAAAAGTAATACAAAGGAAAATGCAACCTTGGCTGACATTTATTAGGTACTTACTATGTACCTATCTAGTCTCAGTTTCTACAGTTTATATAGTTTATTCCTTACTGCTAATCCTATTAGGTGTGTACTATTATTATCTCCAATTTACAGATGACAAATGTGAAATGAAACAATGAGAGATTAAGCAGTTTAACCAAGGCTCAGAGGGTTGGGATCCAAATTCAGGTTCAGATCACTTCAGTCACTGAGTTGTGTACAACACGTTGTGACCACATTGACCGCAGCACGCCAGGCCTCCCTGTCCATCACCAGCTCCCGGAGATTGCTCAGACTCATGTAGATGGAGTCCGTGATGCCATCCAACCATCTCATCCTCTGTCGTCCCCTTCTCCTCTTGCCTTCAACCTTTCCCAGCATCAGGGTCTTTTCCAAAGAGTCAGTTCTTCGCACCAGGTGGCCAAAGTATTGGAGCTTCTGCTTCAGCATCAGTCCTTCCAATGAATATTCAGGACTGATTTCCTTTAGGATGGACTGGTTGTATCTCCTTGCAGTCCAAGGGACTCTCAAGAATTTTCTCCACCACCGCAGTTCAAAAGCATGAATTCTTCAGCACTCAGCTTTGTTTATGGTCCAACTCTCACATCCATACATGACTACTGGAAAAACCATAGCTTTGACTAGATGGACCTTTGTTGGCAAAGTAATGTCTCTGCTTTTTAATATATATTGTCTAGGATTGTCATAGCTTTTCTTCCAAGGAGCAAGTGTCTTAATTTCAAGGCTTTAGTCACCATCTGCAGTGATTTTGGAGCCCAAGAAATAAAGTCTGTCCCTGTTTCCCATGTATTTGGCATAAAGTGATGGAAACGGATGCCATGATCTTTGTTTTTTGAATGCTGAGTTTTAAGCCAACTTTTTCACTCTCCTCTTTCACTTTCATCAAGAGGGTCTTTAGTTCTTCTTTACTTTCTTCCATAAGGGTGGTGTCATCTGCATATCTGAGGTTATTGATATTTCTCCTGGCAATCTTGATTCCAGCTTGTGCTTCATTCAGTTGGGTATTTAGCATGAGGATTCTGCATATAAGTTAACTAAGCAAGGTGAAAATATACAGCCTTGATGTACTCCTTTTCCAAATTGGAACTAGTCCACTGTTCCATGTCTGGTTCTAACTGTTGCTTCTTGGCCTACATATAGATTTCTCAGAAGGCAAGTTAAGTGGTCTGGTATTCCCATCTCTAAGAATTTTCCAGTTTGCTGTGATCCACACAGTCAAAGGCTTTAGCATAGTCAATGAAGCAGAAGTAGATGTCTTTCTGGAACTCTCTTGCTTTTTCTCTGATCCAGTGAATATTAGCAATTTGATCTCTGGTTCCTCTGCCTTTTCTAAATCCAGCTTGAACCTGGAAGTTCTTGGTTCAAGTACTGTTGAAGCCTAGCTTGGAGAATTTTGAGCATTACTTTGCTAGCGTGTGAGATGAGTGCAATTGAGTGGTAGTTTGAACATTCTTTCACATTGTCTTTCTTTGGAATTGTAAAGAAAACTGACCTTTTTTTCAGTCCTGTGGCCATTGCTGAGTTTTCCAAATTTGTAGGCATATTGAGTGCAGCACTTTTACAACATCATCTTTTAGGATTTGAAATAGCTCAGCTGGAATCCCATCACCTCTACTAGCTTTGTTGTAGTGATGCTCCCTAATGCCCACTTGATTTTGTACTCCAGGATGTCTGGCTCTAGATGAGTGATCACACTATCATGGTTATCTGTGTCATTAAAATCCTTTTGAATAGTTCTTCAGTGTATCCTTACCCTCTCAATATCTTCTCCTTCTGTTAGGTCCATACGGTTTATATCTTTTATTGTGCCCATCTTCTCATGAACTATTTCCTTGGTGTCTCTGATTTTCTTGATGAGATCTCTAGTCTTTCCCACTCTATTGTTTTCCTCTATTTCTTTGCATTGCTCACTGAGGAAGGCTTTCTTATCTCTCCTTGCTATTCTTTGGAACTCTGCATTCAGATGGATATATCTTTCCTTTTCTCCTTTGCCTTTAGCTTCTCTTCTTTTCTCAGCTATTTGTAAGGCCTCCTCAGACAACCATTTTGCCTCTTTGCATTTCTTTTTCTTGAGGATGGTTTTATCACCACCTCCTGTGTAATGTTATGGAAACCCAGGATAGCGTGGAATGGACTCAAGTTCTTTCCTGTATTTAGGAATACCACTAGGAAAAATGTGTACATTGCAACAATAGTTTCCTAAAGCCCTTCCCAGGAATCTCCTGTCTTTCTTTTTTCTTCAATTCTTGAAGTGTGAGTAATTAGGGAAGTGACAAGGATATTGAGAGAGTAAAGCAAAAATTCTTACTGGGCCAAGGGAGAGAGCTATCTTGTAGCATTCATCCCTTACTAGTTCTGTTTAGTTACAACATCACTGTTATCTGTTTAAAGATTTTAATGAGTATTTTGGAGACTCCTAAGTTTTAAAATGTTAGATGTTAGAGCTTGGCCTTTAAGTGGCTTTATGTTTTTTTTTTTTTTTCATATTATATAAATCTTTCAGACTGAGTTAATGCTATTCTAATTACCTCTGTGAGTAGGCATGAATGAAAGTAAATAAGGACAAGATTTCTCATATATTCACTGATGATTGTCCACCCAACTTTCAAAATGGGATTGTTGGTTTAAACAGTAAAACTGACTCTCTTATACTGTATTGATGTCATTTATGAGAAATATCAATAACCTCAGATATGCAGATGACCTGACCCTTATGGCAGAAAGTGAAGAAGAACTAAAGAGCCTCTTGATGAAAGTGAAAGAGGAGAGTAAAAAAGTTGGCTTAAAGCTCAACATTCAGAAAACCAAGATCATGGCAACCAGTCCAATCACTTCATGGCAAATACATGGGGAAACAGTGGCAGACTTTGTTTTTGTTTTCTTAGGCTCCAAAATCACTGCAAATGGTGACTGCAACCATGAAATTAAAAGATGCTTGCTCCTGGGAAGAAAAGCTATGACCAACCTAGACAGCATATTAAAAAGCAGAGACATTACTTTGCCAATAGAGGTCCATCTAGTCAAGGCTATGGTTTTTCCAATGGTCATGTATGGATGTGAGAGTTGGACTATAAAGAAACTGGAGTGCCAAAGAATTGATGCTTTTGAACTGTGGTGTTGGCGAAGCCTCTTGAGAGTCCCTTGGACTGCAAGGAAATCCAACCAGTCCATTCTAAAGGAAATTAGTCCTGAATATTCATTGGAAGGACTGATGTTGAATCTGAAACTTCAATCTTTTGGCCACCTGATGCAAACTGTGTCATTTGAAAAGATCCTGATGCTGGGAAAGTTTGAAGGCAGGAGAAGGGGACGACAGAGGATGAGATGGTTGGATGGCATCACCGACTCAATGGACATGAGTTTGAGAAGGCTCCAGGGGTTGGTGGTGGACAGGGAAGCCTGGCGTGCTGTAGTCCATGGGGCTGCAAAGAGTCGGACACGACTGAGTGACTGAACTGAACTGAACTTTACTGGGTACTGGCACTTCAGTAATTTCAGAAATGAGGTACAGTTCTATTTTACCCATAAGTGATTCAAATGAAATCTCAGGGCAGGCATTTTCATTTTATCTATTGGTCTCATGATATCATCATTTTAATCCACACATCTTGAGGAGCTGTAGCCAGTAGTTAAAGTGTATGAGGCAACTTGTTTTTGTATTTTATCCAAGAATTTAACTTCCAACCAATCTCTCACTTTCACCAATATGAAATTTATATTTGGTTAAATCCATATCAAGATGAAATACAGTTTGGAAAGTTAAGCTTTCAAATAATTACTGTTTTTTTTTTTTTTTTTGTATCATGCTTTTAATTATTTGACTTTTATAGATCTGAAAATGTGTCCATAAAGACGGAATAAAACCAACATTTAGTAAGTTCCAGAATCTCTAAGACATTATGTTAGAATTTAGCATGTAGACCATTTATATATGTTATAGTATTTGATCCTCATAGCAGTTCTTCTAGACCAAGAATAATCCCTATTATAAAGTTAAGAAATTGAACACTTGCCAATCACATATAAAGAAGGGATGGGATAGGGTTCAAACTCAGAAAGACTTAGACATTGGGTTTATTTCTTCTGTAGTTTTTATTTCACAATAATATATAATAGATTTCCTTATTCCCACATCCAGATTTCCCTATTTTTAAAATCTTACATTGGGATATTGCATTTGTCACTTTTAACAAACCAGTACTGAAGCATTATTATTAATACCATACTTTATTTCAGATTTCCTAATGCTTTCTTTAATATCTTTATGACAGCCCACACTTAAGGAGTGGGGGATTATGCTCCATGTTTTTAAGAATTCATACATTATTTGGACAAATTATTTATCCATATTTGAATGATTATATCTAGATACATTTTTAGAATTCTTCTGCATGGAAACTTGTATTCTCCCATTTGTTTTACCATTTACTTATTTATGTCAGTATTACTTACAGATATTTATTTTACAGTTTTGGTTATTCAATACTTCTTTCTTTTTGTTGTGGTTGTTGCTATTAGTCTGAAATCCATGTGTTGACAAGACCATGCTCTCTCAAAAGTCTCTAGGGGAACATTCTTCCTTGCCCAGCTTCTAAAAATCTTGTGTTCATTAATTTGTGGCAGTGTAACTCCAGTCAGACTGGACGTTTGTTCCCCTTCATTTCCTTCATCTGTTTTACCCATAACTCCAACCTGCCTTCTCTCTGGCAAACACCAGTTTGTTCTCTGTATCTATGAATCTGTTTCTTGTCATTTTTAACAGAGTAAGATTGTTTCTTCATATTCCTCATTCCATACTCAGACGTGCCAACCTCATAAATATATATTTTTTAGATTTTGCATACATACCTAAGATTCATTCTTTGGGATGTAGAGTTCTATAGATCTTGTTGAAAGCATACTGTTTTATATCCAGAAAATTTTCACTAAGAAAAGTAATCCATGACTCACCTTTTCAAACTTTCTCCCCCAACCTTTGCCCACCACTTATCTGTTCATCATCTCTATATTTTTACCATTTCCAAAAGCTCATCTAAATGGAATCAAACAGCATGTAATCCTTTCAGACCAACTTCTTCTACTTAGCAATATGCAGGCGGCATTCATTCATGTATTTGGTGGCTTGAGAGCTTGTTCCTTTTTATCACTGAATAATATTCCTTTGGCTGGATTGCACCATAGTTTGTCTATCCATTTATCTAATGTCACTTTGTTTGCCTCCAGTTTTTGGTAATTTTAAATAAAGCTAATGTATACCTTCATGTTCAAGGAACTGGCAACCCGCTACAGTGTGTTCTTGCCTGGAGAATCCCAGGGATGGGGGAGCCTGGTGGGCTGCCGTCTATGGGGTTGCACAGAGTCGGACACGACTGAAGCAACTTAGCAGTAGCAGCAGCATACCTTCATGTTCAGGGTTTTTTGTAGACACAAGTTTTCAAATTAGCTAAAATAATTAGCTAGTGAATAACTAGAAGTACAATTTCTGGATTATATGGTAAGACTATGTTTAGCTTTGTAAGAAGCTGGCAAGCTGTCCTCCAAACCTGATGTACAGTTTTGTGTTCTCATCAATTAATGAGAGATCTTGTTACTCTGCACACTCATTAGCAGCTGATGTCATATTTTGGATTTGAGCTATACTAATAGGTATACAGTGATGTCTCATTGTTTTAATTTTTATTTCCCTAATGACAAATGAGAGTCCCTTGGACTGCAAGGAGATCCAACCAGTCCATCCTAAAGGAGATCGGTCCTGGGTATTTATTGGAAGGACTGATGTTGAAGCTGAAACTCCAATACTGTGGCTACCTGATGCGAAGAGCTGACTCATTTGAAAAGACCCTGATGCTGGGAAAGCTTGAGGGGAGGAGGAGAAGGGGACGACAGAGCATGAGGTGGTTGGATGGCAGCACAGACTCAATGGACATGGTTTGGGTAGACTCTGGCAGTTGGTGATAAACAGGGAGGCCTGGTGTGCTGTGGTTTGTGGGGTCACAAAGAGTGGGACATGACTGAGCGACTGAATTGAATGACAAATGATGTTGAGCATCTTCTCATACACTTATCTTCCGTTTGTGTAACTTCTTTGGGAAGGTGCGTGTTTAAATCTCTTGCTCATTTAAAAAACTGAGCTGTGTTCTTGTTTTGGAGTGAACATCTGCTTTGAATGTATTATTTGAAATTATATTGTAGGTAGGATGATCTATATGGGCCAGGCATTCTGACACTCATTATTTAATTTCAGTCTAAACCTGTTCCTAAGAGGAAGATATTATGCTTCCATTTTCACACAGAAATTACCTAAGGGTAAGAGATAAAACATAATATTTAGAAGCCACACGGCCAGTAAAAGGTAAGGTAATGTTTTATAATGGAGTTTAAAAAGTGGTTTTCACATCTAGCATATCTAATAGCACCCTTTTAAAAGTATTTTTATATCTCATATACTATAACAAAATAATATTTATAAATATGACCTACTTATAAACATAAAACAATATAAAACTCTGAATGTAGTATGAAGAAAAATTAGGAATAACAGTAAAATAATATCATGAATATATACATATAAATATTTATGCAGGATTATATTAGATTATAATTGTTATTTGGTTGTTCAGTTGTGTCCAAATCTTTGCAACCCCATGGACTGCAGCATGCCAGGCTTACCTATCCTTCACCATCTCCCATAGTTTGCTCAAGCACATGTCCACTGAGTCAGTGATGCCATCCAACCATCTCATCCTCTGTCATCCCCTTCTCCTCCTGCCTTCAATCTTTCCCGGCATCGGTGTCTTTTCCAATGAGTCGGCCCTTTGCATCAGGTGGCCAGAGGTAGTTGATGGGACCCATCAAGGGAAAGGAAATGCCCTCTAGGTGGCAGTAACACAGAAGCTTTATGTGGGAGACCCTCTGAATCCCTCACAGCAGGATACCATCTAGAGGTTATAGGGAACCCACGGTGCCATCTAGAAGGCAAAGAGAGTGAAGAAAGCCCAGGGAGAGATGGAGCAGTATGATATGTGCTCAGACACTCAGTTGTGTCCGACTTTTTGCGAACCCATGGTCTGTAGCCTGCCAGACAACTCTGTCCGTGAAATTTTAATACTAGACGTGAAATGAAAGTCGTTCAGTCGTGTCCGACTCTTTGTGACTCCATGGGCTGTCCATGAAATTTTGCAGGCAGGAATACTGGCATGGGTTGCCATTCCCTTCTCCAGGGGATCTTCCCGTTGCAAGGATTGAACCTGGGTCTCCTGAATTGCAGGCAGATTCTTTACTATCTTAGTACCAGGGAAGCAGGAATACTAGAGTGGGTTGCTGTTTCCTACTTAGAGATGGAGCAGAGTGGAGGCTTAATGTCTGGGTGATGTTGCTCAGCAACGTGTTAGGAAGTCTCTGGGTCAGAAAGTGCCAAAGGGCAGCATCAGCTTGGGATGTGCATGGCCCCAGGGCTTATCTTATCTTTGGTGAGCATATGCAGGGCAACTTGTCATGGGGTATGCAAAACAGGCAGGCTATACTAAAAAATATGCTTATCTGGGTTATGTTTAAGACTGAATGGGTTAAAATTTGAGTCCAGTGCCAGCTGTATTTTGAACAGCTTACAATGAAGAAACAAATAACCTAGGAGCATATGGGGGCTGACACTGGCTCGTTTATATAACAGGGATACTTTGTATGGTGAAAAGGAAGTGAGTTTGGAATCAGAGATCAGTATTTGAAGTCCTTATTTTATCTCTTATTAACTATATAACACTTTAAAATTTCATTACCTAAAGAATATCAGTTATTTCTTATAGAACAGTGGTCATAATAACCAGTTAACATGACGGAGATGAAGGTTAAATGACATAATACACACTAAACACCAGGTATATTGTACATGTTTGGTAAATATTAGCTGCCTTCACGCTCCTTTCCTGTACACTGGAGTTTGTCTTAATTTGAGTGCTCTTACATAATGGAGCTTCATCCAAAAGTCCACATGCAGGTAGTTTATTTTAGGAAATGATCTCAGGTGACAAAAATCGGGGTCTGAAGAGGAAATGCTCATGTAAAGACGTGCTCCGCAAGAGTGGCCAGCTGTTCTCTGAGGAGCATATTGAATGTGCCTCAGGACTGCTCACCAGAGGAAAAGTCAGGAGAATTTATCTGGGGTCACTTTCCTTCACCTCATCCAGCTAGAATGTCAACTCAGCTCACTTCTGGTTTGCATGCCTACAAGTGCTGGTTTCCAGCAGCTATCAAGATACTATTGTTACAGAGTCAGAGGTAAAAGGGCAAAAAGTCAGAGCAGTGATGCCCCTGGGGTGAGAGGCTTTGCAGGTATACATTCGGAGAAGGCAATGGCACCCCACTGCAGTACTCTTGCCTGGAAAATCCCATGGACGGAGGAGCCTGGTAGGCTGCAGTCCATGGGGTCGCTAAGAGTTGGATATGACTGAGTGACTTCCCTTTCACTTTCATGCATTGGAGAAGGAAGTGGCAACCCACTCCAGTGTTCTTGCCTGGAGAATCCCAGGGACGGGGGAGCCTGGTGGGCTACCATGTATGGGGTCACACAGAGTCGGACACGACTGAAGTGACTTAGCATAGCATAGCATAGCATGGGTGAAGCTAATTCTTGCAGCCATATTTGGAACACAAGGTGGGCCAAAAGAATGATGACTGGCGAGCAAGCACATGGAGTGTGCAGTCAGTGAAGGATGCTAACTAAACGAAGAGACAGAACTACCCAGTGATGGGCAAATCTGTCTTGGAAAGAAAGGGTTATTTTTAATAAAATCATGAGCTAGCTTACTAATTTTTCGGCGCTGAAGTAGAATATTTTTGTTGATGACATACACTATTCTTTTTGAGAATTTTTGAACTGGGCTAATTTTAGATTATCTGTTTCTGTGTATGAAGATAAAATGATAAAACACATGATCTCCTCATTCTTTTAGGTTCTTGTGGTTGCCAGGCACTGTGGCTTTCTTATTTAAAGCATCAGTGGTTATTTAAGAGAACCTATCATACACATGTATGATAATCCCGGACACATCTTGAGATAGGTATAGTTAACTCATGCAAATTGCATTTCACTGGCTTTTCTGAGCAAGGAGAGGAATGGAACACTTAAAATGTGTAGGGCATTCTTGTCACAATTAGATTTAATAAACATGTATCCAGGAGGGAGCCTAAACTGGAAGATAGGCATTTTCTGTTTCTTTGGTCATTTTCTCTCATGGTGACAACATCGCGTGAAGTCTTGGGGGATTCAGAGTTTAAAGAAGTATATTGTTTTCACACAAAATTTCTTCCAAAAGCAAGACAGGTACTTCATCTGGTACTCAATGAAAGAAACTGTGATTTGCTCCAAACCTAGAAGAAAGAAAATGATATTTCAGTCTCCATATTGGTACTCTCTAAAATGATTTCCAAGGGAATTTTGACTATCGTGAGTTTTTGTCTTATGCCCTCACTGCGGAATCTATATTCTGAGTAAATGTATGATACGAGTGACGAGCTGGGCTGAAAGAAGGGAAGGGAGACTAGTAACGCCAGTGCCTCTGAAATTATTTTTTTTTCTTTTTTGATGTGTTTCCCCTTCTTTACTATTGATCTTTCTTTTGCTATATGCTTCTTCTTTCTCATAATTTTAGTTTACTGATAGCTTTTACATTCAGGACCTGTCATAGGTCACATTCTGGGTCAAGGCATCCTTTGACCATTCTCCTGCCAATGGCCTAATTTTGTATGGTGTCTGTGTATGTGTTTGGCTTGAATTCCTGAGACTCTATTTGACAAAACTCATCACTTATAGACTTTAATATCTCAACTGTTGCTGTCACACCCAAGAGTATCATTTTGGGGTATCAGTGTCCTAGAATTCCAAATTTCATTTAGGGATAAGTCCGCATTATGGAGTCTCCACAGACCTTTATGGGGAAAAAAACAAAAACAAAAAAACAGGCAGTTGCTAAGATGATGTTCACAGAAGGGAGCTGTGGCTCTGGCAGGTAGTCAAGGAAGTGGTCTGTTTACTGCTGCTGCTGCTGCTAAGTCACTTCAGTCGTGTCCAACTCTGTGCGACCCCAGAGACAGCTGCCCAGACCCCAGGCTCCCCAGTCCCTGGGATTCTCCAGGCAAGAACACTGGAGTGGGTTGCCATTTCCTTCTCCAATGCAGCAAAGTGAAAAGTGAAAATGAAGTCGCTCAGTCGTGTCCGACTCTTCGCGACCCCATGGACTGCCGCCTACCAGGCTCCTCCATCCATGGGATTTTCCAGGCAAGAGTACTGGAGTGGGGTGCCATCGCCTTCTCCGGGTCTGTTTACTAGTTGTCCATAAACAAAACAAAGAGTATTCTCTGCTTAGTTACCAATAGTCAGCTAATATCCAATGTTGATGAAAACACAACCAGAATGGAAGAGTCTTTATCAAGAATTCTGAATCCAAGGTTCCTTGCATTTGTCTTCTCCTCTTGCTTTTAAATTTTTACAGTTGCCTTCAGCTTAATCGACCTATTATATTTGTTCTCGGATGTTCTTATTTAACTTTTTCTTGATTAATAGTAATAAACCAACAGCAGCAAACTCTTGTTCTGAACTTCCTCAGTGGACGTACATGGAGTCAGAATAACTTAAACGTTGTAAGTAGCACAATTAACGTTCCTTCTAAAATTGAGAACATCCTAAGCTGATAAGGACAAGGGCTTAGCCTCAGCCAGATCGAGGAGGAAATATGTGGTGACATGGCCACTGAAGTCTGATCCTAGCCAGTGTGGACAATGCTTGCTTAGCTTCAGTAAAAGCTGATTATTCGAGCTATTACATCAAAGTTTAAAGTATTGTCTCTTTAAAACATTATTCCTAAATAGTGAAAGAGTATCACTTATTATTAAAAATTAACCAATTTCGTAAGGAAATTAGGTGTTTGAAAGTGAACCATGTATAAAAGAAAAGGGATAAATGAGATGGTATGTTGCATGAAAGAAGAGAGATAAAAGTCATCAAAACTTAATTTCTATGATTTTTTTTTACTCATTAGGCATGACTGAGCACGTTTTTATAGAACAGAAAATATACCTTAGGATTAAGTTACGAGGTTTTGGAATCTGTATAAATTCTTCTGCTGTGCAGGTGCTTCAGTACACAACTCATTCTCTGTGAGAGGTGGTCTCATTTTGCTCTCAAATGAACTATATCTTAATTAAATTTCACATCTCTTTCCAATGCATGCTATACTATATAAGCTCTGTTAAAGTGTTCTCAATGTCATTACAAAGTTTAATGATGCCAAATTTGAATCACTGAGACAAAATTTAAAATGTTTTCATCCAACTGTCCTCTCAGCCTTAAACAATTAGTAAATGTCCTCACTTGGCAGAAGACATATTTATGTTTAAAATTTTTGTTGTGGAGATGAGTAAAACAAATAAAAAGAAAATCATGTTTAAACAATTATAATACAAAATGCTGCTGCTGCTAAGTTGCGTCAGTCATGTCCAACTCTGTGCGACCCCATAGACGGCAGCCCAACAGGCTCCTCTGTCCCTGGGATTCTCCAGGCAAGAGTACTGGAGTGGGTTGCCATCGCCTTCTCCATAATACAAAATAGTATGTATTAAATATAATAACAAAAGAAGAAATAAATGATTTCTGAGTTAGATATGACAAATTAAATGGATGCATCACATTAGCTGGATGAATCAGCACAGACCATGATAGAATGGGTAGTTAGATGATCCTCAAGGAAGGGGTAGAAGTTTATACATATTGGGCAAGAAGGAAGATGAATAAAGGCATGAAAAATGAGGCATTGGAGGGTGAGTCACAGAAAACTGTTTGGGGAAAGTTTATGATGAATGTGAATTTGATAAAAGAAAATTCCAAACAATAGGGCTAAAAAGGAAGACTGAGGTAAGCACATTTCATGCATTCAGTGCCATGCTAAAGAGTTTTTGGTCCTTTCCTTTCATCAGCAGACGGGGCATAAATAGGTTACAAGAAGTATCAGCAATTAATCTGCTGACATGTAAGTCCTCTTTGGTCCCTGAGACAGCATAATACAATTCAGCTATTTATTCAATCACATCTTAAAGACAGACAAAATCTTCCTCTATGAATCCAGAACTGTCTTTGAGACATTCAGTATATCCTGTCATTGGAGAGATGGGCTATTCTAAGTTCCCCCTTATTTTATGTTTTTATTATTCTTCTCAAATTAGCTGGAATAGAAATGTTTCCTTATTTGATACAATGAATCACTAAAGAGCAAATGCACACTTCATTTCCAATGCTGTCTATCTGGTTTATCTAAAAGGAGCATCTCAGTGAAGCTGAAAGTGATTATTTCCAGATCTTGATTCTCAGGAGAACAGATGTAGCTCAGAGAAAAAAATGATTGTTCCATGGGCAGTGCCTACCTGCCACCTGATAGATGCTCAGAGATTTTTGATGCTTGATAACAGGAGAAAAATCTTCACTGCCACTAACCAGGGGATATGCCATCATTAATGGGCTGTAGTCATTAGTCGTCTGGGTCTCCTAATAAAAAAGGATAGAGAAAGGCATGTAAGGAATATTTAGAAGACTGAATAAAAGAAAATTAAACACAATCAAACTTGGATACTAAAAGCTGAAAAAATTAGAGCTTGAATAGCTTTGGCAAGAAAAAAAGACAAAACAGTACAATGAAGGTAAGCTAGCCAAAGAGATACTTTGCAAGGCAAATGCAATTTACAGAACGTTTGCATGGGAGATAGTCAGCAAATGTCCATAGATGATGGTGATAATCAGAGGATGGTTGAAAACTTTCAAATCAAGTAAATGTGTTTTTAATTATTGGATTTTTAAAATAAATCTAGATCGTGGCATCCACTATTTTTAGGTTCTCATGGGAAAGTATACTGTACTGTTTTCTGGGCCTCAGTTTTCTCGTAAAATGAAAGGTTTGGACAGGGTCATAAAGCTATAGTTAAGGAGCCAAGTCCAGCTGGTTGAACGTGTTTAGAGAGAAAGTGTTACTAAACACAGTCATGTCTATTTGCTTACATATTGTCTATGGCCATTCATGTGACCACAGCAGAATAATGTAGTAGTAACAGAGATTGAAAATATAATTTTGCCCTCTTGACTGAATCTCTCAAGTTAGTTAAAACAACACCCAAGTCTAGTAGTGTATCCTGATATTAATTGGAGCTGCTATCTACTATGCAATTCATCAGTGAAGGTCTTGCCAAATATGAAACATTTGTATTCCTGACAAACACTGGATAAAGGAGTTCGGCTGTGCACATTTCACAGTCACTTAGCAAGTACCTTGAAGGCTGCGGTCTCTTCTTACAAAGCAAAACAGAGCCTAAATTACACTTGTTCTTTCTCTCCCTGGGACTGCTGAATCATTGCTGCATTAAACTTGATTAGTTCAGACTTCATTAACTTGTAGTTTGTTACAATTCAGGATGACTGGGCTGCGATATACCATTACTGCCTTTTTTTTTCTTCCTTTAAGGGTTTGCTGAAAATGTGCATAATGAAAGAAGGTTATAGAGAAATATTTCGCCTTACAAACTGAACCCTCTTGAATTACAAATTAAGCTGTTGATCACAGTGTTCCTCCCCACCCCCACTTTCTCTGTTCATTGTTGAAAGGGATCCCAAAGAATCTCTCTGAAAGCCATTTGGATTAGAGACAGAATGACTAGCGCTTTGGATTCAAATGAGCCAGGTTCCAATTCCAGGTCTGAAACTTTGTCAAGTTCCTTATTCTCTTTAAGTCTCATAGCCCCCAAATAGAAACTATGGGTGACACTTCATAGGCACCCATTTAGAAACGATGGGTTTAAAAACAGCAAGCTTGGGGGATTTCCTGGTGCTCCAGTATTTAGGACTCCACACTCTCAGTGCTGAGGACTCAGTTTCAATTTCTGGTGAGAAAACTAACCCTGAACAACCTGTGAGGAAGAGCCAACAAAAATAAATAAATTAGCAAGCTTGGATGTTCAGCAAAACAGACTGTTGGTAATACTTATGTATACTATTTAAGAAAAAAGTTCAAAGAAAAATTGATATCAGTTATTTGTTTATTTGCCATAAACTCAAACAAACATTTATTAAATGTCTACTGTGTATTGGAGGGGCTTCCCGGGTGGCACTAGTGGTAAAGAAGCTGCCTGCCAATGCAGGAAACTTAAAAGATTCAGGTTCGATCCATGCATTGGGAAGATCCCCTGGAGGAGGGCATGGCAACACACTCCAGTATTATTGCCTGAAGAATTTCATGACAGAGGAGCCTGGCAGGCTGCAGTCCATAGGATTACAAAGACTCAGACAAGACTGAAGCAACTTAGCAAGCATGTACATGCGTTATAACCTGATATAGCCCAAGATAGCCAGCCTTGGGGACAAAAAAAGCCTGGTTTGCTTTTGGTCCAGCCAAATAATCGCTGCCTTCCCTGATTGAATAACACTACCTTTTCTAGCAAGCAATCTGTGATACAACTTGCATCTTCTCAGATCAGAAACGTATTTTCCTATATGATAAGACGGGAAACATGCACTGAATGTCATGATTTCCTCATTGAGGAGTTAGGTCCAAATGATTCCTCCAAGTTTTATCCTGCTCCTTTGGTCTGTCAGTGAACAAAGAGTTGTAGCATCTGTGTGGCAGACCTCAAGTGAACAGCAGAAGATTTAAATGCATGGTGAATGGAAGTGGTATTCTCTTATTATTATTATTTTTTAATCCAAAGCAATTCCATTTAAAGCCACATCTTTGGAGAAGGTTGCCAGTCTTGATGAGGTCAACTGTGCCTTCAGACCATTCTGTATAGACAAACTGTCTTGCACTTAAGCCTGAAAACAAGCCCTCTGGTAAATAATTCTTTGCTTTGGGATTATAATTCAACACACTATTCCTTTGGAAGACACACCAGCTTTGTGTCTTTGACATTAATGCTTCCATATGTGGTGTCATCCCAATGGTTATGATCTTTTGCAGAATTCCTAACAGATTAGAGTGGTATGGGGATGCAGAGATGTGCTGGAAACTTGAAGGAAGGTTGAATTCTGCAGCAATTTTTTTTTCTGTGAAAGCCACCTTCTTCTGCAGGCATTAGTGGGGAGAAAGGAAAATGTTGTATTTGGGGGAGTGATGGTGACTTGGGTTGATTAAGTGCCAAGCATTGTTATAGACAGCCCATGTACATTTTCCTACTTAATCCTCATGACAAATTTACAAGAGAAATATTTATAGTACATTATCCAGAAGGGGAAAGTAAGGTGTAAGTTAAGTAACTTGCTTACTGTCAAGCAGTTTGAGACCTTCTGAAGTGTGAGGATGCAGCTCTCTCTCAGGGGGAGCTGTTTAAGCCCATACATCAAGTGGCTGAATAGTGGGTGGAAATCTCTCTACAATATTCTTTTAAGAGTATTTATATGTGGTTTCAAACATTTTAAAAGTAATTTTAAAAGAAAGCATGCTCAAGTAGAAAATTTGGAGAACACTAGCTGATAGAGCGGAAAAGGCAATGGCACCCCACTCCAGTACTCTTGCCTGGAAAATCCCGTGGACAGAGGAGCCTGGTTGGCTGCAGTCCATGGGGTCGCTAAGAGTCGGACACAACTTAGCAACTTCACTTTCACTTTTCACTTTCCTGCACTGGAGAAGGAAATGGCAACCCACTCCAGTGTTCTTGCCTGGAGAATCCCAGGGATGGCGGAGCCTGGTGGGCTGCAGTCTATGGGGTCGGCACAGAGTCGGACACGACTGAAGCGACTTTAGCAGCAGCTGATAGAGAGCAAAATGAACACTGTTTTTAATTCACCACCTAGAAATAACCATTGCTGAGTTACTGAAGGACTATAATTCCTTACAATCTTTTTGCTATGCCTTTTATTGACTTAAAAGTCTCCCTCTTAACCCAGAAGTAGTACACACTTATCTCTAAATGATATAAATTTATGAAGAAAAGGTTGAAATCACCAATAATCCCACAATCCAGATATGTTAACATTTGGGGCAATTTTCATATGTGTGCATAGATTTTCATTTATATAGATTTATACATTCATGTATATATAAGCATATACTTTAAATATATTATTAGTATATATTTTCTAACAATTTGACATTATACCTAGTATAGAATTTTATATCTTTATAAATGCATTAGTATTATCTTGTTATAGAAGTCATTCATTCAAATCAGATTTATTAAGAGAAAAAAAAGAAGGGAGGGATATAGAAAAGAGAATGTGGAGGGAAGGTAAAGGATGGGAAGATATAGGAGAAACAGAGTAGGGGGGAGAGAGAGAGAGCAAACCTAATCATATTAATCATATGACTTGTAGCTTTATTAGCCCTAATTATCACTCAGTCATTTATCTTCATCTGTATCTTCAACCAGTCCATCCTAAGGGAGACCAGTCCTGGGCATTCATTGGAAGGACTGATGCTGAGGCTGAAACTCCAATACTTTGGCCACCTCATGCGAAGAGTTGACTCATTGGAAAAGACTCTGATGCTGGGAGGGATTGGGGGCAGGAGGAGAAGGGGACAACAGAGGATGAAATGGCTGGATGGCATCACTGACTCAATGGTCGTGAGTTTGAGTGAACTCTGGGAGTTGGTGATGGACAGGGAGGCCTGGCGTGTTGCGATTAATGGGGTCGCAGAGTCAGACACGACTGAGCAACTGAACTGAACTGATATCTTCATCTGTCTATGTATATAAAGATTATATATTCTATTTAATACATAGGTATGTATATATATATACACACTATAAAGTATATGGAAAGAATATATCTATATATTTAATAATACAATAGAATATATATATTCTATTTAAATTTTTGTGATCCATCAATAACAAAGATTATATACACAATGGGAATAAATTTATGTTGTACTTAATAACACAGAAACAGACTTGTAAGTCTTAGAATCATGGTACATAACCCCAAATCATGATCACTACCATGGTCATCACTCTCTGCCACTTGTTGAGTGCTTCACCTTGCCAAGTCTTCTGAATTTATATAAGGCATCTCATTTCATCTTCACCATTTATATGGTGACTCAATGGACATGAGTATGAGCAAACTCCGGGAGATGGTGAAGGTCAGGGAAGCCTGGTGTGCCACAGTTCATGAGGTCATAAAGAGTCAGACACAACTGAGCGACTGACCAACAGCTTGTAGGGAGACTTTTAAAATGTATACCTGTGGCAGATTCATTTTGATATATGGTAAAACCAATACAATATTGTAAAGTTAAATAAAATAAAATTAAAAAAATAAAAAATAAAACAAAAAATAAGTAAAATAAATTTAATTTTACAGATGGGACATTTGACATTCAGCACTATTAATTAAATTCCTCATGTTCTCATAACTACAAAATGATGCTGGGTTTTAAATCTAGGTTTCCCAACTCTTTAGACCATGCTGACAGTTCTGGAAATCAGTCTATATTGAACCTCTTGATCAAAAGGTAGAATTGTAGCTTAGGTGTTTGGTAAATAGGCTGACAATAGCATCAGAGGCCACAAGAACATAGAAATGTCACAATTTAGAAATGGAAAAAGTCTTGGTTGATAGTGTAATGTTCTTAAACTAAGTGAAGTCGCTCTCAGTCATGTCCGACTCTTTGCAAACCCATGGACTGTAGCCTATCAGGCTTCTCCATCCATGGGATTTTCCAGGCAAGAGTGCTGGAGTGGATTGCCATTTCCTTCTCCAGGGGATCTTGCCGACCCAGGAATCGAACCCGGACTCCCACATTGCAGGCAGACGCTTTACCGTCCGAGCCACCGGGGAAGCCCTCTTATACTAAACATGAGGTAAATGAAATACAGAAAAATGGAATGACTTAAACTCCTACCAAGCTATAGGCTTATGCAACTTGATTTTCAGGCCAGTATATCCTTTAAACTAAAAATAAATCATGACTAGAACGGCAGGAAGGACAGTGCTCTGAAGTAGCAGCACTGAGGCTAATTTTCAGGTTCAAATCTCATGAACTTGTCTTGCGACCTTAGTCAATTTACCTAATCTTTCAAATCCTTAGTTTTAGGGAAAAAAAAAACAAAAGCTTTTATTTTGTTTGTGAAAAGAATGGGATTTGGAAAAAGTGATACCTGAAAGACAAAGGTTAAAAATGCAGACCTTCCAACCTAAATGTGGAGTTCAACTCCACCAGTCAGAGATAGGTCTTCCCTTGAGTAAGTCATGTGACCTCGCTAAGCCTCATTTATCTTGCCCTTAAAATAGAGATAGTAAAAGTCCCTACTCAGGGGTTGATGTGAAGATAAAAAAATAATCTAAATAAAATGCCTGGCACATCATATGTGTTCAATAAATGATAATTATCTAAAGTCCCTTCAGTGTTCTGAAATTAAGCATTATAAATCAGGAAATAGTGAATATCTACTCTATCCCCAAGGTCACCTACCAAAATCAACTCTGAAATGCATACCACTTCCAAAAACTCTTCAGCTTCCCTGTTAGGCCTTTAATCTGAGAAAGTAATTTTTAGTTCATGTTTTTGTAGAATCATGGAGACAGAGGGAGAGGGAACTTAAACAGAGATCATTTTGGTATCTGCCCTTCACAAGGGTAAATCCCTTGATTACGTGTGTACTAGCTCTTCTGTCTCTTTAGAATTTCTATTTGAAGCCTCTTCATTTTAAGTGCTGATCTAGATTTATGGATTGCTTTACTTCCCTGGATCTTTTCTAGTTTGACTCTTCCTTTTTCAAGGTAAAAACAAACCAGCTCTGCTATTGTTTTCATCACTGTTATCAGAGGCCAGCATTGTAATGTGATGCCCTTATCTGATATTTTTATGACCTTCTGCAGTTTGGACACATTTTGTAATAGAGTACTGCCTTCAGATAGCATTGTCCACAACTGTGGGCATATGCTGAGGCATTGTCTTAATACGTTTTTGCTTGCAGCTTTGCCCACAAACAGCAAAAGGAAAGAGAAACAATGTGGCAGTCATCATGAAGTCCGTCCTTAAGAGACCTGTCAATTCTTAAGTTTTGAGTTTTTATAAGGGTTAAGTTTTCTCTCAAAATACTCCTTGGTGATTCAGACACATTGGAAAAGTGACAGGTGCATGAGCTTATATAGTCTCCTTAAATAAGGCAGACTGTGTATTTAAAGGATGAAAAGATATCTGTTTGTTTCTCTTCTATTAAAGTGATTAATATCCTCACTAAACAAGGTTAAGGGACAGAGAGTAGACAGTGTAGGAGTATTCCCCTGCCAAGACTGTCAAATATCTTTTATTACATATGAGAAAATATTCAAGATGCCTAATTTGTAGCCAGTTCTATGAATTAAGCTCTTTCACGTGGTAGGAGGATAGAGACTTACAGGCTTTCCTGGTGGCTTAGTGATAAAGAATCTGCCCGCCAATGCATGAGACATTGGTTAAATCCTGGGTCTGGAAGATCCCCTGAAGAAGGAAATGGCACTCCACTCCAGTGCCCTTGCCTGGAGAATCCCATGGGCAGAGGAGCCTGGCAGACTACAGTCCATGGGGTTGTAGAGAGTCAGACATAACTGAGCGACTGACAGCAACAATCATTTGTAGCCAGTTCTATAGAGTTAGACTCTTTCAGGCGGTGAGAATAGACACTTATGGGAAGTAGAAATAAGGCGATATGCTCAGGAAGCTACCCCAGGAACTCACCAACGATTTCTTATTGAGAAGTAATACTTACCCAGAATACCCCTACTATAGTCTGAAGGGCATTCTAACAGTGTCATTCTCATCGCTGGGCTTGTCTTTGTCTCTGCGCTGCCTAGACTGTTTCTACAGCAACACCTAATGCTAGCTGCATTCACTAGTGTGCACTTTGTATTAGGGACCATGTGATACGTGCTGTGTGCAAGGTGCAATCTTGCCATCAAATACCCTAAGAAGTAGCATCTCATGAGGTTGGGTTAAATGTTCAACATGCAATGTGGAATGCCTTTTGGGCTGTGTTCTTATCCCAGGAAATCTCTTAAGTTAATGTCTTATCTCTAGTGACTTCCTTTATCTCAGGATTTTAACTGGTAGGTGACTGCATGATTGTGCCACAAGTACAATATAAAACACTCCATCCTTTAAGTTAAGGAAACTCTTCAATTGCTTCATTGTGTAAGAGTCATGTAACAAGTGGTTATATTGAAGTTTCTTTCAATTTAGGGCAAAATGCAAAAATTGAAGCTATTATGGCTGGTAGTACTAGCGTTATTATTACCACAATTTGCTAACAGTAGAGATTATATCAATCACCTCCCCTTATATTAAAAACTTGCTCCTTTATGTAGACAAAACTTGCTGATGTACATTTATGTCTCTGTGTATCTGTAAAAGAAATGTTATTTGTTCAAAATTCAAGGGTGGGGGGGTGGTTTGCTTGCTTTATACATGTTAATAAAGAGATTTGGGCTTTAGGAACTACCTTGATGGTTTATTCTAAATACGTGTACTCATTTCAGGAGAACAGAAAGCAGGGATGGCTAAAACTGTACTTTAAGATAAAGTATTAACAAATAGTCTCAGGGCATCTATTTGCAATTTGTGTATTCTGGCTTGGCACAAAAATCTTACATTTTGAAAAAAAAATATGTGAATGTTCTTTAAACATGTAGAATTGTCTTTTTTTTTAATTTCTTGAAAACTTCTATTCCTTTCATGTCAAATGTGCTTAATTAGCATAAGATGATGTGTGAATTTTATTCAGCTTCTTAATACAAGAGAGGAAAACTCTCAGTTGCATGATATTTAGAGTTGCAAATGTTAAAGAATGTTAAAACAAATTATCATGCATCTTAATTAACCTAGGAAATTTATTTGTAAAATGATAGAATTGAAGTTTTTTTTCTTAAATACAATTATTTGAAATGTAATGAAAATTATCTTTGAATATGAGTCAGTATATATGGATGCTTGTTTATACTAAGCTACTGTTTTCTGTGATACTGGGAAAGTTATTTAACACTTCTTGTTTTGATTTAAGTTTCCTTATCTGCTAAATATTTTGAAATTTATTGTTTCCTCCAAGAATTTAGAAACACAATATTTTACACACATATATGTGTAAAGATACATATCTATATATCTTTATATATATATATATAGACATCTGTCTTTATCTTTGAGTTGATCTCCCTCTCATCTTCACCAAATGCTGTGAGAAATGATTAACATTTAGTGAAAACACTTAGCTAATAAAAATATTAATATTTAACTTATGATTATATAAATTTAGACATGCATAGGGATTTGAGGATATATTCAGCCTCAACACGTGTTAGTGTCTTCTGGTACTTTCATCTTTCTTTCTAGAGGACCATCTTTAAAATTGGGGCTTTTAATTGAGTTTAGGACTAAAGATACCATCAGTCCACTTAATCAAGAAATAATATCTTCAGGGAAACCCTCCTACACTATCGGAAGAAATGTAAATTGATGTATCCACAGTAGAAAACAGTATGGAAGTTCCTCAGAAAACTCAAAGTAGACCTACCACATGACCCAGCAATTCTATTCCTAGGTATATATCAAAAAAATTCCAAAATGCTAGTTTGAAAAGATACATCAAATCCTCTATGTATATACAATAGAGGTGATGAACAGATTCAAGGGATTAGATCTAGTAAACAGAGTGCCTGAAGAATTATGGACAGAGATCTATAATATTTATTGGCAGGAGGTAGTGAACAGAACTAACCCAAGGAAAAGAAAAGAAGGCAAAGTGGTTGTCTGAGGAGGCTTTACAAATAGCCAAGGAAAGGAGAGAAGTAAAAAGCAAGGGAGAAAGGGAACAGTACACCCAACTAAATGCAGAGTTTCAGAAAATAGCAAGGTGAGACAAGAAGGCCTTTTTCAAGGAATGATGTAAAGAAATAGAGAATAATAACAGAAAGGGTAAGACTAGATATATCTTCAAGAAAATTGGAAATATCAAAGGAATATTTCATCCAAAAATGGGCACAATAAAGGGCAAAAGAGTAAAGACCTAACAGAAGCAGAAGAGATCAAGAAGAGTTAGAATACACAGAAGAACTGTACAAAAAAGATCTTAATGGCCTGGATAACCATGATGGTGTATCTCTCACTCAGAGCCAGACATTCTGGAGTGTGAAGTCAAGTGGGCCTTAGGAAGCACTGCTGCCAAGAAAGCTAGTGGAGGTGATGGAATTCCAGCAGAGCTATTTAAAATCCTAAAAGATGATGCTATTAAAGTGCTGAACTCAATGTGTCAGCAAATATGGAAAAGCTAGCAGTGGCAACAGGACTGGAAAAGGTCAATCCTCATCCCAATTCCCAAGAAGGGCAGTTCTGCAGAATGTTCAAACCACCAGACAATTGCACTGATTTTCCATGCTAGTAAGATTATGCTCAAAATCCTCCAAGCTAGGCATTAGCATTGTTTGAACGAGAACCTCCAGACATTCAAACTGAGTTTAGAAAAGGCAGAGGAACCAGAGATAAAATTGTCAACATTTGCTGGATCATAGAGAAAGCAAGGGAATTCCAGGGTAACATTTACCTCTGTATAATTGACTATGCTAAAGTCTTTGACTGTATGGATTGTAACAAACTGTGGAAAACTCTTCAAGAGAAGGGGATACCAGACCATCTTACTTGTCTCCTGAGAAACCTGTATGTGGGTCAAGAAGGAGCAGTTAGAACTCTGTATGGAACTACTGACTAGTTCAGGATTGAGAAAGGAGTATGACAAGAGTGTTTATTGTCACCTGTTTGTTTAACTTATTTGCAGAGCACATCATGTAAAATGCCAGGCTGGATGAGTTACAAGCTGGAATCAAGATTACTGGGAGAAATATCAACAACCTCAAATATGCAGTTGGTATCACTCTAATGGCAGAAAGTGAAGAGGAACTAAAGGGCTTCTTGATAAGGGTGAAGGAGGAGAGTGAAAAAGCTGGCTGAAAACTCAGTATTAAAAATACAAAGATCATGGCTTCTGATCCTATCGCTTCATGCCAAATAGAAGGGGAAAAGGGGGAAGCAGTGACAGATTCCCTCTTCTTGGACTCTAAAATCACTTTGGCCACCTGATGCAAACAGCTGACTCTTTGGAAAAGACCCTGATGCTGGGAAAGATTGAAGGCAGAAGGAGAAGAGGGTGACAGAGGACGAGATGATTGGATGGCATCACCAGTTCAATGGACATGAACTTGGGCAAACTCCAGGAGATGGTGAGGGACAGGGATGCCTGGTGTGCTGCAATTCATGGGATCGTGAAGAGTCGGACACAACTTGATGACTGAACAACAACAATGCATGCATACACATACAAGCCCAACAGAATATTACTCAACCTTAAAAGAACAGAATTTTGCCGTTTGCAGCAATATGGATGTGTGGATAGACTTGGAGGGCATTATGCTAAGTGAAATAAGTCAGACAGAAGCAGACAAGTACTGTATAATATCACATATATGTAGAATCTAAAAAATACAGCAAACTAGTGAACATAACCAAAAGGAAGTGGATTCACAGACACAGAGTTGTTACCAGTTGGCGGGGCAATAAAGGAGTGGGAAATGTGGGGTGCATGTTATGGTATGTAAAGTAGGTTACAAGGATGTATTATACAAACAGGGAATATAGCCAATATTTTATCACTGTGGATGGAGTTCAGTTCAGTTCAGTCACTCAGCCGTGTCCGACTCTTTGTGACCCCATGAATCGCAGCATGCCAGGCCTCCCTGTCCATCACCAACTCCCGGAGTTCACTCAAACTCACGTCCATCGAGTTGGTGATGCCATCCAGCCATCTCATCCTCTGTCGTCCCCTTCTCCTCCTGCCCCCAATCCCTCCCAACATCAGAGTCTTTTCCAATGAGTCAACTCTTCGCGTGAGGTGGCCAAAGTACTGGAGTTTCAGCTTTAGCATCATTCCTTCCAAAGAACACCCAGGACTGATCTCCTTTAGAATGGACTGGTTGGATCTCCTTGCAGTCCAAAGAACTCTCAAGAGTCTTCTCCAACACCACAGTTCAAAAGCATCAATTCTTTGGCGCTCAGCTTTCTTCACAGTCCAACTCTCACATCCATACGTGACTACTGGAAAAATGATAGCCTTGATTAGATGGACCTTTGTTGGCAAAGTAACATCTCTGCTTTTGAATATGCTATCTAGGTTGGTCATAACTTTCCTTCCAAGGAGTAGGCGTCTTTTAATTGCATGGCTGCAATCACCATCTGCAGTGATTTTGTAGCCGCAAAAAATAAAGCCTGACACTGTTTCCACTGTTTCCTCATCTAATTCCCATGAAGTGATGGGGCCGTAGATGGAGTATAACCTTCTAAATTATGTGTAAAATGGAAGCACACTTTAAAGATACAAATAGATTAGAGGGAAGGGAAAAAAAAAAAAAAAAAAACACTTTCCTCTATCAATCCTATCCCCAATTCATTTATAACTTTTCTACCTTTGCTCCACAGTTGCCCTATACTTACATGACTTACAAACACATAGGAAGCTTTGTAGCAACTCTGAATTCTGAAGATCAGCTCTTACAGGGCAGAGTTTCCAAACGTTTTGTAAATTTCACCCAGAAGGAAACAAATGAAAACTTTAGCAATTGCTATAATCCCTTAGGGCTGAACATGACAGCTGTTTTAACATCTGGAAAGTCATGTCTTTCATCAGCTCAGCAAAAGAGCTGCAGACTGCCAAACATTCCATAAAGAAAGTGTGGATGAGCAAACTGTCTTAGAACTTCTGCAAGACAAATTGATCTAACAGCTTTGCTGCTCTGAATAGTTTATAGCCATGAGTTGTCAGCAGATTGAACCTAAGACCTGGGAATATTTCCAGCTCATCTTTATTCTGAAGTCCCTGCTAGAGTCTTAGATTAGGAGTGATAGAGGATATTAGGGTAATAAAAGCTCCTACTTCATAATTAGTATTCAGTTCAATTTAGTTCAGTCGCTCAGTCATGTCTGACTCTTTGCGACCCCATGGACTGCAGCATGCCAGGCTTCCCTGTCCATCACCAACTCTCAGAGCTTATTCAAACTCATGTCCATTGCATTAGTGATCTGAAAAAAAATTGCCCAGTCAATTGTGATGAGAGTTGATTGAAATACTACATGGTCACCAAGAGGGAGAGGGAGTCATAGATGGTTTTATAGAAAAAGTTATAGACTACGAAGCAATAATATACATACAGTGAACTCTTGATAAAAGCAATATGAATGGTTTTGCCTTGTTTCCTTCTCATGACCACATGTCTAAATATACCTTGTAAGATCTCATTACTTAATTAAATAATTCACATGTATTTATTCAGCACTTCTTACTATATGTCAACCCTGGGTTAAGTGCTGAAATATCCATTACCTCCTCCCTTCATCAAACCTGGTGGGGCGATAATTATTAACCACAGAATTCCAAGCAAAATGAACAGTATGTGCAGATGTCCTTAAGCAAAAGAAATGTGATGACTTGGAAGAGAGGACAGTAGTCATGCCAAAGTGAATAGGCAAAGTCAAGCCAAGACTTTGCAGGCTGCCTTAACTTTAGATTTTATCCTCAACATATCTAGAAACTTTGGAAGCTTTAAAAGTGAAAGAAAAGGAGATATGATTAGATGTTCACTTATTACACTGGCAACCGAATGGAGATTGAGATGGGGACCTGGGGGACAAGGTGGAGGATTGACTTAGAAATACACATGAGGAAGCTTGTTGCCATGGTCAAGAAAAGAGATGATCCTGGTGGTACGCCCAGGTGTGGGGATGGAGAGAAATGAAGACTAAAGAAGCAGAATGTATGGGACTTGGATGTCTATTTGGGTGGTTGTGCATAAGGAGCAATATAAAGTATTAAATTTCTCAAATTTGGATACTTTGGAAGCAGTACTATTGCTGAGTGATAGTGTAAATAGCTACACTATATTACTAATTCCCTTGACACCTACTTTCATATGCATATTAAATCTCTCTCTCTCTGTCTTTCTCTATGTGCTTAGTCTCTCAGCTGTGTCTGACTCTTTGTGACCCCATGGACTGTAGCCTGCCAGGCTCCTCTGTCCATAGGAATTCTCCAGGCAAGAATACTGAAGTGGGTTGCCATGCCCTCTTCCAGGGGATCTTCCGAACCCAGGGATCAAACCCAGGTCTTTCACATTGCAGGCAGATTCTTTACCATCTAAGCCACCAGGGAAGCCCAAGAATACTGGAGTGGGTACCCTATCTCTTCTCCAGGGGATCTTCCTGACCCAGGAATTGAACCAGGGTCTCCTGCATTGCAGGTTGATTCTTTACCAGCTGAGCTACCAATGACTAGAGAAACTCAACTGGCCTCAGGCATTTTCTTCAAAAAGTGGATCTAGGTGTCAAATTTGTAAACAGAAAGTTGCCCACATTAGCAGATGCAAAAACTAGTATATATAGAATGGATAAATAAGGTCTGACAGAATAGCACAGGGAACTATATTCAATACCCTGGGATAAACCATGATGGAAAGAATATGAAAAAATGTAAGTACATGCATAACTGAATCACTTTGCTGGACAGCAGGAATTAATATAATATGGTGAATCAACTATACTTCAATAAAATAAAAAAAAAAAGAAAGCTCCCCATGGGTTTCCCCTTCCCTGCATACAATGTGCCCTTCACAACTGCACTCATTCTAGTTGCTTTTTTGGTTCCTATGGGCACCTGTGCTTGTGTTTAAGATGCCTGCTGCATCCCCTTTTCCATTGCATCAAGTGTCAGGGCCTCCTGGAACAGGTCTGTGGGTCAGAATACGCTGATTTGTGATTCTGTAAAGATTTAGGACTGCTGGAGGGAATATACCTCTTACGGCTGCTCTCCACAAAGCCCTGTTCTTTGCATATTTAAGGGTTATCTCTTGAGATTGTTATCTGTTACATCATTATACCTGCACAATATTTACTTCTGTCCCAGTCTACCCGGTCCCTGGAGTGTAAGCCCTGTTCATTGTACTATCTACCCTTTACTCGATCTTTCCCCTAATCATACTCTATTGTTGCGCGCGCGCTCTCGCGCGCGCTCTCTCTCTCTCTCTCTCTCTCTCTATATATATATATATATATATGAAATCTTACATATAGGGAATCTGACTCTTTCTTAAAGCTTGAATAAAAGCTGATGGTTTCAACATAATAAAAATTATATTTAAAACATAAATAGCATGTTCAGTTCATCAGTTCAGTCGCTCAGTCGTGTCCTACTCTTTGCGACCCCATGGATCGCAGCACGCCAGGCCTCCCTGTCCATCACCAACTCCCGGAGTTCACTCAAATTCACGTCCATCGAGTCGGTGATGCCATCCAGCCATCTCATCCTCTGTCATCCCCTTCTCCTCCTGCCCCCAATCCCTCCCAACTTCAGAGTCTTTTCCAATGAGTCAACTCTTCACATGAGGTGGCCAAAGTATTGGAGTTTCAGCTTCAGCATCATTCCTTCCAAAGAAATCCCAGGACTGATCTCCTTCAGAATGGACTGGTTGGATCTCCCTGCAGTCCAAAGAACTCTCAAGAGTCTTCTCCAACACCACAGTTCAAAAGCATCAATTCTTCGGTGCTCAGCTTTCTTCACAGTACAACTCTCACATCCATACATGACCACAGGAAAAACCATAGCCTTGACTAGACGGACCTTTGTTGGCAAAGTAATGTCTCTGCTTTTCAATATGCTATCTAGGTTGGTCATAACTTTTCTTCCAAGGAGTAAGCATCTTTTAATTTCATGGCTGCTGTGACCATCTGCAGTGATTTTGGCATAAACCACTTCTTATTCCTGTATAGTAGAAATAAGCAAAATATTGCCTGTGGACTAAATTCAACTTATGTCATGCTTTTGTAGGTTACTTTTTATTGCAACATAGACACACCCCTTTGTTATGATGAAGACTATGTGGCCCACAGAGACTAAAATATTTGCTGTCTGACCCTTTTCAAAAAATGTTTTCTGATTCATGCTCCGTTAGTACATGAACTGATCTTATAACATTTTTTTACTCAGTTGATTAAAACACTCTTCACTGGACATTTTACAACATGCAAAATGAATCACATTATAGAATTGGGAATTTTCTTTATTATCCATCAAAATCCTCGTTGCATTAAAGGATTTAAAAAGATCCGTTTACTATTGAGTAATAGTTTCTACAAAGGAGAGAAGACTTACATTCACCAGATCTATTTTAAAGGTATAATTCCATTTAAGACTCTCAAGAAGTGGAGAATTGCATAAATTTTGATACTACTCTGGATGGGAAATTCTGTCATGGTTCATCTATCTCACATTTAGGAATATCAAAGACTGTCTTAAATGTGGTGAAATAAAAGGTTAAAATACAAATTTTATATCAAATATTTATAGGTGCATTGCTTGTGGAACACTGAAAATGTTTAAATAAATCTACAGGCTTCTTTTTCACACACCCACCCCATAGCTGAGATTGGGGTATATACTTTTAATATATGTTTATACTTGGTAAAGTCTTTCTGATGATACCTAGATATCATTTACCAAAAAAGAGGGATTTAAAAAATTTGCCATAAAGGCCTCTTGTCTTGATTGCTTGTTATAAAACCATTAGCCAATGTCAAATCAATTTTACTGGTTTCCTACAAAAATAAAGTTTAGATTTGAATTAACTTTTCACCAAATGATTTTCACAAAGCATGAAATTATCTCAGTGCTGAGAATCACCAATTGAAATTATACCCTTGTCAAAATGTTCCTAATTAGTCATTACTCATGGCAACTGGCTCTTTTTTCCTTTGAACAACTGGAGTTATCTGTATTGAGGGAGCGTGATGCTTCTGCTCACCAATTATTAATGGAAACTAGTCCTATGAAAAATCCTCTGTGGCTGAGAAACTCCTTGTGGAGTGTGTTAAGCATATCCTTGACAATGACAGTAGCAATAGCCATTTTCCATTGCTAATATGTGCCATGACTTCGATGGTATACCTTAGATGGTTGCATGTATCCTGTATGTTACACCCTATATATCACCCTATATATATAGGGTATGTTACACCCTATATACCTCATTAATAATTAAAGGAGCAGTCATCTTCATATCTGAGAGACATATCTGAGTGCTCACCGTAATTTTATCTTCATTAGTATTGCCCTTCAATATCTTAAGGCAAAATTGGTCATTTTTTCATACTATGAAACTAAAAAAGATATTTTGCAAAAGTGATGTGATAAGCAAGACCAAAATAGTATTGATTTTAAAATACCAAGAGCAAATAGTAAAGAAACTTCAGTAATTCTAAAGGAGACAGGTTGATTCCCTCCTCAAACTTGAATTCATTATCTTCAGTTGCATCAGATTCTAGTGTTATTTGCTATGTTCTCATTGAAATTTAGAAAAAAAAAATTATACAAGGGACCAAAAGTCTTATTAAACAAAAGGATGATCTCCATATTTCTGTTCTGTTTTTTTTTTTTTTTTTGATTCTCAAATGTCTAATAAATATAAGCCATCCCTGAGAATGTAAAAGTGAATTCAGACCTGGTCTCTGACATCAATGACTAACCAACAGTTAGCCAGGAGAAGAAGGCAGATGGATAGGTCAGGCAGAGGGTACCCTGTGGGTAAAAGCTGGCTGTGAGAAAGAGAGTATGGTATGTTTTATTTGTGCATTGAATAAAATCCATGCTCTTTGTCGGCACATGCAAAACCCTTTTTCACTGAGCCCCTTCCTTCCTTATGATACTATTATTTTTTCTGGATGCAATAAATTAATTTTCATCTCCTAACCTTTGCATCAACAGTTACCCAAGCCTGGAAAGAATTTTTCAAGTATTAGCAGGCAAGTTCCTTTTTAAACTTCAGGTATTTGCTTAAATAGTGCTTCTTCAGTGAGCCATATCTTCATCCCTGGACTAACTTCCTCTTCATTGTTCTGTTAACACACCTTCTTTATTGATTTTATCACTCCTACTATACGCCATAATTATTTGGTTATTAGTTCACTTGCTCATTATCTTTCTCCCTCACTAGACTTTCAGTGCCATGATGGTAGGGAGTAGGTATATTTGATTCATAATTGTGCTTCTAGGGCTTAACACAATGCTTGATTCAAGGCGAAAGCAAAGCAAGTACTTTAAAATGCATAATTTAGAAATCTGATGGATAAAATTCAGTGATGATGCTGGATAGTTCCTCTGAAGTTGAATCATCCACACCATTTCATTCTCGGTACTTCATGTATTGTCTGCTATAGAGTAGGTAATCAGTAAATATTTATAAAATGAGGATTGAGTAGCAAGAATTTTGATACGTTATGAAGGCAGGAGGAGAAGGAGATGGCAGAGAATGAGATGGTTGGATGGCATCACTGACTCAATGGACATGAGTCTGAGTAAACTCCGGGAGTTGTTGATGGACAGGGAGGCCTGGCGAGCTGCAGTCCATGGGATCACAAAGAGTCGGACACGACTGAGCGACTGAACTGAACTGATTCTAGAGGAGTATATGAGCAGAAAGAGCTACACATTTTGGCTAAGTTGCTTTGGACAATAGATTTTAGAACTTTTACTACTGGCATGGCATATCTTTAACCCTTTGTATACTGCTGACTTGGTGAAGATTAGCTCAAGGGACAAGTTCATTGCCAAGGAAGTCAAGGTTTTGTAGTAAAGGCAAATATTACCTTATAAGCTACATATACAGGTAGATATAATTAAAAGAAAACAACAAAAAACAGAATCTATTTCCTTTATCTTACTCTGCCGATAACTCTGCCCTGACTCTTACCAACATGTGCTGATATTTATAAGATCTTTGGTGGAGAGGATCTGGTTCACCCAGTCCACTGCTAGTATTATAGACTGTGGTTTCTTATCTCTGTATTGAAGAGGATAATGGCCTCTTTATTTCTTGGATATCTGTGATATAGCTTACTTGTGTGCTGCAATAGCATAACCAGAAACCAGTCCAATTTTGAGTGTGCCAGGGTAACCTAGACTCCTGAAAATGGCCTCTTAAAGCAAAGATTAGGGATCTGTAGGCTATGGCTAACTCAGAATAATCTGCACTTTTCATCATATAGTCTGAGTATTGCACAAAGACAAACTTTATTGTTGATGTTTATGGTACATATATATATATTTATATGTATATGCATAAAACTTTGGCCAAATCAAATCATTTGAATGTGGGTTAAATCTTAAATGCCACAGAAAACACATTAGAAACTACATATTTCAATTCTGCTCTAACATTTTAAAACTCTACCGAACTATTTATTTTCAATTCCATTATTTAATCAGGAAGCCATCAGAAGATTGCCAGATTTCTTCTTAGGAGAAGTTCTTTCAATGAGCTATTCTGCTTAATAATCCAAAAAAGAAATGCTTTTAAAAATAACATCATTCCCTCCATAGTCAGAAAACACAATCTTTTAAGGAAGGAGGGTTATTTTATTTCCTTTTTGTTTGTTTGTTTTCTTAGAGTACATTTAAAACATTCAGCCCCAGGGTAATTATGGTCATACAAACCTTAAAGACAGTTTCAGCTTGACTTTTTAGGACAAATTCTATCCATTTTCATTATAGAATCTAAACAGTATTCCTCCTCCTTTAAATTGGACTTAGGGGGAAAAAACATGTTTCTATTGTGAGTTTTGTAACATAACTTGCAAAATGTTAGTATTTTGGATTGAGGAAACAATTATGTCTTGCCTTTAATTATGTTAAAGTAATGTCTGTGTAACTCTAGTCTCAGATCCATAATGATTAGAATGGTGAAATAACTTACATTTCATTTAAAGAGTTTAAATCATTAAATCCACCTTTCCCCAAAATAAACACACCATTTCTGGTCTTAGAAATGAGCAATGATGAACTAAATTAAAAAAGTACTAAATTCCTCTGGGCACAAAGAAGAAGGTTTTGGTAATGTGGGTGATACAAAGATAAAGGTGTTTTTTTGCCACTCAGGAGATTAATATCAGGTTGGAAAACAGCAAAGACATAATTAATTCTAAAGTAAAGACTGCTCTGATCAGTTTTTTTTTAACTAGAGATAGAAAAATTTTATATGTATATTGGTATATGAGTCAGAAAGCATAAGGCTACCTATATGAACTTGTGGTACTAGTTGCATAGAGAATTCTAAAGAGTGAAATCAAAATAAAGCCCAGGTGCCATGGAATATAGAACTTCACTTCCTGCTCACAGAAGGCACCAAGTATAGTTTAAATACTTCTTTTTCCAAATGGACATCATGAGATATCTGTGGCCACCAAAGTGTTAGGATGTGTCATGTATCCATTTGAATTCAGCTGCACAGAAGCTTGGAAAACTTCCTGATGTCCTCTTTTTTCTCATAACAGGATAGGTGAAGTCTATTGTAGAATCTCAGAAAATATCCTAGGAAGTTTGGGGGTAGAAACAATTTTATTCTTGACCTTTACAACTTTATTATTCCTGTGACTCTATAATAACAAGGAAGAAAAATATATAGAAGATGCCCTATTTGTGTGAACTAAGTTATTTCACAGATACTGGTAGTCATGTGGCATATTTTCCTCTCATCAATAATTGACAGGGATTTTGAAGTTGGCAAACTGAACCTCTGATTAGAAAACTAAGTAATGTTACCAAAAACTAAAATGGACTATGAAATGTTTAAAGGACCATCACCTTAATATAAAGATTTGAACCAAGATTTCTTTTCTGAAACTCAGTCTTCTTTACAGGAATATTCACTGAAAAAGGGAAAATGTCTATGTTTCAAAGTAAATACCAGGAATTGTTTTAAAATACACTTTCCTTACGTAAGCCCTAAAAAATGATCCAGCAAGATAAAACATCATTGATGATCTTTAGAGCACCTGAGAACTCATTAGTAATCTCCATGGATGACAAGAAAAAGAAGATATTTTGAGCTGCTTTAGAGGACTTCATGTTAACATAAGAATCTTCAAAGCTGCTTTCATGCAGTTATATCAAGTATAGGATGTTGAATGCTGCTGCTGCTGCTGTCGCTTCAGTCGTGTCCGACTCTGTGTGACCCCATAGACGGCAGCCCACCAGGCTCCCCCGTCCCTGGGATTCTCCAGGCAAGAACACTGGAGTGGGTTGCCATTTTCTTCTCCAATGCATGAAAGTGACAAGTGAAAGGGAAGTCGCTCAGTCGTGTCCGACTCTAGCGACCCCATGGACTGCAGCCCACCAGGCTCCTCTGTCCATGGGATTTTCCAGGCAAGAATACCGGAGTGGGGTGCCAGTGTCTTCTCTGAGGATATTGAATACCTGTCCCCAAATTTCTTTCCTGTCTTATCCTAATCCAGTTGCATTAACTCAATTATTAACCCAGTCTGTGTGGGACTGAGTGAGACTTTACATTTGTTTTTGTTCAGTCACTCAGTTGTGTTTGACTCTTTGCAACCCCATGGACTGCAGCATGCCAGGCTTCCCTATTCTTCACCATCTCCAGAGCATGCTGAAACTCATTTCCATTGAGTCAGTCAGTGGTGCCATCCAACCATCTTGTCCTCTGTTTTTCCCTTCTCCTCCTGCCTTCAATTTTTTCCCAACATCACAGCCTTTTCTAATGAGTCAGCTCTTTGCATCAGGTGGTCAAAGTATTGGAGCTTCGCCTTCAGCATCAGTCCTTAAAGTTGAATACTCAGGATAGATCTCCTTTAGGATTGATTGGTTTGATTTCCTTGCAGTCCAAGGGACTCTCAAGAGTCTTCTCCAACACCACAGTTCAAAAGCATCAGTTCTTTGGCACTCAGCCTTCTTTATGGTTCAACTCTCATATCTATACATGACTATTGGAAAAACCAAAGCTTTGACTATACAGACCTTTCTTGGCAAAGTAATGTTTCTTACACTGTCTAGGGAGTTAGCATCCTTTAATTTCATGGCTGTAGTGACCATCTGCAGTGATTTTGAAGCCCAAGCAAATAAAGTTTGTCCCTGTTTCCATTGCTTCCCCATATGTTTGCCATGAAGTGATGGGACTGGATGTCATGATCTTTGTTTTTTGAATGTGGAGTTTTAAGCCAGGCTTTTCACACTCCTCTTTCACTTTCATCAAGAAACTCTTTAGTTCCTCTTCATTTCTGCCATAAGAGTGGTTTCATCTGCATATCTGAGGTTATTGATATTTTTCCCAGCAATCTTGATTTCAGTTTGTGCTTCATCCAGTCTGGTATTTCACATGATGTACTCTGCATATAAGTTAAATAAGCAGGGTGACAATATACAGCCTTGACGTACTCCTTTCCCAATTTGGAACCAGTTTGTTGCTCCATTCCAGTTCTAACCATTGCTTCTTGGCCTGCATACAGGTTTCTCAGGAGACAGGAGAGGTGATCTGATATTCCTGTCTCTTCAAGAATTTTTCACAGTTTGTTGTGATCCACATAGTCAAAGGCTTTAGAGTAGTCATTTACAGGTAGATAACAATAAAAAAAAGAAAATGTAGTTTTCCAAGTGGTAAAAAATAGCTTAAAGACAATTATCAAGAGTAAAAACTAATAACCTGCAAAGATACCCTATAGTTTTCTGTTGAAACATGAAATATATCCTTATATACACCCCCATTTTTGACCAAAGATAAAGATGATTCAGATAATTTTTATTTACAAGATATCTGATCATATTTGATGTGGTCTGATCATACAGACCTCATTAGATGTGGATTGATAAGTAAGTGCCATAAGAATGGTAACTGACCACATTGCCTGCTTTGTTGAAACTTTTCATAAAGAATCTCAGATTAAAATTAAAAGTGTCTGGAGTCTAGGAAACACAATCAAAACTCATTCACCTGCAGTAGCTATGGATTTTGGTGAATTTCCCTATTCTGAAGATCCCCAAAATATCCTGATTCCTTTGTCTAATTAGGCAGAGATTTTCTTTGCTCACTTGTAAAGTTAGGAACCCAGTAAGGCAGTCTCTCAACCAGGTTTCCTAAGAACATTTGTAAGCACTGGCTCCACAAAGTCGAGCCTTAATTCCTTAAAACTGGCTAGTCATATTTGAGTATATGCATCACCATTTCTAAGATGACATTCCAGTCAAAGCCTTGGCTAAATAACCAATTTTTCTAATTATGTTCTGCTACAAGGAGGACATACCCTTGTTGAACTTATACAAATCGTTATATTGCCATAAAATTAAAACACTCAGTAGGAATTTCTGGATTCTGAGAAATCAGTCAGGGAGGAAAAAGAAGTTTCATTTATTTTGACAAAAGTATAATCTACTTGTAAACTGTCGATAGTTAAGGGAAATGAGAAAGGGGTTACTTATATAGAGAAAATAGAACAAAAAACAGAAATGTCCCAAAGAAAAGCCATGAGTAAATTGTAGCCATTTTTATCCGTTTGAAGAGTGAAAGTGATAGTCACTCAGTTGTGTCTCTTTGCAACCCCATGGACTGTAACCCACCATGCTCCTCTGTCCATGGGATTTTCCAGGCAAGAATGCTGGAGTGGGTTGGGTTGCCATTTCCTTCTTCAGGGGATCTTCCCCACCCAGGGATCAAACCTGGGTCTCCTGCATTGCAGGCAGATTCTTTACTGTTTAAGCCATCAGGGATTTGGTCTCATATAATTCAGTTTTTCTTTTTTTCCTGCATGATCTTGGGCTATGAACCCATTTGACTTCTCTACTAGAGTTATAATAATTCTTATTAAATTATATGGTTTCAAAGTTATGAAGGTGTTCCATTAGAAGCCTATACCCTGAGTACCTGTCATAGTTTTATTGAACAAACAATATTAAACTAGTCTTATTTGCCAAAGATTTATTCAAATTACATAAATTTAAAAAGCATTTGTGTTGGTTTGTTGTTATATTTCTTGGGATTTTAGTAATATTTAACCTACATAAAGGACAAGGCGATGGCACCCCACTCCAGTACTCTTGCCTGGAAAATCCCTTGGATGGAGGAACCTGGTAGGCTGCAGTCCATGGGGTCGAGAAGGGTCGGACATGACTGAGCGACTTCACTTTCACTTTTCACTTTTATGCATTGGAGAAGGAAATGGCAACCCACTCCAGCATTCTTGCCTGGAGAATCCCAGAGACCGGGGAGCCTGGTGGGCTGCCGTCTATGGGGTCGCGTAGAGTTGGACACGACTGAAGTGACTTAGCAGCAGCAGCAGCAGCAGCAACCTACATAAGTGCTGATTTATCTCCAAGCCAATCAGGATAGAACTCCTTTATAGGATTTTATGAATTAATATAGTATTGCCATCCAAAGTTAGACAAATGTCACATATACACAGCATATATGCATACATACATAGAGATATAAATAGCGATCTAATAGTTTCTATTGTAAAATTTTAGCCATGAGTCAGGTAAACACAATAATATAAAACTTACTAGTGAAATAATTTAAAAAAAAAGCAATGCAATACAATAAAAACTTGGCTGTCATCTTTGTGCCAATTCCTATTTTTATCAAACTTTTGTTTCTGGCAGGTGAAACAAGGTTACCTGCTCAGTGTTAAAACTTTTTATCAATATTTGTGGAGGGGGCCTTAATATTTTCTTTTGTCCTGATATGTAGTCACTTTAGGTATTCCTGAGTCCCCTGAAAGCTCCTGGTAGAGACAGCCACCTAAAATCCAAGTTACTGTAGGGAGCTGAGGGCTGGAGTATGAAGGAAAAGGTCTGGCTGGGTGGATGGAAGCGTGTAGAAGGTAGAAGCTTGAAGGTGGACATATCGAAGGATTCAGGGCAGCTGGAGGGATGGTCAAAGGTGATAAAAGGAGGAATGAGGAGCAGAGCAAGGAATAAGGAGAGGTCTTAGAGGAGCCAGTTTGGGGAACACATTGAAGTTTCAAGATATCCTTAGTAAAATCACTCCAACAGAAAAGGAAGCAGGCGAAGTTTGTGCCTTAATGGCAGAGCATAGAGTTCTCAGAGGTCTGTGTAAATGGTGGTTTCAGTCTAAAAGAAGCTCGCATGTTCTTAAGTAACTATATCTTGCGAATAAAGGAGCTTGGGACCCACTCTAACCCAGCCTTCAGAGTATAGTCAGATTCTTAAGAATTAAAATTTAACTTTTTTGTTCTTTAACAGGCTGTCATCCAGAGCACTGTCTAAGGAGTTGGAGTCACCAGTCAATTTCTGATTAATCAGACATGATCAAAGACAGAGGTTTCAAAGATGCACACTTGGAGTTCTGGGTGAGAGACCCAGGGGTCCACTGATGAATCTGATCCTGTCTAAATCACGGTACTCTTGGAACACTTATCAAAATGGTAAGGAAGTCTTCAAGACTTTTGAAATAGAGGCATTACAGTATGGTAGAGAAACCAGGCTCACTTCTGACTATAGCAAAGACAAGTAGTTATTTAGAGCCAAGGAACAGGGGGAGAGATCGGTGGATAGAAAATTACTAAGAGGAGGCATCAAAGGCAGGGAAATTCTTGCTAAACTGACCCAATGGGATTTTGCTAAAGGCAGGTCAAGAACTTAAACATTAGATGCTGAGGATGAAGAACTTGATTGTATACCAAGTGTATCAGATATCAAAGGTAAGGGGGCTCTAACTTAACTGACTTAGCAGGATTCCTGTTAAGAGGGGGTCTTAGTTTCTTCACCTGTTTAATGGGGCTAAAATTTATAAAGACTTCAGAGGACTGTTGTGGGAATTAAGCAAAATAATATATAAGAATAATTTAGCACAATACCTCACATATAGTGAGTATTCCATAGCCCTTAACCATTGTCATTAATATCTTCCTCATGACCAGTGAGCAGTATATTAGTGGGGCTTGGTAGGTGTTCCTCAGATGAGTGTTAGTCTGAAAACTATTACTGGCCCATGATGAAATAAGTACCCAGATTGAGAAAAAGCATTTAAATAATTTTATAGCAATTTACCAGAGTAATTTTATGCCAGTTGAATCTGATGATTAAAAGGGCTTTTGTTATATATGATTTTTTATTTTAATTTTTCTAGAAATCCATCGTTACTGTATTTTATAAAAATAACTGACTGTAGTGGATTTGAAAGGGAAAAAAAAGGAATGTTTCTTTACTATGAATGCTTTGAGGATTGTTGGTCTAGACTTGAGATAGAAATTAGGGACCTGTTTGCATACTGATTTCTGATTGGCTAAGAATGTGACGGTCTGTGTTTAAAAGCTGCAATAACACAGATAAAATCTAGCCTTTCCATGTCCACTATGGGTTTCTCTTCTCTCTTTACAGTGGTTATCTACAATGTCTCTGTATACCCAGGGTAGACTATAAGCAGCGTTCCTTAATTTTTAAAATTAATTCACTTATTCATAAACTTAAGAGTTTGCTGTACATGCATGCAATCATACTGATAATAGTAATAATCGCAGACTATTTGGTGAGGTAGTACATACAGGGTATGTTTTAATTTTGACCTGTCTTATGCTATAGCATATTTGCAAACTTAAACTTGCTTGTACATTTGTGGCAAAGAAATGGTAGCTTTCCCTATCTTAAGCAGGTGAGTGAACATCATTGAGAAATGACTTAAACTCTACCTACACAATCATTGAAAATGAAATTGAGTCAAGCTCCTGTTGCTGCTTTAGCGCATGAACTGAGTTTGCCTATTCCCCCTTCATCAAGCAGTGGTTACGGCATCCGGTATGCACAGTCTTGGCTTCCCAGGTGGCTCAGTGGAAAGAATCTGCCTGCAATGCAGGAGATGCAGCTTTGATCCCTCAGTCGGGAAGATCCCCTGGAGGAGGGCATGGCAACCCACTCCAGTATTCTTGCCTGCAGAATCCCTATGGACAGAGGAGCCTGGCAGGCTGTAGTCCATATGGTCACAAAAAGTTGGACACGACCGAAGTGAATGAGCACGCATGCACAGTCTTAGTAACTTGTTCATGGACATAAGCAACCAGAACTGCATATTGGTTAAATTTCTATTATAAAATAATATTTTAAGAAATCTAAGGAGAGGGTATTCTGAGTTATACCAATTCAGGATTTAAGTTTATGATATGTAAAATATTCTGCCCTGCTTCTTGTCTCCTGAATGATTGATGTCACTTGTAATTTAGAAGGGAAACAAAGGTAAAATGCTTTTTTTCAGTGTACAATAAACTACAATTTTCCTTATACTAAATTATCTCCTTTCAAGAAAGTCTTTTTCTTTCTTCCTACCAGGAGCTCATGCTTTTTCCTAGGTGGTATTTTAATGTTTTTACGGTTTGCATTTTCTTAACAGATCTTTTCTGTAACCAACTTAAAAACACCTTTTGATCTCAGATTCATAATTATCTATGGAATTTTCTTTGTCCCCTTTTCACAGCACAGCAGTTTCTTACAGGAAACAGTAAAGAGCAGTATATTAATAGAAAGATCCAAAGTCCTTGATGAATTTAGTGTGATCGTGTGCATTATATAAAGCTTTTGTGTTTGACTGTCCTTTCTTGCCACATGGAAGCAAGGCTGGTCATATTGATTTCACTAGTGGCTTTATGTATCTCATTATCACATGAGATAATGTCTATGAAATCAATTTAGACATGCATTAAATGTATGCAAAATGCAGAATATTAATATTACATCATCAAAGAGACCCTGCAAGGTACCTTTCTGTATTTCTTGTAAGAAATTTATATAAATCAGTGCTGAGCAAGCAGTATGTTTGGATGACCTTGTGCTCTATAAGCAATGCATTAGTATTGAGAGTCTGTTCAAAGGTTGGATCTTTGCTTTATTTACACTTTTACAACCTAGAAACTTCTGTCCTATAAGCTGTAATCTGGAACCTCTCTTAAAATAAACCCTCCTCCTCCCCCACACCCTCTACCTATCTGGGGAGGTGGGTATAATATTCTTATTTATTATAAAAACCAGCTTAACTAAAAGGGAAAAAAACATTTAGGGATCTATGATTATTGAAATTTTCCTTCCATTTGTCCAGTGAGTGCCAGTTCTTATCTTCTCAGGAGTATTAGTGGTTCAACTTGGAGTAAAAATATTATTTCAGAGAGCCACTTATTTGAGGACAGAAGGAAACATTTGTGGGTGTAGAAAATAGAATCCTGTGGAAGTTTCTTTCAAATGCAAATCATCCTTTCTAATTTGGTCTCAAATGCATTTTCATTGTTTCTTGTTCTAGACCCCAGGGAACATAGCGCTGAAAAAAATCCCATGCCCTCTCGCAGTCCATGTGATAGTTGAAGGATATAGTTGTTAAATAAGATACATAAGAAGGTGATGATGCAGTGTAGAAAAAAATCGAGCAAAGTAGAGGGCACAGAATATGGGACTGGGGCATTAGAAGGAGGGTCACAATTTTAAATTAGAAAAGAGTAGACTTTGGACATGGAGAGCTGAGGAATGTGTAGAAAGAATAGTCTATCCCTGGGCAGTTTAGAAGTGAATGCTCTGAGCTGGGAGTATGCCTCATGTCTCCCCTGAAAGGGCAGAAGCCCAGTGGGCTGGAGCAGAGGGAGCGAGGGGAGAGTAAAAGATATAAATGGGTAGAAGGAAAGCAAACTGTGCAGGGAATATAGGCAGAGATTTGCAGGAGGTTGATTGGGGAGGAGGAGAGGGAAATGGCAACCCACTCCAGCATTCTTGCCTGGAGAAATCTCAGTAACAAAATGTTAGGAAGTGAGGGAAGTAGAATTGAGCAAAGGGAAATGTTAAGCCAGGATGTAATTGCAGCAGAAATTCTGCAAGTTCTAGAGGAGCTCCAGAACTAAGTTAATCCTTTAGAGTTGGCCCAGACTGAGATGAGGAGCCTGGACCCTTGAACTCCTGAATTAACTAGTCATTGGATGAGAGCTGCTTCTGGGAAGAGAGGCCAATCAAGCAGGAGGCCATATCCTTTGACCAAGGGTGATTGCTACAAAAGGACTCACATGTACAGTATTAGCAGCCCATATTCCCAGAAGCTGAGAAAATAAGCACCCTTTTCCTGTAGATCTTCTGAATGATACCCAATAGCATTCACCTCAGTGAGGTATAGGGGATTTTCAAGCCAAGTGCTGAAATTAGCTTACTTGTTGCATAAGCATCATCTGGCTTAAAACTCAACATTCAAAAAACTAAGATCATGGCATCCTGTCCCATCACTTCATGGCACAAAGATGGGGAAACAATGGAAACAGTGACAGACTTTATTCTCTTGGGCTCCAGAATATGCAGGGGGTGACTGCAGCCATGGAATTAAAAGACACTTGCTCCTTGGAAGAAAAGCTATGACAAACCTAGACAGCATATTAAAAAGCAGAGACACTGCCAACAAAGGTCCATCTAGTCAAAGCTATGGTTTTTCCAGTAATCATGTATGGACGTGAGAGTTGGGCTATAACGAAAACTGAGCACCAAAGAATTGATGCTTTTGAACTGTGGTGTTGGAGAAGACTCTTGAAAGTCCCTTGGACTGCAAGGAGATCAAGCCAGTTGATAGTAAAGGAAATCAGTCCTGAATATTCATTGGAAGGACTGATGCTGAAACTGAAGCTCCAATACTTTGGCAATCTGATGAGAAGACCTGACTCATTGGAAAACACCCTGATGCTGGGAAATATTGAAATCAGGAGGATAAGGGAATGACAGAGGATGAGATAGCTGGATGGCACCACTGACTCAATGGACATGAGTTTGAGCAAGGTCTGGGAAATGATGAAGGAAAGGGAAGCCTGGCATGATGCAGCTGTGGGGTTGCAAAGAGTCAGACACGACCAAGTGACTCAAATGAACTGAACTGAAGCATCCTTCTGGGTTGATATCAAGAATAGAAATAGAGACCTTCAGTGATTATTTCAGAAATCAAGGCAAGAGATGTGATGGTTTGGATGAATATACTACTGGAACATTTCATGGACTGAGGAGCCTGCAGGGCTTCAGTCCATGGGATCCCAAAATATCGTACAGGACTGAGTGACTGAATGCATGCGCACACACACACACGTAATAGAAGTGATGAATATTAAGAATCTGGTTGCACTTTGATGTAGACACAGTAGGATTTGAAGACAGAGCAAGTGAACAAAACTGTCATGCATGATTCTGACAAAGGACGGAGTTACCATTCTTTGCAAAGACTATAGGAGCAGCCCACTTTAGATGGAAGTTCAGGAATCCTGTTTTACACCAAGAGTATAATATTTAAGTGGAGATGTAAAGAAATCAACCCTACATATGCATTTGAAAAATAGGTCAGAATGGTCATATTTATTTGTGGCAGATGAAGCCTTCTTGCTGCTAACCTGAAGAAAGTGAGATCTTTTATTTGTCAATGATTTAAAAATCTTCAGCAATTTCCCATTAAGTGGTTCAATTTCTGCCGGGAGCCAGCACGGGAGTGCCCACCCCATGACAAGATCATGTGGGAGAGATCTGGTGGGCAAGGCGAGCCAGAACTCGAGGGGTGCCCCTCTGGGCCTGCCTGAGTGTCTACCCTGAAACCAAAATTTGTCTGTTTTACTATTTCACCACTTTCACCAACTCTTCTGACATTAACGGGGGGCTATCCCCAACCACCTTTCTCTGTAAGAAAATCAACTTAAAACTCTAATTAATAAGTTTCCTGGGCATAATAGGAATGTTTCAATTCAAACCCCTCTGATGACTTTCTAGCTTGCCTGACAGGTTTGTTCAGATTCACAGACAGGTTTGTTCAGAGACACAGGAAGCTTAAGATATTCGAACAATGCAGAGCTTCTCAGAGAGTTAAAGTTGTTAAATAGAGCTAGTAGAGGATTTCTTTGTTGAGCTAATGCTTGCTGCCAAGTTTCCATATCCCTTACCTACTGTGTCTCTGGGAGTGTATTGATTAATATAGTTGGTGTATAGAAATGTAAGTAGTAGCTTTAATGTTTGTAACCTTGGACCCTTGAGTTAATTCTTTTCTTGTTATAGCCCAACACTTTTGCCCTATAGGAATGCAACTTTAATGCTTTTGGAGGGTGACGCCTGACTTTAGAATTACCACCTTTAGAAAAAAAAAAAAGTTTTCTGAGGAAAAGGGTCATAATATGTTAACAGGCCTACTGGCCAGAAGATGATGTAAATCACCTAAAACTTTTGCATATGATAAGTTTGCAGAAAGAAAGCCTGGCTTCGATAAAGATTAAGGACTGCTGACCTTGCGTGACTCTACCCCTTCCCCCATTATCCTCTATGCACAACTTAAGGTATAAAAAGTACTTTGGAAAATAAAGTGCGGGCCTTATTCACTGAAGCTTGGTCTCCCCACGTCATTCTTTCTTGCTTTCTGTTCTCTCCTTTTGTCTCTACTGTTCCTTCGGCCAAAATCATTGGAGCGCGGGCATCCTCTGGGACCACTTACTTGCCTGGGCTTCTAAGACCCACTGGAGAAGGTGCCTAAGGTGGGGCACCTTCCGCGATTCGAGAGAGCGCCTGCGGCCTACGTGGTCAGTTCAAGTCCCATGCTGGGGCTCTATTGATTTCCCGCGTAAACCAGTTATAATGAGCCTCTAATAAATCTCTTTATTCTAATCACCAACGCTGTCCTCCTGAGGGAATCCCTGGATCCAACCGGGGCTGGACCTGGTAAATTTCAAATATTTTAGTTTAGACCTTCTTAATAACTTGAGTATTCATATAATTTTAGTGAATTGCTTCAAATAAAAGGAAAAGTATGCAGGATATTACAGATACCTATGTCTACCACGTAATTATAACAAATCTTTTGTTTTGCCTTTTTACATTTAAATTGAACTTTTGTTCTTATTCTTGCTCTCTCTACACAGTTATACTTGCTTCTGCCTTTGTACGTTCTCTCAATATCTCTATACGTGTAGGTATAGATACAGCTCCAAGTTATTTGTATTGACACATATGGTAGTCCATTATATGGCTTTACCACAATATATTTATTCTTTCACCTGTGATAGATGCTCGGGCTGTTTCTATCTTTTCACTATAGCAAACAATGATATAATAAAGTATTATTTTCCATGTTTCCCTGAATATTCTTCATAAATTTTCAGGAGTGTGTACTTAAGAGAGGCATTACTTAATAGAAGGAAGTTACATATCTTCTACTGTACACAATATTGCCACAATACTTTTAAATAATAGGCTAAATTGCACTGTCCTCAATAGGGTGTGAAAATTCCAGTTCCTCTGTATTTTTGCCAGTACTTGGCATCAGTTCAGTTCAGTCACTCAGTCGTGTCCGACTCTTTGCGACCCCATGAATCGCAGCACGCCAGGCCTCCTTGTCCATCACCAACTCACTTAGACTTAAAAAAAAAGTCAAAGAGCTTATGGTCATGATGTATTATATTTTATTGTTTATATTTTTATTTCACAGACCTCTAGTGAAATTGAGCATATGTTAATTTTTCATTGGCTATTTGTCTTTTTTCTTCTGTGGATTGTCTAATCAGAACTTTGTTCATTGTATTTATTTATTGATTCATGTGTGTAAGGCAGAGAGATGTATATATTTTGAAATCCAAACATTGTCATTTTAGTTCATTGCTAATAGCATATCTTTAATGTGGTTTTAGGCCTTTTACTTATATAAAGGTTTGATTTTACATAGTCTTCTTTAATGCATCACTCTGCTCTTACAGTTTGTACTTTTTCTAATAGTAATATATTCTCAATATTTTGGTTATCAAATAATAGTGATCTTTTATTTTGAAAATTTTGTTTAAAGTTTACTTTTTACACTTAGATGTTTAATATCTGGAAATAATATGGAAATTATTTTTGTGAACTATTTAAACTATGGATAAGTATGAATAATTATTTCAATATTATTCATTAAATAATTCTGCCTCTAAATAATAAATAATGCAATATTTGTTATTGAATAATATTATCAAGTTTTAATATATTTGTAGTCTTTTTTTTTTCTGTGATTGCTAGTTGAATTATTGGTGAATCTGTCTATTTCTATGTAAAGCTGTTTTATTTTGATTACAATTATGTGGTGAGTTTTGATATATCTTAGGGCAAATTTCCTCCCTCCACTCTGATTCTTCAAAGTTACCTTATTATTTTTGGTTTTGTGGTGCTAGATAAGCCAGATAAATAATTAGATAAGTAGCAAAATAGATAAACTAATCAAATTCCATGAAATGCCCTGATTGGATTTTAATATAGTTTGCATTGATTTGATTCAATAATTTAATTTGGAAATCATTGGTAACTTTAACATTTTGCTATTTTCTCTATAAAGACTTGTGCATATTTTGTTAGTTTATTTCTGGGTTCCTTCTTTTTATTGTGTTTGGTTCTAATTTAAATGTGACTTTTTAAAATCAAAAACCATAGCACGGCCCTGCTGCTGCTTCTGCTAAGTCGCTTCAGTCATGTCCGACTTTTTGCGACCCCATAGACAGCAGCCCACCAGGATCCGCCGTCCCTGGGATTCTCCAGGCAAGAACACTGGAGTGGGTTGCCATTTCCTTCTCCAACGCATGAAAGTGAAAAGTGAAAGTGAAGTTGCTCAGTCGTGTCCAACTCTTTGGGACCCCATGGACTGCAGCCCACCAGGCTCCTCCGTCCATGGGATTTTCCAGGCAAGAGTATTGGAGTGGGGTGCCATTGCCTTAGCAGTTAATATCCACACTTTAAAAATCTTTATTACATTATGACTCAGTTCAGTTCAGTTGCTCGGTAGTGTCTGACTCTGAGACCCCATGGACTACAGCACGCCAGTCTTCTCTGTCCATCACCAACTCCCAGAGCTTGCTCAAACTCATGTCCATTATGTCAATGATGCCATCCAACCATCTCATTCTCTGTGATCCCTGTCTGCTCCTACCCTCAATCTTTCCCAGCATCACAGTCTTTTCCAATGAGTCAGTTCTTCTCATCATGTGGCCAAAATATCGGAGCTTCAGTTTCAGCATCAACCCCTCCAATGAAGATCCAGAACTGGTTTCCATTAGGATTGACTGGTTTGATCTCCTTGCAGTCCAAGAGACTCTCAATAATCTTCTCCAACACCATAATTCAAAAGTATCAATTCTTTGGTGCTCTGCCTTCTTTATGGTCCAACTGTCACATCCATACATGACCACTGGAAAAACCATAGCTTTGACTAGACGGACCTTTCTGGGAAAAGTAATGTCTCTGCTTTCTAATATGCTGTGTAGGTTTGTCATAACTTTTCTTCCAAGGAGCAAGCATCTTTTAATTTTGTGGGCTGCAGTCACCACCTGCAGTGATTTTGGAGCCCAAGGAAAAAAAATCTGTCACTGTTTCCATTGTTTCCCCATCTCTGTGCCATGAAGTGATGGGACTGGATGCCATGATCTTCATTTTTTGAATGTTGATTTTTAAGCCAGCATAATCTAACATTATGATTAGATGTATACAAGTCTTTCCTTTAGTAGATTATGAACTCTTTGGATGCCATACGTGTCATGTCTTCAATAAATGTCAGATGGTTTAAAGGAATGACTGAATGACTGTATTTCAATTACTCTTGCTTAAGCCCTTTGTGGTCCATTTCTCTCTGTTGTTACCTATTCTGTCAAATTAAGTTGGTGAAAAACTAAAGATCTCAGAGTCTGTGATGGGCTATAGATTCTTTTGCCTCTTAGTGTGGACTTGACTGGCTGATCTAGAGAGTGGTAGTATAAGGATCTCTTCCACAGCACTTAGGATTTACTGCTTGAACCTGACTCAGGTCTCCAGTTCTGAGGCAGTAATGGTAACTGCTGCTTTGATGGATTCTTTATTGTGACTTATCCTTTCCTGAGATGAAAATATTTAGAGATTACCACACTGTGCATCAAGGGAAGCTGTTGAAATGGAAATGGTCTGAAGTTGAACATGGAAACACTAAATCTTTAGATGTTTCTCCAAATCTGTTCCATAAGTGGATTATTTCCAGATTTATTCTGCACTATCTCTGTTACAAATAACCTCTGGGGTGGTCTGTCTTCCTGTCAGGCGGAGTGTTTGACACATGAATTCTCCTTCCAGAGCAAGGAAAACATTAACAAATAGAAGAAAAATGCAATAGTGAAAAGAGATTTGAATCTGCAATTTAAATAAATTTGCAAATAGAGGTATTGATTTATTCTGAATGTCCTTTCAAGGTTGGGCAAAGACCTCAAGATTGAGGACTTTTGATTTTTACAGTGTTTTGTATTATGGATAAAATATTCTTTGGAGTACTAGCAATAATGCACTAAGTTTATAAAGAAACTACTTAAAAGACTTTTTTTTTTTCTTTTTATTTCCCCTGTAAGAGCCTTTCATGTTTATCTGTGTCCCCTGTCTCGGGAAGGTCAAGTTTCCACCCCCATGTTTGTAGTCTATATCTTTGGTCTGAGTGTTTTTCACTAATCCTGTCTCTAATGAATTTGATTAGTATATTTCTCATTTTATTCTTCCATTTCACTGCAAGAGATAATTAAAAGTGCTCTCATGCAGATAAGGAAAGGCAGTCATAGTATAGAAATTCTCTCCCTCAAAGTAAATGTTCTCTTTTCTCACCAAGGTGTAAGGGAAACATATTAAGGTGGTTGTGGCATGTGAGCCTGAAGCGAAGAATGGCTCTGTTCTCTTTAAATAGTCCCACATACTTTTCCCTATGGCTTCCCAGGTGGCTCAGTGGTAAAGAATCCACCTGCCTATGTAGGAGATGAGGTTTAAATACCTGGGTCGGGAAAATCACCTGGAGAAGAGAATGGCAACCCACTCCAGCAAAATTCTTGCCTGGGAAATCCCACGGACAGAGGGAACTTGGTGGGCTACAGTTCATGGAGTCACCAAAAAAAAGTCGGATGCAACCTAGCGACTAAACAACAAATACCCCATGGAGAAGGATCAGTTTCTTGTGGTAATGTAAATAATTTTCAGCAACAGTGATAAAGATCCTAGTATTAACACTATAAATAAAGAATTCCAGGTAGCATTGAACACATCCATTCTAGGAACTACATTATCTCATTATCTACTATACTACATTAACTACATTATCTCACTAAATACAACTTTTTTTTTAGATAAATATTGTTCTCATTATTTTACAGATGAGAAAACTGAGAAACAAGTAAAATCGCCTTTCTAATGTCACACAGCTAGAAATAGCTGATGCTCTTCTGACCTTCAAACCAGTACTTCTAGTTACTGTACTTTTCCCTCGTAGCTCAGTCAGGAAAGAATCTACCTGCAATGCAGGAGACCCGGGTTTGATTCCTGGGTCAGGAAGATCTCCTGGAGAAGGAAATGGCAACCCACTTCAGTATTCTTGCCTGGAGAATCGCATGGACAGAGGAGCCTGGCAGGCTGCAGTCCATGGGGTCGCAAGAGTCGGACACGACTTAGTGACTAAAACACCACCACCACCTTCCTCATTAAAATAGTGGTAAGACTGTAGAAAAGGAACACATAGGATGCTACTATATATTTGCCCTTATGGATGCCATGAAATATCATAGAAATAAGGATTTTTTTCTATAAATTTAGGACAACTTGACTCGTTTTAACTTTTATTTCTTTGCAGAACTTAAGATTTAATTATATGTTAAGCACAAGTTAAACCATATGTAGAAGTTTTAATGGCCAGAATGGAATTTCTCATCGAGAGTGTCCCAAAGTCTACTTTGAAAAAAAAGATATTCTCTGTTAATCATTTGCAACTTTTTTGACCAGTGTGCCTTCTTTTGAATACCTCCCCTCTCTTTCTTCTTTCCTTCATTCCATCCATGCATCCATTCTTCATGACTAGAGCTATTGGATGTATACCTACCAAACGGTGGTTATTCTTGTTATGAACCCTGTTCCCTAAAGGGGTGCCATTCTACTCTTAATCTACCATAGGCAAATTCATCCTGGTTACTGAAGTACTTTCTTTGTCTCCTATGTTGGCTATATACAAATCTTTTCATGTTTACTAATTGCAAAGCTTTTAACTTACTGAGCTGGCTTGGCTGTGTACTGAGCTAGAGGCTCACCCAGGCTCATTCAGAGGGCTTAAAATAAAGCGCACTGCCAAAAGCAGTCATGCAAGAAGGGATCAGTGTGTCTGGAGTGCAGGAACCATCCACTAAGACTTTCCTCTTTCTATCTATCTCTTCTTTTCCTCTCCACGGGATGATTGTTTACTGTAGCTGAGAAAGATGTTCTAGGATGAAAAACTTGATTTAATGTAAAGGTTTAGCAAAAATCTTCCCTTTGGTAGGATTAGTTACACTTGTAACATTGGCAGAAAAATCACTCTGAAATAACTACACTATAGGTAAAAGGGCTCAGAGAAGAGGTGGGAAGCTACATATTTCAACCAAGTGTCTGAAAAGGATACCTTCAGTTTTAATTCATGTTTAGAAGCATCTTCAAAGCAAGGACATACTTTTAGTGTTTCCAGATATGAACTGGTGGTGAACTCAAGTTACAAACTGAATCACTGGGACATTGATAACTCAGAACGATTTTCTCTTATTTAATTGGTTTCAGTTGTTTTATTAAGGGCCATTATAAGGAATTAATAGAACCATCACATCCAGTGTTCAATATTCAGAGACAGAATGAATACTGAAATGTATGTATATGCTTCTTTGTTATTAGGCTGTCTATGACTTACTAATAGTTTTTCTTAATTTCTAAAGTCCAATTACAAGGAGACCAGCCTCTCTTTTTATTTTTTATATTTTTGGGGTTTCCAAAATATATGTACTTTATATGTTTTTCCTGTTTTAATTTATTTTTTTATTGAAGGATAATTGCTTTACAGAATTTTGTTGTTTTCCGTCAAATTCAACATGAATCAGCCATACGTATACATACACGCCCTCCCTTTTGAACCGCTCTCCCATCTCCTGTCCCATCCTACCCCTCTAGTCCAATACAAAGCAACTGTTTGAGTTTCCTGAGCCATGCAGCAAATTCCCATTGGCTATCTATTTTACATATGGTAATGTAAATTTCCATGTTACTCATTCCATACATCTCACCCTCTCCTCCCCTCCCCATGTCCATAAGTCTATTCATTATGTCTGTTTCTCCATTGTTGCCCTGTAAATAAATTCTTCAGAACCATTTTTTCTAGATTCTGTATATATGCGTTAAAGTACGATATTTATCTTTCTCTTTCTGACTCACTTCACTCTGTATAATAGGTTCTAGGTTCATTCACCTTAACAGAACTGGCTCAGATGTGTTCCTTCTTATGGCTGAGTGATATTCCATTGTGTATATAAACCACAACTTCTTGATCCATTCATCTGCCAGTGGACATCTACGTTGCTTCCTTGTTCTAGTATTGTAAATAGTGCTGCAATGAACAATGGGATACGTGTCTTTTTCAATTTTGGTTTCCTCAAGGTACATGCCTAGGAGTGGGATTGCTGGGTCATATGGTGGTTTTATTTCTAGTTTTTTAAGGAATCTCCATACCATCTTCCATAGTGGCTGTATCAATTTACATTCCCTCCAACAGTGCAAAAGTGTTCCCTTTTCTCCACATCCTCTCCAGCATTTATTGTTTGTAGACTTTTTGATGATGGCCATTCTGAATGGTGTGAGGTGATATCTCATTGTAGCTTTGATATACATTTTTCTAATAATGAGCTATGTTGAACATCTTTTCATGTGTTTGTTAGCCATCTGTATGTCTTCTTTGGGAAAATGTCTGTTTAGGCTTTTTTCCCACTTTTTGATTGGGTTATTTTTCTGGTATTGAGTTGTATGAGCTGCTTGTACATTTTGGAAATTAATCCTTTGTCAGTTGTTTCATTTGCTATTATTTTCTCCCATTTTGAAGGTTGTCTTTTCACCTTTCTTATAGTTTCCTTTGCTGTGAAAAATCATTTAAGTTTAATTAGGTCCCACTTGTTTATTTTTGGTTTTATTTCCATTACTCTAGGAGGTGAGTTATAGAGGATATGCTTTGATTTGTGTCATCCAGTGTTCTGCCTATGTTTTCCTCTAAGAGTTTAATAGTTTCTGGTCTAACATTTAGGTCTTTAATGTATTTTGAGTTTATCTTTGTGTATGGTGTTAAGAAGTGTTCTAATTTCATTCTTTTAAATATAGCTGTCCAGTATTCCCAGCACCATTTATTGAAGGGGCAGTCTTTGTTCCATTTATATTCTTGCTTCCTTTGTCAAAAATAAGTTACCCAGAGGTGCATGGGTTAATTTCTGGGTTTTCTATCTTGTTCCATTGGTCTATATTTCTGTTTCTGCGCCAGTACCATACTGTCTTGATGACTATGGCTTTGTACTATAATCTGAAGTCATGAAAGTTGATTCCTCCAGCTCCATTCTTCTTTCTCAAGACTGCTTTGGCTATTTGGGGTCATATGTGTTTCCATATGAATTGTGAAATTTTTTGTTCTAGTTCTGTGAAAAATGCCCTTGTTAATTTGATAGGAATTGCACTGAATCTGTAGATTGCATTTGATAGCTGCTACTGCTAAGTTGCTTCAGTCGTGTCCGACTCTGTGCGACCCCATAGACGGCAGCCCACCAGGCTCTGCCGTCCCTGGGATTCTCCAGGCAAGAACACTGGAGTGGGTTGCCATTTCCTTCTCCAATGCATGAAAGAGAAAAGTGAAAGTGAAGTCGCTGAGTCATGTCCAACTCTTAGCGACCCCATGGACTGCAGCCTACCAGGCTCCTCCGTCTACGGGATTTTCCAGGCAAGAGTACTGGAGTGGGTTGCCATTGCCTTCTCCTTCATTTGATAGCTAGCATAGCCATTTTTATAATATTGATTCTTAACATGGAGTATCTCTCCATCTGTTTATGTCAGCTTTGATTTATTTCATTAGTGTCTTACAACTTCCTGTGTACAGTTCTTTTGTCTTCTAAGGTATGTTTATTCCTAGATATTTAATTCTTTTGATTGAAATGGTGAATGGGATTGATTCCTTAATTTCTCTCTCTGATTTTTCATTGTTAGTATATGGAAATGCAAGTGATTTCTATGTATTGATTTTGTATCTTGCAACTTTGCTAAATTCACTGATTAGCTCTAGTAATTTTCTGATACTATCTTTAGGGTTTTTAGATGTACAGTATCAAGTCATCTGCAAACAGTGAGAGCTTCACTACTTCTTTTACAGTCTGGATTCTTTTTATTGCTTTTTCTTCTCTGATTGCTGTGGCTAGGACTTTCAGAACTATGTTGAATAATAGTGGTGAAAGTGGACACCCTTGCCTTGTTCCTGATGTTAGGGGGAATGCTTTTAGTTTTTCACCATTGAGAATAATGTTTGCTGTAGGCTTATCATATATGGCCTTTACTATGTTGAGGTAGGTTGTGTCTATGCCCATTGTTTGAAGAGTTTTAATCATAAATGGGTGCTGAATTTTGTCAAAGGCTTTTTCTGCAGATATTTATATGATCATATGGTTTTTATCTTTCAGTTTGTTAGTACGGTATATTACATTGGTTGATTTGCATGTATGGAAGAATCCTTGCATTCCTGGAATAAACTCAATTTGATCATGTTGTTTGAGCTTTTTGATGCATTGCTGAATTCTGTTCACTAAAATTTTGTTGAGGATTTTTGCATTGATGTTCATCAGTGATATTGGCCTGTAGTTTTATATTTTAGTGTTGTTTTTGTCTGGTTTTGGTATCAGGGTGATTGTGGCCTTATAAAATGAGTTTGGAAATATTCCTTCCTCTGCAGTTTTTTTGAAAGAGTTTTAGAAGAATGGGCTTTAGCTCTTCTCTAAATGTTTGATAGAATTCTCCTGTAAAGCCATCTGGTCCTGGGCTTTTGTTTTTAGGGAGATTTTTGATCACAGCTTCAATTTCAGTGCTTGTAATTGGGTTGTTCATAATTTCTATTTCTTCCTGATTCAGTCTTGAAAGGTTGAACATTTTTAAGAATCTGTCCATTTCTTCCAGATTATCCATTTTATTGCCATATAGTTGTTCATAATAGTCTCTTTTAATCCTTTGTAGTTCTGCATTGTCTGTTGTAACCTCTCCTTTTTCATTTCTAATTTCATTGATTTGATTCTTTTCTCTTTTTTCCTTGATGAGTCTGGCTAAAGGCTTGTCAATTTTGTTTATCTTCTCAAAGAAACAGCTTTTAGTTTTAATTAATATTTACTATTGTTTCTTTCATTGCTTTTTCATTTATTTCTGCTCAGATCTTTATGATTTCTTTCCTTCCACTAATTTTGGATTTTTTTTTGTTCTTCTTTTTCCAGTTGTTTTAGGTGTAAAGTTAGGTTGTGTCTTCAGTGTTTTTCTTGTTTCTTGAGATAGGGTTGTATTGCTATAAACTTTCCTCTTAGGACTGTTTTTGCTGCATCCCATAGGTTTTGAGTTGTAGTATTTTCATTGTCATTTGTTTCTAGAAGTTTTTTTATTTCTCTTTTGATTTCTTCAGTAACTTGTTGATTATTTAAAATGTATTGTTTAATCTCCATGTGTTTGTGTTTCTTACAGTTTTTTTCTTGTAATTGATATCTAGTCTCATAGCATGGTGGTTGGAGAAGATGCTTGATATGATTTCACTTTTCTTAGATTTACTGAAGTTTCATTTGTGATCCAAGATGTGGTCTATCCTGGAGAATGCTCCATGTGCACTTGAGAAGAAGGTGTACTCTTCTGCATTTGGATCGAATGCCCTGAAGTAATCAATAAGATCCATCTTATCTAATATATCACTTAAGACCTGTATTTCCTTATTAATTTTCTGTTTTGATGATCTGTCCATTGGTGTGAGTGGGGTGTGAATGTCTCCTAGTATTATTGTATTACTGGCAATTTCTCCTTTTATGTCTGTTAGTGTTTGTCTTGTGTATTAATGTGCTCCTAAGTTGGGTGCATTGATATTTACAATTGTTATGCTTTCCTCTTGGACTGATCCCTTGACCATTATGTAGTATCCTTCCTTATCTCTTGTAATCTTCTTTATTTTAAGGTCTATTTTGTCTGATATGAGGATTGCTACTCCAGCTTTCTTTTGTTTCCCATTTGCATGGAATATATTTTTCTATCCTCTCACTTCTAGTATTTAGGTGTCTTGAGGTCTTAAGTGGGTTTCTTATAGACAGCATATATATGGGTCTTGTTTTTGTATTCTTTTGGCAATGCCAAAGAATGCTTAAACTACCACACAGTTGCACTCATCTCACACGCTAGTAAAATAATGCTCAAAATTCTCCAAGCCAGGCTTCAGCAATATGTGAACCGTGAACTTCCTGATATTCAAGCTGGTTTTAGAAAAGACAGAGGAATCAGAGATCAAATTGCCAACATCTGCTGGATCATGGAAAAAGCAAGAGAGTTCCAGAAAAACATCTATTTCTGCTTTATTGACTATGCCAAAGCCTTTGACTGTGTGGATCACAATAAACTGTGGAAAATTCTGAAAGAGATGGGAATACCAGACCACCTGATCTACCTCTTGAGAAATTTGTATGCAAGTCAGGAAGCAACAGTTAGAACTGGACATGGAACAACAGACCGGTTCTGAATAGGAAAAGGAGTACATCAAGGCTGTATATTGTCACCCTGCTTATTTAACTTATACGCAGAGTACATCATGAGAAACTCTGGGCTGGAAGAAGCACAAGCTGGAATCGAGATTGCTGGGAGAAATATCAATAACCTCAGATATGCAGATGGCACCACCCTTATGGCAGAAAGTGAAGAGGAACTCAAAAGCCTCTTGATGAAAGTGAAAGAGGAGAGTGAAAAAGTTGGCTTAAAGCTCAACATTCAGAAAATTAAGATCATGGCATCTGGTCCCATCACTTCATGGGAAATAGATGGGGAAACAGTGGAAACAGTGTCAGACTTTATTTTTTGGGGCTCCAAAATCACTGCAGATGATGACTGCAGCCATGAAATTAAAAGACACTTACTCCTTGGAAGGAAAGTTATGACCAACCTAGATAGCATATTTAAAAGCCGAGAAATTACTTTGCCAACAAAGGTCCGTCTAGTCAAGGCTATGGTTTTTCCTGTGGTCATGTATGGATGTGAGAGTTGAACTATGAAGAAAGCTGAGTGCTGAAGAATTGATGCCTTTGAACTTGGTGTTGGAGAAGACTCTTAAGAGTCCCCTGGACTGCAAGGAGATCCAGCCAGTCCATTCTGAAGGAGATCAGCCCTGGGAGTTCTTTGGAAGGAATGATGCTAAAGCTGAAACTCCAATACTTTGGCCACCTCATGTGAAGAGTTGACTCATTGGAAAAGACTCTGATGCTGGGAGGGATTGGGAGCAGGAGGAGAAGGGGACGACAGAGGATGAGATGTCTGGATGGCATCACTGACTCAATGGACGTGAGTCTGGGTGAACTCCGGGAGTTGTTGATGGACAGTTAGGCCTGGCATGCTGCGATTCATGGGGTCACAAAGTGTCGGACATGACTGAGCGACTGAACTGAACTGTTTTTGTATCCATTCAGCCAGTCTGTGTCTTTTGGTTGGAGCATTTAATCCATTTACATTTAAAGTAATTATTGATGTATATGTTCCTATTGCCATTTTCTTAATTTTTGGGGGTTGATTTTGTAGATCCTTTTTCTTCTCTTGTATTTCTTGACTAAAACAGTCCCTTTAATATTTATTGTAAAGCTGCTTTGGTGGTACTGAATTCTCTTAACTTTTGCTTCTCTGAAAGCTTTTTATTTCTCCATCAATTTTGAATGAGATCCTTGCCTGGTACTGTAATCTTGGTTGTAGATTTTTCCCTTTCAACACTTTAAATATATCCTGCCAGTCCCTTCTGGCCTGCAGAGTTTCTGCTGAAAAATCAGGTGTTAAGCATATGAGGTTTCCCTTGTATGTTACTTGTTGCTTCTCCCTTGCTGCGTTTAATATTCTTTCTTTGTGTTTAGTCTTTGTTAGTTTGATTAGCATATATCTTGGCATGTTTCTCCTTGGGTTTATCCTGTATGGGATTCTTTGTGCCTCTTGGACTTGATTGACTATTTCCTTTTCTGTGTTGGGGAAATTTTCAACTATAATCTCTTCAAAAATTTTCTCATACCCTTTCTTTTTTTCTTCTTCTGCTGCTGCTAAGTCACTTCAGTTGTGTCCGACTTTGTGTGACCCCATAGATGGCAGCCCACCAGGCTCCCCCATCCCTGGGATTCTCCAGGCAAGAATACTGGAGTGGGTTGCCATTTCCTTCTCCAATGCATGAAAGTGAAACATAAAAGTGACGTTGTTCAGTCATGTCTGACTTTTAGCGACCCCGTGGACTGCAGCCTACCAGCCTCCTCCATCCATGGGATTTTCCAGGCAAGAGTACTGGAGTGGGGTGCCATTGCCTTCTCTGTTCTTCTTCTGGGACCCCTATAATTCAAATGTTGGTGAGTCTGATATTGTCCCAGAGGTCTCTGAGACTTCCTCAGTTCTTGTCATTCTTTTTACTTTATTCTGCTCTTCAGAAGTTATTTCCACCATTTTATCTTCCTGCTCACTGAGTCGTTCTTCTGCTTCAGATATTCTGCTATTGTTTCCTTCTAGAGTATTTTTAATTTCAGTAATTGTGTTGTTTTTCTCTGTATGTTTATTCTTTAATTCTTCTAGGTCTTTATTAATTGATCCTTGCATTTTCTCCATTTTGTTTTCAAGGCTTTTGATCATCTTTACTATCATTATTCTGCATTCTTTTTCAGGTAGTTTGCGTATTTCCTTTTAATTTATTTGGACTTCTGTGTTTCTAGTTTGTTCCTTCATTTGTGTAGTATTTCTCTGCCTTTTCATTATTATTATTTTTTAATTATTGTGTTTGAGGTCTCCTTTTCCCAGGCTTCACGGTTGAGTTCTTTCTTCCTTTAGGTTTCTGCTCTCCTAAGGTTGATTCAGTGGTTTGTGTAAGCTTGTATAGGATGAGATTTCTGCTGAGTTTTTGTTTGTTTGTTTGTTTTCCTCTGATGGCCAAGTCTGAGTGAGGTGGTAATCCTGTCTGCTGATGATTGGGCTTGTATTTTTGTTTTGTTTGTTGTTTAGATGAGGCTTCCTGCACAGGGTGCTACTAGTGGTTGGGTGATGCTGGGTCTTGAATTCAAGTGGTTTCCTTTGTGTGCGTTCTCACTATTTGATTTTCTCTAGGGTTAGTTCTCTGGTAGTCTAAGGTCTTGGAGTCAGTGCTTCTACTCTGAAGGCCCAAAGCTTGATCTCAACAAGAGGCTGAGAGCATTTTGTCAAAAATATCTTAACTTTGCTAGATCTCTATACTCTGTCCTCCAGTGAGTACTTTCCCACCCCAAAGCGGTATTTAGACAACCAGAGGACACTCCACTGTCTTTGCTGATCTTCTCTGAGGCTGCAGGCGCTGCTGAGGCTTTGAAAACTTCCCAATTGCCAAGCTCAGGACCCCCAGGGAAAAGGACATGGTCAGGGATGCCTGCAACTGCTTGTGGGGAGCACGACCTCCCTGGTAGATAACCACAGCTCTCCAGTCCCTTCTGCCAGCCAGGTCCTCAGGGACAAAACTCCAGCCTGTCTTTTTAAACCAAGCAAGAATTTACAATGCTGGCTAATAGTTCCAAAGTTTATACCACATTCTCATTCTGTATCTTTGTTTGTTCAAAGACCTATTCTTGACATCACATTCTCTGTTTATTAGAGTGGGCTTCCCTGGTGGCTCAGATGGTAAAGAATCCTCCTGCAGTGCAGGAGACCTGGGTTCAGTCCCTGGATTGGGAAGATCCCCTGGAGAAGGGAACAGCTAATCACTCCAGTTTCTGGTCTGGAGAATTCCATGGACTGAGGAGTCTGGGGGGCTACACTCTATGAGGTTGCAAAGACTTGGACATGACTGAGTGACTTTTACTTCACTTCATTTCTTAGAAATATTTCATAAAGGATGAAGAATCACCATTTCATTTTCAGGGTCCTGTTTTATTAAGTATATGATTTAAACAAAAGATAAGAATTTTGAAAGCCTCAATAATTAAAGAATAAAATTATTGTCTCAAATAATTGCTTGTCAGAATTTTAAAGAAATTGAGAATTTTCAAAGAGTTGAAAATTTTTAAGAAATTGGTTTCCACAATGCCAGGAATGAAAAATGTCATGACATAAAGGGTTGTAACAATCTCTACATTCTTTTTGACATCTCATTATAAAACTATCCTTGCCCAGTTGAAAATGAATTCTAAAACTGTTGCTTCTATAACTATTATTGACTATCCCCCCCCCCAAAATCTACCATTAATTTTCGAATTTATGTTGATTTTTCCTGGATTTGAATTATGATGTGTCTTTAGGATCTTAGGTCAGGAAGGATGTGCCACTGTGAGTGTGCGCTCAGTCACTTTAGTCGTGTCCTACTCTTTGCGACCCTGTGGACTGCAGCCCACTGTGGGGCCTTTTTAATTGGGAAAGCAAAGACTTCCTAACCCTTTCTCTCCTTTTGTACCTTTCCTCCCCTTCCCTTTCAATCCTTGGGTGAGAAGAAGTTTGCATGACCACCAAAGTCTATTATTTTCCCTTTCACCCAGTTCTTGATCTTCTTAGGCTTATAGGTCATTAATTCCTAATTCGATAACAAAAGAATTACAATGGGCATTATTGATAACTTGTTTTAACATCTTATCTTCCTTCTGGAGAAGTCCCTGATTCTGGGAAAGATTGAAGGCAGGAGGAGAAAGGGACGACAGAGGACTAGATGGTTGGATGGCATCATTGACACAATGGACATGAGTTTGAGCAAACTCCAGGAGATAGTGAAGGACAGGGAAGCCTGGCGTGATGCAGTCCATGAGGTTGCAAAGAGTCAGACATGAGTTAGTGACTGAACACTTCCTTCTGCAGAAGTTTCCTGATATTTACCTAGATATTTTTTCCATTTCAGAGATCTCTCATTTTCTTATGGAATGCTTAACAGAACTCATAGATACTTAGAACTCATTAATGCAATGCTTATTTGACAAAAACAGTAAGAAAACCTTAGATATAGAAGACATTTGTTTTTATCAAGATTGTTTTTGCATTTTCAGAAACATCATCAGTTATTTCATCTTTGCAGCATTTGCAGTGTTTGGCTGTAAAACAATCCTCTTTTAATTGCTATAAACAGTTCTTTAGAAGACCAGTGAATTTTAAAATATATATATCTATATTACAATACAGACACACACCACAAAACAAATATATACATTTGTATTATGGCTCATGTTAATCTTTAATGTACTTCTTATAAGAAAAATAATAACCCAAATTAATTTTTTATAGTTAGTCACTGAGCATTAAAGTACTCAATTATTTACAGTTTTGTAGACTGTTAAAGAGATCAACTGTTCGTTTTTAATTATTCTGCAAAAAGTTTATTAAATTTGAAAGAAGTGACCAGTTTGGTATGCATCATGCAGTCTATTTCAGCCTCATTACCTGGATTATTAGATTTCAAGCAAAGAATATTTAAATACCTATTTTTTTATCTAATTGCTAAAGAAAAGTCTGATACATTTAGATTGCTGGCAAACTGAAAAAAATAAGATAAATTGTGAAGTAACTGAATGATTGATTCATCTCCTCCAGGAGGAAAAAATAAAACATAAATGTGTCAAATCCAGTTATAGAGAATTGATGTTTTATGTAACTCCTTTTGAAGTAGAAATTAAATTTCCTTAAAAGGTTATATTAAGAAGGAGATGGGATGGAACCATGAACCAACACACCATTACTCTAATAAATCTGGGAGAAAATACGTTTTGAAAACTTTTCTGAAGTGTGGTATTAAATTGATTTATTCAGTTCTAAGCAGTAATTATGGAATGTGCTTATCTAGAAACCCTCTGCTTCTATTGATCCTCATGTCTTCTGATGAAAAGCTCATAATTCATTACATTCTTGAAGTTTAGAATTGTTGGAATTATTTATGATCCATGGTCCTAGCTGCTGGGAACTAAGGCAGTTGGAGTGATAATTTTACATTGCAGCATGCTGGCTGTTTACCTGAGTCAAATGAGTGACTAATGGATCCAGGCAGCATGTACATAGAAAATACAGATTTCTTGCAGGAATTTGAGGAATCATTTTCCTGTCTGTAATCTAAGGAATCTGCAAGAATGCTAGACTTTTATGATCTACATTTCCCCAAGGTACTTTGTCATTGAAGAAAGGATAGCCGTTATTGTACTGGTTCACTTAAAATTGTATTGCATACCATGTCCTTAACTTATGGTCCTCTGAAAGCACAGTACCATAGGCTGCTGTTCCAACAGGTCCTAGGCAGGCATATCTCTAAGCATTATAATGAAGAGGTCATACCAGTACTACATTTCCAGAGTTAGATTCATATCTTCAGTGGCCATACTCTTTAATGTAGATTAACTGTTGTTCTTCATTATGGAATTAATATTGCATTTGCAACCATCCCAAATCTGTTTCTTCTTTACCATTTGCTGTTTCTGATGGTGGCACCCAAGTCTATATACTTGCCTAGTATCCGACTCTTTGCAACCCCATGGACTATACAGTCAATGGAATTCTCCAGGCCAGAATACTGGAGTGGGTAGCCTTTCCTTTCTCCAGGGGATCTTTCCAACCCAGGGATCAAACCCAGGTCTCTCACATAGCAGGTAGATTCCTTACCAGCTGAGCTACAAGGGAAGCCCTTCCTAGTACTAAGCCATAATATCTTCTTTGACTTTCTGTTCCTTCATCTCTTCTATCCAGTTAGTCACACAGTCCTGTCAAGTCTGACTCCACATGTGTCCTCCATCTGTTCTTTCCTTTCTATTCCCATGGTTACTGTCAGTTTTAGAATATCATTACATCTCATTTAGACAATAGCAATCTTCTCCTAGTCTCCCTGCTTCCAGTCTCTTCCTCAGTCAGTCCTTCTTGCTGCCAAATTAATCTTCCTAGAGCACAGTTCTAATTATGTCATTCTCTAGCTCAAAAATTGTTAATGGCTCCCCTTTTGACTCATAAATTAAATTTGAAGTTGTCCAATTGGCTGCCATGATTCTGAATAATTTGAATATACCACCCTCACCTCACAGAGTCCAAAACATGAACTCTATATTTTACCAACCAGATCAGTAGTTTCCAGATTTGGGGATTTCATGGATTTTTATATTATCATTGTTATTATTAGAAAGGAAAGACATTACTTGACAAACAAAGGTCTGTCTAGTCAAAGCTATGGTTTTTCCAATAGTCATGTATGGATGTGAGAGTTGGACTGTGAAGAAAACTGAGCACCAAAGAATTGATGCTTTTCAACTGTGGTGTTGGAGAAGACTCTTAAGAGTCCTTTGGACAGCAAGGAGATTCAACCAGTCCATCCTCAAGGAAATCAGTACTAGATGTTCATTGGAAGGACTGATGCTGAAGCTGAAACTCCAATACGTTGGCCACCTGATGCAAAGAGCTGACTCACTGGAAAAGACCCTGATGCTGAGAAATATTGAAGGTGAGAAGAGAAGGGGATGGCAGAGGATGATATGGTTGGATGGCATCACCAGTGTGATGGACATGAGTTTGAGTAAGCTCCGGGAGTTGGTGATGGACAGGGAAGCCTGGAGTGCTGTGGTCCATGGGGTCACAAAGAGTCAGACATGACTGAGAGCCTGCATCGACTGATTTTGATTATTTGAGGCTGTGGAAATGCCATTACTATATATTATAACAAAATTAATATATACAGTGAAAGCATATAAGAATGCCATTTTCTATAATTTTGTCAATATTATTTCATAAAAGAAAGACTTTTAACTAAAAAAAAATCAAAGATGACAAATTTGTAATAACTGACTTTGATCAACTTGACTTATAAAACACTAACAATTATGTACTTACTTCCCTTATTTTATCAACAACCTGTAAAGAATTCCCATACTGATATGGATACTCCAGAACCAATCTATTCCCCAAACACATGCTGTGACTTCCACCTTAGTTGGTGTTATTCTGTATGTTGATCATGCTTTGAGGGTAGGGATTGAATCTCATCCTTTTGTGGATTACCAAAGCAATACACTTGAAGAACCTGTAAAACTTCCCAAGCGTAGCTGGCTGATTCATACCAGGTAAAAAGTTATTGAAGAAATAGACTCATGCATCATCCTTAAGGGTGTTTTACTATAAATAAAAAGGGTATTTACTATAAAAAAATTCTCTGGTCATACAGTGTTAAGTAAGTGTGGATCACAATTGCATTCTTCACTAGGTTTTGAATGAGAAACCAGGACTTGATGAATAGGAAATTCCTATTCCAAGTGCCCATTGAATACCATGAACTCGATTATTTTGAGAAGCAAGTGATTTTATACTACTCCGATGGAGATTTATAGTTAACACATGTTTTGCCAAACAATGAGGACATATATTCAGAATAGAAGATAATATTAGAAATGAGCTCTGTCTCAGAAAAACACAATTGTTGTAGAGGGGCTGCAAACTTTTTCTGTAATGGGTCAGAAAGTAAACATTCTAGGTTTCTTGAACCTTACACTCTCTGTTACAGCTACTTGGCTGTAATGGGATGAGAGCACCCGTGGATGACATGTATTTGAATATGCCTGGCTGTATTCCAGCAGTACTTTGTTTAGGTACACTGACACTTGAATTTTCTATCATGTTTACATGTTGTTAAATACTAGTCTTCTTTTGAATGTTTTTCAACTATTTAAAATGTAAAAACCATCCTTAGCTCATGGGTCATGAAAAGGTAGTCACCAGGGATTCCCTGGTGGCTCAGATGGTAAAGAATCCACCTGAAATGTGGGAGAGCTGGGTTCGATCCCTGGGTTGGGAAGATCCCTTGGAGAAGGGCATGGCAACCAACTCCAGTATTCTTGCCTGGAGAATCCCCATGGACAGAGGAGCCTGGAGGGCTGCAGTCATGGGATTATAAAGACTCCGACATGACTGAGTGACTAAGCACCACACAGCATCAGGTCAGATAGGGCCCTTGGGTCATAATTTGGTTAGACTGTTTACAGATGTAGCACTAGCTCAGATAGCTAAGCACAAAGATGTCAATAAAAAGAGCTTAAATAAGAGTCATGTAACTTTCAGTATTATCAACTTTAAACAAGGGAGATATTTTTAGATGCAGATTTTCTATCTGCAGCTATTTCTGAAATGGTCCTTAAATATTAAAACACCATTCAGGAGCTATCTACAGGGTGGATTTGGGAAGAGGAGTTTTTGATAGACTAGAGAATTAGTCAGAGACCTGGGAAGACTAACTTAGGTTGCAGGGGAAGACCACCTTTTAAATTATTCTTCTGGTTTGTTTGATTTTATAAAGACTCCCAAGTGGTTTGATAGTCTATCTCCAAAGGGATATACTGTATCTAGATTTTAAATATTCACTTCAGGAAGAAGGACATGGACAGGAATTTCTATTATGTTTTCTTAGGAAAAAATTGGTAGTATCTTTTTTCCCCCTATTTGAAGCTTTCCATACTTCTTTTAAGGTACATTTTTAGGCAGTATCTTGGTATTTTTATGCCCTTCTCCTGACAGTGTTTTCCTTGGGGTCTTCTGTCTTTGGTAAGAAGATCTAATTCAGCTTTAAAATATTAATTTCAGTCTCTGGTGAAAGAATAAGTTCTTTCTTTCTTTATAATTTATTTTTTATTGAAGGATAATTGCTTTACAGAATTTTGTTTTCAGTCAAACCTCAATATGAATCAGTCATAAGTATGTATGTGTGTTTGTGTGTGTATATATATATATATATATATCCCCTCCCTTTTGAACCTCCCTCCCATCTCCTGTCCCGTCCCACTCCTCAAGAATGATACAGAGCCACTGTTTGAATTTCCTGAGCCACGCAGCAAATTCCCATTGGCTATCTATTTCACAGATGGTATTGTAAGTTTCCATGTTACTCATTCCGTACATCTCACCCTCACCTCCTCTCTCCCCATGTCCATAAGTCTATTCTCTATGTCTATTTCTCCATTGCTGCCCTATAAATAAATTCTTCAGGACCATTTTTCTAGATTCTGTATATATGTATTAGAATATGATATTTATCTTTCTGACTCACTTCACTCTGTGTAATAGGTTCTAGGTTCATCCACCTCATCAGAACTGACTCAAATGCATTCCTTTTTTATGGCTGAATAATACTCCAATGTTGGAGAAGGCAATGGCACCCCACTCCAGTACTCTTGCCTGGAAAATCCCATGGATGGAGGAACCTGGTAGGCTGCAGTCCATGGGGTCACACAGAGTCGGACATGACTGAGCGACTTCACTTTCACTTTTCACTTTCATGCACTGGAGAAGGAAATGGCAACCCATTCCAGTGTTCTTGCCTGGAGAATCCCAGGGATGGGGGATCCTGGTGGGCTGCCGTCTATGGGGTCACACAGAGTTGGACGTGATTGAAGTGACTTAGCAATACTCCAATGTGTACATGTACCAGAACTTCTTGATCCATTCATCTGTCAGTGTACATCTAGGTTGCTCCTAAGTTCTAGCTATTATAAATAGTACTGCAATGAACAATGGGATACGTGTCTTTTTCAATTTTGGTTTCCTCAGGGTGAATGCCTAGGAGTGGGATTGCTTGGTCATGTGGTGGTTTTATTCCTAGTTTTTTAAAGGAATCTCCATACTGTCCTCCATAGTGGCTGTATCAATTTACATTCCCACCAACAGTGCAAGAGCATTCCCTGTTCTCCACACCCTCTCCAGCATTTACTGATTGTAGACATTTTGATGATGGCCATTTTGACCGGTGTGAAGTGGTATCTCATTGTAGTTTTGATTTGCATTTCTATAATAGTGAGTAATGTTGAGGATTTTTTCATGTACTGGTTAGCCATCTGTATATGTTCTTTGGATAAATATCTGTTTAGGTCTTTTTTTTCCCTCTGGTTAAAAAATAAATTCTTATGCCTTAAGGATATCTATAAAAATATATGCGCAAAATGTGAACATCATTACTTTCCTATAGGGTTCAGATCTCCCTAATTCCAAATCCTTGGAGGTGAAAAGAACCATTGTCTTTGGTTTTAGATTATTGCTTAGGTTAGCAGTTCTCTATCATTAAATGTTTAATATCTTGGACTATTTAAAACCTTTTGTGAGTTACTTCATATTTTAGAACATACATATTTCATATAAATAGCAATAGGAAAAGAAGCCACCTGCTTCATATTTTCTAAAAGTGTCATTTTTTTTTCCCATGATACTTTCCCCTCCATCACAATCCTTCTCTAAATCTTTCTATCTAAATTCCTGCATATGGAGCAATCATTCTTGGATTTCTGTCCTTTTAATTATTATCTAAAATTCAGTTTCTTAAAGTACTCCCTAATGTGACACAGAAAGGAAAAGATTCAAATATAGGCAGACACAAAAGTATCACTTTTCCCAAGTGTTCTAGCTTCAACTACTTATACTTAAATACATAAATATAGCTTTACTCTTTTGAAATTATACTTTAAAACTTGTGTTTTAGGAGATGTATGATATGGAAAACAACCATTTATTAAGCATATGATAATAGCCCAGTAAAGATGGGTCATGGTGGAAAGTTCAGACAAAATGTGGTCCACTGGGGAAGGGAATGGTAAGCCACTTCAGTATTCTTGCCATGAGAACCCCATGAACAGTATGAAAAGGCAAAAATATAGGACACTGAAAGATGAAATCCCCAGGTCTGTAAGTGCCCCATATGATACTGGATATCACTGGAGAAATAACTCCAGAAAAAATGAAGAGATGGAGCCAAAGCAAAAACAATACCCAGTTGTAGATGTGACTGGTGATGAAAGTAAAGTCCGATACTTTCAAGAGCAATATTGAATAGGAACCTAGAATGAAGAACCTGGTCCATGAATCAAAGCAAATTGGAAGTAGTCCAACAGGGGATGGGAAGAGTGAACATCGACATTTTCAGAATCAGTGAACTAAAATGGACTGGAATGGGTAAATTTAACTCAGATGACCATTATGTCTACTACCGTGGGCAAGAATCCATTAGAAGAAATGTAGCCATCATAGTCAACAAAAGTGCCTGAAATGCAGTATTTGGATGCAGTCTCAAAAATGACAGAATGATCTCTATTTGTTTCCAAGGCAAACCATTCAATATCACAATAATCCAAGTCTATGCCCTGAGAAGTAATGCTGAAGAAGGTGAAGTTTAACAGTTCCATGAAGACCTACAAGCCCTTCTAGGATTAACATCCAAAAAAGATGACCTTTTCATTATAGGAGACTGAAATGCAAAAGTAGGAAGTCAAGAAATACCTGGAGAAACAGGCAAATTTGTCCTTGGAGTACAAAATGAAGCAGGGAAAAGGCTAATAGAGTTTTGCCAAGAGAACACACTGGTCATAGCAAACACCCTCTTCCGACAACACAGGAGAAGACTCTACACATGGACATCACCAGATGGTCAACACCAAAATCAGTTGATTATATTCTTTGCAGCCAAAGATAGAGAAGCTCTATAGTCAGCAAAAACAAGATGGGGAACTGACTGTGGTTCAGATCATAAACTTCTTATCGCCAAATTCAGACTTAAATTGAAAGAAGTACGTAAAACCATTAGATTGTTCAGGTATGACCTAAATCAAACCCCTTACAATTACACAGTGGAAGTGACAAATAGATTCAAGGGATTAGATCTGATAGACAGAGTGCCTGATGAACTATTGACAGAGGTTCGTGCATTGTACAGGAGACAGGGATCAAGACCATCCCCAAGAAAAAGAAATCCAAAAAGGCAAAATGGTTGTCTTTTTGGAGGAAGCCTTACAAATAGCTGTGAAAAGAAGAGAAGCAAAAGGCAAAGGAGAAAAGGAATGATATACCCATTTGAATGGAGAATTCCAAGGAATAACAAGGAGAGATAAGAAAGCCTTCCTCAGTGACTAATGGAAAGAAATAGAGGAAAACAATAGAATGGGAAAGACTAGAGATCTCTTCAAGAAAGTTAGAGATACCAAGGGAATATTTCATGCAAAGATGGGCACAATAAAGGATAGAAATGGTATGGGCCTAACAGAAGCAGAAGATATTAAGAAGAGATGGCAAGAATACACAGAAGAACTATACAAAAAAGATCTTCATGACCCAGATAATCATGATGGTGTGATCACTCACTTAGAGCCAGATATCCTGGAATCCAAAGTCCAGTGGGCCTTAGGAAGCATCACTACCAACAAAGCTAGTGGAGGTGATTGGATTCCAGTTGAGCTAACAAATGATGCTGTGAAAGTGCTCTACCAACACACCAGAAAATTTGGAAAACTCAGCAGTGGCCACAAAGCTGGAAAGATCAGTTTTCATTCCAATCCCAAAGACAGGCAATGACAAAGAATGCTCAAAGTACTGCACAATTGCACTCATCTCACACACTAGCAAAGTCATGCTCAAAATTCTCCAAGGTAGGCTTCAACAGTATATGAACCGTGAAGTTCCAGAAGTTCAAGCTAGGTTTAGAAAAGGCAGAGAAACCAGAGATCAACATCAGTTTCCAACATCCTCTGTATCACTGAAAAAATGAGAAAGTTCCAGAAAAACATCTACTTCTGCTTTATTGACCATGTCAAAGCCTTCGACTGTGTGGATCATAACAAACTGTGGAAAATTCCTAAAAGTGATGGGAATACCAGACCACCTGACCTGCCTCCTGAGAAATCTCTTTGCAGTTCAAGAAGCAACAGTTAGAACTGGACATGAAACAACAGATTGTTTCCAAATTGGGAAAGGAGTACATCATGGCTGTATATTGTCATCCTGCTTATTTAAGTTATATGCAGAGTACATAAGGAGAAATGCTGGACTGGATGAAGCACAGGCTGGATACAAGGCTCATGGGAGAAATATCAATAACCTCAGATATGCAGATGACACCACCCTTATGGCAGTAAGTGAAGAAGAACTGAAGAGCCTCTTGATGAAAATGCAAGAGGAGAGTGGAAAAAGTTGGCTTAAAACTCAACATTCAGAAAGCTAAGATCATGGCATCTGGCCCCATCACTTCATGGCAAATAGATGGCAAAACAATGGAAACAGTGAGAGATTTTATCTTTTTGGGCTCCATGATCACTGCAGCCATGAAATTAAAAGACGCTTGCTCCTTGGGAAAAAAAAGTTATGACCAACCTACAGAGCATATTAAAAAGCAGAGACATTACTTTGCCAAAAAAGATCCATCTAGTCAAAGCTATGGTTTTTCCAGCAGTCATGTATGGATGTGAGAGTTGGACTATAAAGAAAGCTGAATGCCCAAGAATTGATGCTTTTGAACTGTGGTGTTGGAGAAGACTCTTTAGAGTCACTTGAACAGCAAGAAGATCCAACCAGTACATCCTAAAGGAAATTAGTCCCAAATATTCATTGGAAGGACTGATGCTGAAGCTGAAACTCCAAATACTTTGGCCACCTGATGCAAAGAACTGACTCATTTGAAAAGTCCCTGATGCTGGGAAAGACTGGAAGCAGGAGAAGAAGGGAACAATAGTGGATGAGATGGTTGGATGGCATCACCAACACAATGGACATGAGTTTGAGTGTGCTCCGGGAGTTGGTTGTGGACAGGGAAGCCTTGCATGCTGTAGTCCACAGGGCCACAAAGAGTTGGACACGACTGTGACTGAACTAAACAGAACTGCATTCATAGTACTCTGTGGCCATTTCTACTTTTCATAACCTTAAACAGACACTTTCTAATCATTAAGCAATAACTCCATTTATTCCTCTTCCTGTCTACTTCTAGCTCCTCTAATCTATTTTCCAATCTAATCTACTTTCTTAGCTACTGTACTGAACTGAACTGATAGACCAGTAATTTTGCAGGTTCTGAATAATACAAAGTAAAAAGGAGGAAGGTTCTGCTTTTGAAGTGTATGTAATGCAGTGAGCAGAAGGACAAAATAAAAGGATGTGCTCTGGACTAGAATTGTTGGTGTATGAATTCCAAATTCAGTTAGTAGTTTTGTAATCTCAGGTATATTATTTAACATCTCATCACCCCAGCTTCCTCATCTGTAAATTGATTGAAAACTCCAACTTGTGTACTGCGTTTTGAGGAAGAAATAGAATGATGGATAAAAATGTCTTTGTTATAGAGTTCATCACAGAGTAAGTCCTGAAAGATGAACTCCTTTCTTTTCTATTATAATTATTTTATTACCATTATTATTATCATTTAAAAAAAGCAAGTAACAATAGAATTGCCCAGTCAGGTTTAAAACTTGCAGGGTAAAGTATTTGGGATAGCTTTTTGGAGGGTATGATGTCTAGTTCATGTTCAAATTTATAAGGTTGCAAACAAGTCACTTAAATGACTTAACAGGTCTTTACCTACTGAAATGGAGTTAACAAATTCCACCTGGAGATATATTATACCCAGCAATGTTCTTTTCCCTCCTTCCTTTTTATCTTTACAACATTATTATACATGTGGTTCAAACCTGTATGGGTCTGTCCAAACTTTCTGGCTTGATTCTGAAAGTGCTTTCCTTAAGCTTCCCATAAAGACATTTAGAAAACAGGATTGAAATGGAAATGTCAAAATAAACTGGAAATGAAACTTCTTTTAAAATCAGTAGTCTGTTTTCAAGTTTGGATACTATTCAGAATTTCTAAGTTCTCATGAAGATTAATAGCCTGGGGAGGAGAAGGTATAACTTCTGATAACAGACAAAATGAAGGTTATCACAGGTCTCGGTAACTATTAGTGTGCAGATTACCTAAAAGGACATTATGGAAATGTTCACAATGCATATTTTTCCAAATCAGGACAAAATTCTGAACAAGGTAGATAGGATTCTCAGATACCCTGGATGACAAAGATCAGCTTAGTAATTGAGCATCTTTGATTCCTCATTCATGTTAGCAAATGTTACTTTTGTCTAGTGAAAATGACAGGGTACTTCCCACTGGGAGAGGTGAGATGAGTCTAAATGAAACCAATACTTCGTATGATTATAGCTACTACAAATGAAAGAATTTGATTTGCCAGGAAGCTTAATAATAAGCAAGACTATAGGGGTAAAATAGCATAGATTATTCAAATCTTTTCTACATTTATGGAGAAAAATCTGTCTTTTATTTCTGCTCAGAGCCACACAGAGAAGCTAATGTTTCCACTCAGTCTATAATGCCCACCAACCCTACTCAAACATGTATTTGCATAGATACGGTTCTCTCTTCTAAAGGCTGATTGTGTTAATAATTCTGACAACGTTTTCTTTTGTTCTCAGCTTTGTCTTTGATTCAAATTTGTTTTCCTGAATTTGATTAGCAATTATTTTGCTACTCTCTTTTTTCCTAAGCATCCACACTGGAAGACAGTTTCACTTTTAGGCCTCTGTAACCTCAAATGTAAATCATATGTGGCCAAGACTCCTTTTAAACTAACATCGCATGTTTTTCTTCTGTAATTCTCAAGGCAGCATTGGACACTGGTTTTCTTTTTGTACTTGAAGCACCTGGTGGCAAAAAATCCAAATTAATATTATATCATAAATTTAAGTATTTTTTCTATAAGAAAACAGTCAGTAAAAGGAGATATGTAGCTTTTCAAAATAATAACTGCCAGTTTGTCTAATGTGAGGCAATCAAATCTATTTTTGGAGAGCTAATTCTGCATTCATTTTGAGATTTAAAATAACAATAATATATTGTTTTCATTATTAATTACGTATGAAAAACAAACAAAAAAAAACTAATGAGCAAAATTTCACAAATTCTGAATTTTAGAGTAGCTTGGAAAAACTCCCAGGAATTTAGATGAATATATGTTATTGTTGCAGCTCATAGGTCATCTTTTAATGTTTGTAAAAACTATTTTTTAGCTTTGCCAATATTGTTATTCTTTTATTGTTCTTCTCCCTTTACCTCTTTTTTGAAAATGAATTTGTTCAGTTTCTGCTTCTCTTATTCTTCTTTCTTCTAGTTTCTATTGCAGCTCCCTGGCCATTCCTCAAATGAATTCTCTTTCTCCAAAACTTATCATAAATAGAATCTTTTCAGGATTTATTGTCATTTGTATAAAATAGCAAGAAAGCTTGCATTTTGTTCTTTTTCCTGGGAGCTTAAAAAAATTTAAAAACTGTAATCATTGTTTTCCCAGGTAAAGACTTTCCCTATATATTCAGTTATAAGTATCTCTAGTCTATATTCATGTGGATGTATGTGTGCTCAGTCATCTCCAACTCTTTGTGACCTCATGGACTACAGTCCAGGCTCTTCTGTACATGGGATTTCCCAAGCAAGAATACTGGAGTGGGTTGCCATTTTCTTCTCCAATAGGTATTCTTAGAATCAATTAAACTATTTTTGGGCTATAAGAGCACAGTTTCCATGGTGAAGTCATTAATTAATGGCTGGAATAGGGGAGAGGTATAATTCAGAGCCAGGTATAGAGACTCCAAAGTGCACATATGGTCTATCAGTATCTTTGATCCTAACAAGCCCAAGTATATCAATACAGTCAATTTTAGGAATTTTAAATGTCTGTGGTAATTAAATACTACTCTTTGGCAGATGGAAAATTACCTTTGTGTCTTGCTTCTTAATAGGAATAATTTATTTTTTGGTGCAAAGAATTGTCAACCAATTAAAAATTAAAGCATCACAAGAATGGGAGTACAAGTGATGCCCTGAGTATGGTGTTAATGTGATTTTGCAGCCCAGAGTCTATTTCTTCACAAGACAAATATCTGTGCTTTCTTGAGGCTTGCAGGTTTATCATAGCATTATTAAACTGCAAGCAAACGTTCTTCTCTTGCTCTTTACCTTCTAACAAGATTATTTTATTATTCCAATTTATCTAAATCGCAGAATAACTCTACTTTCCTCCAGATTATGATACGATCATCTACCATCTACTAGAGAGAAATGAAAACTCTGCCTCTCTCTCTGCTGCTGCTAAGTCACTTCAGTCGTGTCCGACCCTGTGCAACCCCATAGACGGCAGCCCACCAGGCTCCTCCGTCCCTGGGATTCTCCAGGAAAGAACACTGGAGTGGGTTGCCATTTCCTTCTCCAATGCATGAAAGTGAAAAGTGAAAGTGAAGTCGCTCAGTCATGTCCGACCCTCAGCGACCCCATGGACTGCAGCCTACCAGGCTCCTCCATCCAAGGGGTTTTCCAGGCAAGAGTACTGGAGTGGGGTACCATTGCCTTCTCCGGCCTCTCTCTCTAGCGACACAGATTTCATTAAGTTTTAATTTCTGTAATTGCAAAAGGAACACTGTTGTCTTCTTAAAGCAGACATAAAACTGTATTTTTATGTTTGATTTTTCACTTTTTAAAACTTTCTCCCTTAAGACCTCCAAAAGCAAGAGACCTAATTGCTACACTTGACTCTATGTAGACACAGTGTGTTTCAGAAGCATAAACATGTAAGGTATCTTATTATAGATTATTATAAAAGAGAGGAAGCAGCTTGAGCAGCATTCTAAATAAGGAATTCATTGTTTCTAGGTAAACCAGAATTGAAGATCTGATTGACATATCTTTTGTGGACTTTAAGATTATGCCCCAGAATGATCTGAGGCACCCGGTTACCTGTCTTATACCTGAGCTACATCAATTGTCATTTTTACCCCAAAGGTATAAGAAACCTATTTTAGCTGACTCCTGTGAAAAAAGACTCACTCACTGAGCTACATTTTTGTACGTTTTGTTTTGAAGAGAGATGGCATCACTATAATCTTGGGTGGATTGTGTTGTGGCTTCTCCTTCAAATCAGTTAGTGGTTTCTCCTCATACGTAGGTGAAATGGTGGTCAAGTGGCTTTTCTAAGAGCAGAGATCTGTAATTATGTGTACCGAGTATACTCTAAAATAACGCTGGCTTGGGTAAATATCATGAAGAGTTGGGAGGGACTTTCTTGCAGAGTTCCCATAATATTAAAGCTGAATGCTCCCTCTGTGCCTTAATAGTGAATTAGATCTCAGAGACAAAGTAGAAAAGAGTAGCAATATTACTTGCCAGGCAAAGGGGCCATGGTGGGCTCATGTCTTCAAAACTGTGTGTCCTGACCTGGAGTGGGTAGTGAGGAATTTTATAGTAATGGTTCAAAGAGGGCATGATCAACTTGTGGGCTTCTGCTTGATTGATGGTGAGGTAAGTGGGAGTGAGCATTATCAACCTTCTGATTTTAACAGGTCTTGGGTCTACATGCTTGTGGGCAGCATACCATTAATACCCTGGTGGGGGTTTTAGCTTCTGCAAAACAACTCAAAGATATTGTTGTGTGTATGCCTTGTGAGGGAACCAGGACCCTGCCCCAAGCCTGCCCTTTTGTTTCTTGACTGTTCCTCCCTTGTCTTTGCTGCCCTTTTCTTCCCTAATTAGCAACTGCTTGAATCACCTGACCCTTGGAACTCAAGGATGGTATGGAGGCTGAAGGAAGCCTGTTTCCTGCTCACAAGAAAACTGGCGTCCAGAAAGGCTTTTGTGCCTAGAAGCCCCACATGGTCTTGCTTGGTTTCAATATCTGTGTGAACTGTGAAATTTCTTTAAATTTTCCCACAAGGTTCACTCCAAAATTATAGACATCTATGAAATAAAAGGGGCTTCCCTGGTGGCTCTGATGGTAAAGAATCTGCCTGCAATGCAGGTAACATAAGGGATGCGGGTTCAACCCCTGGGTCAGGAATATATCCTGGAGCAGGACAGGGCAACCCACTCCAGTATTCTTGCCTGGAGAATCCCACAGACAGAAGAGCCTGGTGGGCTACATTCCATAAGGTCTCAAAGAGTTGGATATGACTGAAGTGACTTAGCAGGCAGGCATGAAATAAAAGCCATTGTAAATATGAGACTGTTTGCCTCAGAGGATTTATTAAATTTGCTATTTCTTCCAGCCCTTGCTTTTCACTGAAGTTACTTACCATCTAACATATCAGCTGTCTTCATTTTCTTACCTTCATAGCTGAACTCTTGGCTTGTTCTTCCTAACTCATCCTAAGTTGGGAGACTGGTTATTCAGACCCAGATTAATATGGACTAAAAACCCATAAAAAGGGGAAATAGACCTTTGTAACCTCATCTCATTTACTGACCATAGTACATGTAGGCTGTGGATCAGATAAGTAACACAATTATAAATGTCCCATGGGAAGATTAAGCATATACTCAGAGTCTCAAGTATAATGCATACAGTTAGAGAATATATGTTTTTATTTTGCTATGGAAAGTAGTCCCATAAAACCGTAGGCAACGTCAACTCTAGTTAAATAAAAATAAAATGTAGTTCAACCACTAATTTAGGATAGAGGATATTGGCTAACATAAATTATAGGATTATCAAACATCGGTGTGATCTCTTTTTGGGGAAAATAACAATTTTTAATTAATTTTTTTACAAAAGGAAAAATAATCCTGCCAAAGTCTACTTAACTGAGAGAAAAATGCTATCCACATTCTAAAGGAGATAATTTCATTATAATGATACTGTGAAAAAATCGGATAAATACTAAATCAGCATTTTATTTTCTGTAAACAGAAAGAAGTACTTGGAATTTTAAAACTTGATCTTAGAACAAAAGCATTGTACATATGTGTTCTTGAGATATATCTATTTAGACATGTATATCTACTTAATACTTTTAAAATAGTAGTATTTGTAGATAAGTAAAGTAAGACTCAGAAATTAAGCAACATTCCTTGATTCTTATAGTTAAAAAGATAGAGTTAGACTGATATTTTTAAATTAATCAAAATTTGAACTCAAGTCTCCACAATTCCAAAAGTCACTTTCCACTGTATCAGTTCAGTTCAGTTCAGTCGCTCAGTTGTGTCTGACTTTTTGTGACCCCATGAACCGCAGCATGCTAGGCCTCCCTGTCCATCACCAACTCGTGGAGTTCACCCAAACTCATGTCCATTGAGTCGGTGATGCCATCTAACCATCTCATCCTCTGTTGTCCCCTTCTCCTCCTGCCTTCAATCTTTCCCAATATCAGGGTCTTTTCAAATGAGGCAGCTCTTCACATCAGGTGGCCAAAATATTGGAGTTTCAGCGTCAACATCAGTCCTTCCAGTGAACACCCAGGACTGATTTCCTTTAGGATGGACTGTATCATGTCTTCCTAATACAGAAGTTTTGATGAAGAGCCTGTCAGAATTTTCCAGACCGTTAAGACATTTGATGAAAAGGGCAATATAGCCAGTCACTTCCAAAAATAATCAAAAATCCATTTTCAGTGAGCCAGCTATAGCACTGCCAAAAATAATGGTGTCCTTAACGGAGAAGGAGAGTCTGAAATGGCAAAGAAGTCAAGTATGCTTGGGATCCTCTGACAGGCTGAATAACATCAAACACTTAAGCTATTTTGCCAAAATTGAAATGTAATCAGATTTGCTATCCTTTGAAATTAAGTGTTCATAACTGCTATCTTTTCATATTATTTTATTTCATGTTATTAAGATGAGTAATAATAGTAATACTAACAGCAAGACAAAGGAAATACTCCATATATCCAAAGAATAATTAATACCCCCAAATCCTCTATGGGCTGGGATAAAGAAAAGATGTAAGCTGGTCAGGAATGATTTCAAATCATTGGATTTGGGGCACAGAAGCAATCTCCAGTACATCCCAGGAACAGATGGTAATAATAAAATCAGTCTTCCGATTTGGTTGCATGTAATTTCAGATCAGAAATCATTACTGTTCTGAGGGAAATAGCAAAGATATTTCGTGGGTTTTGTGTATTAGACTTAAAAGTCAGTACTGCAGTTTCTACCTCATAGTTCCACCTCACCAACGTTAATGGGTAATTGAAGTAAAACTGGCTCATTTTTGCTCTCACCATGGAATACCTTGGTCTCAGCACAGTGGTACAAACAAATGGCCACATATCAACTCTAAAATATTTGAAAAAATCATGTACATCTTTACCAAAGCTTTTCTTAAGGCGACTTCAAAGGGAAACTGCACAACACAGCCCAAAGCAAAGTGTGCTGAAAACCCTCTCTACTCAGTTACCTCCCCCAAATTATGTCCATCATGAAACAGTGCCTTATAAGGCACAAGTCTGCTAACTAAAGACCCAATCTGCACATCAGGCTTCACTTACCACACACTTTGGAGATGGCAGGCCCATTAATACTTTGAACATTGCATGAACATAGCACCAGTTGGAGAAGGAAATGGCATCCCACTCTGGTACTCTTGCCTGGAAAATCCCATGGATGGAGAAGCCTGGTGCAGGCTACAGTCCATGGGTTGCAAAGAGTCAGACATGACTAAGTGACTTCACTTTCACTTTCAATTATGAATTAGGCATGGAAAGATCTTTATCATTGAATTTTTTAAAGTTTTATGATTGTATAATTATTATAGTTTCCTTTTAATGGAAGTAGACTACATGGCTACACAATATTTCCCTTATTTAGGGGAGATTCTGGCCCTTATTACCTACCTTGCTCAATGTCCTAACACCTCACAACATGAACTTGATCCCTTGAGACATGTGTCTATGACCGTGATCCCTAACACTGCAGCACAGGCAATCTTGGTCTGTTAGTGGTGTCCTAAGCAAAGAAGAAATACATTTAATGACCTCTGTGAAACCTATACTTTCAATCGCATTTATATTCCAACAATACAAATTGAAGGTTGTATCTCTGATTAAAAAAAAAAAAAGATGCGTAGTTTTAGTTATTTCTGTGTGGACTTGAAGACATTATACACAGGAAGGTTACAGAAAAGCAATACATGGTAAGTGGCCCTATTCCCAAAAAGCACTGGCCATTTCCCCAGCATATGGTGCTTTCCTGCCATCCTCTTCTTTTCCTCCTCTTTCTCCTCTTCTCCTTATTTTCTAACTTGACCTAATAATGTCTAGGTTTTCAAGAAAAGATAGTAAAAATGTTTATGAGGTTATTAAGAGAAATGTCACTACCATGGCTGCATGTATTCTTGAGATGACAGAGGACTCTTGCAGGGCGCACAGCAGTGCTGGAAACTTCCCAGTTGTTCACATTCCTCTTCACCTTCTCTTCTCTTCAAAATGTTATGTGTTTTAGGGTGTGGGTGCACAGGCATGTCTTCTGTTTTTGAGTTAAGGGGGAGAGGAGAAACTGTAATCCATGTGATATAGCGCTAAAGAAGACATTTGAGAACCGCCCACCCTTTTCAAGTAACACATGAGAGAGCAAAAGTTGAGAGAAGTGAAACAGGTTACTCAGTGTCAAACAACAGAGCAGGAACTGTCTTTCCATTTACCGTCATCCACAGATACCTACTTGCGCCTGGTACATAATACGCACTTTATAAACGTTCATCTAGTAAATAAGCTGATGAATGAATTTGTTAATGGCATGGCTGGTAACAGTACTCAGACTCCCTAAGTCCTTCTATTTTTCCCTGTTCCAGCTCACATCAACAAAATTTCACTTGGGTTGTGATCCCCTTTGAATCCCCCTTGCATATGAAGGGAATGGTCATTAGGGTAAGATGACAGACAATTGAAAGTCAAACAGTTTACAATTTTGGGTGGAATGATTGAATGTGAGTCACAATTGTAGGAAAACTTCTCAGGACAAATGGAATGAATTAAAATTAGAAGACTTGCTAGGCTTGAAACTGGGGTGAAGAGTTAAGAAAATGGTAAATCTATGATAATGTGAAAAACCATGATAGACATTTATACCTCAGAAATACACTCAGATTAAAGACCAACTTCAGATGTGTAGTGAACATGTGTGTGAGCTTCACTTAGTTTTACAGAGGCACATGCCTAAGATATTATTTAAAATCAGATCATAAGTGAAATAATGTCTAGAATTAGACATTAATTATTATTCAGTTCAGTTCAGTCACTCAGTCATGTCCGACTCTTTGCCACCCCATGAATCACAGCACGCCAGGCCTCCCTGTCCATCACCAACCCCCAGAATTCACTCAAACTCACATCCATCGAGTCAGTGATGCCATCCAGCCATCTCATCCTCTGTCATCCCCTTCTCCTCCTGCCCCCAATCCCTCCCAGCATCAGAGTCTTTTCTAATGAGTCAACTCTTCGCATGAGGTGGCCAAAGTACTGGAGTTTCAGCTTTAGCATCATTCCTTCCAAAGAAATCCCAGGGCTGATCTCCTTCAGAATGGACTGGTTGGATCTCCTTGCAGTCCAAGGGACTCTCAAGAGTCTTCTCCAACACCACAGTTCAAAAGCATCAATTCTTTGGTGCTCAGCTTTCTTCACAGTCCAACTCTTGCATCCATACATGACCACTGGAAAAACCATAGCCTTGACTAGACGGACCTTTGTTGGCAAAGTAATGTCTCTGCTTTTCAATATGCTATCTAGGTTGATCATAACTTTCCTTCCAAGGAGTAAGCATCTTTTAATTTCATGGCTAATTATTAATTATTAGTAGAGAATAATCATAAGAACAGTAACAGATGATCTAAACTCATAGTACTTTGATATGTAGTCAAAATATCGAATTGTAAGGCATAAATGCATTATTTTTATGTTTTATTATACATGAACAATGTATTAAATTTATATAAATTAGTATACTTAAAATACATGCTGCTGCTGCTAAGTCACTTCAGTCGTGTCCGACTCTGTGCAACCCCATAGACGGCAGCCCACCAGGCTCCCCCATCCCTGGGATTCTCCAGGTAAGAATACTAGAGTGGGTTGCCATTTCCTTCTCCAATGCGTGAAAGTGAAAAGTGAAAGTGAAGTCAGTCCGTTGTATCCGACTCTTACCGACCCCATGGACTGCAGCCCACCGGGCTCCTCCATCCATGGGATTTTCCAGGCAAGAGTACTGGAGTGGGTTGCCATTGCCTTCTCCTAAAATACATGAGCATGTTTTAAAATACTAGAAATGCTACCCTCTATATAAAACTACTGCATCTGTATTTTTACTTTTGAAAAATTAAACTGTTAAAATATCAAATTCCTTTTTACCCTCTCTTGTTTAGGGTCCTTCCTATCTTCTAATTTCACTGGTACATGAGCTTGTTGTTTTGATAACAATCAACTGGTGTGAGAATACTAATGAAGCAATTATTCTTATCCTGAGAAAGGCACAGTTCTTCTGAACTCAGTCATGCTTTCATAAGAAAAAATACATATTCTGAGTTTAAATGTGTGTGTGTGTATGTAGCTGTTTCATTTTTTAATTTCTAATTAAACATTTCTAATGAAGTAGATATTGAAACATTTTTGCAAGTTCAACGTATGAAAAAGGGAGGTCAGGATTAAGAGTGAAAGAGAGTTTAGAATTAAACATTTCCCCCTAGATCATCTATAAAGTGAAAAATTTAGAGCTGAATGTGGTAGAATATTTATTACACAAATTTAGATTCCTTATCTCTAAACTGCTCAGCGATTTGGTCACAAGCAGCTTTCAAGTAAGGAAATGAATTCACTAATGAGTGATAGCAGACTTTCAATCAGGGCCTTTGGAGCAAAAGAGGAAAAATGAACATCTACTATCTTCAGGAGACCATGTTGAATATTAATGCTGCTGCTGCTGCTGCTAAGTCGCTTCAGTCGTGTCCGACTCTGTGCTACCCCAGAGATGGCAGCCCACCAGGCTCCCCCGTCCCTGGGATTCTCCACGCAAGAACACTGGAGTGGGTTGCCATTTCCTTCTCCAATGCATGAAAGTGAAGTCGCTTAGTCGTGTCCGACTCCTAGCGACCCCATGGACTGCAGCCCACCAGGCTCCTCTGTCCATGGGATTTTCCAGGCAAGAATACTGGAGTGGGGTGCTATTGCCTTCTCCGGTTGAATATTAATAGTTACTTTTAAATTGTTTAATAATAAGTGTAATAAAAGCTCAATTGCACTAGTGATTTTTCAAGTGCTCAATAAGCCACCAATGGCCAGTGGGCATCATATAGGAAAGTGCAGATTTGAAATATTTCCTCAGTCCAGAAAGTTCTATGGACAGAAAACTCTATTGAAGAACATAAAACTCATATCCTCCATAGTACAGCTGGAGGGAAAAGATACTGTGAATATGTGCCAAGTCGCTTCAGACTCTTTGCGACCCTAGCTATGGACTGTAGCCCACCAGGCTCTTCACCAGGATTCATGGGATCCTCCAGGCAAGAATACTGAAGTGGATTGCCTTGCTCTCCTCTGGGGGATCTTCCTGACCCAGAGATCAAACCTGCATCTCTTAGGTCTCCTACACTGGCAGACAGGCTCTCTACCACTAGCGCCACCTAGGAAGCCAAAAGACACATACTATTTTAAATGCCAAAGGCATGAGAATCATTTTAGCTAAGGTGATGTCAATCCATGGAAGTCTGTAATTAAAGTTCAGATCTCATAGACCAGATCACACTTGAAGTGGGCATCAGAGAAAATTTTGATTTGGAATAGTAGAGAATAAGGTGAAGGTTTACAGAGTGTGGATCCAAGGACAAAAAGGAGGGACTCACACTAAGTATAAGAATTTGACATTTTCTTGTCTGTGCTTATATCATGAATTACTTTTTCAATCTATGATATCTTTCTACAGATTTTTAAAGTCATATAGACATTTCCTTGTCATTAGTAAAATTAGCTGAATTTTTATTAATTGTCTTAACTGGACAAGCATAGATTCATTAAGTTGCAAAACACGGAAAATAAAAAAGGATTTTAAGGTGCCTGTATTAAACCCATTGACTTTTTATTTATTTATTTATTTATTTTTAAATTTTATTTTGTTTTTAAACTTTACAAATTGTATTAGTTTTGCCAAATATCAAAATGAATCCGCCACAGGTATACATGTGTTCCCCATCCTGAACCCTCCTCCCTCCTCCCTCCCCATACCATCCCTCTGGGTCGTCCCAGTGCACCAGCCTCATGTATAATATCATGTATGAAACGAGTTGCCAGTCCAGGTTCAATGCACGATACTGGATGCTTGGGGCTAGTGCACCCATTGACTTTTAAAAGTCACCTTCTCTATCAGGAAATCTCTCTTTGCATATGATGAGTATCCACAACAACAATAATCAAAACAGCAATGTAGGAACGCATTTGGGTCAGTTCTAATGAGGTGGATGAATCTAGAACGTATTATACAGAAGGAAGTGAGTCAGAAATAGAAAGATAAATACCATATTCTAACACATATATACGGAGTCTAGAAAAATGGTACTGAAGAATTTATTTACAGGGCAACAGTGGAGAAACAGACATAGAGAATAGACTTATGAACATGGAGAGAGGGGAGGAGAGGGTGAGATGTATGGAAAGAGTAACATGGAAACTTATATTACCATATGTAAAATAGGTAGTCAATGGGAATTTGCTGTATGGCTTAGGAAACTCAACCTAGTTGGGATGGGGAGGAAGAAGGGAGGGAGGTTCAAAAGTGAGGGGATATATATATACCTATGGCTGATTCATGTTGAGGTTTGACGGAAAACAGAAAATTGTATAAAGCAATTATCCTTCAATAAAAAATTAATGAATTTAAAAAAAACAGCAATGTAAAGATCAGTAAAGCTTACTTTTTATTTTTTAATAAAAATAAATACAAATAAATTTAGCAAAGTAAAGATTAGTAAAGTGTACCTTTTAATTTTTTTATAAAAATAGATAAAAGTAAATTAATTCTAGTATTTTCTTCCTTTATCCCAGGTTGAAGACTACTTCTAGAGAGATACAATTGGAGTCCTTGGCCCCACGTATAACTCAGGTAATCATTTGCTGCAGTAAAATGGTGCATGTCATCTATACTGTAGTAAGATTTAATTACCTTTCATGATATCAAGAAAACGTGACATTGAATTGTCTTTCCTAAGAGCTCAGAGAAGCAAATGAAACATTGTATGAAATTGCTGCACATGAAATGTTTCTTTCAAGAGAACCAATTGCTGTAATTGAAACATCTCATAATATTTGATTTGCTTTTGCCCTATAACCAAATGTTTCAATTAAACTGATTTGTCTTTGCAAGACTGGAGATCATTTCCAGTGCTTTGTCTAAATTACCACAGACTTCAGCCTGGAATCTCAAACTCACACTTCCGAGGACACTGCCCAAGCTCTGGGCAGCTTGTGGACCAAATGTAACAGAGATCTTTATCATTGCTCTATGGGAGTGCTCCTTAGTAACTTACACGCATTTTTTTTTCTTTATACTTGAAACAGAAATTCTTCCACAGAGAGCTAATCAGCAGCTACAGCCCCGAATGGAATTCCAAAGCAGTTTTTCTATTTAAAGAGGTGTCTGGTTTCACACATAGTAATGGAAAATGAAAACACTCTTTTTGCTTGCATTTTGGAGCTATTCAAAATATTGAGATATTGTTATCTGCAAACAAGAAGTTGAAGTTCAACACTCTCTTTCAGACCCCTTAACTGTGCTTCCCCTAAAGTATTAATGAGGACTAAGTTCTGAAATATTTGTCCAATTATTCTGAGATCTGGAATTTTATCCATTATATAAATTAAAATTTAATCACCTGGCAATATTATGGACTACGGGGCATCCTAAATTGTGCCTAAATGTGAAGGAATAGTCCACTTCCCAGGAGCTGTCCTAATTTGGCTATGTAGCATATCAACAGCATAAAGAGACCTCAGTGGAATACGGTGGTCTGCATATTTACTGGTACTCACTGCAGTCTGGCACCATGAATCACAGACTTAAAATTCAAAGAATGTGAGAATACAATCTGTGTTCCTCTAGATGACAATCTTAGGCCACTGCAGGAGAAATGCCTTTGGTTCGAGGTTGTAAAATTGTTCTCAAAGGGAGTCAAGACTAGAATCAAGATCTTAAGGACCTCCATCTTGGATGTCTTTGAAATTTGTTTCTCTCTCTTTTTCTTCCCCTCTTCCCATCTCTTCTGTGAAATGTCAGAAAGGATTTTGAAGGTTTTACATATTTTGATTCTTTGAGTTCGGGAGCCTAACCCTCATCTCCAGTGCTCCAAAACCTACCAAGCAAAGGTCGATCTTGTGATTGAAGTTTATAAAGACTCTTTGCCTGAGCAAGAAGCTTTTGTCTTTAGTAAGTAAAGATTGTGTAGAAGAGCAGCCCTTAGATCTTCAGAGCTAGGTTCAATACTCCCAGGACAATTTTGTTGTCCTTTCTTTTAAAGGCTAGACAGAATCTCTAATCTGGACTCTTTCCCCGTAAACAATAATTTTGTTCTACTATGGGTACTTGACCAATTTTTCCCTGATTCCAGAGAATATTTCATAATTATCATTACCACACAGGAGTTATCATTTGGAGGAGGAGAAACATAGAGGTTAAAGATTGTTGGGCATTAATTTCTGTTGACCAAACAAGATAAAAAGGCAGTTAGTTCCTAACTGTGATGAGTGGCCAAAACCTAAGCAAATAGGAAAAGCTATTACTGGAAATAAAATATACTCACATTGTAGAAGGCTTATTTTCTTATTTTTATTTTTCTCCTATGATTTCTGCATCATCATTAGTTGATCCATAGAATGTGATTTCATGACTGGTCATCTACATAAAATTAATCACCAACAATAAGCACGGGATCTATAACTGAAGGTTGTCAAATATAATAGGAAAAAACTATTAGCTAATATGACTTTTGGTCATGCTAAAAAATCACATGAGGTTATTTTAAAAGGTAACTCTAATTTCTATATTGAGATTGTTCTTCAAGTGAATCCACCCCATCACCCTTTTTCAGTCTTGTTTGGAATAGCTTCAACATTAATACAAATTTCATCAAGCCAATCAAAGTCAAGCTGCATCAGGGTTTTATAGATCTTATTACAGCCCCAAATGCTTGCTTTTATTTGTTCTTTAAAAGCAAAGATAACTAGTTGGCTTCATAAGGGATCCTTGTTTCTTAAATTATGATATTGCAGCAGGGATTAGCATGTTTAGTCTTCCTTGCAAACAAAGTACTCTTTTAGTTAAGAAAATCTCTATGCAAAATTCTGGAGAGACAAAGCAGTAATGATTATTAGTTTGTTGTTTTGGTTGAAAAGATATTCATGGAAGGAAAACTCAGCTGCTGGAGTTTTTAGCATTCATATTATCCAAAATTATGAGACAATCTAAGGAATTCTGATAACTTTCAGTTCAGTTCAGTCCAGTCGCTCAGTCGTGTCTGACTCTTTGCGACCCCATGAATTGCAGCACGCCAGGCCTCCCTGTCCATCACCAACTCCCGGAGTTCACCAAGACTCACGTCCATCGAGTCAGTGATGCCATCCAGCCATCTCATCCTTTGTTGTCCCCTTCTCCTCCTGCCCCCAATCCCTCCTAGCATCAGAGTCTTTTCCAATGAGTCAACTCTTCGCATGAGGTGGCCAAAGTACTGGAGTTTCAGCTTTAGCATCATACCTTCCAAAGAAATCCCAGGGCTGATCTCCTTCAGAATGGACTGGTTGGATCTCCTTGCAGTCCAAGGGACTCTCAAGAGTCTTCTCCAACACCACAGTTCAAAAGCATCAATTCTTCAGCGCTCAGCCTTCTTCATAGTCCAACTCTCACATCCATACATGACCACTGGAAAAACCATAGCCTTGACTAGATGGACCTTTGTTGGCAAAGTAATATCTCTGCTTTTTAATATGCTTTCCTTCCAACGAGTAAGCGTCTTTTAATGTCATGACTGCAGTCACCATCTGCAGTGATTTTGGAGCCCAGAAAAATAAAGTCAGCCACTGTTTCCACTGTTTCTCTATTTGCCATGAAGTGATGGGACCAGATGCCATGATCTTAGTTTTCTGAATGTTGAGCTTTAAGCCAACTTTTTCACTTTCCTCCTTCACTTTCATCAAGAAGTTCTTTAGTTGTTCTTCACTTTCTGCCATAATTCAGTATTTTTATAGATTATGCTCCATTAAAATTTATTACAAAATAATTGCTATAATTCCCTATGCTACACAATATATCCTTGTTACTTGTCTATTTTATAGATGATCGTTTGTATCTCTTAATTCCATACCATTATTTTCCTTTTACCCTTTCCATCTCTCCTTTGGTAACTACTCGTTTGTTTTCTATGTCTGTGAGTGTGTTTCTGTTTTGCATATATATTCATTTGTATTATATTTTAGACTCATGTATAAGTGATATCATATAGTGTTTATCTTTTTTGTCTAAATTACTTCACTAAGCATAATATTTTCTAGGTCCATCCACTTTCTGCAAGTGGCATAATTCCATTCTTTTTTATGGCTAAGCAATATACCATATGCTTTTTCGTTATCCATTTGTCTGTTGATGGCTACTTAAGTTGCTTCCATGTCTTAACTATGATAAATAGTGCTATTATGAACATTTGAGTGTGTGTATCTTTTTGAATTAGTGTCTTTGTTGTTTCCGTATATATAGCCGGGAGTAAAATTGCTGGATTATATGGTAGTTCTCATTTTAGTTTTTTGAGGAACCTCCATACTGTTTTCCATAGTGGCTGGACTAATTTACATTCACACAAAAGTGTAGAAGAGTTCACTTGTTATCATACCTTCTCCAACATTTGTTGTTTAGGGACTTTTTGATGATAGCCATTCTGACACATGTGAGGTCATATATCATTGTTGTTTGATTTGTACTTTTCTAAAAATTAGTGATATTGAGCATTGTTTCATGTACCTGTTGGACATCTGTATGTCTTCTTTGAGAAAATATCTGTACAGGTCTTCTGCCCATTTTTTGATTATTTGGTTTCTTGGTTCTAATTTTTAAATATTGTAACTCATTACTACATTTGTGAAAATGGTTATGGAGAATAAAACAAGGAAACAAAGTTCTAGAACCATAGTGCATGGATAAATGAATTAACCCTCACATAGACACAGTATTCTTCCATCTGTTGTCTCATCTGATATTCTATGTTATATGAAAAGCCAGTTATAGCTATTACCATTTTGAAGATTGGAAACTAAGGTCCTGAGAGAACCAGCATGCGTCAGAATACACTCAGGCATTAGCCTGGTCCTAGGCTAGCATTAGGTTTGGTACATTGCTGGAGCTATTATGAACCAAGAGGTAGAATTTGAGATGTTTGGGGAGAGGGGCTCTGGTTTTAAGGAAGTATGCGCTCTAGGAGAGGATACTGGGTTAAGTTAGCTTGCTTGAAAAACAGTAGTAGGAACAGGTTCACTGGCTACTGAAAAGCACCAACTATCTACCATATAGATATGCAAATATCCACACAGTCTCTAGCACTGATGAGATCTTGTTGTTGATGTTCAATTCAGTTGCTAAGCCGTGTCCAGCTCTTTAAGACCTTGTAGACAGCAGCACACCGGGCTTCTGTGTCCTTCATTATCTCCTGGAGTTTGCTCACATTCATGTCCATTGAGTTGGTGATGCCATCCAACCATCTGATCCTCTGTCACCCCTTCTCCTCCTGCCCTCACTCTTTCCCAGAATCCAGGTCTTTTCCAGTGAATCGGCTCTTCACATCAGGTAGTCAAAGTATTGCAGTTTCAGCTTCAGCACCAGTTTTTCCAATGAATATTCAGGGTTGATTTCCTTTAGGATTGACTGGTTTGATCTCCTTGCTGACAAAGGGACTCTTAAGAGTCTTCCCCAGCACCTCAATTTGAAAACACCAATTCTTCGGTGCTCAGCCTTGTTTGGGATTTTAGTGAATGCCAGATAGAAATCAGGAGAAGGCAATGGCAACCCACTCCAGTACTCTTGCCTGGAAAATCCCATGGACGGAGGAGTCTGGTAGGCTGCAGTCCATGGGTCACCAAGAGTCAGACACGACTGAGCGACTTCACTTTCACTTTTCACTTTCATGCATTGGAGAAGGAAATGGCAACCCACTCCAGTGTTCTTGCTTGGAGAAACCCAGGGATGGCGGGGCCTGGTGGGCTGCCGTCTATGGGGTCGCACAGAGTTGGACACTAGTGAAGTGACTTAGCAGCAGCAGTAGCAGCAGATAGAAATCAAAGAATAATCAGGATGTTAAAAGCAAACAACCCTGATGAATTCAGAGACTTCAACTACAGTTAACCTGAAATGATGACTTACCTTTCCGCCACAGAGGAATTCATAGCATTAGGTTTGATATATTCTTGGGACTATTATGAACCAACAGGTAGAATTTGAGATGTTTGGGAAGCGGGCTTCTGGTTTTAAAGAAATATGCACTCTAGATTTTTTTTTTTTTTAAATTCTGGCTGACAGCCCCGGGAGATTTACTGGGCCTTTGGTGAGGAAGGGGGATTCATTTAAAACATTTTCAAGGAGTCTCAGAAGTTACAAGAGAGATTTCTAGATCTCTGCAGGTTAGTTATATGTGAAATAAAACAGTAGAATAAGTCCAAAGGCTTTTCTAACTTCTCACCCTGTGAGATATCAGCCTGGACTTTGGGAGAATCTTCCATTCTTCTTGGTGTTAGTTTAAGTGTCACTCTTTCTCTCTTAAAAGGTGTATTTCCAATCACAGATACTCCCACGTGTCATCCTTTGCATTTCATCCTTGCTAAAGCAGAACATAGCAAGGCGGATAGTCTCTCCCATAATGAACTTGTAAGAGAATATTGTAATTGTGCAAGAACAACAAAAAAAAGAAGTATATAGTATATTTTGTATATTTATATAGAAATGGGTGGAACAATGTAAGAAAGAAAATTTGTAAATGAATATAAATATATAATGTTGTTTAGTCACTCAGTCATGTCTAACTCTTTGAGACCCCATGGACTGCAGCATGCCAGGGTTCCCTATCCTACACCATCTCCCAGAGATTGCTCAGACTCATGGCCATTGAATTGATGCCATCCAACCATCTCATCCACTGCTGTCTGCTTCTCCTCCTGCCTTCAATCCATCCCAGCATCAGGGTCTTTTCTAATGAGTTGGTTCTTCACATCACATGGCTAATATACTTGAGCTTCAGGTTCAGCATCAGTCCTCCCAATGAATATTCAGCGTTGATTTCCTTTAGGATTGACTGCTTTGATCTTCTTGCAGTCCAAGGGACCTCAAGAGTCTTTTCCAATACCACAGTTCAAAAGTATCCATTCTTGGGCACTCAGCAATCTTTGTTGCCTAAACATGGCAACATTTCAAAGGTCATATAGTGTGTAGTGCAGCAAGCAGTTATTGTGCTTATACACAAATTTACTAAGCCAAGTTTCATGCTTTATTCTAATTTAAAAGGTTTCCCTGGCAGCTCAGTGGTAAAGAATCCACCCGTAGTGCAGGAGACCTGGTTCCATCCCTGGGTTGGGAAGATCCCCTGGAGGAGAGCATGGCAACCCATTCTAGTACTCTTGCCTGGCAATCCCATGGACTGAGGAGCCTGGCAGGCTGAAGTCCATAGTGTTGCAAAGAGTTGAAACGACTGAAGTAACTGAGCATGCAAAAGGCTGCCACGTGTATGGTACCACCTTGTGAACTTAAGTAGTCATGTCTGTTATTATCTATAACTAGTTTGCATAATGACCCCTAACACTGAAAAGTCAAAAATACCTAGCACAGCATTGTTACGGTCTCCAAAACGTATGTATTTTTGCCTCTTCCAGTCTTATTTCACTGTCCCTTCAACTTCCTCTGCTCCAGCCATGTTGATTTCTTTTCACTCCTTGAACATACTTGCATTTCCCCTGAATCTGGGCCTTTTCCATCTGATGTCTTTCTTCCTAGAGTACCTGTCCTCCAGATTTTTTATGTCTGGATTTCTTAATATTCAGATTTCAGCCCATATATCACTGCCTTCTAGAGATTTTCCATAATTAGCTCTATTAAACATCCCCTCCCCCAACACAAACACCAGCAGTCCCTCGTTTCCCAGTTTTATTTTTGTAACGTTTACCACTATTTGAAATTCCTAATTTTTAGTTTTCTTACCATTTATCTCCATCTGCTAGAATTTAAACGTTATTAAAATAAACATATTTGTATCTTTTTTAGTGTCATTACCAGAATTCAAAACAGTGCCTGGTACTTAGTAAGTGATTAAAGTTTGAATGATTACAAGTCTAACAAAATAAACTATACCATTATTGCTATGAATGATCTAAATTAGGAATTTCTGCCAGATACTCAGAAAATTGTTTCATCAGCTAGGTGTTATGCTTTCTCTAAGGGCTCTTCCTTTATTCTATACCTTTGGATCCAATAATTGAACATATCTAGGTTTTGTAAAGAGTTGAACTTAGTAGGGTGCAGTTATAAAATCAATGTTTTTTTCCTCTCCTTTTCCCACTAGTCTTGCCTACAGATCCCCTCTTCTTCAGTATCTGGATTAATCTCAGTCAGGCCTCTTGGCTTTCTCAGTCAATTTTAGAGAGTAAAAAGGATCTTTGTTCATGTTCAAGCATTTATGATGTAACATAACAATTCTAAAATCTTTCAAAGTTAAAACTTTTTCTCTTGCTATGCTCCTGTGTGGTTCACAATTGGGAGACTGCTGTAGGAACAGGGATCTTGGCTGGCTTCTTTCCTTTCTTTATTCACCACCTCTGCTATTAGCTGGCTTCTGATTCTTCACTTTCCAGGGTTGAACCTCTGGGAGAAGAGTTTAGTAGGAAAAGGGTAAAATTTCACATGGAAAATACAGATGCCCTGGCACCCTCTAGGCATGGGTTGACCAAAGCTGACTCTTCTTCAGGAACATTTTGCAGGGCCTTCATATTTCTTCTAGGCTTCAGTTCTCTCATCCTGAGTAATGCCTCCCCTGTGTGAGCCAATTATGACTCATTCTCCACTTAAAATATTGGAACCCTTTTATCCCTCTCTGTGGTCTACTTCTGTAGGACTCTGTAAGTAAACCTCATTCCACTTCATTTTCTGAAGAGCCACATCAAAGTTTTAAAAAATCTGCAGATTTTTTTCCCTGTAAAATGTGAGGGACAATGCAACTTGACTCTCCACACAGCCTTCCACACTGCAGGATTCAGAAAGGGATACTCCACAGCTTCCGCCAGTGCACCTTGGGCAATGTGGAGCTACAAGTGCTTGCATGGATAAGTTTTAGGTTTCTCTATGTACGTGTGTGTGTGTGTGTGTACATATACATACATACATACATTTCTCTGTAAATACAGAGTAAGTTCTCTGCTGGTGGAGACCATGTTTTTGCTGCCTGTGTATTCTCCTTGTTGGGTAGCTCTGGTGAATAACAATGCATCGCTATTCATTTGCTCCCATTCTTCATTCCACTTACCCTTGATCTAGAAGTAAAAAAGCTCAAATTAGATATTGTAGAGGAAACTAAGCCAACATCATGTTTGAAACATCTACCTGTCTAATCGTTACTTGCTTGATTCTCTAAATTTACTCAACTACTTTTATTCTAGTTCAAGTTGAAAAATCAGACACATGTGGAAGTATTCAATGCCATATCTGTAGTCAACATGTTTTTCAATAGTTCTATTTTTTCTTGTTCTTATTATTCTCAAAGCCCAGAGAGTACATTCTAAGATAAAATTATAAGACAGCCTCCTTCTCTTATGTAAATTTTGTTGTAAGGGTCTTTTGGAATATGATCTTTTTCCCCTATTCACAGCTTCACTTACAATTTTTTTTTAAAAAGTATATACATTCACAACTTTACTGGGTTATCACTACCTCTTATTCTCACATTTAAAACTGACTTTAAAAAGTATGATATCTAGGAAGATTCTCATGAGTTTTCCCATCAACAGGGTTACGTATTTTTTTGCAGTGTAACAGCTTTGGAATACAAAGACTTTTGAAATAGGCATCCTTGATACAAATTGCAGATTACTTTCTCACTACTCTTGGCTGTGTACTCCCAAATCAATAGAAATTCATGGGATCTGAAAATTAAATCTTGCGGTGCCTTCTTTCATTCTGACTTTATTGATAAGGCTATAATCCTTCTGCACCATTTTAGCAAGTTCAGGTGGAAAAGTATTAACATTGACATTTGCAAATGAATGCGTTGGGTCGGAGAGGTAGAGGAGATATTAGGACTTCACAGCCCAATTACCTAGGTCCTGTTTAAATTTCATAGACTACCCTAAGCACATCAGAGATACTGCTGAAATCTTTGCACATGCCCAGTTGGTTCCTTTTGCAGTACCCAAATGCAATGGGCTTAGACTCATCAAAAAATGTTGAAGTAAAAAAAAAAAAAATGTTGAAGTAAAGCTTAGTCTTTTCCAATGAAGGAACTGCTGATCAAGATCATCAATACTCAGCTGTCCTGCAAAATTGAGACCAGTTTCATAATTATGATGGCTACAGACTCATTTCTGAAGGTTCAATGTAGTGACTCATTTCTGAAGGTTCAATGTAGTGTACTTTATTAAAAATTAAAACCCTGTATACGAGACAGCAAAAGAGACACTGATGTATAGAACAGTCTTATGGACTCTGTGGGAGAGGGAGAGGGTGGGAAGATTTGGGAGAATGGCATTGAAACATGTGAAATGTCATGTATGAAACGAGATGCCAGTCCAGGTTCAATGCACGATGCTGGATGCTTGGGGCTGGTGCACTGGGACGACCTAGAGGGATGGTATGGGGAGGGAGGAGGGAGGAGGGTTCAGGATGGGGAACACATGTAAAAATTAAAAAAAAAAAATAATAGATTCTGAATTTAAACAGAATCTTTAGAACTCCATATGTTCTTTTGGCTGTAATATACCATGTAGTGACATTTCTGTAGCTCTTTTCTTTCTTGGTAAATCACCCATCCATGCACTGTCATATGGACAATGATTTATCAGCTGGTCTCAGGAAGAGGATTCCATTAGAACCATTTGGAAATAACCATTTTTCACTATCCTTGTTTGTCTCTGTCATCATTAGAGATTTAAAATTCTCTGTTTATCCCTACATAGATTTTTTTCTCATTGTAAATACATATATCCTCCAATTTTATTCAGTTCCATGCTTGTCTTCATTCCCCCCACCCCAAGCTCTCAAAACACACCAAGTCTAATAATCCGTCATCATGAAAATCCCCATCTCTTTAATTTATTCAGTTATTGCTCTGTCTCTTCTTGCTGTGGATAGGTTGATGCTTCTCTCCTGAATCCATTGCTTCACCTGCAGCTCATGAAGTCACCACTGTTTTTTGTACTCCCACAGTCCTTACACAAGTTCCAGAAATTAGACTGGGGCTAAGATAGCATCTGGATTATTGTCATTTCCAGACCTTTCTCCCTCAAACACCCCTGTTCCTTTGCGACTTGACATCACATTTAACTACCTACTACCCCTTCTTGCTATGCTCATCTACCAACCTTCCAGTTTAAGCACCAAGCTCACTGTTTTTCTTTTGAGCCCTGGGCTCTCAGATTTTACCACTCTGCTTCAGCCATCCAGTTCTAAATTCATTGCTTAGTAATTATCAGTTATAGTTATGTCATCTCTTCCAAATCTCTTTCAAATCCTCTGACTGCTGTGTCTTATTTTTTATGCTCATGTATTACATTCCATCCATGGCCACAGCTTGACTCCTTTTGGAATTCTAATCCATTTACCCTACCACTTCCTCTCTTACACAGCTTAGGTTCCATGGTTCATTATTTTAGTTCCTTGCTTTTAATTCCTATTGAACCTATTCCCACCAACAATCTCACAAAAGTCCAATGGTTCTTAAACTCAGCTCTCTCCCTGCTCTGTTCCTGCTCCCTTAAAGCAGTGTCTAAAGAAATCACAAAATCTTATTGGTAGGATTCAATTTAAATTTGCAATAACAATTTAAAATTAAGGAGTCAAAACCTCTCAGAAGTGCCCAATACCCTTCTATGTTTTCCTTGTTGTATCACTTTCACTTTTTCCAGAATATTTCATGTGTTTTTTTTTTTTTTTTTCCCTTCAAACTTCATATCCTCTACCAGATCACCTCACTCTCAGTGAAGAATTCATGGAAAATGAGAAATGTTATCTTCCACCAACAAATCTACCAATGTGTGTACAACGACCCTCACACTCGTAGCGTTCTTCCACATTGCTGTGTATGGCACACCTCTGCTTCTGACACTACCAGACTTTACACTCAAGCTCTGAGTCCTGTGGTTTCTTGTTTACTTAAGGACTGTGTGCTGCTCTTCCTTCTCTTTCTTGCATCGTCACTTCTTCCATGTCTATCAGAGCTTTGTGAATCAGTATACAACAGTGCCATGAAATTTGGAATCTAAATAAGTAAGTAAATAAATAAGGAAAATCAGCTCTCTACGCTTGATAAGTCCCTTCAATTGGAATCTCATATTTCCATGAAACATTATAACAAAAAATTGGGGGAGAATTTTGCTTATCATTTCCAACCTCTGTCTCCCATTCTCTCTCTCCTCAACTCTTCATTTTCATTGCTACTACTTTATTGAAAACATTCTTGTCATATCAGCAAATCTATCCTTGCTGAATCCAGTGGTTAATTCTCAGTTCACAATGGAATCAATCTCAAAACAGCATTTTTATGCAGATGATCACTGTCTCTTAATAAAATTCCTCCCCCCACCCCAATCACTTAGCTTCCAATATAGCATGCTCTCTGTTTTTAGATGGTGATGATAACTGTACAACCTTTTGACTGTGGTTAAACTCATTGATTCACACATTTTAAAAAGACTTTAATGGCATAAGAATTGTAGATTTAAGAAATGAGAAAACAATTGCAATTGGAGAAAAAACAAGACAGCATTCTATGAACAATGCTGCTATGAATGTTTGTGTACCAGTTTTTGTGTGAACATATTTTTATTTCTCTTGAATATATGTGTAGAATTGGAATTGATGGGTCACATGGTAATTCTGTATTTACCCTTCTAAGGAATTGCCAAACTGTTTCTCACAGTAGCATTTTACATTCCCACCAGCAAAATATAAGAATTGCAATTTTTAAAATATATCTTTGTCAGTATTTGTTATTTTGATGAATTTTTTCTTTTTGTTTATAGTCATTATAGTGGTAGCTTATTGTAGTTTGATTTGCATTTCCCTTAAGTAATTATGTTGAACACTTTTTCATGTTTTTCCTTATTGACCATTTGTGTATCTTCTTTGGAGAAGGTCTATGCAAGTACTTTGACCATTTTTAAATTGGGATAGTTTTAAAATACTGTTGTTTTTTAAGTTGAATTGTTATATTTATTTTGGTTTTCATTCTTGTATTCTACATCATATATTTTGGATACTGTATACTTTTGAGGTATATTGTTTGAAAAAATCTATAAATTCCTTTCATTACTTAATAATGTTCTTAGAAAGCACACACATTTTTTTTTTCTTTTTTAGTTCAGTTCAGTACAGTCACTCAGTCGTGTCCAACTCTTTGCAACCCAATGGACTGCAGCATGCCGGCCTCCCTGTCCATCACCAACTCTCGGAGTTTACCCAAACTCATGTCCATTGAGTCGGTGATGCCATCCAACCATCTCATCCTCTGTCATTCCCTTCTCCTCCCACCTTCAATCTTTCTCAGCATCAGGGTTTTTTCAAATGAGTCAGCTCTTCGTATCAGGTGGCCAAAGTATTGGAGTTTCAGCTTCAACATCAGTCCTTCCAATGGACACCCAGGACTGATCTCCTTTAGGATGGACTGGTTGGATCTCCTTGCAGTCCAAGGGACTCTCAAGATCTCCTCCAACATCACAGTTCAAAAGCATTAATCTTTGGTGCTCAGCTTTCTTTACAGTCCAACTCTCACATCCATACATGACTACTGGAAAAACCATAGCCTAGGCTAGATAGACCTTTGTCAGCAAAGTAATGTCTTTTTCTTTTTAATGAAGTCTAATTTATCTGTTTTCCCTTTTGTTGTTTTGCTTTATATGTAGTATCTAGGAAACTATTGCTTAAACCAAAATCATAAAGATTTACAACAGTATTTTACCCTAGCAGTTGTTTAACTTTTCACTTAAGTTTAGGGCTTTGATTCATTTAGAGTTAATTTTTAAATTTGAATGAAGTAGAAGTCCAAGTTTATTGTTTTGCCAATGGATAGCCACTTATCCCTGCATCATTTGTTGAAAAGACACTTCTTTCCCTATTAAATGGCCTTGATGCTCTTGTTGAAAATCAATTGACCATCAACATATGGGTTAATTTGTAGACTCTTATTTCCATATAATTGATTGTTGTATCTGCCCTTATGCCAGTATCATACTGTCTTGGTTACTGTAGCCTTGAAATAAGTTGCAGTTGGAAAGTATAAGTCCACCAAATTAGTTCTTTTACACAATTGTTTTTGCTATTTTGGATTTTCTTATTCTCTACATGAATTTCAGGATCATCTTGTCCATTTCTAAAAAAAAAAAGGTAACTTTGATTTTGATAGGAATTGTCTTTGATTCTAGTTCAATTTGGGGAGTATAGGCACCTTAACAATATTAAGTCTTCCAATCTGTAAAATGATATATTTCTGTATAACTTAGATCTTTTAAATTTCCTTTACTATTTTGTAGCGATCAAATACATGTCCTCTACTTCTTTTGTTGAATTCATTCCTAAGAATTTTATTTTTAATGCTGCAGCCATGTCTCAGAGATATTGCAGGTCCAAGTCCAGATAAGTGCAATGATGTATTGCAATAAAGTGAGTCACATAATTAAAAATAAAATTCTCAGGGAATAAAAAAAAATGTTGCATTTACACTATACTGTAGTGTAGTAAATGTGCAATAACATCTAAAAATTACCTACCTTAATAAAAAATACATTATTGCTAAAGACTGCTAACCATCATCTGAGTCTTTAGCAAGTTATAATCTTTTTGCTGGTGAAAGGTCTTTCCTCAATGTTGATGGATGCTGACTGATTATGGTAGTGGTTACTGAATGTTAGGGTGGCTGTAGCATTTCTTATCAGAGAAGGCAATGGCACCCCACTCCAGTACTCTTGCCTGGAAAATCCCATGGATGGAGGAGTCTGGTAGGCTGCAGTCCATGGGGTCTCGAAGAGTCGGACATGACTGAGCGACTTCACTTTCACTTTTCACTTTTATGCATTGGAGAAGGAAATGGCAACCCACTCCAGTGTTCTTGCCTGGAGAATCCTAGGGACGGGGGAGCCTGGTGGGCTGCTGTCTATGGGGTCACACAGAGTTGGACACGACTGAAGCGACTTAGCAGCAGCAGCAGCATTTCTTAAAATAAGACAATGATGGCATTTGCTGCATCAATTGAGTCTTCTTTCATGAACAATTTCTCTGTAGCGTGCTATGCTATTCTATAGCATTTTTACCAAGAGTAGAATGTCTTTCTAAATTGGAGTCAATCCCCTCAAAACCTTATGCTGCTTTATCAAACTAAGTTTATGTACTATAGTTTTTTGTGGTCATTTCAGCAATTTCACAGCATCTTCACCAGGAGTAGATTCCATCTCAATAAACCATTCTTTTTTGTTCATCCATCAGCAGTGGCTCTTCATTCTTTAAGGTTTTTATCATGAGATTGTAGCAATTCAGTCCCATATTCAGTTTCCATTTATAACACCAGTTCTCTTGCTATCTCCATCACATGTGTAGCTGCTTCCTCCTCTGCTATTTTGAGACCCCTCAAAGTCATCCATGAAGGTTGGAATCAATTTCTTTCAAACTTTTGTTAATGTTAATATCTTGACCTCATCCTGTGAGTCACACATTTCTACCTTGCATCTAGAATGGTGAATCATTTCTTGAAGGTTTTCAATGGACTTTTCCCAAATCCATCTGAGGAAACACTGTCTATGGTGGCTATAGACCTACAACATGTTTCATAAAGAATAAGGTTTGTAAACCATGGTCATGGGCTGCAGAATGGATGTTGTGTTAGCAGATATGAAAAAAAAAAAAAAAAGAACATACTAATCTTGTCATACAGCTCCATCCGAGTGCTTGGGTGACCAGATGCATTGGGTAACCAAGGGCAGTATTGTTTTTTAAAGAAATCTTTTTTTTTCTGAGCAGCACTTCTCAACAATGGGTTTGGAGCATTCAATAAGCCATGTCATAAACAAATATGCTGTCGTACAGGCTTTGCTGTTCCATGTATAGACTACAGGGCAAGTCAGTTCAGCCTGATTCTTAAGGGCTGTAGGATTTTCAGAATGGTAAATGAGCATTGGCCTCAACTGCAAGTCACCAACTATATTAGTTCCTAACCGTATTGAGTCAGCCTGTCCTTTGAAGCTCTGAAGGTAGACATTGTTCTTTCTAGCTATGAAAGTCCTACATGGCATCTTCTAATAGAAGGCAGTTTCATCCGCATTAGGAATCTCTTGTCTAATGTAGCCACTTTCATTAATTCTCTTAGCTAGCCTTCCAGGTGGCTTGCTGTAGCTTCTACATCAGCACCTGCTGCCTCACCGTGCACTTTTATGTATGCAAATTACTTTTTTTCTTCAATCTCATGAACTGGAATTCCCTGGCTGTCCAGTGGTTGGGACTGCATGATTCTGTTGTTGGGCGTTGGGTGCAGGTTTGATCCTTGGTTGGGGAAATAGAATCTTGAAGGTGATGTGGCCCACAAACAAACAAAAAATACCTCACAAACCAACATCTGTTAGCTTTAAACTGCTTTTCTGTGTTTCCTCACCTCTCTCAACCTTCACTGAATGGAAGACAGTCAAGTCCTTGCTCTGGATTAGACTTTGGCATAAGAGAATGTTGTGACTGGTTTGATCTTCTGTCCAGGCCACTGAAGCTTTCTTCATAATAGCAATAAGGCTGTTTCACTTGATTTGTGTGTTCACTGGAGTGGCACTTTTAATTTCCTTCAAGAATATTTTTTTGCATTTACAGTATGACTAACTGGCCAAGAGGCCTAGATTTCAGCCTGTGTCTGCTTCAATGCCCCTTCCTCACTAGGCTTAATTATTTCTAGTTTATGATTTATAGCGAGATACTCCGGCCTCTTCCTTTCCCTTGAATGCTCTGAGGCCATTGTTGGGTTACTTTGTGCATGTGTACTCTGTTGCGTCCAACTCTTTGAGACCCCATGGACTGTGGCCTGCCAGGCTCCTCTGTTCATGAACTTTCCAGGCAATAATCCTGGAGTGGGTTGCCATTTCCTACTCTAGGGGATCTTTCTGACCCAGGGATCGAACACATGCCTCTTACATTGGCACACGGGTTCTTTACCACTGTGCCACTTGGGATTTCAAGTGTATGATTTATAGTGAGAGACTTGTGACTCTTTCTTTTACTTGAAAACTTTGAGGCCGTTGTTGGGTTATTAGTTGGCCTAGTTTCAATGTTTTTGTGTTACAGGTAATAGGGACTCCTAAGGAAAGGGAGAGTGATGAGGGACCTGCCAATCGATGTAACAGTCAGAACATACATACAGTTATCAATTAAGTTCACCAACATATATGGGATCAGCTTGTGGTGCCTTAAAACAATTACCATAGTAACATCAATGATCACTGATCACAGATCATCATAACAAATATAATAGTTAAAAGGTCTGAAATATTGTAAAAATTAGCAAAATGTAACAAAGATATACAAAGTGAATAAATGCTGTAAGAAACACGGTGCCAATAGACTTACTGGGTGTAGGGTTACCACTGATCTTCCAAAACAAAAAAAAATCCCAAACACAGTATTTGTGAGTTGCAGTAATGCAAAGCAGACTAAATGAGGTATGCTTGTCTTGTAATAGGATAAAGTGTAGTGAAATTTCTTCGTTTTATGCTTAGAGTTTTAATCTACTAGTGTATTGATTTTATTTCTATATCTAACTTATATGATGTAAACTTGCTAATCTTTTTAGCTGTAACAATTTCTTTTGTGTGTGGATTCTGGAGCATTTTTTATATAAAACATTATGTCTGCTATGGATAGAGATAGTTTTAGTTCCTTCTTTTATTTCCATATTCCACTAGTGCCCCACTATGATGTTGAATAGAAATGGTGAGCGCTGACATTCTTGTCTTAAAGGAAAAGCTGTCAATCTTTTACCACTAAATATGATGTCAGCTATGGATTTTTTCATAGCTGTCCTTTATCATGTTGAGGAAGTTCTCTCCTATTTCTCATGTATTGAATATAGTTATAATGTAAGATTGTAGACTTTTGTGAGATGATTTTTTCTGTTATTGAGAGGACTATCAGCTTTTCTCCTATATTATATTAACATGGTATATTACGTTGATTTATCTCCATATATTGAACACACCTTACATTGTCAGGATAAATCCTACTTGATTATACTATATTATCATTTTATGTATAGCTGGATCTATTTTACAAGTACTTGTTGCAGGTTTTTGCATCCATTTACATAAGGGATTACGTTAGTCCAAGTTCTCCAGAAATTTGGAGAATAAATATATATGCAGATATATGTATATACCCCCATCTCTCTCTCTCTCTCTATATATATATATATACACATATACACATATATATGCATATACATATGTATATATACCCCTATGTTTATAGTGTGTATATATACAGTGTATCTCCGATTGTTATATTTTTATATCTATATATATCCTATTGGATGTGTGTATGTGTATCTTATATTCTATTGTGATAGGGCATGTATGAGAGAGAGAGAGAGACTGATGTAAGGCTTTGGCTCACATGATTGTGGAGGTTGGCAAGTCCGAACACTGCAGGGTAGGCCAGCAGGCTGGAGTCCCAGAGAAGAGTTGATATTTCAGTCTGAAGGCAGTCTGCTGGCAGAATTTCCTCTTTTCAGGGGAGAATTTCAACTGATTAAATAGACATCCACATTATGGAGTGCAATTTGCTTTACTCAAAGAGTACAGATTTAAATGGTTTATCTCATCTAAAAAGTACTTTCTCAAAAACACTGAGATAATATTTGGCCCAATATCTAGGTAACATAGCCAAGTTGACACATGGAATTAATTATAATAGGGATATTGATCGGCTTTATTTCCTTGTGCTATCTTGGCCTGGAATTTACATCAGAGTAATACTTGTCCTAAGAGAATAAGTTAAGAAGGATCCCTGTTTTGCTTTGTGGAAGAGTTTGTGAATTATTGGCATTAATTATTTTATAAATATTTGGTAGGGTTTGCCAATGACACTATCTGGGTTTTTCAGAACAGAAAAGTTTTGTTTACTAACTCAAGCACTTTAATTGTTAAGGGTCTGTTCAAATTTTCTATTTCCTTGAGGTCATTTTAGTAGTTTGAATCTTTCTAAAGGTGTGTCCATCTCATCTTGATTATTTATACATTTTAAGTGTACAGATAGTTTATTTTTGGTAAATTTATATCATTGTACAGCTATCATTTCAATCTAGTTTTTGAACATTTTCATCACAAGAGTTCCTTCTTACTAGCGGTCAGCTCCCTACCGACTCCTAGACCCCAAAACAATTAATATATTTTATGTTTCTATAATTATGCCTTTAAAAAAAAAAGAGTCTTCACGTAAGTGGAATTGTGCACTTTATAGTCTATTGTGTCTAGCTTCTTTCACTTAACATACCATTTTTGAAGATACAGTCGAGTTGCTTGTAAAAAGAGTTCTTCATTTAATGGAGAATGTTATTTCCATTGAATTGCTATATTAAATTTTAGTTACTTACCCTTTAGTTGAAAAACATTTTCTTTTTTAAAGGTTTTGGGAATTATGAATAATGGTGCCATAAGCATTTATGCCAACATATCTCGTTATATCTTTGAAAAGAAGGATATAGAGTAGAATTGCTGGGTCATATGTTGTCAGAAGTATATGTTATTTTTTTCCCCTAAGAACTGCCAAACTGTTTTCCAAAATAGCAGTATATTTCCACTTGCAGTTTAAGAGTTTTACTTCCACCATACTCTCACTGACAGTACTGTCATTCCCTTTGAAATGCAAATTAAAACCACAATGAGCTAAGATTAAGCAGCCACCAGGCTAGTAGTACCTCATTATAAGTTTAATTTATATTTTCCTAATGACTAATGATGTTGAGCTTCTCTTCATGTTCTTATTAACCATTTGCATGTCATCTTTGGTAAAATATCTTATGTGGTGAAATTAAATCTTATATCAATATTTTTAAAATGGAGTTTTTTATTTAATCATACAGTTTTTTAAAAATATAATCTAGATATACGGCTAAGAGTCAATATATGATTTGCAAAACTGTTCTCCTACTCTATAGCTTATCTTCTCATTTTAAATTGTTTTCAAAGAGCATATTTTAAAAATTGTAAGTGACTCCAGTTTATCTTATTTTTTTTTTTTTAACTAGACCATGTTTTTGGTGTTATAGCTAAAAACTTCTGAACCCAAGGTTATGATAACTTGTTTTGTGCTTTCTTGAATAACGTTTATGTTTTGGATTAAATTATTCTTTCTCGATCAAGTCTGCTGTTAAATTCCTCTTTTTAATTTGTTAGTCGTCTTATTCTACAGCTGCAAGCTCTCTGTGGTTCTTTTTTAATGGCTACTCTTTTTGTTAAGCTTCTGATTTTGTCCATGCATTATTTTTATGATTTTGCTTAGTTGTCTATTAGTATTCTCTTGTAACTCACTAAACTTCTTTAAGATCTTTACTTTGGACTCATTGCTTGGCAAATGTAGGTTTTTCTTTTTCCTTCAGTGTCAAACACTGGAGCACTGTTTCGTTCCTTCATTCTCATCTTCTTTGAAGCCTTGCTTTCTTGTCTCCACGTTACTGACTCTAGCCCTTACTGACTTGCTTTGGGAGAGGCAGATCTTCACTAGCTAGTCCATCTAGAGATACTGATCTCTCAGAACTTTTCTATGGATGTACTTGCTCCACTCTTCTTGTTTTGTCTTGAGGGTGAAGTTTTAGGATTGTTTGCCTTCTTTGATCCTGCAAAGCTAGCCTGAACTGGCTGGCATATAGAAATTCTGTTTGTTTTTCCTAAGGTTGTATCTTGAAGTATTTAAGGTTGTACACATTCTCCCAATCGGGCAGAGTTGAGAGTAGCAGTAGTGTTAGTTGCTCAGTCATGTCCGACTCTTTGTGACCCCATGGACTATAGCCCTCCAGGCTCCTCTGTCCGTGGATTATCCAGCAAGAATACTGGAGTGCGTTGCCATTCCCTTCTCCAGAGAATCTTCCCAACCCAGAGACAGACCCTGCTTCTCCTGTGTTGCAGGAAGATTCTTTACCATCTTAGCTACAGGCAAGTCCCTAGAACTGAGATGTCTGTTGATATTTATTTGATATTTTCCACAGGACTTCATACATGCCATCTGGGAAGGTCGGCACACACCATCTGTAGAGATTCCTTTTCACACCATCTGTGGAGAGTGATAGGTCAGCAGTATGCAGGGTATGTACAGTACCAGGAGCACAGGTTAGATAGCTGGGGGTGCTTGGTCGTTAAAGAGTCATCTGGGGTTCATGGGCAGGGCTTTTAGTGAGGACTGTGGATCACTGAGTAGTACCTGAGGCTGATGTCACGGTCCATGTGCTGTTAGCTATGGGTCCTCATCTCTTTTCTCTGTTCCTGCCTGTTTCCAGATTATTCAGCTGTGCCAATTACCTCAGTGTTCTGGGTGGAGAAAGTCAGAAGAGGGTCTTCCAGATAGTTCCCTCCAGGTCTGGGGAAGCTAGGAGAACACTTGGTCTTTACTTTCCCCTCTGGGAGAAGCTGTGGGCCAAAAGGTTCTCTTCAGGGCCTGAACTCTGCCACCTTAGGAAAGAGGTGATATTGATGAAGTGAAACTGTTCTTCTTACTCTTTTCAGTGCAGCTATTCTTGGACATTTTGCCCTTCTGAGGTACTGGGATCTCTCACCTATAGTCCTGGCCTCCTATAAAGTTATTCTCATCCATGGTGGTTGTTAAAAAATCAGTGTTTATTTCAAGGACAGGAGAGCCAAAACCTCCTATTCTGCCATCTTGCTGATGTTCTCTGAAATAATGAGTTTTTAAATCAGGCACTGTAAATCCTAGCTTTCTAGATCCTTTGAATTTTCATACATATTTTAATTTTTAAAATTTCTAAATAGAACATTCCTGGCATTTTGGTAAGAAATGTTCTGACTCCAGAGATTGCAGAGGACAAGATGTTTGGACGGCATCACTGGCTCAAAGGACATGAGTTTGAGGGAGCTCTGGGAGATGGTGAAGGACAGGGAGGCCTGGTGTGCTGCAGTCCATGGGGTAGCAAAGAGTCAGACACAACTACGAGACTGAACAACAGCAACAACCAGAAATCAGTTTGTGGAAAAGTGATATTCTAACGGTATTGCATCTTCCAAATCATGGGCTTAATACAGATACCTATAATAAAATAGTTTAGTTTTACGATTATTGCTTTAATTTAAGCCTAGTGAGAAGACTATGACCCCACCAGTCCCCAGGATAAATAGTAAAGGGACATGTACTTCCTGAAGCCTGAATGCATGCAAGCTTAGTTGTATCTGACTCTTTGAGACCCCCCCCTGAACTGCAGCCTGCCAGGCTCCTCTGTCCAGGGATTTTCCCAGTGAGAATACTTGGAGGGGTTGCCATTTCCTCCTCCAGGGGTCAAACTCACGTCTCCCACATCTTCTGAGTTACAGGAGGCTTCTTTACTGCTGAGTCACAGGGAAACCCCTCCAGACGCCTGAAGAAGTGAAAGTGTAAGTTGCTCAGTTGTGTCTGACTCTTTGCGACCCCATGGACTATACAGCCCATGGAATTCTCTAGGCCAGAATACTGAAGTGGGTAGCCTTTCCCTTCTCCAGGGGATCTTCCCAACCTAGGGATCGAACCCAGTTCTCCCGCATTGCAGGCAGATTCTTTACCAGCTGAGCCAGAAGCCTAGTTTAGGTTTATTCACATTGTTCTCATGATAATTTCAAGTTTCCAATGTAACAGACACAAGACCTGAGGCACAGGCACATCTAGAATCTCTGCTTATACCACATTTGCTCCATGCATGTTGACTAAGTTACAAGGCCAGAGTCAAGGGATTGAAAGGAAAAGTCGAGTGAAAATTGAATACAGAAAAGGGAAGAATTTGTGGAAAGGTGGTAAAACCTCATAAGGAAGGAAATGACCATGTACTAGACAAACGGGGCCTGAGGCAGCCTTGCAAACTTTTCCAGGGCCTCAGCAGGCCCCAGAAGTATCAGGAAGATCCCTTTGTACCTATAAATGGCACAACGTTAATAGAAAAACTGGTTAATGTAAAGGGGCTTTGTGGACGGACACAAAAGATGACTTAACAATGACGAGGTGAGCTAACAGCTTGATGAGACCTCATGACTTGGTATTCAGAGTCAATCCAGAGAGAAAAGCTGTGAAGGGCAGATAAAATGAAATAGATTGAGTATTCCTAGTTTGGAAGAAATGGGGCTTGAAACAGAAATTTAGTTGCAATACAGAAAATTGAAGGGATGTTCTATTTTTTGCAGTTCTTAATTTGTGGTCTAAGATTCATTCTGCTAGTTTGAGTTTTCTCTGTTATTCATCCACTTTGTTCCCTAGTAAACAATGATCACAGTAGAGCTTGGCCAGGGAAAAGGCTGCTTTCACATGGTGAGGATCAACCCACTGCTTTTTAAAAAATCTTCTTTACTTATTTGAAGGAGTTACTCTTCCAAAATGTCACTGCCTTTGGCAATACAGTTCTAGAGCTCTTGCCATGTCCAGCAGCTAAGCAGCAACTTAACCGAGTCCTTGATGAATTGCACCTAAGTGAGAAGGCAATGGCATCCCACTCCAGTACTCTTGCCTGGAAAATCCCATGGGCAGAGGAGCCTGGTAGGCTGCAGTCCATGGAGTCGAGAAGAGTCGGACAAGACTGAGCGACTTCACTTTCACTTTTCACTTTCATGCATTGGAGAAGGAAATGGCAACCCACTCCAGTGTTCTTGCCTGGAGAATCCCAGGGATGGGGGAGCCTGGTGGACTGCCATCTATGGGGTTGCACAGAGTCGGACACGACTGAAGTGACTTAGCAGTAGCAGTAGAGAACATTATGGGCCCAGTTGGCCAGGACTGTGTTACAACTTACTTAATGAACCCTTTGGAATAATATTCTACCAATTTTACCTTTTAATAACTTTGTTTATTTTTAGTATTCACTTGTTTTCCTCTTGTAGCCCATTCTAAACTTCTTTTGTTCTCTTTCTTTTACATTTTTTCTTTTCTTTCTTTTTTTTCTAACCCATATTTTGTAATGACACAGATAGCTTTAGGGATAAAAGCTATGAGGTCCAAATTGAATGATCAGATTTAACACTGCTTAAAAAATCGTCCTTCATATTACATGGCAAAGACATTTTCATATTAATAGCATTCCTTCACTTGAAATATAAAAATTTATTTAACTGACATTTAAGTTGCTTCCAAGATTTTGCCAATATAGAATGAATAATGATGTAGTGAATATCTAGTTCTCTTTTATCTATGTATCTATTTTAATGTATGTCACTGTTTATTTACTGGGTAGGTAAAGACAATTAAAAATCTTGTTTAATAAGCACTGTTAAATTGCTTACTATTCTTGAGAATGTCTTTGTAATGGGGGTAGAGGTACTCTTTAGTACTGAAACCTCTTCTAGGCTTAAAGAAATAGAAGTGCATAGTTGAGGCAGGCTATAAAGAAGTTCCTGTTAGGAGCTCCTATGGAGTATAGCCTGGGCATTGGGAGGAAAAACCTGAAACTCTTGAGCTAATTCTATAGTTAGATACACAATCAGAATCACAAGGTAATACACATATTAAGAGAAAAGAACATGCCCATATATACAAGCAAGCGATTTCAAGATACAGTAATCATGAAAACACTACTAGAAGATAATGAATTGGAAACAAAATCTGCAGGGTATGAATGGGAAAATTCAGATGAGGGGTAGTCCATTGTTTGCCATGGGAAAAATCCCATCTACTGCTGCCCCTTAAAATCTGGGGCAATGGATCTCAAACCTTAATATGTATCATATTCACCTGGATGTGGTGGTTTGGGTGAGGGGGTTACTTAAAGGACTCCCTCCTGAGATTCTGATTTAGTATAGCTGAATTGGGATCGATGTGATCCTGGGGGAGATGGTCCTTCAGGGGCATTCATTTCAAATAGACCGATCCCTGCAATCCCTCCACAGACACTCAAGAGTTCAGTCCAGATCCTTTCAAATATATGTTTGAGGGGCTTTGAACTGTCACTGATGGCTTGGGTGTGAAGAGCTGAATAAGGCATCTACAGCTTTCCTCCTGAGGAATTTATCCCAGTGGGCAGCTGTTATCCTACCTACTTTTAAAACATTGTCTGACCATGAGCAGTTGCTGTGTACTGAGTCTGAGAGCTCAGTTTTTGCTCATCATTTTGCTTCTCTTTCTATGCCCCCTCATCTCCCTCCCTCCTTCGTACCCTCAGCAAGGACACTCATTAAATGACATTCTGTAGCCCAGCCGATAAAGCCTGATTTCTTGGAGCTGAAAGCTGCCTCCCTTCTCTGAGAACGTGTTCTGAGACACTGTACACAGACAAGCAGCATTAGCATCTGATCTGCTTTATCCTGCAGCAGCAGAGCCCTGGTGCTCTAAGGCAGAAAGCTATTCTGCAGTGCAACACAGGAAGATAGGGAGCTTCTCCATGCTCAGCTTGTCCAGGATCCACGCATAAGCTTTGTTTCTGTAGTGTTGTCTGTGACAAACGCCTCCCTAGAAGCAGACAGTAGGGCTTTACTGATGCCCAGCTCACATCCTTAAGATTTTGATGAACATGTACCTTTTAGGTATCCGCTGAAAGAAAAGCTTTTTGCAACGGAGCTAGCAATGGAATCCATTGTTAGTTTCAAACTTTCTTGGAAAGTGCCAAAATATATGTGTAATATTATGCAGATTTGGTGTTTTCTCATGTCATGGTTCTTTGACAAGCCAACAGAAGGAAAAGAGAAAGTAACTATTTCTTCTGCTTGCCTATGAGGTAAATGAGATTCTTAGGTTAGCTAATTGCAAAAGAGCCAGAGAAGCACAGAGCAGGATGAAACCCTGGCTAGAGCTCACTTGGATACAGTCATGTCTCTGCTAAATGGAACAGCTGGATTTAACCTTGTCCAAGCAGGACCCTCGGAGGATGAAGTGTGCGGTACAGTAGTAGCCTTACTTGTGAATACTGAGATGTAAAGCAATCGAAATTTGAGTCAGCAAAAGCTATTAGGAGTGTCCCCACACTTGATCATATTGTCTGATTTCACACACTGTCTAACCTCTGCCTGCCCTTGTTGTCTTCAGCTCTGCCTCTCACCAGTATTATGGTTGCTTCCTAGTCTGAGTTGGCATGAGAGTCTTTTAGCCTATTCTCTTTAGAAAAGAAACCGAGGTCTTGACATTAGAAAAAAAAAAATTACTAACAATGCAGAAAAGCATTGACAGAACGTACAAACAGAACTGAAACAAATTCCCAAAGATGTTCTACTAATCCCACAATCAGCATCTCTCAGACTCAAGAAAAATCAAGGTAGACTTCCATGCCATTTCTGAGTTTCCAGTTATAGTATCAAGTTATTATCAAATGAGAAAAGTTAATGCAAATTGGGATATTATTAAATTTTTCATTTAACAAACTGCCACTTTCTAAAAATTTTCAGCGGCTACATATATAACCTCTTATAATGTTAAGACCAAAAGTCTGAGGACAACTTTGGTGACAACTAGTCTCAGCACAGGTCTCCTTGCCTCCTGTCTTGCTGTGTTTGTGCCTAATGGCTGATACAAAGACTCTCACCAGCCTGGGCTCTCTTAGCTTGTCAAATATCTCAGCATCTTATTTCACAACCACTGTGCAGGAGTTAACCGCATCAGGACTGAGTCTGTATTCCCACCCAGAAAGGAGGCAGATTGAAAACATCCAGATCCCTTAGACTCTTGTTTTTCAGGCTGAGGATACAGGAGAGTGATCTCTGTCTTCAAATAAGATCCACATTATCCACCCCTGCTCCTCCCCATCCAAAGAGAGGCAAATCACTGAAGTCACAGCAGTAGGAAACCTTCAGCATTTTAACACCAGAGCCTTGTATGACAAATCCCTGCATACCCTGCAGAACAAGTCACTCCCTCACCAGCAGTCTCTACTCCCAGCAGAGTGCACCAGGACTCCTGCATCACCCCAGGTTACAGGAGGGTTGACAGTCAGTCTTTGAAGTGCCACCTGCAAAAGGCACCATATCACAACCCTGATACAGAAATTCAGTGTTTTTGTATACTTCCTCTGACTCATCAATAGAGCAGCATACCAAACAGAAGGATTTCATCATAAAATAGCTGTCTTTTCCTAACAGTGACAATTTGTTCAACCTTGTGTCAGGCTCAATTACTTGAGTTACCCAAAATCGATGTGTACACACACACACACACATACACAAAACCCAGATTGTTTCATGTAAAATGATTTAAGCCTTTCCTTATCAAAACTTTTCACGATGACATTGCAAGCACCAAGTGGGCATGAGATACCAACTCACTCCTTGTCACTGTCAAGCATTGTTAGGCTGTAGAAAGGTTAGGGGTTGGGGGGCTTTGCTATTGCAACTCTCACAGGCAGCTCCTTTTGCTGCATCTTCTGTAGGTAGCTAGTTACCTCTGACATGGTAGAGTTCTATTGTTTCTAGGTAAATAGAGCAGATTTTTATTGTACAAAGGAAGCGTGGATTGATGATTGAGGATTATGGCTAACTCATCCAATACGTAAACTTAACAAAGCTTAGTTGATGTGAGTGTTAACCATGTATGTGAAAACTATTTCCATGTTATATTCATTCAATGCACATTGAATCCCTTAATTTGTTTTCATTTAACTTAATTTTCAGTGACATACATGGTTTATTTTTCCATGGTCTTCTCAGAATCCATCATGGAATCATCAGAGATCAGTTTATAGTTACTCATCATTCTTCCAACAGGTACTTGTGAGACATCTATTGCGTACTACATTCTATTAGGAGATGTGGAGACAAACGAAAACACAGGATGACCTGAGTCCTAAAGAGGGGTTTAAATTCTAGAAGGACTTCACTTAAATGTTATATGTTCGTATTAAAAACCTGCTATCATCCTGGAATCTTGACTTTGCCACATGTTAGCTGTAGGAACATGGGAAAATTTCTTAACGTACATAAACCCTCAGGATTTTTTTTTTTAATTATAGAGAGGGATGATAATAGTGTTCACTCAGTGAAACAGGTTACATGGAAATATTGCAAAGCATAATGTTTAGAAAGAACGTAATATATAGGGAGTGTCACAAAAGTTTGGCTGCTTTTAATAATTGCAATATTATAAACATATGCATGTAGGTATACACATAATAGTCTTTTATCATTTGTCTTTTAAAATTACATGTGTGATAGAATCATGGATATGAAAGAGTATAAATTTCTTGAAAATAGAGAGGCCACCTTCATTGTATTTAGATCTTGAATTGTTCTTTAAAGGCTTCAGAATAGGTGACTCTGTTTGTTTGTTGATTTTATATACTGATTCATGGATTACATCAGAATTTCTTCCAAAAGCCTGAGTAATATTTCTAAAGAAGCTGGAGATTGTAAGAACTCAAAGATAGTGGTGAGTTTGATGCCTTTAGACCCAAGAATGGTTAGAAGTCTACTCGCTTGCTGTTTGGCCTGAGGCAGGCACCTAAAGATCAGTGCCTTCATCTGGAAAATTACATTAATACTGCTTCCCCCAAAAGTGTTGTTTTTAGGACTGAATATAATTATATGTATGAAAATGTTAATGCTGTGCAAAGCAAACATGTAAGACTTGGCTGTTCTTACTGTAAATCTGGGCATGACCCATCAGTGTTAAGTAAATCACACACACAAATATGTCAAGGCCGTGTGAGTGCTGGCTGTTATGTAACTGAAGAGAACTTGGAGATAGAGTTGAGAAGATTAACAGGCAAGAATGGAAGGTGGGGTATGAAGAAAACTCTTTCCTTCCTTTGAGGTTTTAAGAATAATGTGGGACCATTTTTGGCTTGATGGGCACACTCTAACTTGTGTCAGAAAGAGAACAGTTGCTGGCATCTGTTCATCCTCTGTTTGTACTGGGCAGTATGTGAAGTTCCTTAAATGGGTTTTGCCACTTAAAATGTATGGCCAGTTTAAGGTAGATACTGTTATTATACTCCTTTTATAGATGCTTCATTCTGCTCAAAGTCTTTCAACTAATTAAGGCTTATGAGGAGGACTTGAACCTAGGTTCTGTCTGACCCTAGGTTAGAAGGAGCCTGTCCTTCTAACCATTATATTATACTCTATTTACCAAAACAGGAGATATAGTCCTGATATTTGTTTTTAAGGTTTATAACCCTTAAGTCTATCCTATGTGTAATTTATGATATTCAGAAAAAGTATAGCCAAGTTCAAAGCAGTAAAATTTCTCTGTTTTTGAACTTCTAAACACTTAGTTTAAAGAATAATAAACATAGCTTGAGATTTATGACCAAGAGATGGTAACTGACATATTTGAACCTTCAGTTCCTTATTTCTATGTATCTTGTTTGATGGATGATGACCTGGAAAAGAGAATAGTAAGGCCGTTTGTTATTCGTTCGTTTGAAGAGGCAGAATACAACTGTTTCTGCTCTCTCTCAGGCATGCACTTAACAGTAGCCTTTGACGTAAATTAAAAGATCTTTTTTTATTTTTAATGGACATGGTGAAGGAGTACAAAGAAAGAAAAAAAGAAGAAATGCAAAACATGCTCATACCTTTAAAAGAAGATTTTGTGCAAAACAGTTTCAAATGCCACTATATTTTTAATCTTCTTGATAGCAACACTTATATTGCAAGCAGAAGACTAAAAGTTTGTAGGGTTATTGTAAACATTTTATCAGAGATGAAAAGCATGAAAAAACTGAGCATGATTTAAAAATAGAGTTTTATAAAATCTACCTAGTAACACTGATGCCAAGAGATTTTACAAAATTTTATTCATAGCATAGACTTTGAAGGAACAATTACATTTTTAGCCCTCATTCACAAGTTAAAGTATGAATGAGGAAAGACAGAAAAGTATTGCGTTTGTGCCATGAGAAAGATGTACACAATTGTTTTCAAGTGAGTTAGGAAATAGGCTTATACTGTGTTATTTAAGAAACTAAGCTTATTAATATTTCTCAGAAACCATGTGTAAATGTTTGGCCATGTTTGACCACAGGAGTCTAGTGGTCAAAATATGAAAAGCATTGACAAACTTAGTATTGTCAATACATGAAAAACATTCAAAGTTAAGTACGAATTTGAAGCAATAGTATTCCCAGCATTTTGCCTTGCTATGTTTTGTTAACTATTCCTTTCCAAATTTTGGACAGTTCCCATGGGTTTCCTGTCATGTCTGGATAGCATTTAATTGAGGTAATTTTTTTTTTTAACATCACAGCCCCCTCCCCTGTCATTTCTTTTTTCCTTGGCTCAGGAACTTGCTCTGAGGATAAGATTGGTCAGTGTCTTACTTATCCCCCATCTTGAACTTCAGTCCTCACTTTAGTATTACAAATTTCAGCATTATGTGTATTTGCAGAAAACTTTTGGGGGGTTGGTTCTAGAGACAAAGGAATGAATCTGTCCTTTACTCTTAAAACACTCATAGTCTGTGGGAAAGAAAGACATTAGAACAATGCCATTATAATGCCATGTGATATCAGTCTCAGTGAAGGGACAAATAAAGGGAAAACAATCATGATTATATATGTCAGCTGGCCACAGAGTGGATTTCAGGGAAGAGACCATAAAGAAGTTGGAGTTGTGTTCTGAAATTGACTCAGAGGATCAGATAGAAAAACAGCATTCTGGAAAGCATGGTTAAGATACAGACAAAAAGGAAAGATGTAGTCTGATATTTCAGAGAATGCAAGTAGGTATTATGTAAAATAAATGAAAGCCAAAGTTAGTAAAGTATAAACTAAAAACAGTTATTTAGTTTAGGGACCTAATCTCTAATGTGAACATTCCATTACCATGAGTTTCTCTTTGTGATATAGTGAACATGGCTGAATCCAACTGTTATAGTATCAATCTAGTATGAGAACTTTGGGAAATTCAGAAAGAAAGAACCATAGCAAAGGTGTTCTTAAAGGAAATTGAAACTGTATTGAGGTGATATGTATCTACTCACTCTCTTGTGCTATGTATTGTTGCCAACTATGTGTAAGCTACATGGCACAGTTGCTCTTTTCCAGAAACTTGCTGATGTAAACAATGCGGGAAGCGCCTTAAGAAAGGGATAGAAAGCAAGGGTTTCAGAAGAAGGAGTCATTATTTCCAAGTAAAACATTAAGCAGGGCTTCCCTGGTGCCTCACTGGTAAAGAATCCTCCCTCAATGCAGGAGACCCAGATTTCAAGCCAAGGTAGGGAAGATCCCATGGAGAAGGGAATGACAACCCACTCCAGTATTCTTGCTGCAGAATTCCATGGACAGAGGAGTTTAGTGGGCTACAGTTTCTGAGGTCCCAAAGAGTTGAACAGGAGTGAGCAACCAACAGAACTTCAAGCAGATAGCTTCCTTTTAGTTTTAACAAATGGAACTTGACTAAGTCTTCAAAAGGTGAGTACAATGTTGATACAAAAAAAAGTATAATGTTGGTAGCTTATGGGTGACAAGAGCTTATGGAAAGCATGGAGGTAGAAAAAAAAATACACAAGACTGGAAATGGTCAGTTTTCATTCCAATCCCAAAGAAAGGCAATGGCAAAGAATGTTCAAACTACTGCACAATTGCATTCATCTCTCACACTAGCAAAATAATGCTCAAAATTCTCCAAGCCAGTCTTCAACAGTATGTGAACCATGAACTTCCAGATGTTTGAGCTGGATTTAGAAAAGGCAGAGGAACCAGAGATCAAATTGTCAACACCCACTGGATCATCGAAAAAGCAAGAGAGTTCAAGAAAAACATCTACTTTTGCGTTATTGGCTACGTCAAAGCCTTTGACTGTGTGGACCAAAACAAACTGTGGAAAACTCTTCAAGAGATGGGAATACCAGACCACCTGACCTGCCTTCTGAGAAATCTGTATGCATGTCAAGAAGCAATAGTAAGAATTGGAACTGGGACAACAGACTGGTTCCAAACTGGGAAAGGAGTACATCAAGGCTGTATATTATCACCATGCTTGTTTAACATATGCAGAGTACATCATGCAAAATGCCAGACTGGATGAAGCACAAGCTGGAATCAAGATTGCTGGGAGAAAATCAATAACCTCAGATATGTAGATGACACCACCTTTATGGCAGAAAGCAAAGAAGAACTAAAGAGCCTCTTGGTGAAAAGGAAAGAGGAGAGTGAAAAAGCTGGCTTAAAACTCAACATTCAAAAAAAGAAGAACATAGCATATAATCCCATTACTTCATGGCAAATAGATGGGAAACAATGGAAACAGTGAGAGACTTTATATTTTGGGGATCCAAAATCCCTGCAGATGGTGATGCAACCATGAAATTAAAAGCTGCTTACTCCTTAGAAGGAAAGCTATGATCAACATAGGCAGCATATTAAAAAGCAGAGAGATTACTTTACCAACAAAAGTCTGTCTAATCAGAGCTATGGTTTTTCCAGTAGTCATGTATGGATGTGAGAGTTGGACTATAAAGAAAGCTGAGGGCCAAAGAATTGATGCTTTTGAACTGTGGTGTTGGAGAAGACTCTTGAGAGTCCCTTGGACTGCAAGGATATCCAACCAGTCCATCCTAAAGGAAATCAGTCCTGAATATTCATTGGAAGGACTGATGCTGAAGCTGAAACTCCAATACTTTGGCCACCTGATGCAAAGAACCAGCTCATTTGAAAAGCCCCTGATGCTTGGAAAGATTGAAGGTGGGAGGAGAAGGGGATGACAAAGGATGAGATGGTTGTATGGCATCACTGACTCAATGGACATGAGTTTGAGTAAACTCCAGGAGTTGGTGATGGACAGGGAGGCCTGTCATGCTGCAGTCTATGGGGTCGCAAAGAGTCAGACATGACTGAGTGACTGAACTGAACTGATCACAAGGGTTCTTCTTCCACATGCCCTGTAAGAATGATACAGAGGAAGAACGTTGAGTAAAGCACACAAAGAACCTGAGTTCTGGTTCTGTTTCTCCTATTAGCTAGACATGCAATCATTATCAGTCAGTTCAGTGTCAAAGCTTAGAACCAATAGAGAACTACAGAATGGTAGAGCCAAGAGATGTTTATAAAGAAGCTTATTTTATCAGATCAGATCACATATATGTGTGTATACAGTTTATATTTTAAACATAGTAAGCACTTTATCTATAATTGCTTTTATTATCAATATTATACAAAATTATTTGCTAGAAGATTCTTGCCACATTCGCTTTTCATTCACCCCTAATGGACTAGTGCTTAACTGTCAATGGTCAACTTTGAAACCACGTACAGATCCCTGGGGATGGGAATCAATCGTGACAGCGGCTAATTGTGGTGCTTGAACATGGAGAATCTCAATTGAAATAAATCAATGATATCAAGGAATGGGATAAAGGCCCAAATGGAGAGGTTTAAAATGGAAAATAACAAGGGCTAAATTGCACTTTAAAACTTTCGATCCAGTCATCATCCTTTAGAGCAGAGAGTGTTTTATTAAAGAAAAGTAACCAAGCAACTATTGTACAGAAAGAAAACTATGTTGCAGGAGTTGCTGATGGTGTTGAAAGCACTTCGCTAACATTAAGCCCATTAGTGATGGGATATGCTCTTCAGTCACTTTAGCCAAGACGAAGTGAAAAGAAGCTATTGAGTGCTGAGAATATGAGAGGAGGGGGAGAAATCATCTTCAAGGTCAACTGCTAGTAATGAACAAATTCAGTTTGTTTCTCAGTTCTTTGCCTTTTATTTGCTGCCTGCTCTTTCTCTTTACCCTGAGCTCACAGTAACTTCCAGCTCTCCCAGTCACAAATATCCAGATTGCTGCAAAATAGAAATCACTCATGAATCTTGGTACATAGCAGACAATAGGGACAACATTAAAAACAGAAAAAAATGGTTTGGGCAGGGTATCTCAAAAATGAACGAGCAATCTTATTCTAAATTTTGAAGATCAGCATTTGCTTACTCAAATAACTCTTGTCATTTGGGTTTCTGCTTCTAGTGTAGCATCAAGGTCAACAATCAATAAACTCATTAGGCCTTACAAGTGTCTTTGATTAATATTCCTTGTCTAATTCCCTGAGAAATGTACTATATCTTCTAGCTTAATGAAGACAAGGCTGAGTTATTTAGGTGTGTGTTAGTCAGGCTTATTTGCATATAATTAACTAGATTCTTTGTGTTTATAGCAAGCAGTAAAAAACTTTATACCAATAGATGTTCTTTTCACCAAGTTGGTTAAACAAATTCTTTTGTTCTATGAGAAACTCTTCATTTGAAAGGGCTTATTTTACTATGAGTTAAAATCAGACATACCCTTGTAAAAATTGGCTGGAGGCTTTCTTGAGAGCAAATTTCATATTTTTTCCTTTTAAAATGAATAAAGTTTTTAAAAGTAGTTTTAGGTCCACAGCAAAACTGAGAAAAAAATGATAAAATTGTCATATACCTCCTGTTCCCATACAATACAATTTCCCTTACTGTCAACATTTCCACATCAAAGTTTTGTTATACACGTGCCATAAGCTGTGATCCTACACTGATGTTTATTACCACCCTACATAGTTTAAATTGGAGTTCACTCACAGTGGTGTACTTTTTGTGTGCGTGTGTGTGTGTTCAGTCGCTTCAGTCATGTCTGACTCTCTGCAACCCCATGGACTATAGTCCACCAGGTTCCTCTGCCCATGGGATTCTCCAGGCAAGAATACTGGAGTGGATTGCCATGCCCTCCTCCAGGGGATTTTCCCAACCTAGGGATCGAACCCATATGTCTTATGTCTCCTACAATGGCAGGCAGGTTCTTATCACTAGAGGTTGGACAAATGTATAATGTCATATATCCACCATGGTAGATCATATAGAATGGTTTCACTGACTTAAAATATATTTTGCTCTGTCTATTCATCCCTCTCTCTCCCCTAACTCTTGGAAATCACTCATTATTTTACTGTATCCACAGTCTTATATTTTCTAATATGTCACATAATTGTAATCTTACAGTAATTTTCAGATTGACTTCTTCCACTTAGTAATAAGCGTTCTAAGTTTTCTTTATTCTCAAGGCTTTTAGCACTGAATATTCCATTGCCTGGATGTCTACACATTTATTTATTCTGTTTAGGATCCATTTTCATGCATTGGAGAAGGAAATGGCAACCCACTCCAGTATTCTTGCCTGGAGAATCCCAGGGACAAAGGAACCTAGTGGGCTGCTGTCTATGGAGTCGCACAGAGTCGGACATGACTGAAACGACTTAGCAGCAGCAGCAAGGATCCATTTATTATCCATGTATTTAAAGTTTGGTTGCTTCCATAATTTTGAACAGTTATGAATAGAACTGCTATAAATTGCTTTATCATATTATGAGTATGTTTAATTTTCTAAGAGCCAAACTGTTTCCAAAGGGCTATCCCATTTTTATTTCCACAAGCAATGAACGAGGATTCCTATTGCTCCATATCCTTGCAAGTATTTGAGGTTCTCAGTGTTATACATTTTAGTATTTTAATACGCTGTGTGTGGTAGTATCTTGTTATTTTAATTTGCAATTCTCTAATGATACATGATGTTGAATATCTTTTTATATGCTTATTTGGTATCTATATATCTTCTTTGATGAGGTATCTGTTCAGGTCTATTGTTAATTTTTAAAAAGTATGTAGTTTTTTTTTAAATTTTTGAGTTATAGGAATTCTTTGTTAACTTTGGATAATAATTCCTGATCAGTTCTATCTTTGCTGATAATTTTCAACTAACCTATGATTTCTCTTAATCTCTTAGCATTGTCTTTCACAGAGTATAAGTTTTTTATTTAGGTCCGTGATCCATTTTTAGTTAAGGGCATAAGATATGAGTCAAATTTCACTTTGCTTGCAAACATATGTTCAGTTGTTCCTATTGTGTTACCTTTGTTCCTTTATTAAGGATCAGTTGACTGTACATACATGGGGGTATTTCTGGGATCTCTAGTCTGTTACGTTGATCTATTTGTCTATTCTTTCACTAATACTGCACTGTCTTGATTACTGTAGCTTTATAATACGTCTTGAAGTTGAATAGTGTCAGTCCTTGGATTTTGTCCTTCTTCAATATTGAGGTAGCTATTCTAGATCTTTGGTCTGTGTGAGCTTTCTTAAAATGCTATTTATTTATTAATTTGGCTTTGCTGTTCTTTTGTTGCTGTAAAGGGTTTTCTGTAGTTGTGACAAACAGGGGCTGCTAGCTAGTTGCCATGGCTTCTCTTCGTGGCGGCTTCTCTTGTTGTGGAGCATAGGCTCTAGAGCATTCAGGCTTAAGTAGTTGCAGCACTTGGGCTCAGTGGCTGTGGCTCATGGGCTCTGGAGCACAGGTTCAGCTCTCCCAAGGCTTATGGAATCATCCCGAACCAGGGATTGACTCTTGTCTCCTGCATTGGCAGGTGGATTCTTCACCACTGACTGACCAGGGAAGTCCCTCTGTGTGAACTTTGGACTCCGTTTTTTTTTTTTGTTTTTTTTTTTGTGCAAAATCACTTGGGGATGCATTGAATCTATAGATTAAGCTGGGAAGGAATGAAAATTCTTGGAGTGTTGACGCAATAGCCAAGAATTGTTTGCTTTCCTGGAACACAGAATGCTTTTAACTTCAAGTGTTATCTCAAAAATAAGTTTGAGTATTGCATAATCTAACTTTGTTTTACTACAAAATGAAATTTTGCAATTCCTGGGTAGAATGGATGCTGCCAAAGATGTGTTCTGTTTGTTCTGTAGTTCGAGGAATCTCTAGTCACCTGAAAAGTACCAAGGAGGGGGTCTGTGTTTTCTCATTTAAAAAGCACATTAAAAATCTCATTAAAAAGAGTAAGATATCATTGTTATAAATTTATATCGTAGAACTTTGGGCTCATATTATAAACCATAATATTCACTAAAAAAAGATGAACATTTATCACCCTGCTAAGCAAACATATCACATGACTAGTTTATCAAATAATATCATATATAATTTAAAAAGCTGACAAAAAACTTTTATAAAATCTGCCCAAGCCAAACAATGTTTCTTAACAGCTTTTAGTTCTTAATTTCTTTTGAGAATGTGATGAAAGCTATGAACCCTCTCCTGAGAAATAATGGTTATGAGCAGATATACTAGAAATTTTTCATTCAATTTTCATGTATCCTCTGTGGGTTTGGACTCCAGACTGAGAACTCCTACTATGTCGATTATTAAATGAATTAATCATAATGATAGCATATATGAGACATTCTGAAGTGAAAGTGTGACGTGTGGCCTCTATCTCTTTTCTCCTCCTTCTCTTTGAGAGAAAATATAGGTATTATTGTCTAAATACGATGGGTTTTATATCTTAATATGAGCATGTGGTAAAAGCTACTAATGGTACAAAAGGTTTTACAGTGAAAATGTTCTATCCCTCAGAGGCTGCAACTATGGTCAATTCCTATTGTATCTGTCAGGAGATGTACTATACATATATAAACATATGTTTCATACGTATGTAATATATACATATAGTATACACACATATGCAATATTTGCAAATTTTGCAGACTTTTCTATGTCTTCCTTTTTTTCTCCCACTAGCAGTGTATCACAGATACACTCAGTGATTTTTAATGTTGGCAAAGTGTTCCATTTATGTAGCATTGTTTATTATATTAATATCTCTAACTGATGTAGTTAAGGTACTATAACTGTACATCAAGGCCATCTCCTATTGACATGCATTTAGGTTGTCTATGATCCTTTGCTACTTAAACCAATGAAGCAATAAGCATCCTTGTACATATGCATTTGTTCACATGGGAGTTATTCAATTTTAAACATAATGAATGACTCAAATTTTTTCTCAGACTCACCACATTCGGCACAGCACGTTTAGTCATAAGAATGCTGTGGGGAAATTATTTCATTATGTTCATGCCACCTCAGGGTACCAATCACCCTTTCTATTCTTGCTTCTCTGTCTTTCATTGACGCTTGATTCTGTAAGGGAACAGAAATGAAGCTGATTATGTTTCATATCTAGTTTGCCTGAATTACAGAAGGACAGAAAAACTTTCAGTGCTCTGTCCCACCCTCATGGCACATCCTTCCCTTCTGTATTATGAGACTATTCTATTCTGGAGGGAATCAAGCATTCCAGACACTTTTAGTCTTAAGCCATAATGCATATCTGTATCAGTGCCCCTTTGTTACTCACGGAGGCTTGCCTGATACTTGTGCACATGACAGATAAAAGCTAGTTGTTGTTTGAATTGATATCCTTTTCCTCATTATGCTGGTTTCCTATTTGATTTTACCCTCTGGCCAGCTTCCTTAACTTGCACATGGTCATTAGTTTGCTTCTGGTGCTGGACCCACTCCTTTATGTGCCCCAACTGGTGATTCCAGGCTTCAGATTGTTCAAAAAACTTCTGATTCACAGTACTTCTAGATGTTTTTCTGAGTCCATCTGGCCTGTATTCTTTGGATGAGCTTTATTCCTGTACTGATGCTTGTGCTGTTTTATGTATTCACAACTGAATTTAGATATCAGGTGAGAAGTCACAATGGGAACATAAGAAGCAGAATGGGGAGAAATCACCCAGGTTCAGAGGTCAGAGTAGAACAGAAGTTAGGTAAGGCAGACTCAGAGTTATGAGAAATAGTGGGCCAGAAAGCAGTAAGTTAGATTACTTACTGCAAAGAAGATCCAAAAACCAGACTCGGGCAAAGTGAGAGAGCTTACAGTCAGGCTAGTTGACATGGACTAACAGAGCTATGGATGTTGGAGTGGAAGATAAGAGATGAAAAGAGATGAGGAACCAATGCCTTACCACTCACTCAATACATATGAGATGTTCCTTCTATGTATTGGCAACTCAGCTAGGCATTGGAGATGCAATAAACTATGAGGGAAAAAAAATACAAAAATCCCTTTTCTCATGGAGCTTTTCTGGAACAGTGTTTCTTTAATTAAAGGAAAGAGAGGATTAAGTCTTTTTGCATGAATAACCTGATGTTTGTGTATAGGAAAAAACTACAATTCTTGGATTGTATAGGGAAATATTTCTTAAAATATTTTTGGCATAAAATAATTCTTTAGAAGAATTGTTTTTTAAGTTCTGTGTTCAAATACATTTAATAAATGCTAGCAAACATTAGATTTTTCAAAACTGGAATTCTTCATGCCACTAATTAATTAGAGGGTCATGCGAATGTACAGAGAAGTCATACTTTAGAGTGTTCTCCAAACTACATATTAATAGAACCCTTCTTTAATTATCTTCTGGAACTATAATTTATAGCTCTTTTTGATAAATGTTAATGTAGGGAGAGTGAGTAGGATAAAAAAGATAACTCTCGTCACCTGATGCCTGCTATGATTCCATTGGTTCCCCATGCTGCTCCAGTGCCAGTACCTCTCAGAATGTTATCAACTCTGTGTGGGAGCATCTTCACCAGCTTAACTTCCCTCCCCTCATCTGGCATGAGAGTCACTGGGTCACGTGAAGAAAGTCTGTGGAATTATTTTCTGTAGCATATGGAGAAGTTAGATGCTAGTAGAAAAGATGGCAGGTGCCTTCCTTCTAGCTGAAGTGGCTGTTGACTTTGAATATGAAGAAAGCGTTACCATCTGTCCATAAAATCAGCTGTCACACCAAATGTGAAAATGTGTGAAGTGGCTATCCCAGACTGCCATTCTGTTTTGACAGGTGAAGTAGTGGAACATTTTTTTCTTTAAATCTGCATTATAAAATTCTCTTTCTAATGTAAGTCAAACCCATTTCATTGCTTCCAAGTAAAATCCCTTTAATCTATATCTAATATGTATCCCCAACGTAGAGTCTTAATTTTGAGGGAATCTCATAATTGTTTATGCATTTTCATCACATATCTATTTCTTTAGAATAATTTAATATAGTGGGTAAAATGCATATAACCCCCTATATTAAATGTAAAATGCATTTCCCTGGTGGCTCCATGGTAAAGAATCCACCTGCAGTGTGAGAGACCTGGGTTGGAACTCTGGGTTGGGAAGATCCCCTGGAGAAGGGAATGGCAACCCTTACTCCAGTATTTTTGCCTGGAAAATCCCAGGGACGGAGGAGCCTGGCAGACTACAGTCCATGGGGTTGCAAAGAGTCAGACATGACTGAATGACTTTCACTTTCAAAATGTATATATGTAAATGAAATATTAGTTATTTTAATTGCACTTGTTAATTTATTGAAGACAAGAGAAAGAATAACATGTTTTGAAAGTTATGCTATTTTTTACTTTTGTAAAAAAAAGTCTTATAACTTAGTTTAGTATATTTTTTCATTAGTTTCATAATTCCAGAAAGAATTCATCACATAATGACTCTGATATATAATTAAAAAAAGGCACTTGGTCTTTATATTCAAGGTCATCAGAACAGAGTCCTTCAATGAAATATCCAGTGCAGCAAAAGATAATGTCATGAATTATGTCTGATATTTAAAAGAAAGAGAGGATGCCCTTATTGCTAGTTTGATTGAGGTATAAATGTTGTTTCAGAAATCATGAGCAAGGAAGAATGCTTTTTTTAAGAGCACATTAATTTGGTATATTTCTCAGCTTAGTAAGTCTTGATGGAACATGGTTAACCTCATTGTTCAATCAATTGAAAGTAAAATGAGATGATGCTTAGCCTTGGTATCTGTGCAATTCATCTGGGTATGCTGTGAGTCCATATCCAGTCTGACACTAATTAATGTATAATTCATAGGAAATGGGAGTTCAGCGGCTAAATATCCTAATCTTCACAAAAATTTTCTACTTAGGATGACAAGAAGCAGAAACATGGGGAAATCACTTGTCTGTAATGATAAACATCACGGTGAATGAAGATCAGAATGTGTGCAAAAGTAATTAACTGAAGTAGACAGAACCCTTCTTCAACATCCTGTCCTTCTTGGAGATGTTAAGGCAAAAGGCAAATGGAGTCCACACAAATGTAAATAACAGGAGATACCTGATGTACCTTTTGGAATGCAGCTTAGCAGGGTTATCTTAGGTTAAAATCTTAGTTCTAGTATCATTTTCTAGAATGATACTAGAATTTTCTAGAATGATACTGTGACCTTAGGCAAGTTTCAGAATCATCATCTATAAAGATGTGTTTGCAATGAGGTATCAGCTCACACCGGTCGGCTGCTATCCAAATGTCTACAAACAATAAATGCTGGAGAGGGTGTGGAGAAAAAAGAACCCTCCTACACTGTTGGTGGGAACGCAAACTAGTACAGCCACTATGGAGAACAGTGTGGAGATTCCTTAAAAAACTGGAAATAGAACTGCCATATGACCCAGCAATCCCACTGCTGGGCATACACACTGAGGAAACAAGAACTGAAAGAAACACGTGTACCCCCAATGTTCATCACAGGACTGTTTATAATAGCCAGGACATGGAAACAACCTAGATGTCCATCAGCAGATGAATGGATAAGAAAGCTGTGATACACACAATGAAATATTACTCAGCCATCAAAAAGAATGCATTTGAATCAGTTCTAATGAGGTGGATGAAACTGGAGCCTATTATACAAAGTGAAGTAAGCCAGAAAGAAAAACACCAATACAGTATACTAACGCATATATATGAAATGAACTGAACTGAATGATAACCTTATATGTGAGACAGCAAAAGAGACACAGATATATAGAACAGTCTTTTGGACTCTGTGGGAGAAGGCGAGGGTGGGATGATTTGAGAGAATAGCATTGAAACTTGTATATTATCATATATGAAACAGATTGCCAGTCCAGGTTCGATGCATGCAACAGGGTGCTCAGGGCTGGTGCACTGGGATGACCCAGAGGGATGGGATGGGGAGGGAGATGGGAGAGGGGGTTCAGGATGGGGAATATATGTAAACCCATGGCTGATTCATGTCAATGTATGGCAAAATCACTACAATATTGTACAGTAATTAGCCTCCAATTAAAATAAAGAAATTTAAAAAATAAAGATGTGTTTGTTGACAGAAGGCATATATAATATATAAATGAGAATGTATAAAACAAGTTGGGCATAGTGATTTAATGATTCCCCAATAATAATAAATGATTTATTCTCTAAACCTCACATCACATTTGTATTTCAAACACATTCCTGTTCTACACCTCTGATTTTTTTCTTGGTTGTCAAAATCTCACTTTTATATTCAACTGATTGCACATGCTGTGCCTTATGGCATGTAAATATAAATACAAATATGCCTGCATGCACCGTAAGTCACTTCAGTCGTGTCTGACTCTGTGGGACCCCATGCACTGTAGCCTGCCAGGCTTCTTTGTTCATGGGATCCTCCAGGAATGAGTTGGAGAAGGCAGTAGCAACCACTCCAGTACTCTTGCCTGGAAAATCCCATGAATGGAGGAGCCTGGTGGGCTGCAGTCCATGAGGTCACTAAGAGTCAGACACGACTGAGCAACTTCACTTTCACTTTTCACTTTCATGCATTGGAGAAGGAAATGGCAACCCACTCCAGTGTGCTTACCTGGAGAATCCTAGGAACGGGGGAGCCTGGTGGGCTGCTGTCTATGGGGTCGCACAGAGTCGGACACGACTGAAGCGACTTAGCAGCAGCAGCAGCCAGGAAAGAGTACTGGAGTGGGTTGCCATGCCCTCCTCCAGGGAATCTTCCTGACCCAAGGATCAAACCCACAACCAACATCTCATGTCTTCTGCATTGGCTTGTGGGTTCTTTACCACAAGCACCACTCTGAGGCCCCTAAATACAAGCAGGTATGCGTGTATGTATATATATATCTGGTTAGTGTTGTTTGGAAATGCATAGCAACATGAATCCTTTTCTTTACATTTGCAGTGGCACTCTATTACAGTATAACTTTATAGAAATAATAGGACAGCATGCATCATATTTAATGGTTAAAGGCTAAAAAGGAAAATAATATCTTAGAAAAATTTTAAATCGTTCAGTTGATGATCTCATGCCTGTATTATTCTATCATAGTGATTCCTTTTTTTCTGTCAGCTTGGTGACTATAATGTGCATGCCTGAATTCAATCTCTATCTTCTTTTTCCAGTTGCCTTTCCCTATGGACACACACGGCAGCCTGACCTAACCCAGAGAGCACAGATTGGGATAAACTGCCACTCTCCGGGTTTCAAAATAGCATCATTAGTGCAGAAATGTCTATAGCTTTTAAAAATAATTTAAAAAGCCTTTCGTATTTATTTCTCATTCTATCTTCCTATCTTTTCTTATAAATATGATGGCTTTTACTTTCTTCACCGTATGAGGATACAAGAGCTAGACAAAGAGGTAACTTCCTTTGAACACCAAGCATTAAAAATAAGGTGGATGTGAAAGCTCCTGATTTACAGTTGTACCTTTCACCACTCCATCTTCTCTTGTGAAACCCAAAGTTCAATTCAAAATTTGAATGGAAGTCTAAATAGAAGGCTCTGGAGTGGGAGAACATGATAAATTCTTCCATATCTGCTTATCTGTGTTTATTGACTTTAAACATATAATTGAGTTGGTTGACAGACCAACTGAAATATGGTTAGATTTTATCCCTGGCAGAATCCCACCTTTGAGACTCATTTGTTGAGAGCAATAATCCTTCTTTGCGGTCCCATCCGGTGGGCTATTCAAAGGTGAAGGTCATTTTACTTATTTATTTATTTTTTTTTTGCCAAAACCTCAACAGGAAGAATGAGTTAAGAAAGGGTGCTCAATTTTGATTTAACATGGAATTGCAAACTTTGTTCATTCATTTTATAAATTTTAGTAGTAAAAGGAAAACTACTTTGAATTATCATCTAATTCAAAGTATTAGTTGCTCAGTCAAATCCAACTTTTTGTGATCCCATGGATTGTAGCCTGCCAGGCTCCTCTGTCCGTGGTATTTTCCAGGCAAGGATACTGAAATGGGTTGCCATTTCCTTCTCCAGAGGATCTTCCCAACCAAAGGATCAAACCTGCATCTCCTGTATTGTGGGCAGACTCTACTGTCTGAGCCATTGACGTGAAAGTGAAAGTGTTAGTCACTTGCTCATGTCCACCTCTTTGCGACCCCATGGACTGTAGCCCACCAGGCTCCTCTGTCCATGGGATTCTCCAGGCAAGAGCACTGGAGTGGGTGGCCATTTCCTTCTCCAGGGTGTCTTCCCAACCGAGAGATCAAACCCAGGTTTCCTGAATTGCAGGCAGATTCTTTATCCTCTGAGCCACCAGGGAATCCTGTCTGAGCCATTAAAACCCCTTATTTCACAGAGGGAACTTGGTCCAGAATGTCAGTCAAGCTACCCAGAAAAGTCAATAGCTCATGGTGTTTTTGTTTTTTACTGGAATCTAGACAGTTTGACTCATAACCTTAGGGTCAATATTCTTTTTTTCTTTTAACTGTATTTTACTGTCAACTTAACCCAAAGGATATTTTTAAAACATATATATCATTATAAATTGCCTCATAATTTATAATCTTTAATATTATCTTTTGATGAAGTGCTAAGTTCCATGAAATGTACATGTCTTTTTTTTTGCTGTACTACTCTTTCTTTATTGAAGTATAATTAAACTAAAATGTATGTTTCAAGTGTAGAGCAAAGTGATTCAGTTATATATATGTGTGTGTGTGTGTGTGTGTGTATTCCTTTTAGGATTCTTTTCCATTATATGTTGTTACCAAATATTGAACATAGTTCTGTGTAGGTCCTTGCTATTTATCTATTTTATATATTACAATGTGTATAAGTTAATCCCAAACTCCTAATTCATTACCCCTTCCTGTTATCTCTTTTAATAGTCACAAGTTTGTTTTCTATGTCTGTGAGTCTGTTTTGTAAATAAGTAAGTTCATTTGTATCGTTCTTTATATTCCACATATAAAGGATATCATATAATATTTGTCTTTAATTTCCTTCTCTTCACGTGATAATCTCAGTTCAGTTCAGTTTCTCAGTCATGTCTGACTCTTTGTAACCCCATAGACTGCAGCACACCAGCTTCCATGCCTTTCACCATCTCCCGGAGCATGCTCAAACCCATATCCATTGAGTTGGTGATGCCATCCAACCATCTCATCCTCTGTCATCTCCTTTTCCTCCTACCATCAATCTTTCCCAGCATCAGTGTCTTTTCCAATGAGTTTACTCTTCACATCAGGTGGCCAAGTATTGGAGCTTCAGCATCAGATTTTCCAGTGAATATTCAGAGTTGATTTCCTTTAAGATTGACTGGTTTTGAAACATGTAAAATATGTATGAAACGAGATGCCAGTCCAGGTTCAATGCATGATACTGGATGCTTGGGGCTGGTGCACTGGGACGACCCAGAGGGAGGGTATGGGGAGGGAGGAGGGAGGAGGGTTCAGGATGGGGAACACATGTATACCTGTGGTGGATTCATTTTGATATTTGGCAAAACTAATACAATTATGTAAAGTTTAAAAATAAAATAAAATTAATTAAAAAAAAAAAAGATTGGTTTAATCTCCTTGCAGTCCAAGGGACTCTCAAGAGTCTTCTCCAGCAACGCAGCTCAAAAGCATCAATTCTTCGGTGCTCAGCTTACTTTATGGTTCAACTCTCACATCCATATGTGACTACTGGAAAAACCATAGCTTTGACTAGACGGGCATTTGTCAGCAAAGTATTGTCTCTGCTTTTCGATATACTGTCTAGGTTTGCCATAGCTTTTCTTCCATGGAGGAAGCTATGTCCATCTATGGTGCTGGAATTGGCATTCTTTCTTTTTTTTCTCTTTAATGGCTGAACAATATTCTGTTTATTCTATTTAATATACTATTTAATGGCTTAGCAGTATTCTATAATTCTTCTACAGAGAAGAACCATACAAAAAAGATCTTCATGACCCAAATAACCACAAAGGTGTGATCATTCACCTAGAGTCAAACATCCTGGAATGAGAGAAGTCAAGTGGGCCTTAGGAAGCATCACTATGAACAAAGCTAGTGGAGGTGATGGAATTCCAGTTGAGCTATTTCAAATCCTAATGGATGAGGCTGTGAAAGTGTTGCACTCAACATGCCAGCAAATTTGGAAACTCAGCAGTGGCCATGGGACTGGAAAAGGTCAGTTTTCATTCCAATCCCAAAGAAGGGCAATGCCAAAGAAGTTCAAACTACCACACAATTGCACTCATCTCACACACTAGCAAAGTAATGCTTATAATTCTCCAAGCTAGGCTTCAACTGTACGTGAACTGTGAACTTCCATATGTTCAAGTTGGATTTAGAAAAGGCAGAGAAACCAGAAATCAAATTGCCAACATCTGCTGGATCATCAAAAGGCAAGAAAATTCCAGAAAAACATCTACTTCTGCTTTATTTATTATGCCAAAGCTTTTGACTGTGTAGATCACAACAAACTGTGGAAAATTCTGAAAGAGATGGGAATACCAGACCTTCTTACTTGCCTCCTGAGAGATCTGTATATGGGTCAAGAAGCAACAGTTAGAACCAGACATGGAACAACAGACTGGCTCCAAACTGGGAAAGGAGTACATCAAGGCTGTATATTATCACCCTGCTTATTTAACTTGTATGCTGAGTATATCATGAGAAATGCTGGGCTGGATGAAGCACAAGCTAGAATCTAGATTGCTAAGAGAAATATTAACAACTTTGCATACACAGATGACACCACCCTTATGGCAGAAAGTGAAGAAGAACTGAAGAGCCTCTTGATGAAAGTGAAAGAGGAGAGTGAAAAATCTGGCTTAAAAACTCAACGTTCAAAAAGTGAAGATCATGGTATTTGGTCCCAATGCTTCATGGCAAATAGATGGGGAAAAAATGGAAACAGTGACAGACTTTATTTTCTTGGGCTCCAAAAATCACTGCAGATGGTGACTGCAGCCATGAAATTAAAAGATACTTACTCCTTGGAAGGAAAACTATGACCAATATAGACATATTAAAACATATGTTAAAAACATGTTAAAACATGTTAAAAACAACATATTAAAAAGCAGAGACATTACTTTGCTGACAAAGGTCTTGTATTCAGAGCTATGGTTTTTCCAGTAGTCATGTATGGATGTAAGTTGGACTATAAAGAAAGCTCAGCACTGAAGAATTGATGCTTTTGAACTGTGGTGTTGGAGAAGACTCTTGAGAGCCCCTTGGACTGCAAGGAGATCCAACCAGTCCATCTTAAAGGAAATCAATCCTGAATATTCATTGGAAGGACTGATTCTGAAGCTGAAACTCCAATACTTTGACCACCTGATGCAGAGAATTGAGCCACTGGAAAAGACCCTGATGCTGGGAAAGATTGAAGGCAGGAGAATAATGGGGCTACAGCAGATGAGAGGGTTGGATATCATCACCAACTCGATGGACATCCTGGAGTATCAGCAAGTCTGGGAGTTGGTGATGGACAAAGAAGCCTGGTGTGCTGCAGTCCAAGGGGTTGCAAAGAGTTGGACATGACTGAGCGACTGAACTAATATTCTATTGAGTGTATATATACATATATATAAACCACATATAATGTATCTGTTCATCTGCTCATAGACATTTAGGTTACCTCCATATCTTTAGTGCTGCTATGAGCATTGGGATGTAGATGTCTTTTTGAATTAAAATATTCTCCAGATATATTCCAGAAGTGGGATTGCAAGGTCATATGGTAATTCCATTTTGCATTTGTTTGGAGGGTCTTTAAAAACCGAAAATAGAGAACACTCATTTTTGATCACCTGTAATCTTTGTTAAATTTTTTGATGTCTAAACTAGCCTTTGGGCTTTCCTCATAGCTCAGCTGGTAAAGAATCTGCCTGCAATGCAGGAGACCCCAGTTCAATTCCCGGGTTGAAAAGTTCCCCTGGAGAATGGATAGGTTACCCATTCCAGTATTCTTGGGCTTCCCTGGTAACTCACACAGTAAAGAATCTGCCTGCAATGCAGGAGACCTGGGTTCGAACCCTAGGTCGGGAATATCCCCTGGAGGAGGGCACAGCAACCCACTCCAGTATTTTTGCCTGGAGAATCCCCATGGACAGAGTAGCCTACCAGGTTGTCATCCATGGGGTTGCAAAAAGTTAGACACAACTGAGCGACTAAGCACAGCACAGCACACAAAGTAGCCTTTAAATCCAGTCATATGATCATTTTATAATGCCTTGTTATTGATTTATTGAGGTATACTTATAAATTTGCATATATTTAATGAATACATTTTGATGAATTTGTATGCATGCTAGATATTGATATTGACCAGGGGCTTAGCCTTCCTTAATCTATAGAAATTGATAAAGGCCAGACAAAAAATTGAGGAAGGCTTTACTGGGGCCTCTGCTGCAGCAGGAGGGAGCAAAACAAGTAACAGGTTTTCTTGTCTGCTCCCCAAGAAAGACCAGCTGGTTCCTTACCTGAGCTGATGTGAAGATTGGTCCTGAGGTCAGGTCTGAGGGGTGGCTTAGGTGGTTTGTCCACCCCTTTGGTGCTGTTAAGTGCAGGGGGGATGCACAGTACCCTGCTTTTGGAGCTAACATATGGCTCTTTCTCCTGGCTCTTCAGAAGCAGCAGTTGAGTTTTTTTATTCTTTTAGTATCTTGTCCATAATTTGGCGTGACTGTACATGCACCCATTATTTTTAGTCCCACATAGTTTCTTTGCATATTGTCTAGGTGCAAACACTGCAGGAAAAGGTCCCAGGTCCCAGCCTGTCTCAGTATAACTTTATAATCAGTAAAGAAGGAACATACATTTCCTCATTATTCCCTGCATTCTTTTCTACTATATTTGCATATTTCTTTTGTTCTTAAATGATTATACATAGGTTTTGGAAATGAAAGACTACTTTTAGCAATTTACATATCAATAAGCATGAACATCTAGATTAACTTGATACATTTTGGGAAGTATAAAATGCCAAAATTAACTGAAAATGAAACAATGATAGTAACAAAAATTTAATTTAGTAATGAAACATCTAAATCCATTTCCATCAAAAATTTTGCACCTATTTTAAATGGGAGTTCTGCTAATTTTTCAAAAAACAGATAACCCAAATCTTATATAAGAGGTTATAAAAGATAAAGCAAAATGAAATAATGAAGGGAATTATTCAGTTGCTTTAATAAAGTTAATTTTTATTGATACCCAAACAATTTAAAGATAGTATAAGAACAGAAAGCATAGGTCGGTTTCACTTTTAAATATAGATGTAACATTTTTGAGTTAAATAAACCTAACAGAAGCAAATAAAACCATTGTTTAATGGAATATTAAAAAAATACATCATGAACCAATAGTATATTACAGAAATGTAATTATGTTTTAACATTAGAAAAATATAACTCTAGTTAATAATGAAATATAGGGGAGAGATGCACATAAATAGCTGAAAATTTGCAGAAACATAATGTTCTATGTGACTTTATAATAAAACTGGTCAATTTTGAACAAAAGATATCTTTCTTAGTTAAAAAATTGCAAAATTACAAAATTGGCATGTATTAATGTACTGATGAGACTATAATAAATTTTTGTATATTGCTAGTGGGTGATTAAATGGTTCATTGTGAAGAAGAGATGATCAGTGCCTAGGATACAGGATGTATTTTTATATCATTAACATCAAGAAATTTTGTTCCAAGGTTTATATCCAAAAAATAAATAAATAAATAAAAACCCTGCATAAATTTATAAAAAGACATGCACAGGTTTTTCATATCAACCTTCTTTTTGTGATGATGGCTGTCACTAGTTAGAAGCAACCTATATACCCATTCCCAGGGGAATGATTAATTAAAATATGGTATATGCACAAAATAAAATATGATGCAGAGTCAGAAGCAAAGAGCTAGATTTATTGCAATTAGGCTACATCTCACAAACATGTTAATAAGAAAAGGGAGCAAGAATAAGATTTATAGTTCCATTTATGCAAATTAAAAACACATGTTAACACCATATATTTTTCCAAGGATACACATATATCTAAATAGGTACACAGAAGGGAAATTGGAAAGATATATATTAAAAACACTAGTGTGAGTACCTTTCAGAAGCAGGGCAATAGCAGTAGGGATGAGAAATGAAGGGAAAATAATACAGTGAAACAGAGGGCACGAATAATGTAATTTAACTCTGTGCACCTAAAGTACAGATAAAATTAAAAGATAAAAGTAAAATCGATTATGTGATATATGTACAAATTTCTTTTATTTTTTGTGTTCTTTGCAAGGCTTTCTTATATAGCAAGTTCTCCAAATGCATTTAAAATAGGATTGAAATTTTATACCTTTTTTCTGTGACCACTTCTGTAGCAGTGTTTTCACTAGTGGTGCTCTGAAAAGTGGTTGTTTGCAGGGACTCATAACTTTTCTATCTTTCCTTAACTGGAGGAAAGAGGATTGAAAAGTTTGCCTATTTCCTTTGTTTGTTCAGAAAGTAAGATAAAAGAATGTCTGTGGTTTTTAGACAAACTGAGTTGACCAGCTGCCACCTTGTATCCGAATCAAATTCTTAAGTGTCAGGCTGACAAAGTGAATTAGTTGATGAATATTTTTACCTGATACTGAATTGGCTTGAATTGAGGACCCAGTTCTAAGGCAGCCCCAAGCTCCTATTGCCAAAATGTATATATAAGAAAATAAATGCAAATCAAGTAAGAAGAAGAATAAAAATACAGCTTTTCCAAGAGTAAGTATTATTTTACTAGAAACTGAGGCACGGGGAGATGTAGTGACATAATACTCCCAACCACGGTGTGAATAAGAAAAAAGACAAAGAGAAGTAGAACCACAGTTTCCTGATTCCCAGCCAGTACTTCTTTCACTATTGTGTTTCCTCTATAAAGTGTTCAATTGCTCATGATTCAAAATACAATAACAAAATCGACCATCAATATTCAAGATTCTTCTTATGAGACATTTCATAGAGTTTGGAGGCTTACTGGAAGATGCAAAGTAGCAATTTGTGTTTGCGGTAGAGACATTTAAAATGACTGAAGTTTTAATTAACCACGATTTTTTTTTTTCTTCCTGCAGTATGCACAGTAAATTTTATCTGTTTGCTGTCTGAAGCTTTCTCTGTGTTTGCAAATTAGAAGTGCCTACTTTTTTTCATTTTAATTAAAAATTGTGAGCTTGACATAATCAACTTCTTTCCCTTTTTGGTTGTTTAATGAACATTAGTGAAACAAAATTAAAGTGCTATTTAACATTCGACCAATTTATTAATGGTTAGGAGGGATAACTTTGTCTTCAGGGACTGGAAGTGAATTTGAATTATTGAGGGAAATTAACTTTTTCACTAGTATTTAATGAAACCACAGTAGACGTGGGGCCTGCAAAATCAGGTCAACACACTGTTGATGTTACTGTTTGTATCGAAAAGACATCTTGAAATCAGAGAAACCATCAGAAGTTTAATCAGCAGTTGCTTCTGCTTGATTAAAGGGATTTCTGATGAGGATAGAGTACCGTTTTCTCATGGTAGTGCTATTGGCTACTCATATGTTTCCTCTATTAGCACATGTGATTTCCAACTATCTTTTTGTGCATTTACTGCTCACATGTCTTCTTGATACCTGGCCCTACCCTATATTTTAGATACTTTTGACTATGTATTTATTATACTCAAAAGTTGTTTTTTAAGTCTATGAAAGGTAATATAATAGAGTGTTTTCTGATAAGCACTCATACTTTGACAACAAGAACAAACCTCCTTAATTTGAATCGTAGGCTTGCCCCTTACCAGACATGCGAACTTAGGGCAAGTTATTATCTTCTTTGATTTTCAAGTTTGTCTCATCTGTGTCTGCCTCACAGAAGTTATCATTTAATCAGGAAATACTTTTGTGCCAGTTTTCGTAATAGGCTTGCATTCATAAGGATGAACATAAGGAAGGTATTTGTGCTCCCATGGAATTTACTATTTAGTAGGGGAGAGAGACTTGAAACGGTAAATCACACAGAATGATTAGTAAATTTTTACCAGGTTTCATGAAATCCTTAGAAGTCTGGAAAACATGATAGTCTTCCCTAAGGAAAAGAAATATTAAACTAAGGAATGAGTGATGAGTAGAAGTGGGCCAAGAGCAAAGAAAGGAAGAGCGTTTCAGGGAAAGGACAGGGCAGATGCAAAACTATGGAAAGAAAGGAGATTGCTTTTCATGAGCATCTGAGGGAAGTTGACACATACAGACAGAGGGAAGGTCGTGCAAAACCCTGTAAGCCAAACTGAGAATGCGAGATTTTTCCTAAGTGCCACAGAGCATTGAAAAGTTTTAAGGAGCACAGGAAAGAAGAGTGTATTCAATCCTATTGCTGTTCTAATAAATTACTGCAAAGTTAGTAGCTTAAAGCAGCAAACCTTTTTTTTTTTTAAGTCTTACAGTTTTCTTGATCAGAATCACAACATAGGTCTCACTAGCTTGAAATCAACATTGGTAGGACTGTTCTCCTTTTTGGAGGCTATAGAGAAAAATGCATTTCCTTGGCTTTCCAACCACCATTCTTTGGCTCATGTTCAATGCCAGCAATAGCAGTTGGATTTCTTCTCACATTTCATCACCCTGACTTCCTCATCTACCTTCCTCTTCCACATTCAAGGATGTTTGTGATTATAATAGTCATACCCAGATCATGTACTGTAATCTCCCTATTTAAGATCATCTGATTAACAGTATATCCACTTAATCCAATCTACAACCTTAATTTCCCTTCTTCACCTGATGTAACATATTCACAGATAATTCTGGGTATTAGGATATGGACATTTTGAGGGGTCATCATTCTGCCCACTACAGGGAAAAAGCCAAGAAAGAATGTGATTTCAGAAAAAGTCCTCCAGAGAAACTCAGGGGTTCACTTCAGAGTTATTCCTTATGGGTTATTCCTAAATTCACTTCAGAGTTATTCCTAATGGGTCACTCCATTTTAGAGAATTGAATTCCTAGGACACAGTTCTTAAGAAAAGGGTAAGAGAAAAGTAAATCAGGGAAGGTACAATATACTACTATTTCACATATATGCTGGTAATGAACTGACAATAGTCCATCAATTGTAACATGTTTCTTGATTTCAACTATGACACAATGTGAAAGATGTTCCTCTTACAATCAATAAAACCAGAAAATGATGTTAAAATTTATTAATCATTTCCCTGGTGGCTCAGATGGTAAAGTCTGCCTGTAATGTGGGAGACCTGGGTTCTATCTCTGGGTCGGAAAGATCCCCTGGAGAATAAAATGGCAATATACTCCAGGACTCTTGCCTGGAAAATTCCATGGATGGAGGAGCTGGTAGGCTACAGTCTATGGGGTCACAAAGAGTTGGACACGACTGAGCAACTTCACTGGTTCATCTTAAATAAGATCACCATTTCCTTTTATATTTTTCACATTTGCCAATATAGAGTATGTTGTCAAGTTGTAGAGTCCCATTTTTTGACTTCCTTTATTCTTCTTATTCTTCTGGTTAAACAAAGTATTTGTGTCAGGCTCATCCATTAATTTGGACATGGCGAACACGAGGTACATATGCTGCGCTGCCAACTCTCCCAGCTTTTTAAACCACTCTTAACCCTGGGGAGACATCACAAATCAATCAAAAACATTCTCACAGAGTTGTAGGAGGACTTAGGATCTTTCTTGTGGGTGAGGTGACAACATAATTGATTGTTGAAGGTAGGGCTCTTCAGAGAGTCTCAGAGAGAGCTATTAATAAATGCTTGAATTAAAGTATGAAATGAGAACATTCTAGGCAAAATGGAATGCATTATCTCTCCACTCATGAAAGTTCCATACTTCATTGTCAATGGACTAGAGGTAGTGTGAAAGTTGAAACATATTTGCCAACTTTGTCTAAAAATAGAGTTCTTTTGGAAACAAAAGAAACTTTGGGCCGGACTGGAGGCCATGTGGATTTATGATCTCCTTGAGGACTGCTGATGGCATGTGCTTCCAACCAACTCCCTGGTCTATCTGTCCTTTCCCATCTCCTGATTTGCTCTCTGTCCTTCCTTAGCTGTATTCGTCTACATTCCAGCCTTATCACACAGGAACTCTGATTAGTTCTTTACTGAGGCTGCTTCTTACACTTTCTGTGCATGAGTCCTTCAATGCCAGTGTCACCCTGCTAGTTATAGTGGCTTAGGAATTGTTTCCAATCATAGCCTGATTTGACAATTGGATTTATATTTATATTTATATTCAGATAAACCACAAAATAAACACTACCTGCAAGGATTGTATATGATGAAGAAAGAATGAAAATGCAAACTTCATAATTTGTAAAACATCTAAATAGTTTCTTTGACTTCTGACTAGAGACTTTGAAAAAAGTATAGGAGCTATAAACACTCTAAAAGAAAGGAACCCGTTTCAGTCCAGGCTCGATGCATGATACTGGATGCTTGGGGCTGGTGCACTGGGATGACCCAGAGGGAGGGTATGGGGAGGGAGGAGGGAGGAGGGTTCAGGATGGGGAACACAGGTATACCTGTGGTGGATTCATTTCGATATTTGGCAAAACTAATACAATATTGTAAAGTTTAAAAATAAAATAAAATTAAAAAAATAAAAAATAAAAGAAAGGGACCACATGTAGAAGTGAAGTGAGAAAAATAATTCCATTAAATGGCTTGATGTTTTGGCTATATAATGTGAATAGTCTAAATAAGAGAAAACACATAAAAATACAGCATGGCTGGTTACCTTGTGTTCTTTGATTCAAAGTATGCAATTAAACACAAAGTCCAACATTTTAAAAAGTTAAATAAAAATTTGTGCCAGGATGTTCCGTATTCATTAAAAAAAAAAAAAAAAAAAGGTTAAATCATACACCAGGCTGATTTCTATTCTCTTCTGTCTTGAGAGTAAGAAATGAAGGCCACGTGGCTTAGAAATACTACTTTTCTTTATAATAGCACAGTTGCTTTGTTCAGCTGTTTTGAAAGGAAGAATTCAAGCATAAATACTTCTGTCATAAATATTAAAGTTTATATTTTAATTACATAATATATTTTGAAGGAGAAAGCTAGGAAGAAGGAAGAGACAAAGATTAGAAAGAAAGTAAAGGAAAAGAAAGATAATGAACACTTAAAATAAAAAAAGCTGTTAGATACTGAAGACAAAGGCAGTTATCTACCTACCCTCTTTCAGTATTTCCTACCAAACAGTACAAAACATTAAGAACAGATGTAGATGTAGATATGCATATGTATCTGTACACACATATCTCATGATATATCATTTGTATATATATCATGATAAATACATCATCACCTCTTCAGAATTTAAAGTTAAGAATGTTCAATTTTCACAATATGTCAAGTACAGGAAAAATAGCCAGATCCCAGCTGTAATTGCTAATCCTCCCACTCTATTCCTGCCCTGGTTAAAGCTTTGTGACAAATAAAGACAGAGAATAACTGCGGGAGAGAAGGCACAGTTAACTATGAGGTCTAAGCCTACTGCAAAATCACCACTAATGGTATGAAAATTCTAAAAATGTTTCTTGGTAGATCAGAGCATAGACTACAAGAAAAGACCTATAAGTATGTATGATTTAAAGGTCACTTTGATAGACATAGTTTCTGAAGGACGAAAAGGGCAGAAAGGGAGACAATAAATACCTTTTGACAATTGAATGAAGGGGAAAAGAAGCAAAAGGGCAAAATACAGGGTTTCAAGACAACATTGAGGATCTACAAGCCACAGACTCTCAAAACCTATAACTGCTCCCCCAACCAGAACAGCAATATAGTCTACTCAAGTGTCTACACTGATAGAATAGAGTATCTTTAAACTGAGAATTTTATAAAATGCAGTACCACAAAAATTCATTTAAGGAAAACCAATAAATCCTACAGATCTATTGGGAAACTTACGAATACAAAATTCCAAACACATCAACTGTAGATAATTCTCCAAATGAAAGTCAGGAAGCAGAAGAAAAACAGCAAATAAAACTCCGAACAGAAATAAATACACTTAAACAAGCATATGAGGATTTAACAACTACCTTGAATCAGATATTCAACAATTGTACATGTAAAATAGTAACAAATGAAAAGATTTCCACAATGGAACATATTCTTCAAGAAGTCTTTTGTTTACCAAAAGTTAACTAATAATTAAAGTCTTAAAGCTGTATGTAAAAGAGATGTCTATTTACTAATTAATTCAGTTATCAATGCATGCTTAAAATAACATAGTTACCTTTTAACAAATTCCATAAAACAGCATTATTTGAATTCTTTCAGTCAGTTTTGCATTCCTGTTTCCATAATTATTGAAGTTACTTTTTAAGTCTTCCACCATGGTTACCTGGCATATACCATCATTATTTTTCTGTAAATTATTTGAGATAAGTTATTATTTCTGTAAACTATTTTCTCTAAATTATTTTTTTCTCTAAATTACTTTGAGAAGTGTGTGACAGAGAATGAGATGGGTGGATGGCATCATCCACTCAATGGACATGTCTGAGCAAACTTTGGGAGATGGTGAAGGACAGGGAAGCCCAGCATGCTGCAGTCCTTGGGCTCACAAAGAGTCGGACATGACTGAGTGACTGAACAACAAAAATTACTTTTAAATTTATCATTGAGGTGACCCCTAAAATTTATATTCTAGACATGGTACTAAATCATGAGAAGTTAGGACAATTTTTTTAGTGCATCTGAAATTAAATTGAAAAGTTTGACTGAATGATAGAGCTAGTTACCATATTGTTTTTAAGGGAGTTGTCAACAGGTTTATTCATTTAAAAAGTTCAACACTCACAATTGAAAATAATGATTAATAATTTCTCTTAAATTTCTTTGTCTCCTTTTAAAATTGTTTCTGTCACAAGAATTTATAGTTATAAAAACCGATATTGTTTGAAGTCTCTCCAATCTAATATATATTCCCCAAATAGTCCTTTTATGTAGAAAGTGAATTCAGAAGCCACTTCATAGTATGAGATTCATAAGGTGACTTTTTTTTTTTTTAAACTTGGGGAGAAAACAGGGCATATACTATGTTTTTCTAATATTTTACTTTAAAGGAAAATGTCAAAAATCCAACAGACTTACAAAAAAACCTTCTTATATCAGTGATTTTGAACTGTGTACACACTTCCAAAATGGGATTGTTACTTCACATGATACTTCACATCACGCCTCTGTTCATTGGACTTGCTGGACTACATAGATTCATGTCATCCCTGACCTCTTCCTATTCTGTGGTTCTGATGAAAACAGAATGGCTTCAGGGAAACTTTATGGTAGCAGATAAAATTTACCACTTTTTGTGTGTGTGTGTGTGGAAATGAAATGATGTCTGACAACTGGTCAGAGATAAAATGAGATGCTTACTCAAGTGGCCACGTCCAAGGTATACTGCTTGGTAACAGCTGGAGATGAATCTGTCAGGAGAATTTTATTTTCCTTATCTCTAAGTCCATACAGTTCTTTTTGCACACATATTTTTTTTTCTTTTACAAAACTGCAAATCAATATTTACTTTTATTGGAGAAATGTATGTGGTGGATACGACTTGGTTCCCAAACTCAAGTATGCAAGAGAACATGGGTAGGGAATCCTCTCCCAGTCATTTGTTGAAGGTTCATAGGCCTCTGGGGAAATCCAGCAACTTCTACCCTTCTGTCTGTCATGGTGGTTGTTTCTGGCCATGTTGTTCCAGTCCACATGCTTTCTGGAGGAATATTGACTCTAGGATTCCATGCCAAGTTCTGGCAGGTGATTCTTTATTATGTTGGCAAGAACCAGGAGCCAAGGGTCCAATAACCATCTCCTTAAATTTGCTAGTCTACCCTCCAGATGTTTTCTTGTTACACTGGAGTGAAGTACAGAACTGGAAACCATGTAGTTCTTGTTGCCTGTGAAACCCAGAGACCTCTACCTCCTCCTTGGCCTGGGGAAATCTCTCTATTTCTCCCCTTTCAGCCTGCAAATGCACAGACTCTCATCCTTTCTCTCAACCCCACCAGGAATACTCTCTTCCCTGAGTATAAGGTTTTACTAAAGAATGGAAGGAAGCATCCCATGGTGAAGCTTTTGGTTTATCCCGGTAAAATTCTAGCTACAAGGAAACACTAAGATGCGTGTAGCCTGGAGGACAGGCAGAAGACGGGAAAGGAGAGTAGATCCTAGATAAACCCAAACTGATATCTTGAAAAGTATCTTACAGCAGCTAAGCAAACTGCAGCTGACCAAAGGTGTGATCAAATAAATACCAGGAAAACAGATTACAACTAACTTGTAAGGGGACAGTCAGTCCTATTTTGTTACAGTCAAAGAAATCTGATTATTTGAATCCAGAGGATGAAAAGCCTTATAAAATATGTTTTTATTTCTATCTATCATCATATTCATCTTAGACACTAATTCTCCTAGTCAAAAATTGTTACCTCATTCTGTGAACTCCCTAAATGCTAATATGTGTTATCTCTTTTACTTAGCTCCTCCTAGCGTGTGTGTGAATCTCAATACATCCTCCAAGCCATATGCAAGCTGAAGATATTTATGTTTTTATTAAATTACAATTGGTTTACAATGTTGTAAACCATGTGTTTACAATGTTAGTTTCTGGTATATAGCACACTGATTCAGTTATATATATCCATATATATGTGTGTATATATATTCTTTTTCATTATAGTTTATTAAAACATATTGAATATAGTTCCCTGTGCTACATAGTAGGGCCTTTCTGTTTTATATATACTGATTTGCATCTGCTACTCCCAAAGTCCTAATTCATCCCTTACTTCCTTGCCTTTAGTAATCATAAGTTTGTATTCTACACCTCTGAGTTTGTATTTTTTTTGTAAATAAGTTCATTTGTATTACATTTTAGATTCCACATATAAGTGGTATCATATTTGTCTTTATCTGACTTACTTCACCTCGTATGATAACCACTAGGTCTATCCAAGTTGCTGCCAATGGCATTATTTCATTCTTTTTTATGGCTGAGTAGTATTCCATTGTGTGTATGTGTAACCGTCTTCTTTATCCATTTATCTGTTGATGGACAGTTAGGTTGTTTCCATGTCTTGGCTATGGCAAATAGTGCTGCTATGAAAATTTGGATGCTTATATCTCTTCAAATTAGTTTTCTCTGGATATATGACCAGTAATGAGACTGTTGGATCATATGGTAGCTCCATTTTTATTTATTTAAGGACACTTCATACTATTCACCATAGTGGTTGCATCCATTTACATTCCCACCAACAGTGTAGGAAGATTCCCCTTCCTCCACATTCTCTCCAGCATTTATTGTTTGTATATAAAGGGGCTTCCCCAGTGGCTCAGTGATAAGGAACCCACCTGCCAACACAGGAAACATAAGAGACACAGATTCGATCCCTGGGTTGGGAAGATGCCCTGGAGGAGGAAATGGCAACCCACTCCAGTATTCTTGCTTGGAGAATCCCACAGACAGAGGAGCCTGGTGGGCTACAGTCCATGGGATCGTGAAGAGTCAGACACGACTGAAGTGACTTAGCACACGTGCATACTTTTTAATGATGGCCATTTTGACTGGTTTGAGGTGATTCCTCATTGTAGTTTTGCATTTCTCTAATCATGAATTTATGATACATGCTTGCTATACAACTGTAATGTTGACAATATGAATATATTACCAGACATAAATAATATATGCTTAATTAATTCAGTGGAATTGAACTCTGAGATTTTAGCACATGAAAAGGCAACTATGCAGTCTGAGGAAAATAATAGTAATAGTGAACATAGATTGAGGCCATGTAGCCTGTCATTTCAGTCTCTAGTCATTGGGACAACATGCTCTTAATTCCCTGTGGACTCCCCTATTGTATGTCCCTAAACATACAGCAGGTACAAAATTAGAACACTGTATAGCAGTCTGCTGCTACACAAGAAGTAAAGCTTACTGTTGAATTTAAGGAGAGATAGATAATACAAAGCTTCTCTTTGGGGGAAACTGATGGCATGCTCAAGAGAAATATTAGTTCACGCAATGTTCATTATCATGCCATAACTGTTGAACATAGTTACCATGAGTGGTGGGAAGTTTAAGTGGGTCATTCTGTCTCCTTTCTACCTATTTTGTTTTTGAAGAGGCTGGAAAATATGAAACCACGTTTCCTAGACTCCCTCACAGGTGGCTTTGAATATGAATCATCTGCTTCAATTAGAAGAACACTTGCAAATCCAGAATTCAGGTGTGAGTGATTCAGATACAAGTCATCATCCTTCTGTGGAAACTATTGGAACTGTTGGTGGTGGCTGGACCTCTTGCTCTAGTGTTTTCAATTTTCAGAATCATGGTTGTAAAAGACCTAGTAAGACTTAGCAGAAACTACAACTTGCTAAACTAAGGGTTGTGACATCAGAATGTTCTTAAACTCAACAAGCCAGAGGTAACTACCTGGCTTGGACCACCGTGCCTCTTCCAACTGTTTATAAGCATCAAATTCTGACTTTCAAATGCATAGGAGGAGTTTTACAAGAAAATACCTGTTTCCCCCAAGCAGGATGCAGTTTGAAATGTGGATTAAGGTAGTTAAGATGTGTGTGTGTGTGTGTGTGTGTGCGTGCATGTGTATGTATGCTATCACTATCTATGTATTTTACTGATTCTGTTACTTATAACATCATAAAATACCAGAGAAAGAAGGAATCTGAGAAAGAATATGACCCCCCCTCCTTTTCAATTACAAATGGAGATGTTGAAGTTTAAAGAAATTTTAGCTTGTTCAGATTTAAACACCCTTGACTTAGAGCTGGGTTACTACTCTGGTCTTTTGGTTACATGTTCGGGGCTCATGCTACTATATGACTCTGCTTCCAAAGCATTTAAGAAGACACTCTATCAACTTAGTTAAAATTACTCCTTACTACTATTCTTAGCCTCTCTTGTCCCTTCATCATCTTTATGAGAACCAATATTGACCTAGTAACACTGGACTGCAAACTCAGACATGGCAATATAGCAGTCTTGGCATATACATTGGTTTTCTCATGATTAGAAGCAGCTGTGAGACCTCTCCAAGCAGCCATATAAGCAATTAGAAGTTTGAAGAAGAGAAAAAGAATAGTGCAGATTCCTCTTGGTGACTGGGGACAACAGAAAAGTTTAAAGGCACTTTGAAAGCATCTGTAGTAGACCCCAAAATATGGCTAGGAAATACTTTGGGGAGGTTTCCTACCTTGCTTGGAACAAAAGGTTCTATCAAGATAATAAATATTTGCATTATAAATTTGAAGATTTGCTAGCAAAACTTTTGGTATGTGTCTCCCACTAAATAATTGGTATGCCATTCATATACAGCAACTGCATTTTGCCTTTTTAATGTAAATAAGATTTTGCCTCTTCCCCATGGGGGAGTTTTGTTTTTTTTTAACTTAACCGGTTTCTTTAGTTAGGAGAGTTTCAGCAATAGCTACATTAAGAGTTTCTATCAGCCTAAGATGATTAAAGACCTAAAGGAAGTTATTTGCATCACTCACTGAATGACAAGGTTAAGGGCTATATATTTTGTAAAATATCTAGACACAGACACTGATTTTGTGGTGGGCCACCAATGTCTATACTCTGTCCTGGGGAAGCAAAATTTAGTGCCTTTTTTTTAAAAAAAAGAAGTTAATTAAACCCACTGATGAATAACCAGTAAGAATGTAAGCACATCACAACTCTGGTATTGTGAGGAGGCACTCAGAGAGAAGACTTCATGACTGAAATGAGGCCTTAAGAATGGTGCCAACCTCTGCCCTCATCTCTCCAGAGAAGCTGAGCGAATATAATCAGGAAAAGCTATTGAGAAGTCTAAGGGCATAATACAATATAAACTATACCAAATTACCAGCCTCCCTCATTCATTTATTTAGAAACATTTATTGAACACCTGAAATGTCCTGGGCAGCATGCCAGCTCTGCAAGATCCAGCCCTCAAAAGAAAAATGAGGTCTTTGATTTCAAGGCATAGATATTCAGAAGCATTTGATTCCACTCACTGCCTGTTCTTCAGCAGGTTACTTTTCCTCTCGGGCCTCAACTGCCTTATTTGTCAGTTGACTAACAGTCTGAGATTCTGTTTTTGTCACAACCTTGGGAAACAGGATGTAAGATGATTCATAGATTTGGAGGAAGGCAATGGAAGGGTGATAGATCTGATTTTGGACCAGACATGGAGAATCCTGGGTTGGAATGAGGGATGGAGGCAGAGAATTAAGAGAGAGAAGCAGAATCCAGGGTAAATTGTTATCAGTCCCCTTCTAGAAGGAGAGTTGATGGCGGAAGAGGAAAGAGATGAAATACATGGAAAGCACTAGGCTGGCAGGCTACCATGTTACTGCCTTCAGTTCTCACAATAACTCTGTAAGCTTGGAGTTTCCTCTTGTTCCAATTGTAGAGATGAGGAAACTGAAATGAAGCTAGATGAAAATGTCAAAGGTCATGCACCTGGTACCCTGGGAAGTCTGCTCCGCTCCAGTTCACTCTACAGCCTGTGTTTGTCCTCCCCCATCACGTGGACTCTCTTAGAACTCACCAAGAGTAGAGAAGCAGCAAAGAAGGAAAAAGTACTTCTTGCTGGGGGAATTTTTGTAAAGTTATGTGGAGGAGGTCGCTTTTAGGCTGGGTCAGGTTAGGACATATGACAAGGAAGAGCAAAATTTAATATTATAGGCAAAAAGGCAATATAAACAAAGAAATGTGGGAAAAATTGAAGACTGTAAAAAGAATAGGAAGACTGAAAATTTTAGTGTAGTAAAGAGAATAAAAATGAGTGGAAATGTAGTTTGGGAGAGTTGGTTCAAGGCTTTAAATGCCAGGCCAAGTATTTTAGACTAATAGCCAAATGGCATAATGTCTAACATTGAAGGTTTCTGAGTAAAGCAGTGGTACACTCCAAATTGCACTTTGTAAAGATTCATTTACCATCACTTTTAAACTATCAGTGCTTGGTTGACAATGCCAAAAACCCTGAAATTTAGGGAAAGAAAATTTTAAATGGTTCCTGGCTCATTTTCAAGGTTGGCCTTTGTAGTCTAATCCTATTGGTTCAATTTTTTGTTCTCTCCCCAGCCCTCATCTTCTAAGATATGTTAGACCAGTGTCAAAATATGTCTTACAAAGTTTCAGGCTTCTTCGTTCCTTTGAGTTAAGCCATGGCATGCAGCTCTACATGTAAGTAAACTCTGATAAACATTGCTTCCTGTGTTTCTGCCTTGCTCGCTGCATATGACCTTGATACACATGGGTCTGTGGAGCAGAGAAGCTCAGATACAACCTCTTAGATAGATGTAAGAAAACACTCTAAACTCATTGCATGTTGCCTTCTTTTCTACCCTCAAGCTCATTCCAGCAAAACAAAGGCTCTCTCTTTTGGTACAGAAAAATCATCTGGGGATCAGAGCAAATGACTACAAGAGTGAATATAGGGATACTGTTTTATCCATCCATTTTTACTTTCATCTGAGGATCTCTGAGAATACAGCAAAACAAATAATAACAGCTTTTCATTTTTGTGTCTTTCTGAAATTATTCCATCACAATGCTACCCAAATGCCAGTGGGTCTTGGATACCTTTTAAAACCAAAACAATGCCTTTGATCCCCAAGAACATGTCTGTGAACCCAGATGAAGAAGAACCGTTGCACATTTAGCATCAGTCTCTACAAGCTGAGGAATAGTAAAGTTTACGACAGGTCTCAGAATTGTTCCCTCTCCAAAAGACTGCAGAATCACTTCCTGATATTAGACCCATAGTATTTTGTGTCTAATTCTGAAGCCTGTATTGTCTGTTCCCTACACTGCTTTTTTTGGTAAATATTAGAAAGAATCAACTTATACTTTCTACTAAATTTCTAAATAAGACACTATGAGTTCACTCAAAGCCAGTGGGAAAAAATGAACATACAGAGTAATGTTTATTATTTCTCATATGATAAATACAGAGGTGATATTTACGTACTGACACTTACTTACTGATAGTTGGACACTAGATTCAGTGACTATCTAATTAGATCCATTTTATTGGGAACCTCAATATGAGCCATTAATGGTTCTCTGTCTATTTACACATAATAGACACTATTATGTATCTATTACACATAATAATAATTATTATTATTAAGTAACAACCAAGTGTGGGATATGCTTGACTGTTTCCTTCTATATTATTTACTGGTAAATTTGGAGATGTTTTAAATCTCATAAGCATTAGGGACAAAATATCCCCAAAATGTAGTGTATATAAAATGTTTAATTTACTGCCAAATATAATACTTCTCAATATTTAAAAGAATAACTTATCCTAGATTTATTTCAGTATAACATTAAATCTAAAAATGCTATCTATGTTAAGACTATCCAAAACTTAAATTGTTAAAATTATTTTTCTATTAAAATGTGCATCTAAGATTTTATTCTATCTGTAGACAGTTCAGTTCTGTTCAGTTGTTCAGTCTTGTCTGACTCTTTGCAGACCCATGGACTGCAGCAGGCTGGGCCTCCCTGTCCATCACCAACTCCCAGAGTGATGTCTGCTAGAACACAGGAGAACACAGGATGCTTGTAACGGATACATGATTAGCCTGTAAATAGAATAGGTATGTTACTCTGAGGTCAGGGAAGATAGATACAGGTCATGGATGGCAAACATAAAATGAAAACATAGCTTCTTAGTAACAACAAATTTCCCTTTGGCCTTCTTCCTATGGTTTAAAATCAGCCTAGCATTTAGGATTTCCTTAAAATGAAACTGGAAATATTCCATTTACCAGTGAAATCTGAAATCTCAGTCGTTTTTGAAAGCCTCAGAGTACCATGAACAAGAGAGTTCCATTCTGAATTGACTACATACACAGGAAGAGAGAATGGTCCTGAGAGACTGCCCATATGCAAAATCTAGATAAAGCCAGTTACTAAAAGAATTGCATTATTTCTTCCCTTGCTTATCTGCAAACCCAAATGCTACTAGTCCTAAGGATTTTATATCAAGTCGCTTTTATTATGCCTATAATATGATCCTCCTGGGTTTGAGGACAGTTCATCTTTATTTTATTTCCTTTGATTATTTAATCATTCATGAACCCCCTACCCCATGGCCCTACCTGCTTCCCTCTGGTACTCTCCAATTCTGTAGAACCTGATAATAGGGAGAGATGTCTTTATAGCATCCAGTGAGGGGCTTCATAAATTCCATCCACTCTCAAGACAGACCTAGTTTAAGATCATTAGAGTGTTTTGCCAGCATATACACAGTTCCTGATTTTTACTTGGCAGAAGCTCATTTAACTGAGATTGATTCCACAAATGTTTTGTTTGCCTTAATCCTAATTCTTCCCCGACTTTAAAAATAATCAGATCTCAAGTGAGATTCAGATTCTATGACCAATTACTGAACAACCTTTTGTTGGTTGGAAGCATGAAAAACCAGGGATGATCACCTGAATTGGAGTGCCGGGAGCCGGCATATTGCATATTGAGTGCATATTGCATATTGAGTGCAGCACTTTCCACAGCATCATCTTTCAGGATCTGGAATAGCTCAACTGGAATTCTATCACTGCCAGGAGCCAGCGTGAGGAGCTCCGCCCATGACAAAGGTCATGAGGGAGGAGGCTTGGCATACGCAAAGGCAGGATCGAGCCTCAGGAGTCCCCCTGGAAATTCTCGAGCATCTACCCCCAAAACCAGAGTCTGCCTACTTTCTGCTTTGTGCTTTCACCTACACCTCTGACTTTACGGGGGGCTGTCCCCCACTACCTCTCTCTGAAAAAAGAGTTAGCTTACAGCTCCAGTTAATAATTCCTGGGTGTGACAGTGTTTCAACCTACAAACTCCTTCAGAAATCCTCTAGCCTGCCTGAATAGGTTTTTCCGGCCACATGTGATTGTTCAGAGCCTCCCAACTGTGAGAGGCAGGAGATGTTCTAAACTGTCTAAACACAGATTCCTTTGAGTAGTTAAAAGATTGATTAGAAATTGTATTGGTGAAGGGTTTTTCACTTATTGGGCCAATGTTTGCTGCTAAGTCTCCGTACTCCTTACCTACTGTGTCCTTGGCAGTGTATTGATTGATATAATGGGTGTATAGAAATGTAAGTAGTAGCCTCAATGTTTGTAACCTTGGACCCTTGAGTTAATTCTTTTCTTGATTGAGCCCACATCACCTTTGCCCTATAGGAATGCAGCTTTGTCCAGTGCTTTTTTGGAGGCTGGTGCCTGACTTTGGAATAATCACCTTTAGAGAAAGATAAGTTTCTTAAAATGTTAACAGGCCTCCTGGCCAGAAGATGATGTAAATCACCTGAACTTTTGCATATGATAAGTTTGAAAGCCTGGCTTCGATTAGCACCAGGAATTGCTGTCCTTGCATGACTCCACCCCTTCCCCCATTATCCTCTATGCACAACTTAAGGTATAAAAACTACTTTGAAAAATAAAGTGCGGGCCTTGTTCACCGAAACTTGGTCTCCCCATGTCGCTCTCTCTCTCTCTCAAATTCTGGCTGAGTCTCCATCTGGAGCGCGGAACCCGCCATGCTTGCTAATTATGCCTGGGCTTCTAAGATCCGACCGGGGAGGCCTCAGTGTCTCCCCTCCTTCGGGAGAACGGAAGGACGCCTGCGGCCTACGTAAGTGGTGCAAACTTCTTCTCTTGAAGTTTTATTGGTCTCCCGCGTAAACCAAGCTACTCAGCTTCTTTTCTCCACTGAATTTCCTACTGAGCTATCCTCATCCTATTACTCTTTATATCTTTGATAAAATATTTAAATAAATAGGTCTCCTATGCCGTCTCTCCTTCGAATACCCTGGATCAGCCGGGGCTAGACCCCGGCAGGAGTGTGGGTTTCATATCTCATTTTAGTTCAGTTGTGATTCTAATGCTTCCAGATTTATTTTAGACTTGTTCTCTGTAAGACCAAAATTGATTCTCAAATGCTTTGTTATTTATAAACACCTCCTTCTGCCTCCATGTGCTTCTTTTATTCCTCTCTATCCATCCCCTCTTACTTTCTCCTCCCAGTTCCCACCCTCTTGGTTGTCTTTGTAATGACTATAACTTGTCAAAACTTAGGTATAAAAGTGTTAGTCACTCAGTCGTGTTTGACCTTTTGTGACTCCATGGACTGTACCCTGCCAGGCTCCTCTGCCCATGGGGTTTTCCAGGCAAGAATACTGGAGGGGGTAGCCATTCCCTTCTCCAGGGGATCTTCCCAACACATGTCAAAAATATTAGCATGTAGTTGTCATGGAGAACAAAAGTTAAACCTCATAGCTGCTGAAATAATATATTGCTAATGCTAATAATTATTAATATTTTCAAAACATATAGGAAAAATTAGTAAAAATCTATGGCATTAAGTAAATAGCAATTTGTTTAGCTGTCTGTACATTTTTTTTTTAAATGCAGAGGGATGTTGTTTATAGCTCTTTCCCTAAAATATATCCACCCTAATCTTGTCAGTGTCCTTCAAGAGTGCCAGCTGAGATGGAGAAATCTTTTCTTGGCTACTTTCTCAGGCTGGGCATTATGAGTGGTTATGCTGAGCTCTAAATCTGTGCGTGTTTCCTGAGGCATGATCCCAGAATTGTTGACCAAATTGGATGGAAATGTTGCTTATAGCAACAGCACATGTTAGAGACAGATAAAGTCTCATTATATAGCAATTCCAGCACTGGGTTCATTATAAGCTACATGAGCTGTGTGTTGTGATAGGAAGTAATTTAAAATGAAAGGCTATCTATGATGAATGTTCTATGTTTGTTTGGTTTGTTTTTTTCCTTCAGAAACTGAGCTGTATATCAAACAACTGTATAGCTACAGTGGTAGGTTTTTGGATGTGTACCTATACATGTGTGTATATGAAGGAGGGAAAAGAAAAAGAGAGAGATGGGTCAAAAGAATGGGAGTGAGGAGAAAGTGAGGGAGTGAGGAGAAAGAACCTAGTAATGTAATAATGGTAACCACAACCAAAAATAATGCATAATATTTATTTAGTATGCAATATATGTCAGATAAGGCAGGACTCAGACTATAGGGAGGCAAGTGTGCAACTCACTTCAGAAGCAAACTTTAAGATACCGAAAACACTCAGCTGCTGCTGCTGCTGCTGCTAAGTCGCTTCAGTCGTGTCCGACTCTGTGCGACCCCCTAGACGGCAGCCCACCAGGCTCCCCCGTCCTTGGGATTCCCCAGGCAAGAACACTGGAGTGGGTTGCCATTTCCTTCTCCAATGCATGAAAGTGAAAAGTGAAAGTGAAGTCGTTCAGTCGTGTCCAACCCTCAGCAACCCCATGGACTGCAGCCTTCAAGGCTCCTCCATCCATGGGATTTTCCAGGCAAGAGTACTGGAGTGGGGTGCCATTGCCAACTCACTTCAGAAGCAAACTTTAAGAAGATACCGAAAACACTCAGAAATCAAGGTAAATAATAGTTAAAGCAGTGTTTTAAAAATCAAAATCAATGTAAAAATCCCATTTTGAAAAAGCATCAAGTTATTAAACAAAGACAAGAATCAATAGTAAGAACCTAAATTCTCCCCCTGCATTGTCTGGTTTAATACCAAAGAAATACATAAAACTGTTATTTTTTTTGTTGTTTTATAAGCTTTTATTCAGCAAGCAAAAATCCCCCAGTGAAATTGATTATAGGAAAAAGATGAACCAAGCTACTTAATGTTAATCTCCCAGATTTTACTATATTATTTCTGCTAATAATTTACATTCATGTATTTTTAATTGAGGTTTTATTGATTTAATGTGTTGTGCCAATCTCTGCTTTATAGCATAATAACTCAGTTTTACACATATATACATTTTTTAAAATATTCTATTTCATTATGGCTTATCCCAGGAGGTTGGATATATAGTAGGAGCTTGTTTATCCGCTTTAAATGTAATAGTTTGCATCTAACAACCCCAGATTCCCAGCCCCAAACCTCATAGTGCTGCTATGAACATGGGGATACATGTATCTGTTTGAATTATAGTGTTGTCTGGGTATACATCCAGGAGTGGGAAAGTTGATTCATATGGTAATTATGTTTTTAGTTTTCTGAGGAACCTTGATATTATTCTACATAGTGACTGTAACAACTTAAAATTCCACCAACAGTGTAGGAGGGTTTCCTTTCCTCCACACTCTCTCTAGCATGTTATTTGTAGAGTTTTTAATGAGAGCCTTTCTGATTGATACGAGGTGATATCTCATTGTAATTTTGATTTGCACTTCTCTAATGATTTGTGATGTTGAGCAACCTTTCGTGTGTCTACTGATCATCTGTATGTCTCTAGAGAAATATCTATGAAGATCTTCTGCCCATTTTTCTATTAGATTTTTTCTATTGTTGAATTGTGTGAGCTGTTTGTATATTTTGGAGATGAATCCCTTGTCAGTCACATCGCTTACAAATACATTCTCTCTTTCCTTAGGCTGTCTTTTTTTTTTTTTTTTTATGGTTTCCTTTGTTGTGCAAAAGCTTGTAAGTTTGATTTGGTCTCATTTCTTTATTTTTGGTTTTATTTCTGTTGTCTTGGGAGACTGACCTACAAAAATATTGGTCTTATTTATATCAGAGAATGTTTTGCCTATGCTGTCTTTGAGTTTTATGGTGGTGTGTCTTATGTTTAAGTCTTTAAGCCATTTTGAGTTTATTTTTGTACATGACGTGAGGGTGTGTTCTAATTTTATTGATTTACATGCAGCTGTCCAACTTTCTTAGCACCACTTGCTGAAGAGACTGTCATCTTCTCATTTTCTGTTTTTGCCTCCTTGGTAAAAGTTTAATTGATCATACATATGTGGATTTATTTCTGGGCTCTATTCTATTGATTCATTCCATCCCATTCCATTGATCCACATGTCTGTTTTTGTACCAATACCACACATTTTCATAATTGTTGCTTTGTAGTATTGTCTGAAGACTGGAATAGTTACACCTCTTGCTTTGTTTTTGTTCCTCAGGATTGCTTTGGCAATGCTGGATCTTTTATTGTTCCATATAAATTTTTGGATTATTTGTTCTAGTTCTGTGAAAAATGTCATGGGTAATTTGATAGTGAAAGTGTTAGTCACTCAGTCTGTGATCCCATGGACTGTAGTCCACCAGGCCTATCTGCACACAGAACTTTCCAGGCAGGAATACTAGGGTGAGTAGCCATTCCCTTCTCTAGGGGATCTTCCTGACCCAGGGATCAAACCTAGGTCTCCCGCATTGCAGGTGGGTTCTTTACCAAATGAGCCATCAGGGAATCATCTCATCAAATCTATAGACTGTTTTGTGTACTATTGACATTTTAACAATATTAATTCTTCTAATCCAAGAGCATGGGATAGCTTTCCATTTCTATAAATCATCTTTAAGTTCTTTTATTAATGTTGTATAGTTCTCAGTATGTAAGTCATTCACCTCCGTGGTAAGATTTATTCCCAGGTGTTTTATTTATCTTTTATTACAATTTTAAAGGTATTATTATATTTCATTCCCTTTCTGATATTTCTGTTAGTGTAAAGAAATGCAACCAATTTCTGAATGCTAATCTCATAGTATATAGCTACTTCAGTGAATTCATTTATTAGTTTTAGTAGTTTGTATGGGCAGTCCTTACGTTTTTGTATATTTACTCTCTTGCCATCTGCACAGAGTGACAATTTACTTCTTCGCTTCCAATTTGGACACTTTTTTTTTTCTTGTCTCACTGCTATGGCTAGGACTTCTAATACTGTGTTGAAGAGAAATGGTGACAGTGGACAGTTTGTTCTTATTTCAGATTTTAGCAAGAAGGCTTTCAGATTCTCACTGTTGTTGTATTGGCTGTGGGTATGTAATAAATAGCTTTTATTATGTTGGAATATGTTACCTGTATACCCTCTTTGGTAGGAGTTTTTATCATGAATGAATTTTGAATTTTTTCAAATGCTTTTTCTACATATTTTGAGATGATCTTGTGGTTTTTTACTTTTCTTTTGTTAATGTGGTGTATTGCATTGATTCGCATATATCAAAGCACCTTGTGAGCTTGGAATGAATCCCACGTGGTCATGGTATGTCATCCTTTTTATGGGTTGTTGGATTTGGTTTGCTAATATTTTGTTGAGAATTTCTGCATCTATGTTCACAAAGATATTGGCCTGTAAGTTTCCTTTTTGGTGAGTTCTCTATCTAGCTTTGATATCAGGATGATGGTGGCTTCATGAAATGTCTTCAGAAGTGTTCCTTCCTTTTCAATGTTTGGAAGAGTTTGAGAGAAATCAATATAAGTTCTTCTTTGAAACTTTGGTAGAATTCACCTGTGAACACATCTGGTCCTGGACTTTTGTTTGTAGGAAGTATTATTTCAATTAAAGATTTTATTTCACTTTAGTGTTCAGTCTGTTCAAATTATCCATTTCTTCTTGATTCAATTTTGGTAGGCTGTATGGGCTTCCCAGGTGGTGCTCGTGGTAAAGAACCCACCTGCTAATTCTGGAGACATGAGACAGGAGTTCAACCCCTGAGTCAGGGAGAGGGGATAGCAACCCATGCCAGTATTCTTGCCTGGAGACCCATGGACAGAGGAGCCTGGTGGGCTGTAGTCCGCAGGATCACAAAGAGTTGTACACAACTGAAGCAACTTATTAAGCAAGCATATTTATAGAAAAGTTGTCTATTTCTTCCAGATTGTTAAATTCATTGGCATATAATTCTTTATAGCATTCTCTCTCTCTTTTTTTTTTTTTGTATTCTTATACTGTCAGTTGAGATTTCTCTTTTTTAGTTTCTTTGGATTCTCAAAATTTGTATTATTTTTATACATATCTTACTGATAAGCAATGAGTAGTAAAGAGAAAACTGAGGGTAATATGACCTGACAGGCTTGAATATTACCCGCACCCTCTGGATTTGGAATAGTGTTTGTTGGGAAACACATTCAGAGGCAGACAGAGATGTGTGAGTGCACGCTGTCCACTGTGTTCTGGGCAGTGTATAGGAATCTAGGTGGGATCAGAGGTCAGATACAGAGAGGAATCACTGTTACAGGTTATGGAGATTTTCAGCTGCAAAAGGATCAGGCTGACTTGTTATAGTGTAGTAGATCAGTAGCCTCTAAACTCTGTTCTTGCACCTCAGTAATCAAGGTTGGTAGAGCACTGGCCCCTCCCTGGCATGACAGGGAGCATTAATTGCAACTCTGTGGTTACTTTTCCTGCCTTTGATTCTTGGTGGGAGGCCCAGTTCTTTTCTCTGTGTTATGTGGCTGTGTGATTCTAGTATGGTTTACTGCCTCAGAGCTGTAACCATAATAAATTGCCTTAAGATCCCAGTATTGACCAGTTTCCATGAAACAATTTTAAATTCTTCAGTGGTATTTACCTGCTGTTTACCTTCTTCTAACAATGTGAGAAGTTTGGGAGTTATTAGCATTAAATACAGGAAAAGGAAGCTTTTCTTTCACTCTACATTTCTGTGATCCTTTCCCTCATCCAAACTCTACATGGCAGACAGAGGGATATTTTACAGGTTTAAGGTGATATCACCCAGCTCCTGTGTTATGGACTTAATGGTGCTCCCCCTCACCCCAAATTCATATGTTGAAACCCTAATCCCCAACATGACTATATTTGAAGATAAGACTTTTAAGGAGGTAAAGTTAAAGTTAAATGAGGTCATATGGGTAGAGAGCCCTAATCTGATAAAACTGATATCCTTTCAAGAGGAGAAAGATCCTTGTTGGTTCTCCATTTTGAATATATCAGTGTGTACATGTCCATCCCACACTCCCTAACTATCCCTGGAAACTCTGCTCAATGTTAAGCGGCAGCCTGGATGGGGAGGGGAATCTGGAGGAGAATAGATCCATGTATGTGTATGACTGAGTTCATTTGCTGTCCACCTAAAACTATCACAACATTGTTAATCGACTGTATTCCAATATAAAATAAAAAGTTAAAAAAAAAATAAAAGGAAGAGCTACTAGGAGTTTGTTCGCATAAAGGAAAGGCCATGTGTGAACACAACGAGAAGAGGAGCATTAAAAAGGAAGGGAGGTCTCACCAGAAACCAGTTTTGCTGACACCTTGGTCTTGGAATTTCAGCATCCAAAACTGTGAGGAAAAATTCTGTTGGTTAATTGAGGGTTATTGAGTGATAATATAATGAGTCCAATGTCCCTCAACCTGTGATCACCATCAATAACCTTTAATTCCATCCATGCTGACTTGTATTCCTTTGACATTCTAATTTTGTAGGGATTAAAAGTAGTCATGAAGTTCCCTACACTTGAAGTTTGTTTGTCTGAAACTCTCTTTCCTTGGTTGTTTTCAAGATTGGTTCCTTCTCTTTGTACAAGTCTCAGGTCAAATGCCCCATCATCCGAGAAGTTATGTCTGATGATTCCATCCAGAATATCTCCCCTTATCACCCACTCCTAGGAGTTTCTGCAGTGATGTTCTCTTATTTCCTTCTCAACATTTATCACTATCTACCATTGTCTTATTATATACTGTTGGTGTATTATTCATCTCTTCCCACTAAAATGAAAACTCCATTAGGGCAGGGGCCTATTTGGTTGACTGTTCATTCGATATCTGCATGTCTGACATATGAACTGCACATTGAACATAGTATGTGTGTATACTGAATGTTGAATGCATGTATGTTTCTCTTTTTTTCTGTTTCCTGTTCCCATATTTTCTCCAACTCTCCACCCACTGCCTGCTCCATGCTGCGTGTTTTTAAATATCTCCTCCAGTGAAGTAAAATCTTACAAAATTAAGAAATTTTCTTTACAAGGGCACTTGTGTCTCCCCTAGCATTAGATTTTCTATGTTGGAAGCTTAATCCAATGGAGAAACATTGAGGAATTCCATGACCAGTCCAATGCTTGGCAAATTGAGACCTCCATCAACAATTTTTATTTTACTCAATCTAAAGGCCTGTCATGTTTTTGTCTGTTTTCAAGCTATATAAGGAAGGATTAGTATCTATAAAAGAAAAATGGTGTTTTTTTTTTTTTTTTTTTCTTTTTACAACATGACCTTCCAAGAGATAAGACATTGACTAATTTTGAAGGTCTTTTATCACACTGAGGCTTCAACAGAGGCCAGTCCTGTCTTGCTGGAAAAGATGAGAGAGAGAATGTTGGCATAAAGTGGTCTCAAATCTAGGGAAGGCTCCACACCCTCATGACATTGAACTTCAATCTCGAGTGGTATGGACCACTAAGCCACCACTGGTGTAATTCACAGCTACTCTGCTTCACATGCTGACAAGACAGGGAAGTAATGCGCCAAATAGAATTTCTAATCACTACTTGCTCTGTTTTGAGATGCCTTTGGTCTATTATCAAACCTTTATCTCCCTCTGTTCCTGCTAGTTGTGTGAACTACAACCTGCTGATTCTAATACTAACATGATGTTATTTGTCATTCTTCATTGCAAGTGTTTACATAGAATATACTATCCAACTTTCACGGAAGAGGACTTGAAGTTCGTCTCTTCCTTTGCTTCATTACCCTGAGCCTAAGCTCAGTTTCAATATCAAACACAGAGGATGATTTGATTCTAATAGAATAGAGATTGGTCACGGAGAAGAATTAGCCAGGCCCCTATGTGCAAACATGATTTCTCAAAGCAATATCCTGCTGACAGCTTCTTCCTCCTGACAGCTTCTCCTTGCTGTTTTATTAAAATAGCATTATAACTTATAATAGGTCTAGATTTTTTCCATCAGCACCCAATATGTTATTCTAGGACTTTGTAGAGGAAGATTATATTAGGTTGTTTCATAGAGTTGGCATTGAATATATAGTTATTTTTCCCCACTTGTGCATAATAGGCTACTTTAGTTCATCGGATTCTTAGCACACAAATAACTTATCAGTTGACTGAACAGCTCTAATGAAACCAGTCTCTATAAGTTTAAGTGCTACCTGAAGTCTATTCCATTCCACTTATCCTGAGTTGCCTATGCATGTAGAACCTGGTCCATATTTTACATTAAGTTTTATTTGATTAAAGAGAAGCTACTTGTGTTTTCTGTTCCCAAACACAAATAGCAAAGCAAATATACTAAGAACATCCCTCACCTTTAACAGGAGAGAACAATGGCAGTGATGTCTGTTCAATGCAAAAGAGTTGGTGAGACAGTTGGGCAGCTGGAAAAAGAAGTATGAAGCAGGAAAAAATAAAACCCTTAACATTGTAATAGACTAGAAGATGAAATATATTAACTTTTTACCCTAGCAGGAATTTCTTCTACGAAGAGCACAGTCTTTTTTTCCTTCTTCTCCTTTTCCTCTGAAGTAACAATTCTCTAGGAATAGAATTTTTTCCCCCTAATAAATGGAAAATCATTGCAGTTTGGCAGTACTATTAAAAAAAAATAGAATATATTTTATTTGTAAATATGTAATCCTTTTGGCAGACTTATAGGAACAAACCAGCAGCAATGTTTTGTCTGGCATTAATTTCTACTTAAGGAACTCTAAGTTACTGGTAATATTCAATCCAACTTTTTTTTAAAATTAATTTTATTTTTTAACTTTACAATATTGTATTGGTTTTGCCATATATCGAAATGAATCTGCCATAGGTATACATGTGTTCCCCATCCTGAACCCTCCTCCCTCCTCCCTCTCCAGACCATCCCTCTGGGTTGTCCCATTGCACCAGCCCCAAGCATCCAGTATCGTGCATCGAATCTGGACTGGAGACTTTTTTAAATAGATGGCATGACTTTTAAAGGTCTTGCATCTTATTTGCTTATAAGGAAACAAAAATCCTAATGAGTTAAAATCCCCATATTATACAGTCATATTGTATGGTTTACTCATTGAAATATATGGAATATAAGATGAATAGATGGATACTTATTACTTTTATTTTTCATGATAACTTGTTTGTTTCCCTCTACAAATGGCAGTGTAGTTATTATTCATTGTGCTTACTTTCCCCTGGTCCTTAAATAAGAAAGATGCAAATCTCTGCACTTGTTTCCATAATCCTTTCTCTTGATATGTTCTGTAAGATAAGCTGGCATAATATTATCACCATGTGGTAAGACCAGATTTCAAACATACTGTATATTTATACATTTCCCCAAAGATTACTGCAAAGTTATATAGCATGTTTGTTAGTGTATAAAAAAAAGTTGAAAGAGCTGACCCTTCCCCAGTGTGCCTGATTTCCAAAATAATTTAGCATGTTGTTTTTCAAAACAATTCTTGGTTTATTCTGCTTTTTGTTCCTCATATATTTAGCTTTGTTTTATTTAAAAACTATAACATAGTACTAGGTTTTTTTTTTTTTTCACTCAAATATTCTCATTTACTGCATGTCTTATTCTTTGTTGCTTGCCTTGCTTTTTACAAGCAGTAATCTTCCCAGGCACTGTTTCTAGAACAAAGTAGTTATTCTGGCCCTCTTTGGTCTTTGAATTATAATCTTGTTCCAGAAGAGTTTATGTCTGTTTGTTCTTATGAGTTGGAGTACTTATCAGAAAAGGCACCGCTTCCACCTCTACAATTCCTCTAATAAATAACATCTATTTAAAATTTACTGCATGACCGACCATCCTCTAAGTGTATGTTTTTCAGGGACCCTGTAGGAAAGAATTATACTCCAAAGGAATTATTAGGGAGTTTAATGAATTGACTATTTACAAAAATATGAGCAGGATTAAGGGAAAAAAACAGAAGATGATGAAAGGCTCCAGAGTTAACAACAGAGAGAAGCTGCTACTCCTCCTAAATTAGAAAGAGCAAAATATGGGGAAGGGTACAAGAACCTGGCAAAACCGTGGCTGTGAAAGAGCCCCTCTCAGTCCAGCTTGGGTTTGGGTAGAAGACAGTGGCATCACCCATCTGGGGCCTGGCAGGGAGCCTGTGCCCTTCTATTTCCTGCAGATGTGTCTTTTATTCTACAAAACTAATGGCAAGTCAAGGGAGGAAGGTAGCTACTTCAGAATGCCAAGGTCCACCTCTTAAGGCACCAGGGTCAATGGAGAAGAGTGGAGTGAGTGAAGATTATGTAGCACAAAGTGATCCTGGGGAGAACCGAGTTGATCCTCCCAGTGACTGTACAATGTGGACATGTGTTAGATAGATTAGCTTTGATTTATGAGTGAGGCCTGTGACTCATGTGATTCACATATGAGTCATGCATCTCATGAACAGGACAGTCAAGATTTGAACCCAGAGTCCTTCCCTACAAACTATACTGTTGAACCACTCAATGTAGTAGCCAAGGAATAGCTTTCTCATTGCTCCATGGATGGAAACCAAGACACAGAACATGGCTCTCTTTCTGGAGATTTGCTTCCCTTTCCTTGGCTCTCATTTGTACCTCTTCAAATAATTTTAATTTGTGAACCATAGCAGCCACAGAAGTAGTATGATTCTTGTCATTTGCTTAGGATGCAAATTACCAGTTGAGGAAATTTTCTTAAGGATAGAACAGGTACATTTTCTGAATCAATAACTGTTTTAAGAAACATGTTTCTGTCCTATTCTTAGCCTTTTGAACCATCTTTTCCCAACTTCTAAATAGAATTATATAGAGGTTTCTACTCTTTTGATTAGAAAGACTGAGGCGGGCGGCGGGGGGGAACATATTCTGAGAAATAATATAGTGGTGGAGAGGTGATGGGGCTTCCCAGGTGGTAAAGAACTTCCTACCAAGTAGGAGACATAAGAAAGGTAGGTTTGATCCTTGGGTTGGGAAGATCCCCTGGAGGAGGTTATGGCAACTCACGCCAGTATTCTTGCTTGGAGAATCCCACAGACAGAGGAGCCTGGTGAGGTGCAGTCCATAGGGTTACAATGAGTTGGCCAAGACTGAGTGACTGAGCATGCACACATGAAGAGGTGACATGTGCCAAAGTCTAGACATTTATCAGAAAGAGCTTCAAAATTTCTAACTTCTATGCTGAAAATCAAATCTAGGTCAGGTTTCCACTGTTTTAGATTGAAATTATTACACTGAACTAAATTGAAATTATTCTCTGGCAGAAAATTTACTGGAATGCATTTGTAAACTGTATCCTTTGCAGCATTCAAAACTGCTGCTGCAAGTAACAGAACCCCTCATATTAGCTTACTGAAGAAAGAGTTTATTGGCTCAAGAAGTTAGGAAGGCTTAGGAATTAGGGTCTAAAGGATTGTAATCTGGCACCATTCCAGGAGGGATCTTTCTCTGTTTGTCTGACTCCATCCACATTTCATCTCTGTTTTTCCCAGTTCCTTTATTTGTTGGTGTCATTCCCCTTTTACTTAAAGAAACAGTTTCTTAAGATGATGGTATGGATGACCATTGTCCGCTCCAGTTTAGTAACTTCCCCAAATGAGTTTATTTTCCTTAGGATTCATATATCAATCAGGGGATGAACTCTGATAGATTCTCCTATATTTGAACGACTATCCCATATTATGATCACTGTTACCAGGAAAATGGACTTCCCCAGTGGCTCAGTAGGTAAAGAATCTGCCTGCAATACAGGAGACGCAGGAGATGCCAGTTCAATCCCTGGGTCAGGAACATCCCCTGGGGGAGGAAATGACAACCCACTCCAGTATTCTTGCCTGAAAAATCCCAAGGACAGAGGAGCCTGACGAGCTGCAGTCTATGGGGTCACAAAGAGTCAGACACGACTGATTGACTAAGGACATACCAGGAAAATGAGGTGCTATGATTATATAGAAATGGCTCAGCTGCCAATAAATGTGATCAAAAATATTGTATGAGTTACCAGATGAAAAGAGAAGGAGAACATGTTGGACAAGTTAAAGAGAGATAGGATCTGTTGTCATTGTCCAGTAAAGCCAGCCAGCTACTTCCCTATTTGATAGATTCTTTGCTTGCCTTTTTCTTTTATTTTTTTTTCCTTCTTCAACTATCAAAGGAATAAATAATATTCTAATTTAAGTTACTATTTTATTTAAAATGCTATGAATTTCAAATATTTGAAAACATTCTGATATTTTCTAATTTAAAAATCTTATTTAAGGTACTTTGGTCTGTCTTACATTTTGATGAAAAATGCTTAGCCACAGCTGTTCTATGAGATATTCAAAACCAGTCTTTGCTATATGATTCATGTTATTTTTCTTCTCAATGCTAAGAAGAGGTTGGTGGTAATATACTCCTCACTCTAAGGTTCACAATTCACTGTCTTATCTATCTGGAATATTGGCATTTAATTCTATTCTCAGTTACTGCAATAAAGCACATTTCCACTATCCCCTCCATCAGTCTTTAAAATTCTATTTTAATTTTTCTATTTCTACATTAATATCACATTGGTTTACTGTTCTCTATCCCCCATTTTGCCCAGATCTCTAAAAATAATACCAGATCTACACATATTTATGTTTGTCAAGGTTTTTTCCCCCCAGATTTCTGAAATTTTTAAGGCAAACAAAGTTAACAGAACTTAAAATGTAATATTTATTCTCTCCACCTGTAATTTTATTAGGCATTTAAATTCCCCTGTGATGATAATAAAGTATTTTCTTTAAATTGCAAATAAAATAATGGCAGAAAGCAGAATTTTTCATTTAACTTTAAAAAATTTATATGTTGTACTTAGGAGAGTGACATAAACATCATAGGCACTTATTAGGACTATGTATAGCCATAATATGGTTCCCCGGTGGCTCAATGGTTAAAATTAAAAAAAAAAAAAATCTGCATGCAATGCTGGAGATGTGGGTTCAATCCCTGGGTTGGGAAGATCCTCTGAAGGAGGGAATGGCAACCCTTTCCAGTATTCTTGCCAGGAAAATCCCATAGAGAGAGGAGCTTGGCAGGTTATAGTCCACAGGGTTTCAAAAACTCAGACACAACTGAAACGGCTGAGCACGTGGCTATGCATAGTGTCCAAACAAAATCTAAGGAAAAATCAAGATACTATACTCCATTTTTCCAAACAGCTTGAAGATTCAAATACAACTTTCTTTTCATTTTAGTAGGTTACATTTTCAGAGAATGTTCAATTGAATTTCATATTCTGTTTAATCTCCTACAAGTTTACAGTATCCCAGGACCTACTGGATGAATTATTTCTGAATGTTAAGGTATGAGTGAGACAGAGGAAATGGTGATAGTAATAGTACATGGAGAGAGGAACTAAATGTTGAGTGCATGGCACGCTAGACAGTATATTCTCTAGGGATGCTGGATAATATTTATTGAACCTTTCTTACATATAGTTTTTCCCTTCTCCAGGGGATCTTCCCAACTCAGGGACTGAACCCAGGTCTCCTGCTTTGCAGGCAGACTCATTACCAACTGAGCCACCAGGAAAGCCCAAGAATACTGGAGTGGGTAGACTTTCCCTTCTCAGTGGATCTTCCTGACCCAAGAATTGAACCAGAGTCTCCTGCATTGCAGTCAGATTCTTTACCAACTGAGGTATCAGGGAAGCTGTATATATAAGACCCTAGACCAAGTGCTTCTATACATTGCCACTTAATCTTCATAACCATTTTATCAGGTTGGAATTAAAATACATATATTATATATGACAAGTTAATGCTAAGCATGGCTAGTGGTTAATGCAGTCATTCATGGGCACAAACCTAAAAACTTCAGAGCCTGAAATCAAAGGCAGGATTGTCTGATGTGAAAAGTCTGAGTCCAAACTGATATGGTGTATTCTTACAGTCAAGCTTTGTCGCAGATCATGATTTAAAAATCGTTAACCATTACAGAGGTGTGCTAAGTGTTTAAAGAAACTATATGGCTCACCCAGTTTCCCAGCATTAATAAACAATAAAGCTGAAATTGAAACCTACATCAATGTAGGTTACTCCAGCAACACTTCTAGTAGGAAGCGCCTAAAGACTCTGTGGTTGTATCATTTCACCTCTGGTACCATGAAGTCCCCTAGAACAAATGCTGTTTTCATTGTGCTCAGTTTAAGTCATAAAGGATTAAAATGTATCTCCTGGAAAACTTTCACTTCTGACACATCAAAGTGACACCATTGGAATGAATAGAGTGAGTGACACTTACCTGGGCTGTCCTTCACTGCTGTTATTTACAAGCTATCTAACCAGGCCTGGTGATTTAGTTTTCAAGTTAGTTATTGATCTATACTCTAGAGAGAACAACTTTTTGTTTGTTTGTTTTATTTTTAATATCATTCTTGTTCAAGGGAATAAACAGGAAAAAATATTCAGGGTTATGATGAACAAATTTCTTCTTCTTCAGGAAATTCATTGTTGCTCTGAATCTCTACCTTGAAAAGATGACACCTAAAATTAACCATAAGGAGTGACTCAGGGAAACATAAGTCAGGCTCCTACCCTAGCGCATTTTATCACATCCCTGGGCAATAACTTGGATTACAGTCATATTCTGATATTGTGGTCTAAATGCTGAGTCTGTCTAGTCCTCATGTGTATTAGTTTTCCATTGCTATACAACAAACTAAAACATACTTAGAAGCTTATTACAGCATATCAATTAACTCAGTTCTGTGAGTTGGGGATGCAAACATAACTTCTCTAAGTTCTCTGCTCAAGATCTCACAAAGCTGTATCAAACGGTGTACTTAAGCTGTGTTCTTGTCTGGAGAACAACTTGCCTCCAAGCCTACTCATGTTGCTGGCAGAATCCGCTTCTTTGTGGCTTATGGACATATGTTCGAAACTTCATGCTGGCTTTTGGTTGAGTACTTCTTTCAGCTGAATGAGGCCACTGGTAGTTTTTTGCCATATGGCCCTCACCTCAGGCCCTCTATCTTCATGGCAGATTGCTTTTTTCAAGGCCAAGAAGGCAGAGCTAGATGTTCTAGCAAGACAGGAATTAGATCCTTGTATAATCACCCTAATCTTTGCCACATTCCATTGGTTAAAAACAAGTTCCAGGTCCCACTCCCACTCAAGGTGAGATTTCACAAAAGTTGAGCACATGGAGGTCAACTTAAAATCTGCCCCACACTATGCAAGATGGAAATAAGTTGTTTCTGAAAAAGGTTCATAAGATAGTTGTAAGCACCTAACTCTTCACATCTCCTCACTCACCAATATCCATTAGAGGGCCAAGGTCTGGAGTTTTCTGGGAGATAAACTTTAGCCATGAGCAGTGAAGAGTTGCTTAGGGCTGTTTTCCCTCTTGCATCAGAGTCTCATTAAAGCTAGTGTAAGCAATAAAATAAAATAATATATTGACAATAAACTGGCTATCTCATAGCACCTGGCCTTTAGAGACAGTTTGGTATCAGGGAAGAGCAGTTGAAAGAAAGCATTATTTCTTTCTCTTTCCATCTTTTGTTTTCATTGCATTCTGAGATTCTGCCGAATTCTAACAATAGACTATTTTTTTTCTATTAAAATGCATGTAGTAAAATGGAGAAAAAAAGATTTTGAAGAAATGCTCAAATGTGAATCCTACAACTATGATCAAGAGGCAGAGTTATGTTATACAAGCCTGACTGTGCCTGACACACTGTTGTAGATGAAAGAGGGGAAAAGAGAAAGACTTTTCTAGAAAAATAGGTGATAGAGTTGAGATCATCTCTGTTTTATTTAATGCCAAGGACATCTTCCTACCTCTCAGTCCATCATCTCTTTGGTGAGCTGGTCCTTATACTCTGTGGTTTTGTGACCTTGAGTCTTCAGAACCCAGAATGACTGTGATCATAGCATTTTACTTTGTATATTTAAATGATCAATGCATGCTGAACTTGATCTGTTCTTTGTTTCAGTGACACTAGATCAAAATTTTATACCTCTTCTTAGAAGTCTTCCAAAGGCTTTCTCTTAGAATGAAAATCAATGTTCTTGTGACAGGCCGTTCTGTGATCTGCAAAACAGGCAAGGCCCTTGTTACTTCTATGACCTCTCCTCCAGCTGCTTTTTCTACTGCACCCTAGGCACACCAAGCCACATGTTACTGGAGGGCTTCTACTCTTGTTATTTCTTCTATTTGGAACTATCTTCCATCTGCTTGTCACTAACTTCCTACTCCAAATAGATTTTTGTAAATTTACTTTTTCAGCTTTATCAACATATGATTGACAAAAAGTATATATTTAAGATGTTTTGATATATGTATATCCTATAAAGACATCTACTTCTGCTTCGGTGACTATGCTGAAGCCTTTGACTGTATGGATCACAACAAACTGTGGAAAATTCTTAAAGAAATGGGAATACTAGACCATCTTCCCTGTCTCCTGAGAAACCTGTATGCAAGCCAAGAAAGCAATGGTTAGAAACGGTCATGGAACAATGGACTGGTTCAGAATTGAAAAAGGAGTTTGTCACAGCTGTATATTGTTACCCTGCTTATTTAAATTCTATGCAGAGTACATCATGTGAAATGCCATCCTGGATGAATCACAAGCTGGAATCAACACTGCCTGGAGAAAATGAACAACCTCAGATGTGCAGATGATACCACACTAATGGCACAAAGCCAAGAGTAACTGAAGCTCCTCTTGATGAAGGTGAAAGAGAGTGAAAAAACTGGTTTAAAACTCAACATTCAAAAAGCTAGGATCATGTCATCCAGCCACATCACTTCATGACAAATAGATGGGGAAAAAGTAGAAACAATGACAGATTTTATTTTCCTGGGCTCCTATCACTGCAGATGTTGACTGTAGTCATGAAATTAAAAGACACATGCTCCTTGAAAGGAAAGCTCTGACAAACCCAGACAACATATTAAAAATCAAAGACATCACTTTGCCAACAAAAGTTCCTATAGTCAAAGCTATGCTTTTTTTTCCCAGGAGTCATATACCAATGTGAGAGTTTGACCATAAAGAAGGCAGAGTGCTGAAGAATTGATGCATTCGAATGTGGTGCTGGAGAAGACTCTTGAGAGTCTCTTGGACAGCAAGGAGATCAAACCACTCAATCCTAAAGGAAATCAACCCTGAATATTCATTGGAAGGACTGATGCTGAAGCTGAAGCTCCAATACTTTGGCCACCTGATGGGAAGAGCCAACTCATTGGAAAAGATCCTAATGCTGGGAAAGATTGAGGGCAGGAGGAGAAGGGGTGACAGAGGTTGAGATGGTTGGATGACATCATCAGCATTAGGGAAATTAGTCTGAGCAATCTCTGAGAGATAGTGAAGGACAGGGAAGCCTGACATGCTGCAGTCCTTCAGGTAATAGAGAGTCAGATATGACTTAGGGACTAAACAACAATAACGATATACTATAAAGGAATCACCCTAAACAAGATAAATTGAGATGTCACATAGTTATAATATTCATTTATTTAGTGATGAAAATACTTAGCAAATTCGATATTTACAGTATAGCATTATTGACTCATATTGCTGTACAGAAGATCCCTAAAACTTATTCATTGTACAGAACTAAAATGTTATACCCATTGAAAAGCAATCCACTCCCTTGTCCTCTATCCTCCCCCACAATCATTCTACTCTGTTTCCATACATTTGACTTTCTAGATACTTAATCTATGTGGAAATATGCACAGAATTATCCTTCTATGAATGGTTTATAGCATTCAGGTTTATCCCATGTTGTAACAAATTTTGTTCTGTTTTAAGACTGAATAATATTCCATTTATGTGTGTATATCAAATTTTCTTTATCAATTGATGGACATTTAGATTGTTGTCACCTTAACTGTTGTGAGTAATTGTGCACTGAAGGTCCCAGTTTCAGTTCTTTTGCATATATACCCTGAGTAGAATTGCTCCTTCATATGTTAATTCCACTTTTAGTTTTTTGAGGAATCTCTATACCATTTTCCATAGTGACTGAACACATTTGCATTCCTAGCAACGTCATGCAAGGGTTCTAATTTCTCCATATTCTTCAGTTCAGTTCAGTTCAGTCACTCAGTTGTGTCTGACTCTTTGTGACCCCATGGACTGCAGCACACCAGGCCTCCCTGTCCATCACCAACTCCTGAAGTTTACACAAACTCATGTCCATGGAATCGGTGATGCCATCCAACCATCTCAACCTCTGTCGTCCCCTTCTCCTCCTGCCTTCAATCTTTCCCAGCATCAGGGTCTTTTCAAATGAGTCAGCTCTTTGCATCATGTGGCCAAAGTTTTGGAATTTCAGCTTCAACATCAGTCCTTCCAATGAACACTCAGGACTGATCTCCTTTAGGATAGACTGGTTGGATCTCCTTGCAGTTCAAGGGACTCGCAAGAGTTCTACAACACCACAGTTCAAAAGCATCAATTCTTCAGTGCTCAGCTTTCTTCACAGTCCAACTCTTGCATCCATACATGACCACAGGAAAAACCATAGCCTTGACTAGATGGACCTTTGTTGGCAAAGTAATGTCTCTGCTTTTTAATATGCTGTCTAGGTTGGTCATAGCTTTCCTTCCAAGGAGTAAGTGTCTTTTAATTTCATGGCTGCAGTCACCATCTGCAGTGATTTTGGAGCCCCAAAATTGAAGTCACCTACTGTTTCTACCATTTCCGCATCTATTGGCCGTGAAGTAATGGGCCAGGATGCTATGATCTTAGTTTTCTGAATGTTGAGCTTTAAGCCAACTTTTTCACTCTTCTCTTTCACTTTCATCAAGAGGCTCTTTAGTGCTTCTTCACTTTCTGCCATAATGGTCTTGTCATCTGCATATCTGAGTTTATTGATATTTCCCCTGGCAGTCTTGATTCTAGCTTGTGCTTCTTCCAGCCCAGCATTTCTCATGATGTACTCTGCATATAAGTTAAATAAGCAGATGACAATATACAGTCTTGATGTACTCCTTTTCCTATTTGGAACCAGTCTGTTGTTCCATGTCCAGTTCTAACTGTTGCTTCCTCACCTGCATACAGATTTCTCAAGAGGCAGGTCAGGTGGTTTGGTATTCCCATCTCTTTCAGAATTTCCCACAGTTTATTGTGATCCACACAGTCAAAGGCTTTGGCATAGTCAATAAATAAAAAGTAGATGTTTTTATGGAACTCTTCTTTTTTCAATGATCCAGCGGATGTTGACAATTTGATCTCTGGCTCCTCTGCCTTTTCTAAAACTAGCTTGAACATCTGGAAGTTCACGGTTCACATATTGCTGAAGCCTGGCTTGGAGAATTTTGAGCATTACTTTACTAGCGTGTGAGATGAGTGCAATTGTGCAGTCGTTTGAGCATTCTTTGGCATTGCCTTTCTTTGGGATTGGAATGAAAACTGACCTTTTCCAGTCCTGTGGCCACTGCTGAGTGTTCCAAGTTTGCTGGCATATTGAGTGCAGCATTTTCACAGCCTCATCTTTTAGGATTTGAAATAGCTCAACTGGAATTCCATCACCTGCACTAGCTTTGTTTGTAGTGATGCTTCCTTAGGCCCGCTTGACTTCACATTCCAGGATGTCTGGCTCTAGGTGAGTAATCACACCATCGTGATTATCTGGGTCATGAAGATCTTTTTTGCACAGGCCTTGTATGTATTTTTGCCACCTCTTCTTAATATCTTCTGCTTCTGTTAGGTCCACACCATTTCTGTCCTTTATTGAGCCCATCTTTGCAAGAAATGTTCCCTTGGTATCTCTAATTTTCTTGACGAGATCTCTAGTCTTTCCCATTCCATATTCTTACCAATACTCATTATCTTTGTTTTGATAATAGCCATCCTAACAGATATGAGGTGATACCTCATGGTTTTCATTTACATTTCCTTGATGACTGGTGATGCTAAACAACTTTTCACATACCTGCTGGCCATTTGTATGTCTTCCTTGTAAAAATTTCTACTTAAGCCCTTGCCCATTTAAAAATCAGGTTCTTTCTTTCTTTCTTTGGTCTTCTTTTTTTTCTTGCTGTTAAGTTGTAGGAATTCCTTGTGTTTTTAATATTAACCTCTTATTAACTTTATAGTTTGCAAATATTCTTCCATTCATTGGGTTAGCTTTTCATTTTCTGTTTGTTGATCATTTATTTCACTGTGAAGAAACTTAGTTTGATATAGTCTCATTTGTTAATTTTTGCTCTTGTTGGCTGTGCTTTTTTTTTTAATGCTGCTTTTTTAGTAGCTTTTTGACCTCCATTTTTAAAATTGTGACTCTCCCCATGCATTCCTATTGACATTCCCAGCTTTATTTTATCTAAAACATTTATCATTAACTGGCATACTATACACTCTATTTTGCTTACTCACATGCTTGGTATCTATTTCCACATCTAGAATGTAATCCCCATGTGGGTGGTAATTTTTGTCTGTTTATAGTGTTATATTATTACACAGAACTTTGCACATAAGAGCCCCATCAATCTGTGTGTGACAACTATTGACTATTTAAGACTGCACACATTTCTTGAATTATTTTATCTGGAGTGAGGCTATGGGAAAATTGTCTTGGGCCTTTTTTTTTCCAGCAGTGTGTGGAAGATGTATTCCTAGGGTAGGTACAGGATGCAGAAAGCATCATAAAGTGTGAAGGATGGATGTATAATCTTCAGTATGATGTAAATCTTGGGCCTCTGAAATTCTGTTTTATAATGTCACTGTATATAGTGATATTATATATGCATGTAAAGGGAGCAGCAGAGGATGAGATGGTTCAACAGCATTACTGACTCAATAGACACGAATCTGAGCAAACTAAGGGAGATACTGAGGACAGGGAAACGTGTGCCACAGTACATGGTGTTACAAAGAGTGAGACATGACTTGGCAACTGAACAACAACTAAAATGGTAGTTTAGTGACTCTTAGTTTGCTGGTCCTGGAGTACTGTGATCTTTGTTTCTATAACTTTTTAAACTTAAACATTAAATAGAATATTCAATAAGGAGCACATTTAAAAGAATATTGTCAATGTCAGAATCATGTGCAGTAAAAAATGACAATAAAATAGCAGTCTTTTGGTCGTGCAACTGACGTTATACCTTGTTTTATTAATCCTGGCAGAGTTTTGTAAGTAGGATTTATATTTCCTCATTTCTATCAGTGTGCCTTTTTCATTACTCTCAGCTTGGATAATCAAAATAAGATGTTCATTATGTTCCTCTGCTGTGTTTGCATTTCTATTTGGGCAATAAACAGGAGGGATCCCTAGATATAAAAATCAGATTAGAGAAGAAACCCCACCTACTATATGAGGGCATAATGACTTTCACAGAGTTCATGGCCCTTTTAATTTACCAGGAAATTTGGGGAAAATTCAGTCCTTTGATTAGGGACCACATTATAAAATAGGGTGAGTAAATATCTAAGATGAATGACCTCAGGGGAGTCAGAGGCCACAAGCTGTCATAGATGCCCTCACCCATTCCCAGTCTTATTCACTGCATCAGGTCTTCTTCGTGCACAGCTTCAGAACTTCTTGGTCCTAGCTAAGACTTACTCCAGTACAGGCTGCAGTGGCATACTCATCCACTGTCAGGATGGACTCAGCTTCCCCCAGGATCGAGCTGACAATGATCTGCCTCATGTTTGTTTCTCTCATGCTGGGTCTTCCGTGTGACAAGGGGGCCATTTGGATGCAACTGGCTGCACTTTGTAATTGCATTCGTGAAACCCAGAAAATTGCGGGAATTCATGTACAATGGGATGGACAAAACCCAGTGCATAAAGTTTCCCCTCTGTCCACTTCTGCGTGTCTATCAAGATATAGAATTAATATGATTTGTGGGGGAGCAATTGATTGAGATCCACTTCATGAGACTCTATAGCTGTGATACAACCTTATATTGTTTCTTACTTGCTTCATACTTCAATTTTCTTTCTCTCAATCTGGTCCTAGCACTCCTGATCAAGAGTAATTTATACCTCTTTACATGATACCCTGCCTTGTGCAGGAAGGCAGACTGAAACAGCAGCTTTGGGGGTGACTCTGGAAAGGAGATGGGAATCTGGAGCTGGATCACTCTCTGATCTGATGCAATAAGGATCCTGTGGCTGGTGGTAAGGGGGATGGTCATTACCATGGGTGCTTTCACTTGTGAATAATCAGAATGAAGTGTAGGTAGAAGGTGAGACACTATTTGGTGGCTGAGAGCTTGAATGATGAGGGGAAAATGATAATTATAAAGAAGGTGGATTTGCTTGATTCTTTATTGGAGGATTTTAAATCAGGAGATGATAGGTTCAGGGCAGCCAACTGGTATTTCCAAGCACACCAAAGCCAGAGAGCCTCTAGGGCTCCTGATAAAGGAGATTTTCATCTCCTGAAGCCATAGCAAAGGCTGCATTGAAAATTAGAGCCACTGTCAGGATGATCCCTCCATATTCATAATTCCTCCAGAAGCAAGCTAGCCACAAGGTAGCAGGTCAATTAAATTGAATTCCTTCTGCACAGAAAGGGGAAGAACTATCTACTACATATATGAGTTTTCCTTCTCTAGCAGCAGTTCATTAAGCACCACCACATAAGAACTTACACAATGCCTGATGCACTGTCATGGCAGCATGCACAACATTGTTTCAGAACTATAGCAACGATTGCAGGATTGTAGATACACTGATCTTACCATAAACCCCTCATGTAGTCCAAGCATTAAAATGTATTGTTAAAGGTACTGCTAACAAGACAGTTTGGGAATAGTATCATGGGGATTGGGGTACTGACCACTAGAATGTCATCTTTTTGATGGGCCAATAAGTGTCCATAAATCTAGTACCTGTGGGTATGGGAACCAAGCCATGGAAGTAGGATCTACTCTTCTCAGTCTACTCTTAATGAGCTTGTGTATTAGTGCTCTCTGTGTTCCTAACTGGAGAAGGCAATGGCACCCCACTCCAGTACTCTTGCCTGGAAAACCCCATGGATGGAGGAGCCTGGTAGGCTGCAGTCCATAGAGTCGCTAAGAGCCAGACACGACTGAGTGACTTCACTTTCCCTTTTCACTTTCATGCATTGGAGAAGGAAATGGCAACCCACTCCAGTATTCATGCCTGGAGAATCCCAGGGATGGTGGAGCCTGGTGAGCTGCCGTCTGTGGGGTCGCACAGAGTCGGACACAACTGAAGAGACTTAGCAGCAGCAGTGTTCCTAACATTAGGCTTGGCCAAGTCAGTAATCATAAATCTTAGCAACACTAACAGTTCTATTGAATTTTAAGCTGTAACTTTTTTTCTTTTCTGGTTGCTTTGGGCTTCTTATACCAGAGGAACAACCATTAGAAAAGTTACTGTATTAATAGCAGTAATAGATCCTGATTATTATGATGAGTTAGGGTTGATTCTACCTAGTAGGTAACCGAAGGAATGTCTTGAATCTAGGGGCTTATTGTGGTGCATTGTAATACAAGCAAAAGAATGAAGGAACATCTGAGAAACTTTGACTTTAAAAGAGTAAAACAAGTAAATGTACAGACATATCAGGGATAATTGCCTGAGTCATCCTACCAGAAAACCTCTACGAATGGTTAAAGTGCTGACCAAGAGTGGGGGAAGCCTATAGTGGATAGTGGAGACTGGCAATTGGTATTTTCAAGCATGGATAGAGTGATCAAGTGACTGGGGATATTAATTACAGAGGGATAAAACAATCTTTAGAGTCTTTCTCCATCCTGAAACTTGCTGACTCAATCAGTTCAAAGATTCCTTTATTTTCTTAAATTTCTTAAGCACCTGCTTGTTTTGTATCCTCCACCTAGGTCTGTTTGGATAATATCTTTATCTTGAAAACTGTATGTCAACAGCATACTTGATTCCTGTACACAAACCAGTTCTTCATGATACATCAGGTGCATGGAAAACAAGAAAAACAAAGTTCTCAAGTAATGCTGAAGAGGATAATTGGGTGATGATTAATCATCATATACTTTGACATCCAAGTGTATGTCAAAAATACATACACTTCACATACAGCAAGCTGGTGTGGTATCTAAGCATAAGCTGTTTTTTTTTACAAGAAGTGTAAATAAGGAGCTGGTTATTATTTCTTTAGGGGAAAAGGGGGAAAACATCAGTGAAGGTAAGTGACCAACTTGATGGGCTAATGAGATGTTGGGTCTCAATAAAGCAAGATTCAGGAAGGAATGATTTCCCATACCAGGCTGTGCTGCATGGCTAGGTTAGAAAGAAACTGAGCAAAGAATAGAAGAGTTATCTTCAGGCCCCAGGCCTGTGTTATAGGAGGTTTGACTTGGAGACTCTCTGGTGGGCCTTCTCCATGCACTGGTCTGCTTTAGCATGATTATTATTTTCTTCTTTCTCTTCCTTTCTCTTTGTCTTTCCCCTCTCCTTCCCTTTCCTCCTTCCTCTCTTCCTATCTTCTTCTTCCACTTCCTCCTTCTCCTCCTCCTTTTTTTTCTTCATCATTATCATCATCAGAGACAGCTTCAAGGTTTGCATATAAACTTGGACAAAACAGTCATCTTTTTCGAACTGAGATACCACTACCATAAAATAGCAAAGAGGCAGACATGGCTAGAGGAACTAAACAAAAACAACCATAAAACAGAGCACAATGCTTAATTCCTTTATAACTTTCTTCAACTAATATGTTTTGAACATCTAGGATAGACTGAACTTGAGGGATGCATTTAAGAACAAGATCATAAACTCCACTCTGTAAAAGCAGGGAAATTTGCTTTCTAGTATACAAAATAAATGATTCTCTAAATAGGCTTTTCTTTGAGCCTGTTTCCTTGCCAGTCTGCTGAGAATTAGAGCTTCCCCGGTGGCTCAGTTGGTAAAGAATCCTTCTTCAACGCATTAGACTCAGGAGATGCTGGTTTGATCCCTGGATCAGGAAGCTCCCCCTGGAGAAGGAAACGGCAACCCACTCTATTATTCTCTTCTGGCAAATCCTGTGGACAGAGGAGCCTGCTGGGCTACAGTCCATGGGGTCGCAAAAGAGTTGGACATGATTAAGTGATTGAACACACACAGGCTGAGAGTTAATAACCGAAATGAACTGTGACTTCTCAGATTAAAACTTGAAAACACTATTTCATACAAGCCCTACCTTCAGGCTTACCATGAAATGGATACTGTGTCTTTCATTCTTGAAGATTTTCAGCCTTCACTACTCACTCGCTTCTGTTATATTACAGGCAACTAAGACATTCTTCCTAAGGTCTCACCAACATCTCCCCTGATTTATGGTAAATTCATTTTATCTGATTTGATTTTCAAGACAACTGCCCAGGATCCTTATAAAAGATGCTTGAAAACAGTCTTTAAGGCTAGGGGGAAAATATGTCAGTAAAACCATTCTGCTCTCTTATGGCTGTGACACATGGGTTCAAACACTCCTCAGTGTTGCTGTAGGTATCATATGAGGCATGGCAGAGTGAAAATGGCTATTTGTTAAAATAATCTCAGGAGTGAGATCTGGAAAAGCTCCCTCTAATTTTGCCTGGCAGACTCAGACTTCCTCAGGGACCTGCCAATGGCTTAGGCCAGCAGTTGACTTTGGTTTTATCTCAAGGTCTCAATACCCAACAGAGAAAAAGGAGATTTTTTTTTTTTTCCCCAGCTGGATTTGAGGGAATTAGGCATGCAAAGCTAGTGATAGAAACTGTGAGATGCATACGAAATTCTCTGAGCACCTTGATGTAATGCCAGCCTTGGGCATTTGCTAGTTCTACCAAACATATCTTTGTATTGAAATTGCAATTATTTTTATGGTAATACTTTTAAAACAGCTTGTAAGAAAAATGATGACCTTTTCCTTCTCATTTGAAAACACTGCCTTGAGATTAGCAGAAGGCATTAGGGAAATAACTGCTTTTGTGTTTAATCCTGTGAAGACAGGCTGGATGGGTAGATAGACAACCTCATCAAAGTAATTGCAGCTCTCTCTAAAGATTTAGGCTTACTTAGGTGTTGTGAGCCAATTTTAGATGGTCCCATATTTTCATGGTGATACTACAAAGGTAGAAGCAAAATTCCCATTGAAAAAATGCAGATAAATTTTATGTCTGACAACAATAATAATAATAATGGCAAAGGCAACAGCAATATCTACCCTCTCATAGGTAGATTGGTAGAAAATCAAATAATATTACATATATAAAGCAATTTTATAAGTATAAAGTTGAATGTTATTCTTTGTTCATTGACTTATTTCTTAAATTATAAAAATAGTTGGTAAAAATTAATGTTTCCTTTTCTGAGGTTGACCTTCATTTGTAAAATCTTTTAGGTTTGTTAAACTATATTCAGGGTCATCTTGTTACAATGTGTACTTACTTATTTCTTTCCATTGAGAACTTACTGTCTCTCTTAATAGTAGAGGGTGGGAATATTTGGGAGAATGGCATTGAAACATGTAAAATATCATGTATGAAACGAGATGCCAGTCCAGGTTCAATGCACGATACTGGATGCTTGGGGCTAGTGCACTGGGACGACCCAGAGGGATGGTATGGGGAGGGAGGAGGGAGGAGGGTTCAGGATGGGGAGCACATGTATACCTGTGATGGATTCATTTTGATATTTGGCAAAACTAATACAATTATGTAAAGTTTAAAAATAAAATAAAATTTAAAAAAATAGTTAAACACCATTAAATGGAAAAAAAAGAGAAAATATAGAATTCTCCACATATTGTCCATAAACCAGAAATGTTTTTTGTTTGATTAACTTATTTGGCTCACAAAGAGCTTCAGGTGTATTTTCAAATATAGCTGCCAATTATCTTGCAGATTCCTTTGGATCGCTTTGGGCATTTTTATGTTGCTAGAAAAGAATGTGGAATCATGCATATATTTTTGGAGCTTAAATAAGTGTGCTCAGAAATGAAAATGTCATATTAAAAAAGTGAGAAATTGAATTCCTGAAAATTGGAACCTATTCACTAACTAGTTCCTGTGAAATGTTATTTTATTTTACCTTGCGTCAGTTCACCCAGCAGAAGATAAAAACTGAATTAGAATGTCTTTAATATTCTTTAGAAAGCTGAGAGCCGAAGAATTGATGCTTTTGAACTGTGGTGTTGGAGAAGACTCTTGAGAGTCCCTTGGACTGCAAGGAGATCCAACCAGTCCATTCTGAAGGAGATCAGCCCCGGGATTTCTTTGGAAGGAATGGTGCTAAAGCTGAAACTCCAGTACTTTGGCCACCTCATGCGAAGAGTTGACTCATTGGAAAAGACTCTGATGCTGGGAGGGATTGGGGGCGAGAGGAGAAGGGGACGACAGAGGATGAGATGGCTGGATGGCATCACCAACTCGATGGACGTGAGTTTGAGTGAACTCTAGGAGTTGGTGATGGACAGGGCGGCCTGGCGTGCTGTGATTCATGGGGTCGCAAAGAGTTGGACACGACTGAGCGACTGAACTGAACTGAACTGAATATTCTTCCCATCTTAATTTCTAAGATTTTAGTTTTCAATCAGATTATCTGGTCCATCCATCTCCCCTCTCATTATTATTACTATTACTACTATTTGATCAAGGATAAAGTCAATATCCTGAAAGATGAAGTTAACTATTTGAAGATGTACCGCTTCTTTTAGCGGCAGAGCTAGAAATAGTATCTAGATTTAGTTTTGTGCTAAACACTTTAGGAAAATTCCCTTGTTTGACCTATCTCTCAAAAATTTAAATAGATAAGAATGTATAACTCCTAGTTTATCAGGAAGAAGCTGGTAAGAACAGATGATTGGTCCTTAAAAAAATGGAGGGCTGAGAGTTGATCACAGAACCAAATAAGATGACATGGACTGTTAAAGTTGCCTTGAGACGTGGAGTTGTGTTAGATGAAGTGACCATCAGTTCCTAGTGTCATCTCCGTGTCACCCTTCCTTGCTTTAGGCCATAACCCTTTCAATGCAATTTCTGTTTGAAATGTTTTATTTATTTATTAAGAGCAACTTAATGTGACACCCACAGTTATCTTAGACAAGAGGACTGAAACCTCAAAATTAGATCCTGAAATGATGCCACAAAGCCGACCCCTTTTAATTTTGTCTGGGTTTCTACATTTGCATAATGAATATTGAGTTCATTTACAGCTCTATGAGAACACTCCATATGAGCTAGTGGCAAAATGAAAGTTTTTATTACCAGGATTTTCTAAGTAGCATTCACTCAACTTGGGAAAATGTCAAAATTGTGAGTTGAATTAAATATAAATGTGTCTGCATAATTTCAAACATAAACATTCAGAAATAAAAAGTATAATTTGGTATTTGGAAAAATTTAGTAATAAAATGGAGGGGAGTCAGAGAAAATGGCCAATTAAATCAGTGTTTTTCATTTGCACTTTCTGTCACCTACTTGGCACTCTAACTTGTAAAATAACTAGGACTGACTGTAGATACCCAGGGGAGCACCAGATATACAGGCTGATACTCCCATAAGAACAAAGGGGAAAAGCAGATACATTTTAAAAGTTTATATACATTAAGGCGTCAAAGAGCAACAAAGCACCAGAACACTGAGTTGTAAACGGGAGCCTCGAGTGACCACACACTAAAGGTGAAAATGAAAGTCTCTCAGTTGTGTCCAACTCCTTAAGACCCCGTGGACTGCAGCCTGCCAGGCTCTCCTGTCCATGGGATTCTCCAGGCAAGAGCACTGGACTGGGTAATAGTCAGTAGGAGCTCAAACAGGGCTATACTCAGAAGAGTCTCTGTAGCTTTAAATATGTTTTAATTAAAAAAGAAATTAAACTTGTGACCAAATTATTATTGCTAAGCAATTAGTAAAATAAAAATAAGCTCCCCAAATTGAAAGGGACTAGGAACACTTTAATAAAGAACATCTAACTAGGAACATATAATAAAAAAAATAGAAATTAATGAAATAAGAAAGTGGAAAGATTATATATGATTAATAGCTATAAACAAAAACAACATTAAGAATGAATATTTTAGCTCAATTTATGTATAACTCTAGAAAGCTACAATATAATGTTGTGAATAACTCTTTAGATTTAAACTATAGAAAATATAAATGACTTTTAACAAAAATTAGTATCACTTGGAGTTTCATGACGGATTACAATTGAAAAAGTGCCAAACTTAGGCAGGCTTAAGAACTATAGGTCCTTCGGATTGCATAAGAATTGATTTGAAAGATGATTTATAATTCTAATAGTCCTATACCAAAGAAAAATCTGGAAATTTCCCCAGGTAATTTGACAGGTTATCATGAATTGTCTCACTCAAACCTGAAAAACATGGTACAAAAACGTAGACCAAATTTATTTATGAATACAGATGTGAAAATTCTAAATAAAATGCCAACAAATTATACATTTAAAGAAAAGGATACCAAAAGAGGTTGGGATTATTCTAGGAATGCCAATATAGTTCTATGTTATATAATCTTTCAAAAGGGAGGGGATATATGTATACCTATGGCTGATTCATGTTGAGGTTTGACAGAAAACAGCAAAATTCTATAAAGCAATTATCCTTCAACCAAAAATAAATTAATAAAAACATACAATGAACATATTTAAAGTAAAATAACACCTAACAACTTATTAAGTAAAGAATTTGGTAGTCATGGTGGTTTAGTTGCTAAGTTGTGACTGACTCTTCTGACCCCATGGACTGTAGCTCACCAGGCTCCTCTGTCCATGGGATTTCCCAGGCAAGAATACTAGAGTGGGTTGCCATTTTATTCTCCAGTAAAGAATATATCCATAAGTTAAAGAAGAATAAAAATTTATTGTGAAAAAGTACTGTAACTAAAATAGAACTTGCAGGAAACTACCTATACCTGATTCTACTTATTTATCCTCAAATAATAGCAAATATCCTTGTGGGCTTCCCTGGTAACTCAGTTGGTAAAGAAACTTCCTGCAGTGCAGGAGACCTGGATTCAGTCCCTAGGTAAGAAAGATCCCCTGGAGAAGAGAATGGCAACCCACTCCAGTATCCTTGCTTGGAGAACCCCATGGGAAGAGGAGCCTGGAAGGCTACAGTCTGTGAGGTCACAAGAGTCGGACACAGCTTAGTGACTAAACCACCATCAATAGCAAATATCATCCTGAAGAGTGAAATTATAAAGTTATTATCATTAAATTGTGGATTAAAATAAGGATGATTACTGTAATCATCACTAATCAGCATTACTAATCAATATTATAAGTGTAATTGACTTAAAATATTAGTTTCACATGTACAGCCCTTTCATACATTAGGTGTTTTATCTAACATAACTTAAGTATATCATAACATGAGTGAAATAAAATTAACTTAGAATGCAGAAAACATGACTGTGCTTTTAAAATATACAAGGAAAATTAATACTTTGATGTATGAATGTAAAATAAATCTATAAACTTAGATAGTTTCTTTATTCAAACAATAATATTGATATGTCAAAAATGGAAATGAAAAAAATAATAATGGCCAAAAAACTATAAAATACCTAGAAGTGAATTTAATAAGAAAGATATAAAACCTAATATGAAGAAATCTATATTATGGAAGAGCATTAAGCAAGGTTTTGATACGTGGAGATCATTTCACTAGATGGCATCAATTAGCATTATAAAAATGATATTTCCTTCCAAAAATACATATATGCTTTGCCATTTCCTTTCCTTGAAATACATTTGACTTACAGTATTATATTAGTTTTAAGTGTAAAACTTAGTGATTCAATGTTTATTCATTATGAAATGATCACAATAATTCTGATTACTAATTTTCACCATAACAGTTATTACAATACTGTTGGTTATCTTCCCTATTCTATATATTATGTCCCTGTGACTTATTTATATTTTAACTGGAAGTTTGTTACCTCTTGGTCTTCCCTGAGAGCTCCAGTCGGTAAAGAATCTGCCTGAAATGCAGGAGACCCTGGTTCGATTCCTGGGTCAGGAAGATCCACTGAAGAAGGGATAGGCTACCCACTCCAGTATTCTCGAGCTTCCCTGGTGGCTCAGCTGGTAAAGAATCTGCCTGCAATGTGGAAGACCTGGGTTCGATCCCTGAGTTGAGAAAATCCCCTGGAGAAGGGAAAGACTACCCACTCCAGTATTCTGACCTGGAGAATTGCAAGGACTATACAGTCCATGGGGTCACAAAGAGTTGGACATGACTGAATGACTTTCTTTTCCACCTTTTGATCCTGTTCACTTATTTGGCCAATCCTCCTACCTCCCTTCTCTCTGGCCACTGCCAGTTTTCAGTATCTAAGAGTCTGTTTTTGTCCTGTTATTTGTTTGTTTTGTCTTTTAGATTTCACATACAAGTGAAATCACATGGCATTTGTCTTTCTCTGTCTGACATATCAGTTGGCATAGTACCCTTTAAGTCTATTCATGTTGAAATGGCAAGATTTCATTCTTTTTATAGCTCAGTAGTATTGCATTGTTTTTGCTGATTGTGTAAAAAAAACCACACATACAGAAAAAGCAACCTAGGCAGCATATTAAAAAGCAAAGACATCATCACTTTGCCAGCAAAGGTCTGTATAGTCAAAGCTAAGATTTTTCTAGTCATGTACAGATGTGATTTGGACAATAAAGAAGGCTGAGCACCAAAGAATTGATGCTTTCTGAATTGTGGTGCTGGAGAAGACTCTTGAGATTCCCTTGGACTGCAAGGAGATCAAACCACTCAATCCTAAAGAAAATCAACCATGAATATTCATTGGATGGATCTATGCTAAAGTTTAAGCACCAGTACTTTGTGAACCTGATGTGAAGAGCTAACTCATTGGGAAAGACTCTGTTGCTGGGAAAGATTGGGGGCAAGAGAAGAAGTGGGCAATAGAGGATGAGATGGTTGGATGGCATCACTGATTCAATGGATGTGAGTTTGGGCAAACTCCAGCAGATAGTGAAGGATAGGGAAGCTTGTCATGCTGCAGTCCATGGGGTCACAAATAGTCAGACATGACTGAGCAACTGAACAACATTATTATACTATTTCAATGTGCAATGAATATAAACACAAATTGTTAGATATCTCTTATTCTTTTTGTTTTTCCTATCAATTCTTTGACATTAGTACCTCTTTTATGTGTGTATACTTCGTGTCAGATTCTTAGTGACCCTAAGGACTGTAGCCCACCAAGTCTCCTCTGTCCATGGGATTCTCCAGGCAAGAATACTGGAGTGGGTCGTCATGAGATCAAATCTGTCTCTCGTATGTCTCCTGCATTAGCAGGTGAGTTCTGTACCTCTAGCACCACCTGGAAGACCTGATGTCTTTTATGTTGGAAGTACATTTCAATTCAGATTTCAGCCGCAGTATGTGACTAATGGCTGCCATGTTGAATCCTCTTTCCACCCTCGAACTGCATTTGGTTGATTAGTTGCTCGGTCATGTCTTTCTTGTAGATTTTACCCAGAGAGAGGCATCAAAAAGCGTGACTTAGAGTAAAAGGACAGTAAGGTTAGGTAAGGTTAGTGTATTTATTCCTCTCTCTATCTCCCTGTGGACTGCGTGTTGGTGTTATCCCTCTCCTGAAGGACGTGATTTCTTTTAGGTGCCTACTTCCTGTAGGCTTCTGGTAACCATTCTCTCCTCTTGTCTTCTCGGCCCTTCCAGTCCTTTTCTTGCCTCATACTTATAAATAGTCCTTTTACTAAAACTTTTACCCTGTTTGTGTCTTCGTTTTCATGCCAGAGTCCTAATTGATATAGTTATTCAAAGAGTGTAAAAATATGCCACATCACATTTCACAAGAAACACACACACACAGATACAATCAGATGTGTTATAGCATTTAAATAGGTCCTATTTAAATGTATTTAGTACTATGCTAGATAGGTACTAAATAATAATAATTATGTCAATATGTTGTGAGTAAAGACGGAAGAGAGGTGATTTTTCAGTTTTACAGATTAAAATATGACAATTGACTCATTATACAAGCAAATACTTTGAAATAAGAGTAAAGAAGAAAAAAGCACTTGTATAGTAGACAAACTACACAAAACATCATTTACAAAGCTGCTCTTTGTGACCATCCCAGATGCTAGTATAAAACATTTGAAGAAAAATTTTACATATTTCTGTGGGGAGAAAATAGCACTAAGTTGATACAACATAGAGTAAAATCAAAGCAGATAAAAAACCCTGAGAAATTAGATGACATTATAATTAGGAGGTGTGTATGACTAATCAAAAATAGAAGATTTTTAAAAATTTAAATATTGATATCACATAAAATTGACAAAATGTTAATTATTTACAAAGACCTGAAGATTTATTAATAGGATATCAATCAGAAAAATGGACAATAAATTTGAACAGAGAATATACAAGAAATTAAATGCAGATGTCAAATAAATATTTGAAAGTTGTTCAAGTTCATTAGTAGATGGGCAATCACAAAACAGAACAATCATATAATGTTCTTTCTCATTGAAAAAAGTGAAAAATATTGCCTTTATTCAGTTATGAAAAAAAGTACAGGGAAAGAAACACCATCATAGATCATTGGTATAAATGTAAATTTCTGCAAACAGTTCCTTTGATAGTAAAATGGCTTTATCTATAATCATAAAATCAAAATATGCCTTTGCTTTGCTTCTGCAATCCCATAATTAGTCACCTAAAAATGAAATAAAGTTATCAATATCTAAGAATGTATACACAAGGATGATTATTACTGCACTTTGACTGTAAATACATGAGGAAGTCTACTACAGGGGATAAATATTGGAAGAAGTCATGGGCATTCATTTTACAAAACAGCATGACTCTAATAAAAACGGGTTAGGTCTACATGTATTGACCTTACAAGAGGGCCATATTGTTAACAAGGAAAGAATATACAGAATAATATATTTATAATCCTATTTTATTGAAAAACAGATAAAAAGGGAGAAGCACACATAAGCTTTTATATGTTTATAGAAAGCATTATGTTTATAGAAAGTATTGTGGATGGATAGGTACTAAATAATAATAATTATGTCAATATGTTGTGAGTGAAGAGGGAAGAGAGGCGATTTTTCAGTTTTACAGATTAAAATATGACAATTGATTCATTATACAAGCAAATGTTTTGAAATAAGAATAAAGAATAAAAAAGCATTTGTATAGTAGACAAACTACACAAAACATCATTTACAAAGCTGCTCTTTGTGACCATCCCAGATGCTGGGTGTTATTTAAATACCTGAATAATCAAAAAGAGAGGATTCTCACTCATGCAGAACCAGCTTCCTAAAACACTGCCCTATTATCACACTTTCTATTCTGCATTAAAGTCAGTTAGCAATTTGTTCAGGAGGCAGCAAACAAAACCATTCCAAAGAAAAAGGAAAGCAAGAAGGCAAATATGTTATATGAAGGGACCTTACAAATAATTAAAGAAAGAAGAGAAGCAAAAAACAAGGGAGAAAGGGAAAGGCATATCCAACAAAATGCAGATTTCCAAAGAACAGCATGGAGAGACAAGAAGTCCTTCAATGAACAGTGCGTAAAACTAGAAGAAACCAACAGAAGGGGAAAGACTAGAGATCTCTTCAGGAACAGTAGAGATATCAAGGGAACACTTTGCCCAGAGATGGGCACAAGAAAGGACGTAAATGGTAGAGACCTAGTAGACACTGACAAGATCAAGAAGAGATGGAAAGAATACACGGAAGAACTGTACAAAAAAGATCTAAGTGAACCAGATTACTATGATGATGTGGTTAGCCACCCAGAGCCAGACATTCAGAGAGAGAAGTCAAGTGGGGTTTAGGAAGCATCACTATGAACAAAGCTAGTGGATGTGATTTAATTCCAGTAGAACTATTCAAATCCCTAAAGGATGCTACCATCAAGATGTTGCATTCAATATGTCAGCAAATCTGGAAGACCCAGCAGTGACCACAGGACTAGAAAAGGTCAGTCCTCATCCCAATTCCCAAGAAGGGTAGTACTAAATAATGTGTTAACCTTAGGACAATTGCACTCATCTCCCATCTAGTATTCCTGGTGGCTCAGATGGTAAAGAATCCACCTGCAATGTAGGAGACCTGAGTTCAATCCATGGGTTGCAAAGATCCCCCGGAGAAGGGCATGTCAGCTCACTCTAGTATTCTTGCCTAGAGAATCCCCATGGACAGAGGAGCCTGGTGGGCTATAGTCCATGGGGTCACAAAGAGTTGGACATGACTGAGCACTAACTACAGCACAGTAGAGCCCATGCTTGTAAGTTCATGCTTAAAATCTCGAATGCTAGACTTCAGCATTGAAGAGGGCAATGGCACCCCACTCCAGTACTCTTGCCTGGAAAATCCCATGGATGGGATTCCATGGCTGCAGTCCATGGGGTCACTAGCAGTTGGACACGACTTCACTTTCACTTTTCAGTTTCGTGCTTTGGAGAAGGAAATGGCAACCCATTCCAGTGTTCCTGCCTGGAGAATCCCAGGGATGGGGGGAGCCTGGTGGTCTGCTGTCTATGGGGTCGCCCAGAGTCAGACATGACTGAAGCGACTTAGCAGCAGCAGCAGGCTTCAGCATTATGTGAGCCAAGAACTTCCAGATGTCCTAGCTGGATTTAGAAAAGGAAGAGGAACCACAGATCAAATGGTCAACATTCACTGGATCATAGAGAAAGGTAGGGAGTCCCAGAAAAAACATCTACTTCTGTTTCATCACCTTTGCCAAAGCCTTTGACTGTGTGGATCATAATAAATTGTGGAAAACTCTTGAAGAGATGAGAATATGAGACCATATTACCTGTCTCCTGAGAAACCTGTATGCAGGTCAAGAAGCCACAGTTAGAACCCTGTATGGAACAACTGATCAGTTCAGGATTGAAAAAGGAGTATGACAGGGCTGTCTGCTGTAACCCTGTTTGTTTATATGCTGAGCACATCATGAGAAATGCCAGGCTGAATGAGTTACAAGCTGGAACCAAGATTGATGGGAGAGACATTAACAACCTCACTTATGTGGATGATACAACTAATGGCAGAATGTGAAGAGGAACTAAAGAGCCCCTTGATGCAGGTGAAGGAGGAGAGTGAAAGAGCCAGCTTAGAACTAAATATTAAAAAAAAAAACAAAAACAAAAACTAAGATCCTGTCCCATTACTTCATGGCAAATAGAGGGGGGAAATGTGGAAATAGTGACAGATTTCCTCTTCTTGGGCTCTAAAATCACTGTGATGGTGACTCAGCCATAAAAGTAGAAGACATTTGCTTCTTGGCAGGAAAGCAATGACAAACCTAGATAGTGTGTTGAAAACATAGACATCACTCTGCCAGCAAAAGTCCCATATAGTCAAGGCTATGGTCTTCCCAGTGGTCATGTACAGTTGTGAGGGCTGGACTATAAAGAAGGCGGAGCACAGAAGAACTGATGCCTTCAAACTGTGATGCTGAAGAAGACTGCTGAGAGTCCCTTGGACAGCAAGGAGATAAACCCAATCAGTCTTAGGGGAAATCAGCCCTGAATACTGTTGGTAGTAGTACCAATGCTGAAGCTCCAGTATGTATTTTGGTCATCTGATGCCAACAGCTGACTCACTGAAAAATCTGTGATGCTGGGAAAGATTGAGGGCAGAAGAAGAGGGAGTCAGAGGATGGATGGCATCACCAATGCAATGAACATGAACTTGGGTAAAATCTAGGAGAGGGTAAGAGACAGGGAGGCCTGGTGTAGTGCAGTCCATGGGGTCGTAAAGAGTCAGACATGATTGGGTGACTAAACAACAACAATTTACAGCCTTCTGATCAATGTATACTTACTATTATTTAGTTGCTAAATCACATCCAACTCTTTGCAACGCTATGGACTGCAGCACGCCAGGCTTACCTGTCCTTCACTATCTCCTGAAATTTTCTCAGATTCACGTCTATTAAGTCAATGATGCCATCCAACCATCTCATCCTCTGTCACTCCCTTCCCCTCCTGTATTTCCCAGCAAGAGTCTTTTCCAGTGAGTCAGCTCTGCTTATCAGATGCACAAAGTATTGGAGCTTCAGCTTCAGCATCAGCCCTTCCAATGAACATTCAAGACTGATTTCCTTTAGGATTGACTGGTTTGATCTCCTTACTGTCCAAGGGACTCTCAAGAGTCTTCTCCAGCACCACAGTTCAGAAAGCATCAATTCTTTGCTGCTCAGCCTTCTTTATGGTCCAACTCTCACATCCAAACATGACTACTGGAAAAATCATAGCTTTGGTGTGTACTTATGCTTTCATTAACTGATATAATTATTTTAACAGCTTAATTGTCAGGTTTGGCAGTAGATCTGTCCAAGTTTAATTCAGAATGAAAAATCTGAGTTAGGAATTGTTCTTTCCCTGAGTTCTATCTCAAGGCATTACTTTCTAAATTAGGAGTATATAGTTGTTGTTGTTCAGTTGTGAAGTTATTTACCACTCTTGCAACCCCATGGTCTGTAGCCTGCCAGGCTCCTCTGCCCATGGGATTTCCCAGGCAAAAATACTGGAGTGGGTTGCCATTTGTGTTGGCATTTCCTTCTCCAGGGAATCTTCTCTACCCAATGTCCCAATCTAAAATAGTTATGTAGCAACAGAAAAAATATTCTGAACTCTTTCACAAATTATCAGAAATTTTAAGATTTAATCATCTCTCTTCTTGTTTTTTCTATTCTTAAGTGAAGATTTCATGATCTTATTATAAGTAATAATATATTTTGCATTTATTTTTTTGATATTTATATATAATTTTATAGCACAATTGGTGTAGTTTCTTTGGACAAAACAAACACCTCACAAATCATTGTTATTTTAGGATAAATGTCATTCAAAACAAAGTTCCCTGCCAAACAAAACTTACCCTCTAAATGTAAAACCAAAGGATAGCTGGTCTTTTAGCAGTTTGGACCAACTGATATTTGAGAGCCTTCCTAGCTTAGCTGAATTTATTTGTGAGGAATCCTTGAAAGTTTTTCACAGCTATGTTTTCACCACTATTTTTACTGCCTGATAGGTTCTTCCCAACTTCAACCATGCTATTTTTCCTACCCAGTCCTAGTTCAAATTTCATCTCTTTTCTAATGATTTTCTTAGTGACAATTATTAGGAATGGAATTTTTCTCTCTTATCCAACACTGTCATGTGTTTTTAATAATGGTGTACATGTTAGTAGAGTATCACACAAATTGGTTACCAGTATAATTTTAAACAACAACAACAAAAATATTGACTATGAAATGATTTGCCATAATTTTTATTCCATATTTAAATAATGACTTAAAATATTCCCACCTCAATGTTTTGGGGAATTGCAGATATAGTCCAAGTTTTAAACAGAAACTAGTTAATACAAGTTAGAAATTTGGAAAAGAGAAGTTCTGCTGATTCTGTATCTATTTTATATCACTTTGGAGACCAGAGATTGTTGGAATAAAGAGATTTATAAATCATTAGCCCTGCAGCTTTCCTGTGTTTATTTTTCCAGATGGTACATTGCATATTGTGGGTATTCATACAAGACAGAGATGATTAATCAAAAGAGCAAAACATGTAAATGTCTTTTTTAATCATAATTTAAACTTTCCCCACCTCCAAAGATTTGGGTAAAATATTTTTCCACATTGGCAGTATTTGTCTTTGTAAAGCAAATTCCTAGTGTGGCCTAATCACATATCATTCCAGGCTAGAGTTCTCTAAAATAGTTAGCATATGTTAAGGGTTCACTTATGACTTAGAACCCCTGTTAATTTTAAGCAAACACTGGTAGAGAATCCAAATGGAGGTATTTACTTACCTTATGAAAATAACAATTGGAAGATTATATCAACTTTCATTCCACAATATAAGACTTGCTCATCCCTGCCTCTGGCCATATTCATACACTTTACAATAATTCCCTCCTCTTTTCTCGTGTTCATCAGTCCTTATTTAGAGGTTACTTTAAATTCCATCCCCCAAATAGTTTCCTTCTGTTATCTTTCAAGATTTTCCTACTTTGATAATTCATTTTTTCAGATTTCCATCTAGCATGTATCTAATTACTGTCATATATTCTATCATATGTATTTTCTAACTTGAGAATGTGTTATTTTGACATTGCACTTATAGAACTCTACTTTTTATGGTTAGAATGTAAGCTCGTTAATATCAGAAATTTTATTCCATTAGTGTTCTGCCCACTTAGGGCTTAAAGAGTGAGGGCAGGAAATGTATAATTAATATATTACATGACAGATTTTGGAGAAATTAAAAACAATGGTAAAAAATTAAATGTTGAAGTCAGTGGACTTTATCTGATGAGGTAAAATTGAATTTTGACCATTGTAAAGGTACTACTTTTTGGTCCTCAGAACCTATAGCTTGAGTACATAACAGGGTTGTGTTGTAGAATAGAAATGTATGTAAAGGGGACTTTGCAGTCATATTTGGCTGGACAGTACAACATTTTTTAATAAATCTGCACATTATGGAAATTATATGCTATTGAGAATGGTTTAAGGTACAAGAGCTCAAAGCGGAAGAAATTGGGAAGGTGCATCTAAGTAAGCTCATGGAAGCCCTGCATGCCAGGATTTTTCAGCTTAGATTCACAGAGCACTGAATATACACGAGACACTGAAATGTATCTGTGTTTATTATATATAATCAGATCAGATCAGATCAGTCACTCAGTCATGTCTGACTCTTTGTGACCCCATGAATCACAGCATGCCAGGCCGCCCTGTCCATCACCAACTCCTGGAGTTCACTCAGACTCATGTCCATTGAGTCAGTGATGCCATCCAGCCATCTCATCCTCTATCGTCCCCTTCTCCTCCTGCCCCCAATCCCTCTCAGCATCAGAGTCTTTTCCAATGATTCAACTCTTCGCATGAGGTGGCCAAAGTATTGAAGTTTCAGCTTTAGCATCAGTCCTTCCGTTGAACACCCAGGACTGATCTCCTTTAGGATGGACTGGTTGGATCTCCTTGCAGTCCAAGGGACTCTCAAGAGTCTTCTCCAACACCACAGTTCAAAAGCATACATCTCATTTAATTTTTGCAACCTATACCCAGTTGTGGATGTGACTGGGGACAGAAGCAAGGTCCAATGCTGTAAAGAGCAATATTGCATAGGAACCTGGAATGTTAGGTCCAAGAATCAAGGCAAATTGGAAATGTCAAACAGGAGATGGCAAGAGTGAACGTTGACATTCTAGGAATCAGTGAACTAAAATGGAGTGGAATGGGTGAATTTAACTCAGATGACCATTATATCTACTGTGGGCAGGAAACCCTTAGAAGAAATGGAGTAGCCATAATGGTTAACAAGAGTCCAAAAGGAAGTACTTGGATGCAATCTCAAAAACGACAGAATGATCTCTGTTTGTTTCCAAGACAAACCATTCAATATCACAGTAATCCAAGTCTATGCCCCAACCAGTAACGCTGAAGAAGCTGAAGTTGAACGGTTCTATGAAGACCTACCAGACCTTTTAGAACTAACACCCCAAAAAGATGTCTTTTTCATCATAGGGGACTGGAATGCAAAAGTAGGAAGTCAAGAAGCACCTGGATTAACAGGCAAATTTGGTCTTGGAGTACAGAATGAAGCAGGGCAAAGGCTAATAGAGTTTTGCCAAGATAATGCACTGGTCATAGCAAACACCCTTTTCCAACAACACAAGAGAAGACTCTACACATGGACATCACCAGATGGCTAACACCGAAATCGATTGATTATATTCTTTGCAGCCAAAGATGGAAAAGCTCTATATAGTCAGCAAAAACAAGACCAAAAGCTGACTGTGGCTCAGATCATGAACTCCTTACTGCCAAATTCAGACTTAAATTGAAGAAAGTAGGGAAAACCACTAGACCATTCAGGCATGACCTAAATCAAATCCCTTATGATTATATAGTGGAAGTGAGAAATAGATTTAAGGGACTAGATCTGATAGAGTGCCTGATGAACTATGGATGGAGATTTGTGACATTGTATAGGAGACAGGGATCAAGACCATCCCCATGGAAAAGAAATGCAAGATGGTTGTCTGAGGAGGCCTTACAAATAGTTGTGAAAAGAAGAGAAGCGATAAGCAAAGGAGAAAAGGAAAGATATAAGCATCTGAATGCAGAGTTCCAAAGAATAGCAAGAAGAGATAAGAAAGCCTTCCTCAGCGATCAATGCAAAGAAATAGAGGAAAACAACAAAATGGGAAAGACCAGAGATCTCTTCAAGAAAATTAGATATACCAAGGGAGTATTTCATGCAAAGATGGGCTCAATAAAGGACAGAAATGGTATGGATCTAACAGAAGCAGAAGATATTAATAAGAGGTGGCAAGAATACACAGAAGAACTGTACAAAAAAGATCTTCATGACCCAGATAATCATGATGGTGTGATCACTCACCTAGAGCCAGACATCCTGGAATGTGAAGTCAAGTGGGCCTCAGAAAGCATCACTATGAACAAAGCTAGTGGAGGTGATGGAATTCCAGTTGAGCTATTTCAAATCCTGGAAGATGATGCTGTGAAAGTGCTGCACTCAGTATGCCAGCAAATTTGGAAAACCCAAAGAAAGGCAATGCCAAAGAATGCTCAAACTACCACATAATTGCACTCATCTCACATGCTAGTAAAATAATGCTCAAAATTCTCCAGCCAGGCTTTAGCAATCTGTGAAACGTGAACTTCCAGATGTTCAAGCTGGTTTTAGAAAAGGCAGAGGAAACAGAGATCAAATTGCCAACATCTGCTGGATCATCAAAAAAGCAAGAGAGTTCCAGAGAAACATCTATTTCTGCTTTATTGACTATGCCAAAGCCTTTGACTGTGTGGATCACAATAAACTGTGGAAAATTCTGAAAGAGATGGGAATACCAGACCATAACCTGCCTCTTGAGAAACCTATATGCAGGTCAGGAAGCAACATTTAAAACTGACATGGAACAACAGAATGGTTCCAAATAGGAAAAGGAGTACATCAAGGCTGTATATTGTCACCCTGCTTATTTACCTTATATGCAGAGTACATCATGAGACACGCTGGGCTGGAAGAAGCACAAGCTGGAATCAAGACTGTCGGGAGAAATCTCAGTAACCCCAGATATGCAGATGACACCACCCTTATGGCAGAAAGTGAAGAGGAACTCAAAAGCCTCTTGATGAAAGTGAAAGAGGAGAATGGAAAAGTTGGCTTAAAGCTCAACATTCAGAAAACTAAGATCATGGCATCTGGTCCCATCACTTCATGGCAAATAGATGGGGAAACAGTGTCAGACTTTACTTTTTTGGGCTCCAAAATCACTGCAGATGGTGATTGCAGCCATGAAATTAAAAGATGCTTGCTCCTTGGAAGGAAAGTTATGACCAACCTAGACAGTATATTTAAAAGCTGAGACATTACTTTCACTACAAAGGTCCATCTAGTCAAGGCTATGGTTTTTCCAGTGGTCATGTATGGATGTGAGAGTTGGACTGTGAAGAAAACTGAGCACCAAAGAATTGATGCTTTTGAACTGTGGTGTTGGAGAAGACTCTTGAGAGTCCCTTGGACTGCAAGGAGATCCAACCAGTCCATTCTAAAGGAGATCAGTCCTGGGTGTTCATTGGAAAGACTGATGCTAAAGCTGAAACTCCAATACTTTGGCCACCTCATGTGAAGAGTTGACTCATTGGAAAAGACCCTGATGCTAGGAGGGATTTGGGGGCAGGAGGAGAAGGCGAAAACAGAGGATGAGATGGCTGGATGGCATCATTGACTCGATGGATGTGAGTCTGAGTGTACTCCGGGAGTTTGTGATGGACAGGGAGGCCTGGCGTGCTGGGATTCATGGGGTCAAAAAGAGTTGGAGACGACTGAGCGGCTGAACTGAACTGAAATGAATATAATGGTATTGCTTTCCACATTTTATAAATGCAGGAGGTAAACTTTGATAAAGTAGAATAGCTAAGAATAAGTAAAGAAGGGAAGTTTAAATTATCATGCTCAAAGCTTTCAAGTAATTATAAAATGAATGAATCAGTGTAACAATTAGATCAGAAAATGATGCTGTCAGATCTAGGTTATAAAACATATTGAAACTTCTTTGGTTTTCTGTCAAAGAATGGTAACTGTGAGGAGTGAAAGAGTTATATAAAATTTGGGGTACAAAAAGTTTCTCCAAAGGATTTTGGTAACCTCTCTTTCTTGAGAATCACTGCCTCACAAATATTGTTCGGCAGCAACATGAAGAGGCGACTTTTACTATGCATAGTTGAATTTCATATTCTAAGAACGAGAATGTTTAGTGTGTTCTCTGCGTGGGTCAAAACATAGATGTAATACAGTGTCCATTTGTAAGGCACCAGTTAATAAGATAAAATGCTAAAGCTTCAAGTATCTAGGAGTAAGCAATTAGAATGGTGATGGCACTCAAAGTCATATTAAGATGCAAAAGAAATCTAAACATTTATCTAAAGAAGGGAAGGTTTGTGGAGGAGAACATTAGACATGCCTACAAATATTTACAAGGTTACCACCTACGTGGTAGAGGAAATCAAGTGTTTTGAGTCACAAAATATAAGAAAAGGGCATTTCTAATAGTCATCTTATAAACTGGATTGGATTGTCACTGAAGTAGATGAATTTATGATCACTGGAGGTTTGAAGATATAGGTTGCCCAACCTCTCATCAGAGGTATCATCCTCTTGAATTTTTCCATTGGATGTAGGAAATGTGTTATCACTAGGATTTTCTGTGTTTCCAAAAATGTGTAATCCAACTAAAACCAGTTTATATATAAGGCAACTCATTAGTTTATATAAAGGAAGAACATGAGAGAGGGCATGCTGCAGGAATGGTTAAGAACCAGAAGTTCACATAACCCTGTCACCAGGGATACAGTTTCATTTTCCAATCTGGCTTCATTCCTGTCGACTCTAAATTGGCATGGATTTTGAGTCCTTAATGTGGAGACTTGGTTGTGAATCATCATCTTAAGGAATCAAAATCTTGGAATTAAAAACAAACCCAAAAGCAAGAGAGTGGTTTTCTTTTAGAAAGACTGTCTCTTTGCTAGCAGGTGACTTGGTTGGGTTCGACTTTGGGACACCATGTTTTTAGAATTTGTCTGTATGTTTTTTTGTTTTTTTGTTTCTTTTTGGCTCCCCTGTGTCTTCACTGCAGCACATAGGCATTCTCTAATTGGAGTATGAAGGCTTCGTATTGTGGCGCATGGGCCACTCTTGTTGCAGAGCATGGTCTCTAGAGCACGGGGCTTCAATAGTTGTGGTGCAGGCTTAGTTGTTCTGTGGCATATGGGATCTTAGTTCCCTGAGCAGGGATTGAATCCATGTTCCCTGCATTGAAAAGTGAATTCTTAACCCCTGGACCTCCACGGAAATCTGTAGGGACATGTCTTGAGCTCCTTTTATTTTTTGAAATTATCTCGAACTTCTTTGTGTTAGCCCACACAAAAGAGCACTCAGTTTCAGAGACTGTTTATAGTTGAAAAATAAACTCAAGTAAAGACATTTGTTTTGTCAATTCAAAAAAATCTGAAATCATGAAAATCTTTTATTACCAGGCTCAAAGTCACGATGTGTTCTAAAAGGATGTCACCAGCATGTTAATCCTCCATTAGAACCATAGCCACCCACGCAGCTATTATCAGAAGAAAAGATAAGAAAACATTTTTTTTTCCACCAATGGAAAATAATTTAGAATAACACATTAGTCTCTTCTTTTTCTAACTAATCTTCAGGATTTACTTTAAGTTTGCCAATGTGTTTTACATGGTAATAACTGCTTCTCTGTCCTGAACGAATAGATTAGTTATAGGAAGATTTGCATGATGGAGAATCAATAGGGCAAGTTTAAATATCCAGATGATATGGGGAGAGGAAACAGGACAAATTAATCTGGAAATTGTTGACAAATTGTGAGCAAAGAAATGAAAAAACTATATACTTTGGGGAAGAAAAAGAAGGTCTGTGATGGCAAAAGTGAAAATACCAGGAAAATTCAGGTAAGCGGTCTTAAGGTTATGCTTTATCCCACACTCAATGGTTTGAGCTGATGTATTCTGTCCATTAGTAGAAGAAAAACAACTTTCACAATTAACTCCTTAGACATACACTCTGTTTTGCCCTATATGAAGTGTAGTATGATGATCATATATGTGTAAGAGTACTTTAAGAGAGTTTTATTGCATAAACTCTGATACTTTGGCCACCTGATGCAAAGAAGTGACTCATTGAAAAAGATCCTGATGCTGGGAAAGATTGAAGGTGGGAGGAGAAGTGGACGACAGAGGATGAGATGGTTGAATGGCATCACCAACTCTATGGACATGAGTTTGAGTAAGCTTCGGGAGTTGGTGATGGACAGCGTGGATGGCATGCTGCAGTCCATGGGGTCGAAAAGAATTGGACATGACTGAGCAACTGAACTGGTTGCTTAAAGAAGGGATAAGAGAGAGGAAGGGAAAAGGAGACATTTTTCTATGGATATTTTGCTGGTGCCCCATTCTCTTTGATTGTGATGCATGAATGTCATTTGTGGGATTGAGATTGGTGTGTGAGGGCCATATTTTAAAACTCAGGTAGCACTTCTTCCAGTTATCCACTGCATTTCTGGTAGATTTCATCATTAGGATCTACAGGGTAAGCCTCATAAAAATTGTTATGTTTTATCACCCCACATTAAAGTGACTGGTATGATGGTCTGGCTGTCTTAAGATGTCTTAAGAGAATGGCTAATTATCCATCTTTTACCATTTGCAAGGTTAGTGTATCAGCTGCTGAGAGGGCCAGTATTGGATAAAGGGCTGACAAGAATTTGAGAGGTTTTGTGAATAGATCAATGACCTTCGTTTGTCACAGGAGGTAAAACAGGCTCTAATAATTCCAGTAGAGGGCAGACATTCCTGCATGAGCATGTCCTTATGTCAGAGGCCAGCAGCAGATGAAAGTGATAAATATAGTAGCAAGAGTAAGAACAATAATTACTAATTGAATTATTACTCAGGCCACATACAGTTTTTGTTTCATTTAAATTTTGAAACTAGCTATTGCTGCTGCTAAGTCGCTTCAGTCATGTCCGACTCTGTGCAACCCATAGATGGAAGCCTTCCAGGCTTCTCCGTCCCTGGGCTTCTCCAGGCAAGAACACTGGAGTGGGTTGCCATTTCCTTCTCCAAGGCACGAAAGTGAAAAGTCAAAGTGAAGTCGCTCAGTCATGTCTGACCCTTAGCAACCCCATGGACTGCAGCCCACCAGGCTCCTCCGTCCATGGAAGTACTGGAGTGGAGTGCCATCTCCTTCTCCGTGAAACCAGCACAAAACATTTTTATTATCCTGTTTTTATTAATGAAGCAGCAGGCTTTTAGAACTTAAGAAATATACCAGAATGAGTTGATCAAGCTCGTATCTAACAAATAAAACTTTTGAACCCAGGACCAGAAGGCAGGTTAATACCTGAAGAACAGTCAGGACTACAATTAACATCCTACAGGGGCGGCTCAGACAGTAAAGAATCTGCCTGCAAAACAGGAAACCTGGGTTTTATCCCTGGGTCAGGAAAATTCCCTGGAGAAGGAAATGACAACCCACTCCAGTATTCTTGCCTGGAGAATTCCATGAACAAAGGAGTCTTGTGGGCTATAGTCCATGGAGTCGTAAAAGATTTGGACAAGACTGAGTGACTAAACACTACTGCTATTACAGTGCTCTGGTAATGAACTAATATTACTTCCTCTGACTATATTTTCAACACAGCAATATTTCTGCAGGATGTTAGGTGTTCTGGAATTATGGGGTGGTTCTGGGTAAGAGTGGGATAGGATTCATGAAAAATCTGGGTTACATGATTTTAAGCAAGTTTTTCTTGTATTAATAAGAACTCTCTAAGAAGGAGATATAGTTTCAAACATCATCAGTGTATTACAGAGTATTATCTCTAGGGGAACACAATTTGTTAAGAGTTGAACTAGGGTGTATCATTATCATGAGAACATATGAGAACTTACTCTCAAAAAATGGGAATAAATAATATTATTAGAATAAAGAAGAGAAGAATTGCCTAAATTTAGAGAGGATTAGGGGACAAAGTCAAAAGATCCTATCTGCTTAGTCTAAAATATTTTTTGAAACTGCTACTGCTACTGCTAAGTCACTTCAGTCGTGTCCGACTCTGTGCGACCCCATAGATGGCAGCCCACCAGGTTCCTCTGTCCCTGGGATTCTCCAGGCAAGAGTATTGGAGTGGGTTGCCATTGCCTTCTCCGATTTTTTGAAACTCCTGTATCTTAAAACCTCATTTGAAAGTTATACCTCTCCTTATCTTCAAGGTTGTATGCGTAAAATGGACATACTTGAATAGAGATTGTAAACATCAGAAATCATACGATGATCTGTGTGCTTTTTTCCCCCCTATGAATTTAAAGGGACTGCTCACTAAGACATGAAGAGTATAAAAACAAAATAAAAATTTAACATGTATATGTTTGAAATCACAGGATTGTATCATCAGACTATACTGAGCACATAGCTTAAATAAGAATTTGTTTACTTTTGAGGCAGACCAAACCCCTGATCACAGAAATCCTTTTTATTGATTAAGATGTTGTCTCTATTACACATTCTGCAGAATGTATTTGAACTTAGTGCCTGAACTCAAAGAAAATGGGACATAAGTTCAAGTGAGTTATTTAAGTCAAAAGAGGCCTTGAGAGGTTCTTACATTATCCAAATAAGGTAACTGAGGCCAACTAGGGAGCCATATAATCTCAAAGCAGACTGATGACAGAGACAGGGCTTCAAGTTTCCATTCACCTGATTTGTGGCACTTTAAGAGACTATCCAGCTGTCATTTTGTATCTCCATCCTCAGAGCTATAGTGTGTTTTGTGAGTCAAAAAGCTTCCTAGCTAATTAGAAGTCAAAACAAGATTGCATCCAATGAGCACATGAAAGAAAACAGGTTTTAAGTGGGCTTAGAAGGAAAAGAATGGACTCTATTTCTACTTAGAAAGCATTTGGGGAATGAAGCTCAGCACTTAGAGTTAATATTTACCATGATGTGTAATTATAGGAATTTGAGTTGATGCTCCTGAGTAAAAACGGTCCCCATCTTTTCACCAAGCAGTTTCTGCTCAGCCATGGGGAAGGAGCAAACAAGACCACTGAGAGATGTGACTGAATTATTAAAAACACAGTTTGCTTATAAGGGTTAATTGTGAATTCTGAATCAATATTTTATCATTTTAGCTAGTGAAAAATGTATGAGACAGCCCCCTTTTTGTAAGTATCCCAGCTTAATTAAAAAAAAAAGATCTAATCCTCCAATTGTCATTGCCTTCTTTGCCTGTATTATGTTGATTAGCTAGATTCTGATTCAGCTAGGAGCAGTCTCTTAAGAGTCTCTGTGCCCACCAAAACATCCCCTACACTGCCCTCCCACCACACACACACAGCTATTTAATAATTTATTTACTCAGTAAGAAAACATCTACTGGTTACTCAAATGCAGGTTACTGTTAAGTGTTTTTTTGGTATATGCAGATGACAGATATTTAGTCCAAGCCTAGGAGTGACATACACACACCATCATGATGAAACTGTTGTTGTTGTTGCATTACTAAGTCGTGCCCAACTCTTTGTGACTCCATGAACTACAGCGCACCAGGCTTCCTGTCCTTCATTACCTCCCAGAATATGCTCAAACTCACGTCCATGGAGGCAGTGATGCCATCCAAACATCTATTCTCTGCTGCCACCTTCTTGTTTTGCCTTCAATCTGTCCCAGCAACAGGGTCTTTTCCAGTGAGTCAGCTCTTCATATCAAGTGGTTAAAGTAATCAAGTTTCAGCATTCAGTTCAGTTCAGTCGCTCAGTTGTGTCCAACTCTTTGCGACCCCATGAATCTCAGCACGCCAGGCCTCCCTGTCTATCACCAACTCCTGGAGTCCACCCAAACCCATGTCCATTGAGTCGGTGATACCATCCAACCATCTTATCCCCTGTCGTCCCCTTCTCCTCCTGCCCTCAATCTTTCCCAGCATCAGGGTCTTTTCAAATGAGTCAGCTCTTCACATCAGGTGGCCAAAGTACTGGAGTTTCAGGTTAAACATCAGTCCTACCAATGAACACCCAGGACTGATCTCCTTTAGGATGGACTGGTTGGATCTCCTTGCAGTCCAAGGGACTCTCAAGAGACTTTGCCAACACCGCAGTTCAAAAGCATCAATTCTTCTGCACTCAGCTTTCTTTATAGTCTAACTCTCACATCCATACCTGACCAATGGAAAAACCATAGCCTTGACTAGATGGACCTTTGTTGACAAAGTAATGTCTCTGCTTTTCAATATGCTGTCTAGATTGGTCACAACTTTCCTTCCAAGGAGTAAGAGTCTTTTAATTTCATGGTTGCAGTCACCATCTGCAGTGATTTTGGAGCCCAGAAAAATAAAGTCAGCCACTGTTTCCTCTGTTTCCCCATCTATTTGCCATGAAGTGATGGGACCAGATGCCATGATCTTAGTATTCTGAATGTTAAGCTTTAAGACAACTTTTTCACTCTCCTCTTTTACTTTCATCAAGAGGCTCTTTAGTTCTTCTTCACTTTCTTCCATAAGGGTGGTTTCATCTGCATATCTGAGGTTATTGATATTTCTCCCGGCAATCTTAATTGCAGCTTGTGCTTCATCCAGGCCAGCGTTTCTCATGATGTACTGTGCATAGAAGTTAAATAAGCAGGGTGACAGTATACAGCCTTGATGTACTCCTTTTCCTGTTTGGAACCAGTCTGTTGTTCCATGTCCAGTTCTAACTGTTACTTCCTGACCTGCATACAGGTTTCTCAAGAGGCAGGTCAGGTGGTCTGCTATTCCCATCTCTTTCAGAATTTTCCACAGTTTATTGTGATCCACACAGTCAAAGGCTTTGGCATAGTCAGTAAAACAGAAATAGATGCTTTATTTTGTAGATGCTTGTAGAAGGTCTACAAGACCTTCTAGAACTAACACCCAAAACCAGATGTCCTTTTCATTGTAGGGGACTGGAATGAAAAAGTAGGAATTCAAGAAATACCTGGAGTAACAGGCAAATTTGGCCTTGGAGTACAGAAGGAAGCAAAGCAAAGGCTAATAGAGTTCCGCCAAGAGAAAACAAGTCTGGGAGCTGACTGTGGCTCAGATCATGAACTCCTTATTGCCAAAAGCCTCAGCATTAGTCCTTCTGATACTTAGGGTTGATTTTCTTCATGATGAATTGTTTACATGTAATCCAACTTTCCTTATGCACATCATTTTGTGTGTTTGTGGTGTGTGTATACGTGTGTTAATACATGATAGACATATCTATTGATTCACAAAAGTAGAAACAAAAACCCAAGGATCAATGACTCCTCCCTTCTATTTTCAGAGGATGTTATCCTCTCCTTAAAGTGTCTCCCAGCCCAACAGCTCTTGGAAATTCTCAAAGAACTGTGTGACACAGAAGCATTATAAACACATGGATATGAACATGAGTGTGGAGTTTGAATCCTGTATGCATGACTTAATAGCTTTGTAACTTTAGGAAAGTTCCTTAATCTCAATTTTGTCATCTATATAATGAAAATGAACAAAGTACATACCCCGTCTCCCCAAATTTGTTATAAAGCTGAATGGTAAGAACACATAGAATAGTGTGTGATAAAAAATAACTCAATAGTCATTTATTCTAATTATATCTATAATAATATGGACTATTTTTCAATGACTCTGAGATGCACTTCTTTTTCCTACTTTAGCATCTCTGAAATTAGGATGTTAATTTGAAGTTATAGTGTCCTAAATAAAATGAAGGTATCTATATAAAATTCATATTTGTATATAATCATATATAATATTAACATATATATGAATAATATATATTATCACAGACTCATGAGTAGTCTTATCAGCTCCCTTAATTTATTGTTCAATTGCTCAGTCATGTCTGATTCTTTGTAACCCCATGGACTGCAGCACTCCAGGCTTCCCTGTCCTTCATTATCTCCTGGAGTTTGCTTAAACTTATATCCATTGATTCAGTGATGCCATCCAACCATCTCATTCTCTATAGCCCTCTTCTCCTCCTGCTCTCAATATTTCCTGGCATCAGGGTCTTTTCCAATGAGTTGGCTCTTTGTATCTGGTGGCCAAAGTTTAGGAGGTTCAGCTTCAACATCAGTCCTTCCAATGAATATTCAGGACTGATTTCCTTTAGAATGGAGTGGTTGGATCTCCTTGAGTCCAAGGGACTCTCAAGTGTCTTCTCCAACACATGGTTCAAAAACATCAATTCTTCAGCCCTCAGCTTTCTTTATAGTCCAACTCTCACATTCATACATGACTACTGGAAAAACCATAGCTTTGTCTACATGTACCTTTGTTGGCAAAGTAATGTCTCTGCTTTTTAATACTCTGTCTAGGTTTGTCATAGCTTTTCTAAGGAGTAAGCGTCTTTTAATTTAATGGCTACAGTCACCATCCGCAGTGATTTTGGAGCCCAAGAAAATGAATGTTCAGGTTTGATTTCCTTTAGTTCCCTTTATATTTACACCATTTTATTCCTCCTTAATTCAATTCAGTGTGGCAGTCTGACGTTCACTTTCTGGTTCATGTAATGATGAGGGCATTACAGCTTGAACCTAATAAAACTTCTTGGTTGCTAATAATACCCACACTGGGATATCTAGCAGTTGAGGTCTAGAGCATTAAGGGATCTATAGAAGACTGCCATTTCTTTTACTATTAAGAGTGGTTAGTACTTATTATGCCAAAAATCACTTTCATTTCTGCTAACATGTTAACAGTCTCTCAAATGTACCTTTGTGTCATCCTGTGGAATTTTAACTTACAGGAGTGCTGCTTGGGACTCCTTATACATTACAGATTTTAACTAATCAACTCTTTCAGGTTTGGATAGCAGACTGCCTGCTTCTTAAGACCCAGGACTATATCCCGGGGTTAAGCTCAGGCTGGAAGGGGAAGATGAGTAAGTAGCAATGAGTGGTGGTAATGGTTTAGTCTCTAAGTTGTGTCCAACTCTTGAAACCCCATTTACTGTAGCTTGCTAGGCCCCTTGGCCCATGGGATTCTCCAGGCAAGAATACTGGAGTGGGTTGCCATTTCCTTCTCCAGGGGGTCTTCTCAGGCTAGGAATTGTACCTGGGTCTCCTACATTGCAGGCAGATTCTTTACCCACTGAGCTATGAGTGAAGCAGTGGGTAGTCCTCACAGATTATCCCTCTCTTCAGGCAAGAATGAGTATCTGACTCTGCTTTGAGGATAAATTGTTTCCTAGGTACCTATTCACCTCCCTGGATGTTTATGTGAGCTGAATAAATGCCACAGCTGAGTAATCAGGTGGTGATGCTGCAGCCTTTGTGTCTGTTCCCATGCTGTTCATTTCCTGCTCATACCCTGCTCCACTGTGTATTATAAACAATTCACCTCTGCAGATAGTATTTTCCAGACTCCCTTTCCCTCTGGCCTCCAGCTAGGTTTAGCCAATGGCAAGCACAAGATATTATATTAGAGTGAAGAGAAAAGAAGAAACTGTATTAATTGTTACTCTCCCTGTATTTATTGACACTATTCCTGGCAGGACTGCCTTCCACTCTTGCTGGACATCTTTTCTGTCTTTGGCCCCACCTCCCATCATTTCTGTCCCCTCAAGATCCCAGTCCTTGATGGTGGTGGTTTGTGGCTTTGTTGTGTCCGACTCTTGTGACCCCATGAACTGTAGCCCACCCATCTCCTTCAATTCCATTTCCTCCCTTTTTCCCCACAGCCTAAAGGTGATGGTGACTTGTTGCATTTGCTCATTTCTAAGTTGCCTACTGTTTGGTATTTTGGCTTTTCCCATATATTTGTAACTATCATTCTCTATTATTAGAATCCTGCTATTTACATGAAATTGATGTTATTCACCTGATGAACCTTGAGATCAACTCTGAGGTATCTAAATGTTGGTGAAGACAAAGTAATTTTTTGTTGTTGTTGTTGTTTCACTAGGTCTTGCTTATGGAACATGGGATCTTCATTGTGGCATGTGGGATCTTTTTATTTATTTTTTTAAATTGTAGCATGTACTATCTTTAGTTGGATCTATCATTTATATCATTAATTGGCATGGTCAGATGAGTGTCATTTAAGAAATATCAAGAATGATGGAGATTTAGAGCAGGCTGACAGAAAAGATGACAGGATGATAGTAGGAATGTTTTAGTATGGCCCTCAGAAAGAGGGACAATACTCAGCAAAATAAAATAGTATATTTAGAGACTAATGATTTACTTTGTATTATATTATACTATAGAAGACAAAGGAAGATATTACAAATTAATAACACCAAAGTCAGAGGCAGTTAATATTATTTATTTTGATCTTTGTACTTGCCGAGCATTAAATTGTCAATATATGTTCAATGATTTAACTTTACAGACCTTGTAAGGAAAGCATTATTAACCACAGATAACAGTGTAGAAACAGAAGGTAAGAGATGTGAAGTGATTCTTCTGTGTTCACACAGCTAGTACGTGGTAGAGTTAAGTTGTCAAATATGACACTAGTTTACTTTCTGAGGCCACGTTACTGACCAGTCTTGAACAAGCCAAGCTGGCTCCAACTTTGGTGCATTTTTATACTCTGTTTTATCTACCTGGAATGGTCTTTCCCCAGATCGTCATATTCTCTCTTTTTAGCCGTCTAGATAAAGTGTGTGCATGTATTTATTATTTTCTCCTGTTCCTCCAACCCCAGCTAGAACATAAGGATTGTGAGAGCAGGAACTTTGACTGTCTTTGTGTTGTTGTGTTCCTGATGCCTAGGATAGTGCCTGCCATGAAGTAGCTACAGAATAATTGTCCACTGAATGGAAGCGTGAGTGGCACATAGTGGACCTGTACTATTCAGTCCCACTTCCTGCCCTAATTCTGTGGGTGTCCAAAACCAGCCTCTCAGTCACGTTCAGGGACATATTATGCTAACTCTATAAAAGTTTATGGGACTACTTCCAGGAAACAAACTGGGAAAAAAAAAAAAGCAAAACAACAACAACAAAAAACCTTTTAGGAAAATCCATAAGCAAGAAAGTTTGAAACCATCTTTCCCAGCCCCTGTTGTCATGTAGGCCTGAGGTATGAAATCCCTACCCTACCTAACTATTTATATTTTTGTAGGTAATTAAAGTAATGAGATTGGCTGAGAGCACAGCTCATTGTATGACATTCCCTCAGGTCCAATTCATCTGCCTTCATTTTTGACTCCAGTTAATAGTTGTGTGAAGGAAAATCACATAGAATACTGGGACGTCATGGAAGAATAAGCTATTTGCTATTTCCAAGAGAGAAATGAGTGATGGAAAGAAAGTGTGAGCCCATCTTCTCTGTTTAAGCAAGAATGGTGCATTATGAACAGGCCTCCTAATGAGTCTTGGGGAGCTTCAGCCTGGGCCAAGCCCCCTATGAAGACATTAGACAGACCTCGTATTTGAAATATACATACATAAAAGGCAAAGACATGGAAACACAGTCTCTTTCATCAGTGTAGCACAGAAAGGAAGGAGTTTCAAACAGGAAGCAAACCACTATTTACAAGACAAAGGCTTGGAGGGAAAATTTGCCTCTGAGGGTTTCTGCAGATCCTTAATAGACTGTTTCCCACTGCAAGTTCAGTCCAAGAAGCAGAAATCTCCAGGGAGGCTCTCTGGGTGTGTTTAAATCATAATTGCTAGTTGGTTGAGTTTCTGTGTTTTTTCTCTCCACATCTTGGTATCCTGGTTTTATCTCTGAACCTCAGTATCTTCATCCGTGAAATGAAGGGTAGTAATTTGAATGTAAGAAACAGAATACAAGTGACTAACTTATGTTTGAAAAATAATTTTATTTTTTCGGACTCTTGTTGACTATGATGGCTTGAAGCAAGAATTATAGCAGAGCTCGGTATTTCTGAACAGATGACTTGGCCTTCCATTTTTCTGTATATGTTGTTCAAATTTTGGAGAGAGAAAACCTTGTGCTAGTTTGGGTCTCCTGTCTGTCCTTGTATCAACGGAAGCACATGCTTTGATCATCAGTCCCACAAGAACCTCATGAGATAGGGAAGAGCAATATAACCCCCAAAAGAAAAACAATCAAACAAAAAACAACCCAATAAGAAATATCCACTAGACTTGAGTCTTAGGGGCAACAAAGAGTCTTTAAAAAGCTAACATATATCAGTTGCTTAGCTTTATGCATAACACTCAGGAAAATAGCAGGGAGGGAACACAGCTCCACCCATCAACAGAAAATTGGATTAAAGATTTACTGAGAATGACCCCACCCATCAAAACAAGACCCAGTATCCCCCTCAGTCTATCCCATCAGGAAGTTTTCATAAGCCTCTTATCCTTCTCCATCAGAGGGCAGACAGACTGAAAGCCACAATCATAGAAAACTAACCAATCTAATCACATGGACTACAGCCTTGTCTAACTCAATGAAACTGTGAGCCATGCCATGTAGGGCCAACCAAGACAGACGGGTCATGGTGCAAATGACCCGTCATTTCCAGTGGACAAAATGTGGTCCACTGGAGAAGGGAATGGCAAAACACTTCAGTATTCCTGCCTTGAGTACCCCATGAATAGTATGAAAAGGCAAAAAGATAGGACACTGAAAGATGAACTCCCAGGTCGATAGGTGCCCATCATGCTACTTGATATCAGTGGAGAAATAACTCCAGAAAGAATGAAGAGACAGAGCCAAAGCAAAAACAAAACCCAGTTGTGGATGTGACTGATGATGGAAGCAAGGTCAATGCTATAAAGAGTAATTATGCATAGGAACCTGGAATGTTAGGTCCATGAATCAAGGCAAATTGGAAGTGGTCAGACAGGAGATGGCAAGAGTGAACGTTGACATTTTAGGAATGAATGAATTAAAATGGACTGGAATGGGTGAATTTAACTCAGATGACCATTATATCTATTACTGTGGGAAATAATCCATTAGAATAAACGGAGTAGCCATCATAGTCAACAAAAAAAGTCCAAAATGCAGTACTTGGATGCATTCTCAAAAACAGCAAAATGATCTCTGTTCATTTCCAAGGCAAACCATTCAATATCATGGTAATCCAAGTCTATGCCCTACCAGTAATGCTGAAGAAGCTGAAGTTAAACAGTTCTATGAAGATCTACAAAACCTTCTAGACCTAATACCCAAAAAAGATGTACTTTTCATTATAGGGGACTGGAATGCAAAGTGGTAGTCAAGCAACACCTGGAGTAACAGGCACATTTGGCCTTGGAGTACAGAATGAAATAGGGCAAAGACTAATAGAGTTCTGCCAAGAGAACTCACAGATCATAGCAAACACCCTCTTCCAACAACACAAGAGAAGACCCTACACATGGACATCACTAGATGGCCAACACTGAAATCAGACTTATTATATTCTTTGCGGCCAAAGATGGAGATGCTGTATACAGTCAGCAAAATAAGACTGGGAACTGACTGTGGTTTGGATCATGAACTCCTTATTGCCAAAATCAGACTTAAATTGAAGAAAGTGGGGAAAACCACTAGACCATTCAGGTATGACCTATATCAAATCCCTAACAATTATACAGAGGAAGTAAGAAATAGATTTAAAGGACTAGATCTGATAGACAGAGTGACTGATGAACTATGGACAGAGGTGCGGGACATTGTACAGGAGATAGGAATCAAGACCATCCCCAAGAAAAAGAAATGCAAAAAAGCAAAATGGCTGTCTGAGGAGGCCTTACAAATAGCTGTGAAAAGAAGAGAAGCAAAAAGCAAAGGAGAAAAGGAAAGATATACCCATTTGAATGCAGAGTTCCAAAGAATAGCAAGGAGAGATAAGAAAGCCTTCCTCAGCGAACAATGCAAAGAAATAGAGGAAAACCACAGAATGGGAAAGACTAGAGATCTCTTCAAGAAAATCAGAGATACCAAGGCAATATTTCATGCAAAGATGGACTCAAAAAAGGACAGAAATGGTATGAACCTAACAGAAGCAGAATATATTAAGAAGAGGTGGCAAGAATACACAGAAGAACTGTACAAAAAAGATCTTCATGACCCAGATAATCACAATGGTGTGACCTCACACTCACCTAGAGCCAGACATCCTGGAATGTGAAGTCAAGTTGGCTTAGGAAGCAGCACTACGAACAAAGCTAGTGGAGGTGATGGAATTCCAGTTGAGCTATTTCAAACCCTAAAAGATGATGCTGTAAAAGTGCTACACTCAGTATGTCAGCTAATTTGGAAGAATCAGCAGTGGCCACAGGACTGGAAAAGATCAGTTTTCATTCCTCTCCAAAAGAAAGCCAATTTGAAAGAATGCTCAAATTACCACACAATTGCACTCATCTCACACGCTAATAAAGTGATGCTTAAAAGTCTCCAAGCCAGGCTTCAGCAATACGTGAACAGTGAACTTCCAGATATTCAAGCTGGTTTTAGAAAAGGCAGAGGAACCAGAGATTAAATTGTCAACAACCTCTGGATCATCGAAAAAGCAAGAGGGTTCCAGAAAAACATCCATTTCTGCTATTGACTATGCCAAAGCCTTTGACTGTGTGGATCACAAAAAAACTGGAAATTTCTTACAGTGATGGGAATACCAGACCACCTGACCTGCCTCTGGAGAAACCTGTATGCAGGCCAGGAAGCAACAGTTAGAACTGGACATGGAACAACAGACTGGTTCCAAATAGGAAAAGGAATATGTCAAGGCTGTATATTGTCACCCTGCTTGTTTAACTTATATGCAGAGTACATCATGAGAAATTCTGGGCTGCAGGAAGCACAGGCTGCAATCAAGATTGCTGAGAGAAATATCAAAACCTCAGATATGCAGATGACACCACCCTTATGGCAGAAATTGAAGAAGAACTAAAGAGCCTCTTGATGAAAGAGAGTGAAAAAGTTGGCTTAAAGCTCAACATTCAGAATACTAAGATCATGGCATCTGGTCCCATCACTTCATGGGAAATAGATGGGGAAACAGTGGAAAAAGTGGCAGACTGTGTTTTTTGGGCTCCAAAATCACTGCAGATGCTGACTGCAACCATGAAATTAAAAGACACTTACTCCTTGGAAGGAAAGTTATGACCAACCTAGATAGCATATTAAAAAGCAGAGACATTACTTTGCCAACAAATGTCCATCTAGTCAAGGCTATGGTTTTTCCAGTAGTCATGTATGAATGTGAGAGTTGGAGTATAAAGAAAGCTGAGTGCCACAGAATTGATGCTTTTGAACTGTGGTGTTGGAGAAGACTCTTGAGAAACCTTTGGACTGCAAGGAGATCCAACCAGCCCATCCTAAAGGAATTCAGTCCTGAATATTCATTGGAAGGACTGATATTGAAGCTAATGATGGAAAGAGCTGACTCATTTGAAAAGACCCTGATGCTGGGAAAGATTGGGGCCAGGAGGAGAAGGGGACGACAGAAGATGAGATGGTTGGATGGCATCACTGAGTCAATGGACATGAGTTTGAGTAAACTCTGGGAGTTGGTGATGGACAGGGAAGCCTTGTGTGCTGCAGTCCATGAGTCACAAAGAACTGGACACGACTGAGCAACTGAACTGAACTGAATGCATAATGCAAACAATTCTATGCTATGCTAAGTCGCTTCAGTCGTGTCCGACTCTGTGCGACCGCATAGACGGCAGCCCACCAGGCTCCGCCGTCCTTGGGATCCTCCAGGCAAGAATACTGGAGTGGGTTGCCATTTCCTTCTCCAGTGCATGAAAGAGAAAAGTGAAAGTGAAGTCGCTCTGTCATGTCCGACTTTTAGCGACCCCATGGACTGCAGCCTACCAGGCTCCTCCATCCATGGGATTTTTCCAGGCAAGAGTACTGGAGCAGGGTGCCATTACCTTCTCCAATGCAAACAATAAGTAGATCTAAACGTGAATTAAATTATGATACCTCACATAGGTAAATATTGTATCAAGTAGCAGTAATAACACTATTACTATGAGGATGATATGGTCTTTATCTTTAGTAACACTGAATGTAAGATCAGTAGCTAATTGATGACTTTTTTTTTTTAATCAGAGAATAAGAGATATAATAGATTCCTTGGGTCACTAAATTGAGTGATATAATGTATATCAAACACTTAATACATTCCCCCCCCCCCTGTGGTTAGGTACTTAATTTTATGTCTGTACATATGGTCATAGCGATATATCTATTAATTTATCTATGTCTATACACAGTTATTTGATGTATGGAATTACACCTTAGGACTTTAAAGGAATCATAAAATCCATTATTAGGATAAACTTGAGGTTGCATTTATTTTAACTTTTCTTGCCCCCCTTCCTCCTAAAAATATATTTCCTTGACTTCTTAGGGCAAATAGAATTAACATTTTATTCCCCCCAAAAATCTTCTCCTAGCAGTTTCTGTAGAAGTATATTATTATGGATCCCTCATCATTTTTAAGGATAATGTTTTTGTTATCATTAGCTTAGAAGCCCCACACTGATTATTCAAAGTGGATATTAGCTGTTGTACTCTATAAATAAGAAGAGTTATTATTCTCATTTATGGAGATAAAAGAAAATGCTTGTGGCATAGACCCCACAGATGGGTAACTCAAAACTCATGTCATACCTCTTGCATTTTTTTCCTGGTAAATAGAAGCTTAGAGGAAGAAGGTTAATGTCATTAAGATAAATTTTCACTTTTCCAGTTGTTTCCTTGGCAAATGCTCCTTTGTGTTCCTATTTCTGGTCCATCTTGGCAAAACACCTGGTGATTAATATGGAAACATGTCTTCTCTCTCTTGTCCAGGAAGTCTCTGCTTTACCTATTTGCCTTTGAAGGTGAAAGTTATTTCACTACAGAAGAAGAATGGAACTAACACAGTTATTTTACTACACACCACATCAACCCATCTCATTATATGCTTCCTTTGGTGGTGTTTCCAGAATACAAGATAAAAAAATAAGTACAATATTCTCCATTAATACTAAGTCATCTTGAGGTGAATATGGAATGGGACTAAGCAGCCACGGTCCCCTAATGACTGCTTTCCATTTAACACAATTTAGAAAATGCAACTGATTGTTTACCCCTTGTTACACACCCAGAAGTATTCAAAAGTGGTCCCACTCAATTGGTTAAATAAGTTATGGTGCGTAGAGTATAGTACGATACAGCTGTTATTTTATTTTATTTTTTGTTTGTTTGTTTTGTGTGTGTCTCTTTTTATTTTATTATTATTATTATTATTTTTTACTTTACAATATTGTATTGGTTTTGCCATACATCAACATGCATCCGCCATGGGTGTACATGTGTTCCCCATCCTGAACCCCCCTCCCTCCTCCCTCCCTATACCATCCCTCTGGGTCATCCCAGTGCACCAGCCCCAAGCTTCCTGCATCGAACCTGGACTGGCGATTCATTTCTTATATGATATTATACATGTTTTAATGCCATTCTCCCAAATCATCCCCCCCTCCCTCTCCCACAGAGTCCAAAAGACTGTTCTATACACCTGTGTCTCTTTTGCTGTCTTGCATACAGGGTTGTCATTACCATCTTTCTAAATTCCATATATATGCATTAGTATACTGTATTGGTGTTTTTCTTTCTGGCTTACTTCACTCTGTATAATAGGCTCCAGTTTCATCCACCTCATTAGAACTGATTCAAATGTATTCTTTTTAATGGCTGAGTAATACTCCATTGTGTATATGTACCACAGCTTTCTTATCCATTCATCTGCTGATGGACATCTAGGTTGCTTCCATGTCCTGGCTATTATAAACGGTGCTGCGATGAACATTGGGGTACACGTGTCTCTTTCAATTCTGGTTTCCTCAGTGTGTATGCCCAGCAGTGGGATTGCTGGGTCATATGGCAATTCTATTTCCAGTTTTTTAAGGAACCTCCACACTGTTCTCCATAGTGGCTGTACTAGTTTGCATTCCCACCAACAGTGTAAGAGGGTTCCCTTTTCTCCACATCCTCTCCAGCATTTTTTGTTTGTAGACTTTTGGATCACAGGAAACAATTCCATTCACCATTGCAATGAAAAGAATAAAATACTTAGGAATATATCTACCTAAAGAAACTAAAGACCTATATACAGAAAACTATAAAACACTGGTGAAAGAAATCAAAGAGGACACTAATAGATGGAGAAATATACCATGTTCATGGATTGGAAGAATCAATATAGTGAAAATGAGTATACTACCCAAAGCAATCTATAGATTCAATGCAATCCCTATCAAGCTACCAACGGTATTCTTCACAGAGCTAGAACAAATAATTTCACAATTTGTATGGAAATACAAAAAACCTCAAATAGCCAAAGAAATCTTGAGAAAGAAGAATGGAACTGGAGGAATAAACCTGCCTGACTTCAGGCTCTACTACAAAGCCACCGTCATCAAGACAGTATGGTACTGGCACAAAGACAGAAATATAGATCAATGGAACAAAATAGAAAGCCCAGAGATAAACCCATGCACCTATGGACACCTTATCTTTGACAAAGGAGGCAAGAATATACAATGGATTAAAGACAATCTCTTTAACAAGTGGTGCTGGGAAAACTGGTCAACCACTTGTAAAAGAATGAAACTAGAGCACTTTATAACACCATACACAAAAATAAACTCAAAATGGATTAAAGATCTAAACGTAAGACCAGAAACTATAAAACTCCTAGAGGAGAACATAGGCGAAACACTCTCCAACATACATCACAGCAGGATCCTCTATGACCCATCTCCTGGAATATTGGAAATAAAAGCAAAAATAAACAAATGGGACCTAATTAAAATTAAAAGCTTCTGCACAACAAAAGAAACTATAAGCAAGGTGAAAAGACAGCCTTCAGAATGGGAGAAAATAATAGCAAATGAAGCAACTGACAAAGAACTAATCTCAAAAATATACAAGCAACTCCTAGAGCTCAATTCCAGAAAAATAAATGACCCAATCAAAAAATGGGCCAATGAACTAAATAGACATTTCTCCAAAGAAGACATACAGATGGCTAACAAACACATGAAAAGATGCTCAACATCACTCATTATCAGAGAAATGCAAATCAAAACCACAATGAGGTACCATGTCACACCAGTCAGTACAGCTGTTATTTTAAAAGACTGTTTAATGACATGGAGAAATCTTGCCAACATATCATTAGCTGAAAAGACAGGATTCAGATAACATCACGTAGTATAATATCAAATAATACAATTACAATGATTTAAAATTCTGTGTTGATACATTTCTCTGCTGTCCAAACTTTCTACAAGAAGTATGTACTTTATAAACATAAAGAAAATCAGTTACTACTCTCTTGTGAAAGGGGATTCCATTGACCCTTTTTCCAGCCTATGGATGCTGGAAAGTATTGTCACTGGACCCACCCAGCCCTGAACTTATAAGGTGGCCCTCATCCCCTTTGTCAAATGTATACCTTCACATGTGACTTCCTAGAAAATCATTGTAATCCACTGACTGGACCTGTGAGATAAGGTTCAGGGCCTATGCCACATTATTTCAATTTGGATGATAGAATCTTGCTACTTCCATAATGAACTCTCACTGAGCAATTCCACCAGTGTCCTCAGTTCATTTTTTCACCTTATTTTTTTTTCTGTGTACACATGACAAGCTCTCTCTGGACTGTGGGCTCTGTGGAGGATATAGTGTTAGATCCTGTAATATATCCTTAGTGTCAGCACAGTACACACTGCACCATGACCAAGAGCAAAAACAAGCAAACAAAATTGTACAGTGCTAAAAACTGGCGTCAACAAGGTACGTTGCCAACTGCTTTCTGGTCGGCAAAGACGACTGTAATCCACATCTTTTCCTTCAAGAAAGGACACGGTGAGATAGATATGGTGATCATGTGAAGACAAGAACACAAATAACTATTATGCAGGACTGAAGATGTCTGTCAGGATGTCATACTTAGAAATGAAGGCTTGTGAGATTCAAAGGAGGTAGAAGTCATGATTTAGTGGGTTTCTGAGGATAATTCATGTAGGATTTATCACTCAAGGTGGGACTTGAAGGAGATCGAATTTGGTAAGCAGATAGGAAGACACTTGAAGCAAAATGAAAAGCTTGAGTAACTGGAAAGCGTGATTCATTTTCCAAATTGGAACTATCTCCAGAAGCCAGGGGAAATTGGATTTGACTGTCTCATAAGGTGTAGTGTAGATGATGCAGATACTTAGGTCATTGTCCTATTGCAGAGAACACTTACTGCCAGAGAGATTATTCTCAATTCGGTAGGAACTAGAAAACTGCAATGGCTTGAAATCATTCAATTGAGTGGAGGCTTGATTTCTATAGAAAAAAATCTGGGGATGAAGAGACTAATTAAGTGGTCCTTCACTATTCCATTCAAGACAGAAAGAGGAATTTCATTAATAGAGTGGCGATGTAAGAAATAGAAAGGAGAAAAAGACAGAATTGACAGAACCCAGGGGTTGATTTCTAGCTATTTTGTAACATGAATAAGGTTCTTTACAATATGTTTAATTTCCCTCACTTGCAGTAGCATATTTCAAAACCCACCTACTTAACCTATGTTTCTGTCTTCTGAATATACTATTCTTCAAATAATTCTGGATCATTCTCTGTTCTGTTGCTTTGTGTGTGCCACCTATGTTCAAATTGTTCATCTCTCCAAACTCAAATATCCCCTCTAACTATTTACTGAACACATTCCAGGCAGGCAGTTCTTCTAAGTTTTTCCCCAATGTTTCTTCATCTCTCTAATATTTGACTGTACATGGCAATTTAATTGAATCCATATCTGACTCCCTCACTGGACTATGAGCTCTTGTTCCTAACTGAGAGACATCTGTGAAAAGCATTTCTTCAGGTCTTTGAAGTCATTTCCCCACATATTAAATAGGACAAGGCCAACACCCTGCCACACTGCAAATTCATTTTATTTTAAAATATTTATGGAGGGCCGTCTGTGTTCAGTCCCATGATGGATGCTGTGCAGGACTTATATATATATATATCTTCCTCATTCCCAAGTTTCTCATCATATAGTGAGGAATCAGGATGAACACTTGTAAAACAATTAGAGAATGAAACATGACTTTATACAATTAAGGGTTTAATTGTGTGGTGAAGATTTATAGATATTTAAGGGCATGGAGGGGTCTTCCCTGGTAGCTCAGCTGGTTAAGAATCTGCCTGCAATGCAGGAAACCCCAGTTCAATTCCTGGGTTGGGAAGATCCCCTGGAGAAGGGATAGACTATCCACTCCAGTATCCTTGGGCTTCCCTGCTAACTCAGACAGTAAAGAACCCACCTGCAATGCAGGAGACCTAGGTTCGAGTTTTGGAATCCATGTACATAAGAATTAATAATTACATGGGATTGAGGGTGGACTGGTGGGCTGACTGACCAAAATGTCAAGGTAGAAGGTAAATCTAATATTTCTCTTTAAATAAGACTTGCTAATTTTGTTTCTTTGTATTTTATGAATGCCACCAAAGTGATATTTTATATAAATATAGACACATGTGTTTCTTCTTTTACATAATATGCTGTATTTTTTTTCTTACATAATGATATTAAAACTAGAGGGAAATGGTTTATCTGTAATTTTAGGTCAGTCTGTATAACTTTCTCTTAGATTTTGATTTCTGGATATGACTGAAGGAATATTTATTGTCAAGGCTCATATAATGAGAGTAACCAAACAAATAGTATGGATTTCCATGTCCTATAAATGAGCTTTCCTCCACCTACCTCTACTGAGTTTGGTCCACAAGGTGGCACTCTCTAGATACGTCTAAATTCAAGCCTGTTTAATAAAGATGCATCAAAATAGAAATCTCTAACCAGCCTCTTTGGTTAACAGCATTCCCCCAAAGCCAGGTGAATTCACTAATGCACTTTGGAGAAATAGCGTGGTTAAATAAGTCACATAAGTCACTAGCAAGGTGTCATTGTTTATATTATAAATGTATAAAGTATTTAATTCAGAATCAGTTCATTTAGGTCTGATTTTTATCCCTGCTCCTGGTAAGAACAGGAAAGCAGACAGTGCCTACCAAATCTGATTAGTCCTTAAACCCCTCTATTCAGGATAGCTTCTTAGGATGACTATAAATATATTCCAGCAGGTAGAGTTTATGGAAGGAGATGGGACTCATTGAATGAACATACATCCCCAATTTTTATGGACAAAAATCATTTTAAATACCTTATGTATGAACATACCTACATTTCTGGAATTCATTGCAATTTTTAGATTTGAAAATAGTTTAAAGACAATCTTGACTTACTTTTTAATCAAGTATGCATGGCACCTGTCAATAGCATGAAAACAGATGTTCAGTCCCTTCTTTAAGTATTTGGCCTGGGAGGTATTCTGTTCATGGGCCAGAGTACATGGGTACAAAGATTTGGCTTTGGCACCTGAATCTTAGGAGGAAGCCCTCTCTATCAGCTTTTACCACTGCTCTTACAGCTGTCTCAGGAGTAGATATGTCCTAACCCTTGGCTTGAGATACTTCCTTTGAAATTAAGCTCTCAAAAATTAGAAAGAGCACCCACCAAAAACTGTCCCATTGCTCTATGTTCTGATTCTTCCAGCAAGAATTTTTTAGAGTCTCTTCCCTCACCATTGAATCATTTTGTAAACAATTTGTCAGTGGGGGAAAAAAAGCAGCAAAATATGTTTTACATCATGCAACTGACACTGTTTAGGTAGTACCTATTAATAAGAATGTCAGGTACCCCCATCCCTTACATACATACAGGGAAACCAAGGTCTATTGAGGACCTGGGATTTACTGAAAGTTATACTGTTACTAGTTATCGCTATGACAGGTTAGTATAACCCGACAGGTAAAGTAATTGTAACAGGTTAGCTACAGTTTACCTTTGTAATCTATACCCGCTACTTAGGTGCAGATAAACTAGCAATCATTCCTACATTCTATTAATGTGAATGATGCTTTCTGCTTATGTTTCAAAACATTTCCATGGCACATGGAGCAATTTATTAAAATGTCCATGAAGAGAAACTCATGTCTGAAATGAATTTAAATTAAAAGAGGAAGAGCCTGTATAAATTCTCAAATACAGAAGAATGTGGAGTGAGTGATGATTACCAGGGACTAGCAGAAAAATAAACTGATTAACTAAAAAAAATGGACTAGACAGGCATCCTGTAAAATGTTCACACAATCAGTGTCCTCCCTGGCACTATTGCAGAAATGACAACTGGGAGGAGTTATGGGCTTACAAAATTGAGTAGGTGTAATAAAAAAGAGTTTTGCTCTGGGAAGCATCTTTGATGCATATGGTATTGTGAAATGCATTACAGCTCCAGCATAAATAATCTAGGTATACGTACACCTGATAGACATTTGCAGTCAGTAGTGTAAGTGGAAAGTAAGCAGAAGATTTGATTTAAAATGAGGAGGGAATTTGATGAAACACAGACCATGATGAAGAGGTCAAATTTGAGAACAGGGGTTACAGAGCAGAAACAAATCAGCATGAAGAAACAGAGATGAGTGTAGAGACGAGTGAAATAATCTGCCAAACACTAAATAAATTATACACTGCACCCCTGCTGTGCATAAAGAATATGTGCTACGTGACCTCAGGGGCTAAAACAGGAACAGTGTAAAGCCACAGCCCTTGTTTCCAAGAATCATGTACTCTTACTGGAGAGAAAAGATGTCAGCACATAAAGCTAGATTTTAACACAAACATTAACAAGAAAAGATAATGCAACAAAAATGTCACAAGATGATAATACATGAAGAATTACAGCGAGACTCATCACATGACTGTATCACCAACACAAAAGGGAAAATTAGATCGTTTAAATCCATTCTTAGACAATGTTTTTTCCTGTACAACTATCTGATTTCTAAGAATTAGCAGTTTGAGGTATCAGTAGAATGATAGATATATAGATGTCTCTGTTTCAGTATCTATGATTTTGCAAAATGTAAGCTTCAGTCTTTGATTTCAGGGATTAAAAAAGTAGAACAGCTTTATTATAAAAGCTATAAAGCTCAGAAGAGTAAGCTTTCTAAGTCCTTTACTTTTAAACATTTATTTGATTAAAGCAAAGTGAGGGCTGCTAAAATACAAAAACAATTCCTACACTTAAATGAATTTAGTCTGTGTATCAGTTACTTTTTAAATTAATATTTGGGTCCCAGGGAGAATCACTTATTAGATTATTTTTAAAATCTTTTTGGTGGTCATTAATTATGTATACTCATTTGAGAATTTATAATGTTTAAAAAACTACAATTCACTTTGTGATTTGGACAAAATAAGTTATATTTCTCAAGGAAATGGTTTTTCAAAACTCTTATTTTAAATGATTTCTAAAGTACCTATTTTTTATTGTTGCTGTTGCTTATTTAACCACTAAGTTGTGTTCGACTCTTTGCAACTCCATGAAATGTAGCCCTCCAGTCTCTCCTGTCCATGGGATTTCCGAGGCAAGAATACTGGAATGGGTTGCTATCTCCTTCTCCAAGGGATCTTCCTGACCCAGGGTATCCCATATTAGAAGGTGGATTCTTTCCTGCTGAGCCACCAGGGAGTCCACTTAATAATAATAATTATTCCTGTATTTAAGTACCTCAATACAAATTACAAACAGCTGTGAAAAGAAGAGAAATTAAAACCAAAGGAGAAAAGGAAAGATATAAGCATCTGAATGCAGACAGAGTTCCAAAGAATAGCAAGGAGAGATAAGAAGGCCTTCCTCAGTGATCAATGCAAAGAAATAGAGGAAAACAACAGAATGGGAAAAACTAGAGATCTCTTCAAGAAAATTAGAGATACTAAGGGAACATTTCATGCAAAGATGGACTCAATAAAGGGCAGAAATGGTATGGACCTAACAGAAGCAGAAGATATTAAGAAGAGGTGGCAGAATACACAGAAGAACTGTACAAAAAAGATCTTCATGACCAAGATAATCATGATGGTGAGATCACTCACCTAGAGCTGGACATCCTGGAATGTGAAGTCAAGTGGGCCTTAGAAAGCATCACTACGAACAAAGCTAGTGGAAGTAATGGAATTCAGTTGAGCTATTTCAAATCCTGGGAGATGATGCTGTGAAAGTGCTGCACTCAATATGCCAGCAAATTTGGAAAACCCAGCAGTGGCCACAGGACTGGAAAAGGTCAGTTTTCATTTCAATCCCAAAGAAAGGCAATGCCAAGGAATGCTCAAACTACTGCACGATTGCACTCATCTCACACGCTAGTAAAATAATGCTCAAAATTCTCCAAGCCAGACTTCAGCAATATGTGAACCGTGAACTTCCAGATGTTCAAGCTGGTTTTAGAAAAGGCAGAGGAACCAGAGATCAAATTGCCAACATCTGCTGGATCATGGAGAAAGCAAGAGAGTTGCAGAAAAACATCTATTTCTGCTTTATTGACTATGCCAAAGCATTTGTGTGGATCACAATAAACTGTGGAAAATTCTGAAAGAGATGGGAATGCCAGACCACCTGACTTGCCTCTTGAGAAAACTATATGCAGGTCAGGAAGCAACAGTTAGAACTGGACATGGAACAACAGACTGGTTCCAAATAGGAAAAGGAGTACGTCAAGGCTCTATATTGTCACCCTGCTTATTTAACTTATATGCAGAGTATATCATGAGAAACGCTGGGCTGGAAGAGCACAAGCTGGAATCAAGATTGCCAGGAGAAATATCAATAACCTCAGATATACACCACCCTTATGGCAGAAAGTGAAGAAGAACTCAAAAGCCTCTTGATGAAAGTGAAAGTGGAGAGTGAAAAAGTTAGTTTAAAGCTCAACACTCAGAAAACTAAGATGATGGCATCTGGTTCCATCACTTCATGGGAAATAGATAGGAAAACAGTGGAAACAGTGTCAGACTTTCTTCTTTTGGGCTCAAAAATCACTGCAGATGGTGACTGCAGCCATGAAATTAAAAGACGCTTACTCCTTGGAAGGAAAGTTATGACCAACTAGATAGCATATTAAAAAGCAGAGACATTAGTTTGCCAACAAAGGTCCGTCTAGTCAAGGCTATGGTTTTTCCTGTGGTCATGTATGGATGTGAGAGTTGGACTGTGAAGAAAGCTGAGCGCTGAAGAATTGATGCTTTTGAACTGCGATGTTGGCAAAGTCTCTTGAGAGTCCCTTGGACTGCAAGGAGATCCAACCAGTCCATTCTAAAGGAGATCAGTCCTGGGTGTTCTTTGGAAGGACTGATGCTAAAGCTGAAACTCCAATACTTTGGCCACCTCACGCGAAGAGTTGACTCATTGGAAAAAAACTCTGATGCTGGGAGGGACTGAGGGCAGGAGGAGAAGGGGACGACAGAGGATGAAATGGCTGGATGGCATCACTGACTCAATGGACCTGAGTTTGGGTGAACTCCAGGAGTTGCTGATGGACAGGGAGGCTTGGTGTGCTGCAGTTCATGGGGTCACAAAGAGTCGGACACGACTGAGCGACTGAACTGAACTTAACTAAGTACCTCAATCAGACACCATAAATACATCAATACTAGTTGACAAGTTTCCATTTATAACAAATTTCTCAAAAGATGGGAACACTCCAGTTTAGAGAGGTGTTGGCTCTCAGTTAGAGAAAGGCTCTGGTGAGGTTCACTCTCACATCCACCTCACTCCCAAATCATTGTTCTTTCCACTAGGTTATGCTGCTTCCTTACAGGGTGCTATGGTAGGACATTTTCACATTATAGTTGTGTGTATATGTTCAGGCACATATGTATATATGCACAGATTCATGTAATTTTTAAAAAATCTCTTAGACAAATGTCTAGCCAGATTTAACATTTGGGAAAACCTAAGATGAAAATTAGAATTGGATTTTTCATTTTTCTTTCCTGACTTCTACCTGTATTACCTTTGTCCTATTACAGGAAAAAACTTCAAAACTTTATTTAGTAACATAGAATTCTTTTTGGAGGCTATCTTTTTATCCCCATTTGTTTTTGATGACATTTTAATGACTTGGAGAAGGAAATGGCAACCCACTCCAGTATTCCTGCCTGGAGAATGCCATGGACAGTAGAGTCTGGCAGGCTACAGTCTGTGGGGGCGCAAGAGTTGGACACGACTTAACGACTAAAGAGAGAGAGAGAGAGACTTTAATGACTGGGGTTTTCCTGGCGGCTCAGTCTGTAAAGAATCTGCCTGCGATGAAGGAGACCATCTGCAGTGCAGGAGACCTGGCTTCATTTCCTGGGTCGGGAAGATCCCCTGGAGAAGGAAATGGCCACCCACTCCAGTATTCTTGCCTGGAAAATCCCATGGACAGAGGAGACTGGCAGGCTACAGTTCATGGTGTTGCAAGGGTTGGACATAACTGAGCAACTAAACCACCACTATTTTAATGACTACATGGTATCTGACCCAAGGTGGATACTCAAACATTCTTAAAAGACTGAATACTATAAATCTGTATTTATATTTATCATTCCACAAATAATACTCATTTTCTCTCAGGTCCCAGAAAATCCTTCCCTGACTTTTTCTCTCCACTATCCTCTCATCATCTTACTTAGAATTTTGTATCAAATAGACTACCTATACTCAAGTCCTTGTTTTAAGCACTTTTTCTTAGGGGAGTTCATCAAAGACAACTTCTTTATTAAGTTGCTTTCAGTTGAGTAACCAAACACTAAATTAAAACTGAAGCAATAAAAAGATTTTATTGATTTATACAAGAACAACTTTCAGAGGAAGGTTTAGTTTCACATGACTCTTAATTCCTGCACGATTATCATATTCCAAACATCTGCCTTCTCTTTGTCATTCTACCTGGACTTCCAGTGTACCAGCTTCATTCTGTGGATAATCTCCTTCATGGTGTCAAGATGGGTTCCAATGGCCTCCAGAGTAGATATTTTGCTGTTTACATTTGATATGAAAGAGGCAGTATTTTCCTCCTGTGATGCTTAGAAACTTTTGGCATGAGTTTTTGTGTTCATGCTGTTACCAGTCACTGTGACAAGAGAAATGATATATGCTGACTAGTTTAGATTGATTCACTGGTTTCAGCCTAGAGCAGAGAAAGGAGGCAACGTTTTGGGACCCATATAATTTCCCCCAGAGAAACAGGAGGTGTTGGGGAGGGTACACAGCCAAGCAGATGCTAAGGAGGAAACCAAAATTGCCTGCTGTTTTACCTCACCTGGTGGTAAAGCTAAAATAAAATGGCACCAGTGAATATCCTCTATATAACCATAAGGGGCCATACAAAAGTCAGTGGTTGTCATTAGCATCTGATTTTCTTTGGTAGGAGCATCTCTTAAGGTTCTGTTCCTTTGTCTTTAGCCCAGAGCAAGGGTTCTATATGGAAAATGTCCCAAGGCTACTTTTGATTTTCACTGTGTTCAGTAAGTGCTGTTGTCATCTTTACTAGCCATGACACCCAGCAGATGTGCATGAGTAGAAAAGCCAGAAATTTCTATATATACAGGGAGAGCAATGCATGGAGAGCAATGCCCATTCCTCTGGGCAAGATTTGGTGTTCATTTAGACAGCTGTTATCTCTAAGATGCTGTACATAGGTGAAAGAGAGTCAGAAATTGTTAGTATAGACTCAATTAGGTTTATTTTAGTGAAAGAATCATACCACACATGAACTACTCCACTATCTATGAGAATATTCAATTTTATTCCTCTCAAGAGAAAAGAAACACATTGATTCCAGAGAAATCATTAAAGTCTACCAAAATGCAACAGGCATCCTATTCTTAGCATCTTAAAGCTCTGAAACAGTTTAGGCAGTAACTTTGACTTTTTGGCAATCAGCTATGATTTATTTCAGAATATCATTTCTGAATCTGAGTTTCACCACAAGATAAATTGATAAGTGGAACAGGCTTTTGATGCATGACAGTGTTTAGACCAAGGAGATCCCAAATGGAGTAGGAGAAGTCTTATTAAATAATATGAAGACCACTTCAGATATGAATAGTGTTGATCAGAGCATAGATAGAATCTTTGAAATAAATGGCATTGAGCAAAATTCAATGTTGTTGGCCAACATATTTTTTTAAATTAAAAAAAAATTTTTCTTAACAAAGGAACACAGGGTTCATGTGCTGAGGCACAAATAGGAGGAAAAATGCACTAATTCAGGAGAAAGAAATAAGTCAGCATTAACCTAGCCTTGCTTTATAGTGATAAATGTATTTTTAAAATTGACTAATTGAATGCATGACAAGAAATGACATTTCTGGAAAATAACTAGCAGTTGAAAACATATCACTACTTTGCAGAAACCAAGACTCACAGTAAGTAACTCATACTGAAACACAGAAAAACAAACAGAATGAGAATTAGTAAACCACAGAAATAAATTAGCGTGTTGCGAGATGGTTGAGAAAATAGTCTCTATGTTCAAACTTCTGGCACTATGGTTCTCTGATCCTTCCTGATTTTCAAGAAATCAGATGAAAGCTCCATGAGTAAGAAGTCATGAATATTTCAGTTTATGGTAGTCGATAAAGTACAGACAGGGCAGGAAAACTGAATAAGTGGGAAATAACTTGAAGTACATATTGGTTATGTCTATTTTGTTGTTCAGTCGCTCAGTCGTGTCTGACCCTTTGTGACCCCATGGACTGTGGTAAGCCAGGCTTCCCTGTTCTTCACTAACTCCCGGAGTTTGCTCAAATTCATGTCCACTGACTATGATGCCATCCAAGCATCTCATCCTCTGCTACCCCCTTGTCCTTCTGCCCTCAATCTTTCCCAGCATGAGTGTCTTTTCCAATAAACTGGCTCTTCATATCAGGTGGCCAAAGTATTGGGGCTTCAGCATCAGTCCTTCCAATGAATATTCAGGGTTGATTTCCTTTAGGATTAACTGGTTTGATCTCCTTGCTACCCAAGGGACACTCAAAAGTCTTCTCCAGGACCACAGTTCTAAAACTCATCAATTCTTCAGTGCTCAGCCTTCTTCACGGTCCAACTCTCACTTCTATACCTGACTACTGGAAAAACCATAGGTTTGACTACACGGACATTTATCGGCAAAGTGATGCCTCTGCTTTTTTATATGCTCTCTAGATTTGTCATAGCTTAGGCAGGAAAATTAAAGAAGTGGGAAATAACTTGAATTGCGTATTGACTGTATCTATTCTGTGAGGGATATATACTAAAACCACATTTTTTCACCAGTTGCACCCGATCACTTGATGCCACAGATAGCACATAATTGCATGACCAAATCTGGATCTGTAGTATGGGAGAGACATTTCAGGGGCAAATTCAAAGTCCCACAACACAGTACACATACATGTGCAAGATTGAGATGAAGGACAAGTGCTACAGAACCTGGGAGACAAAGGCTCTGTTTATCCTGCATTGCCTGGGATAGCACATTAAGAACTAGGTAGAAAAGTGAGAAGGCACTTATTTCAGCATAACACAAAAACAAAACAAAAAGAAAAGTCCTTCTTACCAGTGAGAACAGTCCAAAAATGAAAGGTCTAATCAGATCCTTATCAATGAATGGGGTCAAACAGACCCCACTAAGATATTGTTGAGGATCAGGTTCAGAGTTGAGCTGAATAACTAGATAATGATTCAAAAGCTCTAGGGAAAAAATAGTTTTTATCCCCTAGACACTGTGAATATTTTAAAAATTTCTTTAGTATTGTGGAAATGAAGAGGAGTTTTCTAGAACATTTGAGAAATTTTATATAGAAGACCTGAGAGAAAGAGAAATTTCACTGAGCATCTCAGAAATTCTGAATTGTAATGTATATTTATTGGCTTTGTTTGATTTGAATATAGATTTTCTCTAAAATGAGAAGTGTGTGTTTATGTATGTGCATTAGGTATAAAACTGAGGAGGAGCAAACTGACCAATATGTTAGAAAGAGAGAGTTAACAAAGCTTCAGATCAGATCAGATCAGTTGCTCAGTCATGTCCGACTCTTTACGACCGCATGAATCGCAGCATGCCAGGCCTCCCTGTCCATCAGCAACTCCTGGACTTCACTGAGACTCACGTCCATCGAGTCAGTGATGCCATCCAGCCATCTCATCCTCTGTCGTCCCCTTCTCCTCCTGCCCCCAATCCCTCCTAGCATCAGAGTCTTTTCCAATGAGTCAACTCTTCGCATGAGGTGGCCAAAGTACTGGAGTTTCCGCTTTAGCATCATTCCTTCCAAAGAAATCCCAGGGCTGATCTCCTTCAGAATGGACTGGTTGGATCTCCTTGCAGTCCAAGGGACTCTCAAGAGTCTTCTCCAACACCACAGTTCAAAAGCATCAATTCTTCGGCGCTCAGCCTTCTTCACAGTCCAACTCTCACATCCATACATGACCACTGGGAAAACCATAGCCTTGACTAGATGGACATTTGTTGACAAAGTAATGTCTCTGCTTTTGAATATGCTGTTTAGGTTGGTCATAACTTTCCTTCCAAGGAGTAAGCGTCTTTTAATTTCATGGCTGCAGTCACCATCTGCAGTGATTCTGGAGCCCAGAAAAATAAAGTCAGACACTGTTTCCACTGTTTCCCCATCTATTTCCCATGAAGTGGTGGGACTGGATGCCATGATCTTTATTTTCTGAATGTTGAGCTTTAAGCCAACTTTTTCACTCTCCACTTTCACTTTCATCAAGAGGCTTTTTAGTTCCTCTGTAATTTCTGCCATAAGGGTGGTGTCATCTGCATATCTGAGGTTTTGATATTTCTCCCGGCAATCTTGATTCCAGTTTGTGTTTCTTCCAGTCCAGCGTTTCTCATGATGTACTCTGCATATAAGTTAAACAAACGGGGTGGCAATATACAGCCTTGACGTACTCCTTTTCCTATTTGGAACTAGTCTGTTGTTCCATGTCCAGTTCTAACTGTTGCTTCCTGACCTGCATACAAATTTCTCAAGAGGCAGATCAGGTGGTCTGGTATTCCTATCTCTTTCAGAATTTCCCACAGTTTACTGTGATCCACACAGTCAAAGGCTTTGGCATAGTCAGATGAAGCAGAAGTAGATGTTTTTCTGGAACTCTCTTGCTTTTTCCATGATCCAGCAGATGTTGGCAATTTGATCTCTGGTTCCTCTGCCTTTTCTAAAACCAGCTTGAAAATCAGGAAGTTCATGGTTCACATATTGCTGAAGCCTGGCTTGGACAATTTTGAGCATGACTTTACTAGCGTGTGAGATGAGTGCAATTGTGCAGTAGTTTGAGCATTCTTTGGCATTGCCTTTCTTTGGGATTGGAATGAAAACTGACCTTTTCCAGTCCTGTGGCCACTGCTGGGTTTTCCAAATTTGCTGGCATATTGACTGCAGCACTTTCACAGCATCATCTTTCAGGATTTGGAATAGCTCAACTGGAATTCTATCACCTCCACTAGCTTTGTTCGTAGTGATGCTTTCTAAGGCCCAGTTGACTTCACATTCCAGGATTTCTGGCTCTAGGTCAGTGATCACACCATCATGATTATCTGGGTCGTGAAGATCTTTTTTGTACAGTTCTTCTGTGTATTCTTGCCATCTCTTCTTAATATCTTCTGCTTCTGTTAGGTCCATACTATTTCTGTCCTTTATCGAGCCCATCTTTGCATGAGATGTTCCTTTGATATCTCTGATTTTCTTGAAGAGATCTCTAGTCTTTTCCATTCTGTTGTTTTCCTCTATTTCTTTGCATTGATCGCTAAAGAAGGCTTTCTTATCTCTTCTTGCTATTCTTTGGAACTCTGCATTCAGATGCTTATATCTTTCCTTTTCTCCTTTGCTTTTCTCTTCTCTTCTTTTCACAGCTATTTGTAAGGCCTCCCCAGACAGCCATTTTGCTTTTTTGCATTTCTTTTCCATGAGGTTGGTCTTGATCCCTGTCTCCTGTACAACGTCATGAACCTCATTCCATAGTTCATCAGGCACTCTATCAGATCTAGGCCCTTAAATCTATTTCTCACTTCCACTGTATAATCATAAGGGATTTTCTTTAGGTCATGCCTGAATGGTCTACTGGTTTTCCCTACTTTCTTCAATTTAAGTCTGAATTTGGCAATAAAGAGTTCATGGTCTGAGCCACAGTCAGCTCCTGGTCTTGTTTTTGTTGACTGTATAGAGCTTCTCCATCTTTGGCTGCAAAGAATATAATCAATCTGATTTCGGTGTTGACCATCTGGTGATGTCCATGTTGTTGGAAGAGGGTGTTTGTTATGACCAGTGCATTTTCTTGGCAAAACTCTATTAGTCTTTGCCCTGCTTCATTCCGTATTCCAAGGCCAAATTTGCCTGTTACTCCAGGTGTTTCTTGACTTCCTACTTTTGCATTCCAGTCCCCTATAATGAAAAGGACATCTTTTTTGAGTGTTAGTTCTAAAAGGTCTTGTAGGTCTTCATAGGACTGTTCAACTTCAGCTTCTTCAGCGTTACTGGTTGGGGCATAGACTTGGATTACTGTGATATTGACTGGTTTGCCTTGGAAATGAACGGAGATCATTCTGTTGTTTTTGAGATTGCATCCAAGTACTGCATTTTGGACTCTTTTGTTGACCATGATGGCTACTCCATTTCTTCTGAGGGATTCTTGCCCGCAGTAGTAGATATAATGGTCATCTGAGTTCAATTCACCCATTCCAGTCCATTTCAGTTCGCTGATTACTAGAATGTCGACATTCACTCTTGCCATCTCTTGTTTGACCACTTCCAATTTGCCTTGATTCATGGACCTGACATTCCAGGTTCCTATGCAATATTGCTCTTTACAGCATCGGACCTTGCTTCTATCACCAGTCACATCCACAGCTGGGTATTGTTTTTGCTTTGGCTCCATCCCTTCGTTCTTTCTGGAGTTATTTCTCCACTGATCTCCAGTAGCATATTGGGCACCTACTGACCTGGTGAGTTCCTCTTTCAGTATCCTATCATTTTGCCTTTTCATACTGTTCCTGGGGTTCTCAAGGCAAGAATACTGAAGTGGTTTGCCTTTCTCTTCTCCAGTGGACCACATTCTGTCAGATCTCTCCACCATGACCCGCCCATCTTGGGTTGCCCCATGGGCATGGCTTAGTTTCATTGAGTTAGACAAGGCTGTGGTCCTAGTGTGATTAGATTGACTAGTTTTCTGTGAGTATGGTTTCAGTGTATTTGCCCTCTGATGCCCTTTTGCAACACCTACCGTCTTACTTGGGTTTCTCTTACCTTGGGCATGGGGTATCTCTTCACGGCTGTTCCAGCAAAGCGCAGCCATTGCTCCTTACCTTGGACAAGGGGTATCTCCTCACCACCGCCCTTCCTGACCTTCAACATGGGATAGCTCCTCTAGGCTCTCCTGCGCCCGCGCAGCCAGGGCTCCTTGGATGTGGGGATGGTCCTCCCGGCCACCGCCCCTGGCCTTGGGCATGGGGTTGCTCCTCCTGGCCACCACCCCTGGCCTCGGGCTAAGGGGTGTGGGGTATCTCCTCTCGGCCACCCCGCCTGACCTCGGACACGGGGTAGCTCCTCTCGCTGTTCCTGCGCCTTCGCAGTCTTGTACTCTCGCCGCTGCCCCTGACCTCGGACGTGGGGTAACTCCTCTTGGCCGCTGCCCTTCGGGCATGGAGTCCTCCCGCCTTCTGCCCCTGACCTCCGACATGGGGTGGCTCCTCTCCGCCACGCTTAGCGCACCAGTCACAGCTGTATAGAAATGATGTGAGATTGAGAATGCATGTATCGAGTTATGCTTCCCATTTTTTTCATGAAAAAATTAGACATTCTCTTATAAGTAAGTGACAGTACAAATTCTCAACTCTTCTAACTTGATTGAAATAGCTGGGATATAGAAATCCATCCATCCCAAGATTACAGTCTCCTCCTGCTATTTGTTCAGGAGTCCTATAGTGTCTGTGAATATCTATGATGAGACTGACCAGGTTGACTCTGCCCTAGCTGAGTTGAAAAGAGCCTTGGGATGTTCTGTCCAAAGGACAGAAGATGAACCAAGTTCTGTGCATGTCCCTGCCATAGATACTGGTGTGGCATCATCCCCCACAGTAGTTAAGGACCCGTAGTTTGCTCAAATTCATGTCCATTGAGTTGGTGATGCTGTCTAATCATCTCATCCTTTGCTGCCCCATTCTCCTTCTGCCTTCAATCTTTCCTAGCATCCTTTCCAATGAGTCAGCTCTTTGCACAAGTGGGCAAAGTATACCTTAATCCCCCAAGTGTATATTGTCTTACATACTTTATAGACAAGCAGAGCTAGTACTTTGCAACAACCAAGGAAAATTGTGAATTCAAGTTGATTTTTTATCAGTAACTTCAGTCTGTACTGTGTAGAGATTGGTTCTACTCACTACGAAGATCAATTTACTCTACTGGCACACCTTTCTAGTAGTAAACCTTACAATATTGTTAATATCAGGTAAGACAACCACCACCCCTGCCCCCACCACAGTCTATCTCAGAAATCTCCAGAATTTCAGTTTTTTTAAAAGTGAACTCAAAGGTATGCTTTTTAAAAAGCCATTAAAGTTTTAATTATTTTTGTTAAATATACACATTTGGGAATTTTTTTCGTACAATGAGTGGCATTTTTCCTTCATTAATTGAGCTTGTTTAATGTGTGCTGGGCATCCCTGGTAGCACAGCTGGTAAAGAATCTGCCCTGCAATGCAGGAGACCTGGTTCAGTTCTTGGGTCCAGAAGATCCCCTGGAGAAGGGATAGGCTACCTACTCCAGTATTCTTGAGCTTCCCTGGTGGCTCAGAGGTCAAGAAATCTCCTGTAATGTGGGAGACCTGGGTTCAATCCCCTGGATTGGGAAAATCCGCTGGAGAAAGGCATGGCAACCCACTCCAGTATTCTTGCCTGGAGAATCCCCATGGACAGAGGAGCCTGGCAGGCTGCAGTCCATTGGGTCGCAGAGTTGGACATGACTGAGTGACAGAACAAAAGATGTGCTAGTTAGCTACCAGGGAAGCCCAGTGAAGTTTTACAGTTTATCAAATTGGGTAGTGAACATGTTAAGACTGTAAAGAATACATAAACCTAAAAGTAGCCTTTATATTCTTGCTCTTCATGATCTCCTAATAGTCATGAATTTTGAAAGTAATTTTCTTGTATTTCTAAAGTCAATCATGTTTTGAGTGCCTATATCTTTGTTTCTATGTGTTATAATTTTAGTTGATTTACTTGTCTGTCTTCTGATATTTAGGGAAATCATCCAGCCTTTCACCCTTCAGTATAATGCTATGTGTGTTCACAGATGTCCTTATGAGGTTGAAGTTCTCTTTTAATCCTATCTTGCTGAATGTTTTTTAATCATGAAATGATATTGGGTTTTTATCTAAATATCTTTTGTGCATCTGTTGAGATGATATATTTTTGACCTTTATTCATTATATGGTGTCATATATTAATTGATTTGGGAAATTAAGCCAGCCTTATAATCCTGGATAAATCCCACTTGATCATAGTGTAAATCTTTATGTGTTGCTGGATTTAGCTTACTCATATTTCATTGAAGATTTTCATGTTTATATTCATAAGCAGTATTGGCTTGTATTTTTTAATGTATTTACTTTTTTCCCCTGTGATATCATTGTTTGTTTTTGTATCAATGTAATATTGGCCTTATAGAAGGAGTTAGCAACTTTTGTCTCCTCTTTTCTATTTCTTCTTGAGTCAGTTTTAGAATCTGTGTCTTCCTAGAAATTTCCCAAGTTATTTAATTATTGCTATATAGTTGTTATATTCTTATAATCCTTTTTATTTCTGTGAGATTGGTAGTGATGTTCTCCCATTCATTCCTGAGTTAGGAATTTAAACGTTTTGGTTTCTTTTTTATTTTTGAATACTCTAGTTAAAGTTTTGTCAATTAGGTGATATTTTAAAAAGCCTGTGTTTGTTTTTGTTTATTCTCTTGATTGCTAATTTCATTAATTTCCACTTATTTAGATTAGTTTTTACCTCATGCTTATTTGGGGTTTAGTTTTCTCCTTTTCTATTTCTTAAGGTAGTAGATTATCAATCTGATAACTTCTTTTTTAAAATATAGATGTTTCCAGGCATAAATTCTCTGTTAGAACTATTTTAACTTCATCTAACAAACACATGAAAAGATGCTCAACATCATGCATTATCAGAGAAATGCAAATCAAAACCACTATGAGGTACCATTTCACACCAGTCAGAATGGCTGCGATCCAAGAGTCTGCAAGCAATAAATGCTCGAGAGGGTGTGGAGAAAAGGGAAACCTCTTACACTGTTGGTGGGAATGCAAACTAGTACAGCCATTATGGAGAACAGTGTGGAGATTCCTTAAAAAAACTGGAAATAGAACTGCCTTATGATCCAGCAATCCCACTGCTGGGCATACACACTGAGGAAACCAGAATTGAAAGAGACACGTGTACCCCAATGTTCATTGCAGCACTGTTTATAATAGCCAGGACATGGAAGCAACCTAGATGTCCATCAGCAGATGAATGGATAAGAAAGCTGTGGTACATATACACAATGGAGTATTACTCAGCCATTAAAAAGAATACATTTGAATCAGTTCTAATGAGGTGGATGAAACTGGAGCCTATTATACAGTGAAGTAAGCCAGAATGAAAAACACCAGTACAGTATACTAATGCATATATATGGAATTTAGAAAGATGGTAACAATAACCCTGTATATGAGACAGCAAAAAAGACACTGATGTATGGAACAGTCCTGTAGACTCTGGGAGAGGGAGAAGGTGGGATGATTTGAGAGAATGGCATTGAAATATGTATAATATCATATATGAAATGAGTCGCCAGTCCAGGTTCAATGCACGATACTGGATGCTTGGGGCTGGTGCACTGGGACGACCCAGAGGGATGGTATGGGGAGGGAGGAGGGAGGAGGGTTCAGGATGGGGAACACATGTATACCTGTGGCAGATTCATTTTGATATATGGCAAAACCAATACAATATTGTAAAGTTAAATAAAATAAAATTAAAAACAAAACAAAACAAAAAAAAAACATCTCATAAGTTTGGGTATGCTGTGTTTATTGCTTGCATTTATCTCAAATAATTTTCTAATCACTTTTGTGATTTTATTTTTCTCTTTGATTTTTTAAGGATGTATCATTTAATTTCCACATATTTGTCAGTATCACAATTTTTCTCTGTTAACTTCAGATTTAATATTGTTGTGGCTCTAAATTTATTTCATATTATTTTGTTTAAATTTTTTGAGACTTTTTTTGTGGTCTAGCAGATGGTTGACCTTGGGAAATATACATGCACAAGAGAAGAAGTTACACTTTGTTGTGTGGAGCACTGTATGGATATTGTTAGGTCTAGTTGGCTTACTGTTGTTCAAGCCTCTATATCTTTGTAATTCTTCTGTCTAGCTGTTCTATCCATTAATGAAATTGAGGTATTAAGTTGTCTAACTGTACTATTGAGTTGTTTATTTTGCCCTTTAATTCTGTCACCTTTTTACTCTATATTTTAGAGTTCTTTTTTAGGTACATTGATAATTGTTACATCTTCAAATTTAATTGATGCTTTTACCATTACATAATATCTCTCTTGTGACACTTTTGTTTGCAAGTCTATTTTGTCCCTATTTTGTTTTGCAAGTCTGTAGGCCCTCAGCACTTCTCTGGTTGCTCTCTTTCCTGGCATGTTTTTCTCCATTCTCTTATTAAAGTATTGACTTTAAAGTAGTTAGAACAGTATATTTTCCATTCTCATTTTATATTACTATCAAATCTAATGATCTATGCCTTTTGATTATACTATTTAATCCATTTACATTTAATGCTGTTGTTGATATAGTTGATCTTGTGATATGAAACTCACATAGCTTGCCAGGTTCCTCTGTCCATGGAGTGGGTAGTCATCCCCTTCTCCAGGGATCTTCCCAATCCAGAGATTGATCCCAGGTTTCCTGCATTGCAGGCAGATTCTTTGTTGTCTGAGGCACTAGCTCTTGCATTTTCCTTTTTGTGTTTATATGTCCCATGTCATTTTTTTCTTCCCTAGTATTACTTTATTATTTTCTTTTGCATTAAGATTTCTAGTTATAACATGTTAGTTACTTAATTAAAAAAGCTTTAATTTTATTAGTCACTAGTCTGGAGCTTAATGTAAACATGTCATTAGAATTTATTTCAGATTTATAGTAACTTTTACAATGAGATATAAAAAATTGCTCCTGTATAGCTTAATTCCCTCTCTCCTTATTTGTGCTGTGATTGTTATAGGTATTCTATTTGAACATGTTATAAACACAATGATACATTATTTTAAATAATTTAATGTTTATTTTTAACACAGAAATAAAGAGAAGTATAGATTTACAGAGTTTTATATTATCCTTCTTATTTACTATTTCTGCTTCTCTTTTTATGAATTCAAATTGCAGTGAAATTTCTATAGTTTAATAGAATTTTGTCCTCACCTGCTTCTTTTGTGCTATTCTTCTCAAATAAATTCAATTTCTGCATGCCATATGCTTAACATAGCCAATATAATTATATACTTTATATAATTATGTTTTCAATTACTTAAGATAAGTAAGGAGAATTATACACATACTTTCATTAAAAATTATTATGTTTATTGGTGCTTATTATTCTTTCATGTGGATTTGAATTACCATCTCTGATCATTGCATTCAGCCAAAATAAATTCCCTTAGTATTTTATTTTTAACATGTGTCTGCTAACAATGAATTCTCTTTTTATGTTATTTGAAAATACAATTATTTTATCTTCATTTTTGAAAGATAATGTTGTTAGATATACAAATCTTAGTTGAATAATCTTTTTTTTTTTCTTTCAGTACTTTGAATATGTCACCCACTGTTTCCTGACCTCTGTTGTTTCTGATAAGAAGTCTTTTTTTTTTTTGGTCCCCCTCTATCTTTTGGGAGTTCCTTTGTACATGACAAGTCATTTTTGTTTTGCTGCTTTCATAGTTTTCACTGTGTCTTTAGATTTCATTATTCTTATTCTAATGTGTCTGGAATCTGAAATTTCTTTGAATTAATTCTACTTGGAATTTATTGTGCTTCATGGGTGTTCAGATAAATTTTTCATTAATTTTTTGAGTCACTATTTCTTCAAATATATTTTTCTGCTCTTTTTTCTCTTCTGTACTTCATTACACATGTTAATGTTCTTAATAGTATTCCTCAAGTCTCTGATGCTCTGCACATTTGCTTTCTATTTTTTGAATTGTAAAGTGATTCAGGTTTACGTATGTTTATATTTACTCTTTTTCAAATTATTTTTCCATTTAGATTATTGCAGAATTTTGAACAAAGTTCCATGTGCTGTACAGTATCTATTTTAAATAAAATAATGTGTATATGTCAATCCCAAACTCCCAATTTAACTCCTCCCTCTTTTCCTCTTTTGTAACCACACATTTGTTTTCTAAGCCTGTGAGTTTATTTCTGTCTTGTAAATAACTTCACTTGTATATATATTTTTTGATTCCACATATAAGCATTATCATATGACATTTGTCCTTCTCATTTCACTTAGTATGATAATCTCTATGTCCTTCCACATTGCTGCAAATAGCAGTATTTCATTCTTTTTAATGGCTAAGTAATACTCCATTTTATACACTTACCACTCTTCTTTACCCATTCATCTGTTGATGGGCAATTAGGTTGCTTCCATGTCTTGGTTATTGTAAACAGTGTTGCAATGAGCTTTGGAATGCATTTATTTTTTTGAATCTTGCTTTTATTCCTGTTTATGGGCCACATTTTAATGTTTGTTCACATGAATCATGACTTTCTATTGAAAACTAGACATTTTAGGTAATATATTGTAACAACTTTGGATGCATATTCCTTATACTTTGGGGAATATCCTATTGTTGTTTGCATGTTTATTTGTTTAAAGACTGGACTGGGCTGAAGTGAAAGTTGCTCAGTCATGTCCAACTCTTTGTGATCCCATGGGCTGTAGCCTGCTAGGCTCCTCTGTCCATGGGATTCTCCAGGCAAGAATTCTGGAGTGGGTAGCCAGTCCCTTCTCCAGGGGATCTTCCCAACCAGGGAACAAACCCAGGTCTCCCACATTGCAGCAGCTTTCTTTACTGTCTGAGCCACTAAGGAAGCCCTAGTTTAGTGAATTTGACTTTTCCAGTATGTGAAGTATTTTATGTTTCTTCTCACAGAATGCATCCTTGGGTGTGCACAGTCTCTCTGAACACTTAGAATAGTCTACCTCTATGAATACCACACCCAATTGTTAGTCTCCAGTGTTAGCTAATGACAGTGTTGTTGGCAGCAATATCTTATGGCATAAACTGTTCCACAGACTGATCCAATAAAGTAAGGCTCCTCTACCTGGGCAAAGGCTTGCCAGTCTTTGGGGCTGCTCTGACTCCCTGAAAGCTCTCCTTAGTTGATTCTTTTCCTGGCTCTTTCTGTTAAACTTCTCTTTTGTTAACAGTTTTACTTTCAGTTATTAGTGTCAGAGAGCTGCCAGTCTCTTCTTAATTGTTCATTTGATGATCTTCATTGTGTTCAATAATGCTCTTAGACATGAACTTTCCCACAATTTCTTCCAAAGTAAGTTAATCTTAATTAGGCAGTGCTGGGAACTCTGTTTTTTGTTTCCTCTTTTGTTGAGCTTCTGTGCCATTGCATTGGGGTTGAGGGTGGAGAAGATGGTCCACTTTCATAGAGTGACATCCTGCTCAGCAAGTGGGACTGTGGACAGGGAAGCTGCCCCTGACCTTCTGGACTTTTCCTATTTGACATGGAACTTCTATACTATAAGCAAGCTAGGCAGGAGTGTTGGGTTCCAGTTTTCTTGCCCTACTGTACTTAGAATAGAGCTTCTGCCATTGGATGAAGGAAGAGACCAGTCTCCTTCAGATCTGGACCAGAATGTGGGTGCCCACATCTTCGTGGTTTCAAATGCCTGAGTAAAGCTTTCATTACTCTGAAATGGAAGTGAAAAAAAGGATGGTGAATCATATCTTAAATATCATATATTTTTTGTTTTTCTTACCTATATTTAGTAATTTGTTTGAATAGAGGTTTGTTGTACACCCTCAGGAGAACTTCCATAGACTCTAAATTTTCAATTTCAATTAAATATTTTGTTTGCTTAACTGGGGAAAGACTCCACTGTGCTCCTCACACTGCCGTTTTTAACACCAACTTCACTGATTGCCTTTGAGATAATACTTTGTCTTTGATATTAGCAGTTTCACCATGATGTGCAAATTGGATTTGCTTTCAGTTATAAAGTCAGTGGATCATTTTCTTACTCCGATCTGCAAGTTCTGTTTTTTTTTTTTTTTCCAAATTAATGATATTCATAGCCATTATGGTTTATAGTATTGCATTAAAAATATCCTATTCCTTTCTATTCTGGAATATTTGAAGTATATTAAACAACTTCTATGTCTCTATAGCTCTTATGACTTTTTCATAATCTCTAGTTCAGATATTCTCAAATTTAGCAAGTATTAGAATCATCTGAAGAATTTCTTAAAAGATAGATGCGTGATCCACTCCCCCAGAATCTCACATTCCATAAATGTAGGGTGGGGTTCAAAAGTTTCATATCTAACAAGCTTTTAATCTAAGGATACTTCTTATCCTTAGATTATATTTCAAGATCTGCCATTCTATTTTTTATATCTCTTTGCTAAATTTCAGATGGTTTCCTAAAATTTATCTTTCAGTTTACAAATCTCTCTTCAGCAGTACCGATTTGATATTTAACTCATCCTCTATATTTTAAGTCTCAAAGATTCATGTTTATTTATATGGATTCTACTTTTTTTTAACTCTAGGATGATTATTCATAAACTCTTGTTCTTAATTGTGATTTATTTTATTTTAATCTTTCTTTGTCTCATTTTAACATACTTATTTTAGAACTTTTTCAGATTGCCCAGTTATACCAAGTTCTCTGATACTCATTCTTTGGTGTTCTGCCAATAGACTATCCAACAGGTAGGATTATTTCCTCATGTGTTTGAGAATTTTTGACTTGAGATTATCCTTGGTAGGAATCATTTTCCTGTAGGAGTTTATTCATGCTCAATTATAGTAGTTTCTGTATAATTGGTGAAATTTGGATTTTTTTAGCCAGGAGCTTGAAAATTTTTTAATAAGCCTGGAATTATTTCAACAATAGCTCTCATCCTTTAATTCATACTGTGTTGTTTTTGTTGTTCAGTGGCTAAGTCATGTCCAACTCTTTGTGACTCTTTGTGAACAGAAGCACCTTAGGCTTCCCTGTACTTCACTGTCTCCCAGAGTTTGTTCAAACTCATGTCCATTGAGTCAGTGATGCCATCCAACCATCTCATCCTCTGCCACCCTCTTCTCCTTTAGCCTTCAATCTTTCCCAGCATCAAGGTATTTTCCAATGAGTCAGCTCTTCACATCAGGTGGTGGTATATTTGGATTCCAATTCTGGACTTAGAGGGATGATGCTTTGTTTGGCTGTACATTCAATGCTCTGGACAGATAAAAAATGAGAACAATTTTTTATTCTCTCTCTATTTTCTTTTTTTTACTGGAAAGGATTGACTTGTATGATAGGGAGGCTATCTTTTCCTTTCTCTGGCCTTCTGAGATCAGTAATACAGAACTACAGTGCTGTGGGTCATATATAGAACTGATAACTACTCACTACCCTATACTGGACTGCTACAGCACCACTGTAAAGAATTAATGAGGAGGAGATGTAAACCCCAACTAAAGCTGGAGGTAGCATGCATCCTGACTTTAGACTATACTACAAAGCTACAGTAATCAAAACAGTATGACACTACCACAAAAAGACTAATAGATCTATGGAACAGAATAGAGAGCCTAGAAATCAATACATGCACTTATGATGAATTCATTTATGGCAAACATGGCAAGAATTCACAACAGGGAAAGAATAATATCTTTAGTAAGTGGTGTTGTGAAAATTAGATAGCTACATGTAAAGGAATAAAATTAAGATATTCACTCATCTCCTATAGAAAAGTAAATTAAAAATGGATTACTGATCGAATGTAAGACTGAAAATCAGGAAATTCCTAGAAAATATCTTAGGCAGGACACTCTTGACATAAATTGTAGCCATATTTTTTTTGGCTCTATCTCCTAACATAAAGGACACAAGAGCAAAAATAAACAAATGGGACCTAATCAAACCGAAAGTTTTAAATTGAAAAAGAAACCATTGACAAAACTAATTGAAAGCCTACTGAATGGAAAAAAAATATTTGAAGATGTATAATTGATAAGTAGATAATATCCAAAATAAATAAACATGTCATACAACTTGATATTAAAAAAAAAACAATTTAAAAATGAGCAGAAGATCTGAATAAACATGTTTTACAAAGAAGACATACAGATGGCCAATAGGCACATAAGTATATGTTCAGCATTGCCAATCACTAGAGAAAGGTCAGAATGGTTATCAAAAAAAATAAACACTACAAATAACAAATATTGATGAGGACATGGTGAAAAGGAAATTTCAGTACACTGTTGGAGGAAATGTAAATTATTTCAGTACACTGTTGGTGGAAATATAAATTGGTACACCTGTATGGAAAGCAGGATGGAGGTTCCTCAAAAAACTAAAAAGACAACTACTATACGATCCATCAATGCCTTTTCCAGGTATATAGCCAAAGAAAACAAAAATACTAATTTGAAAAGATACACACACCCCATTGTTTGTAGCAGCATTATTTACAATGGCCAAGATATGGAAGCAACCTAAGTGTCCATTAAAAATGAATAGGTAAATAAGTGATATACATATTGATACATAAAATGAAATATTACTCAGCCATAAAAATAATGAAATTTGGCCATTTGCTACAACATGGATGGACTGGAGGGTATTATTCATAATGAAATAAGTCAGACAAATGCTGTATATTATCACTTATATATAGAATCTAAAAACAATTTAATGAGTACATGGAAACTATATATGAAATTTAATGAGTATAAGAAACAGGCTTAAAGAAAACAAACTGTGGTTACCAGTAGGGAGAAGGAAGGGGATAGAGGAATAAGGGATTGGGATTTAAGAGGTACAAACTATTATGTCTAAGATAAATAAGCTACCGGGATGCATTGTATAACACAGTGAATATAGCCACTATTTTATAATATCTTGGAATGAAATATAATCTCTAAACATATTGAGATCACTAATGTTGTACACCTGAAACAACTTTAATATTATAAATCAATTATACTGCTACTGCTACTGCTAAGTCACTTCAGTCGTGTCCAACTCTGTGCGACCCCATAGACGGCAGCCCACCAGGCTCCCCGTCCCTGGGATTCTCCAGGCAAGAACACTGGAGTGGGTTGCCATTTCCTCCTCCAATGCATGAAAGTGAAAAGTGAAAGTGAAGTCACTCAGTCGTGTCTGACTCCTAAGGACCCCATGGACTGCAGCCTACCAGGCTCCTCCATCCATGGGATTTTCCAGGCAAGAGTACTGGAGTGGGGTGCCATTGCCTTCTCCAATAAATCAATTATACTTCAACATAAAAATAATGATGAAGGAAACTGTGTGTTGAAGTCTATACAGGAGATCTCAGTGCTCTCTGCTCATTTTTTTTTATAAACCTAAAACTGTTCCAAAAAGTAAACTCTACTAATGAAAAAGGAAAGTGAGTATTGTTCATTCTCAGAGACTGCTCTTTGTATCTTGTCCTAAAATTTTCCTACTGTTCACCTTTTGTATTTCAAATTTGAAAATTATTTTCATTAAATTTATATTTATCAAGTTTAAGTATAAGGTTTGGGGTTGCATATCAACTGAGTCTTACAACTATTGCAAGTTTATATTAATTTAAAATAAGAAAATTTTAAAAATATAAAATAAGGTGTTAATCATCTAAAAGTGTACACTTATGATCTGTGCACATATTGTATGTATTTTATATTTTTAAAAATCAGGTTTTAAACAGGTGGCACAATGAACAAGAGTGTGCTGTATTTTAACACTACATCTTCTTCTTATCGTAACTTCCTTCCCCTCTCATCCACGTCCATTTGTTACACCAGTCCTTGATGCAATGGAAATGGCCAATTTCAAACTTTTCCTCTTTCCCAAAGGCCAAATGGGAGTTGAATTCACTATAACTTTGGAGGAGCAATAGCACTGACAAGTAATCAGACTGACAAGTGTTCTCTGTTCCCATTTTGACGGACAGTTTTCCAGTTCTGCAAAAACAATCACAGTGTGCAGGCAGTTCTAGCTATTTTATTTACTGGAATATTCAGCTCATAGAACAGTGCCTGACATGGAGCAAATGTTCAATAAATAGTTGTTGAATGACTGCATGAATCTGTCAGAGTGACCTAAACCTAAGGTCTGTCATCAAAGGCTAAAACTCCAAATATCGATTCCCAATCAGAGCCTTAGCCCCTAAGTTCCCTTTCCTAACTGAACCCTGGAGATTAAATTTAAACCTCCTGTGAAGGTGAGGCAGTGACAAGAGCAAGGAGCTCTGTGACTCCATGACTATTTGTGAAACCCATTACAGCTCAAACTCTTTGTCAAGATGTATGATCTTTCTAATGAAACAAGTGCCCTTTACATTAAAAATAACAAATATCCTGTTGTTTAAGTGTCAAGTACTTAGGTTATTATTTTAACAAACCCATAAAATGTAAAGGTGAATTCATATAGAGGTTGTTTAATTTGCTAATTACTGAGATCAGGACCTGGGCAGAAGATCAGAGGAAAGCCAGCACCCTGAGTAAGATCTGCTCAGAGCCATAAACACACTCAGAGTTCTGTCTTTCTGTTATAAATATAAATCTTGTTACTGGGACAGGGGCAGACAATTGATGTAAGGAAAAATCAGTGTTCCTCAATTGTTGTTTACATATTTGGCCATAAGGCTGCATCTGGGCTTTGATTAATGTAAGATTCTATGGAGAATTTTCAAGTTTTTAATGAGCATCCCCAGTTGGTTTTCATAAACTGTAAAATGGAACATGAGGTGAGGATGAACCAGATTTTGCCAGTAATCTGCTAACTTGCAATCAAAGCTTTTAAATCCCTGTTCTTTAATTCAAAGGCTTTTTCCTTTGCAATCAATTTGTCCGTCAAGAGTCAGCTCCTCAGGGATGTCTGTCTTTTTAGTTCCAGTGTGATTTAGGGACCATTTCTAAGACTGATACATAGGTTGTATCTGTAGCATTACATTTACTGTCAGTTATTTCAATAATTAACATGTTAGGGTTTCCTACTAGACTATGTTTCCTGAGAATGAGCTCTAAGTCTTACATTCGTATCCCTGGTAACCTATATGATATCTGACACAGTACAGATTCAATACACATTTTTAAAATGATCCTTTGTTATCATTTGATTAATGATACATAATACTCCACCCTCATCTCACTTGATGATTATTTGCAAATACATCTGAAGACCTGGAGGCATGAAGAAATCCTTTCCTCTTAAGATCATCCCTTCCCCATACTAGGAAAGCTGTTGATATGTTACCCTTTGTGAGCTGGATGGATTCAAATTAATATAGCCAGAACAATGACATAGCATAGCTAATGAAAAGTTGAAATTAAAATAACAAAGGGAAACTGGATCCTCAGTTAAAATATTCATACTTTTTTTTCTTACTTAAAAACACTGAAATAGCCTGTAAAACTAGACTATTGAAATGCTTAATATTTATAGTACCAGTTTTCTTTCTTCCACAAATTTTCCTCCAAGGGATGAGGGAGAAAGGGCAATGCTACACTGGACTTTGTCTCATTTAATCCGCTAATCATGCAGAATCATCCTGTTTCCCAATGTGGATCCCCGTTTGTGATTCTCTTCTCTGCTAATTTCTGGTCGGTGTGACTCCAAGTTTCTAGGGGTTTGAGGGTAGATAATAGGGCAGACATAGGGAGTCCAAAGACAAGCCAAACCCAACAAAAAGACTTGTCACTTTTCTAGCTTTACTGACTTCAGCTATTAAATAAATGTCTTGACCTAGAAAATGTCTTCCATTTTTAATCTTCTGTCCTGTCTTTATATCCTGAGCCTCTCTCTACCCATGATTCTCCCTGCTCTTGCATCATCACTGCCAACACCTCTAATCAGACACAGAGGAATCGTCTAACTGCAAGGAATTCACTGGGCCAAAGATGCAGAAGCATAGTCACACACAGATGTCAGGCTACTGCATCGGCACACAGGTCTTGGTACCATGGGGATCTTCCACGGCCACACCTTCCATGGGAAGGCAAGATTCTCAAACACCAGCATATATTCACAGCTTATTTGTGTAAAGTGATCATGGGGAAAGGGTAGGGGCATGGTATATGGTAGGGAAGGAGAAAGGGAAAGTTAGGATATAGTTTGATTATCACCCTTCTTTATCAAGCAGTTCTTAAATCATTACAGTTACTGTGCTTTGAGCTTTCAACTACAAATTTAGCCATTAGAATAAAACTTTGAATTAGGTACTATACGTTCAGAGAAATTGAAGCTCCATAAATTTGCAAAGTTCACGCAGATTTTAAGTAGTGTGAATAGTAAGTCTCAGGTAGTCTAAATCCAGAGGCTAAGTTCATAATCACTGACCTATAAAGAGTGTTTCATCTTTGCTACTTCTTGTTGTTATTGTTCAGTTGCTAAGTCATGGCTGACTCTTTGCGACCCTATGGACTGCAGCACACCATGCTTCCCTGTCCTTCACCATCTCCAGGAGTTTGCTCAGACTTGTGTCCATTGACTAGGTGGTGCTATCCAAGCATCTCCTTCTCTGCTGCCCCCTTCTCCTGCTGTCAATCTTTCCCAGCATCAGGGTCTTTTCCAATGAGTCAGCTCTTCGACAAAATTCAGAGGGAGAAAAAAATCTGACAATTTCCTACAGACTCATTGTGAACAGTGAGACCTGCTTCAAAGAACCTTTGTCCCCCTGGTTCTTGAGGCAGTACCTCTACCTGAGGAGAGTCTTGGGTGTTAGTGCAGGAGCAGCTCTGAAATACGGGCCAGAGAACTTAATAAAACAATAAAATAGCACAAAGGGTAAGAGTAGAATTTCTAATATTCTGGTTAAAACTATATATTAATATAATGAAGTAAAAGAATTCTTCAGAAGCCTAATATTTTTAGAACATCAGTGTTTCAATGGTCACTATCATGTATGAAATGTCTACTTTCCTTTCTTGTTATAGAAATTTTCAAATGTTTATTTTCCTCTAATTTTATGCCTTTATTAAATTTAATTTGATGGCATGTTGATATTAATTTGTTTATTCATTCATTTGATTCAACATTAATGATTATTTTCTATGGGTCAGGCTGGTTCTGTTAATGTGACCATATAGGTAAACATTTCTATATATATAGAATATGTTCATTTAATGACAGCCATTATGTTGATGAAGTAGTCACCAGTTTTCGGTTTAGGATTTAGGTTCAAACCAACTATGAGTATGATTTCATCAGCTATGGCGTAGAAGTGGAATGGGCTGTAAAGAAAGACTTTTCTAGCTGAGTAATGTGGACACACACTTAATAGAGCAGTGGACAGATATAAGGATGTTGGCATGTTTGGCCTGCATCTCCATCAGGGCAATCTCTGCTTCTGTTGTTATGTGACCTTCTTCCCTCTGTCTCTGTGTCTTCACATGGCCTTCTTATAAGGACATCATGCATTAGACTTAAGGTTCACCCTAATCAAGTACAATCTCATTTTAGCTAGTCATATTTGCAAAGACTCTATCCCCCAAACACGGTCACTTTTGTAGGAACTAGAGGTCAGGGTTTCAGCTTACATTTTGGGGGAATGTAATTCAACCCAAAAAACTACCAGGGCTCCCCAGGTGGCGCTAGTGGTAAAGAACCTGCCTGCCAAAGCAGAAGATGTAAGAGACATGGGTTTGATTCCTGGGTCAGGAAGATCCCCCGGAGGAGGAAGTGGCAACTCATTCCAGTATTCTTGCATGGAAAATCCCATGGACAGAGAAGCCTGGAGGGCTATAGTCTATAGGGTTGCAAAGAGTCAGACATGACTAAAGTGACTTAGCACAGCACAGAACACTACCATTCCATTTTCCTTTTAAGCCATGATTCTCTAAGAAGTTATGTTTAGGTTTCACCTCTCTTGACAAAGTATTGTAAATCATGTAGGATGTGAAAGAGGCCAAAAGATTTAAAATAAGTTAGTGGTTAGGACAAAATCTTCCACTGTCTCATATTTCCTTCAGCTGTCTCATTGAGAAAAATATATACTGTGCTCAAAGAAAGGGGGCTTCCCAGGTGGTGCTAGTGGTAAAGAATCTGCCTGCCAAGGCAGGAGATGTCAGAGATGCTGCTTCAGTCCCTGGGTTAGGAAGATCCCTTGGAGGAGGGCATAGCAACCAACTCCAAAATTCTTGCCTGGAGAATTCCATGGACAGAGAAGCCTGGAGGGTTATGGTCCATAGTGTCGTAAAAAGTTGGACACGATTGAAGCAACTTAGCACTCATTCTCACAAAAAGATGGGTAGCAGAGAGGGGCTTGTTGAACAACTGCATTCCATTATTTGAGAAAGAAAGGAAGAAAATAAAAATACATTATAATATTGAAAGGTTGATATGGTGATGTCTTCTCTAATGTTAAATGAATTACTACCATCCTATCCTTGGAAAGTCTCAGCATGATTAGAAGAAGCCTGAGAAATATTGTACAATGTCACAACTTCATCTGTACTTCTCTGTTCATTTATTTATCATCTTTCTTGTTCCAATGAAGATTTAAAATGATATAAAAATCCAGTCAAGAAGCAATAATAAATGTAAACTAAGGGAGAAAATGAGATTTAAACGATAATTTTTGGGGGACCTGGTTCTCCAAAACAAATGTTGCTTTATTCACTTGATCTTCTTGGTGTCCCTTATAGTTGAAATTTGTACATTTACAAAATATAACAGACTGATAAAACTTGAAGATTGTGTATCTTCAAGTAGCTATCAGTAGGATTGCTTTAAAGAGTGACGCATCCTAAAAGGATTGATGATTCATATTTGCTTAGACATTCTAGCTTCTAAATCCTTGGCAACTTACAAAAGGGCTGATCCTCAAAAACCGAGAGCCCTTTGGCCATCTCTCCAGGGCGATCTGAGTCAATGGGATAAGCTGTTATCTGGTGTAGATAGTCGCCGTCCATCTGCTGAGCACTCCCTGGTGTTCCTCTTGTGCTCACACAGGTCAAGATCCAACTTCCTTTGTGACCAAGAAGCAGAATGTCATTAGTCTTCCTTCAACATTTGCCACACCCTTTCTACAATGGTGAACGTCTATTAGTTAATGATCTTTCTCTCTCACCCCAACTGGTTTCGGGAAAATGAGAGAGCACTGAAGCTTTTTCCATTTTCCCTCTGATTTTTTGAAAAGGCATTAACTGTTTAAGTCTTCTTCATTTAGGGAAAAAAAAAGTACCTAGAGGGGACGTATTAGTCATTGGGCTAGGACCACAGGCAAACCAGAGAACATGGCCACATAGCATGTAAGAATCATCAACTTATCTTTATAGCATCACAGCAAAGTCTTATTCAGTAAAAGCAATTCTGTGGTGAGCAGATGAGATGGGAGGTTGGGATGTACAATGTAATGCACCTTAGAAGTTTGGTTCTCAGATGGTCTGAGTTAATAGAAAGGAAGATTTTAAAGAATCCTGTCAAAATATAGAGAACAAATTAGGCATTACCAGTCGGCAGAGAGAAGCGGGGAGGAGCAGCACAGGGAACTGAGAGGTCCAAATCATTATGTATAAAATAAATAAGCAACAAAGATATACTCTACAGCACAGGGGAATATGGCCGTTATTTTGTAATAACTTTCACTGGATTATAGACTACAAAAATACTGAATCGCTCTGTTGTATACCTGAAAATAATCCAATATTGTAAACCAATTATACTTCAAAAAATTAAAAAAAAAAATTTCTATGTAATCCACAGGCAGCGTATCCTTAAGGCAACCCTCTATCAATACTTTCACTCTTTTGAGTTTAAGAGATGAGTTTCTGGGAGTTTGAGATTATATTTCTTGAAAACTACTTGTATCGAGACTATTCTAGATTCACAGTTAAGAGCAGCATCTCACTCTTTAGTAATCAAATATGATAACCTACAAACTAACATATTTTAAGGACATTTAAGGATTGGTGGCTCAGAAGGTAAAGAATCTGCCTGCAATGCAGAGACCCAGGTTCGATCACTGAGTCGGGAATATCCCCTGGAGAAGGCAATGGCTACCCACTCCAGTATTCTTACCTGGAGAATTTCATGGACAGAGGAGCCTGGAGAGTTACAGTCCATGGGGTCACAAACAGTTGGACACAACTGGGTAACTAACTCTGAAGATTGAACCCAGGTCTACTGCATTGCAGGCAGATATTTTACCCACTGAGCCACAAAGGAAGCCCAAGAACACTGGAGTGGGTAACCTATCCCTTCTTCAGGGGATCTTCCTGACCCAGGAATTGAACTGGGGTCTCCTGCATTGCAGGCCAATTCTTTACCAACTGAGCTATGAGGGATGCCCCCTAATACATCAGGGTAGGAGGCTATGCTCCATATGCTCTGAGGTGCACTACACTTGCTTCTGTTTTGCAAGCAATGAAATATTTTAGCTTATTGGTACCATATTTGTCTATTTGATTGTTTGGGTGCTGAACATAGTCTGCCTCTAATGTATGCATGTGTGTATGAGGCATCCCATCATTTTTATGTAATTTTCATTAAGTGCCTGGCAACTGAGCTTCCAATGCTAACAGCAGATCTGCCCAATAGAATATGTATCCGCTTAGTTGCCATTGGCTCTTTCTACACTGATTTTCTACTATTGGTGATACCATCACAGAGTCCTTATGTTAATAGTAGCAACAACTTTTATAGTTTGGAATAATTTCAAAGTTCATTGAGTTTAGGTATTTTTCCTCTTTTTTTTTTTTTTTTGCACAAAGAAGTTAAAGTCTTATGAACTCTTAGTAGTAAAGCCAGTTATAGAATCCAAACATGTTGACTTCTAGTTTAGCCTATTTTCTTCTTTCATACGTTTCAGGGGATTCTCCTGGAAAAGATTTAAAACACTAGATACATCATCCCTTTGACTTAAACCTATTTTTAATGGGTTAAGTGCTGTCATTAAAACATTCCTTCCTGAGTCTCCCCAAATATATCAAAAGCAGGCAAGTTCAGGTGAACTTTTCATTTGGTTTTTAATTGATTCATGTAGACAAGACTTAATCACTAGACTAGATATTACTGGAGGTATTATAGCATTCAAGAATTAGTGAATGTTAGTGAATGCCCTTGAGCCAAATCTGGCTGTTTGCTTGCTTTTTTAAATAAAGTTTTATCAGCCAGACTAGTTGTTTGCACAGGCTGCTTTTACATTACTAGAATAGAGTTGAGTAGCTCAGACAGAGAATGTTTGGCCAGCACAGTCTGAAATAACTTGGTTAGAACCTTTACCAAAAAGTTTGCCAAGTCATGCTCTAGAAACTATAAGCATTACTTCTTATAATCAGGATGCTGCTGGTTAGAGTTTCTTTCTTTCTTTGCGGTCTACAAGAAAAGCATTAGGTACCTTTAGATTCCGACTAAGGTTTATAAATAGACAACTTACTCAATGCCTTCCAGAACAATCACTGATGTTTTCATTGCATGGATGATTCTTCCTATGTCCTTGAATATTCATTTTTCCTGAAAGCTGACAAGTAATCATAAGTTGAAATGACAGACATATCCTACATAAACATGGATGCATGTCTCCTTTTACATGTAGGAACCTGAAGATACAAATGTGTCTTTTATTTGTAAATTGATATTTGCAAGCTTTAAACCGGTATGCAGGTCAGGAAGCAACAGTTAGAACTGGACATGGAACAATAGACTGATTGCAAATACGAAAAGGAGTACGTCAAGGCTGTATATTGTCATGCTGTTTACTTAACTTATATGCAGAATACATCATGAGAAATGCTGGGAAGAAGCACAAGCTGGAATCAAGATTGCCGGGAGAAATATCAATAACCTCAGATATGCAGATGACACCACCCTTATGGCAGAAAGTGAAGAGGAACTAAAAAGCCTCTTGATGAGAGTGAAAGAGGAGAGTGAAAAGGTTGGCTTAAAGCTCAACATTCAGAAAATGAAGATCATGGCATCTGGTCCCATCACTTCATGGGAAATAGAAGGGGAAACAGTGGAAACTTTGTCAGACTTTATCTTTTTGGGCTCCAAAATCACTGCAGATGGTGACTGCAGCCATGAAATTAAAAGATGCTTACTCCTTGGAAGGAAAGTTATGACCAACCTAGATAGTATATTCAAAAGCAGAGACATTACTTTGCCAACAAAGGTTCGTCTAGTCAAGGCTATGGTTTTTCTAGTGGTCATGTATGGATGTGAGAGTTGGACTGTGAAGAAAGCTGAGCACCGAAGAATTGATGCTTTTGAACTGTGGTGTTGGAGAAGACTCTTGGGAATCCCTTGGACTGCAAGGAGATCCAATCAGTCCATCCTAAAGGAAATTAGTCTGAATATTCATTGGAAGAACTGATGCTAAAGCTGAAACTCCAGTACTTTGGCCACCTCATGCGATGAATTGACTCAATGGAAAAGACTCTGATGCTGCAAGGGATTGAGGGCAGGACTGGAGAAGGGGACGGCAGAGGATGAGATGGCTGGATAGCATCACCGACTCGATGGACGTGAGTTTGAGTGAACTCCAGGAGATGGTGATGGACAGGGAGGCCTGGCGTGCTGTGATTCATAGGGTCACAAAGAGTTGGACATGACTGAGTGACTGAACTGAACTGAATGGATTATCTATGGGAAGAATATAGGAGAAATCAATATCCACTTTCAAATTACTCTTTTGTTCTTGTGCCTACTCTTACTCTTAGTTAAGATATTGAGATGATTTTTTTTTTCATGAATATAGTCATAGAATTAGCTTTGTAGTTAATTGGTGAAGTCTGAGACTATTTTTTTTTTTTTTGAGAAATTTCAAAACAAATCTAATAAACTGACTGGCACCATTTATAAAACTGAGTTAACATTTTCAGGTGCATTTCAGCACTTGGCCTAATCATGTTCTAAACAAGTAAAAATATCTAAAATTTATTAGTCCTTTTCCATTTTCTTTAGGAATACTGATAACTATTTCAATGACTTCTGTTACTGTTATTTTGTTGTACAGTAGTCATCATATTATAAATTTCTACAATGATTAATCAATATCACTATAAAACAGTTGTTCATCACACTTATGACTAAATAATCATGTATTTTAGCCTGGAAAAAGAAATGGCAACTTGCTCTAGTATTCCTGTCTGGGAAATCCCCTGGACAGAGGAGCCTGGCAGGCTGTAGTCCACAGGGTAGCAAAGAGCTGGATACCACTTAGCAACTAAACAACAACCAGAAATTCTCTTCCATTTGGCTCTAAGTTCCACAAAATTAGCCACCAAGTATATACTCTTTAGCATTGAATATGCATATTAATAATTTATTGGGTTGGCCAAAAAGTTTGGATTTTCCTATAAAATTTTATAGGAAAACCCAAACAAACTTTTGGCTAACCCAGCATTTATTCAGCATGTATTACAGGTTAGTTCCTTATACCAGAAGCTTTGCTAATTCTGAAAATGATCATTATTCAACAATTATATCCTAATCCGCCCAGAGTTTATAGTATCGTTCCTAGACCAGAAATGAGCACATAGAAATTGCTTAGGGATATTAATCTAAAGGATGAATTAATGCAGATTATTACTATTTAATACCAAATCACACTGAGAATTGCAGTTAATTTTCATTTATTTCACAGCTACATGTCTCTCAATTTTCATTTACTTCATAGCTACATGTCTCTAATCTTGACAAATAAGACTATTGGGAATAAATAATTTTAGAGATAGTGGGTGATTTAACAACCACTTACTTCTGGAAAAATAAAACCTAACAAATTATTATTACTTACTAGCATGAGTGCCAAGGAAAAGATTAACTTCAATTTATCTGTATTTTTTAAATAAAATACATATTTATTGAGTCTAAATGCCATTGGTTGATCTGGGCCCAACCTCTCAGGCCCCCTGTGTCCAGCTTCTCTCCTCTTTTTCATTCTATTCCACACACATTATTTTTTTTGTTCTTTAGTCATGTCAAGTGTGCTTCTGCAAATCTTTGTGGGTTTTTTATTTCTTTCCTCTGGCTGAACCATTCTCTTTCAAGGAATCTAGGAGGCTTACCTTTTCTGCTCCTTTTGCCAGATCTGATTTTACTCATGCTACTTTTTAAGATACTTTCTCTACCTTCCTAGCCACAATGAGCACTTCCATCTCTGCTCCTTTCTTCTTTCTTTTCTTCTCTTTTTTTTCTCACCCATGCATTCATTTATATACTCAGTTATTAATATTTTCTTTAATGAATAATACTACAGATTTAAGAAGAGGCATCTTTACATATTATAAGGATCAAAGTTACGTTAACATGAGTGAAGCAATGAAGAATACCTTTGCAAAAAAAAAAGATATAGATAGATAGTGTGGCTACTAATATTTTCAAAGGTGGTGACTTAGAATATCTCAGTAATGATAAACCTAGTCTCTGTTTCTTAGCAAAGAACCATTCCTAATTAAAGTTGGTGACTACAAAACTCCAAGCCGTATTGTTTTATAAATATGTGGTAACCAATCTCTATGCAGTATTTGATCAACGCTGTGTGCAAATGATTTGTGTGCTTTTGGATTTCCCAATGTCCTAGGGCATGACCTTTTCACCTGATTTCAAAATTTCAATTGGTTATATTCTCTACAGTCCTGATTGAACATTGTCCAAATTTGAAACCTGTAAAATTAAGTACTTCCAGCAGTTTAGCTAGTTCATGTCCTAGTGCAGAAGTCACTGAAAACAACTTTTAAAATTTATCAACTTAAGCACTAAGACTCTTTCAGTACCCCTGCAACATGTTCTGAAAATCCTTTATCCTCAGAGCCAACTTCGCCAGTTCTATGACTGACAACTCATGCATCCAAGTAAGAGAACTTGTTCCCTGTGCTATTCATACAGACACTTAGATTAAATAAACACATTTATTGCATAAATATTAGATTTATGTGGGGTCATGCGAATTTTTTGTGTGTAATTAAGGCTATAGGTTCAAAATTCAAAAATACTACTTTCCCAATAATAAAAATTAAATTAGCAGGAGCAAGTGCATGAGTATAACCCAATACCACCTCCAAAAATTGCCTTAAAATCCATAGGACAGAAGAGACTCTTGATTCCAAGTATGTGAGAAAACATGGCATTTATAAGCAGAGGAGAAATTGGACTTTATTGTAAGAATTAGCCATTTGGAAAATAGTACTGATGCTTTATTAAGGGTTATGACATTTGTCCAAAGACATGTTTTGAATAAAAAGAAATTTAGTTCACAAAAGTGTAGTGTTCAAAATTTATGAAAAGGTTACAATATTTGTTTCAAAGGAATGGCAACCCATTCCAGTATTCTTGCCTGGAAAATTCCATGGACAGCAGAGCCTGGCAGTCCATGGGGTCACACAGAGTCAGACACGACTGAGCATGCACACCTAACCTTAAGGATTTCCTTGTAAACTGAGATTTTTGACTCTGATATTATGAACCTGGAGTTGTATTCTGGAACTGTATTGGCTATAGAGGCAGATTTTTTTCTGTAGCATGTGTGTGTGTGTATTTAGCAATCTAATATTCGCTTACGTTCATCATTGTTTATTTGTATTATCTGAGGGTAACAATGCTTCCCAGGTGGCACTAGTGGTAAAAAATTCACCTGCCAATGCAGGAAGCACAGGAGATGTGGGTTTGATCCCTGAGGTGGGAAGATTACCTGGAGGAGGGCGAGGCAACCCATTCTAGTATTCTTGCCTGGAGAATCCCAGGGACAGAGGATGCTGGTGGGCTACAACCCATAAAGTCACAAAGTCAACATGCCACGGAAAGTTTTCCTTCCCAATCCAGCTGTAAGCACTTTTAATGTCCTCAACCACCCCTTGTTCTCTTTGGTTGCTGTTAGAAGGTGCTACTGGTCAATGGGCATCCATTCCCTGGGGAGTTCAGGACATGTTTGCTGTCAGAAACCTGTGGTTCACAAGTATAACATGTTTTCCTAAGCTTTGTGTATGGTTTTATGAGAGACAGGAAGTTAAGGAGGGTATTGGCAGAGTCTAGTGATTTGGAGATCCCTAGTTTGGAGAAGACAATGGCAACCCACTCCAGTACTCTTGCCTGGAAAATCCCATGGGTGGAGGAGCCTGGTGGGCTGCAGTCCATGGGGTCGCGAAGAGTCTGACACAACTGAGCGACTTCACTTTCACTTTTCACTTTCATGCATTGGAGAAGAAAATGGCAACCCATTCCAATGTTCTTGCCTGGAGAATCCCAGGGACAGGGGAGCCTGGTGGGCTGCCGTCTATGGGGTCGCATGGAGTGTGACACGACTGGAGCAATACAGCAGCAGCAGCAGCAGTTCTATGATTGAGAATGTATCAGTTAAAGAGGGCCCTCAGGGCATTTTGTGGCTCCGATTAGTCTGGATTTTCTGCCCTATCATAATATATTTTCTACTTTAATTTTAAAGACCCAATTGAATCTATTTCTGTTTTTCCTGTTTAGAAATTGTCCGCAGTTTGTATTTCATCTTGATGTTAACTTTCTGTCATCAAACAAATATGTAATTGTACTTTGTTGAAAGCTATGGTCTTTGGTGACCTGAATTTTGCTCTGGATCCTAGTAACATGTTTTTGGAGAAGGAAATGACAACCCACTCCAGTGTTCTTGCCTGGAGAATCCCAGGGATAGGGGAGCCTGGTGGGCTGCTATCTCTGGGGTCGCACAGAGTCAGACATGACTGAAGCGACTTAGCAGCAGCAGCAACATATGTTTTATTAGATATGTTAGTAATTTTACCTAAAGATATATCGAGGTCTTCAGGATCTAATAAGTCCAGGAACATATGCCCAATGATTAAGCCAATACTGAGGACAGAAGGCAATGGCACCCCACTCCAGTACTCTTGCCTGGAAAATCCCATGGACAGAGGAGCCTGGTGGACTGCAGTCCATGGGATCGCTAAAGAGTCAGACATGACTGAATGACTTCACTTTCATTTTTCACTTTCATGCACTGGAGAAGGCAATGGCAACCCACTCAAGTGTTCTTTCTTGCCTGGGGAATCCCAGGGACGGGGGAGCCTGGTGGGCTGCCATCTATGGGGTCGCATGGAGTCGGACACAACTGAAGCGACTTAGCAGCAACAGCAGCAGCAGAGGACAGAATCATGTCAATGACATAATTAGGCAATTTAAGGTAAATTGATTTCTCATCCTTGATCTGAGCCTTGGTACCAGTGCCACTGTTTTCTTTTATAGAGAGAGGCTGCTTCACTGAACTTGATCTTTTCTTCAGGATTTTCTAAAATTCCTGTAGGCGGACTCATCAGAATCAGTGAAGATTTTGATTAGGAGGCACAAGCATTCCACTCCCATTTTATTATTAATACATTTGTTATAGAAGTCATTGAAACGGTGGATGGAAACACACATGGCATCCATTTGTTCGTACAATTTTTAATAGGAAACCAAGAAACCAAGTTCCTGGGTTTAGTCTTAAAAAAATACCACAAAAAAGATGGCAGGTAATCTTTTATTATCTGCTTGATATCTCTACAAATCACCTTTGCTTCTAGAGCTCAGAGATATGCCTAACATTGCTCTGAATTCCCATGTCCACGACAGAGGTGAAAGCGCAGGAAAACAGCAAGCTGAGAAATATTGACTTGAGTGAGACTAGTGTTATCTCAGTTGCTTTCTCCTAGCTGCTGGGTTTTAGGTGATGACATATAAAAAAAAAAAAATAACCAAAATCAGAAGGGCCACTTTTGGCAAAGAGCACTCGTGCAGGAATAGGAACTGAACCATTATAGCCATAGTAATAGCAAGTGAGGCTTTTGCTTGTTTGGCCACACAGCTTGCAAGATTTTAATGGCCTGATGAGGGATCACACCCATTCCCTGCATTGGAAGCACAGAGTCTTAACCAATGGACCACCAGGGAAATCCCATAAGGTTTCTTATATTATGCCCCAGGGCAGGATTTTCTTCATTCCTCTGGGAAACAGTATCTATAGGGAACCATGAGAATTTTACTCCAAGTCTAGTTAGAGCCCACCTCATATTCTTGAGCCATCTGAAAAGATGATAACTGGGAAAACATAAAAATGTCCTAATCTAAATTGAAGGCACTCTGGAAAACTCTGGATTTGTGTAGAATGCAGAAACGTGAAAAAAATCCCATCTCTGTCACACACACATTTCTTGGGAACTTGGTGTGAAGGGATGCTAATAACATCTTCATATCATCAGAATTCAGAATTCCATCCTGATTTACAACTTTACATACTGAAAAGTTCAGTCTTCCCCTGTGATCTGATTTAAGATGCAGAAAATGCAAACCTGGTCATATTCAAGTGGTTAAACTTCAATGATTCCTATACAAACCTCATCCATCAAGCATGGCTTCCTACCTTAGCAGAAAAGTGGCAAAATTTGGAAAACAAGCTAGGGTGGGTAAATTAATTTTGTTGATGATGTAGAGTTGCAAAGACTCTTCTCCTTTTCTTTAATCCTGTAACACCTAAGTTTATACCTCATTCTCATGTATATCACCACCCTAACAGAGAAAAAAAGAATAAACTTCTGTCTTCCTTCTACACACAGTTAAAATTAGAAATGCTGTTGCTATTTAGTTGCTAAGTCATATCCTACTCTTTTGTGACCCTGTGGACTGTAGCCCACAGGTTCCTCTGTCCAAGAGCTTTCTCAGGCAAGAATATTGTAGTGGTTGGCCATTTCCTTCTCCAGGTGATCTTCCCCACCCAAGGATTGAACCCGTGTCTCCTAACATTAGCAGATGTATTCTTTACCACCGAATCACCATGTGCTCAGTTGCTAAGCCATGTCCAACTCATTGCAACCCTGTGGGCTGTAGCCCGCCAGGTTCCTCTGTCCGTGGGATTCTCCAGGCAAGAATACTGGAGTGGTTTGCCATTTCTTTCTCCAGGGGATCTTCCCCACCCAGGGATCAAACCCACGTTTCCTACTTTGGCAGATGGGTTCTTTACCAGCAGCACCACATGGGAAGCCCACTGAACCACCAAGGAAGCCCCCAAATTAGAGATTGCTGTTGGTCAGTCTCTCAGTCATGTCCAACTCTTTGCAGTCCCATGGACTGCAGCACGCCCGGCTTCCCTGTCCTTCACTATCTCCCAAAGTTTGCTCAAACTCCTGTCCATTGAGTAGATGATGCCATTCAACCATCTAATCCACTGTCACCCCTACCCTCAATCTTTCCCAGCATCAGGTTCTTTTTCAATGTGTCGGATCTTTACATCAGTTTTTCCAATGAACATTCAGGGTGCATTTCCTTTAGGATTGATTGGTTTGATCTCCGTGCTGTCCAAGGAACTCTCAGGAGTCTTCTTCAACACCACAATTCAAATGCATCAGTCCTTCAGCACTGAGCTTTTCTTATGGTCCACACTAATGTCAGTACATGACTACTGGAAAAACCATAGCTTTGACTACATGCACTTTTTTAGGCAAAACTTCTGAAAGAGATGGGAATACCAGACCACCTGATCTGCGTCTTGAGAAATTTGTATGCAGGTCAGGAAGCAACAGTTAGAACTGGACATGGAACAACAGACTGGTTCCAAATAGGAAAAGGAGTTCGTCAAGGCTGTATATTGTCACCCTGTTTATTTAACTTATATGCAGAGTACATCATGAGAAACGCTGGACTGGAAGAAACACAAACTGGAATCAAGATTGCCGGGAGAAATATCAAAACCTCAGATATGCAGATGACACCACCCTTATGGCAGAAATTACAGAGGAACTAAAAAGCCTCTTGATGAAAGTGAAAGTGGAGAGTGAAAAAGTTGGCTTAAAGCTCAACATTCAGAAAATAAAGATCATGGCATCCAGTCCCACCACTTCATGGGAAATAGATGGGGAAACAGTGGAAACAGTGTCTGACTTTATTTTTCTGGGCTCCAGAATCACTGCAGATGGTGACTGCAGCCATGAAATTAAAAGACGCTTACTCCTTGGAAGGAAAGTTATGACCAACCTAAACAGCATATTCAAAAGCAGAGACATTACTTTGTCAACAAATGTCCATCTAGTCAAGGCTATGGTTTTCCCAGTGGTCATGTATGGATGTGAGAGTTGGACTGTGAAGAAGGCTGAGCGCCGAAGAATTGATGCTTTTGAACTGTGGTGTTGGAGAAGACTCTTGAGAGTCCCTTGGACTGCAACCAGTCCATTCTGAAGGAGATCAGCCCTGGGATTTCTTTGGAAGGAATGATGCTAAAGCTGAAACTCCAGTACTTTGGCCACCTCATGCGAAGAGTTGACTCATTGGAAAAGACTCTGATGCTGGGAGGGATTGGGGGCAGGAGGAGAAGGGGATGACAGAGGATGAGATGGGTGGATGGCATCACTGACTTGATGAACGCAAGTCTGAGTGAACTCCGGGAGTTGGTGATGGACAGGGAGACCTAGCGTGCTGCGATTCATAGGGTCGCAAAGAGTTGGACACGACTGAGCAACTGATCTGATCTGATCTGATCTGATGTCTCACTTTAATATGCTGTCTAGGTTTGTCACAGCTTTTCTTCCATGAACAAGTGCCTTTTAATTATCTGATTGCAATCACCATCAACAATGATTTCAGAGCCCAAGGAAATAAAGTCTCACTAGTTTCACTTTCCCCCCATTTATTTGCCACGAAGTGATGGGACCAGATGCCATAATCTTCATTTTTTGAATGTTGAGTTTTAAGCCAACTTTTTCTCTCTCCTCTTTCACTTTCATCAAGAGGTACTTTAGTTCCTCTTCTGTTTCTGCCATAAGGGTGCTGTCATCTGCATATCTGAGGTTATTAATTTATCCTGGAAATCTTGATTCCAGCTTGTGCTTCATCCAGCCCAGGATTTCACATGATATTTTTTTGGGCTCCAAAATCACTGCAAATGGTTATTGCAGCCATGAAATTAAAAGATGCTTACTCCTTGGAAGGAAAGTTATGACCAGCCTAGACAGCATATTAAAAAGCAGAGACATTACTTTGCCAACAAAGGTCCATCTAGTCAAGGCTATGGTTTTTCCAGTAGTCATGTATGAATATGAGAGTTGGACTATAAAGAAAGCTGAGCACCAAAGAATTGATGCTTTTGAACTGTGGTGTTGGAGAAGACTCTTGAGAGTCCCTTGGACTGCAAGGAGATCCAACCAGTCCATCCTAAAGGAGTTCAGTCCTAGGTGTTCATTGGAAGGACTGATGTTGAAGCTGAAACTCCAATATTTTGGCCACCTGATGCGAAGAGCTGACTCATTTGAAAAGACCTTGATGCTGGGAAAGATTGAAGGCAGGAGGAGAAGGGGATGACAGAGGATGAGATGGTTAGATGATATCACCAACTCAATTGACATGAGTTTGGGTAAACTCCAGGAGTTGGTGATGGACAGGGAGGCCTGGCATGCTGTGGTTCATGGGGTCACAAAGAGAAAGACAGGACTGAGCGACTGAACTGAACTGTGCATATAAGATAAATAAGCAGGGTTACAATATACAGCCTTAACATACTCCTTTCCCAATTTTGAACCAGTCCATTGTTCATATCTGGTTCTAACTGTTGCTTCTTGACCTGCATACAGGTTTCTTATGAGGCAGATAAGGTGGTCTGGTATTCCCATCTCTTTAAGAATTTTCCACAGTTTATTGTGGTCCACACAGCTCAACATTCAGAAAACTAATATCATGGCATCTGGTCCCATCATTTCATGGCAAATAGATGGAGAAACAGTGGAAACAGTGAGAGACTTTATTTGTTGGGGCTCCAAAGTCAGTGAAGATGGTGACTGCAACCATGAAATTAAAAGATGCTTACTCCTTGGAAGAAAAATTATTACCAAACTAGACAGCATATTAAAAATCACACACACACAAAAATAAAGTGCAATGCAATTAAAAAAAAAAAAAAAAGCAGAGACATTAGTTTGCCAACAGAGGTTCGTCTAGTCAAGGCTATGGTTTTTCCAGTAGTCAGGTATAGATGTGGGAGTTGGACTATAAAGAAAGCTGAGTGCAGAAGAATTGATGCTTTTGAACTGTGGTGGAGGAGAAAACTCTTGCAAGTCCCTTGGACTGCAAGGAGATCCAACCAGTCCATCCTAAAGGAGATCAGTCCTGACTATTCATTGGAAGGACTGATGTTGAAGCTGAAACTCCAATACTTTGGCCACCTGATGTGAAGAACTGACTCATTGGAAAAGACCCTGATGCTAGGATGGATTGAAGGCAGGAGGAGAAGGGGACAACAGAGGATGAGATGGTTAGATGGCATCATCGACTCTATGGACATGAGTTTGAGTATACTCCAGGAGTTGGTGATGGACAGGGAAGCCTGGTGTGCTTAAGTCCATGGGGTCACAAAGAGTCAGACACAACTGAGCAACTGAACAGAATGGACATAGCCAAAGGCTTTAGTGTCATCAATGAAGCAGAAGTAGATGTTTTTCTGGAAACCTCTGGCTTTTTCTGTGATCCTACAGATGTTGAAAATTTGATCTGTGGTTCCTCTGCCTTTTCTAAATCCAGCGTGAACATCTGGAACTTCATGGTTCATGTACTGTTGAAGCCTGGCTTGGAGAATTTTGAGCGTTACTTTGCTAGCATGTGAGATGAATGCAATTGTGCAGTAGTTTGAACATTCTTTGGCATTGCCTTTATTTGGGATTGGAATGAAAATTGACCTTTTCCAGGCCTGTGGCCACGCTGAATTTTCCAAATTTGCTGTCATGTTGAGTACAGCACTTTCACAGCATCATCTTTTAGGATTTGAAATAGCTCAACTGGAATTCCATCACCTCCACTATCTTTGTTTGTAGTGATGCTTCCTAAGGCCCACTTGACTTCACATTCCAGGATGTCTGGCTCTAGGTGAGTGATCAAATCATCGTGGCTATCCGGGTCATTTAAATCTCTTTTGTGTAGTTCTTCTGTGTATTCTTGCCACCTCTTCTTAATACTGTCTGCTTTTGTTAGGGCCATACCATTTCTTTCCTTTATTGTGCCCATCTTTTCATGAAATGTTCCCTTGGTATCTCTAATTTTCTTGAAGTGATCTCTAGTCTTTCCCATTCTATTGTTTTCTTCTATTTTGTTACTTTGATCACTTAGGAAGGCTTTCTTACCTCTCCTTGCTATTCTTCAAGCTCTGCCTCTAGATTGGTGTATCTTTCATTTTCTCCTTTGCCTTTCACTTCTCTTCCTTTCTCAGCTCTTTGTAAGGTCTCCTCAGACAACCATTTTGCCTTTTTTGCATTTTTTTTCCTTTGGGCATGTTTTTGATCACAGCCTCCTCTACAATGTTATGAACCTCTGTCCATAGTTTTTCAGGCACTCTGTCTATGAAATCTAATCCCTTGAATCTATTTGTCACTTCTACTGAATAATTGTAAGGGATTTGATTTAGGCTGTACCTGAATGATCTAGTAGTTTTCCCTACTTTCTTCAGTATAAATCTGAATTTTGAAATAAGAAGTTCACGATCTGAGCCACAGTCAGCTCTGGTTTTGTTTTTGCTGACTGTATAGAGCTTCTCCAATTTGGCTGCAAAGAGTATAATCAATCTGATTTTGGTATTGGCCATCTGGTGATGTCCATGTGTAGAGACATCTCTTGTGTTATTATTGCTGTTCTCTATTGTTAATGACTAATATTCCTATGATACACTTGATACAACTAATGGACCATATCAATACAACTAATATTGTTATATTATTAGTATTTAACACTTACAGATTATTTATATTTCCCTCATTTTATGACCTTTTTGTGTTTTAGGATAGTTGTCATGTCTCCTTTGCCACCTCTTGCCTGAGACCATTTCTCAGGTTTTTCACGTGCTTAATTACTTTTGACAGTTTTGAGAAGCACTGTTCAGGTGTTTTGGCCGATGGTCCTCTGCTGGAATTTGACATTTTTCATCACAATTAGGCGCTTGTTATTATAGGCACTTCTTTGATGAAAACCTCAGAGGCATGTGCCATTTCATAACATTATATCAAGGATACACACTACCAACATCACTGTTGATGGTGATATTGAGAACATGGAAAAGGTAGTATTATTTGAATTTCTCCACTGTAAAGTGGCTCATTTTTGCCCCTTTCCTAAACTGTTTGGAACTGTGTCAGTATGCACAGTTCACGCTTGAAGAATGGAGAGTTTTCTCCATCCCCTTTATGGTTGAGAATCTTTATAAATCATGCAAAATTATCCTGCATGGGAAATCTGTCTTTCACCATTTATTTATTCAATCATTTATAGGTATTACGGAGGACTCAAGGGTATTTATTTTATACCTTGATTAGTAATCCAATACTACTTTATGGATTTTGTTGTTAAAATTATTCTAGTTTTATTCATTGGAAACTCTTTTAGTTGGCTCATGGCTCCCTTTGACATACCCCCATCGAAGTTGAATTTTTGTTGTTGTTCAGTTGCTAAGTTGTGTCTGGCTGTTTTCAACCCCAAGGACTGTAGCATGCCAGGCTTCCCTGTCCTTCACTATCACCTGGAATTTTCTCAAACTCATGTACACTGAGTTGGTGATGCCATCCAACCATCTCATCCTCTGTTGTCTCCTTCTCCTCCTGCCATCAATCTTTCCCAGCATCAGTGTCTTTTCCAATGATTTGGCTCTTTGCATCAGGTTGCCAAAATATTGGAGTTTCAGCATAAGTCCTTCTAATGAATATTCAGGGTCCATTTCCTTTAGGATTGACTGATTTCATCTCTCTCTCTCTCTCTCTCTTATTTTATTTTATTTTTTTTTTTTTGGCACTTGCTTACTTTCTGGTACTATAAAGTGTTCCAGCTCATCTTTTATTAATCTATTTCCCACTCCAGTGCAAGAATCAGACGTTTCTCCAAGAAGCCATTTTTCCATTTCTTAGAGTCTTATATTTGAAACCGAGATCTGGATGCCAGGTGTGCTTTTGTTAGTTTTTAATCCATTAGAGAACAAGGGATGTAAAGAAATCTAAAAGGACCAAATCAAAGTGGAAGGTAGCCTTTTCTATGTAAGAGAGAAGTTTACCACTTTCTGCTGAAGGCAGTTGTCAGATCTTGGCTTAGATGGGCAAAGTATTCTGCTGAGGCATTTTTTGACTGTGTATGAGTTGTCCCGCAGAATTGAACCTATAAACTAAATACAGGGCTATTTTCCTGCCTGTTGACTTGATTCTTTCCAAGAGATTTGTGCTTAATATTGGACAGTAAAGGAAACTAGGGACATCATTTCAGATCTTGTAAATGTTAAATGAACTATAAGGTTTTTATGAATAAATTCATGTCCATAAGTTTAATACTTTTGATGAAGTTGATATTTTGTCTTGCAAAAATGAAACTTAATGAAAGCTAAAGAGAAAAAAATTGAGAAAAATATATTACCCTATTTGTATTCAAAATAATAAACTTACAATTTAAAAACATCTCACAAAAAGCCTTCAAGCCCCAGTATCTTTATGAGGAACAAAATATTTAGGGAAGGAAAAAGTGCTTTCAGATAAAAGAGAAAACAGTAAGTTTTTCTCATTTAATAAACTGTCGCAGTTCATCATAACACCACCAAAATAATACACAGTGAGAAAAGAAAAAATTATCTCTCAAGAGCATGAACTCAAAAATTTAAACAGAATATTAGCATATTGAATCTTGTCATATATGATACCATCAAGAGGAGTTTAGTCCAGTTAAGATAAACTGATTTAGTAATCGATAATTTATTACTAAAAATATATTTTTCTCAATGATAAAGATAAATAGAGTTAAACAAGTACACATGGTAAACCTTTGCAACATGGCTGAAAACTTCCTTAATTTGATAAGGTTTCAATACAAAGGCATCAGATATTAGGATTCTTCAGAGCTAAATAGGGCTTCCCAGGTGGTGTTAAGTGATAAAGCACCTGACTACCAATGCAGGAGACGTAAGAGGTGGGGGTTGGATCCCTGGATCAGAAGATCCCCTGGAGGAGGGCATAACAACTCCAATATTCTTGCCTGGAGAATCTCCTGGACAGAGGAGGCTGGCAGGTTATAGTCCACAGGGCTGCAAAGAGTCAGACGCAACTGAAGTGACTTAGCACAGCACAACAGCACAGCTAAATGAGTTATTAAACCCTGTCCCTTGACTTTGGGGAAAAGACAGGGTGTCTCCATTTTTGACTGGATTCATTCATTTGGCAGAATACTTTTGAGATTCACACACATTGTTTTATGTGTCAATAATTCATTCCTTTTTTTGGTGAATGCTAGTTTATTGTATGAATATGGCAAAATTAGATTATATATTCACCAGTTGATGGGCATTTGGATTTGTTTCATTTTTTACTACTATGAATATAGCTGCTATATGCTTTTTCAAATAATCTTTGTATGGAAATGTTTCAGTTCTTTAAGGTAAATATCTAGTGGTGAAATTGCTAGGCAACATTGTGCTTATTTAACTTTATCAGAAACTGACAAACTCTTCCAAAATGGCTGTACTATTTTATTTGAGAACTTGTTTCTTTCTTGAAATAAGAATTTAGTTCTGTTCATTTCTCATGAAGCTGATTTAGCAGTATTCCATAAATTTTGATATATTGTATGTTTATTTTCACTCAGTTGAAAATATTCACTAATTTCCCTTGAGATTTTTCTCTTTGCCCATGGATTATTTAGACATATCTTGTTTAGTTTACATTTCTTTTGAGATTTATCTCTGATCTTTAATTTATTGATTTATACTTTAATTCCATTATAGTCAACGGACATGCTTTGTATGATTTCAATTCTTTCATATTGTTAGGGTTTGTTTTATAAACCAGGTTAGAGTTGTCTTGGTTAATGTTGCACACACACTTAAAAATGATGTGTATTTTGCTGTTTGGAGGGGGGTAGATATTCTACAAATATCAGTTCAGTTCAGCCGCTCAGTCTAGTCCGACTTTTTGCAACCTCATGAACCACAGCACGCCAGGCCTCCCTGTTCATCACCACCTCCCGGAGTTCACCCAAACCCCTGTCCACTGAGTCAGTGATGCCATCCAACCATCTCATCCTCTGTCGTCCCCTTCTCCTCCTGCCCTCAATCTTTCCCAGCATCAGGGTCTTTTCAAATGAGTCAGCTCTTCGCATCAGGTGGCCAAAGTATTGGAGTTTCAGCTTAAACATCAGTCCTACCAATGAACACCCAGGACTGATCTCCTTTAGGATGGACTGGTTGGATCTCCTTGCAGTTCAAGGGACTCTCAAAAATCTTCTCCAACACTACAGTTCAAAAGCATTAATTCTTATGTGCTCAGCTTTCTTTATAGTCCAACTCTCACATCCATACATGACCACTGGAAAAACCATAGCCTTAACTAGATGGACCTTTGTTGGCAAAGTAATGTCTCTGCTTTTTAGTATGCTGTCTAGGTTGGTCATAACTTTCCTTAGAACTCATCAGTTGATGATGTTCAGTTCTTTTGTATCTTCGCTGATTTTGTCTACTAGTTCCATTTATCGTGAATAAAAATTCTACTGCTATAATTGGGAACTTTATTTTTATTGGCTTCCATGATAGCTCAGTTGGTCATGAATCTGCCTGCAATGTAGGAGATTTCAGTTCCTGGGTCAGGAAGATCAGCTGGAGAAGAGATAGACTGCTTACTCCAGTATTTTTGGGCTTCCATTGTGGTTCAACTGGTAAAGAATCCAGCAATACAGGAGACCTGGGTTCAATCCCTGGGTTGGGAAGCTCCTTTGGAGAAGAGAAAGGCTATTTACTCCAATATTCTGGCCTGGAGAATGCCATGCACTGGGTTTATAGTCATGGGGTTGCAAAGAGTCAGACAAAACTGAGTGACTTTCACTTTTCATTTTTACTTATTTTTACACTTCATTCATTTCTTTCAGTTTTTACTTATTAAGTTCATGTCCATGTCCATGTCCATGTCCATGTATGGCTTCTTGGCATATTTAACTTTTTGTCTTTTTGTAGTGTAGTTTTTCTTAATTTCTGGTAACTTTCTTTGCTGTGAAGTCTACCTTAGTGTTAATATATTCACCCTGTTACAGGAAAAATGGGGTATGAAAGGATGGTCATGTTTCAGGTCCTGGATGAGTCTCTGGGAAGGGCTGCCAAGTGAAAATCTTTGGCTTCACACAGGGAAGAATTCAAGAGTGAGCCATAGTTAAGTCAAAGCAGGTTTACTTAGAGAGATATGCACTCCATAGACAGGATGTGGGCTATCTCAGAAGGCAAGAATAGCACCGACATATGGAATTGGTTAGTTCTTGTTGGCTGGGTAACTTCATAGGCTAATGAGCAAGAGTGTTATTCCAAGTATTTTGAGAAAGCTAGGAATTAGGCCACTGCCCATTTTGGGACCTTTTATGGTTAGCTTTGGAACTGTCATGGCACCTGTGGGTGTGTCACTTAGAAGGCTAATATATTATAATGAGTACATAATGAGGCTCAAGGTCTACTGGAAGTCGAATCTCCGGTCATCTTGATCTTAGTAGGTTCCAACTGGTATTTTTGGTATCCTGTTCTTAATGGTTGTGTCATTCTTTCAATGGTTGTGCCCTGCCCCCTTCCTTCCCGTCTCAGCCCCAGCTTTCTCTTGATTAGTGCTTGCATGGTAAATATTTTTCCATCCATTTAATTTTAAGCTGATATGAGTTTCTTATAGCTACCATGATGTGAGGTTGATTTTTAAAACCCATTTCATCAATCTGTCTTTCTGTTAGTGTATTAAGATTCAGTTCAGTTCAGTCGCTCTGTCGTGTCCTACTCTTTGCAACCCCATGAATCGCAGCACATCAGGCCTCCCTGTCCATCACCAACTCCTGGAGTTCACTCAGACTCACGTCCGTCGAGTCAGTGATGCCATCCAGCCATCTCATCCTCTGTCATCCCCTTCTCCTCCTGTCCTCAATATGACCACAGGAAAAACCATAGCCTTGACTAGATGGACCTTTGTTGGCAAAGTAATGTCTCTGCTTTTGAATATGCTATCTAGGTTGGTCATAACTTTCCTTCCAAGGAGTAAGCGTCTTTTAATTTCATGGCTGCAGTCATCATCTGCAGTGATTTTGGAGCCCAGAAAAATAAAGTCTGCCACTGTTTCCACTGTTTCCCCATCTATTTCCCATGTAAAGCTAAATAGTCCACAAACAACTATATGGGCTTGCATTCCTTTACTCCTCCCTCTCCAAAATTTTCCTTGTACTTTCCAGGTCCCCAGTATTCCACCTTCTCTCTCCTCTGGCCTGAAATGTGGAGCTTTAGACACTCTGCCTATCTTGCTTTTTCCATGACTGTGTACCATCAGGGGCATGGGAGAACAGAATAAGAAAAGCTCATGACTTCTGGACCATTGGGTAACAGGGCAAAAAACAACTGGGGTTCTTCGTTCTAAGCACTTTATTTGTGAACATGCATCATGAATCTTCAAGAGAGATTTGTAATATCCAGATTCAACTGTTTGCCCATAGAGCTCATTTTTAAATTTTAATGGCTTCCCTCTAAGCATTTCTTTGAGTGAGTGTTTCACAATGTAGGCTCTTATATCTTATTATATTTCATACTTTGTTCAAGGAAATAATCTCTTTTTACCTTCAAACCCCCCTCACCATGACTGATTAGCATATATATATATATATATATATATTTTTTTTTCACTAGATGAAAGCCTAAGCAGTCTCTATTAGATACTTACAAAGAGTTCAGAACATTAGTGCTTTGTCTAACATGGCCCTTTATGGATAGTAATCTTTTTTTTTTTTTTCCAACCTCCTGAAAATGCAATCCACCCTGTTAAATTGGCCCCCATCCCAATCTTCTTCTATTGTCCAAAGTGAGTAATGAGTTGATAGGGCATTTATCAAGAATGTCTCATCTCTTGCTACTCCTGAATAGCTCCACCATGTGAACTGATTCTGTACCTATGACTCAAAATCAATTTGACAGGTAGAAGTTGCCTTCAAACTTTTGATGGGAATAAGAGGAGAAAAGGTGACCTGAATTTTTCTCCACCCTTTCAACATTTGTTGACAAAGAAATTTTTAAAGGTTACAGAGTCGAGGATGGTGATTTTAGAGAAGGAAGGGGTTGGAATTTTATTTGATTTCATGATCAAACAAATTGACTAACTTGGATTGAATGCTAAGTTCTGAATGTAGGTAAGTCTGCTCTCATAAAATCCCAGTGTTCTGTCCGCTTCAGATGTATTCAGAGCATGAACTCTTGTCACTTCGTGTGTTTTACTTTTGACAAGTGTAAACCTTTTAGAAAGCTTTTAGCTGAAATTATGTTAGGAAAGCCCACAGTGACAACAGTGAATTTGGGAAACTCATCTATCCTTTTTAAACAACTGACAGAATTGAGGGAAGGTTTTTGTTTGTTTGTTTTCTAAAACCCGTATTTGAGCTTTATAATCCATATCATTGACCAATTTCCAAATTTTAAAATGTCTTTCTGTGATTCTCTCTGCCAATGGTATTCATTTTTCAGTGACTGAGGAAAAATGTCAAATTATGCAGCAGAGTTCTTATTGTGGTTAAAACCTATGGTGTACTAAGCATTTACTAAGTACCAGGGATAATTCTAAATATTGTACATGTATTGTTTTACACAATCATAACTATAGTTCTATGAAATTAACAGGAATGTTTTATTCTTTCCTGTCTTCTACCAACAGGAAGACTGAAATAACAAGAAAGTAATGAATTACTTTGTCCAAGGACAGAGATAGTAAGGGGCTAACCTAGGACTCAGACACACATAGCCTTTGTTCAGACTGTGAGTATTTAATTGTTCCCTGTACAGTATATGAATGAATGTAAAAGTATAGGCTCTGGAGTAAAAGTACCCCGGATTCCAGTCTCTACTCTGTATTAGTTTTGTGACCTTGAGTAAATTGTTCAATCTATTTAAATCTCAATGTCCTCATCTATAAATCAAGGGTAAGAAAGGTATACATCTCATAGGATCTTTGTAAAGATTAAAGATCTTTATGCATGTACTTGGTAAAATCAAGTAAACAATCAGTAATTGTTACCTGTTGTTCTGACACCTCCCACTATTATTTTTTCAGGAAATTTTCTCCAAATAAATTGGTTAGTTTCCCTATGGAAACTTCTGCTAAAGGCTTGCTGAAAAAAAAAAAAAAATGTAGCAATACGGTAAAAGTTAAGTGTTTTGCAAGCCACACACAAGATTTCCTGCAAGAACACATTATTTTAAATCACTCTTGAATTTATCTTTCCTTTTTCAAAGGGGTAGCAGTTCAATAACATCATCATAAACTTCATCATCACCAACTATCATGTTCATGATCAATAAAGGCATAAAATAGTGCTTTTAAATATATGCTCTGATCAGCAAAGAAATAGCATCCCTGCTCTCTCTATTGACCACAGGGATAGCCTGCCTGCTAGAGTCTCCCTTCAGTTTTCTACCTGGTTTCAATCAGCTTCACAAAGTATAGCACCAAGTCAAGAATTTTACTTATGGGATGGATTATCTGATTTGTGAGAAGCAAAATGTATGTGTTGACATAATTCATTAACAGGGCTTCCCAGGCGGCACTAGTGTTAAAGAACCAGCCTGCCAGTGCAGGAGACATGAGATGCATGTTCTATCCCTGGGTCAGGAAGATCCCCTGGAAGAGTGCATGGCAACCCATTTCAGTATTCTTGTCTGGAGAATCACATGGACAGAGGAGCCTGACGGGCTACTCTATGGGTTCATGGGGTCTCAAAGAGTCAGACACGAATGAAATGACTTCGCACATGTGCACACGTAATTCATTAACAGATACAAAGCAGATTTACCTCTGTAAGAGCCCTGGGGAACTATAAGTTCATAACAAATATTCCTGAATTTTAGAATTTTTTCATTGTACTTAATGTATGAAAAATGGCTAAACAAGTTCATAAATTCTGTTCATTTATCATATAGTTTCTGCTTTATTTTGGCTTTTTTTTTTTGTATTCTAAGTACTTTTTAGAATATATAGACTGATTCTTCTCTCTAAAATTCAGATTTAGTGATAATATACTTAAACATTTTACCTAAATTGCAGGTTATTTGCTGATTTTACATGTGAACTTCCCTTGGTAGAATCCAGTAGAGTAACATATTTGCATGTTACAGTCTCTGCCTATAATTGCCTTTACCCTTCAATACTTTAAGGCAATACCTACAGCCTTTATTTATATCCCCTTCTAGAATTGCCTGTTTTGGCCCTTATGCTCATCAAGTCTGTGGCCCTGGTCTTAGAGTATGATTATGTACCAGGAAAGGAATTTTGCTTTATAAAGGTAAACTGTCTTGCTTCCACAAGTTATCAATGATATATCTCATCCTTCCAAGAAGGGAAAGTTCATGTATTATCATACCATGTCCTATTCTGATATATTCTTGTCCCTTTAGACACCAATTAAGAGGGTGTTGGTGACTCCAGACACCACCCAGACAACTTAAGGACATGAATTTAAATAGTCAGCTATAACATATATAGATTGCATCTTTCTTTGCTTGATAAATTTGTTCTTAATGGGAAGAGGGATCTGGATTAATCTTGGTGCTGTGAAAATGGTCTAAGAATAGTTACCAACTCTCTATTCTTTCTGTTCCAACTTTTTTATTTCCTACTACTCTTTAGTCTGTTCCATGCTTTTCCCACACCTACTACATTGCTCTTCTCATGGTCCAATCCAATGGCCATTTCTCTTTATTTAACCTAGCTTCATCTCTCAGCAGCAGCATTTAACATAGTTCTCTGTGGGATGTACCATGTTCTTTCTCTTGTCCCACCATGGCAAGCCTATCTGGGATTGTGGGATCAGTTAGTTCTCCCAGATTTCTTCTCAGTGTCCTTTCACAGTTGCTCGTTTTGAATTCTGGGAAGTTGAGTCTTCTTATTTTGATATACTATATATATTTCTAAGTATCTCATATAGTTTAGAAGCTGGAAATACTCTCAGTATTCTGATGACTCTCAGATTTGAAGCAAGAGTCATGTGCTTGCCCTTGAGTTCTAGATCAAGAGACAAAATGAAAACTAACATAATACATTTACACATCTCAATTTATGTCTCCCAATTTTCCACTGAAATATGTTCCTTTACCCTTCCCCATCTCACTGCTCCATTTTTCACTTCAAACTATAGTTATTCTTTTTTTATCACTTTATTTTTTAATTGAAGGATAATTGCTTTACAGAATTTTGTTTTTAATAGTTATTCTTAATTTCTTTCTATATTGTAGAACATGGAGAACTAATTTTAGCCAAGATTCTATAGGAAAATATTAGTGGAAAACTGAATGTTATGTTCTTCCATTTACTTTAATCTCCTTTATTCCTTTAGCTTTGGTCTCATTTTATTTACTATCCTACCAAGGAGGTCTCTCTGGATTCTTAATTTTTATTACATTTTTATATTGCATGTTTAATGTAGGGACCATGCATAGCAAATAAGGATATTCAAAAAAATGTGTCTAAACTGTAAATGTTGAAAGAAATAAGAGCAAATTTCAAATTTACTATATCCCTTTTCTATGAATTCATTTCAATTTAAAAACCACTACAATAATGACTGTAATTTTTATTTACAAAGAGCTGACAACTGACTCCATAGCATCAAGAATGAAGTCAAAGATAATACAGGTAATATGACTTAATCAGTCAGCATGTAGAATCAGGGGAAAACATCTATCTCATAATCATTTCATTTTGTCCCCCAAATTTGTAAATGTATTCACTTTTATGTAATGAGATAATGATGCATAGAATGCCAGATATCTTTACAACTAAAGTTAGGTATTTTGGGTGCCTCAGTGGTAAAGAATTCATCTGCCAATGCAGAAGATGCAGGAAACATGGGTTCAGTCCCTGGGTTAGGAAGATCCCTTGGAGGAGAAAATGACAACCCACTCCAGTATTCTTGCCTGGAAGATCCCATGGGCAGAAGAGCCTGGTGGGCTACAGGAATTTTGTTGACTCAAAATACCTTCGTGCTCAGTCACTAAGTCGTGTCCTACATTTTGTGTTCCTCCATGAAAGTGAGTGAGTTGGTCTCTAAGTCAAAATTTTCTCTCTACACACAATTAATAACTTAGACACAAGAAACTAAAGGATTTGAAAAGCAGAAGCTTTGTATAATTGCCTGATTGAAAAGAAAACCTTTTGATATATCTAGAATCATATACTTCTGAATCAAGAGTGAATTCTAGCCAAGACAAAGTCTGCCTTTTTAGAGGTTAGCAAGGCCAGTGGGTAAAGCAGAAGTGCTCTCAATGGACTTATGATTCTAGAAGACACCTTGTTGTTATAACTTTTGAGGACAGAGGTCAATTGTAAGTGCCAATATAAAACAAAGAACTATAAAAGTTCACCGAAATATTTGTAGAGGAAAGCTATCATCTGAAAGCTAAGAACCCTTCTGGAAAAGTATATATCTACAAAGCTAGACTAGGGAAAAAAATAAAAAGAAATGTCTAGTTATAAGACAGCCAAGGAAAAATCATTTCTCTCTTCTTCCTTCTCCTCCTCCAACTCCATCAGAGATCCCATGTTCTTTCCTTTTTGTCTGTATTGAGAAGTATGATAAAGATGATAAAAAGAGGAGGAGGAAGTCTTCCATTCCTCAGGATATGTTATCTGAAGACTTCTAATGCTTTTAGATATTCAAAAGATTATGACTCTTGGTGGCAGATACAGCTACATTGAATGAAGTTACTTAAACCAGGGTTTGATAGTTTTTTTCTAGAAATGGCCAGATAGCATATAAATATTTTAGGTTGTGTACACCATATGGTTTATGTTACAACTGTGCAACTCTGCCAACATAGGGTGAAAGTATTCAAAGAATAAATGTAAACAAATGGGCATGGCCATGTTCCAATAAAACTTTATTAGAGAAACAGTTGGAGGGCCAGATTTGGCCTGCAAGTCTTTTGTTGCTGATCACTACCACAATGATTGAAAAATATAAGGATATCTTTTCTAGAAAAGTGGACAAATTTTTAGCACAAAGTTTGCTAGACCCATGGCTTCAGGAGCCTCACTCAAGGTGTTTGGTTCATATTACAAACAAACAAACAGATGAACATTTCTAACATCCTTTTAATTTTTGGTTTTAAATTAAAACAGAAGAATTTTTATTAAAACAAAATAATGTGTTATTTACATGAATTGGAGATCAGTGATGCACAATTTCATTGATCTCACACACTAGCAGAGTAATGCTCAAAATTCTCTAAGCTACGCTTCAACAATATGTAAACTGAGAACTTCCAGATGTTCAAGTTGGATTTAGAAAAGGCAAAGCAAACAGAGATCAAATTGCCAAGATCCACTGGACTGTAGAAAAAGCAAGAGAATTTGAGAAAAACACCTACTTCGGCTTCAGTGACTATGCTAAAGCCTTTGACTGTGTGGATCACAAGAAACTAGAAAATTCTTAAAGAGACGGAAATAGCAGACCACCTCACCTGTTTCCTGAGAAAGCTGTATGCAGGTCAAGAAGCAACAGTTAGAACCTGACATGGAATAACAGATTGGTTCCAAATTGGGAAAGAAGTACGATATGCAGAGTACATCATGTGAAATGTTGGACTGGATGAAGCACAAGTTGGAATCAAGATTGCCAGGAGAAATATCAATAACCTCAGATATGCAGATGCTACTGCTGCTGCTAAGTCACTTCAGTCATGTCTGACTCTGTGTGACCCCATAGATGGCAGCCCACCAGGCTCCCCCACCCCTGCGATTCTCCAAGCAAGAACACTGAGTGGGTTGCCATTTCCTTCTCCAATGCATGAAAGTGAAAAGTGAAAGTGAAGTCGCTCAGTCCTGTCCGACTCCTAGTGACCCCATGGACTGCAGCCTACAGGGCTCCTCCATCCATGGGATTTTCCAGGCAAGAGTACTGGAGGGGTTGCCAATATGCTTTTAGATGTTCTCCGATATGCAGATGACACCACCCTTATGGCAGAAAGTGAAGAAGAACTAAAGAGCCTCTTGATGAAAGTGAAAGAGGAGAGTGAAAATGTTGGCTTAAAACTCAACATTCAAAAAAAAAAAAAAAAGAAGAAGATCATGGCATCTGGTCCCATCACTTCATGGGAAATAGATGGGGAAACAATGGAAACAGTGACAGACTTTATTTTCTTGGCCTCCAAAATCACTGCAGATGGTGATTGCAGCCTTGAAATTAAAAGATGCTTGGTCCTTGGAAGAAAAGCTATGACCAACTTAGCATATTAAAAAGCAGAGACATTACTTTGCCAGCAAAAGTCCATGTAGTCAAAACTATGTTTTTTCCAGTAGACATGTATGGATGTGAGAGTTGGACCATGTAGAAAGCTGAGCACTGGAGAATTGATGCTTTTGAACTGTGGTGTTGGAGAAGACTCTTGAGAGTCTCTTAGACAGCAAGGAGATCAAACGAGTCAGTCCTAAGGAAAACAACCCTGAATGTTCATTGGAAGGACTGATGTTGAAGCTGAAACTCCAATACTTTGGCCATCTGATACAAATAACCTACTTATTGGAAAAGACCTTGCTTCTGGGAATGACTGAAGGCAGGAGTAGAAGGGGATGACAGAGGATGAGATGATTAGATGGCATCACCGACTCAGTGGACATGAGTTTAAGCAAGCTCTGGGGGATGGTGAAGGACAGGGAAGCCTGACATGCTGCAGTCCATGGGGTCACTAATAGTCAGACACATCTGAGCAACTGAACTGAAAGGAATTCCAAGATATGAACCCCCAATTTTTAGCACTGCACTGAAAGGAAATAAAGAGTATCTAAATGGTTTTTTGCTGTGATTGTCTTGGGCAAACTGAGCCATAAATCTGGCATTTGTCCAGTCAATCTTTTGTTAAAACAGTAAAGATTGTCTCTAAACAAAATGCAAATTGAAATCTTAAAAGACTAAATACGTTTAAAGTCTAAGGTAGTTGAACGATGGGGTACAATTGCAGCCTTTACTACTTTGGTCAGTATTACTTGCATATAATTGTCACCGTATCCTAATGTGTGTGTGTCAGTCACTCAGTCATGTCTGACTCTGTTACTCCATGGACTATAGCCTGCCAGGCTATTCTGTCCATGGAATTCTCCAGGCAAGAACACTGGAGTGGGTAAGCCATTTCTTCCTCCTGGGGATCTTATCGACCCTGTAGTGTAGGCAGATTCTTTACCATCAGAGTCATATGGTTTTCACCAAAGAATCAGTCTGTTGCCATTGTAGATTAGAAAGGGAAAGATGTGTAAATCAGTTTATTACTAGCAATGCTTAGCCACCTGCAAAATTCTGGTTTAAGTGTTAAGCAAATAGTAACAAGCATTCAGTTTTGGAGATATGCAGCCAAGGCCCTGTTTCAGAGGAACTGAAATAAGAACTTTATATATGCTGTGAAATTGAGTCCCCTCTTTAGGAGCTGCTACTGCTAAGTCACTTCAGTCGTGCCCGACTCTGTGCGACCCCAGAGACGGCAGCCCACCAGGCTCCCCAGTCCCTGGGATTCTCCAGGCAAGAACACTGGAGTGGGTTGCCATTTCCTTCTCCAATGCATGAAAGCGAAAAGTGAAAGTGAAGTCGCTCAGTTGTGTCCGACTCTTAGCGACCCCATGGACTGCAGCCCACCAGCCTCCTCTGTCCTTGGGATTTTCCAGGCAGGAGTACTGGAGTGGGGTGCCATTGCCTTCTCCTCTTTAGGAGCTGCTTAGATGTTAATTAAAAGCTAATGATTAATGGGGTAATGGATGTAACCACGGAAGCACTGGCATCATTAATGACCGATGAACAAAGTATGAATCTAGATTGTAAGTGAGTCAAACCATTCTAAGACTGATATATGTTGAATGAAGGATTATGTAAACAGTGTGGGGTTTTTAAGAATCTGAACATTGGAGGATTTGAAAACTATCTTCCTTACAGAGAGAACAAAAACAAACAAACCAAAAAAACGCTCTTTGATTTTAGAATTCAAAACCACTTTTTACCTCTGTGGGTTTGTAAAATAAAGCACCCATGAAGCTATAGATCCACTATTAAGAAAAAGTTTCTGTGATTTACACAGGTACTTTAAAGAGATTGTTTTGTTTTATCTGGAAGTTGTGTTTTCCCACTGTGAATATGGGTGGTCCCTTAAAGAAGACACGATCTTAAGTATGTAAAAACTAATTATATTCCCATTAGAGTTGAGAGAAAGAAAGGGAAAGCAGTAAATATTTTCAGCTAAAGTAGCATACTTTTCATGTTCACCTGAAGCCTACAGAATTGTTTCAATTAATCACCAAAGACTAACACCAGTGCTCTTGTCAACTGTCTAAAACACATACGCAATCCATAGAGTCCCAGAGCAGCTGCACACGGTTTTGAATTACGCACTGTGGCTTTAAAGTCCTTTGCTTCCTGCTTTCTACAGCAACCTTAGAGAGGATAAAAAAGTGTCTTTTTATACACCATGATGTGCATAATGTTTTCTCTCTAGTCTCTGCATTGTAGAAGGTGCATTTTCAGTGACATATAGCATACAGTGTAAATGAGCTGTGGGGTAACAAATTAAAAAGCTTTTATAGAAACCTCTAATTATTATTTATGGCTCCTCTGGTATTACCTAAACTGGCTACTACTCAAATAATTACAAGTTCCCCAATGAATGTGGGGTGTGCATTGTTGACTAACAGCAGATGCAGCCAGTAGTGTGATTTATTATTAAAGGAAAGCCACAAAGGTAATTTTTAAATCTATGATGCTCTTTTTGTGTGTTGCCAGGCAGACAATGAAAAGGCATTTTAAAAAATGGTGGCATATTTCTGCCTTGCAATTGTTCTTCTCTAGTGAGGACTCCTCAACCCTGCTATTTTTCTTTAGTATATAATGTCCATATCATTAAAAGAGTGAACAGGAATGCCGATTAGTCATACAGTAATTTAAGTATCATGGAATTTATAGTGCATTTGTAGTTATACAATTAATACATTTACTGAGACCTACCAACTGGCAAAACGCTATGCTATCGTCTTGTGAAAATCATTAAAAAATGGTCCTTAACCTCAAGGGAATTCTGAGCTAGCACATAACTCTTGCTTTGTTATATAATACTATTTCCTAAAATGACAAAATGGTATAAACTTGTAATCCAATGTTTATTGAGCTCTACTATGTATTAGCTGTTAGTTAGACTCCAGGACCCAAGAATTAATGACCTGGCCTCTGGATGTTCATGATCCAGTGAAGGATGACAAAGAAAGCTACACAGATAGCATTTCTAGATGGCAGAGAGGGGTAAGGGAGCTGATTTCCAATCCATGTATTATGAGAGTAGGAGATTAAGTCTGAGTGGAGTTGATGGAAAAAGGGTTTCCCCAGTGGCTCAGATGGAGCCTGCCTGAAATGTGGGAGACCTGGGTTTGATCCCTGGGTCGGGAAGATACCCTGGAGAAAGAAATGGCAACCTACTCCAGTATCTTTGCCTGGAAAATCTCATGGACAGAGGAGTCGGAGCTGATGGAAAGATATCTGGGATAAGGTGGAATATGAGCTTGCTTGAAAGAGAATGTAAGACTTAGCTTGATATGAAATACCTTTTTATGTAAAATAGTGATTTGATTTGAAAAACATATAAAATATTGAGAAGGATGAAACTAACAGAAACAAAGTTTACAGAAGATGAAATCAATCACTCTTGTTCTTTAGACATCTGTTTGATGCAATGATATAGAGGGAAAATTAAAAACAAAATGATATTAATATTTTCATGATGCTTACAGTCTAGCTGGAGAGTGAGGACATCTATTTTGCAGGATCAGATTTGTTTATACATGCTGCTGCTGCTGCTGCTAAGTCGCTTCAGTCGTGTCCGACTCTGCAACCCCACAGACAGCAGCCCACCAGGCTCCCCCATCCCTGGGATTCTCCAGGCAAGAACACTGGAGTGGGTTGCCATTTCCTTCCTCATTGTTTATACATAGGTTGTTGTAATTACAAAAAGGGGTTTTGAAGTACAACAATTGTCCCTGGTATAACTCTTTGAGATTGTGTGAGTGTAAAGAACACATTTGAAACTGAAATGTCCGTGATATGACATGACTTATGGGAGACATAAATATGACTTCTCCCAAAATACCACGTAGTTGACTTTCTTACAATCTGAGTTGCACTGGACAGAGCAGACACTACTGTCCTTTCAGACTTGACCAGAGATAACAAAATGCTGTCAATAATGCTGCCGCTTTGTAAGGCACAATGGCGTTGTATTTTACTATGCTATGAACCTTGTTTTTGTAGCTGACAATCTAGAAGCCCAGAGAGAAAGTTGCTATCACTTACTGAGATTGAGTGTCAGTGCAGGAGTCTTTATTTCCCAGGTTGGGAGCCCTGGCTCTGTCTCAGAAATCAGGAGATTGGATTGACATATACACACTTCTATATATAAAACAGATAACTAGTAAGGGCCTATTATATAGCAGAGGGAACTCTACTCAATACTCCGTGTTGCCTTATATGGGAAGAGAATCTAAAAAAGTAGATACATTCTCATATATAACTGATGTGCTTTGCTATACAGCAGAAACTGATGCAGCATTGTAAATCAACTATACTGCAATGAAAATCTAAAATAAGAAAGGTGGGAGAATTTAGGACGGGCCTGCAAACACATCAACAGTGGAAACCGCAGTGGCAGAAACAGTCCTAATGGCCAAGAATCCCGTGCTTGTATGAATTCCCGGGTAAGACCTAGTTCCATTCTTGACTTGAACCACAGACTTTTGGTAGCAATTGTACTGTTTTCCAGTATTGTGATGTATCCCGCTTTTTGTGAGTGCAGACTGAGAAGAGATTATAAACTCTCTCTCTGAAAGGTGAGATTATAAGAGGGAGAATGAACCTAAGATATAAAGTAAAAATTGGCAGAGGGGAACTTGAAGTCAACCTTACTAGATGTAAAAGAAGCTCCTTTATAGGCAGCCTAGGCTGGTGTTCCAAATATCTTTCATTTGCCAATATTTTATTTTTTTTAAGAAACACTAATTTTGCTTGTTATTTTAATCACAAGATAATGACTATGTACCCTTTGTCCATCACATTTTACTGAGATGTGGATGAGCACTGTATTTGATCTCTTAGAAACATGACATCATTTTCCATGACTCCATGTCTCAGGGTCCATAAGTATTTGGACTTTTTTTTGCTTAATGCTACCATATGACTCTCCTCATATATGTTAATTTTTCATATTTCTGTCTTTGGACAGTTAGACCCAATGTTGGTATCTCACCATTATGCAGTGTTTCTAAAATCAGCAATTACAATGGCCAGTGGCCAATGGCATTTACTGTAACTGACTTTTTCACCGAGAGTTGTCATAGCCTAGGAAACAAGGAGGGGCATGAGCCGTGCACCATCCACTGATACTTGGAGCTCATTCCGGTGCCAGTAGATTCTAAGTCCTTGGAAAATCATCAGAGTGTCTAGGTGCATTGTCATCTCTTTTTAATGTTTAGATTGAATTTATCCAAACTGATGCATTTGTGTCTGAAGAGAATGAATAAAAAAGGCAATGAGATGGCCACACATACTCATTTACCTAATAGGTAATACTGGAAGCCTGGTGAATATCATTTCAAATTTATATCCAAAAGCTTTACATAAAGTTTTAAATGACTCAAATATTCATGTAATTGGAAATTCCAGTTATTCCATTTAAACATGTCCAGAGCAGGTCTCTAAGACCTAACAAAAATCTTTCTATTTGTGCATGTTAAATGATTCTACATTTTCCCATTTTCCATTATGATGTACATATTTTAAACACTAAAGGATTAAGATTAGAAAAATTGTCTAGGGATGACCTGCATAGATAAATAAAACTGTTAATCTGTGAGAAGAAACTTTGAATTAGAAATTAGATAATTAGGAGTGAAGATATATAATGGAGCAAATAAGTAGATAAGGATGGAAGATTAGATCCAACAAGGGGCAGAGTCTTAATAAGTTCGCTTACTATCTCATTGATCAACGTGGTACCTATAAATCTTGTATTTTAGTGGAAATAGTAGAAAGTCTATGAGTTATATGGTATAAAATATAAAAGCAAACTAGAATTTTACTTGATACAGTATAATTGAGCCAATGGCCGATGAACCATGATGGGAGAAACTACATTTTTAAATTAATTTAATGAAAGAATTACCTGCCCATTAAGTGACCCTAGTGTTTTTGTTATTGTTTTCATGATTCTTTACATCCAAGTTCTTGCTCATTTTTCCACAGTTTTCATAATTAATATTAATCTGCATTGCTTAATTTACATTCAGAGGAGGTAATCCTTACAGCAAAGCAGTATGGGAGATAACTCATATTCTTTGCTGTGACTCGTTTTGCATGAGGTTCTAGGAGCAAACTGGGTACTATAATTTCTTTAGAATAGATACAGTAATATTTTAGCATCTTTAACTTTCAAATGCCAGATATGATTATTCCATCTAGGAGGAATGGGATATTCTTGGCTTCATCTAATTATATGTTCAGGTTGAAAAGTATACCAAATTATTTAAACCATATTACCATCATTCTAAAAAGATCTCATTATCTCTCACTGAAAATTTTTTTTTTTTTTTACTGCTTTAAGTTTCACTTTTTTGTTCCAAGCTATCGTACTTAGAAGCCCTCCTAGAGATGGTTTTTCTTTGTCACAATGGGGTGAATTTTATCTTTTATTAATATTTTGTTTTCAAAATCCTTGAGAAATAAGAACCTTTTCAAAACTATTTCAATACTTCTTCAGGGTTGTGAGTGTTCTCTGGTTCTACCAGAGAACTTTGTGACTCTCATAAAAAAAAATTTCAGTTTGGATAGGTGCTTTATTATTCTATTTTTCTTGACTGGAATCAAGTTACTAAAATAAGCATTAAAAATATTCTGTGTCACCTAGTTGATTTCATAGTATTGAAAAGGCCCCACCCCTTTCAGGATCTGCACTATTGTGTCATACCCCAGGTGGCCTGTCTTATAAAGACAAATATAGATGACACTCTGCCTGCTTCCTTACACCTGATGGCAAAGCTGCAAAAATGAGACAGTGTCTGTGAAGTGTTTTGAGATCTCCAGGTAAAAAGAAATCCATAAGTGAAAGCCATCCTTGTTATTTTAAATGGAAATGTAGAAGATATTGGTGAAGTAACTCTAGAACTCAGATTATTTCCCCAAACATGGCAGTGCTCTTTCCCTCCCACCACCCACAAGAAGAGCGAAATTTCTCCTTTGAAACATTAGAGTGGGTGTAGGGAAAACTCCTTAAACATCTGTGCTTTGGATTATATTATTACAGACATCAGTAGATTTCACCACTGGCTGTAAATAAATGAACATTTACTTTGACAAGTCATTCAATATCTTCCATGCTGTCCAGCCAACATACAGTGTGGAATGAAATTAGAGAGCAGACAATTTCTGTCTGCAGGAATAAATAATTACAATGTATTTACCAAGTGTCTATCTGGGAGCTCTATCTGGGAGCTCTATCTGGGAGCTTTTAATTACTATGTAATTAAAAGGCAGTTTGTTCTTTACTCAAGCTACTCAGCTTCTCAGAGTATATGGAAGGTTCCCATAATAGTTAAAGGAATCCCAATATTTTATAGAGCAGCCCAGAAGATTGATGGATAACCTCAAAGTAAATAGATGCATGTTGCTTTCGTTAACTGTTCATGACTGTCAATTAATTCCCATTTTATTTATTTCACTATTTCAAAAAAAAAAATACTCTGCTCTTTCTGATGGCCAAACACTTAGAATTGGAATACACAATAAATAGTTTATCACATTGATAAAATTGATTCAACAAACACCCACTCTTTTTTTTTTTTTTAGTTCCTTTTGGAAAGCTTGTTGCTGAAAATACCAGGCTTATAGTCTACAGTACTTTGTATTCTGTTCTGCTTCAGAGATTCCAGCTTCTGTAGTAAAAGTATAAAGGTAACTTGTCAGATTTGTTTTTTATTTAAATAAATGGATACTAAGGAAATAGCTGGTAGGTAAAGACAAAAGAGCCTTTAGTTCTGAAATCTAGCCATTGTTTTCTAATGCTTTCTTCCCCTTTGATTACTATAGTCCTAAGGCAGGGACTAAAAAGATCTTGTTGACTGTTCTTTGAGGTGCATATGATTAAGAGCAGTGTATTTCAACCTGAAATGCTTAAATAGTCCAAATTTCAAGTCACCCTAGAAAATATTAAGGGGAAACAAATGATTGTAGCAGAAATTTGCAAATCAAATAGTGCCCTTTTCTTTTCTGTGTAGCAAACTCCTCCATTTAAAAAAAGGGGGGAGAAAGAAACTCATGCTGTATTTACCATACAGAGTAAGGTTAAAATAAGTGTAAATGGTTTTTATCATATCTCTATTGTTTTCCATGTAATTTTGTCAATGCTTGGGGTACAGTTTATGTTTTAAAATATTTTGCATTTAATCATAATTACCCGGACTTTTCTTGTACTCTTTTTGCAGTTTTGGCTATTAAGATCCTCTATGTAATGAAATATGTGTGTTAACACTTATTGGGTATTGTTTTCTATCTTTTCTGGGCTCACACTTGCACCTTCAGTTAAGGAGTATAGCAGTATAGTACAGTGGAATTTCCTCATGGGTTTTTTTTTATCCTCCAAACAAGTTTTAATATTTACATTGTTTATTTTTCCATCAAAGAAGGTTGAGCAAGTCACATATAGATATTGCTGCAGCACTCTGAGTCAGCTCAATAAGTTGTTAGTTCAGCCCCTAAAAGACATAGAGATGCATATAAAGAAGGAGGAAAGTATTGAGGGTAATTTTACAGTTCTGCAAAAGAGAGCCATGGTGTATCCTGGAATTCTGCACATGAGGTGGGATTTATTTTCCAGACATCTTCTGGGTTCATCCTGTGATGAAAATTGATTTGTCAGGTGCAAAGAAACTTCAGCATCAAAGAAAATAAGTGCTCTATAGAAGATGAAAATGGAGGATAGAGGACCTGTCTACACACTCTAATAAAGTCTGACAAGTAAAAATAAAGGCACTAGGGTATTATGACATATTTATTGAGTTGGACACAAATTTGTTTGATTATTTTTCTTAACAGATTGCTTTGGGATTATATAGACTGAGGAGATTATGAGTGAAAGTCATGCCTCACTTCCCTCCCCAGCATACACAAGTTATGCATACACGCATGTGCAGGCACACAGCCCTTTTCTAACCAGCATGTAATTTGCATTTTGATAGTGACTGAAGTTTGGGGAAATAGCTAACAATTTCATTTATGATTAGTCTTCAAAAAGAACATACAAAGAAAAAAAAAGAAACAGAGTTTCACATACATTCTTTTAATCTATGTTTGCATGTGTGTTTGTTGTTGTTGTTTTTTTTTTTTCTGTCTCTTAGAAACATGTAGAATTCCAATAGAGAAGTAGTACTTATGTGGTGGTTTAGTCACTGTGTCTGACTCTTGCAACCCAACAGAATGTAGACCACCAGGCTCTTCAGTCCACAGGATTCTCCAGGCAAGAATACTGCAGTGGAGTGCCATTTCCTACTCCATGGCATCTTCCTGACCCAAGGATCAAACCAGGGTCTCCTGCACTGCAGGCACATTCTTTACTGACCGAGCTACCAGGGAAGCCCAGTATGTATAAAATAGCTCTCTTATAATTTAAAATACAATATACAAAATTAAAATATAATGAAAAAGTATAAAAAGAATGTGGGAATGGTAGAAACCAGGTTTAGGGAATTGAAAAACAGATCACTGGAATGTAAACTGAAGCACAGAGAGGAAGAAAATGGAAAGAATAGAACAGTGTTGTAAAAGACACGTAAGACATCGTCACATCTTTTAACCTGTGTGTAACTCGACTGATAAAAGATCTCAACCCACAAATTTTGGAAGATCAGTGAAACCTAAACTGGAAAAACACAAAGAAAATTGCATGTAAGACACCTCATAGTCAAATTGCTGAAATCAGTTAAAGAACAAAATCTTAGAGCAGCAAGAGAAAATAGGGTCATTATCTTCAAAGAAGCAACAGTAAAGCCAATGCCTGGTATTTCAACAGAACCTATGAAATCAGAAAACAATAACATGGCATTTTTTTAAAGCGTAGAAAAAAAAAAAAGAATTTCAGTCTTGAATTCTATACCTAATGAAAATGTTCATCAACAGTGAATGCAAAATGAAGACTTTCTCAGACAAACGAAAGCGGAGAGAATTTATTACCAGTAGAGTCACACTACATGAATTCTAAAGGATATTTTTTTTTTAGGCTGAAGAAAAGTAATTTCAAGTGGAAGCTTTGAACTACATGAAAGAATAAAGGATAAAGATGGGAGTAAAATATGATAGAAAACTAGCTGTATAAAACAACCACTATTTTCTATAACATGTAGAAGGAAACCGTGTGAGAAAAAACACAAAAAGGAGAGATTACATAGGGTTAAGCTTTTTAAAGTTTCCTGTATTATTCTAGATGTGGATATACTAATTTAAGTTAGACAGTATTAAGAAAAGTATGCAAAGCTAGCATATCCCCTAAAAAAAATACAAAGGTACACTAAACTAATAAAATATCTCTTCATTTTTTTTTCCTGAGCGCTAAGAGTACATTGTTGAGTAAGCAAAATACCTGCCCCATAGAGAAGAGACAGAAAATAATCTTTAAAAATGAATATATAATGTGTTAGATGATGAGGGCTCTCCCTGGTAGCTAAGGCAGTAAAAGAATCTGCCTACAATGGAGGATACCTGGGTTTGATCCCTGGGTTGGGAAGATCCCTGAGAAGGGAGTGGCTACCCACTCCAGTATACTTGCCTGGACAGAAGAGGCCGGAGTGCTGTAGTCCATGGCATCACAAAGAGCTGGACGTGACTGAGTGACTTTCACTTTCATAGTCAAACAGTAAAGTTTAAAAATTCCTACTATTTATTGACCATATTGTAGGTTTGAGCATTGAGCTAAGGGTTCAACATGAATAGCTGTCTTCTTCTTATAGCAATCTGATGAAGGAGACATCTCTGTATTTTACATATGAATAAAATAAGGTTTACAGATGCTGAGTGGTTTACTCAATTAAATTAATATTGAGTAATCACAGAATTAATATGTGGCATATGTACATTTGTAACTTTTTCAAACATCACAGCAAAAGCATTTTCCCATGTTATTACCAGTTCTTTTAAAACATTGTTTTTATTTTCTACATAAAGTTTTTATGGATATCTACAGCATAAGCTGGGAGAAGGCAACGGCACCCTACTCCAGTACTGTTGCCCGGAAAATCCCATGGATGGAGGAACCTGGTAGGCTGCAGTCCATGGGGTCGCTAAGAGTCAGACACGACTGAGCAACTTCACTTTCACTCTTCACTTTCATGCATTGGAGAAGGAAATGGCCACCCACTCCCGTGTTCTTGCCTGGAGAATCCCATGGACGGAGAAGCCTGGTAGGCTGCAGTCCATGGGGTCGCACAGAGTTGGACACGACTGAAGCAACTTAGCAGCAGCAGTAACAGCACAAGCTATGGCTGACAATATTTTAAAAATCAATCCTTCTCTGTAGCTTGTAGTGTGCTGGTTCATACATGCAGGGCAAGGAGAGAATGAAGAAAGAGGCAGACCACTCCAGATTGCTTGCAGGTTTAGCAAGCAAGGGAACTTAAGCGGAGGATTGTTCTAGGTGGTCACAAGATGAGTGGATCTCTGCACTCATCCACCATATCTTAAATTTTATATAGAGGCCTTAACTGCATCATGCATGCCATCCAGATGGTCTCCTCAACACCTTAATGAAGAACCTGTTAGTATGGAGATAGTGGGCAGGGCGTACCTTCCAAGGATAGGGTAGGGTCAAGGGAGTCTCTGATTGCCAAGTCCAGCTCCTGGGTCAACTGATGGTATTGCCCTCCCAATGAGCTCCTTTAACAGGCAGTCTATAGGGCTGTTCCACAAAGGTGACTCTACCACCCTCTTTTTATTCAGATCAAGGGACATGTGAATAATTTAGCCTGTGAGTAAAGCCATGTGGTTCACTTCTGGTTAGGAACAATGAAGGTATGTTTATCATTTGCTCTTTGCCTTCCACCATTGTACCATGATATATTTGATATGACAGAATCACGATATAAAGTAAATCTGGATCCCTGATCAGTAGATGAAGTAATATCCCTTGACCTGAATCTTCAAGCGGGGAGAGGTAAACTTTGGTGTGCAAATGCCAAGTGTTATTTACTTTCACAGTTTAGCCTAGAGTTAGTTATCTGGACTGATGTATGGGATATTTGGTTTGGGTCGATTTTTTGAGCTATTACATATAATACCACACTGAAAATATTGTGGATTAAATATTTTCTATACTTGGGATTATTTTCTTGCTGTAGACAATAAGAAGTGAAATTAATGGTTCAAAATTCTGAGAAACTCCAAAAGGTTGTTTCTAACATAAATCCATTGGGTTTTTTGAGTGTGTTTTTTTTTTTTACTAGACATTAATCATTAAAATTAATAATTTTTTTTACTAGACATTTTTTTAATCATTAAGATTAATGATTTTTTTACTAGACATTAATCATTAAGATCAAAATTATATATTTAAATACATGAGATAGGAAAGAACTTCATTGTTATTTTGATTAATATTTATTTGATTTTTGGTGAAGGTGAATTTGTGTTAGTTTCTTGTGTATAGAAAATTGACTCAATTATATATCAATATATTAAATTTGTATTCTGCAGCTTTACTGAATTTACTAGCCCTACAGTTTTCTTTCTTTTTTTTTTTTTTTGGTGGAGTCTTTGGGGTTTTCTATAGATAATACCATGTCATCTATAAATAGTAAAAGTTTTACTTCTTTCTTCCCATTTGGATGTGTTATTTGTATTTTACTTGTTCAACAACTGTGGTTGGACTTTGAAAACTATGTTGAATAAAAGTGGGGAAATGGGCATCTTTGTCTGGTTCCTGATCTTAGAGGAACTGCTTTCAGCTTTTCACTATTATTATATTAGCCATGTGCTATAAATTATGGCCTTTATTATGTAGAACTCCCTTTATACCCACTTAATTGAGAGTGTTTTATTGTAACACAATGTTGAATTCAAATCTAATTTTGAAGTCAAGTATGGGAGAAATAACCAGAGAGTGTATCTGGACATTCATTTCTTCCACTGTGAGATCAAATTTGGTACGACTTGTTTGTTTCTTGTCCTACATGAGCCTCCAATTAAATCAGAGGTCAAAATGCATAGATTCTGCAATCAATACCCCTTATAATACCTTTCCAGTATATATGGTATGTATGATAATTGTGTAAAGGCCTATTTGGAGATGTATTGACAGGATAATTTTTGTAATAACTTTCAGTGACATTTCAGGGTTCCAAGCCACATAGGAAGTAGCCTCCCATTCAATTCTAGAGGACTGTGTCCAAAAACTCAGGAAGAAAATACTTTTAAGATTTCTAACATTAGCCTTCCTATGAGTTCTTTCATTTTTCTGTTTATATAAGAAAAGCATTACCCTTATCAGCTGCTTTACTACCTTATGAAGAAGAAAATTACTGCTATAGCTCACTAATCAAAAGGCAGCCTGGTTGCTGCTCTGTCTTTACATTAAAAGAAGTCCATCTTGCATTAGATGGTTAAGTTTTACCACCTGGCCTCTTCTATATCCACTGACAGTAGGGAGCTCAGTTCCACAGTAGCATCTCCTAATGTCAATCTTGGCCTAGAGAGGCTGGTGGTGGTTTAGTCATTCAGTTGTGTCTGACTCTGCAACCCCATGGACTGTAGCCTGACAGGCTCCTCTGTATGTGGGATTTTCCAGGCTAGAATACTGGAGTGGGTTGCCACTTCCTTCTCTGGAAGATCTTCAGTTTGACCCAGGGATTGAACCCAGGTCTCCTGCATTGCAGGCAGATTCCTGCAAGAGATCCAGTGACCAGATTCTATGGAGGCTGCTGCTGCTGCTGCTAAGTCGCTTCAGTCGTGTCCAACTCTGTGCGACCCCACAGACGGCAGCCCACCGGGCTCCCCCGTCCCTGGCATTCTCCAGGCAAGAACACTGGAGTGGGTTGCCATTTCCTTCTCCAGTGCATGAAAGTGAAAAGTGAAAGTGAAGTCGCTCAGTCGTGTTCGCCTCTTAGCGATCCCATGGACTGCAGCCTACCAGGCTCCTCCATCCATGGGAGTTTCCAGGCAAGAGTACTGGAGTCTATGGAGGCTGGTCACCACTAAACCTGGGGTGGGGTTGACGTGTGCTTCAGTCAGTTTGAAGGGTTCCCAGAAATCTACTCAGGTATTTCCATTCTAATCACAAATATTATGATCTCATATAAGGTCTCAGACTTTATCCTGGGCTTTCTATCAAGGCTGTTCATGCTGTTCTTTCCTGCTCTGCTAACAAACTCTCAGCCTAACTTTTAGCATAGCCCTGGCTTCATTGGAGGGACATTTTAAATTACATCAAGAAGATCTTCAGGCTTTTATATCATGCTCTGCTAGTTGGAAGAACTGAGACTGTTATCTCTTTTAACTTTTTTTTAAGAAATTCAACAACAGCCAGTCACTTCCCAGTCTTTATAATTACCACTGCCCCATACCATTCAAGTGTCAGAACTCTTGTATAAGTAGTATTTCCTCTCCTAATTGTATCTCATTTCAGAACATCACAGGTGATATTATTGGTGATTGTGATATTGCATCCCGTATCAGAGTTTATCATTGCCGTGTTTATTATCAGCAGTAACTGATACCTGAGCAGTAAGAGATCCGGTTCCAGAAGCCAATCCTAAGAATATATTTTCTAGTACTGGTTCTCAACAAAAAAGTGTTTAGGCTTTCCCAAATGTAGAGCTTGATAAAAGGACTTTGTGCAGGTAGTCTATTTGAAAGGGTATTCTGTGATTATTTCAGGGCAATGGAATAGGAGAAGATAAAGAAGACCAATTTAAATTAAGGATTAGATTTAAGTTGTTGCTGAGGGCAACAGGGCCAGATTGCACTGGCACTTGCGAGAACAGAATGCTTCCCTCTGTCAAATGCCCAACAAGCATGGCAGCTTCCACCAGTTGAGAGTTGCATTTGGGGGTATTAACACTAAGGCACTTCAGAGCTTTGCAAAAATATGTGAACTAAGCCAACTCCTTCCTTTTAGGAAGTGCCCTGATACTGGGAAAAAAGAGATAAACAGGAGACTTTCTATATGTGTGCAACTCTACCACAGTTGGGGCTGAAACCAAAATCATACAAGAAACAAACTAATCTTCTATGTACAGGAATCAGAGTCTGTCTTAATCAGGGTCCTTTTGAAAATATTGTTTTATACTGCTAAGTCATGTCTGACTCTTTATGACCCCCATGGACTGTAGCCTGGCCAGGCTCCTCTGCCCATGGGATTTCCCAGGGCAAGAATACTGGAGTGGGTTACCATTTCCCTCTCCAGGGGATCTTCCAGGGATCAAACATATATCTCTTGCATTGGCAGGCAGATTTTTTTTTTTTTTTTTTTACTACTGAGCCACCAAGGAAGCCCTTTGAAAATAGCTTGGAAGTAAAGTTTACGCATTAACAGTGTGGTAGGGGGAGGGAAGGAAGGGGTAGGGTCATATAGTTCTAGAGCCTAGGAATAATGAATTGAACACGGCCTCAGTTCTACTAAATACAGTGACTTCCAAGTCATATGGGGTATCCTGAGTCAGGGTGTATAAAACCAATATCCACGTGTTGAAGAATCTGGTGAAGAGAGGTAAAAGGATATTTTCCCAGCTATCTCCCATCTCTTCTGTCATCAACATTTGTCCACAGGGCTGATTTTTCTTTTTTCTTTCCTTTTATCCCCCTCTGCTAACAGTTTTATTGAGATGTAACTCACATATCATACAATTCAACCATTTACAGTGTATACTTCAATTATGCTGTGTATTGTGATATGTTAAATTATTGATTTTAATTGAAGGACTATTGCTTTACAGACTTTTGTTGTTTTCTGTCAAACTTCAACATGAAACAGCCATAGCTATACAAATATCCCCTCCCTTCTGAAACTCCCTCCCATCGCCTCCCCATCCTACCCCTCTAGGTTGATACAGAGCCCCTGTTTGAGTTTCCTGAGTCATTCAGCAAATTCCCCTTGGCTATCTATTTTACATATTTTAATGCAAGTTTCCATGATACTCTGTTGTTCTTTCCATATATCTCACCCTCTCCTCCCCTCTCCCTGTGTCCATAAGTCTATTATTTATGTCTGTTTCTCCATTGCTATCCTGTAAATAAATTCTTCAGTACCATTTCTCTAGATTCCATATATATGCATTAGAATATGATATTTACCTTTCTCTTTCTGATTTACTTAACTCTGTATAATAGGCTTTTGGTTCATCCAGCTCATTAGAACTGACTCAAATGTGTTCCTTTTTATGGCTGAGTAATATTCCATTGTATATATGTACCACACTTCTTTATCCACTCATCTGTCGATGGACATCTAGGTTGCTTCTATGTTCCAGCTATTGTAAGTAGTGATGCAATGAAAATTGTCTTTTTTTTTCATTTTAATCATTTTGAGTGTAAAATTTAGTAGTATTAACTACATTCACAGTTCTGGCTCAGTCCTTGTGGGATCTCTGGGTCCTGGTGCACACAAAATTTGTTTGAGCCATCTGAGCGTCTCTGGCGGGTATGGGGTTTGACTCAAAATCCAATTTCACCCCTTATATCATCTTGCTGGGGCCTCTCCTTTGTCCTTGGACATGGAGTATCTTTTTTGGGTGGGATCCAACATTCTCTTGTTGACGGTTGTTGAAAAGTGAGTTGTAATTTTGGAATTCTTGCAGGAGAAGATGAGCGCATATCCTTCTACTCCATCATCTTGAATTTCTGGCTGTCAGCTTATAGGATGTGGGGATCAAAGGGACACCAGGATCCAAACTGGAAGACCCAGGCCCAGCGTCCATGCATGCGAGTTTTCAGAAGAAGCTTCACCTCTCCATTCACACAGCCTTGATCAGCAAATCTGCACCTCGCCTGACAGCAAGCTTTACTGCCCACAGAAGTCAATATCACAGTAATCCAAGCCTATGCCCTGATGAGTAATGCTGAAGCAGCTGTGGTTGAAAGGTTCTATGAAGACCTGTAAGAACTTCTACGACTTACACCCAAAAAAGATATCCTTTACATTAGAGGGGACTGGAATGCAAAAGTAGGAAGTCACGAGATACCTGGAGTAAAAAGAAAATTTGGCCTTGGAGTACAAAATGAACCAGGGCAGAAACTAACAGAATTTCACCAAGAGAACACACTGGTCATAGCAAACACCCTCTTCCAACAACACAAGGAAAGATTCTACACATGGACATCACCAGATGGTCCATACCAAAATCAAATTGATTATATTATTTGCAGTCGAAGATGGAGAAGCTCTATACAGTCAGCAAAAAACAAGACTAGGAGCCAAGTATGGCACAGATCATGAACTCCTCATTGCAAAACTCAGGCTTAAATTGGAGAAAGTAGGGAAAACTACCAGACCATTTAGGTATGACCTAAATCAAATCCCTTATGATACAGTGGAAGTGACAAATAGATTGAAGGGGTTAGATCTGATAGAGTGCCTGAAGAACTATGGACGGAGGTTTGTGACATTTTACAGGAGGCAGTGATCAAGATCATCCCCAAGAAAAAGAAATATAAAAGAGCAAAATGGTTGTCTGAGGAGGCCTTACAAATAGCTGAGAAAAGAAGAGAAGCTAAAGGCAAAGAAGAAATAACCATTTGAATACAGAGTTCCAAAAAATAGCAAGGAAAGATAAGAAAGCCTTCCTCAGTGACTAATGCAAAGAAATAGAGGAAAACAATAGAATGGGAAAGACTAGAGATCTTTTCAAGAAAATTAGAGATACCAAAGGAACATTCCATTCAAAGATAGACATAATAAAGGACAGAAGTGGTATGGACCTAACAGACAGAAGATATTAAACGAAGTGGCAAGAATACACAGGAGAACTATACAAAAAAGATCTTCACAACCCAGATAACCAAAATGCTATGATCACTCACCTAGACCCAGACATCTTGGAATGCAAAGTCAAGTGGGCCTTAGGAAGCATCACTATGAACAAAGCTAGTGGAGGTTATGGAATTCCAGTTGAGTTATTTCAAATCCTAAAAAATGATGCTGTGAAAGTGCTGCACTCAATATGCCAGCAAATTTGGAAAACTGAGCAGTGGCTACTGGACTGGAAAATGACAGTCTTCAATCCAGTCCCAAAGAAAGACAATGCCAAAGAATGTACAACCTACTGCACAATTGCACTCATCTCACATCCTAGCATGGTAATGCTCAAAATTCTCCGAGCCATGCTTCAACAGTTTGTAAACCATTAATTTCCAGATATTCAAGCTGGAGTTAGAAAAGGCAGAGGAACCAGAGATCAAATTACCAACATCCGTTGGCTCATCAAAAAGCCAGGGAGTTCTAGAAAAACATGTACTTCTGCTTTATTGACTATGCAAAGCCTTTGACAGTGTGGATCACAAACTGTGGAAAATTCTTAAAGGGATGGTAATAGCAGACCACCTGACCTGCCTCCTGAGAAAGCTGTATGTGGGTCAAGAAGTAACAGTTAGAACTGGACATGAAACAACAGACTGGTTCCAAATTGGGAACCTCATTGCTGCATATTGTCACCCTGCTTATTTAACTTCTATGCAGACTACATCATGAGAAATGCTGGGTTGGATAAAACACAAGCTAGAATCAAGATTGCCGGGAGAAATAACAATAACCTCAGATATGCAGATGACACTACCCTTATGGCAGAAAGCGAAGAAGAACTAAGGAGCCTGTTGATGAAAGTGAAAGAGAAGACTAAAAAAGTTGGCTTAAAAATCAACATCCAGAAAACTTAGATCATGGCATCCTGTCCCATCACTTCATGGCAAATAGATGGGGAAATAATGCAAATAGGGACAGACTTTATTTTTTGGGCTCCAAAATCACATGCAGATGGTGACTGTAGACAGGAAATTAAAAGACATTTGCTCTTTGGAAGGAAAGCTGTGATCAACCTAGACAGCAAATTAAAAAGCAGAGACATTACTTTGCCAACAAAGTTCTGTCCAGTCAAAGCTATATTTTTTCCCATTGTCGGATTATAGAGAAAGTTGGATTATAAAGAAAGCTGAGTGCCTGAGAATTGATGCTTTTGAACCATGGTGTTGGAGAAGACTCTTGAGAGTCCCTTAGACTGCAAGGAGATCCAACCGGTCTATTCTAAAGGAATTCAGTGCTGAATATTCATTGGAAGGGTTGATGCTGAAGCTGAAACTCCAATACTTTGGCCACCTGATGTGAAGAACTGACTCACTGGAAAAGACCCTAATGCTAGGAATGATTGAAGGCGTGAGAAGGGGACGGCAGAGGATGAGATGGTTGGATGGCATCACTGACTCTATGGACATGAGTTTGAATAAACTCAGAGTTGGTGATGAACAGGAAGGCCTGGTGTGTTGCAGTCCATGGGGTCACAGAATTACACACGACTGAGTGACTGAACTGAACTACATTCACAGTATTCTGTGACCTCTACTTTTTCATAACCTTAATCAGAAACTTTGTAACCATTGAGCAATAACCTGTATTTATTCCTCTTCCTGTCTACTTCTAGCTTCTCGAATCTACTTTCTGTCTCTACGTGCGTAAGTGCTAAGTCATTTCATTCGTGTCCAATTCCTTGCAACCCTATGGACTATAGCCCACCAACCTTCTCTGTTCATGGGATTTTCCAGGCAAGAATGTTGGAGTGGGTTGCTATGCCATCTTTCATTCTGTCTCTATAAATGTTCCCATTCTAGAAACCTTAAATAAGTGGAGGTATCAAGAATTGGTGCCTAATTTTCTGTCTGCTTATTTGACTTAGCATGTGTTTTCAAACTTCATCTATGTAGCATGTTATCAGAATTTCATTCATTTTCAAGGATAAATATTATTATATTGTATGCGTATAGTTTCTCCACTGTTCATTCATTTATTGATGGATATTTGTATTATTTCTACATTTTGGGTATTGTGAACTTGCTACAATGAACATTGGCAACAGTTCAGTTTAATCGCTCAGTTGTGTCCGACTCTTTGCGACCCCATGGACTGCAGCACACCGGGCCTCCCTGTTCATCACCAATTCCCGGAGCTTGCTCAAACTCATGCCCATGGAGTTGGTGATGCCCTCCAACCATCTCATCCTCTGTCATCTCCTTCTCCTCTTGCCTTCAATCTTGGCCAGCATCAGGGTCTTTTCCAATGAGTCAGTTCTTCACATCAGGTGGCCAAAGGATTGGAGTTTCAGCTTCAGCATCAGTCCTTCCAATGAATATTCATGACTGAATTCCTTTAGGACTGACTGGTTGGATCTCCTTGCAGTACAAGGGACTCTCAAGAGTCTCCTCCAAGACCACAGTTCAGAAGGATTACTTCTTTGGTGCTCAGCTTTCTTTATAGTCCAACTCTCACATCCACACATGACTACTGGAAAAACCATAGCTTTGATTAGATGGACCTTTGTCGGCAATAATGTCTCTGCTTGTTAATGTGTTGTCTAGGATTGTCATAGCTTTTTTTCCCAAGGAGTGTCTTTCACTGCAGTCAACATCTGCAGTGATTTTGGAGCCCAAGAAAATGGTCTCACTGTTTTCATTGTTTCCCCATATATTTGCCTTGAAGTTATGGGACAGGATGCCATTATCTAAGTTTTGTGAATGTTGAGTTTTAAGCCAGCTTTCTCATCCTCCTCTTTCACTTTCATCAAGAGGATCTTTAGTTCTTCTTGTAAATAAGACATATATCTTATTTATTTATATTTATTTATTATTATATTTTATAAGTTCTTTACTATGTATATGTAGCTTCCCTGATAGCTTAGTTGGTAAAGAATCTTCCTGCAGTGCAGGAGACCCTGGTTTGATTCCTGAGTTGGGAAGATCTGCTGGAGAAGGGATAGGCTACCCACTCCAGTATTATTGGGCTTGCCCCATGGCTCAGATGGTAAAGAATCCACCTGAAATGTGGGAGACCTGAGTTTGATCCCTGGGTTGGGAAGATCCCCTGGAGAAGGGAAAGGCTACCCACTCCAGTATTCTGGCCTGGAGAATTCCATGGACTGTGTAGTCATTGGGGTCACAATGAGTGGGACACATCCCATTCTCTTCATCCTTCCATTCATCAGTAGACACTTGGGTTGTTTTCAAACCTTGGCTACTGTGAATAATGCTACAATAAACATCAGAGTAGAGATATCTCTTTGAGATAATAATTTTGTTTTTTGGGGGGGCATATATGAAGAAGTAGGTTTACTTGATCATATGGTAGTTGTATTTTAATTTCTTTAGAAACCTCCATACAATTTTCTGTAGTAGTTGTATCAGCTCAACAGCAGTGAACAGGATTTCACTTTTCTTTATATCCTACCCAGCATTTGTTATCTCTTCTTTTTGACAGTAGACATTCTAAAATGTATGTGGTGATATCTCATTGTGATTTTGATTTGCATTTCCCTAACGATTAGTCACATAGTGTACTTAACATGTACTTGTTGGTCATTTATATGTATACTATGGAAAAATGTCTATTCAGATCTTTTGGCCATTTATATATATATATATATATATATATATATATATATATAATGCTATTGAGTTACATGAGTTCTATTATATTTTGAATATTGATTAGTGGATATTTGGTTTGCTAATATTTCTCCCATTCCATTGGTTCCCTTTTTATTTCACTGATAATTTCCTTTTCTGTGCAGAAGCTTTCCAGTTTAAGGTAGTCCTACTTGTTTAATATTGCTTTTGCTGCCTTTCCTTTGCTGTTGAATACAAAAAAATTACTGCCAAGATCAATATCAAGGAGCTTCTCTCTTGTGGTTTCTTTTATGGTTTCTTTTAGGAGTTTCATTGTCTCAGGTTTACATTCAAGTCTTTAAGTCATTTTGAGTTGATTTTTGTTTATCGTCCAAGATAGGGATGCAGGTTTATTCTTTTCTATGTGGCTACCCAGAATTCCCGTCACCATTATTGGAGGCTATCCTTTCTCCATTGAATATGGAGAGTCTTGGCTCCTTTGTTTTAAGTTATTGAATGTGTAACTGTGGGTTTATTTGGGCCTCTATCTTCTGTTTCCCTGGCAGCTCATCTGGTAAAGAATCCACCTGCAATGCAGGAGACCCCGGTTTGATTTCTGGGTTGAGAAGATCCACTGGAGAAGGGATAGGGTATCCACTCCAGTATCCTTGGGTTTCCCTGGTGGCTCAGACAGTAAAGAATCTGCCTGCAATGCAGGAGACCTGGATTTGTTCTTTGGGTCCAGAAGATCCCCTGGAGAAGGTAACAGCTACCTATTCCAGTATTCTGGCCTGGAGAATCCTTGGGGTCACAAAGAGTCGGACATGACTGAGTGATTTTCACTTTCACTTTTCATCTTCTGTTTAATTGATTTACATGTCCTTATGCCAATAGCACTCTGTTTCAATTACTGTAGCATTGTTATATAATTTGATGCCTCCAGATTTGCTCTTATTTCTCCACATTGCTTTGGCTCTTTCAGCTCTGTTTTGGTTCCGCACATATTTTAGGATTGTTTGTCCTGTTCCTGTGAAAAATGCCATTGGAATTTTGACAGGGGTTGCATTAAACCTAGATAGCTTAAGTAATATGTATATTTTAACAAAATTAATGCTTCTAATTGTTTGCTATGAAATATCTCTTCATCTATTTGTGTCCTTTTCAGTTTCCTTCATCAGTATCATAGTTTTCAGGCACAAGTCTCATATCCTTAGTTTTCATTTTCCTAAGTATATTATTTAGGAAATAAACCCAATAAATGAGATTGTTAAATTCTCTTTCTCAAAATGCATTGATGGTGTATAGGAATGCAAATTTATTATGTATCTTGCAACTTTACTGAATTAATTTATTAGTCCTACATTTTTGAGGGGGAGGAGGGGCATGGATCCCTTAGGGTTTTCTAAATGTTGGTTGGCCGAGAAGTTTGTACTGGCTTTTATGTCACATCTTACAGTATATTATGCCTGTAAAGTTTCTTCTAAAAAAATCTGCTGATAGTCTTGTGGAAGTTATCTTCTTTGTGAGAAGTTGTTTCTCTTGCTGTTTTAAATTATCTCCTTGTCTTTAACTTGACAAATAAATTGCAATGTCTCAGGATGGGTCCCTTGAATTTTTATCTTATTTGGTGCCTTTTGGAATTCCTGCATCTGGATGTCTGTCTCTTTCTCCACTTTAGGGAATTGATCAGTCATTATTTCTTTGAATAAGCTTTCTGCCCTTTTTCCTCTTCTCCTTCTGCGACCTTCTACAATGTGAATATTAGTCAGCTTGATGGTTTTCAACTCTTTTATGTAAATATCAAAGAACAATTACTGAATCAGATGGTAAGGTTGCATTTAGTTTCGTAAGAAACTGCCAACTGTCTTTCAAAGTGACTGTCATTTTGAATTTCCATCACCAATGTATGAGTGTTTCTGTTGTTCTGCAGTCTTGCCAGTTTTTTGGTATAGTCAGTGTTTTGGTTTTGGGATATTCTATTAGTAAAGGAGATCACTCCTGGGTGTTCATTGGAAGGACTGATGCTAAAGCTGAAACTCCAATACTTTGGCCACCTCATGCGAAGAGTTGACTCACTGGAACAGACTCTGATGCTGGGAGGGATTGGGGGCAGGAGGAGAAGGGGGCGACAGAGGATGAGATAGCTGGATGGCATCACCGACTTGATGGACATGAGTTTGAATAAACTCCAGGAGTTGGTGATGGACAGGGAGGCCTGGCGTGCTGTGATTCACGGGGTCGCAAAGAGTAGGACACGACTGAGCGACTGAACTGAATCTTCTCTCTTATGTTTTAATATATATTTCTCTGACATATGATGTGGAACTTCTTTGCATCTGTTTATGTGATGGCTTGTCTTCTAATCCTCTTGAGTCTCTTATAGAGCAGAAAATTTTAATTTTAATGAAGTCCAGCTTACCAATTATTTTTTTATGGATTGTGTCTTTGTTGTATCTAAAAAGCATCATCATTTGCAAGGCATCCAGGTTTTCTCCTATGTTACCTTCTAGGAATTTTATGGTCTTTCAATTTACAGTTAAGTCTATGATTCACATTGAGTCACCTTTTGTGATAGATGTATAGTCTGTGTCTAAATTCTTTTTTTTTTTCTTTCGGAAAGGCATGCAATTGTTTTAGCATCATTTATTTAAGAGACTATCTTTGCTCCATCTTAGTACTCTTGCTTCTTTGTCAAAGGTCAGTTAGTGATATTTATAGAAGTATATTTCTGGACTCTATATTCTGTTCTATTGATCTATTTGCCTATTGCTTCACGGATACCATACTGTGACGATTACTGTGAAATTCAGGTGAAGTCAGCTCGCCGCCTTTGTTCTTTTCCTTTGATTCTTTGTTTTTAATATATGGCAAGATGTATTTGAACCCATAAAGTAAGAAAACTTTAAGATGAAATTAAAATGTGTTTTTTCAAGTCTAGTTTATTTCATCTGAAGCATCCAGAAAGTCACGTTGAAATGTTTGTTACAGCCTAAGTAAAGAAGGTATTTGGTAGTGTACTCACTTGAGGAAACAAAACCACACTGCGTGGAGATTTTATGCATGTCTATTCCTATTTGAACTTGACATTAGGTCTCTTTGTTATGATGTCTTTTTTATAAAGAAACATATATGGATTTTGTCTGAGATGAAGACTCCTATTTTCTGGTACAGTGAGTATTTAGAGCTCAAGCTAGCCTCACAACAATCTTCCTTGTTCTAAAATACTGCAAGTGAAATTTGGCCTGGCCTTTAATCTGATTGTATAATTTTAGGAATATGCATGTGACCTTTGTTCTTTTAAGATCTTCGCTTTTACTTTTTTTTTTAATTTTATTTTATTTTTAAACTTTACATAATTGTATTAGTTTTGCCAAATATCAAAATGAATCCGCCACAGGTATACATGTGTTCCCCATCCTGAACCCTCCTCCCTCCTCCCTGCCCATACCATCCCTCTGGGTCGTCCCAGTGCACCAGCCCCGCTTTTACTTTTAACCACTAGAACAGTGATTCGATTTTTTTTCTCAATAAAAACAAAGCAATTCTAGGTTATAAATGACAAAGCCAGATGGTTTTATTGATAGATACTAACAAATTCTATTGGGATTTTGCAGGTGGTACTATGGTAAAGAACTTACCTGACAAAGCAGGAGACATAAGAGATGCGGGTTCAATCCCCAGGTCAGGAAGATCCCCCGCAGGAAGTCACGGCAACCCATGACTTGCCTGGAGAAATCCCATGGACAGAGGAGCCTGAGGCTGCAGTCTATAGGGTCAAAAAGAGTTGGACGTGACTGAAGTGACTTAGCACACACAAGTACTAACTTCTAGCTTTCCTATAGTTAGCTCTTTAGTTCATTAACAACAGAAAAATTGAAGCATGAGTAGAATCATCCAACAAACTAATACTGCTGCAGGTTTTTATTTATATTGATTTAATCAAAGGCATCCACATAGTACCTGATGCATGGGAATTATTAAATAAACATTAGGTGTTTTTTTTCTGATTTTCTCATCAACTCCAAAAATAACACTAATCAGTATTATCATTTTCTTACTTTTAAAAATAAAGTACTGAGGCACAGAGTAGAAAGTTGACAAGTTATATAGCTACTGACCCAGAGTTAAGAATCAAACCCAGACTCTCTAAATAACAGGTATACTCACATTCTTTGTCACTGTGCTCTAGTGCCTCTTGATTATTACTTGAAAGCCAAATGTTTATTTTGATGATGGAGAGGAAGAGGAAATTTCAGAAGATATAAGCAATATCCAGTATTTTCTGTTAATAGTACCATTCTTCTCATAGTCAAATACCATGTGTGTTAGTAGTCACATTTTCAGTTTAGGGCACTGAGATTATTGATGCAATTTAAAACTTTTTGACTATAATATCTTAAACATGTTTATTTTGAAAATTTCAAAATATATAGAAAAAAATATAAAGTGTATAAAAGATAATCAAACGGCCATATGTATACCCACCACACAGATTATAAAACAGAACACTGTTGAAACTCTGTGCCCCTTCCTTTTCACATCGCTCCTCCCTTCTCCACAGGGATAACCACTACTTTGAGCGTGTGTTTATCATCCCTTTCATTAAATATAGACAATATCCCCATATAAAATAATCTTTAGTTTTTTATTTTAAACTTTATATAAATAGTGTTACTCTGTGTATTCTATTATGATTTTGTTTTAGCAAGCAACATTATTGATACAATTTATTCTCATCAGTGCAATAGCCCTAGTCCATTCATTGCCAAAACTGAATCAAAATATATCTCAACTGATTATACATTCCCCTTTTCACTGAACATTTGGTTTGTTTTCAGATTATGTTGTCATAAGCCATGCTGTTACATTTGTTTATTATGTCTTTTGGTGCAGTGATGCTAGAGTTTCTCTCCAAAGCATAAATGCCTAAAAGTGGAAGTATAATAATAATAATGAGCAAGATTGTGCATTTTCAACCTTACAAAATAATGTCAAATTATTATCCAAAGTCTCTGTATCAATTTGCATTTCTCTTTATAATAGCTCTCAATGCGTGATATCCTTATCAGCACTTGGTATTACTTACCTGACATGTATATGTCTGTTTATCATATATATGTGTGTATATATCACATATATATGCATGTCTATATCTACATCATGTACATGTCTACCTGAGAAAAACTTAGTAATTAACTCAACACCTATGTAAGATTTTTGATGTATGGAATATTCACTTGGGAAATATTAAAAAAAAAAAAATGGGAGGAGAGGTTAAGAGAAATTTGAGGGTTATGTAAAGTTAAAAACCCTGAGCACAAATCATCTGGTCATGCAGTAATACAGAACATTCTTCAGTGTCAGGAAAAACACAGATTGAAAGCTTCCAAGAGCCTGAAAACCTCTTGGGATTTGGATTATTATTCAGAATCAGGTAGTGCTCTTAAGAGCTGGTACTTTCACTGTCTTTGCAGCAGTAAAGCAGTCTCTTCAAGAGGAAACTGTCCATTTTTGTAAATCTCTAAATAATGGGATCAAAACCGAAAAGATATTCAGAAAAACTGCATGCTTAAATTTCTCTTTATTTCTAATTCAGATGCAAGAGAGAAAGGCATACATTTACCTAATAAAATTATTATTCTAGTTGGTCAAAGGCCTCCAAGTAGTTTGTTTCACAGTTCTTTTTACAAATATGAGATCAGATTGTGTACTTTAAGCCCACCTTATTAGATATAATTTTGCTGCCTAAAAAATTCTTCATTAGACTTATATTCAATTATGGCTCCATCTCTTACCTTGTTCTTTCTTGGAGCTTTTCTCCATACAACCCTGACCTCATCATCAGTGCCTTGTATTGTTTGTCCTGCCACAGAAATATTGCTCTGGTGTTGAATTCACACCTGCCCTCCTCCAGCCTCTGACCATGACGGTTTTCAGTATTCTTCCCCCTGATATCCTGTCAATCAGAATTCACCTCTGTTGGATTCCATTCTAACAGATTACTCACAGTAGGGAGTATTGGGTGCTCCTGGATTGTTATGTTTCATATCTGCATCTGTGTCCTGTAACTGGAGAAAATGGCTCAGGCTTAAGAAAATAGGATTTTATGGCACTATGACAGTGTAGAGGCAAAGGCATTTCACTTGCTTTACAAAACTGCAGAATATGACTGAGCATCTTCACCCTACATCTGGGGCTAACCCTCCATGTGGGGTTTTATCTTTGAGCAGTAAGTATTAACTGTAGGTAAATGTGCATCATGAAAGGACTGATCACTAAGGTAAAATTTTTATTAACATCAGTCGCTATAACATTGCCAGAATTCCCTTTAAATAAAGGGCTTTTAACTTTCTTAGGCCAAATTTAGGTGAAATCCCTACTTTAACTTCTTTATGGAGGGGAAATGAACAGCCTATGCTTGATCCTTTTTCAAAGAAAAATAGCCTTAAATTTTATTACTGTGGTTTTGAGGAAGCAATCATGTAATATGGGGCTGCTCTGTCTTGGCTTAGTGTGAGTGGAAAGTACCAACATCTCAAGGTCTCTTTGAAATACACTTGTTCCATTATTTTCTTTTTGCTTTTATTAAAAAGAATCCTTAGGCAAAAATGATATCAAACTGCATACATTAAACGTTTCTAGATGATCTGATCATTATAATAAGTACTGGAAACTTTGAAGTAGAAGAGAAAATGCAGTTGTAAATATCCTCTTCCAGAAACGTCTGAATGAGTGTTATCTTTGTGTTTGGATTCAAATACAAAGATCTCTGAGTAACTGTACAGATTTTAAAGCTTCATTCTACCACCATTTCTGGAATCTGAGATTTTACCTTGTTGTTATTGCTTGATCTGCAAAGCTCATATTCTTCATACCAAACCTACCCATTGATGATCTTCCAATAGCTCAAGTTTTATTTGGGAATACTAAAATCGGTTATATGCACCAGCATATGTATATGCTGTCTCTCTTGAACATGATACATACATATATATTCAGAATATGTATACACAAAATACATATCTCTATTATGGAGCTTTCCTTTTTGTAAATCATTATTTAGTTTCATTCTTTATCTTACACATCCTATGATAACCTCTACTTCATGACCTGCACTTAAAACCAAGAGAACTACCTGAAACTACTATGTTAGTGATTCTTTAGTACTTGCAAGACACTGCTAGGTGAAAGGTGACATATATGAAATTGGCTTCTCCAACTTTTCCCAATCGCCAATTAGTGACTGCCTGGAGGAACTTTGCCCTTAATAAGGTAACATAGGGAAGGCTCTGTGGTTTTTGGGGGGAGGGGGATATTTGACATGTCATTTTTGTTCTCTCTTTAGAGTTGCCACTAAGGTTAGGAACAGCACTAACTGAAACTTTTAACTGTAGCATAAAGAGATACCCAAACAACCTTTCTCAGCTTCTGTGGGATTCCTTTATCTGCGCTAAGTCTCTTCAGCTGTGTCTGACTCTTTGTGACCCTGTGGAATGTAGCCCACCAGGCTCCTCTGTCTGTGGGATTCTCCAGGCAAGAATACTGGAGTGGGTTGCCATGCCTTCCTCCAAGGGATCGTCCCAATCCAGGGATTGAACCTGCATCTCTTACATCTACCTGCATTGGCAGACAGGTTCTTTACCACTAGCACCTCCTGGGAAACCCTTCCTTTATCTGCTGCTGCTGCTGCTAAGTCGCTTCAGTTGTGTCCGACTCTGTGCGACCCCATAGACGGCAGCCCACCAGGCTCCCCCATCCCTGGGATTCTCCAGGCAAGAACACAGGAGTGGGTTGCCATTTCCCTCTCCAATGCATGAAAGTGAAAAGTGAAAGTACCTCTCCTTAAATGAGAGATATGTTGTGAATATGTATGTCTGATTTGTTGGATACAAAATGTTCTTTCACTGATTCTGGAGAATTCTGCCAGAAATTGGTGCTGCCTTATCACATTGACTATATTTATTGGTAATAATATTAGAACTGTTGCTAGCTGATGGTATTTATTTGTAAGAACCTGTTATTAAATCTCTTACTAATACCCAGTCTTTCTTAAATATGACTTTTTAATTGAATAATTTTAGAATCATTTAATAAATATAAATGATTAGCAACTGAGCCCATCTAATGTTTTTGACATTAGAAATACTGTTATTATGTTTAGATGACCAATAGTAAATCCAAAATTATATGTTTTTATTCTCTATGACAATGTTTTTCTTAAAGTGTCACCTTTGAACCCTGTATCTTATCATCCAGTGTGACTGTCAAACACCCAGATTTCTAGACTGTATTCTAGACCCATTGAACCAGAATCTCAGAGCTAGGATGAAGAAATTTGCATTTTAACCTGCATTTAACCTCCATTCTTCTTTCATAATAATTTTACTGGTTGACCTTTGTAAAACAGTTATCTGAAACTAATGAAAATTCATACTTTATCACTTTTTATTTTGAATGTAAGTTGATGTTATTAAATCATTTTAACATTTTCCAGTACTCTCAGTCTGCCATGCCTTTGCCCTATAATGCTGACCGGATAATTCTACATTAGAAGTAAGTTGGGATTTGAACCTGATGTAACAAGTCTTGACCCCATCACTTATGACCTCAATAAGTATACAAACAAGATACCAAAACTTTCCAAATCTCAGCTGTGTCATCTGAAAATTAGGGTTAGTAAGACTACCTTTCACTTACAGTAGTTGGTTCATGACATTACTGGTGCTGGAACATTTTGAGACCTTGTATGTGTCACAGTGAGGAAAACAGGGATAAGCAAATGTTCAGTTGAACTCATTTTTCCTTAAAAACTTTGTGGAAGCAAGGAACAGAAATTCTAAAATTATGAGTACTCACAAAGTTATTTATTATTTATTGTAAAAGGGAGTACATTTATTAAAGAGCCAGTCCTATATAATAGCTCTAGATATCTCCTGTTGTTGTTGGAGATATAGTATGCAGTGATCTTGCTAATTAGTCATAATGTGGTTAACAGATGGTATAATTTAAAATTTTAGGGAAAGAATGTATATAAATCTGTATGGTTACCTGGAGCTATATATGAACCTTTTAAGAATATAAATATGTAAGCACAGTTCTATTTCTGAATATGTTAGGGTGCTGTGAGTTCAAGTAAAGTAAAAAATAAGAGGTTGAAATATGGAACTTACAAAATATTTATGAATTGACTCAATTCTCTACGGCTTCTGCTTCTTGGTTAAGAAGAATCAAAATCTGTTCGCATTACCTTTGTTAGTGAGACTGAGGATTATTTGCTGTCATTCTCTTTCTGTGTAGGTATTAATTCTTGTTGCTCATCTCACTACAATGCATATATCTCTCTTAAGTAGGCTTTGGTGATGGGCAAGGAAAAGTACGCAATTAAACAATGTTATAATAGCTATCAATGTCTAAAGAAAGGAATCTAGACATTTTTCTCACTTTTAAAAATCTTCTTAAATATTAATGATATGCATAGTTTCTGAAGTTTCGTTTTATCCCAGATAACTAAATCATCTCAACATAGTTAAAGCATGTTGAAACATCTACTACATTTGCTTTTGTATCAGTGCTACTCGATGCACAGTTGTTTGACTTAGATAAAAGGCTGGACTAGTATAACTGATAGACGAAGTAGGACAATTTGTCACTGACCTTCTACTAGAAGATTCTGAAAGAAAGGTATCTTTCCATCCAGGTCTCATGAAAAGCTGTATTAACTGTGGCATAGATGACCTGCAAGAGAATCTGGTATGTTGCAAATTATTATTAGTAAGTTACTATTAATAAAGCTTGAAAATAATTTTCTTTAAAGATCATAGTTTCAAGGTTTACTTATAACAACCTTATTCTCATAGGCAAGTTTTTTGATATGCTTTCTTAAGCAGGATCAGCAGGAATAGATTTTTCCCTCAAACAAATATTAGCCTTACCTTGTACATAGTTCTGAATTAATCATGTGAATATTATGCAGCGTGTGTCATAAAATGAAAAAAAAAAGTTGTGATCTACTTGCCTGTAAATTGTACCTTTGCCTCCTGAGAATGCAATGGGAAGAGTAATAGTTTAGTGACTAAACCTCTGTAATCTTCCTTTCTTGATAAACTATACACAGCACCTTAAACATAAACAAGCATCAGGAAGCTTTAATGTTTTGGGGGAGCTGTTTGGGTAAACCCTTCAAGTTTGCTATTTGTTTTTTTCTGGGCTACTTACTGATATACTTGTTCTAAAGTTAAGATAACTTTTATGGATTTTAAGGATGAGGTTAATTAAATAACAACAACAACAACAAAATGGTAAGGCACCTAGGGACCAGCAAGAAAGGCAAGCCATTACCACCCTTCAGCCCAGTGGAGGGAAATGAAGGAACTATACAACTGGAACCATTAGAAAAGGTTTAGCCATGAAAGAGATATCATCCCATCAGTTCAGTTCAGTTCAGTTGCTCAGTTGTGTCTGACTCTTTGTGACCCCATGGGCTGCAGCACGCCAGGCCTTCCTGTCCAACACCAACTCCTAGAGCCCACACAAACTCACGTCCATTGAGTTGGTGATGCCATCCAACCAGCTCATCCTCTGTTGTCCCCTTTTCCTCCTGCCCTCAATCTTTCCCAGCATCACAGTCTTTTCCAATGAGTCAGTTCTTCACATCAGGTGGCCAAAGTATTGGAGTTTCAGCTTCAACATCAGACCTTTCAAGAACACCCAGGACTGACCTCCTTTAGGAAGGACAACTTGGATCTCCTTGCAGTTCAAGGGACTCTCAAGAGTCTTCTCCAACACCACAGTTCAAAAGCATATCATCCCATAGGATGTGTAAATATGGAGCGCATCCAATGAGTAAAGGAGTAGAGGAAGTAAACATCCCAGAGTGTGTCTTTCAGTTCTTCTCATTGGCAAACTCAACGGAAAGTAAGAGATTTGGAACGAAGCCCATGTGACATAGTCCACAGTGGTCAGTATCCCAGGACATAAGGCAGACAAAGAAGGGCAGAGGTGGGTCTGAGAGGAAGAGGGAGCATAAACAACAAAAGCATTACCTCATTAGACATGAATCAAAAAATAAGATTTTGCTTCTTTCCTCTGAGGAATTTTGCCAACTGCCATTTTCTTTGTCCTTAAGGGAAAGAAGTGAGCACACACAGCATGCTGGGAAAATCTGGAGCTCACGTATTATCTGTTTCCAAATGACATATTCCGGATTATGATGATTCCTGGTAAGCAAACTTTTACTTTGTATATTTTTAACTCTAATCAAGAAAGTCCAGGCTAGGCCAGCTCTATGTTAATTTCTCTATTAAAATCCAGATGGGAGTGTGTTTTCCCCTGTGATGGCTGGTCTGCCTTTGTTGGAGCTATGGAAAATAGAGAGATCATCAAATGATACCTTACTTTATCTGCTTCTGACAAGTGAGCCTCTATTTCAACATGTGTTATGATTTCTGTTCCTAGAAACAAAGGAAGAAAAATTATTAAGCCATTAAAAAACCTTTTGAATATTCATAACAATATGCCAGAGCATAATTATTTAGAACAGAAAGTCAGTATGAGATAAATAAGTTAAAAATGAATCATTTTTATTCCTTTAGCCTTATTCAGTCAGTTTCAGGACAATTACTTACAGTTAATCTTCATAATTGCTAAATTATTTCTGTTTGAAGTCTCTACTAGCAAAGGTGTGTAGATTATGGGGAGCCATCCACATCAAAATTAGTGCTTGAACAAATAAAATGGTTTGCTTGTTATTTATTAACCATGGATTAATGTAGGCAGGAAATAGAGTTGGCTTTGTAAGTGCTGGAATTTTTCTTAATTGAAATGTGTTTGAGGAATGCTTTTTAGGGGAAAATATATTAACATATTTCCTAAAAACAATAGAAGAAGGATATGTCTAAATGTTAGAATTTTAAGGGTTTATAATATCAAAGACTTGGCCAAGAAGCTTCCTGACTTCCACTGTAGATATATCTGTAACAGGTTAAAAAAAAAAAAAAAAAAAAACCTGATCAGTGAAATGTATTACATAGTGTATATGCAAAGCTTAAATATAATCCATGTAGATATAATTAGGAAGGTCCATGTATGGGCAAAGACAGTGAAGACTTGTTGGTACTAATTCACCAATGAAAATACCGAGGTACTTGGTATTGTATATATATATATGCATATATGTTTTCTATATATGGCATTTATAGTTTCTTTTCTTGAAAAATTATTGGTAAAGTTTTTTTTTCCCCAAGTATCATAGTTAATATACAAATATATTTTATTCTGGATATTTTTATTTATCTCACTTTTTCTCTCTACACTGTACCCCAAGCATATATGATGGACTTTGGATTGTAGAAAGTATTTTAAAATATTATAGTGAATATATAAATGCTTTTCTTGTTTGGAGTCTTCATTTTTTTTGGAGTTTTCACTTATATATTCACTATAATATTTTAAAATACTTTCTTTGCCCCAAAGTCCATCATATATGCTTGGGGTACAGTGTAGAGAGGGATAGTGAGATATACAAAGCTATCCAGAATAAAACATTTATAATGATTCAATGGCATCACCAATTCTATGGACATGAGTTTGAGCAATCTCTGGGAGACAGTGAAGGACAGGGAAGCCTGGCGTGCTGCAGTCCATGGGGCTGCAGAGTCAGCCATGACTGAGTGACTGACCAACAGCAAGAGATGCTTTTAAAAAGTTGTTGTTAAAGTTGAATAAGTTTTTGAATAGGATATATGAAGTTTCAGTTCAAAATACAAGGAGGCATATGTATCACACATGACTTTTTCTTACACAGAACTTGCCAGTATTAGAGGTATTGATAACTGAAGAATACCTTCTCAAGGTACAGTTTCCCTTTAGAGAAATGAAAACTCAGTAGAATGTACGTTACATGTCAGTTAGAAATTTATTAGGCCCCAAGTAACAATAGCAACAACAATTAAAACTTGGGTTATCACAGTTAAATAGAATTATTTACTTACCTCTGTCAGTTAATAGTGTCAAAGCCCAAGACATCTCTCTCATTCCACTCTACTATGCTTGAAGAAATGCCATTTTGCCTTATAGTCATATGTTTGAGTAAGGAGGATGGGAGAAAAGATCAATGTGAACTGCATGTATACTTTGTAATCAAGAGTAAAATATTTTCTTAGGAATTTTATGCATAGAATTTTTGCTTAGTTTACATTGACCACAATTGGACAATTGGGTTTTTTGAGCATATGTTCAATGAAGAAAGTCTGAAAATACTGGAAAAACTATAAAAGCTGTGTATACTAAGTTAAGACAAGAGTGACTTACTTTGGGTTCTGGGTTTTTCATTACAGACACTCTTCATTGTCTACCCAATACCCATCCAGGACTCCCACTTCTTCCTTCCTAACAATCCTAAATTGGTTCATAAGACCACTTCTTAAACAAAAATAGGTTACTGAGGGTGATTCAGGCAATGAATCACTCTAATTTGATAGAATAGACACTGGTTTAAATGCCAAGCTACCTGGATTTCAGTCCAACTTGCTCAATAAGTAGCATATTAAAAATCAGTTCTCATTGTTGTGCCTATTAAGCCATCTATAAAATTTAAAAGGTTAGAAAAGAGTATTGCATTTCAAAGTACAGATGGTCTCCAACCTATGATGATGGACAGCAATACACATTCAGTAGAAACCATACTTCAAATGTATTTTCCCAGGCTACTGAGATATTCTCCCTCTGATGTTGAGTAGTGACAACAAGCTGTAGTTCCTAGTCAGCCAGGTGATCATAAAGGAAAATAACTGATACACTTAAAATCATTACTGTACCCATACAACCAATCTGCTTTTTTACTTTTAAGTACAGTATTCAAGAAACTGCATGAGATATTTAACACTTTGTCAAATGATTTTGCCCAACTATAGGCTCATGTAAATGTTCTGAGCATGTTTAATGTAGGCGAGGCTATGATGCTCAGTAAGTTATATTTTTTACATGTGTTTTTGGCCTACAAAATTTTCAACTTACAGTGACTTACCATAATGTAACTCAATGAAGATCTGTATGTTCTTCAGATCTGAAATTTTGCACAAATATCTAGGGTTCCCCATGGGAATATGAGTAAGGGAAAAACTGAAAAAGAAGAGCTATATCCTCCATTTATAACAGAGGAAAGTTTAATTTGAATTGAGATTCCATGTTTCATTTGATATACTATTAAAATAAGAAAATCAGTGCTAAATGTTCCTATTTTCCATCTACTTATGCTTAATGGACTATAATTTAATCATATTTTATAAATTAGAAAAGAAACAAAATATGTATTGCTCATAAAACCCAAAGCCTTACCTTAGTCTAATTATCCCAGGAACCAGTACAACAGTATTGCATGTCATTTGGATGTGAGTTTCCAGTTATATTTTAGAAACTTATACATGTGAGTAGATTTTGAGTAAAAGCAATTCATACTCTTATAATTGTGATTGATGTATAAAATAAGCTCCATACCTAGAGTAAAGCAGATATCCACACACTTGAGATATGCACCTACAATTCAGGGGGCACAGTTTTTATCCCTGGGTTGGGAATGTCCCCTGAAGAAAGAAATGGCAACCCATTCTGATATTCATGCCTGGGAAATCCCAAAGACAGAGGAATCTTGTGAGCTGCTGTCCATGGGGTCACAAAAGAGTCAAACACAACTGAGCAACAAAACAACTATATATATTGCACACACACACACACACATACACGCACACAAATGATCTGTATCTACAACTAATATATGTATCAAATGTAGATGCATATACATGTACACATATAATATGCTTATATACATACATACTTGAGATACAGATAGATATACACGAGCTAAATATATATATATATATATACTTTATAGGTTTGTGTGTATATATATATATACTTTATAGGTATACTTGATAGATGTAGATATAGATAAGATTCAGTTCAGTTTGGTTCAGTCACTCACTCACGTCTGACTCTTTGTGACCCCATGGACTGCAGCACATCAGGCCTCCCTATCCATCTCCAACTCCCGGAGTTTACCCAAACTCATGTCCTTTGAGTCGGAGATGCCATCCAACCATCTTATCCTCTGTTGTCCCCTTCTCCTCCTGTCTTCAATCTTTCCCAGCATCATGGTCTTTTCCAATGAGTCAGCTCTTCACACCAGGTGGCCAAAGTATTGGAGTTTCAGCTTCAGCATCAGTTCTTCCAATGAACACTCAGTACTGACCTCCTTTAGGATGGACTGGTTGGATCTCCTTGCAGTCCAAGGGACTCTCAAGAGTCTTCTCCAACACCACAGTTCAAAAGAATCAATTCTTCGGTGCTCAGCTGTCTTTATAGTCCAACTCTCACATCCATACATGACCACTGGAAAAAACATAGCCTTGTCGCGATGGACATTTGTTGGCAAAGTAATGTCTCTGTTTTTTAATATGCTATCTAGGTTGTTCATAGCTTTTCTTCCAAGGAGCAAGCGTCTTTTAATTTCATGGCCACAGGCACCATCTGCAGTGATTTTGGAGCCCAGAAAAATAAAGTCTGACACTGTTTCCACTGTTTGCCCATCTATTTCCCATGAAGTGATGGGACTAGATGCCATGATCTTAGTTTTATGAATGTTGAACATTAAGCCAACTTTTCACTCTCCTCTTTCACTTTCATCAAGAGGCTCTTTAGTTCTTCTTCACTTTCTGCCATAACGGTGGTGTCATCTGCATATCTGAGGTTATTGATATTTCTTCCAGCAATCTTGATTCCAGCTTGTGCTTCATCCAGCCCAGCGTTTCTCATGATGTACTCTGCATATAAATTAAATAAGCAGAGTTAGAATCCATAAAATTAAGGAAAGCACTAACACAAATGATAGACATGAAGAACTTAAGTTTGGGGCAAATAAAATAAAAATGTACCTAATACAAATGGTAGAAACTTAAGAAGTAAATGTCTTTAAGCTTTGAAAAAGTATAGATGTGTCTTAAGCTTATGAATAATTTATGGCTTCCCTTGTGGCTCAGTTGGTAATGAATAGCTTGGACTTAGACAATAGTTGATGTTTTTGACATACTCTAAAATTACATACGGAGAAGGCAATGGCACCCCACTCCAGTACTCTTGCCTGGAAAATCCCATGGACAGAGGAGCCTAGTAGGCTGCAGTCCATGGGGTCGCTAAGAGTCGGACATGACTGAGCGACTTCACTTTCACTTTTCACTTTGATGCATTGGAGAAGGAAATGGCAACCCACTCCAGTGTTCTTGCCTGGAGTATCCCAGGGATAGCAGAGCCTGGTGGGCTGCAGTCTATGGGGTCACACAGAGTCAGACATGACTGAAGTGACTTAGCAGCAAAATTACATAATTTCATAGTATATGCTATTGGTAACTGGTCTCTTCCAATAAAAATTCCTGGTATAACTGTTCCCCAGCCAAAAAAAAAAAAAAAAAACCTCTTTAGAAGTAAAGAGACTAGACTGACCAAAAGATGTGCTACCAAAATTGTGAATTGAATATATTTAAATCTCTCATTCTGTACAATGGCCCGTGCTAAGCTCAGTAAAGCCTACAAAGAAATGTAAGTTACAATGCCTACATTTGTGGATGCTTAAAATCAAATTAGTAAGTTAAAATGCACTTCTATTTATTTTTCTATATTTTAACATATTGGCACACAACTTGAAACATTAAAAATTCAATGAATGTTAGCAATTATTTAATTCTCACATCTACCACATAACAGTATTATTATCCCTGTTTTGCAGAAGAGATTGCTTGGGTTTTGGAAGTAAATTGCTCAGTATTACCCAACAAATAAGCAGTGCCAGGGTTTAGAGAATCTCTTTTTGTCTTTACCTATTTAGATGTTCATGTTCTGAACCATTGCATTATCATACATTTTATATGATAAATTGAATCTAGACCTATTTCCTCAAGACTCTCTTGTCCTAAAAGATGACATTGTTCCTAATGAACAAAGCCGAGGGCTTGGATGAAAAACTCTGGGGTTGACTATTTTTTTTTTTCCTCCCCAGTGTTAGGGAAGAAGATAGTAAAAGTGGGTTCCCAAATATTTCTATCACTACTACCCTTCAGACTTTCTGAAGATCCTTTTATCTCTGTCTCTCTCCCCTTCCTTACTCTGTTGTGACTGGTTTACATCCTCATTAAAATGTAAATACTTGCTCTGTTTTCCCTAAATAAATGTAGCTTATCAAAATCACCCCCATTCAAAACCCCACAGGAACTGCAGGGGATTCCCTGACTAGGAATCTCATATGACCGAGAAAGGGAGAAGAGCTTGCAACAATCAACATTCAAATCTCAGCAGATATTTCCTATCTGTAATGACTAAGGATAAATCCTGGCCAACAGCTTTGCTCATTTGCAGAACCAGGTCAGTGGCATGGTCTGACCAGGGAACTCAGCAGGGTACAAATCTGCCTACTTGGGTTGGCTTTAAACCACAAACACAGAACCTTACTACCCTTGAGCTTGTTCTCCTACTGGCATTGGAGAGGAAAACTGATTTGTAAACCTGTCCATTGCTGAATACATCCTTAGCCTGCCCAACCAGGGAACTTAGGAGCACATAGGAAGCTCCATAGCCCATCCAATACCTTTCTTACAGTGGCATTTAAACAGAGAAAATACCCCATGCCTCTACTTGGTGGGGTGCTTAGTCCCTCAATTGTGTCCTACTCTTTGAGACCCCATGGACTAGAGCCCACCAGGCTCCTCTGTCCATGGGATTCTCCAAGCAACAATACTGGAGTGGATTGCAATTTCCTCCTCCAGGGGATCTTCCTAACCTGGGGATTGAACCGCGTCTCCTATGGCTCCTGCATTGGCAGGCAGATTCTTTACCACCGAATCACCTGGGAAGTCCATTGCCTCTCCCTGTCTGCAAAGCAAAATCAGTGGTTCTATCTGGCCAAGGCATCAGTACACAATTTTGACTGAATTGCTGCTGCTGCTGCTGCTGAGTCGCTTCAGTCGTGTCCAACTCTGTGCGACCCCATAGACAGCAGCCCACCAGGCTCCCCCGTCCCTGGGATTCTCAAGGCAAGAACACTGAAGTGGGTTGCCATTTCCTTCTCCAATGCATGAAAGTGGGCAAAGCTAATCAATACTAGCAATTGTTTAAAAATTCAAAACCTTTTTTGGACATAGAAAATGAGAGATGACTTTGAAAGTGTTTTCATAATATGTTTTTCTTTTAGTAAAACTCTTTCCAGTTCTTAAAAGTCCAGTTTGCTACAGACCCCCAATCTGATCTACCACTGCATATTAATGATCAACTTATATGTGGTTTTTAAATGTGCAACGTCACATTGTAGTAACAATTATAAAAAGACTCTATTTAGTGAGAGTTTTACTTCTTCTTTTCCAATTTGGATTCCTTTTATTTCTTTTTCTGCTCTGATTGCAGTGGCCAAAACTTCCAAAACTATGTTGAATAGTAATGGTGAAAGTGGGCACCCTTGTCTTGTTCCTGACTTTAGAGGAAATGCTTTCAATTTTTCACCATTGAGGATAATGTTTGCTGTGGGTTTGTCATATATAGCTTTTATTATGTTGAGGTATGTTCCTTCTATTCCTGCTTTCTGGAGAGTTTTTATCATAAACGGGTGTTGAATTTTGTCAAAGGCTTTCTCTGCATCTATTGAGATAAACATATGGTTTTTATTTTTCAATTTGTTAATGTGGTGTATTACCTTGATTGATTTGCGGATATTGAAGAATCCTTGCATCCCTGGGATAAAGCCCACTTGGTCATGGTGTATGATCTTTTTAATGTGTTGTTGGATTCTGATTGCTAGAATTTTGTTAAGGATTTTTGCATCTATGTTCATCAGTGATATTGGCCTGTAGTTTTCTTTTTTTGTGGGATCTTTGTCAGGTTTTGGTATTAGGGTGATGGTGGCCTCAGAGAATGAGTTTGGAAGTTTACCTTCCTCTGCAATTTTCTGGAAGAGTTTGAGCAGGATAGGTGTTAGCTCTATGACATGATCCTCTACATAGAAAACCCTAAAGACTCTACCAGAAAATTACTAGAACTAATCAATGACTATAGTAAAGTTGCAGGATATAAAATCAACACACAGAAATCCCTTGCATTCCTATACACTAATAATGAGAAAACAGAAAGAGAAATTAAGGAAACAATTCCATTCACCACTGCAACAGAAAGAATAAAATACTTAGGAATATATCTACCTAAAGAAACTAAAGACCTATATATAGAAAACTATAAAACACTGGTGAAAGAAATCAAAGAGGACACTAATAGATGGAGAAATATACCATGCTCATGGATTGGAAGAATCAATATAGTGAAATGAGTATACTACCCAAAGCAATCTATAGATTCAATGCAATCCCTATCAAGCTACCAATGGTATTCTTCACAGAGCTAGAACAAATAATTTCACAATTTGTATGGAAATACAAAAAACCTCGAATAGCCAAAACGATCTTGAGAAAAAAGAATGGAACTGGAGGAATCAACCTACCTGACTTCAGGCTCTACTACAAAGCCACAGTTATCAAGACTGTATGGTACTGGCACAAAGACAGAAATATAGATCAATAGAACAAAATAGAAAGCCCAGAGATAAATCCATGCACATATGGACACCTTATCTTTGACAAAGGAGGCAAGAATATACAATGGATTAAAGACAATCTCTTTAACAAGTGGTACTGGGAAAACTGGTCAACCACTTGTAAAAGAATGAAACTAGAACACTTTCTAACACCATACACAAAAATAAATTCAAAATGGATTAAAGATCTAAATGTAAGACCAGAAACTATAAAACTCCTAGAGGAGAACATAGGCAAAACACTCTCTGACATACATAACAGCAGGATCTTCTATGACCCACCTCCCAGAATATCGGAAATAAAAGCAAAAATAAACAAATGGGACCTAATTAACCTTAAAAGCTTCTGCACATCAAAGGAAACTATCAGCAAGGTGAAAAGACAGCCTTCAGAATGGGAGAAAATAATAGCAAATGAAGCAACTGACAAACAACTAATCTCAAAAATATACAAGCAACTCCTCCAGCTCAACTCCAGAAAAATAAATGACCCAATCAAAAAATGGGCCAAAGATCTAAACAGACATTTCTCCAAAGAAGACATACAGATGGCTAACAAACACATGAAAAGATGCTCAACATCACTCATTATCAGAGAAATGCAAATCAAAACCACTATGAGGTACCATTTCACACCAGTCAGAATGGCTGTGATCCAAAAGTCTACAAATAATAAATGTTGGAGAGGGTGTGGAGGAAAGGGAACCCTCTTATACTGTTGGTGGGAATGCAAACTAGTACAGCCACTATGGAGAACAGTGTGGAGATTCCTTAAAAAACTGGAAATAGAACTGCCTTATGATCCAGCAATCCCACTGCTGGGCATACACACTGAGGAAACCAGAAGGGAAAGAGACACGTGTACCCCAATGTTCATTGCAGCACTGTTTATAATAGCCAGGACATGGAAGCAACCTAGATGTCCATCAGCAGATGAATGGATAAGAAAGCTGTGGTACATATACACAATGGAGTATTACTCAGCCATTAAAAAGAATACATTTGAATCAGTTCTAATGAGATGGATGAAACTGGAGCCTATTATACAGAGTGAAGTAAGCCAGAAAGAAAAACACCAATACAGTATACTAACGCATATATATGGAATTTAGAAAGATGATAACAATAACCCTGTGTACGAGACAGCAAAAGTGACGCTGATGTATGGAACAGTCTTATGGACTCTGTGGGAGAGGGAGAGGGTGGGAAGATTTGGGAGAATGGCATTGAAACATGTAAAATATCATGTATGAAACGAGATGCCAGTCCAGGTTCAATGCACGATACTGGATGCTTGGGGCTGGTGCGCTGGGATGACCTGGAGGGATGGTATGGGGAGGGAGGAGGGAGGAGGGTTCAGGAAGGGGAGCACATGTATACCTGTGATGGATTCATTTTGATGTTTGGCAAAACTAATACAATTACATAAAGTTTAAAAATAAAATAAAATTAAAAATAAAAATAAATACACACTGGAGATAATGAAAATAAATAAATAAATAAAAAGACTCTATTTAGGCTTGAACTTTCTCCTTTTTTTTGTTCTTTTTCAGAAAAGAAGGAGTGCGGAATTTGACTGAATTAGGTTCCCCCAAACAAGCTATGCAGACCCAGGGCACTTCCTGCTACCCTTCAAGGACAGAAAAGGTAATTCATAGCCCCACCTACTGCTGAGTATAGTACACAATCCTTCCTGACTATCTAATTAAGCCTAGATAGACAATCCAGGTGACTGTCTAACTGTTTCCAGTTAACTGTTTAACAGTTAAACTAACTGTCTAACTGTTTCCAGAGTAGGAAACCAACTCAGCAGTCTTGTCCAATTGTTTTCAACCAGGGACATCCTTCCACTTCAGAGCTTGGGAAGTGGCCTCACCCCCAAATAGACCCTGATAAAAAACTCTATCTGCCCAAGGCATTATCAACAGGCATATCTAGAAAAACTAAGCTGAGCTGACTGGTGAAGAACTGCTTTTGACAAAGCAAGTCTGTAAGTCTGAAAAAGGAAAACACTTACTTAAATGTTCCAATACTGATATAAGAAATTAAGGATATTTGGCAAAACTAATACAATTTGTAAAGTTTAAAAATAAAATAAAATTAAAAAAAAAGAAAAGAAAAGAAAAAAAAAAAAAAAGAAATTAAGGATCTCAAAAAAATCTGGTAAACATGACATCACCAAAAACAAACAAACAAAAAAACTAATTAAGCTTCAATAAACAACTCTAAAAAAAATGGAGATCAATGAACTGTCAAATAATTCAGAATAATTCTCTTCTTAAAGAAGTTTAGTGAACTACGGAAATGCAGAGCCAACTAAATGAGATTATGAAAATGCATGAACAAAACAAGAAGTTCTCCAAAAAACTGATACCATCAACAGACAACAGAAACCACACAAAAATCCTAGAGCTGAAAAATATGATCACTCAGTGGAAGAATTCAATGGATATTTTCAAAAGCAGACTCAACCATGAAGAAAAAAGAATTAGTGACCTAGAAGAGAGGGCACTTCAAATTATCTAGTCAGAGGAATAAAAATAAAAAAAAGAATGAAGAAAATATATGGGACTTATGGGACATAATCAAAGAAATGATATGCATGCAATGGGAATTCCAGAAGAGAGAGAATAAGGGGGAAATGTATATTTAGTAACAGTGCCTAAACACTTCCTAAATACAGGGGAGAGAAATGAACATCCAAATCCATGAGGTCTAAAGGAGCCAAAAGGCTACACTGAAAAAGATTATAATTAAATTGTCAAAATTACAAAAGAAAGAATTTGAAAGCAGCAAGGGAAGTTGCATACAAGGGAACCACTATGAGATTATCAATAGATTTCTCAACAGAACCATTTCATGTTAAAAGAATGAGGGGATACATTTAAAATATTGAAAGATAAAATTGCTGCTCAAGAATCCCATACCCAGCAAAACAGTCCTTCAGAAATGAAGGTGAAATAAATACTGTCCCAAACAAACAAAAGCTGAGGGTGTTAATCACCACTACAACAGTCTTACAAGAAGTGCTGAAGTGAATTCTTTCACAGGAAATAAAAAGATGCTAATTAACATTAAAAAAAATAAGAAAGTAGCATAAATCTCACTCAATGGTGAATATTATGTATAGTCAAAATTTGATTCTATAATATGGTAATGGTGATGTGGAATTCATTCAACTCTAGGTTAAAAATTAAATGTAGTGAAATTTACTAATAGTCTGTTCTGTAACATAATATAAATAGTAAACATTAATAATCTGAAATGTGAGAGCAAGGAAATGTAAAAGTGTAAAGGTTAGGGATACTGTTCAAGTTATTATCAGTTTAAAATAGTGTGTTATAATTTTAAGATACTTCATGTAATCCTCATGGTAACCATAAGGAAGAAACTGGTAGTAATTATACCAAATGACATCAAAATACACAAAAGATAGTATTAAGAAACAATAGTATAAGTTATGTAAAGTTTAAAAATAAAATAAAATTAAAAAAAAACAACAAAAAAAAACAAAAACAAAAACAAAAAAAAGAAACAATAGTATAGAAAACAGTAAGCAAAGGGTCTAAAAAACATCCAGAAAATAAAATGGTAATAGTAAGTTCATAGCTGTCAATAGTTACTTTAATGTAAATAGATTAAATTATCCAATCAAAAGCTATAGAATCTCTGAGTAGATTAAAATAAAAGCCCAGCAACAAGATCCAAAAACATGGCCTCCAAAAGTCAGTTTAACCTTAAAGACGCACATAGAGTGAAAGGATGGGTAAAGGTATTTTAAGCACATGACATCCAAAAAGGAGGGGGTAGCTATACTTGATACAAATAACACTTTAAGCTAAATGGTAAAAAGGACAATGAAGCTTATTATATATTGAAAAAAGGGGTCAGTCCTTCAAGAAGATAAAACAATTGTAAATATGCATCCAATATCAGAACACTCCAATATAGATAAAGCAAAAATAGGAGGTAAGAGGAGAAATACTCAGCAATATAATAAAAGTTGGAGATTTTAATACCTTGCCCCTAGTAATAAGTAGATCACACAGGCAGAAATCAGTAAGAAAAGAACATATCTGAAAAACACTATGGAAAAAGTGAACCTGAGACATATAAACAGAATATTCTATTCTGTAACAGCAGGATACGTATATTTCTCTGGTGTATACGGGACATTTTTAGGTATACCATATGTTAGGTCACAAAACAAGTCTTAGCAAATTCAAGGCTGAAATCTTACCAAGTATCTTCTCTGACCACAATAGTATGAGACTGGAAATCAACAACAATCAACAATTTCTAAAGGAAATTTAGAAAAATTGTGAATACATGAAAATGAAACAATACCTCCCTCAACAAACAACTAATCAAATAAGTTAATGGTGAAATAAAATTGTACCTTGAAATAAGTGAAAATAGAAACACAATATACCAAAACTTATGGGATGTAGTAAAAAGCAGTTTTAAGAGGAAAGTTCATAGCAATAAATGCTTACATTACCAGGAAAGACTTCAAACATCCGAACTCTATGCCTTGAACTAGAGAAAAAAACAGAGCCCAAAGTTAGCAAAATAAAGGGAATAATAATTAATAGGGCAGAAATAAGTGATAAAGAAAAAAAAAACACCAAATTTTAAAAGGTTAATAAAACTGACTTGGTTCTTTAAAAAGATAAAATTCAAAAATCTTGCTAGGCAAATCAAGGAAAAATGGGTACCCAAATCAACAAAATTATAAGTGAAAAGGTGACATTAGAGTTGATACCATAAAAATGCAAAGGAACTTAAGAGGCTACTGTGAATAACTATGGAGAAGGCAATGGTACTCCACTCCAGTACTCTTGCCTGGAAAATCTCATGGACGGAGGAGCGTGGTTGACTGCAGTCCATGGGGTCATGAAGAGTCGGACATGACTGAGCGACTTTGCTTTCACTTTTCACTTTCATGCACTGGAGAAGGAAATGGCAACCCACTCCAGTGTTCTTGCCTGGAGAATCCCAGGGACGGGGGAGCCTGGTGGGCTGCCGTCTATGGGGTTGCACAGAGTCAGACATGACTGAAGCAACTTAGCAGCAGCAGCATGAATAACTATAGGCCAACAAACTGGACAAGCTAAAAGAAATGGAAAAATTACTGGAAACATACAACCAAAGAAGACCGAGTCAAGATGAAATAAAATATTTGAATAGATCAACTATCAAAAATATACTAACAAAGAAAAGCCCAGGACCAATCAGGTGGCTTCACAGGTGAGCTTTGCCCAACATTTAAAGAATTAAATCCAATCTGCTCAAACTACTTCAAAAAAACTTGAAGAGGAGGAAACACTTTCAGACTCATTTTACAAGATCAGCATTACCTTGATACCATAGCCAGAAAAGGACATTGCCAGAAAACAAACAAACAAATAAAATCCCCTCCTCCAAATTATAGGCTAATATGCCTGATAAAAGGAGAAGGCAATGGCACCCCACTCCAGTACTCTTGCCTGGAAAACCCCATGTACGGAGGAGCCTGGTGGGCTGCAGTCCATGGGGTCTCAAAGAGTCTGACACAACTGAGCGACTTCACTTTCACTTTTCACTTTCATGCATTCGATAAGGAAATGGCAATCCACTCCAGTGTTCTTGCCTGAAGAATCCCAAGGACGGGGGAGCCTGGTGGGCTGCTGTCTATGGGGTCGCAGAGTCGGACACAACTGAAGCAACTTAGCAGCAGCAGCAACAGCATTCCTGATAAATATAAATGCAAAGATTCTCAATAAAATACTAGCAAATGGAATACAGCATCACATAAAAATATCATTCATCATGACCAGGTGGAATGAATCCCTGGGAACTGAGAATGATTCAATATATCCAAGACAATGTGATAAATCACATTAATAGCATGAAAGAAAAAAAAAAAAAACATGATTATCTCGATAAAAGCAGAAACATCATTTGACAGAATTTAACATTGATTAATGATAAAATTCTTAACAAATCTGGCATAGAGGAAACATACCTCAACACAATAAAGTCCACATATGACAAACCCACAGATTCTATCATATTCAGTGGTGCTAACGTATAATGCTTTTCCTCTAAGATTAGGAAGACAAAGGTACCCACTGTCATCACTAGTATTCAACATAGTACTTGAAATATTAAGAGCAATTAAGCAAAAATTAATAAATAATGAAAATTGGTAAGCAAAATGTCTCTATTTGTATAAATTACATGATTCCTATATATTAAAAATTCTTAAAGCCTCCCACCAAAAAAAAAAAAATCAAATCAATGAATTCAGTAGTTGCAAGATACAAAATTAACGTGCAAAAATCAGTAGTAGTCTTATATACTAACAGTACATTATCTGAGAAAATAAAGACTATGACTCCATTTACTACACATCTAAAACAATAAAATACTTTTACATAAATTTAACTAAGGTGAAAGTTCTCTATAGTGAAAACTATAAGACATTGATCAAAGAAATTAAAGGTGCTCTGTGTTCATGGATTGGAAGAATGAAGATTGTTACAATGTCCATTTTACCAAAATAGGAAGCAACAGTTAGAACTGGACATGGAACAACAGACTGGTTCCAAATAGGAAAAGGAGTTCGTCAAGGCTGTATATTGTCACCCTGTTTATTTAACTTCTATGCAGAGTACATCATGAGAAACGCTGGACTGGAAGAAACACAAGCTGGAATCAAGATTGCCGGGAGAAATATCAATAACCTCAGATATGCAGATGACACCACCCTTATGGCAGAAAGTGAAGAGGAACTCAAAAGCCTCTTGATGAAAGTGAAAGTGGAGAGTGAAAAAGTTGGCTTAAAGCTCAACATTCAGAAAACTAAGATCATGGCATCCGGTCCCACCACTTCATGGGAAATAGATGGGGAAACAGTGGAAACAATGTCAGACTTTATTTTTCTGGGCTCCAAAATCACCACAGATGGTGACTGCAGCCATGAAATTAAAAGACGCTTACTCCTTGGAAGGAAAGTTATGACCAACCTAGATAGCATATTGAAAAGCAGAGACATTACTTTGCCAACAAAGGTCTGTCTAGTCAAGGCTATGGTTTTTCCTGTGGTCATGTATGGATGTGAAAGTTGGACCGTGAAGAAGGCTGAGCGCCAAAGAATTGATGCTTTTGAACTGTGGTGTTTGGAGAAGACTCTTGAGAGTCCCTTGGACTGCAAGGAGATCCAACCAGTCCATTCTGAAGGAGATCGGCCCTGGGATTTCTTTGGAAGGAATGATGCTAAAGCTGAAACTCCAGTACTTTCACCACCTCATGCGAAGAGTTGACTCATTGGAAAAGACTCTGATGCTGGGACGGATTGGGGGCAGGAGGAGAAGGGGACGACAGAGGATGAGATGGCTGGATGGCATCACTGACTCGATGGACATGAGTCTCAGTGAACTCTGGGAGTTGGTGATGGACAGGGAGGCCTGGTGTGCTGCGATTCATGGGGTCGCAAAGAGTCGGACACAAGTGAGCGACTGATCTGATCTGATATATATATAATCTGTAATCTCTATCAAAATTTTAATGGCACGTTTATATAATAGAAAAAAAGCAGCTCCTGCAGCTCAACTCCAGAAAAATAAATGACCCAATCAAAAAATGGGCCAAAGATCTAAATAGACATTTCTCCAAAGAAGACATACAGATGGCTAACAAACACATGAAAAGATGCTCAACATCACTCATTATCAGAGAAATGCAAATCAAAACCACTATGAGGTACCATTTCACACCAGTCAGAATGGCTGCGATCCAAAAGTCTACAAATAATAAATGCTGGAGAGGGTGTGGAGAAAAGGGAACCCTCTTACACTGTTGGTGGGAATGCAAACTAGAAAAAAAGCAATCCTAAAATTTATATGGAACTACAAAAAACCTGAACAGGTAAAGCAATCTTGAGAAAGGACTACAAAATGAGAGATGTCATTGTTCCTGATATTGTTTAATTATAAAGTAATAGTAATCAAACAGAATGGTTCTGGCATAAAAGGGCTTCCCTGGAGACTAAGCAGTCAAAAATCTGCCTGCCATGCAAGAGACAATACAGGAGATGCTAGTTTGATCCTTGGGTCAGGTAGATCACTTGGAGAAGGAATTGACAACCCACTCCAGTATTCCTGTCCAGGAAATCCCATGGACAGAGGAGCCTGGAGGGCTATAGTCCATGGGGTCTAAAATTAGTGGCTAAACCACCAGCACTGCTGGCATCAAAAGAGACAAATAGAACAATGGGACACAATCAAGAGCCCAGAAATAAATCCAAGTATATAATGTCAACTAATATTTGACAAGCAAGCCAAGAATAGTCAATGGAGAAAAATGACAGTTTTCTCAATAAATTATATGGGGAAATTTTTTCACGTGTAAAAAGAATAAAACTAGACTCCTATCTTGTTCAGAAAAGTTAACTTGAAATGGATTAAAGGCCTGAACAAAAGCCATAAGCTGCTCGGTGAAACATAGGAAAAATCTCTTTGACATGAGTCTTGGCAAGAATTGTTTTTGGATGTGGCACCTAAAGTGAAGGTAACAAAATAAAATATAAACAAGTGGGAATACATCAAATTTAAAAGCTTTTGCATAGCAAAAGAAATGGTGTAAACCCTGTCTCTGATAATCGGTTAGCATCCAAAATATATAAATAATTCTTACAACTCATTAGAAGAAAAAGAATAAAATGATTCAATGAAAAAAGTGGGCAACAAACTAGAATAGATATCCCCACCCAATAAAAGATAAACAAATGGCCAAAAGATCCATGAAAAGATGAAACATCACTATCATTAGGGAAATGCAAATTATACCACAATGAGGTATCACTGTACACTTCATTAGAATGTCTAGCAGTAAATGACAAGAGATAATAAATACTGGAAAGGATGTGGAGAAAACCTTGTATACTGTTAATGTGATTGTATAACAGCACATCCACTAAGGAAACTAGCATGGAGATTCCTCAAAAAATTAAAAATAGAACAAAAACACAATCTACTTCTGAAAATATATCTACAGGAAGTGAAACACTATGTCGATGAGAAATATGCACCCTCATGTTTTATTGCATCATTATTTACAACAGCCAAGACACAGAAACAATCTAAGTGTACCGTGATGGATGAATGGATAAAGAGGAGGTGGAATCTGTACACAGGTGAATATTATTTAGCTATAAAAAGGAGGAAATCCTACCATTCATGAAAACATGAGTGGAACTTATGATGGCATTATGCCAAGCAAAATTAGTCTGACAAAGACAAATACTATATGATCTTAATCACATGGAAATTGTTTTTAAAAATTCAGAAGAAGGGATTCAATTTGTGGTTACCATTGTTAGAGGTGGGGAGAAGGGAAAGGGGTTAAAATGTACACACCTCTAGTTATAGGATTAAAAAATACCAAGGATGTAATGTACAACATGATTGCTATAGTTAACAATACAATATGGTATACATGAAAGTTAAGAGAGTATATCCTAAGGGTCCCCACCACAAGGTAATTTTTTTTCTTTGTGTATCTATATGAGATGATGAATGTAAACTACATTGATTATGGCAATCATTTTATAGTATATGTACATAAAATCATTATATTGTACAAATTAAACTTAACCAATAATAAAACAAACTTATACAATACTATGCATCAATTATATTTCAATAAAACGTGTCCCACCATATTCATTATCCCTCTAGCTTAAAATCTCTATCATCTATACATATAAATGATCATTAAAAATGAATAAGTCAATACCTTTATAAACTCCTCTCTACTCCTTGCATTCCCATATCCACATTCAATTAATTTTCAAGGGATTCAAAGTATTTTCACATCTTTTGAACTGGGGCTTTCTTCCTATATCCATTGTCAGATCCTATTATCTATATTATGATAGCATTCTACCTGATCTCACTGTCTTCAGTCTGTTTACCATTTATACGTCACTGATGACTTAATAAAAGTGAAACATAACACTAGTCATATCTTTCCAGAGGCTCAATTTTTTCTTTGATCACCATTCCTCTATGACCTGAACCTAACACTCACTTCCATATTTCTATTTGGATGACTAGATAATAAATAGATAAAATGATTCCTTTATTCTTCTTTTTGATTTTTTACCCAATTTTCACCACTTCCTGTTATCACATCTTATCACTATAAATCTAAAGGAACTCTACTTTTCAAAGTTCATTTAAAATGCTTCATAAGGTCATTTGATAAGATGGCAGAGTAGAAGGACCTGAATTCACCTCCTTTCCTGAAAACACCCAAAATCACAACGAACTGCTAAACAATCATTGACAAAAAAGAATAGCATAAACCAAAAAAAAAAAAAAAAAGGCATTTTACATCCAAAGCAAAGAAGAAGCCACAACAAGAGAGTAGGAGGGGCACATTCAACACACAATCAAACCCCACACATTCCAGGTGGGCAGTCCACAAATTGGAAAATAATTACATCATAGAAGTTCTCCCACAGAAATGAATATTCGACCTATAGTCACCTAATCCATGACAAAGGAGACCAAAATATATAATGGAGAGAAGACCATCTCTTCAATAAGTAGTGCTGGGAAAACTGGACAGCTATATGTGAAAGAATGAAACTAGAACACTCCCTATACCATACACAAAAATGAACTCAAAATGTATGAAAGATCTAAATGTAAGAGCAGACACTATACAAATCATAGAGGAAAATATCAGAACACTCTTTGTCATAAATAATAACTAGATATTTGTGACCCACCTCCTAGAGTAATGGAAATGAATACAAAAATAAACTAATGGGACCTAATTAAACTTAAAAGCTGTGTCAAGACAAAAGAACCACAAACAATATGAAATACAACCCTCAGAATGGAAAATACTTGCAAACAAAGCAACTAACAAAGGATTAATCTCCAAAATATACAAGGCAGTTCTATGTTTAAAAAAAAAATGTGATCAAAAAATGAGCAGAAGACCTAAATCTCCAAAGAAGACATATGGATGGCCAACAGGCACATGAAAAGATGCTCAGCACTGCAAATTATTAGAGAAATGCAAACCAAAACTAAATGAGTTATCACCTCATACTAGTCACAGTGACCACCATATGGTCTACAAACAATACATGCTGGATAGGGTGTGGAGAAAAAGGAAGTCTTCTACATTGTTGATGGGAATCCAAGTTGTTGCAGGCACCATGGAGAACACTATAGATGTTCCTTATATAACTAAAATAGAGCTACCAGGTGATCTAGCAATGTCACTTCTGGGCATATATCTGAAGAAGGTCATAATTCGAAGAGATACATGCACCCCAATGTTCCTTGTAGCATTATTACAATAGCTAAGACATGGAAGCAACCTAAATGTCCATCTACAGATGAATATATGAAGATATTGTACATATATCCAATGGAATATTACTTAGCCTTAAAAAAGAATGAAATAATGCCATTTGCAGCAACATGGGATGGCCTAGAGATTATCATACTAAGTGAAGTAAGTCAGACAGAAAAAGACAAATATCTTATGATATCACTTTGGAATCTAAAAAATGATACAAATGAACTTATTGTATCATTAAGAAAGAGACTCAGAAAACAAACTTGTGGATACCAAACGAGAAAGGTGGTAGTGGTGGGGATAAATCAGGAGGTTGAGATTAACACATATATTCTAATGTATATAAAATACATATTCAGTAAGGACCTACTGTACAGCACTGTGCAGAGGGCTTCCCTGGTGGCTCCGATGGTAAAGGATCCTTCTGCAATGTGGACACCTGGGTTCAATCCCTGGGATGGGAAGATCTCCTAAAGGAAGGAATGACAACCCACCCCAGTATTCTTGCCTAGAAACTTCCATGGACAGAGGAGCCTGGAGGCTACAGTCCATGGGGTCTCAAAGATTGGACACAACTGAGCGACTAAGCACTGCACAGTATAGTACTGTATAGGGAACTCTAATCAATACTCTGTAATAATCTACATGGGAAAAGAATCTGAAAAAGAATAGATGTCGGTATATGTATAACTGAATCACTTTACTGTACATCTGAAACTATCACAACATTGCAAATTGATTATATAGCAACATAATGTAAATATTTAAAACAAACAAATAAATAAATAAAATGCTTCATGCTAATTTTCCTGATATATCTTGTCAGAGGCAACTCCGTTCTCCCCCAAACTTCAATGGCACATTGAATTTGTGCCAACATAACACAAGTTTTGGTTTATCCTTTCAATATTGATTTTATCTGTTTATTGAAACATTATTTATCGAGCACCTGCTATGTTTCAGACTATACTAGATTTACAAATGGTGAAACTAACTCAGAGTATGACCACTTAAATTTCACAAGTCAATGGGAGAAAGACATTACAATTTCAAGTTCTGTGAAACATAAGTGCATAAGAACTAATGAAAACTCTGATCTCAAATCACATTTGTGTTGAGATAAGAAGAATGAATGAATACAAGTATTCTCCCTGGTAAACTGAATTTATGCAGACAAGGGCTTTATATACTTTGTAGTTTTAACTTCTATTGCTACCAACTCTGTTACTGAGTTGGTAAATAATAAGTCTTTGTTGAAGGAAGACATCTAAATATTGCCCCAGTACATACCCCATCACTCTAAATTGAAGACTATAATTTTGGAGGTGCACTTTGAGGGATGTCCAAAAATGAGTATGCCTGCCAGCCCATGCAAATAAAAGACTCGGGATATAATGATACGAGCACCTATTTCTAATTAACATTGTCATCTTCTTTGTAGTTGGTGGGGTTGATGGTGACCCATGCTGTGTTCTAGCAAATCACGTCTCATTAGCTGACACATCTGAGGTAGGATCCAATAACATGGGTGTCACCTTCAATCATCATCCCAAAGAAATGTTTTTTCCTTCAAGAAGCTAGAGTCTGGGGTACCACTATCTAAGACACATGATCCAGCATGTTCTGGTCAGTGAAATGAAATGTGTCACAAGGCAGTATGTTCCTGCTGCTCGCTAAATGCACAGGCTTGATTTCAGTGATCTCACTGTAGTATTGTTTTCTCTCATATGAGCCAGTTGATGCAGATATAATCACTCAAGTTCATAAAAGCCATTACTTGACATCACTGTAGAGAAATGATTCATCCAAGATATTGCCATCAAAAGCAGAGTATTTAGCCACCTAAGTATCTAACTCCAAAAATATAAACCAAATAGTTTTTCATCTCAAATGCACACATATAAATCAGCAGTGGTTTCCTGGAGTATGCTGTGGAGAAGGGTTCTGAGTTTATAACAGGCTCATCAAAATTTAGGATCTTTAACTCTCTCCCAGCCTTCAAAACCTTCACCTCCCCCCCTTCTTTTAATTTAGACCATCCTTCTCCATTTTCCTCAATTTCTCATTCCAGTATCTCAATCCAGGCTTCAATTAATTCTATACTGAGTCCTGACTAGTGATGACTCCAACTAACTTTCAACTCCTTTTTCACCTAACCATTCTATCACTCATGTTTTCCTCAGAGCTCCCCAAAAGATACTCACTGACATTTATCTGCCTTAACAGTAGTCAACTATGCAGAGCTTAATATGAGTGACTCTCACAAAAGTTAAAATTGAAGTTTAAATGGGTATGACAAGAAACATGTATTAATATAGTTTCTATCATATATATATATAAAGCAAAATCTAAATATTCCTGAAGGATATATAAATACAATTATGTAATTGTTCAGAAACCATGACTACTCAATGTTCACATCAAGAAAAATTTTCAGGAATTGGTATGTTTTCATGTAAACTTTCAGAGAGATAAGGTGGAAGTAGGGTTTCCTCAACTGGAAGCTTTTCTGGACCATTTGGATCTATATAATCTGAACTATTCTTAACTCAGCTTACTAAGGACAAAGGATTAAATGGTGTGTATTTCTAATTAACTATTGCCTTGGATTTAATGTGTGCTATGATCTTACATTTAGGGATTGTAGATCTTTCTGCTTAGAGCTGTGTGTGTGTGTATGAGAGAGAGAGAGAGAGGGTGGGGAGAAGAGTGAGAGGGGGAGAGAGGTATGCTCATCCAAGGCAAATGTATTTAATCATATGCTGTTGGTTGCATCTGTTTGTTTTTCTTTTTTTTTTAATTTTTTTTTCTAATTTTATTTTATTTTTAAATTTTACATAATTGTATTAGTTTTTCCAAATATCAAAATGAATCCGCCACAGGTATACATGTGTTCCCCATCTCGAACCCTCCTCCCTCCTCCCTCCCCATACCATCCCCCTGGGCCGTCCCAGTGCACCAGCCCCAAGCCTCCAGCATCGTGCATCGAACCTGGACTGGCAACTCATTTCCTACATGATATTTTACATGTTTCAATGCCACTCTCCCAAATCTTCCCACCCTCTCCCTCTCCCACAGAGTCCATAAGACTGTTCTATACATCAGTGTCTCTTTTGCTGTCTTGTACACTGGGTTATTGTTACCATCTTTCTAAATTCCATATATATGCGTTGTTTGTTTTTAAAGAAATTTGATTTCAATATGTGAGGGAGCTCTCATAATTTTCCAGCAGTTCCCCTTTAGACACTGGTTAATCATAATAGTCAAATTACCAGAGTTTTTATGTGTTATCATACAAATACTCTAGAACTGAAATGAACCAATATAAAAAATACCATATTAATTGCCTTGAATGAATCTTCTAGTTTTATCATTTTCATTTTATCTATTCGTAGATTTTAATTTCATAAAAATTTCAACTTAGTGGTAAATGAAATTTATCTGGCTTTTAGGTATATTAAGGTTGTATTTTACAGGGAGACATTCTTTTGAAGAATCATTCCAACATACAGGACAGTGATAGTTTTGCTTATTTCTGAAAGGATAAAGACACATTCGGAAATGAAATTATTTTGATAAGGACCCATCAGTAGTTATTTACATATTGTTAAATCTAGATATTAAATCTCACAGATCATGAAAATAACTAATCAAATGAGATGGTATTAAAGAAACTACATGGCCAAGGTTTTCCAGCCAACTTAAAAAAGTGTTCAGTAAGAACGCAATAAAAGACAGACTTTTTTAACCATGTTCTGCCATACAAACAGCTCTATCCATTCCTCCTAATGACATTTTAGTCATGATGTTCTCCTCACTTAGGCTGCTAGATTTGAATTGCCATTTCATTGTCAGAACTCTCTAGATTCTGAATTTAGGAGACTGGAATATTTCACTTGCCACTCCTCTAAATGAATTTCACCAGGTTTTAGGCATTATGCTATTAAAGCATTTAATGGGCATGCTAAATAACAAATCTTACCTTATTTCATCATTTCATAAGAGAGTTAAGAAGTGTGATGATTAGGTAAACACAAAATGGTTGGATTCTCAGTATAAATGTTGAATGGAAGTATAAACAAATATTAAGTGCTGCCTGCTAAAAATGACTTAGATGGTTATCAATAATTCCTACTCAAATTGCGTCTACTTCCATCATTTAAAAAATTAGAGACTTCATTTAATACAACACCTTTGATCTATACATATTGAAAGTTTCCACAACCTCCACTTTCTCAACCTACAAGTGAATTTTTTTTTTATTGTCACAAATGGGGAAACTGGAGGAGGTTAATTGGCTTTTTGCTGCAATGAAGGGTGAGTCAGTGACAGAGCCAGAAATAGATACCAAGGCTTCATCTTTTCTCATCCTGGTTCATATCATGAGAAAGAGCTTTCTGCTTATAAATACATTTAATCATAAGAGTTTCTGGAACTGTTGACTAGGGAAGATTTTAAAACACACCTGGTTTCAATGATGGAAATTTCCAAAGTTGGACATGTTTTGATAAAATGTTTTGGAGCTTTATGTCAATTTTGTAGGACAGGAACTTTGTAATAAACAGGGTAATGAATAGAATAACAAAACGTGTGTATAGTTTCCCCCACATATGCTTACTGAGTTTGTTCAACCTTGTTCTCCTGTGTGAGTTACAACACTTGTGTTTATAACTTCTATATGAGGCAAGAACACACTGATTTCATTAGGAACGCATATATGAAAGACATACCCATGTAAAATGTAGAGAAAGTAGTCAAAAGGGAATAGAATCAGGATAGTCCTTACCTGTCTTAGTGGCATGTTCGACACAGAGTTAAGAGTTTCTATCAGAAATGAGTTTATAGAAACAGTGAACTGATAGACATCAGAAAAGAGTGAGTGCCAATAATAATGACAATGATAATACTATCTAACTTTTATTAAAATGGAAATATGAGAAAATGTTTTTTTCCCCACCTTTACTGAGTAGAACACATAGAACTGGTTTAGTTAGAGAAAGCAATTGGTCATATTTTTAAGCTTGTAGCTGGAGCAAAGAAGACCCTTGAAATTACTGATTAGAATTGGAAAATTTTAAATTGGAGAAAAACAGATTCATGATAGTATTAATGTTTTATGAGATATCATTTGGAAAGTGTTTTAGGTTTATCCCATATAGCACCAAGGGAGAGAATCAAAAGGAAAATGTGTTGTTCAGTCACTCGGTCATGTCTGACTCTTTGCGAGCCCTGTCCTTCCCCATGCTCAAACTCATGTTCATTGAATCAGTGATGCCATCCGACCATCTCATCTTTTGTCATCCCCTCCTCCTCCTGCTTTCAATCTTTCTCAGCATCAGGGTCTTTTCCAATGAGTTGGCCCTTTGCAAATGGGTGAAAGTGATAAGAGCACAAAGGTTAACTCCAAATGAAGACAAGATTTCTAAAAGAGATGTGCAAAAATAGAAGGGGCTCCAGACATTTCTGGAGGTGAACAAGTCTAAACATTATTGTGCATTATTGATACACTGGGTGAATTGATTTAGTTTAGATTTAAGGTCCTTACAAGTACAGAGAATCAATATTTTGTACAATAGTTTGTACAAACAGAGTACAATATTTTGATTGACAATATGTGTAGTGAAGCAATGATTTCTATTGGGAATTCAGGACAAAGAAATGGAGACACCACTGTGGAGAGATTAGGAGAACTGGAATGTAAATGGAGGTTAGAGTTTCCATAGATAAAAAGGAACATTGAGTCCACTTTAAAGACCAGCTGGTGTGAACAGCTGATTCATTGGAAAAGACCCTGATGCTAGGAAAATTGAAGGCAGAAGAAGAGGGTGACAGAAGATGAGATGGTTGGATGACATCACCGATTCAATGACATGAACCTAGGCAAACTCCAAGAGATGGTGAGGGACAGGGAGGCCTGGGACCTTGCAGTCCATGGGGTCACAAAGGGTCAGACATGACTTGGTGACTAAACAATAACAAAAAGAGATACATGGGGGAAAAGTAGGCTGTGCTTATGAGAAACTGTCCAAAGATCAGCCTTGATAGAATTGAATATAGTACATATCCAGATTGATAATAAGAATTAAATATTGAGAATATTGTTTTAACTTAATTCAATAAGTAATATGTTATACATGAAAAATAATACAGACTTCGGGACCAGAAAGATTTAGATTCACAGGCTGATTAAATAATCATCATCTCTAATATAGTCAATTCTCAGAAACCTAATTGTGATTACTAGGAGCTGAAGGGAGCTATTGTTTAATGAGTACAGACTATCAGGTTTATAAGATGAAAAAGTTCTGTTTTACAACAATGTGAACATGAATAACACTATTGAACTGTACATTTAAAATGGTTAGTATATTAACTTTTATGCTATGTAATTTTTAGCATAATAAAAGATTATTAAAGTTATCTAAAACCTGTATTTAAGCTCTCTGAAAACTCAGCTTTCTTTTCTGTAACAACTTTGCAAGCTTGTTGGGAGCCTTAAATGAGTTCTAGTAAATGAAATCATGACTATCTAGTATATCACATGCATGAAAATGTCAAAAATATTTTCATTGATCTACTCTTCTTCCCTCTTCCAAACTTGTCATGAATTTTACCCAGGAAAACATAGGGAGGAGTTACATGAAATTACCATTTTTGTTCATGACAGTAGTAAGCCTTAGAGTCAGTTTCTAAGGTGAAAATTGCATACAGTCAGAAGTTCCCTTGGATATCATTTTAACTGTTCAGTACCTTTCATTAGAAACTGTACAGTTGTTTTCTTACCCAAATTTTGAAACACTGTTGTTACATTGCTTAAATATTACTCAAAATAGTTTGGCTTAGAACCATGTTGCCTGGAAAATATAAAGTTGGTTTTCAAATGAAGAATCACATACAGCTCACACGAGAGAATAAGGCTACCAAGACTGAGGCAATAGTAGATTGATATCCTCAATAACCGGCTTACTCCAGGTCAGTGACTCTGAAACCCTTCATGCATCAGCATCATCTGGAGGGCTAGTTAAAGCCCAGATTGTTGGGCCCCACCCCTGGTAGACCCCATCACACACATCAACTCTGATTTGGTGGGTGAAAGGGAGGGGTCTCGAGAATTTGATTTCTAACATATCATAGGTGAATGTTGATATTATGTGTATCAGTTCAGTTCAGTTGCTCAGTCATGTCCAATTCTTTGTGACCCTATGAACCGCAGCACACCAGGCCTCCCTGTCCATCACCAACTCCCGGAGTTTACCCAAACCCATGTCCATTGAGTCAGTGATGCTATCCAACCATCTCATCCTCTGTCATCCCCTTCTCCTCCTGCCCTCAATCTTTCCCAGCATCAGGGTCTTTTCAAATGAGTCAGCTCTTCACATCAGGTGGCCAAAGTATTGGAGTTTCAGCTTCAACATCAGTCCTTCCAATGAACACCCAGGATTGATCTCCTTCAGAATGGATTGGTTGCATCTCCTTTCAGTACAAGGGACTCTCAAGAATCTTCTTCAAAACCACAGTTCAAAGGCACTTAGCTTTCTTTATAGTCCAACTCTCACATCCATACATGACCACTGGAAAAACCATAGCCTTGACTAGATGGACCTTTGTTGGCAAAGTAATGTCTCTGCTATTTAATATGCAATCTAGGTTGGTCATAACTTTCCCTTCAAGGAGTGTCTTTTAATTTCATGGCTGCAATCACCATCTGCAGTGATTTTTGAGCCCAGAAAAATGAAGTCAGCCACTGTTTCCACTGTTTCCCCATCTATTTCCCATGAAGTGATGGGACCAGATGCCATGATCTTAGTTTTCTGAATGTTGAGCTTTAAGCCAACTTTTTCACTCTCCTCTTTCACTTTCATCAAGAGGCTCTTTAGTTCTTCTTCACTTTCTGCCATAAGGGTGGTGTCATCTGCATAGCTGAGGTGATTGATATTTCTTCTGGCAATCTTGATTCCAGCTTGTGCTTCATCCAGCCCAGCATTTCTCATGATGTGGTCTGGATAGAAGTTAAATAAGCAGGGTGACAATATACAGCCTTGATGTACTCCTTTTCCTATTTGGAACCAGTCTGTTATTCCATGTCCAGTTCTAACTGTTGCTTCCTGATCTGCATACAGGTTTCTCAAGAGGCAGGTTAGGTGGTCTGGTATTCCCTTCTTTTTCAGAATTTTCCACAGTTTATTGTGATCCACACAGTCAAAGGCTTTGGCATAGTCAATAAAGCAGAAGTAGATGTTTTTCTGGAATTCTCTTGCTTTTTCAAAGAGCCAGCGAATGTTGGCAATTTGATCTCTGCTTCCTCTGCCTTTTCTAAAGGCAGCTTGAACATCTGGAAGTTCAAGGTTTGTGTATACTTAGCACTTAAATAACCACTACTCCAACTCATACACTTACTGGGTGAATCAGGAGAACAGCCTGGCAGGCAACAGTCCATGGTGTTACAAAAAGAGCTGGACATGACTTAGTGACTAAACAATAACATCATCTTCAAAATTATTTTAAAAATCTCCCTCCTGTCCTCACTCTGTCTTATAAACAAAATGACACATGTGAGGTAAATAACTTTTTAAGACCCAATTATACTTAAATCCTGAAACTGGAACTGTTAGTCGCTCAGTCATGTCTGACTCTTTGAGGCCCCATGAGCTGTAGCCTGCCAAACTCCCCTGTTCATGGGATTTCCCAGGTAAGAATACTGGAGTGGGTTGCCATTTTCTTTTCCAGGGGATCTTCCCAACCTAGGGATTGAAACTACATTTCCTGCATTGGCCCATTTTGGACATACTTTCTCCTGTTTCACCCAGTAAATGTATGACTTGGAGTAGTGGTTCTTTCTTTCTGACCCAGGGATTGAACCCAGTTCTCCTGCATTGCAAACAGATTCTTTACTATCTCAGCCACCAGGGAATCCCAGATTATTATCAATCTGGATATGTACTGCATTCAACTCTATGAAGGTTGATTCTTTACCATCTGAGCCACCAGGGAATACATAAATCGTAAGCAAGTAAATTTCCAAAACCATGAGAAGAAAATTAAAAGGAATAAAACAGAAAATGTACACATTGTTATGGGTGAAGTTTCTTGGCCATTTATGAAGAGACCTACCAATTCCACATTCCAATCTGACTCAGAGATACACTGTCTAGTCAAAGTTAGTCTCTTGTTGGTTTGATTGATCATCAAAGTTGAAGCAGTGACAGCTCCAGTACTCCTGACTGGGAAGAATATTGATGTGATGACTGGGCTGGAACTGATGGCTAAAATATCTACTTGGACTAAAATTTTGAAGTCATATGCTAAGGGTCCTTCTCCAATATTTTGTACCACTTCTCATAATACAGATGGATTTTAAAAATGCCTGTTTCCTTTACTAACCACAGTATTTAAGCAAATAAAATCAAGGTACTGGCCTGCTTCCTCAAAAATGAACTGGGGGATAAAGTCTCATTTTTAAGCAAGAGATCAAAAATTGAAACCACATGTGACAAGCTTGATTCATCTGTGCCAACATATATTTTTTCCTATACATTATATCCATTTTTCTAACTATTCAATTTGCTTTTGTAAAATTCAGTTAAAGCTTTTGTTTTAAGTTGCTTTTAGTTTACATGGCCACAGAATGTTTACTCAGTTCTATTTGAATCAAAGCTTTGTTTTTGCTTGCAGGCTTCTCAGTCCTCTACCCATTATGCACACTCTCACTAAAAGAATCCTCTCCTGGGAGGGCTACAATCATGCCTCTCTTAATGGTACAGTTAAGGCTGGGTCGAAAGGGTACTTGTATGCTAAGATGAACTACTCTTTTGTAAGATTTTTCTCAAATCAAAGTAATTTTTCCAGTTATAATGGTATCATGGTGAATCTAAGTAGAAACTGAGAATATTTAAACTCACTGTTGGCATGAACTCAGCCTAGGCAAGTAACTGAAAAAAGGTTATATCTTATCTTAAACTTGTCATCAATTATACTCCCCAAAGCATAAGGGCATGGAAGAGGCTTGGCTTCTAGAATTTGAGAAGGTTGTCTTTATTGCATTTCATGTTTGTGCATTAAAAAGTATAATAAATGAATTATTTCAACAGATTGGGATGGCATATTAAGAAGGGAGGAGGGGAGAAAGAGAGCAAGAGACAGTGTGTACTTGTTCAGGTTTATAGGACAGGCTATGATCCCAAATTAAGTACCCTCAAATTTTTGTTGAATGCATTAGGAGCATTCCTAGGTTGAGATAAACGTGTGAGAGGAGCCACGCCTTTACTTCAAATTTTAACACTATCATTGTTTTCTAAATTACAGTATGAGACACACTTCCTTGTAAGAAGGAAGAGCCAAAAATAGAAGTTTTACTGTACTATTTTTATACTCAAGGAATATAAAATAATCCTGTCAACATCGCAGTCCTAACAGAAAAATTGACTGATGTAATAAGAGCTTAATATTGCACATGCATGTACACACACACACACACACACAGACACATTCACACACACAGACACACACTCACATACACACACTCCTGAAGTCCTGACCCTGCTGACATGAATGAGATGGAATATAGAACAACTGTTTCTGGGGTTTGAACAGATGGCAGCGATAATAAAACCTGAGCAAGGTGAGAGTACCTATTCATTTCATAATATACAGAAACGTATCAGGTTGTCAAGAATTCAGTTGTAACAGTTTATGTTCCCACAATGATAGTTGTCTAACAGAATTAAAATAATTCAAGTTTGTGTAAAATTCTACATCAAAAGTGGTGTTTTGCCTAAACATTTCCATAGAATATCCTCATTGTAATATAAATAATCCATGATTTTAATCTTATGGTTAAAAATTGGTATTTGGGTGACCCAAATTATATTTGAAATAGTATTTACTTTGTGAATCTTTTTTAAAAAATCACTATAATATTAACTCCTGCATAATTGGCAAAATTATAATAAGATGAAAGAAATCAAATCTTGTTCTTAATGGTTTTTTTCATGTATTCTAAATATTTATGGGAATCTAATAAACCCAGTACAAATCAAGAAACCCTTCTGGAGTGTCACAGAATTTAAAGATATAGTCTAGGCAGTGCATGGAAAAACAGGGATTAAAGTAAGTTCTTGTCTTCCTTAAGCACATAATCCAGTAGCAAAATTAGGTACAATTCAGCATCCTTATGGTGATTAGCATTATGTGAAGTCTTTAATTTTATTTCTGCAAAAGTGTGAGTCAGAGGAAAAGAAAGATTGCATATGGCCAAGAACCATTTAAGGAAATGTCTCTAAATGTTTTGGTATTTGAGCTTGACCTTAAACATGGATAGGTCCCATGTTAAAGTCTCCCAACCTCAACAGAATGCCATATCTCATACCTAGGTATGTCAAAGGTATAGAAGAAGGACAGTCTGCTCTGTACATAGGGAATAATGATGAGCAGTCCACTGCAGTGGGAAGATGTACAGCAAAGTGTAATCTGAAATATGCTTGGAAAAGGAGTTGGTATAATTAAAGATATTTAACTTCTAAAACCACCTTATTTAACTTATATGCAGAGTACATCATGAGAAATGCAAGGCTGGATGAAATACAAGCTGGAATCAAGGTTGCTGAGAGAAATATAACCAATCTTAGATATGCAGATGACACCACCCTTATGACAGAAAGCGAAGAACTAAAGAGCCTCTTGATGAAAGTGAAAGAGGAGAGTGAAAACGCTGGCTTAAAGCTCAACATTCAGAAAACTAAGAAAGACCATGACATCATCCTGTGCCATCACTTCATGGTAAATAGATGAGGAAACAAGAAAATAAAATCTTTTTTTTCTTTTATTTTATGAGGAAACAGAGAGCTTTTCTTTTCATCACTCATAAGTTCTAGTTTGCATAACCCATTCAGTTCAGTTCAGTCGTAGCTGACTCTGTGACCCCAGGCATCTCTGTCCATCACCAACTCCTGGACCTTGCTCAAAATTATAAGGCACTTGCTCCTTGGAAGAAAATCTATAACAAACTTAGTATATTAAAAAGCAGAGATCATCACTTTGCCCACAAATGTGCCCACATCACTTTGCCCACAAATGTGCCCACATCACTTTGCCCACAAATGTCTGTATAGTCAAAGCTATGGTTTTTCCAGTAGTCACATATGTGTGTGAGAGTTGAACCATAAAGAAGGCTGAGCGCCGAAGAATTGATGCTTTTGAACTGTGGTGTTGGAGAAGACTATTCAGAGTCCCTTGGACTGCAAGCAGATCAAACCAGTCAATCTTACCTAAAGTAAATCAGCTCTGAATATTCATTAGAAGGACTGATGTTGAAGCTGAAGCTCTAATACTTTGACAACCTGATGCCAAAAGCCAACTTATTAGAAAAGACCCTGATGCTGGGAAAGATTGAAGGAAAGGAATGAGGAGAAGAGGGTGACAGAGGATGAGATGGTTGGATGGCATCACTGACTCAATGGACATGAGTTGAGCAAGATCTGGGGGATGGTGAAGAACAGGGAAGCCTGGCGTGCTGCAGTCCTTGGGGTGCAGAGTTGGACATGACTCAGTGACTGAACAACAATTTCTAAACCACCTTAAGAATCAGCACAGATATCCTTTTCCCTATTTTCTCGATTAAATTGAATTTAAAAGTTTGAACCTAACTCTACTGTGAGAGTTGATTGAATAGTCTATATAAGTCTGTCTTCTCTGAGGCTGACGTCAGGAAATCTTGCTGTCAAGAAGGGGAAATGGAAATGGAGTGGGAAAGGCCAGAGGATAAATCTGGATCTAGGAGGACTGTGTGTGTTTCTCACCTCCCCAGTCTTATAATGATGAACTCTAGATAAACTTGGACCTTTCAGCACACTGTTGCATATACAGCTGTTCTTGGATTCAGAAGAGGTAAAGAAGTCTGGTAGAAACTGGAGTAACTGTGATCCCGTGGACTGCCACATGCTGCAGGTGAGCTAGCAGATCAGTGACAAGTATGATTTGCAATAGCACTCATGCCTTCACTTCATTTCCTCCTCCAGGGGATCTTCCCAGACCCAGGGATCAAACCTAGGTCTCCTGCACTGCAGACAGATTACTGTCTGAGCCACCAGGAAAGCCTGTTTACCACTGAGTCACCCTGGAAATTCCTAAATGTTTTGTAACACTTTTGTAACAAATACCTAATAATGTAGATTCTACTTTGACACTGAGTTATGGGTGGAGTCTAGAAAAGTCTTGAGGTGAATGCTAGAAATATGGACATTAAAGGCAATTCTGGTATAATATCAGATGGAAGACATGGGAAGACCAGACCACCTGATCTGCCTCTTGAGAAATTTGTATGCAGGTCAGGAAGCAACAGTTAGAACTGGACATGGAACAACAGACTGGTTCCAAATAGGAAAAGGAGTACATCAAGGCTGTATATTGTCACTTTGCTTATTTAACTTATATGCAGAGTACATCATGAGAAACTCTGGACTGGAAGAAACACAAGCTGGAATCAAGATTGCCGGGAGAAATATCAATAACCTCAGATATGCAGATGACACCACCCTTATGGCAGAAAGTGAAGAGGAACTAAAAAGCCTCTTGATGAAGGTGAAAGTGGAGAGTGAAAAAGTTGGCTTAAAGCTCAACATTCAGAAAACTAAGATCATGGCATCTGGTCCCATCACTTCATGGCAAATAGATGGGGAAACAGTGGAAACACTGTCAGACTTTATTTTTCTGGGCTCCAAAATCACTGCAGATGGTGACTGCAGCCATTAAATTAAAAGATGCTTATTCCTTGGAAGGAAAGTTATGACCAACCTAGATAGCATATTCAAAAGCAGAGACATTACTTTGCCAACAAAGGTTCGTCTAGTCAAGGCTATGGTTTTTTCTGTGGTCATGTATGGATGTGAGAGTTGGACTCTGAAGAAGGCTGAGCACCGAAGAATTGATGCTTTTGAACTGTGGTGTTGTAGAAGACTCTTGAGAGTCCCTTGGACTGCAAGGAGATCCAACCAGTCCATTCTGAAGGAGATCGGCCCTGGGATTTCTTTGGAGAGAATGATGCTGAAGCTGAAACTCCAGTACTTTGGCCACCTCATGTGAAGAGTTGACTCATTGGTAAAGTCTCTGATTCTGGGAGGTATTGGGGGCAAGAGGAGAAGGGGACGACAGAGGATGAGATGGCTAGATGGCATCACTGACTCGATGGACGTGAGTCTGAGTGAACTCCAGGAGTTGGTGATGGACAGGGAGGCCTGGCGTGGTGCAATTCATGGGGTTGCAAAGAGTCGGACAAGACTGAGCGACTGATCTGATCTGATCAGATGGAAATGAGGAACACATTACTGGAAACAGGAGAAAATAGAGTCCTTATAAAATGACAGAGAACTTTGTTAAACTGTCTTCTAGTGTGTTTTCTGACTCATTGGAAAAGACCATGATGCTGCGATAGAGTGAAGGCAGGAGAAGGGGATGGCAGAGGGTGGGATGGTTGGATGGCATCGCTGACTTGATGGACATGAGTTTGAGCAAGTTCCAGGAGTTGGTGATGGACAGGGAAGCCTGGGGTCACAGAGTCAGCCATGACTGAACTGAACTGAATGTGTTATGCAAACTAGAACTTGTGAGTGATGAAAATGGGTATTTAACTGAGAAGAATTTGAGCAAAGTAGTTGGAGAGGTTTGGTTCCTCTTGATGGCTTACAGTAAAACATAAGAATAGAGAGATGAATTGAAACAAAAAATGTTAAGCAAAAAGGAATCAGAACTTAATGATCTGGAAAATTATCAATCTGTCCATTCTGCAAAAAAAAAAAAAAAAAAAAACCAGTGAGAAAGCTATTAGGTAGGAAGAGGATATCAAAAGTGTGGCTGGACTATCACTTGATAAAAAGATTATGGGTATAATTCATGAAGTTAATCAGCCATCCCAACAGAAGTAAGAAATATAGATGCGACTGTATCAGCAGAAACACTGCCAGCTAGTACTAAAGGAGGCACAGTCACATGGGCAGAGCCCTATCATAGAGATGGTGCCCCATGGCACTGAAGGGGTAGGCAGCCCGCAGGGCAGAGCAATGAACCAAAAGAGGATTATTCTTGACCCTTAAGATCTAATGCAATTTGCCCTGTCAAGTCTGGACTTATTGATATCGCCACCCTTCGTTCTTCTTCTCTTTTATAGAATGGGGATGTCTATCCTATGCCTGTCCCACCATAAATTTCTAGTGTTTAAGCCATCTGGTCTATGGTATTTTGCAATGGCAGACTGAGGAGACTAACACAGGTAGTATTCACTACAGTTTCAGCCTTAAGTACTGTGCTGTGCATTTTTTGCTAGATTATATAAATGTTATCTGTGGGAAGGTTAGTGAAGCTATTCCATTGTTACTAGGAATCAGAGACATATATTTCTTGATGGCAATATATTATTAATTAAATTAATAAATGACAATAAATTATTAATTATTAATATATTATTTATCATATTTCAAAAGTGTGTTCCATATATAATGCCTTTTAAAATCTCTAAACATACACACACACAGAAACAAAGATTTGGAGGGATTTTCAGCAAAATATTGAGGGTTTTGTTTCAGTGGTGAGCAGGGGGTATATTTTTCTTTTATATTTGTTCATCACATTTTCTACATTTCTTACATTGACATGTAATATTGTGTAGTTTTAAAAATAAATATACACTGAAATAAAGATAAGTCAAGCAAAAGCATTATGCTGATATCCGTTCACATTTGTAACATTTTTGTCTTGATTTAAAACTAACCAAATTCAAACTAAAATATTTGGTTTTATTGCTAATTTATGAGCACCACTGATGTCATTCAGTATTAAAATGAATAATTGGACCTAAAGTCAGCAAATCTGACAGCATTCACTGGAAACCAGCGAATGTTAGAATCAGCCTGAATGTTTTGTTTTCTAATAGGAAACTATGTATTAATATATTAAATCAGTTTACTACAGTGATGTGTTTTAGTATTTTTTATTTTCTTAAAACTTGGAATTTTTGTTCTCTATATAAATTGCCAACTGATATCCTCTCTTTCTCTGTACCCCCTTTCTTTTTCCCCTCCCTACCTTCTTTTCCCCTCTTCATTTGCACTTTTCTTCCAATATTTACCAATTTTAGGCCCTGATATATATTATACTGGGCTCTGGAGATCCAGAGTTAAGTAAACTCTGGTTTCTCATGGGGCGTAGTTGGGATGACAGACAAATGCATGAAATATTGCAATGTGATGTGAGGATGGCTGAAACCGTTATGCACTGGGGGCTGAGAAAGCTACAGTAGAGACACGGAGCATATCTAGAAAACAGGAGAGAGGCTTGCTGCGTCTGAATGGCCTTTATAAGAAAACTATAAACAACACATTTAGAGAATTTATCTTCATTTTTCCCTTGTACATTCATATTTAAATTGTAATGGTTCATTTTAAGTTCTCTTTTAGTAGGTAGAGACAAAGGAGAGGTGTTTTATATCAGCTAATAGTTTCTACAGTAATCATGATTTAGGTTTCAGAACTTTTTTTGTTTACTTTTAGAAGTACTAAAACAACCCTTATGGATAGCTAAGGGATCGATTTAATCATGATTAGGACAGTAGCGACAAAATCACATTTCTCTTACAGTCTAGATCAACTACATGAAAATTGAGAAAAATCAGTGTCTTTTAGCTGGTGAGCGATTTTTAAGTATCAAAATGACTTTAGTATTAGCTTTTGGATCAAGCGTCATTTAAAGAGACATAAAAGAAATTTTACACAGTAGTTTTAAATGGCTTACAATGAAGCTGATGGATCTCCTACATTAGGCAGAGAAAACTAAAATCCCCCAAGGAAACACTTAACATGAATAAAAAAACAGAGAATATTAATACACCATGTCTGTGGGTCCTGCATATTTTACTTCCTTCATAGTTCATATAATGTTCATTGAAAACAGTGCCTTCATGCATATTTGAAGTAAAACACCCCTCTGACTTCATTGGGTGAAGCAGTCAAGATAACAAATGCATTTAACATTTAAATGAACTCATCAGAAGTGACAGGTGCTTTGCAACTAATGATGAGCAGAATTTGGGTATTTGGGGAGGTTGGTACATGTTTGAATATTTTATCTGAAGCTAATATGAACTATTTGATTCAGCATTATGGCACTGAAAGTCTCACAGGAACAACAATTGCTACATTCAGCAACATCACAATAATAAAGAAGTTAACATTTGTTGGGCAGATGAATTTTTGTGTGTCAAACATAAACACATGTAACCTACTGGAGAAACCCATGAGGGACCTTAAATCTGAAATACTGTGCATTTTGAAAAGAGAATGTCAAAGATTAATTAATTCTGTGAGAGCAGCACAGAGCTTTTGCATGATTCACACTGGCAGAGAGAATATATCCCTTGTAATTTGAAAGGGTCAGGGGGAAGGATATTTCTTACATGCAGTCAGGGGAAAAATCTTGAAAAATAAAGTTATCATTCCACTTCATACATAAATTTTAAAGGTATTTATATTTTGGTAAAATAGAGATAGATATGCCTTTTATTTCCACTTGTATTCTTTACATTAATATGAGAAATTTAATCAGTTCAGGTTTTATTCATAAAATATGCAAAGTCAATGATTCCTAGCTTCTCTTTGACTACCTTCCACACTGCGAACTACTGCAAAATGTAAATCAGATGAAGGGTCCCTCTGACAAATTTCTGGAACAATAGAATCAGGTTACATTCTTCTCAGCATCTCTGTGCCCCATATGTCCATGCGGAATATGAATTCAAAATTGGGAATTGAACAAAATATGAAAGAAAAAGCTCAGCTCACTTCCCATCAGGAAAATTTATTTTCATAGTAACTCCTTCCCCATTACTTGTTGTTTTCCAGGCATAAAAGAGAGTTTGCCATGATGCCACCAGGCCCCTTGTCTTGCTTCATCTCTAAATGTTTCTTGGGATTGTATGATCTGAGCTTTAAGGGACTTCTGGGGCTCCTTGAATGAAGCCTGTATTAACTCATAAGGAAATGAGGTCCACCGCGAGTCACTAGAGAAAGGCAGGACATCCCTGCACAGCACAGCATGGTGTTGACCCACACTGCCATTCATTCAGAAAATGTACTGCATTTTGCAGCTTCACTTAACACAGGAAGAGAGCCAAGCGAGACAGGGAATCAACATAGGGAGGACAATTGATCTTGGCTTGCTTCTGCTTAGGTGTGATTAGAAGGCTTAGGTGAGGATAGAGCAGAGAAGAAGGAAATAGGTAGAGTGAGTGATTAGGAACTTAGACTTGGGAAGAATGCAGCCTCAGGTTTACTCCCTGTTCACTTTAGCCATATGGTTTGGGCACATCCCACAACCCTTTTAAGCTCCAGGTTTTTATTTTCCATCTATATGCTTGGCACATTTATGGTATTTTTTCATAGGATTATTGTGAAATTTAAAATGAAATAACAATAGGAATAATAAAACTACATTATAGTACTTAATAATTATATACTTAATGTAGTTACACCATCCCTGGCAAATATTATGATCATCAGCACCATTATTTTTTATTAGGGTGCTCCTCTGATTTTTATAACAACTCTACTTTTATCTTTGCAGTACTGGTTAGATGAATTCCTAATTCTCCAGACCTTTGTTTCTCATCTCAGAAATGGCAAGAGTTGGTCAACTAGCCTCCAGGGGCTCATCTAACTCTAACAATCTATAACTTGGTCTACTTTTAAAGATTGTACTTCTGAGAGTCACCAACTATATACACATATGCACACGGAATTCCAAATTAGGGGACTTTATGTGGTGAACAGAAAAAAAAAAAACAACTCTAAGAAAATAATTACAGAAAGAACATAACAATAGAAAGACTCATAAAAATCCCTTCCTATTTCCAAAGTCTGCTTCTACACTTACGCATTCCCCATGAGACTGCCCCAAATGCAATTTAGAGAGACACTGAATTGGATTCAGAAAGTTGAGAGTTTTATGAATTTTTGTCTCCAAGTGACATATGCCTTTCTGCAAAATCAGAAAATAGATTTGTTCAGTGCATGGAGTGGAGTATTACTGATGTAATTGGGTAAGGCTGGCAAAATATGTTCGATTTTAGTTGATGACACTGAATAAATCTCCTGTCAGGAATAAATTGAGTATTCATGGAAACTTCAGTGTACCTATGAACACAGACCATCACAGAAATCTGAGAGCTTGATCAGATTTTCTTATATATATTCAAAAGCATTATGAAAATTGACTCATATGTAGAGGAAAATGCAACTGTTGAAACCCGGCAGTTTATAAGACAACAGCTTTCCTGGAAATGAAAAAGGAACCTGTTGCAACTGTGTGTGTAAGCTGGTATACAACACAATGAGGCTGTGATCCAAAAGTCTACAAGCAATAAATGCTGGAGAGGGTGTGGAGAAAAGGGAATTCTCTTACACTGTTGGTGGGAATGCAAACTAGTACAGCCACTATGGAGAACAGTGTGGAGATTCCTTAAAAAACTGGAAATAGAACTGACTTATGATCCAGCAATCCCACTGCTGGGCATACACACTGAGGAAACCAGGAGGGAAAGAGACATGTGTACCCCAATGTTCATCACAGCACTGTTTATAATAGCCAGGACATGGAAGCAACCTAGATGCCCATCAGCAGATGAATGGATAAGAAAGCTGTGGTACATATACACAATGGAGTATTACTCAGCCATTAAAAAGAATACATTTGAATCAGTTCTAATGAGATGGATGAAACTGGAACCTATTATACAGAGTGAAGTAAGCCAGAAAGAAAAACACCAATACAGTATACTAATGCATATATATGGAATTTAGAAAGATGGTAACAATAACCCTGTGTATGAGACAGCAAAAGAGACACTGATGTATAGATCAGTCTTATGGACTCTGTGGGAGAGGGAGAGGGTGGGGAGATTTGGGAGAATAGCATTGAAACATGTATAATATCATGTATGAAACGAGTCGCCAGTCCAGGTTCGATGCACGATATTGGATGCTTGGGGCTGGTACACTGGGACGACCCAGAGGGAGGGTATGGGGAGGGAGGACAGAGGAGGGTTCAGGATGGGGAACACAGGTATACCTGTGGCGGATTCATTTTGATATTTGGCAAAACTAATACAATATTGTAAAGTTTAAAAATAAAATAAAATTTAAAAAAATAAATAAAAAAAGAAAGCTTACCAGTGAACCTCATTTCCTTTAGATCTCTCATTAAACCTAGCTCTAGCAAACTAGAACTAGAGTAGGAGATGCTGCTGCCTAGGAGATGAGAAGAGCTTTAAAAGTCTATAAATCCATGGGCTGCAACTAACACAATAACCAGCTGACTAGATTAAGGGGTTGGCATTACACTTGAAACAATGATCACAGTTTTTTGAATCCTACAAAATGGCCTACTGCCCACATAAAGGACTAAATGCAGTCTAAAATATTAAGGAGGTTTCTGGTCAGTCTTGCCCAAACTTACATAAATCCTAATGCATTTGATTTGGCTACAATTATAGTGGATGCTACAAGTGATCAACATTTCATCCTCACAGACTCCTAGCAAAGAGAACTGAGGATGAAATGGGACTTATGTTAGCACACAACAGTCATAGCACTTTAAAAAATGTTATAACACACCAGAAAAGATCCAGGCTGACTTGGCCGGACTTGTCTCACAGTGATTCCTAGGGTTTTCTTAATGATCCTTGGGTTTTCTTTTCATTGAGAATTCTGAATGTCAATTTTATTTAGTAATAGTTTCAAATAATAATGTCTTGAATCTTTTTACTCTTGACCTTTTTCATTTTATTGATTTATGATTGTCTTTATTATTTCTTGTATTCTACTTATCTTGGTCTTAATTTGCTCACTTATTTTCATGCTTTCTATGGAGAAAATATAAACCATTGATTTATTCTTTAGAACTATATTTTTTTCTTTCTGCACATGTGTACATATCTCTTATATATTACTGGTCTCTAGCTTTGTGAAGTTTTAGATGGAGATCATACCTTGTAGTATTTCAATTTTTAAGGTTTGTTTTATGATTCATTATATGGACTATATTGGTTAATGTTCCAGGTACACCAAAATGAACTATGTATTCTACATTTGTTGGGTGTATTGTTCTGTAAATATCAATTGGGTAAAATTGGTTGATAATATGACTCAGAATTCCTCTATTTCCTACTGATATTTTTCAAGTTATTCTATTAATTACTGAGAGATAAGGGTTAAAATTGCTCATTATTTTCTCCATTTAGTTTCTGTCAGTTTCTACTTTGAGGATCTGTTATTAGATGTAAATACAATTAAAATCTTATATCATCCAGATTTCTCATTCTTTTATCATTAGAAAAACAATATTTCCTATTATTAGTAATATTTTTATCCTGAAGTTTACTTTGTCTGATATTGATATATACTTTGTGCACTTACTGAGAACAGGTATATATTTCTCATTATTACAACCTGTCTGTATCTTTCTATTTAAAATGTATCTCTTAGAAAGACATCTGTTTTTTGGTCTTGCTTTTTTACTTTTACCAAGTTCAATAATCTTCACCTTGAGATTATAATCTTTCTTAAATCAACATTTAATATAATTATTGACATGGTTAAGTTTCAGTTGACATTTTATTATTTTCTTTAATGCCACCTCTTATTGGTTTCTTATTTTCTGAGTTTTGAAGGTGATAGTCAAACATTTTAGAATGTTTCATTTTATTTCCTTTATTGGAATTTTAGCTATAATTCCTTTCTTTTTGTGTATGTGATTGCCCCAGGGCTAACAATATGCATTTTTAACTTATTAAAGTCTACTTAGAGTTAATATTATCCTGCTTTAAACATCATATTTCACAGTTCCTAACCATACTTTACATGTTTTTCTTCACAAATATAATAATAAAAACACCATTAAAGAATTGAAAGAGCAAGAAAAAAATATAAAACATATCTGACAAAGGAGTTATTTCTAACATATATATATATATATTACATTTATATATTACATATATTACATATATTAATATAAAATATATATATATATATCAACTATATATATATATGTGTATATATATATAAAGGAAGGAGTCTTAGACTAGAAAATAAGAAGACAACCCAATGAAAACATGTGCAAATTATTTGAATAGATACTTCACCAAATAAGATATTTGGGCACCAAAGAAGCACATGAAAAAATATTCAGCATTGGTAATCATTAGAGAAATATAAACTGCAACCATGAGATACAATTGCAAGTCAATTATACTGTCTAAAATTAAAAAGAATACAAATACCAAGCACTGGCTATGGTGTGTACCAATAGAAACTCTCATTCACTGCTGGCAGGAATTTAAAATGAAATAACACTCTGTAACCTCACCCTTGAAAGTTCCCAGTCAACCTATTTCAGTCCCATATAACCCCCGCTGCTGCTGCTGCTGCTAAGTCGCTTCAGTCGTGTCCGACTCTGTGCAACCCCATAGACAGCAGCCCACCAGGCTCCCCCATCCCTGGGATTCTCCAGCCAAGAACACTGGAGTGGGCTACCATTTCCTTCTCCAATGCATGAAAGTGAAAAGTGAAAGGGAATTCGCTCAGTCCTGTCCAACTCTTGGCAACCCCATGGACTGCAGCCTACCAGGCTCCTCTGTCCATGGGATTTCCCAGGCAAGAGCACTGGAGTGGGGTGCCATTGCCTTCTCCCATATAACCCCTACTTCCAACTAAAAAGTTAAATTGCTAAAAATTTTTTCCTCCCATTTGCTTAAGTGTTCCCTATTATACAAATTTATCCCTTCTCAAAAGACCCATTCTTTTCTACTCTCTCAATATTTTCCCATATGAACCAACACCTGAATCATTAGTGATTGATTTTTTCCCCTCTCTTTTCAGGATTAGGAAGAGCTCAGCCTTTAAAACATAATGTCTTATCTCAGTTCCCTTGAGGAAAAGGAAATGGGGTTCTTGGCTGAGGAGAGGAGAGTACCTGCCCTTTCCCCACCCTTAGGACACTTGTTGTTTTTGTTGTTGCTCTTTTTACTACAGAGGTCATTAAGAACAAAAACAAAGTGTCAAAGTGCTGCTAAATTGAATATTTCTATTTCTATATAAATTAACATTTCAAATAAATGAGCTTCTGTATCAATAACCTCAGATACGCAGATGATACCACCCTTATGGCAGAAAGTGAAGAAGAACTAAAGAGCCTCTTGATGAAAGTGAAAGAGGAGATGAAAAAGTTGGCTTAAAGCTCAACATTCAGAAAACTAAGATCATGGCATCCGGTCCCATCACTTCATGGCAAATAGATGGGGAAACAGTGGAAACAGTGGCTGACTTCATATTTGGGGGCTCCAAAATCACTGCAGATGGTGATTGCAGCCATGAAATTAACAGATGCTTACTCTTTGGAAGGAAAGTTATGACCAACCTATACAGCATATTAGAAAGCAGAGATGTTACTTTGTCAATAAAGGTCCAAAGGCTATGGTTTCTCCAGTAGTTATGTATGGGTGTAAGAGCTGGACTATAAAGAAAGCTGAGTGCTGAAGAATTGATGCTTTTGAACTGTGGTGTTGGAGAAGACTCTTGAGAGTCCCTTGGACTGCAAGGAGATCCAACCAGTCCATTCTTAAGGAGATCAGTCCTAGGTGTTCATTGGAAGGACTGATGTTGAAGCTGAAACTCCAATACTTTGGCTGCCTAATATGAAGAGCTGACTCACTTGAAAAGACCCTGATGCTGGGAAAGATTGAGGACAGGAGGAGAAGGGGACGAAAGAGGATGAGATTGTTGGATAGTATCACCTGATTCAATGGACATGAGTTTGGGTAAACTCCGGGAGTTGGTGACGGACAGGAAGGCCTGGTGTGCTGCGGTTCATGGGGTTGCAAAGAGTCAGACACAACTGAGCAACTGAACTGAACTGCAAACACAATTTAATAAGAAAGATGACAGTTGTCACATTTGGAGATCTATTTCACCTTGAACTAAAGCTATCTACAGTGCTTTAACACAGTCCCACCAAGAACAAAGGAAATATACGCGATGCCTTATGTATTTCTTTCAAATAGAAGAATCCTAAGGTATAGATTCTAACAAACTGTCCTAAGGATCATCCAATACAAAACATTTTTGATGTTGCAGTAACTAGGAAGACTTCATAGTGGTGGTGGTTTAGTTATTAAGTTGGGTCTAACTCTTGTGACCCCATGGACTATATAGCTTGCCAGTCTCCTCTGTCCATGGGATTTTTCTAGGCAAGAATATTGGAATGGGTTGCCATTTCCTTCTCCAGGGGATCTTCCTGACCCAGGGGTCAAACCTGGTCTGCTGCATTGCAGGCAGATTCTTTATAGACTGAGCCAGCAAACCTCATGTGGATAACAACTTCTCATCAAAACTGAAGTTTCCTATAACTCATCTAGAATCTAATCTAAGTACAAGAGTTAACTCAGCATCATAGGGAGGCCTGAATAGGGTCCAATCTCAGGAAAGAAAGGGCACACCTGCCGGTTTTATCTCAGTGATGAACACAGCCCTGAATAAGTGCACCCTTAGGTAAGACCTTGGTGGGAGTTTTGATTTTTAAAAAGTTGAAAACATCTCCTTTAACAGGTTGAGAATAGATTCAAGTAAAGGATTTAACAAGGTATAAAAACAAACAAACACTTAAAGGAAGAAATTCTCCAAAGCAGATCCTGAGGCAAAATTTTAAGTATTTTCCCCCCTTTTAGGAGAGGAAGGATTGATATATGGAGCAGGAGCAAGGGGCAGAAATTTCACTGGGAAGATGGAAAGCCATGTAGGATGTACAACATATAAAGTTATTCACTAAGTTCTTTCACTATATCCTTTGAGATTAAAACAGTACTATATTCCCCTTCTGGATGATATGGGAATTTTGATAATTTGTGGATCTTCATAGCAAAACTTGAATACTATCTCCTTTGTGTAGAGTATAATTGTAATTCTCTGTTCAGCCTAAACTGCAACACATTTTCTCTCCTCTAAAAGTTGGGAGAAATCTAAAAGTATATTTATGTTAGTTTTGGAATTTTTCAATTGATAAAAGTTTCCCAATAGCATTATCTGCATTGAAATATTTCACTGTAAGCATCCTTCATATTAGTCCATTCGATGCTCTGCAAATGTATCAGCGAATTTGGGCTTCAGTTTTTATGAAACAATAAATTATACATACAACGTATTTCATATTCTTATAGCCAAAAAGTAAACCTGTCACCATCCAATCAAAAATAGGTCCCTGATTGATATAGTACTTTGCTAAATAGCCTCTGTAAAGTGATTGACCCTCTTGCAACTTAAAAATCTGTGTATCTCAGCAGTGATTATTCATCTGTCCATGCACCATTTTATATGACACTGTTTTGTGTTTTATTTAATCCAACAAACCTATATTGAATATATGCTGTGTGTCAGGAAATGTGCATTCCTGCAGGGAGAAGAGATTAAGAAGACAATGTACCTGTCCTTGCAGAGCTCATAATCTACTGAATCATAGATGTGCACCTTCTATCACACAAGCAAAGTTATTATAAAGATAAATGATGATTCTAGGAAAGCTAACTAAATTGAAAATCAAGTTTACCTGAAGATAAGAGAGAATGGGAAATTTTATACAGGAAAGAAAACAGTAATTAACACTGAACTGGGCACTGAAAGATTGCATTGAAGTGTGCCAAGTGGACATGAGACAGAGAGAAGGGATTCAGATTTTTCTGAGAGCAGTATATACATCAATACACTGGGAAGTCAAATGACCTGCTGTGTTTGGGGAGTGGCAAGTATATCCACAAAGAAAAGCCAGATAAAAAAAGATGAATAAGGATGAAAAGAAGGGATAAACCTAGTTATAAAGAGCAATGAATTCCTTGCCAAAAATTTGGAATTTTTCACGAGATGCCAGATGTTACCAAAAATACCATACCTGCCAAGTTGCCAAGATGTCACTAAAATTAGATGTTTTCCTCCTATTGCCAGTAAAGCCTTGGTTTATTTTTTTGTTTGTTTTTTTGTTTGTTTTTTACTACAGCTCTTGGTCTTCTAAAAATTCAGGGGTAAACCACAAAATTCTAGAATTTCACTCTTGGGAAGAAAGAAACTTCACTGGGTTGGGGGTAGACTTCATAACATAAACCACCCTACTAACCAATATCATCTTTGACACTGGGGGAAAAATAAACTTGGCAATGGCCAGTGGAATGAAATAGTTGTATTGAAATAGCAAACACTGCCGTTACTTAGTTTACATATTGATTTAAATAAAAATAAATGAAAGCAAACAATTTTAGCTCTTATACACTTGGACCTAACTTTAGTTCTTGGAAGCAGAGAGCTTGTAAACAGATTTCCCCAGAAGGGGTAGGAGAGAGAAAGAAAATGAAGATATAAAGTCAGTAAACAAATCCAAGAGCTCTGCCAAACGATTCTGTTTCCCCTTGAATGCTGTATCTGCATGAAATGCACATTGATGACAAATGGAATACCTCCATTTACTGGCAGGTCAATTCAGAGAACTCACAACTTCTGATGTATAGCTCTCATTTCTACACTCCGAGAAAACTTTCCTTTCCTTATGAAGCTCTTTAGATTCTCCCTTGGGGTTTTGTTGCCTACAATGATGAAAAGGCGGGCACAAAAAGAGAAACATCAAGTGGAACCCAAATGATGAAAATAAACATAAAGGGAGTTTCCAAGGGCCATTTGTTGCTGAATGAGCTCAGTCATGCACTGCTCTGCATATGCCATGCGATCCAGGCTCAGCCTAGTCCCTGAGATCAATGCACATTACTAATCAACACGGCATGAGAATCATAGTGCTACAGTCACATAAATGAGAGCAAGTGACTTCCACTTTACTCTCAACATCGATAGCCAAACATATGCTTCAAAGCTAGAAACTGGCGCAAGGGATAATTATCACCTAGCATTGGGAGGGTGTTATTCTCCAAACTGTTTTCACGTGTAGGAACTTCCAGAGACCAACACATATGGCTTAGCACTCCAGGTTTATTAATACCTTACTTCTCCACCTATAAGCTGCCCACTTATGGGTGAATACTTGGACACTTTTCTCCATTAGGAAAAGCTAATTTTCTTATAAGGCAGCGAGCACTGAAGATTTGGTCTCTTTTCTTTGCTCTCCTCCCTCAACCATTTAAGTATAGTGATTCAGAACCTCTCTAGAGAACTCACATTTTCTCATGTGGGCTGTCCTACAACTAGATTGGGGGACGTGTGAGGCTAATGATCTAAGTCAGGGGAGGAGAAAGCTTAGAAAGCTTGCTTGTTCTCAGACATACTTCACATTTCCCCAATCAGTGTTATCTGTCATGCAGATATTTTACTTACAAAAGTGGCTGAAGAGAATTCATATTTTTAGCATATTAGAGTGTTCTGCTGTTTCATCAGTCATCTGAAGTTAGTTCTGCCAAGCAACACCCTGGATTCTTTCCTTTGTAAACATTAAAACATTTGGCAGGTATACCTCTACAAACTTCAAACTCTTACAACATAAAAAGAAATAAAAATGGGCAGAAGACTTAACTAGACATTTTTTCAAAGGGAAAATCCACATGGTCAACAGACACATAAAAAGATGCTCAGTATTGTTAATCATCAGGGGAAATGGAATCAAAACCACAATGAGATATCACCTCACACCTGTCAGAAAGAGTACCATCAAGAAGGAATCTGTGTTTTTACAAACAGTGCAGGTAATTCAGACCCACGATGAAGTTTGAGAACCCCTGGTAAAGCATGCAAGTTTTGGAGACAAGGCCAAATGGAAAGATGGGAGCCAGATAGTAAAGGGACTTGTGAATACCCCCAAGTAGCCTGGACTTCTAGGCAATTGTGCAGAGCAGCGGTCAAGATTGTTTGATGCTGGGGAAAGAGTTGAGCAGTGTTGAGACTTAGGTAAGTCTCTCAATTAACTTTTTATGTTTGAAATGTTTCTACAATTTGGTATTCTTTCTTTAATAAACTGTTCATTTGTGTGTTAACTTTATTGTATTTCTGTAAGATTACAGCTTTGTTATAAATCTTTGCTCTTTTAGTGTGAAGTTAGTAAAATTCTAAGATATTATGGATAATAATATTCATTTTAGATAACTTTTTGGAGACATAATCTAATATTTCTGTCATTGAAATAAAAAAATAGTATTTTCATTGAATTATAAGCTTATTAGCCCACATTTCTCTGTAAGCTGAAGTTTTTGCAGTTTGGAATGATTCACCATGTCTTTTTGTCCAGAAACAGCCTTCTTCGAGGAGTTTCTAAAGGGACATTGTCAAAAAAATATCCACAGGAACTGTATTAGCTTCTTATTGGAATTTTCACTGTGAAAAGTCCAATCCATATTTCAGTATACTTCAGTCGAAGTCTACACTGTCCAATGATAGAACTAAGTGGACTAATTAGAACTTCTTGACAGTTCCTGAGGGAGGAGAAGGAAGAAAAAAATATCTAATACCTTTAGAGAATTTTTAAAAGAGTAAATACATGCTTTCCCAAATTAAGAGTCTTTGAAATTATTCTGTGCTTATATTTTGGCTGCCATATTGGGAAGCATCAAGTGATTGCTATGATAAATCTGGGAGTCATTCTCCCACTGCATTTCCCTATCTCTTATCTCCTGTAGGGAATTAAAGATATGAAGGTAAGGGAAACACACACACTTTAAAGAGACCTGTTTTGCTCACTGTGCTCTATAAAATGTGAGGGCTATTTTGTTTTCTCTGCCCATGGCAATTTTGGCTTATATGTATGTATGTATATATATGTGTGTGTATATATTTTTCTGCTTATTTACTTGTTAATTATTTTACTTAGTGAAAATGACTAAGATATATTTTCTGATATCTTTCTCCTTTTTCAATTATTTCTTTCTCCCTTAGTATGTTGGCTCCACTTTCATGGAGAAGTGTCTATCTACCAGCAGGGTTTTTATTGATAAACAGGAAGGAAATAGTCAGCATTAGAGATATTAATTAAAAATAATATCTCCTTTCAATTCAGAAAACCACTCTCCTCAAAGATGTTTCCAAAAGAAAAAACTATATATATTTTAGTTTTATAATATATAATATTGAATAAACAGTAAGCCAGATGTGCATTACAGGCAATTTAATACAGGGATTGGCAAGATGGAGGGGAAAAAACTCACCTTTTTATATAGTCAAGCAGATACAACCCATTGCATACATGCTCTCAAGATAAACAATAATGAGTCCCAAGTAAGAGGACTTGACAGCACTATGTGACACTTATAGTTTATCCTAGATCCACTTTGTAGGTAGGGTGGCCATCCCATCTATATTAGCTACATGGCTTTCTCTTGCATGTTGCTGGCAGAAAGTAGTTTGGGAAAAACACTTCAGCCCTGCAAAAGGTGGGCTACTACACCTTTCATCACATAGAAACTGGGAAGTAAGGGTGCTACCTTCTTTGATGGTTACATTTGAAAGATGTTATTCTTAAGTCCTTGAAAAGACATTTCTGGATCCTAAAGCTGGTGAGAGGATTAATTAGCTTTTTAAAAAATTTTACAGTATATTTCAACCAGAAAAGAGTTTTCCATAACAAGCTTGAAGATCCCTCGAAAAGAAAATGGCAATACACCACTATTCTTCCCTGGAAAATCTCATGGACAGAAGAGCTAAACAAGCCCCAGTCCACAGGGCTGCAAAGAGTTTCACACAACTGGGCAACTAACACCACCAGTTCAAGAAAAGAGAGTGAGGTAAAGTCTATTCTCTCACTTTCAACAAGGAGAATTAAGCCTTTGGTTTTAAATTTGTAATTATCCTTTGTTGCTGTTCAGTCTCTCAATTGTGTCTCACTCTTTTCAACCCCATGGACGGCAGCACACCAGGCGTCCCTGTCCTTCACTGTCTTCCGGAGCTTGCTCAGACTCATGTCTATTGAGTTGCTGATGCCATCCATCCATCTCATTCTCTGTCATCCCCATCTCCCCCTGCCTTCAGTCTTTCCCAACATCAGGGTTTTTCCCAATGAGTCAGCTCTTCTCACTAGGTGGCCAAAGTATTGGAGCTTCAGTTTCAACATCAGTGCTTCCAATGAATATTCAGGGTTGATTTCCTTTAGGATTAACTCTGGTTTGATCTCCTTGCAGTCCAAGGGACTCTCAAGAGTTTTCTCCAACACCACAGTTCAAAAGCATCAATTCTTTAGTGCTCAGCCTTCTTTATGGTCCAACTCATGCATGACTGGAAAAACTATAGCTTTTACTATATGAACCTTTGTCAGCAACGTAATGTCTCTGCTTTTTATTTTATTTTTATTTTTTTTATGTCTCTGCTTTTTAATACACTGTCTACATTGGTCATAGCTTTTCTTCCAAGGACAAGCGTCTTTTAATTTCATGACTGCGGTCACCATCTTAAGTGATTTTACAGCCCAATAAAATAAAGTCTGTCACTGTTTCCATTGTTTTCTCATCCACTTGCCTTGAAGTGATGGAACTAGATGCCATGATCTTACCTTTTTGAATGTTGAATTTCAAGACAGTTTTTTCACTCTCTTCTTTCACCTTCATCAAGAGACTCTTCAGTTCCTCTTTGCTTTCTGCCCTAAGGGTGATATCATCTGTATATCTGATTTTATTGATATTTCTCCCAGCAATCTTGATTCCAGTTTTTGCTTCATCCAGCCCAGCATATCACATGATGTACTCTACATATAAGTTAAATAAGTAGGATGACAGTATACAGCCTTGATATACTCCTTTCCCAATTTTGAGCCAGTCCATTGTTCCATGCTTGGTTCTAACTGTTGCTTCGTGATCTGCATACAGGTTTCTAACGAGGCAGATAAGATGGTCTTGTATCCCCATCTCTTGAAGAATTTTCCAAAGTTTATTTTGATCCACACAGTCAAAGCTTTAGTGTAGTAAATGAAACAGAAGTAGACGTTTTTCTGGAATTCTCTCGCTTTTTCTATGATCCAATGCTTGTTGGCAATTTGATCTCTGGCTCCTCTGCCTTTTCTAAATCCAGCCTGAACATCTGGGAGTTCTCAGTTCACGTACCTTGGAGAATTTTGAGCATTACTTTGCTAGCGTATGGGATGAGTGCAATTGTGTGGTAGTTTTAACATTCTTTGCAATTGTCCTTTACATCAGCCAAACACATTACACTAGCAGTCACAAAATTAGGTGTCAGTCCTTGATTTCTCACTCAGTGGCTGTTATTAGCATTGTATGTACCTCAGTTTCTATTAGGAATTTAGGATAACAAGCACAAAATACCTAAGACCTTATATATAATTTGCCAACAGCACAAGGGCCAACAGTAATAGAACTTATTGGATAAACAGAATTTCAGGCTCCCTAAATCAGTGTACATATTTTAAGAGTACTTCTGATCATTCAGCATATAGTTAATTCTCAGGAGCATTAGTCTAAGGTTATGGTTCTCAAAGAGTGACCTCAGACCAGGAGCATCAGTATCATCAAGCCACTTAGTAGAAGTGGAAAATTTGAGCTCCACCCATATCCACTAAAGGGCTTCCCTGGTGGCTCAGATAGTAAAGAATCCACCTGCAATGTGGGAGACCTGGGTTCAATTCCTGAGTTGGAAATATCCCCTGGAGGAGGGTATGGCAACTCACTCCAGTATTCTTTCGTGGAGAACTTCATGGACAGAGGAGCCTGGAGGGCTACAGTCTATGGGGTCGAAAAGAGTCGGACATGACTGAGTGACTAAGCACATATCTACTAAATTAGAAATCCTGGGTACAGTATCCAGTAACTGTATAATTATGTGTGCACTTAAGTAAGATTTACCAAGGTAAAACTTACATACTGTAGAATTCATGCTTTTGATATTACAACTCAGTTAATTCTGACAAATAGCCTTATAACCATCAAGACATAAAATACTCCTATTGTCCCTAAAAGTTTCCTTGTTTTCTTCTATACTTAATTTCCTACTTAACTTCCAGCCCTAAAAATGACTAATCTGTTTTGCATCCCTATAGTTTTGCTTTTCCTGTCATATATGTAAAATTGTACATTGTGCTCACACTCAAGTCCAACATCTTTCACTTAGTGTAATGCATTTGAGAATCAGTTATGTGTATTGTTTATTATTAAATATTTTTGAATTTTCCAATTACCTTTCTGTTATTGGCTTCTATTTTTATATTATTATAGTCAGAAATATGATTTAATAAAATATAAATCTTAATCTGTTAAAATTTGTTCTGTGGCCTAACATTTTATCTGTTCTGAAAAATGTTCCTTGTGTGCTTAAGAGGAATCTGTATTTTACTGCTTCATGATGGGATATTTTGTACATGTCTGTTAGATTAATTTCATCTAGATGGGGATGAAAGTGGAGTATTGAAGTCCATACTGTTGTATTTCTGTCTATTTATCTCTTCAGCTTAAAAAGAGAAACCACTTACAAACTCCTTTTACGAGGCTAGCATTATTGTGATACAAAGTCAGAAAAGTATACCACAAGAAAACAAAATTATAAGCCAATAATCCTACTAAATATAGGTGAAAATCCTTAGTAAAATACTAGCAAATTGAATTCAATAGGACATAGATACCCTCATACACTATGACCAAGTGGGATTTATCCCTGGGATGCAAGGATAATTTGATATATACAAATAAATGTGATACATCACATTAACAAAATGAAGGTTAAAAAGTTGTATGATCATTTCAATAGATAAAGAAGCACTTTTAAAATTTACCATGTTTTCTTGATAAAAGCTCTTAAATTAAGTATAGAAGAAATGTACCTCAATATTATAAAGGTCATATATAAGAAGTCCACAACTAACATCACATTCAATGATGAAAATCTTTAGCTTTTTTTTCCCCCTAATATCAGCAATAAGTCAAGGATGCCCATTCTCACCACTTCTCTTCAATGCATACTAGAAATTCCAGCCAGAGCAATTAGACAAGGAAAGCATATACAGGGCCTTCAAATCAGAAAAGGGGAAGTAAAATGTTCACTGTTGGCAGATAATATGTTATATATAGAAAACACTAAAGACTCCACCCCAAAACTCTTAAACTAACAAATGAATTCAGTAAAACAGAAGGATATGAAATCAACATTCAAAAATCAGTTGTGTTCATATACCCATACAAATAAACTATCTAAAAAATTAAGAAAACAATTCTTTTGGACATAGATCTAATATGAATATATGTGTTATTCAATCAGTTGTGTCTGACTCTGTGATGCTGTGGATTGTAGCCCACCAGGCTCCTCTGTCCATGGAATTCTCCAGGCAAGAATACTGCAGTGGTTTTCCATGTCCTTTCCAGGGAATCTTCCTGATGCAGGAACTGAACCCTGGTGTCCCACATTGAAGGCAGATTCTTTACTGTCTGAGCCACCAGGCAAACCCAATATGAATATATAGGAATAAATATAACTAAGGAGGCAAAACCAAGGGAACATTTCATGCAAGAATGGCCACAATAAAGGACAGTAAAGGCAATGACCTAACAGAAACAAAACAGATCAAGAAAGGGTGTCAAGAATACACAGAAGAACTATACAAAAAAGCCTTAATGATCCAGATAAGCACATTAGTGTGGTCACTCACCTAGAGCTAGATATACTAGAGGGTAAAACCAAATAGGCTTTAGAAGTATTACTACAAACAAAGCTAGTGGAGGTGATGGAATTACAGCTGATCTATTTAAAATCCTAAAAGATGAAGTGCTGTTGAAGTGCTGCAGTCAATATGTCAGCAATTTGGATAATTCAGCAGTGACTACAAGACTAGAAAAGGTGAGTTTTCATTCCAATCCCAAAGAAGGGCAGTGCCAAAGAATGTTCAAACTACTGTACAATTGTGCTCATTTCACATAATACCAAGATAATGCTCAAATTCCTTCAAGCTAGGCTTCAGCAGTACATGAGCTGAAAACTTCCAGATGTACAAACTGGATTTAAAAATGGCAGAGGAACCAGAGATTAAATTTCCAACATTTATTGGATCATAGAAAAAGCAAGGAAATTCCAGAAATATGTCTACTTCTGCTTCACTGACTATGCTAAAGCCTTTGACTGTGTGGATCACAATAAACTGTGGAAAATTCTTCAAGTGATGGGAATACTAGACCACCTTACCTGATACCCAAGAAAGCTGTATGGAGATCAAGAAGCAACAGTTAGAACTGAACATGGGAAAATGGACTGGATGTACGTCAAGGCTATATATTGTCACCCTGCTTATTTAATTTCTATGCAGAGTATAGAATGCAAAATGCTGGGCCGGATGAATCACAAGCTAGAATCAAGATTGCTAGGTGAAATATCAATAACCTCAAAATATGCAGATAATATCACTTTAATGGCAGAAAGCAAAGAGGAACTAAAGGGCCTCTTGATGAGGCTGAAAGAGGATAGTGAAAAAGGTGGCTTGAAACTCAACATTCAAAAAACTAAGATCACGGTATCAGGTCCCATCACTTCATGGAAAATAGAAGAGAAAATAGAATTTTCTCTTTTTGGACTCCAAAATTACTGCAGATGGTGACTGCAGCCATGTAATTAAAAGACACTTGGTCCTTGGAAGAAAAGCTATGACCAACCTAGACAGTGTATTAAAAAGCAGAGACATCCATCTCTTTGCTGACAAAGGTCCGTATAGTCGAAGCTATGGTTTTTCCAGTAGTCATGTGTGGATCTGAGAGCTGTACCATAAAGAAGGCTGAGGGATGCTTTCAAATTGTGGTGCTACAGAAGACTCTTGAGAGTCCCTTAGACAGCAAGGAGATCAAACCAGTCAGTGTTAATCCTAAAGGAAATCAACCCTGAATATTCATTGGAAGGACTGATGCTGAAGCTCCAATACTTTGGCCACCCAATGCAAAGACCTGACTCTTTGGAAAAGACCCTGATACTGGGAAGGATTGAGGGAAGGAGAAGAAGGAAGAAACAGAAGGGTAAGATTGTTGGATAGCATGATCAACACAATGGACAAGAGTTTGAGCAAACTCTGAGAGAGATAGTCAAGGAAAGGGAAGCCTGGCATGCTGAGGTCCACGGGGTTGTAGAGAGTTGGACATGACTTTGCAACTGAACAACAACAAGGAAGTAAAAAATCTTTATTCTGGAAACTGTAAAACTCTGAAGAAAGAAACTGAAGAAGATACAAATAAATGGAAAGATATCCCATGATCATGTATTGGAATAATTAATATGGTTAAAATGTCAAAAATACTCAAGCAATCTACATATTCAATCAATATCTATCAAAATTCCAATGACATTTCTCACAGAAATGGGAAAAAAATAAAACAATGATACAATTCATGGAAAAGCACAAATGTCTCCAGATATTCAATGCAATGCTGAGCAAGAGTAAAGATGGAGGCATCATATTTCCTGATATCAAACTATATTAAAAATCTATAAGTAACCCAAATAGCATGATACTGTCATAAAAACACAGATCAATTGAAGAGAACAGAGAAGCCAGAGATAAACCCACAGACATTTGGGCAACTATTTTTCAGCAAAGCCATCAAGGAAAAAAAGAAATAACCTTCTCTCCTAGTGAAATGAGATGCCAAGTAGTATTAGTATGGGATCCTGGGCTCTGTAAATTTTATGATTATAAACATGAAAGAATTTACTAATGACCATACACTCCACTTCATATTACACATTTTTTAATAACTATTCAGTTCTATTTTTAAGTCCTTTGGAATGCATATTGAGACATATATAGAGATGTAAACCATTTGAATAAGTCATACATTTTCCTTTCTACATTTCTGTTAATAATCAGCAATTTATTTTCTATTTTGTCCCATTTCTAGTTTTATAATTTCCTCAAAACAACTTTTACAAAGCCTGGATATCATTTTTAAATTTCAGTTGGAGGACTGTTTTGTTTAATTGAATCCCACATTGCCTGAGTGTGGTTATTATCAGAACAGCCACTGTGACAGGCAATTCCCTAGCTGTTTCTGATGTTTTCCAAACCTCATGTATGAATGGTTTTTACTTTGTGTGGCAAAAGAAAAATCAGATGAAACAATATATATGGATAATTTAGAAATTATATATGAGAAAAGAAGATCTATACACAGCTACTATTCAAGGTCTTCCTGTCGAGAGTACTAGTCTAATCAATCATCACTTCCAAATTCACATAGTCTATTTGTCTCTTGTGCTGAGGTGTTGAAAGCCAAGATTAATCATGGCAAAGGGAGAATAGCTTTTGCAAAAGATGGTGATGAGATATCCTTGGAGAAGCTTCTCTGTGTTATCCAATGTTTTCTAATAGACTAGTATGAACATAGAAGCATTTTGGTTATTTAACGTTCTAATTTGGGTATAAATGTTAAAATTACATAAATTATCCAGACAGATTACGTCTAGTGTTATTTTCCCATTAGTTGAATGGTTCATTAATTTATATCTAATCTTTCTTTTGCCCTGACACTATTGCATAGACTATAACAAATCCAATTGACTTTTTCTGGCTATTTTTATAATCTTTCGTCACAATTTGCTCCATCTTATGGGAAATTAAAAAATTAGCTGACATTAAATACCAAGATAGCAACAAATGATGATCATGTTACCATACTTGCATTAAAACAATTTTACCTAGCCTAATTTGTTTAAAGAATGGTGATAGTAAGATTAAACTCAGAAATATGATTCCCATCTGGGTAATACAAAGAGAAATATAACAAAAACAAAATTTTTGTTTCCTGTCCTGTATATGCCTTTGCACAGCCAACTATAATATCTACATGCATAATAAAAATAATGTGCTATACGCTGTATTTTAAAAACACTTTTCTGGTACACAGCTATTTGTGGGAATAAAGCTCAATTTGTTAGCATGCATGGCATAGAAAAGGACAATGTAAAGCTTATCTTGGCCTATCTGTCTACCCTCACCTGAAGTTTTTGCCTGAAAATGCAGCAATCTTAATGCAGCACCCTAAATTTATGACTGATCCCAAACATTTGGTGCCCTCACAGAACTCTCTAAGCAGGTATATGCCACTTCTTTTTGTCACGTGTTTTTCCTTGGAATATCCATTCTATTCTTGAATGAAGTGAAGAATTCTATTCGTCTATTCTTCCACTGAAGTGAAGTGAAGTCACTCAGTCGTGTCCAGCTCTTTGTGACCCCATGGATTGTAGCCTACTATGCTCCTCCATCCATGGGGTTTTTCAGGCAAGAATACTGGAGTGGGTTGCCATTTCCTTCTCCTCAGTTTTAATATCTGGCTCAAATGTTACATTGTGTTCTTGCCTTTTATTATTCCCTTTTTTTCCCATAATAGAAAATATATTCTTCTACTATAGAATCTGTCATATTGTATTGTAGTTTTCTGTAGAAAATATTTGTCTCTTATAAGAATTTTATTCTATATTTCTTCCGTACTAGGTTGACTATTAAAAGACCAGTTCAGTTCAGTTTAGTTTCTCAGTAGTGTCCGACTCTTTGTGACCCCAGAGACTGCAGCACGCCAGGCCTTCCTGTCCAACTCACCAACTCCAGAGTTTACTCAAGCTCATGTCCATTGAGTCAGTGATGCCATCCAACCATCTCATCCTATGTTGTCCCCTTCTCTTTCCACCTTCAATATTTCACAGCATCAGGGTCTTTTCTTTTTTTTTTTTAATTTTATTTTATTTTTAAACTTTACAAAATTGTATTAGTTTTGCCAAATATCAAAATGAATCCGCCACAGGTATACATGTGTTCCCCATCCTGAACCCTCCACCCTCCTCCCTCCCCATACCATCCCTCTGGGTCGTCCCAGTGCACTAGCCCCAAGCATCCAGTATCGTGCATCAAACCTGGACTGGCAACTCGTTTCATACATGATATTATACATGTTTCATGCCATTCTCCCAAATCATCCCACCCTCTCCCTCTCCCACAGAGTCCAAAAGACTGTTCTATACATCAGTGTCTCTTTTGCTGTCTTGTACACTGGGTTATTGTTACCATCTTTCTAAACTCCATATATATGCATTAGTATACTGTATTGGTGTTTTTCTTTCTGGCTTACTTCACTCTGTATAATAGTTTTCATCCACCTCATTAGAACTGATTCAAATGTATTCTTTTTAATGGCTGAGTAATACTCCATTGTGTATCTGTACCACCGCTTTCTTATCCATTCATCTGCTGATGGGCATCTAGGTTGCTTCCATGTCCTGGCTATTATAAACAGTGCTGTGATGAACATTGGGGTACACGTGTCTCTTTCCCTTCTGGTTTTCTCAGTGTGTATGCCCAGCAGTGGGATTGCTGGATCATAAGTCAGTTCTATTTCCAGTTTTTTAAGGAATCTCCACACTGTTCTCCATAGTGGCTGTACTAGTTTGCATTCCCACCAACAGTGTAAGAGGGTTCCCTTTTCTCCACACCCTCTCCAGCATTTATTCAAATGAGTCAGTTCTTTGCACCAGGTGGCCAAAGATTGGAGTTTTAGCTTCAGCATCAGTCTTTCCAATGAATATTTGGGACTGATTTCCATTAGGATGGACTGGTTGGATCTCCTTGCAGTCCAAGGGACTCTCAAGAGTCTTCTCAAACACCACAGTTCAAAAGCATCAATTCTTTGGCACTCAGTTTTCTTTATGGTCCAATTCTCACATCCATACATGACTACTGGAAAAACCACAGCTTTGACCAGTTGGACCTTTATTGGCAAAAAGCAGTATTGTATCATTATTTTTAGTCTCAGTGTCCTTTGATAATACTTCTCATCCAGCATGTATTCTTTGAGTTATAAATGACTAAGTTACATACTTAATGATGTGCTGACTGAAATAATAAGTAAAGAGTGAATTTGGGTTATTAGTAACAGGTTGATTTTAAGGGAAAGTATGACAAAATCAACACCGTTACATTTTTATTTGAGGAAGAAAAGCTTAAAAATCTTTTGTCAGTGACCATAAGCAGTTCTCTGCTTATCTGCAGAGAACCTTTGAAATTTTTTTTAAAAAGCAAGCAGAAAAATTAAATATCAAAAAATAGATATCTGTCTTCCTTCATCTCTCTCATTCCAAGCACAGAGTACTTCTATTTTATATGGTTCAAGCATTGCATCACAATTTTGTAGTTGTTACTTTATTAAATTAAATGTTCCCTTGGTATCTCTAATTTTCTTGAATAGATCTCTAGTCTTTCCCATGCTATTGTTTTCCTCTATTTCTTTGAATTGATCACTGAGGAAGGCTTTCTTATCTCTCCTGGCTATTCTCTGGAACTCTGCATTCAAATGGGTATATCTTTACATTTCTCCTTTGCTTTTCACTTCCTTTCTTTTCACAGCTATTTGTAAGGCCACCTTAGACAGCCATTTTGCTTTTTTGCATTTCTTTTTCTTGGGGATGGTCTTGATCCTGTCTCCTGTACAATGTACGAACCTCCATCCATAGTTCATTATGCACTCTGCCTATAAGATCTAGTCCCTTAAATCTATTTCTCACTTCCACTGTATAGACATAAGGGATTTGATTTAAGTCATATCTGAATGGTCTAGTGGTTTTCTCCACTTTCTTCAATTTCAGTCTGAATTTGGCAATAAGGAGTTCATGATCTGAGCCACAGTCAGCTCCTGGTCTTGTTTTTGCTGACTGTATAGAGCTTCTCCTTCTTTGGCTGCAAAGAATATAATCAGTCTGATTTCAGTGTCAACCATCTGGTGATGTTCATGTGTACAGTCTTCTCTTGTGTTGTTGGAAGAGGGTGTTTGCTATGACCAGTGCATTTTCTTGGCAAAACTCTATTAGCCTTTGCCCTGCTTCATTCTGTACTCCAAGGCCAAATTTGCCTGTTACTCCAGGTGTTTCTTGACTTCCTACTTTTGCATTCCAGTCCCCTAAAATGAAAAGGACATCTTTTTTTGGGTGTTAGTTCTAGAAGGCCTTGTAGGTCTTCATAGAACTGTTCAACTTTAGCTTCTTCAGCATTACTGGTTGGGGCATAGACTTGGATTACCGGGATATTGAATGGTTTGCCTTAAAAATGAACAGAGATCATTCTGTTGTTTTTTGAGTTGCATCCAGTACTGCATTTCAGACTCTTTTGTTGACTATGATGGTTACTCCATTTCTTCTAATGGATTCCTGCCCATAGTAGTAGATATAATGGTTATCTGAGTTAAATTCACCCATTCCAGTCCATCTTAGTTCACTGATTCCTAGAATGTCAATGTTCACTCTTCTCATCCCCTGTTTGACCACTTCCAATTTGCCTTGATTCATGGACCTAACAATCCAGGTTCCAATGTAATATTGCTCTTTACAGAATCGAACCTTGCTTCTATCACCAGTCCCATCCGCAACTGGGTATTGTTTTTGCTTTGGCTCCATCTCTTCATTCTTTCTGGAGATATTTCTCCACTGATCTCTAGTAGCATATTGGGCACCTACTGACCTCAGGAGTTCATCCAGAAATGGTAGGGACCTAACAGAAGCAGAAAATATTAAGAAGAGATGGTAAGAATACACAGAAGAACTGTAAAAAGAAGATCTTCATGACTCAGATAATCACGATGGTGTGATCACTGACCTACAGCCAGACATCCTGGAATGTGAAGTCAAGTGGGCCTTAGGAAGCATCATTCTGAACAAAGCTAGTGGAGGTGATGGAATACCAGTTGAGCTATTTCAAATCCTGAAAGATGACGCCATGAAAATGCTGCACTCAATATGCCAGCAAATTTGGAAAAATCAGAGGGGCCACAGGACTGGAAAAGTTCAGTTTTCATCCCAATCCCAAAGAAAGGCAATGCCAATGAATGCTCAAACTACCGCACAATTGCACTCATCTCACACGCTAGTAAAGTAATGGTCAGATTTTGCCAAGCCAGGCTTCAGCAATATGTGAACCGTGGACTTCCAGATGTTCAAGCTAGTTTTAGAAAAGGCAGAGGAACCAGAGATCAAATTGCCAACATTCACTGTATCATCGAAAAAGCAAGAGAGTTCCAGAAAAGCATCTATTTCTGCTTTATTGACTATGCCAAATCCTTTGACTGTATGGATCACCATAAACTGTGGAAAATTCTGAAAGAGATGGGAATACCAGATCACCTGACCTGCCTCTTGAGAAATTTGTATGCAGGTCAGGAAGCAACAGTTAGAACTGGGCATGGAACAACAGACTGGTTCCAAATAGGAAAAGGAGTATGTCAAGGCTGTATACTGTCACCCTGCTTATTTAACTTATATGCAGAGTACATCATGAGAAATGCTGGGCTGGAGGAAGCACAAGCTGGAATCAAGATTACAGGGAGAAATATCAATAACCTCAGATATGCAGATGACAGTACCCTTATGGCAGAAAGTGAAGAAGAACTAAAAATCCTCTTGATGAAAGTGAAAGAAGAGAGTGAAAAAGTTGGCTTAAACTCAACATTCAGAAAATGAAGATCATGGCATCTGTTCCCATCACTTCATGGCAAATAGAGGAGGAAACAGCACAAACAGTGGCTGACTTTATTTTTCTTGGCTCCAAAATCACTGCAGATGGTAATTGCAGCCATGAAATTAAAAGACACTTACTCCTTGGTAGGAAAGTTATGACCAAACTAGACAGTCTATTAAAAAGCAGAGACATTACTTTGCCAATCAAGGTCTGTCTAGTCAAGACTATGGTTTTTCCAGTGGTCATGTATGGATGTGAGTTGGACTGTGAAGAAAGCTGAGCGCCGAAGAATTGATGCTTTTGAACTGTGGTGTTGTAGAAGACTCTTGAGAGTCTCTTGGACAGCAAGGAGATCCAACCAGTCCATCCTAAGGAGATCAGTCATGGGTGTTCATTGGAAGGACTGATGTTGAAGCTGAAACTCCAATACTTTGGCCAACTGATGGGAACAACTGACTCATTGGAAAAGACCCTGATGCTGGGAAAGATTGAGGGCAGGAGGAGAAGGGGACAACAGAGGATGAGATGACTGCATGGCATCACTGACTCAACGGACATGAGTCTGAGTGAATTCCAGGAGTTGGTGATGGACAGGACGTCCTGGTGTGCTGCAGTTCATGGGGTAGCAAAGAGTCAGACACGACTGAACAACTAAACTGAACTGAACTTTATTAAATAGCATGTATTTAGTGCTATTATTTTGTGTGTTTTGAAGCATTTAATTTTTATGACAATCTATTATCTGAGTTCTATTAAACTGACAAATATTCAATAGTTAATAAATGTCAAGCCTACGTGGTTTATGCCAATTGATCTTAAATCCGGCTGTCTCCACTGATAGTCTCATTAGAGTCTCAGACTTGCTGTATAATTAATGGCACTGAATTCTGATGGGGCTGCCAGACAGCCCAGGTATTAACTTCAGTCTGGTAGGGTATCTTCTCCTGCTGACTAGTTTGAATATTCATTGCCAATGTTTTAGCCTGTAACTTAGTTTTTCAATTTTTATTTCTTCATTGAAAAACTTTCTCCTTACAATTGTTGCAGTCTTTCTCTTGATATGTTCATATTTTCAGTCAGGTTACTTTCTCATTTTGGTGCCCAGGAGTTTCCTTCAGTTCAGTTCAGCCACTCAGTCATGTCTGACTCTCTGTGACCCCATGGACTGCAGCACACCAGGCCTCCCTGTCCATCACCAACTCCCAGAGCTTGCTCAAACTCATGTCCATCGAGTTGGGTGGTGCCATCCAACCATCTCATCCTCTGTAGTCCCCTTCTCCTGCCTTCAATCTTTCCCAGCATCAGGATATTTTCCAAAGAATCCATTCTTCTCATCAGGTAGACAAAGTATTAGAGTTTCAGCTTCAACATCAGTCCTTCCAATGAACATTCAGAACTAAATTCCTTTAGCATGGACTGGTTGGATCTCCTTGCAGTCCAAGGGACTCTCAAGAGTCTTCTCCAACACTACAATTCAAAAGCATCAATTCTTCAGCACTCAGCTTTCTTTATAGTCCAACTCGCACATCAATACATGACTAGCAGAAAAACCATAGCTTAGACTAGATGTACCTTTACTGACAAAGTAATGTCTCTGCTTTTTAATATGCTGTCTTGGTTGGTTATAGCTTTTCTTCCAAGAAGCAAGCATCTTTTAATTTTATGCCTGCAGTCAACAAGGAGTTTTCTTAAGATGGTCAATTTCAAACATCTCTATTGTAAACCATCTCAACAGTGGGTTGATATTTAACTTAGTCATAAGCTAACTACTAGCCATGAAATTAAAAGACTCTTACTTCTTGGAAGGAAAGTTATGACCAATCTAGATAGAATATTAAAAAGCAGAGATATTACTTTGCCAACAAAGGTCTGTCTAGTCAAGGCTAAGGTTTTTCCTGTAGTCATGTATGGATGTGAGAGTTGGACTATAAAGAAAGCTGAGTGCCAAAAAATTGATGCTTTTGAACTGTGGTGTTGGAGAAGACTCTTGAGAGTCCCTTGGACTGCAAGGAGGTCCAACCAGTCCATCCTAAAGGAGATCAGTCCTGGGTGTTCATTGGAAGGACTGATGCTAAACCTGAGACTTCCAGTACTGCAAAGAGTTGCCTCATTGGAAAAGACTCTGATGCTGGGAGGGATTGGGGGCAAGAGGAGAAGGGGACGACAGAGGATGAGATGGCTGGATGGCATCACCGACTCAATGGACGTGAGTTTGAGTGAATTCTGGGAGTTGGTGATGGACAGGGAGGCCTGGCACGCTGCGATTCATGGGGTCGCAAAGAGTCAGACACGACAGAGCCACTGAACTGAACTGAACTACTAGTCATGAGCTAATGAGCTAACTGTTATACCAAATATTTCCTGTTTTAATTTAAATTTCACTACAAACTTTGAAATAGATATTTTTAAAATCTCTGTCTTACAAATAAGGAAATCGATCTTCAGTTCAGTTCAGTTCAGTTCAGTTCAGTTGCTCAGTCGTGTCTGACTCTTTGCAACCCCATGAATCACACCATGCCAGGCCTCCCTGTCCATCACCAACTCCCGGAGTTCACCCAGACCCACGTCCATGGAGTCAGTGATGCCATCCAGCCATCTCATTCTCTGTCGTCCCCTCCTCCTCCTGCCCCCAATCCCTCCCAGAATCAGAGTCTTTTCCAGTGAGTCAACTCTTTGCATGAGGTGGCCAAAGTACTGGAGTTTCAGCTTCAGCATCATTCCCTCCAAAGAAATCCCAGGGCTGATCTCCCTCAGAATGGACTAGTTGGATCTCCTTAAGGAATGTTAAAATCCCTCCTCAAGAGGACAAAATGTTATGTGGAGAATTCAGGGCAAAATCAAGCTGTATGTGTCTTCAGAGCCTGACTGCTTAATATTTAGATAACTATGAGTTGATTTCATTACTTAGCTCTCAGAGAGTAAAATTATTTCCAAATCCAATTTTTTGAACACACCATCACTGTCACCCTGTTGTTCCTATAGCGGTTATTATTAGTGCTTTTTTTTTTTTTTTTTTAACAAATGAGAAATGTGATGCTTAGAGAGATGGGGGAACTGCCCCAAATCATGCAGCTAGAAAGCGGCATAACAGCCTAGAATCGAAGCTTTCCTGATTTCAACATCTTTGTTAAAAACTTGCCAGTCTATTCAAATTAACTAGGGAAATGGAAATACTTTTAGTATCAACTGAAGAAGGACTGTGATCCAGTGAATGAGTTTCATGGAGCTACACTATCTTAGATTCTTAAAAACAGGTGTTATTTACACAGTGTGACCTGTGTTTCACATTCACCTTTGAAACTGACATTTACAAACTTAAAATCCTTCAGAACCTGGTGTTTCACGTGGTAAACAGAGCAGACTGGGAAAAGTTCATTTGGAAAATATAACAATATATTGCTCTCTAGAAATATAATCAATACTGAATTGAGAATGAAAATAAAGTTTATCCCTTTTCACAAAAGTCCAACTTCCCTGTAGGTAACTGATGTGTCTGGGATTTAATAGGCATAACATATATTGTCCTTAATTAATTTTCCTGCACCCTAAATTATCTACAAGCAGTATTCCCAAATATTTAAGGTTCACAGATGACTTAATTGGTTGAAAAAATATACAAATGCTAGTCTGCTTGCATCATTTGTTACTGAGCTTTCAAAGAATAAAATGGTTGGGAAAACAGTCTTGCTTTTTTGGACCCAACAGTGATGCAGCAGGGGAGAAAAAAATCAATCAGAAACTTATTCTGCATCTTAGCGACAACAGTAGCATTCAGTTCAGTTCAGTCACTCAGTTGTGTCCGACTCTTTGCGACCCCATGAATTGCAGCACACCAGGCCTCCCTGTCCATCACCAAGTCCCAGAGTTCACTCAAACTCACGTCGAGTCAGTGATGCCCTCCAGCCATCTCATCCTCTGTCATCCCCTTCTCCTCCTGCCCCCAATCCCTCCCAGCATCAGAGTCTTTTCCAACGAGTCAACTCTTCACATGAGGTGGCCAAAGTATTGGAGTTTCAGCTTTAGCATTATTCCTTCCAAAGAATACCCACGACTGATCTCCTTTAGAATGGACTGGTTGGAACTCCTTGCAGTCCAAGGGACTCTCAAGAGTCTTCTCCAACACCACAGTTCAAAAGCATCAATTCTTTGGTGCTCAGCTTTCTTCACAGTCCAACTCTCACATCCCTACATGACCACAGGAAAAACCATAGCCTTGCCTAGATGAACCTTTGATGGCAATGTCTCTGCTTTTGAATATACTATCTAGGTTGGTCATAACTTTCCTTCCAAGGAGTAAATGTCTTTTAATTTCATGGCTGCAGTCACCATCTGCAGTGATTTTGGAGCCCAGAAAAATAAAGTCTGACACTGTTTCCACTGTTTTCCCATCTATTTCCCATGAAGTGATGGGACCAGATGCCATGATCTTTGTTTTCTGAATGTTGAGCTTTAAGCCAACATTTTCACTCTCCTCTTTCACTTTCATTAAGAGGCTTTTGGGTTCCTCTTCACTTTCTGCCATAAGGGTGGTGTCATCTTCATATCTGAGGTTATTGATATTTCTCCTGGCAATCTTGACCCAGCTTGTGCTTCTTCCAGCCCAGCGTTTCTCATGATGTACTCTGCATATAAGTTAAATAAGCAGGCTGACAATATAGAGCCTTGACGTACTCCTTTTCCTATTTGGAACCAGTCTGTTGTTCCATGTCCAGTTCTAACTGTTGCTTCCTGACCTGCATATAGGTTTCTCAAGAGGCAGGTCAAGTGGTCTGGTATTCCCATCTCTTTCAGAATTTTCCACAGTTTATGGTGATCCATACAGTCAAAGGCTTTGGCATAGTCAATAAAGCAGAAATAAGTGTTTTTCTGGAACTCTCTTGCTTTTTCCATGATCCAGCGGATGTTGGCAATTTGATCTCTGGTCCCTCTGCCTTTTCTAAAACCAGCTTATATTAATAAGTAACAAAAACTAACAGCATCATAATGACAATCATCTAATAGTCATAAATTATTAAGTTCAAATTATTAATATCTATCATAGAAAGTTCTCTTAGAAATTTCCACAGTAGTACCATAAGCAACTATTATTAATCACACTTCTAAAGTAAGAAAGGAAAAAAAAAGATTGAATCAGAACATCTTTTAGTAACTTGCTCAGAATCATGCAGTTAGTGTATCAGGCATGGTTCCACTAGGAAAACAGAGGTGGGGATGATTTTTAACACAATAAATGGATTACACAGATAACAAAAGGTTAGTCAGAGGGCAGTGAGGAAGCCTAGAGGCTGGCAGTAACAGGAAGTCACTCTCACTCCCAGGCTAAAAGGATAAAGGAAGGAGATAGAGTTTACCTAAGTTACTGAGGTCAAAGTTATGGTTTTTCCAGCAGTCATGTATGGATGTGAGAGTTGGACCATAAAGAAAGCTGAGTGCCAAAGAATTGATGCCTTTAAACTGTAGTGTTGGAGAAGATTCTTGAGAGTCCCTTGGACTGCAAGGAGATCAAACCAATCAATCCTAAAGGAAATCAGTCCTGAATATTCATTGGCAGGACTGATGCTGAAGCTGAAGCTCCAATACATTGGCCACCTGATGGGAAGAACTGACTCATTGGAAAAGACCTGGATTCTGGGAAAATTTGAAGGCAGGAGAAGGGGACACCAGAGGATGAGATGGTTGGATGGCATCACTAACTTGATGGACATGAGTTTGAGTTAACTCTGGGAGTTGGTGATGGACAGAGAAGCCTGGCATGCTGCAGTCCAAGGGATTGCAAAGAGTCGGACATGACTGACCGACTGAACAGACTGAAGTTACTGAGTAGAAGATGGAACCACAAAAGGATTGGCTGCCAAGAAGCTTAATCTAGCTTGAACAAGATATTGTCCAAAGCAGAGGAAGCAGGGACCATTTACTCACGTTCTGAGGGCAAGCAGACCTAACAAAACATAAGTTGATAGATGCTTACAATTAGTTTTAAGACCTGCGTTCTTTCCAGGTCACCATGTTAATTCTATGTATTACCAAAATACCTACTTCATGATTTGGGGGAAAGTTTAATTCCTTGGGCCTTTTGTTCCTTGTTTTGAAGACCTTTTTAAAGGGTAATTGGTGACAGAAGAGCCATAAAACTCAAATCTCTTGAAATTGTCAGTGTAGGATTTTTCTCAGTATCAGTCTACCTATATGGCCTTAAAAGGACTGATGGTTTATATTTTAATTGAAATCATTTTATTTTAATTACATCAGCTTCTTGTTTGAATAGTACATTGTAACATGGACAGTAGATTTGTACAAAGCTAAAAAAAATATCAATTACCTTTAGAGGCTTAAGGATTTTAAACAGCTTATTAATCTTTAAAGACTGATAGATCAATTCACTAAGAGCTATATCCCCAAGAAAAATTCTCAAATCATTGGAATTACATTCACCTGGGACTGAGCCATAAGAACAGGCTGGTGGGATTCTAGGTCATGACACTGTTAAACACCACAAAAACTTTGGTAGCTGGACAAGCAATCAAAACAGTGTTGTATTCCAGAGCAAACACGTACTAGATTATTTGCTACAAATTATTTCTGAGAATTCTGCTGGAATAGAATTGGCCAGTAAATCTATATGGACAGGCAAAAGCCAGAAAGGAGGAACAGGCCATAGATGGCTTTCTGCCAGCACTAGCTCAAGTGAAACATCTAAACTCTAAGTAATTCGAATACCAGTTTATACAAAGATTCAGACAGTGGAGATCCATTATGATCCTAATTTTGTTCTGAGCTTAGGTTTCTTTACTCAGGACAGATGACCAGAAACAGTTTCTTGATAGCAGGCTTGCTAGAAAAGTAACCATGACAAGCAGAGTCATGCAAACTAGATGACAGGCAATTGATATTTCAGGAAGAAATGTTACAGCCACTTGGCTATCAATTCCAACCCAAACTCATAGACCTGTTCCTATTGCAAGCATGCTAGGAAAACTCAAATATTCCAAAGAGCAGACCAGACTAAGACAAGCCTCAGTGTATTTTTCTTCTTGTGGAATAGGGCAGAAAGTAGGATTTGGAATTTGGAATAGTCACAGGAAGAAAAGAAAACCGTACAATATAATCATATCGGTATGTTATTAATGCATTAGTACCCAGAGAAGTCAGGCCATTGATTAGATAGGATAATATCAAAAGATATAAGAATGAAAGATGTGTTGGCTCCATTTAAGAATCTATCAGCAATGCATATTTATCATTTATAAATATCTAATAAAGTGTGAAAGTCATCTTGATAACTTCAGATCAGATCAGTGGCTCAGTCGTGTTTGACTCTTTGCGACCCCATGAATCCGAGCACGCCAGGCTTCCCTGTCCATCACCAACTCCCGGAGTTCACTCAGACTCAAGTCCATCAAGTCAGTGATGCCATCCAGCCATCTCATCCTCCACCGTCCCCTTCTCCTCCTGACCCCAATCCCTCCCAGCATCTTTTCCAATGAGTCAACTCTTTGCATGAGGTGGCCAAAGTACTGGAGTTTCAGCGTTAGCATCATTCCTTCCAAAGAAATCCCAGGGCTAATCTCCTTCAGAATGGACTGGTTGGATCTCTTTGTAGTCCAAGGGACTCTCAAAAGTCTTCTCCAAACAGCACAGTTCAAAACCATCAATTTTTCGGCGCTCAGCCTTCTTCACAGTCCAACTCTCACATCCATACATGACCACAGGAAAAACCATAGCCTTGACTAGACAAACCTTAATGTCTCTGCTTTTGAATATGCTATCTAGGTTGGTCATAACTTTCCTTCCAAGGAGTAAGCATCTTTTAATTTCATGGCTGCAGTCACCATCTGTAGTGATTTTGGAGCCCAGAAAAATAAAGTCTGACACTGTTTCCACTGTTTCCCCATCTATTTCCCATGAAGTGGTGGGACCGGATGCCATGATCTTTGTTTTCTGAATGTTGAGCTTTAAGCCAACTTTTTCAGTCTCCACTTTCACTTTCATCAAAAGGCTTTTGAGTTCCTCTTCACTTTCTGCCATAAGGGTGGTGTCATCTGCATATCTGAGTTTATTGATATTTCTCCCAGCAATCTACTTCCAATAAAATTTGACTGTGATAACATAATGCCTTATCATGTAACTCTTATTCGTCTCTGAATGTGCACTTAGGAAGAACTGACTTAAGACAGTTTGGAGATTTTGACTGTGTAACAGGTAGGAGAGTGGGAAGTGGCTATTTATTCTAGCATCTTTGCATGGATAGAGTCAACGATTGTGTTCTTACTTGAGTGTTTAGCTTTCTTTATAGGGCCTGAAGAAGACCCTATACATTTTCTATCTGTACTGATAAGGAAATCAGACTGAAAGATAATCAAAATCTTGAGGAGAAGTTTAATAGCAATGTACTTTATAGTTTTTTTTTCTTTATAACTCTTTTTCCACTTTTTATCAAATGCCAGATATATAAACTATGGACATTCTATTTGAAACTTAGAGCAAAGGCAGTTAAAGGAACTGTTTTGAAGGACTATTTTCTGATATATACAAAGAGCTGCTGATTCATTTAGGCAAGAGATTTTTATTAATTCCAAGTTCAAATAATTTAATTTCATTTACACTTTTTGTTTTAAAATATGTTAGAAAGACTGCTTGTCTGGCAGTGTATGCATTTTTGAAGTCTATGGTCTTTCAAATTTTAGAATTTTTAATATATGTATACTGTACAATTCTCTTTCCAGAATGTTAGCACTCAAAATGTCTAGAACAACTGAGGTCTATATAGTCAAAGCTATGGTTTTTCCAGTAGTCATATGTGGATGTGACCATAAAGAAGGCTGAGCGCCAAAGAATCAATGCTTTCCACCTGTGGTGCTGGAAAAGATTCTTGAGAGTCCCTTGGACAGCAAAGAGATCAAACCTATCAATCCTAAAGGAAATCAGTCCTGAATATTCATTGGAAGTACTGATGCTGAAGCTGAAGCTCCAATACTTTGACCACTTAACTCAAAGAGCTGACTCACTGGAGAAGACTCTGATGCTGGGAAAGACTGAGCAGGAGATGTAGGTGACAAAGAATGAGATGGTTGGATGGCATCATTGACTCAATGGACATGACTTTGAGCAAACTCTGGGAGATAGTGAAGGACAGGGAACCCTGGCACGCTGCAGCCCATGGAGTCACAAAGAGTCGGACATGACTTAGCGACTGAACAACAACAGATGAACTGCATAACTCCATTCATTACCCAGCCCTTTGAGCCTCAGAAATCCCAGAATGATCACTGGTCAACAATAAAGCTTCTTTCTTCTCTTTTAATAACTGCCAACTATTATGTTTATACTTCCAAATGTAAATGATACTTGAGCTACTCATCAGTCGAAAGCCAAATGTGATGCTCACCCAAAAGCAAAAGAGGCAGTTATCTAGGCAATTGCTTCATTTTCAAAAGTTCTACATTAAATTCAAATGTTATTTGAGGTTCACTGCCATTCAGATTAAACTGACATTTAAAAAGAAAATATGAATTCTTTCCTAACCTTTAGAAATAACATAGGATTTAGACATTTCAATATTGTTTCTTTCTCCTTTACTTGTGTTTCTTATTGGTTTATTCAGTGCCCAAACAATTATTTTTTAACCTTTGACAGGAAGTGATGAGCTGGTATAAGAACAACAAGTAGTAGACACTTCAGTACAGCAATAGAACTCCTAAGAACATTTTCTATCTTTTTACTATAACTTCATTTATGCCAATTTTTACAAATAAATTAAAATGAAAAACGATTCAACTTCTTTTTGTTATTTGTTTTGGAGAGTGAAATCCAACATTCTTACACCAAATGGAAATATATTTTGTTTTAATAAAAAAAGAAATATAGCACAAGTTTTTACCATGTCTATTATCAAATTTCTCCCAGTCTTTAACCAAGAATATAGTCAGAGACAATTACTTCTATTCAAAATGTTAAAATTGGTCAGAATATTTTCTATGCAAAGAGGTAAAACAAGAAAATTAATAGTGGAAGTTACTAGCCAAGCATTTCTTCCACAATGAGCATGGAATTACAGAGAGGGTCACGGGTCAGATTTCATGTGAAGTTCATTCATGGATTATTTATAAACAAGAATGGGACCACTGTAATTTGATTGCAAAGGAAATTTAAAGGAGAAAGAATTATTTGCTCTTTAAGAGATAGAGATAAATAATTGTGCAATCGTAGAACTTCTGAGAAAGACATGATTTTGGTCATTACATATAATGGATGAAGGCATATGATCTAATGCACCATTTAAAAGTGGTGGAGAAGATTAATGTGAAAGTTCTCCAGAGGGTATAAATTCATTTATCTATTTACATATAGTCTGATTTCTCTGACCACAGGTATAAACAGAAGGTGGACATATTGTCACAATATTAAAGTAGAGAGTGCAGGTTCAGGGGACCAAAGTTATAATCCTTATCTATCAGTAACAAAATGGCTAAGAACATACAGTGGAGAAAGGACAGTATTTTCAATACATGGTATTAGGAAAATTATTCAACTATATGCAAAAGAATAAAACTAGACTACTAATTTATATCTACAAACAAATGAACTCAAAGGGAATTGAAGATTTGAATATAAGATCTGAAATTATACAATCCCTAGAAGAATACTTAGGAGATAATATCCTGAACATTGCCTCAATGATTATTTTTTTTTAATTTGACTCCAAAGGCAAGGAAACAAATTCAGAAATAAACAAATTAGACATTACACTAAAAAGCTTCTGCATATGAGAGAACCTATCACCAAAGTGAAAGGGAAGCCAACTGAATACAAGAGGATATTCGAAAATATCCAGTAAAGGGATTATATGTGTGTGTGTGTGTGTGTAAAACATTCAAAATATATAAAGAACTCATACAACCAATTAAGGAAAAAACTGTTTAAAACTAGGCATAAGATATGATTAGATAGTTTTGTGGAAGCAGTGACAGCTTTTATTTTCTTGGGTTCCAAAGTCACTTGGCACACTGACTACAGCCATGAAATTAAAAGACACTTGGAGGGAAAACTATGACAAACCTAGACAGCATACTAAAAAGAAGAAACATCACTTCACTGACAAATGCCCATATAGTCAAAGCTATGGTTTTTCCACTGGTCATGTATGGATGTGAGAGTTGGATCATAGAGAAGGTGTTCAGTTCAGTTCAGTTCAGTTGCTCACTCGTTTCTGACTCTTTGCAACCCCATGAACCACAGCACGCCAGGCCTCCCTGTCCATCACCAATTCCCGGAGCCTATCCAGACGCAAGTCCATTAAGTCAGTGATGCCATCCAGCCATCTCATCCTCTGTCGCCCCCCTCTCCTCCTGCTCTCAATCTTTCCTAGCATCAGGGTCTTTTCAAATGAGTCAGCTCTTTGCATCAGGTGGCCAAAGTACTGGAATTTCAGCCTCAACATCAGTCCTTTCAGTGAACACCCAGGACTGATCTCCTTTAGAATGGACTGGCTGGATCTCCTTGCAGTCCAAGGGACTCTCAAGAGTCTTGTCCAAACACCACAGTTCAAAAGCATCAATTCTTCGGCACTCAGCTTTCTTTATAGTCCAACTCTCACATCCATACATGACTACTGGAAAAACCATAGCCTTGACTAGACAGACCTTTGTTGGCAAAGTAATGTCTCTGCTTTTGAATATGCTATCTAGGTTGATCATAACTTTCCTTCCAAGGAGTAAGTGTCTTTTAATTTCATGGCTGCAGTCACCATCTGCCATGATTTCGGGACCCAAAAAAGTAGTCAGCCACTGTTTTCACTGTTTCCCCATCTATTTGCCATGAACTGATAGGATGGATGCCATAATCTTCGTTTTCTGAATGTTGAGCTTTAAGCCAACTTTTTCACTCTCCTCTTTCACTTTCATCAAGAGGCTTCTTAGTTCCTCTTCACTTTCTGCCATAAGGGTGGTGTCATCTGCATATCTGAGGTTATTGATATTTCTCCCCGTAATCTTGATTCCAGCTTGTGCTTCCTCCAGCCCAGCGTTTCTCATGATGTACTCTGCATGTAAGTTAAATAAGCAGGGTGACAATATAGAGCCTTGATGTACTCCTTTTCCTATTTGGAACCAGTCTGTTGTTCCATGTCCAGTTCTAACTGTTGCTTCCTGACCTGCATATAGGTTTCTCAAGAGGCAGGTCAAGTGGTCTGGTATTCCCATCTCTTTCAGAATTTTCCACAGTTGATTGTGATCCACACAGTCAAAGGCTTTGGCATAGTCAATAAAGCAGAAATAGATGTTTTTCTGGAACTCTCTTGCTTTCTTGATGATCCAAAGAAGGCTGAGGGCCAAAGAATTGATGCTTTTGAATTGTGGTGCTGGAAAAGCTATTATAATATTGATGTGGTTGATTGTGTAAAAAATATTTAGTTGGTGTTTGAGAGTCCAAGATCCAAGGAACTCTTGAGAGAACCAATGCTGAAGTTGAAGCTCCTATACTTTGGCCACCTGATGTGATGAGCCATCTCATTGAAAAAGTCCCTGACACTGGGAAGATTGAAGGCCAAAGCAGGAGTTCGTGGCAGAGGATGAAATGGTTAGATAGCATCACTGACTCAATGGACATGAATTTGAGCAAACTCCAACAGATAGTTTGGAGGGGATACCTTGCCAGGGTATCCTGGCAAACTTTAGTCCATGGGGTTACATAGAGTTGGACAGGACTTAGTGAGTGAAGAACAACACATTTGAAATTTATATAATAAAAAGAGGATTTATGAGACAAACTTTTGGCTTAGTTCAGTTCCCATATTTGAGTAAGTATTAACATATTACCTGATACTTTGAAGACATATATTTAAATGCATGAAAATTTAAAGATTCTCAGAATTCTGGATTCACCAAGTATCATAATCTCAAGATTAGAAGAACTGAAATAAATCATTAAATATTTCTATTATTCTGAAGTTGTAAATTATAATGGTTGTGTTAAGGTTTATTTTATTGTTCTGTAGTCATAGAACAATTTTAAACACTCTTGTTAAAAATTCAGTATCTATGAAACTCTTTACCATGATCAGAAATGTATAAAAATAACATTATACAGTATGTACAATTTGCTGTTATTTACTATTTATCATAGTTTCTTTACAATACAGTACTTGTAACAAAATATATTAACTATATACTATGTAATCAATATTTCAAATGATTTTAGATTAGAAAATATTATTATAAATATATACATTTTAATATCCAATAAGCATAAGTAATCTAAAAATCTGAAATAGCATGAATTACTCTTGCCAATTCTATTTGTATAAATTTAAATGAAATAATTTTAAAAGAAATATGAATACATATAATTTAATAAAATTTAATAATGACATTAATAAATGTAATTAAATCATGGCTTGAATATTCACTGTCTGTCTGTAGCCTTGGGCAATTAACTTCCCTGTCCCTTGATTCTCTCATACATAATATGAAGATAGTTTTAATAATTCTCTAACAGGGTTACTATGAAAATCAAATGGAATGCTATGGAGAAGCATTTAGAAAGATGCCTAAAGTATAATAAATAATAAACAATGGCTACTGTGACTATAATGATATTAAGTTAAATTTAAACTCTTCTAAGTTCTTTTTTTCCAATTTAATTCTCATATTTATTCCCAGTGCAACCATTATCATAACTTTGGTGAAAGCATTTTTAGACCACTCTATATTATCTATACTACATGTTTATATGATTGTGAACATGATGCTAAAGCTGAAACTCCAGTACTTTGGCCACCTCATGCAAAGAGTTGACTCATTGGAAAAGACTCTGATGCTGGGAGGGATTGGGGACAGGAGGAGAAGTGGACGACAGAGGATGAGATGGCTGGATGGCATCACTGACTCGATGGACCTGAGTCTGGGTGAACTCCAGGAGTTGGTGATGGACAGGAAGCCTGGTGTGCTGCGATTCATAGGGTCACAAGGAGCCAGACACGACTGAGCGACTGAACTGAACTGAACATGATGTGGCAGAACTATCAAGGCATCATCCTATGTGTGTATCAATTGTCTATGCTGCTGCTAGGTCACTTCAGTCGTGTCCGACTCTGAGTGACCCCACAGACGGCAGCCCACCAGGCTCCCCCGTCCCTGGGATTCTCAAGGCAAAAACACTGGAGTGGGTTGCCATTTCCTTCTCCAATGTATGAAAGTGAAAAGTGAAAGTGAATTTGCTCAGTCGTGTCAGACTCTTAGCGACCCCATGGACTGCAGCCTACCAGGCTCCTCTGTCCATGGGGTTTTCCAGACAAAAGTACTGGAGTGGGGTGCCATTGCCTTCTCCATCAACTGTCTATATTTCTCCTCATATGGTTTGACTATAATTATTACACATTAATTTATTTCTATCTTGATTTCTTCCTATCAAATATGGACATTTTTGTAGGCTGTAAACAATCACATTTTCCAAGTTTAATAAGAATATATTTTTTAAACTGCCATGGTCCTTGTTTTGCTTTGGTTTATTGGTTTTTATCTAAAGAGGTTTTTTAATGTTATATGTTATAATCTGTCATACTTTCTCTTTGAGATTTTTTTCCTTTTGTTAAATATTTTTATTTCTTTGTAACTTTGATAAATATCCCACTTTAAATTTTATTGATGTTTAAAATTAATTTTTTATAGCTTACTGATTAGTTTTTTTTTAATTTTATTTTATTTTTAAACTTTACAATATTGTATTGGTTTTGCCAAATATCAAAATGAATCTGCCACAGGTATACATGTGTTCCCCATCCTGAACCCTCCTCCCTCCCCATACCATCCCTCTGGTTCGTCCCAGTGCACCAGCCCCAAGCATCTAGTATCGTGCATCGAACTTGGACTGGCGACTCGTTTCATATATGATATTATACGTATTTCAATGCCATTCTCCCAAATCATCCCACCCTCTCCCTCTCCCACTGAGTCCAAAAGACTGTTCTATACATCAGTGTCTCTTTTGCTGTCTCGTATACAGGGTTATTGTTACCATCTTTCTAAATTCCATATATATGCGTTAGTATGCTGTATTGGTGTTTTTCTTTCTGGCTTACTTCACTCTGTATAATAGGCTCCAGTTTCAGCCACCTCATTAGAACTGATTTTAACCCTCCTTTATATTATATGGGTATTGGTATAAAATGAAGAGTGAAATGTCTTTTTTTGTTTACCATATTTTCATCTAGTTATTAATTTTGTTACTCTATACTTATAGTCAACTCAAATTTCAATGACCCTTCCTGATTTTCCAGAAACTAGGTTGCATTTTCACCCACATATTATAAATTTAATTAATAGACAGTTCCTTTATGATTATAATTCCAGAGTAAAATGTGAATTGCCTATGTGTTTTGTGACTTGTTTACATTTGAGTAGATCTTAGGGATGAAGTTTGCACTTGTAACTTTCAACCTTTGTTTCCCCTACTAAAAAAAAAAAAATGTCATGGTCTAGAAAGCTTTTTCACAAGTACAAATATGCCAGAATGCATGATCCTTATTGGTCTAATGTTTCCTAATCAAAGTTGGTTTAAGAAGATAGTACTAGATAAGTAACTTCCAGAATTCCCTTCACCTTTGAAATTCCAATAACAACAAAAATTACCCCAAATAGTTTTGCTCTCTCGGGAAGCAATCATTACTCTCATAGATGATTCAGAAGCTGTATTATCCAGGATTTTATCCAATTAAAAAACCTTATGTAAGCGTAAAATTAACCCACACTCTCTCATTGTCCCCTTCTAGTCTTTAAATGAAGAGAGATATTGAAACCTAGAAATTACAGAACAAATTGATATCTTTAAAGAAAACATTAAACTATCAATTCTCTGAAGCCTCCTTATTTTATAGTAGATGCTGCTTAGAAAAATTCATTTATATATATTCAGGAGTATAAGACAAACCTCCTGCAAAAAAGAGAACAAGCAGACACAATATATTTGACACTGCTTTCAGAGAGAAATGATTAAATAAGTTATAAAAACCTACAAAAAGCTGCTCGTTTTGATGGTTTAACAGGCATTGGAGTCTGTTCTCATTTTCTTTATAGCTCAAATTATGCCTGCTGCTCACATCCAAAATAGCTTAATTATCAGGAATAATCTAGGGCTTGAGTTCCTTCAAAACAAAGAGTGCTAAAAAATGGTTTGTGTCACTTATTGATACCATTTCAATCCGTCCTTTTTGACACCTTTAACTCTTTGTGTTCCAAGCCACACTTAGTTTGCCTTTTCAATGTGACTGTATAATATGCCATTGTGGGTAACACAATGTCTGCCATAAGCCAAGGGATCCGCTTTATAATGGATTCGTTTTTGGATGATTGAAGCAAACTTTACATTATTGACAAAGTGGTAGCATAGAGAAGCACTAGCTACAATCATTAACTTCCATGTTCTGGGGAAAACGCTACCTGCTATTGTCACACAAATGAATGAATCATGCCTTGTCATTGAGGAAAGCTGAGGATAGATGGAGAGACAGAGTAAATGAATAGGTGAGAGTATAATTTATGATTTAGTATACAGGTGCACAGATTGACATAAACTTACAGGAAGACATTTCGACTTTACATATGAAATTTAAGATTTCATGAAATAATAGCTGATAACTGAAAGAAGAGTGAACATTTCACTGAGGAAGAAAAATAACCATAGGGTTAGTAAGAGGTCTGGGAGAAAAAAAAAAAAAAAGCCTGGAGACTTGCATGTTTATAAAGTTTGGGGTTCTCAACTGCAATTCAGTGTGATTAATGAAGCTAGGAATGGGTATAGATGAAACCAAGATATTAGTTTGGGGATGGATTATGAAGAGCTATGCATGCATGCATATATGTAATGAATAGTATTAGGAGGTAGCAGATTATTAAAGTTTTTGTCTAGACATTATTTTTTTTAATTAGTTTCAGATACACTTCAGATAAAATGTGAAGTGTAGATTAAAGAAGGAAAAAAAATGAAACAGGGTAATAAGTGAAAGTTGTTTTAGTCATCTAGCCGGGAAAAGATGCCAGCCTGAATCCTAGCATTGAGAATAGAAGACCATATTTTTAAGAAAGTATTCAGGAAATTAATCTTCTGGGTTTATGCTGATTTATTGTGAGAAAGATCTATTTGGGGCTAGGAATAATGGCACAGGGAAAACCAAAAGAGAAATAGAAGATAGTTCAGTTGCAGAAGGACAGAATTTGCAATTCATCTATAGAAAAAATATCTTCTAGGCAGTTAGAAATCTGGAGGTGGAACTCTAGAGATGGCAGGAACCTAGAGTCACTGATTTTACTGTTACCAGTGAAGGGAATGCAGGTCCTCAGGGAGAGCAGAAAGCAAGAACATCATCAGTATGACTTTCTCAGAAAGCCCAGGTTTGACTGCCAGGTTCTGCTATTAATTAGCTCTGAGATCTTGGCCTTATATTTTTCACAGACAGAGTCAACCACAGTCACATTCCTGGTAACTGTTACTTAAATGATCCAGTTAAATGTGAATGTGTTTTGGAAAAGCTTTGAAAGACTTTCTACACTTTGGATCATAAAATATTTCCAACAGCACCTACATATTAAGATGTTCACTGCAGCACTTCAATGAAAACCTGAAAATGGCCTAAATAACTGTATCTAGTGATCACTTACATTAAAAAAAAGACTCCTCAATTTACATGAAATTATTATTATGCTACCAGTGATCTAGGATGCTACAGAGATGGTAAAATCACAGTAATGGTTTATACTATTCCATCAAGTGAAAAAAACTATAAAATTGTATATATAGTATATCCAGTATTACGTAAAAATTTATACAGAGAAGAAAAAAGATCTATAAAATCTTAGCAATAGTTGCTTTTAGAAGATAGTACCATGGCTGATGTCTTTCCATTTTAGTGTTATAATTAACGGTGGGGGAGAACTTAAATGTTTCTTGAGCAGTTAATTCACTTGTGAAGTAAATCTACTTTTATCATGTAAAGTGTTTTTTTTTTTAATTTGGTAGTATTTATAATCTGAACTCTGAAAAATAATTTAAAATGATAATACTGGCCTAATTATGCATGTATACACACACACGCATACATACACATCAATTACACATCAATACATACACATCAATTACAGAGAGAGAATTTGAAGCTCCAATAAAGGACATTATACCTTTCACAGATTTCATGGCAGAGCTAAACTATAATCCCAGAAGTTCTGGACTCTAGTTGCAGAACTAAAGGCAGTTAGGTGAAAAACTCCTAAATAAGTCTCTCTGAACTGCAGCCGGTGGTTGAGTAGACGGGACAATTGGAATTGCAGGCTGTGCCACAAGGTATGGATCAAGATTTGATTTCCACATAAAAGTCGTGGAGGTGGGCAGCAGATCAGAGGGAAGGAAAAAGACACCCGCGTAGAGAGGTTTTTCAAGGTGGCGTCTTTTCCTCTATCTTGCCAAAAGACACGCTGATGTACAGTTCTGGTTCTGAAGCGTCAATTCCAATTAGGAGTTTTCTCAAAGGGATTTGAAGAGCTCAAGATATAATACTATTTTGCTGTCAGAAGGCCTGGCTCTGGTACTTAATTTTCTGTGTGGACTTAGACAAATTATTCAACCTGCTCTGCTTCAGTTTTATTATTTTATCTTTAAAGTGATAACAATAATACCTACTTTGTTGAGATTTCAAAGACCGTGTCTTTAAAACCCCAAACAAAAGGGGTTACTGAAGACAAAGAGGAGGGAATAATAGTAACAAAAGTAGTAAAGATGACAAAATGATGGTAACAGTGATGGGGAAGATGAAGAGGAGGATAATGACGTGATGATGAGAATGACTGGTGGCGATGATGACAATAAGGAAAAGGATAAAGAGTCTTTTCTCTTAAATTTGTAGAAGAGTTCTCACTGACAACTCTGTCTTACTTATGTGTATCGATGGCTCTCCTGGCTGCCTGACAGTAAACTTCAAGAGTACAAGGTCTTTTCTTAGATATTCATTCTGTGCTTACTGACAAATGAATGGACTGCATTAACTCACAACTGCTTGTATGTATTACAGCAGATAAGAAAGCAAGCCACTTTCTCCAAGAGTCCATTTCACTTTCTCCTGCAGGCAGGGGACAGATGGGGAAAACAATGCATTTAATTTAGCTGGCTGCTTCTGATTTCTTTCTTTCTTTTTTCTTGAGGGAAAAAATGGTTTTCTTTTATAATTCTGTGATAGATTCAATCTGGTGTTCTCTTCAAGGATTTTTAAACTTGAATTTTGGTACACTAGAATTTCCCTCCAGACATTTTAAGAAGGTTGACTGATAAGGTTTGGGAAGACCTATCATTCTGAATACTGACAAAAAGAAAATGATTTTTAGTAAATGTGATGGGTGGTGGTCAAAGGATTAATTTTCAAGAATATATTTGAGGGACTCTTGGCAACAGGCGTGGTGTACATCACTACAGCCTTGGTGCCAGGAGTATGTCTGCAGAACTTACAATAAGGATACCTGTCCTCACGTTCAGATATATGTAATAGAATTCATAAAAATTTCATCTTTAATTATGTAATTTTTTATAGCTGTAGCTTCAGAGACACTGGTATTCAGTAAAGCAAAATATACTGAAAGAATTACAATTCTGTTCTCCTGCGGTAACAACACCAATCTGTAAAAAACAAAAGGCACCTGTTTTGCAGATTTTCTTCATTGGTACCCCGGAGGGACATGGGTTTACTGCAGTGTAACAAGTCCATGCCTGGATATGAGGCCTCAGAGCAGTACATTTACTATGGCAGCTCTTGGTTTATGACTTAAATCACACCATTAAATAGCAGATTGAATAACAGAATACCAGTTCTCAAATCTTATACTTAAACAGCTATACATGACAACTTTAGAGTAGGCAAACCTTCAATATCATTTCATCAAAGAAATAGCATTTTTCTCTAACATGTGTTCAACAGAATAGCAAGTGCCACTTTACAGGTGGAAAGAAAAATGAGGTAATGACTACAATCTGTTTTCATAATTTATGGGGAATCATAGAAGATCAATTCTCAGTTCCCAGATTCAGAGTAATTTAAAAATTTGATCCATTATTTCAGAATTATATGGATGTATTGCCTCTTATTTTAGTCATTTATTCAGTCAAACAAGTAATTATTGAGATCATGCCATATGCAAATTACTTAGCCTTCTAGGGTAGTTGGATATTTATGTTCTAACTGATGATCTAATTTATAAACCTTATTATTATTTAACATTTAAATGTTATGGTTAAAATAATGTTTTCTATAAAAAAATTGAGTAGTACATCATTATAAAATTAAAAATAACAGCTCTTTCCTTATCTCTATTCCCATAAGTAATTTTTAAAATGTTTATATAATGGTCTTTATCCTAATGGTTTCATGTGATACATACTATTTTGCACATTGCTTTTCTTCTCTTAATAGTAAATGATGAATATAGATGGAATTCTCTTGCTATTTTTAATGACTGACTAGTGTTTCTTTTTATAATAACCACATGAATTTTACAAGACCCTTATTGATGGATTTTTTTTCTTTTACACATTTTAATGTCTCCAGATTTAATCTATGTTCAGCTCCTAGTTCAGACCAGCATTATTTTAAGAGCAGATTACCTCGTGTGTATGGACTAGAATTTTTCCTGCTGATCTACTGACCTCTGAAATCTCACCTGCTTATAGCTAGAGAGAGCATTGTATAGCGCTCCAGGCTAATCAAGGACCCTTCAGTCATCACTAATGGAAGTGCACACCCATAGTGAAAGATTCAGTGCCTTCTAAACTCACACCGCTTAATGCAAAAACAAATAACCAAACAAATGATCCAATTAAAAATGGGCAGAGGATCTGAATATGTGTTATTCCAAAGAAGATATATAAGTGACCAACAAGTGCAATTAATCTGACAAAGGAGGCAGAACTATGAAATTGAGGAAAGACAGTCTCTTTAATAAATGGTGCTGAGCAAACTGGACAGCTATATGTAAAAAAAATTAAATTAGAATGTTCTTTAACACTGTACACAAAAGTAAATTCAAAATGGATTAAAGACCTAAGTATATGACCAGATACTATAAAACTATGATACTGTGTTTTACTGGAAAACATAGACAGAATACTCTCTGACATAAATCATAATAGTATCTTTTCTGACTTATCTCCCAGAGTAATGGATACAGAAACAAACAAACAAACAAAAAATGGGATCTAATTAACCTCAGAAGCTTGAGGACAGCAAAGTAAATAATAAACAAAATGAAAGAACAATACATAGAATGAGAGAAAGTGTTTGTAAATGATGCAACTGATAGAGGATTAGTCTAAAAAATATACAAGGAGCTCATGCAGCTCAATATCAAAAAAACTGAACAACCAAATCAAAAATGGGTGGAAGACCTAGAGAGACATTTCTCCAAGGAGACAAACTGACAAGAGTCACCTGAAAAGATGCTCAACATCGCTCATTATGAGAGAAATGCACATCAAAACAACATTGAGGTATCACCTCACACCAATAAGAATGGCAATCTTCAAAAATTTTGCAAGAAATAAATGCTGGAGAGGGTATGGAGAAAAGGGAATCCTCCTAAGTTGTTGGTGGGAATGTAACTTGGTACAATTACTATGGAGAACAGTATGGAGCTTCCTTAAAAGAAAAACTAAAAGTAGAACTACCATATGATCCAGCAATCATACTCACAGACATATATCTGGAGAAAAACATAGTTTGAAAGGATACATGCACCCCAGTGTTCACTGCAGCACTATTTACAATAGCCAAGACATGGAACTAACCTAAACGTCCACTGATAGATGAATGAAAAAGGTAATACATATATACAACGGAGTATTACTCAACCATTAAAAAGAATGAAACAGTGCTATCTGCAATAACACAGATGGACCTGAGATTATCACAGTAAGTGAAGTAAGTCAGACAGGGACAAATAGCATGATATCACTTATACATGGAATGTAAAAAAATAATACAAATACATTTATTTACAAATAGACTCACAGACTTAGAATATGAGCTTACAGCTACCAAAGTGGGGAGTGTGCAGGCTGGGGGGTGGGAGTTTGGGATTGAAATGTATACACTGCCATATTTAAAATAAAATACTTTTCCATGGGAAATAAAAAGGTGCTCAACACCACCATTTATTAGGGAAGTGCAAATGAAAACACGAGGTATTACCCCACACTTCTTAGAATCAAAAAAAATGGGCAGAAGACCTAAACAAACATTTCTCAAAACGGCTTGAAATAATAAGTGTTGGCAAGGATGTGGAGAAAAGGGAATATCGCTGCACTGTTGTGGGAATGGTACATCGACCATGGAAAACACTATGGAGGTTCCTAAAAAATTTAAACAACCGTGGTACCACGTGGTCCAGTAGTTCACTTCTGGGTATTTATAAATACCCAGGGAATGAAAGGGAATGAAGTCACTATCCCAAGAGGCTATCTGCACCCCCACGTTTATCGCAGTGTTATTCACTATAGAGAAGACATAGAACCAAAGTGTCCAGTGACAGATGAACGGTTAAAGAAAACGTGAATGTACATGAATATTACTCAGCCAAGAAAAAAAAAAAAAGCAATAAATACTAGCATTTGCAAGAACATGGGTAGGCCTTGAGGACATTATGCTAGGTGAAATTAGCCAGAAAGAAAAAGATAAGCACCATAAGATCTCATATGTGGACTCTAAACAAATCAGCAAACGTTTAGAGAACAGATATGTAGTTTCCAGAAGCAGGGGCAGGAAATGGGCAAAATGTGCAAAAGTACTCAAAAGTTACAAACTTCAAGTTTTAAGATTAAAAAGTCCTTAAAAAAAGATTCAGTGCCTTCTGAAAACTATCAGTTTGAGGTCTCATCACTCACCATCATAAGAACTTTCTACATTTTGTTCAAAGTAAATTCTATCCCCACCTTTAAAAACATTTTAATTTTTCTTCCCAAATTATTTTCTTTATCTTGAATACTCCCTTCGGTCTCTGAAATGTTTGCTCTTGTTGCTGTTTAGTCTCTCAGTTGTGTCCAGCTCTTTGGGACCCCATGAACTGCAGCACGCCAGGCTTCCCTGTCCTTCACCATCTCCTGGTTACTGTCTTTCAAACTAAAGTTCTAAGTAGAGACCCTCTGGAAGTTCTTTTTCCTTTACCTAAAATTTTGTACAAACATGGCAAGAACTTCATCTTTCTGGGCTATCTAGAAAACCATTTCGTATCATGTAGCCTCTGTCTACTGCCTGCTGCTGCTGCTAAGTCGCTTCAGTCATGTCCGACTGTGCAACCCCATAGACAGCAGCCCATCAGGCTCCGCCGTCCCTGGGATTCTCCAGGCAAGAACACTGGAGTGGGTTGCCATTTCCTTCTCCAATGCATGGAAGTGAAAAGTGAAAGTGAAGTCGCTCAGTCGTGTCCAACTCTTCACAACCCCATGGACTGCAGCCCACCAGGCTCCTCTGTCCATGGGATCTTCCAGCCAAGAGTACTGGAGTGGGGTGCCTAGGAACACAAAATTAGCACAGGAGGGCAGCAATGTCACATATAACTATAACACAACACTCAGAAAGTCATATGTGCTTCACAAATCTCCCATCAGTGTTTTGTGCCACTCCCTCCCTATCTTGTGCTTGGGCATGTAAGTACTAAACATTATGGTGATAATAATTAAATTTTATTGAATATGTATTATACATACTTGACATCACATCCAATATGTTAAGCAACCATCTTATTTAACCCTTCCAACAATCCACATGTTAGAAGATATCACTATTCTTATCCTACAAATGAGATCACAGCCTGAGAAGGTTCAGCTATAATGTATAAGCGACTACTTAGTAAACTCAGAATTTGAACTCAGGTTGTCAGAATTTCTAAATTTTATTATAATTCATTCCTTAAAATCTGTAAATTGAATCTACAAAGTAATTTTTGGGAGAATTAAATTGGTAGTTTTTAAACTAAGGTTTCTGACAGAAAATATATGGAAATTCCTTTGAAGTCAAGCAAACGGAAAATATTATCCTTCACAGACTGATTATTAACCAATAACAACATGTCTTTGCTTAATAGCTGATTAAAGGAATTATATCTTTAAAAGATCAGGTAAATTGCCCACTAATTTGATTAAAATGCATTTTCTTCTAGACTTCATAGATATAGACAGCTTGTCATTTTTTTCCTGTTGCCCCATTCATTCTGGGTCTAAAAGAGCATCGCTCTACATTGAAGGATATTGACCGCAAATGAGTAATTCATCTTTGTTCAAACAAATTATGTTTCATGTCCTTCTGGAAAATTTAATCATTAGGGCAAATTCTGCCTGTATTTACTCTTTCTGAGGAAACCTTACATTTGTCAAAATGAATGACCAATTTCAATGAAATATTTACTTCAATATGGATTATAGTAGCTTCCTCATTTATCTCTCTGCCAGCAGTTTCATCATCAGTATTACCTGTCTGTGGTTGCTGTAACAAATTACCACAAACTAGGGCTTAAAAGGAGAAGGCAGTGGCACCCCACTCCCGTGCTCTTGCCTGGAAAATCCCATGGACGGAGGAGCCTGGTGGGCTGCAGTCCATGGGGTCGCTTAAAGTCGGACACGACTGAGCGACTTCACTTTCACTTTTCACTTTCATGCATTGGAGAAGGAAATGGCAACCCACTCCAGTGTTCTTGCCTGGAGAATCCCAAGGACGGGGGAGCCTGGTGGGCTGCCATCTCTGGGGTTGCACAGAGTCGGACACGACTGAAGCGACTTAGCAGCAGCAGCAGCAGCAGGGCTTAAAAAACACAAATACTTCCTTACAGTTCTTTATGTTAAAGTCCACCCTGGGTCTCACTGAGCTTAATTCAAGGTTTCAAAAGGCTGCTTCCCTTCTGGGGCCTCTAGGAAAGAGATTATATCCTTACCATTTCATCAGTCTAGAGGGGATGTACATTCCTTGGATCATGGCTCTCTGGTTCCTTCTTTAACTCCAGCAACAATAAGCCGAATTATTTTCATATCATGTCACTTTTATATCCTCTTTTCCAACCTGGATAGTCCAGAATAATTCCCCCAATACAAAGTCCTTAATGTAAGAATAGCTGCAAAATTGCTTGTGCCATGTAAGGTAACATTCTCACAGGTTCAGGGGACTAGGATGTGGACATCTTTGCCCATTATTCTGTCTACCATACTACCCTTTGGGCTTCCCTGGTGGCTCAGATCGTAAAGAATCCACCTGCAATACAGGAGACCCATTTTCTACCCGTGCATGCTATTCCTTCAGTCATGTCAGACTCTGAGATCCTGTGGACTGTAGCCCACCAGGCTCCTCTGCCCAAGGCATTCTCCAGGCAAGAAAACGAGTAGGTTGCCATGCTCTTCTCAAGGAGATCTTTCCAACCCAGGGACAGAACCCATATCTCTTACTCACATTTCCTGCATTGGCATTTGGGTTCTTTACCACTAGTACCACATGGGAAGCCCATGTTAATCAGGGTAAACTTTCTCAAATGCATATATGAGTATTCATATCCACATGCAAACTTCTTTAATCGCTCATGTTTTTATGCATGACAAACAAGGTACTTCAAAATTTGGCTTTTGCTTACTTGGTCATTCTCATACTTCAGCACTCTTAGTAAACTTCTTTCACTTCCACTTTTAGTCTCTTCTACCTTTATAAGCTGCTTCTTTACCAAGCAGTCCCTCCTCTTGAACACCACAGAAATCCCTATGCTTTCTTCAGTTCTTAGCCCAAGGCTTACCTTTTGTTTAAGTCTTTCTCTCTTTCCAGGGATTATCTAGGAGCACCAAAATGATATTTTTCCTGCTGTACAGATGTTAAGGAACACTGATGGCTGAGTTGCAGCTGGCTCGGGCAGAATATATTCAAAGACCTATAAGGAAGATATAATTTCATTCAGTGCCTAATACTTATGTTTCCAGGTAATTTCTTTACAGCATTGCTTTAATTTGAGGAGTCCTAGTTATTACTCTGTGCCTCATTGCTATGGTCCCCACTTACAGCCTCCTCTTCCCCTTCTTTTATGGTGTTTGAAATTTTGGGCCAAATGAGTCCTTCTTATCCTTTCCCAGCAGATCTTTCAGTCCCATGGATAAGTAAGTTGCTTCCACCTGTGTAAACTACATTTCCAGGGGCCTCAATATTGCTTAACGGGGTTGCAGAACCAGCTATTTCATAAGAGAGTGCCAAGCTCATTAGGGAAGGAGAATTGTTCCTTCTGTGGTTTTGATGGTTGAAATTTATAGAGTCTACTTTGCAGGTCACAGATCCATCATCTCATGTACACACCATCCTCTCTCCCAGAGTTTTATTATCCTCCAGGGCATTTTGCTGATAACTTCAGTCTTACAAAGTATACCTGTCACATCAAGCCTGGAGGCTCAAGTGTAAGTTCCAAACCATATAAAATGTGAGATTCGTCAGGAGACCGCTTTTTTCTATTCTTACTGTATGATCACCATCAATAAATTTTCATGTGGAAAAGAAAGCAATTAATGGTATAATTTTCAATGCTAAGAAAGAAAAAGAATCAAATAACAGACATACTTATGGATACCAATAAATACCAGACAAATCAGAGACCAAAAGGAACACCCTTTCAGAAAATTTCTATCAGCACAGCTTTATTTATCTTTAAGAGTTAGTAACACAAAAATGCATTTGTTTTGCTATGCTCAAACATATTGAAGATGTATCATTATATAAATTAGACAGAAGTTCTTGAATATGTCAGATTTCATGAAAACACATTAATAATTTAGTCAGTTCAGTCGCTCACAACTCTTTGTGACCCCGTAGACTGCAGCAAGCCAGGCTCCCCTGTCCATCACCAACTCCTGGAGCTTACCCAAACTCATGGCCATAGAGTCAGTGATACCATCCAACCATCTCATACTCTGGCATCCCCTTCTCCTCATACCTTCAATCTTTCCCAGTATCAGGGTCTTTTCCAATGAGTCAGCTCTTCACATCAAGTGACCAAAGTATTGGAGTTTCAGTTTCAGCATCAGTCCTTCCAATGAATATTCAGAACTGATTTCCTTTAGAATAGACTGGTTGGATCTTCTTGCAGTCAAGAGTCTTCTCCAACACTACAGCTCAAAAGCATCAATTGTTCAGCATACAGCTTTCTTTATAGTCCAAATCACACATTCATACATGACTACTGAAAAACCCATAGCTTTGACGAGATGGACTTTTGTTGGCAAAGTAATGTCTATGCTTTTAAATATGCTGTCTAGGTTGGTCATAGCTTTTCTTCCAAGGAGCAAGTGTCTTTTAATTTCATGGCTGCAGTCACCATCTGCAGGGATTTTGGAGCCCAAGAAAATAAAGTCTCTCACTGTTTCCGTGTTTTTCCCCATCTATTTGCCATGAAATGATGGGACCAGATGTCATAATCTTAGTTTTCTGAATTTTGAGTATTGAGCCAACTTTTTCACTATCGTCTTTCACTTTCATCAAGAGGCTCTTTAGTTTTTCTTTGCTTTCTGCCATAAGGGTGGTATCGTATGCATATCTGAGGTATCAGTGAACTAAAATGGACTGGATTGGGTGAATTTAACTCAGATGACTATTATATCTACTACTGCGGCCAAGAATTCCTTAGAAAAAATGGAGTATCCCTCATAGTCAACAAAGAGTCTGAAATGCAGTACTTGGATACGTTCTCAAAAAATGACAGAATGATCAAGGTTCGTTTCCAAGGCAAACTATTCAATATCAAAGTAATCCAAGTATATGTCCTAATGAGTAATGCTGAAAAAGCTGAAGTTGAATGGTTCTATGACGACCTACAAGAAGTTGTATAACTAACACCCAAAAATGATGTCCTTTACATTATAGGGGACTGGAATGCAAAAGTAGGAAGTCAAGAGATACCTGGAGTAACAGGCAAATTTGGCCTTGGAATACAGAATGAAGCAGGACAAAGATTAATAGACTTTTGCCAAGAGAATTCACTGGTAAGAGCAAACACCTTCTTCCAACAATACAAGAGAAGACTCTACACATGGATATAACCAGATGGTCAATACCAAAATCAGATTGATTATATTCTTTGCAGCCAAAGATGGAGAAACTCTATCAGTTCAGGTCAGTTTAGTTCAGTCACTCAGTCGTGTCCGATTCTTTGTGACCCCATGAATTGCAGCACGCCAGGCCTCCCTGTCCATCACTGACTCCCAGAGTTCATTGAAACTCACATCCATTGAGTCAGTGATGCCATCCAGCCATCTCATCCTCTGTCATCCTCTTTTCCTCTTGTCCCCAATTCCTCCAAGGATCAGAGATTTTCCCAATGATTCAACTCTTTGCATGAGGTGGCCAAAGAACCGGAGTTTCAGCTTTAGCATCATTCCTTCCAAAGAACACCCAGGGCTGATCTCCTTCAGAATGGACTGGTTGGATGTCCCTGCAGTCCAAGGGACTCTCAAGAGTCTTCTCCAACACCACACTTCAAAAGCATCAATTCTTCGGCGCTCAGCTTTCTTCACAGTCCAACTCTCACATCCATACATGACCACAGGAAAAACCATAGCCTTGACTAGACGGACCTTTGTTGGCAAAGTAATGTCTCTGCTTTTCAATATGCTATCTAGGTTGGTCATAACTTTCCTTCCAAGGAGTAAGCATCTTTTAATTTCATGGCTGTAATCACCATCTGCAGTGATTTTGCAGCCAAAAAAAGATAAAGTCTGACACTGTTTCCACTGTTTCCCCATCTATTTGCCATGAAGTGATGGGACCAGATGCCATGATCTTCGTTTTCTGAATGTTGAGCTTTAAGCCAACTTTTTCACTCTCCTCTTTCACTTTCATCAAGAGGCTTTTTAGTTCCTCTTCACTTTCTGCCATAAGGGTGGTGTCCTCTGCATATCTGAGGTTATTGATATTTCTCTCAGCAATCTTGATTCCAGCTTGTGCTTCTTCCAGCCCAGCATTTCTCACGATGTACTCTGCATAGAAGTTAAATAAGCAGGGTGACAATATACAGCCTTGACGTACTCCTTTTCCTATTTGGAACCAGTCTGTTGTTCCATGTCGAGTTCTATACAGTAAGCAAAAATAAGACCAGGAGCTGACTGTGGATCAGATGATGAATTCCTTATTGCCAAATTCAGATTTAAATTGAAGAAAGTAGGGAAAACCACAAGATGATTTATGTATGACCTAACTCAAATCCCTTATGATTATACAGTGGAAGAGACAAACAGACTGAAGGGACAGACAGATCTGATAGACAGAGTGCCTGAAGAACTATGGACAGAAGTTCCTGACATTGTACAGGAGGCAGTGATCAAGACCATCCCAAAGGAAAAGAAATTCAAAAAGGCAAAATGGTTGTCTGAGGAGTCCTTACAAATAGCTGAGAACAGAAGCTAAAGGAGAAAATACAAGATATACCCATTTGAATGCAGAGTGCCAAACACTAGCAAGGAGAGATAAGAAAGCTTTCCTCAGTGATCAATGTGAAGAAATAGAGGAAAACAATAGAATAGAAAAGACTAGAGATCTCTTCAAGAAAATCAGAGATACCAAAGGAATATTTCATGCAAAGATGGGCACAATAAAGGACAGAAATAGCATGGACCTAACAGAAGCTAAAGATATTAGGAAGGGGTGGCAACAATACACAGAAGAACTATACAAAAATATCTTCAAGACCCCCATAACCATGATAGTGTGTCACTTACCTTGAGCCAGACATCCTGGAATGTGAAGTCAAGTGAGACTTAGGAAGCATCCCTACAAACAAAGCTAGTGGAGGTGATGGAATTCCAGTTGAGCTATTTCAAATCCTAAAAGATGATGCTGTGAAAATGCTGCACCCAATATGCCAGCAAGTTTGGAAAACTCAGCAGTAGCCACAAGACCGGAAAAGGTCAGTTCTCATTCCAAACAATCCCAAAGAAAGGCAATACCAAAGAATGTTCAAACTACCACAGACTGTACTTATCTCACATGCTAGCAAAGTAATGCTCAAAATTCTCCAAGCCAGTCTTCAACAATATGTGAACTGTGAACTACCAGATGTTCAGGCTGGAACTTAGAAACAGCAGAGGAACCAGAGGTGAAATTGCCAACATCTGTTGGATCATAGAAAAAGCAAGAGAATTTCAGAAAAACACCTACTTCTGCTCTATTAACTATACCAAAGCCTTTGACAGTGTGGACCACAACAAACTGTGGAAAATTCTTCAAGAAATGGGAATACCAGACCACCTTACCTGCCTCATGAGAAATCTGTATGCAGGTCAAGAAGCAACAGTTAGAACTGGACATGGAACAACAGACTGGTTCCAAATAGAAAAAGGAGTATGTCACTGCAGTATTTTGTTACCTGGCTTATATAACTTATATTCTGAGTACATCCTGTGAAATGCTGGACTGGATGAAACACAAGCTGGAATCAAGATTACGGGGAGAAATATCAATAACCTCAGATATGCAGATGACACCACCCTTATGGCAGAAAGTGAAGAAGAACTAAAAAGTCTCTCGATGAAAGTGAAAGAGGAGAGTGAAAATGTTGGCTTAAAACTCAACATTCAGAAAACAAAGACCATGGCATCTTGTATCATCACTTCATGGCAAATAGATGGGGAAACAATGGAAACAGTGAGAGACTTTATTTTTTTGGACTCCAAAATCACTGCAGATAGTAACTGCAGCCATGAACTTAAAAGATGCTTGCTCCTTGGAAGAAAAACTATGACCAACTCAGCATATTCAAAAGCAGAGACATTACTTCGCCAACAAAGGTCTGTCTAGTCAAGCTATGTTTTTTCCAGTAGTCATGTATGGATGTGAGGGTTATAATATAAAGAAAGTCGAGCACCAAAGTATTGATACTTTTGAACTGTGGTGTTCCAGAAGACTCTTGAGAGCCCTTGGACTTCAAGGAGATCTAACCAGTCAATCCTAAAGGAATTCAGTCCTGAATATTCATTGGAAGGACTGATGCTGAAGCTGAAACTCCAATTCTTTGGCCACCTGATGCGAAGAACTGACTCATTGGCAAAGACCCCGATCTGGGAAAGACTGAAGGTGTGAAGAGAAGGGGATGCCAGAGTTTGAGATGTTGGATGGCATCACTGACTCAATGGACATGAGTTTGGGTAAGCTCCAGGAGTTGGTGATGGACTGGGAAGCCTGGGGTTCTGCAGTCCAAGGGGTCACAAAGAGTCAGACACGACTGAGCGACTGAACTGAACTGAGCTGATTCCTAAAATGTTGACATTCACTCTTGCCATCTCCTGTTTGACCACTTCCAATTTATGTTGATTCATGGACCTAACATTCCAGGTTCCCATGCAGTATTATTCTTTATACCATCGCACTTTGCTTCCATCACCAGTCACATCTACAAGTTTGTGTTGTTTTTGCTTTGGCTTTGCCATTAATGTTCACATTAATGAACACACATGCAAATTTTTAAAATGAGATTCACATTATGAATTTCTAAGTTGATGCTCTAGGTCGACATTTTCATTGAAGCAGCACCTGGATCATAATTTTTTTCTGAAAGACCAGCAGAATAATGAAGCTAATAATTTACCCTAAAGGAAAAAAAAGTACTTATCTATTATGAATATTCTTTCTGAGGGATCAGTAAGCATATAAATCCGTTTTATCATATTTATATTGTTAATTATGGATACATCAATCACAGTCAAAGCACCGATGTTGCTTTTCTTCTAATCAGAGAAAGTGAGTATTTTTCCTAAGCACATTTTAGGAAACAAAGTGTTTTTCTTTAGATTCAGTCAAGCAGTAAAAACTCCATGCCTTTCCAGTACAGTCATGTGTTGGCTTGTTGCATTGTGTTTTCTGGTTCTGTTAAACCAGAGTGGAATCCAAGCGCAGTGAGAATGCTGAACTCTAAAAAGCACATTATTTGTCAGGGTTGTTGATGTTGTTTAGTTGCTAAGTTATGTCTGACTCTTTGTGATCCATGGACTGTGTCTGGGTTCAAACCCTTTCCCACTTTTCAGCCATGAGTCGGACACAACTGAGCGACTGAACTGAACTGAACTGATTCTTAAAACGTTAATGTTCACTTTTGCCATCACCTGTTTGACCACTTCCAATTTATCTTGATTCATGGACCTAATACCCCAGGTTCCTATGCAGTATTATTCTTTACACCATCTGACTTTGCTTCCATCACCAGTCACATCCACAACTGGGTGTTGTTTTTGCTTTGGCTCTATCAAAGCAAAAGAGCATGAGACTTCAGAAGCAAAGTCATAAAACTTCAGGCAATTTACCAAATGCTTCAGGCTTCTGTTTTGTCATCTTTAAAAGAAGTTGCGTGGATTAAATGATCTTTCTGTTCCCTCCAGAACTAAATGCTTAAGACCATCATCTTTATGTTCCTAAGAGTCCTAGTTTTAACTAACAGAAATCTTCATACCTATCCATTGTAAAATCATTTAAAAATACATTATCTGTGAAACGTCACTTTTTTTCAGAAGGACCAAAGCCTCAGCCCCGAATGAACGTGGTCATCACACATCTACCTTTAAAATAAGTGGGTGATATAACACTGGAGATTTCTCTACCATCCTTCTGTGTTTTCTTTCCTGTGTATCCATTAGTTCTATGAACGTTGTTCTATCTATTTGCAAAGAATATAGCCTTTCAAAGCTTTAATACGCTGAGAATCTGCTTTGATACAGCAAGATGACCCATATATTCAAGATAAATTGTCTTTTAAACATGGATTTGATAAGTACACTACCCTTGCCAAAATCAGAAATTTCTAGACATCTTTAAAACTATAAATAGGCATATTAAACTCAACATGCCAGGTTGTTGAGTTGAAAACAAGATTTATACTTTTCAGTTTAAAAATACTGTCACCATATATGATATTATACATATTTCAATGCCATTCTCCCAAATCATCCCACCCTCTTCCTCTCCCAGAGTCCAAAAGACTGTTCTACACATCAGTGTCTCTTTTGCTGTGTATAATATCATATATGAAATGAGTCACCAGTCCAGGTTCGATGCACGATACTGGATGCTTGGGGCTGGTGCACTGGGACGACCCAGAGGGATGGTATGGGGAGGGAGGAGGGAGGAGGTTTCAGGATGGGGAACACATGTATACCTGTGGCAGATTCATTTTGATATATGGCAAAACCAATACAATATTGTAAAGTTAAATAAAATTAAATTAAAAAAAAAATACTGTCACGAATAGCTCTATTTCTCTCCTCACTTAGAGTTCTATGCATTGTTTTCCTCTATAAAAGTATAAATTAATTACAGAGAGGGAAGGTCCAATTAATTTATTCACCTCAGACTGAGCGCAAGTTCTGGTGCTTTTCAGGAGGGCAGGCACCTGGCATCCAGACGCAACATGATTTAATTTATTTCTTCTGGTGTGTGTGTAGTTACCATGGGTCCAATAATTGCTATGATGATATTAGACAATGTTAGATTTATGGAAATTAGGATACATAAGCCCAGTAAATGTTTGTTTTTATTCCAAAGTAAAGGTAATTGGTTTTAATTGTTATAGAAAAATGGTCTCTTTACTTTAGGTAATTATAGGTGGGCCCTTCCACCTATAATCACTACAGCATCTCACAAGCTCTGCTAAAGCAATGGTTGAGGGAGCAATTTCATTATATGTTCCTTGTTATTAGGGCATGTGTTTTTCCTTCTTATTTTTTCATAATACTTCAGTCTGAAACATCATGTTTTGCTTTGTGTGTAAATTTGGAGCTGAAATTTGGTAATTCTCCTTTCAAATCTCCTTCAGGAAGAACAGTGGAAAGGGTAGGTTAAGTTTCTATGATTCACTCTTGTCAAATGTTGTCTCTTAAAGTGTTAAGATTCTAGCTTTTTCACAGAAAATAAGACTCTATTACTGCATTGGTTTACATTGGCTTGTTGGTTCATTGAAAGAAAGCAACTTACTATAAAACCACCTCATCTCACTTCATGTTATAATTAGAATACTTGCATGTTACTTTAAAAACATTGAGAAAAGTCAAAAATCTTTTATAAAATTAATATTCTGATTATAGGATTTAGTTGCTTTCCTTTTGAATTGCTGTCACATATTAATGTGACACATGAGATAATTGGGGATGTATAAATACTTTTTTTCAATATTTATTTTTGTGTATCTTGGCACCCCACTCCAGTACTCTTGCCTGGAAAATCCCAGGGACGGGGGAGCCTGGTGGGCTGCAGTCCATGGGGTCGCTGAGAGTCGGACATGACTGAGTGACTTCACTTTTCACTTTCATGCATTGGAGAAGGAAATGGCAACCCACTTCAGTGTTCTTGCCTGGAGAATCCCAGGGACGGGAGAGTCTGGTGGGCTGCAGTCCATAGGATCACTAAGAGTCGGACATAACTAAGCGACTTCACTTTCACTTTAAAAAGTTAAATCAGCTCATCAAACCTGTATTTCTCTAGATTGTATTTGAGGTGAGGCTCAAGTATTATTTTAGATTATTTTTAAATGAACTGGTTTAGAGAGAAGTATTTGCAAATATAGTACATGACACACATCTATAGAACAAAATTAATATAGTTTAATAGCACGTTTTAAGAAAACTTAATGATCACTTCGGTAGATCCCATTATTTTGTAATAAGAAATTGATGCTTCAGGACATGTAACAGAAGCTCAAGGTTATGCAGCAAGGAGTGGATTAACAAGTGCATCAGGAAATCGCCAGGTTATACCTCAAGACACCATGAGTCACATACTCACAGTAGCAAGTAAGACACTAGAAGATCTTTGCAACTGCTTGCTCTATGAGAAACTATTGGATTTGATCATCTCTGAAAGTTCCTCTGCACAACCAGAAACTATCCCTACTTAAATTAACGTGGCAAAGAATTCCTATTCTTTGACTTATCCATCTTCTACATTAGTAGTTTATTCAACAACTTTGGTTATAACCTTTGTATTAATAGGTTTGTTTCCCATTTGTTAATATTTTCCTTCTCCTCTTGCAGAATATATCCTTTTGATGATGAATTTAAACTGCTTCTATGCAATCTTAAGGGTGTTTTAAGTAGTGCTAGTGGTAAAGAACTCACCAGCCAATGCAGGAGACGTGAGAGATGTGGGTTCCCTCCCTGGATCGGCAAGATCCCCTAGATGAGGGCATGGCAACACACTCCTAGAGTGTTTTTGCCCAGAGAATCCCATAGACAGAGGAGCCGGGCAGGCTACAGTGCATAAAGTTGCACAGAGTCGGACATGACTGAAGCAACTTAGCACCCACACACAATCTTAAAACAAGCAATGCTTTTGTGGAATTCAAAGCATTTGTTCTGTAAGGATATCCTTTAAATCTCTCATCAAGGAATGCTGGATTTTCCTCTCCAGTCCCACAATAATCAATCTAGAGACCCACTGTGCCCCCAACGGTGTGTTACAGCTCACAGATCAATAAATGAACACTGTTTCATGTGTCCTGTGATGACCACAGGAAGTCCCTTCTTCACCACCCTTCTTTATCTCCCACCCCAGTGAAAGTCAGAAGGACAGCTGTAGAGAGCAAAGTAGCAAGTGGCTGTTTGAACACGCGTTTGTAACCCTGGGGATAACAGTGGCTCCTGTTGTGGGTGAGCAACTAGGGATTCTATTCCTGGCCTTCAACCATTTTCTTGGTCTCTGAGGAGTCCTGAAAGTCCTTTATTGAGACAAAAACAAGGTGGGGAGAGTCTCTTTTTTCAAACCTGTAACAAGGAAAAGTTCTATTATAGGGAAAGACTCAGTCCCCAGTAAATGGACCCCTGTTCAAGGTCAGGGAGGGCAGTGGAAGCCTGTTTCTGTTTCTGGCTCTGAGTGTGAGTAAATCTGGAAACACTTTAATCACACAGTAACACAGCATGTTTTGGGGGAGACTGAATTCCCCAGACTCTTGTAAAGTTGCAAAACTAGTCAAGCAAGTTGTTGCAACTCAGCCTCTGGCATGTAGAGAAAATCCCTCTGGAATAAAAGGTTATTGCTTTTAATTAGACCTTACAAATTGGGAAAGCCAGAAAATCTGGACTAGCAGGCAGGTTTACTATGGGTGATTGTAGACTACATCTACGCTGTAACTTCCAAAATTAAAAAAAAAATTAAGAAAAAAAGAAAACCAGGAAAATCTCGTACATTTAAAGACATGTTAGAATCCTGGCTTGACTGGCATAGATTTTTTATTTTTTTTAAGCTACCCATGACTGTATGACTAGCAGAGCCTTTCCCTACCATAGAACTTTTTCTTGTTGTAAGTTTGAAAAAAGAGACTCTGCCTACCCCCAACCCTTGCTTTTGTCTCCGTAAAGGACTTTCAGGACTCCTCTGAGACCAAGACGATGGTTGATGGCCAGGAATAGAATCCCTAGTTGCTCACCCACAACAGGAGCCTCTATTATCCCCAAGGTTGCAAACATGTGTTCAGACAGCCACTTGCTACTTTCCTCTCTACAGCCGTCCTTCTCTCACTGGGGTGGGAGAGAAGGAAGGGCCGTGAAGAAGGGACTTCCTATGATCATTGCACGATAATGAACCAGTGTTCATTTCTTGATCTCTGAGCTCTAACACACTGATGGGGCACACTGGGTTTCTGGATTGATCTCCTCTGGGAGTCAGAGAAAGACCAAAATGAACTCCATCAGGAAGAAAGAAAACAACTGTCAGTGTCAGGGCAGGCTCATTCCAGACTGTTGGACTGAATTCACAAGGGTTTGTTCTGTCCCACTTCAGAGCTTTAGAACCAGGCAGTTGTCTAAAAGTTATTGCTGACAAACTTTTTGAAGTACTTACTGATACTTTGACTAACTGTTGCCTTTTTGCCCACATGGTTTAATTGAGAATGGCATGAGGATCTTAATCATTTCTTTAGAGAAGATTTTTGAGGAATTACTAGCTGAAAATGTGGAGAGTAAGTGGGCTCTCTAGGAAGTACATTAAAGCTGAGACACGAGCAAGAGGAACACCCCACATTGTTTGAGTCACCTCTTCTTTCTTTCTCTTGTCGCCACTTTCATCTCAAAGAGACATTTTTGGTCTCTGTGTGTTCCTGTGTTTCCGTGTGTTGCTAAATGCAGTTCAAAGGCCGAATACCATGTCTCACGTGCCTGAGTGTACAATGCAGATGAGAAGCTGTGACTCTGTCCAAACTGGCTTGGATCAGCTCTAAACGCCATGAAATTGAACCTCAGATCCTAAAGCAGAGGGAGAACTGACGTCCCCCTTCCTGAAAGGAAAGTATTTTTAGCAAAACAATACTCTCCCCTAGGCTTCTTGGCAACAGACTGGCCTCTGCAGTTGAGAGAGATGAGTGATTAGCATAAGTAACTCTGTAGACACCCAGACAATTACCCTGTTAGGGAACTGATATGTCCATGTACCTTCCTGCCTCTCTCAGACATCTACTTTATGACAAATTGTCGAATTGCCCAGTAGGTTTGTTTGTGAGTTGCACTCACTGTGATGGAGGGTGAATGCTGTGGGGGGGTCATAGAAAACAAAGTGGAGAAAGAACTTAACAGGTCAGGCTTGAGCCCGGCTGGACTCTACTTCTGATGGGTTTATCTGTGAGTGAGCCAGTCTAAGGCAGTACCTTCCCTCCTTCACCATTTAATCCTCATAAATTATGAATTATATAATAGATTCATTGATTCCTAACACAAATTAATATTAAAATGATATTCTTTATAAAATACTGCACTAGGCCCTCCTGGGAATATAAGGATTTATTTGTTACAGTAATGTAATTCTAATGAAAAACAGAACTGATGGGGGCTAGAATGGCATAACAGGTTTAGTACCTATAGAAAACCTCCTGGAAAAAAAGACATTGAACAGGATCTTAAGAGATGAACAAACATTTTGGATAAAGAAGGGGTGATGTACCACAGTTCAGGCAGTGCTAATATGAACACAGACCTAGAGAGAGCAAAGCACATGCTTTGTTGCTGCTCTAACAGAGAAAAATAAAACTACTCATTTTAAAAGACCTCCAAGAAAACAAAGTTCAAGCTCCCCACTGTGCTAGATATAGAAGTTTTCCCAAATCAGAATTCCAATCTGCAGAAGGTCCCAGTGAAAGAATTCACATTGATGAAACTGAATATTATTTTGACAAGATCTTTGTTTTTTTGTTTGTTTTTTAATTGAAAATGGAAGTGCTGTTCTTGGCTAGCCAATCAATAATTACTCCTTCTGGTATGACTTGATTTGGGAAGCTTTTTAAAGAGCAGACTTATTCTCCTTCATAAAGGAGTCAGAGATTGACGAGGGATTAAGAGTTAGCAAAACCAATACAATATTGTAAAGTAATTAGCCTCTAATTAAAATAAATAAATTTAAATAAATAAAAAAAAAGTTAGCAAAATCATCACTCTAGTCTTAGTACTCACCATTGTATAAAAAACTCCACAGTACTATTGGATGACAATCAAAGAATGTTAGAACAGGAACAAGCTTTTTTTTTTTTTTTTTAACTTTCACATATTCAGTTTTCATTATAACCTTTGGCTAGAATTAGCTAGAATTCAGATTTTCCTTTTATTTTCACATAATCATGGGAAAGTGACATAGCTTCTCTGAACCCCAATCTTATCATCTGTAAAACGGACATAATAGCAGACCATTGAAAAGCTTAGAATCAGAAAAGTTTTGTAAAGCATTTTGCATAAAGTAGGCACATAGTTCATAATTCATAGTAGGCTTGTCTGTCTTCTATGATTGCATATATACAGGGCCAGAGACATGATGGAAGAGGCTGAGAAACTCACACTACCTAACGAAAATAATTAGTAGCAAAAATAGAATGAGAATCATGTATTCTTACCTTCAGATAGCATTCTTTCCTTTCTAACATGATGCTTCTTGGATCAAATTTTCAGCAAAATATCCATTTTCAGCATATCAGAACCTAAATGGAATTCATTCAACATCTGCCTACCTACCTAACATCCTACCTCAATTCAGTGCTCCTCAATTAATAATGTGAATACAATAAGAACACATCTGTATGTGTGAACCTAGTTTATTCTGAATCAGATACCTTACCCCTCATTTGCAAATTCAGACTAGAAAGGCACAGTGGATGTCCGACATCTGATTTTTTTCACAGATATTGCTTCTGCAGTTCCAATCTCAGGCAGAGAGGAAGGCAACAAAGATCCACACGGAACAAGGATAACCAGGGTTAACAGCAACTCAGAGCATCAATCACTTTTATTGCCCTCAAGGCAGCATTTCCATTATTTATGCTTCTGGGTGATCTGCTATATTTATGATACAGCAAGTTGTCATGGCTTTAAAAAAAGATGGATTCCTAAATTAATCCTGTATTCCTTGTCTTGGGCTTGAAGCATGGGCAGTCATAAAGAGTAGAAAGGTATCTGTAATCCAAAGTTAAAGGCCCATGGGTCAAGATGGAGGACTGACCATTATGTCCAGAATGGGTTTGTGTCAATAATGTTAAAACCCTACCTATGCTTACAGATTGAGTGCTGAAATTCATTCTATCAATATTTATAAGTACACTAACATTTCCCCATTCTGTGGGGAATAAAAACATGAATAAGACACAGATTTAACTCCCAACAGATTTTGAGTCCACTTAACAATATTTCAGACCCTAGGATCTGTCCTAGGAGAAGTAAAAGTAAAGTGCTGGAGGTTTGGAAACGTGAGATGTCACTTGTTGCTGAGATTACGGGTGATGATAAAGATGGCTCTGGCATTTGGGAAGACATAAAGAATGGAAAGGTGTTGAGGAGAGAAGATGTTTAAAAAGTGGCATGAGCAAAGAGATAGAAATTGGAAAGAAGAAAGGTTTCCCGGTGGTGCTAGAGGTAAAGAACTGGCCTGCAATGCAGGAGACCTTAGATACATGGGTTCTATCCCTGGGTCAGGAAGATCCCCTGGAGAAGAAAAGCCACTCCACTATTTTTGCCTGGAGAATTCCATGGACTAGGATCTTGAAGGGTTATGGTCCATAGGATCACAAAGTGTCAGAATGACGAAGCGACTTAACACACAGGCTGCATTGAATGGTGCACAGGAAACTGTTAGGTTGAGAAGTAGGTAGGAGTCAGATCCTGCAAGGTCAAGAGAGAAGTTTTGATTTAATTCTAGAAGCAATGACAAACATAGATGATGATTTTACAGAGAAAAACTCCCTGTACCATAGGAAAACAAATATACCCATTGAGTTTAGCATGAATTGGAATATGCAAAGACATAAATCAAGTTTATTCTTATTGCAAGAGCACAGGTAGTAAGAAAAGACACCATATAAACAGGCTGAAAGATATTAACTCATGTTAAAAGGTAAGCTCAGTTCAGTTCAGTCACTCAGTTGTGTCCGACTCTTTGCGACCCCATGAATCGCAGCATGCCAGGCCTCCCTGTCCATCACCAATCCTGGAGTTCACTCAGACTCACATCCATCGAGTCAGTGATACCTTCCAGCCATCTCATCCTCTGTCGTCCCTTCTCCTCCTGCCCACAATCCCTCCCAGCATCAGAGTCTTTTCCAATGAGTCAACTCTTCGCATGAGGTGGCCAAAGTACTGGAGTTTCAGCTTTAGCATCATTCCTTCCAGAGAAGTCCCAGGGCTGATCTCCTTCAGAATGGACTTGTTGGATCTCCTTGCAGTCCAAGGGACTCTCAAGAGTCTTCTCCAACACCACAGTTCAAAACCATCAATTCTTCGGTGCTCAGCCTTCTTCACAGTCCACCTCTCACATCCATACATGGCCACAGGAAAAACCATAGCCTTGACTAGACAGACCTTTGTTGGCAAAGTAATGTCTCTGCTTTTGAATATGCTATCTAGGTTGGTCATAACTTTCCTTCCAAGGAGTTAGCATCTTTTAATTTCATGGCTGCAGTCACCATCTGCAATGATTTTGGAGCCCAAAAATATAAAGTCTGACACTGTTTCCCCATCTATTTCCCATGAACTGATGGGACTGGATGCCATGATCTTCGTTTTCTGAATGTTGAGCTTTAAGCCAACTTTTTCACTCTCCACTTGCACTTTCATCAAGAGGCTTTTTAGTTCCTCTTCACTTTCTGCCATAAGGGTGGTGTCATCTTCATATCTGAGGTTATTGAGATTTCTCCCTGCAATCTTGATTCCAGCTTGTGTTTCTTCCAGTCCAGCATTTCTCATGATGTACTCTGCATATAAGTTAAATAAGCAGGGTGACAATATACAGCCTTGACGTATTCCTTTTCCTATTTGGAACCAGTCTGTTGTTCCATGTCCAGTTCTAACTGTTGCTTCCTGACCTGCATACAGATTTCTCAAGAGGCAGGTCAGGTGGTCTGATATTCCTATCTCTTTTAGAATTTTCCACAGTTTATTGTGATCCACACTGTCAAAGACTTTGGCATAGTCAATAAAACAGAAATAGATGTTTTTCTGGAACTCTCTTGCTTTTTCCACGATCCAGCGGATGTTGGCAATTTGATCTCTGGTTCCTCTGCCTTTTCTAAAACCAGCTTGAACATCTGTAAGTTCACGGTTCACGTATTGTTGAACCCTGGCTTGGAGAATTTGGAGCATTACTTTACTAGCATATGAGATGAGTGCAATTGTGCGGTAATTTGAGCATTCTTTGGCATTGCCTTTCTTTGGGATTGGAATGAAAACTGACCTTTTCCAGTCCTGTGGCCACTGCTGAGTTTTCCAAATTTGCTGGCATATTGAGTGCAGCACTTTCACAGCATCATCTTTCAGGATTTGGAATAGCTCAACTGGCATTCCATCACATCCACTAGCTTTGTTCATCGTGATGCTTTCCAAGGCCCACTTGACTTCACATTCCAGGATGTCTTGCTCTAGGTCAGTGATCACACCATCATGATTATCTGGGTTGTGAAGATCTTTTTAATACAGTTCTTCTGTGTATTCTTGCCACCTCTTCTTAATATCTTCTGCTTCTGTTAGGTCCATACCATTTCTGTCCTTTATGGAGCCCATATTTGCAGGAAATGTTCCCGTGGTATCTCTAATTTTCTTGAAGAGATCTCTAGTCTTTCCCATTCTGTTGTTTTCCTCTATTTCTTGGCATTGATCACTGAGGAAGCCTTTCTTATCTCTTCTTGCTATTCTTTGGAACTCTGCATTCAGATGCTTATATCTTTCTTTTTCTCCTTTGCTTTTCGCTTCTCTTCTTTTCACAGCTATTTGTAAGGCCTCCCCAGACAGCCATTTTGCTTTTTTGCATTTCTTTTCCATGGAGGTGGTCTTGATCCCTGTCTCCTGTACAATGTCATGAACCTCATTCCATAGTTCATCAGGCACTCTATGTATTAGATCTAGGCCCTTAAATCTATTTCTCACTTCCACTGTATAATCATAAGGGATTTGATTTAGGTCATACCTGAATGGTCTAGTGGTTTTCCCTACTTTCTTCAATTTATGTCTGAATTTGGTAATAAGGAGTTCATGATCTGAGTCACAGTCAGCTCCGGGGCTTGTTTTGGTTGACTGTATAGAGCTTCTCCATTTTTGGCTGCAAAGAATATAATCAATGTGATTTTGGTGTTGACCATCTGGTGATGTCCATGTGTAGAGTCTTCTCTTGTGTTGTTGGAAGAGGGTGTTGCTATGACCAGTGCATTTTCTTGGCAAAACTCTATTAGTCTTTGCCCTGCTTCATTCCATATTCCAAGGCCAAGAAATGCAGTAGCCATCATGGTCAACAAAGGAGTCCGAAATGCAGTACTTGGATGCAATCTCAAAAATGACAGAATGATTTCTATTCATTTCCAAGGCAAATCATTCAATATCACAGTAATCCAAGTCTATGCCCCAACCAGTAACGCTGAAGAACCTGAAGTTGAACAGTTCTATGAAGACCTACAAGACCTTTTAGAACTAACACCCCGAAAAGATGTCCTTTTCCCTATAGGGGACTGGAATGCAAAAGTAGGAAGTTAAGAAACACCTGGAGTAATAGGCAAAAGATAGGCTAGAAGGAAGTATAGAGAGAATGAAGACTAGGATTACCGTTGAAATGTGAACATGTGTCGAGTAGCCAAAGCCTTACTTTGGCCTACAATGATCTACATGATCTGAGCCTGTCACATCTATAAAACCAAATCCTATGACATCTCCTACCTGCTGACTCCAAGCTAGACACACAGGCTTCTTTGATAATCCTAGAATGTGTCAAGCATACTCTAGGCATTAGGGATTTGCACTAGGGAAGAGGCAGTTCTTCCACCAAAGAGCCACATGACTCATTCACTCACTTTTTCTGAGTCTTTTTCAAATAATACTCTTTCTTAAAGAGGAAGCTGGTGGACTACAGTACATGGAGTCTGTACACAAAGAGTCAGACACAACTTAGCAACTAAACAACAATGAGGATTACCCTGAGAGCTTTACTTAAAATTGCAACCCTCCTCACTTCCATCCCATAACCAGTACTCTCATCTTCCTACTTTCCTTTTATCTGTATCACTTATTTTCTCACATACAAAAATATAGTAAAACTACTTATTTGTTACATCATTTCCTATATTTCTGTATCTGCTTGTATAAACTCCACAAAAGTAGGGATATGTCCATTTAATTTACTGATATATGCCAGTACCTAGAAGAGTACATGACATGTAAAATGCAGCTAGTAAATATTTGTTGAATGAATATGCAAGTGCAACTTATTTACTGCTTATCCCCGTTGGTTATTCTTGAATCTCATCATGTCCTGACAGTTTACATTTGTTTTCTGCACAACACATGGTTCTTGATGAGTCTCACAGATCACTCCCAGCAGCTCCATGTCTGATTTTGTACTTACAACTGGAATAAGAATGGCTTCTCCCAATGGATTGAGACTCAGAACATTTTAAACAAGAATCTACTTTTCTGTATACTTGGGAATATCTGTTCTTCCTTGATGTCTTGTAGGCTGTTCTAAAAAATGCCTGTGTTGCCTCATCATTTGAGCATGACATTAGATTTAAGATACTTTGAAATTTTAATTAGAAAATCTCTTTGAATTTAGTCCTAGGTAATTAATCGCTGTGATTAGAAACTGTTCTTCATTTTCATCATATGTTCTTTAAATCAAGCTAAACGAATTGGCAGAACTTGGCAGAAACAAAGGAAATGATATTTAATGTCATTTGCAACTACCCCATGTAATTTCAATCTTTTCACTAGCATCTTCTCTGGAGTGGGAACACCATTTAATTTTTCATCCTAGAATCTACTCAGTGTCAGCCCATCAATACCCTAGACTGGTCAGAATTACAGTCATTTCTATGTGTGCAGACAAGTGAGTTAAGAGTTGAGGTTATGAGTATTAGCCACTAAATTTTTCTACATGGGTTTTCATGGATATCTTGCCATCTATTTTCTCTTGGCATGTACTAAACCACAGAACTATACCCTTATGTGGGATGGAAACTTCAGTATTTAATAAAAACCTGTATAATAATATCAGACACCTTGGTGATTTTAAGCTATTTGATGTGTTAAATTTCTTTTCAAACAGTCTACATACAAATTCAGTAAAGCTAGAAAATTGGCGATCAATCAACAGGTAGATCCTGAGTATACATCATATCACTAACAAAGTGTTAAGAAATGTGGAGTTGTAAAAATGTCTCTCAAATAAATGCATGTATATGTATGGTTGAGTCCCTTTGCTGTCCACCTAAAACTACCACAACATTGTTAATCGGCTGTGATCCAATACAAAATAAAAAGTTAAAAAAAATGTCTCTCCAGGAAGTACTACTAGAAAAATAAGCAAAATGTGATAAATAACAAGGAAACAAGGAGTAAGAAATCATGGCAAATTGTGAACATGAGGTTTAAGAAAAGACACAAGTTATTCTAAGATTTTGAAAATTCATAACAATTATTATAAAATTAATATATATGAACAATAAAATATTTAGAAAAACATATATTTTTAAATGAAGAAGATAAAATTACTGTTGTAACACCTCTAAGAAATATTCTATTGCAACATTTCAATGAATATAATTCCAGTATGTTGTATCTTATTCTCCTTTTGTCTTTCCATGAATGCTCTTAGAAGTAAACAACAACAATAATTTCTAAGACAGTCTTTAAAAATCTCTGAAGGATGACAAAGACTTGGCACACTTACTGTGCAGACAGTCTTCCAAGATCAAATCATAATTTCAAGATATTTTCTTGGAAATAGATTTTAGAGATAAAAAACATTTAATGACTACAGAGTTGATGTCAAGTACATTATCGTTATCATCAATGAGAATTTTCTGAGGAGATTGCCACACTCAACAGAAGTATATGCAGTTGAGTATATAGGGTATATGTCTGGAAATGTGATCAACAGCCGATAGTAGCACTTGGCAAGAGCCAAATGTGCAGTGCAGAACTTTCGGTTCACAAACTGGCAACATCAAGCATATGCCTGGGAGCTTGTTAGAAGTACATGGACTCAGTCCCTGTTTCAGATTCAATGAGTACATATCTATATTGTTGAGATCTGTATGTGGTTCCTATGAACATCAATTTTGAAAGCTCTTGCAAATGTATGTTGTAATTGTTCACTGGAAAATGTACTCAGTAAAGCCAGGGAGGTTAGAGACCCTTAGGGGACCCTCTAGGTGTTCCAAGAAATTTCAATATGAGTTGTAAAGAACACAATCAATGACATCAACCTACAACAAAATCAAAACAGGTTCCTGAGATGTGCATGTATACGTTGGAGATAGTCAAATAGATGAGCACTACCAAGAGAACCATGGTTTAAATACAAATTATGATGGACAAACTTGAAATTGAGGACTACCCATTAAAGCATTTTTCCCTGCCATTTGAGGGTAAGGTAGACTACCCATTAAGCCTACCCATTAAAGCATTTTTCCCTGCCATTTGAGGGTAAGGTAGCCTAAAACCTACTTTAACATTGTACCTGGAAAGTACCAACCAAAAATCACTCTTGGAGAAACATCAGCTAATGTCAGAACTGAAAAAGAACATTCTTGTTTCACTTTAGGAGAATTATTGATCTTTTAATTATGTGCCAACCAAGTACTTTACTTGACATCTAAGAGAAAGCGAATCAAACCATACAAACTGGACAAAACATACAAGGCTACTGGGATAGTTGAGAATATAACACTTGTGATTTGTTGGTATGCAAGAAGAAAATATTGAAACTTCATGCAAAACTTATACATATATACATATATATATATATATGTATATATATAGGAAATCTCAGTCTTCTCTGAAAAGTTTGCAAATACTTCACAACTTCATTGAGTTTACCACATAAAATGTATTTCTCTCTCTCTCTTTTTTTTTTCTTTTTTGCAATTAGGAAAAGGCTATGTCTCCAAGTATAATTATTTTAAGAGATTCTTTTATAATTATCATTGATAATTCTGCCAATAAGCTTTGTTCTTACCTTATTCAACTGCATATGTAAGAATCAAGAGTTACCATTTTACTAAATAGAAATCAGTAGGAAGGAAAAAATGTGAGTATTTCATAAAGGCTATATGCACATGTTTCTATGACCTAACTAGGTCATAGGTAAGTCTCTAGGTAAGTGTTGATTAGTTGATGAGTTGATTACTAAAGTAATCACTTACCTCCCAGGCACAATGAATAGCAGTACAATTTAAATCAGTGTTTCTCAAAGTATATTCCCTAGCTTGTCTGTATCATATTCACCTAGTGCTTCCTGAAACACTGGATGGGTCTAAAACCATATCTATTCATCAGAACGATAGCTCAAGATGAACAATGTCAGATCTCTGATCTCCAAAGAAGAAGATTCAGCTTCCGGACCAGGGACCAGCCTTGATCACTCAAGAGCTTTTGTGTAGCAGCGTTTTATTAAAGTAAGAATATTGACAGAGAAAGCTTCTGACACAGACATCAGAAGGGGGATGGAGAGTGCCCCCCTTGCTAGTGTTAGCAAGGGAGTTATATACCTTTAAATTAATTATTACAATAAATCAAAAGAATGCCTCAAGTTTGTCAAAATTTTACCAGACCCACTCCCACAATTTACAGGATTAGCCAGAAGGTTTTCAGGAAGGAGAAACTGTCCTCAAGCAGGATACATTTTTGTTATATAATCCTTAGTACAGAATTTTATATGCCAGCAAAATTGGAAAACTCAGCAGTGGCCACAGAACTGGAAAAGGTTTCATTCCAATTGCAAAGAAAGACAATGCCAAAGAATGCTCAAACTACCACACAATTGCACTCATCTCACACGCTAGTAAAGTAATGCTCAAAATTCTCCAAGCCAGGCTTCAGCAATATGTGAACCGTGAACTTCCAGATGTTCAAGCTGGTTTTAGAAAAGGCAGAGGAACCAGAGATCCAATTGCCAACATCTGCTAGATCATGGAAAAAGCAAGAGAGTTCCAGAAAAACATCTATTTCTGTTTTATTGACTATGCCAAAGTCTTTGACTGTGTAGATCACAATAAACTGTGGAAAATTCTGAAAGATGGGAATACCAGACCACCTGACCTGCCTCTTGAGAAACCTATATGCAGGTCAGGAGGCAACAGTTAGAACTGGACATGGAAAAATAGACTGGTTCCAAATAGGAAAAGGAGTATGTCAAGGCTGTATATTGTCACCCTGCTTATTTAACTTATATGCAGAGTACATCATGAGAAATGCTGGGCCGGAAGAAGCACAAGCTGGAATCAAGATTGTCGGGAGAAATATCAATAACCTCAGACATGCAGATGACACCACCTTTATGGCAGAAAGTGAAGAAGAACTAAAAGGCCTCTTGATGAAAGTGAAAGAGGAGAGTGAAAAAGTTGGCTTAAGCTCAACATTCAGAAAACTAAGATCATGGCATCTGGTCCCATCACTTCATGGGAAATAGATGGGGAAACAGTGGAAACAGTGTCAGACTTTATTTTGGGGGGCTCCAAAATCACTGCAGATGGTGACTACAGCCATGAAACTAAAAGATGCTTACTCCTTGGAAGGAAAGTTATGACCAACCTAGATAGCATACTAAAAAGCAGATACAATGGCTGTGATCCAAAAGTCTACAAATAATAAATGCTGGAGAGGGTGTGGAGAAAAGGGAACCCTCTTACACTGTTGGTGGGAATGCAAACTAGTACAGCCACTATGGAGAACAGTGTGGAGATTCCTTAAAAAACTGGAAATAGAACTGCCTTATGATCCAGCAATCCCACTGCTGGGCATACACACTGAGGAAACCAGAATTGAAAGAGACACGTGTACCCCAATGTTCATCGCAGCACTGTTTATAATAGCCAGGACATGGAAGCAACCTAAATGTCCATCAGCAGATGAATGGATAAGAAAGCTGTGGTACATATACACAATGGAGTGTTACTCAGCCATTAAAAAGAATACATTTGAATCAGTTCTAATGAGGTGGATGAAACTGGAGCCTATTATACAGAGTGAAGTAAGCCAGAAGGAAAAACATAAATACAGTATACTAACACATATATATGGAATTTAGAAAGATGGTAACAATAACCTGGTGTACGAGATAGCAAAAGAGACACTGATGTATAGAACAGTCTTATGGACTCTGAGGGAGAGGGAGAGGGTGGGAAGATTTGGGAGAGTGACATTGAAACATGTAGAATATCATGTAAGAAACGAGTTGCCAGTCCAGGTTCGATGCGCGATACTGGATGCTTGGGGCTGGTGCACTGGGACGACCCAGAGGGATGGTATGGGGAGGGAGGAGGGAGGAGGGTTCAGGATGGGGAACACATGTATGCCTGTGGCGGATTCATTTTGATATTTGGCAAAACAAATACAATTATGTAAAGTTTAAAAATAAAATAAAATTTAAAAGAAAAAAAAAAAAGCAGATACATTACTTTTCCAACAAAGGTCCATCTACTCAAGGTTATGTTTTTTTCCAGTGGTCATGTATAGATGTGAGTTGGACTGTGAAGAAAGCTGAACGCCAAGGAATTGATGCTTTTGAACTGTGGTGTTGGAGAAGACTCTTGAGAGTCCCTTGGACTGCAAGGAGATCCAACCAGTCCATTCTAAAGGAGATCAGTCCTGGGTGTTTATTGGAAGGACTGATGCTAAAGCTCAAACTCTAATACTTTGGCCACCTCATGCGAAGAATTGACTCATTGGAAAAGACTCTGATGCTGGGAGAGATTGGCGACAGGAGGAGAAGGGGATGACAGAGGATGAGATGGCTGGATGTCATCACCGACTCAATGGACTTGAGTTTGAGTGAACTACGGGAGTTGGTGATGGACAGGGAGGTCTGGTGTGCTGCAATTCATGGGGTCGCAAAGAGTCGGACACAACTGAGTGACTGAACTGAACAGAGTTTAAACTGAGTTGTTTGTTGTGTAATCATTAGTTCCGGCCTTAAAGAAAAAAAAAAAAAAAAAAAACTTTCATGTGACTAAGACTAAGGAATATAGAGAAGAAACAAAAAAAGTTTGTCCTTTCCTCCTCCTCAAGAACCCCAGACTTGTCTCTCCTTGGGGACCCCCCACACTTCTCATCAACCTGCCTAGGAATTGACTCTCTCATCCCCCCCTTTTCTTTTAGGAGAAATATGTTGCCAAGGGAAAGGGGTATCATTTTCATTCCATAACTATTTCCTGTTGTTGAGGGGCATGATCCCTCAATTGTTGAGGCAACATATTCTCCTAACCCTCATATTGAGGGTCTCTGATCCTGAGGCCCCAAGTAATAGATGGAGGAGTTTGTGGCACTCATAGGAGCCTGGACAACCATTTGTAACTTAAAAGCTTCCAGATGGTTACAAACAAACCCCATTTTACAGTTATAGATGTAAGGTAAAATAATCATTAAACCAAGTTAAAAATCAAAATTAAAAGTTTCATTATGTCCATAGTTACATCAGTCCATCTTAGGATTGTTAGATGTCATCAGAGAGTTGAAGAAAGTCCTTTCCTGGAAGCGGAGAAACCCACCATGGGAAGTCTTCAATTGATGAGGAAGGGAGTGCTCCGCAGACGCAGCAATTAGATTGATTGTGGAATGCAGCGTAGAAATGAATCCAGGACAGGAATGCACTGTGTTGACAGTCAAACGACAGACTCAGGACTTTTGGGGTCAGCAGAAGCAAGCCTACATAGATTCTCAGGCCCATCTCGGTTCCTGGCTCAGTGTCTTGTTTGACTCAAAGACTGGGTTAGGAGAGCCTCCCAATAATGTCTGTTGAAAAGCTAAAAGCTGAGTCACATAGCTGATTTTAAGGCTTCAGGATGTATGAAAATATCTGTGCACAAAAACAGTCTGTCATAGACACAGTCCCTTCTTTGGCTGCAGTTTGAGCCCTCGTTAAAGCTATGGGTAGAACTATAAACCAAATGTAAACCTGAGTTAGCTTACATGGATGTCTTTTAATAATGTCATCAGCCTTTTCAACTTTTTCTGAAGATTGGAGTCTCCAGGAACCATGTGATTTTCTATTCATAGAGTTTTGACACCCTTGAGTTACAATAGCTCTAAAGATGGAGCCACTGTCACTCTGAACTCTAGAGTTTAAGATCCTACTTACATCATGAGAGGTCAGTACAGTAAAATTTCACCCACTAGTAAACTTATGAGCTTTCAGTTCAGTTCAGTCGCTCAGTCGTGTCTGACTCTTTGCGACCCCATGAATCGCACCACGCCAGGCCTCCCTGTCCATCACCAACTCCTGGAGTTCACTCAGGCTCACGTCCATCGAGTCAGTGATGCCATCCAGCCATCTCATCCTCTGTCGTCCCCTTGTCCTCTTGCCCCCAATCCCTCCCAGCATCAGAGTCTTTTCCAATGAGTCAACTCTTCCCATCAGGTGGCCAAAGTACTGGAGTTTCAGCTTTAGCATCATTCCTTCCAAAGAACACCCAGGGCTGATCTCCTTCAGAATGGACTGGTTGGATCTCCTTGCAGTCCAAGGTACTCTCAAGAGTCTTCTCCAATACCACAGTTCAAAAGCATCAATTCTTCAGCGCTCAGCCTTCACAGTCCAACTCTCACATCCATACATGACCACAGAAAAAACCATAGCCTTGACTAGATGGACCTTTGTTGGCCAAGTAATGTCTCTGCTTTTGAATATGCTATCTAGGTTGGTCATAACTTTCCTTCCAAGGAGTAAGCGTCTTTTAATTTCATGGCTGCAGTCACCATCTGCAGTGATTTTGGAGCCCCAAAATATAAAGTCTGACACTGTTTCCACTGTTTCCCCATCTATTTCCCATAAAGTGGTGGGACCGGATGCCATGATCTTCATTTTCTGAATGCTGAGCTTTAAGCCAACTGTTTCACCCTCCACTTTCACTTTCATCAAGAGGCTTTTGAGTTCCTCTTCACTTTCTGCCATAAAAGTGGTGTCATCTGCGTATCTGAGGTTATCGGTATTTCTCCCAGCAATCTTGATTCCAGCTTGTGCTTCTTCCAGTCCAGCATTTCTCATGATGTACTCTGCATATAAGTTAAATAAGCAGGGTGACAATATACAGCCTTGAGTAACAATTACCCTTAAGCAATGTGGCCAAAGCCTTTTTTCAGTAACAAACAAAACTCTGAACCTCTGGGCAAGCTCAAAGTTGGAGCCTGCAAGAGAGCAATTTGAAGAGCCTTAAAATCCTTTTGAGTAACTAGAGACAAAACCCGCTTGTCTGTTTGGGCCTGCTGAGTCTCAGCTATAAGTTTATATAAAGGGCTGGGCAAGTTTCCCATAACCTGGAATCCAAATGTGGCAGTAGCCTGTAATGCCCAAGAATCCTTTCAATTGTCTTAAAGTCATAGGTAGAGGATGATCTAAAATAGGTTTAACTCTAGAAGTTCAGTTCAGTTCAGTTCAGTCGCTCAGTCATGTCCGACTCTGCAACTGCATGGACTGTAGCAAGCCAGGTTTTCCTGTCCATCACCAACTCCCAGAGTTTACTCAAACTCATGTCCATTGAGTTGATGATGCCATCCAACCATCTCATCCTCTTGCATCCCCTTCTCCTACTGCATTCAATCTTTTCCAGCATCAGGGTCTTTTCAAATGAGTCAGTTTTTCACATCATGAAGCCAAAGTGTTTGAGTTTCAGTATTTGAGTTTCAGCTTCAACATCAGTCCTTCCAAAGAATATTCAGAACTGATTTCCTTTAGGATGGACTGGTTGGATCTCCTTGCTGTCCAAGGGACTCTCAAGAGTCTTTCCCAACACCACAGTTCAAAAGCATCAATTCTTCAGTGCTCAGCTTTCTTTTGGAGAAGGCAATGGCACCCCACTCCAATACTCTTGCCTAGAAAATCCCATGGACAGAGGAGCCTGGTAGGCTGTAGTCCATGGGGTCACTGAGGGTCAGACACGACTGAGCAACTTCATTTTCACTTTTCACTTTCATGCACTGGAGAAGGAAATGGCAACCCACTCCAGTGTTCTTGCCTGGAGAATCCCAGGGATGGGGGAGCCTGGGGGGCTGCCATCTATGGGGTCGCACAGAGTCGGACACTACTGAAGTGACTTAGCAGTAGCAGCAGCTTTCTTTATAGTCCGACTCACATCCATGCATGACTACTGGAAAAACCACAGCTTTGAGTAGATGGACCTTTGTTGGAAATGTAATGTCTCTGCTTTTTAATATGGTGTCTAGGTTGGTCATAACTTTTCTTCCAAGGAACAAATGTCTTTTAATTTCATGGCTACAGTCACCATCTGCAGTGATTTTGGAGCCCAAAATAATAGTCTGTCATTCTTCCCACTGTTTCCCCATCTATTTGCCATGAAGTGATGGGAAACTAAGATCTGGATGCCATGATCTCAGTTTTCTGAATGTTGAGCTTTAAGCCAACTTTTTCACTCTCCTCTTTCACTTTCATCAAGAGGCTCTTTAGTTCTTCCTCGCTTCTGCCAAAAGTGTGGTGTCATCTTCATATCTGAGGTTATTGATATTTCTCCTGGCAATCTTGATTCCAGCTTGTGCTTCATCCAGTCCAGCATTTCTCATGATGTACTCTGCATATAAGTTAAATAAGCAGGGTGACAATAAATAGCCTTGACATACTCCTTTCCTGATTTTGGAACCAGTCTGTTGTTCCCTGTCCTGTTCTAACTGTTGCTTCTTGACCTGCATACAGATTTCTCAGGAGGCAGGTCAGGTGGTCTGGTATTCCCATCTCTTGAAGTATTTTCCACAGTTTGTTGTGATCCACATAGTCAAATGCTTTGGCACAGTCAATAAAGCAGAAATAGATGTTTTTCTGGAACTCTCTTGCTTTTTCCATGATCCAACACATCTTGGCAATTTGATCTCTGGTTTGTCTACTGTTTCTAAATCCAGCTTTAACATTTGGAAGTTCACGGTTCACCTACTGTTGAAGCCTGGCTTGGAGAATTTTGAGCATACTTTACTAGCGTGTGAGATGAGTGCAATTGTGTGGTAGTTTGATCATTCTTTGGCATTGCCTTTCTTTGGGATTGGAATGAAAACTGACCTTTTCCAGTCCTATGGCCTCTGCTGAGTTTTCCAAATTTGCTGGCATATTGAGTGCAGCACTTTCACAGCATCATCTTTCAGGATTTGAAATAGCTCAACTGGAATTCCATCACTTCCACTAGCTTTATTTGTATAGATGCTTCCTAAGGCCCACTTGACTTCACATTCCAGGATGTCTGGCTCTAGGTGAGTAATCACACCATCATGATTATCTGAGCTGTGAAGATCTTTTTTGTACAGTTAGTCCATGTATTCTTGCCACCTCTTCTTAATATCTTCTGCTTCTGTTAAGACCATACCATTTCTGTCCTTTATTATGCCCATCTTTGCATGAAATATTGCCTTGGTATCTCTAATTTTCTTGAAGAGATCTCTAGTCTTTCCCTTTCTATTGTTTTCCTCTATTTCTTTGCATTGATCACTGAGGAAGAATCAATTAACTCTAGAAAGCATCCTTCATATCAGTGATTGAAAAACATTTGGCTCATCCAGACAGCCCCATTATGGTAGTGGTTTGGGAGGAAAGCAGACCACTGGCTTTAGTGAGCAGAAAGTTGCCCCAGTGTCCAAAAGAAAATCAACTGATTGGCCCTTTACAGATATTAATATCCAGGGTTCCTCGGGTGTTACTAGGATGGGGTTTGTGTGCGGATCCCTGGGAAATTTCGGTCCTGATTGTCTTGAGAGCCTGACCTCTGGTGCCTACACCTTGGAGGGCAGTCTCTTCTCAATTATGTCCTTTGCAGACTGGACATGGAGCCGGGGGGGGGGGGGGGGGCGGCCCAGATGCCTAAGGGCAATCCCACTTGAAATGCCCCTCCTTCCACAGTAATAACAAGCCCATCCCTTTGTACCTGGGTCCCTCTGGGCATTTTTCTCAGGCTATTTCAGAGCAGGTTTAACGGCCATTGTGGGGCTTCAGTCTTTTACCTGGTTCTTTTTTTGCCTCTTATTTTGCTCCTTATATTCTCTACCATAATATATCATCTGAACCATCTGTAACAGTTTTTCTAAAGACTGATTTGGTCCAAACACCTGTTTTTGTAACTTACAGCAGATATCTGGAGCTGACTGAGTGAGAAACTTTTAAGATCATTCCCTCTTCTGCACTTTCAAAAATCAACATGAGTAAACTTGTGGAGAACTTCCCATAGTCTATCTAGGAATTTACCAGGAGTTTCCTTCTCTCCCTATTATATGTCAGCCAACTTAGCATAGTGTAAAGTCTTAGCATGTACTTGCTTAAGTCCTTAAAAAAATACATCCAGCAAAGCGGCTCTGTTTTTGGAACCACTTGGCTTCCAGTAGGAAGGAGGGCTATTTCGTGTTCCCTCTTTCCCCTTGTCTCATGTTCAATCCATTCCTTTCCAAAAGTAGTAGCTTCCCCCAAAACTCAAGCTCTCGAGTCAGGAGTCAGCGTCTGTCCCAAGACATGCATTACATCTCTCCAAGTAAGGTCGTAGAGTAAAGTTAGTTCTTTTTTTTTTTTTTATCTTGATTTTATTTTATTTTTTAACTTTACAATATTGTATTGGTTTTGCCATATATCGAAATGAATCCGCCACAGGTATACCTGTGTTCCCCATCCTGAACCCTCCTCCCTCCTCCCTCCCCATACCATCCCTCTGGGTCGTCCCAGTGCACCAGCCCCAAGCATCCAGTATCATGCATCGAACCTGGACTGGCGACTCATTTCATATATGATATTATACATATTTCAATGCCATTCTCCCAAATCATCCTACCCTCTCCCTCTCCCACAAAGTCCAAAAGACTGTTCTATACATCAGTGTCTCTTTTGCTGTCTTGTTCGTATACAGGGTTATTGTTACCATCTTTCTAAATTCCATATATATGCATTAGTATACTGTATTGGTGTTTTTCTTTCTGGCTTACTTCACTCTGTATAATAGGCTCCAGTTTCATCCACCTCATCAGAACTGATTCAAATGTATTCTTTTTAATGGCTGAGTAATACTCCATTGTGTATCTGTACCACAGCTTTCTTATCCATTCATCTGCTGAGGTTCATGGATTGGAAGAATCAATATAGTGAAAATGAGTATACTACCCAAGGCAATTTATAGATTCAATGCAATCCCTATCAAGCTACCAACAGTATTCTTCACAGAGCTAGAACAAATAATTTCACAATTTGTATGGAAATACAAAAAACCTCGAATAGCCAAAGCTATCTTGAGAAAGAAGAATGGAACTGGAGGAATCAAACCTGCCTGACTTCAGGCTCTACTACAAAGCCACAGTCATCAAGACAGTATGGTACTGGCACAAAGACAGAAGTAAAGATAGTTCTATAAAAGCTTTGATGTACTTTTTGGATCCTCTAAATAGTCTCGACTGCAATTGGGACTGTTTGAAATTCTACCAAGACTGAGGTAACCCCTCCTAGAAGGGTGCCCTGATTCTCAGCCAGTTCAGTTAGAAGCCCCTGGTAGAGGGGCAAAGTAGAGGACAGGAGGGAGTTGAATGTTCCACACCCAAATCTGCACCCTTAGGGCATAAGTCTGTCATGTCTTGCAGAGAGATAAAGAGCAACACATATGTAACTTTTACCAATTTCCCTTATTTTCTACAGAACCTGTCTAGTTGTAAAACAGTAATAATTGAAATCCTTCAACAGGTCAGTGTTACCCGTCTTCCAAAGGATACTGTGGCCAATTCAGTATCACAGAAGAAGATCAGGCATGTCTTTTTAAATTCTGGGGATCAAACTTGTCCCAGTTTTTTAAAAAATACATTTTAAAGAAGTGGTTCTGGAACTGCTAGCTCCCATTTGTAAGAGAGAAAAAAGTGGCATCCGCAGCTGTGGTTTCTTTCCACCCGAAGTGTCCTTCCCTGCTCTAGATGGGGGTGTAGACAGACTCTCCACAGAAGCTTTCCTTCCCTGGTTGGACTTAGTCTGTCCCTTACCAATGCAGGTGTCTTACTTGTCCCTCTGGTTCTACCACTGAGGCGGGGTGGACATGCACCAGGGGTAGACCTGATGGCATCCCAGATTGATTTAGTTCCATACCACCAAGACCTTTGTTTTATTTTCCCTTTTCCTCTGATGCCATTCAGGGGGGAGCAGAGTAGCTTTTTGTAATGCCTACTAAGCTAGTCCTACTAGGGGAAGCATCCGTCTTTGATGTGCCTATGCACATTCCTGAGTACCGTCCTGACCACAGTAGAAGCAATGAGCCATAAAGGGAAGAACAAAAATCAAGTGTCGCCACACTAGTATACATGATAGCAAAAAAGGTTGTGGAGGGTTGGCCAGAGAGGAAAGAGTGATTTTTGTCCTCAAGCTATTAGGGCCAAACCTTCCAGTTCATTTCCACAGCTTCTACAAAAGAAATATCTAAGGAGTTGAGACAGAAGCCATCAGAGAGCCTTCTCTGGTCTTCTAAGAGCTAGCACTACCAAAGGAAGAAGCCCATTGCACTTCCAATCTGACCAGATCCTGCAGTTACCTATCTGTGTCCTCAAAACCCTCATGGTCACTAGCAATGCTTCTATCCACATAGATAGGAGACACAGCCCTGACAAAGACACTTTCAGGTCACTGGCCCCTAAGGCAGGCAGCCAAGAGAGTAGCCTCTAACCTGAGAAACATTCCTGGAGTTAGAGTTCTGCCTAGTTCCCAAACATGCTGTTGGAGCTAGAGTTCCACCTCACTCCATACATGCTCCTAGTAACTCTCTAGCAAGGCTTGCCTAGTTTAGCAAGGCTAACACTTCCATATACAGGGTATAAGTAAAAGCACAAAATAACAGCATGGATCACAAGTCCCTTGAAAGACTATAATTCAACAGATTAGGTTAATGGTTCTAATTCCCCACGCAATTACGAAATGGTCAAAGAGACCAGGAAAAGGTGACTGAGAAAGGAAAGTTCAGTCCACACGCTTTGCCCGTTTCTGGCCACTCCCCTAGCAGGGATGTTGGGTGTCTCTTGGCATTGGCAGGCTGGTATAAGCCCCTTCCAGCTTATACAAGGCTTAAGCAAGGCTCCCCTTTCTGGGGTTGCCTTCAGTCATTATGAGGCACCCTGAAACCGCAGAGCAGAGTTCATCACTTGCTTCGCACAGGGCATGTCATTCATACAAGCACACCATAGAGTTAGTAAAGTACAGCAGAAACTGTGCATACTGAGAAAACAGAGAGGCTAGAGCTCTGAGTGTTCTTACCTTGTCCTGAAGATCCCAGACGAGCCCCCAAGATGATAGCTTACGGTGAACGCTGTCGGATTTGTGATCTCCAAAGAAGAATATTTAACTTCGGGACCAGGGACCAGACTTGATCACTCAAGAGCTTTTGTGTAGCAGAGTTTTATTAAAGTGAAAAAGGAAGAGAGCAAGCTTCTGACATAGACATCAGCAGGGGGATAGAGAGTGCCCCCCTTGCAGTGTTAGCAAGGGAGTTATATACTTTTTAAATTAATTATTACAATAAATCAAAAGGATGTCTCAAGTTTGTGAAAATTTTACCAGAGCCACTCCCACAATTTACATTTTAGGATAACAGGATACATTGTTGTTATATAATCCTTCAGTTCAGTTCAGTTCACTCACTCAGTCCTGTCTGATTCTTTGCAACCCCATGAATCGCAGCACGCCAGGCCTCCCTGTCCATCACCAACTCCTGGAGTTCACTCAGACTTATGTCCATTGAGTCAGTGATGCCATCCAGCCATCTCATCCTCTGTCATCCCCTTCTCCTCCTGCCCCCAATCCCTCCCAATATCAGAGTCGTTTCCAATGAGTCAACTCTTCGCATGAGGTGGCCAAAGTACTGGAGTTTCAGCTTTAGCATCATTCCTTCCACAGAAATCTCAGGGCTGATCTTCAGAAGGGACTGGTTGGCTCTCCTTGCAGTCCAAGGGACTCTCAAGAGTCTTCTCCAACACCACAGTTCAAAAGCATCAATTCTTCGGTGCTCAGCTTTCTTCACAGTCCAACTCTCACATCCATACATGACCACTGGGAAAACCATAACCTTGACTAGACGGACCTTTGTTGGCAAAGCAATGTCTCTGCTTTTGAATATGCTGTCTAGGTTGGTCATAACTTTTCTTCCAAGGAGTAAGCATCTTTTAATATAATCCTTAGTACAGAGTTTAAACTGAGTTTTTTGTTGTATAATCATTAGTTCACAGCTTAAAGAAAAAAAAAATGTTTTATGTGACTAATACTAAGGAATGTAGAGCAAAAAAAAAAAGATGTTTGTCCTTTCCTCCTCCTTGAGAATTCCAGACCCCTATCTCCTCCTGGAGAACCCCAGATCACTCTCTCCTCAGGGACCCCCAGACTTCTTATCAACCTCCCTAGGAATTGACTCTCTCAAGAATATGGGTGGAATCTAGGAATCCGTATTTATCTAAAAGTGTCCCAAATTATTCTGAGGTATATTAAATTTTAAAAACCAATGGAGTTCTAGATCTTCAATCTGATATAAAAAATGATTTCCTTTTAGGACCAAAAGCATGCCATAAAAGTATGGGAAGCTTTATTCCCAGAATCTCCATACCTTTCAAATGAAACTATTCTGGAAGGCTGTAGCACACCACACTGAGTATTGACATCTTGTTATGAAGATTTAGTGTAGCAAGGGGTAAATATTGACCTCACCATTGGCCTAACATTTACCCATTAGCTGTGTTCATCTTCTCTGCCTCGGCAGGAAACATCTGACATGTCTTTAACTGCTGACACACTGATTTAACCATTTACCTGAAACACGTTAGAGTAATTGAAAAGCAACAGTATTGGTGAGAAGAGAAGTAGGAAAAAAATTGATTCATGTAGCAAGATAAATGGGCAGCATTTAAAAAATCCAATGCACTTGCATTTTAGGAATCAAGCTTCAATCATAACACTCAGATGCCAAAAATACACCCACAAAAATATGAATGTAGAAAGTTTGTAGTTATGAGGACAGTATGCTGAGCTTTACAATTAAGGTCAATGAATCTATGGAATAAGTCAAACAATTTTCAAAGGACATGGTGCCTGTTCATATAAGCCAACACACATTTACCAGGAGTCAGTCTTATAAGGATAAACTGAAAAATAAAGGAAAACATTGCAGATGATACTTACACAAGATACCTAGAATAGTCAAATTCATAGTCAGAAAGTACACTGGTAGATGCCAAGGACGGGTGGAGTTGGGGGCTGTGGCCAATGGGAAGTGGGGATGATGAGTTAGTGTTTAATAGGGACAGAGTTTCAGTTCAGGAAGGAGAAAAACTTGGGAGGTGGATGATGGTGAGAGTTGGACAACACATGAAGGTACTTGGTGCCACTGAACTCTAAAGTTAAAATAGTATGTTTTATATTATGTGACTTTTATCACAATAAAAAACAATAAAATAATAAAATATTAATTTCTCAATAGAAAAAGAAGAATGTAGATGGTGGACACTGGCTATGGGCAGAGTCTCCTGGGGAAATGAAGAAAATGACCCTTCATTTCAAGTAAATCTGAGCAGAATAGTAAGAGGCTTTTAGTGAAAAGAGTTGGAGACTGGAACTCAGCAACGCAAAGTCCCTGGCTCTTGCATACACAACCTCAGCTAAGCAACCTTTTTCAAATAAAACATAATCTTCCATTAGGAAGCGACAGAAGCACTTTGGAGGGAGTTTCAGTTTGCCTGGGTTTAGGGCTATTATTTGGGCTTTATTTTGCTTTGAATTTTCTCCTATAACAATCCACATTAGCTTCTTTCACATTAAAAAACAGCAAAGCAGCGTAGGTTGTCTATCAACCTCCTACTGCACAAGCATGCCTTTGAAACCTAGGGCATCATCCTCAAAAGCATATTGAACACCCTTCAAGGATGGAGTTCCTCACCTTGCTTTCTGCAGTAATGTCCCACCTCCCATTTGTGACAGTGTGATTTGTCCTAGTGGTTCTTGAGAGACCTTTGGGAAATCTGGTGAAGCTGCCACAAGGAAGTCACCTGCATGTGGCATGACAGAAGGGCCCAGTGCTGGAAAATAGGCTATGACTGCACGTCTCCTAGAAGTCTCCTCAGTGTATCTGACTAACTTTTTGTGAGCTGCTCCCAAGAGTCAGTGTTCAAGAAGAATGTTCCTCACTGTCAAGCCCCAAGGCTGCCTAAATTACACAGATAAGGAGTTCTAATAAGATACTTTAGAAAGTCACTTATGCCATAAGGTATTCACATTATCTCAAGACATTTCTATTTGGCTAATAGGAAATGAAGTGTGGATTAATGCCTTTCGTATGCCATTAAAAAAACTGAGAAGAAGCAGCCTCCTTTCGGCCACCAGGGGCCTCCTTCTCATGTCTGTTCAGTGCTGTCTCAGCTAATCACCTTCGGTGCTTTCCAAAGCAAAGGATGAGTTTTGACTTCATAGAAAATGAGTTTAAAGCAGAAAGTCCATGTGGCTTCCAAACTTTGGATGATTGCCATGGCACACTGCATTCACCTTTGATTTAAAGATAGAGAACATGTGGCTTCCTAAAAATGAGAAACTCTTTTGCTCAATGCCCAAAAGGCTAATGCAAGCAACTGTTAAGGGAGAAATAAAAATAGATGCCAGAATTCCAAATAAGCAAGACAGTGAAAGTGGGTCACCAATTGCCTCCCTGTACCCTGCAGATTCAGGGTGCAAATATGTCTACTTCTCTCTTTATCTGATCCAAGATCAGATATATAACTTTTTGTGTTGGCATAAGTATAAATTCTATGGAATGTGAGCTTGGTGAAATAATAACAAAAGTGATAAGAATAGCATAAACATTTAGTGATTAAGAAGCAGGCACTGTGCTAAGTGTCTTATATGTATTATTATAGTACATGTATAACATGTGTATGATATATGTATACATGTAACATATGTATAATATGCATAACATATGTAGAATAATACATATGTCTTACATGTATTATTTCATTAAATTCTACTAAATTTATGAGGTGGGCTTCCCTGGTTCAGTTGGTAAAGAATCTGCCTGTAATGTGGGAGACCCTGGTCTCGATTCCTGGGTCAGGAAATCCCTGGAGAAGGAAATGGCTACCCACTCTAGTAATTCCATGGAGCCTGGCAGGCTACAGTCCATGGGGTCGCATGGGGTCACAAGGAGTCAACACAACTGGGCTAATTTTACTTGCACTTTCAAACTTATGAGGCAGGAATTAGCATGCGTATGTGGTCAGTCCTATCTGATTGTTTGTGACCCTGTGGACTATAGCCCACCAGATTCCTCTGTTCACGGAATTTTCCAGGCAAGAATACTGGAGCAGGTTGTCATTTCATCCTCCAGAAGATCCTCCAAACCCAAGGATACAACTCACCTGTCTTGCGTCTCCTGCACAGGCAGGCAGATTCTTTACTACCAGGCCACCTGGGAAGCAGGAACTATTAATAGTCTAGCATTCTATGAGACTTGCTCACTTAAGTCTCCCTCCAAGTGAATGATAGAGGGGGCATTAGGGAAAAAATAGTCTGATTCTTTAGCCCACATCTTTAACTGCACTTGAAAAAATACGAGTGATCAGCAATTAATTTTATTAAGTTAATTCTTGCACTGGACAAATTCCCCAACTTCTCTAGATAAGGATTCCTCAAACAACATCAAGAGATCTGAACGTTTTAATAATGAAACTACTACAGCCCTAAGAAGCTCTTTCTGGAAAGCAGATGGTGCTGACTCAGAACAGCCCACCTCTCAGCAGAGGTCAACCACCTCCAGATGAAGGTGGAAAGTCCATTCAATGACATTAAATGCTCCTCCAAGGTTATAAATCATGGGGGCATGAAAAGTAAGAAGGATGCCATTTAGTTTAGGACAAGAGATGGGGCTCCACAGGAGATGGGGCTTTCAAATAGGAGAGTATTATTTTGCTATCGGAGCTATAGTAGTAAAGAATCCTCCTGCCAATGCAGGAGACACAGGACACGTGGGTTTGATCCCTGGGTTGGGAAGATCCCCTGGAGGAGGAAATGGCAACCTACTCCAGTATTCTTACCCAGGAAATTCCATGGACAGAGGAGCCTGGCGGGCTACAGTCCATGGGGGTCACAAAGAGTCGGACATGACTGAACACATACATACACTTTTGCTTTCAGGGAAAATGCAAGTCATAACCTGAATTTTCCTCTTCCATGAAATAGAGTTTTAGTTGATGGATTCCAGAGGCGAGCTTCACCAAGTGAAAACTCACCCTGTTCTTTCTAAATCTAAATTAATGCCTACTTTCTCACCAGAGCTCTATTTCATGTACTCCAAAGGACTAGAGATTTGTAGACTATCTGCCACAGGGGAATTTAGCTTTCCCAAATTTAGCTTTCCTTTATTCCTTCTCCCGCCCTGGAGCACCCCCGCCTCTTTCTAGCAGTCCGATATCCCAGCAAAGCAGAATTGCCCCTGACTTCATGAAAGAGAAAGGCTTCAGAGTTAGGCTGTGAGCAGAAGCATGCCATAAAGTTATCATCTTAATTAAGCCATTACAGATTTTAGGGGTTTTTAAATACAGGCAATTTGAATGTATAATTGAGCCTGAGTGTAGTCTCATTCTATGTTTTCCTTGCTCTGCCCAGAACCAGATTGTGAATGGAAAACAGCAAGGGTAACATCCCATGGCAACAAGGTCAATACTCATTTTTAATGTAATCTCCATGATACAGTTATGAAGTATTTATTTTTATTGTTTTGGTCCAGGAGTGAAGGGTTTGGACCCTTGACATGCCAGGCACAGAGGTCAACCAAACTGAGGATGCTTGGACAGTCAGCCTGTCCCCAGTCCCACACATTCTTGTACAGAGCAGGTGGAAGAATATGGTTGGAGAAAACATTCTTTTGGGAAAATGATTCTGAACTTCAGCCCTGAATTTAGATGGAGCAAACTGATTACAAACCCATATTTTTCAACTTTGACCAGCAAAGGATGGCACCAATTCAAATCTCTACTTGGGGGAAAAGTGTACATCATGGGAAAGCGAACAAAGGCCATTGCTTATGCTGTGACTATAGCACTTCACAAATTAGATAATTTTTACTAGCTGATAGCTCTTTATCCCAACAGCTTATGTCTTATGTAGCAGTACATTCACTACACTTGTACCTCAGATTTACTCTAATCCCCACTGCCTCCAACCATATACATGTAAGTGCACACGTACATTGAGATGCTAAAAGGAATGTTTCTTTGTTTGCTTCAGCAGCACATGTACTAAAACTAGAATGATAGAAGATGCGCATGGCCTTGGACAAGATGCACATGGATTCATGAAGTGATCAAATATACCTGAAACCAGTCTTGATGACAATTTTTTTTTAGATTTGATACCATAAGCTAAGGCACCAAAAGCCAACATAAACAGGTGGCATCATATCAAACTATAAAGCTTCTGTGAAGTGAAGTGAAAGTTGCTCAGTCGTGTCTGACTCTTTGTAACCCCATGGACTATAGAGTCCATGGAATTCTCCAGGCCAGAATACTGGAGTGGGTAGCATTTCCCTTCTCCAGGGGATCTTTCCAACACAGGGATCTAACCCAGGTCTCCTGCATTGCAGTGGATTCTTTACTAGCTGAGCTACCAGGAAAGCCCATATAAAGCTTCTATACCACAAAGGAAACTATCAAAAAAACAGAAAGCAATATATAGAATGGGAGAAAATATTTGCAAACCATATTCCTGATGTGGAGTTAATATTTCAAATATATAAAGCACTCATACAACTTAACAGTAAGGAAAAACAACCTAATTCAAAAATGGGGCAGAATATCTGAATAGATTTTTTAAGAGACAGATAGCTAACAGATATATAAAAATGTACTAAATATCACTAATCGCCAGGGAAATGTACATCAAAACCACAATGAGATATCACATCGCACATGTCAGAATGGCTGGCATCAAAAAGTCAAGAAATAACAAGAGTTGGCAAGGACAGAAGGGGAACTCTGGTGCATTGTTGATGGGAGTGTGAATTAGTGTAGCAACTGTGGAAAATGTTATAGAGATTTCTCAAAAAATCATAGTTGATCCATATGATACAGCAATTCCACTTCTGAGTATTTTATCCAAAGGACATGAAAACGCCATGTTGAATAGATATTTGCAGCCTGTGTCCACTGCAATATTATTTACAATAGCCAAGATATGGAAACCACCCTTATGCACCAATGAATGAATGGATAGGCAAACATGACACACAGAAGAATATTATTCAGCCATAAAAGAAGAAAATCTCATCATTTACAACAGGGATGGATCTTGAAGGCATTGTGCTAAATGAAATATCAGACAGAAAAAGAAAAATACCATGTGATGTCATATACACACACACACACACACACACATATATTTAATATATACCCCATGGACTGTAGCCCACCAGGTTCCTCTGTCCATGGGATGCTCCCAGCAAGAATACTGGAGTAGGTTGCCATTTCCTCCTCCAGAGGATCTTCCTGACCAAGGGATCAAACCCAGGTCTCCTGTACTGCAGGAGATTCTTTATCAACTGAGCCACCAATCCTCATGAGGATAACAATTTCTCATCTAAACTGAAGTTTCCTATAACTCATTCTAGAACAGAATCTAATCTCAGTACAAGAGTTAACTCAGCATCGTAAGGCAACCCAAATAGGATCCAGTCTCAGGGAAGAAAGGACACACCTGTCAGAGTTATCTCAGTGATGAACACAATTCTGAATAAGTGCACCCCAAAGCCATCAGGGTGGGCTTCCCTGGTAGCTCAGCTGGTAAAGAATCCTCCTGCAATTCCTGAGTCAGAAAGATCCACTGGAGAATAAATAGGCTACCCACTCCATTATTCTTCGGCTTCTCTGGTGTCTCAGACAGTAAAGAATCCACCTGCAATGTAGGAGACCTGGATTTGATCCCTGAGTTGGGAAGATCCCCAGGAGAAGGTAACAGCTGCCTGCCCCAGTATTCTGGCCTGGAGAATTCCATGGACTGTATAGTTCATGGGGTCTCAAAGAGTTGGACACTGCTGAGCAACTTCCATTTCACTAAGCCAATGGGGAAGCTCACATGTATATGAGAGAGAGAGAGAGAGATTCTCAAGGGATTAGAACCCAAATTTTCTACTTCTAATATAATGCTCAGTTAACCTGGACTTTAATGTCACTTGTATTTTCTGCCTTCCCAAACTGCAGCCTCCCAGAAGTTTCCATAAACCCCCAATCATGCATCCATCTGCTTTGCCTCTTTCTTGTTAAATATTAATTCAATTGAATCCTACTTTACGTAAACTTGGTTGTAGGAACTCAAATTTGCTAAAACATACACCATTAAGGGCATTTCAAACAGATTCTCTGGAACTTTGCTTTAGAGAATGAGTTCCTCTAATGAGCTTAAGTGCTTAGATTAACAGAAACTTAAAATGGCTGCCCAGTTTTTTGAGTGAATATCCCACAATTTAGGAGGTTAACTATGCCAGCACTGTGTAGCTTCTGCAGTAGAAAAAGGGGGTCAAGTGAAGATGTTCATTCTTATTCGGGAGGTTGGATTCAAAAGAAGCTTTCTCTGAGATATATTTGCATATGATGGGTAAATTCTTGGGCTTCCCAAATGGTGCTAGAACCTGACTGCCAATGCAGGAGATGCAAGAGACGTGGGGCCAGTCCCTGGGTGGGGAAGATCCCCTGGAGGAGGGCATGGAATCTGATTCCAGCATTCTTGCCTGGAGAACCCCACAGACAGAGGAGCCTGGTGGGCTAGAGTCCAGAGTGTTGCAAAGAGTCGTACATGACAGAAGTGACTAAAAACAGCATAGAACACAGGTAACTTCTTGTTTGTCTTAAAGTTAGGTCCTGTGTTTCTTCTGCTTTTTTTTTAAATGAGGTAATTACTTTTGTTGTATACCTTATAGTGCTGTGCTTTGATTAATCACTCAGTTATGTACAACTCATTGTGACCCCATGGACTGTAACTGCTCTTTCCATGGGGATCCTCCAGGCAAGAATACTGGAGTGGGTTGCCATGCCTTCCTCCAGGGGATCTTCCCAACTAAGGGATCCAACCCAGGTCTCCTGCATGGCAGGTGAATTTCTTTGCCATCTGAGTCACCACTTAGGCCCCCATACCTTACAGCAAGACAAAATCCTTGTTTTAAATCACCTTTGATGAAGAAAACACTAGAAAGCAAAATCAATGTGATAAAAATGAAAGGAGGTAAACAATAACTGAGTACAGATAGTCAAATCTAAAAGGATACAGTAACTCCAGTCCCTCCTTTGACAGTCCCAGGTTTTACCGACTCACATTGGAATTCTCTGATTTTCTTCATCCTTATTGGACCACATAGAAGGAGAATACTTATTTCCAAATGCACAAAGTCAGCTATCCAAGCACCTTCAAAGCTGAGTATGTTTCCTTCAAAAGGAGCTCACCAGCTCCCCAGATTTCTGAGACCAAGGGTAATGATCATTCCTTAGTGTTATAAATTACCCGGTGACTTACAGCAAGCTATTGGTTCAATTTCCCAGAGCAGTGGTTCTCAAACTTTATTAAGCATTAGAATCACCTGGATGGTCTGTTAATCCACAAAGTGGTGGAACCCGTCCTTAGAATTTCTAATATAGGAGATCTGGACTGCGTGCTAAGTTGCTTCAGTCATGTCAGACTCTTTGCGACCCTATGGACTGTGTCCCAGCAGGCTTCTCTGTCCATGGGATTCTCCAGGCAAGAATACCAGAGTGGGCGGGCTGCCGTCCCTCCTCCAGGCGATCTTCCCAATCCAGGGATCAAACCTGTGCTTCTGACATCTCCTGCAATGGGGCAGGTTACCACTAGCACCACCTGGGAAGTCCATTATAGGTATGGGAACTACACTTTGAGGACCTCTAGCCAGAGGGCCCAATTGCCAGTGAGAGGAACAGTAGCTGATGCGTGTCCGCAAAGTTGTCTGTAATTCTGGCTTCAGTGAGGACGGAAGAGGGTATGATGGGAGGCATGGACTGTAAGCAGGAGGTGAGAAGGTCAAGTACATTAGATTTTTATTCCATCCATTCTCCAGCTTTGTGGCTGAGAACTACAGGTATTCTAGGTGCCCAGTGGGTTTTCAGGTTATTAAGCTTTTAAAGGATGAAGTCTGCCAGCTTACAGTTTGAAGGCAAACAGCCAAAAACTTGTGAGAGGGAAAAAAAAGATATGGCCTTAAGGTGCTTGCCCAGAAGCTTTGAATTTATCTGATATAAACAGGTCATAACTTGAGGGGAAAGAAATTCTGCTTGTTAAAATAATCAGTTATATCCCCCAACACTTGGGGAAACAACCCCAGGGAAAGATAGTTCTCTTTAAACTCTATAGCTGTGGCTTGCCTCCCCTCACAGGTGGAGCCCTTTGAGACCATGTGATTATGAAGAATGGAATCATTTAGGAACATCTGCATGAGGAATTAGGATGATTGGAATGGATCACACATCTTTCATGGAGGAACTGACTTTAGCATATGCAATCATAGCTTGATTATTGAACTATCATAAATATAAATACAGCACATATTAAGGAGAGATTTCTGGGCTGAGGGTGGTAGGACAAACAGAATGCAGGTGTGCCATTTATCTGTGGTACTCAAGCAACTTGGGAAGAGATATTGATACTCTTCTATGTGCAGTCTTTGTTGTAGAATGGTTTTATTTCCCGGTCCTCGTCCTCCTTTCCTTTATCAATTTTACAGATACAACCTGAGTCCCTATTATGTGCAAAGCATTGTACCAGATCCTTTGTTTGATATAAAATTAAGTAGAAGATGTAAACTTCTACTTCTAACTAAGTTAAAATGATGCCTATTAAATTACAAAGTGTAGCAGAATACCATCAACAGACAGAGAGAGGTACAGAGGATATTATCCGAGGAATGTTGAGGAAGTCATATTATGCTTCCCTCTTACAACAATCCATTATTAAGAGAATCACTCTGACTCTCAAAAAAATCACTTTGAACTCAAGGTTCAAAGAGACAGGAGCCATGTGTGATGATGTCAATGAAATCAATTATATGGCTATTCTTGTTGACTCCATAATTAGTGGGAGAGCCAGTTAGGCTCAGGGTTCAGAAGCAGAAGACTGTATACTTTCCTCTTTCAAGTTAATCCTCATGACCCTGGACTTGGATTCACCCAGGCATCCTAATCCCATAGCCAACCTCTTCAGACTACAGCCTGTTACACTCTATAATCTAGTCCTTAACCCAGGCACATGAGTGTGTGTTAAGTCACTTCAGTCGTGTCTGACTCCTTGTGACCCCATGGACAGTAGCTGCCAAGCTCCTCTGTCCATGAGATTCTTCAGGAAAGATTATTGGAATGGGTTGCCATGCCCTCCTTCGGGGAATCTTCCCAACCTAGGGATTGAACATGAGTCTCTGACACTTCCTGCATTGGCAGGCAGGTTCTTTACCACTAGCACTTGGGAAGCCTCTCTTAACCCAGGTACCTGGGCTATATTTATGCACATAATGTGTTTTTTCATGCTAGTCTTTCTTTCTATGGATGTAAAATCTATTTCTTTTATTGTCCTTTCCAGGATAGCTTCTCTGTTTCTTTCTTGGAAAGGCAAGCCACAAGACTTTCTTTTCTCAAAGGTAAAACTTTAATTCAATTGCTTGTCCATAAGAACTAAAATGAGTTATCCTAAATACAGATATTAGAGGATAATCTGAGTCCCCTTGACAATTTAGAATGATTTGGAGTCCTGAAGAGACAATGATAGAAGATGCAAGTAATCCCTCTAACATACCTTGTAACTGTGACTGTGTGTTCAACAGAACTGGAATTTTAAGGAAAAAAAAAAAAAAAAACCAAAAACTTCCAATGGTTAATGGCATTTGAGCTAATTTTAAAACATGCTGGGGTGAGTATACTTGCATAGGCAAATAAACTTATTCATAAAGCGTGGTGGTGATTTCTAGAAGCTGAGAGTATTATATTATTTACCTGATCTACCCTTCTGCCGTGGGCTGCTCAGATGTCCTCAACTCAATGTAAACTCAAAACGTCTCTCTCTGCTGCTTGAGGCATTCACTCGTGCTAGTTATTTGATCATTTCATTCTGTTTAGTTCTCAATTAAAAAAAAAAAGATCAGTCTCACTTTCTAACATTATATGTAGGGTTTTAATTTTCTTACACTATTTTAGAAATTGGACTAAACTGAAGTCAATGGCAGATCTTTTGGGGGATAATTAAAAAGATTTCTGCAGGAAAAAGGTTTTACAAAATTAATCTATTTCTCAATTACAAAGTTATTTCTGAGAAAACAGGGCAAGTGAGTTTCATTAGCTGACTCAATGAACAGCATTTTCAGTTGGCAGGACAATTTCCAGTATATAAGTTGTTTCCTAAGTAGTTCCTGATAATTAGCCGCAAAATATCATTAGTGATTCTCATGCATTCATTTTGTTAAGGAGTTATTGGGGATAGTCCCCAACTTTAGAAATAAACACAGGAAATTATTTCTCCTCACCACCTAATTTATTGCAAAATAGTCTTATGTGAAAAGAGATGCCATCCAATGGGATTAGTTTTTGCAAGGCATATGCCTTGGGCATAATTCTCGGAAATAGACCTGTGGAGTTTAGACTTAGAAATATAACTTACACATGAGGTCCTCCTCCCTATTTCAGCGGTATTCTGATCACTTCATTTTGACTACCATTGAGTATTTCATCAAGAGAATCCAAGATCAGTTCAGTTCAGACTCTCAGTAGTGTCCGACTCTTTGCAACCCCATGACCTGCAGCATGCCAGGCCTCTCTGTCCATCACCAACCCCAGTAGTTTAACCAAATGCATGCCCATTGAGTTGGTGATGCCATCCAACCATCTCATCCGCTGTCGTCCCCTTCTCCTCCTGTCCTCAATCTTTCCCAGCATCAGGGTCTTTTCCAATGAGTCAGCTCTTCACATCAGTGGCCAAAGTATTGGAGTTTCAGCTTCAACATTAGTCCTTCCAATGAACATTCAGGACTGATCTCCTTTAGGATGGACTGGTTGGATCTCCTTGCAGTCCAAGGGACTCTCAAGAGTCTTCTTCAACACCACAGTTCAAAAGCATCTATTCTTCGGCGCTCAGCTTTATTTATAGTCCAACTCTCACATCCATACATGACTACTGGAAAAACCATAGCCTTGACTAGATGGACCTTTGGGGACAAAGTAATGTCTCTGCTTTTTAATGTGCTGTCTAGGTTGGTCATAACTTTCCTTCTAAGGAGTAAGCATCTTTTAATTTCATGGCTGCAATCACCATCTGCTGTGATTTTGGAGCCCCGCCAAAATAAACTCTGTCACTGTTTCCACTGTATCCCCATCTATTTCCCATGAAGTGATGGGACCAGATGCCATGATCTTCGTTTTCTGAATGTTGAGCTTTAAGCCAACTTTTCCACTCTCCTCTTTCACTTTAATCAAGAGGTTCTTTAGTTATTCTTCCCTTTCTGCCATAAGGATGGGGTCCTCTGCATATCTGAGGTTATTAATATTTCTCCCAGCAATCCTGATTCCAGCTTGTGCTTCTTCCAGCCAAGCATTTCTCATGATGTACTCTGCATATAAGCTAAATAAGCAGGGTGACAGTATACAGGCTTGACATACTTCTTTTCCTATTTGGAACCAGTCTGTTGTTCCATGTCCAATTCTAACTATTGCTTCCTGACCTGCACGCAGGTTTCTCAAGAGGCAGGTCAGGTGGCCTGGTATTCCCATCTCTTTCAGAATTTTTCACAGTTTATTGTGATTCACGGTCAAAGGCTTTGGCATAGCCAATAAAGCAGAAATAGATGTTTTTCTGGAACTCTCTTGCTTGTTCAATGATCCAGCAGATGTTGACAATTTGATCTCTGGTTCCTTTGCCTTTTCTGAACCAAGCTTGAACATCTGGAAGTTCATGGTTCACACATTGCTGAAGCCTGGCTTGGAGAATTTTGAGCATTACTTTACTAGGGTGTGAGAAGAGTGCAATTGTGCAGTAGTTTGAGCAGGAGCCGAGAGGAGATACCCCACATCCAAGGTCAGGAGCTGTGGCTGTGAGGTGATACCCACCTCCAAAGTAAGGAGCAATGGCTGCACTTTGTTGGAGCAGCCATGAAAAGATATCTCACATCCAAGGTAAGAGAAACCCAAGTATGACAGTAGGTGTTGAGAGAGAGCATCAGAAAGCAGACAGACTGAAACAACAATCACAGAAAACTGCCCAATCTCATTACATGGACCACAGACTTGTTTAACTCAATGAAATTAAGCCATGCTGTGTAGGGCCACCCAAGACGGATGGGTGGAGAGGTCTGACAGAATGTGGTCCACTGGAGAAGGGAATGGCAAACCACTTCAGTATTCTTGCCTTGAGAACCCCATGAACAGTATGAAAGTCAAAAAGACAGGACACTGAAAGATGAATTCCCCAGGTCGGTAGTGCCCAATCTGCTACTGGAGATGAGTGGAGAAATAACTCTAGAAAGAATAAAGGGATGGAGCCAAAGCAAAACAAACACCCAGTTGTGGATGGGACTGGGGATAGAAGCAAGGTCCAATGCTGTAAAGAGCAATATTGCATAGGAACCTGGAATGTTAGGTCCCTGAATCAAGGCAAATTGGAAGTGGTCAAACAGGAGATAGCAAGAGTGAACGTCGGCATTCTAGGAATCAGCAAACTAAGATGGACTGGAATGGGTGAATTTAGCTCAGATGACTATTATATCTACTACTGCGGGCAGGAATCCCTTAGAAGAAATGGAGTAGCCATCATAGTCAACAAAAGAATCCGAAATGCAGTACTTGTATGCAATCTCATAAATGACAGAATGATCTCTATTCATTTCCAAGGCAAACTATTCAATATCACAGTAATCCAAGTCTATGCCCCGACCAGTAACACTGAAGAAACTGAAGCTGAAAAGTTCTATGAATACCTACAAGACCTTTTAGAACTAACACCCAAAAAAGATGTCCTTCTCATTATAGGGGACTGGAATGCAAAAGTACGAAGTCAAGAAACACCTGGAGTAACAGGCAAATTTGGCCTTAGAGTACGGAATGAAGCAGGGCAAAGGCTGATAGACTTTTCCCATGAGAACGCACTGGTCATAGCAAACACCCTCTTCCAACAACACAAGAGAAGACTCTACACATGGACCTCACCAGATGGTCAACACTGAAATCAGATTGATTATATTCTTTGCAGCCAAAGACGGAGAAGCTCTATACAGTCAGCAAAAACAAGACCTGGAGCTGACTGTGGCTCAGATCATGAACTCCTTATTGCCAAATTCAGACTTAAATTGAAGAAAGTGGGGAAAACCACTAGACCATTCAGGTATGACATAAATCAAATCCCTTATGATTAAACAGTGGAAGTGAGAAATAGATTTAAGGGACTAGATCTGATAGACAGAGTGCCTGATGAACTATGGACGGAGGTTCGTGACATTGTACAGGAGACAGGATCAAGACCATCCCCAAGAAAAAGAAATGTAATAAAGCAAAGTGGCTATCTAAGGAGGTCTTACAAATAGCTGTAAAAAGAAGAGTAGCAAAAAGCAAAAGAGAAAATGCCAGATATACCCATCTGAATGCAGAGTTCCAAAGAATAGCAAGGAAAGATAAAAAAAGCCTTCCTCAGTGATCAATGCAAAGAAAAAGAGGAAAACAGTTGAATAGGAAAGACTAGAGATCTCTTCAAGAAAATTAGAGATACCATGAAAACATTTCATGCAAAGATGGGCTTGATAAAGGACAGAAATGTTATGGACCTAACAGAAGCAGAAGATATTAAGAAGAGGTGGCAAGAATACATGTAAGAACTGTACAAAAAAGATCTTCATGACCCAGAAAATTATGATGGTGTGATCACTCACCTAGAGCCAGACATCCTGGAATGTGAAGTCAAGTGGGCCTTAGAAAGCATCACTTTGAACATAGGTAGTGGAGGTGATGGAATTCCAGTTGAGCTATTTCAAATCCTAAAATAATCCAAGAGCCAACCTCAAATACTCAGAATAAGATTGGCTCTACCACACTTGACACCAAGCTTCCATATAAGCCAGTGAAAAGCTGAGCCTCAGATAAGAAGCCCTCCTTAATGTCCCCAAAACATAGCCTCACCATGATTATGTGCCTTGAAAACATCAAGATAACTGTATTACTTCCTTTGGTTCTCTTCACATCAGTTACCAGAAGAAACCGTAGCCTTCCAGATCATAGCCTAGCATAAGTGAAGTGAAAGTCACTCAGTCGTGTCCAGCTGTTTGTGACGCCATGGTCTATACAGTCCATGGAATTTTCCAGGCCAGAATACTGGAGGGGGTAGCCTTTCCCTTCTCCAGGGGATTTTCCCAACCCAGGGATCTAACCCAGGTCTCTTGCATTGCAGGAAGATTCTTTATCAGCTGAGCTACAAGGGAAGGCCAAGAATACTGGAGTGGGTAGCCTATCCCTTTTCCAGCTGATATTCCTGACCCAGGAATTGAACCACGGTTTCCTGCATTGCAGGTGGAGTCTTTACCAACTGAGCTATCGGGGAAATCCTACCCTAGCATAAGCCATTATCATTTCAAATGTAAAACAGGGATACCCCTCTAACTGCTCTACCTGTTTTCACTTGATTCAAAGCAGTGGCTACACACAGCCTCCAGAGTGATCCTTTTAAATCCATGTTACCTCTGTTCAAAAGTATAGTTTTCTCCATAAGGCAGAGCTTTATTCTTTTTCCTTTGTAACATTCACTGTTGTCTCTACAATGTCTAAAACAGCATACAGTGAGCCCTCAAAAAAAAAAATTGCCACATAGAGAGAAAGATAAGTAGGGAATATCTCTGCAATGCTCTCTTCCACTGCCTTAGCTCAAGTGCATATTACTTCATTTGTTTTGTTTTTATTTATCATCATACAGCAGTATATACATGCAGTTCTGTTAAACTATCAAGATTGAAAAACATAAATAAAAATAAAGAGGAAAATGAAAGTTATATAACCCACCACCCAAAGTTAACATTGTGGTTTATATTCTTCTAGATATTTTCCACAGTCGTTTTCTTCCATTATGTTCCAACCCAGAACCTACTCCTATACCGAACGCAGTCCTAATGTTGTCACCAATGGCATTCATTTCCTGTGGATGTCACAACAAACTATTACAAGCTGGTGGCTCAAAATAAGACAAAGTTGTCATTATTTAGTCGCTAAGTCATATTCAACTCTTTTGTGACCCCATGGACTCCCCATGGAGCCCACCAGACTCCTCTGTCCATGGGATTTTCCAGGCAAGAATACTGGTGTGGGTTGTCATTTCCTTCCCCAGAGGATCTTCCCAACCCAGGGATCAAACCTACATCCCCTGAATTGGCAGGCAGACTCTTTAACACTTAGCCACTACAGAAGCCAAGATAAATTTACAGTTCTGGAGGCTGGAAGTCAGAAGCCTAGGTGTCAGTGTTACATTCCTCTGTGACATCAGCAGAGAACCCTTTCTTTATCTCTTCTAGTTTCTTGTGCTTTCTGTCTCTTGGCTTACAGACATACCCCTCTTTGAAGTCTTCATGTTGACTTCCCTCATATTTGTTCTCTTTCTGTCTCTTATAAAGCACCTATCATTGGATATATTCCCCCACCCAGATAATCCAGGATAAACTCATTCCAAGACCCTTAGTTATATCTGCAAGGTCTCTCTTTTTTCCAAATAGGATCACATTCACAAATTCTAGGGATTTGGTATAAACCTCTTTGATGCAGGGGTGACCATTCAACCTACTACAGCAGTGCTAAATCCCTCAAAAAGCATAAATTTGCTTTTGCCACTTCAGTTGTTCTCCGTTATCTAAGTATGCCATACTCCTTTGAATGGCATGAAAAACATTTATGATCCTTAATCTTCCAAGAAAACAGACTTTATAATTGTAGACAATATATCATGGTCGCTCTATCCCAATAATGTTTAGAGAGAAAAACAAAGGAGGAGGTCTCCTTGGGAAAACTGGACTGTGTCCTAATGAAATAGCTAGAGGTACACAACAGGAAGCAACAGTTAGAACTGGACAGGGAACAACAGACTGGTTCCAAATAGGAAAAGGGTTAGAGGCTGTAAATTGTCACCCTGCTTATTTAACTTATATGCAGAGTACATCATGAGAAATGCTGGCCAGGAAGAAGCACAAACTGGACTCAAGATTGCCGGGAGAAATATCAATAACCTCAGATATGCAGATGACACCACTCTTATGGCAGAAAGTGAGGAGGAACTGAGGAGCCTCCTGATGAAAGTGAAAGAGGAGAGTGAAAAAGTTGGCTTGAAGCTCAACATCCAGAAAACGAAGATCATGGCATCCGGTCCCATCACTTCATGGCAGACAGATGGGGAAACAGTGGAAACAGTGGCTGACTTTGTTTTGGGGGGCTCCAAAATCACTGCAGATAGTCATTGCAGCCATGAAATTAAAAGACACTTACTCCTTGGACTTCCCTTGTGGCTCAGATGGTAAAGTGTCTACCTACAATGCAGGAGACCTGGGTTCGGTCCCTGGGTTGGGAAGATCCTCTGGAGAAGGAAATGGCACCCCCTCCAGTACTCTTGCCTGGAAAATCCCATGGATGGAGGAGTGTGGTAGGCTATAGTCCATGGAGTCACAAAGAGTCGGACATGACTGTGAGACTTCACTTGGTCTTAGTCACTTTACTCCTTAGAAGGAAAGTTATGACCAACCTAGATAACATATTAAAAAGCAGAGACATTACTTTGTCCACAAAGGTCCATCTAATCAAGGCTATGGTTTTTCCAGTAGTCATGTATGGATATGAGAGTTGGACTATAAAGAAAGCTGAGTGCCAAAGAATTGATGCTTTTGAACTATGGTGTTGAAGAAGACTCTTTAGAGTCCCTTGGAATGCAAGGAGATCCAATCAGTCCATCCTAAAGCAAATCAGTCCTGGGTGTTCATTGGAGGGACTGATGTTGAAGCTGAAACTCCAATACTTTGGCCACCTGATACAAAGAGCTGACTCATTTGAAAAGACCCTGATGTTGGGAAAGATTGAGGGCAGAAGGATAAGGGGACAACAGAGGATGAGATGGTTGGATGGCATCACTGACTCAATGGATATGGGTTTGGGTAGACTCCAGCAGTTGGTGATGGACAGGGAGGCCTGGCATGCTGCAGTTCATGGGGTTGCAAACAGTGGGACACGACTGAGCAACTGAACTGAACTGAATCAATTATTAATCTGTTTTGATGAAAGGAGTGAATAGATGCATATATTAAATTCATAGTCAAGGACTTGAATTCTCTTTTCCCTCATCCAGTGTTTGCTCTTTGTTGCCCCTCCTAGCTGAAGTTTTGTTTGTTTTTTTACCCTATGTGTTTGCTTTCAAATCTCTTTTAGAAGAATGTACTTATTTATGTCTCACTGAATTAATTACTCCCCAAAAAAGAGCCCGTCATTCCTGTCTCTCTCTATTGTTCAGATGTTGTATCAGTGCCAGGATGACAGGAGTAAGGCAGAAGCTCTGCTAAGTGACAATGTGTGAAGTGTGAAATTCAAATGTATCATTTAGTCATTTTCTTTCTTCTGTCTCTTTTTGTTAATGTATTAAAGGTAATAGTCTGAATCAAGCCTCTGCTTGTTTATTCCTTTCTGACAGAATTAGCTGGGGCAGTTCAGTCTCTGATTTGTTGTTGAGTCTCATCTACTTTCCATTGCTACCAGGCATAATGCTTTCATTTTCTTTAAAAAAAAAAACAAAACCTAAAATTGCCCATAGTCCTCCTTCATGGTTACTTGGTTTGACAAATTTATCAACAAATGTAGAGAATGGCTTAGAGTAGATCATATTAGTCCTGGTGCATTTGTGACACAAGATCTTTAAGGTTACAGGGAATTGTTCTGAGATGGTAGGAGGTGAAGCCCCAGAGGGAAGCAGAGCAGTGGCTGGGTACCAAGGGCAAATAGTAAAAGTGGTCCATCCCAGGAGGAGTGGAGGATGTTGTCTTTAGAGAATGTTAAAGCAGTTAAGAAAACCAAATAATGTCAGTCTACATTTTTTAAAACTAAAATTTAATTTTTAGAATAGGTTTAGGTTTACAGCTAAATTGAGGGGAAGTTATAGATTTCTCATTATACTTCCTGCACCGCCCCCACCTCCAATTTCCACATTATCAAAATCCTCTATCAGAGAGGTACGTCTCTTATAAGGGAATTTTTTTTTTTTTAAGCAAGAAGCTACTTGAAGATTTTTAAAATACTTTTTTTTTTGGATGTCTATAGTGCTAGTGGTAAAGAACCCACCTGCCAATGCAGGAGACAAAAGAAATGTGGGTTCAATTCCTGGATTGGGAAGATTCCCTGGAGGAGGGAACAGCAACCCACTCCAGTATTCTTGCCTGGGGAATCCCATGGATAGAGGAGCCTGGCAGGCTGCAGTCCATGGGGTCGCACAGACTTGGAACGACTAAAGTGACTTAGCACACACATGTAAGTAGTTCATAGTAAGCAGTTTCAATTTAATGGAGAATTACTCTCTATGTGCCAGCAAACTGGGGCTGGCTCATCTAACACATCTATTGAGAACCTGGAGATGCTTTATAAAGGTTCTGTGTGATGTGGAGGAGGTGTTAAAGATATCCATTCCCTACCTCAGAGATTACCTGAGCTACTTCAAAATTAATCTTAATACTTGGCTGGTTTTTAGAAAAGTTAATGAATACAAACCAACAGACTTGTCAGCATCTGGAAGGAAGCAGAAGAAAGAATTTGCTAAACCCATAAAACAAGTAAATCTTTGCTTAAGACTTGCACATGCCATTAATTAAACATTTTTATTGTGTGACTTGTTGGGAAAAAAAGGGAAAGAAAAAGAAACATCTTTCATTATGTGAACAGGTCTATAAATAATGAATGGATTATCCAATTTCAGCTCAATGCCAACAAATCTTAGCTGGGTCCAGCAGAAACACAGTGCCCTTTTCACTGCCTGTCATGAAAAGAAAAGGGTTTTAACACTTTCCTCAAGGAAGAGACAAACAAGAGAGGGAGTATAGTTCCAGAAAAAATGGCTAAAAAGCAAGCCACTGAAACAACTTTCTGCATCTGAAAAATGCACTAGTTCCCTTTTTCCTAGGTTTCAAGTACAGAGCTTGACTATGAACTTCTATCAAGGTGAGTTCAGAATCTGTTTTGAGCACTATAAAATATCTGAGAAAAGTTCCCTGAGCACAGAGGTAGTTAGGTAGTCCTCAATTACATGCTCTATTACTTATTTTCATTAACACTACCATTGCTTGCCTAAATTGATTGCCTTGCCCTTGATAATTCTAATTCGTAATAATTTTAATAACCAATAAATATTTATATTCACCTTCTACCACTCATTGTGCTGAGCACTTTACATATTTTGTTTTATTTAGTTCTCACAACAAGACTATGACTTAGGCAGGATTATTATGTTCCTTAACAATTCATGAGAAGCAAACTTGTACCAGTTAACTCCTACACCAAAGACCGGACTCAGGATTCACAAACAAGCCTTACTCCAGAACTATCTTTATTCTGCTTCTATTCGTTATACAATCATCAATATATATCTTCCTATTGCTCCTCTCAATGTCCACTGTGGTTGGCCATAACTCCTCAGATTCATCTCTTCTTTGAATCAGTTCATCTATTTTCTCTAAACTTCCTCACTCCGCCTAGAACCCAGAACAAGCATCCTTACTTATAACCTCTGGCCTGGGAATTGTCTATAAGATTGTAAAATTAAGCTAAGATATATACCTATATTCTTCTCTAAATTCTGCCCAACTAATATGGCAAGGTGGTAAAGTAAGTTTCTTAAAGGAAACTTCTGGAATTTCCATGGGGGAAAAAAGAAGTAATAATCCAGCAGAGGGCACAAGTAAGTGGAATATGTAGGCCATTCAGACACCTGTCAGCCACTACTGTTAAATGGATTTCTCTCCTTTAGCTCATTCCTCTGGCTCTGTGTATGAAGAGAGTCACTTATGACCTCCTGACAGAGAAGGAACTGAGCTAAGCTTCAGCCACACCCAGCAGTGACATTACAAGGTAACAGTGTCACGAAATACTGCCAGTGGGCAAAGCTTTGGCCAGTGTACGTTTTCCTCAGAGAGAGAAGAGGCCTGGCAGAGGAATAAATACAGTGATTGATAGCTTGGATAGTTGCTTAGGACTTTGAATAAGAAGTATGGAAAAGTTGGTGACAAGGAATTCACGTAAGAGTACTGTGAATGGCCTTGTGAGAGCAGATGCAAAATGTAAAATTCCTGCTATTGGCACATGTTAATGCCGACACTAATCAGAGGGCATCTATTGCAAAGGAGACACCAGTCAATGAAGCAGACAGAATAACTTGGCCAATTACCATCTGTCACTGGCCACTCTTGGGCTGGCACAATGGATTTACAAAAAAAGTAGACACGATAGTAGAAATACAGAATGTGTTTGGTCAAACAATGTAAGAAGACTCAGCTCCTACGAATGTCAAAAGACCACCGCTCCATCAGCAGAGACCTTTACTGAGTCCCCAGTACAGCACCAACTCTCAAGAAGACCAACCAGTCACTGGATGATACGTGGATTGCCCTCCTCCAGGGTATCTTCCCAACACAGGAATCAAACCCAGGGCTTCTGCATTACTGGTGGATTCTTTACCATCTGAGCTACCAGGGAAGCCCTGATTACAACTGGACCTTTTTTTTTTTTTTTTAACCCAAGAAAGGACAGGGATTCACCCTGACTAGAATAAACGCATAAGCTGGCTGCGGATTTGCCTTTCTTGCTCTCAGGGTTGCAACCAGCACCATGACCTCTGGGGATACAAAATCTTTCCTTTGCTGATACAAGACCCTGTACACATCGCATCAGGCCAACAGTCCCACTTTATAGCAAAGAGGATGTAGCAGTTGGGACATGATAGTGGGATCTCTTGGCCTTATCACATACCACACCACCACAAGCATCTAGGATGTTTCTTAAAGGTGTGCACTTGGAGATAAAGTATCACTATCAAATATGCAGAATACACACAAAATCAACAACCATTTAATAGCTCTTTTCCCCGACAGGCAAAGACATCCATCTAGTAATCAAGAAATCGCATTGCAGTGGTGCTGCTCACCATCATTCTAGATGACACTTCTGAAGAATTTATGCTTCTCAGCCTCACCACACTGGGCTTTTGCAGATTTAGAGGTCCGACATCCCAGAGGGAAATACTTTCACCGCGGGACAGAGGAAAAGGTTTTAATAAACTTCAAGCCATGAGGTTGCATGTTCTTTTGGTCTCCTTGTACCAAGAGATCCACAGGAAAGGGGTCAGGGAGGAGCACCTGATTCTGATCATTGGCATGAATTCACATAGCTGTTACACATGATGTCAGAGGAGAATATGTTTGCCCCCAGAGCATCCACTAGAGAGTCTGTTGCTAATTTTGATAATAAATATATACAAGAGCTGTGGTCATGGAGTAAGAAAGCAGGGTGACTAAGGCCTCATATCCCTCTGATCTGATCATGGTATTAGTTACATCACCAAAGGATCTCCTAATACCAACAGAAGTGCTCACTGAGGGTGCAAAGAACTTAGAATAGACAGTGGGGGGGAGACAATGATGAGTTTCAGTTATAACTTCAAGTTCAGCTTCAGAAGCAAGTGCTATAGTTTATCCCACTGAACTTTCTAAGTTTTCCTGATAAAAGATAGTAAAAGTGTCCTAATGGTGCTGTTCCCACAATTTACATGGATGAATAGGATCTGAGTGGCACAAGTGGTAGACGATAGAGGAGACTGTGTCCATCACCAGGATTCCCCATTCAGGACTGAGGTACTCCTCCCCCAGCTGTTGGAAGGGTTGACAGCTGACACTTTTCAGCTGAGACCTTCTTGTGAACTTTCCTCAGCAGAGAAGAGAACACCTAACCCCAAGGATGCTCCTCCCCAGGAACTGCTGTATCAAATGACCGTTCACTAAAGCAATGTAAAGACTTGCATCCCTGGCTCATGGACTGATTCCGGAAGAGCATTCTGACTCCATAGCAACCTGTGGCACCCTTTGCTGTGCCTGCATCACACCTATTCACCACCTTCTTCTGCATCACTCCTTCACTCTCCTACAGATTCTGTTTCAACAGTGCAATCATGCCCTCTGTATCAGGGTCTGATTTCCAGGCAATTTATCTAAAGTGGTGGCAGAGGTGCAATGTAGCCCAGGCAATCTGAACCCAGACCTGTGCTGACTGCATCCTGAGTAGACTGCATCCTATTTCCCATTCAGTTTTGACCCGTGCGTAGCCCTTTCTGTGAAATTCTTTTGATGTAGTCGCATAGTAGATGCGGTTATCTCTCTGGTATTGCCCACAGTTTGCACTGATTTCCAAAACCTACATTGAAAAACATTTAACTAGGGGCAAGAGGGGATGTTTTAACTCCCAGCTGAGGCCCTGGACTCATTATAAAGCCCTTCTGTGTATCATGACCCCTTCCTCTAGATGGCTGATCTGCAGCCAGGATCTATGAACATTCTAGAGATTGAACAAACAATTACAGGCAGCTTTATGTAGCTATGGGATCACCATTAGACAAAACCTCAAGTGGGACTTCTACACGTCCATGATCAGTAATGGGATCTTTGCATGTGAAGGGTGCAAGCCTAATGAGGACTCTTGGCATGCCAGCACATTTGAGAGGGAAGGTTCTTCTTCTCTGTTGTTCAGTTGTTAAGTAGTATCTGACTCTCTGTGACCCCATGAATGGCCACATGTCAGGCTTCCCCATCCTGCACTATTTCCTGGAGTTTGCTTAAACTCATGTCTATTGAGTGAGTTGGTGATGCCATCCAACCATCCTCTGTCACCCTCTTCTCCTGCCCTTGATCTTTCTCAGTATCAAGGTCTTTTCCAATGAGTCGGCTCTTTGCATCAGGTGGCAAAAGTCTTGAAGTAGACTAGGGGCTCAGCCCACATCACTTATTTCTCTGTGGTTTGAAAATAACAATGGAAAAACCAAAACAGGGTTTCAAGTCGAAAGGACTGAGTCTAGCTCTACCCTCTTGCTGTGTGGCCTTGAACAAGTGGCTTAATCTCACTGTGCTTCCCTTTCACTCCTACAATGATGGGGGTCAAGGCGTGCTGATTTTCAGTCACTTGTACCTACCCCAAAGTGCATGCTCTACTCCCCATCTCTCTGCAGAAAGTCAGAAAGGACCCTCCCAGACAAGGGGAAGCATTTTCTCACATTTGCTCTAAAGGAAGTAAAATGAATGCTTCCATCTAGGAGGCGTGTAGGTTTCTCCAGAGTCAAAGGCTTTCCTAGGTGTGTTTGTCCTGCTTTTTCACTTGAAGTCTGTGACTGATCTAGAAATAAGCAAGGGTCTATGTACTATGCCTGGAAAATTAACCGGAAGAGATGGCCTTGAAATTTCAGCACAGAGTTTCATTTCATTTCAGTTCAGTTGCTAAGTCATGTCTGACCCCTTGCAACCCCATGGACTGTAGCACGCCAGGCTTCCCTGTCCCTGTCCTTCATCATCTCCTGGAGTTTGCTCAAACTCTTGTCCATTGAGTCTGTGATGCCATCCAACCATCTCATCCACTGTCATCCCCTTCTCTTCCTGCTTTCAATCTTTCCCAGCATCAGAGTCTTTTCCAGTGAGTCGTTCTTTGTATCAGGTCTTTACTATGTTAAAAAGGTAGCAGGTATGTGGTGTGGGTGTGGGGGTGTGGGTGTGTGTGTGTGTGTGTGTGTAGTGGAGGAGGTCAGAGGACAAGGCTAGAATCACCCATCAGCCATTCATCTGGACATACACTAATATTTAATTCCAAAACATTTATTTAATGTTCTACAGGGATTTCATGCTAATACACATTAATATATCCTCAAGCTCTACTTTTCTAGGCTTTCTCAAAGTGCTTAAAAAAACAAGACAAAATAAAACTGACTGAATCAGTTATCAAAAACCTCCCAATGGAGAAAAGCTCTGGACCAGATGGCTTCACTGGTGAATCCTACCAAACATTTAAAAAGGAATAAATATCAGTCTTTCTCAAAATCTTCCAAATAACTGAAGAGGATGGAACATGTTCAAACTCAATTAATGAGGCCAACATTACCTTGATATGAATGCCAGACAAAGGCATCACAAGAAAAGAAAACTGCAAATCAATGTCCCTGATGAATACAGATTCAAAGATCCTCAACAAAATACTAGCAAACCATATCCCAACAGCACATTAAAAGGATCATACACTATGATAAAGTGGGATTTCTCCATGGGGTGCAAAGATGATTCACCATATGAAAATTAACTACTGCGATACACCGAACTCTCAGAATAAAACATTAAAAATCATGTGACCATCTCAAAGATGCAGAAAATTTTTGAAAAAAATCATTCTCATGATAGCACCTGTCATTAAACTAAGAATACAAGTGTATTACCTTAATATAGTATAAAAGAAAAAAAAAAAGAAAAAAAAATCCTGCAGGCTTGTGCAGGAAAAGCCCACAGTTATGCTTCCCTGGTGGCTCAGCTGATAAAGAATCTACCTGCAATGTGGGAGACCTGGGTTTGATCCCTGGGTTGGAAAGATCTCCTGGAGAAGGCAACAGCTACCTACTCCAGTATTCTGGCCTGGAGAATTTCATGGACAATATAGTCCATGAGGTTGCAAAGAGTTGGTCACGACTGAGAGGCTTTCACTTTCACTTTCATCATCATTAAAAACTAGTATCAACTTTAAAAATATAAAAGTGCTTCCTTTAAAATTAGGAACAAGGTTAGGATACCCATTCTCCCACCTTTTGTTCAACATAGTACTGGAAGTATTAGACAGAGAAATTCGGCAGAAAAATAAGTAAAAGACATTCAAATCAGAAAGTAAAAAGTGAAATATTCCCTGTTTATAGACAATAAGATCAAATACAGAGAAAACACTCGACCAACAACAACAAAAAATGTTAGAACTAATCAACAAATTTAGTAATGTTTCAAGACACAAAAGCAATGTACAAAATTATCTCTCTTTCTTCCTCTCCCCCCTCATCTCCCTCTGTCTCTCTCTCTGTTCCTCTCCCTCCCCTTCTCTCTCTCTTATTTTCCTCTCTTCCTCTCCCTGCCTCTGTCTCTCTCAGCCATAAATTTCTGTGTCAATATTTTACAGCATAAAATGTTTGCTTTTTCCCTCCTCTCTTCCTTCTTTCATCCACCTTTCCCTGTTCCTATTCACCTCTATTTTCTGAGCAGAGATCACTGCTGAGGGATGCTCTAGAACATGTGGTTCCTATTCTTGTTTATTCTAACCCCTTCAATCATGAGTTCTTGAAATTCTAGGACCAATGTTTCCTGACACAGCTTACCACTAAAGCAATGATCAGTTCAGTTATTAAACCAGAAGACAGGGATAAAAGTGGCAATCATTTTAATAAAGATAGAACTGTCTCATTAATACATACTTAAAAGGAGTATTTGTTCATTATGGACTCAGTCCCATGTTCCTTTCCACATGCTCCTACCACTTGCTCACAGACAGTCCCTCCTCTTTCCCCTGTTTTTCTCTTGTTCTAATACTCATTTTAAAATGTGCTCAAATTAATGATGACTCAAATGTTAACAATTCCACAAATCAAAAATACATTTAACTTACTTATTCTGCTTAAAGGCATAATACAATTAGCAATCTACTAGAACTAATGGGTGATTTTTCCCAAGAGGAAGAGACTAGTTAGGAAAATTCCTCACTAGAGGAGTTACTTTGCCAGATACAAATGAACAAGTGTCTTACTACAGCACATATGCAGAATCTTATGCCTCCAAACAGACCAAATCACACCATGTAAATGGTCTAAATACCAGTTAGTAAGGGGCAGGCCTAGAATTCAGAGTCAGATCTTCTTTGGCCCCCAAACCATTGTCTCTTTTAGAGTATGAATCGGCCCAGTATCCTCTAAGCTCAACTAAATTTGGTTCATAGGTGCTTTTGTTCACTGTTAAGTTCCATCACTAACTTGGTGCCTGGCACTTAGGAGCCTTTCAATATCAGTAAATGGCTGTGCGAGGGATGAACACTTCTGTGCCCCTGCGTCTCCTCCTGGGGCGGGGGAGGGAGGTGGGCACACTGCCTTTCCAACTTGACAGGCCTTCCACAACCAGAGGTAGACTGCGATTCTGTACCTGGTAAATACTCGACCACAGAGTCATTGCTTTAGACCTGGACTCAACTTTCAATGTTATCTAATCTTACCTCTTACATTTCAGTTTAGGAAAGTAGACCACACAGAGAGAAAACGACTTGTCCCAAGGCACATAACTAATTCAAAACCAGAACAAACTTTGATTCTAGGCTGTTCAACCTCATTTAGAAAAGGTTTCCTATGGGTATTGAAGATGACAAAATGATGGGCAATATTTCAACAAAACCATTGTATTACTAGTTAAGGTGACCACTCAAATTATTTAACCAATAACAAATTATTGTAGCTATATTTTAATACATTTTTTTTTACTTTTAAATTAGAGCTGTAAATGAATTACTCAGAACTATTACAGTATTAGAGAATATGACATTGACTATATATCTAGATTACCAGTTAGTTTCACAAACACTGTCATATATTTTCTACAATGTTAATTAGAATCTTTTGCTTTTCACTTACTTAAAGCACTTCTTGTAAGGCAGATGTAGTGGTGATGAAATCCCTCAGCTTTTGTTTGTTCAAGAAATTCTTTTTCTCATTTTTTTTTTGAAGGACAATTCTGCCAGATATTCTGGCAGTTGATATTTCTTTTCATTTCAATACGGAGAAAATGAATCCTTGTGCACTGTTGGGTGGGAATGTAAATTGGTACAGCCAATATGGACAGTAGTAAGGAGGTTCTTCAAAAAATTAAAAAGAGAATCACCACATGACCCAGCACTTCAACTTTTGGGGGGTATATCCTAAGGAAATAAAACCAGGGCCTCAGACTGAGTATCTATACCTCTGTTAGAGGAGATAATCAAGAACAGGTGACCACTAGTAAACCTGCAAGCTGGAAAGAGGCAATAAGAAGGTTCTACTTCCATCCTTGTCTTCGGAATGTATGCTCTGCCCACCATTCCTATATCTGGAGCTGTTTCAGGCATGTAGCCTTGAGAGAGTAATGTGTTGCTGAGGCCACCTGGCCTGAATATTTGTGTGAACTGAGTTAAGGACTCTACAAAAAATTAAAGATTCTGGCAGGCAGGTATGGAGATTTTTCATCTTATGGTCACCCAAGATAAGTCTCACATATGTCTGCTTATTAAACCTGACACTTGCCAACATGTCACCCAAGATAAGTCTCACGTATGTTTGCTTATTAAACCTGACACTTGCCAATGGAGTTCTCTGCATCTTCAGTCTTTCCCTGCCTTCTACGTACAGGGGCTTGTTTCAGATTTTACCCAGGAAATTCCCAAGTTTGTGAACAAACTATGCCCATGTTCCTTGCAGCTTTATTTACAAAAGCAAAGACATGGAAACAACCTAAGCTTCCATAGACAGAGATGGATAAAGAAAATGTGGTGTGTATACAGCAGCAGAATATGATTCAGCCATAAAAAAAAAGAAATCCTGCCACTTGGAACAACAGGGATTAATCTTGAGGGCATTATGCTAAGTGAACTAAGTCAGACAAAGAAAGACAATTTACATAAGATCACATTTATGTGAGAAATATAAAAAACCAAAACTCATAGAGACAACAGAGTTTTGGTGAGGGGTGGTTACCAGTGGCAGAGGGCGGCAGTGGGGGTGGTGGGGAATGAGGGAAGGTAGGGCAACAATACTGTTTATAGATTTGAAAGTTGCTAAAAAAGTGTCTCAGCCATGTCTGACTCTTTATGACCCCATGCACTATGGACCCCATGGACTACACTGTCCATGGAATTCTCCAGGCCAGAATACTGGAGTGGGCAGCTGTTCTCTTCCCTAGGGGATCTTCCCAACCCAGAGATTGAGCCCAGGCCTCCTGCATCGCAGGCAGATTCTTTACCAACTGAGCTAAGAGTAGATCTTAAAATTCTCATCACAAGGAAAAATACCACTATTGACATGATGGATGTTAACTAAATTTACTGTGATAATTGTTTCACTCTATATATACATATATATGTATACCAAATCATATTGTACACCTTAAACATGCACATTATATATGTCAATTATATCTCAATAAAACTGGAAAAATAAATAAAAGGAGTTAAAAATTAGAAAAAAGTAGAAGGAAATTCACCAATCCTGTGGTAAAGGCACCAACCAGTCAGAATAAATGCTGGCCAGTGTGTGATCCTATGATGTTCAGAACAAGAGCACCAGCTTCACAATATTCATCAATAGTCTGGCCACTTTACATTCTCCTAACATTTTTTTTTTTTTTTGCTCAGGCTGATTAGTTCATCTGTAAATTTTACAGAATTTATTATCTGCAACTTACTCTTCTTCTGTCCTCTTATTTAACCCAACAGAAATGCTGTAACTAAACATATAAGAAGAAGAAAGGCAGTTTCATGTGGCTAATGAGATCCTGGACCTGTGGTTGAATCTTGAGGGACTTGCTGTGTAAAGAGAAGCCAGAATTTTCTTGAACCAGGCTGAGAGTGACAGTTGAGCTCCTGGAGGACCATGGAAAACCTAGCAGGCAACGTGAGGTCCATTGGTAAGCTCCATCTGTTGCTAAGTATCTCAGCACTCAAGTATCCGAGGAAATGAGCTCATATTGGCACACAACACGGAGATGCAGAAAAAATGGATTTAAATACCTTTCCTTCCAGGAACGTACTTTCTAATAGGCCAGCAAGCTGTCTGTCCTTATTGGAGACTGCAAGGGTTTTTAAGACTATGTGACGTTAAATACATACTGTTCTCCAAACATATGATACACAAAATAGCACAAATTCTCCATATGAAATAACAGAACAGAGTTAGCAAGTTAAACAGATTGTTAATGAAATAAAGTCGGACCAGTCTGTTTCTGTCTAATTCATTCTGGCTCACTTCTCACAATTAGGGTCACAGGTGAGTATAAGAAGCCAGTCTCCTGATCCCACCAGTGGACTTCAGGCATGAGTCTGGCCATGTGCATGAACAGACCACACCTCAGGCACCGTGCACAGATGGTGATATACCTAAAACAGTAAACATTTCAAACACCCCACTGGGAAGTTGCTCCAAGGCCTTTACATCATTAAAGCAGGAAATCTCATCAATGAGGAAAATTAAATAAAACAGCCAATGCTGGTTCCTTTTTTTGTGGCATCATTTTTTTCTTTTTTTCTTTTCTCAATCCAGAGAAAGCTGATTATATGTTGTAAACTAGGTTGCCTATAATACATTATGGCAAAAGAGAACAGAAGAAAGCTGAGGATTAAAGTGTGGTGAGGAAAAAGAAGTGTTCTCCTAGCTGGATACAGAGAAATATTCAAAATATTTTGAACACCTGAATGAAGATTATTTCAGCATCAATGAGTTTACTTCTGATATGGTTATCTGGACTATTTGGGGCCCGATATAAGAACTCTCAACAAAGTTAGGAGCCAACTTTCAACAAAAACACCTGAAACCTTCAATAAATAAGTAAGTGAAAAGTGCTAGCTGCTCAGTTGTGTCTGACTTTGTGACCCCAGGGACTGTAGCCCACCAGGCTCCTTCATCCATGGGGATTCTCCAGGCAAGAATATGAGTGGGTAGCCATTTCCTCCTCCAGCAGACCTCTTCCCAACCCAGGGATCAAACCCAGGTCTCACACATTGCAGGCAGATTCTTTACTGTCTGAGCCACCAGGGAAGCCACACTGAATAAATGCCTTACTGCTAATGGGTTCTGTTTTTTTGTTTTGTTTTTACTTAAACACTTATATGGAATACATTCTCATGTATCCCTCCAAACATCCCAGAGGACTGTGATCTCTTTGAGAATCAAGTCCATGTGTTAGTTTTTTGATAAAAATTGTTGAAGTCTAATGAAAAGAAATTGTCTCTCAGAAGAAATGCAACCTAAACCAAGATGCTGATTAGCTAGAATATCAGAAACACAAAACTGAAGCTTTGGAAGGGACTATGAGGTATCATTTTGCCACCTCTTCTCCACAATAAGACTCCTCCTTACGGAGACTGATATCTTCCCTGGTGGCTCAGATGGTAAAGAATATGTTTGTAATGAAGGAGACATGGGTTCGATCCCTGGGTCAGGAAGATCCCCTGGAGAAGGAAATGGCAAACCACTCCAGTATTCTTGCCTGCAGAATTCCATGGACAGAGGAACCTGGCAGATTACAGTCCATGGGGTCGCAAAGAGTCTAACACAACTGAGCAACTAACATTTTCATTTTACAAAGGCCCCCTGGACATCTGTGCCCTTCTCTCTCTTTGGTGATTTCCATACTCAAAATGAAATTAACTCTGTATTTTTACCATTTTTAAAAAATTGTGTTAAGATGCACATAACATAAAATTTACTCAAAATGAAATTAACCCTGTATTTTTACCATTTAAAAAAAATTGTGTTAAGATGCACATAACATAAAATTTACAATTTTAGACTTACAATGCAGGCCTGTTAAATACATTCACAATGTTTTCAACCATCACCACTGTCTAGTACCAGAACTTTTCCATTACCTGATTTGTTTTTAGAGCCAGATTTCTTTTTGGCTGTACAGCTCACCTTAGCAGGATTCTCAGATTCAAACCCTGACCATTGGCAGTGAAAGCATGGAGTCTTAACCACTGAACCACCAGGGAATTTCTAGAAAAGCAGATTCTTAAGACTCAACTCAAATTGCTTAATCAGAGGCTCTGGAGGTGGTGCCCAGGCCGATTCTTTTTTTTAAAAAAAGTCTTCACTAGATTTGCTACAACATTGCTTCTGGTTTATGTTTTGGATTTTTGGCTGTGAGGCATGTAGCATCTTAGCTCCCTGATCAGGGATCCAACCCATACTTCCTTCGTTGGAAGGCAAAGTCCTAGCCACTGGGCCACCAGGGACTTCCCTAAAACCAGATTCTTTAGGACTCTCTATGTGTTTAACTGACAATCAGCAAGTATCACAGTCTGTCACTAATACAGAGTGAGGCAGAGCATGCAGTCAGCAAATGTTTACTAAATACTTACTGTGGATAGTTCTATCATGAATATTAAATGGGGCTGGAAATCAGGACCCTTAATTCCAGTTCCACTTTATTTCATAACGACCTGTCCTTAACCTCCCTTTACCTGATGGGTAACAGATGACTCATATGTAGAAAAAGTTAACAATAATGACTCTTAGGTCCACTGCATGGAGAAAATCTGTTTATCTGATTATCTGTGTCAACTCTTTGTGAGAAGCATAAAACATTAGGTAAATTCAAGGGGAAAAGGGTGAAAACTGTTTTGAAAAGTTGAAAATCTCATTTTGTGGTCCTTCAGAGGGAGACATATCCAGGAGGTGATTAACAGGCATGCATAATATTGATGAGCTAATGAATTATCACTAATGAGAAATCATATCATTAAATGGCTTCTTAGCACCATATTGGAGTTGGCTTTAGACTGCCATCCAAAAGATATATCCAAACCTCTCTAATTTCTGTTATTTTTCATTATTTGACTTAATCTTCCTTTTATCCCTCCAAACATGATTCACATTTTTAACTATAGAGTTAGGATCTCATAAGTCTTAGCTAAATGTCTATCTATATGAACAAATGGATGAATGAGTGAATAACTTATTTGCAAGCTGAGTGAGTTTGCTAGAGAAGCAATAAGCCATTCACAGTAAACCCAATTTGTCAATCATTTCTATGGAGAGGGGGCATTAGCCCATAATATTGGAAAACAAAAAGACATGTTGTTGTTTTCATTCCACAGTGGAACTGGAAAACACTAGTTCTCCGGGAAGCTAGTTTGTGTGATGCTGACCTATTCCAAGGATGAACACTTCACCTCCCATTTGTCAGTTTGAGGCAGAAAGGAAGCTTACCCTTATAAAGAACTATGGAAAACAGTATGCAGGTTCCTTAAAAAAAACTAAAAATAGAGCTACCATATGATCCAGCTATCCCACTCCTGAACATATACCCAGAGAAAATCATAATTCAAAAAGAATATATACCCCAGTGTTCATTGCTTCACTATTCACAATAGCCAGAACAGGGAAACAATCTAAATGTCCGTCAACAGGGGGATGAATAAAGAAGGGGTGTGTGTGTGTGTGTGTGTGTGTGTGTGTGTGTGTGGTGGAATATTACTCAGCCATATAAAAGGAAAGAAACTGGGTCATTTGCAGAGACATGGGTGGACTTAGAGTTGGTCGTACAGATGGAAGTAAGTCAGAAAGAGAAAAGCCAATATCATATATTAACACATATAGGTATAATCTAAAAACAATGGTATAGATGATCTTATTTGCACAGCAGAAATAGAGATATGGATGTAGAGAACAAACATATGGATACTAGGAGGGAATGGGGGTGGGGGATGGACTGGGAGGTTGGGATTGACACATACACAATACTATGTATTATATAATTAATGAGAACCCACTGTATAGGAACTCTACTCAGTGCTCTGTGGTGATTTAAATGGGAAGGAAATCTAAGAAAAGAGGGGATCTATGTTTATGTATGGCTGATTTAGTTTGCTGTAGCAACTGCAGTAGAAACTGACACAGCAGTTAAAGCAACTACGACTACAATTTTTAAAAAAGAAAAATGAAACAAAATAGAACTTCTTGTGACCTCCACTAGCCCTATGGAGTACAACATACACACTGGAAGCCTCCCCATTATTCTTAAAGATCTAAATATGGAAATCAAGTGGGGTCTTTGGAATGCAGAGTTTATTTGGTTGAGATTAAGTGAAAAGTCTGTGTGTGTTTGTGCACACTAAGTCAATTCAGTCATGTCTGACTCTTTGTGACTCTATGGACCATAGCCTTCCAGGCTCCTCTGTCCATGGAATTTTCCAGGAAGAATGCTGGAGTGGCTTGCCATGCCCTCCTCTGGGATATCTTCCTGATGCAGGGATCAAACCTATGCCTCTTACATCTCTCGCATTGGCAGGCAGGTTCTTTACCACTAGCCCCACCTGGAAAGCTGAAACAGTCTCTGAGCAGCTCCAACAAAATACTGGTATAAGACAATACTTAACATGAAAATAGTAAGAGCTAACAATGAGAGCTAAAACTGTGTTCCAGGCATGATTTTAAAGCACTTTACACGTATTTTCCCAATGAGGAGATTTCTTTTTGGCTGATAATCAACCATAATAATCTGAGGTGAGAGCTGGGGTAGAAAAGAAGCCATTGTTTAGTCTCATAAAAATAAATAAATAAATAAATATATATATATGTGTATATATATATATATATATATATATATATATATATAGACTGTTTTATTTGGCATCAATTTAAGACCATCACCTTCGAAAGAGAGATGTTATTTTATTCTTGAAGTGAAGATTCAGAAATAAATACTTCCTAAAAACCAAGTAGGACCCATTCAGCTTAAAAGCCATGATACAAGTATAAATAGTGACCTTATTCATTTAAGGTTTTTATTTGTTTCATATAGTCAAGGGCAATCCTGGAGATCAGGCTTTCAATTTTAAGATGCTGAGCCAATGTTAAAATTGGTGCTTCAATCAAAATTCATCCAAGTTCTCAAAGCTCACACTGGAAAAGTTCGAGATGGACCTCAGTGAAGGGGAACATTCTGCTGTATGTGTTTTGCTTTTCATCAATTATTTTTTTTGTTGTTGTTTCAAAATACTTTGGCAGGAGCTAGTGGAATCATGTTAATATATTTATGATGCAGAAATGTTTTATTTTATAAATATTTTGAGAAAGAATCTGCAGTTAAGAAGACTGTATGGAGTATAAAAAGATAACAGATTTGGGAACCAAGCAGATGTGGTTTTCAATCTTCTGAAAACATGGGGTTAGTTATAACATATAGTGCTGTTGAAATAACTAAGGATACAGTTGTCAAACTCAGTTCTTGGCATATAGAAGGTGTATCAGTAAGGGTCCAACTGGATGGATGGGTGGATAGATAGGCATTTGAACAAGGATTTGACATTAGGCACCTCTGGGAGCTGATTAAACACTCTCTGCAAGACTGCTGTCTCCTGACTGGTGCTATAGCTTAAAGCCCATAATGCAGGTGGGCAGGAAGAGTAGACAGGTAAATAGTTCTGGAGAACAAAAGCATGCTAGTATCTACAAGAAAGAGCTGGATTTAGGAGGTCAACTAAACCCTGTGTTAGTTTCCATTGGCAATGGCTGTGGTGGTCTGAGTGTCCTTCAGAAGCTAGAGCGAGACATGCACAACTGGCTGAGGAGTCCATGGGGAACACACGTATACCTGTGGCGGATTCATTTTGATATTTGGCAAAACTAATACAATTATGTAAAGTTTAAAAATAAAATAAAAACACATAATAAAAATGATAAAAAAAAAAGAAAAGAAAGTCAGAGAAATCCGGGGCTGTGTCAACCCAAAGCTCTGCCTCAGACCAGGGAGGTAAGCAAGTGGATTAGAAAGACCATCAGATAGCTGCTGCTTCATGTCTTTCCTCCAAATTTCACAGGAGAAACTCTTTTTTGGCCTACTCAAACCAGAAACACACAAAAAAGAGAATTCTGGAGATGTACTTCAACCTAGCTAAGAGGACACATTATAAAACCACTACAGTAGAAATCCAGGAACTGAAAACTGTTGGCATCTCTGTTATTCATCATGCATCCTCCTTTTTTAAAAAAGTAATTATAGGTAACACTATTTAATTATGGACTTTTAGTTGTCTAGTAATTGAGGAGATAAGACATATTCATGAGAGAGAATAAAATACATCGTAGCCTAAGACAAGTGGCAAAGACAGGTGGAAAAGAGAATTCCATCTTGAATTTTAACACTTGTTAACTGACAGTGCCAGACAGTAATTCTGGCTTGAGAAAGATTCTGAGCCACATTTATTTTCCAAACTTTTATTGAGTGCCTCCTATATGTAGGCACTATTCTAAATGCTATGGAAATACCTGTGAACAAAATGTCAAAAGGCCCCACCTTCATTCTAGTGAGAGAGTCAACAAGCCAATCAGTAGCACGACACATAATGTAACAAATATATTTGAGTTTAACAGAAAGAGTGCAGTGACTTGTGGAGCTGGCAGTTGTACCCCATGGGTATATTGTTCTGTCTGGTTTAAAAGGTCAAGGATAAGATATTGATGCTACTTGGAATGTTTAGGAAAGTCTTGAGATGGGCAATAAAGTATCCACTGGGAAATTAATATGACATTCTGGTGTTGCAGTACATTGGCCAGAATGGTTGAAGGAGAGGGTTCACGTAGGACAGGCATAGGAGATGTGACTGAAAAGGAAGACTGGGGTCAAGTTGAAGAAGATGTGAAGGTAAGGCATGTTAAGTAATATTTGCTTTTCTAAGGTGTGCAGTATAGATTTCTCCTGGGGCTCAGGAAGCCAGTAGTGATAGGAACCATGTTGGAATTCAATCCACCTTCCCTATGTGCAGCTGATTGTCATGATGAAAATCAATAGGCAAGAAAGGTGGTTCTTGTTAAAACTAAATTGGAATGATTGATTTTCCTCTGGATTATTTAGATTCCTGAAATCTGTGAGCCTCATTATGGAAAGAAAAATATTTACTCTACATTTAAAATTTTATAATGGATAAAACCCAAATATCTCTGGGGAAAAAATGCAAGAAAACCAGGCCTTTATGTGGCAATGTAAGGGAATAATGTGGCCCATAAAGAGGGGCTAATATGCCCTGACTGCTCTGAGAATAAATTTCATCATTAAAATCAACACTCAAATACTTGCAAACTTGGAGGGGGAGGGGTTCTGACTTAAAGTGAATTAATTCAGTGTTCTTAAAAGAAAGTCCAATTGATTCCTCTTGATGCCCAGAAAAACTCTACTCTGAGAAATAAATGGCTGTGTGTGTCTGTGTGTGTGTGTGTTAGGTGGGTGTCAGTAACTACATTAGACTATCTGATGGAGAGGGTTTATATGGGGCAGAGGCAGGAGATTGGATAGATTCTTGAAGTTGCCATAGAAGGTGTGGATACTTTCTAGGCAAAGAACACCTACAAATACAATGCCACCAATAGCAAGGAAATAAAAATAAGATTCAGAATCAATGATCTAACAAACACATGAAAATATGCTCAATGTAGCTCATTATTGCTGCTGCTGCTGCTGCTAAGTCACTTCAGTCGTGTCCGACTCTGCATGACCCCGTAGAGGGCAGCCCACCCGGCTCCCCCGTCCCCGGGATTCTCCAGGCAAGAACACCAGAGTGGGTTGCCATTTCCTTCTCCAGTGCATGAAAGTGAAAAATGAAAGTGAAGTCGCTCAGTTGTGTCCAACTCTTAGCGACCCCATGGACTACAGCCCAACAGGCTCCTCCGTCCATGGGATTTTCCAGGCAAGAGTATTGGAGTGGGGGTGCCATTGCCTTCTCCGGGCTCATTATTAGAGAAACCTAAATCAAAACTACAATGAGATATCACATCACACCAGTCAGAATGGCCATCATTAAAAAGTCTACAAATAATAGCTGGAGAGGTGTGGAGAAAGGGGAATGCTCTTGCACTGTTGCTAGGTATGTAAATTGATACAGCCACTGTGGAAGATGGTATGAGAATTCCTTAAAAAAACCAGGAATAAAACCACCATATCACCCAACAATCCCACTCCTAGGCATATACCTTGAGGAAACCAAAATTGAAAAAGACACATGTATCCCATTGTTCATTGCAGCACTATTTACAATAGCTAGAACATGGAAGCAACCTAGATGTCCATCGACAGATGAATGGATCAAGAAGTTGTGGTACATATACACATTGGAATATTACTCAGCCATAAAAAAGGGATGCATTTGAGTCAGTTCAGATGAGGTGGATGAACCTAGAGCCTATTATACAGAGTGACATGAGTCAGAAAGAGAAAGAGAAATATCGTATTCTAAGGAATCTAGAAAAATGGTACTGAACAATTTATTTACAGGGCAGCAGCAATGGAGAAACTGACATAGAGAATAGACTTATGGACATGGGCAGAAGGGAGGAGAGGCTGAGATGTATAGAAAGAGTAACATGGAAACTTACATTACCATATGTAAAATAGATAGCCAATGGGAATTTGCTGTATGGCTCAAGAAACTCAAACAAGAACTCTGTATCATCCTAGAGGGGTGGAAGGGGGAGGGAGATGGGAGGTGGTTCAAAAGGGAGGGGTTATATGTATACCTATGGCTGATTCATGTTGAAGTTTGACAGAAAACAACAAAATTCTGTAAAGCAATTATCATTCCAAAAAAAAATTAAAAAGAAAAAAAAAGTTGAACAGAATCAATGACCTGCAGAAAAGGTGCTCAATGACTGGAGTGGAGAAACTTTAGAGAATAGGAAAAAGCCAAATTAGACTAGCCCAGGAAGGAAGGGAAGACTTAACACCTCAAATCCTGTAAACACCTCAAGTCCCAAACCCCTTAAGATTACAATTCTAATTTTTAAAAATTAAGGACTGATACAAATATTTTATCAGGAAATTTTTCCATATTAGATCACACGTTTTCAGTTACAATAATCTCATTCTACTCAAAATTCTACTTGTCAATGTTTCCCTTTCTGGTCTAGACCTGATGCCAGGCTTCTGGGCACTTAGTTTTTAGGCCAGCTCTTCGAGCTATGAATGGTGTCAATGAGAACTTGGTCTCCTCTCATCCAAGTAAACCTTTGTCTTTGGAGCCTCTGCTTTCTGCAGTAGAGAATCATTCCCATCATACTTACCTAATCCTATTTATACTGATGCCTTAAATAATGTATCTGTAATCATATTTTTAAGACTTTCAGATAATATAAATCACATACTATCTGTATTTGACACAGATGTGTGTGTAACTTTAGCCCTGGATAGGGTATCTCGATACATTTTCTCATCAATTTGTGGGAGGGGAAGTAGAATTAAATAAAGCACATGGTACCTAGTGGGGGTCTCCTGGTTGATTACTGAGAATATCTGGTGCTTTTGTTTCCTCAGTATCCATTCCCCTTTCTGACATCAGGACTTCAGTTTCCCTTTAGAGAACTCATTCTGTACATGAAGTCATTCTTTGGCTTCAGATATAGAAGTACAGGTTTTGCAGATGAAAGCACCACATCCCCTTGAACACAGTGATTGTTTTAGGACAGGCATGTGAATCAAAGCCACTCCTGCGATGTTTCTCCAAAGTTCCAATGTGAGGTGCTCTCTTTCCTCTAGATTGCTTAAAAGGTAAATAAAAGCTTGGAGCTATTTTGGTCACCTTGCTTATCTGAGAATAAAGCCAGCAAACAGCCAGAATAAAAAAAGTGAAGAAATTGGCAAAGAATACTCTGATTGTATTGAGTAAGAATCCAAATGAAATTGGTGAACCAATGAATTTCATTTTCATTTAAGAGAACGTGGGTCATTTTAGCTACAAATATCAGATATTTAATTCAATAACATACATATAAAGGAAATCTAAGTGTAAAGAAAATAATTTCCAAGTGGATTACAATTTTAGGAAAAAAATAAAGGCCACCTGACATTATCCAATCTCACTTACAAATGAAGATTTGAACCAGTTTGCTTAATTGACTTATCCATAGCCTCATCATAGCTAATATTATGGCCACAAATTGAACTCACTTATCTGGCAGACAGTTATTTAAAATCTACTACTAATAATAATACACATTATACATTACAACATATTATATATTATTATACACTTACACTGGAGAAGGGAATGGCAATCCTCTCTAGTATTCTTGCCTGGAGAATTTCATGGACAGAGAAACCTGCAGGGTTACAGTCCATGGACTTAAAGAAAGTAGGGAAAACCACTAGACCATTCAGGAATGACCTAAATCAAATCCCTTATGATTATACAGTGGAAGTAACAAATAGATTCAAGGGATTAGATCTGATAGACAGACTGCCTGAAGAATTATGGACAGAGGTTCATGACATTGTACAGGAGACAGGGATCAAGATCATCCCCAAGAAAAAGAAATGTAAAAAAGCAAAATGGCTATCTGAGCAGGCCTTACAAATAGCTGAGAAAAGAAGAGAAGCTAAAGGCAAAGGAGAAAAGGCAATGTATACACATTTGAATGCAGAGTTCCAAAGAATAGCAAGGAGAGATAAGAAAGCCATCCTCAGTGATCAATGCGAAGAAATAGAAGAAAACAATAGAATGGGAAAGACTAGAGATCTCTTCAAGAAAATTAGAGATACCAAAGGAACATTTCATGCAAAGATGGGCTCAATAAAGGACAGAAATGGTATGGACCTAAGAGAAGCAGAAGATATTAAGAAGAGATGGCAAGAATACACAGAGCTACACAAAAAAGTCTTCACAACCCAGACAATCACGATGGTGTGATCACTCACCTAGAGCCAGACATCCTGGAATGTGAAGTCAAGTGGGCCTTAGGAAGCATCACTACGAACAAAGCTAGTGGAGGTGATGGAATTCCAGTTGAGCTATTCCAAATCCTGAAAGATGATGCTGTGAAAGTGCTGCACTCAATATGCCAGCAAATTTGGAAAACTCAGCAGTGGCTACAGGACTGGAAAAGGTCAGCTTTCATTCTAATCCCAAAGAAAGGCAATTCCAAAGAATGCTCAAATGACTACACAATTGTGCTCATCTCACACGCTATCAAAGTGATGCTCAAAATTCTCCAAGCCAGGCTTCAACAGTTCATGAACCGTGAACTTCCAGATGTTCAAGCTGGATTTTAAAAAGGCAGAGGAACCAGAGATCAGATTGTCAACATCCATTGGATGATCAAAAAAGCAAGAGAGTTCCAAAAAAATATCTATTTCTGCTTTATTAATTATACCAAAGCCTTTGACTGTATGGATCACAATAAAGTGTGGAAAATTCTGAAAGAGATGAGAATACCAGACCACCTGACCTTCCTCTTGAGAAACCTGTATACAGGTCAGGCAGCAACAGTTAGAACGGGACATGGAACAACAGACTGGTTCCAAATCAAGAAAGGAGTATGTCATGGTTGTAAATTGTCACCCTGTTTATTTAACTTATATGCAGAGTACATCATCAGAAACACTGGGCTGGATGAACAAGCTGGACTCAAGATTGCTGGGAGAAATATCAATAACCTCAGATATGCAGATTATACCACCTTATAGCAGAAAGCAAAGAAGAACTAAAGAGCCTCTTGATGAAAGTGAAAGAGGAGAGTGAAAAAGTTGGCTTAAAACTCAACATTCGGGAAACTAAGATCATGGCATCTGGTCCCATCACTTCATGGCAGATAGATGGGAAAACAGTGGAAACAGTGTCAGACTTTATTTTGGGGGGCTCCAAAATCACTGCAGATGGTGACTGCAGCCATGAAATTAAAAGATGTTTGCTCCTTAGAAGAAAAGTTATAACCACCCTAGACAGCATATTAAAAAGAAGGGACATTTCTTTGTCAACAAAGGTCCATCTAGTCAAAGTGATGGTTTTTCCAGTAGTCATGTATGGATGTGAGAGTTGGACTATAAACACAGCTGAGCACCGAAGGATTGATGCTTTTGAACTGCGGTGTTGGAGAAGACTCTTGAGAGTCCCTTGGACTGCAAGAAGATCCAACCATTCCATCCTAAAGGAGATCAGTTCTCAATATTCATTGGAAGGACTGTTGTTGAAGCTGAAACTCCAATACTTTGGCCACCTGATGGGAAGAACTGACTCATTTGAAAAAACCCTCATACTGTGAAAGATTGAAGGCAGAAGGAGAAGGGGACACCAGAGGATGAGATGGTTGGATGGCATCACTGATTCAATAGACATGAGTTTCAGTTAATTCCAGGAGTTGGTGATAAACAGGGAGGCCTGGCATGCTGCAGTCCATGGAGTTGCAAAAAATTGGACATGACTGAGTGACTGAACTGAACTGATACAATTATATATTAAGATCCCCTTGAGGAGGGCATGACTTCCCTGGTGGCTCAGATGGTAAAGCGTCTACCTACAATGAGGGAGACTCAGGTTCAATCCCTGGAGATTGAACCCTGCAGAAAGAAATGGCAACCCACTCCAGTATTCTTGCCTGGAAAATCCCATGGATGGAGGAGCCTGATGGACTACAGTCCATGGGGTCAGAGGAGGGCATAGCAACCGACTCCAGTATTATTGCTTGGAGAATCCTGCAGACAGAAGAGCCTGGTGTGCTTCAGTCTATAGGGTTTCAAAGAGTTAGACATGACTGAATCAACTTAACATCCATAATCCACCATATAATAATATACATAATATATACTTACATTGATATATAATTATAAATAATGTATATTATAATAATATACAATATAAGTTATTATTATCATTATTATTTGGCATGGATTCCAGTATAGATTCAACCCAGATTTTTGGCCATTAACATTGTTATAACTGTAAAGCTCAGATTATCTATTTCTAAACATGTGAAAATTTCCCTTAACATGAAAATATGCTTTAATATTTCCTTCAGAGCTTCCTTAAAAACTGAAAGCTTTTTATAGCTTTTTTTCACAGAAGAATAATACAATCTACATGCAGTAATTCAAATAATAATGATTAAATGAAGTTACTCCTCATAACAATATCCCACTCATAACTAATGAGCTGCCCAAAATTGTCTTGAAATGCCTTTAATTCCAAAGAACAGTATGAGTGAATTATCACACTTCATAGCCAAAGATAATTACACTCATTTAAAAAATGAAAGATACTGTCAAATTGAAGGTTCAAAAAATCTAAATCTATTTCTTTATGATACATGGGTATGCAAAATCTGGATAGTAACATACAATTAAAAATGTTGAAAGAGGGGATAATCAATTTAATCTTTCTATACAATTTAGGAATCAAATGCAATAATAAGTATTACTGGAATTCATTAACATTATTGATATAATGACTATGTACAGTATGAATTTAGAATATAGCTTCCCACCATGAAGTTGTGAATCTTTTTCACTGCTTTTAACTTTTGAGGTGTTTTAAAATTACAGACAATATATGTCTAACACTTTCTCCCATCTAACATATTAAAAACACAAATACTACAAATAAAATTTAAGTGCAAACAGAGAAATAGCTAGAAAAAAAGTCAAATATCATTGGTAGGCAAATAATGATAATTTTATGATTCACCAATAAGAAAATACCAATGTCTTGGTGTATGGTGTTAGAAAGTGATCCAGTTTCATTCTTTTACAAGTGGTTAACCAGATTTCCCAGCACCACTTGTTAAAGAGATTGTCTTTAATCCATTATATATTCTTGCCTCCTTTGTCAAAGATAAGGTGTCCATATGTGCGTGGATTTATCTCTGGGCTTTCTATTTTATTCCACTGATCCATATTTCTGTCTTTGTGCCAGTACCATACTGTCTTGATAACTGTGGCTTTGTAGTAGAGCCTGAAGTCAGGTAGGTTGATTCCTCCAGTTCCATTCTTCTTTCTCAAGATCGCTTTGGCTATTCGAGGTTTTTTGTATTTCCATACAAATTGTGAAATTATTTGTAACCTATAGATGTCCATCAGCAGATGAATGGATAAGAAAGCTGTGGTACATATACACAATGGAGTATTACTCTGCCATTAAAAAGAATACATTTGAATCAGTTCTAATGAGGTGGATGAAACTGGAGCCTATTATACAGAATGAAGTAAGCCAGAAGGAAAAACATAAATACAGTATACTAATGCATATATATGGTATTTAGAAAGATGGTAACAATAATCCGGTGTACGAGACAGCAAAAGAGACACTGATGTATAGAACAGTCTTATGGACTCTGTGGGAGAGGGAGAGGGTGGGAAGATTTGGGAGAATAGCAATGAAACATGTAAAATATCATGTAGGAAACGAGTTGCCAGTCCAGGTTCGATGCACGATGCTGGATGCTTGGGGCTGGTGCACTGGGACGGCCCAGAGGGATGGTATGGGGAGGGAGGAGGGAGGAGGGTTCAGGATGGGGAACACATGTATACCTGTGGCGGATTCATTTTGATATTTGGCAAAACTAATATAATTATGTAAAGTTTAAAAATAAAATAAAATTAGAGAAAAAAAAAAAAGAAAATACCAATGACCCCATTTTTAAATAATGGTCAAAGGAATAAATAGGAAATAGAAATTAGTAACAAAGAAACCTGCAAAGTAAAATAACAATATATCATATTTTTCTATTAGCTGAGCCAAGAGAAAAAAGCATTAGAGTAATAAGAATTCAAGTCAGATTATTGGTAGGATAAGTTTATCAATTTGCCTCTGTCTTACAAAAATTTCTGTTCTATTGGTAGCATTGTGAATCTGCACCCACCCATGTGTTGTGATTGAATTAGTTTTAGATACCTTTTTGCATCTGCTATTTTAAACGGCTTGTGTTGGGTAAATGAAACCATATGTACTAAGACTGCTAACTTCCACCTTAATGAATATATTTATAAATAATTTGAAATAGTGAAATAATATAGTATAATATGCAATTTATTTTATGCCATATTATACTGTGTTTTATTTTAAATACATAATATATATTTAAATATATGCTAAATTTATGCTATATTATAAATAAAATCATGATTACATGTACTATACTTGAAATACCATTACAATTAGCAGTGAAATTTTTTTCCAAATGCAGTTTTATACAGAATTATGAGGCATAAAATTGATGTTCTCTTTTCAGTGGGAAGTAGAGCCCAGAGCCTTAGCATCTTGGCTTCCTTCTCCCCTCCTCTCCCAGGCACATATCTCTCTTAGTGGCTGCTTTCCACAGCAAAGGAGTATAAATAAAAGGTGCAGGTACAAAGAGCATTAAGCGATGATAGTCATGGCATGGAAAGCTGAAGTTATGTCATTCCTAAAGTTGCCTATGCACAAAAAATCAATACTAAATGCACACTTGACTGATGGACACTCACAAGCAGTCTTTATAAAAATGTTAGTGGAAACATCAGAGTTTAGCTTGCTCTTGACTCTATTAAATATGGCAGTTCCAGATACTCTTTATAGGAGAGGCAAAGCTCAGCAGTCTGATCTCAAGTTAGCCCTGGGAGGACTTACTGTAAGACCAGTTTCTGTAGTAATCACAGTTTCTTAAATCTTCTTCCCCATGCCCATTGTCTGTGTCCCAGCCAACAGTGATTCTAACTTGGATGATATGGAATTCCATTTAAGAATGTTTTTAATCTATGGGCATGTCAACTAAAGTGACCTAAAGTTCTTCAAACCCCAGCTATCCCTAAAACACGCATATTAGATTGCATGTTTAGAAATTAGAAATGTTAGAAATGTTATAAACATTAGAAATGTCCTGCCAACATGGACATTTCCATGCCCTTCACTAGTATTTTATTAATTTATGATTACAAGACTCTAGCAAATATGTTGAAATTGCCCAATTCTTATAAAACACAACTCTGCAGAAGAGAAAAATGTTGAATTTAGGATACCTTGAAATAATAGCCCCATCATAATTAATTTTCTTGGTATTTAAGAAAAAAAATCCTGATGAACTCTTTAGAGTTGATATGAATGCCACTCACTAGCGTTTGTATAGAAATGTGACTTGAATTCAACCCTAATTAACTAGGCCATTAATTTAAAGTGAAGATCATAAGATAATAAAATAGCAGTTCATGTATAAAAGACATCTCAATTCTCCATGAGGACAAAAGACTGTCTCATAGAGTTGCTATTTAATTTGTCTCAGTCACAAATGAAGGCAAATTCAGTCTAGACCAATCTGCAGTATAACTTTCAGACCACAAGGCTCTGTTTTTAGCAAGGTCCCATGGACATAGACATTTTCAAGTGCTACATTCAAACTACATTAAATACTATGAAATTCACTAATTACATTTTTCCTGTAAGTTGATCTAATATAGGTGTGGCTTTCTAGAGGCTCAGGATGTAAAAAGATATCCTGAATATTCATTGGAAGGACTGATGTTGAAGCTGAAACTCCAATACTTTGGCCACCTGATGTAAGAGCTGACTCATTTGAAAAGACCCTGATGCTGGGAAAGATTGAACCCTTCTAAGGAGCAAGGGTTTTTTAATTTCATGGCTGCAGTCACCATCTGCAGGGATTTTGGAGCCCAAGAAAATAGTCTCTTACTGTTTCCATTGTTTCCCCATCTATTTGCCATGAAGTGATGGAAAAGACTCTGATGCTGGGAGGGATTAGGGGCAAGAGGAGAAGGGGACGCCAGAGGATGAGATGGTTGGATGGCATCACTGACTCAATGGACATGAGTTTGAGTAAACTCCGGGAGTTGTTGATGTACAGGGAGGCCTGGTGCGCTGCAGTCCATGAGGTCACAAAAGAGTTGGACACAACTGAGTGACTGAACTGCACTGCACTGAAAGAGGAAAAACATATACTTCTTCAGGAATAGGGCAAAGGCTATTAATAGCATTGATCACTGAAGAAGGCTTTCTTATCTCTCCTTATTATTCTTTGGAACTCTGCATTCAAATGTGTATATCTTTACTTTTCTCCTTTGCTTTTTGTGTCTTTTCTTTTCTCAGCTATTTGTAAGGCCTCCTCAGACAACGATTTTGACATTTTGCATTTCTTTTCCTTGGGGATGATCTTGATCCCTGTCTCCTGTACAATGTCATGAACCTTGGTCCATAGTTCTAATCCTTTGAATCTATTTGTCAGTTCTACTGTATAATTGTAAGGAATTTGATTTAGGTCATACCTGAATGGTCTACTGGTTTTCCCTACTTTCTTCAATTTGAGTCTGAATTTGGCAATAAGGAAATTATATGGAGAGTACATCATGCGAAATGCTGGGCTGGATAAAGCACAAGCTGGACTCAAGATTGCTGGGAGAAATATCAATAACCTCAGATATGCAGAGGACACCAACCTTATGGCAGAAAGTCAAGAACTAAAGAGTCTTTTGATGAAAGTGAAAGAGGAGAGTCAAAAATTTGGCTGAAAATTCAACATTCAGAAAACTTAGATCATGGCATCTGCTCTCATCAGTCAGTCAGTTCAGTTGTTCAGTCGTGTCCAACTCTTTGTGATCCCATGAATTGCAGCACACCAGGCCTCCCTGTCCATCACCAACTCCCGGAGTTCACTCAAACTCACGTCCATAGAGTTGGTGATACCATCCAGCCATCTCATCCTCTGTCGTCCCCTTCTTCTCTTGCCCCCAATCCCTCCCAGCATCAAAGTCTTTTCCATCACTTCAGGGCAAATAGATGGGGAAACAATGGAAACAGTAAGAGACTATTTTCTTGGGCTCCAAAATCCCTGCAGATGGTGACTGCAGCCATGAAATTAAAAAAAACCCTTGCTCCTTGGAAGAAAAGCTATGACCAACCTAGACAGCATATTAAAAAGCAGAGGCATTTCTTTGACAACAAAGGTCCGTCTAGTCAAAGCGATAGTTCTTCCAGTAATCATGTATGGATGTGAGAGTTGGAATATAAAGAAAACTGAGTGCTGAAGAACTGATACTTTTGAACTGTGGTGTTGGAGAAGACTCTTGAGAGTCCCTTGGACTGCAAGGAGATCCAACCAGTTCATCCTAAAGGAGACCAATCCTGAATATTCATTGGAAGGACTGATGCTGAAGCTGAAACTCCAGTACTTTGGCCACCTGATGCAAGAAAACTGACTCCTTGGAAAAGACCCTGATGCTGGGAAAGATTGAAAGCAGGAAGAGAAGGGGATGACAGAAGATGAGATGGTTGGATGGCATCAGTAACTTAGGGACATGAGTTTGAGTAAACTCTGGAATTTGGGGATGTACAAGGAAAGCTGATGTGCTACAGTCCATGGGGTCACAAAGAGTCAGACACGACTGAGTGACTGAACTGAACTGAACTGACTAATAGCGTATCTCAGGCCCTGTCACTGCCCTGGACATTTCCTACCTGTTTCTACTGGTGTTCATACAATCTCAAAGTTTTAAGATTCACAGAACCAGGTATTTTGCCAAGGTGTTAACTAATCTGTCCCTCTGCCTTTCAGCGGGCCTAATCCAATTTTCTAGTAAACTTAAATATTTAAGGAAAAAAAATACTAAATCGGATTTGCTGCTAAGTCACTTCAGTCGTGTCCGACTCTGTGCGACCCCATAAACGGCAGCCCACCAGGCTCTCCGTCCCTGGGATTCTCCAGGCAAGAACACTGGAGTGGGTTGCCATTTCCTTCTCCAATGCATGAAAGTGAAAAGTGAAAGTGAAGTCGTTCAGTCGTGTCCGACCCTTAGCATGGACTGCAGCCTACCAGGCTCCTCTGTTCATGGGATTTTCCAGGCAAGAGTACTGGAGTGGGGTGCCATTGCCTTCTCTGAAATCGGATTTAAAGAGTTAGAATTACCAATATCAGGACATCATTTTCTTCCTCTTTTCCTGAAATTGTCTCCACTTTGTCAATAGTGAAACTGGAACTGAGGTGACCCCTGTTCCCCATCACTTGCCACACTCTACCTACCCATTGCCAATATTAGATTAGCCATCTGGCTTCTTTTCTGAAAATTCAGCTCATCTTAATAATCTCTTCTGAATCCTTTCCAAAACTTTTGTGCTCTTCCATATTTCTGGGACACTGATATGGACTTGATAATGAAGTGCAGGAATATTTTGCAAGCCTAAAATAAAAATCACTTTATCATTGTAGAGAGCTGTGTAATTGTGCTTTATAAGGTTTTTGCTAACTTTTCCTCTTACACATGATTTTATTGTTTTGCCTTGAAGAATCATCTAGTCTATATTTAAATCAATATTCCCTGAAATGAATATAGCATTTTCAGGTATGTGTGTGGGTGTGTAAGTGTGTGTTTTCAACAGAAATTGAGACAATGGAGAAGAATATTGAAAAATGCAGGTAGAGTCAATGTTTAAAAAAAAAAAGCCTAGTATACCAGTTCTAAAGGTCACACATCTGCAGTGACAAAGATGTTTTCATTTCTAAACAGAGAGCTCAAAATAGGCAACAATAGAAAGACAGGCATAGAGGCCAAACAAACGGGAAAGGGAAGAAATGAGAGAGAGGGAGAGGGAGAGAGAAGGAGAGAGAGAGAAACTGATATTCAAAAAAGGCAAATTAAAAAAGCCTATTGTCTCCCAGAAAGCATGTTTCAGAGCTCCAATTTATCTTTATGTATGTAGAACTTTTTCCCCTAATGGGGTTTCTCAAATAATGTTAAGTCTCTAGACAAGCCAGTTTAAGATGCCTTTAATATTATGAAGGACATATCTAGCAGTTTAAATACACTGTAGAGAGAAGAGCACCATTTAATAACAGTTATTTGATGGTAATTTTATATAGTAGAGATCCACACTTTTCTAAGTGTGGATAAACATGGTTTTAGAAGCTTCTTGAAATTATGTTACTTACATATATTTGTAGCTCCTTAAGAGGATTTTATGACACAAAGTAGTTAAAAGTTTGATCCTTTATAGTCTAAGGCAAAGGAGATATTATTTTTTAAATTCTTCTTTTAAAAATACAGTTATAAGACAATAAGAATCTTATACAAACAGAATAGAGAATTTGGAATCTGCAAACAGGGATCCATCTTTGGTACATCCAAAGAACAAAAAGCCTTCCCAATTCTAGGTTAATTGTGAGACTACAGAGGCAGTTCCCAGATTATCAGTGATCCTAAATTCCAACCTCTGGCCTTGTCAGCAGTCTTTCCCAACAAAGGACTACATCACATAGTGTAATATAGAATTGTCCCGTCTTCAAAGGTTGTGTGTGTCCTGATAGGTCTCAAAAGAATTGGATGTATCTATAAGTCTCTTTATAAGTCTATAAGACCATTCCCATAGAAAAGAAATGCAGAAAAGCAAAATGGCTATCTGGGGAGGCCTTACAAATAGTTGTGAAAAGAAGAGAAGCGAAAAGCAAAGGAGAAAAAGAAAGATATAAACATCTGAATGCAGAGTTCCAAAGAATAGCAAGAAGAGATAAAAAAGCCTTCTTCAGCGATCAATGCAAAGAAATAGAGGAAAACAACAGAATGGGAAAGACTAGGGATCTCTTCAAGAAAATCAGAGATACCAAAGGAACATTTCATGCAAAGATGAGCTCGACAAAGGACAGAAATGGTATGGACCTAACATAAGCAGAAGATATTAAGAAGAGATGGCAAGAATACACAGAAGAACTGTACAAAAAGGATCTTCATGACCCAGATAATCACGATGGTGTGATCACTGACCTAGAGCCAGACATCCTGGAATGTGAAGTCAAATGGGCCTTAGAAAGCATCACTACTAACAAAGCTAGTGGAGGTGATGGAATTCCAGTTGAGCTATTCCAAATCCTGAAAGATGGTGCTGTGAAAGTGTTGCACTCAATATGCCAGCAAATTTGGAAAACTCAGCAGTGGCCACAGGACTGGAAAAGGTCAGTTTTCATTCCAATCCCAAAGAAAGGCAATGCCAAAGAATGCTCAAACTACCGCACAATTGCACTCATCTCATATGCTAGTAAAGTAATGCTCAAAATTCTCCAAGCCAGGCTTCAGCAATATGTGAATCGTGAACTTCCTGATGTTCAAGCTGGTTTTAGAAAAGGCAGAGGAACCAGAGATCAAATTGCCAACATCCGCTGGATCATAGAAAAAGCAAGAGAGTTCCAGAAAAGCATCTATTTCTGCTTTATTGACTATGCCAAAGCCTTTGACTGTGTGGATCACAATAAACTATGAAAAATTCTGAAAGAGATGGGAATACCAGACCACCTGATCTGCCTCTTGAGAAATCTGTATGCAGGTCAGGAAGCAACAGGACATGGAACAACAGACTGGTTCCAAATAGGAAAAGGAGTTCGTCAAGGCTGTATATTGTCACCCCATTTATTTAACTTATATGCAGGGTACATCATGAGAAACGCTGGACTGGAAGAAACACAAGCTGGAATCAAGATTTCCGGGAGAAATATCAATAACCTCAGATATACAGATGACACCACCTGTATGGCAGAAAGTGAAGAGGAACTAAAAGGCCTCTTGATGAAAGTGAAAGTGGAGGGTGAAAAAGTTGGCTTAAAGCTCAACATTCAGAAAACAAAGATCATGCCATCTGGTCCCACCACTTGATAGGAAGATGGGGAAACAGTGGAAACAGTGTCAGGCTTTATTTTTCTGGGCTCCAAAATCACTACAGATGGTGACTGCAGCCATGAAATTAAAAGACGCTTACTCCTAGGAAGGAAAGTTATGACCAACCTAGATAGCATATTCAAAAGCAGAGACATTACTTTGCCAACAAAGGTCCATTTAGTCAAGGCTATGGTTTTTCCTGTGGTCATGTATGGATGTGAGAGTTGGACTGTGAAGAAGGCTGAGCACCGAAGAATTGACACTTTTGAACTGTGGTGTTGGAGAAGACTCTTGAGAGTCCCTAGGACTGCAAGGAGATCCAACCAGTCCATTGTGAAGGAGATCAGCCCTGGGATTTCTTTGGAAGGAATGATGCTAAAGCTGAAACTCCAGTACTTTGGCCACCTGATGCGAAGAGTTGACTCACTGGAAAAGACTCTGATGCTGGGAGGGATTGCGGGCAGGAGGAGAAGGGGACGACAGAGGATGAGATGGCTGGATGGCATCACTGACTCGATGGATGTGAATCTCAGTGAACTCTGGGAGTTGGTGATGGACAGGGAGGCCTGGTGTGCTGCGATTCATGGGGTCGCAAAGAGTCAGACACGATTGAGCGACTGATCTGATCTGACCTTTATGAAAGGTATCCTATCCAAAGTATGATTTCATCACTCCCAGGATATAGGCGATTCCAGAAGCAGATGCTTAAAGTTTGCAGTTTCTAGCTTTGGCATCATTAATCCACTCATTCACTTACCAAATTATTACCAAGTGCTGCCTACACATTGAGCCTGTGCTAATGTTGATTAAAGTCTTGGAGAAAGGGATGTGTTGAAAGCTGTTTTACATGTCTTTCCAGCAGGTTAGTGCTAAGGTAGGCACTTCCTAGGAAGCAATAGTTAAGGGCTGAGAAGAATTTCAGGGCAGTGTGGTATGAACAGTTTATTTACTGGTGTGGCATTTATGAGTCAAGAATATTGCAAAAAAAAATAAAAGAACATCTATTGTAGGAGGGTGAGTCATTTTGAGGACTACAAAATCTTTATATGTGTGTGTGTACACACACATACATACCTACAGAAAATGATGTCACCAGTACAAAAGAGTATAAAAAAAGAAGCACAAATAGCTAATTCTAGGGGCTTCTCCAAGCAGTAGCAGCAGCAGCTATTGTAAGGACTTGAGTGTAATTGACTTATGTGCCAGATGACTGCAGGCAGCACTCTTAGGGGAGTGTGGAACTGAGACAAGGAAACATATCCAGTAAAGGTCTTAATGAGAATGTTACTGCTGAGAGCAGCTAGACCTTGATTTGCTGGAGATCTGAGAGTGAGGATCATGCCTCAGAACTGTAACCACTCTATCCCAAGGGGAGTAAGCTGGAATATTTATTCTCTAAATAAAACATATCATTGGCTGATGGCTACCCCCCAAGCCTTCACTTTAACATAATTCCAGATTGTTCCACGTATGGGATTAGAGAAAAATGGAACGCAGAGTTTCAGACACTTTCAGCCAGAACACTGTGAAGCTTGTACAGGAAGGTAAAACCTAAGAAGTATGGGGAAAGTACTGAGAGTATCTGCTAAGGACACCATATTACCATCCATGGGAGACCAACCACTCTCAACATTCTGGTAAACTGTCATTCCAGTCACCTATCAGTAAATTCACCTAGCCATGCTTTTCTGTGATATGCTCATATTAGTTCACTCGAAAATGTCTTAGACATCCATTTGAATAAAACACATCACTGTAATTTTAAACAGCTGCATAATATCCCATTATGTATGTGTTATAATTAATTTGTCTAGTTTTCCTATTGATGGACATTTATGCTTCCAGATTTTTGTTATTGTAACCATTAGTGCCATGAACATATTTTGATGTACTTTCTTGGTACCTTATTTAGAATAAACTGCTGAATCTATGTGTATGCATATGTCAAGATAATTATTCTGTAATTTTTTCAGAAATGTTTCATGTTTTTACTTGTTCGTAGTGCAATGAACAAATTTATAGTCAATGAACAATTTATGTAGTAAGCAGAAGTGAGTAAATGTGCCCAGTTTATATCCTCCTCAGCAACAGTGAAATTTGTCAGTCTTGTTAATATCAGGCATTTTATGTTGCCTATTTGTGAGATTATACATCTTTCTCATATGTTCACTGATTATTATATTTTTAAGATTTTCTTTTAGGTGTTTTTTCATGGAGCTTATTTATGTGTTCCTGGTTTTATTTCTAATTGACACATAAAACCTCTTTGTGTTTTAGTGATGCTAATCTTTTATCTGCCACAAGCACTGCAGGTGTCTTTTCTAATAAATTATTCATCTTCCATTTTTGTTTCTGAACATGTGATAAAAATAATTATTTTATGTGCTATGTTAAGAAAGACTAAACCCATGTCAATATGTCTTAGCCATATTTTTCTCCTGGTATATTTCCCTTGTTTTCCAAAGCAATTATCCAAGAAATATTGATATGTCAAGAAAACACATATTTAAGGATCAAGTAATTTAAAAATCATCAGATTCAATAATGAGTAAGCTTTCTTACTTTAGGGCTACTCAGAGTTTTTAATATATGAATAGGAATTAACAACTGTTAACAGGAATTGCAGTTCCAAAGGAAATCAAGTATGCCATATTTTCAAAACATATTTGACCTTGAATCATTTAAAATTTTTTTCAAGATGTATTTATTTAAATCACCCAAAAGAGTGTTTTGTAGAGTACTAGTTGAGAAGACTTTTCTAACAAAGCAAAATCATAAAATAAGTAGAAATGATGTACTAGAAAAGACATAAATCTTTATCTTTCTGGGATTTGGCCCAATAAATTTAGAAGTGATACAGTCATTAGCATAAATCATTTTCACCTCAACATAACTCTAGTCCAAATGCCTGGGTTACCTTGGTTAAAAATGTTAAGAATCCTTAATATTCTGAGTATGTCTAATTTAAAAATTCTGTGGTTTTGGTCTCTCTTAGTAGCATTTCTAACCTACACAGATCCCTGGATTTATCTCAAGTTACCCTTGAGTGTTTTGGAATGGTCTACCTTCTAAGAATACAACAGAGTCAATTATGAATCTTTTAACAGCACTCTTTGCCAAGTCATATTACTTTCATTTAGGCTTATTTCATGGAGAAAAAAATAAATGTAATTGATGTGAACATTGCACTATGAAGAAATAAACAAAAACATGAAATAATATCCAGGAACCCTCAGGATAATAACTTTTGAGCTTCTGGATTTTAATAGCTAGAAGCTAACTTGAAGGTTGACCAGCTATCACCTTCTGCTCACACAGGACAATTGGAGAAGTGTGTTGGCCTGTCTGGCTGGGCGAGATTGTAAAGTTCCAAAAGTCCTCATGAACAGAGGTCTTTCAGTTCTTTGGAAAGATGCTTTGGCAAGAAACATCTTGCTAAAATGTTGTAGAATGGAGACTAAACTAGTATATAAACATTTAAGACATTTACTAGAAAGGAAAATAATTTTATAACGATACCTAAAATTCTAACCACAGGTTAAATTGCATAATAAACTGAATTTTCTATAGTACAGGGTTAGAGGCAGAAAACCCATGAACGCACTGATCATTTATTTTATTCAAATCAACTCACTAGAGAAATTTTAGTACCTTCCATTTCATTTGTAAATCAAAGGTCATCTTTGTGCCTCTCACTGAGCAGATTACATGAACTACAGAGTTTTATATACCTCTTCCAGGAAAATCCCTAGAAGAAAGGAGCAGAGAACTAACTTTAGGTTCTTAGGTTCAGTAGAAATCTCTTTCTCTCTCTTTCTCTGTCATATATATTATGAATAAAATATATTAAGAAGACATCTTAATATGTATTAAGAGAAGACTCTTCTTAGTCTAAGAAGAGTTCTATGGGAACCACAAAGAAATCATATTTAAAAGGTAACATGTCTTCCATAAGCCTTCCTGCCTTAAGAATGACAAGGGAGTCTAGGAAGATAGAAGGCTATGAAAAATCTTGGTCAGTATCATACAACCATTCTAAACTCAGATATCATTCATCACTAACAGAAATAACTTCTCTGAAGCCCTTTCATTACCAGGAAGAAAGTTTCTTTTCTGAGATTATGCCCTAAGGGGGGGGGATGGATATATATATATATATATATATATATATATATATATATAAATATATATATAAATATATATATATTTATTTATGTAGGCATACATGCATTTCCCAGGTGTAAAATTAGTAAAGAAAAACAAATGCCCTTCTAAAGGAAGAGGTGAATGTAGTTTAAGATAAATAATCACTTAATTAGAGTGTTTGGTATGTTTGTTTCAGGAATGCCTTTGCGTTTTCCTGGTGACAGGATAATTTCCACTTAGCACAGATACAGTCATCTTCCAAGGGCATTCATACATTTTTTTCTTTCTTTTTTTTTTTTTTTTGCTATTTCCAGAGTATTCTGACTCCCCTCTAGGCATGCTGGGGAAGTAGCATCTATCTGAAAATAGGCTGATTTGTCCCATATCCCCTGAATGTGAGCTTTTTTGTTTAACAGGGTGCTGTCAACAGGAAGGTTGGAGGAGTTATTGTGATTTGCCTTGAAAATCAGATCTAATAATTGAGAAAATGAAAATTTTGCTCCATATGACTATGTAGATTTATTTTTATAAAAAGCAAAAGACACTGAAATTAATCCTCTTTCTGATTCAGGTTAGTAACTTAGGGGAAAAGAAATAATAACTAACATTGTTGAATTTTCGTATTTGCCAGGCATGGGGTTGATGTCTCGTTTTCCAGATGTTTTGTTCAGATGTTCTCCTTTAACTTCCATTACAATCGTATAAGGTCAAAGTCCTACTAAAAAATACCCCTGTGGTATATAGAGAAAAGTGAGGTTCAAAGAAATAATAACTTGCTCATGTTCATCCAGATAGTAAGGGGTGCAACTAAATTGAAACCCACATTTATCTCTGACTCTACACCCAAACTCTTAACTCTGATACTATATTGCCTCAGAGGAAATCTGAGAGATAAAACAAAAATATTCTATTTTTAGAGCTGCTATTTATTAACTGGAGAAGGAAATGGCAACCCATTCCAGTATTCTTACCTGGAGAATCCCAAAGACAGAGGAGCCTGGTGGGCTACAGTCCATGGGGTCACAAAGAGTCAGATTGTTCAACCTCATATTAAGCCACTTAGTCAATAAACTGCCAACATTTTTACTTTACATCTAAGAAGAATGCTACCAGAATATAAACTCCCTGAAGCTAGGAGGCTCAGAGAAAAAAGTTACTGTTGAATTCTCAAACCAGAAGATTGTCTGGCCTGTAGTAAGTACTCAATAATCATTTGTTGAAGGAATGAGTCAAAAATCCAGGCAAGGGATGATGGATTTTTCACATTATGGAATATTGGTGGAACTAAGCAATTGATAGTAATTCCCCAAAGCCTCTGTACTTGGAATGTAAATCTTGGAGGAGTGGAAGATGATATGGAAGAGGGAGTCAGAAAAGACTATGAAATATTTCTTTCTAGAGCTTGAGGATTCCTTACTGGGCACATAAAGAAAGTAATATTTTTTAGAATTTGAGTTAATTTATTCTTATCTTGCACTTTCATTTATGGCCCTTGAAAACCAGGACCCTTTCAGTTTTCCCTGCTGGCCTCAGACATGTGGTAAAATAATTCTCCACCATTTCTCAGAACTGCTCCCAGGAATATTTCTAAGTATGTAGAGTGTTACTTCCCTTGGGCATTTCAGAGAAGACAGAAAACTTAAGGCCCACAATAAATCTCAAATTGTAAGATTTTACTTGATTTTTATTGACATACAGTTGATTTATAATGTTGTGTTAGTTTCAGATGTACAGCAAAGTGATTCACACATACATATATAGATATGCACATATATATGTATATATGTGTGTGTGTGTATATATATATATATATATATATATATGTTCTTTTTCAAATTATTTTCCCTTATAGGTTATTATAAGACATTGAGTATAGTTCCCTGTGCTATACAAATAGGTCCTTGTTGGTTATCTATTTAATAAACAGTAGTGAGTATATCCGGAGAAGGCAACGGCACCCCACTCCAGTATTCCTGCCTGGAAAATCCCATGGATGGAGGAGCCTGGAAGGCTGTAGTCCATGGGGTCGCTGAGGGTCGGACACGACTGAGCAACTTCCCTTTCACTTTTCACTTTCATGCATTGGAGAAGGAAATGGCAACCCACTCCAGTGTTCTTGCCTGGAGAATCCCAGGGACGGGGATTCTCAAATTTGGGGATCCCAAATTCTCCTGGGATCCCAGAGCCTGGTGGGCTTCCATCTATGGGGTCGCACAGAGTCGGACACGATTGAAATGACTTAGCAGTGTGTATATCATCGACAAAGGTCCATCTAATCAAAACTATGGTTTTTTCAGTAGTCATATATGGATGTGACAGCAGGACCATAAAGAAAGCTGAGCACCGAAGAATTGGTGATTACGAACTGTGGTATTGGAGAAGACTTTTGACAGTCCCTTGCACTGCAAGGAGATCAAATGAGTCAGTCCTAAAGGAAATCAGTCCTGAATATTCATTGGGAGAACTGATGCTGAAGTTGCAGGTCCAATATTTTGGCCACCTGATGTGAAGAACTGACTCATTTGAAAAGACCCTGATGCTGAGAAAGATTGAAGGTGGGAGGAGAAGGGGACAACAGAGGATGAGATGGTTGGATGGCCTCACCAACTTGATGGATGTGAGTTTGAGCAAGCTCAGGGAGTTGGTGATCGACAGGGAAGCCTGGCATGCTGCAATCCATGGGGTTGCAAAGAGGCGGACACAACTGAGTGACTGAACTGAACTGAGTGTGTATATCTAATTATAAGGCTTCAGATGTTAGAAATCTTACAGGAAAGGTATTTAGAGTGGGGAAAATAAGACTGGAATTTTTGGGGTGGGATGTTTTCTGTGATGCCTGAATTGACTTCATCAGCAGCAGCAGCAGGGAGGTATTTACTTCACTTAGTATCATAATCTCCAGTTTCATCCATGTTTCTGCAAATGGTATTATTTCATTCCTTTTAATGGTTAATATAGGCTTCGCTGGTAGCTCAGTAGGTGAAGAAACTGCCTGCAGTGCAGGAGACCAGATTTTAATCCCTGGGTCAGGAAGATCTCGTGGAGAAGGAAATAACAACCCACTCCAGTATTCTTGCCTGGAAAATCTTATGGACAGAGGAGCCTGGCATGCTACAGTCCATGGGATCGCAAGAGTTGGACATGACTTAGCGACTAGACTAAACTAACTAGGGAGGTATTAATTTTTCTGTTAATACTAAGTCAGTCCTTCCACACTGCAACAATAGCTTCATCTATTTTTCCCCAATTCTCCTAATAGAGTTTATTCATTCATTTGCCTATGCATGCATTTAATCATCATATCTGCCACACTCATATACAGAACAAAACAACACAATCCTGCACAAGAATGAAACAACCATTTTCTTACATTGCACACAAAAATAAATTCAAAATATATTACAGACCTAAATATAAGACTTGAAACCATAAAACTCTCTGAAGAAAGCAGAGGCAGTACACTTTTTGACACTGGGCTCAGCAATATGTTTTTGGATGTGTCTCCTCAGACACGAACAATAAAAGCAAAAAAAAAAAAAAAAAAAACTACATGAAACTAAACAGCTTTATCACAGTTAAGGAATTCATCAACAAAGAGAAAGGTATCCTGCTGAACAGGAGAGGCTATTTGCAAATCATTTATCACATAAAGGGTTAATATCCAAATTACGTAAAGAAACCATACAACTCAACATCCAAAAACAATCAGATTAAAAGACTAGCAATGGACCTAAATAGACTTTTCTCCACAGAAGACATACAGAGAGCTGAAAAACATATGAAGAGTTACCCAGCATCACTAATCATCTGGGAAATGCAAATCAAAACTACAACGAGATACCACCTCACACCAGAGGTACCACCTCACACCAGAGGTACCACCTCACACCAGAGGTACCACCTCACACCAGAGGTATCACCTCACACCAGAGGTACCACCTCACACCAGAGGTATCACCTCACACCAGAGCTACCACCTCACACCAGAGCTACCACCTCACACCAGAGGTACCACCTCACACCAGAGGTATCACCTCACACCAGAGGTACCACCTCACACCAGAGGTACCACCTCACACCAGAGGTATCACCTCACACCAGAGGTACCACCTCACACCAGAGGTATCACCTCACACCAGAGATACCACCTCACCCCAGAGGTATCACCAAAGAGACAAATAACAAGAGTTGGCGAAGATGCTGAGAAAAGGTAACTTTCATGCACTGCTTGTGGGAATATAAATTGGAACAGAGACTATGGCCAAATGTGGAGGTTTTCTCAAAAAATTAAACACAGAGTTACCACGTAATCCAGCAATTCTACTTCTATTTTCCGAAAGACAGCAAAAACACTAAATTGAAAATATGTACACAGCCCTGTGTTCATCGCAGCATTATTTTCAAATAGGTGTGAAAACAAGTATCCATTGATAGATGAATGGATAAAGAACATGTGGCACATACATACAATGGAATGTTACACACAAAAAAGAATAAAATCCTGACTTTTGTGGCAATACAGATGGACAGATGGTAATACGCTAAGTGAAAGAAATTATACAAAGAATGTCAAATACTATATGATTTCACTTATTTGTAGAATCTAAGAAACAAAGCAAATGAAGAAGCAAAGTGAAAGAGAAACAGACTCATAGCTATAGAGAAAAAACTGGTGGCTGCCAGAAGGAAGGTGAGGGGGGAGGGGGAGAGAGGGGGATTTGGTGAAATAGGTGAGGGGATTAAGAGATACAAATTTTAAGTATAAAATAAATGTCATAAGGCTGTAATATACCACATAAGGAAAATAGTCAGTAATATTGCAATAATTTTGTGTAGTGACAGATGGTTACTACACTTACCTTGATGATTATTTCACAGTACTTAATGTTGAATCGCTATGTTGAATACCTGAAAATAACATAATATTGTATATTAATTAACTTCAATAACAAAACACACACATACACAAAAGACACATTCCTTGAGCAATACAGAAATATAGATATAAGCCTTACCTCAAGCAAACCTCCAGTGAGTGGAAAGGTAAAATCAAACAAACAAAAAAGACAATGAGGCTAAAGTATGATAAGGATGCTAATATGTGTACAGTGGGCTGGGGGAGGGGCTACATCTGAGACAAACCCATTGGGATCTTGGGGTATCAGGACAACCCTCAGATCTGAAGGATGAGTGGGCAATCACAAGGCCAAACATACAGGGACTGAATCCTTCATGAGCTGGACGTTTTTTACTCCCTCAAACAAAGCTCAGTGTGGCTGGGGTGTTAGGAACAAGGTGGCAAATGATACAAGGCGAAACTGATAGAAAAGAGCTTGGAAGCTCCTGATACACAAAAATGAGAAATGTGAATCTTAACCTCAACCCTTATGAATCCTCCTTCTGATGGCCTTTTAACCATAGATTGACATGATCGGCTGAAGAAAGTGGAAATACTACTCTGTCTGCAGTGTGCAGCTAGGGTTGGAGAGGGGCAATGCTGATTAAAGGGGCCCAGTGAGGGAGCTGTTGCTCCAAGTGATTCCTAAGAGATGACTATGGTCTATGAGGCTGGCCAAGGTTCTTAGAATAATTGTCCTGGAGTACAAACTTCTGGGCTTCCCAGGTGGCTCAGTGGTAAGGAATCCACCTGGCAATTCAGGAGATGCAGGTTGAATCCCTGGGTCAGGAAGATCCCCTGGAGAAGGAAATGGCAACCCACTCCAGTATGCTTGCCTGGGAAATCCTATGGATGGAGGAGACTGGTGGGTTACAGTCCGTGGGGCCACAAAGAGTCAGACATGACTGCATGCACACACACACACACACACACACACACACACACACTTTTCAACAGGACAAAGATATCTTAAAGAGTCAAACAACCCTAATTCTGTGTTTATTCTGCACCATTAAACACCATCATAATCTCAATTTGACCCTACTTACCTTAGAATTCTTTTCAGCCATATTTCATAGATGTAGATGATATTCTTTGCCAGATGGTGCCCCCTTTTCATGGAACAAGTATCTCCTTTTAACAGTCAGCTCTGTAGAAAACCTGGGGAATGTAACATCCAATAGTTATTTTAATGAAGCTCCTTTATGAATTTAGCAGCTTTAGTGAAAACAGAGAAACTCTCTTCACGGCTCAGGACTCTCTTTCCCAAGGTGAGAATGGAATAGCAAATTATAAAAATCATTCTGTTATCATAACAGTAAGAAAGGCTGTAGAAATATAATGCCATGCATCCACTTCTCTCCTATGTATAGCATGAGGCAAGCAGAGTTCTCAGCATTTCTTGAGTGAAAGACATAATTTATCCTTCTGGGCCCTGGTCATTATTTTTCTTTCATTTCTAGGAGGAGGTCATTTGCTAAATGGAACCCAGTAGCACTAAAAAAGGGCAAATGCCTTCAAAACAGAGAGCAATTCATTCTCTTCTTAATCCCTTATTACTGCTGCTTTTATTTATTTATTTTTTGCTCTTTTTTTTAAATTTTATTTTATTTTTAAACTTTACATAATTGTATTAGTTTTGCCAAATATCAAAATGAATCCGGCTCCTCCTGGACTCCTGCTATTATATGGCTGAGCATTCAGTTCATGTGGCTATGCATTGCTTTATAATATTTAGAGCAACTTGTGTGTGTGTGTGTGTGTGTGTGTGTAGTTAGGGGAGCTACATGACATGTGCATGTGAGTTAATATAAGTAAATAGATGAATGACGATGAAAGGCAACTCTTGAAACTGGTTGAACAACACAACCAGGAAAGAAGTGTCTTGGTTTAACCACCAAGATGCTTCTCTGAATATCTTCCCTTATGAGCTTTCAAAATCAATAGAGGCTCAGGCTGTGAGCTAACCTGCAAAAGGAGATCTGATCTCATGTGAACAGAAAAGTGCAAAGCTGCTTCTAAGAAATGAAAAATACCTGTAAAAGAAATGTTTAATATAGAGCCAGCCCCAGTGGTTAGGGGTAGGCTGCATCAAAGAGATTTTGAAAACCCAGAGAGTAACTTATTTTAACGACAGCTCCAATGCCTCACAAATTGACTAGCTCTCTTAAATATTAACCAAGAGAAAGAGAAATGTTGGCAAGGCTGAAAATGTTGATTAAAAATTTGTTTCTTAAGGATAAAAATGGCAGAGTGGATTCCAGTCCTGCCTGGTTATTTTGTGACACACACTTCAGGGACGAATTAAGTCGCACTGATATTGTTATATTTGCATGTGGGAGTGGTTGCTGTTTAAATAGTTGAGTATTTATTGGCATGAGGATGCCATTTAAGGTATGTGTAGTGAAACTTGCCACCTGCAGTTTGCTTCTGGGACTCCCAGCAGCTCTCTGATTGATGGGTATACTCTATGTTACACTTGAAAGATGGCAAAATCTTTCAAAAGTTGGAGAGAGGGAAGGAAAGAAATCAGCTTGAACCATTTCCAGGTTTGCATTGAAATTGGCCCTTGTGGCATTTTTAATTCACATCTGGAGGAAAATAAATGTGGCCACAATTATTAACACATTCTGGAAGAAATAAGTCAAGAGCTACTTAGACTGCACAGGTGTCTGTTATCAAAATCTCAGCAGAGAAGTGTTAATATGGTGTGTGTTATTTTAGACTCTCCAGGTGGGCTGTGGCTAAGAACAGGAGAGAAGAGCACTAAGGGGATGCTTAAATACAAAATGTTAATTTTGCAAGAAAGGAAATCAGTGAACGAGGTTAGAGGAATCCATTGGTAGGTGAACTGAGAGATTTTGAAGGTTAGAATAGGAAAACCAAAAGCCAATCACTGTCTTACTGAGAAGAAACCCACTAAAGAGATTTTCTGTGAAAGGGGAAAGTGTCCTCCTGGTTATTGTTTGAGAAGAATTTGCAGTTGAGTCATTCTCTTCCCAACAGACCTTTATTCTTGACTAAATGCTTTAGGAAATGATTCATCTTTGAGTTAAGAGCTATTTACTGAGAATCTTGCAGGATGAATAAATTTTTTTTTCCTATTTGATATTATTTAGGGAACCCTGTTTCTGAGAGTTCTTATCTACAATGCCAAAGTTTGGCAATCAGTTTTGTGGGGCTTTGATTTGAATATAATATGGTACTGGTGGTATAATACTTGGAGTATCTTTGGAGACTAAGTGATCACCTACAAAGGAAAACCATCGATTTACTGGGTAGAAGATGCCTCACCTGTGAGAATAATGTAGCCTGTGACACTAATGACAGGAAGCAGCTTGCAAAATAGCATATTGCTAAGCAGTGACATGTTTAAAGACAGTTTATGTATTTTTTTCATTACACTCAATTTGGCATTTTTATGTAATATATTTTACATCCTGGAACCTGTATTTGAGAGGCAAAAGGGAATCTGGTTTGCCCAAGAAGGGAATATGATAATCTAGACAAATAAGAAGAAATCGCAGTCTATGGGAAAGCAGGACTTGCACTGTGTTTTGAGTGTATATGTGGCTGGTGAGAATTGCAGAAGTACAGGTGGTGGAGGGTTCGCTTAGCATTGGGAAAATACCATTACATGTAACTAGACGGCTTCCCATTATTGTTTAGCTTTCTCTATAACAACAAAGATCTCATTTGAAATTAGGACTTGGTTTCTAGTTATTGCAGCTGTTATTTATGGAAATGATTAATGGCTCTGAGTTAATCTGCTTGTTCAGAAAGGAACTGTTTCAGTTTCTTGGGAAAATACATGATAATACCATTTCCTAGCTAAGTAAAAAAGGGAATAAAATTATAGGAAAATAGATGCCGTGGAACCACAGCAATGATCTCACATGAAATAAACATCCCTTGGCTCTACAGATTTCTCATATGAGTTAGGCTTATTCAAAAAGAAGCCCAGATTATTGTAGGTTTTCTCAGACAAATCTGGTGCTTGGTTTCTTTCACAGCAGACAAAAACAAGCACTCAAGGCAAGGGAGATGTACAGACCAAAGAACCAGGAGAGGGTAAGGGTTGGGACCTTGTGGGAGAGTCTCCACTGCCACCCAGAAGCTAATATTCTGGATGTCGCCCATGGATGGCACACCCCAGCTGAAAATAAAGTACCTTGTTTAAGATTGTTAATGAGTTCTGTCCTCAAATAGGCCCTGCCTTATCACTGTTGCCTGGTAAATAAGTATCTTCATTTCCCTTTGGGTATCTCAAAAATGCAATTCTAATTCAGCAATTTCTGTGGCTGCCTAACAAAGAAACATAACAGTAGACACTCCATGCAAAATATGTAAAGTTTTCCCCAAAGGGTAGAATGTATGTGATGGTGGCTTATAATGAGGAAATCCAGAAAGAATTTTCCAACAAACAAGCATGACCATAAAGAAGAAGTTTTCCCAGCCATGAGAGCTAATTAATGGAGTCAAGGTTATAGAGAAGGAGACAGTCTCACAGGTTTTCAGTAGCCCCAATAAATTATATGAAATCACATTATTTAATTGTGTTTAAATGAAAGGGTAGGGATAGGAGAATATCCCATTTCGTGATTGTTTTAATAATAGCTTGCTGAGATATAGCACACATGCCTTAAATTGCACACCTTTAAAGTATATGACTCAGTGCTTTTTAGTATATTCACAGTATTCCCTGATAGCTCAGTTGGTAAAGAATCTGCCTGCAATGCAGGAGACCCTGGTTCGATTCCTGGACCAGGAAGATCCATGGGAGAAGGGATAGGCTATCCACTCCAGGATTCTTGGGTTTCCCTTGTGACTCAGTTGGCAAGGAATCCACATGCAATGAGGGAGACCTGGGTTCGATCCCTGGGTTGGGAAGATTCCCTGGAGATGGGAAAGGCTACCCACTCCAGTATTCTGGCCTGGGAATTCCATGGACTGTATAGTCTCTGGGGTCTCAAAGAGTCAGACATGACTGAGTGACTTTCACTTTTCACAGTGTTTAGTCATTAACAGTATTTGATCCTGGATCATTTTTTTAACTTTTCAAAAGTGAAAACAATTTTTCTAACCCCCAAATTTCAGCTATCTTATGGGTACGCTCATACAAATTCTGATGGAGACTCCTCAACAGCCAAAGATAGGCCAACATCATTCTTAAATCAAATTTAGAGGAAATTCCCTGAATAAACAAGAAAAATATGCGTCATCTGATAGTTGCACTGACATTTTCCTGGATTTCTTGGAACTCAAAACTGTATTAGGAAAGGGGATGCATGAGTATGGAAAGAGAACTCTTTTTTCAGGGCTCTAGAGACCTGAATTCTGTATAAGCATACACTCAGAGGCTTGCCAAGCCATTTAATCTCTCTGGACTATATTTTATTCTTATGTGTGCAAAAGAAAAATCAAATATTTGCTGAAGATCCAATGAAAACAGGATTCTGTGAGAGCAGTGGAGAATAGTAGGTTATCTTAGCTTGTAGATTATCTTAGCTTGTGTGGACAAAGAGAGAGTGACATTTGAGCTGAAACCTGCATGTTGCAAAATAAGCAGGCAGGTAAAAAGCTGAGAGTGGAACCTTTCATACAGAGGATAAAATGACTAGCAGGACCCTAAGTCCTATTGGACTGACTGAGGGACAGAAAGAAGCCCAAAGAGGCTAGTGCTGAGTGAGCAGTGGGAACTTAAGTCTAGGCCAGCTTAGATCATGCAGGACCTTCTAAGACAGCTGCAATAGGCTTTGAGTGTATTCTAAGTTCCAAGGATAGGGATTAACCAGTTCAAAGCAAGACAATCCTGTGCTTATGTTTTTAATAGATCACTACTATGTGAAGAGAAGGAAATGGCAGCCCACTCCAATATTCTTGTCTGGAAAATCTTATGTACAGAGGACCCTGGCAGGCTTCAGTCAATGGCATTGCAAGAGTTGGACATGACTCAGCGACTAAACCACCACCACCAGTGTGTGAAGAGAGACTTCAGGGAGGCCGTAAAGGAAACAGGAAGATATAGGAAGCTACGATGAGGCCCAGGCAAACTGTGATGCTGGCTTGAATTAGGCCAGTAGCTGTGAAGATGAGGAAAAAAGATGCCTACATGTGATGCTATGTGCTTCCTGTAGTTTTAATGAGATTCAAAGGAATAAAATGTTAGTAGCTCAGTCATGTCTGACTCTTTGCAACTACATGGACTGTAGCCAGCTAGGTTCCTCTGTCCATGGAATTCTCCAGGCAAGAATAATGGAATGGGTAGCCATTCTCTTCTCCAGGAGATCTTCCTGACCCAGAGATCAAACCCAGGTCTCCTGCATTGTGGGCAGATTCTTTACCATCTGAGCCACCAGAGAAGCCCCAAAGGAACAAAAGGAAACATATTTGTTTATTAAGTTTAATATATAACAGGCTCTCTTGATAAGATTTAAAATGTTTCATTAAATCTTCCCAACAAATCTGTGAGATTGGTAGCCAATAAATGTGAATAAAGTTTGAAAGTTTAAAAGTATTGTACAAACATAAGGGGATGGTATTATTATTATTGCTTTCACTTATATGTTTGGGTCCAGACATGGACTCTATGATAATCCTGAGAATGACTTATGTACCATATATCCTCTTCAAAGAGTAAATGGGCTGCCATCTTATATTTACCATGAGTCTTCTTTAAGCTGTCTTTGAAGAGGGCTTTGTAGTTAATCAGCTGTCAAGTTTAAAATGCTAAATCTTGTATGTACAGCATGTCATGTCTCTAAGAATCAAAGAGCACCATCCTTTTCTTTGTAGAAATGCAAAAACTAAAAGTGGAAAAAAAAAAAAACTATTGAATAAATCTGGATTCCCACTGCATTTAGAAAGCATCCACATTTTCCAGAGAACGACAAATTGTACACAGGGGATGCTGGCAATGCATCATGCTATCTAGGAATTCAGATTCTAGTGAGGTAAGAAGGCCAACTAGGTCAAAAATTGAAATAATAAGAGTGGAAAGGTCAGTTTTCATTCCAATCCCTAAGAAAGGCAATGCCAAAGAATGCTCAAATGACTGCACAATTGCACTCATCTCACATGCTAGTAAAGTAATGCTCAAAATTCTTCAAGCCAGGCTTCAGCAATACGTGAACCGTGAACTTCCAGATGTACAAGCTCATTTTAGAAAAGGCAGAGAAACCAGAGATCAAATTGCCAATATCCACTGGATCATGGAAAAAGCAAGAGAGTTCCAGAAAAGCATCTATTTCTGCTTTCTTGACTATGCCAAAGCCTTTGACTGTGTGGATCAAAATAAACTGTGGAAAATTCTGAAGGAGATGGGAATTCCAGATGACCTGACTTGCCTCTTGAGAAAACTGTATGCAGGTCAGGAAGCAACAGATAGAACTGGACATGGAACAACAGACTGGTTCCAACTAGGAAAAGGAGTACGTCAAGGCTGTATATTGTCACCCTGCTTATTTAACTTATATGCAGAGTACATCATGACAAACACTGGGCTGGAAGAAGCATAAGCTGGAATCAAGATTTGCAGGGAGAAATAACAATAACCTCAGATATGCAGATGACACCACCTTTATGGCAGAAAGTGAAGAGGAACTAAAGAGCCTCTTGATGAAAGTGAAAGAGGAGACTGAAAAAGTTGGCTTAAAGCTCAACATTTAGAAAACTAAGATCATGGCATCCAGTCCCATCACTTCATGGCAAATAGATGGGGAAACAGTGGAAACAGTGACTGACTTTATTTTTCTGGGCTCCAAAATCACTGCAGATGGTGATTGCAGCCGTGAAATTAAAAGACGCTTACTCCTTGGAAGGAAAGTTATGACCAGACTAGACAGTATATTAAAAAGTAGAGACATTGCTTCTTCCACAAAGGTCCATCTAGTCAAGGCTATGGTTTTTCCAGTGGTCATGTATGGATGTGAGAGTTGGACTATAAAGAAAGCGGAGTGCAGAAGAATTGATGCTTTTGAACTGTGGTGTTTGAGAAGACTCTTGAGAGTCCCTTGGACTGCAAGGCGATCCAACAAGTCCATCCTAAAGGAGATCAGTCCTGGGTGTTCATTGGAAGGACTGATGTTCAAGCTGAAACTCCAATACTTTGGCCACCTGATGTGAAGAGCTGACTCATTTAAGAAGACTCTGATGCTGGGAAAGATTGAAGGCAGGAGGAGAAGGGGATGACAGAGGATGAGATGGTTGGATGGCATCACTGACTCAATGGACATGGGTTTGTGTGGACTCTGGCAGTTTGTAATGGACAGGGAGGCCTGGCGTGCTGTGGTTCATGGGGTCGCAAAGAGTCGGACATGACTGAGCAACTGAACTGAGAATGATAATAATTAATATACTATAAACAGGGAACTTACCACATCCCAGGCATTATTCCAGATATTTTACATTTAATACATTATGCAATTCTCACAAAATTCTTAGAGGTTGGTGGCATAAATAGCCCCATTTCACAGGTAACAATTTTCATATGACACAAATGATAAGTGATATGAGAAAAATAGAGTGATAAGGTGCTTAGATAATTTTTTCTTGATATAGATGTGTCCCTCCACAAGAACCTCCAATTTAAAAAAAAAAAAAAAACTTAATCTACACACCATACACTCATTGACAGTCCCTTACAAAGACATACTGATGTAACAACACTTTGATCACCACCAAAAGTGATTTGTCAACTTAGCATTGAAGAACAGAACCAAAAGATTTAGGAAAAAGTGGAGTTGGTTGCCAGAAAAGCAGCATTTTGCTCCTAACATTTATTTCTGCTCCCTATTATCAGGAATTCAGAGACTTTCACATTATTCCCAGTGACATGTGTAACTGATTGGGCTAATTATGCAGTAGACACATTGTTCAGAATTCATATAGTTTAGACTTTCATCTCAAACAAAGATCATCCTTTTGCTTTAGAATCATGAAACTATACAGCTTTAGTCTTTCTTTTTATTTAGAAAGGTTAATATTTTAAAGATGAGGCTATGGTCCGGAGAAGTTAAATGACTTGATCAAGGTCACAGAATAAATTTGTGTCTGAGGCTTATCTGGAATTTGATTCTTCTGACTTTTATCAGTTTAGAACTCTTTGTCTAGCCACTCAATTATTTGTGTATTTACTTGTTCACGCATCCATTTATTCATTCATTCTTTTTTTTTTTTTTACTGAGCACCTACTATATGTCAGTTTACATCCTAGCTGTAGGGGTATAGCAAAGAACAAAACACAAAAGAAAACTCAGCTCTCTTGAAACTTCTGTTCTAATGAGTGAAACAGACAATTAAAAACAAGTAAATAAATATTAAGCTAGATACTGATATACATTAAGGATAATGTTAAGTAGGTAAATGCAATAAGATTTTTTTTGGTGGTAGGATGAAGAGAAGTGAAGTTGCTCAGTGGTGTCCGACTCTTTGGGACCCCATGGTCTGTAGCCTGCAAGGCTCCTCTGTCCATGGGATTTTCCAGGCAAGAGTACTGGCGTGGGTTGCCATTTCCTTCTCCAGGGGATCTCCCCAACCCAGGGATCGAACCCAGGTCTCCCGCATTGCAGGCAGATGTTTTACCGGCTGAGCCAAATTTTAGATAGATTAGGAAATACCTGAGAGTACTTGAGAATGTGACTACCGAGAAAAGGAAACATAAGAGTGTGTCTTGAGAGTGACTGAGGGAATGAAATTGTACGCAAAAGGAACGGCATGATCTAAAGCCTGAGGCAGGCGTGATGGGAAGGTTTGAGGAAGAGAAAAAGGTACAATATGGAAGAAGAAGGGTGAGGAAAGGAGACATAGATAAAGCAGACAAATGCAAGGCAGCCAGGGCATATACCACCCTGATGCGATAGTCAGGATCTGAGCTTTACACTTGAGTGAGAAGGGTAGCACACACAGGGTGCTCATTGTACCATATCATGAGGCCTTGAGAAGTCTCATGAGTCTATCAGACACAGACTCATTTTTACCAACAAAATTGTATGAGCCCAGTTACAGAAAATAATAATATACACGGCCTTTCAGTTTATGAAGCTGATTGCTCTATGAATGACAAGAAATATTAAATGGAAGAGAAAAGCAAGTAGAACTGATTTTGGATCCACTTTAACACTTCAGTAGAAGGGGTTGATGTGCTTTCTTTGTTAGTTCCATCTTCAAGGGAGGCATAAAGCTACATTTCTAAATGTGGTAAAATAAATAACATTAAGGATATATTTTGAATGATTGAAAAACCAAAGCAGGTTGGCAATAAGTCTTAAATTCACATGGCTTTTTATTTCAAAGAAAATACTGGGAAGACTTAGTTCACATTACGTTCTAGCGAAATGAAATATGGCATTTTAATGAGAAATGTCATTTTCTTGGGTTATATAAAAATAGAACAAAAATGATGAAGCCAGTCAACATCACTATTTTTTTTCCACTCTCTCCCATAATCCAGTATGTTATTATGATATACTTGTCAAGCCCTTTGGTTTCCTTTGGGAAGAAAGAAATATATGGCTAGGAAATAATACTCAACATTTATTTATATGTCATTGTTTTTAACAATGAGCAGACCAGAGAATGATTTTTTACTTTGTGTCTGCTGTTCTTACTCAAAATTTGGAAATATAAACCTGACTTTTATTTTTTCATTTTGGATCCTAGATGCCCTTTACAAATATTCAGTTTAGTCCAGTCACTCAGTCATGTCTGACTGTTTGCAACCGCATGAACTGCAGCAAGCAAGTCCTCCCTGTCCATCATCAACTCCCGGAGTTCACCCAAACTCATGTCCATTGAGTTGGTGATGCCATCCAACCATCTCATCCTCTGTCGTCCCCTTCTCCTCCTGCCACCAATCCCTCCCAGCATCAGGGTCTTTTCAAATGACTCAGCTCTTTGCATCAGGTGGCCAAAGTATAGGAGGTTCAGGTTCAACATCTGTCCTTCCAGTGAGTATTCAGGACTGATAACCTTTAGGGTGGACTGGTTGGATCTCCTTGCTGTCCAGGACACTCTCAAGAATCTTCTCCAAAACCACAGTTCAAAAGCATCTATTCTTTTGCACTCCACTTTCTTTATAGTCCAACTCTCACATCCATACATGACTACCGGAAAAACCATAGCCTTGACTAGATGGACCTTTGTGGACAAAGTAATGTCTCTGCTTTTGAATATGCTATCTAGGCTAGTCATAACTTTCCTTCCAAGGAGTAAGCGTCTTTTAATTTCATGGCTGCAATCACCATCTGCAGTGATTTTGGAGCCCAGAAAAATAAAGTCAGCCACTGTTTCCATTGTTTCCCCATCTATTTGCCATGAAGTGATGGACCAGATGCCATGATCTTACTTTTCTAAATGTTGAGTTTTAAGCCAACTTTTTCAGTCTCCTCTTTCACTTTCATCAAGAGGCTCTTTAGTTCTTCTTCACTTTCTGCCATAAGGGTGGTGTCATCTGCATATCTGAGGTTATTGATATTTCTCCCGGCAATCTTGATTCCAGCTTATGCTTCTTCCAGTCCAGCATTTCTCATGACATACTATCATATAAATTAAATAAACAGGGTGACAATATACAGCCTTGATGTACTCCTTTTCCTATTTGGAACCAGTCTGTTATTCCATGTCCAGTTCTAAGTGTTGCTTCCTGACCTTCATACAGATTTCTCAAGAGGCAAGTCAGGTGGTCTGGTATTCCCATCTCTTTCAGAATTTTCCACAGTTTATTGTGATCCACATAGTCAAAGGCTTTAGCATAGTCAATAAAGCAGAAATAGATGTTTTTCTGGAACTCTTGCTTTTTCCATGATCCAATGGGTGTTGGCGGTTTGATCTCTGGTTCCTCTACCTCTTCTAAAACTAGCTTGAACATCTGGAAGTTCATGGTTCACGTATTGCTGAAGCCTTTCTTGGAGAATTGTGAGCATTAATTTACTAGCGTGTGAGATGAGTACAACTGTGCAGTCATTTGAGCATTCTTTGGCATTGCCTTCCTTTGGGATTTGAATGAATATTGACTTTTTCAGTCCTGTGGCCACTGCTGAGTTTTCCAAATTAGCTGACATATTGAGTGCAGGACTTTCACAGCATCATCTTTTAGGATTTGAAATAATTCAACTGGAATTCCATCACCTCCACTAGCTTTCTTTGTAGTGATGCTTCCTAAGGCCTACTTGACTTCACATTCCAGGATGTCTGGCTCTAGGTGAGTGATCAGTCCATCATGATTATCTGGGTCATGAAGATCTTTTTTGTACAGTTCTTCTGTGTATTCTTGGCACATCTTCTTAATATCTTCTGATTCTGTTAGGTCTATACTATTTCTGTCCTTTATTGAGCCCATCTTTGCATGAAATGTTCCCTTGGTATCTCTAATTTTCTTGAAGAGATCTCTAGTCTTTCCCATTCTTTTGTTTTCCTCTATGTCTTTGCACTGATCACTGAGGAAGGCTTTCTTATCTCTCCTTGCTATTCTTTGGAACTCTGCATTCAAATGGGTATATCTTTCCTTTTCTCCTTTGCTTTCTGCTTCCCTTATTTTCTCAGCTATTTGTAAGGCCTCCTCAGACATCCATTTTGCTTTTTGGCATTTCTTTTTCTTGGGGATGGTCTTGATCCTATCTCCTGTACAATATCATAAACCTCCATCCATAGCTCATCAGGCACTCTGTCTATCAGATCTAGTCCCTTAAATCTTTTTGTCACTTCCACTGTATAATCATAAGGGATTTGATTTAGGTCATACCTGAATGGTCTAGTGGTTTTCCCCAGTTTCTTCAATTTAAGTCTGAATTTGGCAATAAACAGTTCATGATCTGAGCCACAGTGAGCTCCCAGTATTGTTTTTGCTGACTGTATAGAGCTTCTCTATATTTGGCCACAAAGAATATAATCAAACTAATTTCAGTCTTGACCGTCTGGTAATGTCCATATGTAGAGTCTTCTCTTGTGTTGTTGGAAGAAGGTATTTGTTATGACCAGTGTGTTCTCATGGCAAAACTCTATTAGCCTTTGCCCTGCTTCATTCAGTACTCCAAAGCCAAAGTTGCCTGTTACTCCAGGTGTTTCTTGACTTCCTACTTTTGCATTCCAGTCCCCTATGATGAAAAGGACACCTTTTGGGGGTATTAGTTCTAAAAGATCTTGTAGGTCTTCACAGAACTGTTCAACTTCAGCTTCTTCAGCATTACTGGTCAGGGCATAAACTTGGATTACTGTGATATTGAATAGTTTGCCTTGGAAATGAACAGAGATCATTCTGTCATTTTTGAGATTGCATCCAAGTACTGCATTTCAGACTCTTTTGTTGACCATGATGGCTACTCCATTTCTTCTAAGGGATTCCTGCCCACAATAGTAGATATAATGGTCATCTGAGTTAAATTCACCCATTCCAGTCCATCTTAGTTCACTGATTCCTAGAATGTCCACCTTCACTCTTGCCATCTCTTGTTTGACCACTTCCAATTTGCCTTGATTCATGGACCTGACATTCCAGGTTCCTATGCAGTATTGCTCTTTACAGCATCGGACCTTGCTTCTATCACCAGTCACATCCACACTGGGTATTTTTTTGCTTTGGCTCCATCCCTTCATTCTTTCTGGAGTTATTTCTCCACTGATCTCCAGCAGCATATTGGGCACCAACAGACCTGGGGTGTTCATATTTCAGTGTCCTATCTTTTTGCCTTTTCATACTGTTCTTGGGGTTCTCAAGGCAAGAATATTGAAGTGGTTTGCCATTCATTTTCCAGTGGACCACATTCTGTCAGACCTCTCCACCATGACCCATCTGATGGCTTAGTTTCATTGAGTTAGACAAGGCTGTGGTGAAATACAAATATTAGCTGGTCAAATCTTATTGCCTTTTAGAGTAGGTAGTTTATCAACTGGCACATAAACTGAGACACTGAGACATGGTTACCAGTCACCCAGGCAGGAGAGAAAAGCAGGAATAGGTAGCTTACGTGTGCATCCTATGTTTTGCTTCAGTGTGAAGTATACATACTTTATTAGTGATATGATCATCCCAGAGAGGGCAGACACATTTAATATAAAATAATTGATTTGGGGAAACATATAGGAGTTTAGTTGCGTCAGGAAAGACCAGAGCTGAGAGCACTCCTGCCTGCCAGATAATTCTAGAAGAGCTTCAAAAGGAGGCAGATATGTTAATAAGGAAGCAAAACATCCTTCTTATAACAGATCAAACCACATCTTATATTACTGACTTCCTTTTGAGTTATCTGGCCCATCAGAGTCCTACAGCGTTTGATACAGGCTAATATGCCACCTGGGAAATTTTATTTTCACCTGCGCAGCCAATGAGGTAGCTAGGGACATAAAATAGTCTCACAGGGGCTTACTTTTATCTAAAATTTATGGAGCTCACAAGAAATCTTGTCTCTCTGCCCAGCACCTTTCCATCTCTTCTGATTTCAGCCCCTTACCAAAAATAACACCAATAACACCTACCTCATTTAAAGGCTACAGGTGGCTGATGAGGAAAGAAGAATAAAATAAAATAAAAATATTAAAATATTATTAAGGTCGTACATTTTATATTTGATACCCAAATACACTTTTAACTTTTAACTCTGGGAAATCCACATACATTTTGGTTCTTCGAAAACTACCATAAAAACTGAAGCTTCGAGTTGATAAATCAAATATTCAGAATGTCATGGATAATACACATCTAGCAGAAGAACAATGAACTATTCTAAGACAACAGAAGGGGAGGTTGTCACGCTGGGCTATGTGTGATAGATAATGAGACACAGGGTGGAGAACTCTGAAATTACTTCCTACAAAATGACAGGAAGTTATTATATGGTTAATATATGGTTTGGAACAACTGTAATTCCAGACTTTCATTACTTAAAAGGGAACCTCTAGTTATATTATTAAAATTCATACAGATTGTTTCAATTATCCATATGTAGCTTGCCTTTCTCTACCTGCAAATAAATATCTGGCCCTTGTATTAATATTTATTCTTTTGAGATAACATTTCAATGATAGAACAATCATTGACTCTAACTCTCTGCTTTTAGAGAAGAGATTTTATAAGTGTTTAAGAGAAGACCTACTCAGATCAAATAAATGTCTATGATATAGTATAAAATTATTCATTCATTCATTCATTCATACATACATAACTTAGCTTACATACAGTTTTTCTTGGCAAACATTTACCACATGCCAAATATTGTATGCTGTTTGCCTATTATCCATCTGTTTATTACCATCCTACTCATTTTATGATACTTAGTTCCAGCATTCCCTCCTCCAATATTCCTTCCTGACCCCCAGTCTGATTTAGCAATCCTTCTGCTATACTCTCAATAACATGAATGGATGTCTTCATCAATATACTCATCACACTGGAATGTAATGGTTGCTTATTTTCCCTCCAACTGATTCTCTACTCTCCATAAAGGAATGAAGCATGCTTTTATTTACTATAAATTCCTCTTATATGATAGGGGCTCTCCTGGTGGCACAGAAGGTAAAGAATCTGCCTCAGTGCAGGAGACCCAGGTTTGAACCTGGGTCAACAGGTCAACCTCTAAAATAATCAACAATAGAATTTAAACTTAATCGCCAAAGCACTGGAAAGACAAAGAACACTTTTATGGAGGGAGGAGACACGAACGGATTTCTGTTTTCCAGTGTCCACAAATGCCATGAGGTGAACTACGGCTTTTAAATGGTGATGTCTGGAAGTAAAGACAACTGGGAGATTATTTCAGTGATTTAGGAAATAGGATGGAGTTTTAATAAGACAAGGTATTGCTATGGAGGAGGTACTGCTGCTGCTGCTGCTAAGTCGCTTCAGTCGTGTCCGACTCTGTGCAACCCCATAGACGGCAGCCCACCAGGCTGCCCCCTCCCTGGGATTCTCCAGGCAAGAACACTGGAGTGGGTTGCCATTTCCTTCTCCAATGCATGAAAGTGAAAAGTGAAAGTGAAGTCGCTGAGTCTTGTCTGACTCTTAGCGACCCCATGGACTGCGGCCCACCAGGCTCCTCAGTCCATGGGATTTTCCAGGCAAGAGTGCTGGAGTGGGGTGCCATTGCCTTCTCCGATGGAGGAGGTAAGGAGAGGACCAAAAAAAAAAAAGATTTTAAAGTTAAAACATTTAGAGATTTGTAGGCTGAATTCACATTTCCCCTCACTTTTCATATTTAATTTAAAATATTTCTTTGGGTTTCTGGTCTACACTTTAAAAAAGATGATGGTAACATTCTCCAAAACAGGAAAGAGAGTAGGAATATGTAAACTAAGTTACATTCAGTTTTGAATATGTTAAACATAAACTCTCTCTTTCAATGCCCCTCAAGAATCTCAAAATGAATAGGAGCAAACTCTCCAGGAAGAGTATATCACATAGGAAATAGGAATGGCCAAGAAAACTGAGAGGGGGACTTCCCTGGTGGTCTAGTGGTTAAGAATCCGCCTGTAATGAAGGGGATGTGGGTTTGATTTCTGGCCTCCTGGTCAGGGAACTAAGATCCCACACACTGTGGAGCATCTAAGCCCATGTGCTACAACTACTGAGCCCAACCGCCGCAACTAGAGAGTCCATGCACTGTGATGAAAGATCACATATGATGCAACCAAGTTCCTGGGTGCTGAAATTAAGACCCACCACTGTCAAATACATAAATAAGTCTTTTCCAAAAAAAGAATGTTGAGATGAACAAATAAAAAAAAAAGAACCCCAAGAATTATTTGATTGGAGGTAACAAAAAAGTAGGGTAAGAGGTGTTATTGGCTGACATTAGATTATAACTTATGTCTTTCTTTACCAGCATTCATCTCCTCCCAGGGTCTCACCTATCAGGAGTTCATCTCCTTCATTCTTAATCTATAACACAGATCTGCTCAATAACATGTGAAGAAAGAACTGTCACTTTTCAAGGAACCTACAACAAAAACCAAAGATGGAGAAAGACTCTTTTTCTTCCTGTTCTCTGCATGGTGCTCTCAAAATAAAACAATTTTTGCTTTCATTTTCTATCTGAAAAGCTCAATTCATTGTAAATTGAAACAAATAAAACCCTGCATAATACAAGTAACATTCAAAGTGTTCAGTGATTCGTTGGCTGATGATATGGGGAAATTGTTTTATCAGCTTTGATGGAAATGTTTATCACCATTTTGGCATTCGCCTTTGGAAGCATCCCTATGTTTAACTGAGGAGAAAAGGCGGTGATGAGTTTGTAAGACAAAGGTACGAAGACAGAGTCATTCTGGGATTTGCTTGAACTCTCAAATAAACAAACTCCTGAATAATTCTGACCTAAACATGGCATAAAGCTCAACATTCAGAAAACGAAGATCATGGGATCTGGTCCTGTCACTTCATGGGAAATAGATGGGGAAACAGTGTCAGATTTTATTTTTTGGGGGCTCCAAAATCACTGTAGATGGTGACTGCAGCCATGAAATTAAAAGACACTTAATCCTTGGAAGGTAAGTTATCACCAACCTAGACAGCATATTCAAAAGCAGAGACATTACTTTGCCAACAAAGGTCTGTCTAATCAAGGCTATGGTTTTTCCTGTGGTCATGTATGGATGTGAGAGTTGGACTGTGAAGAAGGCTGAGCACCAAAGAATAGATGCTTTTGAACTGTGGTGTTGGAGAAGACTCTTGAGAGTCCCTTGGACTGCAAGGAGATCCAACCAGTCCATTCTGAAGGAGATCAGCCCTGGGATTTCTTTGGAGGGAATGATGCTGAAGCTGAAACTCCAGTACTTTGGCCACCTCATGTGAAGCGTTGACTCACTGGAAAAGTCTCTGATGCTGGGAGGGACTGGGGGCAGGAGGAGAAGGGGACAACAGAGGATGAGATGGCTGGATGGCATCACTGACTTGATGGACGTGAGTCTGAGTGAACTCCAGGAGTTGGTGATGGACAGCGAGGCCTGGTGTGCTGCAATTCATGGGGTCATGAAGAGTTGGACACGACTGAGCGACTGAACTGAACTGAACTGAACTGAAACATGGCAATGGCAAGCCACTCCAGTATTCTTGCCTAGAGAATTCCATGGACAGAGGAGCCTGAGAGGATATAGTCCATGTGGTTGCAAAGAGTCAGTCATGACTGAGCCAAGATAGATATAGATAGACATGAAAATGGCAAGGCCACGTTGTTACATCATGCCCTCTAAACTCATAGATGGTGATTTTATTTCCCCTGAGGGAATAAATGGAAAATAATCAGGTCACATTAGTAATAAAGTTTGATCCAGGTGAAATTACTATACAGAACTCGCGCCTCCATCTTGGAAACTGAGAAGTTGGCCTGAAGTCTGTGAGGTGTCCTCAATATGAAACTTCAGCAACAGAGTGATTTATACCCTCATCTTAGGCAGGTCATTTCTGTGCTGGAATGGCATGAGACTTTGCCTGAAAAATGTTTCTGAAGACTCGCACAGAATTATGGAGATACTCAGAAGTGATGTCTATATTCTCTAATCAATGGTGATATGCTGTATCAATATGAGACAGAGGCTTTCTCTCAGTACAAACTTACAGGTGTTCAGGCAACAATGATGGCAATTAGTGGTGGTCTTTGCGTGTATGTGCACACACACTCAGTCATGTCCAACTCTCTGTGCTCCCATAGGCAGTAGCCCACCAGGCTCCTCTCTCCATGAAATTTTCCAGGCAAGAATATTGGAGAGAATTGTCATTTCCTTCTCCAGGGGATCTTCCCAACCCAGCAATTGAACCTGCATCTCTTACCTCTTCTCCGTTGGCAGGTGGGTTCTTGTTGGTGGTTTTTAGGAGACAGAATGCCTATTGAGAATTGTAGGAAATATGTGCCTCCAGGAACAATCAGGACAAAAGTAAGAAGTTAAGAGATACCTGGACTAACAGGCAAATTTGGCCTTGAACTACAAAATGAAGCAGGGCAAAGGCTAACAGAGTTTTGCCAAGAGAATGTACTGGTCATAACAAACACCTCTTCCAACAACACAAGAGAAGACTCTACACATGGACATCACCATAAGGTCAACACCAAAATCAGACTGATTATATTCTTTGCAGCCAAAGATGGAGAAGCTCTATACAGTCAGCAAATACAAAACCAGGAGCTGACTGTGGCTCAGATCATGAACTCCTTATTGCCAAATTCAGACTTAAATTGAAGAAAGTAGGGAAAACCACTAGACCATTCAGGTATGACCTAAATCAAATGCCTTATGATTGTACAGGGGAAGTGAGAAATATATTCAAGGGATTAGATCTGATAGATAGAGTACCTGAAAAACTATGGATGGAGGTTCATGACATTGTACAGGGGGCAGTGATCAAAACGATCCCCAAGGAAAAGAAATGCAAAAGGCAAAATGGTCTGAGGAGCCCTTACAAATAGCTGAGAAAAAACAGAAGCTAAAGGTAAAGGAGAAAAGAAAAGATATACCCATTTGAATGCAGAGTTCCACAGAATAGCAAGGAGAGATAAGAAAGCCTTCCTCAGTGACCAATGCAAAGAAATATAGGAAAAGAATAGAATGGGAAAGACTAAAGATCTCTTCAACAAAATTAGAAATACCAAGAAAATATTTCATGCAAAGATGGGCTCAATAAAGGACAGAAATGGTATGGACCTAACAGAATCAGAAGATATTAAGAAGAGGTGCCAATAATACACAGAAGATCTGTACAAAAAAGATCTGCATGATCCAGATAACCATGATGGTGTGATCACCCACCTAGAGCTAGACATCCTGGAATGTGAAGACAAGTGGGCCTTAGGAAGAATCACTTTGAACATAGCTAGTGGAGGTGATGGAATTCCAATTGAGCTATTTCAAATCCTAAAAGAAGATGCTGTGAAAGTGCTGCACTCAACATGCCAGCAAATTTGGAAAATTCAACAGTGGCCACAGGACTGGAAAAAGTCAGTTTTCATTCCAATTCCAAGGAAAGGCAATAACAAAAAATGTTCAAACTGCCACACAATTGCATTAATCTCATGTACTAGAAAGGTAATGCTCAAAATTCTCCAAGCTAGGCTTCAACAGTATGTGAACCATGAACTTCCAGATGTTCAAGCTCATTTTAGAAAAGGCATAGGAACCAGAGATCAAATTGCCAACATCAATTGGATCATCAAAAAAGCAAGAGAGTTCCAGAAAAACATCTACTTCTGCTTCATTGACTATGCTAAATTATTTTACTGTGTGGACCACAACAAACTGTGGAAAATTCTGAAAGAGATGGGAATACCAGACCACCTTACCTGCCTCCTGAGAAATATATATGTAAGTCAAGAAGCAACAGTTAGAACTGGACATGTAACAACAGACTGGTTCCAAATTGGGAAAGAAGTACATCAAGTCTATAGATTTGCTTATTTAACTTATATAAAGAGTACTTCATGTGAAATGCTGGTCTGGATGAGGCACCAGCTGGAATCAAGATTGCTGGGAGAAATATCAATAACCTCAGAATTGCAGATGACACCACCCTTATGGCAGAAAGTGAAGAAGAACTAAAAAGCCTCTTGATGAGAGTGAAAGAGGAGACTGAAAAAGTTGGCTTAAAGTTCAACATTCAGAAAACTAAGATCATGGCATCCAGTCCCATCATTTCATGGCAAATAAATGCTGAAACAATGGAAACAGTGAGAGACTTTATTTTGGGGGGCTCCAAAGTCACTGTAGATGGAGACTGCAGCCATGAAATTAAAAGACCCTTGCTCCTTCAAAGAAAAGTTATGACCAACCTAGACAGCATATTAAAAAGCAGAGATATTACTTTGCCAACAAAAGTCCATCTAGTCAAAGCTATAGCTTTTCCAGTAGTCATGTATGGATGTCAGTTGACTATAAAGAAAGCTGAGTGCCGAAGAACTGATGTTTTTGAACTGTGGCATTGGAGAAGACTCTTGAGAGTCCTTTGGACTGCAAGGAGATTCAACCAGTCAATCCTAAAGAAAATAAGTCCTGAATATTCACTGGAAGGACTGATGGTGAAGCTGAAACTCCAATACTTTGGCCACCTGATGTGAAGAACTGACTCATTGGAAAAGCCCCTGATGCTGGGAAAGATTGAGGGTGGGAGGATAAGTGGACGCCAGAGGATTAGATGGTTGGATGCCATCACAGACTTGATGGACACACATTTGAGCAAGCTCTGGGAGTTGGTCAAGGACAGGGAAGCCTGGCATGCTGCAGTCCATGGGGTCATAAAGTTTGGGCATGAATGAGTTCCTGAACTCAACTGAACTGAGGGCAAATCAGCTTTCAACACACTGAATACAGAGTACAGTCACTTTGATCCCATCTGCCACCCGTGCTATTTACCAGAATGGCTAAAGAGCATAGTTTGCCAATGAGTGTTCTAGAGAGGATGCACTGGGAGTCCAAAAAGATTATTGTTTTGTTTCCATCATATATTAGGCAGCCACAGGCACTGAGTTTAGGCAGAAGTACTGTATTGCACTACTTCGTTGCCACCGAGAAGGCACAGATGTCCATACCTCAAGCTTTTCTGGTAGCTGTCCAAGCTCTTTTAAATTAGTAAGAACTAAGGATAAAGAAAGTAATTGAGGCTCTGTCTTCTTGATGGCAAACATCTGCTGAGTTTAGCCCCAAAGCTTAGTGAATGAGGGGTGAAAAGTCAAACAAATCCACATTCAGGATTATGTATGTTTAGAGCAGTCAAGAAAGGATTTAAAAAAAATTTCACTTGAAATGAAGGAAATGAATCTCTGGAGAAGGGAAACAGCATATTTAGAGGCACTGTTTGAGGAACTGTTTAGTACCTTTCACTGAATGTTTTCTATTTTTCCTCCTCAAAGTTTGAGGTTAGGATTTTCCTTTCCTGCTTTCATGATGATTGATATGGACAAGTGACTTGTTCTGTCCAATGAAAATTAGCAAAATGATATATGTTACTTTCAGAAGTTTTAAGTGTAATGTGTAAGTTTAACTAGAATAAATAATCTTTAAATTTATATTGAACCATAAGGGATTCAGAATTACCAAAGCAAATCTGAGAAAGAGAACAAAGCTGGAGGCATAACCCAGCCAAACTTCAGACAATTCTACAAATCTACGGTAGTCAAAACAGAGCAGCGATGGCACAAAAACAGACATGTGGGTCAATGGAACAGAACGGAGAGCCCAGAAATAAACCCACACAGCTATGGTCAAGAAATCTTCCACAAACGGAGCCAAAATATACAATGGGTGAAAGAAAATCTCTTCAGTAAAGGGTGTTGGAAAAGTTGGACAGCCACTTGTAAATCAATTAAATTAGAGCACTCCCTCACACCATACACAAAACAAACCCAAAATGGCTTGAAGACTTAAACGTAAGACATGATACCACAAAACTCCAAGGAGAGAACATAGGCAAAACATTCTCTGACATAAATTGTACCAATCTTCTCTTAGATCAGTCTCCCACGGCAGTAGAAATAAGAGAGAGAGAGAGAAGTGGGACCTAACCAAACTTACAATCTTTTGCACAACAAAGAAAACCATAAACAAAATGAAAAAACAACCTACAGAATGGGAGAAAGTATTTGCAAATGATGCAACCAAAAAGAGATTAATCTCCAAAACATATAAACAGCTGATAAAACTCAATTAAAAAAAAAAAAAAAAAGCAACCCAACTGAAAAATGGACGGAAGACCTAAATAGACATTTCTCCAAAAAAATACATCAGATCCAATCAGATCAGTCGCTCAATCGTGTCCAACTCTTTGCGACACCCTGAATCGCAGCACGCCAGGCCTCCCTGTCCATCACCAACTCCTGGAGTTCACCCAAACTCACGTCCATTGAGTCAGTGATGCCATCCAGCCATCTCATCCTCTGTCGTCCCCTTCTCCTCTTGCCCCCAATCCCTCCCAGCATCAGAGTCTTTTCCAATGAGTCAACTCTTCGCATGAGGTGGCCAAAGTACTGGAGTTTCAGCTTTAGCATCATTCCTTCCAAAGAAATCCCAGGGCTGATCTCCTTCAGAATGGACTGGTTGGATCTCCTTGCAGTCCAAGGGACTCTCAAGAGTCTTCTCCAACACCATAGTTCAAAAGCATCAATTCTTCAGTGCTCAGCCTTCTTCACAGTCCAACTCTCACATCCATACATGACCACAGGAAAAACCATAGCCTTGACTAGACGGTCCTTTGTTGGCAAAGTAATGTCTCTGCTTTTGAATATGCTATCTAGGTTGGTCATCACTTTCCTTCCCAGGAGTAAGCGTCTTTTAATTTCATGACTGCAGTCACCATCTGTAGTGATTTTGGAGCCCAGAAAAATAAAGTCTGACACTGTTTCCACTGTTTCCCCACCTATTTCCCATGAAGTGATGAAACCAGATGCCATGATCTTAGTTTTCTGAATGTTGAACTTTAAGCCAACTTTTTACTCTCCACTTTCACTTTCATCAAGAGGCTTTTTAGTTCCTCTTCACTTTCTGCCATAAGGGTGGTGTCATCTGCATATCTGAGGTTATTGATATTTCTCCTGGCAATCTTGATTCCAGCTTGTGTTTCTTCCAGTCCAGCATTGGCCAAAAGTATATGAAAAGATGCTCATTATCACTAATTATTAGAGAAATCCAAATCAAAAGTACAGTAAGGTACTACCTAACACCAATCAGAATGGCCATCTTTAAAAAGTCAACAAACAACAAATTCTAGAAAGGGTGTGAAGAAAAGGGTACCCTCCTACACTGTTGCTAGAAATGTAATTTGGCATAGCCACTATGAAAAACAGTGTGGAGGTTCCTAAAAAAACTAAAAATAGAGTTTCCATGTGATTCTTGAGCATATACCTGGAGAAAAATGTAATTTAAAAAGAAGCACACACCCTATGTTCATGCAGCACTTTTCAAAATAACCAAGACATGGAAACAATCTAAATATCCATTGACAGATGAATGGATAAAGAAGAGGTATATATACACAATGGAATACTACTCAGCCTTTAAAAAAGAATGAAATGATGCCATTTGCAGCAATATGGATGGAACTAGGGATTATCACACTAAGTCAGTTCAGAAGGAGAAAGACGAGGGTGACAGAGAAGATGGCAGAGGAGTAATACGGGGAGATCACCAGCTTCCCCTCAAATACATCAAAAATTCATCAAGGTATGGAACAACTCCTACAAAGCAACCTCTAGGTGACAGCAGAATACCCCAGGCCTCCAGAGGGAGAGGCTAAGCTCCCTGAAATGAGGTGGGAGAGAGGAGAGAGACATAAAAAGGGAAAAGACAGAGAACTTCTGGGCAGGAGCTTGTGCCCCAAAGGAGGGAGGGAGCCCTGAAACAGGAGTTCCCGTGCACAGGGAAACTCCCTCACAGGTGGGCCGAAAGGGGAGCTGCAAAGTCTTGGAAAACCAGGCAAAGCAGGGACTTGGAGGGCAGTAAACAGAGAAAGCTATACTTCTCAGTCTGTTAACAGCTCATGGACTGTGGCCCCAAACAGAGGGTAGGTTCAGGGATCCCAGAGTGGTGCGGCCTACAAACCCAAGCAGCGCACACAGCCTTTGCAGCACAGAGGGCAGACCCAGGTAGCTCAGTGTGATGGGGCCGAGAAACCCAGCCAGTGTGTATAACCCTTGCAGCACAGAGGGCAGGCCCAGGTAGCCAGCAGACAAACCTAGCCAGCTCAAAGGGCAGGACCAGGGTGCTGATAGAGGGGAGGTGTACAAACTTGGGCAACACACACAACTCTCCTGGGGCACAGCTAAAAGAACAAGTAACTCCCGTGACAAAGAGTGCAGACACTGAGACGGAACAAGTGCATATAAACCCCGCAACACAGAGACCAGCCCGGGGAGCTGGAACAAGTGCACACAAGCCCCACAACCATGCAGAGTGTGCGCCTACGAAGCTGAGACAAGTGCATACAAGCCAGCGACACAGAGGGTGGACCTCGGGGAACTGAGAGTCAAGTGCACACAGCCTGTGACACAGAGGGTGAGCTCAGGGGGCTGAGGGAAGCCCACACAAGTCACTGCAATGCAGAAGGATCCACACAAGCACCTACCTAGCAAGTTTTGGCCAGCAGCGCAGGGCGGGACAAGGGAACAGAAGCACCAGCAATGATCCCAGGGACAAATAGAGGACTGGCGGCACAGAGTTATGCTGAGAGAACAACCTGGAAGCAGCTGTGGATATAGACCTGAGGGACGGGGGAGCCTGGTGGGCTGCCATCTATGGGGTCGCACAGAGTCGGACACGACTGAAGTGACTCAGCAGCAGCAGCAGCAACACCACAAAAGCTAGAAGGACTGCCCAAAGGCATACTGAACCCATAGACACTCCAAAACCTACTACTGGACACTGCACTGCCCTTCAGAGAGATGAGAGCCAGTTCTATCAACCAGAACACAGGCACAGCTCCACCAGCCAGAAAAACATCACGGGGCACTAATCCAACCCCATCCACCGGGACAGACTCCACAACCAAGAACTATGACCTTGTTGCTGCTGCTGCTGCTAAGTCACTTCAGTCGTGTCCGACTCTGTGCGACCCCATAGACGGCAGCCCATGAGGCTCCCCTGTCCCTGGGATTCTCCAGGCAAGAACACTGGAGTGGGTTGCCATTCCCTTTTTAAAATATTTTTCCTTTATTATTATTTTTTCTCTGATAAATCACACTGTTTATTCCCCCAACAAATCTCCACCTTCACACTAGCATTTAGCAGTGCTGTGAAGTTTTCCTCTTTTTCTTGTTACATTAAAAAAAAAAATCATGAAAAAAATTTTTTCTTTTTTCTTAGAAACCAGTTTATTCTCCCTACAAATTTCCACCTCCATATTAGCCTTTCACAGTGCTGTGAAGTTTTCCTCTTTGTGTTTCTTGTCCAAAAAAAAAAAAAAAAAGGCAAGAAAAAATTCTTTTTATTTTGTTTTTTCTCTTCTCACTTTTTTTTCTTTTTTCCTGATGATTTGGATTTTGTTTTGGATATATTCAACTGCTTTTCCTACTGTTCTTTACCAGCTGTAGCTATTCCTGAATATACATAAATCTTTCCCACACATGTCTATTCATCTTTGCTTTTCTATTTTTTTCTTTTTTTAAATCCTCTTCTCCACACCTTCCTTTTCTCTTTTCCCTCCCTTCTCCTGTTGATTTTCTCTCTCTCTTTTTTTATTCTCCCTTTTTCTCCTTCACCTTTTCTTCTTTCACCAAGTAAGTTAAATTTTTGAGCTCTCCATGCTATAGTTCCCAGTTGGCCTTCTGCTCATGCTCAGATTTCCAGATTTAGCATTAGCTAACTCTGCTTTCAATTGGTTGATTTCACCTCTGGTTTCCCTTCTTCACTAAGTCAATCTCCTGGACTCATTTCTTTAGAACACTTTGGTTATAACTGTATGTGTGGAAGCATGTGTGTATATGTCCCAGTATTTCTGTAATTGCCTACTTGATCTCCCACTAGAACACAGGTACAAGTCACCTTCAACAAGAAATCAACACAACATATACACAACATATAAAAGAAAAGGTGATGAAAAGAAAGAGAAATGCAACACTAATTAAAGAACAAGGTGGAAACTCACAAGACCAAATAAACGAAGAGGAATTAAGTAATCTCCCTGAAAGAGAATTCAGAATAATGATAGTAAAGTTGCTCCAAAGACTTGGAAATAGAATGGAGAAAATGTAAGAAGCATTTAACACAGTTAATACAATCACCAAGGACATAGAAGAAATAAAGAATAAGCAAACAGAGATGAATAACATAATTACTGAAATTAAAAATACACTAGAAGGAACCAACCGGAGAAGGCAAAGGCACCCCACTCCAGTACTCTTGCCTGGAAAATCCCATGGATGGAGGGAGCCTTGTAGGCTGCAGTCCATGGGGTCGCTAAGAGTCCGACACGACTGAGCGACTTCACTTTCACTTTTCACTTTCATGCATTGGAGAAGGAAATGGCAACCCACTCCAGTGTTCTTGCCTGGAGAATCCCAGGGATGGGGGAGCCTGGTGGGCCACCGTCTATGGGGTCGCACAAAGTTGGACATGACTGAAGCGACTTAGCAGAAGCAGCAGCAGAAGGAACCAACAGCAGAATAACTAAAGCAGAGGAACAGATAAGTGAGCTGGAGGATAGAATGATGAAAATAACTGCTGAAGAGCAGATAAAGAGAAAGGAATGAAAAGAACTGAGGAAAGCCTCAGAAACCTTTGGGACAATATGAACTGTATCAATATTAGAGTTATAGGGCTCCCAGAGGAAGAAGAAAAATAAAAAGGCACTGAGAAAATTTTTGAAGAAATTATAGTTGAAAATTTCCCCAACATGGGAAAGGAAATAGTCAATCAAGTCCAAGTAGTGCATAGAGTCCCCTATAGGTTAAATCCAAGGAGAAACACATCGGGACATACACATCAAGCTAATAGAGATTAAGCACAAAGAAAGGATATTAAAAGCAGAAAGGGAAAAGCAACAAGTAATACACAAGGGAAAACCCATACGATTAACAGCAGATCTTTCAGCAGAAACTCTACAGGTCAAAGGGGATGGCAGGATATATTTAAAGTACTGAAAGAGAAAAACCTATAACCACAATTACTATACTGGGCAAAAATCTCATTCAAAATTGATGGAGAAATCAAAAGCTTTATGGACAAGCAGAAATTAAGAGAATTCAGCACCAACAAACCAGCCTTGTGACAAATATTAAAGGGACTAACATAGCCAGTAAACACAAGAGAAAGGAAAGACCTACCAAAAAAAAAATTAATTTGAAAAAATGCCAATAGGAACATATGTATCAATAATGACCTTAAATGTAAATGGATTAAATGCACCAACCAAAAGATGTAGATTGACTGAATGGATAAAAAAAACAAGACACATATATATACTGCCTACAGGAGACCCACTTCAGACCTAGAGACACATACAGACTGAAAGTAAAAGGATGGAAAAAGATATTCCATATGAATGGAAACCGAAAGAAAGCTGAAGTGGCAATCCTTATTTCAGACAAAATAGACTTTAAAATAAAGAATATCATAAGAGACAAAGAAGGCCATGACATAGTGATCAAGGGATCAATCCAAGAAGAAGACACAACAATTTTAAATGTCTATGCACCCAACATAGGAACACCTCAATACATAAGGCAAACACTAACAGGCATAAGAGGAGAAATCAACAGCAACACAATAATAGTAAGGGACTTAAACACCCCACTGTCATCAATGGACAGATCATCAACCTGAGAATCAATAAGGAAACACAATCCTTAAACGGAACATTAGACGAAATGGACCTAATTGATATATTCAGGACTTTCCATCCAAATGCAGAAGAATACACTTTCTTCTCAAGTGCACATGGAACATTCCCCAGGATATACCACATCTTGGGCCACAAATCAAGTCTCAGTAAATTTAAGAAAATTGAAATCGTATCAAGTAACTTCTCTGACCACAACACTATAAGACTAGATAGTTGCTACAGGAAAAAAAAACAGCAACAAAACACAAACTCACAGAGATTAAACCTTTAACTAACAAAGATGTTACTGAAGAAATAAAAAAGAAATCAAAAGATTTCTAGAAACAAATGACTATGAAAACACAATACCCAAAACCTATGGGACTCAGCAAAAGCAGTTCTAAGAGGGAGGTTTATAGTGATACAATCATACCTCAAGAAGCAAGAAAAGCATTGACTAGACAGCTTAACTCTACATCTAAAGCAGCTGGAGAAAGAACAAAACTCCCAAAGTCAGAAGAATGAAGGAGATCATAAAAATCAGAGCAGAAATAAATGAAAAAGAAAAAAGGAAACAATAGCAAAGATTAATAAAACTAAAAGTTGGTTCTTTGAGAAGATTAACAAAGTTGACAAACCACTAGCCAGACTTATCAAGAAAAAAAGGGAGAAAAATCAAATTAATAAAATTAGAAATAAAAGAGGTTACAACAAACACACAAAAATACAAAGGATCATAAGACAATATTATGAGCAACTATATGCTAACGAAATGGACAACCTAGAGGAAATTGACAGATACCTAGAAAAGATCAGCCTCCCAAGACTGAACCAAGAAGAAATATAAATCATGAACAACCCAATTACAAACACTGAAATTGAAACAGTGATCAAAAATCTCCCAAAAACAAAAGCCCAGGGCCTGATGGCTTCCCAGGGGAATTCTATAAAACATTCAGAAAAGAGCTAATGCCTGTCTTTCTGAAACTCTTCCAAATAACTGCAGAGGAAGGAACACTTCCAAACTCATTCTATGAGGCCACAATCATCCTGATACCAAAACTAGGATAGGACAAGAAAAAAAGAAAGTTATAGGCCAATATCACTAATGAACATAGATGCAAAAATCCTCAACCAAATTCTAGCAAACAGAATCCAACAAGGCATTAAAAAGTTCATACACCATGATCAAGTCTGGTTCATTCCAAGGATGCAGGGATTCTTCAATATATGCAAATCAATCAACGTGATACACCGTATCAACAAGTTGAACGATAAAAACCATATGATCATCTCAGTAGATGCAGAAAAAGCCGCTGACAAAATTCAGCACCTATTTATGATTAAAACTCTTCAAAGAATGGGCATAGAAAGAACCTACCTCAACATGGTAAAGGCCATATATTAAAATCCCACAGTAAACATAATTCTCAATGGTGAAAAACTACAAGCTTTCCCTCTAAGGTCAGGAACAAAACAAGAGTGTCCATTCTCACCACTACTATTCAAAATAGTTTTAGAAATCCTAGCTATAGCAATTAGAGAAGACAAAGAAATAAAAGGAATCCAGATTGGAAAAGAAGAAGTAAAACTCTCACTGTTTGCAGATGGCATGATATTATACATAGAAAACCCAAAAGAAACTATTAGAAAGTTACTAGAGCTAATCAGAAAATTCAGCAAAGTCGCAGGATACAAGGTCAATACACATAAATCACTTGCACTCCTATATACTAACAATGAAAAATCATAAAGAGAAATTAAGGAATCAATACTATTCAGCATTGCAAAAATAAAGACTAAAATATCTGGGAATAAATCTACTTAAAGAAACAAAAGACCTGTATATGGAAAACTACAAGACACTGATGAAAGAAATCAAAGACAACATAAACAGATAGAGAGATATTGCATGTTCCTGGGCAGGAAGAATCAATATTGTGAAAATGACTATACAACAGATGCAATCTACAGATTCAATGCGATCCCTATCAAATTACCAATGGCTTTTTCACAGAACTAGAACAAAAATTTTCACAATTCATATGGAAACACAAAAGACCCTAAATAGCCAAAGCAGTCTTGAGAAAGTAGAATGGAGCTGGAGGAATCAACCTTCCTGACTTCAGATTATACTACAAAGCTACTACAGTCAAGACAGTATGGTACTGGCACATAAACAGAAATATAGACCAATGGAACAAGATCGAGAACCCAGAAATAAACCCACACACCTATGGGTACTTTATTTTTGACAAAGGAGGCAAGAATGTACAATGGGGCAAAGACAGCCTCTTCAATAAGTGGTGCTGGGAAAACTGGACAGCTACATGCAAAAGAATGGAATTAGTTCACTACCTAATGCCATACACAAAGATAAATTCAAAATGGATTAAAGACCTAAATGCAAGACCAGAAACTATTAAACTCTTAGAGGAGAACATAGGCAGAACACTCGATGACATAAATCAAAGCAAGATCTTCTATGACCGACCTCCTAGAGTAATTGAAATAAAAACAAAAATAAACAAGTGGGACATAATTAACTTAAAAGCTTCTGCACAGCAAAGGAAACTACAAATAAAGTGAAAAGACAACCCTCAGAATGGGAGAAAATAATAGCAAGGGAAACAACTGATAAAGAATTAATTTCCAAAATATACAAGCAGCTTATACAATTCAATATCAAAAAAGCAAACAACCCAATAAAAAAGTGGGAAAAGGACCTGAAGAGACATTTCTCCAAAGAAGACATACAGATGGCTAACAAGAACATGAAAAGATGCTCAAACTCACTCATTATCAGGGAAATGCAAATCAAAACTACAATGAGATACCACCTCACACCAGTCAGAATGGCCATCATCAAAAAGTCTACAAACAACAAAAGCTGGATCGGGTGTGGAGAAAAGGAAACACTCTTGCACTGCTGGTGGGAATGTAAACTGATACAGCCACTATGGAAGATGGTATGAAGACTCCTTATCAAGCTAGGAATAAAACCACCATAGGACCCAGCAATCCCACCCCTAGGCATATACCTTGAAGAAATCAAAACTGAAAAAGACACATGTAGCACATGTAGACACATGTAGACCAATGTTCACTGAAGCTCTATTTACAATAGCTAGAACATGGAAGCAACCTAGATGTCCATCAACAGATAAATGGATAAAGAAGCTGTGGTACATATATGTACAATGGAATACTACCCAGCCATAAAAAGAAACACATTGAATCTGTTCTAAAGAGGTGGACGAAACTAGAGCCCATTATACAGAGTGAAGTAAGTCAAAAAGAGAAATATAAATATTGTATAGTGACACATATATATGGAACCTGAAGAGATGGCATTGATTAATTTATCTTCAGGGCAGCAACAGAGAACAGACCTATGTGCAAGGTGGGAGGGGAGGAGGAAGAAGGGGCGATGTATGGAGAGAGTAACATAGAAATTTACAATACCATGTGTGAAACAGATAGCCAAAGGGAATTTGCTGTATGACTCAGGGAACTCAAACAGGGGCTCCGTGACAGGCTGAAGGGTGGGGTGGAGAGGGAGATGGAAGGGAGGTCTGGGAAGGAGGGGACATGGGTATATATATGGCTGATTCTTGTTGATGTATGACAGAAAACCACAAAATTCTGTAAAGCAGTTATCCTTCAATTAAAAAATTGAAACAAAAGGATAAAGAAAAAAAATTAAAGGAAGATCAGAGCAAGGCTTCAGGCACAAACATTAGATTATCTGCAAAGTTTTTGTTCACCATTATTTTCAATTCAAGAAAAAAAAACCTGCCATTGCTGACTCACAACCCTATCATCCAATCTTCTCTTCATTTATAATGGTTATTATAATTTTCAAGAACCTCAGGAGTGAAATCAAATGTCAGTTACAAAGTTAGACAAAATTTGAAAGGTATTTCTCATGCAAACAATGTAGAAACTCTCACCAACACCATTTTTAACAGCTATTTAATTGTGATCCAAATGTTTCTGTTACACTTCAATTTTAAGTTGGGTCTCAACTTAATTTCACATTCTTGATCAAAGTCATTTCTTCTCACTTCTGTATCAAAACCTTTAGGAGGCAGTTCATTCTTATCTCCCCAAGGTCTTGGTCTGTTTCAGCTTTGTTGGACTCACTGTCCTCTTAATTCCTACAACACGGTGGCTCATATTGCATATAAAATACATTCAGCTTTTAAAACTCTCCTTTTGTTTCATGTTCTTAGTCTTCTGTCTCCAACTATTGAGGAGGAAATTTAATGAGGACAAAGTATCTCTAATCCTTCTCCCATGCTAAATTTACTTAGCAGAACTAAATAAGTGGCAGACAGCTAGCATGATGATGGTTTGAAAAAAATCTGAAAGACATTTGTATGGGGAGCATCTGAAAAATAACTATTGGTTGCAACAAGCCTACTGTCTTTTACATGCTCTAAAATTCTAAGTGATTTTTCATTCTTTCTCTACTTTTATAACTGTCAATTTTTCTGTTTACCTTTATCTTGCCTATGAAATTCCTGAAATTGATTTATATCCATTTGTTTGATGAACAGCATTCAAAGCTAAACAGTGTGCTGAAATCATGATTTATATACCTCAAATTAGATAATATACCAATAGAATATATTTACAGTAAAGCAGATACAAGTGATACAAAAAAAAAAGAAAAAGACAAATACTATATGATATTGCTTACATTTGTAATATAAAATATGACATAAATGAGCTTATCTATAAACGGAAATAGACACACATAGAGAACAGACTTCTGGTAGCCAGAGTGGGGTGGGGAGGAGTGGGAGGTTGGAATTAACAGATGTAAGCTATTATATATAAAATGGATAAAAACAAGGCTCTACTCTATAGCACAGGGAACTATATTCAAAATCCTATGATAAACCATAATGGAAAAAAATAAGAAAAAGAATGTATATGTAAAACTGAATCATTTTGCTGCACAGCAGATATTAACACAACATTATAAATCAACTATACTTCAATATAAAAGAAATCATTTAAGTTACCTTCTCCATTTTCCTATCAGGGAAAATATGGAAGTAGTGAGATGGAGCTCCTCCCAACCCTAGGTGCCTGAGTCAAGACAACAGAATAAAGCCTCTTAGCTGACCCAGGATGGATGGTTGGTATGAGCATATAGTAAGCCTTTCATTCTTTTAAGCCACTTAAACTCAGGAACTCTTCATTTTAATTTTATGTTTTTTTTTTCTTTTTTATTGCAGCACAATCAACCCTAAACTGATTGATATATTCACCTAGCAAGTGGAGTTTCCAGAGGTAGAATCCAAATTTACTTACATATAGCCTAGTTCTTAGCCTAAAACATAAAGCTACATGCAAAAGTACATACTGATATGTTTACCCAACCACGTGTGGTCAAGGAAATATGGCTATAATTACATGTGTTAGATGAGTGTTACTTATGTCTGCTTAGTCAGTTGACCACTAGAAATCATGTATGACCTTGCCAACCTTGGTAGTCATATTTACAATTTAGATGTCATGGAGAAGCATAACCTAGTCTAAAACTATGACCACAGATGGAATTATTCTATTGCTCCACTGTCTTGCATTAACCTCTTTATAATGCAACCTGAATTTCTTTCCCCACATAAATCTACATATCTGCTGAGATGATCTATGTCTATCTGTTAAGATTTTGTTCAATTGTAAATAACAACCACCAGAAAACTGCTGCTGCTGCCAAATCGCTTCAGTCATGTCCGACTCTGTGCAACCCCATAGACAGCAGCCCACCAGGCTCCCCTGTCCCTGGGATTCTCCAGGCAAGAACACTGGAGTGGGTTGCCATTTCCTTCTCCAATGCTTGAACGTGCAAAGTGAAAGTGAAGTCGCTCAGTCACATCCGACCCTCAGCGACCCCATGGACTGCAGCCTTCCAGGCTCCTCCGTCCATGGAATTTTCCAGGCAAGAGTACTGGAGTGGGGTGCCATTGCCTTCTCCGACCAGAAAACTAACAATGGACAAAATAAATAGCTGTCTTTTTTTTTTTTTTTTAATGTATCACATATTTTGAAGTAGGTAGCCACTCAAGGACGTTTTTGAAGCCAAGGTCCTTTCTTGTCTTTGGTCCTTATCATGATCTTCATTCTTATCCTGGATACAACTGTGCCTGCAAAATGAATGCTCTAGCTCTAGTCATCACAGCCATACTTAGAGTACAAAAAGGAAGGGAGACAGGGCAACAGTACAAGCAAAATTCACTTTAGTCTCTTTGGCTAGGATTGTGACTTATGCCCCCTTTTCAGGGCAAGCGACACTGAGAAATTGCAAACCAGGATTTTCACGACTGGCTAAGACTGATCCATCACTTGAAAGTGAGCACATTCTCTCCCAGAACAAAATCAGAGTTTCTGCTACCAAGAAAGAAAGAATGAGTATATAGTTGTCATACCATCTATTCACGTTTATTCCAGGTCATGAGATGGAAGATGATGCCACCTCAGTGCACCTGATAAATGTTTTGTCTTTGCTCAACTCACTCCAATTATCGATATAAGAGCATGGGAACAGAATGCACTTTGGTATGATGAAAATTGTTTACTGGGCCCTTTCCTAGATGTTCATTCATTCTAGCTATTGTTTGTTTTTTGTTTTTGTTTTTTTAATGAATTAAGGCTCTTGAGTCATGTCAGAACAAAGATTGAGAGTGCTTGACTGCCCAGCATTGTTAGAAAACTATAGGAATATGTTTAGTGAGAGAGGTGGCTTTTTAATTGCAGTTCTTGCTAAATGCACAGGGATGGTAGCAAGCACAGGCTTTGGATTCAATTAGACCTGGATTTGACTCAAGAATCCACTATTTGGCAGCTGTTTGATCACATGTATAGATCATTTTAGCTCTGTGAGTCTCACCTTTCTGTGTGATAATAAACTTTAGAAGATTTTCAAGCAAAATAAGTTAGAATAGGTAATTAATACCTGTCAGCATTACTCATATGTTATTCACAAAATAAAAGCACTGGGGTCAACTTAGGAAGGGATTTGGTAGAAGTGAAGCAATGAAAATGTTGCATTTTGGGGTAGTTAAACATCGACCCCCATGTTCCAGAAAGAATTCTATTTTTCCTCCCTACTTCAACTGTATTCTATTTAAAAAAAAAAACAAAACCCTCCTTTGGGATTAAAAAACATCTGAAAATCTGTCCTCTTTTTTTTTTCAATTTGTCTGAGCCTTAGCTATTGGTTTCTGATTCTTTGAATTATTCCTTATGCCACAGTATTGTATAATTTATACAGAACACTCTCTCCTGTCTTGTATTATTTAATTCTCCAAAGTGTTTGGAGAAAGGATTTTATATGAAAGCAGTGACACAAAATAAAGCAGCATTGTACCAGTGTCTTGCATCTTTAATAAAGTTGCTCTCAAACAGTATTTCAGTAAATGAAATGTACCCAGGAATGACAAATTTTCATATATCAAAGGTATGCTATGACCTGCTCTGGGACATAAAGCCTAATGCCATAATAGAGCCTGGAGGTTTGTGTTTGATTTGATTTGGCTTTCTTTCTTTTCTTCTAAAGGAATAATATCTACTTTCCAAAATAATAATCATAAGAGTAAAAAACCCATCTCATCCAAAGGCAGGGAAAAGTACCATTAAGATTGAAGGCATTCAGTGGCAATGTTAGAATGTAAGCTTTGGGGAGGGGGGAAGCACACATACAACAAAGGAAAGAAAGGGGGCTTTGTCAATTTGAATAATTTATAACACATCTCCAGGAATGTTGCAAACTGCATTCTGAAAGAAACTGTCAAACATGAAACAAAGAACAAGAAGAGAATTCCTGAAACACTTAGCTTAGTGTGAGTAAGATTTATTATTAGGGCTACTTATATGTAGACAGAGTGGCCTCAAATGCCCCAGGAGCAAATGGAAGCCCCCTTATTGGTGAGGGAAATCAGATAAACCAAACCAAAAAAAAAAACCCCTGACAAATGTGACTTTGTGATCATGTGACACCACTGCTGCAAATGACTGTTTCCTCATCATTTCAGAGTGAACTGCTTATTATAATGGGAAAGACTGGCTGTTCAAGGCCACACAAAATGCAATATTTGCCTTAAAGAGAAGGAATTCCTTTTCCCCCAGGTAAGCATCTCCCTGGCAAAAAGCAAAGGGCACTGAACAGATAGCTCTTCTCCCATACAGTGCCTGATGGAGATCCAAAGTGAACAAGGCAATATGATGCTGACCCATTTCAGTCTCTTTCTTTCAGAGTTGGGAGACACATTAATCTCCAAGTCCAAGAGTGTTCTGTTGAAGAGAGAAGAGACTGTCAATTAGCTCATAGGACAAAGATCCTGTGTTGGCCAGAGACAGATGATGCAAGTGATAATAGAAATTAGACAGGCACCCAAGAAATTTTATCTGTTTAATATACTTGATAAGAAATAGTCTCATTTAAAGTGCTTCCCTGGTGCCTCATATGGTAAAGAATCTACCTTTAATGTAGGGGATATGGGTTCAATCCCTGGGTCAGGAAGATCCACTGGAGAAGGGAATGGCTACCCACTCTAGTATTTTTACTTGGAGGAGCCCATGGATAGAGGAGCCCCGCAGGGCTATAATCCATGCGGTCACAAAGAGCCAGACACAATTGAGAAGTGGGAAGGGAAGACAGATTGCTTTTCCATTACCATTTTGTTTTGGTTCTTTCATTTACTCTAGCTCCCGCCTTTGTAAATACAATGACTTTAGTCTTGCCAAGTAAACTTGGAAGTTTGAGAAAAAGTGTGACTGCTTCCCTACCATTTAAAGTTAGGAGAGACGGAATTCCCTGGCATTCCAGTGGTTAAAATTCCATATTTCCCTTGAAGGGGGCACAGGTTTGATTCCTAGTCTGGGAACTAAGATCTCGCATGGCTCAACCAAGAAAGAAAAAACAAACAAAAATTAAAAAATAAAAATAAAACTAGGAGAGAAATGGCACATTTAAAAAAGAAAGTACTATAATCTTTGCAATACCTGCTATGTGCCAGGCATTCTGCCAGGCGGCATCACATATGCTATTCTCTATAATTCTAAGGGTATGTTATAAAATATGGTAATTTAAAAAATAGTAAAGAAGACTTTGTGAAAGAAATTAGTCTGCTCATGATATCCTAATTAATAGTTAGCCAGCAGGATTTGAAACCAAATATTCCTGTTGCTGTTCAGTAGCTCAGACATGTCTGATTCTTTGTGACCCCATGGACTGCAGCATGCCAGGTTCCTCAGTCCTCCACTGTCTCCTGGAGTTTGATCAAATTCATGTCCATTGAGCTGATGCTGCTATCTAACTATCTCATCCTTTGCCATCCCCTTCTCCTTTTGCCTTTAGTCTTTCCTAGCATCAGGGTCTTTTCCAATGAGTCAGCTGTTTGCATCAGGTAGCCAAAGTATTGGAGCTTCAGTCTCAGCATCAGTCCTTTCAGGGAATATTCAGGGTTGATTTCCTTGAGGATGAAATGGTTTGATCTCCTTGCAGTCCAAGGGACTCTCAAGAGTCTCCTCCAGCACCACAATTTGAAGGCATCAATTCTTCAGCGTTCAGCCTCCTTTATAGTCCAACTCTCACATATGTACATGACTACTTGAAAAACCATAGCTTTGACTATATGGACCTTTGTCAGGAACTGATGTCTCTGGTTTTTAATGTTATTTTCAAGACTGGAGGAAAGCATTGATAAAATCAGTAAGGTAATGATAAATGCCCTTTCCTCTGTCAAAACGGATAGACATTTTCCACATCTTTTCCTTTCCCTCACCCTTCCTTTCTTCAACAAATGTTTTATGAGTACTCACAAAGGCTGAGATTAGAGCAGTGGATGAAATGAAGCACCATCTTAAGGTGCTTGCATTCCAATAGGTGGGGCAAAAAAACTAAGAAAGAAATGAGCATATTTTGGGTAGCAATGAGCACAACAGAGAAGTGTAAGACCACAGATTGGGACAGAGAGTAAGGAGCTAAGGCTGTGTTTGTGGTAGCTTTGGCAGTGTGCTTTAGGAGGTCTTTCTCACAGCATACAATTTAAGCAAAGATTTGAATGAAATGAGTGAACAAACAAGTACTAACGCCTTGAAGCAGGACCACACTTGGAGTATTTAAGAAAAACAAAAATCTGAATCAAAATAACGAAAGTAGTGAGGGAGAGAGCAAGAGATGAAGTCAGAAAGACAGACCAGAAATAAATCACATAGACTCCTGCAGAATAAGAGGCAAAGGTATTGGAGGATTTTGAGCAGAGCAGTGATACGATCTAATGCAAGAGGTGAATGAAGCTGGCTAGACATGCTCAGTGCAGACATTTTATGTATCTTAATTAGCGCCGACAGGATACAACAATGAATTAGATATGGGGTATATGTGGGACAGATATCAAGGAAGAATAAGGGATTTGGACATGAGTTACTATAAGCAAATTGCACACCACGAGTTTGAGTGAAGGTAGGAATATCCTGGGGACTTAAATCTGGCTATAATTTCAGTCTAGGGTATCATCCTTCTCAGCTTGAGGACTTTGTAATCCTCTTTCCTTTGGTTAGAACACTTTTGCCTTAGAACTCCTTTGGTTTAGAATTGGGACACAGAAGGCATCTTTTGTCATCCAATCTGATCCTGCATTATCCATCGTTATTTACGTAAATTTTTTAAAGGCAAGTTTGATTTTGTTTCTTTCCTCCTAGTTTGCTTGAAATCTTAACAAATTGTTTTAAGACTGAATCTCTGTAATAAACCCTTTAAAAATAGAAACAACAAGTTCTATGGCACAAGGCACACCAGAGATTTGAGTTTCTTTTACTACCAGGGCCATGATTGTTGTGAGGGGGAAATCTGGCAGTGAGACTGTGTTTATTCAATTCTAGCCAAAAAATCCAATACACATGCACACAAAGCCAAGAAATGTGTATTACATTCTTAAGTTATCAAAGAAAATATCTTTTGCAGAGTTGAACTTTTCCAGGAATGACCAGTCAGGGAAAAAATATATTCCAAAACTTCAGAATTCTTGTGACACTGAAATTTTAAGTTGAAATCCAATTTTCCAATGAAAGGGGAGGCAATGACTTCTTTAGCCCCTATAAGCTAGATGCTAAGTTGCTTCAGTCATGTCTGACTCTTTGAGATCTCATGGACTATAGCCCACCAGGCTCCTCTGTTCATGGGATTCTTCAGACAAGAATACTGGAGTGAGTTGCTATGCCCTCTTTCAGGGGATCTTCCCCACCCAGGAATTGAACCCATGTCTCTTATATCTCCTTTATGGGGCAGGCAGGTTCTTTACCACTAGTACCACCTGGGAGGCCTGAGAAGCTAGATCCTTTTCTCCAATTATTGTAACATTGTCTTGAAGTAGTGTATGCTCATTTACCAGGCTGGGAATACAGACTCCCAGACATAGAATCACAGAACTTTCCAATTTACTCTTTTCTAGATTTTGGTGGAGTGTCTGTGGTCTGATGTGTGCCTTCAGAGGTCTACACAAACCTGGTCTTGATAAGAGATATCCTCGTTTTGCCTCAAAACTCTATCATTTGGGGCTTAATCTCCAGGAGCTTTCCCACAATTCACATCCAGCCTCCTTATCTTTTTTTTTTTTTTTAAACATGCTTTAAAGTTAGACTGTCTGGATCAAATCTTAAGCCCACATTTCATTAGCTGGATGACCACAGACAAGTTTCTTAATCTCAGTCAATCTCAATCCTCACCTAAAATAGAAAATTCAGGTGGGGGATCAAGGCATACTGAAAACACACATGAACATTTTCACACAAGCTGAAAAGTTCTGGGCAGACATGAATTGAAGTAGTAAGAACCAGAGACATTAGAAGACATAGAAACTATTCCAAGCTCAAGTACTTTGGGGGATAGGGAGATGCATGGAGGAAATTTCTATAAGACCTGAGTACTGAGGCAAGGCACTGGAGCGAATATTTGCCAGATTTGATCTCAAGAACTTATCAGACTTATCTAGAACTAGCATGACAGTTAAGTGTCATCTCATTTCCAAATTCCAAATGGTTGTTAATGACTTCCCAGAGCAATATGTTGAAAAATATTCTAATGTGTAGCCTGGGCAAAACAGGACCAATATCTATTATGAATGTCATAGATCATATTGATGCCATGGGAGCAAAGTGGAAAATGGAGGCAATGAAACGCACTATTTGCTAGTTTTCTCTTGCATTGGGAAATTGTGTCTTAAGGATTTTATTATGTATTAACTACATGTAGACATGGGGAACTTTATGCCAAATGGGTATGACTAGACTCCCCTATTTTCTTTGTATGAGTCTTGAGTTTAAGTTAAAAATATTTGTCCTAATGCCTGTATAGTTGTTCTCCAGAATATACAACTAAGAAGCATTCATTGTTAACATAAATGGCCTTAGTTCCAAAGCAAGAAATATCCTAATGTTTTTTTTTATCATAATGTTTTAAAGTAAAATCCTTAACTTCTTAAAATTAGATATCAGCTAGAAAACTAATCTTTGTTCACTTTGGCTCTTTAAAAATTATGGATAAGTAACAAGAATAAAGTTAAAATCTTGTGCAATCCTGCATAATCTCAGAGGTTTATCTATTACTAATATTTTGGTGAATATAATCCTTATCTTCTTTCCAATTGCATATTTATGGTTGTATATACATGTATGCATATGCATTTGTAGATATTTATGTATATTTGGGCATATGTAGATTTCTAAGCAAATACAGAATTATGATGTTGCATATACATTTTACAGTAGCTTTTATAAATTTAATATTGATTTGTTTGGGATGTACACAAATTACCATAGTCATGTCTGCTTACAACAACTGACTTTATGATCTTACAGTTATGGAAGTCTGAATGAAAATGAGTCTTATAGGGTTAAAGTCAAATATTGGCTGAGTTACAACTTCTTTTGTAGGTTCTAAGGGAGAATCTATTTTTCTTGCTTTTTCCAGTTTCTAGAGGCTACCTATATTGCTTGGCTGTGGTTCCTGCCTCTAATTGCAATGCCTGAAACCACTGCTTTCTGTCTCTCTTACATACATGCACACACACGCACACATATACACACACTTATTTGCTCCCATTATCATATCACCTCTGATTCGGACACTCCTGCCTCCCTCTTATAAGAACCCTCATAATTTCATTCACGTCACCTGCATAATCCAGGCTTATTTCACCATATTAAGACCCTTAATCATATCTAAGAATCGTTCTTTCCCTATCCACAGGTCATGAACATCTTTGGAGAGGTAAGCATTATCCTGTCTACCACAATTACATCGCACCTCTGGGCATTATGTGGCAGTTCGAACACACACATTTACCTCTACTACTATGTTATGTGATAGTAGCAATGAATAAATCAACTTTAATCAATGTTATCTATTAAATCCTAAATAGATAATGGAACAAGAGACTAGACAATAGCAAGTGAGCAATTTAAACAGTTTGGAGTAGATGGGAAGCAGATGCAGGAGGAGAAAATGATTTTTTTCTTTAATAGAAAAGAAAAAGTTGACACATGAGTAAGCAGAGGAATAATACCAACAAACATGAAGCCTAATCATATGTACTGTTTTGAAAAGATCGTAGATGTGGTAGCATTTTGAAATTCTTAAGGCATGTGTGAGAAGTATGGCTAAAAAAGAATTTCTGAAAGATTGTAAAATTACCAGAAAGTTCTCAAATTACTAGAGAGATCCTCCTTCACTTTACTGAGGCAAACAGATCTCTTCTTCACATACCAGGAGGAAAGATTTATTCCCTGGAGAGTAATAAGCAGAGTTTCTTTGGACTTAGATGGAGGTCAAACATTGGAGGACAGGATTTTGTGGTTCACTGACATTCAGGAATTGACTGGGTTTCCCTGGTGGCTCAGCTGGTAAAGAATCCATCTGCAATGAGGGAGACCTGGGTTCAGTCCCTGGGTTGGGAACATCCAGGAATGTCACTGACGTCCAGGAATTGACTAACAGTCTATATACTGACCGCTGAGACTTCCATCCCCCTGCTTTTGTTCAACTCAAAGAACACTAGCTTTTAGGTATACATATCTAGGCAGAAGATTATAGAACTCTTTTCTGGAGTAATTGATTAGTCCAAAAGAAACCATCCCACAGACTGACATTCAGGATTTTCCAATGAAATGACCACCTGGCCACCCAACAGTGTGACCTACCATCAACAAACATGGAGCTTCTAAACAGCTTTTTTAGAAATTTACTATTATCTGTGAGTATATGCCAGGTTACACCCAATGTTTGAGTAAACCTTTTGATAAAAGAGACAGAAACCAGCCAATAAAATAGAAATAAATTGGTGAAAATAGTGTCAATGAAAAGAATGAAAGATAACATCAAAAATAAGATAATTAGTACAAGTAAAATAAATAGAAATTTATATAGAAAGGACAAATAAGGAACAAAAATATCATAAATGTTAAAAATAGCATAGCAGAAATTTAAAAGTGAACAGAAGTATTGGAAGATTAAGTTGAGTAAATACTATTAAGAATGGAATAATGGGCAGTGTATTTTTTCCTAGGATGCCAGGACAAGCTTTGTAGCTTAAAAGAACAAAAATTATTCTCTTACTTCTGGAACCTAGAAATCTGAAATTAAAGGGTCAACAGAGTCGCATTCTCACTGAAGGCTCTCAGGACAAATCCTTCCACACCTTTTCCAGGTTCTGGTGGCCATAGGCATTCCCTGACTTGTGACTACATGCCAGTGTCTGCTTCCATTTTCACATGTCCTCCTTTTCTCCCAGCATCTTTCCTTTCTGTGTCTCTTATAAGGATATTTGTCACTTAATCTAGGGCCTACCTGGATAAGCTAGGATAATCATCTTTTTTTTTCTTTATTTTATTTTTTAACTTTACAATATTGTATTGGTTTTGCCATATATCGAAATGAATCAGCCACAGGTATACCTGTGTTCCCCATCCTGAACCCTCCTCCCTCCTCCCTCCCCATACCATCCCTCTGGGTCGTCCCAGTGCACCAGCCCCAAGCATCCAGTATCGTGCATCGAACCTGGACTGGCGACTCGTTTCATACATGATATTTTACATGTTTCAATGCCATACTCCCAAATCTTCCCACCCTCTTCCTCTCCCACAGAGTCCATAAGACTGTTCTATACATCAGTGTCTCTTTTGCTGTCTCGTACACAGGGTTATTGTTACCATCTTTCTAAATTCCATATATATGTGTTAGTATATTGTATTGGTGTTTTTCTTTCTGGCTTACTTCACTCTGTATAATAGGCTCCAGTTTCATCCACCTCATTAGAACTGATTCAAATGTATTCTTTTTAATGGCTGAGTAATACTCCATTGTGTATATGTACTATAGCTTTCTTATCCATTCATCTGCTGATGGGCATCTAGGTTGCTTCCATGTCTTGGCTATTATAAACAGTGCTGCATGAACATTGGGGTACACGTGTCTCTTTCAATTCTGGTTTTCTCAGTGTGTATGCCCATCATCTTTTGAAATATTTAATTCATTTACTTCTATAAAGAATCTTTTTCCAAATTAGTTCATAGTCAAAGGTTCTGGGAGTTACCATATGGACATAACTTTTGGGAAGCACCATTCAGTGAATCACAGGGAGGAGAACACAAGAGAAAAAGTAAAGGAAAATTTAGAAACTCAGTTTAAGAGGCTTAGCATCTAATAGAAATTGCAGGAATAGAGAAACAGAAGGATAAAACTTCTTAATTACATGAAAATTCTCATAACTAAATGGGTGTGACTTTTCAAAATGAAAGGTGTTAGTTACTTTCCATGTTAGCTCAAACACATATTGTATGGAAGCCATCATTCTTACCCTTATATAAAAGAAAACTCTGAAGAAACTAAAAGTCAATGACTTTCTTAGACTAATCTGAAAACTGAGTTTCCTGGGTTAACTCCTACACTGACACCTGTATAGACAGATAAATCAGAAAACCACAGAGATCTGTTTATGCAGAGCAGGTACTGGCAACATAAACTGGTAGATATGCTTATATGGTAATTTTAATAAGCTGCTGGAGTCTGAGTGTGGACTAGCCTGAGAATCAGAAATCCTGGCCTCTCACTCTTGGATGGAGCCCGCATATTTTCATGGCATTTATCTCCAAGAATCTCACTAGGTTTTTTTGACTAGTGAAGATCTGATAAGGGGATAACAGAGGATGAGACGGTTGGATGGCATCACCATCTCAATAGACATGAGTTTGGGTAAACTCCGGGACTTGGTGATGGACAGGGAGGCCTGGTGTGCTGTAGTCCATGGGGTCGCAAAGAGTTGGACAGGACTGAGCAACTGAACTGAACTGATCTGATAAAGCCTACAGTACTGGCAGAGGGAGGGGAAGAGTAATCCTTGTAAAATATGCTCATGGTCTTCTCTATAACAAAGTCAAATCTCTAGGGGGTATACAGGGTACCAGAACCTATTCCGGTGCTATAGAAAAAGAAAATTCCTCTCATTCCAGCTCTCTAAGTCTTCCTGTCTTAACTAAAGGAATGTAGGGAAGCTGTCCAAGAAGAAACACAAAGGTCACAGGCCAAAGACAGAACTTTAAGCATAAGACTATAAATTACTTCCTTTCTCCTGTGCCCTATCACTACTCCAAAAGGACTCCAGTAATATTATGATGGATTACAGCTGAAAGAACTACAAAACAGACTTTGTCTGAGAAGGAATCATTAGAGAAGCCCTAGCTCACATGAAACATTTTTCTAGATAAACTGTATTCAGGGCCATAAAATGAATTGCAATGAATTTGAAGAGTAGGAATGATAAGTACATTTTCAGACCAAGATGAAAATAAACTAGAAATCATAGCAGAAAGAGAGCTGGAAACACTCAAATATTTGCCAAGAAATACAACTACACACTTCTAAATAACCTATGAGTTAAAGAATTGTCAATAGAAAATTAAACATATTTTTAACTAAATGAAAATAAAATCACAACTCATCAAAATTTGAGGGATACAGAGAAGACAGTGTTTAGAGGGAAATATACAACATTAAATTCATAATTTAAAAAGAATACATATCTAAAATCAACAACTAAAGTTTCCATTTCAGGAAGCTAGAGAAAGAAGAGAAGTTTAGGCTTATAAAAGAAAAAAAAAAAGCTAATAAAAATTGGAGCAGAAATCAGTGGTACTGAAAACAGTAAAAGAGTTGAAAAAATCAACTGAACCAAAAGCTGGTTCTTTTACTGATGTTAATAAAATTAGCAAACATCTAGCAAGACTGAAGAATAACAGAGAAAAAGACAGAAATTATCAGCTTCACAAAGGAAATAAAGTCATTGCTACTAATTCTATGGATATTAAAATGATAAAAAAGAAACACTGCAAACAAATCTGTACCAAATTATTTTGATTAATTCACACAAAAAGGACTAATTCTTTCAAAGACACAAGCTACCAAAATTCACAAAAGGAGAAATAGATATCATGAATAACTCTTTGTCTACTAAGGAAATCAAATAAATAAAGAATAACCTTCCAAAAAAGAAAACAGAGATCAAATACTTATGGAATGTCTAGTTAACTCTACAAATTTAAGGATGACCCATAACCTCTACCTGAAAATACAAGCAGAGGATGCATTTTCCAAATAATCCTATGAGGTTAACCTTACTAAAGTACAAAGAACAAAGAACAAAAACAGACAAAGGCATTATAAAAAAAGGAAACAACAAATGAACATCTTTGATGAACATAGATAAAAATATCCTTAGCAACAAATTAACAAACTGAATTCAACAATGAAAGCAAAACAATTATACACCACAACCTAGTGAAGTATACTCCAGGTACATAAGGATTGTTCAGCTGAATATTAGAAAATCAGTCAGTGCAATTCTCCAGATCAAAAACTTAAAGAACACAAATTACATGGTCATATCAACTAATGTAGGAAAAGCATTGGGAAATATCTAAAAAAATAGTAATTCATAATAAACATTATTGGTAAACTAGGGAGAGGGACTCCTACTTAAATAAGAACATCTACATAAAACATACATTATACTTAAGATTCTAGGCACCATCTCTCTAGAACTGAAAACAAGAGGAGGATATTCTATCTACCTCTTCTTTTCAATATCATACTAAAAGTCTTAGTGCAATAAGACAAAAAAAATGAAATAAAAGGTAATCATGGAAAGAAATAGAAATGTTTCTCTTTTCAGATGGGGGAAAAAAGCCCTCCAAAGAACTGACAAAAATCTCCAGCAACTAATAAGTAAATACAGCAAGATCACAGAATATAAGGCTAACATACAAAAATAAATTGCTTTATAAAAACACTAGTAATATTAAACTGAAAATTTAACTCTAAAAAGCAATACCATGTATACTACCAACAAAACCCATCGAATATTTAGGCATATTAAATGTATATAATACAGGTTGTACCTATATCTAAATTTGTGATCTAACAAAACAAATGCAGAAAACTACAAAACTCTTAACAAGCAAAATTGAGATCTAAGTAAATGAAGAGCTAGTTTATGTTAATAGAATGCAAGCCTCAATAATATTTTAGGATTTCAAATTTTCCTAACTTGATCTATAGATTAAACACAATCCTAATTAAAATTGCAGCAGTCTATTTGTAGATATTGACCGATTCTAAAGTTGATGTGGAGAAGCAAAATATCTAGAATAGCTAACACAATATTGAAGAATAAAATCTGGAAGACTTATGTGATTTCAATACTTATAATAATATAGAACTCAAGAGAGTGTGCGGAGAAGGCAATGGCACCCCACTCTAGTACTCTTGCCTGGAAAATCCCATGGAGGGAGGAGCCTGGAAGGCTGCAGTCCATGGGGTCACTGAGGGACGGACATGACTGAGCAACTTCACTTTTCACTTTCATGCACTGGAGAAAGAAATGGCAACCCACTCCAGTGTTCTTGCCTGGAGAATCCCAGGGACAGGGGAGCCTGGTGGGCTGCCATCTATGGGGTCGCACAGAGCTGGACACGACTGAAGTGACTTAGCAGCAGCAGCAAGAGAGTGTGGCACTGGCAAAGAATAGACACATAAATCAATGCAACAGTGTAAGAAGTCCAGAAATAAACCAATAAAAATCGAGTCAGCAGTTCTGAGAAAGAAGTAAAGTCAGTCTAGTAGAGAAAAAACAGTCTTTTTAAGAAACAGTTCTTGAAACTATATATAGTTTCTGTATCTGCTGCTGCTGCTGCCAAGTTGCTTCAGTTGTGTCCGACTCTGTGTGACCCCATAAATGGCAGCCCACCAGGCTCTGCTGTCCCTGGGATTCTCCAGGCAAGAACACTGGAGTGGGTTGCCATTTCCTTCTCCAATGCAGGAACGTGTAAAGTGAAAGTGAAGTCCCTTAGTCATGTCCGACTCTTCACGACTCCATGGACTGCAGCCTACCAGGCTCCTCCGTCCATGGGATTTTCCAGGCAAGAATACTGGAGTGTGGTGCCATTGCCTTCTCCGTAGCCTATATCTAGACCTTGTGCAAAAATTAACTTAAAAATTACCATAAACTTAAATGTAAATCAGAAGAAAATCACCATCACCTTGAGTTAGGTGATAAGATTTTAAATATAATATCAAGAGTTCAATCCATGGAAAAAAAATGATGAACTAGACTTTACGTCTGCTCTGTGAAAGACTCAGTTAAGAGAATGAAAAGTCTCATAGAAATATTTGCAAGATAATTTTCTGACTAACAATTTATATTAAAGTATACCAAATACATTTAAAACCGAGCAATAATAAACTATACAAGCTACTTGGAAAATGAGCTTGCGATCAGAACAGATCATTACTAAAGTTTACATATTTCAAATAATCTTATGAAAAAAATGCTCAACGTCACTTGTCATTAGGGAATTGCAAATTAAGACAATAAGATACTACTATATATCTATTAGAATGTCTAAAATAAAAAATATTAACAGCCGAGTGCTGGTGAGATGTGGAGCAGTAGAACTCTTACTACTTTCTTGTAAAAATGCAGATGATACAGTCACTTAGGGACACAGTTTGTCAATTTCTTAACAAATTTTAACATCATCTTAACATATGATCCACAATCATATGTCTAGGTTTACCCAGACTTGAAAATGTATGTCCAAATAAAAACCTTCCTTTGAATGTTTATTGCAGTTGTATTCATAATGGCCCAAAACAGAAAGCAACAAAGAACCAAGATATCCTTAAGAGGATAACGGATACATAAAATGTGGCATATACTTATAAAAGAATATCATTCAAGAATTTTTTTTTTTCAAATGAGCTGTCAGTCATGAAGAGACATGGAGGAATCTTAAATGCATATTGCTAGGTTAAGGAATTTAGTCTGCAAAGGCTACATACTGTATGACTCCACATATAAAATATTCTGAAAAAGGCACAATTAGGAACAGGGGTTGGGAGAGTTGAATAGTTGAAGCACAAGGGAATGTTTGTGGTGGCTTAGTTGCTAAGTCGTGTCTGACTCTTGCGACCCCACGTACTGCAGCCTGCCAGGCTCCTCTGTCCATGGTATTCTCCAGGCAAGAATACTGGAATGGGTTGCCATTTCCTTCTCCAGGGAATCTTTCCAACCCAAGAATTGAATCCAGGTCTCCTGCATTGTAGGCAGATTCTTTACCGACTGAGTTACAAGGGAAGCCCCAAGGGAATGTTTAAGGTAATGGAATTAAATATATGAAACTACAAGACCACTTTCATGGCATCATTTAAATGTTTAACACTAAGAGTAAATGTTTAACGTCCCAGGATGAAAGAGAGAATCTGATTAAAAAAATCATTTAAGTTCAACAAATACACTGAACCACTTTACTGAAGCGGTTAAATATATAAGGAACTGACCAAAGTAATTTAGAAATTACTGGATTCTAAAAGGTTAAACACAAAAGGAACTGCATTTAATAACTGTATATAAGATGATAAAGTTCTTTCCCCACAGAGATATAGGTTAACACTTCTAAAATCACTATACATGGATACTGGAATAGAATATAAGTAAACAAATAGTGGATATTAGGAGCCATGATTCTCACTGTGGAAGTTGGAGATTATAAGACTATAGATAAATAGGAGGAGAAGGCTAAATTATCATAGTAGTAATGCCTTAGAGTTGAAGACATCATTATGATCTTATACTAGCTTAAGATATATATAGATCATGATACGTGTGTGTGCTTGAGCATATGCATATATGTTACTGTTCATGCATGTATCCCCTAGCTCTGTCAGCTGAGAGCACCTAAAAACTATTTCACACTGGCTGGCAAAAGTACACGTAGTATCCAGATCCAGGTTTTTAATACCTGGATGGCTGTAAGACTGTGTGAGAAATACATATGTGCCTGGACCTTTGGGTAGTGCCAGGAAATAATGGAGTGCTCAAGTACAACTCTTACAATAATGGGGGTTTGCCAAAGGGATACAGGAGCCAACCGAAGGAGCTCCCAATAGCTAAACATTTTAAAGCATCATAACCCTGGAGGAGGGCATAGCAACCCACTCCAGTATTCTTGCATGGGGTTCTGCATGGACAGAGGAGTCTAGTGGGCTACAGTCCATGGGGTTGCAAAGAATTGGGCACGACTGAGCGACTAAGCACAGCACAGCAACCCAAAGTATAAAATGCATTCAAAAAATTCATCAGATCAGATCAGATCAGTCACTCAGTCCTGTCCAACTCTTTGCGACCCCATGAATCACAGCACTCCAGACCTCCCTGTCCATCACCAACTCCCGGAGATCACTCAGACTCACGTCCATCGAGTCAGTGATGCCATCCAGCCATCTCATCCTCTGTCGTCCCCTTCTCCTCCTGCCCCCAATCTTTCCCAGCATCAGGGTTTTTTCAAATGGGTCAGTTCTTCCCATCAGGTGGCCAAAGTACTGGAGCTTCAGCTTAAGCATCAGTCCTTCCAATGAATATTCAGGACTGATTTCCTTTAGGATGGATTAGTTGGATCTCCTTGTAGTCCAAGGGACCCTCAAGAGTCTCCAACACCATAACTCAAAAGCATCAATTCTTCAGTGCTCAGCTTACTTTGCAGCCTAACTCTCACATCCATACATGATACTGGAAAAACCATAGCTTTGACTAGATGGACCTTTGTTGGCAAAGTAATGTCCTTGCTTTTAAATATGCTGTCTGGGTTGGTCATAACTTTTTTTCCAAGGAGCAAGTGTTTTTTAACTTCATGGCTGCAGTCACCATCTGCAGTGATTTTGGAGCCCAAGAAAATAAAGTCTCTCACTGTTTCCACTGTTTCCTGTCTATTCGCCATGAAGTGATGGGACCAGATGCCATGATCTTACTTTTCTAAAGACTGAGTTTTAAGCCAACTTTTTCACTCCTCTTTCACTTTCATCAGGAGACTCTTTAATTCTTCTTTGCTTTCTGCCATTAAGTGTGGTGTCATCTGCATACCTGAGGTTGTTGATATTTCTCCCAGCAATCTTGATCCCAGCTTGTGCTTCATCCAGTCCAGCATTTCTTATGATATACTCTTCATATAAGTTAAATAAGCAAGATAACAATATACAGGCTTCACGCACTCCTTTCCTGATTTGGAACCAGTCTGTTGTTCCATGTCCAATTCTAACTATTTCTTCTTAACCTGCATACAGATTTCTTAGGAGGCAAGTGAGGTATTCTGGAATTCCCATCTCTTTCAGAATTTTCCAGTTTGTTGTGATCCACACAGTCAAAGGCTTTGATGTAGTCAATAAAGCAGAAGTTGATGTTTTTCTAGAACTCTCTTGCTTTTTCAATGATCCAACAGATGTTGGCAATTTGATCTCTGATTCCTCTGCCTTTTCTAAAGCCAGCTTGACCATCTGGAAGTTCACGGTTCACACACTGTTGAAGCCTGGCTTGAAGAATTTTAAGTATCACTTTACTAGTGTGTAAGATGAGTGCAATTGTGTGGTAGTTTGAACATTCTTTGGCATTGCCTTTCTTTGGGATTGGAATGAAAACTGACCTTTGCCAGTCCTGTGGCCACTGCTGAGTTTTCCAAATTTGCTGGCATATTGAGTGCAGCACTTTCACAGCATCATCTTTCAGGATTTGAGATAGCTCAACTGGAATTCCATCACCTCCACTAGCTTTGTTCATAGTGATGCTTCCTAAGGCCCACTTGACTTCATGTTCAAGGATGTCTGGCTCTAGGTGAGTGATCACACCATAATGATTATCTGGGTTGTGAAGATCTTTTTTGTACAGTTCTTCTGTGTATTCTTACCACCTCTTCTTAATATCTTCTGCTTCTGCTAGGTCCATACCATTTCTGTTCTTTATTATTCTCTATTTGGAGATTATTATAAAAAAGAACAGGGTTAATTGAGGAGAATATCCTGATTTGTGTAGGTCTTCTAAATTACAGGAGAAAAGAAAGTTCTCTGTCTGCTCTTTTCATATCCAACAATCCATATTCCTAAGAAATTCTTATTTTATCGAATCCAAGGATTCTCAACCCAAGTTTCTATTGGAATCATCTGAGTTTTTAAACAAATTATTTTATATTGGAGGATAATTGATTTATAATATTGTGGTGGTTTCTGCCATATATCAACATGAATCAGCCACAGGCTTACACATGTCCTCTCCCTCTTGAGCCACTCTCCCACTCTCCCACCTCACCCCATCCCTCTAGTTTGTCACAGAGCACTGGATTTGAGCTACCTGTGTCATACTGCTAAGCCATACTAGCTGCCTAATTTTATAAATGATAATGTATGTGCTTCAATGCTACTCTCTCAATTTGGGTCACCCTCTCCCTCCCTCACTGTGTCGTCAAGTCTGTTCTCTCTTTTATTTTTTAATTGACAAGAGATTTCTATGCAGCATATACAGGGTGAGGAGCTTACCTTGATGCTTCTAAGATATTCCATCTGTGCTTTGGGGGATCACTACCTAGTAAAGAGCACTAATTAAACCAGTCTCACTATGCTCAGAACCTGCTGCTGCTGCTAAGTCGCTTCAGTCGTGTCTGACTCTGTGCGACTCCATAGATGGCAGCCCACCAGGCTCCCCCATCCCTGGGATTCTCCAGGCAAGAACACTGGAGTGGGTTGCCATTTCCTTCTCCAATGCATGAAATTGAAAAGTGAAAGTGAAGTCACTCAGTCCTGTCCGACTCCTAGCGACCCCATGGACTGCAGCCTACCAGGCTCCTCTGTCCATGGGATTTGCCAGGCAAGAGTACTGGAGTAGGTTGCCATTGCCTTCTCCAATGCTCAGAACCTAGGTCTAAATTTTAGTAGAATTCTACCACACGGCACAGGAAAAGTCTGGCTGACAAGCAGGATAATACAGATAACATTATTGTTTGTGGCAAAGGGAAAAGAGAACCAGAAGGAGCCTGTGAAACCCTGGAAGCAGTCCTTTTGAGTTTCAAACAGTGACATATTGTTAAACATTCAATATATCTAAAATTGAGTAGGTTTCCCAATGTGAACTGATGCAGGCTTCTGGGAACATTTTGCCCAAGCCATCTTACACTGTTACTTGAAATCTGCAGTGAAATTGGATGGAAGACTTTGTTTCAATCTGTTCCAATATTCCCTGACATGCACCTGAATCCCCATGTAGGATAAATTAGCCAGAGAGAATAGGAGCTGAGTGAGCAGGACTGGCAGGCAGTCTTTTTGAATCATGTACCAGATCCACATTTACACTTCCTATTTGTTGCTTCTCTCATAGAAACGGACTCATGTGTGAAATGGGAGAAATGTGAGCCTATCACTAAACTACATCAGATAGCATGACAAGAGATTCCATTGATGGATGGGTAGCTCACAAGCCTGCACAGGCTCCATTACCAAACCAATGAGCATCCTTTTAGGCAGTGAGTCTCTCTAATAATTTGTGTTGATGATGATTTGGTGGCAAATTAGAATCAATTAGTGAAAATTTCCTCTCTTATTGTGTTGATGAGGCTTCCGACTCTGAACTCTGTTGATTTGTGTTCTAAGAAATTACCTTTTGGCTGCCCAGATTTGAAACAGGGAATCTTTCTTTCTCACATGATATTCCTGTAGTACTTTGCCATTCAATATGTGGTCCCCAGATCAGCAACACTGGTACTGTGAGGGAGGTTGTAGAGTCTTAGACTCCATCCCAGACTTCATGAGTCAGGATCCGTACTTAACCAAGATCTCTAGATAGTTACTCATGTTTACAGTCTGGGAAACACTGATCTAGTAGTAATACAAGTGTTGGCTAACTAGACCAGGAGTTCCAGATTGTAATGCTAAGCTGAATTACCCTGAGATCATATTTTTTCTTGTTTTGAAAATATAAGGACTGGCAGGCAGTCTTTGATGGTCAGTTTTTCTAGGAATGATTAGAATCTAGATTGCACTTTTCAGACTCCAGCCCAGAATTTTCCCAGCTTCAGTTGCATACCCAACTCTTTTCTCACCTTGACTCATGCTTTTTCTTCAATGTCCCTACATTATTTTTTCCCAGATACAATAAATTCCCATTTTGTTCTCCTCCAGAATCCTAGGATTGTTTTAGATAAAACAATTCATAGCACTTACATCCCTGCAGTAAAGTTATCTGTTTATCATTACCTCAGAGTAGAGCACAACTTCCTCCACAATACGATTTCTACCTTTATCATCTTTATGTGGGACACTAACAGCAACACAGTGTTCTAGACACTGGACACAAAGAGCACTCAATAAGTACTGGATTAAGTGAACCAATATATTCACTAACAGAAAAGGGTGGAGGAGGAAAAGACTAGATGAGCGGATGATACAGTGAGCTAGGGGTTGCCAAGGAAAAATGCTACATTGGGCAGTTATGTGAAGAACTAGTATCTAGTGAAAGGAAAATGCTCATATAGGCCTGCACGCCTCTCATTGGCTTTATCGTGCCAAAGTCTGGATTCTAGCACTGTTCAGCTTCAGCTTCTTTAGCAATAGTGCTTGTGGCATAGACTTGGATTACTGTGGTATTGAATGGTTTGCCTTGAGAATGAACAGAGATCATTCTGTCGTTTTTGAGATTAAACTCAAGTACAGTATTTTGTACTCTTTTGTTGACTATGAGGGTTACTAGATTTCTTCTAATAGAGCCTTGCCAGAGTAGTAGATATAATGGTAATCTGAATCAAATTCCCCCATTATGGCACAAGCTGGAATCAGAAGCTGGACGCACAAGCTGGAATCAAGATTGCCATGAAAAATATCAATAATCTATAATATGCAAATGACACCATCCTTATGGCAGAAAGCGAAGAATAACTAAAGAGACTCTTGAGGAAAGTGAAAGAGAAGAGTGAAAAAGTTGGCTTAAAACTCAACATTCAGAAAACTAAGATCATGGCATCTGGTCCCATCACTTCATGGCAAATAGATGGAAAAACAATGGAAACAGTGACTGCAGATGGTGACTGCAGCCATGAAATTAAAAGACACTTGCTCCTTGGAAGAAAAGTTATGACCAACCTAGACAGCATATTAATATGCAGAGACATTACTTTGCCAAAAAAGATCCATCTAGTCAAAGCTATGGGTATTCCAGTAGTCATGTATGGATGTGAGAGTTGGGCTACAAAGTAAGCTGAGCACTGAAGAATCGATGTTTTTGAACTATGGTGTTGGAGGAGATTCTTGAGAGTCCCTTGGACTGCAAAGAGATCCAGCCAGTCCATCCTAAAGAAAATCAGTCCTGAATATTCATTGGAATGACTGATGCTGAAGCTGAAACTCCAATACTTTGGCCACTTAATGTGAAGAACTGACTGATTTGAAGAGCCTCTGATGCTGGGGAAGATTGAAGGCGGGAGGAGAAGGGGATGACAGAGTATGAGATGGTTGGATGGCATCACTGACTCAATGGACATGAGTCTGAGTAAACTCCAGGAGGCAGTGATAGACAGGAAGCCTGGCGTGCCACAGTCCATGGGATCGCAATGATTAGGACATGACTGAGTAACTGAACTGAACTGACTGATTCTGGCACATTTTAGTTCACTGATTCCTAAAGTGTTGATGTTCACTCTTGCCATCTCCTGCTTGACTGCTTCCAGTTTTCCTTGATTCATGGACCTAATATTCCAGGTTCCTATGCAATATTGTTCTTATTGCATCGGACTTTTCTTTCACCACCAGAGACATCCACACCTGGGTGTTGTTTACACTTTGGCTCAGCCTCTTCATTCCTTCTGGAGGTATTTCTCCACTCTTCTCCAGGAGCATATTGGGCACCTACTGACCTGGGGAGTTCATCTTTCAGTGTCATATCTCTTTGTTTTTCCATGCTGTTCATGGGGTTCTCAAGGCAAGAACACTTAAGTGGCTTGCCACTCCCTTCTCCATTTGATCACGTTTTATCAGAACTCTCCACCATGACCCATCTGTCTCGGGTGGGCCTACAAGTTATGTCTTGGCCATGATCCATGTGATCAATTTGGTTAGTTTTCTGTGATTGTGGTTTTCATTCTGTCTTCCCTCTAATCGGTTAGGATAAGAGGCTTGTGAAAGTATCCTAATGGGAGGTAAACTGGGTCTCTGTTCATTTCCAAGGCAAAGCATATAATATCACAGTAAACACAGTTTATGCCCCAACCACTAATGCTGAAGAAGCTGAAGTTGAATAGTTCTATGAAGATCTAGAAGACCTTATACCAAAAAGTTGTCCTTTTCATCATAGGGAACAGGAATGCAAAAGTGGGAAGTTAAGAGATACCTGGAGTAACAGGCAAATTTGGCCTTGGAGTACAACATGAAGCAAGGCAAAGGCTAAAAGAGTTTTGCCGTGAGAACACACTGGTCATAGCAAACACCCTCTTCCAACAACACAAGAGATGACTCTATACATGGACATCACCACATGATCAATACCGAAATCAGACTGATTCTATTCTTTGCAGCTGAAGATGGAGAAGCTCTATACAGTCAGGAAAAAGAACACCAGGAACTGACTGTGGCTCAGATCATAAACTCCTTATTGCAAAATTCAGACTTAAATAAAGTAGGGGAAACCACTAGGCCATTCAGGTAAGACCTAATTAAATCGCTTACTACTATACAGTCAAAGTGACAAACAGATTCAAGGGATTGGATCTGATTGACAGAGTGCCTGAAGAACTATGGACAGAAGTTTGCGACATTGCACAGGAGGCAGTGATCAAAACTATCCCTAAGAAAAAGAAATGCAAAAAGGTAAAATCATTGTCTGAGGAGGCCTTATGAATAGCTGAGAAAAGAAGAAAAGTGAAAGGCAAAGGAGAAAAGAAAAGATATACCCATATAAATGCTGAATTCCAAAGAAGAGCAAGGGGAGATAAGAAAGCCTTCCTAGCTGATCAATGAAAAGAAATAGAGGAAAACAACAGAATGGGCAACATTAGAGATCTCTTCAAGAAAATGAGAGATACCAAGGGAACATTTCCTAAGATGATGGGCACAATAAAGGACAGAAATGGTATGGACCTAATAGAAGCAGAAGATATTCAGAAGAGGTGGCAAGAATACACAGTAGAGCTATATAAAAAGGATCTTAGTGACCCAGATAACCATGGTGGTGTGGTCATTCACCTCAAGATAGACGTCTTGGAGTGAGAAGTCCAGTGCACCTTAGGAAGCATCACTATGAACAAAGCTAGTGGAAGTGATGGAAGTCCAGTTGAGCTATTTCAAATCCTAAAAGATGATGCTGTGAAAGTGGTGCCCTCAATATGCCAGCTAGTTGGAAAACTCAGCAGTGGCCACAGGTGTGGAAAAGGTCAGTTTTCATTCCAATCTCAAAGAAAGGCAATGCCAGATAATGTTCAAACTCCCACACAATTTCACTCATCTCATACACTAGCAAAGTAATGCTCAATACCCTCCACGCCAGGCTTCAAAAGTACATGAACTGAGAACTTCCAGATGTTCAGCTGGATTTAGAAAAAACAAGGAACCAGAAATCAAATTGCCAACATCCACTGGGTCATAGAAAAAGCAAGAGAATTCCAAAGAAACATTACTTCTGCTTCACTGACTCTGCTAAAGTCTTTTACTATGTGGATCACAACAAACTGTGGGAAATGCTTAAAGAAATGGGAATACCAGACAACCTTACCTGCCTCCTGAGAAATCTGTACGCAGGTCAAGAAGCAAGAGTTAGAGCTGAACATGGAACAATGGACTGGTTCCATATTGGGAAAGGAGTACATCAAGACTGTATATTGTCACCCTACGTATTTAATGTATATGCAGAGTACATCACACAAAATGCCAGGCTGGATGAAGCACCAGCCAGAAAAAGACTGCCAGGAGAAATATCAATAACCTCAGATATGCAGATGACACCACACTTATGGTAGAAAGTAAAAGAACTAAAGAGTCTTTTGATGAAGGGGAAAGAAGAGAGTGAAAAAGTTTACTTAAAACCCAGGATTTCAAAAATGAAGATCTTGGTATCTGGTCCCATTACCCCATGGCAAATAGATGGGAAACAATGGAAACACTGACATTTTTTTTTTCCCCCTTTGGCTCCAAAATCACTAAGATGGTGACTGCAGCCATGAAATTAAAAGATGGTTGTTCCTTGGAAGAAAAGTTATGAACAACCTAGATGGCATATTAAAAAGCAGAGACATTACTTTACCACCAAAATCCATATAGTCAAAGCTATGGTTTTTCCAGTAGTCATGTATGGATGTGAGAGTTGGACCATAAAGAAAGCTGAGTGCCAAAGAATTAATGCTTTTGAACTGTGGTGTTGGAGAAGACTCTTGAGAGTCCCTTGGACTGCAAGGATATCCAACCAGTCAATCCTAAAGGAAATCAATCCTGAATATTCACTGGAAGAACCGAGGCTGAAGCTGAAGATTCAATAATTTGGCAACCTGATATGAATCACTGACTTTTTAGAAAAGATCCTGATGCTAGGAAAGATTGAAGGCATGAGAAGTGGACGATAAAGAATGAGATGTTGGATGGCATCAATGAATCAAGGGGCATGAATTTGACCAAGCTCTGGAAGACGGAGAAGGACAGGGAAGCCTGGTGTGCTGCATTCCATGGGGTCACAAAGAGTTGGACATGACTGAATGACTGAACAACATCAACAACTGTATTCTAATCTCTCAGAGCATTTGCATGTTAGTATCATGGCCTCAGATCTGGGTCCTACCCCAGAACAACTGAGTCAAAAAATCTTAAGGATCAGGTCCAAAGCCTTGGGATTGCTTTTAAAACTCCTTGGGAAATATTTTTTATCCTTTGTTCTAAGAGGATGGCCTAAAACCTGTATGTACACAGAAGAGAAAAATGCTGACGGTTTTGGGAATCAGGAAATTAGATTCTCAGCTGGATTATTCTGCCCATGTTCATCCTGGAGAAGTGACTTAGTGAAAACATTAGAGTTAGCTTCAGTTTCTGTTGAGCTGTCATGTGGAAAAGGATATTTTAATGATTCCAGAAGGTATAATAAAGATCAATAAAGTGAAATTGGAGAGGTCAGTTTCAATTCAATATATAACAGGTATAATATTTTTCAAGACATATACTCAGATGCGCAAAATAAAAAAAAAGCAGCTATCATATTTTTATTATTTTTCTGAAACTCAAACTCTCTATTGAACCCTCATTTTAGTTGATGTCATAACCTATAATCCTCGCAATTTATGGGTAAACCCTGGTGGTTCGGTATCTTCTTTGTTTTCAGGTTTAAACTTCAGTGAAGTCAGAATTGTTTCCATCTCCCTTCTCTACCTTAGGTTAAGAGGTAGACTTTGCATGCTTTATGTAAACAATCCTTGCTTCAGGAAATACATCTTTTCCATGACCTTTCCATTGTTTGAAACATGTATATACTGAGACAACTTGTCTTCACCAGGCTCTGGTCAATGAATGAGTGTGTCTGACAAAATGTCTGTATCTTTATCTCTTTATCTGGTCCTCAGTTTATGACCCAGACAGCCTTTCAGCTATGATACAGCCATTTTGGAGATGTCAGCTCTCTCTCAGTTAACCTTTGAACCCTTCTTAGAGGCCACAGGAAAAGCTGACTGTCTCATAAACAATTACACTGACACGGAGTTTCAGGGTTGCCTTTTTCTGCTTCTTGCATCACATTCAACTAACTCCACTGCTTTCTTCCAGAGTTTGAGATAGAGAGAAAATCATAGAAACTTTATTTCTCAAAGGGCTTTGCTTATGGCTCAGCTGGTAAAGAATCCACCTACAATGCGGGAGACCTGGGTTTGATCAGTGGGTTGGCAAGATCCCCTGGAGAAGGGAAAGGCTATCCACTCCAGTGTTCTGGCCTGGAGAATTCCATGGACTGTATACTCCATGGAGTCACAAAGAGTCGGACACGACTGAATGACTTTCACTTACACTTTATTTCTCAAATGCATTTGAAAATTCATCTTCCCCAAAACACATTCAAGTGTAAAAATCATTCAGTTCAATTCAGTCACTCTATCGTGTCCGGCTCTGCAACCCCATGGACTGCAGGACACCAGGCTTCCCTATCCATCACCAACTTCTGGAGCTTGCTCAAACTCATGTCCATCGAGTTGGTGATGTCATCCAACCATCTCATCCTCTGTCGTCCCCTTCTCCTCCTATCCTCAATCTTTCCCAGCATCAGGGGCTTTTCAAATGAGTTAGTTCTTCACATCAGGTGACCAAAGTATTGGAGCTTCAGCTTCAGCATCAGTCCTTCCAATGTATATTCAGGACTGATTTCCTTTAGAATTGACTGGGTGGATCTCCTTGGAGTCCAGGGGGCTCTCAAGAGTCTTCTCCACCACCACAGTTCAAAAGCATCACTCCTTCCATGCTCAGCTTTCTTTATTTTCCAATTCTCACATCCATACATGACTACTGGAAAAATCATAGCTTTGACTAGTTGGACCTTTGTTGGCAAAGTAATGTCTCTGCTTTTTAATATGCTGTCTAGGTTGGTCATAGTTTTCCAAGGAGCAAGCCTCTTTCAATTTCATTAGGTAATAACTTCAAAAGTATCATTCCATCATGTAAAGGAAGACTTTTTGTCAAGTGTATCTTCCAAAAAGAAAATGTACCAGATTGACCAATTTTAATGAAATGATCAAGGAAATCCAAGGTTATGGTATAAGATTGGATTGCGTCACTGATTACTAAATGGAATCATGTAGCAGACTCCCCTAAAGAGTTTTTAAAGCTCAAATGGCAAGAACTGCTCCATTTTTGCTTACTGTGAAATTCGAGGGAGGAAAGATTTTTATCCTTCTGTGTAGCCTCACTCACTAAAATGACTGTAATAGCATTGTGCACATAGCCTTCAGCCAGAGAATATTCTCTCCCTGGTGAATATTCTGTGGCAGATTCTGTTCTAAGGAAAAAACAAGGACAAAGTGATCATTACAAAGTCTTCATGAGCAGCTTCTGGGGTCACCCTCTTCAGTTTCCATGGTGTACACTGCTCTCATTGGCCATGTAGAAGGAGGTTCATGAGCAAGATCGAGGCCACAGCCTACAAACAAGGAGCAATTGTCCCATCAGTGGGGCTCTGCTGAGGTACTCTTGCTGAGCTCTGCTTCTAGAGAATAACCATCCAGAAAACACCTGCCTTTCCTTTAGTTGGAAGGCAACTCTCCTCAAGGGAAAAAAGGAAAAGGATGTGCCGAGATCAAAGTCACTTCACTTCTCTCAGGGAGATTGGATGTTCATGAAAGGTTGTGTGTATAGATATATATTCTCTACCTCCCTCAAATCACAAATTTTTTTTTCATTCCATTTTTGTTATAGTTGCTCAGGTTATTTTAGAAAGATTAAAATAGCTGTATTTTTATATATTAAGTAGAACAGTAAGCTAGACCATTCATACATATTCAGGTTTCTTTTTTCTTTTAAACAATAAAAGTATTAAATACTTCACTCAAGCCAGGCTTGGTACACTGTCCTATGTGTCTTACTCAGGCCCACTTTCTACCTTTGCACTTTCTTTTGGCACCAATTTAACATGGCATACTATTTTAGGGTACAAAAGTCAAGTCTATTTAAGCTTGGGGAAGGGAATGTTTTGCAGGCGAAATATTAAAGATGTGAAATGGGTAGATGATGACGCCAATGAGGATGGCTAAAGATAGGTTCTAGGGTATCTTAGATAACAAATGGTTTTAATTCCTGAATTACAGAAACCTGGAATTCTCCATGATAGTTCCACTTCCTTGTAATCATTCCCTCCAGTAAGGATACTGGTATAAGTACCCTTTGAGCTGCACTGAGCCCCACTCAGCCCAGATCAATAGCAGAGCATGGTTCACACTTACAGGAATGTACATCTTTGTAACTAGGAAGTTGGGGATAGTACAGAGTCTGTCAAAAATAAAAACTACTCTTTAACTTCTGACATCCCTTTGGAGGTAAGTTAAGACAGAGAAAAGTTTTCCCATTATTTCTCCTAAATTGTTACCTTTCAGGTAAAAATGATCTGAAACCAAAGAAGAAGCATGGATAGGAAAAGGCAGATAATAGAAAAATCAATATGAATCATCTTCCACTTAGAAGCACCTACCTTCAGTTTAGCCATTCCAGGCCCAGAGCAAGAACTAACTCGCTGTTCCTGACAAATGAGGAACTCAAACATAAATAACCGAAAATGGAAAAGGAAATAAAGGCAGATGAATCTTCAAACTTTATGAAAAATAAAGAAGAAACTAAACATTAGTTTCTAAATAGTTTTATATTTCCTTACTTTCTTTGACCTTCTCATGCCCAGCCCATACCACATTGCCGTTTTGTGGAAGCCATTCTTTATATTCTCAGAGAATAACATGATTTGCAATGGGACAAAAATTTTTGGTGATTTAGACCAGTTCACACAAGTAAGGGATTAGGTGGGTGTGTCAAGATTCAAACTCAAACCTCAGCTCTAGTCCCTCATGAGTAAAATAGGAGAGTGGTACTCCCTTCACCAGAGAAGGCAATTGCACCCCACTCCAGTACTTTTGCCTAGAAAATCCCATGGACGGAGGAGCCTGGTAGGCTGCAGTCCATGGGGTCCTGAAGATTCGGACACGACTGAGCAACTTTACTTTCACTTTTCACTTCCATGCATTGGAGAAGGAAATGGCAACCCACTCCAGTGTTCATGCCTGGAGAATCCCAGGGACAGGGAAGCCTGGTGGGCTGCCATCTATGGGGTCGCACAGAGTCAGACACGACTGAAGCAACTTAGCAGCAGCAGCAGCAACTCCCTTCATAGGATCATTGTAAAAACTCAATCTTACTATACAAAGAAAATGCATACAATAAAACTTACTGCATAATAGTCTTCAAAAGTTAATACCATTCTCATTGTTACTAACTGGTAGTTCAAGAGACATTTTACCTCACCAAACAGGTATCGACTCTCTTTTTAACAACAACTCAGAAATGAAGGTAAGGTGTCCATCAGTAGCAAAGATAATAACACTAACAACAACAACATCAGACAGTATATACTAGCTTAGGCTAGTAACAAAGCTCAAATCTATTTGGGTTAAAATGACAGAAGTCTATGTTTTGAGAGTCAGCTGGAAGCTTTGTTTCACCATCCTTCTCTTGCCTGATTCTAACCTAATGGAAAGTCTCCATCTTTCAATGACGTGCTGGTCGGTGTATCAGAGGAAAGAGGAGATCAAAATTCAGTGCTCCCTGACCCTTAAAGCTTCTACATAGAAATGAAAGGACATTTCTGCTCACATTTCACTTACCAAAATAAGTCATCTGGGTGTGACATTGTAATACCATGTGTGACCAGACTGAGAGAGAACCAGAGTACCTGTGCCAGCCCTAAAGCAAGTCGTGGTATCAACCATATGGCAGGGCCATCAGAAAGTCCACAGGAAATGTGACTTGGGATTTTACGACTTACATTATCACCATGGCAATTCTGAATGAGGCCTATTTCCACCCCAGTCTAGAGATGAGGACACTGTGAGGCTCAGGGCAAGTAGAAGACTAACCCAAGGATACAGAGCTAGTAGGTGAGAGAGACAGGATCAGAATTCAGGTCTCATGCTACGTAGATTTCCTCATCTGCTCCTGGACCTGGAGACATTTGATCCTGATGCCTTCCTTCTTTGGGTGGTATCATAGGGAGCAAAGATATTTTGAACATAGTGCCACAGCCTTTGAACCAAAACATAAGCAAAAATGTTCTGCAGTAACAGAGAGAATTGTCCCAAATTATGACTTTACATCACCCTCATCAACATCATAACCATCCTGCTTATATTAAGAAGAATGTTAGGTTCTTTACAAGACAGAATGCCCTACATGAAAATAATAGGCATTTGACTAACAGGAGGAGCTACCAGGGTAGCTTCTCAGTCTTCCCAGCAACTCAGTGAGAAGGTGTTATTATCTCCACTTTAAGATAAGGAAACTGAGGTTGGGAGAGATGATGTACTTTTCCCAGGTACCATAGCAAGAACACAGAGGCTTTGCCTCCTCTTGATCCTACAGCCTTTGCCTTTTACCCACACAAGTCACTGCTTTGTTGGAAACTGAATACTATGAAACTGTGGTTTTGAGACTTTACCTTCGATACTCAACCTTAGTCTCTCTGTGTACATTTCTTGTCTCCAATGCATTCTATTCTATACTCCTGCTTCTTTGGACTGTCAAAGTAGGTCTTCTGAAAGTTCTCTGGTTTTAGACACTCATCAATCACTGAGCATTTAAAAGTCATGTCATCACCTTTCATGAGTACAGAGAGAACTTCAACAACACACACATCTCAAGTCCAGTACCTGGTATACAATAAGAGTTCAATGAATCTTTAACAGATGACATTGCAGGAAGCATGCATGAACACTAAGCATGGTATCACACAATATATTTTATCTCCAAAAATGACTAGAACCATAATGTATACACTAAAAGGCCTGACTGTGTTTTGACATATGTGAAGTTGTTACCCTCATAGCAGCTTTGATGGAAATGCAAGGAAAATTAGTTTCCATCTATGCCTCTGATCAGGCTTGAGGGCTTTCTCTTTACCTACATGTTTTATAGAAGTAAAACTCGATACAACTGGGAATTGTACCCACATGGGCCAACTTTCAGTATTAAAGGATGCTTTTCATTTGATAATTGCTTCCAATAAAACAGAAACTGAAGTATTTTCCTATTGCACTTGGGAATGGTGATTTTGTTCTAGTGCTTTTATTGATTTGACTGTGTCTTTTTAAGAATGCTATTGCCTTTAAATGCTTTAACTAAGTAAAATAAGTTAAAACAACCGTGGCAATTAGCTGTTTGATGGGATTGGGAAAACAAGTGCCGGCAGATCAGGGCATTGATAATGAATGGACATTCTGAGAGTGTTCAGAGAGTACGGATGTTCTACAGAGTAACGTCAAGATTTCTCTACTATCAATCAGGGATTCATACATGAAGCTGATAGAGACTGATTACATATCCCTAATGCCCTTACCTATATTAATTTGCTTCACTTTAGCCTGAAAACCAGTGATACAGAGCACTTGGCAGAAAAAGCCCTATTAGAGAGAGCTCAATGTTTTTAAACATTTGATGTTAGCTGTATGCTAAAGTGAGTTGAAACATAACCTAAAGTTTGGGGTGGATGAAAATTAGAGAATAGTGGTTAGGACAACTTGTACTAGCAACACAATTCCTATTTTTAAGTATGGCTGCTGTTTACTAACTCTGACCTCTGACCTCTTTCCTATTTGTGCAATGAAAATACGAGTAGAGTTGACACTCATATTTTCACATAAATACTGCTCAAGTCCATTTAGACATGGATCTTTTTCAATAAACAATTATACCTACAGTAAATGTATTTTCTCTTCCTTATGATTTTTCTCTAGCTTACTTGCAAGAATACAGTAGATGCCTGTAACATACAAAAATATATGTTAGTTGACTATTTACATTATTGTTAAGGCTTTTGGTCAATAGAAAAGTATTGACCAGCTTTGAGGGAGTCGAAAGCTCTATGTGGATTTTCAGCTGTACAAAGTGTCAGCCTCCTTAACCTGTTAACACATTGTTCAAGAGTCAATTGTAATTTTAACCTTATGGGGTTGTTGCTGCTGCTAAGTCGCTTTAGTCGTGTCCAACTCTGTGCGACCCCGTGGACTGCAGCCCACCAGGCTCCCCCGTTCCTGAGATTCTCCAGGCAAGAACACTGGAGTGGGTTGCCATTTCCTTTTCCAATGCATGAAAGTGGAAAGTGAAAGTGAAAGTGAAGTCATGTCCGACTCTTAGCGACTCCATGGACTACAGCCTACCAGGCTCCTCCATCCATGGGATTTTCCAGGCAAGAGTACTGGAGTGGGGTGCCATTAAAACAGTACAACCAAAATGTTTATAAGAAACATCTCCTGTAAAAGAGAAAGCACCCAATCGATGTTATTTATTAATTCAGAGAACTCACAGATATTTTTCTTGGTGTCTCTGACACTCTGTCTTTTCTTTTTTTTTTTTTCCCTGATGTTTTTAACAGGTCGTCATGAGAGGACAGATTCTTTCTGTATAGGATATCACAAGAATCACTAACAAGAGGCGGTACCAGGCTCAGATAGATCACAAGATCAAATTAGTGCTCAACTCCCTCTTTTGTTGTTTGTGTTTAATAACAGAATAAAGGCCTCTGTTTCTCCTGTGAACAGGAGAATAGGTTTGGCTAAGAGAGATCTAAAGCTTTGGGGAAGAAGGGCTGGAGCAGGTGGTCCATGTGTTATTTTTCTCCAGTAATACCAGGAGACTTCTGCAAGTATAGACTGCTGAGGCCTCACAGCCACACATAGAGTCACGATCTAGGCTTCCATAAGAGGTCCTTGTGGAACAGAGCCCTTGATACAGTCACTGTCAGCCTTACTCCCTTGACACTGAAATTGCATCTTGTTAGGGCAACTGCAGGCCCTTTATTCTCCTGGAGGAAGCTGCTCACACACACCCAGACCATCATCTTCCTTCCTTTGCCGGAAGTCATGTGATGACTTTCATCCCATCCACATGGCAAGAACAGGTATTTCAGGGAGAGAGAACTACATATTTGAAAATATCAAACGGTGAGAAGTGCATTGATTTTATGCTTGTGGATGGTATTATCTAGCAAGTGAACTGCAAGGAAATGAAAGATAAAAACAAAGGAATCGTACTTGCATTGTTTCGCTTATTGTACCATTGTGTCAAAGTGTACCATAAAGAACACATTAGTGTATGTATCTCCAACTGAAGCATGTGGGGTATGTAACTGGTGTAATGGCCACAGCTTGGGTTTGTAATAGATTCTAGGAACTTGAGTATTGACTTCACCACTTGTTAATTTTGTCATCTTGGACAATTTGTTGGTCTTTGTAAGCATCAGTGGTAGAATCTGCTGGTCTGACACAGGGACATTGATTATACCAGTTTATTGGGTTGTTGTAAGGATTAAATGTGGTGATGCGTGCAGAGTGCTCAGCATTGAATGAAGTTACACATAAATTCTCAATAAACTTCAGCTATTCATTTTCAGGCTGTAAATAGCAAGTTAAATAGCATTTGCAAAGCTACATTGATAATTAAAAGTAAAACACACAGATATAAATGCCTGTAAGATGCTTTACTGGTAATCAAGAGCAGAAAATAGAACTATAGAAAATAATTGAAATATCTACTAATTTCTCTAAAAATTAAATTCTTAGAATAGTTTTTTAAATTGGAATTTAATTTTCTTCCACTAAACTCTTTCCTAATAAATACATGTTAGTGACTATAAAGCTATGGCAAATTCTTTAGTCATAGTTAAGGTGAGCAGTGCTCCTCAAATTTGGATTATTATTCAAATTATTCAGGAGCTTTTATATGTAGATTTATGTAATCTATTTTAAAAAATTATAAAATCTGAGTAAGTTCCAGAAACCTGTCCTGAAAAAAATTTGAGAATTGATTCCAGTTATTTATCACATTTTGAACCTTAAATTAGATCATATATTTCAGGTCTGAAGTCTATATATTTTCTTTCTTTTACACTCATTTCAGTTCAGTTCTATCGCTTAATTGTGTCTGAATCTTTGTGATCCCATGGACTGCAGCACGTCAGGCTTCCCTGTCCATCACCAACTCCCAGAGCTTACTCAAACTCATGTCCATTGAGTCAGTGATACCATCCAACCATCTCATCCTCTGTTGTCCCCTTCTCCTCCTGCCTTCAATCTTTCCTAGCATCAGAGTCTTTTCAAATGAGTCAGTTCTTCACATCAAATGGCCAAAATATTGGAGTTTCAACATCAGTCCTTCCAATGAAAATTCAGACTTATTTCCTTTAGGATGGACTGGTTGGATCTTCTTGCAGTCCAAGAAACTCTCAAAAGTCTTCTCCAACACCACAGTTCAAAAGCGTCAATTCTTCAGCACTCAGCTTTCTTTATGGTTCAGCTCTCGCATCCATACATGACTACTGCAAAAACCATAGCTTTGACTAGATGGAAATTTGTTGGTAAAGTACCATCTCTTCTTTTTAATATGCTCTCTAGGTTGGTCATAACTTTTCTTGCAAGGAGCAAGTGTCTTTTAATTTCATGGCTGCAGTCTCCATCTGTAGTGATTTTGGAGCCCCCCAAAATAAAGTCTGTCACTGTTTCCATTGTTTCCCCATCTATTTGCCATGCAGTGATGGGACTGGATGTCATGATCTCAGTTTTCTGAATGCTGAGTTTTAAGCCAACTTTCACTCTCCTCATTTAATCAAATATAATTATTTGTATAAGATACCTGTTACCTCTAAAATTTTCTTGCATCCTAGTCTATATCACAATTCACGGCACCTAAGCTGTCATTGCCTGAGCCTCATAGCTGTCACTCTACCTCTAACATCTCTGTAGCCAAAGGCATCGTTCCTTTAGTGCTCAGCAACCCCATCACCATTTCTTCTATAATTAGCTAAAATGTACCATGCAGCCAAGATGATTAGGCAAGAAGAGAACATGGGCTAACTATTAGAAAGGTGACAGTGAAATGATTATTATATATAGTAAATACTCTAAAACAAATGAGCTAGTATGAAAGCCAGATACAGATAAATACTCTCATAACATATATATTAGAACAATGCATTATTCACTGAAACTACTAATCCTCAGTCTCAGAGCAGAGCTGTGTTCTAAATGCAACTTGGAAGAAGGGCATCAACCAGCTCTACCCTCCACAGGTAGATCAGTGATACCTGGATCTAACAAAGCCTCTCTTGAAAGCTCCAAGGACCTCTTTGTCCTTCACTTATAAACTCAGTCTAAGAGACCATGTGCAAAAGAGGATGCATGCTCTTCCACCCTCCTTGATTTCTCAGTTAGTGAAGCCATATTTTGGTAACTAACCTAGCATGTGGATTTCCCAGGTGGTGCCGATGTAAAGAATCTGCCTGCCAATGCAGGAGATGCAAGAGACGGTTTCAGTCCCTGGGTCAGGGAGATCCCCTGGCATAGGACATGGCAACTCACTCCAGTATTCTTGTCTGGGATACAGAGGAGCCTGGAGGGCTACTCTAGTCCATGGAGTTGCAAAAAGTCAGACTGAGCACAGAGACAACCTAGCATGCAGAAGTCATGTGACTTCTATTTATTAATAGAGTAATTAATTATCTATTAATTAATAGATAATTAATCTATAAATTAATAATTAATCTATTAATAGATAAAAAAGGTAATTAATAAATTACCTTTTTTCATATGAAGATGTGCATCCAAGGAGATGAAAAGAACTTTTAGCTCCAAATCTAGCATTTTACTTGTTAGAATAAAAATATTCATTGACATATTTTTGTTTTCTTTACACTGTTTTCAAATACAAAGATACAATCTTTCTTAAAGGGCCAGTGATATTCCCATTTCCTGAGAGCTAGAAACATGTTAATTAGAAAGTGTATATGTACATTTTTTTTTTTAATCACTGAGGCTTCAAAAGTCCAAAGATGAGTTGTTCAGCTTAGGCATCTAAATAGAATACATCCACAGGGGCCTATTTGCACTTGTTAAATTTGGTGTGATGCCCAATGTGCCTTTCCTTTAGTTCACTACTGAATAAGGGAAGGAATTATTGATCCTCTGCCACACTGGATGATAAAGAGATTCATTTTAGGGGTTGTTTTGTTACTGCTTTGCAACTTGTAAAATAGTATGTATCAATAGCAAAACTAAAGGGGATGAATGTCACTAAGTGTTAAAGAAATTTAAGGTGAAGAATGGGAATACAATAGTCTGAGGATTCAAGGAAGATTATATGGAGAAAGGGAGCTTAAATTGGACCTTGCTAGTTGGAGATCCTTCAGAATTGCAAGGATTTTCATTCAGGAAAATCAGTGCTGCATGGCATTGGATATAAACTCTTGAATGTAGTTCAAGCTAAATGGTTCATGTATTTTTAAAAAATGGTTTTGTTTTTTATTTTTGTTGCCTACTTTTTCTGTTTATATGTTAATCAAGGTATAAAATAATATGCACAAATTTTGAATGTAGAGCGTGGAGTTGTTGTTGTTTAGTTGTGTCCAACTCTTTTGCAACCCCATGGACTATAGCCTGCCAGCTCCTCTGTGTGTGGGATTTCCCAGGCTGGAAATACTGGAGTGGGTTGCCATTTCCTTCTCCAGGGTTTCTTCCTGACCCAGGGATCGAACTTGCATCTCCTGCATTGGCACACAGAATCTTTATCGCTGAGCCACCAGAAAAGCCCACAGAGCTTGGAAACGTGTGGCAGATACACACACACATATACATGTATACATACATACATACACACATACACATACCCCTTATGTAACTGTCAAATAAACGGGGGATATAGAAATCTCCAGCATTCCATTTTGTTCCCTTGTACCTCTTTCCAAGAAATATCCAGCCATCAACCAAATACTATGAATCCTGTTATACAGAATAATTTTACCTATTCTTCATCTTTGTACACAAGAGATCACATAATGTGCACTCTTTTATCTGTAATTTCCTTCATCCATACAATGCCTATGAGATACATCCTTGTCATTGAACATAGCTCTAAATTGAACATAGATTGTTCAATCTAGTTACCGTATAGTATTTCATTGTATGAATAAAACAAAGTTTATTTATTTGTTTTCTAGATGATAGACACTTAGAACTATCTTAAAATGTCTGTAGACATTTTTTTAGTTTGGGTTATTGGAGAAATTCTTGTAATTGTCTTTCAGTGAACTTGTGCTTTAATCATTGGGGGAATTTACTTATTGGTCCGTGGAGAAAGAAATGGCGCCCCACTCCAGTATTCTTGCCTGGAGAATCCCATGGACAGAGGAGCCTGGTGGGCTACAGTCCATGGGGTCGCAAAGAGTCAGACACGACTGAGCGACTTCACTTTCACTTTACTTACTGGTGGGTTTTCTGGGTCATAAGGTAAGCATATGTTTCGCTTTAATTGAAATTTCCAGTTGTTTTCCAAAAGTGCTATAAAAATTAATTTTCCCAGCAGCAATGAATGTGGTGAGAGTTCCAGTGCCCCACATCTTCATCAACAGTACTGTCAGTCTTTTGAAATTCAATGAATTTAGAACCATTCATTCTAAATTTAGAATGGATTTAGAAGGAGATATCATATCTCCTTGGTGGACTGACTTTTCTGCCATTATCAAATACCCATCCATAATTCTAGTAGTATTTAGTATGTTAATGCTTATATATTAGTATACTGAATAAATTAATGATTAATTAAAAAGTTAGGTAATATGTCTCTTATTAGTATAACTGCCCAAGTTTTCTTTTGTTAGTATTTGCAGAGCTATGGTTTTCAATCCTCTGTTCTGAGTCTTTTATTTAAAATCTTTCTCCTCAATATGTGGTACTGGGAAAATTGGACAGCTATAAGTAAAAGAAATAAACTAGAACAACCTAAAACCACACACAAAAATACAGTCAAAATAGATTAAAGCCCTAAATGTAAGGCTGGATACTAGAAAACTCTTAGAGGAAAACACAGACAGAATACTCTATGCCATAAACCGCAGCAATATCTTTTTGATCCACTTCCTAGAGTCATGAGAATAAAAACAAAGATTTTTAAATGGGACCTAATTAAACTTAAAAGCTTCTGCATAGCAAAGTATAAATAAAATAAAAAGACAATCCACTGAATGGGAGAAAATATTTGCAAATGAGGCTATTGATAAGAGATTAATCTCCAAAATATACTAACAGCTCATGCAGCTCAATATTAAGCAAATAACCTGATCAAAACCATGTGGAAGTTCTAAATAGACCTTTCTTCCCTGGTGGCTCAGATGATAAAAGCATCTGCCTACAAAGTGGGAGACCCAGGTTCTATCCCTGGGTCAGGAAGATCCCCTGGAGAAGGAAATGGCAACCCACTGAAGTATTCTGGCCTGGAGAATCCCATGGACAAGGGAGCCTGGTAGGCTACAGTCCACGGGGTCACAAAGAGTCGGACATGACTGAGTGACTTCACTTTTTTCTCTTTCTCTCCAAAGAAGACATACAGATAGATAAAAAACACATGAAAAGATGCCCAACATCACTATTAAATAAATACAAATCCAAACTCCAATGTGGTATCACCACATACCAGTCAGAATAGCCATCATCACTTTTTAACTTATTTGTATCATGTGCATTTATGCATATTTTTTCAGATTACTCTGCTTGGGCCCACAATCTATCATCAATTGTGAAAATTTCTAGGCCACCATATTTTCAAGTATTACTTCTACCCCATTTTTTCTCTTCTCTCCATCAAGACTCCAAAAGGGCATGTGTTCAGTCTTTCCACTGCAGGACATAGGTCTTTATCCTCTTTTCTCTATTTTCCATCCATGCTGTACCACTGCTTCAATCTGGATATTTTGTTCTGGCTTCTTTTCCAATTCATTTACCTTCTCTTTTGCTATATCTATTATGCTATTAAAGTAATTTTTATTTAACTTATGGTATTTTTGTAGTTCAAGATTTTCCTTTGTTTTCAGAGATTCTAGTTCTTCAGTGAAATTCTTTATCTTACTATCTCTTCTTAAAAATTTAATTCTCATTTATTTATCATTTATATCTTAAATCTCAAGATCTGGGTCTGTTTCTATCATGAAGATGGTTTGATTTTTTTTGCTTCTTTTGCTTTATTTTCCTTTTCTTTATTGTGTCTTGGTCCTGTCTCCAGGTATATCTGATGTTCTAGTTTTAAATTGAATTCTATCCATATGGGTAAGAATTTTCAAAGGCTCTGGAGTATCCAGAGTGATCACTTATTGCCCTGTTAGAAACTTAGTGTCAGAGAATATTGCTTTAATCCATTTAGCTTTTCAAATTATTCAGTCTTCGGTCTCATTCTTGGTGAAGGCTGGTCTTTATGGCATTCTGTATTGTTTGGAGTTAGCACTTTCACTTTCTCAACTGAACCCCTAGGTCCAACTCCTTGTTGTTCTCTGCCCCAATTTTTGTCCTCCCAGCCCTATGAGACTATAAAAAACACAGCTTAATTTTTTAGTTTCTCAGCTTCCACATTCTGCTGACTTCCACCCCTTTTGTCTCATAAAGATTAGGAATCAGAAAAAGCCCCGAGGAGGAACGTGGTGCCAAATATCAAGCACCCTTCTCCAGGTTTCCCCCTTCTCCAACATTTTGGCCCTGGTAATACCAGTTTTTAACTTTTATATCCCTACTCTGTGAGACTACGGAAAGCTAAGATCATCCAATTTTGATTATCCTCTCAGCCCAGTGATGCTTAAGAATGATAAATGCCTTAAGAGGAAAAGTGATGAAGCACGTCTGGCTTACCTCATTGTGCTGCCAATCTCTTGGGGGTTCGTGACCCATCAAATCCTGACCCTCTCAGCTGTGTTCTGATGTCTTCAAAGAGTCACATTTTATTTCATTCAGCTTTAATAGTTGTTCACTGTAGAAAAATGTGACTGAAAGCAAAAGTCACTTGTAAGCTTTTTAATTTTGTCAGGCAATCAGGTGTCAGGGTGTTCAACTAGGACAATGGACCAAAGTGAATGTAACAATTAAACTTTTATTCACTCATCATAACAGTACAAGCAAGAGGCAAAATGAAGGTCTGGCTCCCCAGTGTTCCGTTTATCCTCACAGAACAGCACCAGGAAGGAGTCAGGTGGATGAAGCACAGACAGGGAATTGTCTACAGAGGAGCCTGGAACAATGGATCTTTAATGGACTCATAGCCAGAAAGGGTGGGGGCTAGAAATGGAACATTCTGAGTCCAGGTGGAGAAAAATGTCTCAGCTGAGGCTGCTAATAAAGTGATCTTGGCAGAGGTGCCTGAGAAGTACCTCCACTGAAGGGAAGGCTGAGTTTTTAAAAGGAACTCCCTCCAGGAAACGTGCATGCAATGGCTGTTCACCAGGCTTGATGTGGCGGAGGCGGCTACTCCCACAAGTCTTGCCAGGCAAATCCCTGTAATTGCCTATGATCCAAGTCTGAAAGATCACACAGAGGCCTATCTGAATGCCTCCATAAGGATAGCGTTCAGTCTACACAGAGTCCCCAGTTCCCTCTATTCTTACTTTCCATTATTTTTGTGCTACTGTTCTTATGTAGTTCAGTGCAGCCTACTCAACTAAATACACACCATTTCCTTCTGATTCTTTAGTCCTGTCTCCCTATGCAGAAAATCCCACACATTGGTAACAGAGACTCTGTTCACGTCATCCAAAACCGATTTTTAATGGACATTAAATTTCAAGTTTCTTATATGTGTTTTATACATTTTATATACACACATTTGTATATATAACACTTATATATTAGCAAGTTTGATAGATTATTCTCTCAGAGAAATTCTACACATAGACAAGTTTAGTCAGTCTGTCTAGTGGAATGTTAGAGAAATAAAGTTTATAAACTTCTAAGTCTATAAGACTTTATTATTGAGTTTTTTTTCTTTACCGGTTCCTCTTAGAGGACAAAGTCCCAGAATCAGTTGATTTTGAATGACACTGTTGGAGGTTTTTCAGTTCAAAAGTATGAGTATTTCCTCTTAACTTCTGTTCACCCCTTAGGGGATTTAGTCAGCCCAGGAATCCGAGTTAGTGTGTGTCTTCTACAGTTTAATGCAGCCTCCATTGGTGGTGTGGGATAGCTCATTTTCCAGTCATTCCATAAGAAAAAATACCATTTAAATTTTGTAGAATAAATACTACATAGCAGAAATATAGTATATCATTTTATGCAATGAAAACAATCACATCTGCTACTCTGTACAAGAGGAGGACTCCTCCCCACAATCTACTTTCATTTCTGTTAGTGAATCATCATTGCTTCTGTATCAGATTTCTCATATGTATACAATTTGAGGAAATTATGAGATTTGGAGTTTTTATTCATCGTGTAACCTTCAGCTAAATCTCCATGACCTAGCAACTCTCAATTTCTTCCTGTATTTTAACATGTCAATAAAATAAAAATGGCACTCACTTGATCCCCAGCTTCCACCGTGAGCCCACTGTCCCGTTTAATTGTCAGCTGGGATTGTTCTACAGCATTCATCAAAAAGGAGCAGGAAGGGTACAGTCAGCTATGGTGAGGTCTTCAGACTGCAGGTCAGTGTTGGCTGCTGTCACTGCAGCCTCGGTGGAAGCTACAGACATAGCTGAACAATATCATGGATGTGGAAGACAAGGGTAAATGTACCAGATCCATACCTTTACCTTAGCCCAACCCTTCCCCTGTATTTGATCACTGCTTCTGAGAATGAGTGTTCAATGTTCTGAGACCCTCCACAAACTAAGGAAGAGCACAGAGTAAATATACTAAGATAAACAATGTAAAATTCAAGGTGTGTATGCACACAGTGTCAGGAAAATGTTGGCAAAAGTTTCTTAAAACTTATCCTGGAAGCCTAAAATGAGGATGACTTCTGTGTGACTTATTTCTTATCATGCTTCAAACCTGAAGTTCAACTTAGTGGAAAGAAAGAGGCTTGGTCTTTCAAGGCTAGTAAGATTATCTTGGTGAGGTTCCTGAGGTCAGAGGGTATTTCTACTATATCAGTCTTTGCTCTTATAGTCCACAGTACCTTTCCAGGAATGATCACATAAAAGGAATTTAATATTTCTCTTTAAGGGGAGGATTTGGCAATATGCCTCAATCTTTAAGTCCTACTTATAGGCATACAAATGCCATGGAAGAGCCCATCTTTCCTGTGGGTCCAATGCCAAGGACTCCCAAATTATTTTTATGTTTTTCTTGAACACTGAATGACTTCAGGATGTCTTGTCACTTCATCACCATGCAATAGTTGACTATTCCCGTATTTTCCAGCCTTCTGTGAATGTGTACAGCTCAGCTGTAAATCTCAGGCTATTCTGCATGCTGCTTGTTGAGCAGGCTCATTAATTGTAGCACAAGAGGGTAAGCGTTTGCAAATAAAGCATCTGTCCTCTCAAAATCAATTCATGTGCCCAGCGCTTACCAATCTTAGAGTATGTAAACGTAAGCAGTGCTATGTGAAGCAGACAGGGGCTCCAACCACAGAAGAGTTATTTTTGTGGAACTCTTTTTAACAAGAAATTTCTTGGGGATGTTTTATTTGGCCAAGTATGCATTCCTTTCAAATAAAATCTATATTTCTACAAAATAGATACACAAGTTTACAGCCAGATATATTTTCAAAAAAGGAAACACACTCTTCCATGATATACACAGATCATGAAACAAAAATTATTAGCCCTCCAGAAGCTCCCCCCTCATTTCTCCTTCTAGTTACTGTTACTCCTCCCCCTGGATAATCAGAATCCTGACCTTCTAATGCCATAGATTAACTTTCCCTGTTTTTGAAATTGTATATAAATGGAATCACGCAGCATGTCCTGTCTTGCATCTGACTTATTTTGTTCGACACAGTGAGATTCATGTATATTGTTGCTTTAATATATTTATTTTCAATTCAACCCATTTTTTATTAAATGAACATATCACAATTTATCCATTCTATTTTCTTTTTTTTGACACTTGAGTTGTCTTCGGATTGAGGGTTATAAGATCAATTACTATTTGACAAAGGAGACAAGAATATACAGTGGGGAAAAGGCAGTGTCTTCAGCAAATGGCGTTGGGAAAGTTGGACTTCCACATGGAAATCAATGAGGTTAGAACACATCCTCACACCATACACAACAATAAAGTAAAAATGGCTTAAGGACTTAAACACAAGACACGACACTGTAAAACTCCTAGAAGAGATCAAAGGCAAACATTCTCTGACGTAAATCAGAGACTGTTTTCTTAGATCAATCTACGAAGGCAATAGAAATAAAACAACAATAAACACATGGGAGATAATCAAAGTTACAGGATTTGCAAAGCAAAGGAAACCATAAACAAAATGAAAAGACAACCTAAAGAATTGGGGAAAATACTTGCGAACAGTGCAACCAACAGGGGCTTAATCTCCGAAGCACACAAACATCTCATACATCTCACCACCACCAACAAAAAACAACCCAATCGAAAAATGAGTAGAAGACCTAAATAGAACGGATCACCAAAGAAGAAATAAAAATGGCCAATAGGAACATGAAAAGATGGTCAAAGTTGTTAATTATTAAAGAAATGCAAATCAAAACTACAATGAGGTACCAATGACCTCACACTGGTCAGAATGGCCATCCTTAATGTCTACAAATAGCACATGCTGAAGAGGATGTGGAGAAAAGGGAGCCCTCCTACACTGTTGGTGGGAATGTAAATTGGCATAGCCAGTATGGAAAACAGTATAGAAGTTCCTTAGAACACTAAAAATAGAATCACCATATAATCCAACAATCCCACTCCTCTGCGTATATCCAGACAAAACTCAAATCCAAAAAGATACATGCACTCATACATTCATAGCCGCACTATTCACAATTGCCAAGACATGGCAACAACCTAACATCCACCAAAAGATGAATGGATAAAGAAGATGTGGTATATATATAAACATTTTTTTGTAAAGTTGCATATTCTTATTTTGGGGCTGTATACTCCTTCAAAGGAATATGACACTCCCAGTTGCCTTGCGTCTTCACTAATGCTTAATATCATCTGCTTACATTTTACTGATTCGGGTAGGTAATGCAGTTCTAATGCATTGTGGTGCTAATATGCACTTACCTAATGACTAGTGAATCTGAGAACGTTTTCAATGTATTTTGGTCATTTGGATATCTTTATTTGTGAAGTGTCTCTTTGAGCTGGTTGCTCATTTTTATTGGTCTCTTTTCCTGTGTCTTATTGATTTGTGTAGTTCTTTTGATATTTTGGCAAATCTTTTCCTGCATCAGTCCCATTCTATGACTTACTATGGTATATTTTTGATTAACACAATTTCTTATCTAAACGAATGCCCCATCCTCATGCACTCTGTCTGGTAAAGAACTACATGTCAATCACAAGCCCTCAGTTTAGTCGTTCAGTCACGTCTGACTCTTTGCAGCCTCGTGGACTGCAGCATGTCAGGCATCCCTGTCCATCATCAACTCCTGGAGCTTTCTCAGACTCTTGTCCATTGAGTCAATGATGCCATTCAACCATCTCATCTCCTGTCATCCCCTTCTCTTCCTGACTTCAATCTTTCCCAGAAACAGGGTCTTTTTCAATGAGTCAGTTCTTCACATCAGGTGGCCAAAGTATTGGAGTTTCAGCTTCAGCATCAGTCCTTCCAATGAATATTCAGTACTGACTTCCTTTATGATTGACTTATTTGATCTCCTTGCAGTGCAAGGGGCTCTCAAGAGTCTTCACCAGCACCACAGTTCAAAAGCATCAATTCAAAATCACAAGTCCTGCCTCATCTTTAAAATTCTTCCTGAACAAATGTGTTTTTCCCCTCTCCTAAAAGTTTTGGCTATATGATTATACTTATATAAGCTTTTCCTATATTGTTAAATAATAATAACAGCAATAATATTAAGTAACAAAAATGCTGATTCTTTACCACATGACAGGGACTACCTTAAGTACTTTACAGGTAATACCTCACTCAGTCCTTTCCAAAAGATCACAGGAGAGACACCCTATCCTCTTGACTTATGACTAAACAGAGGCACAAAAGCATGGGCAGTGTTTAGAGGACACAAGTGTCATTTTCAGAATGTAGCCTAAAGAAAATATGTTGCACTCAAACTCTTTTTTCCCACATCTTCATTGATATGTTAAAGGGAGTAGGCAGAAAACAAGAGGCAAAGTCCCGTCAAAAATAAAACTATTCTTGAAGATTGGTGAGTGTGTATCTCTGGCAGCATGTCTAGCTGACATGCACAGGTTCACCCTAAAAATCTTTATTGTATTTGTTCCGTTACCTTTTATGTCTCTTAAATTGTAATCTTAAGTCTCTTCAGTTTCTATTCCCACAGGCTCTAAAGGTACAAAAATCAGCCTGTGTGTCTTTTCATTGACTGTACTAGTCACAAAGTGTGGTGCATGTCTTTTGGGATTTCTGTCTGGCACAAGCTCCCTAATTTGAGAAGTTCCTTTCCAAATAAGGGATCCTCTTCACCATGTTTGCATTCTCTGCATGGCCTGTGTCCTAGCCATGGACAAATGAAGAATAGGCACTCACCCAATACAGGCAATGTGATTTATCCAAAGCATTTAGAAGCAGGATTCAGAGGTTCTGGACAGTGTGGGCAGGCTCTACAATTGGAAGCATTATGAAATCAGAATGAGAGTGACCATATTTGGAATATTCATGCCAAGCAAAGAAAGTCCGTCTAAAGAAAACAAATATGATGTGCTCACACTGAAATCAGAGATGAGAGGCTATGCAGCTTTAAAAGAAAGTGAAAAGGTAACCCTTGCCCCTAACATTTAATTTGTTGATTCAATTTCTCATGACTTGATGTTTACTAATTTACCCCTGGATTATTTGAACTACTCCCCAGATTCTTTCAATATATTCTCTCTCCACTTTTTTGGTATCGTCAATCTGATGCATTTCTGTTACTTGCAGCCAAAGAATCTTAACAAACACATCACAAGACCGTTCTTGAGAGATCAGAAGTAGTCCCTCTCTCACTTCAGAGACCTCCCAAAGGCTGTTCCTTAGCAAAGCCACGGAGGAGAAGAGAAGGAATTCCACTTGGAATTCTGGCATTTTAGTCCTTCTCCTTTCTTTCACTTTCAGTTTGTTCCTTTGAAATATACTCAGTGACTCATGCTTCAAGTTCAAACATTAATACTGTTTGGAAATGTACATTTGAAAACAGGTATTTGCAGAAGACTTCGATTAATACAGAGAAATAAATCACTATTAATATAATCAATATAGTAATGCTGTCTCATTTATATAGAATGTTTATTAGCATATTCATCATCTCAAGTAGTTCACAGAGCAATTCTGACATGACTATATTTCTCACCCTTTAAAAAATTTTTGCTTCCAGTGTTGGCTTTTTGTTTTGTTTTAAACAATACCGAGTTGGGATTTTTTTTTGTTTTTGGCTGTGCTGGGTCTTCCTCGCTACATGTAGGCTTTCTCTTTGTGGCATGCAGGTTTCTCATTGTGGTAGTGTGGAACACAGATCCTAGGGCTCTCTGGCTTCAGCAGTTGTGGTGTGTGAGCTCAGTGGTTGCAGTGCAGGGGATCCAGAGGTAGCACAGGGGTTTGTTGCCCCGAGCCATGTGGGATCTTTCTGGACCAGGGATGGAACCAGTGTCCCCTGTATTACATGGTGGATTCTAAACCGCTGGACCACCAGGGTAGCCCCAGTTAGTTTTAAGGTCCAGAACACAGAATTGGTCTATGGTCTCTCCCACACCACCACAAGACCAGAGTATGAACAGTCCCAAGTACTATCCCCATTTAATATAAGAGCATCGATGCACAGAGAAAAATAGTGACTTGCCTAGATATATACTTAGAACACCAGCTAAAACAGAATCACTAACTCAGCCATTTGGCCACAGTGCTGTTTTAGAGAAAGCCATCCTGGCATATTCAGTATATTGCTTTCTGTGCATCTTATGTGTTTACCAACTTTAGACCTTGAATGAGAATTGCTAGCATGTGATACACCCTGTACCCAGACCTAGACATGCTGTCTTAGACAAGTTTTGTGCAAATATACAAATTCAATTGCCACAAGGTCCCATTGCAGGGGATCTAAAGGTCACAACATTTCAAATATCTCTTTCACTGCCTTGCTGACACTTGTACTCTTTATACTAATGGACATTGGAATTTGTCACCTTGCTGAATTGCTTCCTTGGTGAAGCAGGTATTATGTGTGTAAGGTGAGAGGACATAGGACAGGAATCAGTACAAAGAGCACTGGGCTGGAATCCTGGGTGTTACCACTTCTGCTATTTCCTAACCAAGTGGTTTGGAATAAGTTGCTTTTGAGGAGAAGTGCCAGACTTCATCACCCACAGGTGTGATGGATCGTGATGGGCCACCATACATGGTTCAGGGATGTAGTTCTTCAGGGTCAATGCCTCTATGAAAATGTTGCTTTCTCTAGCTATTGCAATGATCTCTCCTCATTCTGAATTTCTGAAAAAAAATAATTGTTCAGAACTCAATTCCAGATCAGCTTCCTCTAAATGGGTACTTGTGGTATAATATTTAGGAAAAAATTGGTTGATATTGAAAAAAATGTGTGTGTGTTGCAAATGTATGTTTTCCTCTTATGCAAGTAAAAGCTGAAAAAACTGCATTTACTTACTGCACAACTTATCAGGGGCTTCCATGTATTAACACAGTACGGATTTCCCAAAGAAGGGTATAATATTAGGTGTTTACTAACCACTGGCATTGAGAGAGGGCAGGAATGGCATCTCTTATGATTTCCTAGAATATCATTCCTTAAAACATTTGGAAATGCCATTTAAGCACCCCCTTTGCCCTCAAATTACCTTTTTTTGTATTTAGTCATATAACCTGAAAACTTTAGGAAAATAATGAAAGTTACCCAAACCTTTAGTAGTCTTTGATGTGTGAGATTTCTAGGAAAAACAGTCCCAGAATTGAAGGACTTAACGGGAATTTAGAGAACCATTTCCTTCATGTTTACTCTGATGGATTGTGGAATGACATACCAAGCCTAGAAATGGTAAGCAACTTAGCCAAACTTATTCAGGTAGCTAGTCACTGAATAAGGATGAGAACCCAGCTCACTACTGGCAGCTCATCCATCCACCACCTCTTAGAACAGCTCACACTGCACTGTCAGGAAAGGAACTGCTGTCTGGGGCAAAGATCCTGTAAAATGAAACTGAGCCAGAAATGCACTGGGTCATCCGCTCTCCTCTTCCATGAAGAAAAGAAAGTTTTACTGCTTTTACTCACAGATGTCAACAAGCTAAACTTATGACTGACAAATGAAATTTGATTTGTACTTCAGGAGTATAATGCGCCTGAACAAAACAGTTATTGCTAAGTAGTAAAAGGGGGAAAGTAAGGAGGACCTCTCAGATTCACAATTCTCAAAAAAAAAAAATTATGCAGTAGGGTCCACAAAGTTTCAGGAAGACAGGCTGAAATGAATTGAGAGTTTGAGAAGTAAAACGAGGGTAACCACGAAGTTTCTCAATGAAAACAAGAAATCAGATGGCAGATATTCGCATGGACATACAGTGTAGTGACTGATGACTAAATGAAAAAACACCTTTTTAAATACACTACCTTACTAATTCTCATAATACCGCAGTGTTATAGATCACGGTGTGACTCCCTGTGACAGCCTCACATGACAGAATGTTAGAAAGGCAAATTTTTGCCCCCCACTCTGGTATTTCTAAATCAGAAACCCAGCAATTGCCTGGTGCACTTGACCCAAGCTCTCCAGGTGATTCCCACACATGCTGAAGTATAGAGTATCAGTGCCTTGTATCCATCCTAAAGACAGGAAATCTGAAGAAGAGGAAAGTTATATAACATACCCCAGAGTTACTCAGCTTGCATGTGGTGCCTAAAACATCTGGACTCAGACCTTTCTTCTAAAACCCATACTCTGAATCAATATAATCTGTAAGCAACACAACCAGTACACTCTCTCATCCTTCTCTGATAGAGTGCAGTTTTGTTTCATGATTCTCGCTTTCATGGATATTTGGATCATAAGCAAACAAGGAATTAGGATGGAAACTGAACTATCACAGGAGGAAGGAAAGGGAACAAGGGAAAGAAGATAATAAAGATGTCCTACAAGGCCACAGAAAGAGACAGCAGCAGAATCTGTTCACCTTCATGTAAACAGCTCATCAAGAGGGAGGCGATCAGCAAGGCAATTGGGGTAAAAATCCTGAAAAATGCCCCAGTCTCTCCCTGCCAGGTTCATGAACTGCTTTGGCAGGCAAACAACAGCGCATTATATGTAATTGCTGGTTTGCTCTACCTTGTCTGCCTTTTATTTTCACAAGGAATCCTTGTTATTTAGTGGAATTCGCAGAGGAATCCATTACAGGCTGGCTACAAAGACTGCACAGTATTTATTCCTGTAATAAAAAGTCTAATTTTGCAATAACATGATGATCTTTGGAAAGCGCTGGCTGATGGAATCCAAGTCTGGCAAAATTAGCCTCTTTTGGTGCTGCTTATTATTATGGCACTTGTGAGAAGGGAGCAGAGGAGGAACTTGCATGCCAATAAAGCACTTTAACAAAACAAAACAAATTCTCATTCACAGAATCCTAAAAATGAGGGTGGGGTCGGGGATGGGGAGGTGGTAAGGTGAGGGGGATGGCCATCAGGCTGAGAGCACAGAAGCAGCAAGGGGGTGGGCTTGTAGTTAACATGGGCTGAGGCTCAGTGCATTCAAAAGCAGCGATGTGTCCTTGGCAGAGGTACTGAGCAGTTTGCCACCTGGTCCTAGGCCTCTCTTCCCGAGCCACAGGCAGGTGCCTGGCGACATTACTACGCCTGTGATCTCTCAGCCTGCTCTGTGACTGAGACAAAACCAACCCTCATTTAGTGATACATAAGCAAATTAGGTTTTAGGATGGAAAATGTATTATCCCAGAGTTTATCTCCTACAATCACTCAGTTTACAGGTAGCTGACAGGTTATCAAAGACACCACCATCAGGTTAAATCAGGACTCTTGGGTGTTTTTTCCTTTCCTTTCCCCATACCTGCATCGAAGAACATTGTTTTGCACGTCACCATTTACCCATAGTGCAGTGTTAGAGCAGCTACCTAGAGCACATTAAAGTTGTACTATAGACCCAGAATTCCTCATTTTGTCAGTCTAAATTCCCTGGTATTAATTGATTAGGATAGCAGGTGCTTCTTTCTTGATCTGAAAGATATTTTTAAATTAAAATTCTTAGTCTGACAAAAAAACAGCTGTATACCTCTTTCCTAAAATCTGCCACCTCTAGACTGAAGACAACTTATTTTTCTCCTCCTATCCAAGCCTCCAGAGGCATTATCTACAAATGGGCTTGCCTTGTTTCTTAAATAATGGCTTCGGTGCTGGAAGAATTTAATAAGTGTGCTGCAAAACCTTGCAAAACCTTTGTTCTGATTACATGAACAGGAAACGGATCTGTTGTGACTACATCAAAAAAATAACACTCCAATTAACCCCTGAGATTCCAGGAGCTGTGAGAAGCAGCTTCATGTGATAAATTCCCACTGAAACACAAACTCCACTTGCTATCAATATGCGTGGGCATTCTAAATGTGAACCAGAAATGACTAACTACTCCCCGACTAGAAAGAGCAAACATTATAAAACACCTAAACTGCTAATTAAAACATATATCAAAATAAAAAATCAGCTTACCTCTTCTTTACTTTCTCACACATACCTACCATAGCACCCAGTCTTAGAAAGTAACAGTTATTAACATTTCATAGACCCTTATTTGGTGAAAATACATAGAAGAGCCTTATGATTTAGTATGACTAAGTATTAGTCCACCATGTAAAATTCTGAAATTGGTAAACTCAAATTATCTTAGATTTTATCCATCAACATGAAAATTAATGACTGATACTTAATTTATATTTATCAGTTCAGTTCAGTTGCTCAGTCATGTCTGACTCTTTGTGATGCCATGAACCACAGCATGCCAGGCCTCCCTGTCCATCACCAACTCCCAGAGTCCACCCAATCCCATGTCCATTCAGTCGGTGATGCCATCCAACCATCTCATCCTCTGTCATCCCCTTCTCCTCCTGCCCTCAATCTTTCCCAGCACCAGGGTATTTTCAAAGAGTCAGCTCTTCACATCAGGTGGCCAAAATATTGGACTTTCAGCTGCACCATCAGTCCTTCCAATGAACACCCAGGACTGATCTCCTTCAGAATGGACTGGTTGGAGCTCCTTGCAGTCCAAGGGACTCTCAAGAGTCTTCTCCAACATCACAGTTTAAAAGCATCAATTCTTTGGTGCTCAGCTGTCTTTGTAGTCAACTCTCACATCCATACATGACCACTGGGAAAACCATAGCCTTGACTAGATGGACATTTGTTGACAAAGTAATGTCTCTGCTTTTTAATATGCTGTCTAGGTTGGTCATAACTTTCCTTCCAAGGAGTAAGCATCTTTTAATTTCATGGCTGCAATCACCATCTGCAGTGATTTTGGAGCCCAGAAAAATAAAGTCTGACACTGTTTCCACTGTTTCCCCATCTATTTGCCATGAAGTGATGGGAACAGATGCCATGATCTTAGTTTTCTGAATGTTGAGTTTTAAGCCAACTTTTTCACTCTTCTCTTTCACTTTCATCAAGGGGCTCCTCATTTCCTCCTCACTTTCTGCCATAAGGGTGGTGTCATCCGCATACCTGAGGTTATTGATATTTCTCCCAGCAATCTTGATTCCAGCTTGTGCTTCCTCCAGCCCAGCATTTCTCATGATGTACTCTGCATATAAGTTAAATAAGCAGGGTGACAATATACAGTCTTGACGTACTCCTTTTCCATGATGAAGAATAAATGCTGAGTTTGTTTGCCTGCTCACTGAGAGAGGTAATACCTAAATTTTGCTTGTCCAAACTTCTGTGCAGGTCAGAGCAATTAGTATCCACCAGTTATAATTAGAAATAATTGTGACTGATTTCATCAGTAAGTGTTCATAGCATCTAAGTTGAGATCATGGCATCTGGATCCATCACTTGATAACAAATAGATAGGGACACAATGGAAACAATGACAGACTATTTTTCTGGGCTCCAAAATCACTGCAGATGGTGACTGCAGCCATGAAATTAAAAGATGCTTTCTCCTTGGAGGAAAAGTTATGACCAACCTAGACAGAATATTGAAAAACAGAGACATTACTTTGTCAATAATGTAATCTAGTCAAAGCTATGGTTTTTCCAGTAGTCATGTTTGGATGTGAGAGTTGGACTATAAAGAAAGCTGAGAATTGAAGAATTGATGCTTTTGAACTGTGGTGTTGGAGAAGACTCTTGAGAGTCCCTTGGACTGCCAGGAGATCCAACCAGTCCATCCTAAAGGAAATCAGTCCTGAATATTCATTGGAAGGACTGATGCTGAAGCTGAAGCTCCAATACTTTGTCCACCTAATGTGAAGAACTGACTCCTTGGAAAAGACCCTGATACTGGGAAAGATTGAATGTGGGAGAAGGGGACAGTAGAGGGTGAGATTGTTGGATGGCATCACCAACTGAATGGACATGAGTTTGAGTAAGCTCAAGGAGTTGGTGATGGACAGGGAAGCCTGGCGTGCTGCAGTGCATGCAGTTGCAAAGAGTCAGACATGACTGAGCGACTGAATTGAACTGAACTGGGGTTGAGTCAATAGTTCAATTCATTAACACCTCTGATAAAGCACAGCTCAGTTAAAAACAGTTCAGTTAACTTGATTTGTTGATTTGTCTGTTCTTCAGTTCAGTTCAGTCACTCAGTCATGTCCAACTTTTTGCTACCCCATGGACTGCAGCATGCCAGGCCTCCTTATCCATCACCAGCTCCCAGAGTTTACTCAACCTCATGTCCATTGAGTTGGTGATGCCATCCAACAGTCTCATCCTCTGTCATCCCCTTCTCCTCCTACCTTCAATCTTTCCTAGCATCAGGGTCTTTTCAAATGAGTCAGTTCTTCACATTAGATGGCCAAAGTATTGGAGTTTCAGCTGCAACATCAGTCCTTCCAATGAGTATTCAGGACTGATTTCTTTTAGGATGGACTGGTTGGATCTCCTGGCAGTCCAAGGGACTCTCAAGAGTCTTCTCCAACACCACAGTTCAAAAGCATCCATTCTCCGGTGCTCAGATTTCTTTGTAGTGCAACTCTCACATCCATATATGACCACTGGGAAAACCATAGCCTTGACTAGATGGACCTTTGTTGACAAAGTAATGTCTCTGCTTTTTAACATGCTATCTAGGTTGATCATAACTTCGTTTCTAAGGAGTAAGCATCTTTTAATTTCATGGCTGCAGTTACCATCTGCAGTGATTTTGGATCCCCCCAAAAATAAAATCTGTCACTGTTTCCCCATCTATATGCCATAAATTGATGGGACCAGATGCCATGATCTTAGTTTTCCTGAATGTTGAGCTTTAATCTGACTTTTTCACTCTGCTCTTCACTTTCATCAAGAAGTTTTTTAGTTCTTCTTTGCTTTCTGCCATAAGAGTGGTGTCACCTATATATACGACATTATTGATATTTCTCCCAGCAACCTTGATTCCAGCTTGTGCTTCATCCAGCCCAGCGTTTCTCATGATGTACTCTGCATATAAGTTAAATAAGCAGGATGACAACATACAGCTTGTTCTTATTCACATACTATTGCTTCCTTCCTCCCCAGCCTTTGCTTTAATTCTTTCCATCACTTTGACCTTCCCTACTGCCTTCCATGGAACACGATTGCCTTCAGTAAGATTTTAGTGATAAAAAGGATATATTGATTTCCTAAATTTTTTTCAGATACCTTGCATATTGTCAGGTCTGTGGACCCTGTGTAAGTGCTTATAATAGCACAGTCATGAAGAAAGGAAACCCAAATATTGTGTTTTAGAACAAGCTTTCTGCCATCTCTTGGAAGCATCTATTCTGCATCTGAAGCCATTTAATGGAAAAGACACACAAAGGAACATGATGTATTAGTTACTTGATAACTAATGTCCTTTTAAGGCTTCCAACTCTACCTCACTGGATACACATACTAATACACATGCACTCCCACACACACAGAGTAAAATACCTTAGAATGATAAAAAAAATTGCTAACTTGTTATTCACATTATTGAAATTATACTTGTTTATATTTCCTACAGATTCCAGATATTCTGTAAGAGATCATGATCCAAGAATTTTTTAAAACCTCTATTTAGAGAAACTATAAACACCACAGAGTAGCTTCGTCATTTCTCTAATTAGGAAGGATTAAAGCAAAAGTGGTCATAAAGATGAATGCAAGTCTTGATGCAAACAACTGATTCAGAAAAGGGGGAATTTTTCAACTACATGAATCTTCCTGGACAAGATTAAGAAATTTGTGATCTCTTTAAGGCTGGAAGAAATTCAGTGGTGAATAAATAAACACTCTGGTAATGCTTTTTGTGACTCTGCTCTAATGTAACCACAACAGAAAGCTATTTAAGAGAGCATAAACTTTTAAAGTCATTGTGCTGTTCTATTTCCCATGTCCTTGTTCTGCAACAGCAGTGCTCTTTAACTGTTCATCCTGCCACCTACACAGTAACTTATTCATGTGTAAAGGTTAAACCTGCATAATTATGGTAGAAACGCATAAACGCTACACAGACTGACGTGTTCAGCACATAATATTGGAGGGAGAAAAGGACGGTTTTCACATATGGAGCAAGAACTAGAGATAGTGACAGAGAGAAAGACTCTGCATTAGATAGAACTGACTCTATACAAAATATAAGTTTATGGTTCTGCATCTGTTAATGGCTAGGTACCAGCTAGACAAATCCATACTTGGGACAGGAAGGAAGTTTGCTTCCCAGCTATTCAAACACCACCCCTCTAAGGACAACTCATGATAACATCTATGATACTTCTAACTCACACAATGTATGCCATTCATAGGAAAGACTGATGCTGATGATTTTGCTTAGAATTTTGTTTTATGAAAGGCATTCATTCAGACTCACAGGAAGCACAAAATAAATGATAGCTGAATGAAATAAAATTTATCTGGTGAATAATTATGTTCAAGGTGTAAAGTTGCATTGGTTTAAACTAAAAACATACATTTGGGGAGAGTTCCTTAAACTTTATTAAATTCTGTAAAAGTGGCATTGCCAATGAATTGGGAATTGGCCCTGAAAGATGTAACTTCCCAGAAAGGGAATATAGATCAGTCAGTAGTTGAAAACCATTTGTAGAGCAGAAATTTCAATTGCTAGGATCACATTCTTACAAATAAATAGGAAATCAGTGTCTTGAATATAACATATGCCTTGTAGCTTAAAGAAGGTTCTGATGAGAGGCTAGGTGTTTATATTATTCATCCTTACATAAGATTCTGTTTGCTTTTTAAAAAGTCTTTAATGGCATAACTGCAATGGCACCCCACTCTAGTACTTTTGCCTAGAAAATCCCATAAACGGAGGAGCCTGGTAGGCTGCAGTCCATGAGGTTGCTAGAGTCGGACACGACTGAGCGACTTCACTTTCACTTTTCACTTTCATGCATAGGAGAAGGAAATGGCAACCCACTCCAGTGTTCTTGCTTGGAGAATTCCAGGGACGGGAAGTCTGGTGGGCTGTCGTTTATGGGGTCACACAGAGTCGGACATGACTGAAGCGACGCAGCAGCAGCAGACAATTTCTATAACTATGATCTTAGCAGCACCAACATATTTCATGAATAGATGACTATTCTTTTTATAGAAACTGGATGATAACTCTCAACACTTTGGTATGACATTCACTGATTTCTTAGAACTGGTTCAAATTGAGAGAGAAAGGAAGGGTAAGAACCTATAACCTGAAGATATGTGTTAGGGTTACAAGAGAATTACAGTTTATTTAATATACTATGCCTATATTATGTCTGATACCAAATAAACTCTCAGTTAAAGCCTAATTTTGCAAGTAAGGAAATTGATGCTCACAAAAGGATCAAGTCTAGGCCTAAACCCCACTTCTGACTCTTTGTTCAAAACGTATTTCCATGTTTATTTTTGAACTTGAAAATTGCAATCAGAGTCAGTAGTGTCCATAAGATTTGGAGGCAAAATTGTCAAGATTCTTGGTCAGTAGGCATGTTTGTAAGCCCACTGCTCAGCCAATCTCCTTGTAGAAGTTTTGGGCCACTTCTGTAACTAGAATTATAGGCCTACCTATACACAGAGACATCATGGGCTTAGGAATACCTTTAGAATATTTCCTCATTTATGCAGCATTCACAAAAGCTTGAACGTATGGACTTAAATGAGGAAAAGTTAATGTTGATGAAGATGCTAATAATGAAACATACGTTCCAGCCACCGTGTTAAGCACATAGTCATCACACCACCTCTATTATAACTTCTCATTTACAATGGAAACCAAGATGTAGAAAGGTTAAGTAAGTGCATGTTAGGATACAGCTCTAAATCCAGATATGAGTCATTTATATGGCCTACACCATTAGAAAATATTGCTATTCCAGTGGGGAAACCAGAGAGACAGTCCTTATCCTCAAGTCCAGCTGACTCAATGGAAATATCCTCAGAAATCCTCCTCCTGATGCTCTTTCTCCCAAAGACATGTTCTTATTTATCAATAAGTTTTCTTGAAAGCCAGAGAGTGTGATATTGTTCTTATTAAGCGAGGAAACAGGAAGAAAAAAAAGAACATGATTAGGATCATTGATGAGGTATCTATTGAATTACCCAAATTCCCATCATTTTCTAATTTAGGTATCTTCTCACAAATAATTATATATGCCTCATTTAATATATGCAGTATGCATATATGAGTTTCTCTGGTGGCTCAGATGGTAAAGAATCTGCCTGCAGTGTGGGAGACCTGGATTCGATCCCTGGGTTGAGAAGATGCCCTGGAGAAAGAAATGCAACCCACTCCAGTATTCTGGCCTGGAGAAGTTCATGTACTATACAGTCCATGGGGTCACAAAGAGTCGGACACAATTGAGTGACTTTCAGTTACCAGTATTCTTGTCTGGAGAATTTTACAGACAGAGGAGCCAGTAGGGCTACAGTCCATGGGGTTGCAGAGTCAGACATGACTCAGCAACTAACACTTAGGCATATATAAACATTCTTTACTGTTTAACATTTATCTGAGCTCTTAATTCTTCTATTCTCAAAATGATCACCAAATTACTGTGCACCTTTATTAAGCACTCTTACTAGCAACATGTGGCTGCAGAGAAAATAAATACAAGTTTAGGCAAAATGCTAGTATGAAACCATGAGAATAGAAATGAAATGCTTAATTTTTTCAAGAAGGTTTAGGTATTAAATTAAAACTCCCTGGATTTTGCAACTGATCTAGTTATATTGAAAATACAATAAATTCCTGAAGACAGAGAATTCTTCATCTCATTTCAGACAAATCTTCCCAGATTTTATTTTGTCGGTCACATTGTATGTCAAATGATTTCTGTTGAACTATTGTTTAAGTGTGAGGACATTCATTGATGTACTGCCTATCTCTTCTGAAGGACTGGAGTCGGGTGGAAGGAAAGAACACTGGGTCACCATTCTTGATCAATAACATATGTATGGATTTTCAGCAGAACTAAATTCTCTCACCAAAAAGCTAACATTCAATGGAACTAAAGAAAAGGCTCTTCTTTTTTAATATTATCTTTTTATAAATATTAACTCTGAATGAAGATACTTGCTTTTGATATTATTTAACATTGTACTTAGCACTGTCGCAGAAGTAATGCATAGTAATACACTCAAATAATGCAGGATATTGGAAATAACTAAAATTTAAAAAATAATATTGACATCCTACCTATTTGACACTTACTTTGTGCATTCACTCTTCTAAGCTTTACATGAATTACTTCATTTAATCTCCACAACTACTCTTGAAGATAGTACATTTAGAATCCCCATTTTATAGATTATCAAACCAAGGGATAGCAAGACTTAAGTGATCCATCCAGGATCCAGGATTATGTAACTATTAAACTGAAATTAAGTTATGACTTCATGTTTGTACACTTCCAAAATGAATGCTATTAGCCAGTATCTTATTTTGTTATAATTATTCCATGGAAGAGAATATAACTTTATGTCAAAGAGATTCATCAAATTTCCCTGGAAGAAAGAAATACAGACCAATTTAGTCTCTAAAATAATTTTTTAAAAAGTTAATTTCAGTGGAACAAATCAAACACAAGAAATTCCAATCTCAACACAGTATTTTGAAGTTATATGCAAAAATAGAGGCCCTGCATGTAATAGCCAATTTCGTCTTAAATATTCTGTCACCACTGCCTGACTCTAACTTTGTCTTAGATTCATAGTTAACACATAGCGAAACATATAATGAGTGGATCGGAGAAACTAGGATTTCTTCTCCCCTTGAAGTATATCATCCCTTGGACAGTGCTACCATTAATTTTATTCCTGTCTTCTTTTGCTGAACTTCAAGATTGTTTGATTTTGTAACCTGCTTACAGAGTAACTGGAGATGGAAATTGAGGTAAACATTATGTTTTCAACTTTTTTCCCCCTTCACTTACTTCCTTCTCAGACAAAATACTATCTCCAATTCTTTCTAGATCTCCAGGAGTACCTAAAAGCAAGAAGTGAGAAATGAATGGGGCTGAGAGAAACAGAGATGAAGTACAAGCAGAGATAAAGTATAGTACCTTTCCTTTCATCATAGCCACTGCCTGTGTAAGGCAAAAATAATGAACTTGACAGATCCTGCTTGCGCCACTACTTCTAGGAGAGGTTGCTTAGCAACCACAGAACATTGGTGAGAGGGAGATGTTAGAGCAGGTGAAGAAAGAAGTAACTATCATTAACTCTGCAGATGTTAAATATGGATTGAGTCATCCCCTATCTTCCTCCCTTTTGTGCTACCCATCAGTCATTTCTGACTCAGGACTCGAGGTTCACTAGTCTTTCCTCTACCCTTCAAGGCAACAATCTGACCCAACTGAAAAAAAGGAGTCTATCCCAGAGTTAAGGGAGTGTTATGATTACAAATAATAATGACCTGTTTGGACATTATGTCTCTAATCTTTCTCAGATTTTTCAGGGGAGGAAAAGAAAAGAACTAACTGAAAACAAAATATTTTCAACAGTTCCATTGGCTGATTTTCACTTTGCAGTCAGATTTTGGACCTATTTTTGTGCTTATTGAGATTAACTTGACCTCATTAGAAGTTGACACTATGAGTTTTTCAATTCATGAGATAATAACACTGGGACAGCTCTATGAGATTCTGAATTCCCTGGATGATCTGATGCCACAGAATGGTTATTATGGTTTTACATATTTAATGGTATACATGCATGCATGATTTGCATTAACCTTTATTTGACTGCTATCTCTTGGTTATTTTTAAAAGTTCTACTTTCTGGTTTTGGAAATAGATATTCAAAATTTTAAAATAATTCAAAGGTCATAAAGTCTGAAATATCAAATGTACTTCATTAAAAAAAAAACAGTAGCCAATAGTGCAGAGATTTTATTGTGTGTTTACTATGTGCCAGGCTCACAGTTAATGGTGTTCATAAAGTATTCCATTTAAGTCTCACAGGAACCCTATAAAATAAGCACTATTACTATTAGCCATTTTAAGGAAAAGGAGACAAAGTTTACAAGCTTCTTCAAGAGGATAGAATTTTTACTGGTGGAAGCAAGGATTAAGCCTAAACTTCTTTATCCCAAGAAGCCAAGCAGGGGACCCCAATGCCATTATATCTTTCTAAATTCAGAATGTTCCACAACTACTTCAAAGATTATAACAAAAAAAAAAAAAAAAAGAAGGAAGGAAGGAGAAGAGGAAAGAATGGAGGAAGGAAAAATATTATTACTTGGTATTAGGGGCTTGAAAATGAAGAAAACAAATATGCTCTCACCTTCTAGTAAAGACCACAGAAAAGCAACAGCTAACTCCCATGTGATGAAATTCAGGACACATAAATGTTAAAACATAAAGCATACGATATTTGTGCTATGGTGAAAGCACTCACTGTTTCAGTCAGATCTGAATTCAAATCCAGTCTCCATCTCAAGCTCTACAGCTCAGCTATTTGTTTTAACCTCTGTATATTTCAGTCATAATCTATGCAACAAAAATTACAATCCTAGGCTTATATGAGAAACTGAGACTATAGAGTAACATCATGTTACTCACTTTCTACGCATCAAGGTGTTCAACTAATATTGGTTAATATAATTTTTTTTAGAAAAGTGAAATAATTGTGGATGATTAAAGACTGATGAAGATACAAACAATAAATAAACTCTGCAGATAATAATATGAGAAATCCCCAAAACCTATCCATGACTGATTTTCATGGGTCCTTAATCACTTACAGCTATTTCATTTTCCTAAAAATTATACATCTATTTTTCAAATAAAAAAGAAATCTATGAATAAATACAGTAGCCAATATTTCTTAATGACAGTTTCCATATGCAACATGTTGTGTTAGACTCTATGTTCAATTCAGGTGCAAAAAAAAAACAGTGCCTTTAATCAGAAATTATAAAAGGAGAGAAGGCACACACACAAGTGAATATGACAAGGCAAATAAACAGAATTGCTTAACAGAACTTGGAGGGGAAGGGTTCACTTCCAGCTGATGAAAATTTCCTGAAGGAAATAAAATATAAACAAGGCTTCATCAGTGGGATTTGTAAGTTATTTTTAGTAGCGGCGGTGGCTTTTTTTTTTTTTTTTCCTTCCATAAATCAACCACTTATTCCTTTCCTGCTGCAACAGAATTTCATGACTGTATTTTCACTTGGGGACTTCCTCTCCCCGGTGTCAGCCCTTGTAGTCTGGTGGTGCTGGCCCCATCTGGTGATCTGTGAGGACCTGGGAAAATCTAGGCCAGTCAACAGAGACCATGTTCCTGGCCACAGTGCTGGGTGAAGACTAGACAAAATCTACAGCAGTTAGGCCAAAGAGGTCAGTTCTGGCTTTGATCCAACACGTTAGCCATCTCCCTTTTCTGTAAGACTAGTACTTTCCATTGCTTAGCTGTGTTTCTGCATCTAGGCTCTATTGTCACATTACTATCATTAACGACAACCTCCAAGCACTGAGCCCAGCCATGCTTGAAGCAAATCCTATGTGCTGGACTTTTCTGTGTATTCTAATTATGTAAGTCTATTTTTCTTTGTAAGTTTTTGTTGATTTTGTTTTCCTTTTTGTGGGAAGTAACAGAATCCCATCTATATTCCTCACTTATACAGCTTTAAGAACAAGTAAAATGTCAGCACATGGAGAGAGTTAGAGAGAAAGACATAGAAAGAGTGGGAAAACCCTAGGTACGTTCAGGGCAAGCTCAGTGTCAGGCAACTATCCTGCTGCTCTCCTGTTAGCAGCTGGAATGTTGACCTCCCTTTAGAATAAAAGCTTTGCATTGGCTTCCTCACCCCCAAGTGACTCCTGCTGTCTGAATCACTCATACCCACTGAGCCATGTCCCTTTCCGCTGAGCAAGACTGTGTCCATGGGCGTCACTGAGCTAATGGCTTCCCTTGCTTTGTAGTTTACTGTCAGGACTTCTCCTACCATCTCTGGGACTCTGACACCAGGCTTTTCAAGTGGTTTCTAGCCTTTCTTCTACAGCCATCTATGCTCCAATGAAGAAGAGAATTCATTAGTGTCATTGAATAACGAGGCACCTATAGTACGATCAGAAGCCCAGAAATGTTAAATTGGATGTGATGAATCCTTTGTATTCACACCTACTATCTACCTACTAAACCTGAAAATGATGCTGGAGAAACCTGCTTGGCAGTGTTAATACCCGACCAAACACCTCTCATAGAGAGGAAGGAAATGACAAAATCAATTCTACGAGGAAGATATCAGATTTGCCTCCACTATAAATACATGAAACTGAAGCAAGTGTATTTTCAGGGATTTGCCCATGGTCATACAGCTAATACATGGCAGAACCAGTAAACTGGCCCTAGATTCTATAATTTTCACTGGAAGACTATACTCTCTCTTATACGACTACATTGTTTGGAATGGATAATGCTATTAATATAAGACAGTAGTAGCTCCATCAACAGGACTTAATCAAGTGTCATCTTTATTGTTCTCTGTGTCATCTTCTATTAGCCTAACAAAGATAATATGCTTCAAGCAATATCTAGGCCTTCTGTAACCTCACAGTACTACATACATAAGATATATATAGTATTTGTTGGTTGACTGTTTAAAATTCAGCTGTGATAGAAGAACTAATTCTAAACAGCTTCTTAGTTAAAATACAGCTTTATTGACTCATGGTTGAGAACAGACTCTTTAAAAATCAAAACTCATAATAAGCACCTAATTTTGATAGACGAAGGAGAATGTATGAAAACAGAAAGTAAGAGAGTACCTATGTTAAACTTGGTTTCCTTTATAGTCTTGCTCTTGGAGTTTCTGTATTCTTTTCCGTGTGTGTGTGTGTGTGTGTGTGTTTGCTCTTTTGAATAAACACAAAATGGGAAACTTTCCATTTGCGCATTAGCATCTTCTCATAATTCTGGGAGCTGGAGGCTGCCTTTACCCCTGAATTTTATTCACCAACCATATTTACCTGTGACAAGACCATGCCAGACATTAACAGCACACATATTTTTCAAAATCTACTTTGAGAAAGAGTAATTTTTTTCATAGAAAATGTTTTTAATAACAAATGTCCAATAAACATTATGGTTCTTCCTTGCTGAAATAATCTAAAATGGTGACAGAAATGGAATTGGTTGTTTACAATGACAGCATTCATTCCGTGTTCATTGGCTTCTCCTATGCAGCACAAGGTTATTTTGTTTAAAAGCATTCACAGTGGCATTTAGTAGACAATTTAGAGGTCTATCACAGCTAAATTTAGCCTTGTCTCCAATTTCAGTAGAATGGATAAAAATGTTTCTTTTGGGGACCTACTTAGAGCGTTCTGCTAGATTAACTTGCCTTCCTTCTTCTGAGAGCAAATTTATATTCTGTTTAGGAGGTCATGAGTCAGAGATCTGGAGATCTAAACTAATCCTGATGTGAAAATTTCAGCTATGACCCCAGAAATCTTCCTCAAAATGTCTTGCCTTGATAGTCAGAAAAGATATCCAGGATAAGAACTGAATTCATCAGCAACAATTTCTGCAGCTGCTTTTAGCTTTTTTCTGATTTGCAGAAGTAATGTTTTGCTTTATTCCTTGTTAGCTTTCTTTTCTCTATTTTTTTTTACTTACAACCTTAGTCCTTGGCACTTTGCTTCCTTTCTTTCTACTATCATTTCCCTCACTTTCTTCCATCTTAAATAGAATGAATTTTCTAAATACTAATTTGTCAGCATCCTCTGACTTAAATAAAGCTAGGAAATGGATACATAAAACTGCTATCTTTGTATACAGGGTTATTGCTACCATCTTTCTAAATTCCATATATATGCGTTAGTATACTGTATTGGTGTTTTTCTTTCTGGCTTACTTCACTCTGTATAATAGGCTCCATTTTTATCCACCTCATTAGATACTAACGCATATATATGGACTTTAGAAAGATGGTAACAATAACCCTGTATACGAGACAGCAAAAGAGACACTGATGTATAGGACAGTCTTTTGGACTCTGTAGGAGAGGGAGAGGGTGGGATGATTTGGGAGAATGGCATTGAAACATGTATAATATCATTTATGAAATGAGTCGCCAGTCCAGGTTTGATGCACGATACTGGATGCTTGGGGCTGGTGCACTGGGACGACCCAGAGGGATGGTACAGGGAGGGTGGAGGGAGGGGGGTTCAGGATGGGGAACACGTGTATATCTGTGGCAGATTCATGTTGATATATGGCAAAACCAATACAATATTGTAAAGTTAAAAAATAAAAAAAAATAATTTAAAAAAAGGAAAAAAAACTGCTATCCTCAAAGGCTAAGTATCATTAGAAATTTTAGCTTAAAAAATAAGCAAGACTGAATGCTAAATAGTATAGAAACATTGTTTTGTGTGTGTGTGTGTGTGTGTGTATACATGCATGCGTGTGTGCTCAGTCCCTTCAGTTATGTCTGATCCTTTGCAACCCCATGGACTATAGCCCACCAGGCTCCTCTGTCCATGGAATTCCCAAGGCAGGAATACTGGAGTGTGTTGCCATGCCCTCCTCCAGGTATCTTCCTGACCCAGGGACTGAACCTGTGTCTCCTGTTTCTCCTGCATTACAGGCAGATTCTTCACCACAGAGCCACTGAGGAAGCCCTATGTACATGCATATACATACACATATACATAGCTGTGTGTACATATGTAACTTACTATATGTAGAAAATTATACTTAAGTACTAAGCAAATTATACTAAAATACTAATTATACAAAATACTAAGTTATATTAAAAGCACATGACCGTATTTTTGTGTTCTTGTTCTCAGCTGGATCAGGTATGAACTCCATGTACCTGTGGAGAAGGAAATGGCAACCCACTCCAGTATTCTTGCCTAGAGAATCCCGTGGACAGAGGAGCATGGTGGGCTGCTGTACATAGGGTCGCACAGAGTTGGACATGATTGAAGCAACTTAGCATGCATGCATGCATTGGAGAAGGAAATGGCAATCCATTCCAATATTCTTGCCTGGAGAATCCCAGGGACAGAGGAGCCTGGTGGGCTGCCATCTATGGGGTCACACAGAGTCGGATACAACTGAAGCGACTTAGCAGCAGCAGCAGCCATTTACCTGACACCATATTGAAATGGTAATCTTCATGCCCTGACTTGTATTTTCTACCTCCTATATATTCCGTAGTCACCTAAAATCTAGTTTCTTCCTTCATCATTCCCCCAACACTATTCTCTCAAAGGTTAGAAATAACCTTTGAATTGTCAGATGCAATGATTTTTTTGACAGTCTTTATCTGGTCTCAAGTCTATATAACTTGACTGTTTTGAGTACCTTCTGCTTGAAACTCTGTACTTTGACTTTTATGGAATCACTCTTTAGTTCTTTGGCTACTTGTCGTATGGTCCATTCAGTCCTTTACTGCAACCTCTTTCTTAAGAGTAAGTGTCAAAGGAAAGTCCTGTTCTTCCACCCTCTTCTCTCCTCACACAATGTTAGCTATTTATACATGTGAAATTTCTGCCTATTGAGTAAATATAAACCTGATAAATATAAACCACAAGGCTGGCTAGACCTCTTCCTGAACTACAGGTGAAGCTTTAAACTTACTACTAGGCATTGACACCTGGCGAGCATATAGGTACTCAACAAGCTCCCATAGCAACTTATCGTTTTCTCAAGATATGATATCCCACTTGTAACTTTTATACTCTTAAAAGTTAACACACACACACACACACAAAAAAAAGTTAACACACATTAAGTGTTCTCAGAGGTTTATGTAAAATGTCATTTAATCCTTGCAACTACCTTTCAAGCTACGTAATATCATTACAGTTATTTTAAATGAGACACAGAAAAGCTAAATAATTTTCTAAAGTCATCAACTATATGTTAGCAAACCCTGACTTTGAACTCAATCTGGCTGAATGTATGTTCTTAAAATCTACATTATGAAGGTTAATAGGAGAGTAAAAAAGCTGGCTTAAAACTCAGCATTCAAAAAAAGAAGATCACAGCATCCAGTGCCATGACTTCATGGCAAATAGATCAGGAAACAATGGAAAAAGTGAGAGACTGTATTTTCTTGGGCTTCAAAATCACTGCAGCCATGAAATTAAAAGATGCCTGCTCGTTGGAAGAAAAGCTATGACAAACCTAGACAGTGTATTAAAAAGCAGAGAAATTAGTTTGCTGACAAAGTAATGCCAACAAAGGTCCATATAGTCAAAGCTATGGTTTTTCCAGGAGTCATGTATGGATGTGAGAGTTGGACCATAAAGAACGGTAACGTGAAAGAATTGATGCTTTTGAACTGTGGTGCTGGAGAAGACTCTTGAGAGTCCCTTGGACTGCAAGGAGATCCAAACAGTCGATCCTAAAGGAAATCAATCCTGAATATTCAAGGGAAGGACTGATGCTGAAACTGAAGCTCTAATATTTTGGCCACCTGATGCAAAGAGCTGACTTATTAGAAAAGACCCTGATGTTGGGAAAGATTGAAGGCAGGAGGAGAAGGAAATGACAGAGGATGAGATGGTTGGATGGCATCACTGACTCAATGGACTTGAGTTTAAGCAAGGTCCGGGAGATGGTGAAGGACAGGGAAGCCTGCTGTCCATGGGGTCGCAAAATGTCAAACGTGACTGAGCAACTAAACAGAATTCTATAGAAAGGTGGAGATGGCAGAAAGATGGGGAAAGAAAGAGCCCTTAAGTAAAAAGTTTCAGAATTATACCATTTATTGGAATATTTGTCTTTATGCAGCCAGATTGAAAATTCATTAACAACCTGTGTTGATATATACACCATAGGTGATTTAGTATTGGGTGATACGTGTCAAAAACTTCACTTGGTTTTTGTTGTTGTACTATTCCCCTGAAAGGGAGGCCAATTTGTAAATATATGTTAGGTTTCCTCATTGTTTTTAATGTTGTTCATATCTAGTCATAGAACATTAGAGCTAAAAAGTATCTTAGGAATCATCTAGAAAAATCTAGTTTATAAAGAGGCCTAGAGTGTTCAAGTAGTGATCTGCAGTCACAGACCAAGTTAGTGACTGAACCAAGACAAGAATCTAGATCTTAAAACATCTAGCCCCTTGTTTATTGTGAAAGTGAAAGTCGCTCAGTGGTGTCCGACTTTTTGTGACCCCATGGACTGTGCAGTCCATGGAATTCTCCAGGCCAGAATACTGGAGTGGGTAGCTGTTCCCTTCTCCAAAGGATCTTCCCAATCCAGGAATTGAACCAAGGTCTCCTGCACTTTGGGCGGTTTCTTTACCAGCTGAGCTACCAGGGAAGCCCCCTTGATATTTTTATGATTTCTTTGAGTTTATTGTAGTACATCTTATATATATATATATATATATATATATATATATATATATATATAAGTGTGTGTATATATATATGTGTGTGTGTGTGTGTGTACACACACATACACATATATGCACACATATATATACATACATATGGGCTTCCCTGGTGGCTCAACAGCAACTGCTACACCTTGGGGAGAGTATCATGCTAACAGTGTTGAATCCAGTGGAAGAATGGGTCTAAGAACCTATCTTCTTCCTCTAGGAGTTTACCAAGCCTAAAGTATGCTCTGGACACTGTACTGTGGTTGGAAACAAGAGATTTTATATTACAGAGTTGATATAAATGTAAATATACCAATTGAGCCAAAGACTTGGAAATAGGATATTCTGGTTAAGAGAATTTTCAAGTTAAACAATAAATAAGTTAAACATTCTGGTTTTAACACTTTCAAAAATAGTCTTCCAGAGTTAAAGCTGTTTTTTTTTTTTTTGAATAAGAACACTTCAATAAATGTGAATGAATAGCTGTTTCATGTTTAATACCTTGTAAGGCATTAACGTAACCTTTCTGAGACTCAATTACTTTAGTTCACGGGCTAAGGATAGAAAGAAAAGGGGCAACAGAGGATGAGATGGTAGCATGGCATCACCGACTCAATGGACTTGCTGCTGCTAAGTCGCTTCAGTTGTGCCCGACTCTGTGCGACCCCATAGCTGAGTTTGAGTAAACTCCAGGAGATAGTGAAGGACAGGGAAGCCTGGCATGCTGCCGTCCATGGGGTTGCAAAGCGTCTGACACGACTAAGTGACTGAACAACCGCAACAAAGGCAGAAAAAATATATGGGACTCTTGAGTTGAATGTGATTATGTGAATTAAGTCTAGGATATACCCTCAGTTTTTAACATCTCCTTATCAAGTCTTCCTTTATTGACTTTTGCTTATTTTTTCATAAGCAAAATGTATAGGCATCAGAGAGGGTAAATGAGAAGTCATACTTATCATATATTACTTCTTTGAGATTTCATTCTGCTAAGCTAATAATAAATGGAAATACTTAGAACTCAACCTGTTCTCTGAGCAGGAATTCAAAGACAAATTAGAAAAGTTAGTAGAAATAGTTTGAAAGAAAGGATGGGGTTTTTTTGGCTTAAACTAAAAATATGCAACATATTAAAAAAAAAAAAGATAACTCATCCCAACAGAAAGGAAACTGGTCAGAAAATAATTAGAGAAAAATCATAATGACAAGAGAAAAGTTGGCTGTGCCTCTCCCAGCTCCACGAGAGGAGAGGGAATTTAGGTCAGTGCAGTGTGAGTATTATATTGCTATTTAAAAAGCTATCCCTGCTGTGGAGATGGACATATCAGGCTGTTTTTGTCTCACCCCATTAAGCTTAAAATCATCGAACTGATTCTCCTTTCTCTAATTCCATACTAATCAAGCAACCTTCTCTCTGATTATAATTTGGTTTCTCACACTGGCCTGCCTACAGTGAGAGCATGTGCTGTCCATGCTGATGCAAGTATTCCAGTGCATAGGTGACTATAGTTCTCATTGCAAATTAATATGTTAGCATTCTTATCTAACAATTGTGTCGTGAGAGATGGAGCTCCTTTCGTGATGATGTAACCTGGTTTGTAAGCGCAGAAGATGAAGGCCACAGATATTTTACCCCCACAAGATGTCTTCTTCAGGCTTCCCAGGGCATAGTCATCCAACCCCCCTCCCTAAATTCCAACAACCCTCTTTGTTAAAGCTTACCATTCAAAATATCTTTTTGCTGTTGGTCTTGACCATTAGCCTAAAAACTGCCACAGATAAGTTGAATCCTCAAAAACTTCTACTGCAAAATTTCAAAAGACCTCTATCCCTCATTATTACTTATCTCAATAATACTTCACTGATGAGATGGAGCAAATAAGGAAGTGATGTGTTTTTCCTTTCTGGACACCATTTCTGACATGATTCAGCAACCTCACTCAAAGCTTCAGTTCCAAAGTTCCTAAAATAAGGGAAATTCATGTAAGGAAGGGGCATAAGAGAGACCATATGGTAGGTCAGGTGAATGTTTGAGATCAGAGACTCTGGAACATCACTGCCTGTATTTTAATTCTGGCTTCACTAAATGTGATCTTTACCAAGATGCATGAGCTTTTCTATGCTTTAGTTGCTACATCTATAAAATGGGGGCATAAATAGCAACTATCTCATAGGATTATGAGAATTAAATCAAGTTTATAGAAAATAATCACATGTGCCATGCTGTGCTTAATCGCCCAGTCATGTCCAACTCTTTGTGACCCCATGGTCTGTAGCCCACCAGGCTTCTCTGTCCATGGGGATTCTCCAGGCAAGAATACTGGAGTGGGTTGCCATGCCCTCCTCCAGGGGATCTTCCCAACCCAGGGATCAAATACAGGTTTCCCATATTGCAGGCAGATTCTTTACTGTCTGAGTTACCAGAAAGCCCAAATAACCACATACCACATAATTTTCACACATTTTCAAAAAACGTACTGTACTCACCAAATGTATTAAACTAGTGGCCTAGAAATCCATATACAAGAACTTGACCTACACATGTTACAGACCTTGGATGTAAGTCTGAAACACTCTATTCTAGGCAGATACTGTAATGCAACAGTAACTTTGAGCTCTGTTAAATCCACATGAGAAGCCTATTTGATCATGCTCTGGGATTTCAGCTGGATCTAGGGCAGTGTGTGTAGACATAAGATTTATGGAATCAGTATGTTGGAATATATTCCCAGATCTCAAAAGGGGCACTTTCTAACTATCTTGATCCACAGACCTCACAACTAACAAGCAAAAAAACTGGAGCAGGTTGCCAATTCTTCCAGACCCACAGATTAAACCCACGTCTCCTGCATTGGCAGGTAGATTTTTTATCACTAGAGCCACTTAGGAAGCCCCATTTTATCTTATTCTATAGAATTTTATTGCCACTTTAAAAAATAGTCTATATTAGAAGGGGTGTATTTAAACAATAATAATTCTCTTAGCATTTTTTGGACTTGTATGCATAATTGCCAACAACCATTATTCCATAGGTCTACACATGAAATAAACAGCCTACTTGGACATTTTCAGGTGATAGAGGGTAAAGTAACTAAAAATACAAATGCTCTGTCTTTCCACATTACTACGTGTTACAAGCAGTCTGTCAGCAAAGTTCCTCTAGGTCTAGTCTTAGGTATTAAGACTTGAAGGATGTCAGTTTTACTGGATGCTTGCCATATTCAATGTGATAGAAAGTATTTTAAAATTTGTAATGATGATTCTTGTTATAATGTGCTATTCTGTCTCAACTGAGCGAAACAATTACCCTTTAGTCTCATGTAAATAATTATCTTTTCATATTAATATAATTCAGACTTGTGCACCCACCTTTACAAATTGCAATATTACTTTTGTGCACTAAAGGTGAACGTCTTCAGGATTTCTTAATCTATAGGCAGGTTTGGAAGCCCTGTTTCAAAAATATGGTCAGAAAATGCCAAAAATATTTTAATAGAGGTATTTATTCTTACTACTCACGTTACAAAAAAGCAATATGCTTGCGTGCTAATGTGTCTAGATTTTACACTTGCTGGACCTAAGTCATTTTGTAAAATTCACAGGAAATAAAAATTTTTAGAAGCATAGTAGTTTGGGAATAAGAAGAAGATGATTTTGATATATGGCAAAACCAATACAATATTGTAAAGTTAAATAAAATAAAATTAAAAAAAAAAGAAGATGATGAGCCAGAAGATGTTTAGCTCATCATTCTAAGCATCTGTGACTCTAACATCTTCTAAATTCCTACCTAGCTCTTCTTAATTCTAGGTCCACCAGGATGTCTTTCTTGCATAAATGGAAATGATCTTACAGATAAAATCTATCAACAGTTCAATACTATTTGAGAAACAGTTACTGTTTTTTTTTTGTAAATCAGTGGCCTCTGTAAACAGCACCGGAAGGTATCTGTAATCCCCAAATTTCTCTTTAAAGAACAGCTGGACATTTACCATTAAGATGGGTTTGCTTGTTTAAGCACTGCTGTTCCCCCATGAAAAGTACATATCACACAAAAAGGACCAAACACTACTGCTAACAGCTTGGCGAGTGTGTTGGTCTACTCAACTAACATTGTCTATTATACGCCAAGTACTGAACTGGTGGGAAGATGATATTCTTAGTTGGTGTGGACATGCCTTCCCCTGAAATATCTAGCTCATTTTACTACTGCCAGAGCAGGATCCAGGTACAAACCTTATATGTAGAAACTCACTCTGGTATAGAGACAGAGCAGGCCTCATTTAAACCCAATTTATCAACCATTTTAACAACTGGCATTTCCCTGGAATTATCTCCTCATCCCTCTTGGTTCATTTATAAATAATTTGAGTGCTGCTTTAGTTTTATGTTTGGAGAGTAAACTGAAATCTATTTACCAAAATGATTAATATCCACTCCTCAGTGATATATATATATAATTTATTTCTTGCAAATAATTTATTTGCTTGAAAAATCAGGTATATTAAAAATGGTAAGAAGTTTGGCTTTTTGATATCCATGTTCAGTGAATCTCTGAAGTAGAAGGGCCCTCAAAGACTTGCAAGTTCACCCTCTCTTTCTAGGAGTGGCCTGACGGACAGGAAGCTGAAAACCCAGGAACTTCTTCTATATCCCCCGACAGAATTTTCTCTGAAAACGTAAAAATATTTTCTCCTAGGATTGTCCAATTCCTAATTTTAGAGAGGAAAACTATTTTAAAACATAGATGTCAACAACATAGAATGGACTTTGTCCCTGAGTCTAGTTCATTAGGAAAAAGTCAAAGTTGGAAGATAGATAAATTCAGAATGTTAAAAATTACTAGCTTATATAATTATTTGTTTTGTATGTCTGTTTCACTCTGGGGACTAGACTGAGAATGCTGCTTACTTTCTCCATGGATGTGGAAACCAATAACTAAAATTCTTATATTCCTTGAGGGTTTTTTCCCCTACCTTAATGTCACAAGCTATTTAGCTTTCATACTAAAAAGAAAACAGTGTTCTTGGGATCTGGGTCCTATCTATACCACCAACGGAGTACTGTGTGATCGTCAGCATGACCCTCCCCCTCACTGCCTCAGTTTCCTCTTTAGTATAAAGAAATACAACAGTTTTTAACAGATGGGGAAACAATGGAAATAGTGACAGACTTTATTTTCTTGAGCTCCAAAATCACGACAGATGGTGACTGCAGCCATGAAATTAAAAGACGCTTACTCCTTGGAAGAAAAGCTATGACCAACCTAGACAGCATATTAAAAAGCAGAGACATTACTTTGCCAACAAAGGTCCATCTAGTGAAGGCTATGGTTTTTCCAGTAGTCAAGTACGGATGTGAGATTTGGACGATAAAGCTGAGTGCTGAAGAACTGATGCTTTTGAACTGTGGTGTTGGAAAAGAATCTTGAGAGTCCTTTGGACTGCAAGGATATCAAAAAAGACAATCCTAAAGGAAAGCAGTCCAGAATATTCATTGGAAGGATTGATGCTGAAGCTGAAACTCCAATAATTTGGCCACCTGATGCGAAGAAATGACTCATTTGAAAAGACCCTGATGCTGGGGAAGATTTAAGGCAGGAGGAGAAGGGAACGACAGAGAATGAGATGATTGGATGGCATCACTGACTCAGTGGACATGAGTTTGAGCAGGCTCCAGGACTTGGTGATGGACAGGGAACCCTGACATGCTGCAGTCTATGGGGTTGCAGGGAGTTGGACATGAATGAGCTACTGAACTGAACTGAACTGAAGAGCCCTCCAGCCTCCAACAATCCAGAGTTGTGATAGTGGCACCAAGACACTTTCTTCCTTGTCTGCACTGTGCTAGACTCCATCTCAGAGTTTGTATTTATTTTTCTCATTGTCCAAACAACAGTAATGCCTTTCTGAGTTGCTTGGTAGGGTCAATTCTATGGGTATATCAGTTCACTTCAGTTCAGTTCAGTCGCTCAGTCATGTCCGACTCCTTGGAGCCTGTGAATTGCAGCACTCCAGGCCTCCTTGTCCATCACCAACTCCCAGAGTTTACTCAAACTTATGTCCATCGAGTCGGTGATTGCCATCCAGCCATCTCATCTTCTGTCGTCCCCTTCTCCTCCTGCCCCCAATCCCTCCCAGCATCAGAGTCTTTTCCAATGAGTCAACTCTTCGCATGAGGTGGCCAAAGTATTGGAGTTTCAGCTTCAGCATCAGTCCTTCTAATGAACACACAGGACTGATCTCCTTTAGAATGGACTGGTTGGATCTCCTTGCAGTCCAAGGGACTCTCAAGAGTCTTCTCCAACACCACAGTTCAAAAGCATCAATTTTTTGGCGCTCAGTCTTCTTCACAGTCCAACTCTCACGTCCATACATGACTACTGGAAAAACTATAGCCTTCACTAGATGGACCTTTGTTGGCAAAGTAATGTCTCTGCTTTTGAATATCTAGGTTGGTCATAACTTTCCTTCCAAGGAGTAAGCATCTTTTAATTTCATGGCTACAATCACCATCTGCAGTGATTTTGGAGCCCCCCAAAAATAAAGTTTGACACTGTTTCCACTGTTTCCCCTCTATTTCCCATGAAGTGATGGGACCAGATGCCATGATCTTAGTTTTCTGAATGTTGAGCTTTAAGCCAACTTTTTCACTCTCCTCTTCCACTTTCATCAAGAGGCTTTTTAGTTCCTCTTCACTTTCTGCCATAAAGGTGGTGTCATCTGCATATCTGAGGTTATTGATACTTCCCCCGGCAATCTTGATTCCAGCCTGTGCTTCTTCCAGCCCAGCATTTCTCATGATGTACTCTGCATATAAGTTAAATAAGCAGGGTAACGATATACAGCCTTGTTGTATTCCTTTTCCTATTTGGAACCAGTCTGTTGTTCCATGTCCAGTTCTAACTGTTGCTTCCTGATCTGCATATAGGTTTCTCAAGAGGCAGGTCAGGTAGTCTGGTATTCCCATCTCTTTCAGAATATTCTACCGTTTATGGCCATCCACATAGTCAAAGGCTTTGGCATAGTCAATAAAGCAGAAATAGATGTTTTTCTGGAACTCTCTTGCCTTTTCGATGATCCAGTGGATGTTGGCAATTTGATCTCTGGTTCCTCTGCCTTTTCTAAAACCAGCTTGAACATCTGGGAGCTCACAGTTCTCGTATTGCTAAAGCCTGGCTTGGAGAATATATAAACAAGTTCAAATCCCCGTTTCCCTGCCTCCAGGCATTCTGTTGCCCATCCAATTATAAAATGAAATTTGGATTTTTTGAAAGCATAGAAAATTATTAACATTCAGTTTAAAATACTTAATTTCTTTGAGCAAAGTACAGATTCCTAAAGCTTTCAAGACCCACTGAATGGGGTTCCCGACTACCTTTCCAGACTTGCGTCTTGCCAATGTTCCCCTTTCTTTTTACATTCCAGGCATGTTTAAATGTTCTCAGTTACCATTTCAGCTCCAACATCTGCTTGTGTCCATGTTCCATGAACCATTTGTTCCTGTGCTTGGTCTGTTTTACTTCTATGGATCCTCAACATTTCAATGTTGATGTTGTTTCTGGACTGCATTTCCTGAATACTTCATGCCTGTCCAGGTGCCTGTCTTCTGTGCTCCTATAGCTCCTTCTATTCCTTTCTCTCGGCTCTTACTCTTTATGCAAGTGTGACCTGCATTTATTTACTTCCATTATATTTCTCAGGCAATCTTTAGTTCTTAGTATTGAGGCCTAGCATACGCCATGCCAAAATGTATCTCAGTAGCTTGTTATTTTGATTTAAAGTTGCTTAAGAAATGGGCACTACAAAAGGGACACTCTGCCCCTCCCTTTTGTCTCCCTGAAAGCAGGAAATGAATCTCCCATATGAAAGGTGCCCTCCCACCAACTAAAATTAAAAAAGAACACCCGTGTTGCCAGAGACAGGGAATTCAGGCCAAGCAGGATTTACAAATAAAATTTGTTACTTTTTTAGTTTACTACCCTGAGCCCAAACTTTACTTTCTTCATTGATTGATCACACCAAACCTAAGTGTCTTTGTCCTGTCAACTTCTCACAAATGTTCATTTTTCTAAAGAAATAATGCCTGATTTGGCCACTTTTTATGTCTCATTTCAATGAGACCTCTTTGTGCACAAATTTTTTTCTTCTTTATCTATCTTGTATCAATTTTATTATTATTCCAGTCATAAGAGCTCAAGGAGGGTAGAGGGGGAAATTTTCTCTAGAATTAGTATAGTACAGGACGTAGGAAAATGCAGAGGAAACAGAGATCAAATTGCCAACTTCTGCTGGATCATCAAAAAAGCAAGAAAGTTCCTAAAAAACATCTACTTCTGCTTTATTGACTATGCCAAAGTTTTTGACTGTGTGGATCACAACAAACTGGGGAAAATTCTTTAAGAGATGAGAATACCCGACCACCTGACATGCCTTTTGAAAAATCTGTATGCAGGTCAGGAAGCAACAGTTAGAACTGGACATGGAACAACAGACTGGTTCCAAACAGGGAAAGGAATATGTCAAGGCTGTATATCGTCACCCTGCTTATTTAACTTATAAGCAGAGTACATCATGAGAAATGCTGGGCTGGAAGAAGCATAAGCTGGAATCAAGATTGCCGGGAGAAGTATCAATAACCTCAAATGTGCAGATGACACCACCTTTATGGCAGAAAGTGAAGAGGAACTAAAGAGCCTCTTGATCAAAGTGGAAGAGGAGAGTGAAAAAGTTGGCTTAAAGCTCAACATTCAGAAAACAAAGATCATGGCATCTGGTCCCATCACTTCATGGGAAATAGATGGGGATACAGTGGAAACAGTGACAGACTTTATTTTGGTGGGGCTCCAAAATAACTGCAGATGGTAACTGCAGCCATGAAATTAAAAGATGCTTGCTCCTTGCAAGAAAAGTTATGACCAACCCAGACAGCATATTAAAAAGTAGAGACATTACTTTGCCAACAAAGGTCCATCTAGTCAAAGCTATAGTTTTTCCAGTAGTCATGTATGGATGTAAGAGTTGGGCTACAAAGAAAGCTGAGCACCAAAGAATTGATGCTTTTGAGCTGTGGTGTTGGACAAGACTCTTGAGAGTCCCTTGGACTGCAAGGAGATCCAACTATTCCATCCTAAAGGAAATCAGTCCCGAATATTCATTGGAAGGACTGATGTTGAAGCTAAAACTCCAATACTTTGGCCACCTGATGCGAAGAACTAACTCACTGCATAAGTCCCTGATGCTGGAAAAGATTGAAGGTGGAAGGAGAAGGCAACAACAGAGGATGAGATGGTTGGATGCATCACGGACTCAATGGACATGAGTTTGAGTAAACTCCAGGAGTTAGCGATGGACAGGGAGTCCTGGTGTGCTGCAGTCCATGAGGTTGCAGAGTCAGACACAACTGACAGACTGAACTGAACTGGATGTAGACAGGTGCTCAGTAAATATTAGCAGCATAAATTAAGGAAGGATTGAAGGAACAGAAGTAAAAAAACCCTTGTAAATCAACAGTCTAAGGGATATCTCTCTTCTTATTACAACCATCCCAGGTGTTTCCCAGCCTTCCCTAGGCTGAACTTCTTCCATTGGTTCAATAGTGATTAGTCAACAAAGACAAGGGCACCATCTCCAGATTGGTCCAGAGCATTAACCTGGACATGCCCTCAAACACACACCCCTAAAAACCTCTATTAACTGCTGCTTGTATTGTACCATTCTCCCGCTGCACTCATTTCTCTGCTTCCAAGCATTCCCATTGAATCTTTCCCCTCTGGTTGGCACAAAATATCTTCTTTGATCTCAGTCCATATAACTCATCCAACAATTCCCTTTACCTCTTCAGTTAGTGTCATATATGCCAAACATTTAGGACATTCAACTCTCACATCCCCATGTTAGTGGTTATTCCCACTTATCTATCTTCAGACATGTTTATTTGTTCCAACGTCTCCATTCCCTTTCACTAATTTCAACCTTATTCAGCCTTTAAGAGGCACTGTGAATCTTTCTTCAACTGTTTTAAAGGAACAGCTTATTAGACTTACCAGCTAGCATTAAAGAACTTCTATGTCTTGGGTCTCCGACAGTGCTGCCTTTGTCCGAATTCAGCCCACAGAACTATTTTTTGTTTGACCTAATGCTTTTTAAAAAGTTAATTACCAATTGTGAAAAAAGGCAAGAAAGTTTGCACCAAAAGAAGGATTTGAGGGGTGATTCTTGAAAAATGTCAAAGAATCCAGGAACAGTGGGTGGACCCAAACTCCCAAAGAGCAATAACAATTTGACGCTGAGATAACCCTTTGCCTTTAGGTGATCTGTGACCTCTTCAGTTACCACCAGCTTCACCCATCTCTTATTACTCATGTATGGCAGCTGCCTAGTCCCTAAATGAGTTACAGACCATTAGATAGGATAGTTTGGAAGTGATGTAAAATTCCCCACTGATTACGAACTCCCCTACTATAAGATTATCTTTCCACCATTTTTTTTTCTTTTAACATTATTCAGGGGACACTCATACTAAAAGAATTCACTGTCTCTGTCTCTCTTTACAAAACATTCACACACCTTTAGTGACCACTGAGAGAATGGGGAAGGTATAGTCAGAGAGACATATCAAAAGGCTGCAACCTAATCCTTAATAACATGTATCCCCTTTAAAAATAAAGAAATTTATGAAAATGCCAACTGTTGGAATTTCAATTTTCTGTTATAAATTGTCTTCTCTCCTTTGACAGCTGAAAGTTGACACACATAATTATTTCTTATTAGCTATTGAATTAAAAAAGCCCAGGAGATATTGTTGGGGCTGTTTGGTGGAAGGGGAGGGGGGGGCATGACAAAACGAGACAGATAAGTAATGAAGACTTTCCTGCATAATAGCAATATTGCTGTTCACACTGTGTGACAACTATTAGTTATTACTTCATTCTTTAAAAAAAAAAAAGGTAGAACAATTCTGACCTCTCTGTGCACAATCTAAAGGGTACCTAGAATTTCTTCCATAATATTATTGCTGCAAAGTTTACTTGTGAATACCTTGCAGAGTACTCAGCAGTCAGTGAACATGGACTTGGTCAGGAAATAGAGAAAGGAACAAAGTCGCCACAAAAACCTTAGAAGTGAAGGTTTAACTTATGCTTGGGACACTCATGATCAGGAAAATACATGGAAAATGAAAGGCAGAAGATTTAGATATATGTTGAAGCATTTTCAGACTATGATAAGTCTCTGAAAATAGCCTGGTTTTCTCCAAGAGTTAAGAGTTCCCTATCACAGAGTTGCTTGAGATGGCATTAGATGGCTATTAGTAGGTAAGTGGGTCCTAAAACAGCTAACAGAGTCTAGATGACAACTTCTCACACCACTTTTAGACCACCCGTGGTTGTGTAAGGCAATTTTACATCTCAAACTCTGAAAAGAAATCCATTCCTGTTTATTAATATTTTAGTAGAGGTTTACAAAAGGCAAAACATGTTGGGGTTATGGATTACCTTTCATTTCTTCTTCAGACTTTCTGAATTCTTTAGAGAGCTCACATAATTTCTTAAACAGAAAAAATATGACTTTTAAAGAGAAACCCTCACTCTTCCTTTAGGTAACCTAAGGAATCCAACACTGCTACTTGAACTTAGAACATCACAAATTAAACTGTGAATTGTGTGCAATAGCTAAATGTTGCCTAAGAATAGATGAAGTACCTCACGCAACTGCAAAACCTAATGCAAATACCCCTAAAGTGTTCTGTGCTGTGCTTAGTTGTTCAGTCTTGTCCAACTCTTTATGACCCCTTGATTGCAGCATGCCAGGCTCCTTGGTCCATTCTCCAAGCAAGAATACTAGAGTGGGTTGCCATGCCCTCCCCCAGGGAATCTTCCCAACCCAGGGATCAAAGCCAAGTCTCCCACATTGCAGGCAGATTCTTTACCATCTGAGCCACTAGGTAAGCCCCTAGTAGGTTCTAGCTATCTCAAAAACAAAAACAGCCTCTCTCCCTCCAGAAATACTTCTAGCATATTCTATAGGTACCACTTGTTTGACTACTTATGACCTGGAATTAATTGTCATCTTCCATGTGTTTATTCCGTCTACACAGTTCAGTTCAGTTCAGTTCAGTCTCTCAGTCATGTCCGACTCTTCTCGACCCCATGAATCGCAGCATGCCAGGCCTCCCTGTCCATCACCAACTCCCAGAGTTCACCCAGACTCACGTCCATCGAGTCAGTGATGCCATCCAGCCATCTCATCCTCTGTCGTCTCCTTCTCCTCCTGCCCCCAATCCCTCCCAGCATCAGGGTCTTTTCCAGTGAGTCAGCTCTTCCATGAGGTGGCCAAAGTACTGGAGTTTCAGCTTCAGCATCATTCCTTCCAAAGAAATCCCAGGGCTGATCTCCTTCAGAATGGACTGGTTGGATCTCCTTGCAGTCCAACTAGACTGAAAACTTTGACAAACTAAGGTTCCCATGATAGCAATTAGCAGAGTACTTAATGGACTCGTAGGAACAGTGTGTACACTGTCATTTTCTAAACAAAGGTAACCATGTCCCTGTCAGGTTCATTTTTGTTCATCTTTATAATGTTACATATACACATATTATACATATATGTATATTTATAATGTTATATATATCCAGTTGTGAGCCACATCTAAATGATAGATACATTAAAAGATATTTGCAATTGTCCCCAAAGTCCAAAAAAAGGTATTTGCATGGAGATTTATACAGATATGTTTACAGTTTTTTTCAGACAAGGGTTATTACCAGTAACTCATCTTTCCACAGTGTGTGTGTGTGCACGTGCACACAGGGAAATAATGGCACAACAACCCCACACAATGATCAAAGAGTCATTTACATTAGCTTTTAGAATGAAGTATATGACTTTTCCCTGGTGGCTCAGTGATGAAGAACCTGCCTATGATGCAGGAGATGCAGGTTTGATCCCTGGGTCTGGAAGATCCCCTGGAGAAGGAAATCTTAAGCCATTCCAGTATTCTTGATGAGAAAATCTCATGGGCAAAGAAGTCTGATGGGCTACAGTCAATAGGGTCACAAAAGAGTCAGACATGACTTAGCAACTAAGCAACAAATATGACTTTCTAATTTTCCCTCACCTCTTTCAATCTGAATGACTCATTCTGTTTACAGTCATGATAATGTTCTTCCTGGCCTTGCTATTCTCATTACCATTTTCACTTTCCCTGAACACAAACAAACAAATAGGGAAAAGGGACAGAAGACACATTTTAAGTGTATACTGGAGATTTTTGTTGTTGCAATTCTGATAAAGTGTTTGTGTGTGTATGTATGTGTGTGTATATACACATATACGTATATATAATTTTTCTCACTGTAGAGAAAACACAATGCCAATATTAAAAATGTTTTGGAAGTTTATGCTTGGAGGCATAATTATAGTAAAAAGGCATTCAAAGTTACTAATTACTAGTAAAATATCTTCTTCGAAAATCTTAATTTTAAATGAAGAAGTTTTATATTAGGCCAGAGTTAATGCCAATTTGGACCATTCTCCATGTGCTTCCATTTTCATAATAATATCCACCTCTGGAGAAAATATTTTAAGCCAATCAACTTCATTCAACATTATTATGGAGAAATTCTATAGCAGATATTATTGGTACAGTTCAAAAAGTCTCAACTTTCATTGCAATGGTTGACCAGCATGGGATACAGAAGTCTAGTACCCTTGATTCAACACCGAACAAATTCCATGGGGCAATTTATATTTTAGAACTTCCGAAGGAATCAGCCTGAGGCTAGATCTCATCTGAATCCATGTATTTGCTGCCTCTCCTCCTCCTTCCTTAATCTGCTTACCTCACTCACAGATGATTCCTCTCTGAAGCACTTCTTTGGCAAACTGCTGCTGCTGCTGCTAAGGCACTTCAGTTGTGTCCAACTCTGTGCGACCCCAGAGACAGCAGCCCACCAGGCTCCCCCGTCCCTGGGATTCTCCAGGCAAGAACACTGGAGTGGGTTGCCATTTCCTTCTCCAATGCATGAAAGTGAAAAATGAAAGTGAAGTCGCTCAGTCGTGTCTGACTCCTAGCGACCCCGTGGGCTGCAGCCTACCAGGCTCCTCTGTCCATGGGATTTTCCAGGCAAGAGTACTGGAGTGGGGTGCCATTGCCTTCTCTGCTTTGGCAAACTGCTTGCACACAAATCCCTGTTGCAGGCTCTTCTAAGAAATAAAACCTAAGACAGATGCCCTTAACATTAGACTGAAAGAACTAAGTGCCTCGACGATGTCTTTCGTAGACATACCCATAATAAATAAGAATCATTAGGATAGTCATAATGGAAGGTAGTTGGGTCTTCATTTTAAACCAGTGCTTCTCAACCAGAAGCAATTTGCCCAACAAGTGACATTTGTCAATGTCTAGCACAAGGCTTCCCTTGTGGCTCAGCTGGTAAAGAATCTGCCTGCAATGAGGGAGACCTGTGTTTGATCCCTGGGTTGGGAAGATCCCCTGGAGAAGGGAAAGGCTACCTACTCCAGCATTCTGGCCTGGAGAATTCCATGGACTGTATAGTTCATGGGATTGCAAAGAGTCAGACATGACTGAGTGACTTTCACTTTTCTTTCACTTTCTTTACAGACATTTTTACTTTTCATCAGTGGGGTAGACCAGCAGTCCCCAAAATTTTGGGCACTAGGTACCAGTTTTTCCATGGATGATGGGGTGGGGATAGTTTGGGGATGATTCTTATAAGAACCATGAAACCTAGATCGCTTGCATGCACAGTTCACAGTAGGGCTTGAGCTCCTATGAGAATCCAATGCTGCCGCTGATCTGAGAGGAGGCAGAGCTCAGGGGGTAATGTGAGTGATGGAGAATGGCAGTAAACACAGATGAAGCTTTGCTCACTCATCTGCTGCTCTCTTCCTGCTGTGTGGCCCGGTTCCTAAAGGCCACATACCTCTACTGATCCATGCCTGGGGGTTGGGGACCCCTTGGGTAGAGGAAAGCATATTACATTTACTGCACAGAAGTGAAGGATACTGCAAAGTATTCTATAACTCACAAGACATCTCCTTACAACAAAGAATTATCAGGTCCAAATTGTCAACAGTACTACTGTTAAGAAATCCTGCTATAGCTCCAACATACTTGTTCAGATTGGATCAGATCAGATCAGTTGCTCAGTCGTGTCCGACTCTTTGCGATCCCATGAATCACAGCACGCCAGGCCTCCCTGTCCATCACCAACTCCTGGAGTTCACTCAGACTCACATCCATCGAGTCAGTGATGCCATCCAGCCATCTCATCCTCTGTCGTCCCCTTCTCCTCCTGCCCCCAATCCCTCCCAGCATCAGAGTCTTTTCCAATTAGTCAACTCTTCCCATCAGGTGGCCAAAGTACTGGAGTTTCAGCTTTAGCATCATTCCTTCCAAAGAAATCCCAGGGCTGATCTCCTTCAGAATGGACTGGTTGGATCTCCTTGCAGTTGAGGGGACTCTCAAGAGTCTTCTCCAACACCACAGTTCAAAAGCATCAATTCTTCGGCACTCAGCCTTCTTCACAGTCCAACTCTCACATCCGTACATGACCACAGGAAAAACCATAGCCTTCACTAGATGGACCTTTGTTGGCAAAGTAATGTCTCTGCTTTTGAATATGCTATCTAGGTTGGTCATAACTTTCCTTCCAAGGAGTAAGTGTCTTTTAATTTCATGGCTGCAATCACCATCTGCAGTGATTTTGGAGCCCAGAAAAATAAAGTCTGACACTGTTTCCACTGTTTCCCCATCCATTTCCCATGAAGTGGTGGGACCGGATGCCATGATCTTCGTTTTCTGAATGTTGAGCTTTAAGCCAACTTTTTCACTCTCCACTTTCACTTTCATCAAGAGGCTTTTTAGTTCCTCTTCACTTTCTGCCATGAGGGTGGTGTCATCTGCATATCTGAGGTTATTGATATTTCTCCTAGCAATCTTGATTCCAGCTTGTGTTTCTTCCAGTCCAGTGTTTCTCATGATGTACTCTGCATATAAGTTAAATAAACAGGGTGACAATATACAGCCATGACATACTCCTTTTCCTCTTTGGAACCAGTCTGTTGTTCCATGTCCAGTTCTAATTGTTGCTTCCTGACCTGCATGCAAATTTCTCAAGAGGCAGATCAGGTGGTCTGGTATTCCCATCTCTTTCAGAATTTTCCACAGTTTATTGTGATCCACACAGTCAAAGGCTTTGGCATAGTCAATAAACCAGAAATAGATGTTTTATGAATATGCCTATATAGCCTGCAAGTTACATTATATTGGCCCTATTTCAAATCTGAAAGGAGTGTATCAACTGTTGTTTCCCTGACTCTGCTGGATTTTTATTAAAGCCCTATAGTTTAGAAGTTAAACAAAAATCATCTACCAGACCTAGGTTAGAATTCATTGAGAAAACAGAGAGGGGAGCCCCTGATGGACAAGTCAAAGTTTTGTTTTTGTGCAGATATTTTTCTTCATTGAGGTAATTGCCCCTTTGACCTTGCTGTACACCTTACAGGCCTAGCAACAGTCTTGTAGGAGAAAGAGACTAACTTACATCAGTATTTCACTTGCTTTGAATCATGTACCTAGAAAACAACTATATGCAGCAGACGTTTTTTCTTTTTTTGCCTTGTGTTTTATGTATATTGGTCCAGCACAATGGTGTTAGAACCTTTAGTTCTAAATGCATTTATACACCTGTGTGAATACATATGCAAATATATATATGTATATATATGCATATTTAAGACTATAGCACCACTTGTACATGTGTAGAGTTGGCAATCTTATTGAAAAGTACAAAAAATTACCATTAATAATAATAATCCTTGGCCTGTGGGTTTTTTCCAACGCATCATTTTGTGTGTTTAAATTTGAATGTCTTTAGGGTGGACAAGCTCTTGCCAAGTTCTACCACTCCTTACTGTCTTGCAATATGGGCTTCACTGGTGGCTCAGACAGTAAAGAATCTGCCTGCAATGCGGGAACCCTGGGTTTAATCCCTGGGTTGGGAAGATTGCCTGGAGCAGGGCATGGCAACTCACTCCGGTATTCTTGCCTGGAGAATCCCCATGGACAGAGGAGCCTGGCAGGCTACAGTCCATTGGCTTGCAAAGAGTTGGACACAACTGAGCGATTAAGCACAGCACAGCACATACATGTGTATTTGTCATTATCTTTAACAATTATTAATGGTAATATTCTCAAGAATTTGAATATTTATTCTCTTTTTGGTATGAGAAAACTGAATTAAGTTTGAAATTCCATCTTATGGCTCTGGTTGGTGCCAGATTTTTGTACATATTTCGTAAGCCAGTGTATATGTACCACATGCCCAAAATGCAACAATGGGTGTGATTTCTGTCACCATAATTCCGGTCTGTGACAATGCCCAGTCTCATTGTGCTTGAAATCTATCACTCAGCTCATCTCCTCTGTGGGGGTGTTTGGAAAGGGCTGACTCCCCTCTGTGTTAGGTACAAATCCATCTGGAATGCCAATGTGATATATTTCCTTAGACTATCTAGATGTCAACAGATAGAGGTGACACTGTCAGACCAGCAGCTAAGAACTTCCTCATGGCTCTTTGTGGGGCCACACAGAATCCAGGAAAGGTTTGGCTTGTGGGAAGAGGGGTAGTAAGGCAAAATTGTTTGTGAAAATCCAAGTTCACATAAATGGTGAATAATGGACAAATTATAGAAAATAGTTCATTTTGTGGATTTCATGATAGAGTTCCTTTAAATTGCATTACCCAAGTACACTGACAATATAACTTAATTTTCAAAAAAAAAATTATATAGGACATTCCAGGAAATGGTCCTTTTCAGCACTAAAATTATAAATCATTTACAGTGTTAGCAGAGACCTTATTGATCACATAGCTTAAAATCTAACATTTTAGCTCTGAGAAGAAGTACTTTAAAAAATGGAATACATAATAGTCCAGATTCCTCTGACCTCTGGAAACTTTGACATGATAACTTCTGTTTTATTAGGGAAGTTCACATACATAGAGAGATGTAGCCTGGGCTAAAGCTGACTTTTCTGCACAGACTTTCTCTTTCTTAGGAGAGTTTACATAGCCATTGTTGACTCTGGAAATCACACTTCCCTAAGGACTCTTTCACAAGTCCTGAATCTGTTATTACCTTCACTGCCAAAATTATCAGCCTTCTTGGGGAGATAATCAATCAACCTGATGGTTCAATAAGTGCTTGTTAAATTGCATTGAACCAGGTTTGTTCACCCATCCATCCATCTGTGCTGGACTCTGGGGATATCCTAGTGAAAACATATAGAGGTTTAAGTAGACCAGATACTCTCTTTATAGGTTTTTGTGGCACAATGCTAATGAAAAGGCTAGGAAAGACCTTAGTATTCCAAAACACTTTCCTCATCTGCTCTCTGAAGCTTGAAACTCTTTAAACAGTAATGGGCATCCTTGGGAGGCAATGAGTTCTCTGGAAAACCAAGCTATTTAAGCATCTCCCTCAAGTAGACAATGAGGGTTGAATCAAGTATCATGTCAACATGCTGGTTACACAGCCATTGTCCTGAGCCACAGTGGTGCTTGTCTGCCCTGCATCCCTTCCTCCATCTTTCTGGCAATACACAAAGTCTGCCTGGATAGGCAGGCTACCCAGAAACTAGTCTAAGCCAAAGGGGATACCTCCACCCCTTGACCATATTTACTGATCCAAGAATAGAGTCATCATCCATACTGTCCCAGACAAGGCATTCCCTAGGATTTCAAAATTAAGATCTGGGATATTATCTGAGTCTGAAGCTGCAGTGGTCCTGCTCTTTGCCAAAAGGAGGAAGCAGAGCTGCAAGTTAACCTCTGAGAAGTAGCAAGAGCCTCCATGCATGAGAATGTCTACCTCTAAAAGTGATTAAAAGCCATCAAATGTTTCAAAATACAGGTTTAGAGCCAGACTAGTTAGTGTTAAAGTCTATTTGCAAGGCCAGAAACCTGGGTTCAACCCTTGGGTTAGGAAGATCCCCTGGAGAAGGGAATGGCAACCCACTCCAATAATCTTTGCCTGGAGAATCCCTCTGACCCACCCAGGTCAGAGGAGCCTGGTGGGGTACAGTCCATGTGGTCACAGAGAGTCGGCCATGACTAAGCACCTCACACTTTCACTTATCTAAGAATAATATCTGCCAATAATAATATTTGATAAATGAATTATAATCATCACCCCAGTTCTGGTCTCTCTCAAATTTGACTTTTGTATTCCTTATTCAACACTAAGCTATTCTAATATATCTCCTAATTTCTCTGTAATCTATTCAATCCATTTAGAGTTAGGGTCTTGTCCATTGTATCAGCAAGTGGGCTCATGCTAATACAGTGTTTAAGATCCCTGAGATCCTAATTCTATGTGGATGGTCCTTCACACAAGTCACACAGAAATAAATGGTTTTCCTTTTCATCCTTGTTCTTTTTTATTTTTATTTATTTATTTATTTATTTATTTTACTTTATAATATTGTATTGGTTTTGCCATACATCAACATGCATCCGCCATGGGTGTACACGTGTTCCCCATCCTGAAGCCCCCTCCCACCTCCCTCGCCATACCATTCCTCTTGTTCTTTTTTGTTCTTTTTTAAAATCTCTGATTTTACTCTCTGCTACAAATCTGTCACTTCATAATAGCCAAACATAAAAACAAACTCTTTATCCCTAGAAGTTACAAAAGCACAGATCTTCCCTTTTTTATTAATATATAATTTGGGGGGAATAGAACTGTGTTAACAAGCATGTCGATAAAGAATCCATCTTTCACATTCCTCTGTACAAAAAAAAAAAAAAAAAAATGAGAGAGAGGGAGATAAAGAAGGAGGGAGGGAGGGAAGGAGGGAGAGAGAGAAATTAGCTCAAGAAAGAATCAAAAGTAGTCACTGACAGTAGTAAACTGATGGAACCAAATAACTGTCCTCAAGGCTATGAGGAAACCAAATGGAATGGGTATCCACACATCTGTATTATTAGCAAATCCTATCTCCAAGCCTCAGTCCTATTTGAAAAGAATAGCAGGGAAGGAGGAGATTTTATTCTTATATTTAGAGGATTTAGATGCCACTGTTTTCAGAATTGTTTTTGTAAAACATTTTCCTAAAAATGCATCAACATGCTTGCTTTCATTTGTTATCTTTTCTAAGGGACTCAGAGAGTAGGGAGAGGGAAGGAGTTGCAGGGTGACTTAACTGGTTGATAAGGGACAAAATTGAGGGTGATTCAGGCTAGAAGGCTAGCAGAAGATATATATAAACACACACACACACACACACACACACACACACACTGTCTTTCTGTGTTCATAGCCATTCAAGCCCGCAGAAAATGGGGATTCATGATGAGGGACACAAAAGCCCCTGGTTCTCTTCTGAGTGGGACTTTAGGCAGATGTTTGCACATCTTACAGAGAATATCCTCATCCCAATGAATCCTATTACCTGCTCACTGGATCATGAAGGCTCTTTGATGAGACAGGTCATTTTTAGAGGAAGAAAGGGATGTGTATTAGGTGTGAATAGTCTAGGTAGTATCACAGCTCCATTTTTCTTTCCTAAACAAAGCCCTCTAGGTAGCCTTTGTGCCTAGAGGAAGATACTCTCATTCAGAGTTCCAAAGGTAGGGCTGATTGGCAGGGAGAGGTGACACTCTAAAAACCGTGTTTAATCTAGTACTGGGCATTTAACTTGGTCCAAGAGGGCTGAAGGGAAGATCATTTACTCTATAATTATGAAAAAAAAGACAGTTTTTCATTTCTTATATTTGGCTGATTGATGTGAAAGAAGAAACAGATAGACTGAGTTATTATAAGAAGTCATCTTTTGATAAGTGCAACCAGCCTGAGGATTAAGCCAATGCTGTTACTGGCAGAACAAGGAAACTGACCTCTAATAATGCTACTGAGCAGTGGAATTGACATAGCTGAATCCTGCTCTGATACAGGACTTAGTATATTTAAAAATTCATTTCTATAACCTTTAAGGCAGTTAGAGAAGGTGTTTCTCATACTTGTAGCCAAAATCTTCCTAAATTGAGAAAGAAATGACATTTGAATACTAAGAAATCATTCCTTACTTCCTACAATTAAATTTTAATATGAAGAAGAGAAAGTAAAAGAACATATAAGGACCCAGGAAAACAAGAGAAAGAACAGGGACAAGAGAAGTGAAAGGCCACAGAAAGTAGAGGTCAGCAGAGCTCAAAGAAAACCTTAGTGAATTCATAATTTCCCTATGAGCTGTTTTAAACTGAGCTAGCTCCAGACGAGAGAGCTGCTTCTTTTATTTAATAATTTTTTAAATCTCTGCCATGTATCTAGAATAGTCAATATCATAGAGACAGAAAGCAGAATGATATTTGTCAGGGGCTGAAGGTCAAGGGGGAAATGAGGAGCTATTGTTTAATAGGTATAGAGTTGCAGTTTTACAAAAAGAAAAGAACTCTGGAGATAGATAGTTGTGATGGTAGCACAACATAATGAATGCATTTAAAACTACTGAACTGCACACTTAAAAATGGTTAGATGGTAAATGTATTTAAGTATATTTTACAATAATAAAAATATAGAAGAAAAAAATTTCTACCATGGACTAAGCCAATAGAAATACAGAAATTAAAGTACACAATTAGCCATCTAGAAATTTTCAATATTAAAAAGCCCACAATAGTATTTATAATTTTAATAGTTTGTTCTACTCCCATTATTTCATTTAATACTTTGAATAACCCTGCTGCTGCTACTGCTGCTAAGTCGCTTCAGTCATGTCCGACTCTGTGCGACCCCATACACAGCAGCCCAACAGGGTCCCCTGTCCCTGGGATTCTCCAGGCAAGAACACTGGAATGGGTTGCCATTTCCTTCTCCAATGCATGAAAGTGAAAAATGAAAGTGAAGTCACTCAGTCTGTCCGACTCTTCACAACCCCATGGACTGCTGCCCATCAGGCTCCTCCGTCCATGGGATTTTGCAGGCAAGAGTACTGGAGTGGGTTGCCATTGCCTTCCCTATGGGAATGTATATATCTTCCTATTTTATAGAAAGGAATCAGAGACTCAGTTCCCATAAGTTATATAAGCAAGTTGTGAAGAATAGCACTTCAGTTCCAGTCAGTCTGATACTATCAATCCGGCCTTGTTTTTTACACGGTACTATCTTTCTTGGAGAATATGGGATTATATGTTCACTGTCCCTAATCACCTTGGGTATTGTAATCCCTCTTGTAAAGAAAATGTTTGATAATTCAGGAATAAGAGGACTCTCTCAAAGGCCCCAAACTTTGAATGACATTGGCAGAGGGAATGATTCTTCAACAGGAAAAAACGTATTCATTTGTTAGATGGTGAGAAATGATTTAACATGTGATCTGCAGTCACAGAGCTGCTAGAGAGAAAATGGCTTAAATTGAGTTTGAAACCATTAGCTCTAGAGTCTAATGATTTAGCACTAGAACAGAACTAGCACATTCTACTGCCTGAAAAAGGACCAGAGCAAATCATTTGCTTCATGACAGTGCCCCCTCTTTTCTCAGGGCAGTGGCAGAAGACACATGTTTTAATCATAATTTCTGAGAGTTGATAGAACACTAAGTCACTGATGGTTGTAAATAAGACTATCAGGAAGCTGTACTATTTGCAACACAATTAGCTAAATAATCGTGGGAGTACAAGAAAATGAGTTAGATAGTAAGGGCTGAGTAGGAAAGGGTACTGTGGATCATCATCAGTGGATTTTTCATGATTTTTCTCTTACATGGCCCCATTCACCTGTCATGCCCCAACTAAGACTATTCTCTGGCTCATCATTGTTCTAAACTACTTAACATGCCATATATAGCATCTTACTGTCTCACCCATGTGAAGCTTTCTACTCTTCTTCTAGCATCATATTCAGTTATTTAAATGTATCATATTTCTTATCTCTAAGCTTTCATTATTTCTATTTTATCTAACTGGGTTTCTTTCCATCTCTTGAAATATTAACATTGAATATGTCTTTAATTCTTATTCATTCAGATGATAATAGATACCCCACTTCTGAATTCCCCTTTGTTGACATTGTCAAAGCCCTAATATTCTATTCATATTTAATTTTTTAAAAAAATTACTCACCAACATGGTGAATTCCTGAAGTTAGGATGATGCGTTGCTTACTTTTGTATTTCCAATACCTGACCTATCATAGTCACTAAATAATTCTTTGTTGAATGAGTGCTGAGTGACTTTACATTGTTCTCTAAATGTTTATGTATTCACCTTCTCATGAATAGCTTTGCTGTCAGTAAGGAGAAAATTTTCTATGTGGGTAATAGATTGAGAGCTCATATAATTCAAGGAATAATCTTACATTAGAAATCTATGATTTAATGTGTTGTTAATGAAAAGTTAAATTGCATGCATCTTATTACTAGAGATGGCAGATTGAAAACATATATTTCTATTTAATCCACTCCCTAAGCCCTACAAAGATGCTAGAAATGTTTTCAGGCATGAAACTGTGTGAACTTAAAGACTGGGCGATGAGACAGTAAGATTTTGAAAGCTGAAAGCAAATGGACAGGATATGTTGACAATATGACTTTGCAGATCCAAGAAATCTTAATTCTGTGCTTGAAGTGGAAAAGCCAAGAGGAAGCTTTAGTATGAATTCCTAAAAGGTTTAGGACTTGGGAAAAACAGGTACCTTGGGAGTGAAGATTAACATGGGAATAATTAGAGTGTCTAAAGATCTCTTGAGAAAGTCAGATCCATAGATAATCTACCCTCCATTTGAGCTGATAACTAGGAATTTATTCTCTAGACAGAGTAAAGTGGACTATATCTAGATTTAGGATTCCAGAAACATTTCAGGAGAGAAATTCATTTCTGGGGGGAAAGAATTAGGCAAAAATTTTACAGTGAATGTTAAATCCCTTCATTTTATTCTTCTTCTACATGGCTCCCCCAAAATTTATATCAGTTTACAGCCTTCATAAGGCAATGCTGAAGCAGTTTTCAACTTGAATATCTGACCAACTACAGCTAGAAGACCTAAAGATACTGACGTTAAGAATTCTCCCGAAGAAACTGCTCGTTCAGATAACGTTAGAAACATAGTGAACAGTTCTAACCAAATGCTAGTGTTTCTGATCAGTTCTTATTCTTCCCTTTAATATGAGTAAAACCAAGGCTTACTGGACTTTTTAATGCAAGCACTGAATACGAGAAACAGAGATGGAAACCAAATAAACAAATCTCCTCAACTTCAGTTTATTTAGTTTTATGTAAACCGAATAGTTTCTTTCATTAATATTCTCAAAAAGATAAGTAGATACATTGTATCTGTGAAAGAACAGAAAGCTAAAATAGTTCAGGAAGTACATTATACGAATAATAAATGACCCCAAAAATAAGAGAAAATGGATGGAAGATATAAAAGATGTAATTCAATTTATTTTTTCTAGAACTGAGAGAGATGATTCTCCAGAAAATAGAAACCAAAGAGCATTACTAAAAGTTTGAAGACATAAGTGATAAGAAGAAAGGAAAAAGTATTGGAAACTTCCAGATAAGGAAAAAAAAAAAGATTCATATAAAAAATAAATAATTCAATAAAGATTATCACAAATTAATTCAATTACAAATAATCATTTACAAAAATTCAAGTGTAACAATAAATCTCTCTCAATAATGGCTTTAGGATTACTGCAATAATAGCAACTCCAGAAGATAAATAATACAGAAGAGAAATAACTTCAAAATTTTGAGGATTTTTTTTTTTCAAAACAGAATTATCAGATTGTCAAGATATTTTCAGCCATCACACACCAAAATGTATATGTCATGTACTCTATGCCAGAAAGATACTGGAAAAGGTTCTGTAGCAATATAAGAGAAATAAGAGAAAACAAAATATAATATGTGAAATAGAGGGTCAGTAAAAAGATAACATTTTTCCTTATGATATTGAAAAGCGTCTGCACAATGACAGTTATTCAACAGGTTAAGAGAACTATTTTTCAGATATGTCATAGTTGGATGGGAAATATTTCTTTAAGAAAATGAAACTGATAAAAATATTAATTTCTTTGAGGGTACTGAGAGAAGACTTACTCAGCTGGTGAAGAATTTGGGATTGGATTAATGATTAGTGGGTTTCCCAGGTGGCGCTAGTGGTAAAGAAACCATCTGTCAATGCAGGAGACATAAGAGACACCAGTTTGATCCCTGGGTTGGGAAGATCCACTGGAGGAGGGTATGGCAATCCATTCCAGTATTCTTGCTTGGAGAGTCCCATGGATAGAGGAGCCTGGCAGGCTGAGGTCCATAGGGTGGCAAGAGTCAGACACAACTGAAGTGACTTAGCAGGCATACATTATGATTAGCACTTAGAAAACTAAGCAAATGGGAAAAGGGAGAGAAGGATGAAGACGATGAGGAAGAAGAGCGAGTGACTACATTGTTAATTCCAGATAAACGAATCTCTTATAAAGAAAAACTGATCATGTAAAGTGAAACATATCTCAGCTACGACAAGTGTTTATAAGCTAAGAATAATTTAAATAAGAAATATTGACTTGTTTTTATGTTACAACTATGTCATAGGAATGAAGGGCAGGGCTAAAAGGACCGTGGTGGAAAAGAGATACATTTTTATCTTCCGAAGTGAGAAGTCAATAAACCACATAAACTAAAAGGAACTAACAATAAAAGTTTTGTTATTTAGAGATTTTGATGTAAATACCAAAATAAATAATTTAAAAAGTTGAAGATGTTTGACTCTGGGAAGCAGATAATAGAGGTGGCAAGAGAGTACTAAGGCAGTAAAACTGTATTATTTAGCTGACACTGCCTGCTGCTAACAAACAAACTCCAGAATATATAATGGCCTCCAACACAAATGTCTTCTCACTCATTTAACAGCCCAAGGTGAGTGTTTCTGTAGGGCGGGTATCACTCTTTTCCATGAACTCAATCAGGAAGAAGATCCACCTTCTTCAACTTGAACTTTAAGCCAAATTTATCACTCTGCAAGGCTGTCAAAGAGGATCACTCAGGGGAGTTTAAAGAAGCATGCCAAGACAGAGCCATACCACTTCTGTCCCAACTGACCTAACAAAACTCAGGCACATGGCCACTCCCAACTGATACAGGGGCTGGGAAATGGAGCCTGGCTGTGCATCAAGGAAAAATAGGAGGACACAGATTTTGGTGAACAGTTACTATTCCTGACACAATTTGTAAAACTGTTTCAATTAAGGGCATGTATAGTCCATTGCTTCAATTACGGTTTTTTCTAAAATGATAAAGTAGACAGACCAGAGGGAGTTGTTACAATTTAACAATGGTTCAACCATGATATGTTTTTCTGGCTTCTTTAATTGTAAAATTCAATTATACAATTTTTTTGATGGTACAAAATACTCCTTGTCTGGGATCATCTTATTCCATGCTTCCCTTAGGGGAAGGTCCAGTGGCCCTTCCTATGAAAACAAACTAGAAATTAAACAGTATCTATAACAACATCAGAGAAGGTGGTATTGTCCCTATTTTACAGACGAAATGACTAGATTCTTGAGAAACTAAGTGATAGGCACAAAGTTGGTCACTCACTCATCCATTCCTCTGATATTTATCAAAACATCTACCATGGGGCACTCATCCTCTGTATGCAGCAGATACACCAGTGAACAAGCCAGACAAGTTTTCTGCTCAGAGAGAACTTTAATCCTAGGGAGGCTTCCTCCTGACAAAGTGAAGACTAATTCAGGTCATCAGCCTGGAAGTTCAGAAGATCCTGAGTGATTAGCTCATGCTGGTTCTCTCCAGCTACTACGCTTTACACATTGCCTATTTCATCAATTGTACTGAAGTAAACTCTCCACCACTATACCATCAAACAGCTTCTCCTACTTAAGCAAATGATGCAAATTCTCCTTGGGGAAAAAAAATCACACATCCCTTTTCTCTCTTAACGCTATTAACAGAGGCTTCAGATAAATGTCGGAGAAGGCAATGGCACTCCACTCCAGTACTTTGCCTCAAAAATCCCATGGATGGAGGAGCCTGGTAGGCTGCAGTCCATGGGGTCGCTAAGAGTCGGACACGACTGAGCGACTTCACTTTCACTTTTCACTTTCATGCATTGGAGAAGGAAATGGCAACCCACTCCAGTGTTCTTGCCTGGAGAATCCCAGGGTTGGGGGAGCCTGGTGGCTGCCGTGTATGGGGTCGCACAGAGTCGGACACGACTGAAGTGACTTAGCAGCAGTAGCAGTCAGATAAATGTGGCAAGAAAGACATTCATATTCACCATTGTTTTCACCCATCTATGAGAGACATGCTTGTGACCTATTTTCTGTCTGCCTCTAAGACTTGCTAGGAATGCTCTCCAATGCTGGCAGACTTCGGTAGTCTGGTCTCCTGAATTGTGATGTCAATAAAATATTTATCCAACTGCCTGAAAATCACCAATTATCTCTTCTTCCTTCATTTGGGAAAGTACCACCCACTGACATGTCCTACTTGTATCTGAAAGATGTATGACTTGTCAGTGCTAAGTTTAGTGAATGTTTTCAGAAGAGCTGTAAACTTGAACTGAACATGAGATCAATTATAGAAAATATGGAGATTCTAGGAGACTGGTCCTCAGAGGATAACCAAATAACTCACTATCCAGATTTGGACAATCTGAGTGAGAGGTGATGCTGCTAACATCAGTGATGCTGAGACCACCAGCATAAACAGCGTTCTGAACAAAAAAAGCAATATGAACATTTAACATTGACTTCACTTTCTTTACACCTTGATGGATGAATGGATAAACAAAATACGGCACAGGCATCAATGGAATATTGTTCAATCTTGAAAAGAAAGGAGATTTTAACACATGCTACAACATGGATGAAACTTGAGAACAGGATGCTAAGTGAAATAAACCAGTCACAAAAGGACAAACACTGTATAACTCCACTTATGAGATATCAAGAGTAGTTAAAGTCATAGAAATAGGAAATAGAGTGGTGATTGCCAGGGGCTGGGAGGAGGAGGAAATGTAAGGTTATTGTTTAACGAGTACAGAGTTTCAGTCTGGAAAGATTAAAAACATTTCACAGATGGATAGTGGAGATGATTGCATAACAACATGAATGTATTTAATGCCAATGCACTGCACATTTAGACAGTTAAAATGGTATATTTTATGTTACATGTGTCTTACCACAGTAAAAATGGTTGTCATCACTTTATTTGGAAAATGATAAAGCATGGATCAGAATATCCTCAAGGCCCTTTATTCTATGCATAACACATTATGATCCCAATTATGAGTCACTGAAGTTAAGACATAGTCAAATCACCCACTGCTCCCCTGTGTGTTTTAACAAACATTTGGGAAAAGACATGAAGAGTCCAACAGGGATTTACTGCTAGCAAAGCTGGTCAAAGGACTCAGTGAGCCTTTATGACTCCGTCCTCAACTTAGACTTGAATGTAGCTCAAATTCAGTGAACAGTGGCAAGTAAAGAATCTGGAACTAAGAGAGAAGTGATCTGCTTGCTCCCACAAGCAAGTCTGCTTAATTTGCTTTTCACATTAAGCAAGGCAAATCCTCCCTTCCTGAGAGTAGGAGGCCCCAGAAGCAAAGAGGAAAAAAGTTCAAGTAGATCAAAAGAGAGCTGATCCACACTGTCTGGGTTTCAGACAGTGGCCCATCTGCCTCCTACTAAAGTCTCGAAGGTTCTCTCTAGACTCAGTCACACCAGATGTCCCCACCCCCACACCCATCGAGGAGGAAAGAATGGGATGAAACAGAGTTGAAAATAAAGATTCTCCTCCAACAAAAACTACTTCTAACCTTTGCTTTTCCTGCAAGCTCTTAGTTGCATAACAACATTTTCCTTCCTGTTAACATTTGATATTGAGAAATATTGAATTTTCTTCTTCACCTTGTGGCTCCTCATTCTCTGTGTGTGCCAGATAGTTTCCCACTTACTTCCAAAGCTGTTCATGTGAGTGAGAACCATTAGGAATTCACTTGATAAAGGCAAAGGTGGTCAGAACCCTTGGAACCAAGTTGAGTTCAGACACAGCCCCAAACCTGAAGGCCACATTCTCTTATTTTACTCTGCACTATTGACTGACTGATTCATGTATCTACAACCCCACCCCTGAGCCCAAACTTTAGAGCAAGTTTCTAAAGGACATGCATGATATTGGCTGACTGCTGAATCCTCCTTTCCATAAGGATTCATGTCAGCACGCCCTAGAGACTCCATAAACACCTATGCTCCTGGAGCACTTATTGAGTTCCCGCAAATGCCTAGGACATGGCCAGTTCTCTGCCCCAAAAGAGCCTATTATTTAATAACAATATTACAGAGTTTGGTACTGCTGGTGGCAAGGATATTTCCTTAGAGGCCCCATGGGGCCTCAGGGAGGAAAGATTTTTCAAGAAAGAGAATGTGTTCTGAAAGACAGAACATAGTTAGCTCTGACTGCAAATTGGGCATTTTATTGCATGTCTTATGGATAATCACAGGTAAAGACTTTGATCTTTATCCATATAGCAGCAATAAGAAAAAAAGCAAGAACTCTGTGTACTATCTTTCTCTCTCTCTCTCTCTGCCATTCCAGGAAAACAGAGCTCATTAAAGTGCTCAGAAGAATGTCTTCATGTGTATTCTTTCAAATCCAGTGCTGTTGTCCGGTCTTGCTCTGCCATCGTCCCCCACCAACGCCCTGATTAGGAGACAGGACAGCAGAAGGACAAATGAAAGATGAAGAAGAAGGATGTTGAAGGCGAGGGGAGTGGACAAGTAGGGGGTTAATGCAGAGTTTCGGGGGAAAGATGAAAGGGAGGCATGAGAGTGGCAGGGCAGCATGGAAGCCCTAACAAACCCACGTGTTCAGATCAGGCTTTATTCCTCAGACACAGGACTCTGAGCACTTGTGGTCTGGAGTGGCAACATCAGGACAGCTCTCCCTTCTTTTGTGATTGAACTCAGTGATCCATTTTATAATCAAACTTGCAAACTGAATCTAAACAGGCAATGCAACAAAAACCAAAATATCAGCATGTAGGCAAGCGTTGGCAGAGTTCAGGGTGTGTGAGAGTACCACGTGAAGTGCCTGCCATGCCGTGATGCACTTAACTGACTCTACCTCTTCTCTGATTATGATGACTATCAATAATGTTCATTAAGGACAGAAAGGTAACTTTCACTGTAAAATGGAGACTGCGTGTTCACTATTATTGATCCTCACAAAGGGAGCAGCCAAAGACCGAGTCCTTCAAGGTCTGAGATAAAGCCCAGTACCCTGGAGTGAACGTGCATGGGGGGTATATCCGATGTCCCAGCATGCAGGACCCATCCTGGATGGGAACAATAGGGTGCAGGGCACAAGTGTCTCATCCTGTATTAACAAAGAAACCTAGACATGTACCCTTATACTCAAAGAGCTTGATGTATGGAATCATCATTTTAATCTTAATTTACGGGATGTTTCATTTAACATTTTTAATATCTTAATTCTCTGTCTTCACTGTCTCACATTTTAATAAAACCTTAAGATTTTAATTAGCCCAAGCTGAACTCAATTGAAATGCCCCATATATGTATTGATACTGAGCAGAGAGGGAAGGGCTGAAAGTGCAAGGAATTCTAGGTTGAAAATTAAATCACACAGAATGTTAAGAATCGCCAGTGTCATTCACCAGACCTTTATTTATTTTTGAATGGCAGCACAAGCCCCATCGCAATCAATTCTATACCTAGTCACTGGAACCACAGATTTACCAAATGCAATTTGTCTCTGTAGTTAAAATATTTGGAAAGAACAAACCTCTAAAGTTGTCTCAGAATCAGTACCTCCTCTTAAATGGTCTTGAATGACACATGTAAAAGAATGACCCCTAGCGGTAATAGGCCAAACCTACAGTATTTAATTAAGACCAGCTTTGAACTCGAGGGGGTAGAAATGGATTCCCTTATAAAGCAACGTGAAGCTTCCAGGGAAAGGGCACACACGGTGCGTTGCTTTATCTCACGACTCAGCAGTCACACCAGCATAACTCAAAAATTCCCTTATCTCATAGATGCCTCAAATTAGACCAGGGGCTTGTAGGAAACTATCTTCTAACTGTTCTCTTGATACAGCAACACAATGCACAGTATTATGTCTAGTTACCCATCCAACTTCTACATAAAAATTCCCAGTTACTAGACACATTGTAGTAGGCATTGATTTTTGTTGTTGTGTTTTTTTTTTTTTCCTTCCTGCAGAATGATAAAGAACTCTTCTTCTTTGGGTAGGGATGTTCCCATGTGCCTAATTTGGGGAAAGTCAGTAGGAGGGAGTGAACATTATTTCTCCTCAATATAGAAATGGAAACTGAGAGATTTTCCCCCTCCTCAATTCCTTTCAGCCAGGATCTAAGCATATGAACTGAGAGTGGATGGTTGTATATTGCTGCTCAGAGATGGGAAACTAGAATGAGGGAGGCAGTGACTTACAGTAGCCAAGTGATGTCATGCCCAGAAGGGATGTAGCTGAGGCAGAGGTGATGTCTAGCAGATGTGGTTGTGTGCAATGCATCTGGCATATTGTGTGTCATGTCCTAACCAGATTACTTCATCCCATACTTTATTTGTCCCTTAATTCCACCCCTTTCCAAGACCATTCCTCCAAACTCTTATCTTCCTATGACATCCCAGTAATCCTTTTCTTTACACAAAGTTGGCTTCCCTTATTTGTAACCCAGAATCTTAAAGGACCCCTATCAATTTAATCACTAGTATATACTTCCTTGTTATATATTCTCATCAGGCCTGGTGTTACCTTATTCTGTTATTTAATATTCCTTTAGTATAAGCTGAAATTTTTCTTATTCATATTATTTCTTAAAACATTTAGTGTCTCTATACTAACACTCCTAACAGGGATAAAATCCATCTATAGAAATTAAATAACTACAAGACAACTGTCTAGATATTTTAATTAATTGGGAGATGGTGGTGTTGTTGAGGCAAAGACTAAAAAATGGATCATATTGAGGAATGTGTTAAAAATAAGCTGAGATCTCTGTGAATGGAATATATTTCCTTTGTGGATTTCTCATTTTAACCATGAGCTCCTTGGGATTTTAAAGTAATGAAAAGACAAAAAAGCTAGTCTTTTCCCTAGTATGCCGTGAAAATTTGTTGATATTATGGCACCTCCTATCATCATGGGATTCCAGTTCTCTAATTAGTCACCTTCACCCACAGCAGCCATGAAGTTAAAAGACACTTGCTCCTTGGAAGAAAAGCTATGACAAACCTAGATAGCATATTAAAAAGCAGACACACTACTTTGCCAACAAAGGTCCGTCTAGTCTAAACTATTGTTTTCCCAGCATTCATGTAGGGATATGAGAGTTGGACCATAAAGAAGGCTGAGTGACGAAAATGGATGCTTTTGAGCTGCTGTTGCAGAAGACTCTTGAGAGTCCCTTGGACTGCAAAGAGATCAAACCAGTCCATCCTCAAGGAAATCAATTCTGAATATTCACTGGAAGGACTGATGCTGAAGCTCCAATACTTTGGCTACCTGATGCAAAGAGCCGACTCATTAGAAAAGACCCTGATGCTGGGAAAGATTGAAGGTGGTAGGAGAAGGGGACGACAGAGGAAGAGATGGTTGGATGGCATCACCGACTCAATGGACATGAGTTTGACCAAAGTCCGGGAGATAGTGAATGACAGGGAAGCCTGGGGTTCTGCAGTCCAGGGGGTCGCAAAGAATTGGACATGACTGAACGAATGAAAAACAACACACCTCCTACCTACTTTATCACCACATCCCATCTCACATCCCACATCTCACAGGTAAGGGCATTAATAAGAAAGAGAAAGAAAATTTTTCTTATTTTTCTCCAATTATATGTCTCCAATACTCCTAACTTTCTTTCATGCACCAGAAATTTGAAACTGTTCAGATTCATCTGGATACATACAGTATCTTGGAGAAAATTGCCCTCCCTAAATCAATAGTAGTTTTAAGTATCTCCACGTGAGCTTAAGACTGGACCAGCATTATACAAGTCCTCCACAGAAAACAGAATGCAAATAAAGCATAGAATTGTAATTAGATTTCAAGTACACAAAAAGATCCAAACAACATCCTGAGAATGTAGGTGTTTAGAGAATGAGCCTTATCCCAGGGGGATTTCAAGCCAGGAGAAAAGTAGCTTCTAACTAGCAAACCACCCTTGGTTCTACAAGATGAATAGTGAGCAGGACTCATTTTGATACATTTTGACTTTCTTTGTTGTAAAGTCTCATTTAAATAATCCATACCTCTATCCAGAAATATTTAGTTCTTATTATAAACAGAGAACTTTCATTCTGAAAATCAGTATTATCCAGAGTTGTCAGAGGAAAAACTCTCTTCTGTGCACAAATACACAATACCCCAAGAGAATGAACATGATAAGTTTTATGATCTTTTACTAGAAAAACAGATTAAACAGAAAGCAAAGATAAGAGTAAGTTATTTACACACATCTTCAGATTATTGGTGCTTTCATGTATATTCCCTTTTCCAATTCCATAAACAGGAAATGAACAGCCTCCAAACAGTTCCCTTTGAACAGGCAGTGTATTACCCACTTTACAATGCAATGTTTATTGGTGATAACTGTGGATCTACTATAAATCTACAACTCACTTAAAAAAAGTCTTTCAGAAGCAGGCAGTTGTCCTACTGAACAAACATGACCAAACTCTCTCATAGCCAGGTCTTACCTCTGCACACACATCAGAAACAAAAAATACTATGCTGTGCTGAAACTTTTTAGGAATTAGAATTGTACGGAGTTTATTTGGAAGAAAGGCTACCAAAAATCTCAAGTGGCCTTATAAGGATAAAAATATACTGAAAATATTAATAGCAAGATATTAGAAAGGGGTCAAAGTAATCTACAGGAAGCAAAAGGGAGGCAGAGTAAACGTGAACACTGCAGTATCCTTTATTCTGGTGCTTCCAACACACACATAAGTACATACACTCCAACAATACTTACTCTCATGTTGAACAGTCATGACCTAGCATGTGTGTGCACACGCACACACGCACACACACACACACACACACACACACACACATACTCCTTACCCTTATTTGGGGTAATGCCAGGATATTTCTACATTCTTTTGACTTTTGTTATTATTGAGGAATAATTTACATACTGCAAAAAGCATAGATTTCCAGTGTACAGTTGGATCAATTTTGACAGATATATACTTACAGGTGGCCATCATCCAAATCGAGATACAGAGCATTTCCAACACAGGACTTGTGCCCCTTTTCTGTCAGACTTCTCTCCCACCCGCGAAACTACTATGCCGATTTGTTCCACAATAGATTGATCACGCCTGTTCATGAACTCTACACAAATGGAAGCATATGTATGCTCTCATTTGTGCTACTTGATGCATTCCGCTAGATTTATTTTACAGCTCACTAATGGGCTGCGACGTACAGTTAGAAAAAAAAAATGCTACAATGCATGCCATAACCTAGAGTGCATTCATTTAACTTCGGGTGTTTACAAATTCTCAGACTTCTCCCACAGAGATTCAGATTAAAATGTAGATCACTGAGCCCTACTCCAGACCAACTAAAGCGTGCATCCTTATGCGGTTCTGCTGCAGGTTGTTCACAGCCTACATTCTAACATGGTTTACAGCCAGGTTTCTCAATCACTCTAAACAATGCTTTCACCATGTCACCACCTCTGTCCCAGCTAAGAAAATACAACGGCTCCCCGTTTACTGCCTACTGCATCAAGCCTGAGTACCTTCACCTGACACACAAATCCCTCCATCAAAGGGCCTTGCTTTCCTGATCGATACGCTTTCCTGTTAATCAGCAACAAGAACCTCCACAGCCATGGGTCTCCTTAGGGACCCCCACTGCCCATTCAATTCCACAATACAGACTCTAATGCTAACTTTTCCCTGTATCTGAGGACCTCTCAGAGCTCTTCAAATTGAGTAACAGCCTCAGATAGTATTTCCTGGAAACTGTTTTGGTGGTGGGTGGGTCTGTGAGTACCAGGCACATTTGTAAGGCATCAGAGCTTCCCCCAGGCTGACTTACTGACTGTTAATTCTCCTCCACAGAAGTGTTCTCTGTGTTATATCTCTGTTCAAGAGAGTACCCTTTGGCTCTACAACCTGGGTAGAACATTGGTTCTATGTGGTCTCCTGGGTATATTTGGAAACAGATGGGTCTCAGTTCTCCTCTTGCTTTCTTACTCTTCAAATAGGAGAAGAAAGGCCTCTTGAGTTAGGACTGAAACAAAACTTGCAAAAATAGATCACGAAAGGTAGGAAAGAAGGGGCAGACTAAAGGAAGCAGCTGGGGAAGCTCAAGGCAAACTTCAAGGTATAGCCCTCATGTTTTAGTGCCTTCTCTCGGACACATAGAAGGCACTAAATAGATGTGTGTTGATATCAGAGTCAAAGAGCTTGCTTGAATATATTCATTCATACATTATTTTTCAGTTTCTACTGTGTCTCAGGAACTTCTGTAGGAGCTGAGAATATAGCCACTAGTAAGACAAATCCCTATCCTCAAGGAACTTGGCATTCTAAGGGGATTATACAGACACACACACACACACACATACATACACAACACACACCCTTTAAGCAGGGTAAGGGGGGAAAGAAAGTGCACACTATTAACAAACAGTAATAAAGGAAGTTCTCAGTAAAGGTAGTATTTTAAAAGACTGGAAGGGGGTAATTAAGTGGGCTACTCAGCTATCTAGCGAAGTTCAGGCAGAATACAGGAAGAACTGCAAAGGCCCTGAGGTGGAAGCCTTCTTCCTGTGTTTGATAAATACCAAGAGATCTGAAAATATATGAGGGTATTGGAACACAAAAGGCCTAATGGGCTGTTGTAACAACTTTTGCATTTACTCTGAGATAACTCAGAATGAAAGGGAGAGCTTTGAGCTGAGACACACATGATTCATTTTGTATTTTCATAGATTTATTCTGCTACTGTATTGAGAGTAGACTGCAGGGAGATAAGGAGTAAAGAGAGGCTGTTATAATAAACTAAGTAAACAGTGATGGTAACTTGCATCAGGATTGGTAGGATTAAAAGAGCTAAAGAAGAGCAAAATTATGAGTACATTCTGAAAGTGGCAACGACAAGATTTGTTAAATTGTGAGGTGTAAGAGAAGAGGATAGTCTAGGATAAGTCCAAGATGTCTGACCTGAGTGACATGAGAGGTGGGTAGCCATTTATTAACACTGCTGGAAGAGCAGACTGGAAGAGAGTCTGGGAAGTCCTTTGTGAACAGGTGAAGTGTGAGATGCCTTTTAGACACCCAAGTGGTGATAATTAGAAGGCAGTGTATACAAAATTCTAGAGTTTATGAGATACATTCAGATCAAAGATACAAGTCTTGCATTTGTAAATTTATACATGGTGTATATATAGTCATGACACAGGATACTTATACAAAGAGGAAGAATACTGTCTAAAAAAATGAGATCTGGCATAACCCCAATATGTGGCTATCAAAAAGATGCAGAGAAATCAACAAAGAAGATGGAAATGTCCAAGCATAGACAAGGAGAAACAAGGAATTGGTGTCCCAGAAGTCAAGTGAAGAGTATTTTAACAATGAGCATGCTATCAACAACATTAAGTGCTCCTACAGATTAGTAAGATAGGATATGAAAACTCATAGTTAAATTTAGGAAAATAGAATTCATAGTATATTAACAAAGGAGTTCAGTGAGTATGCAAATACTCCTGAAATGGGTTGCACAGAGAACTGGAGAAGATGACTTGGGGATAAAAAAGTATAAATAACTCTCTCAAGGCGAGCTGACATAAAGGAATAAAGAAATAGTGAAGTGGTTGAACTAGCTGAAAAAGCAAGTGGGAAAAAGATACACACACATACATAACTCTTATCTTTAAAAACAGATATATAGTGTGTTTTTGAGTTCAGGCAATAATCCAGTTGAGAGAGGGAAAAAAAAATCTAAAGATGCAAGAGTTAAGGAGAAGAGAAGAATAAAGAATTCTTGACATGGTATACTTAAGAAGTGACAGGAGAATCAAAATGAGAGATACTCCAGGTCCTAGTTCATAGCCCTCTACCTGCCCATTTGCTGTTTTGTTTGGTCTTCAGTTTCATGTGTTGGTTTTGTTTCTCTAAGCAGATTTCAAACTCTTCCAGGATAACAGTGTGTATCCTAGGCCACCTGTGGCTTTTTACAAGACCCCACACTGTATATGACATAACATTTTTCATTTTATCATTGATGGCTTTAGCAAGTTTTGTTCTAAAGGCGGGACACAGGACAAATGACTGCCTCTAAAATTAGAGAGACAGACGAGCAAACAATAAGAGTTTCACAATTTACCAGAGCAGAAACCTCCTTGGCAAACCAGTACGAAAGTAGGAAAACCTGAATTCTCATTAGCCAATTGCTGAAGGTTCAGTATTGAGAAACCTGCGAGATCAAAATCCCAGGGGACCCAGTCATAGGCAGGCTCTCAGACTTTTGGGAGTTTTACCTCCAGGAGGTTTACCAGCTCCTCACAATAAATGACAAAGAAGCATCACCTCATGTTTCCAGAAGAGGGAGGGGAAAAGGGACTGTTTTGAAATATACCACAACATTCTGTTCTTAAAAAAGCCTGCCCTCAGGAAAAACGGTTTTAACAGAACATAACCAGTAAGAATTATAGTGTAGCCTATAAAAAGAATTATAAGTGTAGCCTAAACTAACTGAGGCACGGGGAATAACCAACTCCAGTCTGCTCACTCCAACCTTCCATGTGGGGGAAGGGAAACACAACTCCAGCCCTCTTCGGCCATCCGGTTTCACTTAAGTGTTGGTGTAGGGACTGAGAAGCACAGATGGAGTTCACCGTCCACGGGTACCAAAACTGGATACTAAATCATAGGACTATAGAAGACTTCCTCTCACACTATATCTTATCATTATATTATGAAAAGCCTGTGTACTGCATTTTCTTTTACCCAGTACACGGTGTTTGCTTTTCAACAAAAAATTATAAGGTATTGCTGAAAGACAAAAATCACAGTTTAAAGAGACTGAACATGCATTAGAACCAGAGTCAAATGACAGGAATGTTTGAATAATCAGAGCAGAATTTTTTTAAGGTTATGATTAATACTCTAAGGGATTTAACAAAGTAGACAGCATGAAAGAACAAACAGATAATGTAAGACAGAGGAAAAGTATACACAAGAATCAAAGAGAAATGCTGGAGATCAAACAACACTAATAGAAGTGAATAATGCCCTTGGTGGGCTCATTTGTATCCAGACATGGCTTTTCACAGTAGAGAAACAAAACCAAAACCTATTCTTCTAAAGACCTCTAAACTCAATAAGCCTCTAGCCAGGTGGAGAAAAAAAAAAAAAAAAGATGAGACTAATTACTAATATCAGAACTGAAAGAAGGGATTATTACAAATGTCATGGACACTAAACAGAACAAAGGTATATTATGAAAAACTACGCCTAAAATATTGATAACATAGATGAAATGGACCAATTCTTCGAGAGACATGTCTCCCAACAAACACAAGCAATAGCCAATCTGAATAGATCTATAACTATTAAAGAAATTCAATCAATAATTAATAACCTTCCAAAACAGAAAGCCAGATGCTTTCACTGGTGTATTCTATCAAACATTTAAGGATGAAATTATGTCAGATCTCTACAATTTCTTCCAGAAGGTACAATCAGGAAGAATACGTCTGAATTCATTTTGCAAAGCCAACATCACCCTCATATCGAAAATTGACAGAGCTATTTACAAGAAAAAAAATTCAGATCAATATCTCTCACAAACATTGATAGAAAAATGCTCAAAATATTAGCAAATTAAATCAAACTATTTATATAAAGAACAATGCACTGCAAGCAAGTGAAATTTATCTCAAATATGCAACATTCAAAAATTAATATAATCCATTGTATCAAACAGAGAAGGCAATGGCACCCCACTCCAGTACTCTTGCTTGGAAAATCCCATGGATGGAGGAGACTGTTAGGCTGCAATCCATGGGGTCACTAAGAGTCGGACACGACTGAGCGACTTCACTTTCACTTTTCACTTTCATGCATCGGAGAAGGAAATGGCAGCCCACTCCAGTGTTCTTGCCTGGAGAATCCCAGGGACGGGGGAGCCTGGTGGGCTGCCGTGTATGGGGTCGCACAGAGTCGCACACGACTGAAGTGACTTAGCATAACATAGCATTGTATCAAAAGGTTTCACAGGTGGCACTGGTAGTAAAGAATCCACCAGCCAATGCAGGAAACCTAAGAGACATGGATTCAGTCCCTGGGTTGGGAATATCCTCTGGAGGAGAGCATGGCAACCTATTCCAGTATTCTTGCCTGGAGAATCCCATGGACAGAGTAGCCTAGGGGGCCACAATCCATAGGATCACAAAGAGACACAACTGAAGCGACTTAGCACATATGCATTATATCAAAAGCCTAAAGAAGAAAAATGGCATCATCGTTTAAATAGATGCAGAAAAACACTGGATGAAATCCAATACCCATTTATGATAAACTTGGTCAGCAAGTTAGAAATAGAGGGGAATCTCCTCAACTTGATAAGGAATATCTACAAAAAAAAAACAAACCTACAACTAACATCATACTTAATGTTAAGAAACTCTCTTACTAAGATCAAGAATAAAGCAAGGATGCCCCTCACCACTGCTTTTCAACATTGTACAGGAGTCCTAACTAATTCAATAAGACAAGAAAAGGAAATTAAAAGTATACCATTTGGAAGGGAAGGAATAAAACTGGCTTTGCTTGCACGGATGATATAATCATTTATGTAGATAATCAGAAAGAACTGACCAAAAAAAAAAAAATTGTAACTAATAAGTGAGCATAACAACATCACAAAATACAATGTTAATATATAAAATCAATTACTTTCCTATTTACCAGCAATGAACAAGTGAAGTTTGAAATAAAAACCACAACTCCAATGAAATACTTTGGTATTAATCTAAGCAAATATATACAAGATATATATGAGGAAAACTACAAAACTCTGACAACGAAAGATACCAAAGTGCTAAATAAGTGCAGAGATATTGCATGTTCATTGATAGGAAGATTCAGTATTGTCAGCATGTCATTTCTTAACAGTTGACCTATAAATTCCATGCAATTACAATCAAAATCTAAGTAAGGTTTTACGGATATTGACAAATTGATTCTAAAGTTGATTTGCAGAAGGAAAAACACCTGAAGAGCCAATTCAGTACTGAGTGAGAAAAAAGCTGGAGGATTGATACTACTCAACTTCAAGACATACCATAAAGCTACAATAATCAAGACAGCACATTATTGGTGAAAGAATAGTAATATGTTATTGGTGAAAGAATTGGTCAATGGAATAGACAGAGAACCCAGAAACAGACCAACATAAATAAAGTCTATTAATCTTTGACAAAAGAACAAAGACAATGCAATGGAGGACTGACGGTCTTCAACTAGTGATGCTGGAACAACTGAGCTGTTATGTATTGGCTTGATATGATGTCAAACCCACTTGTTTATGACTTGTTTATGAAGCCTTTTTAATCCACTTGTTTATGACAAAGACAAAAAAATTGTGTGTTTTAGAAGTAAATGGTTTTTGATCGAGACTAAATTAACCTCTGTCAGGATGTCATCATCTCATCTGTTGTTGTTGACTGGGACTCAGAAGTTCAGCTAATAAGGCACCCAAGTGGGAGATTATCACTAAGAGTACACAGAGAAAAAACTATGGCAAGGACACATTTAGAATATAAATACTGAGAGTTTGTGAAGAATACATGAGAGTTTTGGTCTGCGCAAAAGCTACCTTAAGCTGATCTGATGCTTCTAAGATCCTGAGGCACTTGTTCCTTCCTGGCCAGGCTATTATTGGTTAGTAATGGTGTTAAACCATGCAGTGGTCTCAAGAAGAGAAGGAACATATGTCCCTGCCTTGATGAAGAACTCCTCCTAGGCAGCAGCACAAGCCATGAAATGGTACATGGAGTGATAACCTGCAAACTATTCAAGCCTGCCTGCCAACATCAGCAACTTGGTGCCCTAGCAATGTGCTCTAGCAACAAGGAACTTCCTTTTGCTCCAGCAGCTGAAAGTCAGCTCTGGGTTGATTAAGCCAGCTCACCTGAGAAACCAACCTTATATAAAAGGTACACCTCAACTTAATTTGGACTTTGTTTCTGTTATCTCCTCTTGCCTAGAACAATAGTATAATTAATAAATCATTTGTTTGAAGTATGTTGTTTCTTTATTGACTTATTAAGAGTCATTTCCCTGTATGCTACTGGCTTGTAAAATTCGCATGGTGAATCTGTGTTAAATACAATATTGGCAAAGACAGCCTCAGTCTCTGAAGATAATCCATCACTCCTCAAACAAAACACTGGACATCCACATGTAAAATATGAATTTAGACACAGACCTTACATCCTTTACAAAAAAATGTACTCAAAATTGCTCACAGACCTAAACCTAAAATGAAAAACTATAAAAAGTCCTGTAAAATAATTACGGGAGGAAACTTCAAGTACCTTTGGTATGATTAAAGTGAAAGTCGCTCAGTCGTGTCCAACGTTTTACGACTCCATGGACTGCAGTCCATAGAATTTTCTAGGCCAGAATACTGGAGTGGGTAGCCTTTCCCTTCTCCAGAAGATCTTCCCAACCCAGGTATCAAACCCAGGTCTCCTGCATCGCAGGTGGATTCTTTACCAGCTGAGCCACAGGGGAAGCTTGGTATGATGAGAATTCTTTAAATACAACACCAAAGGCAAGATCCATGAAAGAAGTCACTGTAAGCTGCATTTCATTAAAATTACAAACTTCTGCACTGCAAAAGCCAGTATCAAGAGAATGGGAAGCTAAGCCACGTATTGGGAGAAAATATTTGCAAAAGACACAGCTAATAAAGGACTGTTATTCAAAATATACAAAGAACTCATAAAACTCAACAGTAAGAAAACAAATAGGTAGGGTAAATGTCTACACTTATAGCTGATCCACATTGTTACACAACAGAAACTAACACGTTATAAAGCAATTATCTTCCAATTAAAAAAAAATAGAAAACAACCAGAATAAAAAAATAGGCCAAAGGCCTTAAAAGACACATCAGTGAAGATAGAAAGTTGGTAAGTGAGCACACTGAAAGATGTTAAATCTCATATATAATTAGGGGATTGAAAATTTTAAGCAATGAGGTAACACTTCCCTGGTAGCTCAGACAGTAAAGAATCTGTCTGTGCTTAAATGAACCTTAAATGAATATTACAAAGTGAAAGAACTCAATCTAAAAAGGCTAAGAAGCCATATGGTTCAAACTAGAAGACATTCTGTAAAACACAAAACTCTGACAATGGTGAAAAGATTAGTGGTTGGCAGTTGTTAAGAGAGAGAGATGAAAAGACAGTACACAGAGGGTTTTTAGGGCAGTGAAACCATTCTTTACAACAGTACAATGCTAGATATGCATTATTATACATTTGTCAGAATCCATATAATGCACAACACTAAGATTGAACCTTCTTATAAAGTATGAACTTTGGATGATAATCGTTTCTAGAATTCTTGTGCTACACTCGCCTACATGCTGGACTATCTCATTTCCAATTATTTTCTAACACCTCAATCAAACTACAAATTCCAAGGAAAAGCAACCCTGTCTTGCTCACAGCTGAACACCCGCCACCTCGAACAGTAAGGTCAAAATAATGTTTGTTAAATAAGCATAGGGAAAATATCAGGCACATAAAATAACTGATAAGACAATCAGATGGTATTTTAAAGATAAGATCCAACCAGTCCTTTCTGAAGGAGATCAGCCCTGGGATTTCTTTGGAAGGAATGATGCTAAAGCTGAAACTCCAGTACTTTGGCCACCTCATGCGAAGAGTTGACTCATTGGAAAAGACTCTGATGCTGGGAGGGATTGGGGGCAGGAGGAGAAGGGGATGACAGAGGATGAGATGGCTGGAAGGCATCACTGACTCGATGGACGTGAGTCTAAGTGAACTCTGGGAGTTGGTGATGGACAGGGAGGCCTGGCGTGCTGCGATACATGGGGTCGCAAAGAGTCGGACACGACTGAGTGACTGAACTGAATTGAACCATCAAAAGTGTGGGTATGTTTCAAGGAACCATCAAACTTTGTTAAGACATCTACAAACTGGCAGCACTGGGAAGCCATTACTATATCTAGGCTCAGAAAAGCAAGGGGGCATGACAGTATTCCAAAACCTGATGATAAACTGAGCAGCAGAAAAGTTGTCACAAAGAAAGAAATGTAGTTATGGAGGGCAACAGCTGAAACCAGAAATCTGCATCAAAGCAGGGAGGAGGCATGCAAGAAGTAAATCTATTTACCTCGCTTCCTGAATTGTACTCTCCTTGTGATTTTTATTAGCTATGCCTAGCAGTAAACCAAAGGGTAAGAATGAATAACACAGTTCATAGGAATCGGTTCCCAGGTGCCAAAAGCAGGCAGAGAACACATATGCAGAAACTGGGGAGGGAGAAATTGGTGATGGAGAATAATCAACATGCTGATATTATCAAGCAAGGTATTCTTGATATGTAATTATAAAAATACAGTGGAAATATATGGGAAGACTTGATAAAGGAGTGGAAATAGGATGCCTTAATCTATTCTCTCTTTAAGTTCAGTTCAGTCACTCAGTCATGTCCGACTCTTTGCAACCACATGAATCACAGCACACCAGGCCTCCCTGTCCATCACCAACACCCGGAGTTCACTCAGACTCACATCCATCGAGTCAGTGATGCCATCCAGCCATCTCATCCTCTGTCGTCCCCTTCTCCTCCTGCCCCCAATCCCTCCCAGCATCAGAGTCTTTTCCAATGAGTCAACTCTTCCCATCAGGCGGCCAAAGTATTGGAGTTTCAGCTTTAGCACCAGTCCTTCCAAAGAACACCCAAGACTGATCTCCTTTAGGATGGACTGTTTGGATCTCCTTGCAGTCCAAGGGACTCTCAAGAGTCTTCTCCAATACCACAGTTCAAAAGCATCAATTCTTCAGTGCTCAGCTTTCTTCACAGTCCAATTCTCACATCCATACACGGTCACTGGAAAAACCATAGCCTTGACTAGATGGACCTTTGTTGGCAAAGTAATGTCTCTGCTTTTGAATATGCTATCTAGGTTGGGCATAACTTTCCTTCCAAGGAGTAAGCGTCTTTTAATTTCATGGCTGCAGTCACCATCTGCAGTGATTTTGGAGCCCCCAAAAATAAAGTCTGACACTGTTTCCACTGTTTCCCCATCTATTTACCATGAAGTGATGGGACCAGATGCCATGATCTTAGTTTTCTGAATGTTGAGCTTTAAGCCAACTTTTTCACTCTCCTCTTTCACTTTCATGAAGAGGCTTTTTAGTTTTAGAAAAGGCAGAGAAACCAAAGATCAAATTGCCAACATCTGATGGATCATCGAAAAAGCAAGAGAGTTCCAGAAAAACATCTATTTCTGCTTTATTGACTATGCCAAAGCCTTTGTGTGAATCACAATAAACTGTGGAAAATTCTGAAAGAGATGGGAATACCAGATCACCTGACTTGCCTCTTGAGAAACCTATATGCAGGTCAGGAAGCAACAGCTGGAACTGGACATGGAACAACAGACTGGTTCCAAATAGGAAAAGGAGTCCTTCAAGGCTGTATATTGTCACCCTGCTTATTTAACTTATACGCAGAGTACATCATGAGAAACACTGGACTGGAAGAAACACAAGCTGGAATCAAGATTGCTGGGAGAAATATGAATAACCTCAGATATGCAGATGACACCACGCTTATAGCAGAAAGCAACCCCAATAGAGGTGAAACTGGTTAACCTACAAGGTTTGGAACTGGTGTAACAACTTGCTGTAAAGGACTGTCATTCCAGGTTGCTAAAAGAGTTCAGGAGCAGTCTGTCCCTTAACATCCCCTTTAATCTAAATATGTACTCAGCAAGAAAAGGATACATCTCCAACTTCCTTCTTTCTTCCCAGCAGCCCAGCCCAACCACTGCTTAGTTTAACCAATTAGCCATTTGCAGGGGAAATGTGAACAAATTAATGCTGAGGATTGTGAGCCACTAATTGGCTGCCAGGCTGTCGGAGTAGCTTCACAGATGCTAAATCAGATAGCTAAAGGCTATGAGCTGATTAGCCTTCTGCTCCTCTCACTTGGGGCTTCAAGGCTGAGGAAGAGGAGTGGTTTATGGTGGCATTTTTGTCAATTTGTCATGACACATCCCCAGGGCTGTGCATGGGCAGGGCGGTTACTCATAATTGTGTGGCTGGTTACCAGGCTGTGGCCCTGGAAAGGCAAGAGGCTGCCAGGCTTGGGGAGATGTTCGTATCCTTGGTGACAGGCAGTGAGGTGTCTTAGGTGAACTGTGAAACTGATGCAGTTTCGGAGAAGTGTGAGAATTCTTGGAGGCCACACATTTGGAGGGAAAGTACAGAGGTTGGAGCAAAAGTAGAAGCCACTGTAGAAGGAACACAAGTCAGAGGAAGAACTCAGGCCTCTCAGGAGCAGGATGGCTGGGGTGGAGTTCTGCCAACTCAGCCAAGTCGCTGTATGTTCCCAGGCTCCCCTTCCTATCTAGTAAATGAGAGGATTGATTAAGCAATACTGTGGACTTGAGAGAGGAAGATGCACTACATCAGAGTGAAATAAGGAGTCCATTTTTTTTTTTTTTTTTTTTTTTAGTGTATACAGACTCACAAGAACTTAAAAAAAAAAAAAAAATGTGTTGCTCCTTTCAAAATAGTTCTCTTAATAAGGCATGTTACTTTAAGACTTCCCTGGTAGCTCAGACTGTAAAGCATCTGTCTACAATGCAGGAGACCTGGGTTCTAGCTCTGGGTTGGGAAGATCCCCTGGAGAAGGAAATGGAAGTACTCTTGCCTGGAAAATCCCATGGACAGAGGAGCCTGGTAGGCTGCAGTCTATGGGGTCACAAAGAGTCAGACAGGACTGAGTGACTTCACTTTCACTTTCACTTACTTTAAACATGTTATTACTTCTTAAGTCCTGTCTGGACATCTTCTAGGAAAATTGCCAGAAAAGCAAATACAGCTCATTAAAAAAAAAAAAAAAAAAAGAAGAAGAAGAAGAAGGAGAAGAAAGAAAAAAAGGTTTTTCTTAATGATTTACAACAGTGGTTCTTAACCAGAGGCACTTTGGTTCCAGCCCTCACCTCTCACCCCTGAGACATGGAGACCAGTGGTTGTCACACGTGGGAGTGGGGATACCATAGTGTCACAAGAGGGGAGTGGGTGTATCACTATCCTGAGTAAAGACCAGGGAGGCTACTAAATACCCTACAATGCATAGGACAACCACCTACAGTAAAGAACTGACCAATCCATAATATCAATAGTGCCAAAGGCTGAGAAAATCTAATTTGTACTGGTTTTCTTCAGGGGAAATTTTGGCTGATTTTGAAGAATTATCTAAGGGTCATTGAAGCTAAGTATGATTTTTAAGGTGACTTATCAAGCTGGAAAATACTATTCCTGGACTGAAACAAGGACTGATGAGATTTATACAACAATTTCCAACATGGCACTCAAAACAAAGGCTTCAATCAATATTGATGTTCATTCATAAAACACTCCAGTCATTAAATACTTAAACATTTGATATGTGCTTGGAGCTAAGTAGCAAAACAAAATTCCTATGTTGAAGGAATTCATTCTGGAGTCATACAGAGTAATATCCTAGGGCTGTCTGGTAGAGCACACCTCTTTAATCCTTTCACAAACCTGCATCTTCATGAAGATTACATGAATTAATGGACATAGAATATTTACAACAGTTACCTGGCATATAGTAAGCACTTAATATATACTAAATATTAAGTACTAATACTAAAAACGCAACAATTATAGATGATTTTCCAAAAAGATTCTTTTGAGGAATAAATATTCTCTAGAATTACATGCTTGGGCATCCTTAAAAATACACATATATCACCAATTATGCATTTCCTATGTCAGGGAATATATCTTCATTGATAATAGGCAGGTCAGAAAAGAAAATGCTTATTTTGTAGATATTTGTCTAGCATATATCATTTGGAGGCACTATACAGATTAACATCCTAAATATAAAACAATATAATTAACACCTCCAGAGGAAGAGTAGTAGGAGAAATCAGAGCACAGGTGAGAGAAGGAGACTTGGGCCCTCCAATTTCCTCATCCATAAAGGTCTCAGAAGAACCAAAGGTGTTAAATCAAATGACCATAAATAGGTCAGTAAGAAAATGCTGGACTGGAATGTTAAGAAGGGAGACGAAAGGCAATGCCTTAGTGGGCTGAAGGCTAAAAAACTTAGCCTCACTGAGGATTCTTGAATTATTTTAGACGGAGTAAGACAGTCATGGAGGCCCCCAGTGGCTCCATGGAGAAACTCAGGGCTTTATGCTTTGTGGATCTCAGTATCATCATCAGAAATGTGGCTTCTTTGCAGAGTGAGAAGCAGCTTGCTGATCCTTTGAGACTGGGAATAACTGAGTAATCACAAGTGTCTTAACCGAATAATCAAAAGTGGTAAAGAATTCACCTGCCAGTGCAGGAGACATGGGTTCGATCCCTGATCCAGGAATATCCCCTGGAGAAGGAAATGACAATCCAGTCCAGTATTTTTGCTTAGAAAACCTAATGGACACAGGAGCCTCATGAGCAACAGCCCATGGGATCGTAAAAGAGTCAGACATGACTCAGAGACTGAACATATACAAGTGGAACACATTAAGCAAAAGAAGGTCTAGGAAGTGTGGTACGTAAACTAAATACTGGCATACCAAATTCCACTTGAAATGCACCAAGAGGGTTCATTATTTAAAAGAACTTCGTGGTAAATCCTTATGAAAAACAAAGGATCTTTGGTATTGTCTCAGCTTGGCCTGAGACTTGGAGTAAGTCTTGGCTTGGGAGTTGGCCTGGGACTTGGAGTAAGTCATTTCAACCCACTGAAACTCATTGCTGCTTGTTAAGACTCCATATTCTACCTAAAGAGACTCTTTCTCCAGCCCTTCCCCCAAAGCTGTAGTAAACTATAGGTGACTTATTGTATGTGATAGTGCCCTGCAAACTGTAAAGTGATTACTCACTTCAATTTCTAAAAGACATTTAATTTGCATCTAACACATTGTCTTAGAATGGGACTACTTGTCTTAGAATGGGACTACTCGTCTTCAAATGGAACTACATTCTATTTAGTTAAATCTCTGTTTAAAAACTTTAAAAAGTTTTAAATTTTGACATAATCATATTATCTAACCTAATTATTTTAGCCTTCTTTGTACTTGAAATGGTATCACTGAAGTAAATTCAAAGCAAAAGTTCAAGACCTAAACACTGTAAGTCAATTTGCTGAACTTGAAAACACAGGGGATTCAATGCTACAACAATTGACTGTATAAAATTTTGATAATGGAATGGAACGGGGTAATGGATGGGAAGAAATTTTTAAGTAAAGATTATTATGCTATTTAGGTCATACCTGAATGGTCAAGTGATTTCCCTACTTTCTTCAATTTAAGTCTGAATTTGGCAATAAGGAGTTCATGATCTGAGCCAGTCAGCTCCCGGTCTTGTTTTTGTTGACTGTATAGAGCTTCTCCATCTTTGGCTGCAAAGAATATAATCAATCTGATTTCAATGTCGACCATCTGGTGATGTCCATGTATAGAGTCTTCTCTTCTGTCGTTGGAAAGGGTGTTTGCTATGACCAGTGCGTTCTCTTGGCAAAACTCTATTAGCCTTTGCCCTGCTTCATTCCATATTCCAAGGCCAAATTTGCCTGTTACTAGGTGTTTCTTGTGGAGAAGGCAATGGCACCCCCTCAGTACTCTTGCCTGGAAAATCCCATGGACGAAGGAGCCTGGTAGGCCGCAGTCCATTGGGTCGCTAGGAGTCGGACACAACTGAGCGACTTCACTTTCACTTTCATGCATTGGAGAAGGAAATGGCAACCCACTCCAGTGTTCTTGCCAGGAGAACCCCAGGGACGGGGGAGCCTGGTGGGCTGCCATCTCTGGGGTCGCACAGAGTCAGACACGACTGAACTGACTTAGCAGCAGCAGCAGCAGCAGGTGTTTCTTGACTTCCTACTTTTGCATTCCAGTCCCCTATAATGAAAAATACATTTTGTGGGGGGTGTTAGTTCTAAAAAGTCTTGTAGGTCTTCATAGAACTGTTCAACTTCAACTTCTTCAGCGATACTGGTTGGGGCATAGACTTGGATTACTGTGATATTGAATGGTTTGCCTTGGAAACAAACAGAAATCATTCTGTCATTTTTGAGATTGCATCCAAGTAGTGCATTTCAGATTCTTTTGTTGACCATGATGGCTATTCCATTTCTTCTAAGGGATTCCTGCCCACAGTAGTAGATATAATGGTCATCGGAGTTAAATTCACCCATTCCAGTCGACTTTAGTTCGCTGATTCCTAGAATGTTGATGTTAACTCTTGCCATCTCGTTTGACCACTTCCAATTTGCCTTAATTCATGGACCTAACATTCCAGGTTCCTATGCAATACTGCTCTTTACAGCATTGGACCTTGCTTCTATCACCAGTCACATCCACAACTGGGTGTTGTTTTTGCTTCAGCTCCATCCCTTCATTCTTTCTGGAGTTATTTCTCCACTGATCTCCAGTAGCATACTGGGCACCTACTAACCTGAGAAGTTCCTCTTTCATATCCTATCATTTTGCCTTTTCATACTGTTCATGGGGTTCTCAAGGCAAGAATACTGAAGTGGTTTGCCATTCCCTTCTCCAGTGGACCAATAGACCATTCAGGTATGACCTAAATCAAATCCCTTATGATTATACAGTGGAAGTGAGAAATAGATTTAAGGAACTAGATCTGATAGAGTGCGTGATGAACTATGGATGGAGGTTCATGACATTGTACAGGAGACAGGGATCAAGACCATCCCCATAGAAAAGAAATGCAAAAACACAAAATGGCTGTCTGGGGAGGCCTTACAAATAGCTGTGAGAAGAAGAGAAGGGAAAAGCAAAGGAGAAAAGGAAAGATATAAGCATCTGAATACATAGTTCCAAAGAATAGCAAGAAGAGATAAGAAAGCCTTCTTCAGCGATCAATGCAAAGAAATAGAGGAAAACAACAGAATGGGAAAGACTAGAGATCTCTTCAAGAAAGTTAGAGATACCAAGGGAACATTTCATGGAAAGATGGGCTCGAAAAAAGACAGAAATGGTATGGACCTAACAGAAGCAGAAGATATTAAGAAGAGGTAGCAAGAATACACAGAAGACTGTACAGAAAAGATCTTCACAACCAAGATAATCACGATGGTGTGATCACTCACCTAGAGCCAGACATCCTTGAATGTGAAATCAAGTGGGCCTTAGAAAGCATCACTACGAACAAAGCTAGTGGAGGTGATGGAATTCCAGTGGACCTATTTCAAATCCTGAAAGATGATGCTGTGAAAGTGCTGCACTCAATATGTCAGCAAATTTGGAAAACTCACAATGGCCACAGGACTGGAAAAGGTCAGTTTTCATTCCAATCCCAAAGAAAGGCAATGCCAAAGAATGCTCAAACTACTGCACAACTGCACTCATCTCACACGCTAGTAAAGTAATACTCAAAATTCTCCAAGCCAGGCTTCAGCAGTACGTGAACTGTGAACTACCAGATGTTCAAGCTGGTTTTAGAAAAGGAAGAGGATCCAGAGATCAAATTGCCAAAATCTGCTGGATCATCAAAAAAGCAAGAGAGTTCCAGAAAAACATCTATTTCTGCTTTATTGACTATGCCAGAGCCTTTGACTGTGTGGATCACAATAAACTGTGGAAAATTCTCAAAGAGATGGGAATACCAGAGCACCTGACCTGCCTCTTGAGAAACCTATATGCATGTCAGGAAGCAACAGTTAGAGCTGGACATGGAACCACAGACTGGTTCCAAATAGGAAAAGGAGTATGTCAAGGCTGTATATTATCACCCTGCATATTTAACTTCTATGCAGAGTACATCATGAGAAACGCTGGGCTGGAAGAAGCACAAGCTGGAATCAAGATTGCCAGGAGAAATATCAATAACCTCAGATATGCAGATGACACCACCCTTGTGGCAGAAAGTGAAGAGGAACTAAAAAGCCTTTGATAAAAGTGAAAGCGGAGAGTGAAAAAGTTGGCTTAAAGATCAACATTCAGAAAACTAAGATCATGGCATCTGGTCCCATCACTTCATGGTAAATAGATGGGGAAACAGTGGAAACAGTATCAGACTTTATTTTGGGGGGCTCCAAAATCACTGCAGATGGTGACTGCAGCCATGAAATTAAAATATGCTTACTCCTTGGAAGGAAAGTTATGCCCAACCTAGACAACATATTCAAAGGCAGAGACATTACTTTGCCAACAAACGTCCGTCTAAGCTATGGTTTTTCCAGTGGTCATGTATGGATGTGAGAGTTAGACTGTGAAGAAAGCTGAGTGCCGAAGAATTGATGATTTGAGCTGTGGTGTTGGAGAAGACTCCTGAGAGTCCCTTGGACTGCAAGGAGATCCAACCAGTCCATCCTAAAGGAGATCAGTCCAGGGTGTTCTTTGGAAGGAATGATGCTAAAGCTGAAACTCCAGTACTTTGGCCACCTGATAGGAAGAGTTGACTCATTGGAAAAGACTCTGATGCTGGGAGGTATTGGGGGCAGGAGAAGAAGGGGACAACAGAGGATGAGATGGCTGGATGGCATCCCCGACTCGATGGACGTGAGTTTGAGTGAACTCTGAGAGTTGGTGATGGACAGGGAGGTCTGGCATGCTGCGATTCATGGGGTTGCAGAGAGTCAGACACGACTGAGCGACTGAACTGAACTGATTATGCTACTGATAGTTTAGAAAAAGTACTAATATATCCTCCTCTAGTTATGAGTTTAAAGTTAACTTGGAGTTTATGTGGTGCAGGTGCATCTTGGTGGGAATTAATGTCTCTTAGATAAAATCTCTTCCCATCACCTACCACTCATGCAGGATGATCCAGGGTGTGTTTCAGAGATTCAGTCCCTCTATTAGAAAAACAACATTTTGATACATATTTATGAGAAACAAATTTTAAAAAATTGGAGGTTGTCTCAGCTTTACCATTTCCAGTGTATGTGAAAACAGAAAAAATCTTCCATTTATCTATTAGGGAAAATGTATTAGTAAAATTCTAGAGGTGGTATGATCATTATCTAAATAAAACCCTATGCTGATGCTTTGAGGTTTCCAGAAATCAAGAACTCAAATTATTGGGCATCACTTCAGTTCAGTCGCTCAGTATTATCCGACTCCTTGTGATCCCATGGACCGCAGCATGCAAGGCCTCCCTGTCCATCACCACCTCCTGGAGTTTACTCAAACTCATATCCATTGAGTTGGCAATGCTATCCAATCATCTCATACTCTGTCATCCCCACCTCCTCCCAACTTCAATCTTTCCCAACATCAGGGTCTTTTCAAATGAGTCAGTTCTTCACATCAGGTGGCCAAAGTATTGGAGCTTCAGCTTTAACATCAGTCCTTCCAATGAATACTCAGGACTGATCTCCTTTAGGATGGACTGGTTGGATCTCCTTTCAGTCTAAGGGACTCTCAAGAGTCTTCTCCAACACCACAGTTCAAAGGCATCAATTATTTGGTGCTCAGATGTCTTTATAGTCCAACTCACATCTATACATGACTACTGGAAAAACGATAGCCTTGACTAGATGGACCCTTGTTGGCAAAGTAATGTCTCTGCTTTTTACCTGTGGTGGATTCATTTTGATATTTGGCAAAACTAATACAATTTGTAAAGTTTAAAAATAAAATAAAATTTTAAAAAAAGAGAGAAAAGCTATTCAAAAAAGAAAGAAAGAAAGAAAGAAAGAAAAAAAGAAATAAAATGCTGTCTAGGCTGGTGTTAACTTTCCTTCCAAGGAGTAAGTGTCTTTTATTTTCATGACTGCAGTCACCATTTGCAAAGATTTTGGAGTCCCAAAATAAAGTCTGACACTGTTTCCCCATCTATTGGTATGAAGTGATGGGACCAGATGCCATGATCTTAGTTTTCTGAATGCTGAGCTTTAAGCCAACATTTTTACTCTCCTTTTTAACTGTCATCAGGAGGTTCTTTAGTTCTTCTTCACTTTATCCTAAAGGGTGGTGTCATCTGCAAATCTGAGGGCATTGATATTTCTCCCAGCAATCTTTATTCCAGCTTCTGCTTCATTCAGCCCAGAGTTTCCCATGATGTACTCTGCATGTAAGTTAAATAATCAGGGTGACAATATACAGCCTTGACATACTCCTTTCATTATTTGAACCAGTATGTTGTTCCATGTCCAGTTCTAACTGTTGCTTCCTGACCTGCATACAGATTTCTCAAGAGACAGGTCAGGAGGCCTGGTATTCCCATCTCTTTCAGAATTTTCCACAGTTTATTGTGATCCACACAGGCAAAGGCTTTGGCATAGTCAATAAAGCAGAAATAGATGTTTTTCTGGAACTCTTGCTTTTTTGATGATCCAGCAGATGTTGGCAATTTGATCTCTGGTCCTCTGCCTTTCTAAAAACAGCTTGAACATCTGGTAGTTCACAGTTCACATATTGCTGAAGCCTGGCTTGGAGAATTTTGAGCATTTCTTTACTAGCACGTGAGATGAGTGCAATTGTGCAGTAGTTTGAGCATTCTTTGGCACTGCCTTTCTTTGGGATTGGAATGAAAACTGACCTTTTCCAGTCCTGTGGCCATTGTGAGTTTTCCAAATTTGCTGACATATTGAGTGCAGCACTTTCACAGCATCATCTTTCAGGATTTGAAATAGGTCCACTGGAATTCCATCACCTCCACTAGCTTTGTTCGTAGTGATGCTTTCTAAGGCCCACTGGATTTCACATTCCAGGATGTCTGGCTCTAGGTGAGTGATCACACCATCGTGATCATCTGGGTCATGAAGATCTTTTTTGTATAGTTCTTCTGTGTATTCTTGCCACCTCTTATTAATATCTTCTGCTTCTGTTGGGTCCATATCGTTTCTGTCCTTTATTGAGCCCATCTTTGCATGAAGTGGTCCCTTGGTATCTCTAATTTTCTTGAAGAGATCTCTAGTCTTTCCCATTCTATTGTTTTCCTCTATTTTTTGCACTGATCCCTGAGGAAGTCTTTCTTATCTCTCCTTGCTATTCTTTGGACCTCTGCATTCAGATGCTTATATCTTTTCTTTTCTCCTTTGCTTTTTGCTTCTCTTCTTTTCTCAGCTATTTGTCAGGCCTCCTAGATGGCCATTTTGCTTTTTTGCATTTCTTTTTTTGGGGTATGGTCTTGATCCCTGTCTCCTGTACAAAGTCATGAACCTCTCCATCCATGATTCATCAGACACTCTGTCTATCAGATCTAGTCCCTTAAATCTATTTCTCACTTCCACTGTTTAATTGTAAGGTATTTGAGTTAGGTCATACATGATTGGTCTAGTGGTTTTCCCTACTTTCTTCAATTTAAGTCTGAATTTAAAGGAGTTCATGACCTGAGCCACAATCAGCTCCTGGTCTTGTTTTTGCTGACTGTATAGAGCATCTCCATCTTTGGCTGCAAAGAATATAATCAGTCTGATTTCGGTGTTGAACATCTGGTAAAGTCCATGTGTACAATCTTCTCCCATGTTGTTGGAAGAGCTGCTTGCTATGACCAGTGTATTCTCTTGGCAAAACTCTATTAGACTTTGCTCTGCTTCATTCTGTACTCCAAGGCCAAATTTGTCTGTTACTCCAGGTGTTTCCTGACTTCCTACTTTTGCATTCCAGTCCCCTATAATGAAAAGGACATCTTTATTAGGTGTTAGTTTAAAAGGTCTTGTAGGTCTTCATGGAACCATTCAGCTTCAGCTTCTTCAGCATTATTGGTTGGGGCATAGACTTGCATTACCATAATATTGAATGGTTTGCCTTGGAAATGAACAGAGATCTTTCTGTCATTTTTGAGATTGCATCCAAGTACTGCATTTTTGACTCTTTCTTGGCTAAGATGGCTACTCCATTTCTTCTAATGGATTCTTGCCCACAGTAGTAGATATAATGGTTATCTGAGTTATAATCACCCATTCCAGTCCATTTTAGTTCGCTGATTCCTAAAATGTTGACGTTCACTCTTGCCATCTCCTGTTTGACCACTTCCAATTTGCCGTGATTCATGGACCTAACATTTCAGGTTCCTATGCAATAGTGCTCTTTACAGCATCGGACCTTGCTTCCATCACCAGTCACATCCACAACCCAGTCACATCCACAACTGGGTATTGTTTTTGCTTTGGCTCTGTCTCTTCATTCTTTCTGGAGTTATTTTTCCACTGATCTCCATCCAGTAGCATACTGGGCACTGACCGACCTGGGGAGTTCATATTTTAGTGTCCTAGCTCTTTGACTTTTCATACTGTTCATGTGGTTCTCAAGGAAATAATACTGAAGTGGTTTGCCATTCCCTTCTCCAGAGGACCACATTTTGTCAGACCTCTCCACCATGACCCATCCATCTTAGGTAGCCCTATACGACATGGCTCATAGTTTCACTGAGTTAGGGCTGTGGTCCATGTGATTAGATTGGTTAGTTTTCTGTTATATTGGGAATAGAGTTCTAGTAAACCTGTTCCAGACTGTTTGGTCCCTGGCAGGGAGAGCCCGATGAAAAAGATGGATCTAGAGTGGCTCTAACAACCCAGCAAATTAATTGTTTTATAAGTACTTTAACACAGTTTCAGGAGGCAATTTAAAGAGATGAGCCATCAAAGGAAAAAGCAGGACTTTTCCCTCTCTTTCTCACTGTTAAGCTCTCTTCCCATAGGCTGCCTGGAGGCTCAGTGTCAGCAATGAAATTATATTTCCATCTAAGGAGGAGAAGTAGTCAATTACCATAAACAAAATGAGTAACAAAATCCACCCAAACTATGCTACATTTTGTCTTAGTATCTCTGAGATAACAAGTGTGCCACTAACAGCATGTCTGGTTCTTTCTAATAGATTCTTCTTGATAATGAGGAATTCCAACGTTTAATCTTTTGTCTCAAATATCTATGTGTCTGTGTTCAAATATATATGAATCTGTGTTTGATGGGAAAAAAAGAAGTCTTTAAAACTGCCAAATACCATGAGCTAAAATGAAGGAAATGATACCAATTCAAGTCAAAGCCCAAATCTTTCATGGAGAAAATGAATAATAATTAACCACCTTGAGGTGTTATGAAGAGGATAAGCATAATAATCCTAGTAATAAAAGAGCCCTTTATATTGTGCAGAGACTTTAAAATCCATTTCTTTTCTCTTTCACTCATGCAAAGAATTGCCTCCTTTGTTCCAAATATAGTCCCAGGTTCTGGGGTACAGTGGTGGTGAACACATTGAACAAGGTACATACTTAAGAGGTTGGAGAGTTCAAGGCAATACATGTGTGAACACATAAGAAAATGTCAGAGTGACAAGTGCTGTGTTGAAACTAAACAGGCTAGAGGGGTTTGATCCTTCATCACAAGTCTGTGAAACAGCTTCAATCACTAGGATTCCTCTTAGTATAAGGTTCACAACATATCCTAATTTAACCAAGATCACATTAATGACTGGCTTCCTGCTACTGCCCCAGTGAATATTCTAGATGGAGCTGAGTGAATGCTCCAGCACAACTGGCTTCACATCACAGCTCCATACTAGAATGTGAGTGGCCACAATTGAGAAAAGACTAGGCTGTGAGATGATGTGGCAGGTAAAACCCTAAGCAGCAACTGAAGAGAGCCATTACTAGCAATTGTACAGGTGGCCCATCAGAGGTGGTCTGGATCTCTGATGGTGGCCAGACCACCATGCCCCAGTGCCCTGACCCTCAACAAATACCTACATGGGTCCCTCTATGGGGCTAAGGGCTTCCCTTGTGGCTCACATGGTAAAGAATCAGCCAGCAATGTGGGAGACCTGGATCAATCCCTGGGTTGGGAAGATCCTCTGGAGAAGGGAAAGGCTACCCACTCCAGCATTCTGGCCTAGAGAATTCCATGGACTGTATAGTCCATGCAGTTGCAAAGAGTCGGACACAACTGAGTGACTTTCACTTCACTCCATGAGGCTAATTGTGCTGGAGCTGGAAGGGAGAAAAGCACACACCCTTAAAGGGAACTGAGGCAGCTGGGACCCAACCTTCAGGACTTCTGCTCCAGCAACTTGAGACTTGACCCAACTCCGAGGGCAGAGATGGCCACTGAGCAGAAAGGAGCCCCACCTTACACTTGGCTCTGGCCCTAGTACCTCTTTCTCCAGCTCTGCCCCCTACCAAAGTGATAACTGCCTGCACACCCTAAGGAAAGGCGTGACTGGTGTTCCTGCCAAATCCAAATCTCCCAACAAAGCCCCTGGGCACAGGTAGAGTGTATAGGGATGATCACCACACAAAGATAACCCTCTAAGACCTCTGTAAGTAACTACTTCATCTAATTTTTATAAAGACATAGGAAAATAAGCAAAATGAAAAGACAGAGCAATTTGTCTCAACTGTAAAAGTTAGAGAAAAGTCCTGAAAAACTAACAAAGGAGAGATAAAAAAAATTTCTCAGACAAGCAAAAATAGAAAGAGTTCATCAACACTAAAACCTTGAAAGAAATGCCAAATAGTCGTCTCTAAGTGGAAAATAAAAGGCTATAACAAGAAGTATCTATATGAAGAGAACAAATCCACTAGTAAAGCCTAAAATATTGTAAAGGCTGAGGATCAAATATGACATAAAAATACATAATATGGCATGAAAAGATGCTCAACATTGCTCATTATTAGAGAAATGCAGATCAAAACAACAATGAGGTATCACCTCACACCAGTCAAAATGGCCATCATCAAAAAATCTACAAATGATAAATGCTGGAGAGGATGTGGAGAAGAGGGAACCCTCTTGCACTGTTGGTGAGACTGCAAATTGAGATTACCACTATGGAAAACAGTATGGAGATTCCTTTAAAAAACTAGGAATAAAATACCATATGGCCCAGCAACTCCACTACTGGGCATATACCTGAGAAAACCATAAGTGAAAAAGATACATATACCCCAATGTTCACTGCAGCACTGTTTACAACAGCCAGGACACAGAAGCCACTTAGATGTTTATTTGCACGTGAGTGAACAAAGAAGTGTGGTACGCATATAAATTGGAATATTACTCAGTGATAAAAAGGAATTAATCTGAGTCAATTGCAGTGAGGTGGATGAACCTCTAGCCTGTTATACGGAGTGAATAGCCTGTTATATGAAGTTAAGGAAGTCAGAAAAACAAATATTATATATTAACACATATATATGGAATCTAGAAAAGTAACACTGATGAATCTATTATATTTTCATGGGGACACAGTGTAAGTCTCAACAAATTTAAGAAGACAAAAATTATGTCAAATATTTTTCTAACCACAGGGGTATGAAAGTAGAAATCAATTGCCAGAAGAAAAATGGGAAAATCTCAAACGCATGGACAGCAAACAACACGATACTAAAAACTCCAATGGGTCAATGAGTAAGTGAAAGAGGAAATCAGAAAGTACATTAAGACAAATGAAAGTGAAAACACAACTTTCCAAAATCTATGGGATAGAGCTAAAGCAATTTTAAGAGGAAAGCTTTAAGTGATACAGGCTTCCCTCAAAACACAAGAAAAATCTTAAACAGTGTAACATTCAGCCTAAAAGAATTAGAACAGAATAGGTCCCAAAGTAAACAGAAGGAAGGAAATGATAAAAGTCACAGGAAAAATAAATAAAATAAAGACCAAAATTAATAGGAAATATCAATGAAACCAAGAACTGTTTCTTTGAAAAGACCTAAGGTCAATAAATGTTTAGCCAAGTTCATCAATAAGTAAAGAGAATCCAAGTAAACAAAGTAAGAAATAAAAGAGGGGAGATAGCAACCATTACCACAGAGATATAAAAATTCATAATAAAACACTACTTAATATTACATGCCAATAAATTATACATAAGACATGGGCAAATTTCTAGACACATTCAACATTCTGTGACTGAATCAAGAAGACACAACCTGAATAGACCAATCACTAGAAGTCAAATTGAATTTGTAACATAAACTCTCAGCAAACAAAAGCCCAAGAGCAGATGGCCTCACAGGTGAATTCTACCAAACATTTAGAGAAGAGTTAACACCTATCCTTTTCAAATTATTCAAAAAAACTGCAAAGAAAGGAATACTTCCAATCTCATTCTATGAAGCCATCATCACCATGATACCAAAACAAGACAAACTTGTCACAAAAAGAGAAAATGGCAGACCAGTATCACTGCTGCTGCTGCTGCTGCTAAGTCGCTTCAGTCGTGTCTGACTCTGTGTGACCCCATGGACTGCAGCCTACCAGGCTCCTCCATCCATGGGATTTTCCAGGCAAGAGTACTGGAGTGGGCTGTCATTGCCTTCTCTGTATCACTGATGAACATAGATACAAAAATCTTCAGCAAAATACTAGCAAACCAACTCCAGCTTTATGTTAAAATAATCACACACCATGATCAAGTAGGATTTATCCCAGAGATGCCAAGATTTCTTCAATATCTGCAAGTCAATCAATGTGATATACTACATAAAAAACTGAATAAAAATCATATGGTCATCTCAATAGATGCAGAAACAAACTTTTGATAAAATTCAAAATCCATTTATGATTTAAAACTCTCCAGAAAGTGAGCATCGATGGAATATACATCAACATAATAAAGGCTATATGTCACAAACCACAGCTAATATTATACTTTACAGTGAAAAGCTGAAAACATTCCAAAGATCAGAAACAAGACAAGGATGCCCACTATCACCATATCACCAGAGAAAACTAAACAAATCCAAATTGAAAAGGAAGGTGTAAAACTTTCACTGTTTGCAGATGACATAAAACATACATACACAGAAAATCCTAAAGATACCATCTTTCTACTAGATCTCATCAATGATCTCAGTAAAGTTTCAGGATACAAAATAAATATGCATAAATCTGTTGCATTTCTGTACACTAACAACAACCATCGGAAAGAGAAATGTAAAGAAATAATCCCATTTATCATTGCATCAATAAATAAAATAAATAGGAATATATCTACTTAAAAAGGCAAAAGACCTGCAATCCACACACTGTAAGACACTGAAGAAATACATTAAAGGTAATACAGACAGGAAGATACACAGTGTTCTTGGATTGGAAGGATCAATATTCTTAAAACGACCATATTACCCAAGGCAATGTACAGATTCAGTGCAAGCCCCATCAGAACACTGGTGGAATTTCTCCTAGAACTAGATCATTTTTAAAAAATTTGTATGGAAACACAAAAGATTCAGAATAGTCAAAACCATCTTGATAAAGAACAGCAGAGCTGGAGGAATAACTTTAAATGGAATTTAATTTCTAAGAAATATTGAATCATTATGTTGTACATCTGAAACTAATATTGTAAATTAGCTATACCTTAATTTTTAAAGAACAAAAAATAGGATAATAGAGGTAAGAATTTATCAAAAGAAGTGTAAGATTTTTACACTAAATATTACAACACTTTCCTGAGAGAAGTTAAAAATCTAAAGAAGAGATATTCTAAAAAATTAAAAATAAATAAAAGTTTCGGGCAAGGTGATTCAGTTACACATATAGGTTATTCCCATTTAGGTTATTAGAGAATATTGTAACTTTGCTGTACACCTGAAACTAACACAACACTGTTAATCAACTCCACAATAATATAAAGTAAAATTAAAATATAAATAAATGTTGCATGAAAGCAGAAATTGTTTTACTCATAGATTTTAGAACCTTCTTTGGCAAATGGCTATGAAGTAATGAGAAGGAATCTGTTTCTATTTATAGTACTTTTTGTATAACATTTTCTTAAGAAAAAAACATCACTTTCTCTACCTCACTGACACACACTGAATAAATATTTAAGAAATATTTATTTTGGAGAAGGGGCTCATTTATCAGCTTGCTTGGGGCTGCTGTGTATTTTTGGCCAGCTTTCTTTATATAGGCTGTGTTGCTGCGACACTCAACATTTTGCCTATGTTAAGTGATACTATCTTTCCCAGGATGCCTATTCTAAGCGCAAGGTATTTTTCCAATTGTGTGGCTGGTGACTATCAGGATGCCTGTTAGAGCAATTATTTCTGTATCTGTCTGGATTCTTGAGCTCAAGGAACAGCCACTAGAGAAATGGAGACCAACCTCATGCCTGCCTGCAATCTCCATAGAATGCAGCACTCTCCTTTCCACATTGTGGGGCTAAATGAATACTTGACACATGCACAGTTCTCTCCAAGGAGTAAACAGTGATGAGAAATTAGGTGGAACCCCAAAGTGCTTTTTAGACAACTTTACCGTGCACACCCTTTTATGGATGCAAAGGCATCAGAATTGTTTTTTCTTCATTGAGCCCATAGAATCTGGAGACATTTCCTGCATTTCACAGTAGTAATTCTAACTTATGAATACAAATGTAGATTTCTGGATGGTGACAGAGTTATCTGAATTGTACAAAAACTTGAATTCCAAAAGACTTTTTTTCCCCCCTGAACTATACTGAACAGGGACCTTGAAAGGATTTTCACTTTTCTATGAGCATTAAGCCAAGAGAACATCTTCCATGAGTTAGTTTATTCTGCCGATTGCTTGTGTGTATTGCTAAGAAGCAAGCTGAGATGTTGGTGGAGTATTTCTTTTAGCCGTGTTTCTGTTGTTCTATTTTACCTTTCTGTTTATTATACTTAGCAATGTGATTCCTACTCATGGTATTCAGTTCAGTTCAGTTGCTCAGTCATGTCCGACTCTTTGCGACCCCATGGACTTCAGCACGCCAGACTTCCCTCTCCATCACCAATTCCCAGAACTTACTCAAAACTCCTGTCCATCGAGTCAGTGATGCCATCCAATGATCTCATCCTCTGTCGTCCCCTCTTCTCCTGCCTTCAATCTTTCCCAGCATCAGCGTCTTAAATGAGTCAATTTTTCGCATCAAGTGGCCAAAGTATTGGAGCTTCAGCTTCAGGCCTTCCAGTGAATATTCAGGACTGATTTCCTTTAGGATGGACTGGTTGGATCTCCTTGCAGTCCAAGGGACTCTCAAGAGCCTTCTCTGACATCACAGTTCAAAAGCATCAATTCTTCGGTGCTCAGCTTTCTTTATAGTCCAACTCTCACATCCATACGTGACTACTGAAAAAACCACAGCTTTGACTAGATGGACCTATGTTGGCAAAGTAATGTCTCTGTATTTTAATATGCTGTCTAGGTTGGTCATAGCTTTTCTTCCAATTAGCAAGCACCATGGTATTACAGGATGCAAATCAGCTTTGATTGAAAACTCTTGCAGACACATCTTTACCTAAATAGTCAGTTGTAAGCTCCTTCCTCAAGACAGGAGAGAAGGGAGGAGAAAAAGGAGGAATGATTTTTTGGTTAACCCGAACCATAGTACCTTCCTGCTTAACAGCAAGTTAATGATTGCTGTAGGAGGAGAACTGGGGTGGCAGGTGTCCTATTTTTAGCATCTTCAAAATGCACAACATAATGACCTGCTTTACCATGTCCCTAGGCTTTGGATGTGCCCACCTCCCCGAGCACACAGGGCCATTCCCTGCACCATATTCCTCAAAAACTGCACACAGAGCACAGGCTGGTCTTAGTATCCTATTAGCAGTTGTTTTGGCCAAGCCAGTTTTTCTTCGCAGCCTACACACTCTGTACCTCTAGAATGATTTTTAATCAATTACATCTTACCTTAAACTTTGAAGTGTTGCCATTAAATCGCCCTGTGGACTCGAATCTGAGGGGTTTACCTCATGAATGTTAGCCAGAAATCGATGTCCTGCACAGATACTATCAATGCTATTAATACCTACTAGCATTATATAAATCTTAGTTAATGAGTTGTCCAATCTGTGTCCTTTTGCCACATATTCTACTCTAAATTGGTGTCTGGGCAGCATTTTCTCTTGTCATCAGAGGGATGTCAGCCACGTAAAACTTCCCAGTCCAGTAGGACACCACCCCCCACACACACATCCTTATTATACACAGAGCTTGGCCACCACCATATAAAATAGTCTAGGTTAATAGTTTTTTCATTAAGAGTCAATAAACAAGCTCCTAGGTCCACGCAAGTTTCTTATAGCAAAAGTTCAATGTGCCATTCATCATTGCCACAAGAGGACCAGAAACTCCATTTGTTTCCTCTGCTGCTGACAAATGTAATTTATAAATTTTAAAGACCTAATTATTTCTTGTGATAACAGGATTAAATCTGAACCCTTTTACTGGAGAGGTAAAAGAGGTAGTCTGTATCTTGGAAATCTGGAACCTCCAAAATCTGTTTCAGATTCTCGGGGGGATAAAGTAATGGCAATAAAATTGCAAGTTCAGGACAATATCAAAGGAGGGCAAAAACATAAAGTTCCTTTACAACCAGTCCCACCTTCCCTGGACCGCACCCCAGCAGGGAGAAGCATTTACTGCTGTTTCTCATTCCGGATCCCCTCATAACTTTCTGGGCCTCCATGCCCTGGTTTCTGTGTTGTTTTGAGTCTTGTTTCTAGTTCCTTTTTTGAGGAGGGCAGCTTTGCTGCCAGTAAAGGGAGCTCGAAGTACCTAGAAGTTTGTTTCCTTATTCCCTCCCCTTTTGAACTGTGGTGTTGGAGAAGACTCTTGAGAGTCCCTTGGACTGCAAGGAGATCCAACCAGTCCATTCTGAAGGAGATCAGCCCTGGGATTTCTTTGGAAGGAATGATGCTAAAGCTGAAACTCCAGTACTTTGGCCACCTCATGCAAAGAGTTGACTCACTGGAAAAGATTCTGATGCTGGGAGGGATTAGGGGCAGGAGGAGAAGGGGACCATAGAGGATGAGATGGCTGGATGGCATCACCGACTCGATGGACATGAGTCTCAGTGAACTCCGGGAGTTGGTGATGGACAGGGAGGCCTGGCGTGCTGTGATTCATGGGGTCGCAAAGAGTCGGACACGACTGAGTGACTGAACTATAAGCATTTCCTAGCCAATGACTAATCAGTACATGGCAATTAAAACCTATCTCCCTTGACTTGATGAGCTCAGAATACACTCAGGTGTAATTCATACCCCACAGTTCTTTCCTCCATAAGATGCAGCTGAGGCTGGTGCCTTGCCTAAAGTCACTTATTGACTTGACTTCTTCCCTTTCCTTGCCCTTGTTTCTCCATTCTTTAATTAATTTCTCTAGGGAGCACTTCCTTAATGAATAGCTTGTCCATCAGTCATAGTTTCAGAATCTTCTTCTGGGCTACTTGCACTAAAATATCAACCCACCCTATTATGCAAAAAGAACCAGTGGGGCACTGAAAAGGAATGCTGGAAGCAGCGACCACTGTCCAAGACAACAATCGGCAATGAGAATAAACACTTCGAATCTGCACTTATCCTGTTTAAAATCACAAGTTGGCCAATTCTCTCCCAGAAAGAGTCTCCTTGGTATGTGGAGAGCTTCCTGGAGAAGTGCCGGTAACTGGGGTACCATGGTATCAGGTGGATCTACGTCACCTCACACCCTTAGGCTGTCGCCTAAGTGGGCTGGCTATCTCCACATTGGCCCAACACTCATGGTCACCACCTGATTCCCTAGAGCAGCAAATGCACGCATGACCCACCACCCTGACCTTGAAGAGTTCCTGATCTTTCCTTACATCTCACTTATTCCATGTGCAACCCCTGTGCCCCAATCTGTTTTGACTCCTCATTGTCCCCTAAATGTTCAGTCTCTTTACAGTCTCACCACCTTTGTTCATATTCTTTGTCTACCTACAATGTATTCAATTCTTCCAGCCATTCATCTATCATAATTTAGATTCACAACTCTTACCTTCAATTCTTCTAATCTGGAGGAGGAATGGCAAGCCACTCCAGTATTCCTGCCTGGGAAATCCCATGGACAGAGGACCCTGGTAGGCTACAGTCCATGGGGTCCCAAAAGAGTCGGACATGACTTAAAAACTCAACAACAATCTAGCATATATACACTTCCTCCTTTCTTACTGGCAAAGCCTCCTTTGCTAATACCTTGTACCCTAGGTTGCATACGTGAAAGTATGAAACACGTATCACTTCTTTTCTTTTCTTTTTTTTTTTGTCTTGTATTAGGTAACTAGCACAGGGGCTTCCCAGGTGGAGCAGTGGTAAAGAATCCACCTGCAAATGCAGAAGAAGCAGATTCAATCCTTTGGTCGGGAAGATTCCCCAGAGAAGGAAATGGCAACCCACTCGAGTATTCTTGCAAGAACATTTCACGGACAGATGACTGGTGGGCTACAGTCCACGGGGTAGCAAAGAATTGGACACAGCTGAGTGACTGAGTGCACATACACACAAAGTGACTGGCAAAAGATGTTGTTTGAGTACATTTCTTAACTCGTATAATGATAACATGACAGTCATAAGTATTTAGAAGTACATTTATATCAACAATAGTTATTAATGAACATACATTCATGTATCAGATCAGATCAGTCACTCAGTCACGTCCGACTCTTTGCAACCCCATGAATTGCAGCACGCCAGGCCTCCCTGTCCATCAACAACTCCCAGAGTTCACCCAGACTCACGTCCATCGAGGCAGTGACGCCATCCAGGCATCTCATCCTCTGTCATCCCCTTCTCCTCTTGCCCCCAATCCCTCCCAGCATCAGAGTCTTTTCCAATGAGTCAACTCTTCACATGAGGTGGCCAAAGTACTGGAGTTTCAGCTTTAGCATCATTCCTTCCAAAGAAATCCCAGGGCTGATCTCCTTCAGAATGGACTGGTTGGATCTCCTTGCAGTCCAAGGGACTCTCAAGAGTCTTCTCCAACACCACAGTTCAAAAGCATCACTTCTTCAGCACTCAGCCTTCTTCACAGTCCAACTCTCACATCCATACATGACCACTGGAAAAACCATAGCCTTGACTAGACTAACTTTTGTTAGTCTGGTCTAGTAATGTTTCTGCTTTTGAATATGCTGTTTAGGTTGGTCATAACTTTCCTTCCAGGGAGTAAGTGTCTTTTAATTTCATGGCTGCAGTCACCATCTGTAGTGATTTTGGAGCCCAGAAAAATAAAGTCTGACACTGTTTCCACTGTTTCCCCATCTATTTCCAATGAAATGGTGGGACTGGATGCCGTGATCTTCATTTTCTGAACGTTGAGCTTTAAGCCAACTTTTTCACTCTCCTCTTTCACTTTCATCAAGAGGCTTTTGAGTTCCTCTTCACTTTCTGCCATAAGGGTGGTGTCATCTGCATATCTGAGGTTATGATATTGCTCCCAGCAATCTTGATTCCAGCTTGTGTTTCTTCCAGTCCAGCGTTTCTCATGATGTACTCTGCATATAAGTTAAATAAGCAGGGTGACAATATACAGCCTTGATGTACTCCTTTTCCTATTTGGAACCAGTCTGTTGTTCCATGTCCAGTTCTAACTGTTGCTTCCTGACCTTCATACAAATTTCTCAAGAGGCAGATCAGGTGGTCTGGTATTCCCATCTCTTTCAGAATTTTCCACAGTTTATTGTGATCCACACAGTCAAAGGTTTTGGCATAATCAATAAAGCAGAAATAGATGTTTTTCTGGAATTCTCTTGCTTTTTCCATAGTCCAGCATATGTTGGCAATTTGATCTCTGGTTCCTCTGCCTTTTCTAAAACCAGCTTGAACATCAGGAAGTTCACGGTTCACATATTGCTGAAGCCTGGCTTGGAGAATTTTGAGCATTACTTTACTAGCATGTGAGATGAGTGCAATTGTGTGGTAGTTTGAGCATTCTTTGGCACTGCCTTTCTTTGGGATTGGAATGAAAACTGACCTTTTCCAGTCCTGTGGCCACTGCTGAGTTTTCCAAATTTGCTGGCACATTGAGTGCAGCACTTTCACAGCATCATCTTTCAGGATTTGGAATAGCTCAACTGGAATTTATTGCAATATAAATACAATAAATACTTACATTTATATCTGTATAAAACGATTATGCACATAGGATGGAACAAAAGATGAGACTTTATTTTCAGGATTGAAATATAAAGATCATGAGAATTAAGTGACCATCCTGAGATACACGGCTAGCAAGAGAGAAACTAGGGCTAGATAGACCTAGGGTCTGCCTCTGATTCCACTGAATTTGTCACCATTCCACTTTGTCGTGAATCCGATGCCTAAACTCTTTCCTCTCTTACTCATGACTTCAGTATAAGCACTGTGTTCTGATGATTATCAAGTGTACATGCCCCTGGGTTGGGTGACACAGTGAGCTACTTGCAGTTAAAATGTTTAATTTATGTATCTGCCATTACATTAGTTTATGTATCTTCCATTTGTTTATAATATGAGGGATACAGATTCATATGTCTTTGTTGTTTTTCAGTCATTCAGTCATGCCTGACTCTTTGTGACCCCAAGGACTGCAACAAGCCAGGCTTCCCTGTCCTTCACTATCTCCCAGAGTTTGCTCAAACTCATGTCCATTGAGTCAGTGGTGCCATCCAACCATCTCATCCTCTGTTGGCCCCTTTTCCACCTGCCATCAATCTCTCCCAGGATCAGGGTCTTTTCCAATGAGTCAGCTCTTCACATCAGGTGGCCAACGTATTGGAACATAGATTCTTATGGGGAGCTCTTAAACATTAAAACAGGAAATGGAAGCAGGGAGGAAACAATACAGTGATGTCACATTACAATGCCCTGAGTTTTAGTATTTTCTAAAATTGAGCTAATCTGGAGTCACAAGAAAATTGGATTAAGTATTTTCCAATTAAATAACACTGGGAATCGATATAACATGTTGGAAGGGAAAGACTCATAAAACTACTTACCAATAATCTTGACATTCAGGCATAGTTATTTTATAAGATTGGTTTCTGGTGTTACTTAATTGGGAAACACTTTAGTTTTCCCTTAGTCCTATATTCATTCAATTTTAGAAAACCAAGGGAATAATTGTGGTGGTAATTCAAGATATCAAGCCACTGGGGAATTTATTAGAGACCAAGAAATGGATTCAAACACCACCAAATACTTCTTTTATTTTTCCCACCTCTTAAACTGCAGACAATGAAAGTCTATCTAAATCCCTTTGTTGATCACTTGAACTTAAACTGGAAAAATAAAGGGGAAATGTTCTATAAGCCTTAACAAAGAGGTTATATTTATCTACAAATGAATTGAGAGCAAGTAAATTCATTAAATTAATCATTCAAATACATTTTCCCCTGTTTTTTACATTGATAATACCTATTTTCAATTTTAAAGGTGCATTGCTATACTACAAGAAGTTTTTATCTTGTTTGGGATGGATAACTTAACCATGTCTTCAATTTTCTTGCTTGGAAGGTAGAGAAAATCATATCTGATTATTTCCTTTTCTTGATGCTACTGAGAGAGGCCAGTCTTTTAAAAGTTTCATTTTAAACAATAAAATATTGTGATAACTTATAGACTGAAAAAAATGTCAAAGAATTATGGTGTGCTCTGATAGTTTTGGATGACAGCTACCATTTAAATTCTAATTCCCCCTCCGAGATTTTCTGTATCTTTATTCTGTTGTTGTGAAATATATTTCTCATGTAAGATACTGAAGTATTTGCTTGCTTGTTGTATGTGAGGAGATGCAATTAAGGGTTTTATATTATTTTACAAAGACTATATTTTATCATTCTGAAAATACATATATTGTGAACTCATCACGTCATTTTAAATGATGGCAACTATCTCTCTGTAAATTTGTTTTGGGGAATCCGAGCAATGTTTTAAAATGTGCTCTTATGTGAAATGAACTGCATACTGTTACTCTAGATATATAGTGATGATCACAGGGTAGGCTACTAACTAACATATTGTACCAGTTATGGCACTCTCAGGATGTTCAAAAGATGTCCATCCCAGCTTTAAAATTCAGAGTTAATATTTATTGAGCACCTTCTATGTGCCAGTTCTTATGGTTTATCTCGTTGATCCCTACAACAACTCTATGAAGTAATTATGGTGACTATCCCTGTTTTACAGAAGAGGAAATGAGGCCTGAAAAAGTAAGGTTATTACTCATCAAATGTGGCATTGCTTTCAAGGGACTAGGAATTCAAAATAGACAGTAGTTCGCTACAGAGCTCTCATTCCTAACCATTGTGTGACATAGCCTCTCATGAGCAGCCACATTTTACCCTCTGACAGAATACAGGAGTCAAATATTCTATATATGAGATTATATTATACAAAACATTTATACAGCTACTCTTATGTCTTCTTTTAGGAGAAAGCAAACTCAAAAAACAGGATACGTTTTTGAGAAAAAAGGATACGTTACCTAGAATGTAGCACCCAACTCAGAGAGTGGGTCTGAGAAGTAAGAACAAGTCAGGATATATAGAGAAGGGGAGAAAAAACAGCATGAAATTATGTCATGGCCAATTATGTACCTGGAATAAAGGAAGTCAGTTTGATGTGTACACAAAACAAACTGCGGAAAATAATGATCCCAAAAGAAGAAGGAGATTTGGTGATAACTGGATGAGTTCCCTACTATTGCCTTAATAAGTTCAAAAATGATATCTGCGGACTTTCAAACCCTTAAGCATTCTCTTCTGCCATCTCCCTTTTATTATCATTAATGGTGGCTATTTTTGAACTAAGCCCTGAAAGGTATTAATAAAGTCCACCAAAGAGAGTTGCTTGTCTGTTTGGTTTATCATTTACCCTTTATTTAGAGAAGAAAACTTCTGTCCAAAATGACTGTTCCAGTTAGAGCCGGTCTGGATTAAAGTTGCAACGCATCAATATTTGGAATCAACTGAATAGCATACAGATGCTGCTACTCTGAAATATAGAAGAGGTGCTTTGATTATTTAAAAACAAACAAGTTTTGAGGTAAGGTGGGAAGAGAACTAGATGACTTCTGGATGTTGAGCTTGATGTAATTTAATTTCACATCTTAGTTCAGGGCAATAGTGTAGACTCAGAGGGCTGCACAAAGGAAAGGCCACTATATTGAACATCTTTTTTGGCAGGTTGAATAATTCCTTCCATCAGATATGTCCATGTCCTAATCCTAGGAACCTATGAATGCTTCCTTACTGAAGAAAAGGGGTTTTATTGATGCGATTGAATTAAGAATCTTGCAATAGGGAGATTATCTTTGATTCCCCAAGTGAATCCAGTGTAATCAAGACAGATTCAGAGGAGAAGGATAGGTGATAATGGAAGCAGAGATTAAAGTGGTGCATTTTGACATAGAAATAAGGGCCACAATTCAAGGAATACTTCTAGATGATCACTAGGTACTGAAGAAGGCAAGAAAATGGATTTCCCTTCAAACTCTCTAGAAGGAGCCAGTCCTGCTGATACCTTCATTTTAGCCCAGTGAAACTGAAATTGATTTTGGATTTCTGACCTCCAGAACCATAAGGGAATGAAGCTGTGCTGTTTTTAATCCACTACATTTTAGGAATTGGTTACAACAGAAACAGGAAACATATACACTGTTCAAGGGGCTACCTAGTCCTTACTCCTCATCAGCCACTCTGGCCCTCTGACCAACTTTTACCAGCTCCTTAAACTGTTGTTGTTCAGTCACTAAGTCGTGTCCGACCCTTTGCAACCCCATGAACTGCAACACGTCAGGCTTCTCTGTCCATCACTATCTCCCGGACTTTGTTCAAACTCATGTCCATTGAGTCAGTAATGCCATCCAACCATTTCATCCTCTGTTGCCCCCTTCTCACCCTCAATTTTTCCCAGCATCAGGGTATTTTCCAATGAGTCAGTTCTTTGTATCAAGTGGCCAAAGGATTGGAGCTTCAGTTTCAGCATCAGCCCTTCCATTGAAGCCCTATTAAATCAGCAACCCCTACTTACTGGCTCACAGATCTCTCCCAACCTAAAACTTTCCATCTTTCTAGACCTTTGCTTCTCAAAATTTGTCCTGGGATCAGCATCTCCTGAGAACTTTTTGGGGAAGCACACACTTATATCCTAACTCAGACCCACTGAATCAAGTTGTCTGTGGCTGGGGCTGGTCCAACAACCCATGCAGGTGCTTCTGGTGTGTGTCAGAGGATGAGCACGAGCACACTCTGATCTGCTTCTCTAATTCCACCCACTTTTTCTTCAGTCTCCACTTTCCACAGTGCTATCACCTTATCTTCACTTTCCCTCCATCTCCTTCATCCCTCCCTCATTTTTTCTGTACTTTGACTCAGCTGATTTGAGGCTTCAGTAAGTGAATCAGAAGTCTAATTGATTTTTATAGCTGGACAGGGCCACACCCAGTTTTCTCTGGGCTTGGTGTGGAAAAGAAAGGCAGGCAGGAAGGTGCCCATAATTTCTAGACTAAGGTATTCTTTACTCTGGATTGTGGAATCAACAACCCCCTCCCTCACTGTGGCCTGATATAAGGTCTGGATTATGTGCTGTCTCAGACCTTGTTACCCACACGTGGACTCTTCTCCAGAAAGATCACATGTTTTTCTTTGGCAAGTAGCACTATAGATTTCTCTCTAGGGGCCAGATTCTCATATGCATGTGAGAGGAACATGCATGCAACTAGCTCAGTTGTTTTGAGGACAGTTCACAGTCAGTTACCCTGAGCACTGCCCAAGGCCCACTTCTGCTCTGTATGTCTGCTGACTTGAAGCTTAGCATCTCACCGGGTGACTATGAGTTCTCCTTGCTTCATTTTACCTTTCAATCTGACTTCATTTGCTATCTGTCTTCCAATATTTACTCAAAATAAATATCTGCTGCTGGCTGCCTTTGTTGATTTGCAGCACTAGCGTAGTTATTTTTACATGTGTTTTCTGTTAATACCTTCTTGAACTCTTCAACCTTGAGCACTATTCACTAGACCTTTGAGAGCCTCATTTTGCAAAACATATAAGAAAGGTTTTGCTGTTGTGCAGTCACTAAGTTGTGTCCAACTCTGTGGCACCATGGACTGCAGCATGCCAGGCTTCCCTGTCCTTCACCATCTTCTGGAGTTTACTCAAACTCATGTCTATTGATTCAGTGACGCCATCCAACCATCTCATTATCTGTTGTCCCCTTCTCCTCTGGCCTTCAATCTTTCCCAGCATGAGGGTCTTTTCCAATGAGTCGGCTCTTCACATCAGGTGGTCAAAGTATTGGAGCTTCAGCTTCAGCATCAGTCCTTCCAGTGAATATTCAGGGTTGACTTCCTTTCCTTCAGGATTGACTGGTTGGATCTCCTTGCTGTCCAGGGGACTCTGAATAGTCTCCTCCAACATCACAGTTCAAAAGCATCAATTCTTTGGCCACAGCCTTCTCTATGGTCCAACTCTCACATTCATACATGACTACCAGAAAAACCACAGCTTTGACTACACAGACCTTTGTTGGTAAAGTGAGGTCTCTGCTTAATATATTATCTATATTTATCATAGCTTTTCTTCCAAGGAGAAAATCTAATTTCATGACTGCAGTCAGCATCCATGGGGATTATGGAGCCCAAGAAAATAAAGAAAGGTAGCCCAACACACTATCCTTTGGTGATGAATTCTCTCTGGCTTCAGCTCTCCTCTGTCTGTTGTGAAACCCTAAATGGATTTAATAAATCTGTAGTGCTGCCAACTCTTCCCTGAAATTCACATTTTTTCAACCTGTTTCTGCTGTGCATCCCTCAGTGGGCCCAGAAAGACTTTTACATGTATCCTTCCTCCTTACATAACCTTCAGCGTTCTCGACCACAAGGATGGGCAGGGAAGAAAAATGGACCTTGGACGTTGTCTTATTTCTCAGTCTCTTCTCACTGAATCCTTTTTCAATCATCATAACATAGGGCTTTTAGTCCTTCTCTATGTCTCTGCCTCCATATTATTCCCTTAGCTTTGATCCCCATTACCTCTTGCCTGAAGTAACGATTCACTTGACATAAGATATCCTATCTTTAGCTTTCTTCATCATCTTAATGTGAAACTGATCATTCTCCCACTTACATCTTTAAATTTTCTCATCACTTGCTGGCTTTGGGTCAATACTGTTTACCAATTTTTTAAAATAATCTAATCTCAGCTTGGATGGTCTAACATGTTACATCTATATCCAGCAAACTGGAATGTTTTATTAGAATATATGACTGTTCTCTCCCACTGCCATACCTTTGCTCCTCCTGATGTGAGAATTACCTGTGTGTTCCTCCTCTGTCTCACCTAGAACAATCTATGCTCTTTTTTCAAAGCCCCTTAAAATTTCTTATCTTTCATTTTGTAATTTTTAATATCACCAGGTTAAAGCCACTTGTTCTGCCTTCCAATTTCTAGCACTCTCTCTACATTTGTAGTTCTGATCTTATTCTGCTTTGTATTATATGTATATTAAGAAATAAGTTTCTTTAGGAAAGGAACCATGGCCCAACATCCTTTTACATTCCAGTATATTGCACATTTGTAAGACTTCAATAAATCTGGATTGAATTAATTAGAAACAACAGTGCCTTTTGGGGTGCCTGCAAGGATACAGTTTAGAATAGTAGTTAATATGTGCTTTCTTTTCACAAGTCATGAACATGTGGGAGTAACACATTACTTAATACAGGCAACAATAAGATTAAAATGACAAGTTAGAAATAGATTCCCAGAAATAACTTATGTAAAGAAGAGAGATAGATGTTATTCCAAAAGTGATCTTGTGTCTTTTTCCTCCATGAATTGTTCTCTGTACATATTCTAGATTAACTGTTAGATCACCATTCAAATTTATAGGTTTAAATTCCAAAAAACATAACCAGACCCACAACATATCTAAGTTCCTGAAAGTACAATTATTAAAATAGTTGTGCTGACTTAGATTATTGTATCCTCAGGAGATTTGCCATCTACATTAATGTAAATAAAATTGATTATCATCTTAATTCTTGCTGGATGCTTAAGTATTTGAAAGCTCTAATTTAATCCCCTCAAATTGTCATCACCATCAACAGTATTTACACATGTATATGATAACCATGAAGCTGACTGTTTTACAGGTATTAGCTTATGTAATTCTTAAAACAGTCCAATTTTGTAGATGAGGAAAGTAACAGACATTTGAATATCACCCAATGTAGTAAAGTTAAATTATAAGGCCAGCATTCAGAGATATTTTCCTATTTGCAGAGCCCACAAACTTTGAAACAGACCTAACCTACTAGAATCCCCTTTCTTCTTTGATGGCCTCTTATAAGTTGTGGACTGTTCACAGAGAGGCATATAAGCGTGTACATGTACAAGAAAGTTTAAGGCACAGTTAAAACTTTTATTGGTGGACATGAAGAATCAATGAATCAAAGAGACATGAATCTGCATGTTCCATCCATGTAATATGGAAACATATATGGATTATCTTTCATTTCACTCATCATTAGAATAGTTGCAAATACCTAGCACTGGGAACCATATACAGTGCAATTCTCTCAGTTAGATTTTTGCTTTTGCGTCTGTTCTTCAAAAGGAGACCCCGGGGGCTCTTGAAATGTTTACACCTGCAGCTTGAAGAAAGTGCCTCAGCCTGGATGAGTTCCTCTGAGAGATTATGCTCACCCATCTGTTTTCATAAAAATTTAATGCCAGGCAGCAAACTCATAGATTGTTTTGTTTTAATTTAATTTTTATTTAATCTGTTAGAAATCAGACTTCTGCAATCTGGTGGCAGGTGTGTAGTAACAAACACAGAATGTGTTCTACCCGCACTTCCCCAAAGAACCATTTGTGATTGCACTGACTCCATACATGGCAGTAATTGGGACTCTTACTAGGATGTAGTCACTGATTCCCGGAGCTTCACCTCTATTCTATAAGGAATCTAGAGGCGAAATATGCTCTACTTAAAGAGTACAGTTCTCATCACTTAACCCAGCCCAAATACCAGCATTTCTGCCACCTCTGACTTTCTAAAATCTAGAGCCTGGGAAGATATGCCCTCCTATCACCACTTCACTGACCCCCAGCCAATAGCGGGAAGCATATGTCTTCTTGTCCTTGCAGTTAAAAACCCTCCCGGTGAGTCTCAAGGCTTTGTCCAGTGTCAGCAGCCTCAGGCATTATTTTAATAATCCTCAATGAGTATAAAAGGAGATATTTTTACTCAGTTTTTATTTTATGGAGTTCTACTTTTCAGGGAAGTTCCCTCAATGTCCAAATCTCAGACTATTTTCCTTCCACTCAGCCACAACACATGGTGATATGGGCAATCTGTCTTTTAATTTTTTTTAATTTTTATTTTTTTTAATCTGTGGATCAAGAAGAGTAGGGTAGCTATAACTTCCAGGCCTGGCATTGACCCTTAGTAAATAGCAAATAGTCATCTTTCTATCTGAAAGAATTTTGTCTCCTTCCAATTAACTCCCCTTAAGGAAAAGTGGAGGATGAAGTTGATGAGACCGTTGTATACGGTTGGGATGAAGCTTTCTCTTGAAAGTGATGATCCACTGCAATGAATATTTATTAACTATCCATTATCATTACTATTTATTTTAAGCTGGATATAGGGATATTATTGGCTCAAATATGATATCAGAATTAACATATAGTTAGGGTTACATGGTTCCAGTTGTAAAGGTTAGAGAAATAGGTTACAACTCTGGGGAGCTTTGAAAAAACAGGGCCAGTACAAACCCTATGGAGAATACTAACGAGTAAGGAGGTTCCTTAAAAAACTAAAAATAAAATCCAGAAATCCTGCTTTGGGGCATATATCCAGAGAAAACTGTAATTCAGACTCGCATGTTCCCCAGTGTTCACTGCAGCACTACTGACAATAGCCAAGACATGAAAGCAACCTAAGTGTCCATCAACAGAGGAATGGATAAAGAAGATATGGTTCATTCATTCAGTGGAATATTACCCAGCCACTAAAGGAACAAGATAATGTTATCTGCAGCAACACAGACGGACCTATAGATTATCATACAAAGTGAAATACACAGAGAAAGATGAATATCATATCACTCATATTTGGAATATAATTTTTAAAATGACATATTTATTTGCAAAACAGGAACAGATTCACAGATTTCAAAAACAAACTCACAGTTACCAAAAAGAAAACATGGCAGGGAAAAATAGGAGTTTGGGGTTAACATATACATACTACTATATATAAAATGGATAACCAATAAGGACTTACTGTATAGAACAGGGAACTCTATTTACTATTATATAATAACCTATATGCAAAAAGAATCTGAAAAAGAATTTATATATATACACAGACACACATGGAGAAGGAAATGGCAACCTACTCCAGTACTCTTGCTGGGAGAACCCCATGGATGGAGGAGCCTGGTGGGCTACTGTCTATAGGGTCTCACAGGGTCGGACATGACTGAAGTGACATAGCAGCAGCAGCATATGTATACATACATACGTACATATATATATTAATCACTTTGCTGTATACTTAAAACTAACACAATATTGTAAATCAACTAAACTCCAGTAAAATTAAAAAAAAAAAAAGTTCTAAGAAAAGGAGGCCACCAATACTAATACTGGATACTCGTGGGATAGGAGGGTAGAGAAAGTCAAGGAAACAAAGCAACTCATTCTAATGTGCACATCTTTAGTATGCAACAGGATGACCTCATGAGTTTGATAAAACACAGTTTGCTGAGTCCAACTCATAGAGTTTCTGACTCAGCAGGTCTGGGGTGGAACCCAATAATTCTCTTTTCTAACAAGTTCCCAGGTGGTACCCTTGGTCTCTGCCAGGGCCCACACTATTCCAGTGATTCTCAAGTCTAGTTCCACACTAGAATCATCTGGGAAACACTTGGACAATGCAGATAATTGGGTCCTATCACAGACCAATTAAATCACAATGCCCATGTCTGGTCCTAGGAACTCAGTATTTTATAAAGTTCCTTGGGTGATTATAAAGTGTACCAAAGTTTGAGAACCAACTTTGTGGCCTCATGGACTAGTCCATGGAATTCTCCAGGCCAGAATACTGGAGTGGGTAGCCATTCCCTTCTCCAGGGATATTCCCAACCCAGGGATCAAACCCAGGTCTCCTGCATTGCAGATGATTCTTTACCAGATGAGCCACCAGAGACTTGTTCTCACCTTATTCTTACATTTCCAGGAATATACTGTGATGCTTTAACTTTGGAACTTAGCTTGCCCAGGACCCGCTTTAATAAATTTCTCAACTTCTCAGCTTTAGACAAAAAATTTAGCAGAATATAAAATTCCACTTGATATCCTCATGACATGGTTTTCTTATGGTGTTTTGTGCAATGGGCAGTGTGAAAAGATGGAAACCCCTCTTAGGAAAGATCTATTCCTGCCTCTTCCTATTCTATATTCTTTCCACTATAGAGGTTCACGTTATTTGAGCTCAGTGCTGGATCTGCAGAGGTCAAGCAAAGACACTGAGGTTACTGCTGTGTGATATAGAGAGGGTGACAGCCCCCTTCCCAGAAAACATTCATACCCTTTCAGCAGCAAAGAGCATCTGCTAATTGCTCTGTACTGAAGGGACACTCCGAGTCAGGATTTTGCCTGAATTAATTGGCAATTTCATTATTTCTGCTGAAAATAATGGCTTGTTGTGGCAGTGGGACTCACCTAGAGAGAGCATGCCATGGCAGCACAGTCAACCATGCACCAGCACTCACTGCGGTTTTTACTCCACTGTAGCTATTCACTGCTTCTCATCTCCTCGCATAGTATGTCTCCTCCATTACAGGAAAATTCTTGACTATCTGAGCCACCAGAGAAGCCCACAGTAGGTCTACAACAGAAATAGGCAGGTGGTAACTTAGGCAGTGCTCCTTGTATATTTTTCAAATGAGATGAGAAATTCCCTGATCCTGAGCATGTGGATGGTCAGCTAAAATGAAAAATGACACATGTAGTCCAAAGGATTTGAGAGAGTATTTTCTACAGAAGCTTAGAAGGCAAAAGTTTGAGGACTACAGAGCTTCCGGGGAAAGACGATTTCTGACACCTCCCTGGCTGATTAGGCAAGATTTATCTAGGTTGAACTTACACATGCCCTGAATTCATTTGGGGCACCTACAGGACTTGAATTTTTTTGACTCTGTGTCTGTTAGCCTCTGATGTCTTGATACAGTTTTCTTACTTATATTACAAAGAAGCTGGAGAGTAGAAGGAGAAGCAAGGCTCATTGCAATGATTTTCTCTTATTTTTTCCCCAGCCTATTTGGAATTTTGTTTAAACGAGAGTTTCACAAACTCCTAACTCTTGACATTTGGAGCTGTATAAATTTTTCATTTGGTCGTTTGCTCCACGCATTGTAAGACATTTAGAAAGATCCCTGGTCTCGACTCATTAGATGCCAATGGCAGACAATCCCTACCCCCCTGCCAGTTTTGACAGCCAAAAATGTTGCTGGGATGGGAGGGGATAGACAGTGGAAGACTGCCACTGCTGTGAACCACTGGTCTAAGACACATCACCTAGGCTACACTCAAGGTTCCAGATGTACTCAACAGTGCAGTTGGTATGGATGTATTTGTGTTCTGTGGTCTCTTCACATTTCTGCATACAAAGTTCTCTCTGTTTCTATATTTCATTGGCTTTCCTATTAAATGCATATGCCTTATTTTATTAATGATTCACACCTTGTATACTCACACATAGATACAGCTCTCATATTTCATAATGTTTTTAAATGGTCAGGTCTGCTTTGGTCAATTCACAAAGGCTTGTGTACCCACCCAAATAGTGCAACTTTCTTCCAATTTCAAAAAAAAAGCAGCTTTTTGGCTTCATTATTATCATCTGCCATTTCTCCAAGTGAAAGAGAGAGACTAGGTAATTGAGCTGACAAGTAAGGTTTTTTGATTTGTGGTTTTATATTTTTAAAGACCTAGGATTAAGTGTGGGATAATTTTTATTTCCATTTGGTTATTTCTTGCTTAGACATAAAATTTTCTTGCACAGCTCTTTCACTTTCTAGCTCTTTATTTTACCCTATATTGTATGGAAGAGAGTTGACTGTAAGTGGGACTTATTAAAGAGCTGGCCTTAACTTTGAGGACACTGGGACTGATAGGTCAACGGCCAGCCCCTAGTCTGCCTTAAAAGCCCCAGCTTCTGGGGGCCAATGTGTTGATCAAGCTGTACAGACAAGCCAAAGCAGAATTTTTTCTCTTTTATTTCTTTTTGATCAGAGTTGGCTGTTCCAGAGTGTCATTTATTGTTTGCCTTGTGACACCTTTCCTTAATCTCTCATCCTGAGTGGAAATACCAGTCGACAGCCACTAAAAATTATATAACTCTAAAAATTAATTTCAAACTTTAAATTCATCTGTTGAACTTTCATTTTAAAATCTGCAGTTTTCTAAAATGAGCTTTTGCAGGGGTAAAAATCTCTTTTTGAAGAGTTTTTTCTTTTTTTTAATAATCCAAGTGAAAACATTGCCAGCAGTCTCTAAGTTCTTCAGCAAATATAATTTCATTTCTCAACATTAGCTAAAAACTAGAAATGAAGAAAATGTATATTTACCTTCTTACTTTGGTATAATAGACCAACCGAATTTTCACTTTGAGAAATGTCAAGTTGTTTTAGTCCTTCATTGCATATTTTCATTTACAAACCTTCTATTTACTTGCTTTTCTTTCTTTCCTTTCTTTGGCTAGATGTCTGTAAGCTTTAAGTTTTGTATTTACCTACTTAGTCCCAAATCTTTTTCTTTGTTTTCTTTTTTCACTTTAAGTACTTCACTGGTGCATTTTACCATTTTTAGTTGGGAAAATGAACAAAGCTTTGGTAGATTGTTTCAGCCTTCGGTTAAACTTTAATTTATGGAGTAACTTTGAGACTTGAAACAAGGTAATTGGCAGAGTAGTGAACACTGTGGGAAATGTTTTGCATGAATAAAAAAGGGAAAGTTAGTTAACAAATATTTACTTAACAACTGCTGTGCCCAGAACCCTGTGTTGAAAAGCTCAATGGACAGAAAGGCAGTGGAAAGAAAATAGAAGTACTGAGAGGCTTACTCCACAGGTGGGGGCGTGGGGACAAGAATGTGTGGGAAAATGATTTATAAATCCCCATAACCAAAATCAAAGTTACTTAAGACAAGCTGGAATAAAATGATCAAATAAAATGGCAGAGCGAGTATGTATCAGCTTTATTTTCATGCACTTGCATTCAGAACATGACTTCATTATCTAATGGCCATGTGAACTTGAGAAATTTACTTATACTCTGAAAACATCATTTTCCCATAAGTAAAATGGGCTGAATTGTTTATGCAGCAGGGTCGGGGATAATATCTGTAAAGTACTTTGCACAGTATCTGGCACATGCATACACATTGAGAACATGCTAACCAGTGCGATGGTGGTCACAGTGGTTGTAATTACTGTCACTGCTATTGGTGCTGATATTCCAAGCATCATGACTACTTTCATTACTACAATTATGATTTTAATTGATTTGTTGCTCCATTCATTGCCCATCCATTTGAAAGGAAGTATAAAAATTCATTTTTGGCTAAGTGATATACAAGTGCCCATATGTGTTTAAAATTTCAACAAAGAACCAATTTGAAGATTTAATTTTACAGGGCTACATTTCAGAGTTCTAGAAATCCTACTTAAGTAAGTAGTCTTGCTTTCTCAGTAAAGAGAATATAAAGAAAGCCAACACAGGAAACCAAAGTGATCTTGTTGCGGGCGCAATGCAGATACCAGTGGCAGTATCCCGCTTGTAGGACCACTCAGTTGTTTTAAGAGCCCTGGGACTGATGCTCCTACCTTGCAATTGGGGGAGGTGGAGAACCATGAGGAGAATGCCTCCAGGGTAAAGGCTGGCTACACAGACTCAATGCGGAGTGGAACTGCCAGTCAACGAGGAAGAGCCAACATGAAAGTACCAGAGTGCGGCAAAGCTTGAAGTGAGGGCTCTTGACAGAATCAGAAATGAAAATTTATAGTTAATCTGGAATTAAGACCCATTGTTTAAACAGAATCCTTACATTTCCAGTGTCTAAAATAATTTTATCTAATTGGCAGGATACTCCAAATTTAGTGTCATGGTAACTAAAAAGGTAGGTGAGTCTACGCATCCTTGTCCCAATCCACTGATGCCAGATATGATTCAGAGTTTAGAATTTTTAGGGTTTTTTGAATGGTGATATATTAATAATATTTTTACTGTAACTTATTCAACATCCCTATGAGTTCTGTGTCAGGGATTGGGTGGGAGAGGGATAATGACTAACAAGAGTTTCATATAAATGCAGTTCAGACCTTAAAAATTACGAAGGGGAGAAAGTAGGGGGAGGGAGGGAAGAAAGAAAGCAGCCAGAGAGAGGGAGAAAGCGAGAACTCAGTTTTCAGATTTTGGAGTATTTCAAATTAAAATTTGTTACTTACAGAATATTGTATGGAATATTGAGGAACATTTAAATGTCTAGAGAAATTTTATCCTAACTGTGTAAAAGCTGATGGGCCTTTGCCTGGAGAATTCCTTGGACAGGAAAGCTTGGCGGGCTACAGTCTACAGGGTTGCAAAGGCTCAGACACAACTGAGCGACTAACACTTCCACTTTCAATGATAAAATATACATATACAATAACCATAAATAAATAAAACTCCTCTCACCTTTGAAAGGAGAGAATCTACTCTTTCAGAGTTTATCTTCTAGATTATATATCGGCCATCCTTATTCTGTTAATATGTGTTTTTTAAGTAATGAAAACTTCAGTTTTGATACATTTTTCAGAGAACTTACAGTTTCTCAAAAACAACAGTCACCATTATTGAATACTCAGAATGTACCATGCTCTGTGTTAAGTACTTTACAGAAACTATCTCAAGTATATCATAATTATCTTGTAAGGAAGGAATTGTAGTTTTGCACATTTACTAATAAGAAAATAGAGTTTGGGAAAGGCTACTGTACCAAGATCATAGAGCTGAATCCAGCACAGAATTATAAAATAAATATTCATCAACAACATATTTAACTGCTTCTCTAGTGCCCCTGTAACTAATCTCTGATCTTCCTTAAATGAATAAGAAAAAAATCTTGTTATGTGAATTCCTTCTAAAGAAGACCAGTTTCAGCCTCTTCTATATGTTGATGTTTGTCTTGTTTTGCATTTAAAACACGGCTTTTTCTAAACCTCACCCTCAGATCCTGAAGTTGCTTTTATCTCACAAGAATCCAAGGAATATAACGGTTCTAGAACATTGCTTCTAGTTATTCTAGAACACCTAGTCACTGAATGACTCTCAAGCAGAGAGTTACACAAAACATCTTAGATACATATGATGGACCCAGCCTACTTGAATGTCTGATTTTGCGAGAGCAGCAATCAACACCAGATTACTCACACGATCCATATTGGAAAGGGTATTGTATTAGCCCCTTTCCATCCTGGAGAGTTGAACTGTTTGTCTTCACCAGAAGAGACATATTTTTAAAACTGGTCATCTCCTTTATGTCTGCCACTCTTCTGTCAGCATCATTTTCTATGAAATTGCAGAGTAACTTATCATCATAAAATCCAATACTCCATATGCTCTAACCAAGGAAATCACCAGGAAAGATGTAAGGCATTGGGTACCATTTCTCTCGAAGGCAGAATACAAGCATAAAAGAAAATGTAGGTCTCATTATTCTAGATAAAGATATATTTACAATGCTAAAAATTTTTTTTTGCTTTATTTTTATTTGCTGGACTTTGTTGGCTTAAAAACAGCCATACTTAAGTGGGGGGGGGGGGGGACCTCTTCCACCACAAGAAAAAAAAAAAAAAGATTCCACTGAAATGAAGCTGAAGATGAGATTGCCCCCAGCCAGGTTCTTTGCCTTTTCCTTCTCCAGGGCATCTTCCTGACCCAGGGATCAAACCCATGCCTCCTTTGTCTCCTGCATTACAGGCAGATTCTTTACCCGCTGAGGCATCAGGAAAGCCTCTCTCAACCAGAAAATACAGACAAAATTGATGGGAGAACGTACAGCACTACACAGGGTGGTTGATTCCCTTCACCAATGGATTTAGGCTTGCTGTGTAATTACACAGCAGGAGCAAGAAAGACCGCAATGGATCTTAGAAGAACCCCATAGACATTAATACTGCTTTGTTCCAGGATAAATTTTAATGGAAGACTACAGGAATCCTGTATGTACAAAATCATCAAAAGCTCACTTTCCTCAGGAAAATTTCCAGTTGATATATTTGCTGAGGGCAATTTGAATGTGGAGTCAGGAGCGGCAAAGGTTACTAGAAGTACTAATTATGCCCTTGGGGCCAGTTACAGAAACAAGAACTGTAACACTAACCTTTTTTTGGTTTGTTTTGGTGTTCTCCCTGTATATACATCTAGTTAAAATAGCCATCTTTTAAAACTAATTTCCCTCTTCATTCTTCCTTTGTACCATGATTTGACATATGACAGTATACTAATGACAGACTGTACAATATATTTCACAGGTTATAGAACATTAAGACAGGATCATTATGGTGGCCATAAGAATATGCAACATACATTCCCAAGCATGGGGTCTATAACTAACCAGCATCCTCAGCTGCTGTGTTCTGAAATCCAAAACTGCATTTGTGCTGAGGCTATACTTTGCATGGACTGTACCAAGCCAGTGACAGCTGTGGCAGCAATACTAAAATAGGCCCTTTCCTAGGAGACACAGGTCTCCTCTAAGGCAGAAATTCAGCTCAGGACTCCTCAATAGCTCTGGTGAACTTTCTTTAGAATGCACATCAGTTCAGGATGCCTCCACCCAACCTTCTTTCCCTCTTTCCTTCAACGGATGGGGAGTTGGGAGTTAACTATGACCCCTTTTCCTAATCATTCGTAACCTCTCCCAGTTGTCTCACTCATTTTACAGGAGTTTTCTGGAAACTTCTTGTATTTTACACCCTGAATGATTTAATATGCTTGAAATCAATGCATATTTAACCCCATCTTGTTCTCTGCTTTCCAGTCTACTATAATCATCATAGAGTAAGTAGGATAAACATGGTACAGAGATTATGGATTTAGAAGTGGATGCAATAACTGATGAATTTTGGGGTAACTGTTTTCCATTTGTTTTGGTGGTACCACATGTCATGTGGATCTTAGTTCCTTGACCACGGATCCAACCTGCGTCCCCTGCATTGAAGTGCTGTCGAAACCACTAGTCCACCAGGTAAGTTTTCTCTGGGCTAATACTTTTTATAAGAAACTAAGAGAATACTATGAAGAATGATACATTAAGTTACATAAGAATAGCCTTTTCTTTTGTCTCTTTTAAGAACCAGAAGTTGGAAAGAAAGCTGTGCAGCTAGCCAAATTGGCATACTTTACAAATGACTGCCAGCATCTTTAACCTCTTTTCCTTAGGTTTGAGTCAATCGCCAGCAATGTCCAGCTTTTGACCTTGGTGGTAACAGCACTGCATGTGTACATGTGCTAAGAAACAGCATCACAAAACTTTTCAAGAATTTATCAGAAGCATGGTTGATACTCTTCTTACTGTTTAGCCATTCTAGCACCCTGATTGGGCAAGCTTAGTCATTATTACTCTTCCTCAAACTTCCATCATTCAATTCAGCTCAGTTCAGTCGCTTGGTCATGTCCGACTCTTTGCGACTGCATGGACTGCAGCACGCCAGGCCTCCCTGTCCATCACCAACTCCCAGAGTTTTTGCAAACTCATGTCCATCAACTAGGTGATGCCACCCAACAATCTCATTCTCTGTCATACCCTTCTCCTCCTGCCTTCAATCTTTCCCAGCATCTGGGTCTTTTCCAATGAGTCAGCTCTTTGCATGAGGTGGCCAAAGTATTGGAGTTTCAGCTTCAACATCAGTCCTTCCAAAGAACACTTAGGACTGATTTCCTTTAGGATAGACTGGTTGGATGTCCTTGCAGTCCAGGGGACTCTCAAGAGTCTTCTCCAATATCACAGTTCAAAGGCATCAATTATTCGGTGCTCGGCTTTCTTTATAGCCCAACTCTCACATCCACACATGACTACTGGAAAAACATAGCCTAGACTAGACAGACCTTTGAGGGCAAAGTAACTTTTTAATATGCTGTCTAGGTTGGTCATAACTTTCCTTCCAAGGAGTAAGCATCTTTTAATTTCATGGCTGCAGTCACCATTAGCAATGATTTTGGAGCCCCCCAAAATAAAGTCTGCCACTGTTTCCACTGTTTCCCCATCTATTTGCCATGAAGTGATGGGAACAGATGCCATGATCTTAGTTTTCTGAATGTTGAGTTTTAAGCCAACTTTTTCACTCTCCTCTTTCACTTTCATCAAGAGCCTCTTTAGTTCATCTTCACTTTCTACCATAAGAGTGGTGTCATCTACATATCTCAGGCTATTGATATTTTTCCTGGCAATCTTGATTCCAGCTTGTGCTTCATCCAGCCCAGCGTTTCTCATGATGTACTTTGCATATAATTTAAATAAGCAGGATGACAATGTACAGCCTTGACGTACTTCTTTTCCTATTTGGAACCAGTCTGTTGTTCCATGTTCAGTTCTAACTGTTGCTTCCTGACCTACATACAGATTTCTCAAGAGGCAGGTCTGGTATTCCCATCTCTTTCAGAATTTTCCACAATTTATCGTGATCCACACAGTCAAAGGTTTTGGCATAGTCAATAAAGCAGAAACTGGTTTTCTGGAACTCACTCGCTTTTTATATCATCCAGCAGATGTTGGCAATTTGATCTGTGGTTCCTCTGCCTTTTCTAAAACCAGCTTGAACATCTGGAAGTTCACAGTTCACATATTGTTGAAGCCTGGCTTGAATATTCTGAGAATTATTTTACTAGCATGTGAGATGAGTGCAACTGTTTGGCAGTTTGAGCATTCTTTGATATTCCCTTTCTTTGGGATTGGAATGAAAACTGACTTTTTCTAGTCCTGTGGCCACTGCTGAGTTTTCCAAATATGCTGGCATATTGAGTGCAGCACTTGCACAGCATCATGCTTCAGGATTTGAAATAGCTCAACTGGAATTCCATCACCTCCACTAGCCTTGTTCGGAGTGAGGCTTCCTAAGGCCCACTTGACTTCACATTCCAAGACATCTGGCTCTTGGTGACTGATCACACCATCATGATCACATGGGTCATGAAGATCTTTTTTGTATACTTTTTCTGTGTATTCTTGCCACCTCTTAAGATCTGCTTCTGTTAGGTCCATACCCTTTCTGTCCTTTATTGAGCCCACCTTTGCATGAAATGTTCCCTTGGTATCTCTAATTTTCTTGAAGAAATCTCTAGTCTTTCCCATTCTATCGTTTTCCTTGGTTTCTTTGCACTGATCGCTGAGGAAGTCTTTCTTATCTCTCCTTGCTATTCTTTGGAACTCTGCATTCAAATGGGTATATCTTTCCTTTGCTCCTTTGCTTTTTGCTTCTCTTTTTTTCTCAGCTATTTGTAAGGTCCCCTCAGCCAGCCATTTTGCTTTTTTGCATTTCTTTTTCTTGGGTATGGTCTTGATCCCGGTCTCCTGTACAATGTCATGAACCTCCATCCATAGTTCATCAGGCACTCTGTCTATCAGATCTAGTCCCTTAAATCTATTTCTCACTTCCACTGTATAATTGTAAGGGATTTGATTTAGGTCATACCTGAATGGTCTAGTGGTTTCCCCTACTTTCTTTAAGTCTGAATTTGGCAGTAAGGAGTTCATGATCAGAGCCACAGTCAGCTCCCACTCTTGTTTTTGCTGACTGTATAGATCTTCTCCATCTTTGGCTGAAAAATATAATCAATCTGATTTCGGTGTTGAACATCTGGTGATGTCCACGTGTAGAATCTTCTCTTGTGTTGTTGGAAGAGGGTGTTTGCTATGATCAGTGTGTCCTCTTGGCAAAACTCTATTAGCCTTTGCCCTGCTTCATTCTGTACTCCAAGACCAAATTTGCCTGTTACTCCAGGTGTTTCTTGACTTCCTACTTTTACATTCCAGTCCCCTATAATGAAAAGGATATCTTTTTTTTTTTTTTTTTGGTGTTAGTTCTAACAGTTTTTGTAGGTTTTCATAAAACCATTCAACTTCAGCTTCTTCAGTATTATTGGTCACCGCATAGACTTGGATTAATGTGATATTGAATGGTTTGCCTTGGAAACGAACAGAGTTCATTCTGTCGTTTTTGAGATTGCTTCCAAGTACTACATTTTGGACTCTTTTGTTGACTATGAGGGCTACTCCATTTCTTCTAATGGATTCTTGCCCATGGTAGTAGATATGATGGTCACCTGAGTTAAATTCACCCATTCCAGTCCATTTCAGATCACTGATTCCTAAAATGTCAGTGTTCACTCTTGCCATCTCCTGTTTGACCACTTCCAATTTGCTTTGATTCATGGACCTAACATTCCAGGTTCCTATGCAATATTGCTCTTTATAGCATCAGACCTTGCTTCCATCACCAGCCACATCCACAACTGGGTGATGTTTTTGCTTTTGCTCCATCTCTTCATTTTTTCTGGAGTTATTTCTCCACTGATCTCTGGGAGCATGTTGGGCACCTACTAACCTAGGGAGTTCATCTTTCAGTTTCCTATCTCTTTGCCTTTTCATACTGTTCATGGGGTTCTCAAGGCAAGAGTACTGAAGTGATTTGCCATTCCCTTCTTCAATTACCACATTTTGTTAGAACTCTCCACCATGACCCATCTGTCTTGGGTGGCCCTACACAACATGGCTCATAGTTTCATTGAGTTAGACAAAGCTGTGGTCCATGTGAGTAGACTGGTTAGTTTTCTGTGACTGTGGTTTCTGTCTGTCTGCCCTCTGATGCCCTCTCTCAGCACCTCCTGTCTTACTGGGGTTTCTCTGACCTTGGACATGGGGTATCTCCTCACAGCCCCTGCTCCTGAATTTGGATGGGGGGGGGTATCTTTTCACACTCCCTACTTCTAACCTTGGATGTGGGGTATCTCCTCATGGCCCGTATTCCTGACCTTGTATGTGGGTTATCTCTCTTGGCCGCTCCAGTGCCACACAGCTGCTGCTCTGTTATTTGTAAATTAGAACCCTGACTATATCTTTCCAGGTTTTTATGGAAATAGGTTATGCATTCAATAGGATAACTCAGGGAAGCTGTGGGCAGTATCAAGAGAAAACTGCTGATACAAAGGACAGTGAAGTACTCTGCAGCTAGCCATATCAGAGAGTTATCACCCTGTCTTCTGAGGAAGACAGAATAGGAAACATCGCCAGTACCGTGAACAAGAGCTATAGCTATAGGAAATGGCTATAAGGAGCCTGATCTTTGGTGGAGGAATACAGACAAAGAAACTCATAACCCACTGTCCCATTGGTACCTTCCACTGGGTAAACTCAACTGAAAGCTATTAAGGCGAGTGAGCCTGTTGATATCATTCATAAAAATTAGCAACCCAGGGTGGACAGAAGTGTGAAAATGGTAGAGATATAAAGGAAAAGAGCATACCCACTACGTTGACTGATAGAGAGTGGCAAATGTTATTGCTTTGAGTTTAGCTTAATTTTAAATGTTAATAAGGCATTTGAAAGCAAAATCCTCTAGCAGCACAGATTTCACTGATTGATTATGAAATGGGCTTTAAAAAAATCATGCATACTTTATATCAGAGAATTCAGAAATATTAATGATGTTATTAATTTATCTTTAATTTTGAAAAATATTTTTGCTGAATACAAAATTCTGGACTAGCTGTTCTATAGCAAGATAAAGATGTCATTCTCTTGTCTTTCAGTCTTCATGATGTCTGAGAAGTCAACTATCATTCATATTGTTTTTCTCCTGTATGTAATATATCATTTTTCTTCATGGTTGCTTTTAGTATCTTCTGTTTATCTTCGGTTTTCAGTATATATAAAATATATATTGAAACATATATATATATATACACACACACACACACACACACATATACATATAAAATTCAGTTTTAAACTTGTTTTTGGCAGAAACACTTACTCAGGCATCCAAGCCAAATTATTTTTTTATGGCAGAAGTGGAATATACATATATTTTGTAAGAATAGAATTTTTTGCCAAAAATGTTAGAAGTTGCTCCAATATTATTTTTGAATAAATCACCCTCTTTAAACTAGAATTGTATCAGATAAATAAAAAGAAAAAAACTTATTTGACTCCCTTTTTAATCTCTAAACTTTGCCATTCTTATGATAATTGACTATACTCTTTTAATTACAGTCACTGGATAATTTTTTTAAACATTTAATGCTAGATATTATTACTCTACTTTTATTAATTTATAAATATATACTGTATATTTCTTCAAATCTTTGTTTCTAGATAGTAAACATATATTCTGTTGCTAAGGTACCACTTGTGATCAGAAATCTGTGGAACATTTCAATTAACTTTTGGTGAAACTACAATATCATTCTGATTTTAATGTTTTTAGTTACATTACTTTGTTTCCCATGTGTATAATTATATCCTCTGTAGGAAATGACAGTTTTTAATTTTTTCCCCCAATTTTAACACTACCTATCCTTTAAAAGAGGCTTCCCTGATGGAGCCAGTGGTAAAAAACCTGTCTGCCAAGGCAGAAGACCTAAGAGATGCAGGTTTGATCCCTGAGCTGGGAAGATCCCCTGGAGGAGGGCATGGCAACCCAGGCAAGTATTCTTGCTTGTAGAATCTAATGGGCAGAGGAGCCTGGCAGGCTATAGTCCACAGGGTCTCAAAGAGTCAGACGTGACTGTAGCAGCTTAGCATGTATGCATTCTTAATAAGAATGAAGCCTAGGGAAAGGGAGAAAATATTTGCAAACCATATACCTGGTAAAGGGTTAGTATCTTAAAAATATAAGGAATTCTTACAACTCCATATTAAAAAATAAATAACCCAACTAAAAAATGAGCAAAGCAACTGAATAGATATTTCTGTAAAGAAGACTTACCAATGACCAACAGAGATATGAAAAGGCGCTCAGCATCACGAATCATCAGGGCAACACAAATCAAAACCACAAGATATCACCTCACACCTGTTAGGTTGGCTCTTATCAAAATAACAAAAGATAACAAATGTTGATGAGGATTTGGAGAAAAGGGAACCTTTGCACAATATTGCTATGAATGCACATTGATGCAGCCACTATATAAAACAGTAAAAATGTTCCTGAAAAAGTTTAAGAAAAAAATAGAACTACCATATGATCCAGCAATCTTGCTTCTCAGTATAAATACAAAAGAATTGGAATCAGGATCTCAAAAAGGTTCTATGTACCCCCATGTACACTGCAGCATTATTCACAATTGCCAAGACAGGGAAGCAACTTGGCTGTCCATGACTGTTAATGGACAAAGAAACTATTGTATATGCATACAATGCAATATTATTCAGCCTTAAAAAGAAGGAAATACTGGTATTTGCAACAATGAAAATGAATCTTGAAGACATTATGCTAAGTTAATAAACTAGAAGGACAAATACTACATAATAACACTTTTACTAGGAATTTAAAACACGCAAACTCATAGGAGCAGTGAATGGAAAGGTGGTTATCCAGGCCTGAAGTGAAAAGTAGAAAGGGGAAGTGTTAGTCAAAGAGCTCAGTTTTGGTTATATAAAGTGAGTAAGTCCTAGACTTACTGTACAGCATACTGCCTAGAGTCCCAGTAGTGTATTACGTAGTATAGTTAAAATTTTTCTGAGATGTTAGATTTTATGTTAAATGTCCTTAGCAAAATGATAATAATAATGATGACAATAAATACAGCGACAAGAGGAAACTTTTGGAAGTCATGGATAAGTTCATGACATAGTTTGCAAGGAAGTTGTCACAGTTGTATACTTATCTTCAAGTTCATCAACATATATTAAATATATATAGTTTTTGTATGTCAAATTTTTTAATTAAAAATACTATACATAGTTATTTAAATTGCTTTCTTTCAATGTGTTCTCAATTATTTTGATAACTTTGTATTTATTAATTCTATTCTTTTGCTCGTATGGAAAGTTGACTTTTGTTTCTATGTTTCATGCAATATATTTGTTGAGTTTTACTATCTTTATTATACTGGGCTTCAATAAAGAAATGAGGAAGTTATTTCTTTTCTATGCTCTGGAACAGAGAATCAGGGAAATGCAACTAAAATCATGGCATATCATTTCACATATATCAGAGAAAACAATAATTAGAATATGTCAGCTCTGGGGTTTGGGAAAGATGTGGAGCCTTGCACTCTGCTAATAGGAAGATAAATTTGTAACATTGATTAGGAGAACAATTTAGTACATTCTAAAGGAAATGGCAACCCACTCCAGTACTCTTGCCTGGAGAATCCCATGGACAGAGGAGCCTGGTGGGCTAAATATTAAGATGTACTTACACTACAAGCAATCAATTAAAGTCATGGGAATATAATAAAAATTTTCACATTGTCTTATAAAAAGACATGAAAAGGTATTTTGGGTTACCCTGGTGGCTCAGTGGTAAAGAATCTGCTTGCAGTGCAGGAGAGAGTCCCTAGGTCAGAAAGATCCCGCGGAGAAGGAAGCGGCAACCTACTCCAGTATTCTTGCCTCGGAAATTCTATGGACAGAGGAGCCTGGCAGGCTACAGTCCATGGGTTGCAAAGAGTCAGACACGACTTAGCAACTAAACCACAACAAAAGGCATGTTTTCAGCATTACTATTATAAAGAAAAACATTGAAACCACTTAAATATCTATCAACAAAAAAATAGATAAATCAACAGTGCCATAAGTTACATTTGAAATAATTAAGTTAAAGCTATAAATATCAACATAGTTTAGTAGGTTCATATATTTCATTTCACAAATATAGTATGGAAATAAAAAACTTACAAAAAGATCTGCATAGTTTAATGTTATCTACATAAAAGATTTTAAGTATGCCCCAAAACATATATTTTTGGAATAGAGATGCATTTAGTCTACAAAGATAAACATTAAATTAGTAATAGATGATGGAAGTTATGCCCTGTTGAATTTTTAATTCCTTTTCAACTTTTATGGAAATGACTTTCTTCCTTTTTGGACTAAAACCATGAAATACCTTAACTGATCCGATTTTGAAAGGTCATTGTGTTTTTCTTTTGAACTGTATATTAATGATCAAGCCTTATTTTAATATGTTTCTAGACATTATTTGAACTTTTTGCATTGACTCACAAGAGAAATTAGCCTATGAGTGGTTTTTTAATGTATTTATCAAGTTTTTGGAATAGTATTACACCAACTTTATCTTTTAAAAGAATATAAAAATATTCCTCATCATCTGTGTTTCAATACGCTTAAATAATACACTTATCTATTCCTAAAGTTTCAGTAAATATACCTATAAAACCATTGATCCTTGCACTCTTTTAAGAATAGCACTTGAATAATTGTCCATTATTGCTCTCTTTGGCTTTGCATTTTATTCTCTGCTTTGGATAGATTTAGTCATTTATATTTGCTAGGAAATACATTTAGTTTATGTGGATAGCAAATCTGTTTGCACAGGCTTGAGCTGACATATTTTAATTTACTAATATCCTTTGTATCAGTAGTTTCATCCCCATTCCCACTTCTTACTTGTGTGTTTGTGCTTTCCCTATTTTATCTTTAATTCAATGTATAATCTATTTTTATTTTGTTTGTATTTTTCAAATAAGTAAATAGATTTATTATTTTTACTGCTCTTCTCTTTAGTAACAAATTTTTGTTATATCTTTATTAATATATTTCTTCACATTTTTATACATTTTATAGCTGGTCACTTCCTAACTAAATGATATGAATGCTTAATTTACTTGTTTTTACTTTCTATTATTTAAACAAAATTATATTTTTTCATTGATTTTGCTAATTTCATATGCAAGAATATAAGCTTTTTAAAATTTTATTTTCTATAAAATTTGTGGTTTCAGTTTTTATTCTCTCCATGTTCTCTTTTATAGTTTTATTAGTTTATTTATATACTGGTTTACTAATTTTTACTAAAGGCTGTCATCTGTGCCATTTCTACTTTTTGGAATACATTGATATATGTATTATTATTTATTACAACATCAATGTTTTTAGTATCCCAGGGTATGCAAAGTGTAGTATATTATCTTCTCATAAAATGTATCAGACTAAACTAGTTAGATAATTTTAGGCCATACTAATTTTTACTTTTTTAAGGTATATGGCCTCTCCTGGATATAGCTATCATTTGACATAATCTTTAATGTGTTGACTGTATCTCTTACAATTACACAGAGGAAGTGACATATAGATTCAAGAGATTAAATCTGATAGTCAGAGTGCCTGAAGAACTATTCACAGAGGTTTGTAACATTGTTCAGAAGGCCATGATCAAAACCATCCCCAAGAAGAAGAAATGAAAAGAGGCAAAATGGCTGTCTGAGCAGGCCTTACAATAGCTGAGAAAAGAAGAGCAGCAAAAGGCAAAGGAGAAAAGGAAAGCTATATCCATCTGCAGAGTTCCAAAGAATAGAAAGACTTTCTAAGTGATCAATGCAAAGAAATAGATGAAAACAATACAATGGGAAAGACTAGAGATCTCTTCAAGAAAATTAGAGATACCAGGGGAAATTTTCATGGAAAACTGAGCACAATAAAGGACAGAAATGGCATGGACCTAACAGAAGCAGAAGATATTAAGAAGAGATGGCAACAATACACAGAGTGAAAGTGAGTGAAGTGAAGTCGCTCAGTCGTGTCCGACTCTTAGCGACCCCATGGACTACAGCCCACCAGGCCCTCCGTCCATGGGATTTTCCAGGCAAGAGTACTGGAGTGGGGTGCCACTGCCTTCTCCATTAACAGTGGCTAGGCATATTATATTTACTTGGAGCTGGTATACTTGGTGACAGCCTTAGTGCCCTTGGACACAGCGTGCTTGGCCAGCTCCCCAGGTAGCAGCAAGCGCACGGCGGTCTGGATCTCCCTGGATGTGATAGTCGAGATGGCAACAATACACGGAAGAACTATACAAAAAAAGATCTTAATGATCCACACAACCATGATGGTGTGATCACTCACCTAGAGCCAGAAATCTTAGAGTGCAAAGTCCAGTGGGCCTTAGGAAGCATCACTATGAACAAAGCTAATAGAGGTGATGGAATTCCAGCTGAGTTATTTAAAATCCAAAAAGATGATGCTGTGAAGTGCTGCACTCAATAGGCCAGCAAATTTGGAAAAGTCAGCAGTGGTCACAGGACTGGAAAAGATCAGTTTTCATTCCAATCTCAAAGAAAGGCAATGCCAAGAATGTTCAAACTACCACACAAATGCACTCATCCCACACGCTAGCAAAGTAATGCTCAAAATTCTCCAAGCAAGGCTTCAACAGTATGAGAACTGAAAACTTCCAGATGTCCAAGTTGGATTTAGGAAAGGCAGAGAAACCATAGATCAAATTGCCAACATCCGTTGAATCATCGAAAAAGCAAGGCATCTACTTACTTCACTGGCTATGCTAAACCTTTGACTGTGTGGAACACAACAAACTATGGAAAATTCTTAAAGAGATGGGAATACCAGACTAACTTATCTGATTCCTGAGAAATCTATATACAGGTCAAAAAGCAACAGTTAGAACCAGACATGGAACAACAGACTGGTTCCAAATCAGGAAAGGAGTACGTCAAGGCTGTATATTGTCACCCTGCTTATTTCATTTCTATGCAGAGTACAACATGCAAAATGCTGGGATGGATGAACACAAGCTGGAATCAAGATTTCTTGGAGAAATATAAATAATCTCAAATATACAGATGGCACCACTCTTATGGCAGAAAGTGAAGAAGAACTAAAGAGCCTCTTGAGGAGAGTGAAAAAGTTGGCTTAAAACTCAACATTCAAAAATCTAAGAGCATGGCATCCAGTCCCATGACTTCATGGAAAATAGATAGGGGAACAATGGAAACAGTGGGAGACTTTATTATCTTGGACTCCAAAATCACTGCAGATGGTGACTGCAGCCATGAAATTAAAAGACATTTGCTCCTTGGAAGAAAAGCTATGACCAACCTAGACAGCGTATTAAAAAACAGAGACATTACTTTGATGCCAAAGTTCTATCTAGTCAAAGCTATGGTTTTTCCAGTAGTCATGTACGGATGTGAGAGTTGGACCATAAAGAAAGTTGAGCATTGAAAAATTGATGCTTCTGAACTGTGGTGTTGGTAAAGACTCTTGAGAGTCCCTTGGACTGCAAGGAGATGCAACCAGTCCATCCTAAAGGAGATCAGTCCTGGGTGTTCATTGGAAGGACTGATACTGAAGCTGAAGCTCCAATAATTTGGTCACCCAATGTGAAGAACTGTCTCATTGGAACAGACCCTGATACTGGGAAAGATTGAAGGCAGGAGGAGAAGGGGACAACAGAGGATGAGATAGTTGGATGGCGTCATCGACTTGATGGACATGAGTTTGAGCAAGCTCCAGGAGTTGGTGATGGACAGGAAGCCTGGCGTGCTGCAGTCCATGGGGTCATAAAGAATCAGACACGACTGAGCAACTGAACTGAACTAAACTGCCCTCTAAGTAGTGCTATTGGTAAAAGTATTTTTTAAAAAATATAATAAATGTGATAAGAGGAAATAATGTGTTTTTCTTTTTAGAGCAGCTGAGATCTGTCATTAAAAAAAATAATGTTCTTGTTATCTATGAAAATTATGTTCCATCTCTAGAAAATAAAAGACCAGTAGATTCAGTCATTTCTAGTATTTACTCTGGTGAGAGTAAGCAGATTTGTTACAAATAACAAAATTTAGCAGACACAATTGCACACATACATTCCCAGGTGGTGAGTGGTAAAGAACCTGCCTGCCAATGCAGAAGACTTAAGAGAAGTGGGTTTGATCCCTTGGTTTGGATGATTCCCTGGAGGAGGGCATGGCAACCCACTCAAGTATTTTTGCCTTTAGAATTCCATGGATAGAGGAGCCTGCTGGGATACAGTCCATAGGGTCGCAAAGAGTCAGACACAACTGAAGCTACTTAGCACACACATACAATTATCATATCCCCTGGATCTGCTCCCATTTGTATAAAGCACTCTGTACTGGCTATTCATTATTTACAAGACTGGCTTATGTGCTGTTAGAAGTCAGAATAAGCAAGCTTTGAAAAGTTCCTTTGGTATCATGTATACAAAATGAATGAAATATACATGTTTAGATTCACTGTAGATTTCTTTTTCAAGATGCACTCATTTGATCTGTGAAGGTGTTCAGATGTGGCTGCATGTTTCAAGCATGCCTTCAGTGCCAACACACACTTTAGCTAATAATTGGAGAGCAAAAGTGGGGAGAACAGGATATTCAGTGTTAAGGTGTTTAGGGAGGGAAAACCTTGAACTCATGAATCAGTAGAGGATAGATAACCATTTCATCACCATCTCTGAGTGACCTTGAAAAGCTACAAGCTATCCATCTGTTAGTCTTGCTATCTGTAGAATAGATGTGACTGCCATTTCCCTATGCATGTTAATGAATTGGTTCACAAACAGAGTAAGATGAATTTTGGTAACTCTGAAGACAAGAAATCTCTCAAGTCAAATGGTGGTATTGATATTACCTCCTCACCCTCTCCTTAAGAGCAGATAGATGTGTCTTCACCACCTGGCCCTCAAACACTTTGTTTGCATTTCTAGCAAAATAGTCTTGCCTTTATTGTTTCCACTTGTTTAGAGAATCTCCTTTAGCAGTTTGGTAGTCAGATCAAAATCGGGGGGTTTATATTCCAAGTATATCTTCATAGAACCATACAAAGCATGTAAGGTAGCTAAAGTCACCTACTCAGCCATATCAGTGCCTGACCTCCTGTGACTGGTTTAAAACTTAAGACATTTAAGAGTTAAAACTGAGGCAAGCTGCCTGTCTGTGCATATATGTCCATTCATTTCAACAGATGCTCACTTCTCATATGGGAAGTCTTTAAAAAATAAAAATATATATATATATATATATATATATATTGTGTTCGGGCTCTGAGGATATATAAAATAGAGTAAGACTACACCCTCCAAGAGTTTCTGCTGCTGCTGCTGCTAAGTCGCTTCAGTCGTGTCCAACTCTGTGGGACTCCATGGACTGCAGCCCACCAGGCTCCTCTGTCCATGGGATTCTCCAGGCAAGAACAATGGAGTGGGTTGCCATTTCCTCCTCCAATGCATGAAAGTGAAAAGTCAAAGTGAAGTAGCTCAGTCGTGTCCGACTCTTAGCAACTCCATGGACTGCAGCCTACCAGGCTCCTCCATCCATGGTATTTTCCAGGCAAGACTACTGGAGTGGGGTGCCATTGCCTTCTCCCCAAGAGTTTCTAGTCTATTACAATTAATCTTTCTATTTCTCTTCTCACAGAAGGCCCTATAACATAGAAGTAGTCAGGCAGAGACCTCATGTGGGGGTCAAGAAGAAAGTGGAAGTTTCCAGGATAATATTCATTATGTGCTGTGCTTAGTCACTCAGTCGTATCCAACTCTTTGTGACTCCATGGACTGTAGCCCTTCCGTCTCTTCTGTCCATGGGGATTTTCCAGGCAAGAATACTGGAGTGGGTTGCCATGTCTTCCTCCAGGGGATCTTTCCAACCCAGGGATCAAACACAGGTCTCCTGTATTGCAAGTGGATTCTTTAACATCTGAGCCACCAGGGAAGCCCAATATTCATTGTACCCAGCATCATTAGCTGTATTTTAAAATAAATAAAACCTGCTGAGACTTGGTGAACCCGCGTAATAAGAGAAGCCAACACAAGAACTTGTGTTAAGGGGATGGAAAGGTAGCAGCTTCTGACAAGTTTTTTTCAAGGCAATGAATGGGATACAGGGAACATGAAGACAGAGAAAACTGGCATTAGGCACAGAGTGAAGTCCCCCAGCGATCAACACATATGCAAATAGGCATTCATCTTGTTAACTTAGTAGCTTAAAATGGGGGGGGGGGGCATTTTATTTCCTTTCCTATACTTGTAATTATTTGCTCTGTAAAATGCAAAATACAAGAGAACCATATCCAATGATTGAGATTCTGGTTTAAAGTGATCACCTATGTATCATATTGCTGTAATATATTAATTTTAGTATAAAAATTTCCTGCTGAGGATATGTGGTTAGCATTGTGTTTGCCTAAGATTTACATTGGACCTTCATATCACACACAAAAGTAAAAAATGAAATTCTGTATGCCAACAGCCCAGACCTCCCCCTTTACAAGTGGTATCTTCTTATATGTTCTATGGCTGTAAGTGAAAAATGGCAGAGTCTTAATTCCCTTTCCTTGGGATCTCCAGAAAGCTACAAGGCCACTCTGAATGTTCCCACCAGGGTGTGCATCAGCAGGAGAGCTTATAAATATCAAGATATTTCCAGCTACCATGTCTGAGCAAGGATGATCTGGAAATACTTGGGTGGCCAAATGCAATGTTACAACATCATTCTCAATATCTGTCCATTATGATTTGGGAAAATAAATCCCTTCCAATTCTGAGCAGCTTCAGAAAAGCTATTTATTGTGAACAACTACTTAGGGGCTCCAGAATATCTAAGTGGCTGCTGTGTCCTCACATGCCATGGCTGTTTACCAGTATCTGTGATGTGGGTACTAAATTGGATTCTTAATACTTAGTCTCATTAAATCCACTTTTTGTGTTGGGGGTCACTGTCTTCCTAAGACTCTATTTTTTAACATGTGTTCACACACACCCAAAGCTGAGTGTTTAATGGAACACAGGAGACTCCGTTAACTATGTTACTCATTGAATGGAATAATCCATAAATAACTAACATGAAAACAAATCATTTTTACATTCAGATGCTTTTTTTCCCTAACCTCTCTCTCTCTCATTTCTGCTTATAGCTGCTGTTGAACATTACCCTGTCAACTCTTCAAGTATTTGACTACAAAATATGCTCAGTAAATAATGTAGGGAGATTAACTAAATGGCACATAATTACCACAAATTTAGAGTCCCGTAAAAGAATATATTTCATCCATGATTAGAAGGCTTACAGACTTTCCAAATCCATTTTAATATATTTGACAGTAAGCCATGGGAAATTTTAAACAGCAGACAACGCTTATTCAGAATTCATAATAACTCAGCCTTATATTACCATATTATTAAAGACTTCAGCACATGAAGCTACTAATTTGTTTCCTTTTCCTAAACACACATTCGCCAACCCAGCTCATTGTCACTAACCCCCACCACCAACAACTATAAACTTTTCTATGTTGAAAGCAGCATGAATTTGAAATTTGAGTTGATTTTTAAACTTTGCCACTAACAAGATTCAGTTCTGGCACAGACTCAAACAGGTCAATTAAGTAAAGCAATGAAGTGGTACAGGAAACTCTAATTTTTTTCTTTTTCTTTTTTTCCCTTCACTTAATTGGTGCCAGGGAAGGCTGGCTGCACTATCTCTGGTAAAGGAAAATGACCATGTAGTAATTGTCTGAACAGCTTTAAAATGTCACTAAAAAAAAAAACAAACAATCTTCCTCTCAGAACAGGGCTGGAATCCACAAAATTGGCATGGCAACTGGAGAGCCCTGTTAGGAACTTGCACGATTTTTTTTTTTTCTTAACTGATCATCAAAGGGCCCAGAACTGATGAATATATCATGTCTCTAATTTTTTTTTTTTTTTTCTGGTACAAACATGCATGCTTGTGTTGAAGAAGCCATCATTATCCCTAGGCCACCATGACTGTCTGCTGAGAGCTTTCTTGAGCCATGGAACCATGTTCTTCCCCACGTAGGGAAGACCAGACATGTTGGAGGGCTGACACCGTAGGAGCAACTCTCAGTAAATAGGAGCTGGTATATCAGCTTCCTTGCTGGTTGGCTGAAGATGCTGGGTGTGACCTACACCATCTCCCTAAGAGCCCCAGCAAGGGGAGCAGTAACTTGCTCATTAATGCATCCTGTCATTGGCTTCCTTTCCTTTCCTGACTCATTCCCCACGTGTCCTACCCATGTTCCTTGTATCACTTACCAAACAAACTTTTTGCAATCAAATACATACCTCAGGGTCCCCCTTCTTGGGGAACCCAAGTCAAAGACAGAAGACTACTATACAGAAGGTGGATAAGAATATGGATTCTAGAGTCAAAATATTTGGGTTCAAGTCTTTGTTTCTATTACAGTAGCTGTGTGATTTTGGGTAATATATTCATCTTCCTCTTTGTAAAATTCAGCTGTGCTTGTTCCATCGAAAAATGTGATTATCCCTAAAATAATGCATGTAAAGCACACTATGTACCTGGCACATAGCAAATATCAAACAATTTTAAGTGACTATCTACTACTATTATTACTATTGTTATGGCCAAACGTTAGGCTAAAATTAAAAAAAAATAATAATAATAAGTTAGCTAAATTAAAAAAAAAAAAAACCCTAGTTTCCATCTTCAAGTTGTTCAGAATTTAAAGGAAAGGTAGACACACAAACAAAAGAATAAAATCAATTATGACTTCATAGTAGTTGAATATAAAATACAGTTTCCTTTTAGCTTCTGTGAATATATAGATGAATTTCTACTTGACATACCTAGACATGTGCCAGTCTCAAGGGGGGAATCAGTTCAGTTCAGTTCAGTCACTCAGTCGTGCCCGACTCTTTGCGAACCTATGAATCGCAGCACACCAGGCCTCCCTGTCCATCACCAACTCCTGGAGTTCACTCAGACCCACGTCCATTGAGTCAGTGATGCCATCCAGCCATCTCATCCTCTGTCGTCCCCTTCTCCTCCTGCCCCCAATCCCTCCCAGCATCAGAGTCTTTTCCAATGAGTCAACTCTTCGCATGAGGTGGCCAAAGTACTGGAGTTTCAGCTTCAGCATCATTCCTTCCAAAGGGGGGAAGAGTTGAGTATAAACAAATTTGTGTTACTCATGTAATACTATAGAATCCTTATAAAACTAACATGCAAAGAATCCCTGCCTTTAACTAAATATAGTAAATATAGTGTCCTAGTTAATTGATTTGCATATTTTGTGTGTCAGATTCCCTTAAAATAAGGCTAAAAAACATCCACTCAGTTGTGTTCGACTCTTTGCAACTGCATGGACTGTAGCCTGCCAGGCTCCTCTGTCCATGAAATTCTCCAGGCAAGAATATAGGAGTGGGGAACTATTCCCTTATTCAGGAGATCTTCCTGACCCAGGGATCAAACGCGTGTCTCCCACATTACAAGCAGATTCTTTGTAAGCCCCAGCTTGAGCCTCTACTTATGTCACATCTCCCCCTACCCATGAATCAGATAAGTGTAGATGCTCCAAGCAGCAAATGATATGGGTGCTGTCCAGATTAATTGCTGAATTAATTAAACCATTCTATTTTATCAGAACACTTTCATAATTTACTTCTGGAAATGCATACATAAAGGCATACATACTCAAAGAGCCGTTCACGCTATCTCAAAGGATAGCATTGTTACAGGATGACAGGGAAGAAATGGACAGTGGAGCAAGATGACCCATACCAACCCACATAATGCAGGGTAACAGACTGCCCCTATGAATGTGTCCTTTTGATAGAAACATACCTAGTGGAAATATCTTAATGAAGAGACTTTGTTATCTACTAGGCAAGAATCCAACTGACTTCCTACTGAACCTGTGCTTGGCTCTGGGATTGAGTCTAGTGTCAGATACCATGTGGTATATTCAGTATATTGGGAGAAAAGTTTAACAGTTCACTGGCCCGCATTCAGAAGTGAGTCTGACAATAGCCGCACCAGCTCTGGTTAGAAGGGAAACTTCTGTTTCTCCTCTATTCTGTATCCTTCACTGTGTCCAGGCACCTCAAATAACATTAATAATAAATTTTAAAAGAAAAAGATACAAAAAAATAAAGATTTCATGACCCTAGTTCTCATCAACACCTTGGAGCTGAGTGCCTGCAAGGCATCAGACACCAAAAAGGACTCAGTATTTGCCCTTTAAGAGATGACTTCTTTTTTTTGTTTTTTCCTAAGCGTGTTTATAGATTGACTGTAGCTGGTATGAGCTCACAGTTGTGACTGGCTCTAGAGATGATCAGTCCCTTTAGTTCCTTTGAAAACATATGCATTTGAAGCTTTTCTTCCCTTTGAACAAGGAGTGCTGATGAAAGAAATTTTGTTGTTGGTAACAGGGAGACCTGCCGCGCTATAACTTGAAAGCCCACCTGCACTTTAAAGTTGAAACCTCAGCCCAGCCCTTAGGGAAAAAAATAAATTAAAAAGAGCAGTTCTGTTCTGCTTTGAGAAAAATCTCAAGTTTCAAGAGTGAATAATTAGAGAAAATCACAGTTCTGCCTTGCTGCTTTTTTCCATTTCTGTGTTCTCCTTGGCAAGACCTTGACATTATTGGAAACCACGGTCTATTTTTTCCTCCCAAGATTATGCAGTGCAGACTGTGGACACTCCCTAATGGCTGTGGCACAGAAGCCTCTGAGTTTGACATCTGTACCATGTGGCTTTAGAAACTCAGGATTTGGCAGTTCATTCTCAATGGGTGACATTCCTGGTGTGGATCACAAGGTGACTTCATTAGGACTTAATACAACTTACAAAATAATTTTTCTTCATATTATGACAGCATTTATTTTCCTAAGCTTCTCATTTTGAGAAAGAATTAACTCATCTTGGAACCATCCCAGATAGAACTACTTGGTATTCACTGACTACACACTGTCTTTCCTTCTACTGTTCTCTCCAGTAGAGCACTCATCTCAAATAACCTTATCCTTTTTCAATAATTTCAATGTTCTATCCTTCAGCGTCTGAATCAACCGATCTTTTCCATAAAACCATGTTGATTTTCTCAGCTAATCTTTCCCTCCTCACTGAATCTTACATCCTGCTTTTTCTTCTTTCTTTTAAACTGAATCCTATTCACTTTCCCTACACATAGAAGCTTCTCAAATTTGACTGGAAATTTCTCTGCAATAGTATCTCCTGAGCTACTTGTACTGGGATCTGGTAACCAATAAATGGGCTTCCCTGGTGGCTCAGATGGTAAAGAATCTGCCTGCAGTACAAGAGACATGGGTTCTATCCTTGGGTCGGGAACATCTCCTGGAGAAGGAAATGGCTACCCACGCCAGTATTCTTGCCTGGAGAATTCCATGAACAGAGGGACCTGGCGAGCTATAGTCCATGGGGTCACAAAGAGTCAGACACAACTGATCAACTAATAGTTTTACTTTTTTTCAACCAATAAATATTGTTGCATTTATATGTTAGAATATTAACTATGTGGGAAGGTTATTTTCCTCTGGTCATGTTTGTCAAGATTGGCCATGCAAAAGCTCAATAAAAAGCAGCTGATTATCAAGCAACAGCAAGAACCATGAGATATCCATGATTCATCATCCTAGAGCTTTATTTGTTTGCTGGTTTGCTGGTCTTATTATTTGTTTGTTTTCATTTTGGATGGTTTAGAAAAGAATATTGTAATGTGCTTTTGGTGTCCAGCATCACATCTTCTTGGCCCACCTCTGATCTGAGTCACAGGGCTAGGAACGAGGCATGCAGGCTTGCAGCACTACCTCTCACAAAGCCATGGTGAATCTCTGCATTTCTGCCTCATGACTCAGGGATCCACCTCACCAAGTGAATGTAGAACCCATAATCGATGGACTATTCAAACCCTTGAGAGGGGGCCACTCTCAAAGAGGGACAAGAACCAACAGACAAGTTCCTGAGCCTCTTACTCTTTGTCAGGTAATTTGGGGAGGAACCTTTCAAAGGTTCCTATGGAATTGAACCTCTATTTACTACAGAAGCAAACTTGATCATGAAAAACATATAGGTTGCGTCACTCTTCTCCATTCCCTCATTCCTGCCTTGAAGGATCACTATCCAAGTGAAATACTTGTACCTGACCCCTATCACAAGGACAAACAAGCCAGGAATATAGGAATGAGGCCAGGAAACAGACATTCAGGTGGCGACTATGACATTGGGTCATTCTGATGCCAATAGAGCTCCATTGCTAACAGTGAGTGCAGTCATGATAACACTTGATGTGTGGAAATACCACAATTACCATGATTTCAGCTTGTGACAGATTGGGATATAACACAGATGTAAGGGCAAACATTGGTGGATATAACAGCTTCAGCATTTGGACAGTGTGGGTGCAATGGGCATTGTAAGAAGAGTGGAGTAGGTTGGCTTTTGCTGACAGCTTCGTGCTGGGCTGTACTTAGTAGTTCAGTCATGTCTGACTCTTTGCAAGCCCATGGACTGTAGCCCACCAGGCTCCTCTGTCCATGGGGATTCTCCAGGCAAGAATACTGGAGTGAGTTGGTATGCCCTCCTCCAGGTGATCTTCCCAGCCCAGGAATCAAACCCAGGTCTCCTTATGGCAGGTGGATTCTTTACCATCTGAGCCACCAGGGAAGATGGAGAATACTGGAGTGAGTAGCCTATCCCTTCTCCAGAGGAACATCCTGACCCAGGAATACTTGAACTGGGCTCTCTTGCATTGCTGGTGGCTTTCATTTCAGTTCAGTTCAGTCGCTCAGTCGTGTCCAACTCTTCACAACCCCATGAACCACAGCACTTCAGGCCTCCCTGTCCATCACCAATTCCCGGAGCCTACCCAAATTCATGTCCATTGAGTTGGTGATGCTATCCAACCATCTCATCCTCTGTCATCCCCTTCTCTTCCTACCCTCAATCTTTCCCAGCATCAGGGTCTTTTCAAATGAGTCAACTCTTCACATCAGGTGCCCAAAGTATTGGAGTTTCAGCTTCAATATCAGTCCTTCCAATGAACACCCAGGACTGATCTCCTTTAGGATGGACTGGTTGGATCTCCTTGCAGTCTAAGGGACTCTCAAGAGTCTTTTGCAACACCACAGTTCAAAAGCATCAATCCTTTGGTGCTCAGCTTTCTTTATAGTCCAACTCTCACATCCATACATGACTACTGGAAAAACCATAGCCTTGACTAGACCGACCTTTGTTGACAAAATAATGTCTCTGCTTTTTAATATGCTGTCTAGGTTGGTCATACAGCTTTAGGTACCTTAAGGAAAGAGAATGGCAGGATTCCATCAATAGCTTCAGGGAACATTATGAAAGCAGGTGTTTTTTTGTTTTGTTTTTTGGCCACATTCAAAAGACTTCCATTTCCTGAAGATAGAGGGCAGTTTATTTTCTAAAATCATGGCAAGTGATAAATATAAGCCTGGCCTAAGTTCTTCCAACAGTGTATCCAATAAGTATGTGGATTCATGAAGAGGCCATTTCCCTGGTTCATTATATTGTCATCAACTTGATATGGAGGAAAAGATAGACTTAAGTAAGAAATCCATAGACTTCACTTCCCAGCTGAGTAGGGGACATGCAAAAAAAGCAACTCTAGGGAAGAAACATATAGATAGATCCAAAGACATAGCAAAAAGTGTGCAGATTTTTGTGTCTCACTTTGATGGCAACAGAGAGCTTCAACTGTGGATGAGGCATTCAAATATATAGTAGACAGAATGGCTCATTCAGAGGATGTCAGCCCATTTCTGTCCTTAGCCTTTCGAGGGCTTGTACAATGGGTGATGAAAGGAGCAGCCATGGTGGCAGGGATGGGTCTCAAGAAGGGCTCTTTCTCATCAAAGCTGATCTAGCCACTGCTGCTGATCCACGTCCAACCAGTCAATATGGGAATATGACTTCCCATACTGACTGGTCAATATGGGAATATGCTTCAAGAAAACCAGACAGCCACTTGGTGGCAAGGTGACTTCACTGGACTCATTCAACCCTGATGAAGCACTTATTCTTCCTTATTAAAAATAACAACTCATTCAGATATGAGTTTGGCATCTTCCTAGAATATTCTACCAGCCCTATTATCCAAGGGCTTGCAGGATTGTTAAGATGAGCCTGACTTAGGGGCATGAATCCTATAAAGTTTTGTTTTGGACCAAGAAATTCACTTTAAAGCAAGTAAGATATGATAATGGACTCATGACCAGAGTATTGATTCTGCCTACCATGTGCTTTATCGTCTCAAAGCAGATGTCCTGATAGAATTTTAATAAATTATTAAGGGCTCAGCTAAGGCACCAGCTTGCAGATGAAATGCTAATGGATAGAAGTTGTTCTCAAGACTTCTGTATATGCACTATAATAATAATAGAGTCAAAAGCGAGGCTACATCAGATTGGAGAGCAATAGATGGATATATGTTTGGTCTTTTTATTCATTATTCCCAGAAACCAGTCCAGAGACTTTGTGTTTTCTGGCACCACAATGTTAAGCTTTGCTGGATTAAGATTCCTGTTTTCAAACAAAGAATATTTCCACTGAGAGATGCAGTGAAAATTCCATTGGACCCAAAGTTAAAAATGCTGCCAGGTCACTTTGGGCACTACACATAGGAAGGCCAACAGGCAACGAATGATTGGTGTTCTCAACCTTGCTTATCACAAAAAGCTGGGTTGCTGTTACATCAAGAGATGAGAAGGATTATATTTGGAACTATGGGAATTTACTAATGTGCATTTTGGAGTTTTATGTCTGGTCTGTACTGTAAGTAGGAAATTAAAGCCAACACAGCCTGACAAGTGAGGGAAAATCAAGGGATTATCCCTAAGGAAGAAAGGTTGGCTTTCGTCACTGCAATGAGAATGAGTAAATAACCTCAGGGCTAAATTTCTCCTTGAAGGTGAGAAAAATCTAGGATGGGTGATGAGGAAGGTACAGAATGTATATCAATTTTACTCTCAGAACCAATTGCAGGAGGAAAGCTTGTAGCTCATTTTATTAAATTCCCTGCATTTTCGTACTACCCCAGAGGTCTTTGCCACATTCAGTTCTCATAGCCAACCCCAACAATTCAATAGTACACCTTTATAATATGCCTTTATTGAATTTTCTACCTTCCCTGTCTCTTTCACCTCACTCTCACTGATGCCTCTTGAAATGATTTCTAAAGACACCACCCCAAATCAAGTATTTATCTCAAGCTCTGTTCTTGGCAGAACCCAAGCCAAGCCAAACATCTTTACATCTGATAAATACATACACTGTGAAATAAAATACACACTATATGATTCCAAAATAAAATTGTATTTCTGGTCAATATACTGCATGATGGCAGGTTGCTTCTGACCAAGTCAGCCTCAATGTTTCCCTCAGCTTGACTGAATTTTAGAAAAGTTTCTCCTGCCTCTAAGCCCCTGACGTCCTTTTTTTTTTTTTTTTTTTAAGAGCATTTACTTTAGAAACTTGTAATTACAAATTCTTTATCTGCTCCTCTGAGATGTAAATCTTTTTCCAGTCTCTTGCCAGTTTTATCATCCAGGAATGTCTTTCTCAAGGACCTGGGAGCTATCTATTTGAAATATAATCACCAAGGGAAAATAGTATCCCTATCACCAAGTGTCTGGGAGAGTAGGGGTCTAACTTCTGTGGGAGTTTCATCATAAAACTACCTGCTGTCATGAAGATAAGAGAAAGTTTATTTTTCCTTTGGTTAAGGCCAATTAGCAAACACAGATGGCCTAAGAGTTTCCCCACTCTAGCTCTTAAAATCTCTCCAGCCTCTTGTTTCAGCAATATTGAGTTCAGACTGCAGTCTGGTCTCTATCTCCTGTTGCAATCGTGTTGAAAAAGTCTTCCTTCCATCTTTAACTTTGTCCAGTGCAACTTTTGCTTTGAGGGCCAAGAAAATTCTAGGACACAAATGTCCTCCCTTCTGCCATAGAGCTGTTTGGGGAAATTTTAACAAAATAGCAAACAGATTTCCCTTGTAGGAAGGCACCAACACAATTTATTTCTCCATTATGACCCAGGACAAATCTAGTGACACAATATGTGTGTGCTATGTACTTGCTAAATAGCCATACATTAGATCCGGCTACCACCATCTCTCCTGGGTACCTGATGGGATATCTCAGTTTTTCTAAGCCTCAGCCTTACTAAAACTTGAATCATATGCCTGGTACAATAGTTTGATGCCACCCTATCTCTTGCTCTTAACGTAAAGCTGAAATTAACATGCTTTGCATAATTTTACATGCTCTGCCCTCATCTCACCTTCCAACCTTCTTCAGTGATCAAATATGGTTCACTCAAGAAGAGAGTTACACAAATGCACTGTCTTAGCACATATGGCTCTTTCCAAGTTGAAAACATTTCCTTTCCAGTCTTCATTTGTTCTCATCCTTCAGGTCTCTTTAGTTCCTTTGAGGCACTTTTTGATCCCCACATCTGAGTTAATTGCCTGCTGTGTACACCTCTTTGTCTTCACATCACCTCCACCCTTTCCTCCAGACTGTGAGGATCACAGAGCCCAGCCTACAGTAGGCACAAAATAAATTTCTGCCGAATGAATGATTAAAACCTTTGTCTTTTTATCATGGTCATATGTTACCATGAGCTGATTAATATTTTATCCAATGGACAAGGCTTCTAAAATAATAGAGGGGAGAAAAAGGAGCTTTACTTTAGAAAATACAGCTCCATACTGAAAGAAACTCAGTGAGAATTTAAGGACACTTTATTTTTATCCTATTGCTATGCCTTTCTAAAAATTACCACAACTATAGGCACATACTTTCTGGTCTCAGATGTATGTTCTTTCTCCTAATATAGGAAAAGATTTTTTCCAAGAGACAAATCACTCAATGAAGGAGAGAATCAGGACTCTCTTGCCCAACCTATCATATCTTTGGAAGCTGTCAGTCCCACCTGAAAATCAAGGTGCCTTTGATATAAGCAAGAAAAATCTTCAGTGCATGGAAACTGAGCCTATTAGAGCATTGGCTCTCACAGAATGATAACCAGGGCTCTGAACATCATAACACCAATTTGTTATGGTCAAGAGTCATAAAAATGACTTGCATGGCACATTTACATACCTAATTTCTTCACAGTTCAACAATATGATGGGGTTTACATTATCATTCCCATTGTATAGATAAGAAAATAAGGTGCAGAAAAGCTGTGAGACATCACTCTAGGTCAACGAGTTGCTTTGTCAATGATCTCTCATCTCTGTGTCCACTGCCTACTGGCACCTTATCCTGAAATCTAGTTACAGCTCACTTTGGCCCTCTTCCTCAATCTAGAATTTACATGTCATCATCAGTTTACAACCAAGCTATCAGTCTCAGCCCTTTGGTTAGCTGGGATCAGCATTTAATTTATACCCCCTAACAGTTCAGCTTGAGAGGTAAAATCTCTCCTAAGAGGCGGAAAGGTTTTGCCATCTGTCACAAGAAGCAAACAAAATGCCCCTATGAATGGCTGAAAGCAGCCCAAATAATGTCCTTCTACTTGGTGTCACATCAAACGTCCTTATGTAGTTGCTACTAGTGTTGAGATCTTTCCAAATGGCTATAATCGAACTGCTATCCATGAAGTTTTTATTCAGATCAATATGTATGAAACAGAGAGAGGAGAAAAATGAGATGTGTGAGAGTTAGGATACTCCACAGATATTAGACTTATTTTCTGACATCGTTATTTTGCATTTTATATGCTCATCCTCCCATGAGGTGGAGGCAGAGGAAGTGTTGTTTGACTGAGTTACAAAGACACTATCTTTTTCTACAAATGAGTATATACACATACAGCTCCACATATAAGTATATATACATTTACAGTATCATATATCCCTGTATGTGTAAATTTCCTCACATATGAATATTACTATTATTTTTAAAACGAATTTTCAGTGTGTTGGGTACTCTGCTAAATATTTTATATGTTATCCAATCAAAGCTCTCACAACCCTAGTAGGTGTTAGCAAACCCCTCAGTTTATAGAAGAGGAATCTGAGGCTCAGGATGTTTAAAAAATTGACCACATCAACATAAGTAGTAAACATTAGAGATGGGTATAGAACTTAGACTCTCCTCTACACTCATGTTATGGTATAACCTAGGATCTGCTGTAAATAGAAGAAACAAATCCTGTAATCAACAGTAATTACAAATGAATGTGTTTTTCCAACCAACTATGATTCCACTTTACAAGTTATAATGATTTTTCCTCCAATCAGATCAGATCAGATCAAATCAGTTGCTCAGTCGTGTCCGACTCTTTGCGACCCGATGAATTGCCGCACGCCAGGCCTCCCTGTCCATCACCAACTCCCGGAGTTCACTCAGACTCACGTCCATCAAGTCAGTGATGCCATCCAGCCATCACATCCTCTGCCGTCCCCTTCTCCTCTTGCCCCCAATTCCTCCCAGCATCAGAGTCTTTTCCAATGAGTCAACTCTTCGCATCAGGTGGCCAAAGTACTGGAGTTTCAGCTTTAGCATCATTCCTTCCAAAGAAATCCCAGGGCTGATCTCCTTCAGAATGGACTGGTTGGATCTCCTTGCAGCCCAAGGGACTCTCAAGAGTCTTCTCCAACACCACAGTTCAAAAGCATCAATTCTTTGGCACTCAGCCTTCTTCACAGTCCAACTCTCACATCCATACATAACCACTGGAAAAACCATAGCCTTGACTAGATGAACCTTTGTTGGCAAAGTAATGTCTCTGCTTTTGAATATGCTATCTAGGTTGGTCATAACTTTCCTTCCAAGGAGTAAGTGTCTTTTAATTTCATGGCTGCAGTCACCATCTGCAGTGATTTTGGAGCCCCCCAAAATAAAGTCTGACACTGTTTCCATTGTTTCCCCATCTATTTCCCATGAAGTGATGGGACCAGATGCCATGATCTTCATTTTCTGAATGTTGAGGTTTAAGCCAACTTTTATCACTCTCCACTTTCACTTTCATCAAGAGGCTTTTTAGATCCTCTTCACTTTCTGCCATAAAGGTGGTGTCATCTGCATATCTGAGGTTATTGATATTTCTCCTGGCAATCTTGATTCCAGCTTGTGCTTCTTCCAGTCCAGCATTTCTCATGATGTACTCTGCGTATAAGTTAAATAAACAGGGTAACAATATACAGCCTTGAGGAACTCCTTTTCCTATTTGGAACCAGTCTGTTGTTCCATGTCCAGTTCTAACTGTTGCTTCCTGACCTGCATACAAATTTCTCAAGAGGCAGATCAAGTGGTCTGGTATTCCCATCTCTTTCAGAATTTTCTACAGTTTATTGTGATCCACACAGTCAAAGGCTTTGGCATAGTCAATAAAGCAGAAATAGATGTTTTTCTGGAACTCTCTTGCTTTTTCCATGATCCAGCAGATCTTGGCAATTTGATCTCTGGTTCCTCTGCCTTTTCTAAAACCAGCTTGAACATCAGGAAGTTCATGGTTCACATATTGCTGAAGCCTGGCTTGGAGAATTTTGAGCATGACTTTACTAGCGTGTGAGATGAGTGCAATTGTGCGGTAGTTTGAGCATTCTTTGGCATTGCCTTTCTTTGGGACTGGAATGAAAACTGACCTTTTCCAGTCCTGTGGCCACTGCTGAGTTTTCCAAATTTGCTGGCATATTGAGTGCAGCACTTTCACAGCATTATCTTTCAGGATTTGAAATAGCTCAACTGGAATTCCATCACCTCCACTAGCCTTGTTCATAGTGATGCTTTCTAAGGCCCACTTGACTTCACATTCCAGGATTTCTGGCTCTAGGTCAGTGATCACACCATCGTGATTATCTGGGTTGTGAAGATCTTTTTTGTACGGTTCTTCTGTGTATTCTTGCCATCTTTTCTTAATATCTTCTGCTTCTGTTAGATCCATACCATTTCTGTCCTTTATTGAGCCCATCTTTGCATGAAATAAATACATTAATTCAGGTAAAAATTTGGGGACTGCAGTATTAAGAGGCAGGTGTGCATGTTTAGTCACTCAGTCATGTCTGATTCTTTGTGACTCTTTGGACTGTGGCCCACCCAGCTCCTCTGTCTGTGGAATTTTTCATGCACGAATAGTGGAGTGGGTTGCCATTTCCTCCTTCAGGGGATCTTCCTGAATCAGGGATCGAACCTGCATCTCCTGGGTCTCCTGCATTGCAGGCACATTCTTTACCTGCTCTGCCATCAGGGAAGCCCATTAGAGGCAGGAACCCTGTCTAATTCCTTTTAATATAACACTAGGCATATTGACGCTTCTTCAGATGGTAGGGGTCTAAAGCTCAAGCTGTGATGACTGAAAGCACTAGTCAGTACACTGGGTCTGGAATTGGAACTGTTATCTAGACCTCAGCTCAGTGCTGTATCCACAAAAACAAAACTGCATCTTTCAGTCATAGAGGTTTTCTGCAAAACTCACCTGAATGTGTGAAGTGCTGGGTGATATGCTTTGTAGAATATACATAAGATTCAAATAAAGACCTTCTGGGAGCTTAAGGAAAAATGAAATATCTACATACATAACTGTTGCACAATATTGAAAGACAAATGCTAAAAAAAAAAAAAATAGAAGTTTAGAAAAAGAGTAATGAACAGTTAAAGGAAGGTAATGTTACTTCTTAAGTCATGTTTAGAGTGGATGAAGCCCTGGTCTTAGATCCACACAGTTCCAGGGAGGAAATGGCAACCCACTCCACTCCAGTATTCTTGCCTGGGAAATTCCATGGACAGAGGAGCATGGTGGGCTGCACTCCATGGGATCAAAGAGTTGGACACAACTGCACATGTGCATACACACACACACACACACACACACACACACATATATATTCATACAGTATAGAAGTACACTACATTGTCTCTATATTATATAGTCAGTCAGTCAGGTCAGCCACTCAGTCATGTCCGACTCCTTGCGACCCCGTGGAATGCAGCATGCCAGGCCTCCCTGTCCATCACCAACTCCCGAAGTTTACTTAAACTCATGTCCATCGAGTTAGCGATGCCATCCAACCATCTCATCCTCTGTCATCCCCTTCTCCTGCCTTCAATCTTTCCCAGCATCATGATATTTTCCAATGAGTCTGTTCTTCACATCAGGTGGCCAAAGTATTGGAGTTTCACCCTCAATATCAGTCCTTCCAATGAATATTCAGCACTGATATCCTTTACCATGAACTGGTTGGATCTCCTTGCAGTCCAAGGGACTCTCAAGAGTCTTCTCCAACACCACAGTTCAAAAGCATAATTCTTCAGTGCTCAGCTTTCTTTATAGTCCAACTCTCACATCCATACGTGACTACTGGAAAAACCATAGCCTTGACTAGACGGACCTTTGTTGGCAAAGTAATGTCTGTTTTTTAATAAGCTGTCTAGGTTGGTCATCACTTTTTTCCAAGGAGTAACCATCTTTTAATTTCAATACTGCAGTCACCATCTGAAGTGATTTTGGAGTCCAAAAAAATAAAGTCTGCCACTGTTTCCCCATCTATTTTCCATGAAGTGATGGGACCAGATGCCATCTTAGTTTTCTGAACACTGGAGTTTAAGCCAACCTTTTCACTCTCCTCTTTCATTTTCATCAAGGGGTTCTTTAGTTCTTCACTTTCTGCCATAAGCATGGTGTCATCTGCGTATCTGAGGTTATTGATATTTCTCCCGGCAATCTTGATTCCAGCTTGTGCTTCATCCAGCCCAGCATTTCTCATGATGTACTCTGCATATAAATTAACTAAGCAAGGTGATAATATAAAGTCTTGACATATACCTTTCCCTATTTGGAAGCAGTCCAAATATATACTACTATATATACTATATTATGTAGTATATATATTTAAATCTATCATAGTGCATGATGGATTGTAAGAACTCTGTAAAAATGTTTTCTTTCCAATAAATCAAATAAGGGGAGATAGCAGGTTAAAGGTTTTGGATAGATTAGGAGAATTTGTCAAAGCAGATACGTTTGTTTCATGGTAAGACAGCCGGGGCATGAATCAAAGCAGAGTGAGTTCAGTTCAGTTCAGTTTAGTCGCTCAGTTGTGTCTGACTCTTTGCGACCCCATGAACGGCAGCACACCAGGCCTCCCTGTCTATCATCAACTCCCAGAGCCTACCCAAACTCATGTACATTGAGTCAGTGATGCCATCCAACCCTCTCATCCTCTGTCATCCCCTTCTCCTCCTGCCCTCAATCTTTCCCAGCATCAGGGTCTTTTCAAATGAGTCAGCTCTTCGCATCAAGTGGCCAAAATATTGGAGTTTCAGCTTCAACATCAGTCCTTCCAATGAATATTCAGGACTGATTTCCTTTAGGATGGACTGGTTGCATCTCCTTGCAGTCCAAGGGGCTCTCAAGAGTCTTCTCCAACACCACAGTTCAAAAGCATCAATTCTTCGGCACTCAGCTTTCTTTATAGTGCAACTCTCACATCCATACATGACTACTGGAAAAACCATAGCCTTGACTAGAGGGACCTTTGTTGACAAAGTAATGTCTCTGTTTTTTAATATGCTGTCTTGGTTGGTCATAACTTTCCTTCCAAGGAGTAAGCATTACATTAAAAGATTAAAATCTTTTAATTTCACGGCTGCAATCACCATCTGGAATGATTTTGGAGCCCAAAAAAATAAAGTCTGTCACCGTTTCCACTGTTTCCCCATCTATTTGCCATTAAGTGATGGGACCAAACACAATGATCTTAGTTTTCTGAATGTTGAGCTTTAAGTCAACTTTTTCACTCTCTTTCACTTTCATCAAGAGGCTCTTTAGTTCTTCACTTTCTGCCATAAGGGTGGTGTCATCTGCATATCTGAGGTTATTGATATTTCTCCAGGCAATCTTGATCCCAGCTTGTGCTTTCTTCAGCCCAGCGTTTCTTAAGATGTACTCTGCATATAAGTTAAATAGCAGGGTGACAATCTACAGCCTTGACGTACTCCCTTTCCTATTTGGAACCAGTCTGTTGTTCCATACTTGAGAATCATAAGCAATCCGAAAATGTAAAAAAAAAAGAAAAATGTGAGTTACACAGGAGGGACATGTCTGTGTCACGTTTGATTTATGCAAAGGGAACTCAATTTGGGAAGACAGTTTAGACCAGATAAAAGAGGACCTGATGGTAGCCTAAACAATTTAGAAATATATTTGTGTAACATGGGATGTAATTGATGGAGTGGAGGGATGTCATGGCATCATGTTTATGTATTTGTTTTAGGGAAACAAGTAGAAAAGCAGTGTCAAGGGCTAATTAGAAGATAAATAAATTGTAGGCCAGGATATCATAAAATCAGCCAGAGGAATATTCTAGGCCAGTGAATGAATGATTAAATTTGGGCAATGTCTGTGTAGATGAAGGAATTAGGCCAGTACAAGACAGTGGTTAAGAATGCTACAGAGATACGATCAAAGATTATACTAGCACTCTGACACTAAAGTATTAGGAATGTTGTGGTATCATTAACGTAAATAACTACGTTGGAATGTCCTGTATGGCTGAGAGAAATGGTCAGTTACTGAGTTTGAACTTTCAAGTTTCAGAGAAATTTATAAACATAAGGAAAAAGAAGACAGGAAGAAATATAATTCTTAGCCTGGAAGAGAGCCTAATGTTCTATAAACATTTGATTTCTATTTACAGTGAGGTCAAAATGGAAGTTTGGGGATTAAGTGAGGAAATAATAGAAATAGATGTGGTTAAGGTCAGGTTTATAGAGCTTTACATGGTAAGTACAGAAGGAGAAGAGATTTGAAAATGGCAGTAATTTTAGAAGCGGAATGAAATAACAGAAGATAGAATATCATGGAAGCCAATGGAAGGTAGTTTCAAGAGACATTTTCAAAATTGGATGGGAAACAAAAATGATATAGGCCAAATAGTCATTGCATTTGGTTAAAGAAAATTTCACAGAAAGAGAACTATTGACTAATGATATGGAAACCAAATTATAGAATTTAGCAATCAGAGGGTGGGGATAATGAAAGTAAGTAGCATGGAACAGTAGTTTTCAATGAGGCAATTTTCCTCCCAGCGGACATTTGACAATATCTGCAGGCATATCTGGTTGTCGCAATGGGGAGAGGAGTGCCTGCCACTATTATCCAGTGACTAGAGGCCAAGGATGCTGCTAGTCATCTTACAGAGCATAGGAGAGCTCTAGACAACAAAGAATCATGCAGCCCACAGAAGCATAATGCTGAGGGCGAGAAACCCTGGTACAGTATGAAAGGAAAGACTTGTTGAGGGATTGAGAAAACAACAAGATCAAAGATTAGGGACTGTCTGTATTTTCTTCTTTTGAATTTAATGACATCACACTAGTTTCTTCCCTCAGGCCATTTGCAATTCTCTATTTTGGGCTGGCTCTTCCTCCTCTGTTCAATCTCTAAATATGTTTGTCCTCTATTGTATCACTTCTTTTGTCAATACATTCTCTGTTCCTTTTTGGCTGATCTCATTCAGCCAAGTACTATTTGTGTAATAATGAAGCTCAAATTTATAATTTCTATTTCTGACCACTTGAATGAGCTCCAAACACCAATTTACTGATTACTTGACACCTCCTCTTAGGTAGTTAATAAGCATCTCAGAATTATAGCCTCCATAGAAAAACTACATATTTCATCACTATCAAATGTGTTTCTCCTGCAGTCTTTCACACCTCAGTAAATGGTATCAACATAGACGGATACAAGCGAACATCCTAAGAGTCATTCTTTCTATATTTCATCTCCTCCATTGAATGTATCAGCAATTCTCATTAGTCCTACACCCAATACACATCTTGAACCTCTCTGCTTCGTTTATAACACGCTGGACCATATTATAATTATTTGTTTCACAGACTAATTCCAGTGATCTCATGGAATTGGTTCTCTGTTCCCCATTTTGCTGATAATAACCCAACTGGAAAAGGTCAGTTTGTATTCAAATCCCAAAGAAGGTCAATCCCAAAGAATGTTCAAACAATGGTTCAATTATGCTGTTGTACATTTCACATGCTAGTAATGTTATGCTCAAAATTCTTCCAGCTTCAGCAGTATGTGAACCAAGAACTTCCAAATGTACAAGCTAGGCAGAGGTACCAAAGCTCTAATTCCCAGCATTTGTTGAATCATGGAGAAAGCAAGAGAATTAAAAAAAAAAAAAGAAATTTAGTTCTGCCTTATTGACTATACTAAAGACTTTGTGTGAATCATGACAAACTGGGGGAGAGTCTAAAGAGATGGCAGTACCATACCACCTTATCTGTATCCTGAGAAACATGTGTGCAGTTCAAGAAGGAATAGTTAGAACCAGACAGGAAACTGACTGGTTCAAAATTGGGAAAGGAGTACTACAAGGCTGTATATTGTCACCCAGCTTATTTAACTTCTGTTCAGAGTGCATCATGTAAAATGCCAGGCTGTATGACTCATAAGCTGCAATCAAGATTGTCAGGAGAAATATCAGAAACCTCAGATATAAAGATGATACCACTTTAATGGCAGAAAGTAAAGAGGAACTGAAGAACCTCTTGATGGTGCAAGAAGAAAGTGAAAAAGCATGGTTGAAACTCATCATTCAAAAAGCAATGATCACAGCATCCAGTCCCACAACTTCATGGCAAATATAGGGAAAATATGGAAGTAATGACAGATTTTATTTTCTTGGGCTTCAAAATCATTGCGATGGTTATTGCTGCCACAAAATTAAAAGACACTTGCTCTATGGAACAAAAGCTATGACAAACCTAGAAAGTGTATTAAAAAGCAGAGACACCACTTTGCTGACAAAGGTACGTATAGTCAAAGCCATGGTTTTTCCAGTAGTTATGTACGGATGTGAGAGTTGGACCATAAAGAAGGCTGAGCACCAAAGAATTGAGGCTTTCAAATTATGGTGCTGGAGAAGACTCTTGAGAGTCCCTTGGACTGTGAGGAGATCAAAGCAGTCAATCCTAGAGGAAATCAGTCCTGAATATTCATTGGAAGAACTGACACTGAAGCTCCAATACTTTGGCCACCTCATACGAAGAGCCAACTCATTGGAAAAAACCCTGATGATGGGAAAGATTGAAGGTAAAAGGAGAAGGGGGTGACAGAGGATGAGATGGTTGGATAACATCAACAATTCAATGGACATGAATTTGAGCAAACCCTGGGAGACAGGGGAGGACAGAGGAGCCTGGTAGGCTGCAATCCACAGGGTCTGAAAGAGTCAGACATGATTTAGTGATTGAACTACAACAACAACACATCCATACTTCTTTGTAAATTAAGAATAATATTTGAAATTAAAATTTAATAATTTTATTATCTTCACAAAACTCTCCATTGCCTTCTCACAGCTTTGGAATAAAATTCAAACTCCTGACACAATCCTCAAAGATCTCCTGACCACAGCCCTCATTTTCTGTCCCTTTTCCTCTCCTATCTCTTTTCCTACCTCATTCTTATGATTTGACTCTTATGCTTAGGCCTTCATTTTGTTCACTAGAATATGCTAAGCCTAAGACCTTTGCACCCACTGATTTGACTCTCCAGAATATTCAGTTCCAAAATAGCTGTATGGCTTGGTCTTTAATTACTTAGTGTCAACTCTTCAAATACTATTTTTCCTGATAACCATATGTGAAGGAACACTAAACACACACACACACACATATATACACCTTTTTTTTCTCTTTCTCTCATGATAGAACTTAGTTTCTTTATAACATTATTATTATTCTCCAGAATCACTTTATTCAGCTATATTTTTAAATAAAATATATCTATAATTGTAATTTAATCTCTAAAAAATAGGGACTTCGCCTCTCTTCACCCTTGTGGTATTCAAAAGACCTAGGACAGAGTCTGACACATTTATATTAAGGACTCTGTCATAATTCATATATGTAATTTTAAAAATTGCCCCAAAAGGAACATATATTATTTCTTTTATTTAATTGAAGAGGAGGATTCCAGGATATATTTTTTAGCAGAACTGAGGCAAAAGTTGTAAATATGCAGATTATTTGAAGTATATCTTGGGACTGTGTACTACTCATTTGGGTCCTTTTTATCATGATACCTAGCTTATGATGGGTACTTACTAAATATATCCTTAGAAAACTAGAAAGTGAGCAGTGGGGTCTTTTGTGGAGACCAGTGTTTAAGCAGCAGGGCTAAGATCAGAAGAATAAGGGTTGTGGATGATTTGAGAGACCTCTTGCAGCTGAGGTTGGAGAGCATGGATTTGCAATAAAGCCCCAGCACCAGGAGCACTTAATGTGTAAAGATTATCAGTGCAAGAATGCTTTGCTATCTCCAAACAATCCCAGCATATTTTACATAAGAGAGTTCTTAATAAGGAGCCACAGCTTAATAAAATTAAAATTAATAAATTCACTTTCTCCATTAGCCATCTATCTTTCCCTGAGCACAATTTAAAAAGCCTTCAAATTAAACAGAACCATGTTTCTGTCTGGAGTCAATCTCAGCCTGGCAGTCATTTTCCAGGTGTAGGGCTGGCAGCCCCTGTGAGGTGCTTTTGTGAATTAACATCAAGCACGGCTTTCATGTGTGTCCACACAAGAGTTGGCATGTGGAGAGGAAGCGCTGGCCCTAAGAGCTGAATAGTGAAAATGAAAGTGAAGTCGCTCAGTCATGTCCGACTCTGCGACCCCATGGACTGTAGCCTACCACGCTCCTCCTCCCATGGGATTTTCCAGGCAAGAGTACTGGAGCGGGTTGCCATTGCCTTCTCCAGAGGATGTTCCAGACCCAGGGATGGACTGAATAACACCTAGTCAAAGATGTACCTGCCAGAAGAAACTGAGGCCTAGCTGCAAAAACTGGAAAGAAAAGAGCATCTTTTGCACCTTTCAGCATTTTCAGAAAGAGGGCTTTATCAGTTGACAAAGTTATCCCAGTATTATAAATTCCTTGGACATCAAAAAACATTCAACTGAGAAGGCTCTTGAAATTCTATCTTTGTAAACTTTCTGCATTCCCTACCCAAGGACTTTCATACTTCCATACATGTATACATACACACAGAATTTAAATTATCTCATGTGTTCAATCTTATCCTCTATGGTTTGGGTAATGCAGAGGAAATACAAGATACTTCCTATTCTCTAGGGATGATGATTATGATGTTCCATAAAAGGAAATTGAGGAAGAGAGAAGGTAGATAGCTCAGCCACAGTTACATATAATAAATACCCAAAATGAAAAAGCTAGAACCCCCAAAGCAGGCATTCTAGTCTTCAGTCCATACTTCATCTATTGGGAACACTAGATCCCTAAAAATGGATGTCACCAGATGGTCAACCGAAATCAGATTGATTATATTCTTTGCGGCCAAAGATGGAGAAGCTCTATACAGTCAGCAAAAACAAGACCAGGAGCTGACTGTGGCTCAGATCATGAACTCCTTATTGCCAAATTCAGACTGAAATTGATGAAAGTAGGGAAAACCACTAGACTGTTCAGGTATGACCTAAATCAAATCCCTTATGATTATACAGTGGAAGTGAGAAATAGATTTAAGGGCCTAGATCTGATAGACAGAGTGCCTGATGAACTATGGAATGAGGTTCGTGACAGTGTACAGTACACAGGGATCAAGACCAACCCCATGGAAAAGAAATGCAAAAAAGCAAAATGGCTGTCTGGGGAGGCCTTACAAATAGCTGTGAAAAGAAGAGAAGCAAAAACCAAAGGAGAAAAGGAAAGATATAAGCATCTGAATGCAGAGTTCCAAAGAATAGCAAGAAGAGATAAGAAAGCCTTCTTCAGTGATCAATGCCAAGAAATAGGGGGAAACAACAGAATGGGGAAGACTAGGGATCTCTTCAAGAAAATTAGAGATACCAAGGGAACATTTCATGCAAAGATGGGCTTGATAAAGGACAGAAATGGTATGGACCTAACAAAAGCAGAAGATATTAAGAAGAGGTGGCAAGAATACACAGAACTGTACAAAAAAGATCTTCACGACCCAGATAATCATGATGGTGTGATCACTGACCTAGAGCCAGACATCCTGGGATGTGAAGTCAAGTGGGCCTTAGAAAGCATCACTAGGAACAAAGCTAGTGCAGGTGATGGAATTCCAGTTGAGCTATTCCAAATCCTGAAAGATGATGCTGTGAAAGTGCTACACTCAATATGCCAGCAAATTTGGAAAACTCAGCAGTGGCCACAGGACTGGAAAAGGTCAGTTTTCATTTCAATCCCAAAGCAAGGCAATGCCAAAGAATGCTCAAACTACCGCACAATTGCACTCATCTCACACGCTAGTAAAGTCATGCTCAAAATTCTCCAAGCCAGGCTTCAGCAATATGTGAACCGTGAAGTTCCTGATGTTCAAGCTGGTTTTAGAAAAGGCAGAGGAACCAGAGATCAAATTGCCAACATCTGCTGGATCAAGGAAAAAGCAAGAGAGTTCCAGAAAAACATCTATTTCTGCTTTATTGACTATGCCAAAGCCTTTGACTGTGTGGATCATAATAAACTGTGGAAAATTCTGAAAGAGATGGGAATACCAGACCACCTGATCTGCCTCTTGAGAAATGTGTATGCAGGTCAGGAAGCAACAGTTAGAACTGGACATGGAACAACAGGCTGATTCCAAATAGGAAAAGGAGTACATCAAGGCTGTATATTGTCACCCTGCTTATTTAACTTATACGCAGAGTACATCATGAGAAACACTGGACTGGAAGAAACACAAGCTGGAATCAAGATTGCTGGGAGAAATATCAATAACCTCAGATATGCAGATGACACCACCCTCATGTCAGAAAGTGAAGAGGAACTAAAAAGCCTCTTGATGAAAGTGAAAGTGGAGAGTGAAAAAGTTGCCTTAAAGCTCAACATTCAGAAAACGAAGATCATGGCATCCGGTCCCATCACTTCATGGGAAATAGATGGGGAAACAGTGGAAACAGTGTCAGACTTTATTTTTCTGGGCTCCAAAATCACTGCAGATGGTGACTGCAGCCATGAAATTAAAAGACACTTACTCCTTGGAAGGAAAGTTATGACCAACCTAGATAGCATATTCAAAAGCAGAAACATTACTAGACCAGACTAACAAAAGTTAGTCTAGTCAAGGCTATGGTTTTTCCAGTGGTCATGTATGGATGTGAGAGTTGGACTGTGAAGAAGGCTGAGTGCCGAAGAAGTGATGCTTTTGAACTGTGGTGTTGGAGAAGACTCTTGAGAGTCCCTTGGACTGCAAGGAGATCCAACTAGTCCATTCTGAAGGAGATCAGCCCTGGGATTTCTTTGGAAGGAATGATGCTAAAGCTGAAACTCCAGTACTTTGGCCACCTCATGTGAAGAGTTGACTCATTGGAAAAGACTCTGATGCTGGGAGCGATTGGGGGCAGGAGGAGAAGGGGACGACAGAGGATGAGATGGCTGGATGGCATCACTGAGTCGATGGACATGAGTCTGAGTGAACTCCAGGAGTTGGTGATGGACAGGGAGGCCTGGCGTGCTGCGATTCATGGGGTCACAAAGAGTCGGACACAACTGAGCAACTGAACTGAACTGAACTGAACTGAGATCCCTAAACACACACAAACACACACTACAAAAGTTGTCCACAAAAACATTAATCACGTCTATCTCTTGGAAATAGGATTTGGGGGCTTCCCTTGTAGCTCAGTCAGTAAAGAATCTGCCTGCAGTGCAGGAGACCCAGGTTTGGTCCCCAGGTTGGCAAGATCCCCAACCCAGGGATCTTTTCTTCCTAGAGAAGGAAATGATGACCCACTCCAGTATCCTCGCCTAGAAAATCTCAAGGACTGAGGAGCCTGGTGGGCTGCAGTCCACGGGGTCACAAAGAGTTGGGCACAACTGAGCAAGTAACACTTTTCTTTTTAGTAATCTGTACCTGTTACATTTTTATAATGTCTGTGCATCAGAGTAGTGAACAATATGAAGGCTACAGAGCTCCAGAACATCAAATCAAAACTGCATCTTAGAAATCTTAAAATCTAAGACTAAAAATGAAACAACTAAAACCAAATGAGGTGTAATGACCCAATTAATTTATCCATGCTGTACTTCTTCTCTGCCAGACTATTCAGGCACTGAAAATGTATAGTAAACAATACAATAAAACCAACAAAAGCCAGGCTTCCCTGGTGGCTCAGTAGTAAAGAATCCACCTGCCAATGCATGAGACACAGACTGGATCCATGATCCAGGAAAATCCCACATGTCGCACAGCAACTGAGTCCATGCGCCACAACTACTGAGCCTGTGCTCCAGGGCCTGGGAGCCACAACTACAGAGCCCACATGCCACAACTACTGAAGCCCATATGCCCTGGAGTCCATGCTTTGCAACAAGCCACTGCAATGAGAAGCCCATGGACCACAACTAGAAAAGAGCCCCTGCTCACCACTAGAGAAAAGCCACCATGCCAACAAAGACCCAACACAGTAAAAATAATTATTTAAAAAGCACATCCCTCCTCTCCCACAGCTCTCAATCTAATGACAGAGACTGATGGTAACAACTAAAATAAAACATAGGAGCAGGTAGAGATGAGTCACTGAAAGTACAGCATGATAGAGGATGAAGAGTGTCAAGGGCTGGTCTCCTTAGACAGGGTGGTGAAAAAAGTCTCTCTGAGGAGGCTATTGCCCAGGACAAGGCTTTCAAGGAGCCTAGGGAAGGAGAACTGGGTGGAGTCTCCAATATGGGGAACATTCTGACTGAGACAAAACCTGTGGATGAGCAAGGGGGTCAGTATGGCTGGAACCCAGTAAGTGAGAGAAAGAGTATTAGACAATGCAGTGACAGTTATACAGGAGGCATGTTTTGTAGAACATGGTAAGAGCTTTAAAGAGTGTTCTAAGTGGGTTGGGAAGCCATCAGAGAGCTTGAAAGAAGAAAGAGTTGATTTGACTTTTATTTTAAAAAGGACCTTCTGGCAGCATGGACTTTGGCAGAATGATAGTAGAAATGCTAAAACATGGTTAGATTTGTTGAAAAGATGGATTAAAAATATTAAAGCGAAAGAAGTAAAGAGCAATATTGAGATTTGGGGTCTGAATAACTGGGTATTTGAGCAGAATAGATCTATTCTAGAGACCTTAATTCTAAACAGGGACCTTTCTATTGCTCCTTAATGGTAGGTAGAGGCCATAAAGGAACTCTTATTGAATCTCAGGGGAAAATAGTGAAGTGAAATTTTATGGTTAATAAGTATTCCTTCATTCTAAATTTAAAAGCAAAAAAAAAAAAAGGAAAGGAACAAGATGGCAGAGGAGTAGGTGGACGTGGAATACATCACTCTCCACAGACACATCAGGAATACACCTTCAGACACAGAAGTGCATGCAGAACACCAGCTGAGAGCAGACAGGAGTACCTTACCAGCAGAAAAAAATATATAGACCCACGTAAAACTGAAGATCAAGCCCTGAGCCTTTGGAGTGGGAGCACTGACTCTAAGACCCTAGAGACCCCAAACACAGTAAGTTAAAAATAATAATAACAATAATGAATAATATTAATAATGAATATTATTATATTGAATATGTACTATATGTATTATAGTGATGAAAAATAATATTAGTAATGAATAATAATAATAATGAAAAGGTAGAGAAATACCACACAAATGAAGGAAGAAACTACTAACACAGAAGTCCAAATAAATGAAGAGGAAATAGATAAACTACCTGAAAAAAAATTCAGAATAATTATAGTAAAGGTGATCAAAAACTTGAAAACAAAATGTAGAAATGTAAGAATCAATTAACAAAGACCTAGAAGAATTAAAGAATAAAAATACAGAGACAAACAACACAATTACTGAAATTAAAAATACTCTAGAAGGAATCAATAGTAGAATATCTGAAGCAGAAGAACGAATCAGTGAGCTGAAAGATAATATGGTGGAAATAACTTCTGAAGAGCAGAATAAAGTAAAAAGAATGAAAAGGGCTAAGGACAGTCTCAGAGACCTCTGGGACCATATCAAATGCACCAGCATTTGAATTATAGGGGTCCCAGAAGAAGAAGAGAAAAAGAAAGGGTATGAGAAAATTATTGAAGAGATTATAGTTGAATATGGAAATTATAGTCCAATATGGAAAAGGAAACATTCAATCAAGTCCAAGAGGCACAAAGAGTCCCATACAGCATAAACCCAAGGAGAAACGTGCCAAGACACATACTAATCAAAAAGACTAACAAAGAAAGAATATTAAAAGCAGTAAGGGAGAAGCAACAAGTAACATACAAGGGAAACCCCATACACTTAACAGCTGATCTTTCAGCAGAAATTCTGCAGGCCAGAAGGGAATGGCAGGATATATTTTAAAGTACTGAAAGGGAAAAATCTACAACCAAAATGACCATACCCAGCAAGGATCTCATTCAAAATTGATGGAGAAATCAAAAGCTTTTCAAACAAGCAAAAGTTAGGATAATTCAGTACCACCAAACCAGCTTTACAACAAATGTTAAAAGGACTTATACAGTCAAGAAATACAAGAGAAGAAAAAAGATCTACAAAATCCACCCCCCAAAAAAACAAAAACAAAAACAAAATCCACCCCAAACAATTAAGAAAATGGCAATAGGAGCATACATATCAGTAATTACTCTTATTGTAAATGAATTAAATGCTGCAGCCAAAAGACAGAGTGGCTGAATGGAAACAAAAACAAGACCCATATATATGCTGTTTACAAGAAACCTACTTTAGACCTCAAGACACATAAAGACTGGAAGTGAGAGGATGGAAAAATATATTCCATGCAAATGGGAAGCAAAAGAAAGCTAGAGTAGCAATCCTCATATCAGACAAAATAGACCTTAAAATAAAGATTACAAGAGATAAGGAAGGACACTACATAATGATCAAGGGATCAATCCAAGAGGAAGACATAACAATTGTAAATATCTATGCACCGAACATAGGAGCACCTCAATACATAAGATAAACACTAATAGACATAAAAGGGGAAATGTACAGTAACACAATAATAGCAGGAGAGTTTAACACCCCACTCACACCAATGGACAGATCATCAAAACAGAAAATTAAGAAGGAAATACAAGTCTTAAATGATACATTAGATAAGATGGATCTCACTGATTATCTTGAGGACATTCCATACAAATGAAGAAGAATTCACCTTCTTCTCAAGTGCACATGAAACATTCTCCAGGATAGACCACATCTTGGGTCACAAATCAAACCTCAGTAAATTTAAGAAAACTGAAATTCTATCAAGTATCTTCTCTGACCACACTATGAGACGAGATATCAATTGTAAGAGAAAAAAAAAAGCTGTAAGAAACACGAACACATGGAGATTAAACAACATGTTTCTAAATAACCAGCAGGTTACTGAAGAAATCAAAAGGGAAATCAAAAAACTTCTAGAAACAAATGAAAATGAAAACACAACAACTCAAAATCTATGTGCTGCAGCAAAAGCAGTCCTAAGAGGGACGTTTATAGCAATACAATCCTACCTCAAGAAACAAGAAAAACATCAAATAGACAGCCTAACTTTACACCTAAAACAACTGGAAAAAGAACAAAAAATAAAAATTAGTAGAAGGAAAGAAATCATAAAGATTCAAGCAGAAATAAATGAGAAAGAAATGAAAGAAACAACACTAAAGATTAATAAAACTAAAAGCCAGTTCTTTGAGAAGATAAAATTGACAAACCTTTAGCCAGATTTATCAAGAATCAAATTAACAAAATTAGAATCATAAGTCTACACTTATTTTAATATCAGGATCTCTGGGACCAAAGAGTGCATTTGAACATCAAATACAACTTCAGAATGCATATCACATATTGGAAAACTTTATATTCAAATCAATTTTCTCTGATGTCAGTACTAATATATTGAATTTTTGCTTAATATTTATTTGGCTTATTTTTTGCATTATTTCTATATGGTATATCTCTTATAATCTGTATATGAAATGATTATTTAAAAATATGGAACACATTTAATTCAATTTGGAGATCAGCCCTGGGAATTCCTTGGAAGGAATGATGCTAAAGCTGAAACTCCAGTACTTTGGCCACCTCATGCGAAGAGTTGACTCATTGGAAAAGACTCTAATGCTGGGAGGGATTGGGGGCAAGAGGAGAAGGGGACGACAGAGGATGAGATGGCTGGATGGCATCACTGACTCAATGGACGTGAGTCTGAGTGAACTCAGGGAGTTGGTGATGGACAGGGAGGCCTGGTGTGCCGTGATTCATGGGGTCGCAAAGAGTCAGACACGACTGAGCGACTGATCTGATCTGATTGACAGATGAATGTATCAAGAAGTTGTGGTACATATACACAATGGAATATTACTCAGCCATAAAAAGGAACATATTTGAGTCAGTTCTGATGGGGTTGATGAACCTAGAACAGAGTGAAGTGAGTCAGAAAGAGAAAGATAAATATCATATTCTAACATACATATACAGAGTCTAGAAAAATGGTTCTGAAGAATTTATTTACAGGGCAGCAATGGAGAAACAGACATAGAGAATAGACTTATGGACACGGGGAGAGGGGAGGAGAGGGTGAGATGTATGGAAAGAGTAACATGGAAACTTACATTACCATATGCAAAATAGACAGCCAACGGGAATTTGCTGTATGGCTCAGGAAACTCAAAAAGGGGCTCTGTATCAACCTAGATGGGTGGGATAGGGAGGGAAATGGGAGGGAGGTTCAAAAGGGAGGGGATATGCGTATACCTATGGCTGATTCATGTTGAGGTTTGACAGAAAACAACAAAGTTCTGTAAAGCAATTATCCTTCATACAAAAAAAAATTAGAAAAAAAAGCATTTGAGGGATATCCTATTTTCCTACTTTTCTTCCTCTCTTAGAATTCAGAGTAAAGGTAATTATAACTTAAAACGCTCAGAGAGGCAATAACAATTTCATACATAAATTGAACCACTGAAATGTATGTTTTTGCTTAAGTGGTGGTAGCCATTTTAAAATCCCTTAATTTCTGTGGTAAGAATGAAAATATTTTTGCTTACTTAAATTCATGGCTTGGTAAGCTCAGGTTTTAGCAGAAACATAATGCATCAACCTGAGCCTGGATGTGAACAGAGGCATCTAAAGAGAACCTGCACTCAGATTCCTGAAACAGCTTTTGGACAGCGTGTTCACTCAGGCTAGACGGATTTCATTAGTTCACCTTGTCTTCATCTTGCACTATCTTTCTTCCCTGTCCTCTGAGATTCTGCAAGCAGAGAAACTGATTTTCCCTGGGCTTTTCAGAACACATTTGAGGAGGAATTGTTGTTTATAGTGTGACCCTGCTCCAAGGCCCAGGATTGGAACAAAGCCCCCAGTTTCCCTCCTTGACCCAGAGGTTCCTCTTCTATTCACCAACCCTGAGACTCCTACCTTAGAAAATCATCTCTAAGCCAAAAGCACGTGATCTAAGCCCACCATCATTTCACATGCTAAAATGTGAATCTATTACCTGTAATAACCTTTTGAATCTTCGTTTCTTATGGGTCCAAGAGTAACGATGATTTTTCTCCCAGTTCTTTCTAATGCCACTTTTATTAGTGCCATTACCGAGGTAATAGCCAGTGGAAAAGAATGGAAGCATTTTATTTCTCATCTTTCACTCACTCTTCTTGATAGTGAATGTGGGGCTCAATTAAAAGAACATTTTATGTGTTGTAGAGGACAGTGGGGTCTTTAAGACCCCCCTCAAGTGAATAAGCAAGTCTGAGTCTTGATTTTGCCCTTCATCAGAAAAACCTTTTTCTCACATCATACTTCTAGGAAATCCTGGGTTTCCAAGGATTAGGAAACTGGGCCAGTTTTCTAAGAGGAATAGAATGCAGTTTCTAAATAGTTATCATGAAGTCACTGTTTTTATCCCATTCTGTTTAATCCAGTGAGTGCCAACCTTTGCAGCAGAGTTGGAATGAGGGAGAGAGAAGGGAAGTGCACTGTTAAAGATTAGACAGTTGATGATAGGTTTTGAGAGGTTATTAAAAAATAAAGCCAAGCTGTAATTGTAGATGGAAACAACACAAGTCTCTATCCACATGAAGCCCTCTTCACTTGCCTGAGACTATCAAGTCTGACTTTATAGATCTTCAGGGAAAGTCTACACACTGATGTGGTTGAGGCAGCTGAGCCTTTATTCTTTGGAAAGGCTGCACTATGCCAGGAAATGGGAGTGCCAATAGACTTGGGGCCAGGAAACAACACAGATGGACCTAGAGATTATTGTATTAAGTGAAGTGAGTCAGAAAAAGACAGATCTCATATGTTATCACTTCTATATGGAATCTAAGATACAGTACAAATGAATTTATTTACAAGCATAACAGATTCACAAATATAGGAAACAAATTTATGGTTACCAAAAGGGAAAGGTGGGAAAGGGATAAATCGAGGGTATGGGATTAACAGACACATATTACCGTATATAAAATAGATAAACAACAAGGATTTACTCTATAGCACAGGGAACTCTATTTAATACCTTGTAATAAACCACAATGGAAAATAATAGGGAAAAAGAATATAGATATATATATTTATATATGTGTAATATATATGTATAACTGAATCATGGTGTTATACATCTGAAACTAACATAGTATTGTAAATCAACTATATCCCAGTAAGAAAAACAGGAAGAAGATGTTGGGATAATTGGGAAGTACCTGAATCTGCCCAAAAGGGTGAGCAAGATTAGGGAGTTGCAGTGGAGTTTATAGATCTCCAGAGAACTCATATGACTTTTAAGCAGAAACAAAATGTCTGGAAGGTAGTATTTCCTAGAAGTGGATGAGATGGAGTATAGTTCTCTCAGAAAAGCCTATGAGGTTAAAAATGAGATGATTCTGATCAACTATGGGTTCTATTTCTTACTAGGCATTGTGGCCTTAAGTAATTTACCTAATCTCTCTGAGTTTCAGAATGATAATCAGTAAAATAAGTACTTAAATCATAGGGTTGCTGTGAAGCTTAAAATACAGGATTTATACAAGATAACAGCAAGTCCGGTACATAATAAGCACTTCATAAATATTAGGCATTATCATTATCAATACGAAAAATAGATTCATACCAACTTTACTTTGTGGCTGGGCATGGAGGAGGGAGATTAAAAAGGATAGTTCTACCCAAAATGGAAACAAAAAAGTACAAAAAGGGAAAAAAATGCAGTTAAATAACACAAAAGTATTCCCATAAATATTATAAAAATGTGACAGTGACTCAAATCTCTTGAAAGATTCTTTTATGCATTCAGTTCTCAGCAACCTTAGAGGTCACAGAGTGAAATAATGTTTTCAGATAGTATTTCTGTCTTTCTGATTTTATTTCCATCATTAGGGAGTGGGGCACTGACATATTCCAAGCAGTCACATCTCCCAGCATTTCTAAGTAAACAGTTCGTCACTACTAGAGTCATGGTCCTACTGACATTTTACACAGCTAAATACACACTAGAGAGGAGTCTTGGGACTCCTTGCTTTTCCTTCACCACAAAGGAGGACATTCAGATTTAGGAAAACGGCTTTGTGTAAGAGAGAGACCATCAGTTTGGGCAGCAGCAAGACAGGATTCCCCCCCTGATACTCTGTCACCTACTACTGATGCATCCTTGAGAAAATAGCATTGCTTTCTAAGACTCCATGTTCTCCTCCTGTGTGTTTCCACTGCAGAGGGCACAGGTTCAATCCCTGGTCTGGGAACTAAAATCTCATGACAAAAAATATAAGTATAAAGAGTTAGGTTATTTATTTGACTTTTTTCTTGTTTCTTGAGGTATGCCTGTATTGCTATGAACTTTCCCCTTAGGACTGCTTTTACCGTGTCCCACAGGTTTTGGGTTGTTGTGTTTTCATTTTCATTCATTTCTATGTAAATTTTGATTTCTTTTTTGATTTCATCTGTGATTTGTTGGTTATTCAGCAGCGTGTTGTTCAGCCTCCATATGTTGGAATTTTTAATAGTTTTTCTCCTGTAATTGAGACCTAATCTTACTGCATTGTGGTCAGAAAAGATGCTTGGAATGATTTCTATTTTTTTGAATTTACCAAGGCTAGATTTATGGCCCAGGATGTGATCTATCCTGGAGAAGGTTCCATGTGCGCTTGAGAAAAAGGTGAAATTCATTGTTTTGGGATGAAATGTCCTATAGATATCAATTAGGTCTAACTGGTCTATAGTATCATTTAAAGTTTGTGTTTCCTTGTTAATTTTCTGTTTAGTTGATCTATCCATAGGTGTGAGTGGGGTATTAAAGTCTCCCACTATTATTGTGTTATTGTTAATTTCTCCTTTCATACTTGTTAGCATTTGTCTTACATATTGCGGTGCTCCTGTGTTGGGTGCATATATATTTATAATTGTTATATCTTCTTGGATTGATCCTTTGATCATTATGTAGTGACCGTCTTTGTCTCTTTTCACAGCCTTTGTTTTAAAGTCTATTTTATCTGATATGAGTATTGCTACTCCTGCTTTCTTTTGGTCCCAAAGATATGCTACCAGTATCAGATGGAAATTAACCACAAATGCACTTTTCTGCCAGGTTAGAAGTGCATGCAGATAGTACGGGGAGCATTGTCCTATAAAGGACCTGGGATAGTTTCCCATTGCTGCTGCTGTGAACAAATACCACAAATTGAGAGGCTGGAAACAACATAACTGTTTTCTCTTACAGTTACAGAGGCCAGAGGTCTCAAGTTCAGGTTCACCAGGGTAAAGCCAAGGTATTGGCACATATGTTCCTTCCTGAAGCTCTGGGGGACGATCTGGTTCCTTGCTTTTTCTAGATTCTGGAGGCCAACAGTGTCCCTTTGCCATGAACCCTTCCTCACATCACTCCAACCTCTTACTGCCATCTCCTGCTTCCTCTTATGAAGACAGCTACAATTACACTTAGAGCCCATCCAGATAGTCCAGAATAATCTCCCCATCTCAAGATCCTTAGTTTAACCTCACGTCATTTAAGGTGACATTCACAGGTTCTAGGGATTAGGATGTGGGAGGAACATCAGTCAGTTTCCCGCAGGAGCCATTTCCCTGTTTCTTCATCATTCTAGTCAAAGAAACACAGTGGGCTAACATGCAGCCCAGCCATGTGGGTTGTGGAGTGAGAAGACATAGCAGCTGTGGGATGAGAGGAAGACAGAGGGCCAACATGTAGTTTAGCTCTAACAGAGACTTGGAGTGGCCTACGATGTGGAAGATGGATAAGTCATAGAGCGGAAAATGAACTTGAGCCTCACAAACACACTAGCCGCCTCTCAAAGTGAGCACTTTATCTCTCAAATTGCCTCTACTCTGAGTGGTCTAATCCGTGTCACTGACTGGCAGCTCTGCCCGAAGTAAGGCCATCATGAGCGCAACATCCCAGTGCTGCTCTGAAGAAAAACACAGACATAAATATCACAACTAATCAATAGTTGGAACTGAATCTTCCAACAGAAGACAATGCCATGAAGATTAAGACTCTTTACAGAGAGACTGTTACAGAACAAAAACAAAAAAATAAGACCTAGATGACCATGTAGGTAAAAACTACCATACTGGATGCCCTAGGCTAACACTTTGAATTTCTAAATATTCATTTTATAGGTGCCGATAATTCTATTGCTAGTAATCAGTATCAGATACAGAGAGACAGTTTCCTTGAAAAGCAGTGAGGCGACATACTTTGTCAGAATAGATCATTTCCAGAATTCAATTTCTTTGCTCTGTGCTCTTCTATTTTGATTGTAAGTCCAAGTTTGCATTTTATTTTTGTTTTTTTTTGGCCCATATTTTTATTTCTAATTTATTTTTACTTAAGTATAGCTGATTTACAATGTAGTGTTAGCTTCAGGTGTACAGCAACATGATTCAGTTTGATATATATATAAAGGTATATACATATATATATTCTCTTTCAGATTCTTTTCCATTGTAACTTATTACAAGACACTGAATATATCTTCCTATGCTATACATTAATTCCTTGTTATTTGATACACAGTAGTGTATATCTGTTCATCCCCAACTCCTAATTTATCCTTCCCTCCTTTCCTCTTTCCCCATTGGTAACCATAAATTTATTTTCTAAGTCTGTGAGTCTGTTTCTGCTTTGTAAATAAGTTCATTTGTATCATTTTTTTTCAGATTCCACATATAAGTAATATGATATTTGTCTTTCACTGTCTGACTTAATTCACTTAGTATAATAATCTCTAAGTCTATTCATCTTATTTATACTTTAATAAGTGATTGATTTACTTATCCAATGAGCTATATGACTTTGGGAAACCTTTAAACTTCTCTGAGTGCCAGTTACTCTTTTCAAAAAATAGTGGACTGTATAAAATAAACTCTTTAGGTAGGGCTCCCAATTTTTTTTCACCTCCCAGTTTACAATGAAGAAAATAGTTTAATGACATATTTAGGTAAACAGATGAGACAATCCATTGCCAGTGTTTCCTGGTCTAGGGTTTCTGCTCTCACAACCCTTGCATGTTCAGTTCAGTTCAGTTGCTCAGTCGTGTCGGACTCTTTGAGACCCCATGAACCGCAGCACACCAGGCCTCCCTGTCCATCACCAACTCCTGGAGTCCACCCAAACCCATGTCCATTGAGTCGGTGATGCCATCCAACCATCTCATCCTCTGCCATCCCCTTCTCCTCCTGCCCTCAATCTTTCCCAGCATCAGGGTCTTTTCAAATGAGTCAGCTCTTCACATCAGTTGGCCAAAGGATTGGAGTTTCATGTTCAACCCGAAGGCTAAAGGATAGATACACCTGCCACCCTACAACACATGGTGATTCAACAATATGACTGGGCCCACAAGAGAGTAACACCGCCTTGAAGAATTAAAAGTTGGTGGGAGTACAGTTCTGCAATCTCCTGAACCGATGATCTTTCACAGCATGAACCACATCAACTCCTTAAATCCCACTGTCACCAAAGTCATCAGTTAAGTGTATAAAAAGGAGATGGAGCACAGCAGTGCTATTTTTCTTTCAATCTGTTTTTTCCACTTTCTTTGCCTCATGCCAACAGACTTATTCTGTAATTCTTTTGCTTAACATTTAAGTTGTCTGGTCTTTCAAATTTCTTGTTCTTTTTTTTTTTCTATACTTGAATTTTGGAGACCCATGTCTATTGTAAAAATGCAAGCTATTCAGAAAAGGAAAGGGAAAACTAAAATCCCTCGCTCCCAGTTTCACTATCTGGAGATGATCACTTGATATTTTGGTGAAATCCTTTCAGGTTATTCTCTGTGCCAACAGCATGTCTGTATCCAGTTTTACATTCACAAAATTCTTTACCTCTTTGTCACTTAGTGATGGTCTGTAGATGTGTACCCATCTTTCCTTTTAATGACTATCAGATCAGTTCAGTTGCTCAGTCGTGTCTGACTCTTTGCAACCCCATGGACTGCAGAACTCCAGGCTCCCTTGTCCATCACCAGCTCCCAGAACTTGCTCAAACTCAGATCTATCAAGCCAGTGATGCCATCCAACCATCTCATCCTCTGTTGTCCCCTTCTCCTCCTGCCTTCAACAGGTGTTACTTTATACAAATTATGTTGTTGTACCTTTATATAATTTCTATTTTCCCTAATTTAAGACAATGTTTCAGATAAGCATTTTGTGCATTTTTCTTTCACCCTTTTGCAGCTATGAAATTATAGATACCAAAGGCACAGATCATGTATGGTTTGATACATGATGACTGAGTTTGCTACTAAGGATGCATGAGCATGCCCCCCTTGATATTTTTTATTTTTCTGGCCCCATCCTTTTCCTTCACGTTCACAGATGCCAAGAACTGACCAGTCCTCAAGATTCAGCTGTAGTGTCACTGATCCTGGGAAGCCCCTCTCACCTTATTCGGAAATGTACCCATTATCTTCTCGTGTTCTCTCATGGACCCTTCTGCAGAGCCTTCTTGTAGCTCTTGTCACATGCACACAACATATTCTGCATGTCCATCTGTTTCAAGGCTGCTGGTTCCCAAAGCACAGAGATCATGGGATGATATACACAGCATGCTGAGATGTTTTCTGACTTTCGGGGTTCAAATATCAGCTCCGTCACTTACTACCTGTGCATGTAAGGAAGGTCTTTAAGTTTCATTTTCCTATTTGTAGAATGGAGACAGATGTAATATCTACTTCACAGGATAAGTAGGATAACTTAATGAGATAATGTGGTTGTATTAGTCAGGGTTTTCCAGAGTAAGAGAACCAATAGGATGTCTATGGATTTCTATCTATACCTATATTTGTGTCTAGATCTATCTATGTCTCTGTCATCTATTTTCTACCTAGGGATTTATTATAGGGATAGGCTCACACCATTTTAGAGGCTGAGAACTCCCAGTTTGCTGTCTGCAAGTTGGAAGCCCAGGAAAACCAGTCCAAGTATAAAGGTCCAAGAACCAGGGTAGCCAACAGTCTCAATTCCAGACTCAGGTCAGAAGATGAGATGTCCCAGCTCAAGCAGCAAGCAGAGAAAAAAGGGAAGAAAATCCCTCCTTTGTCTTTGGGTTCTATCCCCACCTTCAAGGGATTGGACAGTGTTCATCCACATTGGGAGAGGGATCTACTCTGCTGAATCCACCAATTCAAATGCTAATTTCATCCAGAAACACCCTCAAGGACACACCTAGAAATAATGTTTAAACTGGGTTTCCCACAGCCAGTCAAGTTGACATATAAGATTAACCATCTCATGTATACCAAGGGTAAAGTAGTTAGACTCAGTGACGGTAAGTACACAATATTGAGTACTCATTTGCGTCAGGCACTGTGTCCACTGTATTTTTGATCAATAACATTCATAATTTCTGGGTTACCTTAATACCAGCTTGTTCCTTAACTTCCAAAGTGAAAGTCACTCAGTCATGTCTGACTCTTTGTGACCCAACAGACTGTAGCCTGCTGGGCTCCTCTGTCCATGGAATTCTCCAGGCCAGAATACTGGAGTGGATATCCGTTCCCTTCTCCAGGGGATCTTTCCAACCCAGGGATCGAACCCAGGTCTCCCACATTGCAGTGGACTCTTTACCATCTGAACCACCAGGGAAGCGCTAACTTCCAAAGTTAACACTTAAAATCCATTGCTGCTTATTTGATCTTTCTGGTGCATTTTTTTGTCCTATTGCCCTTCAGAAGGAATTAGGCTCTCCAAATGAATGCTCCTTCTGTTTCTATGCCTTGATGCATTTAAATCCTCCAATCCCTTTGCCCAAAGGCCTTTTCCTGTCTTAGCATCATAGGTCATCTCTGCATGTCTAAACTACATCCATCTTTTGAGACATTCCTCCATTGACTTTTCCTTGACATGCACCCAAATTTCTGTTTCCCTATTTAAATGTAAAGTAGTTAACATTTTCTGTCTTGTATTTTCAGTTTTTACATGCAGTTCATATCCTCCCTGGACTTCTCAGGTGATGCAGTGGTTTAAAAAAAAAAAAAAATGGCTGTCAATACAGGAGACACAACAGATGTGGGTTTAATCCCTGTGTCAGGAAGATGCTGTGGAGTAGGAAATGTCAACCTGTTTCAATATTCATGCCTGGAAAACCCCTGGATGAGGATCCTGGTGGGCTATACTCCACAGGGTCACAAAGAGTTGGACACAACTGAATGAGGAGGTGCGCACACACACACACACACACCCTCCCCAGTAAATGTGAGCCCAGAAGACTAGAGACTGCGGACTACACTTACCCACATTTTTATCTTCCTAGGTGACTGGCAAAGTTACTAGAACATGTCAAATGTTTATAAAAGAATATAAGCTATTTCTTAGATATAGTGTCTACCATAATAACACATACTAATACTTTTCGAGGACTTATTACGTGGAAGATGTTGCTAAAGACTTTCAATAAATATCTTCTATATTCTTCTCAGTAGCCCTCTGACACGGTTGCTATCCTTATCTTCACATTCTGTTTTCTCTAGATGACTAACAGAGAGGTTATATTGCTTGCCCAAAGTTACCAGGCAGTATTTAAACCAAGCCAGTTTGACTTCTGAGACTATGTTTTATACATGGTATTTCTGTGCAGGACAGCCAACAGAGAATGGTGCTGATCAGAGATGATATGTCTTTCAGGACAGTACACCAAACAATACGCACACATATCGAGAAATGAAAGGTGGTTCTCCGTCAAAGAGCTTATTCCAGGGGAACTTGACCTCAACTTAAATAAACAAACCAAAAAGTGTACCCCCAACAAAGACGGTATTATTCTTGGTACCTTAACCCCAACACTTGGCTTTGATGTGCCCAATTAATGACTCCTAAATGCAGATCCTTTAAAGAAGTTAGTTCAAATCATAGTTGTTACATTTTATAAAACACAAAGGAATCACTTCTATAGAGAAATTAAAAGTAACAATTTATTTCTACTGTTCCCTGTATTGACTAATGACTAGAATAATAGAATGATGTCTGTACATGCCCAAAAAGCCACCTCCATCTCCAAACTGGTTGTTGGACCAGCTGCCTTTACCCTGCACACACCTTAAATCCACAGCTATATCCCATGTTTTGGGGACTTCCCTGGTGGCTCAGATTGTAAAGAATTCGCCTGCAATGCGGGAGATCTGGGTTTGTTTCCTGGGTTGGGAAGATCCCCTAGAGGAAGGGGAACAACTCCAGTAGTCTTGCCTGAAGAATCCACATGGACAGAGGAGCCTGGTGGGCTACATACAGTCCATGGGGTCACAAAGACTTGGACACAACTGAGCAACTAAGCACATATCCCACATTTTATGTTAGAAGATAGCAATAAGTAATTATGCCGTTGGTTTTAGGAAACATATTATTAGCCTTAATGTAGGATGATTTGTTCCAAAATCTAAGAATTATTAAAGTGCTTTACAATGAGTCATTGTAACACTCCCGCAGGACTCTCTTCCTGTGACATGAAAGACAGTAGCAGATATGCTAGAAATTACCTTAGCCAAACTCAGGAATTACCCTATCAATAAATATTTATTCAGTGCTATGGTCTGACTATAACTGAAATGAGCACTGTATTAATAAACTGAGTCTTTGTGGGCTAGCGCTAGGGCTTTTTATACTATGAAATAAAACAGGAATTTGCTGTTTGTGGAGTTCTGGGTGTCATGCCAGGCACTTCATATGCATGGTTTTATTCCATTCTCACAACTGCCTTATGCGTTGGTGGGTTTTTAACCACTATTTTGCTAGGGAGGGATCCAGGCTTTGTACCCTTCAAGGTCTGGTGAAGGAACTAAAGACCCTCCAGCTTCTCTAAGCAAAAATATTTGTATATAGGAATTAGAGGCTTGTACAACCATTAGAATATCTTTCCAGGAAAAAAAAAAAAAAAGGAAAGAAAAGCAGGGAAATGATTAGCAAAATCCCCAAATCGGAAAACCCGTGCATAGAATCTCACCATCTGTGGCACCAAAGCAAGAGATTAAAGATGTTCACTCCAAAGGAGCTAAAAACATCAGCAATCACAGCAAAGAGCCTGTTGAAGCTGTCCACTACCTCACTCCTTTCTAAAGGCTCCTTCTAGCACCCTATAAGGCTGCTATGACCTTCACATCTGCCCATGTTTCTGCCTGTAATTGCCACTGGAGAATAAGAACACTGAATGAGATTTTTCAACGTCTTAATATTTTTTTGGCCACACCGCACAGCACGTGGGATCTTAGTTTCCCAACCAGGTATCATACTGGTGCCCCCTGCCTTGGAAGTGTGGAGTCTTAACTCCTGGATCACCAGGGAAGTCCCTGAACGAAATTGTTGAATGTCCAAATCTTACAAATGGAGTGAAGTTGAACTTGGAATATTATAAGGGAAAGACTTCTAGCTCATGTTATTCTCCTTCTATAAAGAGGACAACGTAGAATGAGCTGGTAATGATGCCAACTGAAATTGGCAGAAATTCAGAACTATAAGTGTAAGAAACTTGCTTACAGGCATATATTAATAATAGGTCATTATTAGCAGACATGTCACCTATGTATCTGCAAAGGTCTCATTTTAACGTGTGTTCTACTGAATTATGTAACTACACAAGAATGTTAGCCTAGGTAGCCATGGAAAGCCTCAAGGAGGAGATACAACTAGAGTTAGTCAATGGAAAGATGGGAACACTATGAATATTCTAGAAATGGCCTGAGTAATCAGAGAGGATCATGCTAGTGAGCAGCAAATTATTTGAAGGACAATAAATCTAAATATATTTTTTGAGCATTTCTTGTCCCTGTCTCTAGTTCGCAAACCACCCCAGATAGCGAATGAATAATTGCTGAAATAATGATAATGATCTGTAACCAGTCATGCTTCGAGACATCTGGATCCCTTCAGATAGGCATGGAGGCCTAAAAGAGGCACATGTCATCCTCTGCCTTCTACTATTACTGGCTAAAAAAAAAAAAAAACAAAACAAGGTGAGCAGAGGGGGGATCTCTGGGATCAGCAAAATTTAATGAGTTGCTTCTAGTCTCAGAAATCAATATTATACTTTTTGTAACATGTTTTCTCCTGTTTATCCTATGTTGACAAAGATCTGACAGGGTGGGAGATGGAAGGAACAAGATAGTGAACAAACCAGGTATTTAGATGTAAATATAAAACCCATATTGTTCTGCATTTCAGACGTACAGGATTTGACAATCATTACCCTGAAAACAGCTTTAGCTCACTGCAGACTTCCTCTCTTCTCTGCCCATTTTCAGCAACAGAGCCATCATGAAGAAGGATGTTCAAAGACATCACATCTATAACCTTTGCCAAAGGCACACACAATCTTTCGAAGGAAGACTTTTATTTTCCCTGTCACCTTTAATGCTGGATATACCAGCTGAAAGCTGAATTCCAAGTATAAGGTCACTGCACGGAAGCTTCCTAAAGACACGGAGCTTGAAAAGAAATCTTTCCGGAATGTCACTCCTCTTTCAGCTCACACTTTCCTAATGCAGCCCAATGCACTAATTGGCCTTGCTGTCGATGACAGGCAAAGAAAAAAAAGAGAGAGAGAAACAACAACATCATCATTTGTCAACATCTTATCCATGCGCATAATGAGCCCAGGTCTCAGTTCAGAGTAATTGAGATGCACCCAGGAAATGACCAAGGAACAGCTTCCTTGTTCACACGTTGTATGAATGTTCTTTCCCTGGAAAAGAATCCTGTGCATTTTCTCCCATTTGGATTTTGAAAGAACAATTTGGAATTCTCAATTATGATAATCAGATGGCTAAGAGTTTACATTTTTCTCCAAGGTTTTAGAACTGGGCAGTTTTATTCTTTTATAAAGGGCTTCCCTGGTGGCTCAGTTTTAAAAGAGTCTGCCTGCCAATGCAGGAGACCGAGGTTTGATTCCTGAGTCAGGAAGATCCCCTGGAGAAGGAAATGGCAACCCATCTCAGTATTCTTGCCTGGGAAATCCCATGGACAGAGGAGCCTGGTGGGCTACAGTCTGTGGGGTTGCAGCAGTTGTACATGACTAAGCAACTGAACACACATACAAGAAAGTAAAATAAAACTCAGGGGCCATTTCTTTCTCCAGGCAATCTTCCAGACCCAGGAATTGAACCCAAGTCTCAAGGGTCTCCTGCATTGGCAGGCAGATTCTTTACCACTGAGCCACCTGGGAAGCCTTCATTCCTTTTCCTGGTTTAACCTTGGTTAACATTTCAGTTTGTACCACTGCTGTATACTATGATCAGTCATATCCGACTCTCCAATCTCCTGGACTATAGCCTGCCAGGCTTCTCTGTCCAAGGGATTTTCCAGGCAAGTGCACTTGAGTGGGTTGCCATTTCTTCCTTCAGGGGATCTTCTCAACACAGGGATCCAACCTGTGTCTCCTGCACTGGCAGGCCGATTCTTTACCACTGAACTATCTAATCCAGCCCAATAAACACTGCTATTTCCCTGAGTTTCAGTTACCTTAGGAATATAATGAGGACATCAAAAATAAAAACTTAAACCTTTATTCCCAGTTTGTTAATCCTAATAGACAAAATTTTAGTTTTCACCAGCTTGGGTTATATTTTGAGTATCTAGTTGCTTTGTGACCTGCCAGAAAATATTGACTTCATAATAGTGGATGAGTAAAAGCCATTGACACGTTTGGTTATTAGTCAGTGAAGGATCCCAGATTTGCTTTGCTTCAGAGACTCACCGAAAACTGTCACATTCATTTCTTTGTTTACTGGAGCTCAGTTATTTTGTGCCTGCAATTGTAATCTCCTCCTCAAAGGGCAGGAAACTGGTCTCAATGTAAAAGTTAAGTCAGAGCAAAAGAGAGGGGTCTCCAGGCCCCTGCAGCCATGTTTGATCACAGGGAAACCTCTGGCTAGAAGCACTGATCCACAGGAGAGTGAGATCTCTCCCAGGAGTCATAAAGCTTAGGATCCTTCAATCACCAAAGCCAGATCCTTCCTGCCTAAGGAGAACAGCACTAAATGACAGTCCTGCTGAGTAGCTTCCAGGCTGATGCTATGTAAAGCATCTTGGTGCTCTATAACCGTGCTAGGTAAAGTATCTTGGTGAAACTCTTCATTACCATTTGAAAACATTGGAGGCTTTAGAACTGCTTCAGGTCTTTCAAAAACCCATCTCTCATTCCTGCTAGCAGGAAGAGATTCAGTCAGCCAGAGTGACTCCTCAGCCCAGAGATTCAATATCATGATGCCATGTTGTGGCATCTTGCATCTCTTTAGATCACCCAAAGTTGAATCGTCTAATTGTTCACGCTCAATTTATTTGTGCTCCTTGGCTGCCTTCACATGGGCAGCACAGACAGTCTGAAAGGAGGGCAGAGTGTAAAAAGCATTCCAATTAGCAACTGGTAATTCCAGTAATTGAGGAATCAGCCTCGAGGCAAAGGTATTGATTCATTTTGATAATATTATATATGCTGTGAAATTCTCTAATAGTTAAACCGCCACTGAGATCTACAGAGGTAATAATACGTGCTTAATAATGTTTCACACAACACTACACTTCTGAAAATGCATTTCACGACGTGCACTTTTCGGCTTCACCGTGAATTAGCAGGCAGGGGCTCCGTGGACACTGCTATCAGCACCGAATCTCAGTGTTGGGCCAGAGAAATTTTCCTGTCAATACCTTCAGAGTGGATAAACCTGTATGCTTATCTCCTTTCATCAAAACAGGGCTTAAGACACAGTCACTCTGCTCAGGACCCAGACCAGAACTGCCATGGTCATTTCTGAGCTTTGGTAGAAAGAAAAACAAAACTATGGGCTTTCTCTAGATACTTAAGACAAGAAAGTGGCTTCGGCTGTTACAATGTAGGTTTAGCCTGTAGCAGTTACTGGTGTTTGTTCCTAAATAAGTCACGACACTAACCTCCTGGGACACTGGGATAGAATACACGAAGGACTCAGTGTGGGGCGGGGGGGAAGCAACTGCAAATATATTCCCCAAAATTTGGGAAATGTTTTCCCAAAACAATGGAAGAGCCCATCTCAGAGAGGGCACAGGAGCCTAGGGCAGCCCAGAATGGGGTCTGGTTTGTGTTGGGTAAAGTCGCAAAGGCTGACCTTGGCATCTGAAACCTTGGTCTCTACCTCTAACTTTGTGTCCTGCCTGCTGGCAAGGACGCATGCTCCAACCCTCTCCTAGGGACAAATCATGCCACCCTGCCTGCCTTCAACGTTTGTTCCCAGACTTCACTCCTTCCTATAGAACAATTCCATCAATCTATGGATGAGATGAGACTTTCCTTTCTTTTCAAGCCTGGCTCTGTCCCATCTCCTTTTCCAGAAATCTTTCCTGCAGCCCCAGGCTTCACTCCCTCCCTTTCCTACCTTGTCTCACCACTGATGACGTTGACCCACCTGGGCACAAGGCCGGTCTCACACTCCAGTCCCTTCACTGCCCTTTGCTGAGCCTGAGTGCAGTTGAGTGTCTTTTCTGGCGGGAGCATATTATTTTTGCTTTTGTTTCTGTTCTTGCTTCTTTCTGTTGACGGGGAAAGACCTCTACACATCATTCAGAGGCTTTGATACTTTACTCCCAACATTTTGAAAGCTGCAACATTTTATCCAGCCAATATTCCTCAAAACCAGGAAGAGGGAGCAGGGGAGAAGGCAGGGGCATGTGTTGTTCCAGACCTCAGCAGTATCTCAGGGGGAGCACTTAGATGCCCGAGTCTTTGCAAACTTAAAAAATGAGGGACCTGGGAATAAATCAGGGCAACTCCGCGAAACACTCCTGCTTCTGATATGGCCGAAGCCTGACCATCAAGGGCAAAGCAGCTTATTCGCAAAGGCAAGTGTAAAACCTCCATGTTTCGGATAAGATTTAGCACTGACAGGGCTTCCCAGGTGGAGCTAGTGGTAAAGAACCCACCTACCAATGCGGGAGACAAGAGATGCAGATCCGATCCCTGGGTCAGGAAGATCCCTGGAGGAGGAAATGGCAACCACTCTGGTGTTTTCGCCTGGAGAATCCACATGAACAGAGGGGCCTGGCAGTCTACAGTCCATAGGATTGCAAACAGCTGGACATGACTGAAGCAACTTAGCACACTAACACAGATAATTCATTAATCCAGCAAGCACTTCTTGAACATCTAATCTATACCAGAGCTCATCTAAGTGCAGGAGGTTAGAGCCATTCACAAGGCAAGCGCTGCCCCTGCCCTCATTTACCATCCACACCTGAGTCAAGAATGCTCCACATGAGTGGGAGAGGAATTTAGCTTCCAGTTTCCTCTGTGCCTCTGGGATTCAGGTTTTACAGGGTGAATAGGAGTTTGCCAGGAAAGAACAGGATGCACAAAAGCATGACATTTTGTAGTCATGTGAGTTACTTAAGGAAATGTAAATTGAGATTCAAAGATAAGAACAGAGCTAAAGTGGCCCAGACTCCTTTCATGGAGTGCTTCAAAATCCCATGAAATCAGAGCCCTGCAAAATCTTATCTTGGCATGAATTACACTGTAGCTTTTTCACTGGATCTAGATTAAAGCCCCAAATGAATTAAAAAGGTATCTACTCTCCTTCTGTGTCCACTCTGGCTTCAGAAGCAGCAGATAGTAAATGACATACATTATGAGAGTGGGAGGGACCAGAACTTCTCTTTCCTGAGGATTACCTCCCACCCCCATGACTACCTTGGGGTCCTGCACACGGGGATGAAGTCATTGCCAGATTCCTGAAAGCAGGCACTGCTGATACATAGCAAGGAAGGAAAAGGACCGCCGAATACATCAGCAGATCCCACCCACCTTCCTGTGAGGCATTCCTGGAGAAACTGCTCCCCACATGTCCTCTGATCACTGCCAGTACATCTTTATGTCCTGGGGAAAACACATTATTTATCTTATCCCACTCCTGTGATATTTATCTCATCACATTAAAATTTGCACCATTCCAACAGCTTTGTTTATGGTAGCATGCAGGATAAATATTTTATTTCCTGATGGGTGCTTGGGTTTTCTTTGCCAGCATTAAAATCAGGGTACTGGAGATAGGAATCTGGATATTTACCAGTACAAGGAGATGCTACACAGATGCTAATGAAAGCTCTGAGGGTAGTTTTCCGGGCTGTTGAATGTAATTTCTCACATCTCCAAATGGTTATAATAGGGAAACACCCTGAAAAGAATTCTCTAATGGCTGTGCATATATAGCAGGGGATCGTTGGAAAGTTAATTAGCCATGAAAAGCAGATCTTTCCTCATTCATTCATACGGTGGACTGTGTCAGACTGAACACTGACCCTCTGTGCCTCTCTCTCTCTGCCCACTTTGTCTCCTTGCCTCAAACCCTCACCTCTGCCGAGTTAGCTTTCCTTTAAAAACCAAGATTAAAACTCTTATCTTGCTTTCTCTTAGCAGCTCCCCAAACCTCTCAGACTGAGGTATCTCTTCCTCTCTGTGTGTAACAGCACCACAGGTACACCTCCAGTGTAATAATACATTTTAAATTAATGTTGTGTCTACCTCACTGCATAGTTCACTGGACTATGATTCTTTAAAAATGGAGAGCATACTTTATTTTTCACTGTATTTACTTCAAACCTTTGAAATGTGCGCTGAATATGGCAAAGATCTCAGCATCTATTAATCAATCTTTTCATTCTTTCTGGCACCTAATACATGTTTGGTTAATGAACAAATGAATCAACAAGGCAGGAGACCTTGGTTGACTCTAAGAAAATCACTTTATTTTTTTTCCTGTATTCTCAATGAGGGAATTCAGTAAGTATTGTGTTTGACCTAGAAGGCATTCATGTATTCATTAAATCATTTCACAAGAATTTAATATGTCGCTAATAGCAAGCAGGACACAGGGAAGATGCAAGCACCTAATCTCAAACTTCATAGAATCCTAGGAGGAAAACTGGGAGAAGCCAGGACTAAGTACCATAAAAGAATGTTGCCAAAACGGTTGCTAGAAAATTCAGAGAAAACGTAAAGTAAGGGCAGGATCAAGACACTATAATTTTGCTCTTAACTTCCTAGGACTACCCACTGACACCAGGAAATGGTTGGCTACAAAATTTTGCAGACTCAAGACTCAGAAATGTGCTGCTATTGATCTTTCTTAATTCCCAATATGAAATCTGGCACCAAGATAATTGTTTTGTATGGAGTCAGCCTAGTACAGTGAAATCTCAGTTGTTCAGCCTAGATTGAGGCAAAGGCTCCAGTCAGAGATCTAGTCCTAACTGTACCGGGCTGAGATCTCCAAGCATCATGCCTGTGTATACACAGTGTAAAGTGCGGGCAATTCCTTCAGGCTAGATCACACTGCTTTCACCCAACATACTTTAGGTGGGTTCACTGTTCTTGAACGAAGTTCCTCTGTCTGAAAATGCAGATCTCTGATACTGAGGATCTCTGCTCTAGTCTCCATGAAAAGTCTGACATACTATGCCAGATCCACTTCATTCCTAGAGACCATTCACTACATATACCACACAGTCCCTTGGCACAAACACTGAGGCTGTTAGCTACAAAGGAAGACAGAACTGAGCGACTGACAACGCAGTCCTAAGAACAATTAATCGCTCCACATCTGGTTTCCACTTAGAGCAGAGCATGCAGCAACCTCGCTGTCTATCGTCTGCCCCAACCTTCAAGCAGTAACGCACCCTACCATTTCCATACTAACAAGCAATTAGCGGAACGATATACTGCAAGCTGAGCAAATCTTGCCATGATAAAAGAACGGGTTTCATGTTATCTTTTCCTTTGTATGCCAAAGATTAGAAAATACAAATTCAAGGGACTGAAGTATCTACAGTACAAACTGCTGAGATTTATTGATGCACCCTCCTCCCCCATGCAAGAAGGAGAACAGTAAGGAAGCTAGAGTAGCTGTCACCTGGAGTAAGAGGTAAATTTGGCCTTGGTGTACAGAATGAAGCAGGGCAAAGGCTGATAAAGGTTTGCCAAGAGAACACACTAATCATAGCAAACACCCTCTTCCTCTTGTGTTAACAAGAGAAGACTCTACACATGGACATCACTAGATGGTAAACACTGAAATCAGACTGATTATATTCTTTGCAGCCAAAGATGGAGTCAACAAAAATAAGACCAGGAGCTGACTGTGGCTCAGATCATCAACCTCTTATTGCCAAATTCAGACCTAACTTAAAGAAAGTAGGGAAAAGCACTAGACCATTCAGGTATGACCTAAATCAAACCCCTAACAATTATACAGTGGAAGTGAGAAATAGTTTAACGGACTAGATCTGATAGACAGAGTGCCTGATGAACTATGGACGGAGATTCACGACACTGCACAGAGACAGGGATCAAGTCCATCCCCAAGAAGAAGAAATGCAAAAAAGCAAAATGGCTGTCTGAGGAGGTTTTACAAATAGCTGTGAAAAGAAGAAAAGCAAAGGAGGAAAGGAAAGATATAAGCATCTGAATGCAGAGTTCCAAAGAATAGCAAGGAAAGATAAGAAAGCCTTCCTCAGTGTTCAGTGGAAAGAAACAGAGGAAAACAACAGAATGGGAAAGACTAGAGATCGCTTCAAGAAAATTAGAGATACCAAGGAAACATTTCATGCAAAGATGGGCTCAATAAAGGACAGAAATGGTATGGACCTAACAGAAGCAGAAGATATTAAGAACAAGTGGCAAGAATACACAGAAGAACTGTACAAAAAAGATCTTCATGACCCAGATGATCACGATGGTGTGATCACTCACCTAGAGCCAGACATCCTGGAATGTGAAGTCCAGTGGGCCTTAGGAAGCATCACTACAAACAAAGCTAGTGGAGGTGATGGAATTTCAGTTGAGCTATTTCAAATCCTAAAAGATGATGCTATGAAAGTGCTTCACTCAATATGCCAGCAAATTTGGAAAATTCAGCCATGGCCACAGGACTGGAAAAGGTCAGTTTTTATTCCAATCCCCAAGAAAGTCAAAGCCAAAGAATGTTCAAACTACCACACAATTGCACTCATCTCACATGCTAGTATGGAGAAGGAAATGGCAACCCACTCCAGTATCCTTGCCTGGAGAATCCCAGGGATGGAGGAGCCTGCTGGGCTGCCATCTATGGGGTCGCACAGAGTCGGACATGACTGAAGGAACTTAGCAGCAGCAGCACACGCTAGTAAAGTAATGCTCAAAATCTCCAAGCCAGGCTTCAACTATTCATGAACCGTGAACTTCCAGATGTTCAAGCTGGTTTTAGAAAAGGTAGAGGAACCAGGGATCAAATTGCCAACATCTGCTGGATCATCAAAAAAGCAAGAGCATTCCAGAAAAGCATCTATTTTTGCTTTATTAACTAGGTCAAAGCCTTTGACTGTGTGGATCACAATAAACTGTAGAAAATTCTGAAAGAGATGGGAATATCATCCCACCTGACATGCCTCTTGAGAAATCTGCATGCAGGTCAGGAAACAACAGTTAGAACTGGACATGAAACAACAGATGGTTCCAAATAGGAAAAGGAGTTCGTCAAGGCTGTATACTGTCACCCTACTTATTTAACTTATATGCAAAGTACATCATGAGAAACGCTGATCTGGATGAAGCACAAGGTGGAATCAAAATTGCCGGGAGAAATATCAATAACCTCAGATATGCAGATGACACCACCCTGATGGCAGAAAGTGAAGAAGAACTAAAGAGCCTCTTGATGAAAGTGAAACAGGAGAGTAAAAAGTTGGCTTAAAGTTCAACATTCAGAAAACTAAGATCATGGCATCTGGTCCCATCACTTCATGGGAAATAGATGGGGAAACAGTGGAAACAGTGACAGACTTTATTTTTTGGGCTCCAAAATCACTGCAGATGGTGACTGCAGCCATGAAATTAAAAGACACTTCTTGGAAGAAATGTTATGACCAACCTAGATAGCATATTCAAAAGCAGAGACATTACTTTGCCAACAAAGGTCCGTCTAGTCAAGGCTATGGTTTTTCCAGTAGCCATGTATGTATGTGAGAGTTGGACTATAAAGAAAGCTGAACACCGAAGAATTGATGCTTTTGAACTGTGGTGTTGGAGAAGACTCTTGAGAGTCCCTTGGACTGCAAGGAGATCCAACCAGTCCATCCTAAAGGAAATCAGTCCTGAATATTCTTTGGAAGGACTAATGTTAAAGATGAAACTCCAATACTGTGGCCACTTGATGTGAAGAGCTGACTCATTTGAAAAGCCCCTGATGCTGGGAAAGATTGAAAGTGAAAGGATAAGGGGATGACAGAGGATGAGATGGTTTGATGGCATCACCAACTCAATGGGCATGAGTTTGAGTAAACTCTAGGAGTTGGTGATGGACAGGGAGGCCTGGCATGCCACAGACCATGGGGTCACAGAGAGTCAGACATGACTGAGTGACTGAACTGAACTGAAGGAAGCTAGAGATGGTGCCTTACCACAAAGACCCACCACCTACATGTTTCCTGTAAGAAAAATAAGATAACATGATTCTGAAAAGTGATTGATGAGATCCTAGAATGGGATGACTAGGCTGGGATTTTTGGAGGAGGAGGAGGAGAAGAAAGAGGAGTGGGAGGAGAAGGGGAGAGGAAGAGGAAGGAGAAAGAAGAAGAAAATGAAGGGGGAAGGAAAAGAAGAATCATACTGGATCAAAGCAATACTAAATCAAAACATGATCTGCTGCTCCATGCCAGAAATACACTCCCAGATCAAAATGTGCAACCATTGCTGTTATTTTGTTTTGCTTTGCTTTTGTACCAACTAGGTCAGGAGTGCTCAGAAGACCATTCTTTGAAACAGTCTGAGCAAGTAGAAGAGCAATGTCTGTCGTTTCACTCTCCTCACAGTCCCCTCAGTTGTGGAAGTCCCTATCTTTATACCAAGCGTAGCTTCCCAGGCCTTGCTGCCTATCACCTGGAGGCTGAAACGTGATTGATGATGTTATACATGGATCTGCTTCTGTCCTCATCACTTGGCATCTTTAAGCATCCTCAGCTTTCCTTTGTACTTTTCTTATTTTATCCCTATTTCCATGTGTCACTGACTATTCAATATATTTTTTGTTTCCATTGCAACATCTTATTAATAACCCTCTAAGTGACATTTTATGATTTGGTATAATAACAATCTTCTAATTACAAGGTCCTTCTCTTTCTGGTATTAGTATTTAAAGTCATGACTAACATCCCAAATGTTCATCACTTTGATTTGTATGCAATAGTTAACACAAGACATGTTGAAAGTGGATGGAACATGCAGGTAAGAGAATGAATTAATGGTTGTATGTATGGTTTTATTTAGGCTGTGGAATAGAGTTTACAGTCACTCAATTCATTTCTGGAAAACAAATGCTTGCCACACATGACAAAGAAATAACATCAGGGGCCAATTGTAACCATATATAAAAAACAGTTTAATTTAATCCTTACTAATTCACAGACAGAAGTTCAGAGATAAGTTCATTTGTCCAAAAGCATATTTCAAGCAAATGACTGATCCAGGATTCAAATTCAGTCATTTGCAGTATCAATAGATGTTTTTCTAAATATGAATTCAGCAGGAAAGAGAAAAAGGGAAGAAGTGGGGGGCAGAAACAATGTCCCATCTATATCTACTACTATACACTCCCCACAAACTCTCCAAGATGACTTGAAATTCCAGGATGAAAGTTTTGATCCCTTTCTATAAAAGATTTTTTCTACAAAAGATTTTTCCACCAAAATACAAATATCAGTAACAAGAGAAAGATTAATTGTCAGCTCTCAGTCATCATCACATACAGGACAATTACATCTGGCTCTCCTCCTAAGGTTGACTTTGATAAGAACCAGAGGGAGCTAGTACCCAACATAAACAGCCTCCGGCTTAGGGGAGGTGGGAAGCTACTTTGGTGTTTTGGTCCTGGCATTGTGTAATGTATGCTTTCACACTGGCCTTCAGGGAAGTGTGACTAATTTAAGAAAATCTAATCCTAAAAAGAATTAGAAAAGAATAAAGACTGAAACATCTCTGCCCTGCCTCCATGTGTATTTCAACAATAATCCCTGACCGCTAAAGAGATGTTTATGACATCTGTTTAATGCTGCTTACATGGCCTTCTTCACAATGGCCTCTTCTTGGTCCCTTTGTATATAATATATTTCCTAAGAATTATTAACAAGGGGTGTGATCTTTGTCTTCAGATGTGGCTCCTAGTTTATAGAAAAACAATTCAAGAGCAAACAGATCTATGTTATGCCATCTAAAGAAATACTCATCCTAGAAGCGAACAAGGTATCAGTCAAAAATTATACAGCAGGTCCAGTGGCTTTTAACAGTTATTTCATGGGAACAAAGTGAAAGAAGAGAAAGAGGCAGGGAGGTGGGAGTGGGGGTGACAGAGGGAAGCAAGGAGGGAGAGAAATAAAAAGCTTATCTCTAAAACTCCTTCATTGTGCAGATTGGCCTTTTCCTATCCAGAGACTTCTATCTATTCTACCTATATAACCCATGCATCTGGGGTGAAACCTACGTCAAGCTCCATATTCCTGTTGGAAACTTCTCTATTTCTGTATATGGTCATCAACTTAATGATATAACAGACATTTACTTCCTCAAGCAATAGGGTTCTCTGTCTTGAAAAACTCCATCATTCAAAACTATTTTTCAACATGACTATTGAGTGTAAAAGAACAGAAATTAGAGAAAAGGTAAACATAGCAAATGACCAATAAATGTCAACTATGATGATAGCAATGATTGATACTGATGATCAGAACCATTTTTGCTAACAAGTATCTGAAAGACATAATTGATCTTGTGTGACTTATAATTTCCATATACGTGTGTATCTCTTTGCCTAATTAATTTTAAAGTGAGTGCACAATTTTGTTTGTGTATCACACACACAGTCTATGGCTTTGATACTTCCAATTAAATATTACACCAGAGACTTAAAGTTGATCATTTCTTTTAACTTTCTTTTCGTCCTTTCGACCCTTCTACCACCAACAGAAAAAGTAAATATTGACTCTAAGGAATCAGCATTCCCCAAATCTCATAACTCAGCCAAGACTCTTTCCACTGCAAACCAGAGGCCTCCCAATATGACAGTGCTCTCATGCTGAGGAAGCTCACGTTTACCTATGAGGGTCTTGACCAGAATGTTTTTCTCCTTCCTAGGAGAGTTAGCAGAAACCACATTGTTCAGTCCAGTCACTCAGTCGTGTCAAAGACTCAGAAACCTCTATCACTACCAAGACTTGGCTTCAGTCAGACTGTGTTCGCTTAAGTACCCGGGCGTGGTTGTGGGGAACTAGCTGTACTCCTTTTTTAGGAAAAGCGGGATATTTCACGAGTTCCACTGTGTCGTTGTCCCACTGTGTTTGCTGTTTGTTTATTGCTTATGTGTTTCATTGTGTTGTTTGTTTATTGCTTTTTTAAAAAAGCAATCTAATGTATTTCATTGTGTTGTTCTTCATTCCTTTTTTTTTTAAAAGCATACGCAAAATCAATTAGACAAATACATCAAACAAAACAACTCTCAGTTTTCTCGGTACCTGCATCCTAGTATAGCATACATGATAGACATCCAATACCTGATGTTTAACCATCAATTAATGAGCTTGTGGCCCTAAAGAATCTCATTTGCTAATGATATCAGGTGTTTAGGAGGAAAAAAAGGAAACAGTATCTTTATGGCAAGCACTGTTAAAAGATGAACTGAGGCATATTAAAATTTTAAGTTTATTTCAGCAAAAATTAATGGGACCTGAGCAGTGCCAAACTGGAAGTGGTTAGGAGAACTCCACCCAGGGAAGCTCCAGGAGAGATTTTTTATAGAGAAGAGACAGGACAAAATAAGGAAATTATTCACTCAGTCAGTTCAGTTGTTTGTGATCAGTTGTCCTGAGGTTTCAATTTTGTAACCTTGAGGCATCTTCATGGTTAGAATTTGGTTTGCATAGGCACCACTTCAGTCTGTTGGCCTCTTTAATTAATTTAATAGTATGGACTCTGGATTTATGAGCAAATAAAATAAAGGGGGAGTTTGTTTAAAACAGAATCCATGTTCATGTTCCTATATGGCTCCTATAAGTCAGAACAGGGACATTGTTGATTTAATTAGATATGAGCAACAGATTCCTAAAAGGATGACAAATACCTTCTGATTAGTTAGTTCAGTCACTCAGTCCAGCTCTTTGCAACCCCCTGGACTGCAGCATCCCTGTCCATCACCAACTCCTGGAGCTTGCTCAGGCTCATGTCCATCGAGCCAGTGATGCCATCTAACCATCTCATCCTCTGTCGTTACCTTCTATTGCTGCCTTCAATCTTTCCCAGCATCAGGGTATTTTTCAATGAGCCCATCAGGTAGCCAAAGTATTGGAGTTGCACCTTCAGCATCAGTCCTTTCAATGAACGTTGAGGACAGATTTCCTTTAGGATTGACTGGTTGGATCTCCTTGCAGTCCAAGGGACTCTCAAGAGTCTTCTCCAAACAAGTCTTCAAAAATTCTTCGGTGCTCAGCTTTCTTTATAGTCCAACTCTCACATCCATACATGACTGCTGGAAAAACCATAGCTTTGACTAGACAGACCTTTGCTGGCAAAGTAATGTCTCTGTATTTTAATATGCTGTCTAGGTTGGTCATAGCTTTTCTTCCAAGGAGCAAGAGTCTTTTAATTGCATGGCTGCAGTCACAATCTGCAGTGATTCTGGAGCCCCTAAAATGAAGTCTCTCACTGTTTCCACTGTTTCCCCATCTATTTGCCATAAAGGGACCAGATGCCATGATCTTAGTTTTCTGAATGTTGAGTTTTAAGTCAACTTTTTCACTCTCCTCTTTCCCTTTCATGAAGAGGCTCTTTAGTTCTACTTCGCTTTCTGCCATAAGGGTGGAGTCATCTGTGTATCTGAGGTTAGTGATATTTATCCCAGCAATCTTGATTCCAGCTTATGTTTCATCCAGCTCACTGTTTCTCATAGTGTACTCTGCGTTTAAGTTAAGTAAGCAGGGTGACAATAGACAGCCTCAACGTATTCCTTTCCTGATTTGGAACCAGTCTGTTGTTCCATGTCTGGTTCTAACTGTTGCTTCTACCTACATACAGATTTCTCAGGAAGCAGGTACGGTGGTCTGGTATTCCCATTTCTTTGACAACTTCTCACAGTTTGCTGTGATCCACACAGTCAAAGGCTTTGGCATAGTCAATAAAGCAGAAGTAGATGTTTTTTTGGAATGCTCTTGCTTTTTCAGTAATCCAACAGATGTTGGCAATTTGATCTCTTGTTCCTCTGCCTTTTCTAAATCCAGATGGAAACCTGGAAGTTCATGTACTGTTAAAGTCTGGCTTGGAGAATTTTGAGCATTACTTTGCCAGTATGTGTGAGATGAATTGAAAGGTGTGGTAGTTTGAGCATTCTTTGGCATTGCCTTTCTTTGGGATTGGAATGAAAGCTGACCTTTTCCAGTCCTGTGGCCACTGCTGAGCTTTCCCAATTTGCTGGCATACTGAGTGCAGCATTTTCACAGCATCATCTTTTAGGATTTCAAAGAACTCAACTGGAATTCCATCACCTCCACTAGCTTTTTCATAGTGATGCTTCCTAAGACCCACTTGACTTTGCATTCCAGGATATCTGGCTCTAGGTGAATGATCACACCATCTTGATTATCTGGGTCATAAAGACCTTTTTTGTATAGTTCTGTGTATTCTTGCCACCTGTTCTTAATATCTTCTGCTTCTGTTAGGTGCATACCATTTCTGTCCTTTATTGTGTCCATTTTTGCATGAAATGTTCCCTTGGTATCTCTAATTTTCTTGAAGAGATCTTTAGTCTTTCCCATTTTGTTGTTTTCCTCTATTTCTTTGCATTGGTCACTGAGGAAGGCTTTCTTATCTCTCTGTGCTATTCTTTGAAACTCTGCATTCAGATGGGTATATCTTTCCTTTTCTCCTTTACCTTTAGGTTTTCTTCTTTTCTCAGCTATTTGTAAGGGCTCCTCACACAACCATTTTGCCTTTTTGCATTTCTTTTTCTTGGGGATGGTTTTGATCCCTGCCTCTTGTACAATGTCATGACGTCCGTCCATAGTTCTTCAGGCGCTCTGTCCATGAGATCTAATTCCTTGAATTTACTTGTCACTTCCACTGCTGTCTATGCATAATAAACATGGAAAATCCACCCAGTAGAGGGGGCTGTAGGCCTAAGAGTTCTACCTGCCATGATATGCAAATGAAGCAGATTTTAAAATTCTACTAATCTTTATATCCTTCGAGATATTTGCTACAGCAAGAGATGTATCAAATATATCTATATATCCAATGTATCTTTTTATCTACTCTTCTACTCCATAGTTTTATAATCATCATCATAATATAGAAATTGGATTCTGAGTCAGGACATGGGTATGGAGACTAAGCAAAGGTAAGATTGCATTTAATTCTAGGAATTGATATGGGGGGGAAGTGAAGGGATTAGAAAGAACTATTTGAAGTACTTTTCCAAGAAGCTTGGAAAAGTTTGAAGTTTTACAGCAAGCTCATAAATCATTACAGTGAGTCAATTTTCTTGTTTTTCTTGTTCGGTGTGAGGTTGTTAGCAAGCTCATACTGTGCTTAAAAAGTGTTGCCTTATGGTGCAGTGTGGTCTCCAGAGTGGGGGTGGAGTTGCATGGGACTTGATGGGGGCAGGCGGGTTGATCTGCATAACTATTTTCAGAAACTTTGCACTGCTAAGTGCTGCTCAGTTTGTTTTGCACATGACCCAAAGAGCCTCTGGGGAAACAGTAGAGTTCATCGAAGTACCCAGGACACAAGAACAAAGACTCCACAGAAATAAGGGCACAGAAGAAACTTATTCAGAAAAATGATTGGCAAGATGCTTGAAGTTAGTTCTGAAGGCTGATTTTTAGTAGGACACATTATTTTGGCTATAACAGTTATCTGTCTTCTGACCCCCACATAATGTATTGATTAATCTCAGTTTTCTAAGGATATGGAAAAAGGCAACACTAAGACTAAGTCATAGGAAAGTCACTAATAGCTATAGCAATGATGGGGAGATGTCTCTTTTTCTCCAAGCTGCAGGCAATGAAACCCCAAATCCATCATGACTAGGATTTGGAGGCCAGAGATATGACAGAGCTAATGGTAGAGGCTCTTGAGCTGCTTTAATGGGTAAGGCCAGGAGGTGTCCCAGTGGAGGCCAATCTGCCAACTCTAACTGGACCATTTGGATGGCCCCCAGAGAGACTGTACAAGGGCCCTGCTGTCTTGTACTGCAGGGGAGAATTTTAAGACCTGGGAATTCCAGTGGTGGTAACTCAGAGCCAAACAGATTCCAATCACACTCAGTAATATTATCCTTGCTTTTTTTATAAAAATTCTCCCCAGGTTACATCTAACTAAAATAAAACATCCCAACATGATAAATTGATTTGCTGCAGGTTCCTGGGTTACCTTTGCCAGTGAAGACATATTACTTGTTTACTTTGTAAACCTGCCACAGGGGAAGTGGCCATTTCAAAATATGTTCAATGGGTTGGTCTTAATAGAAGAGCAAAATACATGAGATTTGCAATAACCTTCTCATTTGCCTTTAAGCATTTTCTTGAATTGACCAGCTAACGAAATAGCCGAAACTTGCTGTATTATTCAGTATGACTGCTTTCACTGAGTAGGATATCCACCTTCTTACTCCCTGCCCCCACTGTAACAACATTTCATTACACTCTTAAGTGGCCAACATTTGGCAATATAAATCTATTTTAACTTAAACCTTCGATCCCTTAAATATGTGGAGCATAATAGGTTCATGCAACGGATGAAATCATTTTAGAGCTAATACAGACTTTAGAAAATATGCAGTTAATACAACCATTTCATAGGTTGAAAACAGGTTACAGATATTACTTAACTTTTCTAACGAGATTCAGCAGAGCCAGAAGCACATTTTAATTTCTGAACTTCAGTGTTCTATTTTTTAAGGTTAATGTAAGTTTTATCTTAATTAAAAATATAATAAGAATAGTACTATTGGTAATTTTTGTGAAATTTTGGTTACTATATTTTCAAATGCTTTCCGATATTAAAGTCTTTAAAGAAAATTGGCTAAGCTTCTGGTCTTAGGTTAAAACATACTCACAATATCACGGCCTCTGAGAAGGCCTTTAAGGATTGGGTGAAGATGGCTTAAATTTATGAAGATCAGCAAAATGAATTAACATAACTCAATAATTTGGACCATTCAAATAAAAGTTCATGGTTCACTTCAGAAGGCTTTGAAAGGTAGAATAGCTGTATACTTTCTTAAATTAATAGAAATATAGAGCAGAAAAGAAGGAAGAAAGGGAGGGAGGAGAAGGAAAAGAGAAAAGCAAAGAAAAACAAGCGTTTGGGCTCTTACAAGATTTACCATTATTTTTCCACAGACCAAAGGGTATGATACTGTGGGTCACTCCAGCAGATCATTGACTAGAAACCCAGTATGGAAATAAATTAGAGAAACAGTACACAACGCAGTACACACACTCTTTCTCTGCACCAGCCCCATGATTGAGTGGGGCGAGATGAGCAGCCAGCCTATTCAGATTGAAAATAGCTGCCTTTGACCCAGAGGAAGAAAAATGAAGTCCTTTATAAGGTAAGGCAGCAAAAAAAAAAGCAAGAAGAAATGTTAGGCCATATCTCCACAGTGCACAGCCAATGAGTTCAGAGTCATATGAACAGTGTGATGAGGGAGAGGGTACATTACAGGAAGATTCTCTTCTGTACAGTTGTGGTCAGGGAATAGAAACCTCTTTGCTTCTTGAAACTTTTTCTTTCCTTTCTACCCCCAATTTATCTAATCCAAATAAAAATGTATAGACCAATTAATATAATCCCCGAATAATTATAACCCCAAACAGGGTACAGCATAAGTGTTATAATACATCTCGTTTATTTATTTCTTAATTGGTGTGCAATGTAATGAAGATCCACTAAGTATAAGGCTATTCTCCTTGATGGGGCTATAGGGTATGATGACTATTTCTGTTCTCCTGAAGTTGAAAGTCCAATTAGAAAATAATCCTAATAAATGTATGTTTGTGGTGCAAGAGCCTTATTTAAGACAGATTACCTGGGTGAGTTTCAAATTGTAATCATTGTCATTTTGGAACTTATAAACACTGAAAAATAATACAGAGTAATCAACAAACTAAAAATACTGAAGACTTTCTAAAAGGTGGACAGGTATAAACTGAACAAAGGAAGGAGACCACAGAACAGACCAAAATAGACGGGAAAAGATGGTTACAAAAGGAAGACATAATTTCAGAAGTTGTTCAAATTTGATTAGAGAAAATAAGAGGGCTCTGGGGACTTCACCAAGGTGCTTAAACTGAGAAACTCTTCTTAGAGCAGCAGGCTGGTTAGAATCTTCTGTTTTATGCTTTTCTAAACAGAAACTGTACCATTGGGAGTGGAAAGTAGGGCAGTGTTTCAGATGACTAACCCAGGAAGAACAGAGAGGTTCTTTGCCACAAATACAAAGCATTAGGCACAACTTCTTTAGGAGTATATGCTACCCAAGATCCCAGAAATAGGCTTCTGCAGTCAGAACTGGCATTCACATAAAGGAGAGTTGAGATTACAAATGGAAATTATAACCACACATATGAAAAGAACCAGTAACTCAAAGGAATGGCAGTTCATTCAACAAGAGGAAGAACTAACACCCACGGATTGGTACGAAACACTAATTCACAGAAACATAATAATGATATTCCAAAAGACCAAAAACATGCTGAATGTTTTCAAAGAAGAAAAATTAATAATCAAACAAAAAAGAACATTTACTTATAAACACAATACACATCAAAGTAGCAACACCATTAATATGCAATACAAGATAAAATCGGTACCACTCTAAATTCTAACCATTAGTTTTAGTATGGGAGAGAATAATAAGGTAATTGGGGGCATCAAAAGCCTCAGAAGGAATACACCTATCAGTCCAGGTAGTACCTATCAGTCCATTTGGGAAATACATATATTCCAGGAGATATTGTAACAAGATTTAAAACATGAATTTAAAAATGAAAAAGACTCAGGTAGTATTGTAATCATTAGTATTTCAGTATTATTGGATCTTACGATACTCAAAATAGTGGCAAGCAAGTAAGACTTCTAATGAATTCAAGAAAGATTTAGTTGTACTGAATAATATAAAGATATTATAACATCTATCAGTAAAATCTTATATGTAATCAATGTATTGGAAAAGGCATTGGGGGACTCTGCCATGACCCATCTGTCTTGGGTGGCCCTACGCAGCATGGCTCATAGTTTCACTGAGTTAGACAAGGCTGTGGTCCATGTGATCAGTTTGATTAGTTTTCTGTGATTGCAGTTTTCATTCTGTCTGCCCTCTGAGGGATGAGGATAAGAGGCTTATGGAAGCATCCTAGTTCCAGAGACTGACTGTGGGGGAAACTGGATCTTGTTCTGATGGGCGGGGCCATGCTCAGTAAATCTTTAAATCCAATTATCTGTTGGTAGGTGGGGCTGTGTTCCCTCCCTGTTATTTGACCTGACACCAAACCATGGTGCAGGTAATGAAGATAATGACCTCCTTCAAAAGGTCCCAGGCACACTGCTGCAGTCAGTTCCCTCAACTGTGAAGCAGGCCACCACCAACCCACACCTCCACTGGAGACTCCTGGACACTCACAGGCAAGTCTGGGTCAGTCTCTTTTGGGGTCACTGTTCCTTTCTCCTGGGATCTGGTATGCACAAGGTTTTGTTTGTGCCCTCCAAGAGTTTGTTTCCCCAGTCCTGTGTTAAATTCTGTAATCTAATCACACTGTCCTCCAAAGTCAAATCCCCTGGGGGTTCTCAGTCCCTTCACCAGATCCCCAGGTTGGGAAATATGTTGCGGATCCTAGAACTATCTTAACAGTTTGACCATTTATTTGGTATAATTGCTCTGCAGTGGAAGTGACAAATAGATTCAAGGGATTAGATCTAATAGACAGAATACCTGAAGAAATATGGACAGAGGTTCTTGACATTGTACAGGAGGCAGTGATCAACATCATCCCCAAGAAAAAGACATGCAAAAAGGCAAAATGGTTTTCTGAGGAGGCCTTACAAATAGCATGAAAAGAAGAGAAGCCAAAGTTAAAGGAGAAAAGGAAAGATATACCCATTTGAATGCAGAGTTTCAAAGAATAGCACGGAGAAAAAGAAAACCTTCCTCAGTGATCAATGCAAAGAAAGAGAGGAAAACAACAGAATAGGAAAGACTAGAGATCTCTTCAAGAATATCAGAGATACCAAGGGAATATTTCATGCAAAGATGGGCACAATAAAGGACAGAAATGGTATGGACCTAACAGAAGCAGAAGATATTAAGAAGAGGTGGCAAGAATACACAAAAAAAACTGTACAAAAAAGATTATCATGACCCAGATGACCATGATGGTGTGATCACTCACCTAGAGCCAGACATTCTGGAAAGCAAAGTCAAGTGGGTCTTAGGAAGCCTCACTACAAACAAAGTTAGCAGAGGTGATGGAATTCCAGTTGAGCTATTTCAAATCCTAAAATATGGTGCTGAGAAAGTGGTGCACTCAATATGCCAGCAAATTTGGAAAACTCAGCAGTGGCCACAGGACTGTAAAAGGTCAGTTTTTGTTCCAGTCTCAAAGAAAGTGAAGTGAAGTCACTCAATCATGTCTGACTCTTTGGAACCCCATGGGCTGTAGCCCAGCAGGCTCCTCCATTCATGGAATTTTCCAGGCAAGAGTACTGGAGTGGGTTGCCATTTCCTTCTCCAGGGGATCTTCCTGACCCAGGGATCAAACCCCGGTCTCCTGCATTGCAGGCAGATGCTTTACTGTCTGAGCCACCAGGGAATCCCCGATCTCAAAGAAAGGCAATGCCAAATAATGTTCAAATTACTGTACAAGTGCATTCATCTCATATGCTAGCAAAGTAATGCTCAAAATTCTCCAAGCCAGGCTTCAGCAATACGTGAATGGTGAGCTTCCAGATGTTCAAGCTAGATTTAGAAAAGGCAGAGGAACCAGAGATTAAATTGCCAACATCCTTTGGATCATCGAAAAGCAAGAGAGTTCCAGAAAAACAACTATTTCTGCTTTATTGACTAGGCCAAAGCCTTTGACTGTGTGGATCACAAAAAGCTATGGAAAATTCTGAAAGAGATGGGAATACCAGACCCCCTGACCTACCTCCTGAGAAATCTGTATGCAGGTAGAAGCAACAGTTAGAACTGGACATGGAATAGCAGGTTGTTCCAAATCAGGAAAGGAGTACATTGTCACCCTGCTTATTTAACTTATATGCAGAGTACATCATGAGAAAATCCGGGCTCTATGAAGCACAAACTGGAATCAAGATTGCCAGGAGAAATATCAATAACCTCAGATATGCAGATGACACCACCCTTATGGCAGAAAGTGAAGAAGAACACTAAAGAGCCTCTTGATGAAAGTGAAAGAGGAGAGTGAAAAAGTTGACTTGAAGCTCAGCATTCAGAAAACTAACATCATAGCATCTGGTCCCATCACTTTATGGCAATTAGATGGGGAAACAATGGAAACAGTGAGAGACTTTACTTTTTTGGGCTCCAAAATCACTGCAGACGGTGATTGCAGCCATGCAATTAAAAGACTCTTGCTCCTTGGAAGAAAAGCTATGACCAACCTACACAGCATATTAAAATACAGAGACATTACTTTGCCAACAAAGGTCTGTCTAGTCAAAGCTATGGTTTTCCCAGCAGTCATGTATGGATGTGAGAGTTGGACTATAAAGAAAGCTGAGAGCCAAAGAATTGATGCTTTTGAACTGTGGTGTTGGAGAAGACTCTTGAGAGTCCCTTGGACTGCAAGGAGATTCAACCAGTCCATCCTAAAGGAAATCAGTCCTGAATATTCATTGGAAGGACTGATGGTGAAGCTGAAACTCTAATACTTTGTCCACCTAATGCAAAGAACGGGCTCATTAGAAAATATCCTGATGCTGAGAAAGATTGAAGGCAGGAGGAGAAGGGGACAACAGAGGATGAGATGGTTGGATGGCATCACTGATGTAATGGACATGAGTTTGGGCAAGCTCTGGGAGTTGGTGATGGACAGGGAAGCCTGGCGTGCTGCAGTCCATGGGGTTGCAAAGAGTCGGACATGACTAAACGACTGAACTGAACTGAACTAATGACTCTCCCCTAAAGGGGTTGACCTTATCATTTTTGCAAGTAAGGTAAAAATAATGATTCCACAAAATTGTTGAAAGAAAATACAAAGTGATTATTGATTAAAAAATTGAGTCACCACTAGAACAGTAGTTCTTAAAATGATGTGCCCTAACCAGCAACATCATTATCACCTGGAAATTTTTTAATAATGAAAATTCCTGGGTCCTACCCCAGAACTAATGAATCAGAAACTCCGAAAGCAAGGCCTAGCAGCCATTGTTTTAACAAGCCCTCCAGATAATTCTGATAAACTCTGAAATGTGAGACACTCCACACTCAAGTAATAGAAAGAGAATTTACAACTTGAAAAATAACAGTAAAGAAAAAATGAACTACAAAAAGTGCCAATCAATCCAGTAAAAACCAGATTAGGCTGGGCCCGGGGGGAAGCCCATAATAACATGTAGTGACCAGAAGATGTTATTGAAAGAGTTCAACACAGAAAAGTGATCACAATGAAAAGGCAAAGTAAAATTGATTTACTTTTAGATTGAGTAAATTTTAAAAACAGGTGCATTCTGGTAACAGATGACACAAAAAAAGTGAGAGAAAAATGGTTTAAGAAGCAGAGAGTGGATAATAATCTGGCAAATTCATATGTTTAAAAAAAGGAGGTATAGCAACATCAACATCCAACCAAACAAAATTTTAGGCGTATGTGTTAAATGGAACAAAGAGAGATTATTCTATTTGATGAAAATTAAACTTGTCATAATGATGCAAAAATGAGTGTTTAATGGACCTACCAGTGTGGATTTTAAATATATAAAGCAAACAGTGGTAGAAATGTAAGAAGAAATAAATCAAAAATTATACTTGTTTTAAAATATCTCTCAGGGAAGAATGGGATTCTAGGGTGGAGAAAGTACCTTTTACTTTCAAATGAATTTACAGGTTATAAATGAACCATCCTCATTTCAAAAAATACAAAAATCTAATATTAGAAATAAAGCTTCTCCTTGATCACCTATCCCAATCCCAGTCTTTTCTCAGTTACTCTGTGAGTTTAGTATTATCCTTCTAAATGTTATATTTTTTAATCACATTCATCCAATAAATGGATCTATAAAAACACACAATTTTGTCTCATTTGCTTTATTTGAGTTTGGCTAAATTTATGTAAATGAAATGTTTACATATTAATATGCATACTTCTTTTTGTTGTTGTTGCTGTTGAACTCTTGGAGTGAAAGATGTCTCACTTGGAGATATTTCCATGTCAGGATATAAACCTACCTCATTTTATTTAACTGTTCCTTATCCCAGTGTGGGATGTCCCAGGTGGCACTAGTGGTAAAGAGTCTGTCTGCCAATGCAGGAGACACGACAGTCACAGTCCCTGGAATAGGATGTGGCAACCTACTCTGGTATTCTTGCCTGGAAAACCCCATGGACATAGCAGCCTGGTGGGCTACAGTCTGTGCGGCTGCAAAGAGTCAGACACAACTGAGCACACGAACACACAGAACCCAATATACTACTGTTTATCTTACTATTTCCCTGTTGATGAACAATTAAAATGAAAGTGAAAGTGTTAGTTGCTGAGTCATGTCCAACTCTTTGGAAACCCATGGACTGTAGCCCACCAGGCTCCTCTGTCCATGGAATTCTCCAGGCAAGAATACTGGAATGGGTAGCCATTCCCTTCTCCAGAGGACCTTCCAGACCCAGATATCAATCCTGGGTCTCCCACATTGCAGGCAGATTCTTTAGCATCTGAGCCACCAGGGAAGCCCTACACTGTTTCTAAATTTTAGGCCACTGTGAGTATCCTTATGCTCACATACACATGATTTATTTCTGTTGGATACACAGATACCTGGAAGCAAGATTATTAGAGTGAAGAGCATGTTCATTTAAAATATTAATGAATTATGACACATTCCTCTCCAAAGTGTTCATTTAAAATATTAATGAATTATGACAAATTCCTCTCCAATTTTTCCTCTCCAAAATTCCTCTCCAGTACAGCACAAGAGTACCTATTTCCCCAGAGCTTTATTAACACTCCATATTAAATAAAGTTTTGCCAAATAATGAGTAAAATCTTACCTTATTGTTGGTATTATTTGCACTTCTCTTATTGGGAAATGAATCATCTTTCACATTTATTGTCCTTTTGTATTTGCCCTTTTGTGAAATGCCTTATTGCATACTGGATTTTTTTATTTTTAAATTCTGTCTCACTGATTTTTATCCTGTTGAATTGTAGGATTATTTATATATTTGGTACAATTGTATATTACTTTTATGGCAAATATTTTTGCAAATATGGCACTTGGTTTTTAACTTTGTAATGATACATGGATGTTCTCTCTTTCAAAATATACAGTTTGTATTTTGCACATTTTTATTCATGTATTAAAAGTGCTTTTAAATTGTTATTGCAAAAACTGCAAACCTGATGACAAAGAAATAGAGATGAAGGAGGATTTATTCACTCCTTCTAAAGAGATGAAGAGAAACTTTTCAAGGAAGATAATGCTGGAGTTATCCAGGTTTCCAAAATGGGATGGACAGGCGACAAGAGTCGAAGTGCAGTGTTGGGGTAGAGCAAAATCTCTATTCAGGCCACCATGTAGATTGACTACTCAGGACATATAAGGGTATGGAGACAAATGGTGTGGAGGGAGGGCAGGGATCTGAAGAGGATGCCTGGTTCAGCATTTAGACTCTTTTCGGTATCCAGAAATAGCAATTGGGCTTCCCAGGTAGCACAGCAGTGAAGAATCTGCCTGCCAATACAGGAGATGTGGGTTTGATCCCTGGGTTAAGAAGATCCCCTAGAGGAGGAAATGGCACCCCACTTCCGTATTCTTGCCTGGAAAATCCCATGGATGGTGAGTATAGTCCATGGGGTCTCAAAGAGTCAGACACGACTGTTTGACAATGTCACTTCAGGAGTAGAGCTTACCTGGGAATTACAAGGTAAACACTGGCCTCCAAGTAGAAATTTGCTTCTTCAAGGAAAGAAGACCAATTAACAAAACGTTTTGTGGAATGAATGGAATGGGAACTCATGCTCATCCGTGTAGCCCAAACCTGTGGCAGTTTAGGTCTAAGTTACATCTGAGAAGCCCACTGTAAGTATTCACTATACTTGACTCTTTGACCTTTTCCACCACCAGCCTTATACTTATCTGGGTTTAGATTGCCTGAGTGAGAAGCCTCAGATTCAAATTCCAATCTGGATACTAATTAGTTGTAAACTTCAGGCAAGTTACTTACTCTCTTGAGATCAATTTCCTCATCTGTGAGATGAATGCCGAAGAGACTTAGTCCTAAATTTTCCTCATACTGTAATTTTATCTTTCAAATGTTTTGAAAGTTGAATACAACAAGCCATAAAGAACACTTTGCATTTAATAAACAATATAAAAACTGAAGGCATTGTTAGTTTTTGAGCATCCAGCTTTCTTGATACTTACTGAACAAGAAGAGAATGTTAAGAAGTGTTTATTAATGTGTCTGATTTGCTATCAAAGCTGACAGGCAGAGTAGACAGTTTTTCAAAGACAACATAGAGATGACCAGCAGGCACATGAAAAGATGATTAACATCACTAATTATCAGAGAAATGCAAATCAAAATTGCAATGAGATACCACCTCATATCTATCTGAATGGTTACTCTCAAAAAATCTACAAACAGCAAATATTGACAGGGATGTGAAGAAAAGGGAATATTAGTACACTCCAGGACTCTTACCTGGAAAATCCCGTGGACGGAGGAGCCTGGAAGGCTGAAGTCCATGGGGTCGCTGAGGGTCGGACACGACTGAATGACTTCACTTTCACTTTTCACTTTCATGCATTGGAAAAGGAAATGGCAACCCACTTAACTCTTCTTGCCTGGAGAATCCCAGGGACGGGGGAGCCTGGTGAGCTGCCGTCTATGGGGTCACACAGAGTTGGACACGACTGAAGTGACTTAGCAGCAGCAGTACACTATTGGTAGGAATGTAAATCGATTCAGTCACTATTGAAAACAGTATGGAGGTTCCTCAAAAAACTAAAAATAGAACACCATAAGATCCAACAGTTCCACTCCTGGGTACATATCTGAAGAAAAGAAAAATACTAATAAAAAGATACATGAACCCCAATGTTCATAGCAGCATTTTTTTTTTTAACAATAGCCAGGGAATGGAAGTAACTGAAGTGCCTGTGAACAGACAAATGGATAAAGATACACACACACTCACACACACACACCCAGAATACTACTCAGTCACAAGATAAAGAATAAAATTAGCAATTTGCAACAACATGGATGGACTAGCAGGGTATTACGCCTAGTGAAATAAGTCTTTGCGACCCCAAGAACAGTAGCCCGCCAGGCTCCTCTGTCCGTGGCAAGAATACTGGAGTGGCTTGTCATTCCTTTCTCCTGGAGATTGAACATGGGTTTCCTGCATTGCAGGCAGATTCTTTACGATCTAAGACATCAGGGAAGCCCAAGTCAGACAGAAAAACAATTACTGTAAGTTATCAATTGTGGAATCTAAAAAATAAAACAATTGAATGAGTATAACAAAATAGACACATTGATTTAAAGAACAAACTAGTAGCTGCCAGTGGGGAGAGACAAGGGTGGAGGGGCAAGATAGGAGTAGGAGATTAAGACATACAAAATAAATAAGCTACTAGGATATATTGTTGGAGTAGGAAATGGCAACCCACTCCAGGACTCTTGCCCAAGAATTCCATGGACAGAGGAGCCTGGTGGGATACAGTCCATGGGGTCCCAAAGAGTCAGACATGACTGACAACTGAGCACAGGATATACTGTACTCCACCACAGCTTCCCTGGCGGCTCACACAGTAAAGAATTTGCCTGCAATGCAGGAGACCCGGGTTTGGTCCCTGAGTCCGGAAGATCCCCTGGAGAAGGGAGTGGCAATCTACATCAGTATTCTTGCCTGGAGAATTCCACAGACAGAGGAGCTGGGTGAGCTATAGTTCATGGGGTTGTAAAGAGTTGGACACGACTCAACGACTAACACACACATACATATATCCTAGGGTATATTGTATAGCACAGGGAACATAGCCAATATTTTATACTAACTTTAAATGGAGTAAAATCTGTAATCACTATATTATATACCTGAAACTAATATAATATTGTAAATCAACTCCACTTCAATAAAATAAATTTCTGTAGGGAAAAAAGAGAAAATAAAAGAGAATAAGAAAATAATTTTAAAATCATTTTGGCAGTGAAATTAAGAGAAAAAAATCTGAAGTGATTAAAACTACAGATCAACCAATGAAAGAGGGGAACATGCAACACCTCTTTTTAATGCCTCCAGATAATCTCAACGGGGGAAAAAAGATAATTGTGACAGGAGGGCCCAAGAGCAAGTAGCACAGATAACAGAATCAGGCTTGCCAAGGAGAATGGAAGCCTCCTCTTCCTCTAAAGAGAAGTAAGGACAAGAGATCTGATGTGGAAACAGAGGTAGGGAGGGGGACAGGACAACAGGCGGGTGATAAGTGGTGAGGCTCACATATAGGGTCCCAGATTCAGCACATACCAAAATAGGATACCCAGTCATACATGAATTTCAGATAAGCAACAGATAATTTTTTAGTGAAAGTATGTCCTGAACAATAAAAAGTCCCTCCCTCAAGTTATTGTTTATCTGAAATTCAAATGTAGCTGGACATCCAGTATTTTATTAGACAATTCTGTTCAGTTCAGTCACTCAGTCGTGTCCGACTCTTTGCGACACCATGGCCTGCAGCACGCCAGGCCTCCCTGTCCATCACCAACTCCCAGAGTTTACTCAAACTCATGTCCATTGAGTCGGTGATGCCACCCAACCATCTCATCCTCTGTTATGCCCTTCTCCTCCTGCCTTCAATCTTTCCCACCATCAGGGTCTTTTCCAGTGAGTCAGTTCTTTGCATCAGGTGGCCAAAGTATTGGAGTTTCAGCTTCAACATCAGTCCTTCCAATGTACATTCAAGACTGATTTCCTTTAGGATGGACTGGTTGGATCTCCTTGCAGTCCAAGGGACTCTCAGAGTCTTTTCCAACACCACAGTTCAAAAGCATCAATTCTTTGGTGCTCAGCTTTCGTTATAGTCCAACTTTCACATCCATACACGACTACTGGATCTGATCTTAAGAGTGATCTACGAGCAAGACAAGTGATGAAAACTTGGAGCTCTAGTTAAAGATGGAAAAATATCCAGCTGTCAACTATACATCTCTTAAATGACCCACAGGCTCTTCTTAATAAATCAAAAACTGAACCCCTGAGTTACCCAGGCAAGAAATCTTGCCCTGATGGGTTCTTCTACCTGCTGCCAAAATCTAGTTCATGAGCAAGTGGGTACAGAGCTATTTCTTCAAGATATGTCTCAAGCTCCATCCCCACTTCTACCACTGTTCTTCAGGACACCTAGATCTCTGGTCTGCATGTGCTATGCTCGGTCATGTCCAGCTCTTTGCAACCCCATGGTCTGCAGCCCCCCAGGCTCCTCTGACCATGGAATAATTCTCCAGACAATACTAGAATGGGTTGCCATTTCCTATTCCAGAGGATCTTCCTGATCCAGGGATCAAACCCACATCTGCGTGTCTGCTGCATTGGCAGGTGGATTCTTAACCACTCTACAACCTAACTTCTGGCCTTGGTTAATCCAACTGACTAGAATGGACACATACCCTCTTCAACATTTTCCTCATTATGAGTGAATCATTGTATTTCCCTGCATACAAACCCTTGGTTGCATCCCCTTCAATTTCATACAGAATCAGACTCCTTACTATTGCCCACAAGGCTGAACGTGATCCAGCAGCTGCACACTGCCCCCCTCCGCCCGCATACTGCTTCTCCACTCAGCTCACTTGACTTCTTGAATATGCTGGTCTTACCTTGTTGGTGCATCTGCATTCGTGGCTACTCTTGGTTTCCTTTTAGGTTTTATCTAAATATGACCTCTGTAGAGACACCTTTCATGCTGACCTTCTCCAAAGTGGGTCAAGCAAGCAGAGCACTGATTTGACTTCCTCCAATGACACCAACCTTGAGAAACGATAGGAGTGACTTTGAAGGGCATTTCTGAGTCCCAGGTAGATGAATCAAAAAAGGACCATCTGGTCTGTAGTCTTTCTGATATTTCCTATAGAGTTTCTATTCTAACCAAACTAGCTTACCTACTTTGCCAGTTCATTACATGTACAAGTATTTGCACATATCCTTCCCCTATTAAATTGCCTTCCCTGGATTTTCAATGGCCATTGTGCCATTTTATTTCAAGTTCAACTTAAGTTCTACTTCCTTTATTAAATTCTAGAGCATCCCTCTGGCCTTCCTAACCTCCACCTCCACTGTGCTGTGTTGTGAGGCAGAGAATGCTGACACACACCACCTGTACCACTGACAAGCTTAGTGACTTAACTTCTCAGAGCTTTAGATTCCACATCAATGAAAAATGGCTTAAGTGATGATATTTACAGTTTGGGACAGAATAAAAGAAGATATAATAGCATAGTTCCTAGAACACAGCAGACAAGTTACATTTGTTTCCATTTTCCTTTGCCTTTCTCTTGTTTGATTCTTAGAATACACCACCACAGAATCTGACAATTCATATATATTGATAACAGCAAACTGATAAGGCAGTAAATTAACAGGGTCCTAGGACCAGCAAGAAATTTGAAAATCACCAGGCCCCTGAGTAGCATCTCCCTAGGTCTTTCCATTCCAGTGCACTTATTTTTTTCTTAAATGCTTTCAGGATGATGATGATATGAACTCAGCCCTAAGACTCTCCAAAAAGAATTGCAAGCTGAGACTTATTCATATCTCATCACAGAGACACTTGGAAGAAGAATATTCCTGCCCCTTTACTCCCTAAACACCCATCTGCTACATGTGAAGCATCAGAATTTGTTGGCAATGTTGAAGATTTTGACGAACTGGAAAAACTTTGTTCCAGATGTTTACTCTTTAAGACAGATATCTTTAAGGTAATGAATATCAATTGACATCCATCCTTGCTTCTAAACTATATTTGCTTTAATCTAGAATGAAAGACTTCAGTTTCCCAAAATGCTTCATTTTCAATGTCTAAAAATTATTTTGAATTTTTTAACTTGAAAAAAAACTGCTTACCTGTTTTTCTCTCTTAGCAAGAAAAGATTCTCAGTGAAGAGGAAGAAAGAGGCCTTTTTTGTTTTTCTTTTCCAGAAGTATCCAAATTTTGGAAATGAAAAAGAGCATGCATTTTAATTCTTAAGAGATGAGAGTGGATAAAAAAGTATTGCCTATGACATGACTATAAGACACAGCACTGCAGTTTATCAGGTGTAAAGTATTCACTTCTCATCATTGTCTTATGTAATCACAAAATGAAATCTGGTCAGAGAATTCATAATCCTACCTGAATGCATCCTCCAGTTTCATTGGAAGTCTTTGGAACTTTCAAGCATCTTCTCTTTCCCATCTTCCTAATGGTCCCTTTCTGGACGTGGTACAAGATCCAGAGCCTTCTCCTTGCAAATCAGATTCTTTCTGACGCCAGCTGTACAATAAACAGATTGGAGATTTCAACACTCTTTCCCTTCACCCTCTCTATCCATCCAAGCAAAGATTTTTTCATCAGCTGGAAGGTGGGAGAATTGGAATCATCCTTCAGGTTCTGTTTGGCAAGTAACGTGACTCTGAGTAGATCCAGATTAGTAAACTTGAAAGAGGAAACCCTATTTTGCAAGGGGATTTGGTTATAATCAGTTTATTCATTTCTGCAGAGAATTATTTAAGTGGAAGGAAGGGGGTGACTTGATCAGCTAGACTGGGGCACTCTCACAGCCTATCGAAGAGTTTAATTTATTTATATTTATTTTACATTTATGCTCAGCAGGGGAACCTCTTGAGGACAGTACACTATGCATACATACTAAACACCAGTTACATCGGTTTCCATGTTCTGTCTCCTCACAAAACATGATTGGAACACAATAAATATGAAAATAGGAAATGCATTAAAATAAAATGTTATTAGTTAAAGCAGTTATAGAAACTTCTTATACATAATCATAAAGCCCTGGCTCTCATGACAGCAGACAGGATGTTTCAGGAAATTTCTCCCATGGAGACCAGATAGGCTGCAGGCATTATAAAATCCCTCTGTTCATTTAAAGTAAATTTATTTCAGCTGCGAAGAAGAGCTAAACTATCATCACCTCACACGTCTTCTTTGATAGACTTACAGGGGAGAGAAAACAAGAGCCAACAGAGAAGTTGGGCCCTCAATTTAGGATTAGCATTCACCAACACAAATGCAGGAGAGAGTGATTTTCAAGTTTTTATCACCTGTATAACATAATCATGAAAAAAGAATAATGATTCAGTTTATACATTTTTACCTATTTCTTCAGAAAACAGTTTGTGACGTGACCTTGAGCAAGCTCTTTATCCTTAGGAAGTTCACTCTTACCCCCATAATATAGAACTAGGGTGGAGTCTGCAGGGAGGTATAGTCTTTAAAGTCAGATGGACCTGAGTTTGTAACCCCCACTCCATCAATTAATAACTCAGTACCTTTATGCGATTTACCTAACTTCTCTGGCACTTTTTTGTTTATACAGTTTAGATAAATAGATTGGTGAGTAGGATGATAATGGGTGTCTAATGAATATTAATGAGGCAACACGTATAGCAACAGATTGAGTAGCTATTATTATAGCATTTACTGTGCATCATGTGCACACAGAAACACTGGCAGAAGATTATTGGAAGATGAATTCAAAGAAGTTAACTATCTGTATTTGCATATAGGGCACTACTGAAAGACAAACACAGGACAAAACTTTTTAAATTACAAATGCATGATATTAAATCTTGGCCCTTAGGTTTCTTTGAAAAGAAAACAGGTCTGATCCATGCAACAAAATCAGAGACAAATAAATACTATTGGCATTGCATACATGGTGTCTAGCAAATAACAAAGTTGGATCACTGGATTGCAGCAGTCAAGCAAGACTTCATGAAAAAGATGATACCTGGGGGAGGGGAGGGTTGAAAGAAACCAAGAAGGTTTAGAAACCTGTTTCAGATAGAATGAAGAGCATAGATGAAGACCTTGCATCAAGAAGAAAACAGCGGCACATCTGGGGTTCAAGGAAGAAGTCACTAAGGCTGAAGTAGAGACATCATCTAGGTATTAGCAGGAAGTCAGGCAGCTGGGGTTGATTTGAAGCCACATAAATTTCAGAGCCACAGAAAGTCTCTAAAATGCGAGAGGAGGGAGGTAAGAAAGTAGAGTCTGGTGTCACAATAGGTAAACCTCATTTATTAGTTGTTTCAATGTGGTGAAGATTCTAGTAAAAGCCACCGAAGATAGTGGTTAGAGAAGGGAAGACGCTGGAGAGGGGTGAGAGGGAGGGGTTGACAGGGCCAGGTTTGCTGATCTCTCCTCAAATTATTCCGTTTCACTTCCAAAGGGGCACATCCACCAGGCATCCACTGGCAAACCATCCTCCACCGTACTTCATGGGTTCAACGATTAGCTTAAATTATTGAACAGGCAAGCTAAGTCTCTTCTTGCATCACTAACGAGGAGCACTGCTTCTTTTCCATTTTCTCCTGTACAAAGATTTATCCTTTCCTTTGCTTGATACCATTAAATTTGTTCTCTTCCTGGAGAGCTGGAGAAAATTCGCTTTTCACAAGCCCATAAGAGCGAATCGGTGAAACTGCCCCTAGAGTGAATGTGTTACCCAACTAACAAGCCCTGTTACTCACCACCTCCCAGGCGAGCAAAGAGCCTTCCAACGGCGGTAAAGAGAGGAAGCGCCAGAGGCAAAGGCTCAGCGGCGGGTTGGCCCTGCACTCTGTCTTTGTTTGCGAGGTCTGACAGTTTACTTTGCGCCATGATTGGGGGGAGCTGTGCAGAGCAGTGTAAGGTGGCTCCTGAGACTTGAGGCGTCATTAGAAACAATGCAAGGAAGAAGCGAGGCTTGCTGTTATTGTTGTTATCACCGGGGGCTCCTGCAGGAAAGAGGCCCTCGGAGAGAGCCCAGCTGTGCAGATGGAGCCAGCCGGAAAGAAACACGAATGCTTAGAAACAGAAGAGGTAGCAGAGAAAAACCTTGGAGACTAGCAGGATCCTATCTGGCCTTTTCGCCTAAGGCAGCGGTTCTCAAAGTGAGACCACAGGGTCAGCATTTGCAGCTTCACCAGGGAACTCATTAGAAATGTAAATTCCTCCCCCAACTCCAGATCGACTAAATCAGAAAATCTGGACGTGAAGCCCAGCAATCAGTTTTAACCGACCCTCCAGGTGACTCTGTTGCAAATGAAATCTGGAGAACTTGCCTTAGGGAATAAACTCAGCCCCCTGAGAGCATTTCCTCTCTCTGCTAAAAATCGAAGACTTAACCCAGCAAGTGAACTACATACAGAGTTAAAATCAGAATTCAAGGCTCCTGCTTCCTGTCCAGTGATCTTTTGATGAGTCTAATCCAACACCAAGTGAAGGCTGTCCATAAGAAAAATTAGAGGAATCATTCTTAAGCATCCCATCTGTTACGGAATTGCTCCTGAAATCCCACTGTGTCTTAAAATACAGAAATTTCATTTCATTTTAGGCATTGTGTTCTATAATAATAGGCACTTAGGAATGATGCCATCTTTTATACATTTTTGGAGACAATCATCTAATTGATTTTTATTTTTTGTCTCATCAAAGCAAATGATATATTTTTCTAGAATGAGTAATAAGACGTTCAGAACAAGCCTGGTCACATATACTGGCTTGCTATCAAATGGCCATTTCCAGTTTTGACCCTGCTGTGGATTAACAGTCACTCAATCAGCATTAGTTTATTAAGAGGCTTCCATCTGCATAGAAATGTGCCGGGCTTAGTATTATACATAACTAAACACAAGACCTCTGTCTTCCAGGAAATTTGGATTTATTCAGGTGAAAATGTCAGAAGATATTCCAAACTATATCCAGAGATAAATGATATGGTCTAGACTGGAAATCCAACAAGAGGTCCCTAGAAGTCCTTATTTTCACTTGGTTCTAATTGGAGAACTAGACTGTAAGTTCTCTTTTTTCTATGATATAAACATTACCTTCTGAAATGATTCTTCCAATGCTCTAGTTATGTTATTCATGCATTTTCTCACTTGCTTCTACCTAAGAGTTTTGATTCAAGTCTACCATTTATTGCAATTGCATTTCAGAAAACAAAAGAGCAGCTCTCACCCTAAAAAAAAAAGTGAGGGTGGGGGTTTGAGAGTGGTATATGCAGGTAAATCTGCATGAAGCAACTGAGACTCATCTGTAACAGGAAATGGAACAAGATGTGCTTTCCCCAGTCCTCTGGGGAAATCATTCAAATATACCACTTATCAAACTCCAATAATGTTCCTGCTTCTGCCTGTTTGCTTTGATGAAGCTGATAATAACAGAAATCTACATTTATTTGCATTTTTCTACTAGAAGTCACCGAAGCATCCCAGAACATCGTTTTTAAGTGCAAATGCCTATAAGTGGCAAAAATATACGATGTCACATAAATGCAGGCAGGAGAATTCAAAAGTGGGATTCATTTCAGGAGTGAGCTGTGAGCTTGCTCTCCTCTTCTTGGTGTCCTGATCTGGAAAACAACATGCAGAAGTGTGTGTAAATACACATGGGAAGTATTTCTTCCAAGCAATGTAACGGAAAGGTCATTATTATCCCTATTTTATCATATAACAGACTAAAAGATGAAACATGCCCAGACTTTACATGGGAAAATGACATTAGAGTTCCTGACTTAAATCCCATGTTCTTTGCTCTTACCATATTAAATATCTAAGGCAATGTTCCAGTTTATCTCTAATTCCTGAGCTGAAATAGGAGTGAATCTTCTAAAATTAAGGTATAGGTTACTGATTGCATGGACTAATACAATGCATTATTTATATATTATTGACTTTTTCAAAATTATTCTTTCTTTAAAATTATTATTATTGTTGTTATAAAATTGAAAGTAATATGAAGACAAATCTAAGGCAATGTAGTATATATGGTAATCATTCTCGGATTCCAACCTCAGTGACTTTATCTGAAAGCAAGCAAAATTATGCTTTTATAATAAATTCATGTAGGGATAAGGGTGCCATACACAGTGTTCTGCAACTGGTTGCTTTGTATGGATACTTGTTTTGCTGTTGTTTCGTTTTGTTTTTATCTTAGCAATATGTCTTGAACATCATTTCATACCATCCTACCTATCACTCTGATTATTTTCGGTGGTATAGAATAAAACACTGTATGGGCTGTATTTTAATCAGTCTTTTTTCAAGTCTTTCACTGTAACACAAAATGCTGCAAACATCCACCTTCAAGACTTTTAGAAACTTGAGTATCTTTCTTTTTGAAGTTTATAGCAGACATAATGTGTTCAATTTTCACATTGCGGCAACTCTTGTTTCATGATTGACTCTCTCTGAGAAAGTCTTTGAATATTCTTAGATTTTGGAAGCTTTCATTTTACTCCTAGAGGAACAAAACAGTCATTAACCAAGAGGACAATGAAAGGATAAAAAATGCAGAGAAGGGCTTTTTTTTCCTGAGTTTTAATCTCTTCATGATGAAAGGGGTCAACTGTGGGAGAACAGAACATTGTAGACATATATCTGATTATTATTATGAGTAGAGATATGCTACATTTTCTTTTAGGGCCATTTGAACACCATCCAACAGATAAAAATGATGCCAATAAGTCTATATTTTTAAAAGCCATACAAAATATCCTGCAATCAAGTCTTTGTCAGTGTTAAAAGAACTACCTCAATGAATGATGCAAAAATTTTTCTATCACCTAAGTTAATTTTTATTTTTTATCAAGATGATTTACCTATCTAGAGTAGAATTATCCTGTTTATTTTGCACTCTCCCATCTTTATATAAATAATAATAGTTTATTGTGATTTTTTTAGTGTCTTTTTAAATTTTATACATATCTGGTTTCTTACAGTTAAACAGCTAAGGATTTTTAGTTCTATTCCTCAAACCTCCCCAAACTTTTTACAGTCTTTCCTGTACCACCACTGCTGAAATCCTCCCAATATAATTTCATCACTTTTGGAGAGCCTTAACCAAATGTTGGATTTTTCATTATTATAATTATTCGCACATTTACTGCAAAACCAGAGTGTATATGATTACATTTTTCTTTCTGGAATCCTTTCTTTCTTTCCTTTGTTCAATAATGGCCATCTTCCCCCTTAACTTCCTATGTTCTCTTACCAACTTGTCCTTGTTTTCTCTTTAAAATATTCTGAGAGAGTTGTCAAATGCCTATAAATGTTTTTGTCCAAATGCTCAATATTTCCAAAAACAGCCTCAGTTCACATTTATTGTTTTCCTTGAAGTCAACCCTCTTGCTGTTCCTCAACTTCCTGCTTCGATCTAAACTGGCTGTTTTCTCAGTGGACATGGGGTTAATTTTTCGTTTCTCATTTGGTTGAAATTTCCTGTCTCTAGATCCTAAGTCCCATTCTTTTTCCTTTGTGTTGCTGAGTACACTGTGCTGTTCTCAGTCACTCGATTGTGTCTTTGCGACCCCATGGACTGTAGCCCACCAAGCTCCTTTGTCCATGGGATTCTCCAGGCAAGAATACTGGAGTGGGTTACCATGCTTCCTCCAGGGGATCATCCCAACCCAGGGATTGAACCCAGGTCTTCCACATTGCAGGTGGATTCTTTACTGTCTGAGCCACAAGGGAAGCCCAAGAATACATTTAGAGTGGATAGCCTAACCCTTCTCCAAGGGAACTTCCCAACCCAGGAATCGAAATGGGGTCTCCTGCATTGCACTAGCTGGTAGCTTTCTAAGAAACAGTGCTTGGAAGTACACTTTCTGAGTCTTTTTACAATATAGAATATATCAGTTATACCTTGAACCAATAGTGGTGGCTGGTGGGTGGGGTGAAGAACTCAAGTTTGGAAATAACTTCCTGTGAGTATTTGGCAGGCATAACTCTGCAGTCTCCTGGCATGCAATGCTGGAAGTCTGATGCCATTCTTACTCTTGAAAATTTGGAAACTTCATTCAGCTACTGGTATTGCAATAAGGCATGATGAGGGGGCTTGGTGTGGATTTTTTTTTCACCCAATGACCTCTTTCAGTGATGAAGACACATACCTTCCTATTATGGGAATTTCCTTTATGACTTATTAGGTAATTCCTTAGGCTTTATTTCATTGATTCTCTCTTTCTGGGGGATTTTTGTTTAAATTCTGCCTTCCTTTATTGATTGGGGGAAGGGCTTCCTTTTTTTTTTTTTTAAGCTTATTTTCATTATCCCTACTCCCATTAATAGCACTGTTTTTGATTTCAAGTCATTAGCATGTTCTCTTAGCTCTCTAAAATAAATAAAAATCAATAATATTTTTGACATATCATTCTGTTCCCTGTGTTGAATCAATTTTTCTCAACTTTCTTTTTATCAGTTTCTATTGAAGCTTCTCCTGGAGTATCTGGAGTATCTGGTACTGCTTGGCTCTCAGTTTGTACTGTAGACTAAGGCATTACAATAGCTAATAGAATCTCCAGATGCTGATGCCAGGGGAGTTCTTTCTAACTAGAGGACTTAACTGGAGAGTGATTGGATAGCCAGTCTAATTCTTACTATAATTCCTTCAAATACAAATATCTTCATTCTTTAGAGTTGTTCTATATCTCCTAAGAAAATGTCTCAGTCTTTTGCCTGAGTGCATGACGGTGTAATGGGTGGGTAATATATCTCACTGATCTTACACTAGAAACAGGCTAGGGTGAGTTATGATCCACTTTTCATGCTTTGCTAAATGCCCATATTTTCTTTCTGGTACCTCAACACAACTCACTACCAATAAGTTGTGAGAGCTATGGTTAAAAAAAAAAAAAGAAAAAAATATAATACGGTTCATTGTTTAAACAAAATATTATTAAGAATTTCAATACTATAGCAGCAAAGTATTAAACAAGTAAGGGGCCCTTGTGAGTATGAGATTCTCTGTTATCATATAGGTTGTACAATCATGAACGTGATCCAGACACACACACTGTCCCCCACTCTGCCTGGATCAGTTTCTCCAGAAAGGAATGAACATTCTGTCTTCTGAGGGGTAGGAATAGGGTAATTGTTTGGCTAAAAGACATGATAAGGAAAATCTGGAGGATGAATTTTAAGCCCATCCACAAGCTTTTCATATTAGATTAATACCTCATTCCCATTTTTCCATAGCATGATTCTTGGAAACACTTAGAATCTAGGCTTTTCAGAGTTCTATGGGAAAGCCATTTCTCACAATTTCATACATGGAGTTTTCCTCTTCATATGAGTTACTTTTCGTCTTTTCATCTTTACCAACCTTGATGATATTTCTTATCTTGTCTCCTCTCCCATTCTGCTTGTGTTGTTGTGTTAATACCTTTGTGTTTTTAACTGTCATTTGGAGGGTATATCAAATGGAATACATATATATATATATATATATATATATATATATATATATATATATATAAAGCATTTTGTTTAAGTCACCATTTTAACCAGAATCATGGTAGAGTTTTTAGTCATTTTTTTCTTCTTGTATTAATATAAGATAATTCATTTTACCCTCCAATTACTTCATATGTTTCCACCTTTTGCTAATAAAAGGATAAATTTTACTTTGCTGAGTCATTTAGTATTTTGAATTCTAATACATTTTGCTCTCAAATGCCCATTTCTATTGATACCTTTTCTTCTCAATCCTTTAAAAAAAAAAAAAAAAGCACATTTTCTGTAAAATAAAGTATACTATGTTGTATTCTTATTGACCCAAATATTTCAGGGCAGGGTATATCTTGTTCCAGCCAAATTGCTTCCTGAAGAAGATAAGATATTGAGTTTTTAATTGAAAAGCATTATAAAACTAGTTGTTTTGTATTAACTAACATATAATCAGTGGTTAACTATTTTCGATTGGTTTCAAGACAAAAGCCTCAAATTTAATTAGAACTCTAAGATACAGCCAAGAACTTAGTGATTGATAATCATTCTGATGAAACTGAAGCTTGAAGAAGTTGGAATATAGTAGAAAATCTTCAGTCTTAATGAAGGAATGGATTGTGTTGAGCTTACAGTATGCATATATATATAGATAGATAGATAGATAGATACAATACCATTTTAAATGGGATTATTGGTTCAGACTGGAAACAATGCTATTTCACTGTGCCTTTCTAGAGCTTCACTTTAAATTAATACCAGTGTGCTGTGTTAGTGCCTAAGTGTCTAGCAGAGCTGAAGAGATAGTAAACTACGAAGAGAATTAATTGGACCAGATCCAAGTTCTCAATTATCTCACCCATCTCATAATCATAGAACCCAAATAAAATCCAGATCTCCCAACTGGTAGTGTACTAACCACCTAATTAGGAACCAAAACTGTCCAAGGTGATTTAAGATCAGGCCTCATCTACAGTGAGATAGATGTCTTGTCAAAAATCTGATAAAATATTCATAACCACAACTTATTTGACTCAGATGTCACTCAAGCCTAATTGTGGAATGGAAACTGGAAAGAAGGCTTTATGTTTTTATTTTTTGTATGTGTGAATATTTGAAAAAAAAAAATTAAGCACTTTTCTGTCCTGTTTTATTTCCCTGGGACTATAGGAATATCTTCACTGCATTTCTTAGAGTTGGGAAAATAAATGAGAATCTATGAAGAAATGTAATTCATTTTGTCAGACAACTATTTTGGAGGCAATTAAGATGTTCTACTTGCAGTTTGACCTGCTCTACCATGGCCTTTCTTGAGAGAGAGAAATATGGATAGAAGTGGGATTCTGGAGTTAAAGATCTTATTAGCCCTGATCATAGAAAACTGAAGACTCTTAAGAGGTCATTCTTTGCATCTATCCACCTGACAATAGACCTCCCACGTTTATTCTCATGAAATTGAAGGTTACTGACTTTTAATCTTACAAAGTTAACTTGTCTCATTTCATCTATCCAACAATGGAAAATAATTCTAATTATTCTTAGCTCAACAGATTTAAGTTGTATAGTGAATTTTTTTTATCTGACTTCTCTAATGAGTAGTATTCCACTGACAACATATATCTTCATGTTCTCAAAAGTAGAGTGAACTTGTGATAATGTATAAAGAATACTAAACTAGCTGGAAATTCTAGTCTCTAGTTCAGGTCTGTGATCTACTTCTGTGTGGACTTGAATAAATTCCTTAGATTCTTTGAATTTCATTAACTATTCTCTTCAAATTGAGAATAATATCATTGGCTTACTTTTTAAACCTGAATTCATTGTGCTTCCTCTATGTCAAGCCTTCAGCTACCTGTTTAACCTCATCTACCTGAAACTAGAGCTATTATCTTATTTTTAGTCCCTATAATAATCCTACTATGAGATGAACCATTAATATATGGATCAGAAGGTAAGTTACTTGAAGGAGACCACATAGTTCATAAACAAGAAAGTCAGAATTCATAATTAAATCAACATGATGACACAATTTATAACCCCCTGTCATACTACTGTATTTGACTATAGACAAACCATTTCATCTAATTTCGATACCCAAGTTCTAATCTATGTGCTGCTGCTAAGTCGCTTCAGTCGTGTCCTACTCTGTGCAACCCCATGGACTGCAGCCTACCAGGCTTCTCCGTCCATGGGATTCTCCAGGCAAGAATACTGGAGTGGGTTGCCGTTTCCTTCTCCAATGCATGAAAGTGGAAAGTGAAAGTGAAGTCGCTCAGTCGTGTCTGACTCTAATCGACCCCATGGACTGCAGCCTACCAGGCTCCTCCATCCATGGGATTTTCCGGGTAACAGTACTGGAGTGGAGTGCCATTGCCTTCTCCCCCTAATCTATGTAGTGGCATGAAAAGTAGGGCTATTCATAGGGCTATGATAGGGTAAAATAAGACAATACATATACATGGCAGTTAAACCTGTGCACCTGTGAATGAAATTATTGTTATTATAATGATTAATTTAATATGTTACTATTAAATGTTTTGGGCATCTCCAGGGCTTATCACTTAGGTTCCAGTGTTACCCATTAGCTGGCTGGAAAGTTTCTAAATTAGGAATAGGCAGGACTCTGCAACAGGGACTAGCATGTTCCTCAGAAGACTTGGAGACTTACCATGCCCCACTGTCTCCTAGGAGTTTATTCAAACCATTGTCAGATGAAGGGTGAGCAGTGCACATTTTCTTAGTTTATATCAGCAAGAAGAAGCCTTCCCTATTAGCCAAAGCTCCTATTCTAACACCAGAATGTTGAGACCATTACAACTGGCTTTTCTCCTCCTGGGTTTCAGGACATCTCACAAAGACTGAACAGATATACACAGTTAGGACTTAGAGGCAAAGAGTAAGATTTGGGACAGCTTGCTCTTGTGGCTCAGACAGTGAAGAATCTGCCTGCAATGCAGGAGACCTGGATTCGGTCCCTGGGTTGGGAAGAGCCTTTGGAGAAGGGAAGGGCTACCTACTCCAGTATTCTTGCCTGGAGAATCCCCATGGACAGAGAAGCCTGGCAGGCTACAGTCCATGGAGTCACAAAGAGTTGGGCATGACTGAGCAACTAACACTTTTACCACTTCCAAAATCTATCATTAATGTTAGCACCTTTGTTAGGGGAACCATTGACTGAAACTGTCTGCCTTGGCCAGACACTATAGTAACCACTTGCATGAGTAACAGTAGCAGGTCCTGGTAAGGAACGTAGAACTAACAAGCTGCCACCAGCTGGAAGAATTCAAGAAAGGTCTAAAGAAGAGAGGAGATACCAGACCATATGTCCTACCAAGCTCCCAGAATCTTCCTCTCTGCAATCCATCTTGGCTGAATGATATGCACGCCACCAGGAAGGACCCTGAGTCAGAATGATTGACCAGAAACAACCCTGAAACTAACCCCATCACCACAAAACCCGATACTTTCAGCAATGTGGAAGAGCAGTTCTCTTGGGTTCCCTCACCCTGCTGCTCTGGGCAATCCCTTCCCAATGAAATCTCTTACTCTGTCAACACATGTTTCTCCTCAGACAATTCATTTCTGAGTATTAGGTAAGAACCCACTCTCGGGCCCTGAAAGGGATCCTCCTTCCTCTAACAGCTTCCTTGCCTTATCATGTAAGCATTGTTTTTGTTTTTGTTTTTTTTTAACATTTGTATACCCAGACTACTGGATGATACAGTGCATTATTTCTCAACAAGCTAAATGCTGTTAGACAGTTACAGGTGGAGTGATGTGCTGGTAACCATAACCCATTCTAACTTTCTGCAAACACGGTGGACAATTCCTGGAAGTATTGACCTGGTACTACAAAGAAAGACTTGAGGTCATTTTGGATTGAGATGTATGCATTTTTACAGATTAGACCTTCAAAACCGTCATCAAGTCATCTTACAGAGTTCAATTGCTGTTCAACTCTCCCCTCCCACCTTGGCATCCCTCTCAACCCCCAACTCCCAGGGTCTCCCCATCACTGTGTGGAACTGAAATCTCATCTCACTGAAACAAGCAGCCACACAGGCCCCTGGAAAGCCTGCGGATGTATTAAAGCTTGGTCTCTGCAGCACAGCCCTCAGGGTGTCTGTGCAGCCGTCAGGGTTGATGTGCTTTAATGGTTTTCTTGAGAGAAGCTGCCTGTGTGAAACAGTTGCCTCTTGAACTGGTCAAATACTTGTCACTGGTCTCTCCTGCTGTGTGAGGTGGGGTGACCCCTGACAGATGAATAAGAGCCTGGGTTAAAATAAAAATCATTCCTTTTGCCTTGCTCTTTTAAAGTGCTGTTCTGCAAAGGGCCCCAGGCTTCTCATCCTTGGCTGGGTTGCAACATTCCCCGTAATGAACTCCCCACATGAAATGAGGATGTATATGTGTCAGGCAAGAAGGCCTGCCCCTATTTCGGGAGAGCAGAGTGACAATGCTGCTTATTTATTCTGTATTACTGAAAAGGGATGAAAGATGCCCCTGCAACAAAACCCCAGAAGAATTACTGGGGAGAAAGATAAAGCCCCAGAATAAATCCAATTTTATGGGATGATAAAGATGGCTAATCAAGGTGTTCTTTAGAAGAAAAGACGATAATCAAAGCATGCTGGGACTTATTTTAAGTTTGTTTAATCTACATATGTGAATTACAAATGTTGCCTGCCATATCAGTAAACAAAGGATGTTGCAGCAGTCAGCAACTACAGTCACCCTGATAGTCAGCCCCAGGGAGATTCAGGATGGGAAACAACAGAATGCTGCCCTTAGATGGCAAAGGTGCATATCAAAGGAATGGTTTCAATGACCCCAGACTCTTGTATGTTCCCCAAAATAGGAAAGTGCTAAATTCATTGACTTGAGAAATCTGGTTGTCTTTAATTAATGGTAATCTGTTGATGTTCCAACTACATGATCTTTGTTGTGAAAATTCCTATATATCCTGGCTCCTTCCTTACCTCTTCTGAGCAGTCCCTCAGGGCTATCTGAGAAGCTGCCTCCTGAGCATCAGTCCTCAGCAAGTCCATTAAATAAAACATAATTCTCACCGCTTAGGATGTGCTTTTGTTGTTGTTGTTGTTCAGTCGACATATATTTCCTCCCAAAGTCAGTGTTTACAGATTAGTTTCCTAATGAATTATGTAAAGGACACCAAAGCCCTATATAGGGAAGATCGGAGATGAAAACTGAAGATGAAGTAGGGACAGGAGACCTGCCGTAGTATTAGAAGTGGCATTTAGAAGAACAGACTTAAGAAGGGCAGCGGATTAAAGGCTGTTGTCATGTTGTCGAGTCACTAAGTCACATCCAACTCTTTTAGACCCCATGGACTACAGCCCACCAGGCTCCCCTATCCATGGGATTTCATCCAAGCAAGAACACTAGAGTGGGTTGTCATTTCCTTCTCCAGGGAATCTTCCTGACTCAGGGATTGAAGCTGCATCTCCCACACTGCAGGTGGATTCTTTACCACTGAGCCATCTAGGAAGCCCACAAGGAAAAAAAAAATAATAATAACTGATGTATTATGTGGGTTTATTTTTGTTTCCTAGTTTTAGGGTCATAGTTGAGATCTTGCTTTAAACATTTTTTGCTTTAGTAGGTCCCAGGCATAGACCTAGTTTAGTTATTTTAACCAATGAACCATTTCAGGTAGTAAAGTCATTGGTCCATTTAGTCTGGAAACCGAAATAGGAGAATGGAAGCAAATACAAAGTTAAGGTAGCTAGTCAGGCTAGCTAAAACAAGAAGAAAAAAAAGCACTGCACCAACCAACCTTAGAACATATACATGGATTTTACTAAGAAATTTCTTCTAAATAGCCTTGTAGTTTAACGACAGTACCAACTGTTGCAACAGCAATCACGATGGAGAAGGCTTTTGGTCATTATATATAATTTATATATTTCACACTTCTCTCGCATCAAAGTTGGAATGCTGTGAATATCTGGAAGTGTTAGAGGCCCATGGTTTTCTCTGGAGTAGTTTGAATTCATTTGTGCAACAATGAGCTGCTTTAGAGGATTTAAGATGTATTTTCAATTTAAAATATAGGTGGAAAATAACTTCTTTATTTTCCTCCTCTCTTCAGCAGGTCTGTGTTTGCTGGAAACCAATTTTTAATATTATAGATGTGAATCGGTTAAACTTTTAAATTTGGGGATTTCAATTATATGGAGATTACTTTGGATAAGCAAAACTTGACTGCAGGTAACAGTATTTGGTCTCAGCAGATTTTACAAACGAAAATAAATTAGGTTCATTTCATCAAATAGCTATTTCTTATTAAGTATCTTTATTTATTGGGAAATGATAGCATCTGCTAATCCATAACACATAAGGACTCTTGATAATCAAAACAGCAAAACATTTTTTAAAATATCATTTGCTAGAACATGATATTTTAAATGAGTTTCGGATTTAGCGGCTCAGTTTCACTTCCTGTTGTCTAATTGAGATCTCATCTGGGGTCTTCAATTTACTGATCTCAATTTTGGTGGGGGCGGGCATCTCTAACAATTTTATGCATTAAGATTTCAACAAGAAAAGACACGTATTAAAGGATTCCGTTTTCCCATGTACTGACACAGGTCTGGGGGCAGGTTGAGTGATGTTGTCTTACACAGTAGGGTAAAGACTTTCCAAGGGGATCCGATGTAGACTGGTGTATTTAGGACTGCAAATTGTTTTTTGTTACAAGGAGGGCTACCATGCAGCAGCTGGAACCACAGGTTTTAATTAATCTGCACAAACAGTGGGCTTTGACAAATGATAACCATCAAATTAAACAGCTTTCTGGGGAGAAAATCTCCCAGTGTGACAGTATTGCTTTTGAGTTTTTTGAGGGATTATATCTAATAAGCTGTCATTGCATTTCTAAGGGCAGAAGCAGGGATGGAGTACATGTATTGAGGAGTGGGGGTGGGGTGGGATTTGAATGGGAGAATCATATAACACTGGAGCTGAATGGGACTTGGGGAATCATTTCCACAATCCCTCCCTTTTTAGGTCCAAAGAAGAAAGAGAACTGAATGGCAGAGAGATAGAAATAGAGAGAGGCAGAGAAAGATAGAACTAAAGCAAAGAGAGAGAAAAAATTCCTTGACATAGTTATTCTTTTATATCCATAAAATGACTGGTTATAGAGATGGGGGAAACTCTATATTCAGTACATTCTACTTACTAAAAATAAGATTATAGATAAAAACTTTAAAATCATAATAACAAGATTTTGAAGCTTCAAATAGCTGGATAGTCCACTAATCTGTTGTATCTATGATGTCTCCAGAAGCTTGACATGATAAAGTACCAATGACCTATGTCCTTCTGTGGGCAGGATTATTATCAAATGCATTGTTCCTAGGGATCTTTGCATCAAAATTTAACCTAAGTCATCAGATTCCAATATACATTGAAAGGGGGCATTACATGTATGTAGCCACTGTTCTGTGTATGTGGACTTCCCTGTAGTTTGACTTGAGTGGACTTTTAATAGTAGTATAAGCAGCCCAGCCTATTACGACTCTGCCCACACTGCTAATCTCTCTGACTTTCATATAAAATCAGAGAAGAAAGCCCCAGATGGCTGTTCCTCCTCCAGGGAGGAGCACACACTCCCCAATCCTGAGATGTGGGCTATGAGACAACATCAGTAAAAATTCTAATTGGTATTTTCCCACCTTCAGTCACTTCCTCAAACTCCAGATGGACCTTTCCATTTGTGAATGAAATCATTAGCACCTTTGCTAAGCTATAATCAAGTTGAAGGATAATGGCCAAAATCTCAAGTGGAAAATAAGCTCCTTGATAGGCCAAGGAGGATGCTCTAAAGGTACCACAATCTCTGTATCTAAACTTCCTTTCTTTTTTTCTTTAAATGTTAATTTTTACAAATTTTCTCAAATTTTTATTTCCTGAGAAAAGCAGAACCTTGGTGTATACCCAAGTATTTAAGTTAGCATTATTGTAATTCTTATTCCAATAATCCTATAGGAAGGATACAAATGTATTATTGGGTGGCAGATGTGCTAACTAGAAACCAAGACACACAGCTTCAATGACTTGTTTTTCAATATTTCATTGTGTCAGGGCAAGTTCATTCTATGTGAAAAGTCATGGCTTTTGTTCTTAAGATGCATATAAAATACAATTGCAACTCCTACAAGTTGTTTTTTTTCCCTCCTACAATCAGAGGAAGAAGGATATAGAGTATTCTGTAAAAAGGAGGAATGGCATTGGTGGGGGAGAGTATAGTAATTAGGGTCTGAGACCACTGATCTATAAGGCAGCACTAGATGAAGAAGGCAATCCAAGAAAGCATCTCTGGTTACCTCCTGTTTTTCATGAATACACCCATCCCATCCTATCACCCATGTCAAGAGATACTCACCGGGAATATATGCTACCCAATATTTGCGATAGTGCAAGCGTGTGATTGTATGCATGCACATACACACCCCTGTAGCTGCATCATTCACGTACGGAAAGATCCGCACGTCTTTCTTAGCAACATCCCACGTTCTGTGCCTTCCTAAAAGCCAAATCTGACTTTATCCCACTCCCATGGAATTATCTTGTTATCCCTTGGGTATTATGATGAAGAGCTAATAAAAGAGCTCTTTCACACACGTTGATGAATACTATGAAATACTGTCAGGACCTTCTGTAGCATTCATTCTGTGGCACCATTCCTAGAAGCTTTGGATTCATTAAGTTTTGAGAAGTATTAGAGAAGAAACATTTAGTTAAAATTGAGACCCAGAAGGACAGTCTGGCTCTTTCGTACTTGAGCTGACGATTGCTGCCCCCACCCCAATGGCAGGAAGGCAGCTAGTCATTCTTCATTCCTCATGCTTTGCTCAGTAAAGGGCATCCCTGGGGAGAGTTTGAAACCTGTACTGACAACAGGCAAAAGCCTTCAGCCGGTTGTCGAACACTTGGAGATGGTACTTATAATTGAATGTGTGTGTGTATGTGTGTGTGAGAGAGAGAGAAAAAACTTGTTCCTGCCATAGAAAAGCAAAGAGAACTTTCCACTAGCAGAATTTCCATCAAGGCTTAAGCAAAAAGAACATGATACACAGTATCTTCTACCTCTTCTTAAAGACGTAGGTAAAATGCTTCCCACACTTTTCTGTGTGGTCAACCTCAGGTTTTGGGCTCCATCTTTAATCATATTCTGAAGCATTCTCAGAGCTGTTTTCATCTGTGAATAGTCAAGTGTCATTTTTATGGGAGTAGAATGGCTTACACCTCCCAGTCTGCCATCTTGCAGACATTAGTCTGTTATAAATTTGTAATGGTTATTTTAATGGCTATACAGTATTCCAAATGCATTGCTACATATATTTTTGCTTATTTTCAGTATTACAAATAAAGGTGTAATGATCAAGTTTTTTTAAGATTCAGTAAAAACTCTGAATATAACTGTTAAATCAAAATCATTGAGATTTACTAAGTAAAATGCAGCTTTCACAAGCAAATTAAGCAATCATCAGTGAACAGAAAAATTAGAGGAATAATGCAGATAATAATGTAGATAAGGTGGTTTCAGAGAATTCACACTCTTTTTAAATGCAAAACTCAAATGTCTTCAAACGTTCCCTGCTATAAGTATCAACATTTACTGAAACTCTCCAGTTTATAAGAAGTATCGGTATCAGCTTCACTGCTTTGGATATATGTGACTAGACTTAAATAATAGCTATAAAATAAATTTTGAAGTTATTATTTTCAAAAACATAAAAAAATAAAATTATTACTTTCAAAAACCTATAGTAACTAACTTTAAACAAATATTTCTGGGTAAAATCCTGGTGGATCCTAATTACTTGATAGCTAGTTATAAATAACAGTACTTTGTACACAACTAATTAGTGAATTTGAATCCTTAAAAATAGTTGGTTACTTTCAGTGGGTTAAATATATCTCTATACAATATCACTTATACTAAAGTACTCAGCAAAACTTTTCTTCCAAGCAAGAGTCTACGATAACTTTGAGCCTGAGCTAAGTCAAATGACAACTCACCACTTAGAAGAGGCAGGAAAATTAATATTTCTCAGTATGGTACAATGAGAGGAGGGAGGATGTATAATTATTTGCTTCCTAAGTGACTTTGATTTATTTTTTATTTTCATATTTAACAAACACAAGTTCTGAAGCTTGGCCGCTTTTCCTGCTCTCATTTTGTCCTGGATATTTCCAGGACCCTGTTGTGATTGACATAGACTCAGAGAGCCTTTGCTTCTAAAATCTACACCTGTTATGCCTTCTATAATTATCATACCTCAAGTAAGTTTAATCTATCGCCTATTAGAGCCAATAAAAATTGCAATAAATATCGGGGAAAAGACAGTTGAACTTCAACTCATGAGGTCCACTTAGTAAATGCAAAAAGTGACCTTTATTTCCATGTTGGTCCAAAGTAGTGAAAAATGTTACCTTATGTAAGTCAGTGGGATAGTCTCATCTCCTTCCTTCTTGGGTAGTGATGCTAACATGTTGTGAACATAAAACGTGGCCCTGTATATAGCTATATAATATAGTATAGTAAAATGGCATCAGAAGTGAGATTATCCTCAAAATGCATGCCATCTGCTTCCTTTGATGATGATGGTGGTGATAAAGACAATAATCATTATTAAGTACATACTGTCTTCATGGCACTCATTTAAGTGCTGTATGTGAGTTTTCAGTCTTTAATGCTCACTAGCCTAGGAGAAGGCAATGGCAACCCATTCCAGTGCTCTTGCCTGGAAAATCCCATGGATGGAGGAGCCTGGTAGGCTGCAGTCCATGAGGTCGCTAAAAGTCGGACACAACTGGGCGACTTCACTTTGACTTTTCACTTTCATGCATTGGAGGAGGAAATGGCAACCCACTCCAGTGTTCTTGCCTGGAGAATCCCAGGGATGGTGGGGCCTGGTGGGCTGTCATCTATGGGGTCGCACAGAGTCGGACACGACTGAAGCGACTTAGCAGCAGCAGCAGCAGCAGCAGCCTATGAGACCAATGATTTTTCTATGCCCATTTACAGATCAGGAAACAGTTTTAAGCTAACATTATATAGATGTTATGAGGTATAGTCTGGGTTGGATCCCAGGCATTCCGTGAGGGAGGGAGAAGGAGAAAAGAGGAAAAAAGCAGTCTGGTATCTCTTCTTATATAGGCATTACTACCATCATGAAGGCCCCACCCTCATGACTTCATTTAAACCTAATGTATGCATCAGGGTTCTCCAGAGAAACAGAACCAGTAGTCTACCTCTCTCTCCTTTTATATGTTCCAACCATATCTTGCATGAAATATTCATTCAAGATGGATAAAGCAATATTTAGAGGCAAGATACTGTTTTCCAATTATTTGGCATCAGGCAGATGGAAATTCTCCAGACCAATGGCACAGTTCTGTCTAAATTCTCAGGTGCCAGCACCAGGGATAGAGGAGGATCTATCAGGTTTCTACACCCAGCTGTGCAAAAGAAGGGAGACTTTCTATACTTTAACAATCACTTATGTGGAAATCTTTAATGGCATCAACAAAAGCCCACCTCTAACATTTGTCATGTTCTCTAACAAGTTTGCAATTTAATCAATAAAATTTATTTCTGAAATTGTTCATTAGTGAAGCATTTGCTTTCTGCTGGAATATGAATAAGAAAAATGCTTGAAGTAATGCACTTCCTGATTAGATGGTTAGCTCAGTACTCTGAGAGTATGAATTCCTGTTGAAATTAAAGAAACCAAGTTGCTGCTTAAAAAGAAGCCACACATATAATATCAAAAACATACATACGCACATAATATTGTACTGTCACGTTCAAGAAAAGATGAACTACAAAGCAAGGAATGCTACTCATAGTTCTAGGGAGCATTTGATGATATATGTAAACATTTACCATAGCAGCTAGTAAAAATAATACTCAAACTTGAGAGGTTTTCGTATTCCACTGAAGAGAAGACATTGATTTTGAGATGCACCAGTGTTCTGTATATTTGAGGAAGAAAACCCAAACAGCCCCACATGGGGAGATTAGTAAGAAATGGTGCTTAAAACCATAATATAAAAGGACTTTATGCTCCTTGAAAGAGTAACTGGCAGGAAACCTACCATGCAGAAAGAGACCACAAGGAAGCCTGCATGTCTCAAATGTAGGAAAGGAAAATCTCCTCTGAATATTTTTTTCTAGCCAAGTATATATTCATTCAAGTCTAAAGACTAACAGTGTAGTTCCAAAGACTGAATTTAATTTAAAGACATCTCTTGGGTGGGTAGTGGCCAACCTAAGGGACTGACAGAAGCCACTGTAAATTCTCTCTGAAAAAAAAAAAAAAACAATTTCAATTCAGGCAGAAGGCAGGCAGCAATTGTAAGATACTGCTAATCTTAAGGCACATTCTAATTCCAGAGAAATGAATTAACGTGAAAATATGAGCATATTATAGCCAATGAAAATATGGTTAATTTATTACTTCATTTACTCACTTGAATTAAAGGATCTCTACTCAATGGCTTTCCTTTCAATGGGCACTGCAATACTATAAAACAGTTGAGTAGATTCTACTATTACTACTACTACTACTACTAAGTTGCTTCAGTCATGTCTGACTCTGTGCGACCCCATGGACTGCAGCCTACCAGGGTTCTCTGTCCATGGGATTCTCCAGGCAAGAACACTGGAGTGGGTTGCCATTTCCTTCTCCAACGCACGAAAGTGGAAAGTGAAAGTGAAGTCGCTCAGTTGTGTCCGACTCTTAGTGACCCCATGGACTGCAGCCTACCAGGCTCCTCCATCCATGGGATTTTCCGGGCAACAGTACTGGAGTGGGGTGCCATTGCCTTCTCCCTGAGTAGATTCTGGGTATGGTTAAGTAATGTTTGACTGTTTATATTTATTGTGCCAAAGAAACTGTAGAAGGAGATAATTTCAAAACTCCCTTCCAATACCTCACTACCATCAAACTCACCTGGTTCAAAGAGAAAGGCTTTTCTTTTGTTCACTTATCATCAATCTTCTCTAATGGAAAAGAAACCCTTTGGAGAGCAGGCCTCTGGGAAGCCTTTTTTATAAAATTAAGTTCTTTCAGGTTCATTCTTTGATTCTCAGTAGATCTCTAGCAGATGTTTCTGTACCTCTGAAGTATTATTGCTGGAGTTTTAACTTGATTAAGCTGTCACTCAAGATTGTTGTTTATATCATCGATCCAACATCAAAAAGCTGCCATGCCATGGATCTGATATCAGAAACTTTTGGAATGACAGCAGGAGCAGATGGAGTATTACATCCTGAATGCTCATCTCTAAATCACTCTAAGGTTTCCTCCTCTGGAAATAAATCAGGGCTAGCTGTGGGAAACTCAAAGCCTCAGATTAAGCCCAGGACATATACAGAGAAAATCGAATAAATTTTTTGAGTTGGGAGGTATTCTGAACTGGTAGGCTTCTCAAAGTTGCATTTGAAAACTATCAGAGTATTTTGTCATTTTTTTTTTTATTTCTAATCATTTTAGATTCAGAAAAAGTTGCAAATATCATGTAGAGTTTCTAGAAACCCCTCACCAAGTTTTCCCCTGTGAACTTAAAGTAAGGCACATGACACATGTGTTGTGAGTTGAAGCTTTATTCTCAGTCTTGCTGAAAACTATAGCTGGTGAGACCATTTAGCTCAAAGAAAACTGCCCTAAAGAGATTAGGGAGAAGCCAGTTTGTGCATGATTTTTGGCTAGGGAATAGATGCAGTCAAGCATACTTCTTGGTAAAGACTACTGCTAATCACTAAGAACAGATACCTCAAGTTAATAATTTTAGTACTTTTCTATGTACAAAAGATGCAAGAATATGGGGTCATTAAAATTCTTAAGATACATATCTAAATATCTAAGTGTCCTGCTTGTCAAAGCACAGGGCACCTCATTCTGTTATCTTAATTTCCTCTCACAGTGCACTGCTAATCAGAGACTGTAGTGAGCTAAGATTTAACCCTTAACAAATAACCTACTATATAGCACAGGGAACTCTATTTGGTGCTCTGTAATTACCTATATGCAAATGGAATTCGGAAGAGAGTAGATATATGTATAAGCATGGCTAATTCATTTGGTTGTACAGCAGAAACTAATACAACATTGTAAATTATACTTCAGTAAAAATTTAAAAATTAAAATACATTTTAAAAATGACTTAATCTTTGTAGTACTTGGTGGTGAATGATGCTCTGTTCTTATCTAAAGTTAACATCTTAGTCTAACGTTTGTTAGAACTAAGAAACAACATTGATATATTTGAATGGTTTTAACTTTTTTCAAAATCTTTTAAAAATACACTGTGAAGCTCCAGACATTATATGAATGCACATGAAATTATACCAAGCTTTGTATGAAAGCTAAACTGAATTTATTTTTCACTTTGTTTATGCTATCCCTACCCTACTCACTACCTCTTACTAAAATGTAGATAAAGAAACATCTTAATTCTGTCAAGGCCAAATTTAAGGCTCAGTTCTTCCATGTTCTGTTCCCACTGCTCTGGATTTATTCATCCCCAAACTCCTATTATGTATACTAGGTGCTACATAAATTCAGACTCAGTCATATTTCTGATTTGCATAAATACATTTTTATTCATAAATATATTATAAACTTAGAGTTTGAAATATAAAAGACCTGGGTTTGTATCCTGATTCTTTCATCATCCATAGCTATGTGATCTTGAGCAAGTAGGACTAATATTATTGTCATCTGTCTGATAAGATATGCTAATATTAAATACTTTTTTACATAAGCTGCTTAGCATAGTCCTTGGGACATAGTACCGAGACAATAAGTATTAGCTATAACTACTAACACTGCTACTTCTTTTTTTTTTTTTTTTTGCTACTTCTATACAAAGCAGGGGTCCATGAATTATGACCCATGGGTCAAAACAGTCCCACTGCTCATTTTGGTATAAGCCATGAGTTAAAAATAATTTCAACATTTTTGAATGATTGGGAAAAAAATGAAAAGAAGATTATTTTGTGATAATTAAAAATTATATGAAATTCAGACTCAATGTTCACAGATCATTTATTTCAACCTGTTCATTGGTTCAGAAATTGTCTGTAGCTGCTTTTGAGCTGCAATGGCAGAGTTGAGTAGTTGCAACAGATACCCTATGGCCCATAAAGCCTTAAATATTTACTATCCAGTCATTTACAGAAATAGATTACCAATCCTCGCTGTAGAAGTTCTGTTTACTGTCCCTCATTTGTTCTCTATGGAAGTATGACAATGCCATATTGGTTTTTTAAATTTTATTTTATTTATGTATTTATTTTTAGCTATGGACTTTACCTAAAAGGAACTCTCCTTGTTCCATGAGAGGATAACTAGGTCAAAACACCACTCTAAACCAAAAGTTCTTTATCTTTAAAATGGGATAATAATAACCTATCTTGTAGATTTAATGAGGATTAAAATGGCAGAAAGTGAAGAGGAACTAAACAGCCTCTTGATGAGGGTGAAGAAATAGGAGAGTGAAAAAGTTGGCTTAAAAACTCAGCATTCAAAAAACTAAGATCATGGCATCTAGTCCCATCACTTCATGGCAAATGGAAGGTGAAAAAGTAGAAGCATTGACACACTTTATTTTCCTGGGCTCCAAAATCACTGCCAACAGCAACTGTAGCCAGGAAGTTGAAAGACTCTTGCTCTTGAAAGGAAAGCTATGACAAAACTAGACAGCATATTTAAAAGCAAAGACATCATGCTGTCAACAAAAGTCCATATAGTCAAAGCTATGGTTTTTACAAGAGCCATGTATGGATGTGAGAGTTGGACATAAAGAAGGCTGAGGGCCAAAGAATTGATGCTTTTGAAATGTGGGGCTGGAGAAAACTCTTGAGAGTCCCTTGTACAGCAAGGATATCAAACCAGTCAATCCCAAAGGAAATCAACCCTGAATATTCATTGGAAGGACTGATGCTAAAGGTAAAGCTCTGATATTTTGGCCACCTGATGGGAAGAGCTGACTCATAGGAAAAGACCCTGCTGGTGGGGAAGATTGAAGGCAGTAAGTAAAGAGGGCAGCAGAGGACAAGATGGTTAGATAGCATTATTGATTCAATGGATACAAACTTGAGCAAACTCTAGGAGACAACGGACAGGGAAGCCTGTTGTGCTGCAGTCCATAGGGCTGCAAAGAGTTAGACACGACTTAGTGACTGAACAATGACAACAAATAAAACTGCATGTGAAGTGCTTGTCAATGTTTCAGTCACAAAGTGCTGAGCAAAGAGTTTGTTTTGCTTGAACTCTTCCCATCTGATTTCTCTAGATAATGGAAAATCCTTATCAGAGAGTTCAACCCTCAGACAGCATTCTCTTAAGCTGAACTTCACACTCTAACAAATGCCAAACCAGGTTTCTGATATGTAGAGACACTAAGAAGCTGATTAAATATAGGTTCTAGTACAATGCTGGGCAGAAGGTAATATCTCAATTATTATCCACTGGTTAAATCATTCTCACATCCAAGTGGCTAATGAGGGACTAATTGATAGAAAATATCTGCTTCTTATGTTAACTGAAGTTAGTATGGTTCTTATTTTATCCTGATCACACACCTGAGACACTTGTGTATATTTAATTCTGGGATTTGCAGAAGACTTAATAATGTTTTGCTATTTCAAATCAGATCAGTCACTCAGTCCTGTCCGACTCTTTGCAACCCCATGAATCACAGCACACCAGGCCTCCCTGTCCATCACCAACTCCCAGAGTTCACTCAGATTCACTTCCATCGAGTCAGTGATGCCATCCAGCCATCTCATCCTCTGTCATCTCCTTCTCCTCCTGCCCCCAATCCCTCCCAGCATCAGAGTCTTTTCCAGTGAGTCAACTCTTCGCATGAGGTGGCCAAAGTACTGGAGTTTGAGCTTTAGCATCATTCCTTCCAAAGAAATCCCAGGGCTGATCTTCAGAATGGACTGGTTGGATCTCCTTGCAGTCCAAGGGACTCTCAAGAGAATTCTCCAACACCACAGTTCAAAAGAATCAATTCCTCGGCGCTCAGCCTTCTTCACAGTCCAACTCTCACATCCATACATGACCACAGGAAAAACCATAGCCTTGACTAGACGAACCTGTGTTGGCAAAGTAATGTCTCTGCTTTTGAATATGCTGTCTAGGTTGGTCATAACTTTCCTTCCAAGGAGTAAGCGTCTTTTAATTTCATAGCTGCAGTCACCATCTGTAGTGATTTTGGAGCCCAGAAAAATAAAGCCTGACATTGTTTCCACTGTTTCCCCATCTATTTCCCATAAAGTGGTGGGACCGGATGCCATGATCTTTGTTTTCTGAATGTTGAGCTTTGAGCCAACTTTTTCACTCTCCACTTTCACTTTCATCAAGAGGCTTTTTAGTTCCTCTTCACTTTCTGCCATAAGGGTGGTGTCATCTGCATATCTGAGGTTATTGATATTTCTCCCGGCAATCTTGATTCCAGCTTGTGTTTCTTTCAGTCCAGCATTTCTCATGATGTACTCTGCATAGAAGTTAAATAAGCAGGGTGACAATATACAGCCTTGATGTACTCCTTTTCCTATTTGGAACCAGTCTGTTGTTCCATGTCCAGTTCTAACTGTTGCTTCCTGACCTGAATACAAATTTCTCAAGAGGCAGATCAGGTGTTCTGGTATTCCCATCTCTTTCAGAATTTTCCACAGTTTATTGTGATCCACACAGTCAAAGGCTTTGGCATAGTCAATAAAGCAGAAATAGATGTTTTTCTGGAACTCTCTTGCTTTTTCCATGATCCAGCAGATCTTGGCAATTTGATCTCTGGTTCCTCTGCCTTTTCTAAAACCAGCTTGAACATCAGGAAGTTCAAGGTTCACATATTGCTGAAGCCTGGCTTGGAGAATTTTGAGCATGACTTTACTAGCGTGTGAGATGAGTGCAATTGTGCGGTAGTTTGAGCATTCTTTGGCATTGCCTTTCTTTGGGATTGGAATGAAAACTGACCTTTTCCAGTCCTGTGGCCACTGCTGAGTTTTCCAAATTTGCTGGCATATTGAGTGCAGCACTTTCACAGCATCATCTTTCAGGATTTGGAATAGCTCAACTGGAATTCCATCACCTCCACTAGCTTTGTTTGTAGTGATGCTTTCTAAGGCCCACCTGACTTCACATTCCAGGATGTCTGGCTCTAGGTCAGTGATCACACCATCGTGATTATCTGCGTCGTGAAGATCTTTTTTGTACAGTTCTTCTGTGTATTCTTGCCATCTCTTCTTAATATCTTCTGCTTCTGTTAGGTCCATACCATTTCTGTCCTTTATTGAGCTCATCTTTGCATGAAATGTTTCTTTGGTATCTCTGATTTTCTTGAAGAGATCCCTAGTCTTTCCCATTCTGTTGTTTTCCTCTATTTCTTTGCATTGATTGCTGAAGAAGGCTTTCTTATCTCTTGCTATTCTTTGGAACTCTTCGCTTCTCTTCTTTTCACACCTATTTGTAACGCCTCCCCAGAAAACCATTTTGCTTTTTTGCATTTCTTTTCTATGGGAATGGTCTTGATCCCTGTCTCCTGTACAATGTCATGAACCTCATTCCATAGTTTATCAGGCACTCTATCAGATCTAGGCCCTTAAATCTATTTCTAACTTCCACTGTATAATCATAAGGGATTTGATTTAGGTCATACCTGAATGGTCTAGTGGTTTTCCCTACTTTCTTCAGTTTCAGTCTGAATGTGGCAATAAGGAGTTCATGATCTGAGCCACAGTCAGCTCCTGGTCCTGTTTTTGCTGACTGTATAGAGCTTCTCCATCTTTGGCTGCAAAGAATATAATCAATCTGATTTCGGTGTTGACCACCTGGTGATGTCCATGTATAGAGTCTTCTTTTGTGTTGTTGGAAGAGGGTGTTTGTTAAGACCAGTGCATTTTCTTGGAAAAACTCCATCAGTCTTTGCCCTCCTTCATTCTGTATTCCAAGGCCAAATTTGCCTGCTACTCCAGGTGTTTCTTGACTTCCTACTTTTGCATTCCTGTCCCCTATAATGAAAAGGACATCTTTTTTGGGTGTTAGTTCTAAAAGGTCTTGTAGGTCTTCATAGAACCGTTCAACTTCAGCTTCTTCAGTGTTACTGGTTGGGGCATAGACTTAGATTACTGTGATATTGAATGGTTTGCCTTGGAAACGAACAGAGATCATTCTGTCGTTTATGAGATTGCATCCAAGTACTGCATTTCGGACTCTTTTGTTGAACATGATGGCCACTCCATTTCTTCTGAGGGGTTCCTGCCTGCAGTAGTAGACATAACGGTCATCTGAGTTAAATTCACCCATTCCAGTCCATTTCAGTTTGCTGATTCCTAGAATGTCGACATTCACTCTTGCCATCTCTTGTTTGACCACTTCCAATTTGCCTTGATTCATGGACCTGACATTCCATGTTCCTATGCAATATTGCTCTTTACAGCATCGGACCTTGCTTCTATCACCAGTCACATCCACAGCTGGATATTCTTTTTGCTTTGGCTCCATCCCTTCATTCTTTCTGTAGTTATTTCTCCACTGATCTCCAGTAGCATACTGGGCACCTACTGACCTGGGGAGTTCCTCTTTCAGTATCCTATCATTTTGCCTTTTCATACTGTTCATGGGGTTCTCAAGGCAAGAATACTGAAGTGGTTTGCCATTCCCTTCTCCAGTGGACCACATTCTCTCAAATCTCTCCACCATGAGCCGCCCGTCTTGGGTTGCCCCACGGGCATGGCTTAGTTTCATTGAGTTAGACAAGGCTGTGGTCCTAGTGTGATTAGATTGGCTAGTTTTCTGTGAGTATGGTTTCAGTGTGTTTGCCCTCTGATGCCCTCTTGCAACACCTACCATCATCGTACTAGGGAAAGTGCTATGTGCAAAGGATAAAACAATGAGCTCAAACAGACATGATGGACCTTACAGTCTGGCAAGAAAACAGGCATGATTGATATGTTACACATGGACATGCTACTGTGTCCCTAAGTTAAATGTTGTGGGGGGAAAAAAAAGAATATATATATATATATATATATATATATATATGGAGCTATGAAAGCATTTGAGTCTGTCAAAAGTGTCAGTGAAGGGTGAGTTGGAGTTGATTATGCTGCAAGTGGGACAATTTAGAGTAGAAAGAACATTATATAAAAGATGCCCGGTGTGGGGCAAGGGGTGGAGGACTCAAGTCACTTAAAGGAGGTGCTAGTCATTGATGGAAATGGACATGTAGCCAGGGCCTGGACCAAGTATTAGACTGCTCTTTTTTGATCATAAAAGCAATTGATATCAGGTACTGCTATCATCATTCTGGGTATCTCTGTTGTAAGTAAGAAGAATCATTTATGTAATACATATTTAATAAATACCTCCTGTGTGTCAAGTATGTCCCTGTTCAGGCACCACTTGCCGGGGTCCAGCCCCGGTGGATCCAGGGAACTTGAAGGGGGGACGGCGTCGGCGTTGGTCAGGAAACAATTGCTTAATTAAATGTTAACTAGAAATATACAGAGCAGTTAAGTAAGGATAGCTCAGTAAGGAAAATTCAGTGGAGAAAAGAGGCTGAATAACTTGGTTTACGTGGAAAACCAATAAAACTCCGAGACAAGGAGTTTGTGTCACCTACGTAGGCCGCAGGCGTCCTTCCATTCTCCCAAAGGAGGGAAGACACTAAGGCCTCCCCAGTCGGATCTTAGAAGCCCAGGCAAAATTAGTAGGCTTGATGAGCCTCCATGGTCCAGATGGGAATTCAGCCAGAAAGTGAGAGAAAGAACGACATGAGGAGACCAGTCTTTTGAGGAACTGATCCAACTCTATTTTCCAGAGTCCGCTTTTATACACAGAGATGTAATACAAAAGTCACGTGGGGTCAGCAGTCCTGAATTTGATCAAAATCAGGTGCTTCATACAAATGTAAACAAAGGTCTTAGAGGTGTTACATCATCTTCTGGCCAAGGGGCCTGTTAATCATTTATGACCCTCTCCCTGTGATAGTGGTCAGTCAACCAGAACGCTTTATTTTTCCAGGGGTGATTATTCTTAAAACAGAAGCCACCTTCTGAAGGCGCCAGATAAGGTTACATTCCTACAGGGTGAGGTTGCAGTGGGTTTTAATTAAGGAAAGAATTTTCTTAGCCTAAGGTCTAACGTGATTAATATCAAAGGTTAATGCTTAGTTCTTCTGTATACTCATTAATGTGTATAAGGGCAGGGGATGTGGAGACTTAGCAGCAAACATTGGCTCAACAAATGAAAAACCCTTCGCCAATACAATTTCTAATCAGCCCACTATACTACACTAATAATTTCCTAACTTCTCAAAAGAATCTGTTTTTAGAAGGTTTAAAGCATCTCACGCCTCTCACGGTTGGGAGGCTGTGAACAATCACATGTGGCCGGACAAGCCTGTCAGGCAGGCTAGAGAACCTTCAGAGGAGTTTGTAGGTTGAAACACTCCTGTCATGCCCAGGAATTTTTATTAACTGGAGCTGTAAGTTAACTCTTTTTCAGAGAGAGGTGGTGGGGGACAGCCCCCCGTAAAGTCAGACGTGTAGGTGAGAGCACAAAGCAGTAAAGTATGTAGACTCTGGTTTTGGGGGCAGATGCTCAAGAATTTCCAGGAGGACTCCTGAGGCTCGATCCCGCCTTTGCGTATGCCGAGCCTCCTTCCTCATGACCTTTGCCACGGGTGGAGTTCTTCATGCTGGCTCCCAGCAATTCTAGGCACTGAGGATGCAGCAGTGAGATGTTTAAATATCTGTATGCTCATGACTCAGCAATTCCACTGCTGGGCATACACACTGAGGAAACCAGAATTGAAAGAGATGTGTGTACCCCAATGTTCATCGCAGCACTGTTTATAATGGCTAGGACATGGAAGCAACCTAGATGTCTATCTGCAGATGAATGGATAAGAAAGTTGTGGTACGTATAGACAGTGGACTATTACTCAACTGTTATAAAATTTTCCTTACACAATTTATTTTCCTGAACATATCTGAATCAGTTCTAATGAGGTGGATGAAACTGGAGCCTATTATACAGAGTGAAGTAAGTCAGAAAGAAAAACACCAATACAGTATATTAAAGCATATATACAGAATTTAGAAAGATGGTAATGATGACCCTATATGCAAGATAACAAAAAAGACACATATATGAAGAACAGAGTTTTGGACTATGTGGAAGGAGGCAAGGGTGGGATGATTTGAGAAAACAGCCTTGAAACATGTATACTACCATGTGTGAAATAGATCACCAGTCCAAGTTCGATGCATGAAACAGGGCACTCAAAGCTGGTGCACTGGGACAACCCTGAGGGATGGCATGGGGAGGGAGGTGGGAGGGTGGTTCAGGATGGGGGACACATGTACACCCATGGCTGATTCATGTCAGTGTATGGCAAAAGCCACCACAATATTGTAAAGTAATTAGCTTCCAGTTAAAATAAATAAATTAATTTAGAAAAATCCATATGCTCAAGGACTTAAACTCTAGTGGAGCTCTACATGAGACTTAGGGAAGTGGGATATAAAACAATATTTGTCAACTTTTTTTTTCATGACCCTCTTCAACAAACATATATAGAACCGTTTAGATTTTTTTTTTAATCTAATTGCTCCCTTCATAAAATTTAAATACCATAGATAAACTGTATATCTGTTTAGGTGCTGAATGTGTATCCATGTTTTAAACATAAAACAAGTATGACATTTCACCCCAATTTTCACCCCATTGGAGGCAAGACAGCTTGCATTCAGAATGTAGGCTATTCATGTAGGGACTTGTGATCTAAAGAGAAATTTCTATTTAGGAACACTTGGCCAGAACTTATCAAGGAGGAAATGGCAAACACTAGTTCTGCACATTTGTCACTGTCTTGATTAAAAATGATAAATTAGTAATGATTGTGTTAGCATCCTGTCCTTACACAATTTATTTTCCTGACCCATTTCTCAATTTTGCCTTTTTCTTTTGCCCCAATATTGCCTTAAACTTTCTCATCATCCTTACTACCTTGTTCAAAAAGTCTTTATTCTTAGCTCTATTTACTTGAAGACCTACTTTCAAATTATTCATTATTAGAATAAATTGATAAAGTTTAGTGATTCCATAGGCAATCATATCATCGTCTAATTCCGCACCTAAAAATGTCCATTCGTTTCATTTAGTTCATTGGCTTTCAAAAAGAATTACAATATTACTAAAGAAAATAACACATAAAGGTCACAACTATGGGTGATTTCAGTGATAAAGAAAACGTTAGGAAAGGGGGTAGTCCATTTGTATACAAATACAATAGTCATTGTGCATATTTCAATGAAGAATTTGTAAATGACTTCATTAAATACAAGATAATTGGGAAATACCAAAAAAGGGTGAATTCTAAATTGTTCTGCAAACTCTGCATAGACATGCTGAACAAATCATATTTTAGGCTGTCAGTTTTTACTGCTGCAAAATGTTTTACAAAGTGCTGGTCGTATATCTTGGATTTTGTTTACTCCGTGCAGAATTAAATTCCAGATTTGCTTTGATCTCACTCTTGTATTTACATCTTACTCCTTTGTTTAAACTGTCTGCTTTTATTTACAGTATGCAGAAAGGGAAGCAGGTTTAAGTCCAATTACCATAATTTCTGCTTGACTTATGTGCACTTAAGCGGTTTAAATCTTGCTTTGATGACAGGAGATTTTTCCTTCAGGATTCCTCAATAAATCCTTCCAAACCTGATGAATAATTTGACTCACAATCAGTCCCTTCAATGCACAAAATACTAGGTTCCTGAGTATCACTGAGTTTGAGGAACTAGCCTTGGATCTGGAGCAGAAATATCACTTGGCTGTGCCAAGTTTGTGCTGGGGCAAAGTGCTGTCAACAATTTTATTTTTCTTTGAAAACTATCACAAACTGTCAATGCAAACTCTTTAGCATGAAGTTGCCTAAGGCCCTCTATGAAGTGACTTCCAACGTATATTGTCCACTCTCCTGTGATCCTCAAATCAAATGTTTGGCTTCAGTGGGATCTCTCTCTGTTCTATCTCCATGCTCTTGTTTGTTCTGGTTTCTCTACTTGGATAACTATTCTGTATCTCCCTATGAAAATCCTACTCTTTAGTCAATGGCTAACTCAAATTTATATCTCTCATGGCCATATCAGCTCATACCCACCTGTCTCTTCTCTAAACTCTTACACAAAGGTGTTGATAGTCACATCCTTTGACATTCCTCTCTTCAAATAGTGAACCATATTCCAATCCCTGTGAGTACATGCTGGACTCAGTGACTCATTGCTAATGAATAGAATATGGCAAAAGTGACAGCATATGAAATCTGAGACTAGTTTAGAAAATATGGCTCCTAATTTGCTTTCTCTCTTAGATAACTTGTTGGGAAAAAGCAGCTGTCATGTTGTGAGGACACATAAGCAACCCTGAAGCAAAGTCCATATACTGAGAAATAGAAAGATTCCCGCCAATGGGAATGTGAGTGAGCCACCCTGAACAAAGATCCTCCTGTACAGGTCAAGTCTTCAGATGTCTGAAATGTCAGCTGACATCTTAATAGCAACCAAGCTAAGTTATATCAATATCCCTAAGCCATACAGAGATCAAAAGAACAAATGTTTGTTTTTTAAAACTGATACATTTGGTGAAATTTTGTTACATGATAATAAATAATAAAACAGCATCCATTACTCATCCTTTCTTTCAACTTTCAGGTACCACCTCTCTGTCAAGGCCTGAATTTTTTTTTCTCCAAATATATCTAAAAACTGTGAACTTTTCTTCACCCACTCTGCCACCACCTTTGTCAGCCATCATCATCTTTCACTATGGCACTATCCTTCCAACTTTTATTCCTGCTTGACGCACTGCCTAGTAAGTCCTTAACATTACAGCCAGAGCCAGATAGATCTCTATTCACCCTGCAGTGATGCTCTCCAAGGGCTGAAGAGCACACGGCAGTAGGCAGAATTCTAAGATGGACCCAGTGATGCTTGTTCTCTGATATATTTGCCATGTATAGTCTCTGCCCTTTAAGGGCAAGTAGAACAGAAAGGATGAGATTCACTCCTATGATTAAGTTACATTGTATGGCAATAGTAAAGGGATTTTTCAAATGATATTAGGGTCTCAAATCAATTGATTTTGAGTTTATCAGAGGTCATTATTCCAAGTGGGCCTGGCCTAATCAGGTGAATACTTCAAAAGACCTGGGCTCTTCCTGAAGGGGGAAATTTAAGGATCAGAAATTCATTTGCTCATTTTGAAGGAGTGAGTTGCCCTGTTGTGAAAAGGTTCACATTCTAGGGGACAGTGGATGTCCCTGGTGAGGGCTCAGCTCCTACAACAATAAAAAAAATTATTCTGCTAATAAGTAACAGGCTTGGACAAGGATCTTCTACAAGGATCATAGCTCTGAGTGACACCTTGATTTCAAGTTTGTGAGACTGGTATCCACTAGAGTGACTTTTGTTTGACATATTTGATTCACCAATTCCCTTTTCACACAACTGCACCTGAGTACAGATTGGAAAGGTATTTATCCCTCCATCATCCCATTCTTCACAATGGACTCCTGACTGTGTTCCAGGCACTGCTGCGGTGCTTTAGAACTATGACCTTGATTAATAGTGAACTTCCAGATGTTCAAGCTGGTTTTAGAAAAGGCAGAGGAACCAGAGATCAAATTGCCAACATTCACTGGATCATGGAAAAAGCAAAAGAGTTCCAGAAAAACATCTATTTCTGCTTTATTGACTATGCCAAAGCCTTTGACTGTGTGGATCACAATAAACTGTGGAAAATTCTGAATGAGATGGGAATACCAGGACACCTGACCTGCCTTTTGAGAAACATGTATGCAGGTCAGGAAGCAACAGTTAGAACTGGACACGGAACAACAGACTGGTTCCAAATAGGAAAAGGAGTTCCTCAAGGCTGTATATTGTCACCCTGCTTATTTAACTTCTATGCAGAGTACATTATGAGAAATGCTGGGCTGGATGAAGCACAAGCTGGAGTCAAGATTGCCAGGAGAAATATCAATAACCTCAGATATGCAGATGACACCACCCTTATGGCAGAAAGTGAAGAAAAACTAAAGAGCCTCTTGAAGAATATGAAAGAGGAGAGTGAAAAAGCTGGCTTAAAGCTCAACATTCAGAAAACGAAGATCATGCATCCGGTCCCATCACTTCATGGGAAATAGATAGGGCAGTGGAAACAGGGGCTGACTTTATTTTTGGGGGCTCCAAAATCACTACAGATGGTGATTGCAGCCATGAAATTAAAAGACGCTTACTCCTTGGAAGGAAAGTTATGACCAACCTAGATAGCATATTCAAAAGCAGAGACATTACTTTGTCAACAAAGGTCCATCTAGTCAAGGCTATGGTTTTTCCAGTAGTCATGTATGGATGTGAGAGTTGGGCTATAAAGAAAGCTGAGTGCAGAAGAATTGATGCTTTTGAACTGTGGTGTTGAAGAAGACTCTTGAGAGTCCCTTGGACTGTAAGGAGATATAACCAGTTCATCCTAAAGGAAATCAGTCCTGGGTGGTCACTGGAAGGACTGATGTTGAAGCTGAAACTCCAATATTTTGGCCACCTGATGAGAAGAGCTGACTCATTGGAAAAAACCCTGAAATTTGGGAAAGATTGAAGGCAGAAGGTGAAGGGGACGACAGAAGATGAGATAGTTGGATTGCATCACCAACTCAATGGACATGAGTTTGGGTGAACTCCGGGAGTTGGTGATGGACAGGGAGGCCTGGCGTGCTGTGGTTCATGGGGTCACAAAGAGTCGGACATCACTGAGTGACCGAACTGAACTGAATACTCTTAACAATCCTGGGAGGTTGCTACTATTATCCCCATGCCATAAATGAGGAAGATGCAGAACAAAGGGCCCATACTCTAAACTACCACCTTTTGAAAGGAAGGAGAGAACAGATAGCAGGAAGACAATAGTATTCACCATAATCCCTAAAAACAGTAACAACAACAACAAAAAAAAAACAGAAAACACATGAAAAATTTGTGAAAATATCACGGTCAAAAGGAACTATTTGATGACTAAAGGTAATGCTGTATCCTGGACAGGATCCTGGATCAGAAATGGAGTCTTAGGTAGAAACTAAGAAACTACTAATGAAGTATAGGTTTTAGTTACTAGTAATGTATGAATGGCACCCCACTCCAGTACTGTTGCCCAGAAAATCCCATGCATGGAGGAGCCTGGTGGGCTGCAGTCCATGGGGTCGCTAAGAGTCAGACATGACTGAGCGATTTCACTTTCACTTTCCACTTTCATGCATTGGAGAAGGAAATGGCAACCCACTCCAGTGTTCTTGCCTGGAGAATCCCATCGACGGAGAAGCCTGGTGGGCTGCCATCTATGGGGTCGCACAGAGTCGGACACGACTGAAGTGACTTAGCAGCAGTGTATGTTTGTATGCATAATGCACATAATGTATAACAGTAATTAATAATTGTAATTAACCAACTTATTGTGACAAATGTACCATAGTAATATAAGATGTTAATAACAGGGGAACCATCTGTACAAATATATAGGACTCCATACTTTCTTTATAATTTTTCTATAAATCTAAAATTATTGCAAAATTTTTAAAAAATTATTTAAGGAAAAAAGTCAGAAAAATACTCCATGTCATTTTTATTTCCTTCACTTAAAGTTATGAAAACAGAGCCTGAAAAGTTTGAGAGGCTTAACCAAGGTCAAATAGCAATTGAGGAGCAGAACTGTGACTTGAGCCCAGTCTCACTGTATTATAATACTGATGTATGAGCTATTTTCCAGTGAAGAATTCCCCCATGAGAATTGGCAAGTTGTAATAGAATTGCTAGAGTCCCCAAAGGAGGAACTCATTTTTCTTGTATGTTGCCCCTAGTGTTTTAGGTGGCTAAAAGCATACACTAAACCTTAAAAATAGATGCTAGAAAACTCTAGGAAAGCCCAGCCAGAGTAATTTATAAAAGAAATAAACATTTACAACAACAAAGCCCAGAGCATTTAAAGCATACTGCCTGCTATTAGGTACGTGCTATGATCATAAACTCCATGTGAAAGTGTTAGTTGCCCAGTCGTGTCCGACTCTTTGAGACCACATGGACTGTAGCCCACCAGGCTCCTCTGTCTATGGAATTTTCCAGGCAAAAATATTGGAGTGGGTAGCCATTTCCTTCCCCAGGGGATCTTCCTAACCCAGGGATTGAACCCAGGTCTCCCACACTATAGGCAGATTCTTAACCATCTAAGCCACCTTCAGGGAAGCCCATAAACTAACTCCATGAGGACTCTAAAATTAAAAGTTTACTATATATCGGAGATAGTTAAAAATGCTCATTGATCGAATATATCTATCCTAAATATCACAAGTGGTAAATCAAATACTGAGATATACAGTAAAAGAAAATCCAGACTAAAGCCCAGAAATCACACTTTCAGTCTGAGGTACTTCATTCACTCAGCTTTTGTTGGCTTTTTTTTTTCTGTTCTCATACACTTGAAAGAGTTTGCTGTCATATTACAAATAAAATTCACAAAACCTTTCTTAGAAAATAATGTCTTTATATATATTCTTTTTCTGTAAAAGGCTGGGAAATGAATTTTATTCTGTGCCTTAAAGCAGCAGGGTTCCTCTTGGGATACTGCCTGCCTGTAGCGGCTGCCTTCTGACACCTCCCTGGCCATTCTTGTATAAAGGACTAAGCTTTTCCATGGTTTCTATCAACGATCATTTCAGACTGCTCATTCTCTGTCAGGCTCCATGATAGGCACTAGAAATACAATAGTGATAAAGATACAGCTTCTGCTTCACAGAATACAGCTTTTTGCAGGCCAAGAGACCATTCACAGATGACACTCAGATAATGAAAGATGGCCAAATGCACCAGCAGAGGGAGAGGGGGAGAGAAGGGTTCTACAGAGACCCTTGGGAAAGAGAGGTGTAACTAAACTGGACATTGTGCCTTTAGTGGGCACCCTAGATAAAAACCTCTCCCTTCTGTGTCTGAGAGTAAGTGCAATTGAGGGAGGTTAAGAGTTGGAAAAATGAAAAAAAAAAAAAAAAAAAGAATTAAGTCATGTTAAATACTAGAAAAATCCTAAACCTACAGGCCTCAGTACTATGGTTACAGCTCAGTGTTTCGGTGGATGGAGCAAAACGGGTCTGTGGCCTCTACTAACGGGTAAATCCCAAAAGATAAAGGCAGAAAGAATGGTTGAGTCACACTACACAAGTCCAGCTTTTTCTCTCAAATTTACCAATCAGATAAACACATCTTTCACTCCAAGGAGAGAATGAGTGAGGCAACAGAAGCAATCAGAACATCATTCCAGGGAAAGAAAAAAGAGGAGCTGGCAAGAAAAAGAAGATTCCTTGGAGAAAGTCAGTTATGATGGATGAATAGTAGTTTGATAGCCAAGTAGGGAATTACACCAGATCATACCAGTACCTTTTAGGTTAAGATTTTTGTTTTTCTTGTAGCCTACATATAAATATAATTTATAATTTGGAAACAGGGTACACCTATCAGGTTTGCATTTAGAAAGTAGTTCTTTGGCAAAAGAATAGAAAAATGTGATGCATTTCTGTGGTTCCATAACAGATGATGGTGGTTTGTACCAGAATAATGATTGTGAGAATCCAGAAAATTTGTCACATTTAAAAATTATTTTCAGGGAAAATATAAAGACTAGGTAGAAGGCAGGCAGTGTGTTTTATGCATTAGGATCTTGGAAGAATGACTGCAGCTTCTCACTGTTACTAGTTTCTGGGTTGCCTTGACCTCCTCCATTTGGCTCCTCTGTTTTTATTTATCATCTGTGTAATCAAGTCAATATACCAAGTTTTCTTTGACCAAGTTAGCTATGGTGGTATCTGTTTTATGATGGGCTCAAGATAAAGGTTTAGGTTTGAGCATACAGGTGTTGCCACATACACACAAATCAGATGAGGTGAGGAAAGCCAGAAAAGGCATGGAGAAAGTCCAAGAAGAGAATGAAAATCTAAAGTTTTTGGTGTCATGGAAGTTGAGAGAAAGCACTATTTCAATATGGGATTTGAAGCAAAGGCATTAAATGGTGATGAGGAATAAAGGTCTCCTGAACTTGGTAACTTGGGTGTCATTGGCAATTTTAGCAATGGTTGACTCTGTGCCATAGCGAGGGCAGAAGTCATGTTTAGAACAGGTAGAAGACAGGCATGAGAGGGAGAAGACAGGGTGGGTATGTTCATACAGCTGTTTTGAGCAATTTAATTATAAAAGGAGAAGGAAAGAGAAAGGTTGAGATTAAGAGACAACTGAGGGAGAGACTGAGGTGGGGGAGAGTAAACAATACCTGGTATTTGGGAACATTCATTCATTTGGCTGTATTTGAGTTTGTTTATTTCATTTAGTTGGTCTTATTGGTTTGATAGGTGATTTCTGTTTGCAGCCATGAAAAATGACCACAAACTTAATCAACTAACTAATGTCATAAACTAACAAACTAGTACATCTTAATGTATTAGCTTCTGTATGTAAGGTATCTGACTTGGGTCTCATCAGGCCAAAATTAAGATGAACACAGGGCTGCTTTCCTTCTTGTAGATTCTGGGTATGATCTGTTCTTTATCTTTCCTGTTTCTAGAGGTTGCCCATATCCCTTGGCTCAGAGTCCCTTCCCTTCATCTTCAAAGCTAGCAAACGCTTATTGAGTCATTTTCACAGTATATCACCCTGACCCCTTCTGCCTTCTGTGTCCTTTTTCGATGACCCTTGTGATTGTACTGGGCCTGCTGGATAATCCAGGATAATCTCCCCATTTCAAAGTAGGCTAATTAGTAACTTTAATTCCATCTGCTAGGTAAACTCATGGCCATATAACCTAATATATTCACAAGTTTCAAGAATTAAGATACAGATATTGGGGAAGGCATAATTCTTCCCACCACCAAAATCTTTATGTGCTGGGTACAAAAATAAAAGTGCTGATGAGTCATTTAAAGGAAGAAATTAAAAACATGAGAAAAAGGATAATCAAAGACTATGTCTCCCTCATCTGAAAAACGATGCTTACCAGAATACAATTTCTAAGCATAAGTGGTAGGGGGAAGCTGTCTTTTGATAGTTTCTCTTTTCTTCATGCAACTTGAAGTCAAGCCATTGATTGAAGGAAAGAACGTGGAAGAGTGGGCTCAGATGGCCGAGGAGAGTGGAGCCATCACTGGGGAGAAATGCAAGAGGCAGAGAAACAAACAAGGAAACAGAAGTTTGCAGAAAGTCAAAGAGCTGATTCCAATCGAGCACCACAACCAGAGGAACAATTTTACAAATTTTTTAAGTTTTATGTTTACTTTAATACAGACCAACCTAAGTTATACACAAAGTACACCTTAACTTTGTGAAGCACAAAGATAAGAGAGAGTTTTTTAGAGAAAGCTAACAGACTTTAGCTTTGGTGATAGACAGGGAGGTCTGGCATGCTGCAGTCCATGGGGTCGCAATAATCTTGCTATAACCGACTGAACGGCTGAACTGAACTGAACAGACTTTAGAGGGATGTACATGATGCCACATAATTATAAAATTGAAATAAAGGAAAGAGACACATATATGTGTACAGGGGAAGAAAGTATGGGAAAGAAACAGGCTCAAGTTTGATTTTAATTCTGAGAAATTTATGATCCGGAGATCTAAGTATCTTGAACTAGGAAATAAATGTTTTTTAGGGGGGAATCCAATAAAAAGTGCCAGAACAGAAACTCAAAGAAGGGTTTCTCCTTCTTTGCTCTCTCTAGCTTTCTCCAACTTCTGTTGAATTTCCTGTCCTACAATTAACTTCCAGTAATTAGCTGGGCTGGTTTGAAAGCAATGACTACACTTCCCTATCACTGACATAGCCCTTGCCTTCATACCCAAATCTATTAAACAGGCTTGGCCTCAAATCCTCAATAACATTAATCAGCTGCATGTCACTGAATCTCTCACTGAAGGGAGGGTGAGTTGTTTCAAAGCCAGGAACCTGGAAAAAGGAGGAAATGATGGAACAGAAAGCCGACCGAATTCCTTTGATGCGGATCCTGCTGACACTCTGGGCAAGATGTTCCTTGTGTGAGATAGATCACAAAATGCATTAAGAGATATTATCCTGTACACTCCAATTAGCATCACTGGTATCCCTTTGCTAGCTCACCGTCCAAAAAATTAAGTTTATTGCTTCCAGAACTTTGAACAAACTCATATAACCCTTCAAGCAGATGTACGACACATTAAAAACCACAATTACATTACTTCAAAGCCATAATTAAAAAGTTTGGTCCTACTTCCAGGCCTGCCATTGATTTCTAAGAGAAACACACTTTAGATCTGATGTAAGCTCTAATAAATTACCAGCTTTGAGCAAAATAAGTTTAGTTTCCCATAAAGAATAAAACGGGATGTTTTACTGTGGGGAAAAGGAAAGACTAAATGATTGTAAATTTGTATTGCATTTTTATAACCACTTGGGTTCGAAGTCAAATATAATTTGACATTTTATTCATATTTCCAGTGTTTAAAGCTGACAAGAAGTACATTAAATTTTACCATGTAAATCTGATATGACAATAAAAAGCCTTTTGCACTTCTCATTGAGATTGTTGCAGTAAAATGAAATAAGGAGTACTATAAAGAAAATGAAAAAAATTTTTCTTCTCTAAATTGCTTTTTTTTCTTAAAAAAGAAAGAAAAAGAAGTTCTAAGTTGTCCATAGTTAAAGTGTCCTCTTTTCTATAGGGTTAGACTTTTTCTCCCAATTGATGATTCTCTCCCAACATATGGAAGTAGGCTCCAAGATAGATCTTAAACCTTGGGTATGCTGCTATTCTGATGACAAGTGATTGTAACAATCTGTTGAAAATAACAGAAACGTACGGCTTTATAATTCTGGAGGCCAGAAGTCCAAACTCAAGGTTATAGCATGGTGGTGCTCCCTCAGACATATAAAGAGACACTTCCTTGTATATTCCCAGTATCTGGGGGTTTACCAGCAATTTTTTATGCTCTTGGCTTGCAGCTGCATAACTCCAATCTTTGCCTTGGTTGTTACATGGTGCTTTCCCAGTGTATGTCTGTCTCTGCATGGCAATCTTTTTATAAGGACACCAGTCACATTGGAGTAGGGGACCCTCATAGTTGAGTATGATCTCATCTCAACTAATTGTATCTGCAAATATGCTATTTCCAAGTGAGGCCACATTCTGAGACACCAAGGACTGGGACCTTGACATGGATTTTTGGGGGATACAATCAACTACATCACAATCTTTATTGAAAATCAACAGTACAAAGACATCAACTGCCAGTTAAATAGTTGTTGAGCACTAATGGAGGTCTCTACTAAACACGTATTGCTCTCAAGATGTTTGCAGAAGTATATGCTTATTAAAACTAGAACCTGTGTCTTATCTTGTACAGTGTTTGCATCCTGTCACTCAGCCACCCATTTGACACCATACCAAGAACATCATTTGACATTCCTGAAATTAAATATCAAATAGGAATGTAATACCATATAGTCAGCAAGAGGTTCCCCCAGAATTGGTCAGGATGTAAGACGAAGAACTGAGCAGAATCAAAAACTGCACTTCTTTTTTGAGTGTAAAAGTAATGCTACAGTCCTTCCATCAAGAACAATGATGAAAAAAAAAAACTTCTATCCATATAATACACAGGACTCCCTGTTAAGTTTGATTTTCAGATGAGCGATAGTCTTTTAATATAGTTTATGCAATACTTGTTTGTCTAAAATTAAAATACAATTGGCATCTTCTATTTTTTTTCTAGCTAAATCAGGCAACCTTATTCATTACTGTTTCTGAGCTATTTCTCTGGTAGCCATTTGGAGCGTGGAGGATAGAGGAAGTGGGCACGTGGAGGAGTAATAACACTAGGTTCACTCATCTCTTATAATGTTTCAGTTCAAAAGTCACACATTTACCATGGTTGATGATAGAAATATAAATGTTTATATGCATGTATGTGTGTATAGTGTATGAATTGTTTTCCCCGAAATTCATATGTCAAAGTCCGAACAGTCTATGTGACTGTATTTGGAAGTAAGACCTTTAAGAGGCAATTAAGGCCAAATGATGTTAAAAGGGTGGGACCCTAATCCCACAAGGACTGGTATCCTTAGAGGAAGAGACACAAGAGAGCTCTTTCTCCTCACACACAGAGGAAGGGACATCTGAAAACACAATGTGGAGGCAGCCACCTGCAAATCAGAGAGAGAGGTCTCACCAGAAACCAAGCTTCCTGACACCTAATTGTGGCCTTTCAGTCTCCAGAACTGTGAGAAAATGAATGTCTGCTATTTCAGCCACCCAGTCTATGGTGTTCTATATAGAAACCCAAGTATAGTAATACACACACACACAAACATATGTGTATGTATGTATGAGTGTGTACATATAAATGTGTGAACGTGTGTGAACGTGTGGTTTTGTGTGACCAGGAAAAATTTCAGTAGTTTTCTGAAATAAATGGATACTACCTATTTTGTTTTCAATAAAGCAAGAACCATCAGAAAGATAATTCTAGAAATATCCAAAAAACTAGGCCTAAATATAATGCTCTAAGCTTAAAAAGTGGTCATTGATAATCAAATTAACTTATGATATATACTCGGAGTTACCCATTTTCTGTATGGATATTTCTTACAGTTGAAGACTTATGCATTTGAACACATTAGAATATACACATATATGCACACACGTCTATATCCTTGTAAAATGTGAACATCATTATTCTGTCTCCTTATTTCAAGCACTGTGTTTACATGTGAAATCTGTAACTATATGCATTCAACAGAATGTACACTGGAATAAATTAAAGAAGGATTTATATGTATGTTTAACTGGAAAGAAAACATACAGAGAAGATTTGATTCAGCAGCTCTAAGAACCTACTCTTCTGCCAACTTTACCCTGGTCACTAAAAAATGACATTCAACAATTCTTCTAAGCAGGACTTCTTTCACAACCCAAGAGAGACAGATGGGTCCAGAAGTTTCTCAAAAGATTGAGGAAGCCTCCTTCCTCAGAGGACTTCAACAAACTTCACTCAAATTTTGATAGTCCATCTTTGTATGCATGTCCTTTACTGCATAGCCAATAACTATGGCTAAGAGATTGGATTGTCTGATTAATTTAAACCTGAGCCAAGTGGCTTGATCTACAGTCCTAGAGCCAGAAAAACATTTAGCTTTGCCTCAATGCAAGGGCTATATAGCCAAATTATGTATCCTGGTAACCCACAGCTTTCCTGAGGAAACATATTGCACTGCTTTATCTTTTCAAGATTTCATTATGACACTTTTCAAACATGAGGAATATTTGAAAGAATTATATAATGAACATTCATATACCCATCATGTACTTCCACAACTGACAGTTTGTTATATATGCTTTCTCACATATCTAGCTATCTGTCCATTGCATTAATTTTTGAAGATCACATAAAATATTGGTGTTTTCAAAATTTAACGTATTTCTAAAATCAATTATATTTGCATGAGCTTATAATGCATTTATTCTCCAACTCTTTTCTCAAGCTAAATAAAATTTGATCATCCAACTATATATACATTTTGCATTCAAAGCTTGGAATGTTAAAGCTCTAGGGGAGTAGCTTTTAGCACTGAAGTTCTGATGCTGATAGTGATTCATGTTTGGATAATTTTCCTGCAAATCAAAAGATTCATTGTACATCATGACATTTACATCAATTTTCTTTGATTGTGAACTGAATATGCCCATGCTTTAAAAGGTATCTAAACCTACTACAGCTTTCATTTTTTTTTAAGATTCTGCTTCTATAAAACTTGATCATCTTTGCTGATTCCAGTGGGTTTCATACATTTGTTCCTTCAAAACTCAATTCAATTACCTCCTCTTATAGCATTCCCTAACTCCCACATGTGGCCTTAGGCAAATCTGTTGACCTTAGTGTAATTGTACATTTCTTTCTGATAACATTTATCATGTCATAATTGTAATTATGTGTTTATGAGCCTCTCTCTCTGACCAAGGTATTTGTATCATCAAGCTCCAAATTTATGGTTTCTTTGTGGGCAGTCTGTAAAGATTTGTAGAATTCAATTTAGCCAAGAGATGTATGTTAGATCTGGGATTTTTCAACACTTGAAACTAACAAGAAGGAACACTTCATACATAATGATGTTTTAAAATTTCCATCAGGTGCTACAGAAATCAAAATTATATTGGCAAGATGCTGGGTTCTCTGTTATAAATAGCACTCTTTTTTTTTTTAAGATTTAGTTATTTATTTTTGGTTGTGCTGGGTCTTCATTTCTGCGTGTGGCCTTCTCTAGTTGAGTGGAATGGGGCTACTCTTAGTAGTGGTGTGCAGGCTTTTCATTGCAGTGGCTTCTCTTGTTGCAGAACACAGTCTCTAGGGTGCATGGATTTCAGTAGTTGTGGCTCATGGGCTCTAGAGCACAGACTCAATAGTTGCGGTGCTGGGGCTTAGTTGTCCCACGGCATGTGGGATCTTCCTGGACCAGAGATCGAAATTGTGTCCCTTGCATTGGCAGGAGGATGCTTTACTACTGAGCCACCAGGGAAGCCCTAAATAGTCCTCAATAAAATCATGTAACACAAAATTAGCCTAGACTTTATACATGTTTTATTAAGCCACAAATAAATTTAGAGTAAGACTAGTTGACATGGAAAACTGGTGGGCACTAAGCTGAAGTGCTAGAGTTCAAGTCCAGGCTCTGTTCTTCCCTAGGTGTAAGACCTTGGACAAATTACTGGAGCTTTTACAGCTCATTTTCCTCATATGTAAAGTGGAAATGATACAAGTATCTATTTCACAGAGTTGTTTTGCACATTAGACAAATTAATTCAGGTAGAGTTAATAATACCTTATACAAAGTGAGTTCCCAGTTGATGTTGGTTTTTAAAAGAAAAGTCATAATATACAGTATCTACTGCTTAAACAAGATCCAAACTTCCTCATTCTCATTTTTCTCTTCTAACAAAATCCAGGTTTATTCAGATGGTTACCAAGATCTTTTGATCTCAGGAAGGTAGGACTCCATCACCGCCCCAGGGAACAAACCATGATGCTTTAATCCAGGATTGTTGTTCCCCTAATGCTTTGCCTTTGACTGTTGTAGGAATGGGCAATGATGGTCAGTGGGAGACTCTGGGTGGGGCATCCAGGACAGGTTTTTCTAATTTATTAAAATGGATATATATGACTGGCCTGCACCTCTCTCATTTCCCTTTCTCTTTCTTCCTGCCTATATTGCCAAGAGAAGTAGCTCTTCAGTCACCAGGAAGAGGTAAGAGGGCAGAGGTCTGCATACCAAGAAAGGCAGAGAAGGCAGATTGAAAGAGTCTGACTTTTGATGAGATCATTGAGCTACTGCAGTAACACTAGATTATCTATCTCTATATGAGTGAAAAATACTGCTATTATTTAATCAATGTAGTGGAGTTTTCTGATATTCCAGCCAACACAATCCAACTGCTACAAAAATACAATACAGCATACCTTGAGAGTGAAAATTTTTGTGTGATATATATATGTATTTGTACATAATAATAGCATTCTCAATGAACAGAGAGAAAAACCAACTAGGTAGTCAACAGTCTTTTAAATGCTTCTGTTGTTGTTACAGGCTGATTGGTGATAGAGTCTAAACTCAGACTAATCCCTTATGAGCCCATTAACTTTCTCTTTTATAGATGAAAGTTGCATCACCAATCTTAAAAGACCTTTCTTCTTAGTGTGGTTTTTAAATAAGATGTGGAAGGAAGAGTAGAAAATAAGTGAGATGGAACAGATTCCTACCCTCTACTGAAAAGACAACCTCCTATTTGAATATGCAATAACAGCTCATTTAAACCCCAACAAGTACATTTTTTAAAGTGAAATGCTTTTAGCAATTGAAAATTTAAGGAATTGACAATTATGTTAGCCAATAATAAAGGATAAAACCAATTTGAGAATATTCAAATGTGGAATTCATTCATTTATTCAATAAATATTCATTACCTGTAGACCATTTCCAAGATACTGTGAAATAGACACCTTCTTTGTGCTCTTTTTTTTTTTTTTTTTTTATTTCTTTGATAGATGGAAAAGTGTTTCTGAGGATTCTTAATGTGAAAAAAAGAGAAAGATTAAGACTGGACTCTGAGTTATATGGGAAGACCAAGTAAGACTGAAGACCAGCTTATTTCCATGTACATGAAAGAAGCGATTAGAACATGGGCTATTAATACTGATGCAAGTAGTAGGGGAGATATTTGAATTTCTAGAAGGAATCAACTCTTGAAATTGGCTTCATTTATTGAATCAAAAAGCCTTTGCCAAATTTGCTCTCGACCTACTTCAGTTATAGACAGTTGCTCCTTTCTTTAGTACATTTTTCTGAAGTCAGCGGTATAAATTCTAGACAGATCTCTGGCCAGAACTTTAGGGAATTCCCACTCTGAAGCTCTAGGAGTTGCTAACTATTGCATGTTGCCCTTGCCTGCATTGTACAAACATTGTGGGGGAGGAGATCTCCAATACCAGCGTGCACGGCAACTGCAGAATTTGCAAAATCGCTGCTTTCTGTAGATGCGCTCATTCTAACAGCAGTGGCTGCTAAGGTTCTGTAAAAGACAAACTGCACCTGACCATTTAAAAAGGCAAGGAAGACTATTGCAATAGGGAAAGGAGACTGAAGTCAAATCCAATTTTTAAGCATTGAGATGAGCTTGTGGAAAAGTGCTGGAGGATATTAGAGGGAGGTTGGTCTATGTGATTAAGCCAGCTATACTTGCTAATTGGCACTTATCAAAGTTAGGCTCCAACCCTCTCGCAGAGACTGGAAAATAGGGGTGCTATCTTTCTTAATAATTACATTTCAAAGGGATGGCTCCCAGGCCCTTGAAAACGACATTGACATTCTAAGTTGGTAGAAGATTTACATCTCAAAGGAGCAAAGAGAGAATTTACATTTCTAAGTTTCTAAAGTAACTGCTCTAAGAACAGGGAGTTGGGGGCCTAGAGTCAGGAAGAAACCCATTTAAAATTTAATCAAACTGAGAGGAGGAGCCCTTATGGTTGTCTTGGTTTCTTATTTCCACCACCTGAGATGTGTGAGCAAAGAATGTTGCCTGCCATTCTAGCAAACAACAAATTTTGTCCACCATCAAGCCATCCCATCCCCAAAGGTGCACCCTGAGGTGAATTTAGAATTGAGAAGAACAGGATTCCTGGCCCCAGATTGTTAAGATGCATGTCAAAGCAATAATTTCAATGAGCCCAGACTCTTGTATTTTCCATATATAGAAAAGTATTCAAGTTATTAACTTGAGTGTCCAGTTTTTCTGTGATTAACAGTAATCCACTGAGATTCATCTTACATGGTTTTTTTTTTCAGCATAAACTCCTATGTAATCTGGCTCTTGTCTTACCCCTTTGGAACAATTCCTCAGAACTATATGAGGGGCTGTCTTCCAGGTTTAGTCCTAAGTAGAGTCTTCCAAAAATATAACTTTCAACTTCTATGCTGTGTATTTTTGTTTTCTGGTTTTTCTCAGTTGACAGATGGGAACACCCAGCATTGCCCAGGGGAGGAACTAAAAGTTACCTTTTATTGGACCACTACTGTTTCAGGAAGGGGGGCCCCTCCCAGGGCCCGAAACTGGGCTCTTGTCTAACACTCAGAAATGAATTGTCCGAGGAGACACATGTGCTGACAAAGCAAGAGATTTTATTGGGAAAGGGCACCCGGGTGGAGAGCAGTAGGGTAAGGGAACCCAGGAGAACTGCTCTGCCTCGTGGCTCGCAGTCTCGGGTTTTATGGTGATGGGATTAGTTTCCAGGTGGTCTTTGGCCAATCATTCTAATTCAGAGTATTTCCTGGTGGCGCACGCATCGCTCAGCCAAGATGGATGCTAACTAGAGGGATTCCGGGAAGTGGATGGACATGTGGTGTCTCTTTTCGACCTTTCCCGAACTCTTCCAGTTGGTGGTGGCTTATTAGTTCCGTGTTCCTTATCAGGATCTCCTGTCATAAAACAACTCATGCAAATGGTTACTATGGTGCCTGGCCACGGTGGGCAGTTTCAATCAGTGCGCTTCCCCTAACACTACCACAAATTACTTTAACCTTATGCTTTTTTTTTTTTTTTTTTTTGGAAATGTCCACATCTCATCTCTTTTGCAAAGCTCCCATTTTACCTCTCCCTTTTCTTTTAAAAGAAAAATTTAAAGTGAGCCTGCATAAGAATAAAAGAAGAGATAGTGTTGCACATTTAAATATCCCCCAATAGATAAAATCATAAATGGAAAAATCCAACCAATCTCCATGAAAAGTCACTCCCTGAAGTCAATTTTCTCCCCACCTCTCCCTCTTATTTTTCCAAGTCTTTCCAATGAAAGTTACTTTCTCACTTTTATCTCAATTCCCAGCATTTAGAACAAACAAGATGATTTCATGTTTAACAATGTCAATCATTAGCTTATACTGGAATACAAACCACAAAGCTACATTAATTTCGCAGACATTCATGACCTTTGAGTAGCTTTGTGCAGGATTAAATAACAAGCAGTTTCATATTGACTTCCTTGCTGACTATCCATTATTTTCAGTGCTTGATTTTCTTCATAGCAGCTAAAGACAAAGAATTCTTGTAGACCAGCAGCCCTGGTTTTTCTATCACTGTACACACAAACTATTTATTCTGACTGATCTTCTCTCATCAATGGGTTGATCTTACTTTGCTTACTCCCTTTTTATTTGTATACTCTTGCTAATCTTTATTGTATTCTGTTATGGAGTGAAGTGAAAGTCACTCAGTTGTGTCCAACTTTTTGCTATCCCCATGGAGTATGCTGCTGCTGCTGCTGCTAAGTCGCTTCAGTCATGTCTGACTCTGTGTGACCCCATAGATGGCAGCCCAACAGGCTCCACTGTCCCTGGGATTCTCCAGACAAGAATACTGGAGTGGGTTGCCATTTCCTTCTCCAATGCATGAAAGTGAAAAGTGAAAGTGAAGTCGCTCAGTCGTGTCTGACCGTAAGCGACCCCATGGACTGCAGCCTACCAGGCTCCTCCATCCATGGGATTTTCCAGGCGAGAGTACTGGAGTGGGGTGCCATTGCCTTCTCCCCCATGGACTATACAATCCATTGAATTCTTCAGGCCAGAATATTGGAATAGGTAGCCATTCCCTTCAGGGGATCTTCCCAAAATGGGGACCGAACCCAGGTCTCCCACATTGCAGGTGGATTCTTTACCAGCTGAGCCACCAGGGAAGCCCATTTTGTTATGGAAGGAATGTGGAAATCTGTACTTGACCATAGGATGACTGGCAATTATATATGTAACTACTATGAAACTCTTTAAAAACTCAAAGACTTATAGAGTGTGATGAAAGGACACTTTCACTAGTCTAAAAAGATTTTCCACTACCCCTCTCTCAGAAAAGAGAAAAATCACAAATGTGACCTCTGGTAGGGTAACATGCTACATACCCATACTTTTTTTCTTACAACATCTGCCTTCTGGCAATGCAGTTCTCATTTGCATTTCTAAAGCAGCTCCTATTGGCTTTGACTACATTTCTAAAAATACTTAAGCTCTGTCTCCATTTTTATTTGCACCCAGATGAGTCTGCTTATCCTGTCTAGGGTTGCTGTAAGAAGGATAATGAAGGACATATCCATTTATAAGATAGTGGACAAAACATATATTATGTTTCTATAAAAATGGAGAGAAGCGCAGCCATAGTTGGCTAGACATCAGTATTTGGAGAAAGGTTTAATATGTTTAAAAAGTGTGTGTGTGCGCGTGTGTGCGTGTGTGTGTGGTGGGTCGGGGAGTGGGATGGGTGCACAAAGGATTCCTAAAAACTGAACTGATCAGAAGAAATAAAGACATTTTCTTTTGGTCTCATAATGAGATGGATTTCACAAAAACCAGCCAATTGCTCAGAACTATGGAACTGTTAACGGAAATATAAAAATAGACTTGAAGCTAGGAACTTGTAAAAGAGAACATATGATAATGAAGATTTAACATTTGGCATGTCCTAGTCATTTCTCCAGAGTATTCTCCTCTAATCACAGACAGAGGTGCTGAATCCTCTAGCACCCTGCAACAGAATTGCTGAAAAATGGAATTAAAGTCCCCAGCATTAACTTTCTGAAAGGAGTTAGAATCTCTCTGAAGAAATATGAAATCAACGTTGCCATTAGTTCTTGGGTTAAGATTTATATTTGTTGAGGTAAACTTTTTATTGGAGGCTAACATACATACTGAAAGACCACAAATAGTAAATGGAAAATTCAATGAATTTTTATGAAGATTGGAAATTCACATAATCACTACCCTCATCAAGCAAAAGAACTTTCACGCACTGTGAAATGGTGTCCTGGTGTCTCTGACCATTACACACATCACCCTCTTTAAGGCAACAACTGTTATCTTGAGCTCTAGTATCACAAATGAGTTTTTCCTGAGTTTGCCTTCATGTACATGTATACATATATATTCTTCTCTGTTAGATATTTCCCCCTCAATGTGATTGATGTTTGTAAATTTCATCCATATTGTTGTATAAGGCATTAGTTCATTCATTCTCCTTGTTTATATTCCATTATAAAATAATACAATTTATGTATCTATGCTACTATTATGGAAATTTGGATTTTTCTCAGTTTGGGGCTATTAAAATACTGCTGCTATAAATATGCTTGCACATGACTTTTAGTCCACTTTTGCATTTTTTAAGATATATATCTAAAAATTGATCATCTGGGTATTAGAATAGGGCAAAAGCTCTTGGTATTCCACCCATAATCACCTGGTTCTATTTCTGTCCTTTCCATGAGGGTCTTTCTCTGACCTTTAGAGCTGGTCAACACCCCACTCCCTAAACACACACTCATATATAAACACAGCAGGCTGGAAGTCGAGATTAATACATCTAGCAGAAGCCTTTAAAAAATGACTGAATCTACTCTGGATACATCTTCTACACTCTCTCCTATAGGTCCCTAGTAAGAGTAAATTCCCCTTGCCCACACTGATATTTGGTTGATAAAACACACACTCTTCTTTGGCTTCCTCTTCATCCCTCGTCTGTTAGTTACAACTCATCATTATTTCAGATTTTGTTTATTTGGGCTCTCTCTATTTTTATTTTGGTGAGTCTAGCTAAAGGTTTATCAGTTTTATTTTTTTCAAAGAACAAGCTCTTAGTTTCATTGACCTTTTGTCTTGCCTTTTTAATCTCCATTTCTTTTATTTCCATTTTGATCTTTATTGATCTTCCCAGGTGGGGCTAATGGTAAAGAATCCACCTGCCAATATGGGAGACACAATAAATGCAGTTTTGATCCCTGGGTTGGGAAGATCCCATGGAGAAAGAAATGGCAACCTGCTCCAGTATTCTGGCCTGGAAAATTCCATGGATAGAGGAGCCTGGTAGGCTATAGTCGATGGGGTTACAAACAGTTGAACACGACTGAGTGCTATATTACACTAATTTATTTATTTATTTATTTATTAACTGTGGGCTTTGTTTGTACTTATTTTCCTAGTCCTTTCAGATATAATGTTAAACTATTCGAGATATTTCTTGTTGTTTGAGGCAGTCCTGCATTTGTTATAAACTTCCTTCTTACTACTGCTTTTGCTCCATCCTTTGGATTTTATATATTGTGTTTCCGTTTTCATTTGTCTCAGGTAATTTCTGATTTCTTCTTTGATTTTTTCATTGAACCATTGATTATTTAGTAACATATTGTTTAGCCTCTATTTGTGTTTTTTCTCCACTTCATTTCTTGTAATTGATTTCTCATCTTATACTATTGTGATTGGAAAAGATGATTGATATCATTTCAATCTTTTAAAAATTGATTGAGAATTGTTTTGTGGCCTAGCATGTGGTCTATTTTGGAGATCATCCTGTGATCATTGAAGAGTGTAATTCTGTTGTTTAAGGATGAAATGATTTATAGGTATTTTTTAAGTCTGTCTGAACTAATGTGTCATTTAAGGCTACTATTTCTTTTTTATTTTCTGTCTGGACAATATATCCATTGATGCAATTGGTTCTTTTAAGCCCCCTAGTATCATTGTATTGCTGTTGATTTCTCTTTTAATGTCTGCCTATATATGCTTTATATATTTATGTATTCTATGTTGTGTTTTGCACCCCACTCCAGTACTCTTGCCTGGAAAATCCATGGACAGAGGAGCCTGGTAGGCTGCAGTCCATGGGGTCGCTAAGAGTCGGAAACGACTGAACGACTTCACTTTCACTTTTCACTTTCATGCATTGGAGAAGGAAATGGCAACCCACTCCAGTGTTCTTGCCTGGAGAATCCCAGGGACGGGGAAGCCTGGTGGGCTGCTGTCTCTGGGGTCGCACAGAGTTGGACACGACTGAAGCGACTTAGCAGCAGCAGCAGCAGCAGCAGCATGTTGTATTTTGGAGAAGGAAATGGCAACCCATTCCAGTATTCTTGCATGGAGAATTCCATGGATAGAGGAGCCTGGTGGGCTATAGTCCCTGGGGTCACAAAGAGTCAGACACAACTGAGCAACTAACACACACATGTCGTATTTACAAGTTTTATATCCTGCTTCTTGATTGATCCTTTTATGGTTATGCAATGCCCTTTGTCTCTTGTTACGTCTTTGTTTTAAAGCATATTTTCAACTTTCTTACTTCTACTTTCATGGAGAATCTTTTTTCATTCCTTCACTTTCAGTCTGTGTGTGTCTTTAGATCTGAATTGAGTCTCTATGCTATCTATGCCTTGTCACTCAGTTGTATCTTACTCTTTGCAACTCTTTGCAACACCATGAACTGTAGCCCACCAGGCTCCTCTGTCCATGAGGATTCTCCAGGCACGTACACTACAGTGGTGTACTTCACTCAGGGATTGAACCCAGGTCTCCTGCATTGCAGGTGGATTCTTTACCATCTGAGCCACTAGGGATATGATCTATTGCTGTTTTTTTTTTTTTTTTTTTTTCAATCCAGTAAGCCATCCTATCTCTTTTGTTTGAATCATTTTATGCTTAAAGTAACTATTGACAGATATGTATTTATTGCCATTTTGTTAACTGTTTTCTAGTTGCTTTTGCAGTTCTGTTTCTGTCTTCTTTGATTTCTTCCACTGTACTTTGATGAATTCCTTTAATGATATGTTAAATTCATTTATCTTTATTTTTTGTGCATCTGTTCTTAGTTTGTGATGTCCATGAAGTTCATACATAATAAAGTAAGTATATAGCTATATATTTTAACTTGATTGCTTAAGTTCAAAAACATTTTAAAACCCCTACATTTTTACTCCCTGTACAATTTTATAGTTTTGGCATCACATTTTACATCTTTTTTTTTTTTTTCTTGATTGTGAGTGCATTAACTACATATTATGGATGCAAATTATTTTGCTACCTTTGTATTTTAATCTTATTAACTTTATAAGTGGTTGATCCATTACCTTTAATATATGTTTACTTTTACTGGTAATTTTTTTCTTTCATAATTTCCTTGCTTATGATTATGATATTTTCTTTTTCACTTAGAGATGCCATTTAATATTTCCTTAAGACTGACTTAGTGGTGATAAACTCCTTCAGCTTTTGCTTGTCTGCAAAGCTTTTTACCTACCCTTTAAGCCTGAATGATATCTTTATCAGACAAGAGTATTCTTGTTTACAGATTTTTTTTCTTTTAGCACTTAGAATATATTATACCACTCCATCCTAGCCTGCAAAGTTTCTGCTGAAAAGTTAGCTGACAGTGTTATGTATGTTCCCATATATGTAACTCATTGTTTTTCTCTTTCTGCTTTTTAAGAGTCTCTTCATATCTCTAAATTTTGACACTTTAATTTTAATGTGTTTTTACATGAACTTTTTTTGGTTCATCTTGTTGGGGAGTCTCTGTCCTTTCTGGACTAGGATGTCTATTTTCTTCCCCAGGCCAGGAAAATTTTTAGCTATATTTTTTCAAATAATTTACCCACTCCTTTCTGTCTTCTTTCCCTCTGGGACTCCTAAATACAAATGTTAGTACATATCGTATTGTACCATAGGTCTCAAACTATCCTCTTTTATCTTAATTCTTTATTCCTTTTTTTAAAAATTCATCTTTGGTGATTTCCACTATTCTATCTTTTAGATTACAAATCCATTCTCCTATATCATCTAATCTATTGTTGAATTCGTCTAGTGTACTTTCATTTTAGTTACTGTATTCTTTGGCACTGATTGATTCTTTGTATGTTTTCTAACTCTTTCTTGAAGTCCTAGTGTTCATCCATTCTTCTCCTAAGTTCTCTGAACATTTTTATGATTACCTTGAAATCATTATCAGGAAAATTGCTTATCTTTGTTTCTTTTAGTTGTTTTTTTTTTTTTTCAAAGGTTTTTGTCTTATTCTTTTATTTGGAATCAATTCAGTTCAGTTCAGTCGCTCAGTCGTGTCTGACTCTTTGCGACCCCATGAATCACAGCACGCCAGGCTTCCCTGTCCATCACCAATTCCCAGAGTTCACCCAAACTCATGTCCATCGAGTCGGTGATACCATCCAGCTATCTCATCCTCTGGCATCCCCTTCTCCTCCTTCCCCCAATCCCTCCCAGCATCAGGGTCTTTTCCAATGAGTCAACACTTTGCATGAGGTGGCCAAAGTATTAGAGTTTCAGCTTCAACATCAGTCCTTCCAAAGAACACCCAGGACTGATCTCCTTTAGAATGGACTGTTTGGATCTCCTTGCAGCCCAAGGGACTCTCAAGAGTCTTCTCCAACACCACAGTTCAAAAACATCAATTCTTCGGCACTCAGCTTTCTTCACAGTTCAACTCTCACATCCATACGTGACTACTGGAAAAACCATAGTCTTGACTAGACAGACCTTTTTTGGCAATATATTTCTCTATATCTTCATTTTGACAAATTTTCTGTGTCCATTTCTTTGTATTAGATAGGTCTATTACATCTCCAAATTTTGGAGAATTAGCCTTATAGAGGAAAAGTTCTTTGGGGCCAAGCAGCACACGCCCCTTGGACATCAGAGTCAGATGTTTCAGGGGTATTTTCTATGTAGGCTGCATGAACTTTTTATTTTGGCAAGGCTGAGTGCTGTGGGTGCTCTGGGATCCAGAGTTGACTACCAATCTGGCTGACTGTGAGACCATGCTTTACGCAATTTCTGTGGGTGTGCTGGTGGGAGCAGACCTCTGGCATGGCCCACCAAGAGGCCTGGTGGTGTGAGATGGCTATGAGCATGAAGTTGGATAGAGCATGCCCCTGGCACTAATGGGTTAGAGGAAGATTCCAAAATGGCACCACCAGTACTGGTGTCAGCACAGTCGAATGAGATCACAAAAGTGGATTCTGCCAGTTCCTGGAGAGCTGACTCATGGAGGCTCTCTAATATAAGTAAGTTGGCCAGACCCCAGTACCTTTCAAGCTACCATCTCTGTGCTGGGACTTAGAGCAAGAGACCTTTTGAAGGCATCTTTAAGAGTAGAGTCTTAGCTTCTGACAGCTCTCTGACTCTCACAAATGTTAAGTTCCACTGGTTTTCAAAGCCAGACATTTTGGGAATTAAATCTTCCTGGTACAGAACACTCAGGTTGGCAAGTCCAATGTGGAGATCAGTCTCCTCTCTCCTAGGGGAGAATCTCTGTGGGTAATGTTTCCCACCTGTGCTGGGGATTGGGTCCTGACTAGACTACATGTCTGCCCCTTCTACTTATTTTACTGTGGTTCCTTCTTCTATCTTTAGTTGTGGAAAATCTTTACTGCTTAGTCTTCAGGTTGTTCTCAGAGATAGTTACTCTGTAAATAGTTATCATATTGAAGTGTGTTCTCAGAGATAGTTACTCTGTAAATAGTTATCATATTGAAGTGTGTGTGGGAGGAAGTGAACAAAAGATCTTCCTAATTCACCATCTTGATTTCTATGCAATTATTATTTTAGAGCTTTTTCCCATCTTTATGTTCTTTGGGTGTTTTGCCTTCTTTCACGTGGGGAGGTATTAAAGGAGGATTCAGCAAATCCTGAAAGGAGTTCTAAGGCCTATCCTTCAGAGTTATTCAGAGTGGGACACAAGGAGTACACTTTTATACTCCCATGCCATGCAGTCATTGATTGTTGGCTACTTAGTAATGGAGCAGGATCTTGGGTAAGACAGCTCCTTCTTCAGAAGCAGTCTCTGTAATGAACTGGCAGCAGAAGCTGAGTTCTTCAGTACTAAAAGGAGATCTAGGTAGTGCATTATATTATCAAAGACAAAAATAAATGGCAAAGCCCTCATGTTTTCTTGGAAATAATTATTGTCAATTTTTGGATTTTCAAAGTGAGAAGGTGAAATATTTTCATGACATATACTTATAAGACAGTTGATTATGTAGAATTCACTTTAGAAATGGAAGTTCCAGGTGCCTCAATAACAACCAAATCATACGTCGAGAATAAAACATTTTCTTCTGTGATGAATCTTTCACACCACTCAGCATTTTCAGTCATTCTTAAAACAATTAAATAGTCTTATTTGTAAATGGAACTCAGGAACCAGTTCCTGAGTTGTTACCAGTTGAGTGAACATCTGTTCTTTCTGGATTAAAATGTCCAAGTGTCTTGTTAAATTTTGTTGTAGTTATTCCGAACAGTTCCAAGGAGGTTTCTGGTTCCTTTTATGGTTTCTGCATAGACATACCAAAAATTACTATGGAATTTTGTATCCTCATTTGTGAGGAAAATGGAGAGTCAATTCTCTTTTTTTGCTGTGTCTATATGTTGCAAAATGCAACAACCTCATGACTACATCACCTAATGAAGTTACTTATTAACAATGTCTATGGTGTGTGCCCTTTTATTCATTTTTTACTACAGTGAAAAGAGAAGAGAAAGTCAAATGAATTTGGAAATGTAATTAGTCTTGGCTGAGCCTTGAGTCACAGTTGTTGCTCACTATGCATGCAATTGGGAGATGCATAAATAAAGCCAGTATCCCTATATCAATGATAGCACTATAAAAATAAGCCTCACATAAATTTGTAAAGACTGTTGTACATATAAAATACAAGCCTTGGATTTATCCCAAGTAAATCACATCAGGAGTATTTGCTTTGGTCACTAATTAAGTTATACGGAAAGGCCAAATTCACCTGGGAATAGCAAAGCCATAGCTCCCCTAAGACATTATAAGGATGACATATAAGAAAGCAATAACTTACACGCCTGTTTTCTCCTCAGTTCACGTTAGAAAAATCAAGATTTCCATTGAGGCATGCAGAAAGCTCCCTCTAGCAGATGTAGACAAGTGCATTAATAAATCATGACCATCGTTAAAGTTTTTAAACCAATATTTTGTGATCAGGCATGCTTTTCATTATCAGTTCTGAAGCTAGATAGAAATATTGCTTACATGGGGCATTAATTCATGAAATTGCTGTAGTTGACTAGTTGCCAAAGACTACTAGCAATACAATAATGGTTTAGAGAACAGTCAAGACGTTTTACTTGCAAAGTGTCTGTAGAGATGCGTAACTGCTAATAAATTTGTGTAGCCCTTGTTCATGCATGCCACCTTCGGGCACAGTAAGATGACGCTGATTGCTTTTGTGTTTGTGCATATGCTTGCTAGTCTATCCCAACATTTGTCAACTGTGCCTATGAATTCATATACTTATATTTTCAGATTGTGCACAGCAAAGTCACTTAGGAATAAATTGGAATTTGTGAATCCAGAGGAAATTGTGTCATTCTAAGCACTGTGCAGTTTTTAGCAGATGCAGAAAGCTAAACTTTCCACCCAAACCGCATAAGAAAATTAGTGATGACTACAAATATGACACCAATTACATCAGGGAACTCCATAATTCCAAGTATAAGTTTACCATATGAGATGTTTAAGGATGTTACAGTTAAATCAGCATTTAGCACCTTTCTGAATTCTTTAGTTCATCAACTTCTTCTTAATTTTAATTAAGGTAGAAAACTTCTTTGTCTAGGCTAGCTCTAACTGCATAGGGGACACCTATTTTAGAAGATTGTATCAATATTTTAACATAAAAATGATATAAAAATAAGCATGTGGCATATTCAAGCCACTCACTCTTACCCATTCTGTGCACACTCAATTTATTTTAAAGTTTATTTAAAGATTTTGTTTGCAAAATGTCATTGAATTTAAAAATTTATGATAAGCACTTAAATATTAAGGGAACATTTGTCTCAATGCATTTTTTCTTGGAAGAATGATGTCTTTGAAGACTGTTACCAAAATGTAGTTCAGCCCCTCTATATTCCTATTTGTCAAATGAATATGTAGTTAAAATCATAGTAAAGCAGGCATTATTTACTCAATAAACCTTAACAGCTTTATGAAAAATTCCCTATCTGTTGTGAGAAAAACGGTGCTTATAACATGAAAGCTCACTGAAATTTGTCCTGGATGGACTGTGTTCTAACAGAATTCAAGTGTCTGTCTCTACCAAAGGACTATTTCTGAAATAATTTGGTCATAAGTATAAATTGTCATTTTATCAAACCATGTAAGGAAGTGAGAATGTGGTTATTTTGGTTTTCATTTTAGAGTAGGTTTTTGTCATAGCAGGATAGATTTTGATAGTTCTTTGAGTAAGACACTGCAGCCCCTTTCGTACCCAGCTTTCACATTGAAATTATTCCCCTTTCCTAGGCATAAATAGAGGAGAAGGCAATGGCAACCCACTCCAGTGTTCTTGCCTGGAGAATCCCAGGGACTGCGGAGCCTTGGTGGGCTGCCATCTATGGGGTTGCACCGAGTTAGACACAACTGAAGTGACTTAACAGCAGCAGGGATAAATAGAATAAGAAGACCATTAGTGCACAATGAAGTCTAAGTTCCTTTATCTTAAACCAGTAGATACTCAATACAGATAAATCCTCACAGTTTTTCTAAATATAGGCACGATTCTATATCCAAGCACAGCCTGGCCTGAGCTGTAGAAAGACCAGTATATATTGTTCAGAGACCCAAGTTAGAGTTAGGCCAAAAGATAGAAATCTAAAGAGATTTCTTTTGCCCTGGGTCTTAAAGCTTATTCTAGTCTCCTGTCTGAAAGTTGTTATATCTAGAATCGTAATCCATCTCTCTACTCTAGGTCACCTTGTCCTTTTCTGTAATCTGTGCCTAATTCTCACCCTTTTCATTGTATAAAAGGAGAGACTCAGTTTTCAAGTGAAAGCAGATCAATTATTGGACTGTCCTAAACTTGTTAACAAATTCTATCTTCTTTTAATAGCCATCACCTTAAATCAAATTTAAGGTAGAAGGATACTGTGAGTCACTGAAGAGCAGAAATGGAGAAAATTGCACTGAATGCTGTAGAAAATGGCAAGAAGTATGAGAAAAATGAGTGAGCTCCCCAAAATCTAGGTGATTGCTTGTAAATACTTACTGTAATTAGAAAGTTATGATTTTACACTTGAAGTGATACAGAGACAATATCTAAATTGTAATGTAAGGAAACAATTCAAAAGATATATTTTCAGGGATAAATTTTGGATTAATTATTTTATAAAATAATCTTCTGACAAACTGTAGTCCATTGGAAAAGGGAATGGTAAACCACTTCAGTATTCTTGCCTTGAGAACCCCATGAACAGTATGAAAAGGCAAAAAGATAGGACACTTAAAGTTGAACTTCCCAGTTTGGTAGGTAACCAATATGCTACTGGAGAAGAGTGGAGAATAACTCCAGATAGAATTAAGAGATGGAGCCAAAGCAAAAACAACACCCAGTTGTGGATATGACTGGTGATAGAAGCAAAGTCTGGTGCTGTAAGAGCAATATTGCATAGGAACCTGGAATGTTAGGTCCATTAATCAGGGCAAACTGAAAGTGGCCAAACAGGAGACGCCAAGAGTGAACGTCAACGTTTTAGGAATCAGCGAACTAAAATGGACTGGAATGGGTGAATTTAACTCAGATGACCATTACACCTACTACTGCAGGCAAGAATCCCTTAGAAGAAATGGAGTGGCCATCATAGTCAACAAAAGAGCCCAAAATGCAGTACTTGGATGCAATCTCAAAAACAACAGAATGATCTCTATTTATTTCCAAGGCAAACCATTCAATATCACAGTAATCCAAGTCTATGCCCCGACCAGTAATGCTGAAGAAGCTGAAGTTGAATGGTTCTATGAAGACCTACGAGACTTTCTAGAATTAACACCTCCAAAAGATCTTTTCATTATAGGGGACTGGAATGCAAAAGTAGGGAGTCAAGAAACACCTGGAGTAACAGGCAAATTTGGCCTTGGAGTACAGAATGAAGCAGGGCAAAGGCTAATAGAGTTTTGCCAAGAGAACTCACTGGTCATAGCAAACACCCTCTTCCAACAGCACAAGAGAAGTCTCTATACATGGACATCATCAGATGGCCAACACCGAAATCAGACTGATTATGTTCTTTGCAGCCAAAGATGGAGAAGCTCCATAGAGTCAGCAAAAACAAGACCAGGAGCTGACTGTGGCTCAGATCATGAAGTCCTTATTGCCAAATTCAGACTTAAATTGAAGAAAGTAGGGAAAACCACTAACCATTCAGGTATGACCTAAATCAAATCCCTTATGACTGTACAGTGGAAGTGACAAATAGATAAAATGGATTAGATCTGATAGACAGAGTGCCTGATGAAGTATGGATGGAGGTTCATGACATTACACAGGAGACAGGGATCAAGACCATCCCCAAGAAAAATAAATGCAAAAAAGCAAAATGGCTGTCTAAGGAGGCCTTACAAATAGCTGTGGAAAAAGAAAAGCAAAAAGCAAAGGAGCAAAGGAAAGATATATCCATTTTAATGCAGAGTTCCAAATAGCAAAAAGGGATAAGAAAGCCTTCCCCAGTGATCAGTGCAAAGAAATAGAGGAAAACAATAGAATGGGAATGACTAGAGACCTCTTCAAGAAAATTAGAGATACCAAGGGAACATTTTATGCAAGTTCAGTTCAGTCGCACAGTCGTGTCTGACTCTTCACTACCCCATGGACCACAGCACTCTAGGCCTCCCTGTCCATCACCGACTCCTGGAGTTTACTCAAACTCATCCCCGTTGAGTCAGTGATGCCATCCAACCATCTCATCCTCTTTCATCCCCTTTTCCTCCTACCCTCAATCTTTCCCAGCATCAGCGTCTTTCCATGCAAAGATGGGCTCAATAAAGAACAGAAATGGTATGGACCTAACAGAAGCAGAAGATATTAAGAAAAGGTGGCAAGAATACACAGAAGAACTGAACAAAAAAGATCTTCATGATCCAGAAGATCATGATGGTGTGAGCACTCACCTAGAGCCATACATCCTGGAATATGAAGTCAAATGGGCTTTGGGAAGCATCACTACGAACAAAGCTAATGGAGGTGATGGAATTCCAGTTGAGCTATTTCAAATCCTGAAATATGATGCTGTACAAGTGCTGCACTCAAAATGCCAGCATATTTGGAAAACTCAGCAGTGGCCACAGGACTGGAAAAGGTCAGTTTTCATTCAAATCCCAAAGAAAGACAATGCCAAAGAATGCTCAAATGACTGCACAATTTCACTCATCTCACACACTAGTAAAGTGACGCTCAAAATTCTCCAAGCCAGGCTTCAGCAATACATGAACTGTGAACTTCCAGATGTTCAATCTGGTTTTAGAAAAGGCAGAGGACTGGAGATCAAATTGCCAACATCCACTGGATCAAAAGCAAGAGAGTTCCAGAAAAACATGTATTTCTGCTTTATTGACTATGCCAGAGCCTTTGACTGTGTGGATCACAATAAACTGCAGAAAATTCTGAATGAGATGGGAATACCAGACCACCTGACCTGCCTCCTGAGAAACCTGTATGCAGGTCAGGAAGCAACCGCTAGAACTGGACATGAAACAACAGACTGTTTCCAAATAAGGACAGGTGTATGTCAAGGCTGTATACTGTCATCCTGCTTATTTAACTTATATGCAGAGTACATCATGAGACACGTTGGGCTGGATGAAGCACAAGCTGGAATCAAGATTGCCGGGAGAAATATCAATAACCTCAGATATGCAGATGACACCACTGTTATGGCAGAAAGTGAAGAAGAACTAAAGAACCTCTTGATGAAAGTGAAAAAAGAGACTGAAAAAGTTGGCTTAAAGCTCAACATTCAGAAAACTAAGATCATGGCAACTGGTCCCATCACTTCATGGTGAATAGATGGGAAACAGTGGAAACAGTGACAGACTTTATTTTTGGGGGCTCCAAAATCACTGCAGATGGTGACTGCAGCCATGAAATTAAAAGACGCTTACTCCTTGGAAGGAAAATTATGACCAATCTAGACAGTATATTCAAAAGCAGAGACGTTACTTTGCCACCTAAGTCCATCTAGTCAAAGCTATGGTTTTTCCAGTGGTCATGTATGAATGTGCGAGTTGGACTATAAAGAAAGCTGAGCGCCGAAGAATTGATGCTTTTGAACTGTGGTGTTGGAGAAGACTCTTGAGAGTCCCTTGGACTATAGGGAGATCCAAACAGTCCCTCCTAAAGGAGATCAGTCCTGAGTGTTCATTGGAAGGACTGATGTTGAAGCTGAAACTCCAATACTTTGGCCAGCTGATGTGAAGAGCTGATTCCTTTGAAAAGACCCTGATGCTAGGAAAGATTGAAGGCAGGAGGAGAAGGGGACAACAGAGGATGAAATGATTGGATGGCAACACTGACTCGATGGACATGAGTTTGGGTAAGTTCTGGGAGTTGGTGATGGATAGGGAGGCCTGGCGTGCTGCTGTCCATGGGGTCACAAAGAGTCAGACACAACTAAGCAACTGAACTGAACTGAAAAGAATCTTGACTGTCCTGTCAAGACATGTTATATTTCGCTAGATAATAGAAAAGTCTCTGAGTGTTAAAAGGAAATCTCTTGCTAAGCAAAGACTTGTTACCAGTCTTCTTTACTGATTCATTGACTATTCGTTCAAGAACAGTTTCACTGAGTATCTGTCATGTGGCAATCATTCTGGACACTGAGGCTAATAGTGAACAATGAATTTCTTGTCCTCAATGAGTTTCTTGTTTTGTTGAGAGAATAAAATAAACCTGTATACACATAGATTATTATCTGATACTGGTAAGTGCCATGAGGGACCTCAAATGAGATTATGGGTTAGAGTATAATGGGAAGTAAAACTGGCAACATAAGATTGTGTGATCAGGGAAAATCTGTCTGACAAAGTGACCTGGTGGTAATAGTGACATAATAAAAAGCTGAAGTCCTGGGAAAGAGTGTTCTCAGCAGATGGGACAACGTAGTACTTGTAATAGGATATTCCCAATGTGTTTGGAGGTTAGAAAGATGACCTGTGTGAATCTGTTATTGTCAGTAATGGAAGTGTTATGGTAGAAAGAGTCAGAGGCAGGCAGATGCTAAGGCATAAAAGGCTCTGAATGCAAAGTAAGGAACATGGCTTTTATTCCAATTATAATTGAAATACATTGGAGAGGTTCACTTTTTTTAAGTATACCAGCTGCTATGTGGACAAAAACTATAGACAATAGTGAGATTTTAAGCAGGAAAACCATTCATGATACTATTTTTGAAGTCTAGGAGAGAGACAGCCATGGGTTAGACTAAGTTGACAGCAGAGGAGTTGGTAAAAGAATGTGTATTCAAGATATATGTTGGAATTAAAGCTAAGGGATAATCCTCGGCTGATGTAGGACACAAGGAAAAAAATAGAGCAATCAAATATAATCTGTAGGTTTGAGATCTATACAAAAAATCAGAGTTGAAAGAAATATTCCAATGGAAAGATTGAAGGCCAGATGCCAAAGAAACATAATCTCACAGCTATTAATGCTATATATAGCTGGGACTATTAGAACCTCTGAGTAGTTACTCCAATTCACTTTCTGCCATGTCAGGTGACTCCCCAGTGATGCCTAAAATTTCTCTTTCTCTTTTCCTCTAGGTGTAAGAAAAGTTAATCTATTAGCTGAGTAAACACTCTGTGTTCTCAGCACTTATTTCATTTGCTTCCCTTTTCCCCATTTCATTCATGTTTTAATTTCCTGTATTAATATTAATCATTTTACAGGATCCAGCTGTGTTTAATTGAAAAAAATGTGTATCAGCATTTTGTCAAAATACTGATTTTGATTAAATTGATAATATAACATGGGATCAAGTACAAGTGAGTATCAGTAAGGAGCTGCTATATGTAGCTTTTATCTCAGAAGGATAAGGATTAAATTCTGTCTTTAAAAAATAAAAAACACAATGCAAAGTCACTTAAACTCATTCATATTATAAAACATTAAAAAGTCTTATTTTTAAAACCCATAAATTCAAATGTTTAATATATAGCCAATATATCCTTTCCTTTCCAGCTTTAGTGAGATATAAATGTCACATAACCTTGTTCTAATTCCAGGTGTAGAAATAGATGATTTTATATACATATATATTGCAAAACTATTACCAAAAGGAAGTTAGTTAAAATCTCTATCACTTCAAATAATTACCATTTGTGTGTGTGTGGGTGTGTGCACGTGCGCGCAATTATGAGGGCTTCCCCAATGGCTCAGTGGCAAAGAATTTGCCTGCCAATGCAGGAGACACAGATGTGGGTTCCATCCCTGAGTCGGGAAGATCCCCTGGAAGAGGAAATGGCAACCTGCTCTAGCATTCTTGCCTGAGAATCCCATGTACAGAGGAGCCTGGTGGGCTACAGTCCATGGGGTCACAAAGAGTCAGACATGACCGAGACACTGAGCACACACCCATGCATATGTCTGTGTGTGTGTGATGAGAGCATTTGAGATCTACATTCCTAGAAACTTTCAAGTAGAAAATATGGCATTGCCAATTATAATCACTGCACTGTACATTAGATTCCCGGGAGTTAGTTGCCTTATAAATTGAAGTTTCTACCCTTCACCTAACATCTCCCTATTTTCACCATTCTCAGCCTCTGGCAATCACTGTTCTAGTCTATTTCTAAGACTTTGGCTTTGGGGGATCACACAATGTTTGTCTTTCTCTGTCTGACTTATTTTGCTTAGTACAAGGCCTTCAAGGTTGATCCTCTTGTTGCAAAAGATTTTATATATCACATGTATTTTTTTTTCATTTATCTACAGAGTGACACTTAAGTTGTGTCCATGCCTTGGCTATTGTGAATAATGCTGCATGAAGAGGACTGTGCAGATATTTTTACAAGATACTGATTTCGTTTCATTCACATATAGACCTAGATGTGAGATTCCTGGGTCATATGGTAATTCTATTTATAATTTTTTGAGGAACATCCACACTGTTTTTCCTATTTGCTCTACCAATTGACATTCTTACCAAAAATGCAAAAGGGTTCCTTTTCCTCTACATTCTTGCCAATTCTTGTTGTCTTTTGTCTTTTTGATAATAGCCATTCTGCAAGATGTAAGGTGACATCTCACTGCGATTTTGATTAGCATTTCCGCAGCCATGAAATTAAAAGACGCTTACTCCTTGGAAGGAAAGTTATGACCAACCTAGATAGCATATTCAAAAGCAGAGACATTACTTTGCCAACAGAGGTTCATCTAGTCAAGGCTATGGTTTTTCCTGTGGTCATGTATGGATGTGAGAGTTGGACTGTGAAGAAGGCTGAGCGCCAAAGAATTGATGCTTTTGAACTGTGGTGTTGGAGAAGACTCTTGAGAGTCCCTTGGACTGCAAGGAGATCTAACCAGTCCATTCTAAAGGAGATCAGCCCTGGGATTTCTTTGGAAGGAATGATGCTATAGCTGAAACTCCAGTACTTTGGCCACCTCATGCAAAGAGTTGACTCATTGGAAAAGACTCTGATGCTGGGAGGGACTGGGGGCAGGAGGAGAAGGGGACGACAGAGGATGAGATGGCTGGATGGCATCACTGACTCCATGGACATGAGTCTGAGTAAACTCCGGGAGTTGGTGATGGACAGGGAGGCCTGGCGTGCTGCGATTCATGGGGTCGCAAAGAGTCAGACACAACTGAGCGACTGATCTGATCTGGTCTGGTGATTAGTGATGCTAGAAAAAACACACTTGAAACTAGGACAGTGATATACATTTATGTTGAAGGAGTGTAACATGCTTCTGTATGTAAAATATTGATTTTATATTTTTAGCATTTTTGGCCTCTGTCTACAATAAATGATAATGTTTTTGAACTATAGCATTTAACACATATATTGAGTCTTTAGCATATCTATGTGTCTAAAACAGCAAGTTGTTAAACTTTAAGAATTTGTGAGAACTAAAAACATTTCCAACCCGTCTACTATGTTCTGGGCACAATCCTACGACTCAGTATAGTAACAAAAGAAAAAAACTGGTCCTCAGTTTATATTTTAGTAAGGGAGATAGGCAATAAACACATTTTTGAAGATTTTTATTGTAATAGCCAAGATATGAAAACAACCCAAGTGGCTACCAACAGATGATTGGCCTCAGAAGATGTGTATGTGTGTGTATATATACACATATAGGTGTGTGTGTGTGTGTGTGTGTATACATACACATGCATACACACTCTATATACATACATATGCATACATACACACACACCAGAATATTATTCAGCCATAAAAATCTAAATATTGCCATTTTCAGTAATATGGATGGACCTTAATAATGAGAGAAGTAAGTCAGAGAAGGACAAATACAGTATGATATCACTTATATGTGGAATCTAAAAAATAATGCAAACTAATTGATATATATAATAGAAAAAGACTCACAGACATAGAAAATGAACTTCTTGTTACCAAAGGGGAAAGAGAGGGAGGGAAAAATTAAGAGGATGAGATGAACAGATATGAACTACTGCTAGAAAAGTAACAAGATTTACCATATAGCACAAGGAATTACATTCAATATACAATTGAATATAATCTGAAAAATATGTACATACCTGAATCACTTTGTTGTATACCTGAAACTAACATAATATTGTAAATTAAATATACATAATAACAATACAAAATTTCAGAAAGGGACATTTCTAAGTAAAATATAGTAAAAGAAATCTAGAGAAGAGGTCCCACAGTTGAAGGTGGTAGAGAAAAGTTCAGAGACTTGGATGATGTGACTAGGCAAGCAAAAAAAGATTTGGGGAAGTAGAGTCCAAGAAAAGTCCTTTTGTAAAATTAGAGGCAAATTAAATAAAATTTGGTTTGACTGTCAACCCCCTGTATCTATTTCAGGTTTTTCCTGTATCTTTATCCCTTTAATACGATACCTAAATCTGAGTGCACTCCTGTCTCAAATTTGAAAATAGCATCTCCCTCCCTCCTACATATCACCCTCCCAAAGCTACCTACTACATGAAGAGCGTTGACAATCTCAGGAATTAAGAACTGTCACTAAATGTGCTTGCGCAAAGTTCTGAAAGGATGAAAGTCAACCTAATGTTTAACTCTTTCAAATGGTTTTGAGAAGAATCTAGGAGTCTTCTTTTAAAAGGAGAAATGAGGAAATGTCACATACACATGTATATGTATACTATGTTGCATGAGCTAATGCTTCTTCTATGATATCTAATTATATTGATCCCCATTAATCCAGAATAATTTCCTCCCTACCCTTCTAGATATTCTCTGGCATATACTTATTACAGGAAAAAAATGAACATAGTCAATGATGAAAGTAAACAGAGGTTCAGATAACCTAAAGCAGATACTACAGTGGTTGAGTGAATTTATGTACAGATGCTTCATTTTACATGACCTAAATAATGAAAAGCTCCTTGTCATATTTTTTTAACTTTTTAATATTTATTAAAAATTAGTTCAAGTTTTGCTTAAAGGGTATCCTCTTTGCCTATGATTAATGGGAGGCATTGCATGTCATGCAATCATAGTCTCAGTCAATTTATTGTTAATTTATTGGGTGTTTGCTGAATTTATGCTTAGCTTTAGGTTCTTTTAAGAATAAATCTTATTAAGACCATCATGTCTGATAAGGGTAAAAGCAGTGAGAGTACTGAAGGAGCTTATAAGAAAAGCCTAACATTACAAACAAATGAAAGTATAGAAATTTTAAAGACTGAGATGACACATGAGGCACAAGCATGTGGAATGAAGAATCTGATCAGAGCTTTGTATTTGATCCAGGATTGAGTGTGTGCATCATCAGCTTTACAAGAAGCTGTCAGTCACCTAGCACACATGACTGGCACTCTGCCTCTCTCTGTATGAGAATTTCCCCAGGATATCTATTGAAGAGTAATACACTGTCACACTGTATATTTAATTTTTAGGAGTATTAAAATAAATACTTTGGGGATCCCTTCTTAAAAGAAAGATAAAACAAAGTTTGAACTATATTTGGTACAAATGTGACTGTTGAGAAGATAAATCAGAATAATACCAATCAACTTTTTCAAAGTTGACATTTCACTGGGAGTATTCCTTAAAGCTGTTAATATTTTCATTAATCTACTGTCTCCTGCATGCATAATAATTTTCTCTACTTTGGCTGCATTTCCAATACCTCTTCTTGTATGGTCATTATTTTATAATATCATTTCTCCAGGAAGAATAGACAGATAATTTACTCTTTCCTTTATTACGATTGATCAAACTACATTTCTACTATCATTGATAGACTTAAAAAGGTGTTTTCAGATTTAAAACCCATGTCCACTTTTACAATTACTATCAAGCTTCTTTCATATATGACCTATGAGATTTTAGGTCACTTCAAATTTTCTTACAAGTGACTAATATTAAATAATCTTTAAAATGATCACTCTAATCAATTTGTCAGTGACATCTGGTTGTCATAATGTATTATACATTTTATCTTAACTTTGCATCAATAATTGTTTAAAATTAGCAAGACATGTAAGCTTTTTTCAAATGTATTTTTATGTTTCACTCTTTATTAACTGAACAATCAAACACTTCAAGAGCTTATTCATTCAATTATTCTGAAAACTTCTTTTTTAATCTTTATAAGGTGCACACAAAAGCAATGCAAATGCATTCAAAATTGTCATTACATAGCATTGAACCACATAATTGCATAACCAAATGATCCTCTTGCTATGTACATTGACTTACTGATGAACATATGTGGAAATTCCGTAAAGATGCATGTGTTTTTTTCAGACATATCCCCCATGTTGCTAGTGATGTCATGTGCCCCTCTTCTTAAACCACCAGAATTCTCTTCAAGACAAGATATATCAGATATACTTAGTCAAGGTCTTATATGTTGGGATGCATAAAACTTGTGAATATATATAAATATACTTAGCTTTCATACTATTCATGTCCTAATAGACACAAAATTTTGATTTTTTATTTCATGTGACTCCAATAAAAGTAACAAGTAAGATGTATTTATAATTGCATATTGTCTACATTTTTTGAGTTTATATTTCATAAATGAGAACATTTGAAAGATGAATTTATCACTTATACTTTAAAATGCATAAAGATCAGAAGAATGTTCCACAGACTAGTTTCTGACCTGTGTATTTCAAATCCTGATTCTCTTTTACTATAAATGTGTTTCCACAGCCAAATAGCAAAAGCACTGTTACATTACTATATGGCCTCTGGCTATCCACAGTCATTTCACAAGAATAGAGTTATTGCCATAGCAGATGGTAGGGCTATTCCTAGACTAGAATGACCAGCAAAGAGATAGTTAAAGACAGGTAACTGCAACCCTCATAGATGTATCCCACTAAAATAAAACTAAACATACCTTCATTTCAACTTTCCTAGCTTAATTAGATCCCCCAAAGTCTCATTCTCATTTGGTCATTCCAAACTAACTGGTGAGAGAAGAAAGTGGATATGAGAGAAGGGAATCAGAGTGGAGAAATACAGTGGTCTTCACCTAACAGTTCAAGTATCTTATGTTTATAGATTTTATAAAAGAAGTAAATGATCTTGTAACTATGTGGTCAGTACTCTTCTGAGGGTCTTGGAAGGGGTCGATGCCATTCAAGGACTCTAATGCTTAAGTTTCATAGCTTCATGAGAAATTTAACCTTGCTTATTATTCTCAGTCAAAATACTGAAAGCAGATACCCAATATTATCAGGCCCAGAGCATGTGTTTCCTGGCAGTGGCCTTGGGAAAGACAGTTCATTTTCACATTGTGGCTAGAGGACCTAGAACCAAGATAGTCCCTCCCAATCCAAGCTTGCCTCCTGAGTTCACTTCACTGTTAATAACATAATCATCCTAGGTCCTCAATTTAGACACACCCAGAAACCCACAAAAGTTGCATTTGTGTGTTTTCTATATCTTTACACATTCATTCTCAAAGTCTGTAAGTATGGTAGCTACTAAGGAGTCCTTTTAGGCAAAGAACTTTAAGAAGGAAACTAATTTATTGAACACAGGCCTTATGTGGAGATGTCCTATGGGATTCAACAGTGTACTCTACTCTGGTCACCAGAACTGTATGCTCCAGAGGTGCCCCCGCTGTGAGTTGTATGGGAGCTTCTGATGTGGCAGGACTGACTAATGTGGTCATACTGGCTGGCTGGGCTAGCCCCCAGTCCAGCTGGCTGCCAGACGCTGCCTCAAGTGGTGGCTGCTAGCCCATTGGTGGACAAGATCCAGTCCTGGCACAACTGACTGCACAGGGTGTTCATGGCTGGTGCTGGCCCACTGGTAGATGAGTAAGCTCTCGGGACTAATAGGCTAAAGGAAGGTTTCCAAAAGAGTGACCCTGTGATAAATGGGTCCCCCAAAATGGCTGCCACCAGCCATCTGTGTCCCTAGGGGGAGTCCCAATCTCCTCTTGTCTCTCTGAGAGGCTCTCCAAGTTAAGCCAATGGCTCTGACTTGGGCCTCTTTCAAAGTATTGCCTCTACTTTGGGACTTGGAGCATCTGGGGTTTTGTGTATGCCACTTGCTTACTTAGTTGCTCACTCGTGTCCAACTCTTTGCAACCCCATGGGCTGTAGCCCTCCAGGCAAGATACTGGAGTGGGTAGCCATTTGCTTCTCCAGGGGATCTTCCTGATCTGGGATCAAACCCAGGTCTCTTGCATTTCAGGTGGATTCTTTACTTCCTGAGCCACCAGGGAGACCTTTAAGGTGGGTAATACCTTAATACCCTTAAGGCAGGATATTTCACTTAAGAGCTATTTCCCACAGCCTTTTGCCTCCCCTAATGCAAGTCCTATGCTGTGCTGTGCTGGGTTGAGTCACTCAGTCATGTCCTATTCTTTGCGACCCCATGGACTCTAGCCTGCCAGGCTCCTCTGTCCATGGGGAGTCTCCAGGCAAGAATGCTGTATTTCCATGCCTTCATCAATGCGAGTACTACTGGTCTTCAAAGCCAGTCTTCCCAATGTGGGACCCCTAGGTCTAGGCAACCATGTGGTGCTCAGACCCTTGTTCCATGTAGAGACTTCTGCAATGTGATCATCGACTTCTGCAATGTGATCATCCTCTCCCTTGTCAGTCAAGGGAGAGTATGCCCAAGTATGTGGGTCCTATTTATTCTGTCTCCACCCCTCCTACCAGTCTCCCCATGGTTCCTTCTTTATGCCTTTAGTTGTGGAAAATATTTTCTGCTAGTCTTAGGTCATTTTCATAGACAGTTGCTCTGAAAATTGTTATGATTTTCCTGTGCCTGTGGAAGGAGGTCTTCCTACTTTGCTATTTTGGCCACACTCTCTAGTTCTTAGTATACTTGAACTTATCAGCAAAGGCATTGTTACCTTTAAGATACCAGCCTACTTGTAACAGGATAACTTCAGTGTACAATCTTAGAAGTACATGAAGTACCCTATTTTACAGTCCTAAGTTATAACTGCAAGAAGTTTGCCTCCTAACTATACTTAGTGACACCTATCCACAACACTGTAGTTCTATTTCCTAGTTTTTCTAATCCCCATGGAGAAAAATGTAATCACTAGACATATCATTACAAATCAGAAACTTGTTCCCACTCCAAAAGTCATAGTGGGGAAGAACAATAAAGCGAAAACAGCAGAGATAAATTCACACATTTAAAAATGTCACAAACGTCTGAAATTCTCTCCAAGTCCTATACAACTATGCTACCTCAATAACGAGAATTACTTAGGATGAGATAGTTCTCTAGTGAAAGAGGCATTGGTTGTTATTATTATGAGAAACATGTTAATAGATTCTCTGATTGCTAATCGGACCCCCATTCCTTAGGAAATTTTTAACATTTAAGAAATAGTCTTTATTGCTCGAAATCCTGGATTGGGAAATGCTATTTAAAATAGCTAATAAAATCAGGCTGCCTCTGTAAAAGCAGAAATTTTTGAGCTCAATATTTTAAAATTTATCTCCAGGATAAAAATATATCTGAAATCAGTGATTCAATTCTTGGCTTAGAAGCTGTTACTGAAGCCAGGAAAGAATGGGAGACTGTTAACATAGGTGCTTAGGGAAGCAAATACACAGCTGGTATAGTATATTGTTAGATCAATTAAGGAAAGGTTGGCATATACTTACAAGTCTGTTTCAGATAAATTTCTATTTACTTAATATAAATATATTTCTCTCTGATTGTTGACTAAGAAATACAAAGACCTTGGTTTGTTTGAACAGAAAAAGACACGTGTAATTGTACCATTGATTTATAAACTTAAGATTAAAAATTTCATCAAAGGTCTCTTAAAATGTTTATGAAGTAAACTATATATTCATTTACATTTTTCATCTATATTCATCTTTAGAAGTTGATTTTACTAACCAAAACCTTGGTAATAATTAAATTTCTGTAACGTCAGTATCCAGCTCTCATTATCTCAAACAGATGCAAAAAAGTCTGTGTAGTCTCTTAATAAAATTAGAAGTATGTTGAAAGGCATTTTCCTCTTCTATAAATACAGTTTATAAATACAACTTCATTGGCTAAAAGATGGAAGCTCAATCTGCTCTGGCACATTGTAATCTAGATATTGGGACCAGCTCAAGTGGAGAGTCAGTTGGTCTATTTAGGTGACATAGTCACCCTCAGTCACAGGCTCATAAAGTGGGAAATTGCCGCATTTCCCCAACCAGCCCATCCTCCAACCCACCACCTCAAATAGAGAAGCAAGAAGTATATGCTGCCAGTACTCAGATTTTTTTCCCTGTCTTGCCTACCACATAAGCCATTCCTCTTCTGGGCAGAGATGAGTGAGTCATTGAAAAGGGGACAGAAGTAAGATTTCAATATTTCCTATAGAAGTAGAGTTCCAACTTCATGAACAAAAGTGGAATAATGAGGAAAGGGGCTCCAAATATATCTGGGGCTTCCCTAGTAGTGAGCAGTAAAGAATCTGTCTGCCAATGTAGGAGATCGGAATTCAATCCCTGGTCAGGAAGATCCTCTAGAGAAGGAAACGGCAACCCACCCATTCTTGCCTGGAATTCTTGCCTGGAAAATCCCATGGACAGAGGAATCTGGCGGGCTACAGTCCATGGGGTCACAAAGAGCTGGACATGACTGAGAACACACATGTACACACACAAATATATCTATCTAAGATTTGTTTCTGAAAATCTTATCTGACTCTAAAATAAATATCTGTGGAAAACCGATTTTACATTAAAACTGATAGTGGGGGAGGGAGGAGTTTTATATATAATCTCTGAAATGGGGTTTCATGAATATTTTGTGAATATTTATTTTGGAAATCATCTTTCATATAAAATCATTGAGTTTGCTTTCCCATGAAAATTCAGAGTGGACAGCAAATAACAGAGTCTTATTTTATTCAATATAAACTTTCATGGAGCATCTACTATGCAAAAAAAAAAAGGAGATACTGTTATTTGCAGAAAATATTCAATGATTCAAGATTGAGCAAAATATCTCCTGCATTTTTCTAAATTTTGCCAGTTATAGTCTATTTAGTCCTGGGATTCTGGAAAAGGGTCATTTAATGTTATGTAGCAACAAAGACAATATTAGTGTTGATATTTGGTATTCACGAATATTCACAAATCCCCATTTCAGAGATTATGTATAAAACTCCTCCCCCACTATCAGTTTCAGTGTAAAATCAGTTTTCCACAGATATTTATTTTAGATATTTGTATGCATGTGTGTGAGGGCTCAGTCATGTCCAGCTTTTTGCGACTCCATGGACTTTTGCCCTCCAGGTTCCTGATAACTCCTGGTGAGCCAGAGAAACCAAGTTATTGACTCTTATTGATGATGGACTGGCACGCTATACCAATGGAAGATGAAGTACTAGTAAATCAGCTATGTAAACACTTTGAGGATACCAATAATTGAAAAAATTGTGAAGAGCACTGACTTAATTCCAAGGCCCTTGCTTTGGAAATCTTCAGTTTGAAAAATGGCAAGCAAGGGAAGTCAAAAGGCCTCTGTGATGGTTTTAAAGTGACCCTTATCTCCCACAGCAAGAGGATAGACTGGGCTAAAATTCACACCAGGATTTAATTGTAAAGGTATCAGATCTGCAAAGGATACTAAACATACAAACTTAACAGGCCTTATATTAAAGTTAGAGATCTAATAGGAGGGCACAGTACCTGAGATCTGAATTCAGAACATTTGGGTGACAAGCCTGAGAATCTTGAATTATAGACTTCTCTGAAAACAGGAGGCTTGCAGAAGCAGCTTTTATTTCCATGCCAGAGAAAATTGGTCTTACTTTGCTTAGAAGGCTTGCAAAAGACCACACCTGAAGCATCTTACTTTCAAGATGATACATATTCTGTTTTGCTGCTGCTACTCAAGATATTCATTCAGGCCAATAATTATGGACAAGTTTCCAACATAACCTGAATAGGACATTATAATCTCTACTTGGAATGGGAATAGTTTGCTCCCCCAAATAACTGAAGAACTAGGCTCATGTATATAAGAAGGAACTAGAGGGACAGGTGTGGGAGTGGGTCACAAGGATGAAGAGGGAAGACTATTCCAGGGCAGCATTCTTTCATGATTCAGGATTTAATGTCACAGCAACAACATCTGGAATCAATCCAAACATGCTGTTGCTGTTGAGTGGGGTGATGGTTTGTACAATAGATAGGGCGGAGACATTGCACCAGCCTTGGCAGAGTATTAAGAATGGGTCAGAAAGCACAGGGAGTGGGGTGGGAATATTAGAATGGATTACCTGAGAAGAGAAAAACACTTTGCAAGATTCTCTAGAAGACCCTACAAACATCATTTTTCATTAAAGCATATGGGAAACTTGGTGGGTGTATTAGCATTCTCCAGAGGCTCAGAATCACTAGGATGGATAGAAAGAGAAATAGAAAGATAGAGACAGAGACGAGAGAGACAGAGGAGATTTATTGTAGGAATTGGTTCTTCTGGTTACTGAGGTCAAGAAGTCCCACAGTCTGCAGTTCCAACAGGAGAATGAGGGAAGCTAGTGGTGTAATTCAATCCAAATCCAGAGGTTTGAGAACAAAGGCAGCTGTTGATTAAGTTCTAGAATTCAAAGGCTCAAAAACTAAAAATTCAAGGGCAGGTAAAATGTGCCCACCTCAAGAAGAAAGAAAGAAGTGGCCTTTTTGTTTTATTCAGGATTTTGAAAACAGACTAGGGTATTGGATAAATGGTACATATATGCAATGGGATATTACTTAGACATTAAAAAGAATGAAATAATGCCATTTGCAGCAATATGGATAGACCTAGAAAGTCTCATACTGAGTGAAATAAGTCAGGCAGAGAGGAAAAATATCACATGACATATGATATGTGGGATCTAAAAAGAAATGATACAGATGAACTCACTTAAAAAAACAGAAACAGATTCACAGTATGAGCTTATGGTTGCCAGGGGGGAAGGATGGTGGGCAGGGATAGTTAGGGAATTGGGGATTAACATGTACACACTGCTATATTTATAATGGATAACCAGTAAGGACCTACTGCATAGCACATGGAACTCTGCTCAATGTTATGTGGCAGCCTAGATGGGAGGGGAGTTTGGAAAAGAATGGATACATATATATGTTTACCTGAATCCCTTTGTTGTTCACCTGAATCTGTCACAACATTGTTTGTTAACCAGTTATACCCCAATACAAAATAAAAAGTTAAAAAAAAACAGACTAGCAATGCTGCAGATGTTAGTAAGGGCAAATCTCGTTACTCAGCCTACTGAAGTCACATGCTAATCTCTTCCAGAAATACCCTCACAGACACACTCGAAAATAAAGTTTTACTACCTATGCAGGCATCTCTTTGCCCAGTCACACTGATGCATAAAATTAACCATCAAATTGGGAGAACACAGGCATTCATGATGGAAGACCTCAATCATCTACGCACCTAGAGTGTGTAAGATTTTAATGCAGGGTGAAGAAGGTAGTCTATTTGTTTCTCTTGGAGGCACAACAGAACAAACTCTATCTACAATTCCAACATGACTGCCATAGTGATATAATTGATTCATTCTTAAATTAGCTAAATTTGGACCAAATTAGTGATGGTGGTAGTTTTAGAGACTTCTCAAGCTGAAAGAAATCAATCAGATTCTGGGGCAAAGAATAACAGCAGAATGTTTGGAAAGACTCATTTGGCAATGATATATTTTGAATGGGTAGATCTTAGAGGAAGGAAGATTATAAACTTGGCTTTTGGAATAGTCGAGGTTTGAGGCATCCAGATCTTGAATTAGAAGTGAAAGTGTGAAAAATAGGAAAAAAAATGTTTTTTCAAATCATACATTGATTTCAAATATACTAGTTTCCGAAGTACAGTAACTATGTTTAAGTCATGATGCAAGGTAATAAGGCATTCCAAGTGGTGCTCCTGATTTCATTCAGATAAATATATTTGTAACTATAGGTGACTGCTTATATTGAGATGTAGCTATTTTTAAAGTATTTAATGAAGCATTATTCCTCAATGTGCAATGTCACCATTCAAATTATATTTAGAGGTAATGCATTATCACTTCTATCCTCAATTCTCCAGTTCCCTTGTATTCATCTTCCAGTCTGGAGTACAGCATATAGTTGACTTAAATATCAAGACCTGAAGATTTGGGATACTTTTAGAAAGTGGAAATTTATGAAGCATTTTTATCTCTGTGCGTATGATAGCATATCAAGCAATGTTAAAGGCCACCTTTCATATTAGTTTTAAAATAAGGAAGCAACAAATAAGTGGACAAATATTAGCCCCAGGTTTCTGGAGTTTCTGAACGGCTCCAACTCTTTTAGTGTAATTAATCTTGGATTCAGATTATGAATGTTTTCTGAAGGGAAATGAATTGGCCAACTGATAAAGGTCAAGATAAGGAAGCAAAGTTTTGTAGAAATGGTTGATCGCGTGTTTATCCATACCTTAATACCATAAAGGGATTTCCTCCCTTAGATCATTCAGTGATTCATTTTGCCATGGTGTGAAATCTATACTAATTGCCATTGGCTTACTTTAGATCTGAAAGTCCCTTTAACCCCAGTGTCACCCCCGCTTCGTCATCTGCCCTGGTGAAGAAGACTTAACGCAGGAGGTCTGAGACTGCTCTTCTTAGAAGCACTTGCTTGTCATGCTGGCCCTTGGCTGGATCTGAGAACTTAGCTCTTGGAATATTCCAAGTCAAAAGGTCACTAAGAAGAGTGGATCACTACACCTGACTGGTTTTGGAAACAATATGGTTTATGACAAATACTTGCTTTATTTCAAGCCTGGAATTTTGGTGTACGTTAAGCAGTGCTTATGTGATCAGCCCCAGTAAAAACCTTGAGTGCTCATTCTCTAATGGGTTTTAAGGGCAGAAACATCACACACACACATACACTGTTGGTAAAGAATGTGCTTTTGTGACCCTTCATAGATGGACTGGAGTATAAGGAAGCCCACACAGGGACCCCTGCAAACTCTGCCTGTGTCTTCCCCCTTTATGATACAGCTATATATCCTGACTACTACTATACTGCTGTAATAAATCTTAGGTATGAGTACACCAACATGCTGAGTCTAAGAGTTCTTTTCAACTAGCCTCCATACTTGAGGATCATCCTGTCTTAGAGACCTCCATCACAGCCGCATTCTTCTCATAGATTTAATGAGTCTGGGCCGCAGCATCCCATCACTTGTTAAAGAAAGAAACAGCACTTTTTGTATCCAGTTGAAGATCAGCTTTTTTTTTTTTTTTCTGCAAGTGGAAAGACAGATACCTCTTAAAGAAAAAGAAGCTAACTTTAGCTAAAAGGACAGGATTTATTTTTCTACCTATTTAGGTTGTAAAACACTATCATCATTTGCACACAAGTGTTTAATTGCTTTGGTAATCTGGAATTCATTATAGGCTGTGAAGTTTCATTTGTTTTAAATGTGCTGCTTTTTGATTTCCCCAATTGAATGAGTGCCCTCTTGTTGTTCTGTTATGGGAAAGGGTAAATAAAAACGCCAACCAACCTTTCCCAAACCATCCATCGTGCTTTACTACCTGTGTCATAATTCTTTCTTATTTTCAGTACTGCTGAATGGTACTCAATTCCCTGCCCAGAAAAACCTACATTTCTCTTCTTCCCTGAATGGCACGACTAGAGATGCTGTAAGCTTTTCCCAGGTCACCCTTGGGGTGGCATTAGAGCAAGCTTTTCCAACAAGTGTAGGTATAATTGGCAATCAAGCAGAGCATGAATATACTAAGTTGCCTATTAAGTATGAAACAACTTTACCTTCCTCTCTCCACTGCCTACCAAATCGCAATCAATTTGTTTACCAAGGACACTGAAAACTGGGAATTCCCTCCAGAGCTCTCAGCAGCAACCAACCAAAAATAGACATCCTCTAACTCTCCTGCACATTGCTACTTGTGATTATTCCAATCTGTTTAACAGAAGCTTGGAACATTGTCTAAACAAAAGGTCGCTCTATATTATTGTCACATATCTATGGACATTAGAATCTTCTACTAAATTTTAAGACACACCTCTCAGGCTACACTCCCATGACATTCTGCTTTTGTAGATCTAAGGAGGGAACCCAGGGGTGCATCTTTTTTTTAACAAGTTTCCCCAACATATGATGAGAATTTAAGGAAATCTTAACTGTAATTTAGGAAAATGTCAGAAAGAGCAACATTCAATGTATTTCTCTCTCTAATACATGATTATCTTAGAGAGGTGAAGAGGAAAGGCAATAAGCAAACTCAGAAGTTATGGCTTTTCAGCTCAAGAACTTTCAAAAATGTGCAGCAGGAAGACACAGGAGAGAAATGAACTGAACTTTGGAAATCATCTTTCCCTTTTCCTCCCATTCTTCTGTGAATCTGTATAGGTTTTCATCATCTCAGAGCCTCTAAACAGAACAGTTGCTTTTTTCTTCTAAACATCACAGATAAATAGTTTGGTGGTTTGGTTGTAAGAGACAGCTGAGTCCTCTAAGGACTGCCTAAGAAACAAAGAAGGGGAACAAAGAAGTTAAACTTATTTGCCCTCGTGGCTTTTATTATTAAGGAGAATAAGTGATGCACACAACTGTTATGTAATTATAACGCATAGAAACAGATCAGACTAATCCATCCTGGGCCACACATGGTTTGATTTTTTTTTTTAATAAAATACTTCAGCTAAATTGATTTGAGATCCTTAAGACAACAACTTTTAGGAGTTGGTGGTCATTTTTTAAAACAGAAGAAATCTACTCTTTTCATTCTTCCAGTTGGTTGCCTGATGCATCAAGACAGCTGCCCAGGATACACCTCATTTAATTGTAATTGTTATTTATAAGTTTATGAAATGTGGAGCCAACACTTAGAGTCTTGTTTGCTCCAAACATCTCTTGGACACTTAGTAACTTTCCTTTACTTACATGCTTTTTGCTTATTTTCTTTTTGTCCTCATGCCCTAGTGGCTCTCCTCTCTTTCACTCTTGAGTTCTCTCTCAGTCTCTCTCACATCTTTTTTCTTCTTTCCCCACCATCTCTCCTTCTGACTTTGCATAAAATAATACAATAATGTAAAGGGCTGCCTCAATCATTTGGCCTAACTACAGTAGACCCAGTTGAGAGATTTGCTGCATACCATCTGTGATATTGTGATTTATAATAAATATATATTTGGTTTAATTCCTTAACTTGGGATATCTGATTTTCTTTAACAATAATCTTTTGATGTTCAGACTATTGGCCTTTGGTCACAAAACTTCTATATAACCTGGCTCCTCCCCTCACTGCCTCAGAGCAGTTCTCTCTGGGTTACTTGAGATGTTATCTCCTGAGCTTGAAGTCCTCAAATTTCCCACTGAATAAAACATAACTCTCAAATTTTAGGTTGAGATTATTTTTTAAGTCCACACCACTTAAATGTGCCCTAACTTCCCCAGCTGTTCTTTGAGCATAGCGCACTTTGCTGAAGTCTGGATACTCAGAATATTCCTGGTGCTCCAGTCTAATATCTGAATCTTCAGAACAAAGCACAACTGTTTCCAGGATCTGTCTTTCTCCCCTACCTGTGGTCCTGCAGCATTGCAAGCCTTCATGGAGAAAACCAGAACATTTTCCCACAGAACTTCATACAAGAAGAACTGTCCCCAAATTGCTTCAATGGAATACATTTTGATAAAGAAAATATCAGAAACCTCTCACACTGGTCTTTCAATTCCACAAATAGGTCACGCTTGTTAAACATAAGAAATCTGAGCTTGATGTTTCCTGGGGCTTCCATAGGTGACTTCTTCACTGTATTCTGCTGCTGCTGCTGCTGCTAAGTCGCTTCAGTCGTGTCTGACTCTGTGTGACCCCATAGACGGCAGCCCACCAGGCTCCCCCGTCCCTGGGATTCTCCAGGCAAGAACACTGGAGTTGGTTGCCATTTCCTTCTCCAATGCATGAGAGTGAAGTCGCTCAGTCATGTCCAACTCTTCGAGACCCCATGGACTGCAGCCTACCAGGCTCCTCTGCCCATGGGATTTTCCAGGCAAGAGTACTGGAGTGGGTTGCCATTGCCTAGTCTCGCTCAAATGTTGCCTCCTCAAGGAACTGTTCCTCTGTGTCTTACAAGCTGTGGGGTTTAGAAAGCAACTTCATGTCTCTGGGCTTCTGTTTCCTCCTCTAGGAGAGAAAGCTAAAACACTACCTCCTTCAGTGAGTTTTTCTGGGCATTAAATGATTTAAAATATAATACTCTTAGAACAGTAACTTCCCATAGTCAACTCTATCATTACCACTATTATTATTGTTATTATTTGAACTCTTGCTTTCCTTCCTCACAGTCATTCTAACAAATTTACCTATTTTCTTCAAAGCATTATTATAATATTATCTCAAATTACTGTTCACTGCCATTCCCTGTTTACTTGTTGATTTTCAATAACCTTCAACCTGACAGGTAAATGTCATAAAAACTTCTGTCTCTGCATGACTGCATTCCCATTGATTAGAATGGCCCCTGGCACAAAGTAATCCATCAATACTATCAGTTAAATGAAGGGATTCTTGCACAAATGAACAAAAGGCAGGCTCCAGAGTATTGCCATATCCCTAGCATTCCCTGGCCTGTGAAAACACTAACTGCATTTCTGAATTTTTGAATTTGGGAAGCTTTTGGCCATCCTAGACTTCATGGAATCAAAGGGATCTGTGTTCTAAATTTGGTGTGAATATTCCTCATAATATCTGTGTCAGATTAGGAGAGAGAGAAAGAAGACAGTTACATTCAAAACTGAGGACCATCAATCTAAGAATAGGACCTAGCTTTAATTAATTAATTAATTAATTAAACGCTCCCAAAGGAAACATGGAACACCATCGTGCAAACATAAACACTGGGCTATTTGAGGCTAGTTTGTCTGAAGAAAATTATCTAATCTTGAATTCCACACATAAAAAGAAAATTAAAAAATAAATTTTAAAGTATTCTGTCTAAATAAATGGTGGTATTTTATACAATGGAATATTCTGAAGCTCTCAATAAAAGAATAAGATAGATCTTTATATGGCTTGAGACATATTTGTTAGCATTTTTGAATAAAATATTCAGAGTAGTTAAGGAAATTGAATGTTTTCTATGGTGGAAATATACTCAAACTATGAATATTTGCTTTCTCCACTTGTGTATATACACATTGCATGGGTGTGTATGTGTATACATGTATAAACAAACAGGACGAGGTCTGGAAAGAATGCACAAAGAGTAACAGTAGTGGTCATCCTCAGGAAGGATCAGAGGAGAACAGAATTTCTTGAGGTAGTCTAAGTGGTCTCTGGCTTTATGTGTAATATACATTTTTTCAACAAAATCATATTCATGCCTTCTTTGATTGATAAATTGTTTTAAATTTAAAAATCAAAAAAAGAGAGCACATTTTCCACGTGTGTGGAAATTGCCCTGAAAATTCTGTTTGCATACTAGACTTCTGTATGGTTAACACAACCACAATAGCTATTAGCACTACTTAACTGAAATGAAGATAGTTTAGCACATATTATCCTGAATACAACTGTGCTATATTGAAATGGGTGTGACTTACTTTTTCAGGTACATACAAACATCTGTTTATAAGTTATACAATTTAGCAGCAGGCTGTTAGCAAACTGGTATTTCTCCCCTACAATGTATTTTTCTGATTCTTTATTAATGAAGATTTTTTTTTTCTATTTTAAATTTTGGGGCTTCTCTTTAAGTCTCTAAAATTTCTCAAAGGTTACTGATGGTTTCAACATGAAACTATTAATTTTTCTCTAGACCCTTGAATTAACTTTGCCTGGGTGTAGAGATACAAGTTCATTTGACTATTGCTGAAAATAAAATGTATTGCTCCTTCTACATTGGACTTTGGGGCTTTTAAAATTTTTGTTTTGTTTTTGGTAATGAGAAGCAATGCTTGTTCTGTCTTTTTCAACCGGGACAGAAGTACTTGGCAAAGACTGGAAAAACCGGAAGTGCAGGTTTGTTACAGTAAATATACTATTTGCCCCAAAGGGCTGTGCTATCTCCTGATTGTTTTCACTGAATTGCAAACACGTTAGTTGCCCTACCTGTTTCAAAATTCCCAGTTGATTTAAGCCTTTCTTTAGCTTGGGCCTCTTTCATCTCACATAATTCCCCCCTCTTTTTTTTATGGAGCTCCCTGTCAGCACCCCAAGATGCAACACTGGTTTCCTTAGTTGATATATCCCCTTTCCTTGCCCTTCTGGAATACTTGCGAAGGAGTGTATGGTCAGATTTTCAGTGTTTAATCTCCTATCCCTTTTGAGCCACATCCTTTCTGAGCCACTAGTTTAAAAATCCTTCTTTTCTATGAATCTTTTGAAATCTGGTCTACCTCTCCCTGTTACCTATTATAAAGTCCTCCCTGGTGTGGTCACTTTCTCCCAGGGTTCTCATAGCCTCCAGAGCACCAATTCCATTCTTCCATCTTTCATAACTGTATCCAGAGGGGCAGTTACATTTACTGCTTTCTCTACCTCTGACACTGCCGGATGCTCACTTTGATTCGGATGAGATTTCCAGCTGATAAGTGTATAACTGATGTCTGCTAGTACCATGGTATTTTGGAAATGTTCGTTTTTTTCTTTTACTTTTTTCCTCCCCTGGTCAGAATGTCCATTAGTAATCATCATTAGTGATTTCATTGTCCATTTCTATCTACTTTTAACCTTATCCAAACACCATACCAGGTGCAGGGCCTGAGACTCTTGACAGCCGTATGTTAAAGATTTTCCCTCAAACTGGAAAGCAAATGGAATTTTTAAAAAACTGACTGTTTCTGTTCTTAAGAAGAAAGATTTTTGTGTCTCTCCCAAGAGATAAGCTGCAATAAGGAAGAAGAAATGCAAAGACTGAAAATCCTCTGGTAAATGTCTCTTTAGCTTAGAAATTATTTGTTACTATTTTTTTCTGTATTTTTATGAAAGAATAAGAAAAAACAGCTGTAACAGAGACTGATATGTATTCACTACTCCTATGGCTCTTTTTATTATCAGGTTTTTCCCAGGTTTTTGAAATATAATTGACATACAACATTGTATGAGTTTAAAATATATACCATGTTGATTTGATAAAATCATATATTCCAAAATGATTGCCATCACAGTGTTAGCTATTCCTACTTCTCTTTTCTCCTGTGTGCACATCTATGTTTTATTTTCTAGCGGCAGTTGCAGGAAGGAGGCCATGCATCTAGGTTCAAGCCATTGGAATGTAAATGATGTGATGTTCGTGATTTCAGACCTTGCTCCTGTAAAACCTCCTGCTTGATCCTATAATCTCTCTTGCCTTGCTTTTGCCTGAATTCAGAGGATAAAGGGGCTAGATCCAAGAGATGATGGCACTGTCACATGATATAGGAAGCTTACATTCCTGCAATACATATGGAGGAGAGTACTCATTCTGCTAGCTAACCCACTTCAACCCAGTATCTGCCTTCACAGCCCACCCAAAATATGCTTAATGACTTTAAACTATTGAATCCAGGTTTTATCTAATTCACATACTTTTATCTAATTCACATACCCTTGCTTTCCCTGTTATATTTTTTCCCATTAACCACAATTTGCTTTGTCAAGTTCTTTCCATCCTTGACTTTCATGGTATCATCGGTTATGGTTCTCCTTTTACCTCCTAAGGTTCTCTCTAGTATCTCTTCTTTCAGTGTGGGTATTCATGAAGTTCCATCACCACCTACTCATCACTCAACAAGCTCTCCTTGGGTATTTAATTCCATTTCTATATTTTTTAAACTAACATTTAATAACTCATTTCAAAATGTGGTCCCAGTTTGTAACTTCATGTTTTCTGATAACATGCTCTTTCTCTGTCCTGTGTACTGGTAATAGTGTACTATTTAACCTCCAAGGGATATGCTACATTCTTGCATCCCTCTTTTTTCATGGACAAGTTTCTCTGCCTTTCATGATCAAACTCCTATTTTTGTCTCAAGCAAATCAGTCACCATTGCTTCTCTGATTGTCCCTCCCATGCAGAACTAGGAGCTCTCTCCTCTATGATCTAACTGTAACTTCCACTTATATCCATTGTTATAGCACGAAACACAATCTCTTGTACTTCTTTACTGCAGTCACTACCAAGGCTGTGAATTATTCCAAGGCAGGTTTCCTGTCTTACTCATTTGTGTGTACCCCATTTTCAGCATAGCATCTGCCATAAAACAAGCACCTGGTGAAGATGGTTTGAAGCATTATGAAATGAAATAATAGCTTACTAAACTCTCTTTGAATAAATATTGAAATTTGGAAGAATTTCCTGTTCTGGGTTACAGTATAGAAACAACTCATCCAACTTTGAGTCCTCCATCAAAAATGTTAAGGAGAACATTTGTTGTTAGTTGGAAATGTTGTGGATTATTTGGTAGCTGTAGTAGATACAAAGGGGTTTTGCTTCCAGTCTAATCCTGGAAGTTTCTGTGAGAATACTGAATTCCATAAAGTATGAGTTTTAAAACATTTATAGTACCTGCACAGAGACAGAAGTATGATGGGGACATGCCTATATTCTATTTTTATAGTTCTCTTATTTTATTTGGGGATCCAAGCCTGATATATTGGTGTGCTCCTCAGAAAAAGCTAGATACAAAAAACAACCAACAAGCCAACAAAAAACACCCGAAATAGCACTTTATACAATAAAAATGCGTTTATACTTTATCTTACAGTAAAGAGAACAAATCTGGGTGCTCCATCTAGAGATCTGAAAAAAAAAATGGGAAGTATAAGTCTATAATTGAATATAGGAGAGTAAAAAAAAATGGGAAATATAAGTCTGTAATTGAATACAGGAGAGTAAAGGTGAAAGTTGTACTTAACCTGCACCTATTACTACCCACCTTGGTTTTAAGATGGGCAACACTTAAGTACAATTCCACTAAGACCTTCTTCATAAAGAGATGTATCACAGCAAGAATGGGTAGTTAAGGGATATTCCAAAGTAAAAAAAGACAGTAATAGTAGCCATACTTTACACAGTAGGAGAACTTTGGGTAAGTCAAGGCACCACAATATGATATGTAAAGAGCCATATCAATCAACAAGTGTAGGCAATACTGATATTAACCATGTCCAGAAGAGGACTTGTTCAAATAACCCCCCTTCCATGAAGTCTTTCTTGGTTTTTCCTCATTTCAGTTCAGTTCAGTCACTCAGTCATGTCTGACTCTTTGTGACCCCATGGATGGCAGCACACCAGGCTTCCCTGTCCATCACCAACTGCTGGAGCTTACTCAAACTCATGTCCATTGAGTTGGTGACACCATCCAACCATCTCGTCCTCTGTCGTCTCCTTCTCCTCCTGCCTTAGTCTTTCCCAGCATCAGGGTCTTTTCAATAAGTCAGTTCTTCTCATTAGGTGGCCAAAGTATTAGAGTTTCAGCTTCAACATCAGCCCTTCCAATGAATATTCTGAACTGATCTCCTTTAGGATGGACTGGTTGGATTTCCTTGCAGTCCAAGGGACTCTAAAGAGTCTTCTCCAACACCACAATTCAAAAGCATCAGTTCTTCAGTTCTCAGCTTTCTGTATAGTCCAACTCTTACATCCATACATGACTACTGGAAAAACCATAGCTTTGACTGCATGGACCTTTGTTGGCAAAGTAATGTCTCTGCTTTCCTACTCAGAAGCAAATGTTACCTCTTCTGAGCTCAGTTGTATCTGGATTCTGCTTCTCTAGTGAAATGGCACCCCACTCCAGTACTCTTGCCTGGAAAATCCCATGGGCAGAGGAGCCTGGTGGGCTACAGTCCATGGGGTCGCTAAGAGTCGGACACGACCAAGCGACTTCACTTTCACTTTTCACTTTCATGCATTGGAGAAGGAAATGGCAACCCACTCGTGTTCTTGCCTGGAGAATCCCAGGGACAGGGAAGCCTGGTGGGCTGCCGTCTATGGGGTCGCACAGAGTCGGAAACGACTGAAGCGACTTAGCAGCAGCAGCAGTGATATTTAGCATCAGCACTATGTCTCATGTTCCCATATCTTCTAAGCCACTCTGAGAAGTCTTTGAGTTCAGGAATAGTATCTAATTTTACATTTTGATATGATCAATAGCAGCTAGGATTGTGTCTGATGCATTTTGGTGTTCAACAAGCAATTTATTGAACTTACATTAATAACCGGTTCTTTCTTGTAGGTCAGAATGAAGTCTATAAAAAAAATTATGACTCATCTCTCTCTCTACACTCAAATTTCTTAGTATGAAAATTTAAGAATACTTATCATACACACCTCTTTGTGTGCAGTAAAACTTCCATCGGGTTTCTGCTGGAATTTAATAAACATTTATTGAGTAGCTACTGAAAATGAAGAATTTAAAAACTGGTATTCAGAGTCAGCTTTTTGCAACTTCAGAGCCTTGCCTCTGACAAGATTGAATTCCTTTGTCATATAACTCTAACCACTTGGCAATGATGAAGAGAATTTCCTTGGTTAATTGTGTCTGTATGTGGATCCTAGTGTAATTTAGAGAAACAAGTGAGTACTTGGAAGATCCAGATTCAATGGTCTAGGCTAAGATTCCCTACAGATGGAACTACTAGGCTTTTTAATCTGTGTACTCTGGTTGATTCAAACAAATGCTGAGTAGAAACAGAAAGCTGGTTTGTTATCACGGAACACTGGTGATAATGACTTTGGGATCAATACCTGCTGAATCTTTCTCCTCCTTCTCCCTAAACATACAGATGCTGCTCTATCAAAGCAGAACTGTTACAAAAGAACTGATTTCTCATTTCCAAACACACATGGCTTAACTTGCAACCAATTGTGTCAGCTACCTTAAGCCCCTTTCCCGGAGGAAGAGGGCTGTAAATAAGTAAATAAGGGGACTGTGTTTTCCTGCCTTCATGAGAATGGATTTCTGGGCTCCCTTCTTCTGCAAAAAATGATGCAGTGTGTTCTGTTGCTAGCCTCATGCTGTAAATAACATTTTGACTTTGGGCATCCTGGTGAAATATACTTAAAAGTAAATTAGATGGGACTCTAGGCAAAGATAAATTTGGAAGTGGGTACCTGCTATGGCTTTGCACTCTGTTGCCATAGGGCTATGCAACCCAAACTGTATTCCTCTTTAGGCCATAAAAAAATAGAAATGTGTGTTTGTAAATTACTTTGTGGATTTTTTTTTCCATTGCTACCTCATGCATGGCTTTCCTGGGGATGTCAACAGAGTCAGTTAGCAAAATAAAGATAGATGGCAAGGAAATAATCCTGAAGGTTTTTTTTTTTTTTTTGCTGTTTTGGGTTTTTTGCAATGCAACTATTATAGATACTCAATTGTACTCATCTTAAGCAGAGATTTTGCCATTAGTTTTCTGCTCTCCTGAGAACCAATTGGCATCCTTTGCCTTAAGAAAGGCAAGATGTTTTTATTAGTGGGTGACTAAGCACTTTGATACTCTGTCATGCTTTTCAGAATTTAAGGAAAATGAAAATAAACTAGGCACTCAAAGTGCAGGGAAGAAACCAAGGTACCAGAATATCTGGTGTGGAAACTGATTGCAAAAACATCCTCAATTTTTCATCCTTCCCTATACTCATTTCCTCTGCAATATGAACTTCACGGTTCCTTTCATCAGAGGTTGGAGACTATTTCCTCAATCCTTGAATGTGGGTTTTGTGATGTACTTTAATAGAATGAGACCAACAGTAATATAGGGAGCCAGTGATGAGCCTAGATATCAACAGGTCTCATGGTCTAAAATCTGTATTCTACCAGAACCCGGCCACGGTAACACAAACATGTCTGTTCTTCTGTGGGGATGTGAGAGAAGGCATGGAGGAGACCCTAGCAGTTCCAGTTAAGGCTATTTCAAAGCATCCTGTAACAACCCAACCTGAAAAGACATGAGAATGGCCTTCTAAGACCAGCAGAGCTGCCTTGTCAACGCATGGCGTACAGCAGTTGACTGAATGAGTCCATCCCAGACCAAAAGAATCAGCTCACTGAGCCATGCTTGAAGCATTAAACTTCATAAGCTTGAATCATAAGCCAATTACATGGGAGCTTTTTAAAGCAATTTTGTTTGGGGGTACTTTGTTATGCAGAAATAACTAACCAAAATATGTCCAATAATAAAAATAGAATTAGCTTTTGAGTTAAATCAGCTGGTGCTCACATTCTGGCTGTAGCATGCCAATGATTAGGCTAGGGGAACGTTTAACTTAATTTCCTCATTTGAAAATTAATATCCACATTTGTATTGTTTCTAAGGGATATAAATGACACAGGTAAAGCATTTGATCCTCAGCAGATTGTGCTATTATAAATAAAAATAATTAGGGATGAAAAAGAAGAGAATTATAATGAGAGAGTTAAGAGAAGAGATAAGAGAGAAAAGGATAGGAAAGAAAGGGGGAGAAAGACTGAAAAGCTGGGGATAATCTGAGGCAGAGAAAATTGAGGTGGGAAGGTCATCTTCTCCTTCCTTGAACGGTTGCTCCCCTTCCTGTGGTTGCTCTCTGTGTGCATGTAAAACAGCATTGGATTAATAACAGCTAAAACACAGCTATCATTTATTGAACCCACAATATGGTTTAGAATCTCTGCAAAGGTTTTCAGCAACAATATTTCATTGAATCCTCACATTCTTCCTATTAGGTAGTTATCATTGTTACTCTCATATTACAAAAGAGAAACTGAGGCTTAGAGGATGTAAGAACCTGTCCAAGACCACACAGCTAATGAGGGACAGGCCACAAGATGAGTTTTGTGTGATACTGGGCTCTTAAGTGCCACAGAGTACACATTTTCCTTAGAAAGCCTGCACTTAGTGGGTAATCTGAGTTTTACAAACCTATCATCATGGACCAAGAAAAGCTTCCTTTTTAATCAAGAAAGCTTTGCAAATCAGATATATCTTAAGTGCACATTAAGCTCCATAAACCAGACACTTTCTTGAGAATGCATTAAGCAAGATGTTAGGTTCATCTTTTAAACATCAGGGTAGCTGGGGGCTTAGTTGGTTCTCAGTGACAGTTCCTTTGTCCTCATCCTTCTTTTTGAGGAAAAAAAAGAAGCCTTTGCATTAGAGCTAGAATTTGCAAGTTGGCAGAATATATATTCTGTAGCCATTAAGGCAAGAACTAGAATTTTATATGAAACAGGTCAGAAGCATAACATTGAATTAGACCATTGAAACCAGTTACTTGATATTTTAACTAACACATTTGCTATTTGACATCTTTTCCCAACTGGAAGAAATGTAATCTAAAACAAACTCAGAAATCCGGAGAGATTTTGCTCTCACATGTTGAAAGTGAAAGTGAGGGGCTAAACGTGTTTTATTTCTAAGCTTTGACTGATTCCCACCATCCTGTCATTTTCTTTACTCCATTCAGCACGTGACTCTCTCATCATGAAAAAGAATTTTAGTGAAGAACTTTCTTGGTAGAAATTTGTGTTGCAAAAGATTACGCACATCTACAACACAAAACTGTTGAGGTTTTTTTTTCAGGATGTACGTGCGTGCATGCTCAGTTGCTCAGTCATGTCAACTCTTTGTGACCCCATGCACTATAGCCTGCCAGGCTTCTCTTTCCATGAGATTATCCAGGCAAGAATACTGGAGAGGGTTGTCATTGCCTCCTCCAGGGGATCTTCCCAACACAGGGATTGAACCCATACATATCTCCTGTGTCTCCTGCATTGACCGGTGAATTCTTTGAGCTACCTGGGAAGTGGTTGAAAGTAATTTGAAATAGGCACAGACAGACAGACACACACACACACACACACATACACACACACACAGAGCACTGAGTTTGATTTTTAATCTCAGGGTCTTATTTGGGTGATCCCACATTTGGAAATGTTAGTCTGCCTTCAAAGAAAATGCAAGTCAGAATTGTGATGAAGCACCATGATTTCCAGCAGCTAAGATGAATCTTGTGCTGGACAAAGTTTCAAGAGGCCCATCTTAGACAAAGTCAAATGGGCTAACAAAATTATCCTCCAAAACTTTTTATGCATATATCAGAGTGATGTTTTCTCAGAGAGAAAGAGATTCTAAGCACAGCAGGGTCTGAATTGATGGCAAGACCATTACACAGGTGATTATAGCAGAGCCAAAGAAAGAGAAAAGCATCCTTCATATATTTCAGGACCCCAATTCAATAGAAACTTAAGACCATTTCAGTTGCTTTTCTTATATTTTATCTTGGGATTGTCTTCCCACGACTTAACCAAAAACTCTTCAATATTCAAAGCATGCTTAAATACAATACACAATTTTGCCTTCTAGAAAGAGTTATACAGCAGCTCCCTTCATATGCATTATTCATTTTTAAGCTGAACTTTACAACTAAGAAGATCTTAAAATACAAACCCTCCTGAAAACAACAGCCAGATTTTTATTCATTTGATTGACTTAAACACAATACCATAGTTTTATAAAACTAGAAATCCGTTGTAGTGCAGTGACAGGTCCAAGACTTATTAGGCTACATGTCCCATTTAGAAAAAGGGGCATTTCCCATGTTCCAACTATTACCTAAGTTCTTTCACGTTCATTTAATTCTAATAACTACCCACTATGGTAGGTATTACAGTCTCCATTTTAGGCATGAGAAAATGAAAGACAATAGCTTGCTTATGGATCTGTGACACTAAACTGGAATTCCAGCCCTTATCCACATAGGTCCCAATTTCCTGTTCCTTCCTGGGTGTCATGTGGCCTTTCTGAGCATATATGTTATTAAATATCCTCCTTGTCCCTTGAGAACTGAAGAAGTGATTTGAATGAAGTAATCTGATACTGGCTTGTTTCTCACAGTTTTACTTTAAAAGAAATAGCGTTTGATCCCCCCTATCTTGTACTTTTCTATCATTTTGTCCTTGTTTCTTCTTGACCCTGATTTTCATACTGTCTGGAATCTGTTTTCCTTAAAAAAAAATTACATTTTCTATATGCAAACAATCTTCTCACTGCTCCCTGAAGCCCTAGAGTTTTGCTGTCACTTTTGAAGACAGATAATAATCCAGTGGCTACATAAATAGAATTGTACCCAAAACAGGCCCAGGAAACCGGTGAGCCATGAGTAAAACAAGAACAGCAATGAAACTCCAAAATGCAGTTATTAATTCATACCATCAGGATTACTGCTTTTTGTAAAGATATTTTTAATGAGGAAAGATAAACAAAGCTTTTAAAAATATATGCCATTTTAATTCTGGATCATTGATTTTTAATGATTTCCAAGTTTTCTTATAAATTTTTTTTTGCTAAGAGTGAGAAGATTGTGTTATATTACTGATAGGAGCAGAAAGGTCTTGTGCTTTCTTTGAGCCAAGGGATATTTATACATTGTGTATTTTTCATTACGCAACTGTTATCACAAACTCTCCAAAGGAAACCTGTGTATATGGATAAGTGCATATCATTTTAACTACTATAAGCTCCACAGTGTGGGAGGAGGAGAACTCTGTATTCTAATTGCCATTGAAAATATGGTTTGTTCCAGCTCTTAAGAGAACTGACATGCCATGTCATGCACGGCCACACAGGGTAGCACCAAGGTTGGTCAAGAGGCAGAAGGGATTTGAGAAAAGTATGGGGGAAAATGATTATGGTTTTTAAGGCAAGAAATGGGTAAAGCAAGGTAAACAGGATGAGAATTGGTTAGTGTGAATAACTCCATCAGGCTGCAATTTCAGTAGGGGCTGTCTCGAGTTGTCCGGTACCTAGGCCTGCGCTGATCAGGTCAGGTCAGAGGAATATCGGCTTCACATGTAAACATTCAATAAAGAAGGTGATTGAGAGAGATGAACTTTGGGTCATTGGTTTGCACATGAAAGGGACTAATTTGCTGTCTCTAGGAATTAGCTAGCCATGGCAGAGCCCCTCTTTTCCTAGTCAGCCAAGTTCCTAAGATGTTAAAGTATCATAAAAGACAGAAAATGAAAAACAAGATTTATACAGTCACATAATATGTATATATGACATGAATGAAAAAATAAATAAGTGGCTGATTTCTTCAGCTCAGCATTACAATCTTTGTTCACATCTTCTCTGACCTTTCTGAAAATGAACAAATGATTTCAAAGAGAGCTAACTACAAATTTTTCTCCAACTTTTCCTCCTAAAATGTTACCTGCATTATTCAAGTTAAAGAGGGTATCATTTTGCATTTTATCCAAAAGCAAAAATGAAGTCGATGGACATATATGGATCTGAAAACCAGAGTTCCTCTACTCTCTATTATACATAGGTACTACGTTGAACTTGGGTGATCCATTTTTCTTTAAAATCTCAGATTACCATTTACTGAAGAACTTAAACCCTCACAAAAAAAAATGTTGGTGTCATTAAGACAAAAACATCACCAACCCACATTGTAAGCTTTCAGGGAAATGATTTGAAGTGAATATCAATATTTTAAGAAATAAATGAAAGAGAAAGATAATTATTTTAACTTCTGGAGACCTTTAAGTACTGTAGGATACACATTAAAACAACCAAATACTAACACTGTTATGGGGGACTTTGTTCACATAAATAAATTCACAAGGACAGTTTAATAACATTTGCAATTAAAATTATCCTCTGGCACTGGAAGGATGGCTTTCAATTACATGTAGATCATTGGATTCATTTAATTCATATGACTTGTAAATTTGAGAATCTGTTCTTCTAAAAATAAAGCCATGAAATCTTTCCTGAATATACACAACTCCATTAACAACTTCCTTAATTAAAATTATCAACAGTAAATACCTTTGATTACAGTTGCTATATATCATAACTTATTTAATGTTTCATCTATTTTATATAGGGCTTCCCTGGTAGCTCAGACGGTAAAGCGTCTGCCTACAATGCGGGAGACCCGGATTCGATCCCTGGGTTGGAAAGATCCACTGGAGAATAAAATAGCAAGCTGGGGGTATAGCTCAGTGGTAGAGTGCGTGCTTAGCATGTATGAGGTCCTGAGTTCAATCCCCAGTACCTCCACCTTGGACTTTCCCGCTGGTCCACTGGCTAAGACTCTGCACTCCCAATGCAGGAGGCCTGGGGTTTGATCCCTGATCAGGGAACTAGGTCCCACGTACTGCAACTAAGACCTAGGGCAGCCAAATAAAATCTTAGGGCTTTCCTGATAGCTCAGTTGGTAAAGAATCTGCCTGCAATGCAGGAGACATGGGTTCGATTCCTGGGTTGGGAAGATCTTCTGGAGAAAGGATAGGCCACCCACTCCAGTATTATTGGGCTTCCTTTGTGGTAAAGAATCTGGTAAAGAATCTGACTGCAAGTGAGAGACCTCGGATCAATCCCTGGGTTGGCTAGATCCCCTGGAGAAAAGAAAGTCTACCCACTCCAGTATTCTGGCCTGGAGAATTCCAGGGACTATATAGTCCGTGGGGTCGCAAAGAGGAAGGGCAGCTTTCAATTACATGTAGATCATTGGATTCATTTAATTCATATGACTTGCAAATTTGAGAATGTGTACTTCTAAAAATAAAGTCATGAAATCTTTCCTGAGTATACACAACTCCATTAACGACTTCCTTAATTAAAATTATCAACAGTAAATACATTTGATTACACTTGCTATATCTCATACCTTATTTGATGCTTCATCTATTTTATATACCATCATACAGGAATTTTCAATTATTGACTTCATCTTCACATATTCAGACTTAATAATCATGCTTATTAGAGTTTAGCTGCCTTCTTTAAAGCGAAAAACATACACTGTATTTTGATCATAAGCAATTATGTACAACAGAATCCAGAACTTCTGTGTTGATTTTTCTGCACCAAGTCAGGAGGTCATCAAATCTCTTTTGTCCATTGTTTGGAGCCAAGACCATATAAGGAGAAAAGATGTCCTGCCTTAATAGAACAGAGAAAGACAGCACTAGGTGGTCCTAGTATGGTGGGAGGATTTTATCTATTATTAAGGATCAGAGGTATTGAATTCAATTATGTAGATGAATGTTAATCAAGGAAAAAAAAAAAAAAAACAACAGACAGCTGGTCAACCTATTTCGGTAGACTAGCTAAGATGGGAAGGATCAAGAAATGCCAGATGCCTATCAGACAGGTTCAGAATTTGATAAAAAATGCACATGGGGTGACACTAATGAACAAAAGTGAAATTTTGAAAATTCTCAGCTGAAAGAGTATGGTTGGAATTTGCTGTCAGAACAAGAGAGATCTACAGTGGAGAACTTGATTCCGATGGAGAAAAGGGTTAATACCACAAAGAGGTGTCCTTATTGCCATTCTGTAGCATTGCCAAATAAGCAGTGGCACATATCTAAGGTAAATAGGTAGGTATGGTTTTAGAGCAAGTCTTTGTTCACCTTCAGTGAGATTCCTGTGTATCCTATTAGTCCTTTGGTGTATGTGGTTTTGACTCCCTGGCAAACTGGCAAATGATACCTGAACTTTAAAGTAACTGTATTAATTAAAATGGTATCTTAATTAGAGAAACAAACGAAAGTTTATGAAGCATGCTCTACTCCCTTTCAATTAAATGATTTAATGTCATTAACAAGAGTCCTTCTTGAGATTATTCAGGGGAGGTCCAGGGATTTGGTTATAGCTGGCCATGTGTATGTCACATCACCAGAACTCTGTTTAGAGGAGGTCCAAGCAAATTCCTGGAAGGAACTCCTCCTAGGGCAAGTGATCTGTAGCTACTGCGCTGTGTTTATTATTGCAGGTGAGGCTGAGTTGAGCATACTACTTTTCACGTAAATAGTCTGTTGTCTAGCCACTGGGGACATTTGCCTAGAGAGAAAGGAAAGCAGAAAAAGGAAAATGCTGAAAGAATCTCTCTCTAAACGTCCATGGGTCATTGATCTCAGAACAGTGCTAACAGTACTGGCACTGTAGCCTCAGCAGCATTTTTAGTGGATTTATATTGACACCAAAGCCTTTGGCATGCTGGCATTAGAAAGAGTGACTAAGGGTTAGAGAAAATCTCATGTCTTTCTCATTAAGTGTAGAGTTGCAGCCAACAAAAGAATTTTCAAAGAGGTGCAGGCATTTTACTTATGTATATACTGTATATAATTCATAGGCTATCACACATACACATACCACTGAGAGGTCATATAATAATTGTGTATGTATACAAGACTGCTGGATGGGGGAGCCTGGTGGGCTGCTGTCTATGGGGTTGCACAGAGTCGGACACGACTGAAGCGACTTAGCAGCAGCACAAGACTGCTATATTAGAGTGTTGATGGAGTGGCACTTTCTCTGTTGTAACAGAAAGCAAGATACAGGTAGACTATTCAGTGGCTAGAGGATTAGAATATATAAGTGTAAAAATATTCAGATTTAATCAAATCTCAAATGATAAAATGTAAAAGGAGACTCTAGAGCTCCTTGAATTATGAAAACCTATTTTGAACTGGAGACAATATTTTTCTTTCAGGAGAAGAGTCATCAAAATAAATTGACTTTCTTTGGGAAGATTTTTATTGTTCTTGTGATCTTGTTAAACTTGGCCCTTCCGTTTTTCTTGCCTATAGAGCTGAATGTCATAGGGTACTCACTTCCCAATAGAAGCATCATTATATATTCCACATTATTTTGTCAGGTAGGGTTTAATTCTGTAATTTCTTGTGTTATCTTTCCCTGGTCTCAGTATCAGGGTAACACTGGTCTTATAATTTGGGAAGTGTTTCCTCCCCTACTATTTTTGAGAAGAGTTTGTGAAGAATTGAGATTAATTCTTCCTTGAATATTTGATAAAATCTAATAATCAAGACATCTAGGTCTAGTTAATATTTGAGTTATTTTTTTTAATTAAATTTATTTATTATAGGATCCATTTAGCCAATCTCTTCAACAGTCAGTTTTAGCTATGTCCTTGTAGAATGTGTTCATTTTATCTGAGTTATACAGTTTGTTGCCTTTTAATTGTCCACTGTACTCACTTTATAGCCCTTTTATTTCTAGACAACTGGTATTTGTATGAAATGCTAATGTTCTTTCTTTTATTTCTGATTATAGTTGAGTCTTCTTTTTTTTTGGTATATCTAACTAAAATTTTTTGTTAGTTGATCTTTCCAAAGAATCAGTTTTTGGTTTCACTTATTTTCTTTATTTCTTCTATACTCTTTATTTTTTCTATTCTCTATTTCAGTAATTTCCACTCTGATATTTAGTTCTTTTCTTTTGTCATCTTTAGTTTTAGTTTTACTTTTTTCTCCAGTGTCTTAATGTAGAGCTTAGGTTACTTATTTGAGATATTTCTTCTTTCCTAATACAGGCATTTCCAACTATGAATTTCCCTCTAGGAACTGCTTAATTCTTAGTTCTTAGCTATATCTCACAAGTTTTGTTATGCTGAATCTTCCTTTTCATTTATCTCAAAGTATTTTATAATTTCTGTTTTGATTTCTTCTATAATCCATAGGTTAATTAGAAGTGTTTATTTTCCTCTTATTTGTGAGTTTTCCAATTTTTTTCCTGGAAATTATTTCTGATTTTATTCTATTTTGGTCTGAGAATGTACTATATATGATTCTTAATCTTTTAAATTTATTGAAGAAATAAATGTCTAAAGAAATGTGGACCTTTAGGTGAAGAAAACAGAGCAAAGGCAAGACAGGAATACACATGAGATACTCACAGTATATGAGCAAATTATGTTAACTATAAGGTTTTTTGTTTTGTTTTGTAAGTTCCACCTAAAGATAAGGCAAGCCTGTGTGTTAAAGCGGTAATGCAACTTTCTGTAAGAACCAGAGGAGATATAGCCCAGGAATACAACAGTAAAGGAAGTTTTTTCAACTATCAAAACACATCTACTGTAGCAAAATCTTATGAACATTATAACTATGGGCATTATTTCAAAATTTTTAATACCTCCGTAGTTAATAGACTGTAGTGAGAGGTCAGAGGTTAAGCAAATCTTACTCTTTACTTGTACATGTGGTATAAGCTATACTATATGCTTACATAGAAATAACATAGCTCTCATTCATGGCAGTGGTCATAGAAACAATTGCACATCTGGTCTGTGATTTTTTGATTTCTATTTCTTTACAAGCATTAGCTCCACAGGCCAGGAACTACATATTGTTTTGTTTTTATAATTTTTTATGCTATGTATCAATATATCCCTAGTATCTAAATTAACAGTAGGACATGGTACAAGTGCAATACACATTCCTTGTATAAGGAGGTGAATGGAACATGGGTTAATTAATGGATGGATGAGTATACATTTTTTAAAAATCACCAGTCATCTTTTTTTGGTGTATGTTAAATGTGAGATGTTTGAGGTCATTTTCTATTGTCAAAATCAGGAAGAAAAAAAAAAAAAAAAGCAAAACACTTGAATTTCTAGTCCATGAATTGCAAAAATGTCTGCAAAATATCTGTCTTTCCAGAGGTTAGTGTAACTCAGCAAACAAGAGGCCTTCCTGGAGACAGGTTAATGTGTCAGTTATCAAATGAACTAACCATGTCCACTAGGACCCTATGGAAAACTTTCTAAGAACTCTCGCCTTTAAATAACCATTAATAACCATTTTCATCCTTAATGAAATACAGATAATTTTCCCAATGCAAAACTGCTGAGCACCATTTTTCCAATTCATCAACGTGCAAAGCTAGTCTATACACAAATCAATTCAGAGGGTATGCAGAGGGGAGGAAAAGTGAATACCAAGATGAAAATATTCATTAAAAGTGCAAAGTGCAGTAATGATTAGGAGCCTTTACAACTTAACTCTCAACTCTCACAAATGGCAGAAACCAAATTTCTGAGTAATCCTCCCTAGAGTAGGTCGAGGCAGAATGGATTAGTTGAAGGTGAATGGATAGTAATGTGGTCTGATCGATTGCCCTCAGTATGCCTCAGGCACCCCAGAGGGTCAAAGCAGCTTGGTCTGATTGGTTGCACCATAGCCTGTTTTGTCAGAAATTCAAATGAGTGGAGAAACCAAACAAACTTACACTTCTCAAGGGCAAGCTTTGTTTGGAAACAGGAAGTAGGTACCTTGCAGATGTCACACAATGCATATGCGTGTATCCTAGTATTATCAGTTTACTTGCAGAAATTTGTCTCCCTTAGCAACAATCCGCTATACTCTTCGGCTATCATTCAATCCAGTGATAGGTGGATTTCATCTTAGCATTGGCACACAGGTTTCGTTTCTTTATGTGTATGTATATGTATATGTATATATGTGTGTGTATATATATATATATCTCATGCAGCCAACTTTGAGAGGTATTATGTAATCTTGAGACTTTGCTCACCAGAGCCAGGATATTTCTAGCAAGTGCAGACTCCAAGGACTAGTACTTAGTATGAGACTAGGACATGCCTGGAATAAGTGGGGTTCATTCCAGGGAGGGAAGCTCCAGATGCTGGTGTTGAGGGAGACTAACCACACAGCACAAAAGTCATGGCACAAAATGAAGCAATCCTGGCCAGGAGTAGTCTACTAGAGAAAATGAGAGGTGTGTGACAAAAACGGTTCAAAGAAGCAGGCAATTTACATTAAAGGTGGCAGTCTTGGGCAAGACTACAGTCCTAAAAAGCATCTTCTTTCCTTCCTCCCTCCATTTACTCACTCAACCAAAACATGCTAAGGTATTTTATTTGACAGATATTATGGATATAATGAATTAAACAAATGTACTTCTTGCTCTCATAGACCTTACTATCTAATGGGTGAGACATTTACATATTAAATACACAAACAGATGCATCATGAACTGTGATTAATTTTAATTATCAGAAATTCATGGGTCTGTGAGTGTGATAAGAAATCCTGATGTAGCCTGCTGGGTATGGTGAATACTCACCAACTTCTCTAAGGAGATGTATGAACTGAGATCTGAAGAATCAGCAAGAAAATGGGGTTGAGGAGGCATTCAAAGTTGCCAGGTAGGAGATATTTCTACATTTGAGAAATGAAAAGAAGGCCAGGGCATGTGAACTACAGAAAAGAGGAGGGAGATTGGGACAAGAGGCTGGATAGGAAGCAGAAACTGATCATTCAAAATCTTGTGAATCATGGTAAGATTTTGCTTTTTATTCTAAAAGCATTGGGAAAATAATGAATGCTTTAAATGAAATGACATAATTAGACATTGTGGTTTTTTTAAAAACAGATTACTGTGATTGACACATGGACAAAGAATGGTGGGTCATAAAGGTGGAAGGAAATGGAATGAGATAATTCTGGGGACCACTTAGAAAGCTCTTTTAAAAATTTGCTTTCTGGATGAGAAAGGATGGCAGTGTGTCTGAGGATGCTATAGTAGAAGAAGCTGGAGAGAAGCTGATATATTAGAGGAGGTAAGATGAAAAAGTCATGGTAGATTGAAAGAGGTGTGTGGGTGGTTGATGGAGAGTGAAGTGACAGAATTACTCTTCAAACTCTCATTGAAGAATGACCTAGTTGATTGCACGCTTTACTAACATAATGAACAATAGAAGAAGAACAGATTGACACTAGACAGAGCAGAGGATTGAATTCAGTTTGGGACATTTTTAATTTGAATTCCTTTGAGACATCCTAGGAGAAGTGTGTGGGGGGGGGCGGGGGGAGGGGGGGAATAGCTGGAGGTATAAAACTGCCTATAGGCTAACTCAGTGCAAAGATCCAGACTAGTCTCATAAACTTGGGAGTCATTTGCATGTACATGATAGTTGATGATGGAAGCCTTTGGTGGGTGTGATATTGTCTAGAGAATGAATAGAGGTTGAGAGGGGAGAAGCACTTGGAACCAAGCCTTGAAAAATGTAAACATTTGAAGTTAGAAAGAAAAAAGTGGACGAGAAAGAGACTAGAAGTAGCAAACTGAAAAGAAGAAAAGGAGGTGTGCATGATACATCACACACGGTGAGGGAAGAGAGTATTTTAAGAAGGAGGGTGCAATCAACAATATTGAGAGCTGGTAAAGAACTAAGAAAGATGACGATTGAAAAATGTTCATTTCATAGTGACATGGAGGTCCTTGGTGACTATAAATTGCTTTTTTAGTGGAATTTTTGTGGTTGTTGTTATTGCTGTTTTCTCTCCAGATCAATGGATCTCTTTCTCTCACAATCAATAAACCTATTGCCTTGTAGATTAATGAATTAACCAAGATTTTCAGCAAAAAGAAGGTTTTTAAGAAATAAAGTAGGTGGTAGATAAGGAAAGTTAGGAAGATAGAGTATAGGGACACTTTAGAAAGCTTATTAAAAATAGATGCCTGCATACAACCTCTTTTGATTTTCAAGCAAAAAAAAGAAAATCTATAGAGCAGGGAAAGAAGACCTCTCTGTGGTAGGTAGTCAGTCTCCTGGCCCTTGTAGAGGTCTCTCCCCTAAGTTGGGGCTAGTCCATTTGATTGACTTTGGCTGGTGAGGCATTATGTGAAGTAAGCAACAGTTTGAGAAGTGCTTATCTGTTGGGACTTGTTATCTGGGAGTGCTCCTTCTTGGAACCCACCTGCCAACTGTAAAGAAGCCTTGTGGCTACTTGGAGATGCTCTCAGGAAGAACTGAGACCTGTCGCTGAAAGCCCCAGCTGAGCTTACCGCTGGCAGAGAATGTCAAGTGAGTGAGGCCGTTTGGGGACCTATTAGACAACCCAGGACCTCTGCCAAACCCACTTGAGACAGAAGAACTGCCCCCACTGGGTCACAGACTCATGAAAAAAATAATGCCTTGTTTTTATTTAAACTACTAAGTTGTGGAGTCGCTGTGTTATGCATCAATAGGGAATGAAAGAGTCACCGTTTCAGCAAGCTCCTGGGTGATTCTAATGATACTACTCCAGAATATAATCTATTAATCCATTTCACCGGATTGGCCAAAAAGTTTGTTCCAGTTTTTTCATACAGAAAAGCCCAAAAGAACTTCTTGGCCAACCCAATACAACTGCCACCATCTTCCATCGTGTTCTTCCTCCTCTGTGTTCTCTAGTTTCTCTTCCTCTCAAGTCTACCAGGAAGCATCAGAGATGAGAAGGTTGAGCAGGAACCTGGTATCTTTCCTCACTAAAGGTGCAACAGCAGGTAACTGATTTCATTCTTTGAGCCTCAGTTTCCTCATCTCTAAAGCATAGTGGGCCATCATTCCACTGCAGGGAAAGGTGAGGAGATAGGTGTGTGGGATTTGGTATTTAGGAGACATTAGCTTCCTTTTTCCTATTGCCAGTTATCCTTTGTCCTTGAAGTACTCATTAGTGCAACTATCTAGATGATTTTACTCATATTTAACATTTAGCTTTAGTGTCTTCATAGTTACCTACATTCATAAAAATTAAGGGTTTCCTGTGGATGTACTTATAAGGTATCCACAGGACTTCCAAAACGGTTAAGGTTTCTTCTCAGAAAATCAGCTGTATTAAAATGCTATCTTGAAGCAAAGCAATCATTTATGCTGAAGTCAGGTAGGATGGGGGATCTGGGATGAATGCCTTTCTACTCTCTGCGCCATCTCTTGAAGGTTTCAAGCACTGGATTTTGCAAGAAAACACTAGAAAACTTCCAGCTGTAGAGGCACTGAGGGGAAACCAAAGTTCCTATTATATTCCTAAACTCTTCTTTTCTGCTTGATCAACTGGCAGCATCATTCACCTATTCAAGCCATCAGTAGGAAATTTTGATACTCTGTCCCTGAGGACAAATCTAAAATAAACTGTCAGGAGCTGGTAATGGTACTGGGCTCTCAAACAACTTGTGTCCCCAGGCATTTCTCAGGATGGATAAGGAACTTGTGAAACTCATTGTGTTTTCCTTCTCCTCCCAGTCCTCAGTGACCTGTTTTTGTGGCTGATCAGGTGGTTCCGCCTCAGGGTTGTTCATGCAAGTGACTGGAGAGAGCACAGGCTGCAATCTAATCAAGCTAAGGGCTACTTGGCTGAGAATTTACTTGGCTTTGGATATCTACTGCCCTTGGTGGTATACATCATAGGATACTGGATAACTCAGGGAACCTACTGGGAATTTGGATTATTGGGGAAGGGGAAGAAAGTCATAGTCTTCTAAAAAGTGCTAAACAGAGGCTTTGTGAAATCTGCTACCAGCTGGCTAGTTTATCATATCATCCCATTCACTTGACACTTGCTCCTCTAACAGGCAAGAAGGTGACAAGGCTGCCATGAGTCCTAGAGAGACAAAGAAGGTCTATAGGATCACACTAGAATTTGTCCCACTTTTAAAATATTTTTTAAGTGAAATTCACGCAAGAGGTTGGTCTTAAAAGTTTTTCCAAATAATCCCTGATTATCAAGCAGATTGAGAGGTGCTGTGATATCACAAGAAGGTGGAAATATTATTGAGTCTACTCAAAGTTTATTTTTGAGACATGTGCTTGCATGCTCAGCCATGTCCGACTTTGTGCAACCCCATGGACTCTAGCCGACCAGGCTCCTCTGTCCATGGAATTTTCCATGCAATAGTACTGGAGTGGACTGCCATTTCCTCCTCCAGGGGAGCTTCCTGACCCAGCAATCAAACCCATTTTGCATGCATTGGCAGGCTGATTGTTTACCACTGAGCCACCCTACCAAGAGATACTTATTAGGAGTGTTATCTCCACATTGCTTCCTCTTCTAACCTTTCAGGTACCAATAAGCAAATTATTTATTCATCCATTCATTCATTCACCATCCACTATGTGTAGACCCTGTTAGATGCTAGGATATAAAAATGAATATGATATGGTGAAATAAACAGGCTAACAGGGAGGAAAGATATATTATAATAGAAGTTCATATAAGTGATAGTTCTGAGAGCTGAGTGATTAACTCTGCCTGAATCAGTCAAAAAGTCTTCAAAAGAGTAGATGACACTTGATCAGAATTCTGTAGGATGAGTCAGAATTCTCTGGGAGGTAGCAATAGGGCTTGCCCTGTAGGGAAAACAATCCACTTTCCTTCTCTTCATAACCAGTGACATGTCACATTCCTAGCTCTCAACTTGGCAGTGCGTGATCATTACCCATGGAACTGAGAGAAAACCAAACCAAATCAAATGCCCACTCAGCCTGGGGGATATTGTGAGGCACTGCCCAGATCTGCTCTCCGGTGGCCGGCAGATGACTCTCCACCCTGAAACCCCATAGGGAACGCCAAGACTAATGGCTCAGGTCTCCTTCCCCCTAGGGCAGCCAGCATCCAAGAATCATGCACCTTGGGGATACAAAGTCCCAGCTCCCTCACGCCACATAAGGGTACCACTGCAGAGGCATCCTAGCACCTCAGTCTCTCAGAGGAGTTGAGGCCTCCTTTGAGAATGCCTTGCAGCTCATTTTCTTTGCCCAATCTCTTTCTTTTCAGAGGTCATCTCTGTCTCAGACTTAGCTTCCTGCGAAACCCAGTCTGTGACAACTGGCCTCTTTCCACAGAATTCTGAGCCTAGTGGCTTTGACCCCGCAGACAAGCAGTTTTGTAAAGATCCACAGGCAACTTTAAGCCAAGTCTCAATAAGAACCACTAACTGTTCTTCTTAAAGTGAGATACGAAGACCCCCTTGCAAAAGAAATGCCTTAAGCAGATTTATTAAGTGGAGATCCCTAAGCCTCATTATAGACCCTCAGGATTGTATTTTTTGGAGAGGAGGACTGGGAATTTACATTTAACAAATTCCTCTGGGTTCTTTATACACACATACGTTGTCTGAAACCATAAAAGCTTATCTCAAGCTCTCATGAATGTATTTATCCTTTCAATATGTGAGCAAATAAAGGAATGTAACCTTCCTTCCCAACTATAGACTTTCTGCTTCCTGAACCAAAATACAGATGTGAGTAAATGTGATTCAGCAAGAGAAATGCTGGTTACCCCTGGGGTTTTTACCAACACAAGCTCATCATCTCAGTAATGACTCAGTGACCTCTGGCCCAATGGCAGAGAAGAATTTGCACTTCAAGGACACTCTTTGGCATATGAACACTTTGTTTGGTATCTCTAGTACATGCTCTGACTCTCACCATTGCATTTTTTTTTTTTTCTTTCCCTGGCATGCACTCAATATCAGAGATAGGGTACATCATTCACTGTATCCTAAGCCTTTAAAATGGAAGCCTCTAGGCATAATCAACATGACTCCTGGCAGCTCTTTCAGGCCCTTTCTCTGTCTTTTCCCTTAATATGCTTTGCTAATCTATTTTAAAATTATTTCCAGAGATGTTGCCTCAATAACCTTTCCTTGGCGGGCACTCCATTGTCACAATGAGCTTCTAAGGTATTTTCCTCCTACTTACATCTTTGCTCACCGTCTTCTCTTAAAAACTGAAAAAAGGCTATTGTTTATGTGCCTTTCTCCTTGTAATGTTGTTGAAAAGACAGTATAGAAATATGGCCAGTCTGGCTCATCATTAGGCACACCCCTAGAATCAATCTCCCTGGCCTCAAATCCTCATTCTGCTGTTTATTAGCTGTACAGTCTTGAGCAAGTTGTATCATCTCTGTTTCTTTTTTTTTTTTTTATCTGTAAGTATGAGATAACAATATCTACTTCCTGAGTCTATTGTGAGGCTCTAAGGAGTCAGTATATATAAACAACTTTGAATGGGAACAGATGTACCAGATGTGGAGTAGGTGTTCCATAGATTCTGTTTCTTACTACTATGGGTATGGGTGAATGGGATCCAAGTTATATTTGTCCATTGCACACTTCTTGGTCTTGTTTGTGGGTGGAAAGGAGGGTGGGAAGAATTGGAAGATTAGGACTAATATATATACTCTATTAGGACCTCCCTGGTGGTTCAATTGGTAAAGAATCCGCCTGCAATGCAAGACACCCCGGTTCAAGCCCTGGGTCAGGAAGATCCCCTGGAAAAGGAAATGGCAACCCACTCCAGTATTCTTGCCTGGGAAATCCCATGGACAGAGGAGCCTGGTGGGCTATAGTCCATGGGGTCAGAAGAGTCAGACAAGACTTAGCAACTAAACCACCACATATACACTATCATGTATAAAATAGATGGTTGGTTGGAACCTGCTGGGTAGCACAGGATGCTCAGCTCAATGTTCAGTTATGACCTAGAAGGGTAAGATGGAGGGGTTGGAAGGAGGTCCAAGATGGAGGGGATACATGTATACATATAGCATGTATACATATAGCATCTACACATGTGTATACTTATTGTACAAAAGAAACTAACACAATATTTTAAAGCAATTACCCTCCAATTAAAAAAAAATCAAAATAAGACCTATCTACTTAGTGGGAAGTGGACAGAACAGATTTGATCAGAGAAGCTTTTTATAGAGACCAAAAGAAGCAGAAAGAGTGAATGTGCTTAGCACCAGGATGAGCCTGAGAACATGTTAGATAAAGAGGTCTCAGACCCCTAAATTCAGATCGTCCTCCCTTGCTGATGATTTTCACCCAGAGCACTATAAATCAGTGTAGGTTTGGATCCTGTTTTGCAAAACTCTCTGTGTGGTTATGGGAAAGTAATTTAACTTCTCTGAACCTCAATTTTCTCTTTAGATTCAAATTATTCACTCATCCCCTCTTCACTGGATGGCTGTAAAAGCCAACATTAGTGTACATGCCAGTGCAGGCCACCAAGTTGGCATGAATTAAGCAGCAGCTAAATCCAGTGGGTTTTAAAATGGAAGGAGTTGAGGATACACTTAGAATCAGAGGATGCCACCTGTGAATTCCAGGAATGGGGAGCTTCCTGCTGGGCCTGCGTGAGCCGTGATGCTACAAAACCAGCATGGTCTATTTAACTTCTCTCTGCTCTGATACTCCCAGTGGTGGCTCCCTCAGGAGTAAATACTGATGGCTAAGAAATGTATTTTACAAGCTGAAAGTCACTGACAGTCACTCTCCCACAGAGCAGGCAGCCCCAAGAACAGGCAGCTTATTCCCCAGGCCACAGTCCCTGGGGGGAATCACAGCAAATCTTATTTTTAAAGGTGAATTTCTGACTGTTCACCCCTGCCTAGGATTCTACACACGATTGGGCTTTAATGAACAGAGGGAGGCAGCCTGAAGGTCCCATGTCCAGGACTCATTAAACAGACCCAAAGAGACACCAGAAGATTCTTTTTCCCACCAGACATTTGTTCTCCTGGGTTCCCTGAGTCCACAAGATGCTGACACATGATTCTTCCTCCCAGATAACCTTTCATCTTTATCTTCACAGATACAGGGGCAAAGAGAAAGAATAAACATATTCTTTTTAAAGAATATGTAAAAAACATTTTAAAACAGTATTTATTAGATATCTGCTTTATGTTGATCTTTATGTTGTATCTTTAATTTTCACAACAGAAGTGAGCTAATGCAGATATTCTAGCAATTTTCTATTCTCAATTTTCTGGATGAGAATGCTGTAAACAGACTCGGGCATGTATAATCACTTGTCCTAGGTCATACAGCTCATAAAGAGTTGGCTGGGGTTCAAAGGATGGGTTGCCTAGACCCAAGTTCATGTTCTTTTCATCACACCATGCTGCCCTTCCCCAGAAATCATTCAGGCTGATAATGATAATAGAGAGGAATGGGAGAGAATAGAGTTCCCCTCATTTTCAAGTAGCCCTAGAGTCTTTCGGCTCATGTTCCCATTTCTGCCATTAGAGAATCAAGCAGTAAAGAAAGTCCTTGCAAATAAAGTCAAGAGCCATGCTTGGAATAGTCTTGCAGTGATTCTCTGGTTATAAAGACTCAGAGTGATATAGTAATGAAGAAGCCTCAGTTTGCTTCCTGGCAGGGAAATACACTGCTTTTTAAGCCCCTAGGGCTTCACTGGTGGCTCAGACAGTAAAGAATGCGCCTACAATGCAGGAGACCTGGGTTCGATCCCTGGATTGGGAAGATCCTCTGGAGAAGGGAACTGTATTCCAGAATAACTGAAATATTCTGGCCTGGAGAATTCCATGGACAGAGGAACCTAGCAGACTACAGTCCATGGGGTTGCAAAGAGTTGGACACGACTGAGCAACATTCACTTTCACTTTCTTTAAGCCCCTAACTCCTTAAGTATTTTTCATCTTTGTTATTCAGAAGAAAGGGATTCATACATTAAATAAGTCTTTATCTTGTATGTACTACATGTCAATTCCCATTCTAGCACTTGAGATATGTCACTGAATAAAATAAAGTTGTATACCTTCAGGGAGCTTATTTTATCAAATACATAAATGCCAAGAAACAAAACGTTTTATGGGAGAGGTTACAGTAACTAGTACTCCTAAATGAGTTCCACTTTTTGGTACACAGGGATAGCAAACACATTCTATGTTTCCAAATTTGGGGGCATAGTATGTCAATATCTTCAAGAGACTTGCAACTGAGACCTCTTAACATCACAAAGAGATGTTCTGGATTATTACTACATGTTCAACAAAAGAAGACAAATGCATGAGGTATTCTCAGAGGGAGCTCTCTGGCAAAAAAGGCAAATTCCGTGGTGCACAGTGACACCAACACTGGCGTTGTTTCATCCGTAGATCTTGTGTAAGGACACCTGTATAGAGACCTGCACTATAGTATTAAGAGGAACCGATGCAAATTCAAGTTCTAACTGTCATTCTGTGGTATAACCTTGGACAAATTGATTGACCTCTATGAGATGTTATTTCTGAAGAAGGATAAGTTGCATCCACTGTATTTTGTTTTACACCAGTGTATCTTTTTCACTGGAAAAAATGAAAGAATGTGTGTACTTTAATACATTTGCCTAACCCTTTATAGTTTACAAAATAATTTCTCATGACATATCAGTATTTCCTTTGTACTCAATTTCACAGATTCTTCCTTTTTATTCCTATTGCATTAGTTTATGTCCCCAGAGTGTCACTCCTGAAACATTGCAATAACTGCTTAACTCCCTGGCTCAGGTGATCACCTCTTCCAATCCTGAATACTTTTGCAAAAAATAAAGTAGTTTTTCCATTAGAAATTTGATTTTTCTAATATTTCTCAATGACCTATGTTACACACGAGATAAAGTTACAAGCTGGCATTTGGGGTCATAGTTTATTTTTCTAGGCATGTATGTCTTTACTATCCAGCACACATTTTCACTATTCCTGATCATGCCTCATAATTTCTTCCATCAGAGTCTTGACTCAGACTCCCCCACTGACCAGCATCCCACTTTCTCTCCAAAGTTAGTCTTGGCTGCTCATTGTTTATTCATCATCTGTTACTACTGCCCAGAACCAAATGGGACTGCATGAAAATTTGTGAGAATAAAGACCAAATAAGATGCCAAGGCCTATTTGATTGATGAGTGAATTGAAAGAGCTTTCTCGGTGTACTTTCCTGGTATTCTAGGGATTTCTGAGGTTGCTGGGAATTCCGGGATTTTCCAGTTCATCATGATATAACCACATAAAGAACTGCATTTCTACACTTGCTAGTGCCTCACAAATTCTTTAGTGATATCATGAAGGTCATCAAGAGGAATTCAATTCTGTCATTTCACAGGTCCATAAATCATTAGATTCTCTATCATCAAGCACCTAACTCCTTAGGAACAAATAAGAACATTTCACATTGCCTAATTCTCTCTTTTATTAAAATACATAATAAGGAATAAATATATATCTTTATATAAACATGATCTAATTTTGCTTTCATTCAAGCCCTGAGAAAAGAGTTTCATTTTATTCTTATTTTGTCTGTTAGTTGCTCAGTTGGGTTCAACTCTTTGCAAACTCATGGACTGTAGCCTACCAGGCTTCTCTATTCATGGGATTCTCCAGGCAAGAATATTAGAGTGGGTTGCCATTCTTTTCTCCAGAGGATCTTTCCAACCCAGGGATTGAACCTGGGTCTCCTGCACTGCAAGCTAATTCTTTACCATCTGAGCCACTGATGTGAAAATTAAGCCTTGATGATCTTAAAAAAAAAAAAAAAAGTGTTTACACTCATATAGCTTGTCAGAGGCAGAGTCAAAATTAGAACTCAGGCCTTTGTAATTGACAGTCTGTACAACTATACAGGGGCTGGAAGATTCAATCTTCTTGACTTCAGACTATACTACAAAGTTACAGTCATCAATACAGTATGGTACTGGCACAGAAACAGAAATATAGATCAATAGAACAAGACAGAAAGCCCAGAGATAAACCCACACACCTATGGGTACCTTATCTTTGACAAAGGAGGCAAGAATATACAATAGAGAAAAGGCAGCTTCTGCAATAAGTGGTGCTGGGAAAACTGAACAGCTACATGTAAAAGAATTAAATTAGATCAACTTCCTAACACCATACACAAAAATACACTCAAAATGGATTAAAGACCTAAATATAAGGCCAAAAACTATAACAAAACAACAACAACAAAAAAAAAAACAAAACAGGAAAACATTGCAGTAAGATCCTCTTTGACCCATCCCCTTGAGTAACAGAAATAAAAGCAAAAATAAACAAATGGGACCTAATCAGACTTTAAAACTTTTGCATAGCAAAGGAGCCTATAAACAAGATTAAAAGACAACCCTCAGAATGGGATAAAATAATTGCAAATGAAGCAACTGACAAAGGATTAACCTCCAAAATGTGCAAGGAGCTCATGTAGCTCAATATTAGAAAAACAAACAACCCAATCAAAAAATGTGCTGAAGACCTAAACAAACATTTCTCCAAGGAAAGACATACAGATGGCCAACAAACACATGAAAAGATGCTCAATATCACTCATTATTAGAGAAATTAAAATGAAAATTACAATGAGGTATCAACTCACACCAGTCAGAATAGCCATCATCAAGAAATCTGCAAACAATAAATGCTGGAGAGGATGTGGAGAAAAAGAACCCTCTTGCACTATCGTTGGGAATGTAAATTGATAAAGCCCCTATGTAGAAAAGCATAGAGATTCCTTAAAAATCTAAGAATAAAGTTACCATATGATCCAACAATCCCACTAGTGGGCATATATCCTGAGAAAACCATAATTGAAAAGGACAGATGTACCCCGGTGTTCATTGCAGCAGTATTTATAATAGCCAGGACATGGAAGCAACCTAGATGTCCATAGACAGATGACTAGATAAAGAAGTTGTGGTACATATATACGATGGAATATTACTCAGCCACCATTAGAAGAACAAATGTGAATGAGTTGAACTGAAGTAGATGAACCTAGAGCTTGTTAAACAGAGTGAAGTAACTCAAAAGGAGGAAAAAAAAAATCTATATTAACGCATATGTACAGAATCTAGTAAAATAGTAGTGATGAACCTATTTGAAGGGAAGAATAGAGACACAGACATAGAGAATGGACTTGTGAACACAGCAGGGGACGGAGACGGGGGGCCAAATTGAAAGGGTAGCATGAAATATATGCATTACCATGTGTAAAATAGATAGCTGGTAGGCAGTGGTTATACAACACAGGGAGCTCAGCCTGGTCCTCTGTGATGACCAAGAGGGGTGGGATGGCAGGATGGTGGTTTGGGAGGGAGGCTCAAGAGGGTGGTGATATGTGTGTACTTATGGCTGCTTCACATAGCTGTACGGCAGAAATCAACACAAGACTATAAGCAATTATCCTCCAATTAAAAATAAAAATTAAAAAAAAAATCAACTGTACAGCTCTACAACAAATAAGGTGATGATAAGCAGCAGCTTGTTTAGGTTATACGGTTCTCTTGTCCCCTCCAATCAGAATTCCATTAACACAACCAGAAAGAACTTTCGAATATCACATGTTTTCCCCATTCCAATATCCCTTCAGAGGCTCTCCATGGCCTGCAGATAATGCACAAATTCCTTACTGGGATCCTGCCTCTCTGAACACCTCAGGCCTCCTCCTCCACATCCACTCATTCCACTAAATAGGCCCTGAAGATTTTGTCTTCCTCTGGATTCCGCCGCCTTTGGGGTTTGCCCCAGGCTTGGTGGCTGGAAGGTTAGCCTGTCATTAGGAATTAGAAGAGTGAACAACCTTGACCCTCTGCTAGTACACTGGCCTAAGGAAGCCTACTTTGGCAGTGCAGCTTGATCAAGGTGGTCAGCCCTCTATTATTTTTTTTAAATCATGGTAATATAGAATATACCTTCAAAATATCATATATGCACAAATTTGTAGCAATTGGGGGAAAATTCTCATATTTGCTTGACAGACACACAGCACCTCTCAGGAAAGAAAAGCAAATGTGCAACAAGCTGTGAAATGGAAGGCAACACTGCCTCAGAAGAGCTCATTTTAAGTTGGTTTTAAAAGACTTTTTGTCATGCATCTGAAGAACTTCAGTGGGTACCGGGAATGGGTTTATCCGTATGGCTTGGAATGAATCTCCATTGCTCCCCTAAAGATAACCCTTCTGAGAATTGGAAAGGGCAAAAGAAAAAATTCCCTCTTTCTCTACAGGAGGTTGTGCATGTAATCAGGACTTCAATGACATATCTCCTCCAAAAATTCCCTTGTCTGTTACCAGGACCTATTCTGAGCCAGGCAACCTAGGAAAGTCACCCTTGTGATGGTTTTCTCTTTCATCTTAGGCTCAGCATTCTTGATACTTTTATATAATATCATTGACACCTCTACAAAAGATGCAGTGCATGGAGCAGCTAAGACTTCACACCCTTAGTGTGAGACATCTTGGGCTCCAATCCTGACTCTGCCATCTAATAGCTATGGGAACTTGGACAAGTTCATCATTCTATTTCTGATACACTTTTAAAGAATTTGTCAAGATATAATTTGCATAGCATAATTTATCCATGTGTGTTTATAGGTCAATGTTTTTTAGTATATTGATAGCTGTACAACCACTGCCACAATAAATTTTAGAATATTTTATCACCTCCACCCCAGTTGTGTATCCCTTAGCCGTACTGGCCATTTCCTCCCACCCCTCCCCCAGTCCCTGGCAACTACTCACATAGTTTCTGTCTTTATGGATTTGCCTTTTGTGAAAATTTCATATAAATGAAATCATTCAATATATATTCCTTTGTTACTGGCTTCTTTCTCTTAATATAACATTGTCAAATTCCATTTATACTGTAGCATTATCAGTTCTAAATAACAGTCCATTTAGGGTCTACTGTGCGTTCTCACTCAGTCGTGTCCACTCTCTGCGACCCCATGGATGGTAGCCTGCCAGGCTGCTCTGTCTGTGAGATGTTCCCAAGCAAGAGTATTGTAGTGGGTTTCCACTTCCTCCTCCAGGGGATTTTCCCGACACAGGAATTGAACTCCTGTCTCCTGTGTCCTGCATTGCAGGCAGATACTTTACTGCTGAGCCACTTTTTTGTTTATCCATTTGTCAGTGGACTTTGGGTTGCTTCCACTTTTTGGCTTCTATGGGCATCCATGTGCAAGCTTTTGTGAGGACATGTGTTTCCAGTTGGGGGGGTATATATTTAGGAATAGAAATGCTGGGCCATCCAGTTCTATTTAATCCCTTGAGAAATTTTCCTAAATAGTCACATCCCTTTTGATTATCATCTGCAGTCAGTGAGACACACAATTTATCTACATCCTTGCTAACATTTGTTATTACTTTTTTTTAGTCACCCTTGTTAATTGAACTGATAGCTCATCACTTTTTGTTTGCTTGCTTGTTTTTAATTATCAGACTTCATGTTTTACAACTATTTTAGAAGTACAGAAAAACTGAGCAGTTAATATAGAGAATTTCCATCTTAACCCCTTGACCATACATTTCCTCAATTATTAATGTCTTATAGTAGTAGGCTATTAAATTAGTTTCCTAGGGCTACTGCAACAAATTTTCACAAATTGTGTGGCCTAAAACAATAGAAATTGTCTCAGGGTTCTGAGGGGCTGAAATCTGCAATTAAGTCACTGGCAGCATCAAGCTCCCTCTAAAGACCCTAGAGAAGAAATATCCCTTAAACTCTTCCTAGCTACTGTCAATTACTGGCAATTCTTGGAATTTGTTTGGCTTATAGCTACATCGATTCAATTTCTGTTTCCGTCTTCACACGGCATCTTTTCTCTGTGTCTGTGCCTCTTATAATTTTCATCAGGATAAAGGCAATCTGAATATATTATTATTAACTGAGGTCCATCATTTATTCAGATTTCCTTTGTCCTGATGTCCTAATGTTCCTAATATTTTTTTATTTTCTGTTTTAGGATCCCATCCAGGATATCACATTACATTTCACTGTCATGTTTTCTCAAGCTCCTCTTGACTATGACTATGTCCTTGTGACGTTATGTTTGATGACCTTGATAGTTTTGAAGAGTATGAGTAGGAAAAAATATAGGAGTCTCTTTTGTCAAAATTTTCCTGACATTTTTCTCACAGAGTTGGGTTATAGGTTTTATGGAGGGAGATCACAGAATCTTTGAAAGACCACAAGTGTTTTTTAATTACAACACTCAAGGATACATACAATCAACATGATATTGCTTTTGTTACGTTTGACTACCTGCTTGAGATAGGCGCTTGTTAGATTTCTCCACCTATAGAGTAACTTTTATCCTCTTTCCACACTCTTGCTCTCTAGAAGGAAGTTACTATTACAAAGCAGCCCAAACTGAGTTGGAAGTGTTCTTCAACCTTCATGTTCATCATCATCTACTTTTTCATCTGTGAAGCAGGAAAAACAATACTATCTACCAATTCAGAGGCGTTAGCTGAAGGTTTATGAGTTTATTTATGTAAAGTTATGCGGACAACACTTACACAGAGGAATCATTCAATCAACATTAAAAATTTTTATCATTATTATCATCATTAGAGCCATTACCTTTTGTCCTCAATTATAATTAGTTTGTACATGTCATTGCTCTCTTTAGTATATAATTTCTTTGACTGTCAGTGCATATCATCTTAATATTTACATAATTCCTAGCAATGGCACTATAAACAAACATAAGCATATAGATATCATTATTAATTCCTGTCTTGTCCCCACATTCTAATTTTGTCTAGCTGTTCTGAAAAGAGCAAATGTATATAGCTGACTTTGGAACGGTGACCATTCCCACCACTGCTCCAAAATATTTTTTAAATGCCCATTGTTCTGTAATTATCATTTATCTCCTGGTGGCCTGAAGAATTTTCAGTTTCCAAGTTCACTTTAAGAAGTACTTCCTGGCTGAATAATCAGTCACAGGCACTCTGGGGATCATGGAGAAGAGTACCAAATGGTCCTTCATCGCTGCCCTCATTAACTTTACAATCTTATTGTGGAGACAGAAATAACTAACTTTAAGAAGACTAAAGCTTTTTGACAATGCACAAAAGGGAACAAATAATTCTAACCCTGATTATAACAGAAGACTTTCCAGATTTGTAGCATTTGAGTTGACCTTTGAAAAATAAGGAAATTTTAACAAATAGAGAGAATAGTGAAAGAAAGTGTATCCTATAGAAACTGCATGAGCAAAGACACAAATACAAATAAAGGCCACAACAAATAACAGCAAGGATCTTTTCTTTTTTCAAGTATTGTTGATAAATCATTTACAAGTGGTCTAAATTTTTCTAGGCCCTTACATGTTTAAACTACTTAAATCATCACAAAAAAATTCTGAAAGATCCATACTATTAATCAGATTATCTCATGAGAGTGATAAGAGGCGACTAGCTTTAATTATTCAATAGAATTCAGGATGTTGGATGACAAGAAGATAGGGAGGAAAGTGGGATGAGAATGAAAGCTAAATTGGAGACAGATTGTAAAAAGTTTCCAATGCCAGCTTATGAAACTCTGGGTTTTGATTCTAAGGGCAATGAGAAGCCATTAAAATTTAATGAGTGACTTGATATGTTCAACTTGGGTTGTATTTCAAAGAAGAGAATTCCATGGTGTTGGTAGAGAGAAATACCTTAAACTTAGAAAATACATATAAATTTAGAGGCACATGTTAAATCAGAAAGACCTTGTCAAAAACAAGAAAGGGAAAACTACAAGATATTTACATCCCTATGAGCTTAAGAGTGAAATGAGTTGAAAGTTTAAGCAGGTAACCATCCCACGGTTCACATGCTTATTGTTTTATCAACAGCACTTTTTGCCCACGTTAATACTGTAATGGGGGAAACAAAACAGAACAAAAACACTGACCAAGGTGAGAGCAAAGTGTGGTCCAGTTAACTCCACCTTAGGGGAAGGACTAGAGTATTTTGAAAGGGGTTGGTGCATTACAAATGAATAAGAAATACCATTTGGACTCATTTTTAAAATGCAAATGAATGTACTAAACATGAGCAGGAAATTCTTGATACTATAGTCAATATGTATCCATTGCCGAATTGGTTAACTTACATAGACTACACTTCTGTTGTTCATCAAAAGTCCAACAAGTTGATGAGAGGAAGAAATTCAGGAAAGAAGCAGAGTAGGTATATTACTAGTTAGTAAGCACATTTTAGCAATAGCACTTAGAATAGATTGGAGGTGAGGATGGCTAAAGTAAGGAAGATTTGGAGTGTGAAGAGTCATCTGTAAGAGATAATAAGAGACTGAATAAACCAATGAGATTTGAAGTATATATTCTTTATAATTGAAAATATTTCCAGAAGGAGTAATAGCTAAAGTAGTTCTCTAATTACACATTGTAGAAATGAAACTGTTGGATTTTGACAGCATCTCTTCTATTGAACTCATTAGTTCATCCTCTATAAAACAGAGAAATTGAGGCCCAGAGAAGATGGATGAAATGCTCAAGTTTCTAAGTGAGTTAGTTGAAGGATTGGCACTAATCTTGCCTAATGATTTTTACATGAGCCTCCTTTGTAAAATACCAGGTTCATCAGTTATTAATCTAGAGATCTGTTAGTTAAGAAAAGAATGAGGCAGGGATGGGATCCAGGTGCTCGAAGAATATGAAATCAAAAGCAATAAAATAAATGAAAAGGAAGAGAACAGATTTTGAGAGATGAACTTTGTCAACTTCACATTTTTGCGAAGAGGTAGGCACACTAAACCATCACCTAAACCAGGTCCAGCCTATGGGAAATAATAGATGTGCACAGAATCATCACTTTAATAAAAGTGTATGTGCCTTGAGATCCTATCTCCTCCCAGACACAGTCTAATACTTTAATTTTCTTTTAAATTTTCTCTGAGCACCACTGATTCATAACCAGTTCCTTGAAGAAGAGTGAAGTCTTCAGGGCGGCATAATCCAGAGACTATACCTTACAATCATTACTGAGATAAAAAGAGTACACTGGACCAGTGCGACACATATCATGTGACTAACTGTGACTTAGAAGTGACAGATAAAATGTCTGTGTCCATGATGAGGACTCAGTCACATGACATGGTTCCATACCCATAAAATGCAAATGATGATATAAACCTACTTTACTAGGCATTTATGAAGGCTTATGGCAACATGCTTTTAAAATTGAAAGCTCAATGTAAATAGCATTGCCCTGTAAGTTGTTGATGTGCTTCAAAGTTCTTCCAGTTATACTTTAAAACATCTTTAACTTAGCCTAAATTAATTCAAGCTCTGTAGCCAGGCTGATGATTGTTTTATAATGCTTGTTTTGTTTTGCATATAAGCATTATATATAGTTGTTGCAGAAAAACTGTAAAACTATAGAGCCAGGCTATGTGAAGCATTTGAGCACAGTGTTTAAAACACCCTGGTACTGTCGTTTATGAGAGGTTTAACCTGTATTTTAAGTAACATCCCTGTGCATGAATCAGGGTTTTTTTTTTTTTTTAATTTCTAAAAAGAGAAAATAATGGTTCCTTCCCAGAGTTGTGATGAAAACTAAAGTTCTTGTGCCTAGGAGTCATAAAGCTCTTAGAATAATTCCTGGCTCAGAGTAAGCACTCAATAAATGGTGTGTGTGTGTGTGTGTGTGTGTGTGTGTGTGTGTGTGTGTGTGTTAGTGGCTCCGTCATGTCCTGCTCTTTGCCATCCCATGGACTGTAGCCCAGGCTGCTCTATGGAATTCTCCAGGCAAGAATAGTGGAGTGGGTTGCCATGCCATTCTCCAAGGGGTCTTTCCAACCTAGGGATCCAACCCAGGTCTGCCACATTGCTTGCAGATTCTTCACTGAGTCACCAGGGAAGCCCCAACTGGTATTACTACAAGCAAGTTTCTCATGTATGATACAAAGGATAACAAGAGTTGAAGAAACAGAAAACTAATCAGCACTTTGGAAGCTCTCTCACTGATTCCAACCTTCATTCTCCCATTACCCTAGGGATAACTGTTGTCCTGAAGTTTTTGTCCCTGTTATATTCCCTAAAGATTTCTTTAACTACATGTGTGTGTATCCTTAAGTGGCATTATATAAATGAAACCATCTTGATTTGCTCTGCAATGAATTTCCTTTTCCTTCCTCACAACATTGTTTTCCTTAAGCTCAACTACATTGACTCATGGAGTGGTAGATCATTCTTTCTCTCTTTGGCATGGTTTTCTATCATATTCCACAGAAAATGCCTCAGAGGAGGAGTTCATTTGGTACCAGTGTTCTTTTTCGCTACTACCTATGACGTTGCTATGATATTCCTCTACACGTTTCCTTCTTACCAGTCAAGAATTATGTTCAGGGTGAATAGCTGAGAGCAGAATTTTGAGGCTGTCGGAAAGCCATCAGACTTGAATTCTGGAATCACTTGACATTAGAAAGGGAGTGCTCATCGTGATTAGGCATAGACAGCGGTTGTAACTTGGAACTGTCCCAAAGAAAATGGGAGGCGTGGGCACCCTCACCCTTCTAAAGCATGTCTTTCTAAAAATATGCTTTCTAAAGTATTCCAATTTACATTCCTATCACAAGATGCTTTTATCTTTAATCACTTCTTGGGTCAGCTTTGCTAAGTAAGGTTTACTTGTCTAGTAACTTTCTGATTTTGTATGTTTTCAAATTTATTGCGGTAAAATTGTTTTCAAAACAAGCTGACATTTTATTCCATTCAGGTATTTTTAGGTATATCTATTTTGTCATTTTTAATATCAACTTTGTGCCTTTTTTCCTGATTGCTCAGTCTTGCAGGAGAGCAGTCCCCTGTAGAGACAAAACCAACAATTTGACAAACATTTGTCTTTTTTTGATTTTCTCTATTATAAGGGTTTTTCTAAAATTAATTTCTATTAATATTATTACTTTTCATCTACTTTATTTTAGTTCCTTTTATTCATTTTCTAACTTTATAAATCTAGTGTTTGGTATATTAATTTAAACCTATCTTCTTTTTCAAAATATAGATTTAAGTGTTTAAGCCTATAAATTTCCCTCTGAGAACTACTATATTTTCATCTCAAGATGTGTTGTAGGAACAGAATTTGTTATTGTTCAGTCTAAGTAATCTAATTCATTTTATTATTTCTTTTTGACATTCATTATTTAGAAGTTAGCTTTTTTTATTTTCAAAACTTCAGGGTTTTGCTAGTTTCTTTTTTAATTACTGATTTTTGATCAGTAGTAATTATTACTTTCTCAAGTGAAGAGGAACTAAAAAGCCTCTTGATGAAGGTGAAAGAGGAGAGTGAAAAAGTTGGCTTAAAACTCAACATTCAGAAAACGAAGATCATGGCATCTGGTCCCACTACTTCATGGGAAATAGATGGGGAAACGGTGGAAACAGTGTCAGACTTTAGTTTTGGGGGCTCCAAAATCACTGCAGATGGTGACTGCAGCCATGAAATTAAAGACACTTACTCCTTGGAAGAAAAGTTATGACCAACCTAGATAGCATATTCAAAAGCAGAGACATTACTTTGCCAACAAAGGTCTGTCTAGTCAAGGCTATGGTTTTTCCAGTGGTCATGTATGGATGTGAGAGTTGGACTGAGCGCTGAAGAATCGATGCTTCTGAACTGTGGTGTTGGAGAAGACTCTTGAGAGTGCCTTGGACTGCAAGGAGATCCAACCAGTCCATTCGGAAGGAGATCAGCCCTGGGATTTCTTTGGAAGGAATGATTCTAAAGCTGAAACTCCAGTACTTTGGCCACCTCATGCGAAGAGTTGACTCACTGGAAAAGACTCTGATGCTGGGAAGGGATTAGGGGCAGGAGGAGAAGGGGACGACAGAGGATGAGATGGCTGGATGGCATCACTGAATCGATGGACGTTGAGTCTGAGTGAACTCTGGGAGTTGGTGAAGGACAGAGAGCCTGGCGTGCTGCGATTCATGGGGTCGCAAAGAGTCAGACACGACTGAGTGACTGAACTGAACTGAATCAATATTTTACATTCCACAACTTTGTGAGTCAGAAATTCAGAAGAGGCTCACAGGCAGTTTTGTGCTTCTGACGGCTTGCCCTGGGATCACTCAGATCAGCAGATGGCTTGGTCAGAAAACTTGTTTAATGTGCTGATGCCTTCCAATCTCTGGAAGTCCAGGTTTGGCCTGATCCCTCTCCGCTTCCATGTGGTCTTAGAGCCTCTCAACATGGTGTCTGCAGGAGGCTTGGACTTCTCATAGCATGGTGGTCTCAGAGTAGGCAGACTTATAAGGAAGCTCAGGGCTCTAGGTGTGAGTGTTATAAGAGGTCTCATCAGACATTTATGGCCTGGCCTCAGATGTCTAAGAACATCACTTCTGCCAGATTCTACTGGTGGAGAACATCATTAAATATGCCAAAATTCAGGGCAGAGGGATAAATTCTACCTCTCAATACCTGGAGTAGTAAAGAATTTATGGCCATCTTCATCCTATAACCCCTACTAATGCCCCAACCCATCATTGCATCCAAGTCAAGGTTCAAGACCTCTCAGAGATGTGTAGTCAATACTGCCAAGTTCATTCATGGCTTCTCATTTTTTTAGTGACCAACAAACTAAAAATACAAGTCAGCTCCTCCCTCTATACTCCAAAGGCAGTGTGGTACATAGTCAACATAACCACAAAAGATGCCTCTTTTTGAAAAAGGTAAGAATGTGAGACCAAAAAAATGACTAGTCTAGTGATTCTAAAATCCTGCTGGGAAGATAGCCTGAAGGCCTAGAAATGGGAGACGTTCCTCCTTTAAGCTCTGGTTCTCTGCTCTGGGATGGGCACCTCTGTCAATATTTTCTTTATGGCTTCATCATCAGGTACTTGTTTCCTGATTATTTTTCATGATCATATTGATGTGACTGTGGGAGAGCAGGTCTCCCTTTGAGACTGTATAGCTTTATAATGTCTGCTTCTTATTCATGAAGATAAGGTGGTCTAAAGCTTCTTTTAACTCAGGTCAAATAATTTTTTGTCTGAGCTGATTGACTTTTTGGCAGTTAAAGCCCTCCAGCATTTAGCTGGCTTCTAGTCTATGTCTTTCCAGTCAACTTCTTGTTGTTCAGTCACTTAGTCATGTCCAACTCTTTGTGACCCACATGAACTATAGCATATCAGAGTCCTCTGTCCTCCACTATCTCCCAGATTATGCTCAGATTCATGTCAATTTACTGGATGATGCTCTCTAGCCATCTCATCCCCTCCCACCCCCTTCTCTTCTTGCCCTCAATCTTTTCCAGCATCAGAGTCTTTTCCAGTGAGTTGGCCCTTCATATCAGGTGGCCAAAGTATTGGAGCTTCAGCCTCAGCATCAGTCCTTCCAATGAAAAGTCAGGGATGACTTCCTTTAGGATAGAATGGTTTGATCTTGCTGTTCAAGGGACGGAGGAGCCTGGTAGGCTGCAGTCCATGGGGCCGCTAAGAGTCAGACATGACAGAGTGACTTCACTTTCACTTTTCACTTTCATGCATTGGAGAAGGAAATGGCAACCCACTCCAGTGCTGTTGCCTGGAGAATCCCAGGGACAGGGGAGCCTGGTGGGCTGCCGTCTGTGGGGTCGCACAGAGTCAGACATGACTGAAGTGACTTAGCAGCAGCAGCAGCAGCAGGCGTGTGATTCAAATTTGAATGAAATAAAAACTTCTAACAAAAACCAGGCACTTACTATGTTCCTGACCCAGTGCTTGGAGTTTTAAATTTTAACTCTAATTCATGATGGGGAATCTATGAGGGATCCATTTTATGCATGAAGAAACTAAGGAAGCTTAGGGAGGTGAAATAATGTGTTCAAGGTTATATTGTTATTAAGCTGAGGCTCAGGATTCAGAAACCAGGCAGAAGAGCTCCAAGGACCCAACCTTTTTGGCACCAAGGACCGGTTTCATGGAAGACAAATCTTCCATGGACTGGGGTGGGGGAATGGTTCTGGGATAATTCAAGCACAATACACTCACTGTGCACTTTATTTCTATCATTATTACATCAGCTCCATCTCAGATCATTAGACATTAGATCCCAGAGGCTGGGGACCCCTGCTTTAAATGCCTAATGAATGGCTGGCTGGCTGGCTGGGTAGATGATGAATGGTTTTGGATAAATATAAGAGTTAGTTTTTAGATGATATCAAACAAATTTCAGTGCATTCGAAACTTTTTTGGTTCCAAGCTGATTTTAATGATGTTAAACAAATACTGATTTTTCTCAAGCAGGCCAATTGCAGTGATGTCTCCTCTAAAGTGTCTACACCTTATGATGTTGTGAGACAGCCTAACCTCTCATTAGTATCCAGAAACTTGCTACACATGGAGTCACCTGTCCCAGCCTAGAAGAGCTGGCTGTTTGTGCTGCTCATTCCTTAGCACCATCTGTGTGCCAAATTGATGTTGTACATTATTTATTTACCTCTCATTAGGAGCAAGGCCAGAGCACCATCCAATTCTCAGAGCTTGCTCAGTTACAATTGCACATCGTATAATGCTAAGGTTTGGTAAAATACCACATGCTTGCAAAAATTTTCAATAATTACTACAAATATTCACCAGAGGGGGTATGTTTATTCATTTGCTTAATTTCTAATAGTATATTCTACTATGGTAATATTTTATTAGTCTTACATTTAATTTGGAATATGACCAATTGAATTTATGCTTTTAAACAGCAACAACAAAAAAGCATTTAGCATCTCATTCATGTTATTTGTTCTTAGATTTGGTACCCATACAGTCTGCTGGCTGTGTTGTTTTCTAATGAGAATTTTATAAAATGCCTTGGAGGCTTATTACAATTTGAGCTTCTTTCTTTCCATTCAAATGAGCCCCATTTTAAAATGCTGCATTTCTTGCCATTAATTGAGTGTTGGTTCTGGATAACACAGACTTTTCTTCATCAAGTGCATGCCGCTTATGGACTTGGGAGTGTCAGCCATGTGTGGGATTCTAAAGTTCACCCTTCTAACCTAGAAACTCTCCTTCCATTCTTTTCTTTTCATATGTTTCCTGGATCTCAACAATGAAAGTAAATATTGATACTAGTATATCATGTTTAATACTCCTAGAGATTCATATGCAGCCATATATTATATCGTGTATTTTTTTTTTTTTTTTACTTTGCTGAGCAACTTCCTTGTTTTCTTTCCAGGTTTGTTGAAATATAATTGACAAAAAAATCATAATATATTTAAAGTATATAACCAGCGGGGGAAGAGGGGAGGGATAAATTGGGAGCTTGGGATTGACATACCACCTGCATGTGTGATGTGTCTGCTTAGCAGTGTCTGACTCTTTGTGACACCATGGACTATAGCCTGCCAGGCTCCTCTGTCCATGGAATTTTCCAGGCAAGAATTCTTGAGTGCGCTGCCATTTCCTACCCGAGGGGATCTTCCTGATCCAAGGATCAAACCCATGTCTCTTGCGTCTCCTGCGTGGCAGGTGGATTTTTACCACTGGGCCATCTGGAAAGTCCAACACTACTATATATCAAATAGATAACCATTAAGGACCTGTATTTATTTGCATTGTTCACTTAAGAAGCCCTTCTTATCTCTCCTTGCAATTCTCTAGAACCCTGCATTCAGTTGGGTATATCTTTCCCTTTCTCTGCCTTTCACTTCTCTTCTTTTCTCAGCTGTTTGTAAGGCCTCCTCAGACAACCATTTTGCCTTCTTTCATATCATTTTTCTTTGGGATTGTTTTGGTCACTGCCTCCTGTACAAAGTTACAAATCTCTCTTGGGGCAGATGTAATCCCTTGAATCTATTTGTCACCTCCACTGTATAATTGTAAGGGATTTGAGTTAGGTCATACATGAGTGGTATAGTAGTTTTCCCTACTTTCTTCAATTTAAACCTGAATTTTGCAATGAAGAGCTCATGATCTGAACCACAGTCAGCTCCCAGTCTTGTTTTTGCTGACTCTATACAGCTTCTCCAAATTTGGCTGCAAAGAATATAATCAATTTGATTTCAGTATTGACCATCTGGTGGTGTCCGTGTGTGGAGTCATCTCTTGTGTTGTTGGAAGAGGGTGTTTGCTATGACCAGTGCATTCTCTCTTCAAAACTCTGCTAGCCTTTGCCCTGCTTCATTTTGTACTCCCAAGGCCAAACTTACCTGTTACTCTCCCAGGTATCTCTTGACTTCCTACTTTTGCATTCCAATCTCCAATGATGAAAAGGACATCTTTTTTTGGTGTTAGTTCCAGAAGGATTGTAGGTCTTCATAGAACCACTCAACTGCACGTTCTTCATCATTAGTGCTTGGGACATAGACTTGGATTAGTGTGATGTTGAATGGTTTGCCTTAGAAACAAATGGAGATCATGCTGTCATTTTTAAGACTGCACCCACATACTGCATTTTGGACTCTTTTTTTGACTATGAGGGCTACCCATTTCTTTTAAGGGATTCTTGGCCACTGCTACTGCTAAGTCACTTCAGTCGTGTCCGACTCTGTGCGACCCCATAGACAGTAGCCCACCAGGTTCCCACGTCCGTGGGATTCTCCAGGCAAGAACACTGGAGTGGGTTGCCATTTCCTTCTCCAATGCATGAAAAAGTGAAAGTGAAGTTGCTCAGTCGTGTCTGACCCTCAGCAACCCCATGGACTGCAGCCTTCTAGGCTCCTCCATCCATGGGATTTTCCAGGCAAGAGTACTGGAGTGGGGTGCCATTGCCTTCTCCTTATTGGCCACAGTAGTAGATATAATGGTCATCTGTATTAAAATTTTCCCATTCCCATTCATTTTATTTCACTGATTCCTAAAGTGTTGATGTTTGCTCTTCAAGAAAATTGGAGATACCAAGTGAACATTTCATGCAAAGATAGGCAAAATAAAAGACAGAAACAGCAAGAACTTAACAGAAGCAGAAGAGATTAAGAGGAGGTGGTAAGAATACACAGAAGAACTGTGCAAAAAAGGTCTAAATGAGCAGGATAACCACAGTGGTGTGGTCATTTATCCAGGCCAGACATTCTGGAGTGTGATGACAAGTAGGCCTTAGGAAGCATTACTAGGAATGAAACTAGTAGATGGAACGGGATTCCAGCTGGGCTATTTCAAATCTTAAAAGATGATGCTGTTAAAGTGCTCTACTCAATATGCAGCAAGTTTGGAAAACTCAGCAGTGGCAACCTGACTGGAAAAGGTAAGTTTTCATTCCAATCCCAAAGGCAATGACAAAGAAAGTTCAAACTACCATACAATTATGCTCACTTCACATGCTAGAAAGGTAATGCTCAAAATCCTTCAAGCTAGGCTTCAGCAGTATGAGAACTGAGAACTTCTAGATGTACAAGCTGGATATAGAAAAGGCAGAGGAATCAGAGATCAAATTGCCAATATCCAATACATCATAGACAAAGCAAGGGAATTTCAGAAAAACATCTACTTCTGCTTCATTGACTACTCTAAAGCCTTTGACTGTGTGGATCACAACAAACTGGAAAATTCTTAAAGGGATGGCAATACCAGACTACCTTACCTGCCTCTTGAGAAACCTGTATGCAGGTCAAGAAGCAATAGTTAGAACCAGACATGGAACAGACTGGTTCCAAATTTTGAAAGGAGTACGTCAAGGCAAAATATTGTTACCCTTTTTATTTAGCTTATATGCAGAGTGCATCATGCAAAATGCCAGACTGTGGTAACACTGGCAGCTTTTATTTTCTTGGGCTCCAAAATCACTGAAGACCATGACTGCAGCCACACAACTAAAAGATGCTTGCTCCTTGGAAGAAAAGCTAGGGCAAACCTAGACAATGCATTAAAAACACAGAGATATTACTTTGCTGACAAAAGTCCAAATAGTCAAAGCTATGGTTTTTCCAGTAATCATGTACAGATGAGAGAGCTGGACCATAAAGAAGGCTGAGGGCCAAGAACTGATGCTTTCATACTGTGGTGCTGGAGAAGATTCTTGAGAGTCCCTTGGACAGAAAGGAGATAGAAACAGTCAATTCTAAAGGAAATTAGTCCTGAATATTCACTGGAAGGACTTATAGTCAAGTTAAAGTTCCAGTACTTTGATCACCTTATGTGAACAACCGACTCATTGAAAAAGACCCTGATGCTGGGAAAGACTGAGAGCAGGAGAAGAGGGTGACAGAGGATGATATGGTTGGATGTCATCATCGACTTAATGAACATGTGTCTGAGCAAATTCCAGGAGATAGTGAACGACAGGGAATCCTGGTGTGCAAAAGTTCATGGGGTCAGAAAGTGTTGGACATGACTGAGTAACTGAACAAATAAGGACCTACTGTATAGCACAGGGAACCCTATTCAGTACTCAATAATGACCTATATGGGAAAAGAATCTAAAAAAGAATGTATATACATATATGTATAAGTGACTTATTTAGCTGTACAACCACAACTAACACATTGTGAATCAACTATATCACAATAAAGTTTTTTATAAATAAAATTAAGTATACAATGTAATGATTTCTTATACACTGTGAAATGCTTCCATTTATTCACTTCACATAGTTACCTTTTATGATAACACTTGAAATCTAATTTTTTAGTAAATTTAAAGTATGCAAACAGTATTATTTTATATAGTCACACTCATGAACATTAGGTCTTCAGAACTTATTTCTCTTATAACTGAACTGTGTCCCTTTAAGCAACTTCTCCCCATTTTCCCAGCCTATATATAATAATTTTGGTATTAAGCCTGAGAATATTGCTATTATTCTTCTGAGGAAACAGATCAGAGATGCTAGGGAAATTTTCAGTTATCACCCAACTGGAAATGTGAGAATTTATATGCAAACACATATCCCATGACAGAAAAAAAAAAAAAACCCTTCAGTTTCTCCATCCCCCTAAGGTACACTAACATTTATAGTGCTTTTCTACCTCATTCCAAGACACACATTCAATATGGGAACAGCTATTACAACTTCCCTGATAGTTGAGTTGGTAAAGACTCTGCCTCCAATGCAGGAAACCCCAGATCAATCCCTGGGTTGGGAAGATCTGCTGGAGAAGGGCTAGGCTACCCACTCCAGTATTCTGGCCTGGAGAATTCCATGGACTGTATAGTCCATGGGGTCACAAAGAATCAGACACAACTGAGTAACATTCACTTCACTTCACTTTACTTAATTACTACTAAAATTTTGTGCCTCCAATGACTTAACCAATTCTTTTTATTTCTAGAGTGTACCTCACAGAGAAAGTCTCAATGATCTTCCGTTAGAATTGCTTCCAGTGTTTAGTTCTGTTCAGTCACTCAGTCATGTTCAACTCTTTGGGACCCCATGGACTGCAGCATGCCAGACTTCTGTGTCCTTCACTATCTCCAAGAGTTTGCTCAAACTCAAGTCCATTGAGTTGGTGATGCCATCCAACCGTCTCATCCTCTGCCGTCCCTTTCTCCTCCCACCTTCAATCTTTCCCAGCATCAGGGTCTTTGCAAATGAGTCAGTTCTTCGCATCAGGTGGCCAAAGTATTGGAGTTTCAGCTTCAGCATCAGTCCTTCCAATGAATATTCAGCACTGATTTCCTTTAGGATGGACTGGTTATATTTCCTTGCAGTCCAAGGGACTCTCAAAAGTCTTCTCCAACACCACAGTTCAAAAGCATCAATTCTTCGGTGCTTAGCTTTCTTTATAGTCCAACTCTCACATCCATACATGACCACTGGAAAAACCATAGATTTGACTAGACGGACCTTTGTTGGCAAACTAATGTCTCTGCTTTTTAGTATGCTTTCTAGGTTGGTCATAACTTTTCTTCCAAGGAGCAAACATCTTTTAATTTCATGGCTGCAGTTACCATCTGCAATGATTTTGGAGCTCAAGAAAATAAAACCTCTCACTGTTTCCAATGTTTCCACATTTTGCCATAAAGTAATGGGACCAGATGCCATGATGTTAGTTTTCTGAATGCTGAGTTTTAAGCCAACAATTTCACTCTCCTCTTTCACTTTAAAGAGGTTCTTTAGTTCTTCACTTTCTGCCATAAGGGTGGTGTCATCTGCATATCTGAGGTTATTGATATTTCTCCTGGCAATCTTGATTCCAACTTGTGCTTCATCCAGCCCAGCATTTCTCATGATGTACTCTGCATATAAGTTAAATAAGCAGGGTGACAATATACAGCCTTGACGTACTCCTTTCCCGATTTGGAACTAGTCTGTTGTTTAATGTCCAGTTCTAACTTGCTTCCTGACCTGCATACAGATTTCTGAAGATGCAGGTCAGGTGGTCTGGTATTCCCATCTCTTGAAGTATTTTCCACAGTTTGTTTTGATCCACACAGTCAAAGGCTTTGTCATAGTCAATAAAGAAAAAGTAGATGTTTTTTCTGGAACTGTCTTGCTTTTTCAATTATCCAACAGATGTTGGAAATTTGATCTCTGGTGCCTCTGTCTTTTCTAAATCCAACTTGAACATCTCAAGTTCTTGGTTCATGTACTGTTGAAGCCTGGCTTGGAGAATTTTGAGCACTACTTTACTAGTGTGTGAGATAAGTGCAATTGTGTGGTAGTTTGAGTATTCTTTGGCATTGCCTTTCTTTGGGATTGGAATGAAAACTGACCTTTTCCAGTCCTGTGGCCACTGCTGAGTTTTCCAAATATGCTAGCATATTGAGTGCAGCACTTTCACAGCATCATCTTTTAGGATTTGAAATAGCTCAACTGGAACTCCATCATCTCCACTAACTTTGTTCATAGTGATGATTCCTAAGGCCCACAGGACTTCGCATTCCAGGATGTCTGGCTGTAGGTGAGGGATTACACCATCATGATTATCTGGGTCATGAAGATCTGTTTTGTGTAGTTCTTCAGTGTATTCTTGCCACCTCTTCTTAATATCTTCTGCTTCTGTGAGGTCCATACCATTTCTGTCCTTTATTGAGCCCATCTTTACATGAAATGTTCCCTTGGCATCTCTAATTTTCTTGAAGAGATCTCTAGTCTTTCCCATTCTATTGTTTCCCTCTATTTCTTTCCACTGATCCCTGAGGAAGACTTTCTTATCTGTCCTTGCTATTCTTTGGAACTCTGCATTCAAATAGGTATATCTTTCCCTTTCTTCTTTGCCTTTAGCTTCTCTTCTTTTCCCAGCTATTCGTAAGGCCTCCTCAGACAGCCATTTTGTCTTTTTGCATTTCTTTTTCTTGGGGATGGTCTTGATTTCTGTCTCCTGTACAATGTCATGAACCTCTGACCATAGTTAATCAGGCACTCTTATCTATCAGATCTAGTCCCTTAAATCTATTTCTCACTTCCACTGTATAATTGTAAGGGATTTGATTTAGGTGATACCTGAATTGTCTACTTATTTTCCATACTTTCTTCAATTTAAGTCTGAATTTGGCAATAAAGAGTTCATGATCTGACCACAGTCATCTCCCGGTCTTGTTTGTGCTGACTGTATAGAGCTTGTCCATCTTTGGCTGCAAAAGAATATAATCAATCTGATTTCAGTATTGACTATCTGGTGATGTCTATGTGCAGAGTCTTCTTTTGTGTTGTTGGAAGAGGGTGCTTGTTATGATCAGTGCATTCTCTTGGCAAAACTCTGTTAGCCTTTGACCTGCTTAATTCTGTGCTCCAAGGACAAATATGCCTGTTATTCTAGGTATTTCTTGACTTCCTGCTTTTGCATTACAGTCCCCTATGATGAAAAGGACATCTTTTTTGGGTGTTAGTTCTATAAGGTCTTGTAGGTCTTCATAGAACCGTTCAACTTCAACTTCTTCAGCATTATTGGTTGTGGCATAGACTTGGATTACTGCGATATTGAATGGTTTGCCTTGGAATTGAACAGAGATCATTCTGTCATTTTTGAGATTGCATCCAAATACTGCATTTTGGACTCTTTTTGACTGTGATGGCTACTCCATTTCTTCTAAGGGATTCTTGCCCACAGTAGAAGGCATAATGGTCATCTGAGTTAGGTTCACCCATTCCAGTCTATTTTAGTTTGCTGATTCCTAAAATGTTGATGTTCACTCTTGCCGTCTCCTGTTTGACCACTTCCAATTTGCCTTGATTCATGGACCTAACATTCCAGGTTCCTGGGCAATATTGCTTTTTACAGCATTGGACTTTGCTTCCATCACCAGTCACATCCACAACTGGGTGTTGTTTTTGCTTTGGTTCTACCTCTTCATTCTTTCTGGATTTAGCTCTCCACTGATCTCCAGTAGCATACTGGGCACGTACTGACCTGGGAAGTTCATCTTTCAGTGTCCTATCTTTTTGCATTTTCATACTCTTCATGGGATTCTCAAGGCAAGAATACTGAAGTGGTTTGCCATTCCCTTCTCCAGTGGACCATGTTTTGTCAGATCTCTCCACCATGACACATCCATGTTGGCTGGGCCTACATGGCATGACTCATAGTTTCATTGAGTTAGACAAGGCTGTCATCCTTGTGATCAGATTGGTTAGTTTTCTGTGATTGTGGTTTTCAGTCTGTCTGCCCTCTAATGGAGAAGGATAAGAGGCTTGTGGAAGCTTCCTGATGGGAGAGACTGACTGAGGGGGAAACTGGGTCTTGTTCTGATGGGGTGGGGGGCCTGTGCTCAGCAAATCATTAATCCAATTTTCTGTTGAAGGGAGGGGCTGTATTTCCTCCCTGTTATTTGACATGAGGCCAAACTATGGAGGAGATAATGAAGATAACGGCTCCCAGTATTAGGCTATAGAATAAGTAGCACTGTTATGTCTTTTTCTTCTATAATTGTCCTATTCCTTTATCTATGACTCTTTCCTAAGCACAACTCATAGTTTTCTTAGTTATTATACACACCTCCTTTGATCATATTATGCTTTATGTGGAAAAGGAACAGTACAGAGTAGAATAGTATCAGCTTCCACCAATTTCTAGACACTCTGCTCTTTTTAATGCTGCTCAACAGGGAAGTGTTTTTTTGTTGTTGTTTTTTGTTTTTTTGTCTTGTTTTATTTTGTTTGGTAGATGTATCACATAGTTAACTCCTGTTCCTTTTACTGTGGGCTGAGTCTCCTAAGTCATTCTTATGTGTTTTGCTAATGAGACATTCTTCCCTCTACTTTGCATTTGGACAGTTAATGGGGGAACATATTGAATCAGACGCCTTTTATGCACTGTTTGAGACACTCACTGCCTGCAGCTGCTGCTGTGCAGGTTTTTACACCTGAAGGTCAGCTGAGTCCAAGGGCATCTCACCTGTGCCCCTGTCTCTCCCTTCTCCCCAAGGATTTCCCCACTGACATGGAGGGATGGGTCTCACTTGGTCCCCTTGTTTATGCAAGTCAGGAATGTGAGGGAGTTAATACCTTATGCAATGAATTTTGACCAATAGGGTACCGGTGTTGATGGATAAAGTCTTCCTCCAGATAAATCACCTAAGATGAAGTTTATGCAACTTATCTGTACATAGTTCCACAAGACCAAATAGTCAGTTTCAATGGTACCAGCTCAATAAAGCACCTTGAATTGGCTTCCCCTCCTGCTGGCCTCCCCCTCCTTTTTGCTCATCTCTGTCTCTCTAATTTTATTTCTTAATAAAATACTAGTGACATATAAGCCTTGGGCTCAGACTCTGTTTTCTGAGATCAATTAGAGAATGTTAAAATTAACATTCCCTCTCAAAAGCTTACTCTATTTTAGATTTGAAGTGTTCCAATTTTTAAGAGATTCTTTCATCTAGAATATTTGTTCTTATTTTCATATTCTTGATTTAAAAAGTAAAGGATTTTCAAATATATAAGGCATTGACCATTATAATCTAACTGAAAACTGTATGGTTTGACAATTATTTTTAGTGTCGAGATGTTTCTATCCCAACAACAGTTTTTTATGGAAGAAGAGTGCATAGTAGTTCTGTAGATTTAGTACTTATGGTGGATTAACTTCAAGGGAAATATTTTCACTGCAAAGATTCCAAATTAAAGTAGGTTCATCAGAAGAATTCAAAGACTCACTGACTCTGCTCTTTATAGGTATATGTTAGTTGCTCAGTCATGTCTGACTCTGTGATCCTATGGATGGTAGCTCTCCAGGCTTCTCTGTCCATGGAATTCTTCAGGTAATAACACTGAACTGGGCTGCCATTTCCTTCTCCAGGACTCTTAGAGGTATAGCTTTTCATTCTTCAGATTGTATTTGCCGAACCATATCAGCTTCTAGGATCTGTTCTAACTTTAGTGATAGGACTATCTTCAATGATAATTTTCTGTTTTAGAAAGTACTGTGCATCTGATTTTAGGCTGCTTATTGATGTGAAGGGCTTCCCTGGGGCTCAGCTGTTAAAGAATCCACCTGTAATGTGGGAGACCTGGGTTTGATCCCTGCATTGGGAAGATCCCCTGGAGAAGGGTATGGCAACCCACTCCAATATTCTGGCTTGGAGAAGTCCATGAACTATTCCATGGGGTCACAAAGAGTCAGACACAACTGAGCGACTTTCACTTTCATTGATGTTAAATTAAACTTGAAACCTATTAAGCTTAAACATTTGCTTAAAGGATGTAGATAGAAGTATTTTTCGATATTTTCTAATTCTTGCTTCTCATTTACTCTTTTCAAATTAAAGGAAACTGAGGAGCAGAGAGTTAGGGCAGCCTGTTCTGGGTCACCAGTAATAATTAACAGCAGAACTTGGACTAGATGACTAGTCCCAAGGATTTTTCACCACACTAGTTTTTGAGCTTTAAAAGAGTAAGAGCTTTTTGTTCTATTCTGAGGAGTTCCCACTGGGAATAGTCCATTAAACTACAGAAATGTGGCTGAGAAGAAAGAACAATTTGTGAAAACTGTCTCTAGTATTTTAGCATTTTAAGTCTCTTTTTAACCCTTGAATATAGGATTCTGCTCTTATTCTCAAATACTATAATCTATTTAACCCCCAATCCTGACAGATGTAGCTTTAAGAATGTATCCTGAATCTGAATATTCTCATTTTCTGCCTCCCTAAACAATACTCTAAAAAAAAAAAAAAAAAACTGTCAACTCCCTTAACTGGTCTCTCTCCCATCTTTGTTGCATCCAATAGAGACTATTTGCATAGCAGTGAATGTGGTCTTTCTAACTGTAAATCTGACCATGTCATTCCTCTGTTACAATTTCTAAATGGCTTCACATTCAAATTTAAAGATGGCCACTAAGGTTCTGTTTGGTTTGTCCTTTCCTATCTCTCCAATCTCCTCATCTGGAACTTCCTCTTCACTCCTTTTACAGTAGCCAACATGGCTGTTTACTATTCTTCAAACAGATAAATTTTGTTTCCACTTCAGTGTCTTTCTGTTTGATGTTCCCTCTTCCTGGAGCTCTCTCCCAGATTTTCATTCTTTGCTCCTTTGTAACTTCAGAAATCTGCTCATGTCAGTTTCACTGAGTCCTTTCCTGGCCATCTATCTCCTTCTTTGTCCTCTCTGTACTCATATTGTACTCCTTTTAAATTATCACTAGTTGAAGTTAGGTGATAAGGTGGCTGAAGTCGCTCAGTCATGTCTGACTCTTTGTGACCCCATGCACTGTATAGTCTGCCAGGCTCCTCCATCCATGGGATTCTCCAGGCAAGAATACTGGAGTGGTTGCCATAAGGTAGCTAAATATATACATTGTGTGTCTTGCCTACAAGAGTCTAACTAACCAGGAAATTTGTATTGTTTATGTCAGTAACTGCAGCTCCTAAAATGGCTGGTACAGGGATAATGATGAAAAAAAATGTTTATTGAATAAATGAATACATAAGGTTATAAATCTTTACTACAGAGAAGCCATTTTCTTCAAACATATGCCATTATGATTTTACTTCCCATTCTCCAGCACTTATCCTGTTAACTAACTGAGCAATTCACCATTAATAGAGAGTCAATCAAGAAAGCCAGTCTCTAGTTCAAGCTATTAGAGAGCATTGAATTATCCCATGCATTAGAATGCCTGGAACTTGAATGTCAAAGCCATTTGGCTGTATGTTATTTACTGCTTTTGGACCATAGAGTTGGCTGTATTCAAACGATCTCATAATCGCAGAAGAGCTCAGAGATGGCCCATCATCATTATATTATTACTTTACACTCTACAGGCGATATCTAATTAGTCCCCACAGCATTCTAGGTTGGGAGCAGAGGCAACTGAAAAGGCTCGGAGAGAGACATCATCATGGGTGCTTTAATGCATGAGTGAGACTATGTTTTTTTTAAAAAAGCAGGTTATCTTCTCTCTCTTAGGGCTTCCCTGGTGGCTCAGATGGTAAAGTGTCTGCCTACAATGTGGGAGACCCGGGTTGGATCCCTGGGTCGGGAAGATCCTCTGGAGAAGGAAATGGCAACCCACTCCAGTACTCTTGCCTGGAAAATCCCATGGACAGAGGAGCCTGGTAGGCTACAGTCCATGGGGTCGCAAAGAGTCGGACATGACTGAGCGACTTCACTCACTCATATCCCATGGACAGAGGAGCCTGGTAGGCTACAGTCCATGGGGACACGACTGAGCGACTTCACTCACTCACTCTATCTTCTCCCTCTTAGACCTCTGTGTGTTTGTGCTCAGTGTGTCTAGCTTATATTCACCGGCCAAATAGTAGAGTGTGTCCTCATCTATTTTTATTTCTTAATTTTAGAAACTGGAGTTTATCGGCAAGATATTATGCAATAAAAAGTTTTCTAACTGAACGTTCAGTGATATACTGTCAGAGGGTGGGGATTGTTCCAAGGAATGCAATAATTTTAGAGGTGATATAACATAATGCATAGCTGGATTCAACCAAACTGAATTCAAGTCCTGGCCCTTCATATTTCCAGCTCTACTTGTTTAGGCAACTAGGTTGAACATGTTTGAGACTCATCATCTTTGTCTCATTCCAGTCATCACAACACTCCACAAGGTGGGTGCCACTGTTTTCTCAGCCTTGACTAGAATGAGACAATGCATGAAAGCAGTTAGAGCAATGGCTGGCACATTAAGAGTGCTTATTTATATCATCTCTATTAGTTTTTTAAGCATCAATCAACAGGTATTGGTTGAAGGACATGCTACATTGACATCATGTAGTTGAGATTCTGGAGAATATGAATTTATGATCACCTGGGTAAAACAAAGTATATGTAACCTAAATAAAATACAATGATAAAAATTGCAAATGCACTAAAAGATATGGTAATGGATGTAAGGTGCAAGATAGCTTTAGATTAACATGATTTGGTCTGTCACACAAAGGAGGATGAAGGGATGAAGTTCAAGGAGCACTGATAGAAAGTCGAGACTTAGGAAGTTAGAAGTAAAGAGAGTTTTCAGTGGAAGAAATTATGCCAATTTCAAATTCCTATATCTAAGTTTATTGCTCTTTGTCTCACGTTTGCTCCTATTGAATACAGACCCCTTGGAGACTTCCACTTTGGACATAACTTCGTTTGCCTCATTCTGGTGCCAAATGTACCTGAGAATAAGAGATTTATATTTATTCAGGGCTTTTATTTTACAGCAAAACATCTAACACCTTATTTTTGCATATCTGAAAATTCAGATGTTCCTTACAGTTAGTTTTATTTCTTTTTATCATAGAAGTTAACGGAATGGATGCAAAAGATTAAGTGTATTAAAGCCATGAATAAGTGAGCTTATCCTTTCAGGGGAAAAATGACCTTGCTTCTAAACCACACAGAAGTAAAAAACAAGTGGATTCATTGCTTTTCCCCAAACATTTCTCCTGTATATACTTTTTTTTTTCCTAGTTAAGAACACAAATTACATTGCATTATGCTTGTTAAATATTTCAATAAAAAGTGAGACTTTAATACAAAATGCCTGCTCTATCCTGAAAACGGGACTTTCTACAGGGCTTTCATGGAGCGTGACCTCATTCCATTATTAATAATGCACTTTGTGAGTTTTCTTTCATTCATTGATCTTGTAGGAGCATAGCTAACATTAACTAATTAATCCTCTTGTCATCTCTGTGAACAAGGTAAGGCATTTATTTAAGAGCTCACTCTGCTGTGGTGAAACTTGGGCAAAAATTGCTTGACAGTGCATGATGAATGTGTGGGGACCAGGTGACAGTGAAGAGCTGACTTTTAAAAGAAAAGGGCTGCTCTGACTTTTCTGTCACTGGCCTTCTCCAACTTACAGGTGAGCTAACGACTTTCTCCATAGACTCTTATTGCTCAAATCTATTCCCATCTGTTTGGAAGGCACAGTGCCCATGCAGGCACTGGTCAAACCCTTGGCACCGATCTTGGGAGATGAGCGCTTTCTGGGCAGTCTGCGTCCCCCTGCCACGCTGCATCTGTTTTACCAGATGTCTCACCTCTGGGTTCATTGGTATGCCAGCCCTGGTGCTGCGTGTCTATTTACAGCACATCAGCTGCTGTGTAAATGCCAAGCCACAAAGTAAATCAGAGGGCAGTGTGTGGTGTGTATGTGTATGTGGCAAGTGCATGTGCGTGTGTTGGAATGGGGGTTGGCAGACACCTAGAGCATAAGATTCATAACACATTTCCATAACGCAGTCCCCATCAGCCTTTTCATGGTGGCGTTTGCTGCAGGGTACAGCTGGGAAACATTAAGACACCTGTTTTTAGCCATCAAAATGGATGCCTCAAAGTAACTCTGCTACCAGAATCAAATATTATCATTTACATCTTCTACCCTAGAAATCTGGATCACAAAGTTAAAATGAGCACATCTTCTCCATATAAAAACAATAGTAAGGCATATTGGAGCCCTCCTTAGTGGTTACTTCATATCATCATTCATTCATTTATTCAGCAGGTATCCATTCAGCATACTTTTAATGTATCCAAGTTGGCCCTATAGTAGATGAATAAAGGGCTACAGAGGAATGATAACTGGCCCTTCTCAACCTGGGGAAACAAGATCTAAACATTTGACTGTGTTGAGTGTCCATAAAAGGTAGTCAGTGGTCGATGTTCAAGAGAGTTTTCCATGGGTTCCAGGGCAAGGGAACAATGCCTTAATGGTGAAGATCAGTCTTTATTACACTAGAAGGAGACAGTGCAAGCATTCTGGACATGAAGGAACAACTCCAGAAACGCAACAAAGGAAGATGTATGTCTGTGTCATATTGTCTGCAGTTAAGTTACTTTAAAAATAAATGTGTATAAACAGTGAGACCTGTTTGCACTCTGTGACATGTTCATCTATATCCTTGAGCTAGTTAGTTAAAACCTGAACTCTCATCAATAATGCAAACTTCAAGGAACTCCAAGGGTTTTTAAGTAGCAAATGAACTACCACGAGCAGGAACTGATACATTCAGACGTGGTTACCTGGCGCTTCATGTGTCTTTGCCAAATTCACACCAGAGAGTTTTTAAAATCAGCCTAATGATGTTAGAACCTAGAATTTGGTTAGATAGATTGCATGAGCTCTACCAATCTTTACGAAGTTTAGGACCCAGCAAAGTTCATTGGGTGTTAATGTGAGTTAATGCGAGTTCTGGGGTTTTCCTGGCTTCAGTTCCCTCTACCTCATCCATGACACTGCCACTTAGCTCTGTTACCATGATAGCTGATTCTGCCATCAGAGTTCATTGTGTCCACCTTGGAAAGAGATTTCTATGCAAGGTGCGTATGCCAGGGCCGAGAGTTGGAACTGCCGACATACAGCACAGGTTGTACTTTTGTGCCAGTTTTCTAATGGATGTTGGGTATTCAAGATTTGCTCAACATATTGCTTTATTAGACATAATAATCCTCCCTCCCCAACACTGGAGTTCAATCACCATCACCAAAAGAACTTGATATTTGCTCAACAGCAAACTCCCATATGTGGGTTCTCTGGTGTGAAGAAGGTCAGTGGTTGAGTTTACAGCCAACAGGCAGAGGACAAGTAGATAAACCATAGAATATAAAATGTCTAATTCACTACGATCATGATGTACTCCTATTAGCACTCACGCAGGACAATTAAACAATGATCACACAATTAGCACAGCTTGTATCAATCCCTTCATAAACTCCTCTCATTTAATCTTGTGTATACCCTGTTATAAATATTTTGTACTATTCAGAGCCATAAATCCACTATTTTTCTGCTGACAGACTATCTTTCCAAAGTCATGGCTGGTGTCCTGACATTTAGAATAGAAATTGATAGATTTTTGAAACAATTATGGTGTATTCTTCCTTCTGATCCCTGCCAACAGATAGCATTTTAATAGATTCAGGCTGAATCTATTACACAATCCTTCCCTTAAATTTTAGTAATCTTTTATTCTTAGGAACAAAAATTCAAATTAAGATCACAAATGTTGCCAGCTTTATTTAAAGGCTAAATTTTGACTTTCGACATATAGATTCCAGCTTGTCAATCCTTAGACTTTTTGTTTGATATTTATTTTCCTATTTCCCTTCCCCGCCTTCCATGGGGCAGTTTTAAACCCAAGGAATTTGGTGCTAAGGCTGAATCTAGGTGAAATTCTGCTACGTGCCAATTCTTCCAGTAATTCTCCCAATTTCTTAGAGATTTCTGTGATCATGTATTAACTATATATCTGTGGGTGAATTATTTAAAGGGTAAATGTATGAGAAGCTGGTTTTCAGTCATGTAAATCAGTTTTTTTGTCTTATGTGCCTTCTACTTATCCTTTTTTCAAAAAAACTGTGGCTCTTTTTCCAGCACCAAATCATAGTACATGACTACATGATATTCTGTAGGCCATTAACTGTATATATACATATATATGTATATGTGTGTGTGTGTGTATATATATATATATATATATATATATATATCTCATCACATTTTTGAAGAATATGGCTGGTATTAACTATTTTGACAATAAGCCTGTTGAAAATGTCAGACTGGGTTCATTCAAAGGACAACTGTGAAGAATTTTTGGATGGCATACAGTCCTAGAAGACATCATTTAAGAAAATCCCCAAAACACAGAGCTGAGACAGATCTCACCCAGTTGCTGATTCCATTCTTAAAACATTAATCTCTGAACAGCAGCTAATGTGGATGATAAGTGCTTTTTCAAATGTGACAATTTTGACAACAATCTTGGTCTATGTTGAAGTGGTAATGGAAAGAAATATTAATAGAACATGTACTTAAGTTCCAGAAATGATCAGGGAAAGTATTGTAGGAGGACAAGTGGAAGCAATAGGAGTTAAGGATAAAAGAATTTCTCATTCTAACCCCACTGTCACGGAGTCTTAGCCTTTTTAGCTCTAAGATAGGAATCAAAATACCTCTGTCACAAGGCTGATAGGAGACAAAAATCAGATACAACATGCAGAGGATGCTGCAGATTGGTATGCACGTGTCCGTGCTAAGTTGCTTTAGTTGTGTCCAACTCTTTGCGATCTTATGAACCGTAGCCCTCCAGGATTCTCTGTCCATGGAATTCTCCAAGCAAGAATACTAGAGTGGGTTGCCATTTCCTACTCCAGGGTATCTTCCCAACGCAGGGATCAAACTCCCTCCCATCTCTTACATCTCCGGCATTGGCAGTGGGTTTCTTTACCACTAGTGCCACCTGGGAAAACTGCAGATTGGTATGTCCAATATCTAAATTGTTTCTAACAGGCTTCCAATACCATAAATCTAAACAGGAAGGGATTTGTTACATGGCATTAGATAGTTTATAACATTTTACAGGATGATGAGGGGATACCATAGAGCTGGGAAATCAAAAACTTTATTTCAGAGACTCCTTTGCAGATTAGCCTGAAGATACAGCTTACATTCTGCTACATGGTATACTTATATGAGGTTAGTAAGGAAGAAGCAAGGAGTGGGCATCAGTGGCTTCACAGAGCAGATGGTCTCTTCTTGCAAGGCAGGGGAGTACAAGCACATCCACTTAGGGATGTAGCAGAGGTTCTAGGTCATCTGATCCAGGGCATTACAGGCTCTGAGCAGCAGACTGGGGGACAGTGGTATTCCCCTAGGATCCCATTTCCCCTAGTTATTCTTCTTATCTGTATATCATTCAAGCACAATTCCCTCATCATCCTGGAAAATGCTATAAACTATTTAATGTCATGTAACAAATCCCTTCCTCTTTAGATTTATGGGAATTAATTATAAGGACTGCAAATAAAATCTGAGACTGTATCTGAAAAGTATTTAGGAAATGATAAAGACCTTTAGCTATTTTTGAAAGGAAGAATCACAGCATACATGTATGTATTGACTGATTTCAAAATGAAATAATATCCTCTAAGGAAACAGAGCTTCCAAATCAGGTTGTTGGACCTCTATTTTATGATGAGCACAGGTATCTTAAGCATTAGGTCTTTTCTTACCGGATAGAGGCTAAAGTTCTTACAGATATGACTGAAAGTGAGTTTATAATTTATAATGACTCTATTTTTTAATTGTGTGTTTTTTTGTCAACTGCCTTTATTCTCTCCTGCCCTCCCCATTTCATATCAGATGCTTGGGGTTAAAATCAATATGTATATATAAGATATTGAAAAGTATCAGTGTGTAAGAATTATAAGAGCATGTTTCTTGGCATTTAATATTGATACTTATCTAGAAGAAATTGATTACTGAGGACTCTTCTGGTTATAAGAGAAAGGCTCAGCTTGAAAGGGGAGAAGCGTTAATATATTTTGAAAGCAGAAAATGTAAGGCAAGATCTTGTTTTTGGCAAAACTAGTGTACAAACTGGGCTTCCCCAGTGGTTCAGTGGTAAAGAATCTGACTGCAATACAGGAGCTGCGGAAGACACGGGTTCGATCTCTGGGTCGGGAAGATCCCCTGGAGGAGGGCATTGCAACCCACTCCAGTATTCTTTCCTGGAGAATCCCATGACAGAGGAGCCTGGTGGGCTACAGTCCATGGGGTCACACAGAGTCGGACACTACTGAAGTGACAGCAGCCACAGCAGTGTACAAACTCAGGGTTGATCCTCACCCTCCTCTTCTTTCTGTGTGTTTGTTTCCCCATGACTTGTGGGGAAGATTACTTTGTTCAGTCCCCTATTTGTATATCCCTAATAGTATAGTCCTAAAGGCATGGTGCCTTTCCTTGAGGCCAAAACAAAGTCTACTGGGGAAAACGTGAATTGCTGACTTAAAGTATGTGCCCACTCTGCACTGATCCTGTGATCTGAGTATGGTCTTTGATAGGCCAGGGCTGGTTCCCAAAAGCAGCAGTTAGTCTGAGAACAGTATCTGAAGCCCCAGAAGACACTTGATTAGCATGGTGGAGAATGAACTTCCTAAAGAAAGTAGGTAAGTAATGATAAACTATTGTATAGCAGTCAGTGCTCTGTGGTGACCTAATTGGGAAGGAAAACCAAAAAAGAGGGGATATGCGTATATGTATAGCTGACTCACTTTGCTGTGCAGTAGAAACTAACACAGCATTGTAAAGCAATTATACTACAATAAAAATTAATTTTAAAAAATGACTGGAAAGAAACAGACAAAATAAGTGTTTTAAATGTAAGCATCTGGGAGAAAAGGAAGTTATAGGAGTCCCCTCCAAGGTATTCCTTGATTTAAGAAAAAAAAAAAAAAAAGGCATTCCTGGTGCTCATTTCCCTCAAAACTGTAAAATGAATCTCCAGCTGTTCCTTTATTACATATTTTCCATCTCCCTCATGGATTCATCCTGGCACATTAATTTCTTTCCTGAAAATGAGATAGTCAAGCTGTAATCACATACACTCGTATAATAAAAGCATATTATGAGGATCAACTAAACAAAAGAGCAACACACACTCATATTATATTCTAGCACCTTCCAAAAGCAGGGCAACATGATCTGGGAACAGCCTTGGTATGGAACACTGTAGTTGTTCAGTTGCTAAGTTGTGTCTGACTCTTTGCGACCCCATGGACTACAGCATGCCGGGATTTCCTGTCCTTCACTATCTCTGGGAATTTGTTCAGACTCATGTCCATTGAGACTGTGATATCATCCAACCATCTCATCCTCTGTCACCCCCTTCTCCTCCTGCCCTCAATCTTTCCCAGCATCAGGGTCTTTTCCAATGAGTTGGCTCTTTGCATCAGGTGGCCAAAGTATCGAAAATTCAGCTTCAGCATCAGATCTTCCAATGAATATTCAGGGTTGATTTCCTTTATGATTGACTGATTTAATCTCCTAACTGTCCAGGGGACTCTCAAGGGTCTTCACCATAATTCAAAAGCATGAATTCTTCAGCACTCAGCCTTCTTAATGGTCCAACTCTCACATCCATACATGACTACTGCAAAAACCATAGCTTTGACTATACAGACTTTTGTCAGCAAAGTGATATATTTACTTTTTAATACACTGTCTAGGTTTGTCATAGTTTTTCTTCCAAGGATCAAGCATTTTTTAATTTTGTGGTAGCAGTCACCATCAACAGTGATTTTGGAGCCCAAGAAAATAAAATCTGTCACTGCTTCCACCTTTTCCCCATCTATTTACCATGTAGTGATAGAACTGGATGCCATTATCTTAGTTTTTTGAATGCTGAGTTTTAAGCCAGCCTTTTCACTCTCTTCTTTCACTCTCATTGTTACGGTCTTTTACAGACCAGGACCTGGGGACTGGAGTCGACGAAGACAGAGAGAGAGCAGTATCTCTCGGGTTATGTGGAAAACCAACAAAGCCCATGCACAGAACTTGTACCGCTCACGAAGGCACAGGGCATCTTCTCAAGGAGGTCTTGAAAGCCCAGGTGAGAAAGTGAGCTCAGTAGGCTTCCAGGCTCCGAAAAGAATGAAACAGGAAGAAGGACACAGGGGATCTAAGTCTCTAGTGGAACAAGGGTATTTTATTAGCAGAACTGCATGCTTATATATCTTCAGTAAAATGATTACTCAGACATTACAAAGAATGAAATTCCACGAGTTGCAACAAAATGGATAATCTAATACATACAAGGTCACTGAAGAGCATCACTGAAGGGAGTCACTGAAGGGAGTCACTGAAAGGAATCCAAGAAGGTGCCCTTTCCCATGATCTCAGTCCTGAGAACTGCATGCAGCTCTACTCATTCCTGTACTCCAGGAACTGATAAGGAACAGAGAGTCCTTGAGAAATGGCACACAAAGGAAAATGCAACATATTGGATCCCTTAAAGTTGAAGGTCCCCTGACATCTCATCAAGAGGCTCTTCAGTTCCTCTTCACTTTCTGCCATTAGAATGGTATCATCTGCATATCTGAGGTTGTTTATATTTCCCCCCATGTTGATTCCACCTTGTGAGTCATCCAGCCTAGCATTTCACATGATGTACTATGCATATAAATAAGCAAGGTGACAATACATAGCCTTGAAGTACTCCATTCCCAATTTGGAACCAGTCTGTTGTTCCATGTCTGGTTCTAACTGTTGCTCCTTGACCTGCATACAAGTTTCTCAGTGATCTATTATTCCCATCTCTTTAATAATTTTCCAGATTGTTGTGGTCCACAGAAAGGCTTTCGTGTAGTCAATGAAGCAGAAGTAGATGATATTTTGGAATTCCCTTGCTTTTCTATGATCCAATAGATGTTGAAAACTTGATCTCTGGTTCCTCTGCCTTTTCTAAATCCAGGTTGTATATGTGGAAGTTCTAGATTCATGCACTGCTGAAGCTTAGCATGAAGGATTCTGAGCATTACCTTGCTAGCATAAGAAATAAGTTCAATTGTATGGTACATTATAGGGCTCTTTACAGTTTAAAACAATCATTTAATCTTTTCAATTACTCTTTTAGATAGATGATGATGATTTTTTTAATCTATTTCATAATCACATAATATGATTATTATTTCTAAATATTTGACAGGTAGGAACAGAGAGGGAGGCCAAACTCATAGTTTGGCAGAGAGAGGAGCCTGGTGGGCTACAGTTAATGAGGTCACAAAAAAGTTGACCACAACTTAGCAACTAAGCAACAACAGCAACAACAACAATGGGGTACCTGGATAACTTGCTCTTTCTACTCATGGGCTAAATTGTGGGAAATAAGTTGATAAGGTCATTCTAATAAATTCTGGAATACCGTGAGAACTTTTGTTGGGGGGCATGACCTTTGGGGACAAGGGTTTGGGCTCAATCGAAAGAGAAATACATTGAGCTGAAACCTTCATGAAGCCCACAAAACTTCTGTTACATAATACAATGTTGAAATTATCAGTTTCCCATCCTAATGGCCTACAGCAAGGGAAGCTCTGAGTGTCTCTCCTCCTGGACTTTGCAGGTAAAAGCAATTATATAATTTTGCTCTTAAACACTGTCTAATTCAGGAACCCAGAGCTCTTCACCGAGGGCCACATACTGCTGCTGCTAAGTTGCTTCAGTCGTGTCCAACTCTGTGCGACCCCATGGACGGCAGCCCACCAGGCTCCCCCGTCCCTGGGATTCTCCAGGCAAGAACACTGGAGTGGGTTGCCATTTCCTTCCCCAATGCATGAAAGTGAAAAGTGAAAGTGAAGTCGCTTAGTCATGTCTGACTCTTTGCAACCCCATGGACTGCAGCCCACCAGGCTCCTCCGTCCATGGGATTTTCCAGACAAGAGTACTGAAGTGGGGTGCCATTGCCTTCTCCAGGCCACATACTAACTAGAAACAAATATGCCACACCCTCTTAATGAAAGTCTTGTCTTGTCCTTAGATCCTTGTAGATATACACAGATTTCAGCCTAACACACACATTTCCTCAGAAGTATGTATTTAGCTACTATCATGTACTGAAGTTGCAAAGTAACTTGTTTTCATTATTTTTTTAATGTCTAATATCAGCTTTGCCCTTAATAGCACATTCTCTCTCCAGGGATATCTAAGTGATTTTTGATGCTCTTTAAGCTTCTGTGTTATAAGCAATGTTTATAACTTAAAAGAAGGGGGGAAAAAAGGCTTGCATCTGTGTTGTACAAAACACTTTGAAACTGCTACACTTCTGGGTTCTCAAAGCAACCCTGCAAGCTATGCAGGATAGATATGCAATCCTAGTGGGACAGATGGAGAAACTGAAATCCCAGGGGGTAAGTGACTTACTGAATGTTCCAGTCCTTAATGGCAAATTAAGAGAAGCAATCAAACCTCCCCATTTTAGACCTAAGGTTTTTCTATAAGACAAGTAGCTTATATTTTTTAATATTTTTTTCACATAAAATCTAGCATTTGTATATTGATACACAATAAATAAAATAGCCAATAGAAATGGTGTTTATATGGGAACTGGAGGATCAAGTCAGCTTCACCATGGCAATCCCAGAGACTGAGAGCAAAAGGGCTCTAATGGACACTTTGAGAGCTAGCCTAAATCACTCTCTCCTTTTCAAGCATAGTTGAAAGCACATTGTATTTCCTTCCTGAGCACTTTCCCAGTCCCCATCTCTTTGAGAGAGATAAGCTTCACCTAAATTATTTCATCTGATTGATGATTGTCATTTATAACTTTTTGCTACTTCTATCTTGGGTATTCCTTTGGAAAAGGTGTACGGATTCATTACATATTCTAATGAATTGTCTATAGATTATAAGATAAGTCAAGCATGTATCTGCTGATACTTTTTAAGTGGACCTGTCTTTATACTTACAAATATCTCTTCTTAATAGTAGGTTTCCCTGGTGGCTCAGCTGGTAAAGAATCTGCCTGCAATGCATGAGAGCTGGGTTGGGAAGATCCCCTGGAGAAGGGAATGGCTACCCACTCCAGTATCTAGGCCTGGAGAATTCCATGGACAGAGAAAACTGGCAGGTATAGTCCATAGGGTCACAAAGTCGGACATTACTAAGCGATTCTCACTCACTCATTTGTCCATCTAGTCCGACCCAGCTGAATCTAGTCTTGCAAGTGGGGTGCCACACATGTTCAAAGATGTGCTAAGGTATTGATTCCCTATAGCTGCCAGGAGGGCCCAGGAAATCTAAGTTCCCTGGAGTAGATCTTCTCTACCTGGCAGCAGACTCCTCCGTTCATTCCAGTGTACCATAAAAAGATAATTTCCCATGTTGGGAAGCATTGGAGAAAGTTTAGAAGGGCTTAGGACTCAGAAATACTATTTTGCTCACTAGATTCAAATTATTCTCACTGATATTTCTTATAATAAGCCCTCTCCTATTTGAATAATACCATGTTTTCTACCTTAATTCATTATTGGTTATGAGTTACATTTGTCCAAAGCAGATTTCCCCAACAAGGAAATAAGTTTCTAAAGAATTCCAACGTGATCTTTTGTCTGATGTCAAAATAATCCCCTGGCTGCTATTCATTTAGTTGACTTCAGTTAATCCCTCCCCACCCTACCCTCTACACCCAGTGATTCTTTATACGACTTTTCTGGTTGTTTTCATCACACCAAGTCATGTTCATTAAAATTCTTGCTTGCTTCTTTTTTCTATTAGGAATCTTTTTTTCTTTTTAAGTGCATGGTCTTACATGTTTTGTCATAATTATGCCAATATACCCTTAGTTTACTCAACACTCTCCTTATCCGCTCTCCGCTGATGGACCAGTTTCCTTCCTGCACGGGACCTCTGCATATAATATTGCTTTTACCCCTAGATGCCACTCATCTCCTGTCTGGTCAAACTTTGTTGCTTTTACTACTGTGGTGTAATAGGCAGTAACTAGCATGGCTTATGCTATATTTTACCCCACAGCACCCCCAAAATCAAGGCTTATTGTTATCAAGACTCTATATCTAATTAATAATTTACACAAAATACAGAGATAGATAAGTGTATTTTATAATATCACAGAAATGCCTTCAGTCAAATTCAGAATGTAGGAAATTCTGTAAGATTCTCTATAGGAAATTCTACAGAATTCAGGTCCTTCCACATAATATCTGCAAAGAGATTAAAAAAAAAAAAAAAGGACAGTCACAGTGCAAAATAAATAACGAACATTAACCAAGTGCAGTGTGTACATTCTTATTCAACCCAACCATAAAAAAGACATTATCAAAAAACCAAAAGATAATACAAGTTGGAAAGAATGTAAAGAAACTGGAATCCATGTACATGTTTGGTAGGAATATAAAATGGTGCAGCCTCTATTAAAAACCGATATGGCAACTTCTCAAGATATTAAGAATAGAACTACCATGTGATCCAGCAATCCTGCTCTTGGGTATATAATAGCAAGAATTGATGAGATGTGTACTTCTATGTTTACTGTGGCATCAATCACAGTAGTCAAGACAGAGAAATAATCCCAGTGTCCATCAACAAGTGAATAGATAAAGAAAACATCATATATGCATGCAACGGAATCTTATCAGCCTTTAAAAAGAAGAAAAATTTGCAATATGTGACAATATGGATGAACTTGGATGACATTATATGAAGTGAAATAAGCCAGCCACAGAAGGACAAATATGCATGTTTCCACATATATGAGATGTCTAAAATAGTCAGGCTCATAGAGATAAAGACTAGAATGGTGGTTGCCAGGTATTTAGGGCAGGGGGAGGTGATGAGTTGCTATTCAATGGGTACGGTTTCTGTCTTGTAAGATGAATAAAGTTTAGAGATCTTCTGTACAACATAGTACCTATAGTTAGTGAAATCGTAGCTCATACACGAAAATTTATTAAGTGGGTAGGTTTCATGTTACATGTTCTTACAATGTCTTGAAAGCTGCTTGATTAAAGCTGGAAATGAAAACATCTTAATTTTTAAGAACTTTTATATGATACTTATTGAAATTTAAACCTAGTTTTGATATTAATTGAAATGCTTTCTAGTAAAATTAGCAATAATTTATGTTGTTAATATTAACAATCAGATGATGGTATAGAATTAGTAGGAGTCATTGTCTCTTGGAAATATAAAATCACATATCTGTTTGATGAATAAAACTAGGTTATATATAATCTAAGATTGACAAAATAAGATTGGCTACATATATTGTTCATTGTTGAGGCTGGATAATAGGCACCTAGGGATTTATTATACTAATCTCTGTACTTTGGTATACTTCTGAAATTTCCATAATAAAAAGTTAAACAAGCACAATTTTTAGGGAAAAAAATGTAGGCGTAAAATGCCAACACAGCAACAGATCAATGACTTCACCAACAGTCAGCAAAATCTTTGCAGGATCTAAAAGGAGTCATGATAGAGACCAGAAAGGCAATTTTTTAAAAAGGAAAGAAACTGAAATAATCGACCACCTTTGTGACCTAAAACAAATGTGGTAAAAGCAGCAAAGTGAAGAGTTTTGAGAATCAAAGGTAACCAGAGAGGATGCTTTGTATAATTAAAATTGCAAATAGTTAAATGCAGTTTTATAACCCAACTTTGCAAAGTCAGTTTGGAATTTAACCATAATTTCTTAAGAGGCTTTTTAAACATTCTTTTTTAAAAGCAATGTATCTCCAATGATGTATTAAAATTATTCTCAATAGCTTTCCCCCCCTTTTAATGATAACTGTTAAACTAGTCTCAAAATTTTGCCCCCTATATCAAGAAATGAAAGCCAGGCTGTGGAATTGGAGCTGGCAGCAATGATGTCAGGACAAGTTCAAATGAAGCCCATCACTTGAGTAAAAATGTATAGCCTTGCCTGTGCTGTACGGCACTCCATGTTTCAGTTCAGGGCCAGTAAGAGATTTATCAAAGGAAAGTAACAAGATGTATGGGAGTAGTAGGTAAAATTTTGAAAGCCTTTATGAACTAGAGTAAATCTTAAAACTTTTGGTTTAATCTTTGGAAGTTGGACTTCTACATATAATTATAGGTTAACATTTGACATACTGTGTAGGTGAATAAGACACTAAGAAAGCACATCTCTAATGAATCCAAGAAACCTCCATTACCCAAAACACACATTCGGATCCAAAAAAAAAAAAAAACCATTACTGGGATGCAATGAGCCATCAGCAAGCGGGCGAAAATTGGATCGTGTGCTTTTTCAAGAAGGCACCCCACGTGTTCAGCTTCAGCTAACAGTCGTCATGCTGAAAGTGAGGGCTTTTGTGTACACTTTTTTATACTTTTTAAGAACAGCCAAAAATTTAGATGATTATGTGAAATCTTCTGGTTATATCATTTATCGTTCAAGTTTATGAAGTCTTTGCAGGCCAACTCTATGCCTACCAAGCAAAGCTCAACTAGGGTCCTCATTCTGCCTGAAGTGATCATGTTTAAAAAGTTTGATCTATGATTATTCATTTTTTATTACTTTTCTCCTATTTTTTTGTCATGTTTAGCTTGGTTCAGGGCAAGCTGCAATATTTTTTCCTCATTGATTTTATTTTCTTGGACTCTTACTACGATTTTGGGTTTCTTTAAAAAGAAAAAAAAAAAAAAGATGTTTCTGAATCCTTCTTCATTTTGTTTGCCAAATATTTTTTCAGCAAGTGTGAACTAATGAACATTAATGGGGAGAGAGCTATATGTGGACTAATCTATAAGGGGTTCCTCTGCTTGGGCAGATTAGAATTTGGTGCTAATAAAATCCAGCTTAAAAGTTTTATTTTTATATAAATTTTCAATGAATAAATGTGTCTCTAATTAGATCTGAAAAGATTGTGAATCACCATGTATTATATAACCTATGCTGCTGCTACTGCTGCTGCTAAGTCGCTTCAGTCGTGTCTGACTCTGTGCAACCCCATAGATGGCAGCCCACCAGGCTCCTCCGTCCCTGGGATTCTCCAGGCAAGAAAACTGGAGTGGGTTGCCATTTCCTTCTCCAGTGCATGAAAGTGGAAAGTGAAAATGAAGTCTCTCAGTCATGTTCGACTCTTCACAACCCCAGGGACTGTAGCCTACCAGGCTCCTCCATCCATGGGATTTTCCAGGCAAGAGTACTGGAGTGGGTTGCCACGTCCTTCTCCAATATAACCTATACTTTTTGACAAAATTAACCTAAGATGGTTACCTTAGCTTAAGAGGTTAGCTAATAATGTTTACCAAAAGATGGTGACACAGATATCTGATTTTAAACTTTGGCCTAACTTGGCATGTAAGTGAAACATTTGGGAGTAAATCTGCCAATGACATGGTGATCATTTACTGAGTTTGCAGGGCCATGATCATAAAATGGGAGCTCTCCATAAAATGGGAGCTCTCCATAGAATGGGAGATCCACCAATGCATGGGGAGACAGAATGCTATGGAGAGGGGCTGGTCTGGCTCTGCTGCCAGCAAGCTGTAAAACCTCTCTGCTCCTAGGTTCATTATTTATTTACTATTTATACCTTGCCTATTTCCAAAACAGATTAGAGGTGGCTTTCAATAAAAACCACTAATGTATCAGAATTCTTTTATGAGGTTAATAGCCTGAGATTAAAAAAAAAAAAAAAGTTATAGCAGCAAATCTAAGCTGAGAGAATATGTTGTAATGGAGCAAAAATGCTGCTATGAGTTCCATGGCTACAGAGCAAAACAGGAAACAAGTTGTGTCATTATCATAATCCGTGGGTCTCAGTTTTGTTATTTACAAAATGAGTTGGAGATGAGTTAGATGAAATCACTTTTTAGGTGTTTTCCAGGTTCAGACATTTCTATTACAAAGTGATAAGTATATTTCTGGAAAGAATTCCTCACATTCTGCAGGCTCAAGCACCAACAGGGGAAATTTGCATAACCTAGGCAACTTTGTAACCAGAGAACTAAAAGTAGCAAGGCTAATGAAAATACTGATAAAATTCTACATAAATTAAAAAAAAAACCAACTTTAATACTTAGAAGACCAAGAGCAGGTCTGAATATGGGTTGAGGTAAGCCTGTGTAGGAAAAGGTTGAGATTATGTAGAGAGAAGGTTTAAGTACAAAATGCATGTGGATCAGGCAAAATGTGCAATTAGACCCTCAAGATGACATGAAGACAACCTGAGCCAAGACAAAGTACTTGGCTGTAGGAACATGGAATGTGGCACTGAATTCTTCAGAAGACTGCTCATGTTCTTAGAGTTCAGTCACACAAGAATCTGGGTCTGGGAACTGATCAGTCTCAGGTGACTGGTGTTTCTATAAAGATATGTTACAGTTTCTATACTGGACCAGACACACCCGAGAGGTTCCATCAGATATAATATTGATTTGGCTGCCATCGTGTAGAGAAGGACTAAAAGCCTAGTTAGTTGTAATGAAAACAACAGCAACAACAACTATAGGAGGGATATGGCGATAAAGATATTTTAATCTTAAATGATGGTTGGGAGAAAGAATATGGGGTAACTTTGGGGAAAAAGTCATGAAAATGGCATTAGAAAATGGAGAAGAAAATTACAAATTAGTTCATGGTGACCTGTGGTAGCAAACTGAGTTAAAAGAACCTATTTGGACAAAACAGAATTTCATAAAAACACTGAGAAAAAAGGAAGGAATTGTCCAGCAATTCCCTTTTGGGAAAATAAAATTCCTTTAAGTTGGTGTTTTTCAAACAAGGGCAATTTTATTTCTTAGGAGGCAATCTGGTACTATCTGGAGATGTTTTCAGTTGTTAAATTGGGGAGGTCCTATTGGCATTTGATGGATTGAAGTCAGTAATTTTAATAACGAAGACTATGGCTGGCATCAAGCCAGTGCCTTGAGAAGTACAGAGGGACCATCCAATATTCAGAAACTTGGTTGCACACTAAAAATGCTCTCAATAGTTTTTTTTTTTTTTTTCCATTTGATTGACATTCACAAATACTGCTTGAGATCAATAAAACTCAGGGCATCAGGAAAGGAGTCAAAATGAAGAAAGAGAATGGGTTATAACCAGGATCAGAAGGTCAAAAGAAACAAAGCAAAGAACAGAAGGAGATGAAGTGAATCAAATGAAAACAAAAGAAGCAGAGTCAAATGCCTTGTTTCTAAGAAAGCAGAAGTATGTTCTGATATTTACATGAGGAAGAACCTCTAGAGGCAAGCAACACTCTTTGGCATCTCTTTCTTTCCTGGGATTTAGAACAAATTGCTGCACACCTGATGTTAACTTAACCTAGAATCTTCAGTTTGGAAATCAGTAGGGAACTCGATTGAACATTTTAGGATAACTTGTGTGCCTACATCAGACTGATTTAAATGGAACAGCATCATAGGAAAAATTGGCCCTTTGCCAGCTGTTTCAAACGCCAATTCCATCTGAGGCTTCTTCTGTAAGGGAAGAATTAACATTGCTTTCTGACATTTTCCCTCATGACTGACATTCACTAGGAATTTATCCACAACCATTGGTTTCATTAACATTATTATTGCTTTAGGTTGGCACTCTGTTCTCTGCCTCATCCTGTAAATATCAGATGGCATTTTGTTCCAAAGATAAAAAATTTTCTTTCTTGTACACACATTTACCACACAGGAACCCCACATGAGGACGTGAACACAACCTCCTGTAGATCAAGTAGATGTCAAGAGACTGTGTTCTTCCAAACCCAGGCAGAGGGAGTTAGCCATGTTTGCCATGACAGTCTATACTGCTCACAAATGTTTTAGAACAGGAGAGAAGGAAGAAATGCCTTCATCTCTGTACACTAAGTCTTCCTCAATCTGAGGACATTAAGAGCCCTTTCATGAATGTCACATCTACCTGTCTCTAGTCTAAATTGAAAAACAGCATCACACAGTTAACTAAAGATGTGTCTAGAGAGGCTCACTATAGTGCAATGAAAGAAAATTAGGGTAATTTCTTACCTGGTATTTCAGCATATGTGCATATGTGTGCAACTGCATGCCAGTCTGAAAGCAGATACACATAAAAAAGAATGCATCTCACTTTCTTTGCTCTTCACAGCAGATCCTGATTTTTAGGATTTATGAGCTGTCAGAATTTCAATAAGTGAAAATGTCATCCTACTTCTAATGATATATTTGATTAAGCCATGCAGATATGTGATAGAGATTCTTCACGGGTTTATTGAGATCAGTCAGTACATAAAATGCCTTCTCTACTGGTAACCGATATTTATTGAATGCCTCCTATGCATGTCAGACACCCTGCCAAGGGCTCTACACATGTTATTTTATGTAATTCTCCTGTGTCTTAGAATTATGTGTTCACCAAATCATTCCTTTTAAGAGAAATGTATTTTACAACACCCTTGGAGTTAGGTCAGACCATGAGACTAAGTTACGGTCAATAAAATGTGGGCAGAAATAATGCATGCCATTTTCAGAGCTCACCCTTGAAACTCTCACATGTAAGCTCTCTCTCTTACTCTTTCCTCATTGGTCAGGTAGAGGGAGAGGATCCAGAGGATAGTTTATTGACTCCACTGGATGAAGATAGCCTGGATTCTGTGGAGGACAGCCACTCAGGGAGGCTGATGGTAATTATATCCAATGATAACTTTTACATGAAGAATACAGGAAGTTAAATAATGCTAAGGGACTAAGATTTCATTACTGTTGCTGCAGAAGCTAAGATTATTTAACCAGCCTAATGTAGCAGTTGTTAGCTAGAAAAAAAGATGCTGCTGTAATACAAAGTCTAAAGATGTAGCATTTGTCTTAAAGTTGGGTGATAGGTAGTAAGGAGACTGATAATAGAGGCTCCAAAGATGGGGACACATGTCATTTAGTTTCCATGTACCTGGCATACTCTCGCCCACGATAGTGTAGACGGCCAACCACATGCCTTCTGAGCCAGCAGCTCCCCTGGCAATTAAAAGCACTGAACTGTTAGTGTGTGTTGGATACTGTTGGCTGCCTTGACAGACACTGCAAGAAAGAGATGAACTCAGGAAAAATCTGGCTGGCTTGCAAGTAGAAATAAAAGGAAATAGAAAAAGTCAGAAAGCAATGGCCTTATTTTCAGAAAAGCTATTTGCTTCTAGATAAAAACAATAAAACATGGAATGTTAAAAAGGTTTTAAAGGTCAGAGACCTAATGAAACAGATGAATAAAATGTCTAAAAAAAAATGTATAAAGACGACTATCAAGTTAAGAGTCATCTTAACTTGACTTTTCACTCAAGCCCTAACAGCTCTCGTCTTGGGTGAGAAAACCTTAAGTTTGAGGAAACACCAGATGATGTAGATATGAAATTAACTTTAGAAAAGAAATTTGAATGGTGATGCTGGCATCAGGAACTAATAATAATCACAAAAATTACAGTGTTACAGGCTGAACTGTTTACTTAAATTCATCTGTTGGTATCCTAGCTTCCACTACCTCAGAATGTGATCTTATTTGATATGGGGCATATACAGAGATAACAAGTTGAGCCAAGATCACTAGGGTGAATGCTAATCCAATACAGTGGGTGTTCTTATAGGAAAAGGACATTTTGACAGATTGTATAGAAGGAAGCCCATGGGAAGAGACAGGGAGAACAAAGCAAAGTGAATCAGTAAATTCTCTGTGCTCTTCTTCTCTAATTTTCCAAATGCCAATATCACCATGATTAGCCTGTCCCTACTCTACCATGGTACATTAACTGTATGAGGAGAAAGGAAATAGCTTGTCTCTGTAAGTCACAGCTATTAGACCTCAAAGAGCCACTTCTAGTGAGATGGAGAAAGCAGCTCATTACCTAGGGAATCTGCTGGATGGAATTCTGGGGTGTCTCCTTTGGGGTGGTGCTAAATGTGTCCCATGCATGGGAACAGCATAGCTGAAACACGGCTCTGTACCCTCCATAGCTTTTCATTTCCTCTTGGGCACACAGCTAAGCTACCTTTGCAAGTGACCTAACAGTGTGACTCAGGCGTGGGTTAAGAAATGCCAGTATAATAGCATGGTTCCACCAATAACAGCCTCTAAAATCTCTTACAGAATCTTTCTCTTCTACTTAACAGAATTCTCTTACAGAATTCTTCTCTTCCACTCTCCTGTCCTCCCTTCTCACCTCCAGTTTGGCTACACAGGTGAAAGGATCCAGGGAAGAACTCCAAAGATTCAGGGGAGCCCAGAATTCATAGAGCAGATGAAGAGTCCCAGATCTCAGAGTTCTTGCTTTTGAGGCTGCCAAGGAAACTGCCTAATCTAGAACATTCACATTGGACTTAATGGGAACAAGAATTAATAACTCTAATTTGGTTAAGCCATGAGATTTCAGAGTTTACTTGTTATTGAAGCAGCTGTATTACTAATCCCGACACACACACTTCCCAGTATCCAGAAAGATAACAATAGCTTTTCAGAATAGTCTCTCCAAAATTACTAAACTGTTCTAGATTATACAGAAAGAAGCCAGTATGTGGTGGGCTAATCAAGTTATAGTGGTTTAGTTTTAGAATAAAGACTGAAGAAACTTTGATATTACTAATACCATACAAACACATAGAAAGGGGATCTTCTTCCTGAGCCAAGACAGATATGTAAATTTGATCTGTCAATAGGCTATGCACAGATGTATCATAAACAAAGCTGTGGTGAACTTTCTAGTTCTAGTAACTAAACCAACTTTTCTAGGTATAAATAAAGAGATCAGAATTAATGAATTTAAGCACTAAGCTTTTTATTTTCCTCTGAAGAAAATTCATAATTTTTCATCTTTTCAGTATCGATATTATAAAATTCAAAAAATTCCAGTTGAATAAATGAAAAAGTTTATCTCATTTTGATTTTAATTTCAATGTTTTTAATTAAGAGTATGTTTAGGAGTATGTATAAAAAACATTCTATTTTTCTAAATTTATCTAGTTGAGAAACATTTCATATACTGCCCACTTATGAATTATACTAGATTTTTATAGTACTTTCATAGATTCTTAGTAAAATAAGCATTGCAAATATTTTTTTTAAAGTAGTGTATGCACAAACATACACACAGACACCCAAAATTTGTATTAAATTCTTTCTGCAAGATTTAATGAGTTACAGTGATTCAAATGAGTTCAGAATGAGAGAAAACCACAACTGCAGAAAAAAACATGAGTTGACCCTTATCCCTGCCAATTAATTATAATGCAGTCTGAACATGAAAAAAAAAAAGTCGGGGGGGGGGGGTGGAGTCACTGTGATGTTAAGTGGCAGTTGCTATAGAATATGACTGAATAGGAAAATTATTAATGAGGCAGTCTAAGTCTCAAACCGGCTTTCCAAATGCCAAATATAAGTGAAATAGAGCTGTAGATGAGGGAGACAGCGACAACACAAACACTAGCGAACAGACCGGCAGGACCATAAAAAGAGCTGAATGAGCAAAGTGGGTTACCTGGAGATGGAAGCATTAGCCTCTCAGAGTTCACAACATGCATTAATGTCCTAATGAGAAACCTAATCCCAAGCTACTTTTCTAGTGATTATCTCCTGGGATGACTAATCATAGACAGAATTAAGAAATTAAATACATTGGAATTAGTGTCATTATGGACCAACTGCACTTGTTAAGAAGGAAAAAGTAACAACCAGAAGCTATTTTATTTTTTTTAACCAGGAGTTCTGCATGGATTTATTGACTACTTTTCTTTGAATGTTGGAGTTACATTCAATTTTACTGGTGATGTATTATGATCAGGCAGAAGTGGAATTTTCCTTTCTATTCAGACATGACGAGGTGCTGACTATAGACATGAACAATAGATGACAGGTAACGAATGGCTCCAAAGCTACAGACAGAAGCAGCAGAGATCTATGACTCTACTTTCCATAGGTCTTCAGCAAAGCATGGTTTCATCATGGCACGAGGACTAGGGCTGTATATAAAGCTCCATGCTTGCCTTTATAAGATAGCTTAGCCATTAGTCTGATGTCAATCTTTAGTATTCTATTAAACCTGTCTCTTTCCCTCCCTTTCTTCCTTCTTAATAGACATGGCCTACATTAAAATATCTGGCTGAAATGCAGGAGACCTGGGTTCTATCCTTGGGTAAGGAAGATTCCCTGGAAAAGGGAATGGCTACTCATTCCAGTATTCTTGCCTGGAGAATTCTATGCACTGAGAAGCCTGGCAGGCTACTACAGTCCATGGGGGTCACAAAGAGAGACACGACTAAGGGACTAATACTTTCACTTTCACACTTTCACGTTAAAACTGATCTTAAAAATGCTGCAAATGATCAGAGAGGCATTGTGAACACTTTGTTTTGCAAAGATAAAAATCATCATTCACATCATTCTAGAGCAAACAACACACAAAGCACAGAAGCGCTGGGAAAAAGAATAAATTCTATCCCCCCATTTCACTCAATATCATCTTCCTCTCTCACTCTCATCCTCCATTTCCTTCCCCTACTTGCCCCTGAAGAATTATTTCTCCTCCCATTCTTTGTTCTTGTCATGGTTCCAGTGGTACACATAGGCAGTTTCTATTTCTTCCCATAAACTCCCAGGGGTTACCAGGAGACCTCCTTCCCCTTTTATGCTGTTGTTTTCTGGTTTTGCTTTGACTCACTGTGTTGAATGTGGAATCTTAGTTCCCTGACCAGGGATCGAAGCTATGCTCCCTGCATTGGAAGCAGTCTCAACCTCTGTACCACCAGGGAAGTATCCCCTTTTTTGAGGGATAAAGTTCTCTCGAAGCCTACAGACTAGGCCCTTGCTGCCTCTAGATAGTTCTTCCTACAGATGCAGGGATGTCTTCACTTATACCTAATGTTGCTCTCTCTGCCCACCTGGCACTGCAAAGTTAGCTACTACAGCAAAAATGGACTTTGTTTCATGCAAATCCAGGGTTAAGTCTCAACTCTGCCGTGGATTCCCTGTCCTCAGTCAAAGCCCTTCATCTCTGAACCTCCACTTACTCATCTACAAAACAAGTGTAGTAACACCTATCTTTCAATTAAACATCACATTATATATCTATATGCTGTAGAATATTATACATGAGAATTATCCAATTAGATTGTGGCATAGTGTAAAGTGAAAGTCACTTAGTCATATCCAACTCTTTGTGACCCCATTGACCATACAGTCCGTGAAACTCTCCAGGCCTGAATACTGGAGCGGGTAGCCATTCCCTTCTCCAGGGGATCTTCACAATCCAGGGATCAAACCCAGGTCTCCCACATTGCTGACAGATTCTTTACCAGCTGAGCCACCAGGGAAGCCCAAGAATACTAGAGTGGGTAGCCTACCCCTTCTTTAGAGGATCTTCCCTACCCAGGAATTGAACTGGAGTCTCCTGCATTGCAGGCAGATTCTTTACCAACTGAGCTACCAGGGAAGCCTGTGGCATAGTGTAGGCACTCAGTAAATATCAGCATATTGGCAGCCAAGACGTTTCTTCTCAACATTGCTATTAAGAGCCATCACACACAGGTTTTTAAATTATTGTTTCTGCATAACTTCCCAGTTCATCAGCTGAGGACTCCTCTCTCTGTGTTGCCATAGATTTAGACAAAGGCTCCTCCTGGTCCAGGATAGTGGGTAAAAAGAACTATCTGTTTGCCTGGCTAACAAGGATAAACAACTCCCTCTCTGTGGTTTATGCTGAATGTCTAGTAATGTATCACCAAGAGAAGCACTTAACAAGAATACCCATAAATATAGCTATAATATTTACTCAGCTACTCTATCTGCAAGGCCAAGTATACAAATGGAGGATGAAAACAGACAAATTGAGTCACTAAAATTAGCCTGCACTGTTTATAAGGCAGATAATAATAATCTGACGTGTTGTCTTTTATAGCCTGTGCTCCAAGGAGCTTTAGTTACATAAGAAAGATTTATTGTAAGAATTAGAATTATATTCTCTTCCATCTTAATGTGATATCTACTGTTCTGCAAATACAGGCCACAGAGATACGTTGCTAAAAGGGTACTGAAAGGTCCTTTGCCTCCCAAACCTTGATACTTGAATATTATCTGAAATCCATTTCTATTCCTTAATTATACACAGACACTGCATCTCTTTCCCTTCAGTTCAGTTCAGTTCAGTGGCTCAGTCATGTCCAACTCTTTGCAACCCCGTGAATTACAGCACGCACGCCAGGCTTTTTCCCTTAGAGCTCTCAAAATCATGTCCTACAGGAATGGAATAGAACTCAAAAGCTATTAACCATTAATGAGAGAAATAATAGAATAACTGTCTGATTATGAAAGAGGACCCCAACATAACCTATATGGATCCAGAGCTAGATGAAAGATAAATGACTGAGATACAAGAAGGCAGCTTTTGCCTCAATAGAAGGAAGGAAAAAAAAAATTAAGTACCCATTATGTGTGAACAGCTGTACTTAAAATTTTGATATTTTATCTCATTCATTTGCCCTTAAAAGTTGTCATATTACACTTGGAAAAGAAAGGCATTAGAAATGTTTATGGGTTTGTTTGCAGTGGCCACTCAGACAGTGAAGAGTGTAACAGATATTCATCTGTCTATGACTGACTCTAAAACTTATACTCTTCTCTTCCTATCATTCTATCTCTATAACCTCTAAGAACACTCTCATGCCTAGAACTGCTAAAAAAAAAAAAAAAAAAAAAAATTCCATCAGTGGCTGAATGAGTCAAAACCTTTCTATCACCAGAAATAGGTGCCAGAGCCCACCAGAGCAGAGAAGTCCCCAGAGAATGGAGATTGAACTTCTGCAGAATCTTTCATATCTGCGACCTGTGTTTGTCTCTTTTTGCTACCATTGTTGTGGTCAGATCACTACAAGCTGCATGTATATCTGTTTCAAAAAGTGACATCAGCAGTTGCCTCTATGCTTCATTATACCTGGCTTGCCCAGTACTTTATAAACCTGACCGCATTTAGTCCTTAGCATTTGCCTGAAAGATTGTTCTATTGTCCCATTTTTCACATGAGAAAAATTAAAGAGTGGAAAACGCATCTTAATTGAGAACATTTTAAAGCTAGGATTCTAATCTGGATCTATTTTACTCAAATGAAAATCTAACTCTTGGATCAAGATGTCAAAGTTCTCAAAACTTTTGGGGGAAAAAAATTAAAGTAGAAAATATTTGAACCTTTCCATGTGAGGAATCTGCCTGACTCACAATGATATCTTGTATGAGTTAACTCAGAGAATGCTGGGGCTGCTGAACCTGACCTTCCTTTTGCAATTAGTTTTACACATTTTCCTATTGCTTAGCATCACACAAGGGCTTTCCTTTTTTCATTCATCAACTTTTCTTTTTTCTATTGAGAAATATGACAGGGAGTTATCACCTTGCTTCTGTCCATCAAGCTAAACAAATTTGTTAGAACTATTGGAGGAAAACAATGGACTTGTCTACCCCTAAACACACTCTTATCATCCTCCTGACCTTGGAGGAAATAGGTATCATCGCCACATGCAACTTCATTTAGATGAGTTCCTTAATACATACGTGAATGCATAAATACAGGAGTAAATAAAGAAATAAGTAAATACATCATCAGGACCTCAGAAAATTTCCTTTGCTTTCATCTCCAAATAAACATTGCTGAAAGGTAAACAGTAGAGTAACTTTCATTAATGAGAATTTCTGCTTGATTCTCATACCCTCTAGGGTTGCAAGGAGAGGAAGGCTGACATTACACACTTTGGGCTCAAGTAGGACTGTTTAGGTGAACAGAAAATTTTAAAAGGATGCAGCTCTTTTTTATGATGGTCTCATGGTCTTTTCCAACACTCTTGCTGCCATCACCTCTTTTCAAGCCAAACGTTTTAAGTAGGGATATCTCCTCTCTTCTTGCTTTGGAAAAAAAGCAAAGGTAGGTTCAAATCTAGCAACTTTGCATCTGTAACATCTCAGTGACCACATATTAATTGATTTTTACATCTTATTTGCCTTCAAGTTAGCCATTGATTTTCTATGTAGGAAAGAGTTAGTACCTTCTACTATGTAAACTGGCTGTAATTAATGGTGTCTTCATAGTTATTCCCACTGCATGATATGGCCACCTTCCCATTTCTCAGTCTGTGTCTTAGCCAGTAACTCAGAAGGAAACAGATGACACTCTCACAGTGGAATAATTAAAGCAGAATTTGCTAGAGACTATTTACAAATGTGTAGGCAGTGTTTGGGAAAATCCAAGGGTGTGAGTGGTGCCCCACCTACGTCATCACTTCCAGGTGAAAAGGGAGAAGGGAGGAAGTGGCCCTGAAAACCAAAAAGAGAGAGAGAGAGAATGGAGAGGACATCTATAAAAGAAGCCATGACATCTAAGGGAGAAAGCTACCAAGTGAAATTTTAGAAGAAAAGGGAAGATGAGTGTCCAAATTCACATTCCCTCCCTCTGATCTCCTCGTAAGCTCCTCACTGGGCAAAAGCCATAGGAGGCTGGACGGCAAAGGAGCTCATTAATATGATCAGACAGATCAACCTCTTATCAGAAACAGATAAAGGAGGGTGAAGAGTGAATCTGGGAGGGGCAAATACAATATCCAATACACCTTGTCGTCAATTTATATCTAGCAGACCCACATAAGGGAACATTTCTAGTGAAAGAGTCAATTCCTAGGCAGGTTGATAAGAAGTCCAGATACCCTGAGGAGGAAAGAGTGGTCTGGGGCTCTCAAGCAGGAGATTAGTTTAGTTCAGTTGATCAGTCGCATCCTACTCTTTGCAACCCCATGGACTGCAGCACACCAGGCCTCTCTGTCCATCACCAATTCCCAGAGTTTACTCAAACTCATTTCCATTGAGTTAGTGATGCCATCCAACTATCTCATCCTGTCAGCCACTTCTCCTCCCACCTTCAATCTTTCCCAGCATCAGGGTCTTTTCAAATGAGTCATTTCTTCGCAACAGGTGGCCAAAGTATTGGAGTTTCAGCTTCAGCATCATCCTTCCAATGAATATTCAGCACTGATTTCCTTTAGGATGGATTGATTGGATTTCCCTGCAGTCCAAAGGACTCTCAAGAGTCTTCTCCAACACCACAGTTCAAAAGCATGAATTCTTCAGTGCTCAGCTTTCTTTATAGTCCAATTCTCTCATCCATACATGACTACTGGAAAAAACAGCTTTGACTAGATGGACATTTGTTGGCAAAGTAATTTCTCTGCTTTTAATAGGCTTTTTTTAATGTTTAGGTTGGTCATAACTTTTCTTCCAAGGAGCAAGCGTCTTTTAATTTCATGGCTACAGTCACCATCTGCAGTGATTTTGGAGCCCCCCCCCCCCCCCCCGCCCAAATAAAGTCTCTCACTATTTCCCCATTTATTTGCCATGAAGTGATGGGACCAGAGGCCATGATCTTAGTTTTCTGAATGTTGAGTTTTAAGCCAACTTTTTTACTCTTCTCTTTCACTTTCATCAAGAGGCCCTTTAGTTCTTCACTTTCTGTCATAAGGGTGGTGTCATCTGCATATCTGAGGTTATTGATATTTCTCCCAGCAATCTTGATTCCAGCTTGTGCTTCCTCCAGCCTATCATTTCTCATGATGTACTCTGCATATAAGTTAAATAAGCAGTGTGACAATATACAGCCATGATGTATTCCTTTCCCAATCTGGAACCAGTCCGTTGTTCCATGTCCAGTTCTAACTGTTGCTTCCTGACCTGCATAGAGATTTCTCAGGAAGCAGGTAAGATGGTCTGGTATTTCCATCTCTTGAAGAATTTTCTACAGTTTGTTGTGATCCACATAGTCAAAGGCTTTGTCATAGTCAATAAAGCAGAAGTAGATATTTTTCTGAAACTCTCTTGCTTTTTCAATGATCCAGTGGATGTTGGAAATTTGATCTCTGGTTCCTCTGTCTTTTCTAAATCCAGCTTGACCATCTGGAATTTCACAGTTCATGTACAGTTGAAGCCTGGCTTGGAGAATTTTGAGGTTACTTTGCTAGCATGTGATATGAGTGCAATTGTGCAGTAGTTTGAGCATTCTTTGGCTTGCCTTTCTTTGGGTTTGGAATGAAAACTGACCTTTTCCAGTCCTGTGGCCACTGCTGAGTTCTCCAAATTTGCTGGCATATTGAGTGCAGCACTTTCACAGCATCATCATTTAGGATTTGAAATAGCTCAACTGGAATTCCATCATGTCCACTAGTTTTGTTCGTAGTGATGTTTCCTGAGGCCCACTAGACTTCACATTCCAGGATGTCTGGCTCTAGATGAGTGATCACACTATGGTGATTATCTGGGTTGTGAAGATCTTTTTTGTATAGTTCTTCTGTGCATTCTTGCCACCTCTTCTTAATATCTTCTGCTTCTGTCAAGGAGGAGATATGGGTCTGGAATTTTCAAGGAGGAGGAATGGACAAATGTCTTTTTTTCCTCTACATTCCTTAGTCTTAGTCATATAAAACATTTTTTTCTTTAAGCCCTAGAACTGATGATTACACAATAAACAACTCAATTTAAACTCTGTACTAAGGATTATATAACAACAGTGTATCCTTCTTGAGGACAGTTTCTTATTCCTGATTGACTCATCCTGTTATTGTAAAATGTATATTATGGAAGTGGGTCTGGTAATATTTTTCTATTGTTAAATTCTAATCCTGTTACCTTAAAATGTAAATTGTGGGAGTGGGTCTGGTAAAATGTTTACAACCTTGAGACATTCTTTTGATTTATTGTAATAAATAATTAAAAAATTATAGAACTCCCTTGCTTAGACTAGCAAGGGGGGCACTCTCTGTCCCCCTGCTGATGTCTATGGCAGAAGCTATCTCTGTCCATTTCTTACTTTAATAAAACTCTGCTATACAAAAGCTCTTGAGCAATCAAGCCTGGTCCTTGGTACAGAAGTTAAATCTTTGTCTTTGGAGATCACAAATCTGACATGGTTCACTGTAAGCTATCACCTTGTAGGCTCTTCTGGGATCTTCAGGACAAGGTAAGAACACTCAGAGCTGTAGCCTCTTTGTTTTCTCAATATACACATTTTCTGCTTCACTTTACTAACTCTATGGTATGCTTGTGTTAATGAGTGACATGCCCTGCACGAAGCAAGTGATGAGCCCTGCTCTGCAGTTTTGCAGTGCCTTGTAATAACTGAAGGCAGTCCCAAAAAGGGGAGACTTGTTAGAGTTTATACCAACCTGCCAATGCCAAGAGACACCCAACATCCCTGTAAGGGGAGCAGCCAGAAATGGGCGAAGTGTGTGGACCCAGCTTTTCTTTCCCCGTCATCTTTTCCTAGTCTCTTTGACCATTTCTAGTTTCATGGGGAATTAGAACTACTAACCTAATCTGTCAGATGATGGACTTTCAAGGGACTTGTGATCCATGCTGTTAATATGTACTTTTACTTAGACCCCATGTATGGAAGCACCTAGCCTTGCTAGGAGCCGAAAGCTACAAGAGCACATTTGGGAACTAGATGGAACTCTAGCTTCAGGAACGTCTCTCAGGCTAGAGATTACTCTCTTGGCTGCCTGTCTCAGGGGCCAGAGTCCTTAAAGTGGGTCTTTGTCATGGCTGTGCCTCCAGTCTATGTGGGTAGAAGCACTGCTGGTGACCATAGGGTTTTTGAGGACACATTGGGAATTGCAGGATCTGGTCAGATTGGAAGTGCCGTGGACTTCTTCCTTAGGTAGCGCTGGCTCTTTGTGTACCAGAGGAGGCTGCTGGTGGCTTTTTTCTCAACTCCTTAGATATTCCTTTTGTGGAATCTGTGGGAATGAACTGGAAGCATTGGCCCTAGTAGCTTGAGGAAAAAAATCACTTTTTCCTCATTGGCCAACCTTCCACCACCTCTTTTGCTATACTGGTGTAGTGACACTCAAAAGGGACATCTAGGTTGTTGTTCATCCCTTTATGACTCACCAGTTCTACTGTGGCCAGGACTGTACTCAGGACTGTGCGTGGGCACACATGAGATGGATGTTTCCCCTAGCAGTCCTAGCTTGGGAAATATTCTGGAAAGCTACTCTGTTACACTCGGGGGGCGTCAGAGAAAAGGGCAAATCAAACAAAGGTCTTGGTGGTAAGGAACTGAAAATCAGTCTGAGATGCCATCAGGCCTATCCCTGGTGCATCTCCACCCCGTTTGGTGGTAGAGCCAGGAGGGATGAGTATGGCGCCTGTGTCAGTAAGGGACAGACTAAGTCCAACCAGGGAAGGAGAGCTCTGATGTAAAGTTTGCCTACACCCCCATCTAGAGCAGGGAGGGAAGCCGCTGGTGGAAAGAAGCCACATCTGTAGATGCCACTTTTTTCTCTCTTACAGATGGGAGCTAACAGTTCCAGGACCACTTCTTCAAAATGTATGTTAAAAAACTGGGACATGTTTGATCCTCAGAATTTTAAAAATACATGCTTGATCTTCTTTATGATACTGAATGACCACAGTATCCTTTGGAAGATGGGGAACACTGGCCAGCTGAAGGGTCTCAATTATAATACTGTTTTACAATTAGACCAGTTCTGTAGAAAACAAGAGAAATGGCTAGAAGTACCATATATATATTGCTCTTTATCTCTCTGTGAGACATGCCAGACTTATGTCCTACGGGTGCAGATTTCGGTGTGAAACCTTCAGCTTCCTCCTGTTCTCTTACTTTGCCCCTGTATCTGGGGCTCCCAACTGAACAGGCTGAGAATTAGGGCACCCTTCCAGGAGGGGTTGCCTCTGTTTTGGTAGAAATTCAAACAGTACCAATTGTGGTCGAGATTATTGAAAGGATCCAAAAAGTACCTAGAAGCCTTTACAGGACTAACTTTACTTTACGAGCTTACTTGGAGAGATGTAATGTATCTCTTGGGACAGATGCTGACTCCTGACTTGAGAACTCGAGTTTTGGGGGAAGTTACTACTTTTTGGAGATGAATGGCTTGAACGTGAGACAAGGGGAAAGAGGGAACACGAAATAGCCCTCCTTCCTACTGGAAGCCAAGCAACTCCAATAACAGAGCCGCTTTGCTGGATGTATTCTTGAAGGATTTAAGCAAGTGCACACTAAGACTTTACACTATGCTTAGTAGGCTGACATAGAACAGGGAGAGAAGGAAACTCCTGGTAAATTCCTAGATAGACTACAGGAAGCTCTCGACAAGTATACTGATGTTGATCCTGAAAGTGCAGAGGAGAAATAATCTTAAAAGATAGATTTCTCACTCAGTCAGCTACAGATATCTGCCCTAAGTTATGAAAACAGGCGTTTGGACCAAATCAGTCTTTAAAAAAACTGTTGCAACTGGTTCAGATGGTATATTATGGTACAGAATATGAGGAGGAAAATAAGAGGCAAAAAAAAAAAAAAAAGACCAGGGAAAAACTGAAGCTCCAGCGTTGCTGTTAGACCTGCTCTGAAACAGCCTGAGAAGAATACCCAGAGGGACCCAGGTGAAAAGGGACGGACTTGTTATTACTGTGGAAAGGGGGTGGGGGGGCATCTCAAGCAGGATTGCCCTCAGGCATCTAAGCCACCCTTGGCTCCGTGTCTGGTCTGTAAAGGATCACACTGGAGAAGAGACAGCCCTCTGAGGCGTAGGCCCCAGGGGTCGGACTCTCAGGACAATCAGGACTGAAGGTGCCTTGGGGTCCCCACACGAGCCCCTGTCCTAATACCATCTGAGTAACCCCAGGTATTAATAACTGTGGAGGGCCAATCAGTCAATTTTCTTTTGGACACTGGGGCAACTTTCTCTGTCCTAACTGAAGCCCCTGGCTCACTTTCCTCCTGATCCACTACTATAATGGTACTGTCTGGATGAGCCACATGTTATTATTTCAGTCATCCTTTAAGCTGCAACTGGGACTCTGTACTATTTTCTCATGAGTTTCCATTAGTTCCGGAGTCTCTCACCCCTTCTGGAGAGGATATACTGAACAAGGTCCAGGCCTATGTTTTCATGAATATGGAACCTGCTCTTTTAATTGAGCAAAATGTAAATCCTAAAGTGTGGGCTGATGGAAAAACTCTGGGTTGAGCACAAAATGCTGTTCCTTACCTATTTCCACATCAAAAGCAGTACCCACTAAAACCCAAGGTTAAGGAAGGGTTAAAATCCATCACTGAGAATTTAAGAGTAGGGGCTATTAATGTCCTGTAACAATCCATGCAACACACCTATTTGGGTATAAAGAAATCAAATGATAAATGGAGACTAGTTCAAGATATACAAATGATAAGTGCCTGATCCTTATACTTTATTGTGTGAAATTCCTAAACAAGCCAAATATTTTTCAATCATTGATTTGAAGGATGCTTTCTAGAGTTAAACCCATATTAGATCATCCTCTACCTATGACTTTATGACAACAGAGAGGATTCTTGGGCATTTTAGGCTATTGCTGCATTTGGATTCCAGGTTATGAGGACTTGCCTGGACTTTATATAAACTTATAACTGAGACTCAGCAGGTGCAAACCAACAAGCTGGTTTGGTCCCCAGAGACTCAAAAGGCTTTTAAGGCTCTTCAAACTGCTCTCTTGCAGGCTCCTGTTTTGAGCTTGCTCAAAGGATCAGAGTTTGCTTGTTACTGAAAAAAAAAAAAATCAGGCTATGGCCACATTGCTTAAGGGTAATTGTTACTATTGTTTTGCTAATACCTAAATCTCATAAGTTTACTAATGAAATTTTACTCTACTGACTTCTCATGATGTAAGTGGGATCTTAAACTCTAAAATTCAGAGCAACAATGCTCCATCTTGAAAGCTGTTGTAATTCAAGGTGTGTAGAAAACTCTAGGAATAGAATATCACTTACACTGTTCCTGGAGACCCCAATCTTCAGAAAGAGTTGAAAAGCTAATGGCAGTATTAAAAGACATCTGTGTAAGCTAACTCAGGAAACTCAAGAGAGTTGGTTTAAAGTTTTACCTGTACCTTTAATGAGGGCTCAAACTGCCCTCCCCCCTCCCCCCCCCCCACCCCCCCCCCCCCCCGCCAAATGGGATTATTTCAATGACAGACCGCTTTTGTGCACAGATATTGTCATAGATCCCAGAGCCTTAGAACTGTGACTCAGCTTTCAGTTTTTCAACCTCCTCATCAACTGGAGGCTTCCCATGGTGGGTTTCTCTGCTTCAAGGAAAGGACTTTCTTCAGCTCTGTGAATACCCTCACCAACAGCAAACATACGTGATGCCTCTTCTTGATCTAATGACACCTAGCAATCTTAAGATGGACTGATGTAACTATGGACATAATGTAACTTTTAATTTTTAATATGTTTTAACTTGGTTTAATGACTATTTTGCCTTACATCTGTGACTGTATAATGGGGTTTGTTTCTAACTGTCTGAAAGCTTTTAAGTTACAAAAGGTTGCCCAGGCTCCTATAAGTGCCACAACCTCCTCCAACTATTATTTAGGGCCCCAGGATCAGAGACCCTCAATATGAGGACTAGGAGAATATGTTGCTTCAACAATGTAAGGACAGTGCCCCATTGCGGCAGGAAGTAGTTACAGAATGAAAATGACACCCTTTTTCCTTGACAACATAATTCTCCTAAAAGAAAAGAGGGGAATGAGAGAGTCAATTCCTAAGCAGGTTAATAAGAAGTCCAGGTTCCCCAAAGAGAAGAGAGGGGTCTGGGGCTCTCCAGGAGGAGTTATAGGTCTGGAATTCTCAAGGAGGAGGAATGGACAAATGCCTTTTTTTTTTCTCTCTCTCTACATTCATTAGTCTTACTCACATAAAACATTTTTTTCTTTAAGCCCTGGAATTGATGATCACACACCAAACAACTCAGCTTAAATCCTGTACTAAGGATTATACAACAACAATGTATCCTGCTTGAGGACAGTGTCTCCTTCCTGACTGACTCATCCTGTTATTGTAAAATATTATGGGAGTGAGTCTGGTAAGATCTTTCTCTTGTTACATTCTAATCCTGTTACCTTAAAATGTAAATTGTGGGAGTGGGTCTGGTAAAATGTTTACAACCTTGAGACATTCTTTTGAGTTGATGTAATAACTAATTAAAAAATTATAGAAATCCCTTGCTTAGACTAGCAAGGGGAGCATTCTCCATCCCCCTGCTGATGTCTATGTCAGAAGCTTTCTCTGTCCGTTTTCACTTTAATAAAATTCTGCTATACAAAAACTCTTGCGTGATCAAGCCTGGTCCCTGGTCCCGAAGTCAAATCTTCTTCTTCAGAGATCACGAACCCAACATCGTTCACCGTAAACTGTCACCAGTCCCTCTTTCTTTGAACTACTGTAACAAGAAACACATTTCTCCCCGCTCTACTGCAGGTTGATTACACATTCTAACCCATTACATTTGTTTCATATGTAGGTGATTTTCCCACACTAGACACTCCTGGAAGGGCTGCATAATTTCTTTGAAAGTTTGCTGTTGTGGAGGATCAAGACCCAGACCGTTGAGGTCAGTCTAATGTAATGTGAAATAACCAAACTCTGAATGTTTCTTTACCTTGAGTATATAAATGAAATGTCAAAAGAATTTAGCAAATTGTCCAAAGTTTCACAGTGAATGGAGTTGAGAAAACACTTAGACTTCTTCCAGATTTTATGCAGTTAGGTTTTGTCTGTTTCTGGTTAGGACACTTCCTTCTTCTCTCCTTCCCTTTCTCAATTCCTCCCCTGTCCCCCCCACCCCTACCCCCACATACACATACACATGAGCTTAAATCTGGGCATCATGTCTCTAGGTTGAGGTCATTTTCAGAAAGGCAGTGTTCATCTTCTATAAGGATGCATGTGGGGGAGGAGATATTCTTCATGAACATAGCAGGAAATAATAATAATCTGCCTTTTATTTTGAGTCTTCCTACCTCTACGCTCCCTCTAAATCACCATGTAATCAATCTGAAGCAGCAACATGCAACAGCATTAAAATTAGGGATGTTTGAAGAGGGAATTAGTCTACTCACTCATTATTCTTGATTAATAGAAAATTATCTTGCTAACATTTACTATGCTATTCATTTGTTATTTGGAAGTGATTAGCCACAAATAGCAGTTAAGAACCAGCCAGTTTTGGAGTTTCAGCCACAGCTGTAATTTCCTCCAGAGCGACTCTGCCTTCAGAAACGCCTCCCTCACTTGAAAATAGCTCATGCTTTCCCTCAGTCACTACCTCCTCTCAGACACCAGCTTTTTCTCTCACCCAGAGGGAAATTAGTGGCCCCACTCCCATTCACCCCATTCATGAAGACCTGAAAATCCTCAGGGAAGAATTTTAATTTATTGCCCATAGTTAGGATGAATTGCTTGATATGACATTTACATTATGTACAGATAAGTTTCATTCATCTCACCACTTAATTTTCATTGTTCATAAAGCGACACTGAGCATCCATGCCTACATAACAAAGAATAAGAACAGACTCATTTTCCTCAGGGAGCTTGAAGTCAGGCAGGGAGAATGATGTGAATTCAACTAACCAACACAGGACAGAAGGTAGTAAATGAAAATCAAGATCTGGAACAGGAATAAGCATAGGTGTATTCTAAAAGACCTCAGATGAAGGGGATAGCAAGCTATTGAACTTTGAAGAATGGGCTAGTTTACAGTGGGCACTTAGGACCCCAAGGCAGACAGACTGATGGTGACCACTCAGGCTGTTTTCCGCTTCCCAAGGGTCTTTCACACATCAGTTCTCTTAGGTGGATTCTCATTTATCCTTTAAGACTTTCCTCTGGCTCCACTGACTCTCTGAAGTCTCCTTGCTCCTCTCAGGGCTAAGGTCATCATCCCTCCTTTGTTTCTCTGCTTGCTTTGCATCTGCTGCTATGCTAAGAGCATCACACTGATCTCTGTTGTAGGAAATGCTTTACTTATGCAACTGAATCCACACTAGCTTGTCATCAACTTGGTAGCAGAAACATGACATTCATCTGTGGTTGTCCAACACTGAGCAGACCACCTGGCATGTTGAAAGAGTACAATACTTTTTAACTGATTTAACATTTGCACTGTAGGTTAACAGTCAACTGGCAAGACTGTGTCCTGACTCTAAAACTTGATACAATGTGACATTGTTAAGTTATTTAATCATTCTGTGTCCCAGTTTCCTTGTGAAATGGGAGGAAATAATAATTTTCTAATACTGCTTCAAATACTATTTTTAAATAGTAAATGCAGCCAGTATTGCTATCAGGATAAAATGAGTTCATACAAGTAAACTGTACAGAAGACAGTCCAGCACATTACAAGTGTTCAATACATCACGTCCTTGGAATTCATTTTGCTCTACTGCTAACAGGTTGAAGTGCTTGGGCAGGTGGCTAGCCATGGTTGCATCTACGACACCTGATTCCCTTTTATGAGTATTGTTTTGTGTCACTATGTGGCATTAGGCATCTTGCAGACACAGAGAAGACTGAGGCATTGTCAAGTCACCCAATGAATCAAGGAACCATATACCATACCTACAACCATACTACAGACTGAGCGTTTGGTACAGCAGGTCCAACTTCTAAACCACATGCTTCCCAAGCAGATAAATCCATCATGTCAATGTCAAACCTCCACATTAATTAATGGAGTTTCTCTAAGCCTGGGATACTGTGCGAGTTATTTTATGTTTCCTCTTCTGTTGCTGAAGAAAAGCTTTGGAGCAGTGGCTAGCCTGAGCTGTCATCAGCTTGTCTTGCATAGGGAGTTGTTGGGTCCAGCAGTTTCAACTTCCAAAGCAGTGAGTCTTTACCTGGGGTGGTTTTGCCACTACCTGGGGACATCTGGAAATGTCTGGAGATGTGTTTGCTTATCAGAGCTCAGGGATACTACCAACATCAACCGTATAGAGCTCAGAGATGCTATTAACCATTCTACATGTGCAGAATGACCCTGACAACAAATAACTATGCTACCCCAAATGTCAGTTCTGCCAACACTGAGAAACCATGCTTTAGAACGAGGTCACTACTGAGCATGGGTTTAAGGAAATGGTATAAATTTTAAACATCTACATGATGGCTCAGTCTGGGGTAGCAAAACTCATGGGAGGAAAAGATTAAACAAAGTACAAAATGAAGATGATAGAGAAGGGCAAAGAGACCTGCTTTGAACAACAGCACTGTCTCTTTGGATGCTTTAAATTTTCTACATCCCAGCAACCCAATTTACTACAGTTTTCTGGCAACAGATATGCTGCATAGTTATTTGGTTTTGATGGTAATGATACCCAGCAAGAACACTGAGCCTTAAGAGCAGCTTTGTGGATTCTGTGGTCTGACCCACTGCCCTTTAATAAGACTAAATTCCCTTTGTGACTTCTCAGTTGGAGTGGATCAGGGTCCTAGGAGCAAAAGCCTCGTTTGATTCATTTTACCCTTCAGTTTTCTTTAAAATTGCACACGTCACAGTGGAGGGCCCCAGGTGAGAAGGAAAGAAGCAGGCATCAAATTGGATAAAATAATAAAGCAAGTAGAGTCACAACCTGTCTGTTCCCCAGCTACCCTCCTGCAATATTCACTTGGTTTTCTGTCTGTAAAGCAAAATCATCCGATGGCCCCTAAACCATTTCCAATTTAACATGCATGTCACCCTTTAGTAATTATTCATCATAATTTCAAAGAAGCTATCATATCTTTTTTACTGGGAGATTATTTCAGCCTTCTAATCCCAAAGTCAATGAGCTAGAGTTATATGGATAAGTTATTTGTGTTCATGCATTGGTGCTTCAAAGGAATTTGTTAAGAAACAAAGACAGAATATTTTGTTCTTGCAGTTAATCCCTCTGCAATACTTCAAATGTATAATATTAAAGATTTATCCAGTTTAAAATCTTATCCAGCATAAAATGAGTTGTTGCTGCTCAGAGATATTTAAATTTGACTCAGGAATTTGTTTTAATAGATAATTGAAGGTACGAGTTTCCATAAATGAATTATGATTTTTCTCCAGCAAGCTAAACAGTTGACCCTTGAACAATATGGGCTTGGACTGCATGAGACCATTTATACATGTTTTTAAAATTTTTTTCAAGAAATGAATGTCATAGAACCACACAATTAGCAACTGATTGAATCTGTGGATGCAGAGCTGAGGTTATGAAGGAAACTTGGATACCAAAAACCAACTGTGAGGTTATACTTGGATTTTTGATTGGGTAGAGAGTCAGCACGCCTACCTCCCTGTTGTTCAACGGTCAACTCTATTTTTTCTTGTGACTTAATTAATGCTCTCTAATGATATTTTATAGCTACATGTTGGAGATTTTTGTTCTGCTGAAAGGTTTGTAAATCTTTAAATGTAATTTCTTCCTATATCATCTGTTCCTATGAACCCAGTGGACTTTGAGGGAGACTACAAATATCGTCTTCCCACTGCTGTTAAAGGTTAACTCATTTGCTCCTTAATCTCTTTCAAATTCTGTGCTGCTGAGTATCACCAGGAGCATAAGACAACCAGAGAGCAAAACACCAATCAAAAAAAAAAAAAAGAAGTTTGTTCAAGGTGTAGAGGCAAGCTCTCTTTCAGTTCAGTCACTTAGTCGTGTCCAACTCTTTGCAACCCCATGGACTGCAGCATGCTAGGCCTCCCTGTCAATCACCAACTCCCAGAGTTTACTCAAACTCATGCCCATTGTGTCCATGATACCATCCAACCATCTCATCCTCTGTCGTCCCCTTCTCCTCCTGCTCTCAATCTTTCCTGGTATTGGGTCTTTTTCAACGACTTAGTTCCTCACATCAGGTGGCCAAAGTATTGGAGTTTCAGCTTCAGCATCAGTCCTTCCAATGAATATTCAGGACTGATTTCCTTTAGGATGGACTGGTTGGATCTCCTTGCAGTCCAAAGGACTCTCAAGAGTCTTCTCCAACACCACAGTTCAAAAGCATCAATACTTTGGCACTCATGTTCTTTATAGTCCAACTCTCACATCCATACATGACTACTGGAAAAACCATAGCCTTGACTAGATGGACATTTGTTGGTCTCTGCTTTCTAATAGGCTGTCTAGATTGGTCATAACTTTTCTTCCAAGGAGTAAGTGTCTTTTAATTTCATGGCTGCAGTCACCATCTGCAGTGATTATGGAGCCTCCCAAGATAAAATTTGTCACTGTTTCCATTGTTTCCCTATCTATTTGCCATGAAGTGATGGGATCGGATGCCATGATCTTACTTTTCTGAATGTTGAGTTTTAAGCGAACTTTTTCACTCTCCTCTTTCACTTTCATCAAGAGGTTCTTTATTTCTTCTTTGCTTTCTGCCATAAGGGTGATGTCATCTGCATATCTGAAGTTATTGGTATTTCTCCCAGCAATCTTGATTCCAGCTTGTGCTTCACCCAGCCCAGCATTTCTCATGATGTACTCTGCATATAAGTTAAATAAGCAGGGTGACAATATACAGCCTTGATGTATTCCTTCCCCAATTTGGAACCAGTCTGTTGTTCCATGTCCAGTTCTAACTATTGCTTCCTGACCTGCATACAGATTTCTCAGGAGGCAGGTCAGGTGGTCTGGTAATCCCATCTCTTTCAGAGTTTTCCACAGTTTATTGTGATCCACACAGTCAAAGGCTTTGGCATAATCAATAAAGCAGAAATAAATGTTTTTCTGGAACTCTCTTGCTTTTTTGATGATCCAGCCGATGTTGGCAATTTGATCTGTGGTTCCTCTGCCTTTTCTAAAACCAGCTTGAACAACTGGAAGTTCACAGTTCACGTATTGCTGAAGCCTGGCTTGGAGAATTTTGAGCATGACTTTACTAGTGTGTGAGGTGAATGCAATTGTGCAGTAGTTTGAACATTCTTTGCCATTGCCTTTCTTTGAGTTTGGAATGAAAACTGACCTTTTCCAGTCCAGTGGCCACTGCTGAGTTTTGCAAATTTGCTGGCATATTGAGTGCAGCACTGTAAAGCATCATCTTTTAGGATTTGAAATAGCTCAACTGGAATTCCATTACCTCCACTAGCTTTGTTCATGGTGATGCTTCCTAAAGCCCACTTGACTTCTCATTCTAGGATGTCTGGCTCTAGGTGAGTGATCACACCTCATGATTACAGATCATGATTATCTGGGCCATGAAGATCTTTTTGTATAGTTCTTCTGTGTATTCCTTCCACCTCTTCTTAATATCTTCTGCTTCTTTTAGGTCCATACTGTTTCTTTCTTTTATTATGCCCATCTTTGCATGAAATGTTCCCTTGATATCTCTAATTTTCTTGAATAGATATCTAGTCTTTCCTAGTCTATTGTTTCTCTCTATTTCTTCACAGTGATCACTGAAGAAGGCTTGTTTATCTCTCTTGGCTGTTCTTTGGAACTCTGCATTCAAATGCATATATCTTTCCTTTCCTTTTCTACTTTGCCTTTCTCTTCTCTTCTCTTCACAGCTATTTGTAAGGTCTCCTCAGACAACCATTTTGCCTTTTTGCATTTCTTTTTCCTCAGGATGGTCTTGATCACTGCCTCCTATACAATGTCACAAACTTCAGTCCATATTTCTTCAGGCACTCTATCAGATCTCTTTACCAATTATTATTATTATTTTTTTGCCTCAAAAATTACACAGACGAAGAGTGTTGTAGTTAAGAATTCTAGATGTACTCTAAGCAAAAAGGACCAGCACATGTTAACCTTATTGAAGAAATGGAAAATGTTGGCTTCTAAAAGTGACCCTGTTAAAACTGAAATAGTTTGTGTCATTCATTTGCTCAAAATGATCCAATGGCTAACACTTTCAAAGTGGAACAGAGCAGGAGAGTTTAGTATGATTGTAAAATTATACATAATCTGGAACACCATCTCTCAAATCTCATTACCTATTCACCCCCCTTCCTTCTTACTCCATTCCATACTCATAGGTTTGCTTCTGAACTTGTCCTAGTGTGAAGTTCATCCCCTTCACATCACTCAAATATCACCTTCTCTGAGGCCTCAACTAGCTACGTAACCAAAAGTGAACCTCCACCCACAACACCAGTTACCACACTTAATTTTCTCCCAGTAGATATCACTGTCGATTTTAACCATTTACCTTGTTTATTTTGTATTTCCTACATTTGCATATCAACTTCAGAAGAGCATGGATTTTCATTAATTTATTGCACTATTGTATCCACAGTGCTTAGAATAGTATCTGGTCTGGTTTAGTCACTAAGTCGTGTTCAACTCTTTCGACCCCATGGACTGTAGCCTGCTAAGCTCCTCTGTCTATGGAATTCTCCAGGCAAGAATACTGAAGTGGGTTGCCATTTCCTTCTCCAGAGGATCTTCCCAACCCAGGGATCGAACCTGGGTTTCTTACACTGCAGGCAGATTCTTTACCAACCGAGCTATGAAGGAAGCCCCAAAGGACACAGCAAATGTTCAGTAAGTAATCAATGAATTAAAGAATCAAGATACAATCATGTTCCATGGAACTTCAACATAAGACGTAAATCCAGGATTTAAAAATGTCTAGGAAGCTCTTAGGAGCTTAGAAAGCTTCCCTTTATGGATTCACTGGTTCTCTTACATGATCTTCTTGTCCTCTTTCTGTGTCACTTACCTCCCAACACTGAGGCCTCATGTTCACTGATCCAATGTGTGATTACTGAGTTTTCATTACCTCAGTTCCGAACAAGAACTCTACTAGATTCTCTCAACCTCCAAATTTCTGGAAGAGAGAATTTGATTGGCCTAGCCTGGGATAAAGTGCTCCCAGCCTCTTATGGGCAACCAATCACAGCCAAAGGAAAAGGACCATGTAGGCAAAACAAGGCTACAGGCATTCACTCTTATGGATGTGGGGGAAATGTTTATTTCTTAAGTATCAAATATTTTCCAAGCTCACATTCATACTCTTTTGTTATGACATAAAGAAAAGTAGCAAATAAGGAAAAGTTTAACAGAAAATGGAGATGGTTCTTTCTACTCTTGCCTTGTTTAAATGCGTATTCTATGTTATGAGAAAAAAATCAAATTCTTTGTAGACACACTCTGTGTGGTTCCAGTTTGAAGGAACCATAACTATTACTGGCAAGCAATTTTGAATGTCTTGGTAGAGTGTCTTTTAATCTTTAACGTATATGCCTTTCTCCTTTGTTTTACAAAACTTTATGGACATCTCCCCCAATCATATAGTCATAATTGTATTAGCCACTGAATGGAAAAATAAATGATAAGAAACTCCTAAGATATAAGTAACATTTCAAACAATTTTGTATTTCAGAAATCACAAGACTACCTATATATAGTTAGAAAATAACAAAGCTTCTATGTGTGGGACTTATTTGTTAGCAGATACTGTTTTACAGATCTCTCACAGTAGATCTGCTAATCCTCAAGGTCCATGGTTGATGGGTTGAGAACCATCAAGGCTATGCCTTAGAGAAGGAATGGCACCCTGCTCCAGTATTCTTGACTAGAAAATCCCATAGGCAGAGGAGCCTTGCAGGCTACATTCCATGGGAGTTGCAAAGAGCTGGACGTGATTTAGTGACCAAACAACAACAAACAAGGCTATATCTACTTTATTCGGAACTTCAAATGATTTGCTCACTCTTTAGTGAACCAATATATATGTGTATATTTACTCTTTGCTGGATACACATCAAAAAAGCAAGAGAGTTCCAGAAAAACATTTATTTCTGCTTTATTGGGCCTTTGACTGTGTGGATCACAATAAACTGTGGAAAACTCTTAAAGAGATGGGAATACCAGACCACCTGACCTGCCTCTTGAGAAACCTATATGCAGGTCAGGAAGCAACAGTTAGAACTGGACATGGAACAACAGACTGGTTCCAAATGGGAAAAGGAGTACAAGGCTGTATATTGTCACTCTGCTTATTTAACTTATATGCAGAGTACATCATGAGAAACGCCAGGCTCTATGAAGCACAAACTGGAATCAAGATTGCCAGGAGAAATATCAATAACCTCATAGATGCAGATGACACCACCCTTACAGCAGAAAGTGAAGAGGAACTAGAAAGCCTCTTGAACAAAATGAGAGACGAGAGTGAAAAAGTTGGATTAAAGCTCAACATTCAGAAAACGAAGATCATGGCATCTGGTCCCATCACTTCATGGGAAATAGATGGGGAAACAGTGGAAACAGTGTCAGACTTTATTTTGGGGGGCTCCAAAATCACTGCAGATGGTGATTGCAGCCATGAAATTAAAAGACACTTACTCCTTGGAAGGAAAGTTATAACCAACCTAGATAGCATATTCAAAAGCAGAGACATTACTTTGCCAACAAAGGTCCATCTAGTCAAGGCTATGGTTTTTCCAGTGGTCATGTATGGTTGTGAGAGTTGGACTGTGAAGAAAGTCTAGTGCCAAAGAATTGATGCTTTTGAACTGTGGTGTTGGAGAAGACTCTTGAGAGTTCCTTGGCCTGCAAGGAGATCCAACCAGTCCATCCTAAAGGAGATCAGTCCTGGGTGTTCTTTGGAAGGAATGATGCTAAAGCTGAAACTCCAGTACTTTGGCCACCTCATGCAAAGAGTTGACTCACTGGAAAAGTCTCTGATGATGGGAGGGATTGAGGGCAGGAAGAGAAGGGGACAACAGAGGATGAGATGGCTGGATGGCATCGCTGACTCGATGGACGTGAGTTTGAGTGAATTCTGGGAGTTGGTGATGGACAGGGAGGCCTGGCGTGCTGTGATTCATTGGGTTGCAAAGAGTCAGACACGACTGACTGACTGAACTGAACTGAACTGGGTACAATCTTAGTGGTGCATAAGAGAGTCATGGTTTTGCCCACAATGAACATCCATGATTTGCCATCAATTGCTCATTCTCTTTAGGCCCTTGGATAATGATAACTGCTTGAGCACTTACAGAATAGCAAGTTGAATACTCATTTAGTTATTCATAGAAACTTTATGATATGGAAACTTAAATTTCTGTTCTATAGACAAGAAAAGTGTGGTACAAAATTATCCAATGATTTGGCCACCTTTTTAAAGCTCATAAGTGACATGGCCAGAAGTTAGAGCTCCACAATTCTCAAGGGAAGCAGACAGTTATGCAAAGAGAATGTTTAAAAATAATACAATAATCTTAGTCTTTATAATACAGAACTTGACCAAATTTTATGGGATCTCATAGACCAGAGTGACAATCTGTTGGTCTTTGCAATAGAGAGGGGCAGGGAAGGCATGACATTAGGAGACAGAAGTGGTTTGGGTGCAGGCCCTCTCAGCAATTTTTATGACCTTCACCAAGTATTCAACCTCTTAATGTTGCTTTTTTTTTTTATTAGAAAATAGAAATAACAATACATACTTATTTACCTTTTGTTAAGGACTTGATACATGATAAATGTCAAAAAATATGCTAGCTTTGTTTTAGAGTTATAGAACCATGTATACAAGTTTTAATATATGAAACCAATGATTATCTTCATTATTTGTCTTTCATAATTACCTCTGAGTGTACAGAGATAAGAATTGAGTGAAGAGCCTCTTCATCTATTTCAAGAGAGTTCATTTCACTTAGGCATCTCCAGAACAAGGAGCAGTTTTGACTCACTCTATGTCATGGCTGTCTTTAGTTCACTGGTCTGTAACAGTCATAAATATCCCTTTGGCTGAGTCCCCTGGAGTCATAAGAAGTGAAGGGCTAATTTTAGGTCTTGACTACCCTATTGGCAACAAAGCCTTAATTGGCAACCAGTGTGTGTGAGGCTGTTTAGGAAGGAAAGAATAGGCTGTGTGTGCACACTGGGGCTTCGACTTTGGAATCAAAGAGAATTTTCTCTGAGAATCTGGTATTAGAGCACGTGTTACTGTTCCTGTTTATCTGGCTGAAAAGAGAGGTTTATTCACAGAATAGATGAATTACTCTGTCAATTGTGACATTGCCATTGTCCCCAATGCCATCCTTTCTTACTAAAGGCATAATGGGTTGAACCTTGAAATGGGAGTTGGAAAGGTCTAGATTGCAGGCTCAGCTGTGGTAATTTAATTGTTTTAAGTCATTTAATGAGCCTCTCTGGACTTTGTTTTCTCCTTCCTAATAGAGGAAATACATATTGGAACATATTTCATGCATGCTAGTTGAAAACCTTATGGGCTATAGCAAATCAGGGTGTTCATACATGGACAACTTTCTACATGCAGAAGACAGGCATGACCTAGGCACTCATTTACCTTAGCATTTTCTTGTTAATTTATTTTCTTTCATTTTCTGGTTTTGTGAGAAACAAGAGAAAGAGTTCTAAATTAATGGAGATAGGTATAGCTTGGCATGAAAATATTTTAAATATAAAATATATTGGGGATAATGAAGGGGAGGATATAGGATTTGAAGATATGGAATTTTGCTTACTGTGCTTTTTTATCATATTTGTAATTAATAGGCAAATCTTCAAAGGACATACCTAGGGCTCTAGGCTAGATGTTATAAGCAGGAAAACAGATCTCTGCCCCTTTTTTCTCTTCAAGAGACTCAGATTCCAACATTAGAAATGGAACAGGGGGAGGAGCCAAGATGGCGGAGGAGTAGGACGGGGAGAACACCTTCTCCCCCACAAATTCATCAAAAGAGCATTTAAATGTCGAGTAACTTCCACAAAACAACTACTGAATGCCGGCAGAGGACATCAGGCACCCAGAAAAGCAACCCAACTCTTCGAAAGGAGGTAGGGAAAAAATATAAAAGACAAAAAAAAGAGACAAAAGAGGGAGGGACGGAGCTCCGTCCCGGGAAGGGAGTCTTAAAAAGAGAGAAGTTTCCAACACCAGGAAACCTTCTCACTGCCGAATCTGTGCCGAGCTTTGGAAGCACAGAGGGCAACATAACAGGGAGAAAAAATAAATAAACAATTAAAACTCGCAGATTGCGAGCCCTAAGGTAACTCCCCCAGTGGAGAAGCAGAGCAGACGCCTGCACACGCCATTAGCAAGCGGGGGCTGGGCAGGGAGGGGCGGCGCAGGCTGCATCGCTGAGAGTTAAGAATCTGGCCTGAATACCCTGAGCACTATCTGAGCGAAATAATTTGGGCTAGCAAACCAGACCGTGGGATATCTACCACGCGAAAAGCCAGCCCCAACCTAAGACACCGCCAGGCCCGCGCACGGAACAAAGGACTGAACAAAGATAGCCGGCTGCAGACCTTCCCCCTCCGGTGACAGGCAGCCAGAGCCGGAAGGGGGCAATCGCAGCCCCAGAGAGACATTATCTATAAAACTGTAAGCAGGCTTCTTTGCTAACTAAAACTTCTTGGGGGTCTGGACGGTCAACATCTGCCTGAGAAGGTGCGCCGGTTTTACACCCAGATAACCGTGTGGTGGGGAGGCGATAAGTCGCAGCATTGGCACTCGCCAAACACCTCATCACCTGAGCTGCTCGGACCTGGGAAGAGCACAAAACGCAGGCCCAACTGAGTCTGCGCCTCTGAGGACTACCCGAGTGCCTGAACCTGAGCGGCTTGGACCTGGGAGGTGCATGCAACCCAGGGCTGGCCTCGGATTGTTCCCGGCGGAACAAACTAGAGCCCGAGCAGTGTGGGCAGGGAGGCTACACGCACCGTGAGCGGGGGCAGACCCAGTGTGGCTGAGGCACTGCGAGTGTACACCAGTGTTATTTGTTTGCAGCATCCCTTCCTCCCTCCCAACAGCGCGACTGAACAAGTGAGCCTAAAAAAAAAAAAAAAAAAAAGTTTCCCCCACCGTCCCCTTTGCGTCAGGGCAGTAACTAGACACTGAAGAGAGGAGCAAACAGAAGAAGCTATAACAGGGAAACGCCTTGGAAGCTACAGGCAATAGATTAAAACCCCGTGGTTACAACGGACTACATAGGAAGGGGCCTATAGATCTTGAGAAATATAAGTCAGACCAAGGAACTAGCCAAAAATGAACTGAACCCACAGTACTCACAACAAAACCAGAAAAAGTCCTAGATATATTTTTACTATTTTTACGATCATTCTTTCTTTCTTTCTTTCTTTTTTTTTTTTTTTTAATTTTTAGGAAAAAAAAATTTTTTTAAGTCCTCTATTGTTCCTTTAATTTTCACTTTTATAACCTATTACTTTGCAAAAAAAAAAAAAAAAAGACCCTATTTTTTTCTTCTTCAGCAAACTTCATATATATATATTTTATAATTTTTTGACCTTGCTTTTTTTTTTTTTCTTCTTTTCTTCTTTTCTTTAACATTGTATTTTTGAAATTCCAAACTCTACTCTAGTTTTTTAATTTTAGCTTTTTGGTATATGTTATCAATCTTGTACCTATAGGTTTTTTTTATAATTTCTGTGACTTTTTTTTTTTTTTCTGTTTCTTTCTCTTCTTCTTTTATATAACATTGTATATCTGAAATTCCAAACTCTACTCTAGATTTTTAATTTATGCTTTTTGGTATTTGATATTAATTTTGTACCTGTGTTTTCTTTATAATTTTTGTGACATTGTTTTTGTTTGTTTGATTGTTTTCTCTCTTTATGTCTCTTCTTCCTTTTTTTTTAACATTGTATTTTTGAAATTCCAAACTCTACTCCAGATTTTTAATTTTTGCTTTTTGGTATTAGACATCAATTTTGTACCTGTATTTTCTTTATAATTTTCACGACCTTGTTTGTTTTTCTTTGTTCATTTTTTCTCTCTTTCTTTTCCTTCTTCTTTTCTTTAACATCGTATTTTTGAAATTCCAAACTCTAGATTTTTAATTTTTGCTTTTATGTATTTGTTACCAATTTTGTACCTTTAAGAACCCAATCCTCAGGACCCATTTTTCACTAGGGAGCGAGATTACTGGCTTGACTGCTCTCCCTCCCTTTGGACTCTCCTTTTTCTCCACCAGGTTGCCTGTGTCTCCTCCCTAACCCCTCTCTACTCTACCCAACTCTCTGAGTTTCTGTGTGTTCCAGACGGTGGAGAACACTTAGGGAACTGATTACTGGCTGGATCTGTCTCCCTCCTTTTCATTCCCCCCTTTTATCCTTCTGGCCACCTCTGTCTCCTTCCTCCTTCTTCTCTTCTCTGTATAACTCCGTGAACATCTCTGAGTGGTCCAGTTGTGGAGTGCACATAAGGAAGTGACGACTGGCTACCCCACTCTCTCCACTATTGATTCCACCTCATCTCAATTGGGTCACCTCTAACTCCGCCCCCCCCCCCCCCCCCCCCCGCTTCTCTTCTCCATGTAACGCTGTGAACCTCTCTGAGTGACCCTCACAGAGAAACTTTTCATCTTTAACATAGATGTTTTATCAATGGTGCTGTATAGAAGGAGAAGTTTTGAAACTACTGTAAAAATAAGACCAATAACTGGAAGCAGGAGGCTTAAGTCCAAACCCTGACTCCAGGGAACTCCTGACTCCAAGGAACATTAATAGACAGGAGCTCATCAAACGCCTCCATACCGACACTGAAACCAAGCACCACACAAGGGCCAACAAGTTCCAGGGCAAGACATACCAAGCAAATTCTCCAGCAACAAAGGAACACAGCCCTGAGCTTCAAGATACAAGCTGCCCAAAGTCACCCCAAAACCATAGACATCTCATAACTCGTTACTGGACATTTCATTGCACTCCAGAGAGAAGAAATACAGCTCCACCCACCAGAACCCCGACACAAGCTTCCCTAACCAGGAAACCTTGACAAGCCACCTGTACAAACCCACACACAGCGAAGAAAAGCCACAATAAAGAGAACTCCACAAACTGCCAGAATACAGAAAGGACACCCCAAACTCAGCAATTTAAACAAGATGAAGAGACAGAGGAATACCCAGCAGATTAAGGAACAGGATAAATGCCCACCAAACCAAACAAAAGAGGAAGAGATAGGGAATCTACCTGATAAAGAATTCCGAATAATGATAGTGAAATTGATCCAAAATCTTGAAACTAAAATGGAATCACAGATAAATAGCCTGGAGACAAGGATTGAGAAGATGCAAGAAAGGTTTAACAAGGACCTAGAAGAAATAAAAAAGAGTCAATATATAATGAATAATGCAATAAATGAAATTAAAAGCACTCTGGAGGCAACAAATAGTAGAATAACAGAGGCAGAAGATAGGATTAGTGAATTAGAAGATAGAATGGTAGAAATAAATGAATCAGAGAGGATAAAAGAAAAACGAATTAAAAGAAATGAGGACAATCTCAGAGACCTCCAGGACAACATTAAACACTACAACATTCGAATCATAGGGGTTCCAGAAGAAGAAGACAAAAAGAAAGACCATGAGAGAATACTTGAGGAGATAAGAGTTGAAAACTTCCCTAAAATGGGGAAGGAAATAATCACCCAAACCAAGAAATCCAAACAGGATAAACCCAAGGCGAAACACCCCAAGACACATATTAATCAAATTAACAAAGATCAAACACAAAGAACAAATATTAAAAGCAGCAAGGGAAAAACAACAAATAACACACAAGGGAATTCCCATAAGGATAACAGCTGATCTTTCAATAGAAACTCTTCAAGCCAGGAGGGAATGGCAAGACATACTTAAAGTGATGAAAGAAAATAACCTACAGCCCAGATTATTGTACCCAGCAAGGATTTCATTCAAGTATGAAGGAGAAATCAAAAGCTTTTCAGACAAGCAAAAGCTGAGAGAATTCTGCACCACCAAACCAGCTCTCCAACAAATACTAAAGGATATTCTCTAGACAGGAAACACAAAAATGGTGTATAAATTCGAACCCAAAACAATAAAGTAAATGGCAACAGGATCATACTTATCAGTAATTACCTTAAATGTAAATGGGTTGAATGCCCCAACCAAAAGACAAAGACTGGCTGAATGGATACAAAAACAAGACCCCTACATATGTTGTCTATAAGAGACCCACCTCAAAACAGGGGACACATACAGACTGAAAGTGAAGGGCTGGAAAAAGATTTTCCATGCAAATAGGGACCAAAAGAAAGCAGGAGTAGCAATACTCAGATCAGATAAAATAGACTTTAAAACAAAGGCTGTGAAAAGAGACAAAGAAGGTCACTACATAATGATCAAAGGATCAATCCAAGAAGAAGATATAACAATTATAAATATATATGCACCCAACACGGGAGCACCGCGATATGTAAGACAAATGCTAACAAGTATGAAAGGAGAAATTAACAATAACACAATAATAGTGGGAGACTTTAATACCCCACTCACACCTATGGATAGATCAACTCAACAGAAAATTAACAAGGAAACACAAACTTTAAACGATACAATAGACCAGTTAGACCTAATTGATATCTATAGGACATTTCATCCCAAAACAATGAATTTCACCTTTTTCTCAAGCGCACATGGAACCTTCTCCAGGATAGATCACATCCTGGGCCATAAAGCTAGCCTTGGTAAATTCAAAAAAATAGAAATCATTCCAAGCATCTTTTCTGACCACAATGCAGTAAGATTAGATCTCAATTACAGGAGAAAAACTATTAAAAACCCCAACATATGGAGGCTGAACAACACGCTGCTGAATAACCAACAAATCACAGAAGAAATCAAAAAAGAAATCAAAATTTGCATAGAAACAAATGAAAATGAAAACACAACAACCCAAAACCTGTGGGACACGGTAAAAGCAGTCCTAAGGGGAAAGTTCATAGCAATACAGGCACACCTCAAGAAACAAGAAAAAAGTCAAATAAATAACCTAACTCTACACCTAAAGCAACTAGAAAATGAAGAACCCCAGGGTTAGTAGAAGGAAAGAAATCTTAAAAATTAGAGCAGAAATAAATGCGAAAGAAACAAAAGAGACCATAGCAAAAATCAACAAAACCAAAAGCTGGCTCTTTGAAAGGATAAATAAAATTGACAAACCATTAGCCAGACTCATCAAGAAACAAAGGGAGAAAAATCAAATCAATAAAATTAGAAATGAAAATGGAGAGATCACAACAGACAACACAGAAATACAAAGGATCATAAGAGACTACTATCAACAATTATATGCCAATAAAATGGACAATGTGGAAGAAATGGACAAATTCTTAGAAAAGTACAACTTTCCAAAACTGGACCAGGAAGAAATAGAAAATCTTAACAGACCCATCACAAGCACGGAAATTGAAACTGTAATCAAAAATCTTCCAGCAAACAAAAGCCCAGGTCCAGATGGCTTCACAGCTGAATTCTACCAAAAATTTAGAGAAGAGCTAACACCTATCCTGCTCAAACTCTTCCAGAAAATTGCAGAGGAAGGTAAACTTCCAAACTCATTCTATGAGGCCACCATCACCCTAATACCAAAACCTGACAAAGATCCCACAAAAAAAGAAAACTACAGGCCAATATCACTGATGAACATAGATGCAAAAATCCTTAACAAAATTCTAGCAATCAGAATCCAACAACACATTAAAAAGATCATACACCATGACCAAGTGGGCTTTATCCCAGGGATGCAAGGATTCTTCAATATCCGCAAATCAATCAATGTAATACACCACATTAACAAATTGAAAAATAAAAACCATATGATTATCTCAATAGATGCGGAGAAAGCCTTTGACAAAATTCAACATCCATTTATGATAAAAACTCTCCAGAAAGCAGGAATAGAAGGAACATACCTCAACATAATAAAAGCTATATATGACAAACCCACAGCAAACATTATCCTCAATGGTGAAAAATTGAAAGCATTTCCTCTAAAGTCAGGAACAAGACAAGGGTGCCCACTTTCACCATTACTGTTCAACATAGTTTTGGAAGTTTTGGCCACAGCAATCAGAGCAGAAAAAGAAATAAAAGGAATCCAAATTGGAAAAGAAGAAGTAAAACTCTCACTATTTGCAGATGACATGATCCTCTACATAGAAAACCCTAAAGACTTCACCAGAAAATTACTAGAACTGATCAATGACTATAGTAAAGTTGCAGGATATAAAATCAACACACAGAAATCCCTTGCATTCCTATACACTAATAATGAGAAAACAGAAAGAGAAATTAAGGAAACAATTCCATTCACCATTGCAATGGAAAGAATAAAATACTTAGGAATATATCTACCTAAAGAAACTAAAGACCTATATATAGAAAACTATAAAACACTGGTGAAAGAAATCAAAGAGGACACTAACAGATGGAAGAATATACCATGTTCATGGATTGGAAGAATCAATATAGTGAAAATGAGTATACTACCCAAAGCAATTTATAGATTCAATGCAATCCCTATCAAGCTACCAACGGTATTCTTCACAGAGCTAGAACAAATAATTTCACAATTTGTATGGAAATACAAAAAACCTCGAATAGCCAAAGCGATCCTGAGAAAGAAGAATGGAACTGGAGGAATCAACCTACCTGACTTCAGGCTGTACTACAAAGCCATAGTTATCAAGACAGTATGGTACTGGCACAAAGACAGAAATATAGATCAATGGAACAAAATAGAAAGCCCAGAGATAAATCCACGCACATATGGACACCTTATCTTTGACAAAGGAGGCAAGAATATACAATGGATTAAAGACAATCTCTTTAACAAGTGGTGCTGGGAAAACTGGTCAACCACTTGTAAAAGAATGAAACTAGAACACTTTCTAACACCATACACAAAATAAACTCAAAATGGATTAAAGATCTAAATGTAAGACCAGAAACTATAAAACTCCTAGAGGAGAACATAGGCAAAACACTCTCTGACATACATCACAGCAGGATCCTCTATGACCCACCTCCCAGAATACTGGAAATAAAAGCAAAAATAAACAAATGGGACCTAATTAAACTTAAAAGCTTCTGCACAACAAAGGAAACTATAAGCAAGGTGAAAAGACAGCCTTCAGAATGGGAGAAAATAATAGCAAATGAAGCAACTGACAAACAACTCATCTCAAAAATATACAAGCAACTCCTACAGCTCAATTCCAGAAAAATAAATGACCCAATAAAAAACTTGGCCAAAGAACTAAACAGACATTTCTCCAAAGAAGATATACAGATGGGTAACAAACACATGAAAAGATGCTCAACATCACTCATTATCAGAGAAATGCAAATCAAAACCACTATGAGGTACCATCTCACACCAGTCAGAATGGCTGTGATCCAAAAGTCTACAAATAATAAATGCTGGAGAGGGTGTGGGAAAAGGGAACCCTCTTACACTGTTGGTGGGAATGCAAACTAGTACAGGCACTATGGAGAACAGTGTGGAGATTCCTTAAAAAACTGGAAATAGAACTGCCTTATGATCCAGCAATCCCACTGCTGGGCATACACACTGAGGAAACCAGAAGGGAAAGAGACACGTGTACCCCAATGTTCATCGCAGCACCGTTTATAATAGCCAGGACATGGAAGCACCTAGATGTCCATCAGCAGATGAATGGATAAGAAAGCTGTGGTACATATACACAATGGAGTATTACTCAGCCATTAAAAAGAATACATTTGAATCAGTTCTAATGAGGTGGATGAAACTGGAGCCTATTATACAGAGTGAAGTAAGCCAGAAGGAAAAACACCAATACAGTATACTAATGCATATATATGGAATTTAGAAAGATGGTAACAATAACCCTGTGTACGAGACAGCAAAAGAGACAGTGATGTATAGAACAGTTTTATGGACTCTGAGGGAGAGGGAGAGGGTGGGAAGATTGGGGAGAATAGCATTGAAACATGTAAAATATCATGTATGAAACGAGATGCCAGTCCAGGTTCGATGCACGATACTGGATGCTTGGGGCTAGTGCACTGGGACGACCCAGAGGGATGGTATGGGGAGGGAGGAGGGAGGAGGGTTCAGGATGGGGAACACATGTATACCTGTGGTGGATTCATTTTGATATTTGGCAAAACTAATACAATTATGTAAAGTTTAAAAATAAAATAAAATTAAAAAAAAACAAACAAACAAACAAAAAAAAAGAAATGGAACAGAGCTTCCAAGGTAAACAAGTAATATCCTCTATTAGGTGGTAATGTATCCTCAAACCCAATAAGTGACAAGCACATTCAGTTTAGAAGTTGAGAAAGAGGGGACAAGGGAAAGAGTCTTAGTGAAGTTCAGCCCTAGAGGAAAGAAAGGATGATTCAGCTTGTCATAGATGAGAAGAGGGATGCAGTATGCCAAGTTAATGAGTAACATGAGCCAAAAGGCACAATTAGATACCCACAGCTAGACTGGAAAGCTCTTGTGATGAAATAGTCAACAATGAGAAGGAAATACGGGTATTAGTCACCTTGGGGCTGATTTTCAGCATCAGAATAAGAGAAATTCAACTGAAAGTCAGTGAAAGTAATTTGTGGTTGTGGCTAAGGACTTGGCCTTCAGTACCAGCTCTCCCCAGCTCACCCTCCTCCTCACGCTTTCCGTCCATTTAGACAAGGCTGATAGACACAGCCTGAACTTGCCTTTAGGAGAATGTCAAGGCAGCTCATTTACTCTTGGCCCTTCCACCAAGCCCACCAGCTTTGCAGCGGCCTTACACCACTGGGGGTGCCCTCAGGGCACTGCCTGCATCCCAGCGCTGTCCTGAATGCTTCCACTTGGCCTCAAACTCACCTTCCTAAGGCTCTTGTTGGCTAACTGGATAAAATTACTGAGCATTAATGGTTAGCAATGAATTAAAAAATGAGCACTAAACCTTCCACACATTTAGACATTAGATGTCAGGTTTGATTCTGGTCATTGGAAGTAGTTCCTTTGCACAAATCCAAAGAGGCGATCCTAATAGTGAGAAATGCCAGGCAGGGCAGGAGAAATAAGAGAATGTACTGACTTGTTTACCTGCAGGTGATCACAACTGGCAGTCTGCTCATGCTGCCCCTCAGCTGGGAAATCTTTCTCATAGCCTCCTGTGAGAGGCTTGCCTCCCTATTAAAAACACTACTCTCTTTCCAAAGTCAACTGAAATGTCACCACCCCAGAAATGCCTTCCCCACCACCCCCTTTATAAGTGCAATGCCTAATAATAATTGACTGCTTGTTCCTCAGATTATCTTCAAGAAAACATTCTCTTATTATCTTCAATTTACAAATGAGAAAACCGAGGTTTTGTGCAGCCAAGGACATGTTCACAGTTACAGAACTAGTAAAGTGGTTAGAGACACGGGATCAAAACGCTTAATGCAACCAACTATTCCATTCAAATTGTATTTATTCCTCCTCTGTGCTCCCATAAGAATGTTGTTTGTATCTTTATTACAGTAATAAATAACACGGTCTGCTTTGTACTATTATAAAGTGTATACTCCACAGTTAGCCTCAATAAATTATGAACTCCTTGAGTTTAGTGCCATACCGTATTCACCATTTTATCATCCATAGCACCTGATGAGTACCTGATGAGAAGAATATGCTTAATAATTTTATATGAATGATAGAAAACAAATGAGGAGAAAGGGTGACAAAATGTCCTTAAAGTTATTTTTGTTTGGACTTTTTTCACTTTTACCTGGGGCAGGAGTGTGTGTATGTGTGTATGTGAATTTGTATGAAGTTCAAGGAAAAATCAGTCTACATTCATGTTGAATGCCTATGCCCATGTCTCTTGTGAATCATGTGGAGGTAGTAATATAGCAGAGATGGGTACAGGAAGCCACTATTATTTTATAGAAGGAATATCTATGGGCTATATCCATAGAAATCCCGGGTAACAAAGCTAATGAAATTTCTAACATGCATCCCTAACAGAATCCCCTGCACATTCATTATTTGGTATAAATTGTATGGTGATGCTTTTTTAAAAGCTTTTCCTGCTGGCTTCAGCTTTGAGATAAAAAGCATTTCTTGCCTGGCTCTAGTAGCTCTCAGCAAGCTGTGGGGATTTTAGAGGAATTCTAGCTTCCTTTTCTTCTTCTCGAGTGGTAAGGACTAGTCAGATAACATTTTCACGATGGAAACATGTCCTGATCGAGGATCAAGAGATCAGTGCCCTTCTTTAAAACTCAGTGAAGGAAAAGAATCTTGAAAGGATGTCTCAAGCCTTTCCCTGGTCCCCATTGCCAATCCAGACAGACATTCACTTTGTAGGATCAAACCCTGAACAGATATGATTTGGCAGCCTCTGGACTGGATGCTAAGTTTATCTCACAACATCTTCAGCTGGAAAATTATTCTGAATTGTTTTTAAAAAGTGTAGTGCCCCCTCTTCCCCTCAGAGCTCTCTGATTCATCTTTCTTAAAAAGAATAGCAATAGGCTTAGCAATAGATTACAGGTTCTCAGATGAGTTGTGACCACACTTTATTTCTTTTAAGGAGGTAAACAATGCACCAAATGTATGTCACCTTTCAGAGAGGCAAAAAATGAAGGCCAAAATCGATTTTTTTATTACTACTACACTCTGCCTCTGTCCAGTTCAGATCCAGGCATCTTTGATATGTATCATAGGCTAAAAAGCAACAGGGAGATGGTTGAGTACATAGGATCTAATAAGGTCAGACAACTTGGATAAAGTCTTTGCTCTGCAGTGTACTAACTCTGTAACATTCAACAGTTTCCTGACTTGAGTTTACTTTTATAAAATGGGTATACAGGATTTCCCCGGTGGTCGGGAATCTGTCTGCCAAGGCAGAGCACATGGGTTCAATCTGTGGTGTGGGAAGATTCCACATGCCACAGGACAACAAGGCCTGTGCGCCAGGCACCACTACTGAGCCCATGAGCCACAGCTACTGAAGCCCATGCACCCTAGAGCCTATGTTCTGCAGTAAGAGATACCACCTCGCACACTGCAACTAAAGAGTGGCCCTCATTCTCCACAGCTAGAGAAAGTTGTAGACAAAGTAGTCTGTACGTAGCAAATAAAACACAGTGTACCCCAAAAAATAAATAAAATAAAAATTGCAAAAAATAATAAAATGGGTGTACAGTAGTACCTGGCTCATGCTGTGATTGTGGGGATTAAAAGCAATGATAACAATAAAGCACTTAGCCATATAATTGTTATGCAATTTTGAGTTGTCTCATAGTGTTCTTATTATAATAATCAAGGTTTTCCCATTACCATTCAAGGTGAAAAGGCAGAATGGACTAGATTCAAGTCCTCATTTTACAATGCAGCAGACATGTGCGCTCAGGCACATTCATTGATATCTCAGTTTCTTATTGTCTCATCTTTAAAACTAGGCTAATCACAGTAACTTTGTTGGATAGTTATAAGCATTAAGTACTAATGCAAGTAAAACACTTAGCTCGGAGTCTGATTTATAATACTGCACTTAATAAATATTATCATTAAAATTTGATAGGAATATGAGTATGACTATTATTGCTGTTGTTATAACCAATTGTATGCTTTTGGAACAAGAACAGACATCTCTGTAGCATCTTTGCTGCTGCTGCTAAGTCGCTTCAGTTGTCCGACTCTGTGCGACCCCATAGACGGCAGCCCACCAGGCTCCCCCGTCCCTGGGATTCTCCAGGCAAGAACACTGGAGTGGTTTGCCATTTCCTTCTCCAATGCATGAAAGTGAAAAGTGAAAGTGAAGTCGCTCAGTCGTGCCCGGCTCTTAATGACCCCATGGACTGCAGCCTACCAGGCTCCTCCGTCCATGGGATTTTCCAGGCAAGAGTACTGGAGTGGGGTGCCATTGCCTTCTCCAAGCATCTTTGTCTAGCTTTCCTTAACCACTCAAGTGGTTTTAGCCAATCCCAATGCTGAGTTCCTAAAGCAACAAATCAAGTGGCATTACTCTGCCACTGGGAAAAAGATGCCACTTTGCCAGTAGGGTGGTCAGTCATTTGATTGAAAAGAATATTTTCATGGGCATTCACAACTACATTTCTCAGTCCTGACTTGTTCTCTCTTCTCCCTTCCTCTGTCTCTATCATAGATTGGGTACATAGATATTTATTATTAATAGGAACTTTGATACTAGGTTTAAGTAATCCCTGTTTATCTTTCCTCCAAAGAGCTCGCAGTTTCTCTGAGTCTTGCTGGGAAGGACAGGCCCCCAACTCTGACTATAGCCTGCAGAGGCAGACATCTCTTGTTTGTTACATACCACATAGAATTAGAGAGGAAAGAGACATTTGTACTCATTTGCTCTGTTTGCTCATACTCTGCCCCTCAGCAAGCAAATGTCTTAAAACCCTGACTCCCAATATGCTCACCCACATACAAGCTTCTTTTCTCAAACACTCTCTTTTCCTGGAAACTATGGCAAAATGGTTTTCTGCTTTACCGCCTGCCTCTGACTGTTCCTTCTCAGTCTCTTTTGTGAGCTCCTGTTTTTCATCCTTATGAGAGATCCTTGAAGTTCTACTTTTTTTTCTTTATGAGTGTTATGCTTCTTCCAGGGTTCCTGATCTCCCTAAATAGGTCCATCCATTTCCTTATGCCAGTAACCTCGGCAGCCTCCTTAAAGTCTTATTCTTCTTACTCAAAAATGACCCCTTCTCCCACCAAGAAACCACTAAATTCTGTTGATTTTACAGTCGTTGTCATTTCTTGACTCTATATACGTTTCTTTTCCCTATTTCTATTATCCTAGTTTGGGTCATAATGTCACTTGAATCACTGCAATAGCTTCTTTATTGATTCTGCTATTGCTGAACTTGCTTCACATCCTTCAAAATCATTCTCCATAGTATAGCTAAGGTGATCTTCCTAGAACATAACTGTGATCGTGACAGAGCAACACTTAAGACCTGCCAATGCTTTCCACACCTCTCTAAACTTGATCTATCTCCAGCCTCCATGTTCCCACAGTTACAGGTGATGTCAAGAACTCAGCATACATCTAGGGTCTCCTATTTCCATACATGCTATTTGCTCACCTTTTAAAATCTCCCTTTCCTCGCTTTTATACACAATTTAAGTAACTTCTCATCCTGCTAGTTTGGGTGCAGAAGTTGCTTCCTCCAGAAGGCTTTTCCCGTACATCTAAGTTTGGATATTATAACTCCATTATGTGCTCAGTGACTTGCCTCACTTCATCTGCTTTGTCACTGTCGATTCACTTTCTGTGTTCTTTACTACATAAATATTCATGACTGACAGCAAAGAGGACCTGTATCATTCATGCTCATATATGTGTCCCCAGCATCGGACTGGGTCCTGCTCAGTAATGAAGGGAACTAGGGAGGGAAGAAGGAGAAATGGCAGAAGAAATAAAAGATGAAGGCAAGGATGCTATAACAACATCTCAGCATAAGACTATCTCCAAGGAAATAACTTACTGATATCTAAGCGACTTTTATGCCTGTAAATTCATTGCTGTTTATTTTATCATGGCCATGTTTTACTTTTTTTCCCTTCTTGTGTTTAATTGCCTACTGAATTCTTTCCTCCAAACAAATAAGTAGATTTGCAGTTGAATAAAGTTGAAATTTCAAGCATACCTGTAAACAACATTAAATACCCTTCTGTTGATAGAAAATAACACAAAACTTTCCCCCTTATATTTTGATTCTTTATTCAATGCAACAGAACTGTCCAAACTCTGAATCATGTGTTCCAATTATCCTGTGCTTGAAACTCAAAAAGCACTAACTTCTGCCTGTTAAATGGTAATTATATCTTATTAGTGTTAAGTATCTTAACTTTGAATCACTGTTTTTTCAGTCCCTAATTATAAAGTTAAGAAAGGAAATAAAATTAGCTAACAAAAAACTGACAACAAAGTGAATTTGAATTCAGGCAGCCTCCAGAAACTGAAAAAAGATCACTGAAAAGATGATCATTGACCCAAGTTAGTAGTTTCAATGTACCTAACTGAAAAATAGGTTATGGCTGATAATGACAATTCTGATGATGACAATGAATGGTGATGACATTAATGATGAGGATAATTCATATTTTGTAAACTCCTGTAGTATGCCAGGTAGGTTGATAATCCTTTTTACATGAGTCATTTTATCTCTTTATTGTGGTAAGCCCAAAGGAGATATACTATTAGTATTATTATCATTTCTATTTTATGGGTGAGAAAACTGAGGATTAAATTGTTAACTAATTTGCCAAAGATCCTGTAGCTAATTGATGGGTAGACCAGAATTCAAATTCAGGCTATTCAACTCAAAATATCTTCTGTTTAACCTCAGGCCAAGAAAACCTCTATCAGAGTGAGCTTAATACTGGTGGAGTCTGAATCTGTTAGGTTTGCAGAGTTTAGCAGACAGTAAATTACTTATTTCGTTTTCTGGTATTTTGCTCACTATTAGAATTTATTATAAGACTTCAGCACTGGGTTGGATCTGGGGAAGAAATTACAGTTTCTAGTCACTGTCTTTCTTATTTCAAAAAATTGATACTGGATGCTTGGGGCTGGTGCACTGGGACGACCCAGAGGGATGGTATGGGGAGGGAGGAGGGAGGAGGGTTCAGGATGGGGAACACAGGTATACCTGTGGCAGATTCATTTCGATATTTGGCAAAACTAATACAATATTGTAAAGTTTAAAAATAAAACAAAATTAAAAAAAATTAGAACTCTGCATTTAAAAATTCAAGAATAATCTTTTCAAAAAGGTATTTTTCAAATGCTCTTGATAACACATGATAAACACTGAGACTTTTAAAATATAAATACTTAGAGATAATTTGATTTTACCTACAAATACTTACTTTGTTTCAGTAAAGTCAGAATTTCTCATCAGTTTTCTATAAATTAGAAAACCTCCTTATGCCTCCATATTTTGAATTGTATAATACAATAATCTTATCAAACTCAGGGTGTTATTATAAATGCAAGCTGATATACTTTAAGTAAAGCATTTAGCACATGCCTAGAACACAGCAGGTGCTCAGTAAAAGCCAACGTTTTATTACTGGAGTTTACAGATTAGAAACTCCTTTTGCAATTGACTCTGTGTGTGTTAGTCATTCAATTGTATCTGACTCTTCTCAACACCATGGACTATAGCCCTCCAGGCTCCTCTGTCCATAGGATTCTCCAGGCAAGAATAGAGGGTAGCCACTCCCTTCTCCAGGGGATCTTCCAGACCCAGGGATCAAACCTACAACTCCTTCATTGCAGGCAGATTCTTTACCACTTGAGCCACTAGGGGAGTCCATGATTGATTCTACATAGATTCAAACACTCTTTAAGTTGGTTTCAAAGGCAGAGAACAGCTTATTGATAAATTCCTTTTGACGGCTTATCGTATATCTCAACAAACCACATCCTATTTGTTTCCCTAGAAGATTCATAGCTTTAAGCTAAGGGTAACTCTGGCTTTGCTTTTCCAGTTTTTAATTAACTATAAAGGTCTACTTTTCCTGTCACCTGCCTTGCTTATTCACCCACATGGCAGAGAACAGAAAGCTACAAGTAGATAAGTTTCTACAGCAGCAGCGTGAATTCCATGACAATTTTTTAAATTAGGTTTCTCAGTCATTCTTTTTTTTTTTAATGACTTTTCTGCCATAGGGTGCATGTCTATTTTCTATGCTTAATGTGTATAGGACAAATGCACACACACATATACATAAGCATAGCTTTTGCAATTTGGGATGCTCTGTGGGAGCGAGTTTCAACTGTTTTCATCAGAAATTTTAATCTATGACTCTGGACATTGCTAACTGAAGCTTGGCTTCCTTATCACACCATCTCTACATAGATTTGGGATGGTTCCAAAGTTAGAAGCTCTGGTAGAGGTAGTAACACTCACCAACCTTCTTCCTCCAGTTAGCATGTTCTGTCACTAGTTCTGGATGGCATGCTGAAAGAGTGGTGATGTGACACTATCAGGGTGACCCAGTGGAAGTTCATGCTCAAGCCTTCCCAGTCTCATTCTACCTGCAACATTGACAGACAAGGTCATGAGTCCCGGATGGTGCCACTCTTAGATGGAATGTTTAATCCAACTGAACACTTGAGTCACCACAAGGAGAGCTGCTCGCTACTACCATGGACTCAGTGAGAAAGAGTTATATAGAAATAAATCTTTGATTAGTTTATCAGGTTATTTGGTGGATTTTGTTACTTTAACATTACCTCTCTTCTCCTAACTAAAATGAAGAATATCAGCCTTCTAGCTTACAAATCCTAGAGCAAGAGAATATTTTCCCCAATAGCTTCAGCAACATCTTGGATAGTCCTGTTTGAGTCAAATGACCACTCCTGAACCATCATTGTGCCCACTGTAATTGACTGATTTAACTGGCTAGTCCTCTCCTGTGTAACGACCTACAACCTAGATGGAGATGAAAGAGTAGCATACACAACATCATCACCTGGATTGAAAGTGACTACTATGGAATGATGGAAGAATGGCTCTCCAAAGTACACTGTATTTATACAGCAGGGTGTTGATAGCTTCTGAGACCCATCTCTTGCTGACAGGTAGTCATCTTGCTATATAATAAGTGTTGTTGAGAAAGTCATACATTTGCTTCTCTCAAGTGCTTAAATGACAAACAGTTTGGGCTTTTTACTTTTGTTCTCATCAAACACTTTACTGACAAAGTGAACCCACATGGTTGGGAGTTAAGAAATCTGAGAAAACCTAAGTTAGATCTACTAATATATTTCCTTCTAGCAGCTCTACGCAATGTCTCACCTCCTATTCAATTCAACAAACCCACATAGCAACTTTGCTAACTAAAATATATAGTGCTCAGTGATGGGGAAGCATCACTACAAACAAAGCTAGTGGAGGTTATGGAATTATAGTTGAGCTATTTCAAATCCTGAAAGACAATGCTGTGAAAGTGCTACATTCAATATGCCAGCAAATTTGGAAAACTCAGCAGTGGCCATAGGATTGGCAAAGGTCAGTTTTCATTCCAATCCCAAAGAAAGGCAATGCCAAAGAATATTCAAACTACCGCACAATTGCACTCATCTCACATGCTAGTAAAGTAATGCTCAAAATTCTCCAAGCCAGGCTTCAGCAATATATGAACCGTGAACTTCCAGAGGTTCAAGCTGGTTTTAGAAAAGGCAGAGAAACCAGAGATCAAATTGCCAACATCCGCCGGATCATGGAAAAAGCAAGAGAGTTCCCCCAAAAATATCTATTTCTGCTTTATTAACTATGTCAAAGCCTTTGACTATGTGGATCACAAAAAAACTGTGAAAAATTCTGAAAGAGATGAGAATACCAGACCACCTGACCTGCCTCTTGAGAAACCTGTATGCAGGTCAGGAAGCAACAGTTAGAACTGGACATGGAACAAGAGACTTGTTCCAAATAGAAAAAGGAGTATGTCAAAGCTGTATTGTCACCCTGCTTATTTAACTTATATGCAGAGTACATCATGAGAAATGCTGGGCTAAAAGAAGCATAAGCTGGAATCAAGATTGCCTGGAGAAATATCAATAACCTCAGATATGCAGATGACACCACCCTTATGGCAGAAAGTGAAGAAGAACTAAAGAGCCTCTTGATGAAAGTGAAAGAGGACAGTGAAAAAGTCGGCTTAAAGCTCAACATTCAGAAAACGAAGATCATGGCATCTGGTCCCATCACTTCATGGCCAATAGATGGAGAAACAGTGGAAACAGTAGCTGACTTTATTTTCTTGGGCTCCAAAATCACTGCAGATGGTGACTGCAGCCATGAAATTAAAAGATGCTTACTTCTTGGAAGGAAAGTTATGACCAACCTAGATAGCATATTAAAAAGCAGAGACATTACTTTGTCAACAAAGGTCCATCTAGTCAAGGCTATGGTTTTTCCAGTAGTCATGTATGGATGTGAGAGTTGGACTATAAAGAAAGCTGAGTGGTCAAGAATTGATGCTTTTGAACTGTGGTGTTGGAGAAGACTCTTGAGAGTCCCTTGGACTGCAAGGAGGTTCAACCAGTCCATCCTAAAGGAGGTCAGTCCTGGGTGTTCATTGGAAGGACTGATGTTGAAGCTGAAATTCTAGTACTTTGGCCACCTGATGTGAAGAGCTGACTCATTTGAAAAGACCCTGTTGCTAGGAAAGATTGAGGGCAGGAGGAGAAGGGGATGACAGAGGAAGAGATGGTTGGATGGCATCACCAACTCAATGGACATGAGTTTGGGTAAACTCTGGGAGTTGGTGATGGACAGGAAGGCCTGGTGTGCTGTGGTTCATGGGGTCGCAACAAGTCGGACATGACTGAGTGACTGAACTGAACTGAACTTATGGGGAGGTTACAAGCTAGTGGGACAGTCTGTTCAGTTAGACTAAGTGGGATCTGGAATAAGGTGTACATGTAATTTTCAAAAGAAGGAAAAACTGAAAGGAAAAAAACAGCAGTCAGAATAGACCTTGACTGATTATGAGGATGCCTATTATTAGAAGATGAATGAAATGGCATTCCAACCTCAGAGACCAGTGTGAAGAAAGAAGTGAAAATCTGTGTGGTTGCTGGAATGGTAACATAACAGTTTGGGAGTCTGCAAGTATGGTCCTAGACGGAAACAAAAAACAGGCAAAATTCACCCAAGTAAAATTAAGATTGAGTTAACTCTATTTAACAAGACTTTTGAGAGTCCCTTGGACAGCAAGGAGAAACCAGTCAATCCTAAAAGAAATCAACTCTGACTATTTATTGGAAGAACTGATGTTCAAGCTGAAGCTCCAATACTGTGGCCACCTTATGCAAAGAGCCAACGTATTGGAAAAGATGCTGATGCTGGGAAAGACTGAAGGCAGATGGAGAAAGGGATGACAGAGGATGAGATGGTTGGATAGTACCACCAATTCAATGGACATGAGTTTGAGCATTTGTGAAGGTCAGAGAAACGTGGTGTGCTGTATTCCATGGGGGCGCAAAGAGTTGGGCATGACTGAGTGACTGAACAACAACAGCCATGATTCATGAATTGGATAGGATCCAACCCAGCAAACAGAAAAGGGGATGGAAGCGGTGACTCAGGTGGGTTACCTCATTACTGCTAACCAGGAAATTCCAGACTGACTGGGTTAACACTGTATTCTTGGTAGAAGGTGAAGTTTGCACTTATGTTAGGTATTAAGTATTGGTTTGCTAATATGGGGCTCAGCACAAGTGACTTAATTCAGGGCCTATAGTTTCTTTCAACAGGCTAAAAGTATAATTAAAGAGAGTCTAATGGGGATTTTGCAAGCCATTTGGAAGGGTTACATGAAATTATAGAACATGCCATGACAGAAATAATAGGAAGTAATTAAAACAGGAAGAGGCAAGGGGGAAAAAAACCTGATAGGAATTTTGGCCTTTGGAAGAGAAATAACCCCATTGCCAACGTAGCCTAACAGAGACAGACAGTTCATGGAACAATGACCCTAGCCTCCAGTACTCTGATATTTCTTTGCTGGCCAAACCCATTTGGAAGCTCAGCTGGGGTCACCTGTATAGCTCAGAATCCTGAGTCCTGTGTATGCCCAGCAGTGGGATTGCTGGGTCATAGGGCAGTTCCATTTCCAGTTTTTTAAGGAATCTCCACACTGTTCTCCATAGTGGCTATACTAGTTTGTATTCCCACCAACAGTGTAAGAAGGTTCCCTTTTCTCCACACCCTCTCCAGCATTTATTGCTTGTAGACTTTTGGATTGCAGCCATTCTGACTGGCATGAAATGGTACCTCATAGTGGTTTTGATTTGCATTTCTCTGATAATGAGTGATGTTGAGCATCTTTTCATGTGTTTGTTACCCATCTGTATATCTTCTTTGGAGAAATGTCTGTTTAGTTCTTTGGCCAAGTTTTTTATTGGGTCATTTATTTTTCTGGAATTGAGCTGTAGGTGTTGCTTGTATATTTTTGAGATTAGTTGTTTGTCAGTTGCTTCATTTGCTATTATTTTCTCCCATTCTGAAGGCTGTCTTTTCACCTTGCTTATAGTTTCCTTTGTTGTGCAGAAGCTTTTAAATTTAATTAGGTCCCATTTGTTTATTTTTGCTTTTATTTCCAATATTCTTGGAGGTGGGTCATAGAGGATCCTGCTGTGATGTATGTTGGAGAGTGTTTTGCCTATGTTCTCTAGGCCACTGCTGGGCATACACACTGAGGAAACCAGAATTGAAAGAGACACGTGTAATGTAATGTTCATCGCAGCACTGTTTATAATAGCCAGGACATGGAAGCAACCTAGTTGTCCATCAGCAGATGAATGGATAAGAAAGCTGTGGTACATACACACAATGGAGTATTACTCAGCCATTAAAAAGAGTACATTTGAATCAGTTCTAATGAGGTGGATGAAACTGGAGCCTATTATACAGAGTGAAGTAAGCCAGAAAGAAAAACACCAGTACAGTACACTAATGCATATATATGAAATTTAGAAAGATGGTAACCATAACCTTGTATGTGAGACAGCAAAAGAGACACAGATGTATAGAACAGTCTTTTGGACTCTGTGCAAGAGGGAGAGGGTGGGATTATTTGGGAGAATGGCATTGAAACATGTATAATATCATATAAGAAATGAATCGCCAGTCCTGGTTTGATGCAAGATACAGGATGCTTGGGGCTGGTGCACTGGGATGACCCAGAGGGATGGTACAGGGAGGGAGGAAGGAGAGGGGTTCAGGATGGGGAACATGTGTACACCCGTGGTGGATTCATGTTGATGTATGGCAAAACCAATACAATATTGTAAAGTAATTAACCTCCAATTAAAATAAATAAAATTTTAAAAGTAAATAAATAAAATTCCTATTGAATTACAAAAAAGAAAAAAAGAATCCTGGGTCCTGAAGTGGGATGGAATGATGGAGATATGCAGGAATGAGAATGAATTGCAACACACATAAAGACAGGGGTAGAGTAAGAGATGAGCCTGAAAAGGTAGTTGGCAGCAAGAAAATGATAGGGAGCAACCTAACTATTATGAAAAGGAGGCATTCTAGATTTTAGTAATTCTGTAAAAGTACAAGACATATATTACACACAGTATTTCTGAAAAGCTCTCTTATATGACTATTATCTCAAATATTACCAGTTGGTAGCTCAGCTGATAAAGAATCCACCTGCAATGCAGGAGACCCTGGTTTGATTCCTGGGTCAGGAAGATTCCCTGGAAAAGGGATAAGCTACCCACTCTAGTATTCACGGGCTTCCCTGGTGGCTCAGCTGGTAAAGAATCTGCCTGCAACGCAGGAGACCTGGGTTTGATCTCTGGGTTGGGAAGAGCCCCTGGAGGAGGGCATGGCAACCCACTCCAGTATTCTTGCCTGGAGAATCCCCATGGACAGAAGAGCCTAGTGGGCTACAATCCATGGGGTTGCAAAGAGTAGGACATGACTGAGAGACTAAACACAGCACAGCACACATTAAAAACAGACTCAAAAGTTAGATAATAACTCAAATTAATTTGGTGTTTATAAGAAAGCATTTCTTAGGGTTTTTAATACATTAATGTACACTGTGAATGTGAAAAAGCAAAATATAATAATGCAGTATTTCCAAAATATATTTAGCCATAAAAATTTTTAAATAAAACAGAGTTCAGTAGAGCCAACTGAAGAATTACAACTTGGTACAACCTCACTTTTTCTGTTTTATGATATATTTTATACTCAAGGTCCAGTACTTTGGCCACCTTATGCAAAGAGCTGATTGGAAAAGACCCTGATGCTGGGAAAGATTGAGGGCAGGAGAAGGGGGTGACAGAGAATGAGATGTTGGATGGCATCACCAAATGAACGAATATGAGTTTCAACAAACTCTGGAAGATAGTGAAGGACAGGAAAGCCTGGCATGCTACAGTCCAGGGGGTCAAAAGAGTCAGATACAACTTATCATCTGTGTTTTTAACAATCTGTATTTTTAGTTACTTGAGAATAGGCAGGTGTCTTCTAAAACTATGTTGATCCTAAGTACTTTGCCTATCACTAAGGGGTTGGAGATGGTGAATAGAGAAGAGATCTCTATCTGAAAATGATTAAAGATTCACAGCAGAGAATTGAGACATGCAAGTAACCTGTAGTCTACATGGGAGAGTTATGGAAGAACAGAGGTCAATGAGGTGTGCACGTGTTAAGTCACTTCAGTCACGGTCAGGGAGGTACACTGGTAATTTTGAAAAGTGTAAACCACAAGGAGGAGTAAATTTGGGAACTGAAGTTATATAGACCTTAAAATGGTATGGTAGCCACAGGGAGGAAATGTGGCCAGTTTGCAAAGCTGTAAGCAGTTCAATGGGACAAAGAACAGAAACATCCATGAGGAAGAATGAAATTCGTCCCCCCAAAAGGATGCTTGTTTTTTGGTCCCAGGCTCCTCCCACATGTTCATTTGTCTTTTATTCTAAATGTATATAAGTTGGGTGTTGTGTTTAGGATCCATTTCCTGAAAAACCATTTTAATTAGTGGAGATTCAGTAATCATGTTCCACTAATTGAAGGACGATGGAATAATTTAACAATGAATCACTCAGTGATTCAATGAAAAAAAAAAATATGAAGTACGTACTGTTAACACAGAATCAAGTTGTCTAATCCCTTCCCCCATATTCTGCAAATGAAAAGAGTAAAATTGAGCCTGCTGAATGCCAGAAAAGTTTCCGAATAAATGAACCGGGAAGGCAGAGAGAAGAGACACTTTTTTGGAATATATATGGTTAGAACGGGGCTTATAAATCTCATCAGTCTATGCACCATGTGCAATGAACAGACACTGTACATATAGTCTGTCAATGTCTCTGTCCTCTCACCACTAAGCCTATTTCAGTCCCAGGTCAGGGATCCTTCTGTGGCCAATCAACAGCTTATCTGAAGGAGTCAGAGGGTTCTAGAACTGCCATTCCAAGGGCAAAGGGAGGGTGCATTTGGATTATAGCAAAGAGTAACTGTGAAGAAAGCTGAGTGCCGAAGAACTGATGCTTTTGAACTGTGGTGTTGGAGAAGACTCTTGAGAGTCCCTTGGACTGCGAGGAGATCCAACCAGTCCATCCTAAAGGAAATCAGTCCTGAATATTCATTGGAAGGACTGATGCTGAAGCTGAAACTCCAGTACTTTGGCCACCTCATGAGAAGAGTTGATTCACTGGAAAAGACTCTGATGCTGGGAGAGATTGGGGGCAGGAGGAGAAGGGGACGGCAGAGGATGAGATGGCTGGATGGCATCACTGACTCGATGGACGTGAGTCTGAGTGAACTCCGGGAGTTGGTGATGGACAGGGAGGCCTGGTGTGTTGCAATTCATGGGGCCGCAAAGAGTCGGACAAGACTGAGCAACTGAACTGAACTGAACCTCGGGTTTGAAGGAGCTTTCTGTAATTTTCAGGGGGTAGGGGGAATGGGGAGGATATTGTATTGCCTGGAGCTTGCAAGTGTAAAAAATCATGCCATTTTTTAGAATTAGTTAGAACCTCTGGAAATTGAAGCAGGGGGCACACACTGGACTCAACAAGCACGAGGGATATTAGGGGGTAGAGGGTGAAAAAGAGAGTGTTTTGCTTTCATTATATTGTTTTTCTCCTTACTAGAGGATAGAAAGCGGATGGTTTGATGTCTGATATAATGCAGGGTATTTCCTCAGTTCAGAGATGATCATTTGCTCCTCTTTCAAATACGAACATCTTAAAAATTCTGGGTGAAATCTTATATTTTCTATAAGCTATGAGAGGTCACAGAATTCTGGCAGTCATTGACTGGGCATGTACAGACTTGGGTAAAATTCCTTATGATGTAACTAGACCTCTTGACGTGTCAGTCAAGAAGCTATTTAAGGATCATGTGAAGATGGAGTATATTGTTGGCTTTCCAACAAATGGATATCGTCTAAAAACCTTGCACTATCCCTTTCTAATAATGTACCAGCACCAGAATTTAATGATTAGATATTAGTAACAAAGAAAAAATGTGGAAGACAATAATGGAGCACTGTTAATTAACACATTTAATGGCACAAAGAAGATATTGTAAAAAAAAAAATGGATATTGATGAATCTGAGTCAAAGAGTGATTCCTCAAGACTGAAATAAAGCTGAAAAAAAGTGGACAAATTACACAATGAGCTAATTTTGCTATTGTTATTTGAAAGGTTTCAGGAAAAACTTGCTATCTAGAGAAGAAATGTGTCTAAAGTGTACAGTGTTTAATGCTTTTGATGAAAAAAAATGGAAAATTCAGCTTTTTAAGGCTATTTCACTAGTAATTTTAATTGAATTGCTATTTCACTGTAGATTTGTTGAAAAACAATTTTGTGTTGAGTAATTTCCTCAATGAATAGGTCAGCCATCTATTATTTGTTGCGTGTCTCTTAGGGTAGCTTGATCTGAATAATTAAGCCTTTGCATGATAGGAAAATAAAAACTTCTAAATCTATAGCTGACCCATGGGAACACTAATTTAAAATGTTTTACATCCCAGCCTTAGTTAAGTGTTTACATGGATCTTAATTTCACTTTTCATTGATGACTGCATCATTATCCATATAAATTATTATATATCCATGGGGAAATTGCTACTCTTTTCCAGCCCTCAGTTTCCTCATCTGTACAATAAGCAGGGAAAGAGTTAACTGGGCAATTTTAAGTCATTTTATTCTTTGGATACTTATGCTCTCCTTGTATTAAAATCATTAACATTTTAGGCTGAGATAGGGTTATTGATAAGATCAGTGATTGACAGAGTGTGTTTATAGGTGCAGTGGAAAGGACATCAGAGAGCTTGATTTTTGTGAACTTGGTCAGTTCACCAATTCTGGGCCAAAGTTTCCTCATCATTAGGAGAAACTATACAAAGGTTCATGAAGCTCTGAGCTACTATGTGTTTTTTTTTAAACTTAAGTATAAGCACCCAAAGGGTGGTGGAAAATTGGGAGATAGACCCTCAGGAATTTTGTCTCATTCTAGTGGAAAATAATTCTCAAGTCAAATCTCAACTTATTTTTTAAGCAAACTTCAATTGTGAGATACACAGAAAGAGTGAAATTCCTTCCTGCAATTGGTATTCTCTGCTGTTCCTCAATAGCTGTCCTAATAGACCTCTCCTACTGTCTGCATCAGTGAACTCATCTATTAGTAAATATATATCAAGTGCCTATTTTATGCAAGGCATAGTTTTAGGAGTTGGCTTTCCTAGCCTAGAGAAACACAATCTGATCAATTTATTCAAAATAAGATCAGGGACTCCTAGGAATCCTTGCAGGTTACTCTCTATAGGGAAACAATTAGAAACACAGATGACCCTTCTGGTAGTCTGAACTCTGTTCCTTCCTGATTAACAATCTAATCAACAATGTTAGTTTAGTACTTAGTGTAGAGTTATGTACAGGTGCAAGTATTTGTAAAGGTAATAATAAACTGGATCAGTTTTTGCCTCTTCAAGAGTGATCATATATTTGTGTTTTTCAGTTCTTGTGGGGCCATTTGGGGGCATTAAAGTGTTATTAAATTCCCAGGATATTTAAAGCCAACAAACAAAATGATTTTTTTTTTAAATACAGCACCCAAACTTTCTATTGTTTTCAGATCAAAGAGATATTTAGAAACTTTCAACTGGTTGTCATTTTGGCACTTTTAATTTCTTTTCCAACCCTATAAATATTCTAAGTTATATAACCCCATAAATACTGATATTTCTACTTTTACTTTTGAGCTTAATCACTTAGTATTCATGTGGCACATAGGATTTGTAAATCAATTCATAATAATTAATTTGTTAAAGAAAAACACAGATGGGTATTTTGGTATTCAAATTATATTGAACCCTGGTATTTCCTTTAAATATGTATAAATATATATACCTATAACTCCTAATATTTCCCAAATGTTTTCTAATTATGAAAACTGCAATTTTTTTTTCAAACTGACTTTCCACTTCTGTATTCCAAAACTATATCATTCTGGTATTCCAATTTTGGTGTATTTTGGCAAATAAAATATAATTTTGTTGTTGTTCACTCAGTCATGTCCATCTCTTTATGACCCCATGGACTGCAGCATACCAGGCTTCTCTGTCCTTCACTATCTCCCAGAGCTTGCTCAAACTCATGTCTATTGAATTGATGATGCTATCCAACCATCTCATCCTCTGTCTCCCTCTTCTCCTCTTGCCTTCAATTTTTCCCAGCATCAGGGTTTTTTCCAATAAGTCCGTTCTTTGTATCAGGTGGCCAAAGTATTAGAGTTTCAGCTTCAGGATCAGTCCTTCCAATGACTATTCAGGACTGATTTCCTTTAGGATTGACTGGCTTGATCTTCTTGCTATCCAAGGGACTTTCAAGATGGTATGGGGAGGGAGGAGGGAGGAGGGTTCAGGATGGGGAACACATGTATGCCTGTGGCAGATTCATTTCGATATATGGCAGAACCAATACAATATTGTAAAGTTTAAAAATAAAATAAAATTTTAAAAAAAGAGTCTTCTCCAGCACCACAGTTTGAAGGTATCAATTCTTCACTGCTCAGCCTTCTTTATGGCCCAACTCTCACATCCATACATGACTACTGGAAAAACCATAGTTTTGACTAGACTGACTTTTGTCAGCAAAGTAATGTCTTTGCTTTTTAATATGCTGTCTAGGTTTGTCATAGCTTTTCTTCCAAGGAGCAAGTGTCTTTTAATTTCATGGCTGCAATCACTGTCTGTAGTGATCCTACTTTATAAATTTCTTACCATGATGGAGATTCGTCTAAAGGCTTTTTGATATAACCATCCACCAACGGTAGGCATTTAAGAAGGCTCTCGAACAAATAAAGAATAAGTGCATTATTTTTCCTAATGTTTTACTTCATTTTTACAACTTTATATTCCTATAGGTTCTCTTTCCACATCTCTTAACCAAGCATTCCTGATCAGTAATAATATTACATCTCCATCTGTATCTGCCTCCTTCATCCTTTTCCTCTTCTTTAAATACAGATATCAGGGTAACTATTGTAAATCCCATAAAATTAAGTCAGTGACATTACAAATCTAATAATTAGAGAGCTTACTTAAAGCAAAAGAAGATAAATACCATTTTATATTTGTTGTGTAATGTGTATAATAGAACATGTACATACAAAAAATGCTTATTAAAAGACAAAAATCATTTAAAATAAAGCATGACCTAGTTATACAGATTATATATTTCAAAATAAAACTGGGAAATCTGATCCACCTCCTAAAAATGGTTTGAGAGAGAGAAAAAAGGGAACAAGAACATGAAATAATAACATTAAGAATAATAAAGAAAATATGACTACAGATTCATAAGCTGTTTGAAAAATTTTAAGTAGATACTGAATTACATTTTATAATCTAGAAAATCTAGAGGCTATATTGCAATAGAAGATAGAAACCTGAATGGATAAATATAGGGATGTCATAGAGATAGTTTCAGCACACTCCATCAAAAGAACTAGGCCCAGTTTGTTTTAACAGAGATTCGCAACACATAGCATTAAGGATGGCCCGGTTTTTGTAATATTTAAAATTATAGTAACTGAGTAAAATTCAGAAAGAATTTTAGTCAAAGATAAGCTTGGAAAAATCATATGAACACTAATATATGAGCCCCTTTTCAGAAAAATATCTTATAGAACCACATTTTGATTCACATATTACTTATATATGTACAAGTTAAAAGTAGGTTGAAAAGTGAAAGTGAAATCCCTTAATCGTGTCTGACTCTTTGCGATCCCATGGACTGTAGCCTACCAGGCTCCTCCGTCCATGGAATTTTCCAGGCAAGAGTACTGGCGTGGGTTGCCATTTCCTTCTCCAGGGGATCTTTCCAACCCAGGGATTGAACCCGGGTCTCCGGCACTGCAGGCAGACACTTTACCATCTGAGTCACCAATTCCATATTAGTTTTAGCTTTTTTTTACCTTAAACTCTTAAAAAATACACATAAATGCATACCTACAAAAAATGAAAGATTATAGAATGTATTCCTAGTTACCCAGTTTCAACTATTACATTAAGGTAAATAAGTGGCATAGGACTTGATAGAGGAAAGGCCTATTTTTCTGTTTTTTAGACATTAAGCTTAATAAAACCAATAATGAGTATGCCTGTTCACATACATTTTTTTTTTAATTACTAAGAAGTTCAAGGCTTGGTTTACTAGTTACAAATCATCAGAACTAATAATTTTTCAAAAATTCTGCTAATGAGCAATCTCACTCTCTTCAAACATCAATTTTAATCAGGTGGCATACAACAAGTCTGTAGATATGCCAAATTCACTTGAAAATAAATTAGCATTGTGGCACTTTGAAAGCAGGCTTTAAATGGCTATTTTATCTTTTATTGCTGGAATAGAAGTAGATAAAATCTTCATCACTTATTTATAACTTCATTTACTTTTACAAATTAATAGTTTGAGGCAAAGACTATATCTGTGCTTCTCATTTCTGGCTGCACTTCAGAACTATTCATAAAACAAAAAACAAAACTGATGTCCAAGTCCCAACTTTATGGATTCTGTTTAATCTAGAGTCAGGCCTAAGACTGTATAGGAAGTGCTGGGGGCTTCCTAATCACACAATGTATATACATGTAACTTTAAGACATCATTAACTGTCATGATTAAATTCTTCTGGGTGTGATATGCCCATATTAATCTGTTCTTTAATGGCCCAGTTCTTCACCTTTTTATATCCCTTGTTGCCTGTACACCTTGTCAGTTTTCAATCTAACCTTGATGAGAATGCCATCTTAAGCACAAAAGCAAAGTAGGGCATTGGACTTGATAAAAGTTCTCAGTTGTAGGGTGCTGACCCACATAACCCACATAACATTATGCTTCAGTTCAGTTCAGCTGATGTGTATAATTTGAGAATGCTATCAAAACAGGGCACTATATGCAAGTATCTTACAATGAGACTAAATCTATAGAATATTGGTATCCTTGGGTTTCAGTTTGTGAAACACAGTTAGAAATCAATGTAACATATAAATACATATGCAAATATTCTAGATAACTAATATATAACTGAATCCAACTATACTTTAAAGATGTGACATATTATGATTAATAAGGATTTTTTTACAAAGAAGGTAAATATCACTGGCTCATAGAAAAAGCAAAGGAATTCCAGAAAAACATCTACCTCAGTTTTATTCACTATGCTAAAGCCTTTGACTGTGTGGATCATAACTGTCAGTTCAGTTCAGTCGCTCAGTCAAGTCCGACTCCTTGCAACCCCATGGACTGCAGCACACCAGGCCTCCCTGTCCATCATCAACTTCCAGAGTTTACTCAAACTCGTGTCCATTGAGTTGGTGATGCCATCCAACCATCTCATCCTCTGTTGTCCCCTTCTCCTCCTGCATTCAATCTGTCCCAGCATCACGGTCTTTTCAAATGAGTCAGCTCTTTGCGTCAGATGGCCAAAGTATTGGAGTTTCAGCTTCAACATCAATCCTTCCAATGAATATTCAGGACTGATTTTCTTTAGGATGGACTGGTTGGATCTCCTTGCAGCCCAAGGGACTCTCAAGAGTCTTCTCCAACACTACAGTGTGGAATGCTCTTAAAGAGATGGGAATACAAGACCATCTTATTGTCTCCTGAGAAAATTGCATACAAGTCAAGAAGCAACAGTTAGAACCCTGTATGAAACAACTGATTGGTTCCAGATTGAGAAAGGAGTACAACAGGGCTGTCTGTTGTCACCCTGTTTGTTTAACTTATAAGCTGAGCATGTTATGAGAAATGCTGGGCTGGATAAGTTACATGGTGGAATCAAGATAGGCGGGAGAAACATCAAAAACCTAGAGTGGATGATGCCACTCTAATGGCAGAAAGAGAAGAGGAACTAAATAAACTCTTGTTAAGGGTGAAGGAGGAGAGTGAAAAAGCTGGAATAAAACTAAATACAATTTTAAAAACTAAGATCATGGAATCCAGCCCCATAACTTCATGGAAAACAGAAGGGGAAAAGGTGGAAGTAGTGACAGATTTCCTCTTCTTGGGCCCTAAAATCACTACAGATGGTGACTGCAACCATGAAATCAGAAGGTGATTGCTTCTTGGCAAGAAAGCTATGACAAACCTAGACAGTGTGTTGAAAAACAGACATTACTCTGCTGACAAAGTCCCTATAATCAAGGTGGTCTTCCCAGCGGTCACATACGGTTGTGAGCTGGACCATAAAAATGGCAGAGCACCAAACAATTGATGCCTTCAAACTGTGGTCCTGAAGAAGACTCCTGAGAATCCCTTGGACAGAAAAGAGGTCAAAACTGTCAATCTTAAAGGAAATCAACCCTGAATATTCATTGAAAGGACTGATGCTGAAGCTCCAGTATTTTGGTCACCTTGTGTAAATAGTTGACTCATTGAAAAAGTCCCTGTTGCTGGGAAAGATTGAAGGCAGAAGGAGAAGAGGGCATCAGAGGATGAGATGGCTGGATGACATCACTGAGGCAATGGACATGAACTTGAAAAACTCTGGGAGATGGTGAGGGACAGGGAGGCCTAGTGTGCTGCAGTCCATGGGGTCTCAAAGAGTCTGACAGGATGACTGAACAACAACAGCAAATATACGCTATTGATAGCAAATCTATTAGTGCAATTTGTAGTATTAATGATTAAAAGAGAAAGAACATAAGACAACCGAAATAATGTTTAAAATATTTTGATGAAATTCACCAATTTTTAGTAACTAGGAGCAGAAAAACACTATTAACTTAATAATGTCTTCTTTAAATCTAGAGCAAACATCATATTTACTGAAGAAAAATCACTGGATTTTTAAAATCAAGGACAAAATTTTTTTTGCCCAAAATTACTATCATTCAACAACAATAATCTTGTCAATGAAACAAAAGGATATGTGAGATAATATAATACTTTTAGAAAGTAGCAATATGTATATTCTATAAATAATATTAACTATTGCCCTAGAAAATCTAAGGGCTTCCCAGGTGGCTCAATGGTAGACTATGCCTGCCAATGCAGGAGACACAGGTTTGATCCCTAGGTCAGGAAGATCCCCTGGAGGAGGAAATGGCAATCCAAATCAATATTCTTGCCTGGAAAATTCCATGGACAGAGGAGCCTGGTGGGCTCCAGTCCATAAGGTCTCAAAGAGTTGGGCATGACTGAGCACACACACTCCTTCAGAAAACCTATGAGGATCATTGGAAAAATTCTGTGAGTAATGAAGAAGTTTATTTTGGTAAGCTATCCAGAGGCTTCCCTGGTAACTCAGCTGGTAATGAATCTGCCTGCAATTCAGGAGACCCTAGTTTGATTTCTGGGTCAGGAAAATCCTCTGGAGAAGGGATAGGCTACCCATGCAGTATTCTTGGGCCTGCCTGGTGGCTCAGTCAGTAAAGAATCCTCTTGCAATGTGGGAGACCTGGATTCGATTCCTAGTTTGGGAAGATTCCTTAGAGGCAGGCATAGCCACTCACTCCAGTATTATTTCCTAGAGAATCCCCATGGACCGAGGAGCCTGGCCAGCTGTAGTCCATGGGGTCAGAAAGAGTTGGACACAACTGAGCAACTAAGCACAGCACACTCAGATTTAAAAGCAACACATGAAAAATGAATAGCCTTTCCTTTATGCCAGTAATAACAAATCAAGGAGCATAATGGAAAAATGAGTTCTTATTCACAGTAAAATAAGACATATGCAATAACTAGACATCAGCCAAAGAAACATTCAAGGTGTTCAAAAGAAAACAATAAATTGTAATCCTGGTTTCCAGCTAAGAAAAAGGAATTGGAACTGTATTTACCCAATTGTCTTAGCCAAATAATGAAAACTGGAGTGGGGGGAAAAAAACTAGACAAAGATTTTCAAGTATTGGAAAACAGGCAGCTTTTTTGGAAAACAGGACAGAGATCCCCAGGTGAGGAACAACAAATGAAGTAAGACATATAACTGCACCTCAGCTTACACCTAGAGAGGGTTTATAGGCTGAAGTGCAGGGAACAGGAATGTGGGCAGAGGCTGTTGGCCTCCCTGAGTTCAGTACTGATGTTGGGTTTCCAAGTAGGTCAATAGAGTAAGACTAATCATAAGAAAGAGTACCAGGCAGGAGAGAGATGCAGAGAGAGAGAGAGAGAGGGAGAGAGATGCAAAGAGAGAAAGAGAGAGAACAAATCATATTCTAAGATATACAGATGACCCACCTCCCACTTATAAGTCTTCAGATAAGTACTGATCGGAGCATGTATTTGAAGCAACTGCTCAAGGCTTGGGAAAGTACAATCAGTTAAAAGCTGGCAAAGAAATTTACAGTGCTCACAAAGGGAGAGGAATAACTGGTGTTCCAACCAGACATATTATCAAATTCTCATAACACAGTGGGCATTAGGTAGAATACTCAGAAGAATATTGCCTCATATGAAGATATAATAAGTTCAAGACTTATTATATCTTAATATAATCTCATATATATATAGGCTTAATACAATCTCATATATATGCTTAATATAATCTCATATATATATACGCTTAATATAATCCTCATATGAAGATATAATAAGTTCAAGACTATAGGTTGCTCTGTTGCCACTTTAAAAGCAAATCTCATAAGTCATTCTTCTAATAGCTTGACTATATTCCAGAATAAACCTCAAAATATTTGAATAAGTATATAAATAGCCAGATTCAACAATGTAAACTTCATAATACTATCTAGAAAAAAAATAACAGGAATGAAAAGAAGCAGAAGAATATAAGCCATAATGAGGAGAAAACTATATCAATCAAACTAAATCAGAAATAACACAGATGATAAAATTAATGGGGAAGTGCATTAAAATAGTTACATAACTATATACTGCATATAAAAAAAAAGTAAAAGACTATATGGTGATGGACAGGAAGGCCTGGGAGAAGGCAATGGCACCCCACTCCAGTACTCTTGCCTGGAAAATCCCATGGATGGAGGAGCTGGTAGGCTGCAATCCATGGGGTTGCTAAGAGTCGGATACAACTGAGCGACTTCACTTTCACTTTTCAGTTTCATGCATTGGAGAAGGAAATGGCAACCCACTCCAGTGTTCTTGCCTGGAGAATCCCAGGGATGGGGGAGCCTGGTGGGCTGCCATCTATGGGGTCGCACAGAGTCGGACACGACTGAAGCGACTTAGCAGCAGCAGCAGCAGCAGGAAAGCCTGGCGAGCTATAGTACATGGGTCACAAAGAGTTGGACACAACTGAGCAACTGAACTGCACTGAAAGGACTATATGAATATATGAATATAAACAGAAAGAACAAGTTGAACTTCTACAGATGAAAATACATTTTGGAAACAACAAGTACATTGGAATAAGTGAAAAGCAAAGAAGAAAAAGACTGAAGAAGAAAAGATGAATTTGTACATAATAATAGGAATGATCCAAACTAAAAAACACAGAATAAAAAGACACTTAAAAAGGTACAAGAGATCAACAAAGTGTGGCGCAATTTCAAGCATCCCAAACTATATAATTGATATCCAAGAGGGAGTGAACAGGAAGGATTAGGAAAGAAAATTTAATTCCAAAAGTTTCCCAAAACTGATAGAAAATATAAACCCACAGAATCAAGAAGCTTAAGAAACTCTAAGCAAAAGAAAACTATACAAAGGAACATTATAATCTATTTTCTTTAAACCAGTAATGAAGAGAAAATCTTAATCTGATCCAGAGAAGAAAAGATACATATGTACTAAAGAACGAAGATGCACGTGACATCAGACTTCTCAGTGGAAACAATGCCAACCAGAAGACAGTGAGAACAATTTAAAGTTCTGCTGGAAAAAGAAACTAAGAAACCCTCCAAACCTAGAATTCTAAGACTTCTATACTCAGATATGCAAACACTGAAAGAATTTAATAGATTTTATTACATGCGTGCTAAGTCACTTCAGTTGTGTCTGACTCTTTGTGACCCCATAGACTGTAGCCCTCGGGGCTCCTGCGTCCATGTAATTTTCCAGGCAAGAATACTGGAGTGGGTTGACCTTTCTTCCTCCAGGGGATCTTCTCAACCCAGGGATAGAAGCTGTGTCTCTTATGTTTCCTGCATTGCCGGGCGGGTGCTTTGCCACTAGTACCACGAGGAGATTTCACTACAAGAAATATTAAAGGAAATCCTTAAGGCAAAAGAAAAGAGATCTCAGATAGAAATCTGGATCCATATTAAGGAATAAAGATCACCAGAAATGGTAAATATGTAACTAAACATATCACTTTTCTCTTTATTTTTAAACATCGTTAAATGTCTAAAGCAAAAATAGTAACAATATACTGTTTCATAATAAATAAAATTGTAAATGAAACCTAGAGGTCTGATCTCAGAGAAGATGACATAGCTAATTTTTCCCTGTTCTCTGCTCAGCCCCTTCCAGTGGCCCACCACAGCTACACCAGCAGAGCAACAAACAACTTGCCAGGAAAGAAGAGCATTCCCTAAAATTCCTCCAAGTGGGAGTAGTAAAGAATGAGCCTGCAATGTGCGAGACTTGGGTTCAATCTCTGGGTTGGGAAGATCCCCTGGAGGAGGGCATGGCAACCCACTCCAGTATTCTTGCCTGGAGAATCCCCACGGACAAGGAGCCTGGTGGGCTACAGTCCATGGGAATCAGAGAGTCGGACATGACAGAGTTGACTAAGCACACATACCTGCATGGTAAACAGCAGATACCTCCATCTCGCTTCCTTTCACACTGTGGCAGAAGGATGTCACATTGTGACATTTCCTGGCCCTCTATCTAAGAGCAGAGGATGACCTGAGCTCCCTGCTCCTAAAAGAAAAAAAGAGACCCAAGTCAGCACCTTCTGTCCCAGCAGTATAAATTTCATTAGCACTAGGCAGGCTGACCCAAGAAAGCAGCCACTGAAACATAGGTGAGGCATCTCCTACCCCTAGTTAGCCTGACCCAAGAAAGCAGCCTTTGAAACACAGGTGAGGCACCTCCTACCCCTCACCAGGCAGCACCGGGCACAGATAAGTGCACTTAGGCTCTACGGGCAGCATCAGCTGGGATCAAGCAGAAGCCCCAGAGGCAGCAGGAGAACAAAACAGACCATGATAACACAGGAAGGGTTCAACACCAAATTGTCATTGAAACTATAGAACACAAAAGTGAGATGTCATATCTGCTAAAACTAAACAGAATTTCTGCTTGCTAAAAGAGAAGATTTAAATAAGATTTAGAATATCCTAACATAAAATCTAAAATGTTCAGGATTCTACCAAAATAGAATCAAATCATAACCATAACCTAAATGAGAAAAGTATATTCTGACTGTAATGGAAGTAAATTAGAAATCAATAGCACACTACTTGGAAAATCCCTCAAATACAGAAACTAAATCAAATATGTCTGTATATCCATTGAGTCAAAAAGGAAATTAAAATAGACAATATTTTGAACTGAATGAAATTGAAAACACAATATATCAAAATTTATGAGATGCAAGTATAATAGCAATTAGAGAAAATTTTATAACACTAATTGCCTATTGTATAAACTAGAACTGCAGAGCAATGAACTAATCTTCTATCTCAAGAAATTAGAAAAAAAAAGAACTAATCGCAAAGTAAACAACATAAAGATAAATTAGAAGGTAAGAGCAAAAATAAATTAAAACAGAGACAAATAAAAGAAACCAAAAGCTATATCTTTGAGAAAAATCAATACAATAGATAAATGTATAGCCAGACTTATGAGGAATGGAAAAAAAGCAATACAAATTACCAATATCAACATAAAGAAGAGGGGGGCTATTACTAAAGAATCTTATGATGTAGAAAGGATAATAAAACAATGTTATAAATAACCTAACATCTGTAAAATGGACAAGTTGCCTGCTAAGTCACTTTAGTCCTATCTGACTCTGCAACCCCATGGACTGTAGCCCTCCAGGCTCTTCTGCTCATGGGATTCTGATTCTCCAGGCAAGAATACTGGAGTGGGTTGTCATTTTCTCCTCCAGAGGACCTTCCCAACCTAGGGATCAAACCCACATCCCCTGTGGCTCCTGCATTGCAGACAGATCCTTAACTGCTGAGCCACTAGGGAAGCCCTCAACTTAGATGAAATGGACAAGTTCACTGAAAGATATAAACTAGTGAAACTCAATCAAGTAGAAATAAACTAATAGCCATATATCTATTAAATAAATTGAATTAGTAATTAAAAATCTTTCCACAATGAAAACACTGGCACAGATGGCGTCACTGGTGAATTACAACAAATATTTAAGGAGAAATAATGACAATCTAGATAAATTATTCTCCAAATTAGATTTTAAAACATTTTCCACTTCATTTAATGAGACCAGAATTATCCTGATACCACAGAGATATAACAAAACTTAATACCAGTGTCCCTCATGAATTCAGACTCAGTAATTTTCTTTTGAAATCTAGCAAATCAATTCTAACAATATATGAAAATTTTACTCCAATAAAAATTAAAAAATGAAAGTCAACTGATGAGAAACCTTAAAAACTATAGTACATCATGACTAAGCAAGATGTTATCCTGGAAAGGCAAGTTTGGTTTAATACACAATTCATCTTTATCACCAAAATAAAGAAATGGCATATGATCATCTCAATAGATTCAGAAAAAAAAAAATTTAGTAAAATCCAACATTCATTTCTGATAAAAAAAATTCTCAGAAAACTAGGAATTAAAAGATCCTTTCTCAACTTGGCTTCCCTAGTGGCTCAGACGGTAAAGCATCTGCCTACAATGTGGGAGACCCAGGTTTGATCCCTGGGTCGGGAAGATCCTCTGGCAAAGGAAACGGCAACCCACTCCAGTACTCTTGCCTGGAGAATCCCATGGACAGAGGATCTTGGTAGGTCATAGTCCATGGGGTCACAAAGAATCGGACACGACTGAGCTACTTCACTTTCTTTCTTTCTTCTTTCTTTCTCAACTTGATAAAAGACATCTACAAAAAATAGTCGATAGCTAACATTATAATGTTCAAAGACTGAATATTTTCCCCCATAATCAGGAACAAGGCATAATATTAAGAGTAATAGAGCTTCAGAGAAGGCTGAATTCTAAGACCTGCCAAGTCCCTGATACCAATATCAGGACCCTAAAATCATTAGAAGATGAAGTTCAGAGGTTTTAACTCCAGGATTACCCTCAATCTGCAGGGTCTTCTGAAGTGGTTCTCTTTTTTTGTTTACAAAACAAAAAGTAAATGGATTATAACATCTTCTTAAAAGACAGTAGCTTCTCTTTTCCTTGAAGAATTAAGCTTCCCTGGTGGCTCAGACCATAAAGTGTCTGCCTGCAATGCGGGAGACCCAGGTTTGATTCCTGGGTCAGGAAGATCCCCTGGAGAAGGAAATGGCAATCCACTCCAGCACTATTGCCTGGAAAATCCCATGGACGGAGGAGCCTGATAGGCTACAGTCCATGGGGTTGCAAAGTCAGACGTGACTGAGCAACTTCACTTTTTCTTTTCCTTGAAGAATAAAAAGAGGCTTTATTTAGACCAAGCGCTTTATAAGCCATCACTGATGGTGAGTACATGCTCAGTCAGTTCAGTTAAGTCCGATTCTTTGCGACCCCATGGACTTTAGCCCGCCAGGCTCCTCTGTCTATGGAATTTTTCAGGCAAGAATACTGGAGTGAGTTGCCATTTCCTCCTCCAGGGGATCTTCCTGACTCGGGGAATGAACTTGTGTCTCCTGAGTCTCCTGCGCTGGCAGGATTCTTTACCAGAAACCCCTCACTGACAACAGAAGACAGCAAAATTCTCAGAGAAGTGACCATTCTACAGTATATGCAGTCTTTCTTGGGTATCCACAGGGCATTGGTTCTAGGACCCTAGTGAATACCAAAAGCCCCTTATATAAAATAGCACAGCATTTGCATATAACCTAACCACATCCTCTCCTCTATTTTAAATCACCTCTAGGTTATTTATAATACCTAATACGATGTAAATACTATGTAAATAGTTGTTAATACAATGTAAATGCTATGTAAATAGTTTCAAGTGTGTGTCAAATCTAAGTATAGTTTTTTGAAACTTTCTAAATTTTGTTTTCCTAGTATTTTTGATCAGTGGTTGGTTGGATCAACAGATGCAGAACCCATGGATACAAAGAGCCAACTGTATACTATACCAGCTGATGATACTCTGTGAGAAAATTCAGAAGATGTATTATTTACCAAAGTAAAATGATTGTGTTAATGAGAGGAGCATCAGAATACTGAGAATCTCACTGATAGAAGAGCTGCTGGTATGATATTCTGTCACATAACTGGGTACCCTAGTAGCAATAAAGCACGATAAAGTCCCCAAATAAGAGAGGCCAGGTAGGAGTGCCTCGGGTTTCCCTGGCACTCAGTGGTAAAGAACCTGCCTGTTGATGGAGGAGACAAGAGTTAGATCCCTAGGACAGAAAGGATCCTTGGAGTAGAAAAGTGGCAGTCCACTCCAGTATTCTTGCCTGGGAAATCCCATGGACAGAGGAGCCTGGCATGCTACAGTCCATGAGGAAGCAAAAGAGTTGGACATACTCAGTGACTAAGCAACAAAGCAGTGCCTTACCATCTAAATCAAGTGGTTACAATGATCTCAATATTCACCAAGATCAGTGGCACATATGCCCAACCTACAAGAACTATGGAGATGGTTAGAGAATATGATCCACCTAGAGGCAACCTGGATGACCATTCAAGAAGGACACAGCTTAATTTATACAATCAAATGAAGTCACAATGGAAAACTTAAGGCTGAGGGTAGACACACCAAGTAAAAATGTATGATGTTTTAACCAGTATCCAGACCTGAGCCATTTTTCATACTTAGAACCCATAGAATTGAAGGAGAAGACGTTTTTTAAGGACTCTAAAGTAGTGCTACAAGTTAATGCAGTAATAATTTCTCAGATACCTCTTTGGTCACTTACTCAGATGAACATATACTAGACTAATATTCAGACACATGGATTCTTAGACACATGATCTGAATGGACATCAATACCCATGACCCCCAGTTAGAGTGGGATCATATGGGATGCAGGTAATGAAGTTCTGGCCAGGTCTGACTCACAATGGATCCACTGTGCCCACACACAAACTCGGTGATCATTTTCTTGGTCTTTAAATGTATTTTTGGAAATGAAATACTTGCAGTTGTCAGAATCCTAATATTGTACATAGTGCCAACAGTGTATATGCATCGATACCACGACTATAATAAGAAGACATTGTATAGCACAGGGAACTCTACTTAATGCACTGCGGTGACCTGAATGGAAAGGAGATCCAAAAGAGAGGGAATACAAGTATATGTAGGGCTGATTCATTTCACTGTACAGTAGAAACTAACAGGACTTCCCAGCTGGCTCAGTGGTAAAGAATCCACCTGCCAATGCAAGAGACACCAGAGACACAAATTCTATCCCTGGGTTGGGAAGATCCCCTACAGTAGGAAACAGCAACCCACTCCAATATTCTTGCCTGGAAAATTCACGGACAGAGGAGCCTACACTGTACTGTAAAGCAACTATACTCCAATCAAAATTAATTTTTAAAAAAAGAATCTTAATAATGGTTTCTAGACAGGGTAAGAAGTATTATACTGGGTAGACTAAATGAATACTTTCGGTATGTAGCACCGCCCACCCACCCACCAAAAAAGACAATAATTCAAAAATGATAGTGTTACTCAACCAGTTTCGTTATGCTGGATCCAAAGCAAGAGAAAACACGGAGGCTCCGAGGTTTGTAGCCAAGAAAATGTTTATCCACAGGCTGCCAAGTGTAGGGAGTGGAGAACAACCTCAAACCTGCCTCCCAGAAGGCAAGGGGCTTGGAAGAAGCAGGGCAGTCTGAAGCATGATGAGCATGGGGAAAGGTGATTGGGAACAGGTGCGGTAATCGTCTGCGCAGGCGTAACTAATCTACAGGCACACGCATATTCAAAAGGTCACCCAGAGGACACTGGCGCATGCCCAGTTGAAGGGTCAGTGGTCCTAGTCAGTCTCAAGCGATTTAGCTTGAACCAGAGGTGGCTGACTCCAGGTTCCTAGAAAACAACTTGGCAAACATCTATTGTTTAGGTTACGTGCCCCTCAGAAATGCAGATCTTAAAATAACCTTATTAGTAAAGGCAGGTGAAACAGATTTGTCTAATTATTATGCACGGTTTCAATAAGTGAAATGGCATGTATTGTGCCACACTCAAACACATAAAGAAGGAAGGAAATTAGTCCCTGTCATATCTTCATTTAATTCACCAATATGGCTCTCAAAATGCAGTATGGGTCATAAGATGGGAAAGGATGTTACTGTAGAATTAATCAAGTCCAATGTAGTGATCATCCCCTCCTGCACCAAAGAAATACATACTGCTCAAAAGGTACAAGGCATGCTGCTTGGCCCTGACAGATACTGAGCTTCTGAACATGAGATATCAAATGATGGCAGGGCCACAGCTGTCCATCATGAAATGAATCCTTTCAGACCAACCAAGTCACAAGCTTAACTGGGCCAAGAAGCACTCTACTGTAATATGGAGATGGTGTACATTTCCAAGAAATCTACCAAAAGGAAAGTCCTAAAATTAATAAGGTCACAGGATATGAAATAAACATACAAAAATCATTTGCCTCTATATACTAACAATGAACATATGAACAAAATTTTGAACCAGTTTGCAAAACTGAAAACAACCAAAATGACCCTTAGTTCAGTTCAGTTCAGTTGCTCAGTCTTGTCTGACTCTTTGAGACCCCATGAATCCCAGCACAACAGGCCTCCCTGTCCATCGCCAACTCCCAGAGTTCACCCAAACTCATGTACATCGAGTTGGTGATGCCATCCAGCCATCTCATCCTCTGTCGTCCCCTTCCCCTCCTGCCTCCAATTCCTCCCAGCATCAGAGTCTTTTCCAATGAGTCAACTCTTCACATGAGATGGCCAAAGTATTGGAGTTTCAGCTTTAGCATCAGTCCTTCCAAAGGACACCCAGGACTCATCTCCTTTAGAATGGACTGGTTGGATCTCCTTGCAGTCCAGGGGACTCTCAAGAGTCTTCTCCAGCACCACAGTTCAAAAGCATCAATTCTTCGGTGCTCAGCTTTCTTCACAGTCCAACTTTCACATCCATACATGACCACTGGAAAAACCATAGCCTTGACTAGATGGACATTTGTTGGCAAAGTAATGTCTCTGCTTTTGAATATGCTATTTAGGTTGGTCATAACTTTCCTTCCAAGGAGTAAGCGTCTTTTAATTTCATGGCTGCAGGCACCATCTGCAGTGATTTTGGAGCCCCAAAAAATCAAGTCTGACACTGTTTCCCCATCTATCCCATGAAGTGATGGGACCGGATGCCATGATCTTCGTTTTCTGAATGTTGAGCTTTAAGCCAACTTTTTCACTCTCGTCTTTCACGTTCATCAAGAGGCTTTTTAGTTCCTCTTCACTTTCTGCCATAAGGGTGATGTCATCTGCATATCTGAGGTTATTGATATTTCTCCCAGCAATCTCAATTCCAGTTTGTGCTTCTTCCAGCCCAATGTTTCTCATGATGTATTCTGCATATAAGTTAAATAAGCAGGGTGACAATATACAGCCTTGATGTACTCCTTTTCGTATTTGGAACCAGTCTGTTGTTCCATGTCCAGTTCTAACTGTTGCTTCCTGACCTGCATATAGGTTTCTCAAGAGGCAGGTCAGGTGGTCTGTTTCCCATCTCTTTCAGAATTTTCCAGAGTTTATTGTAATCCACACAGTCAAAGGATTTGGCATAGTCAATAAAGCAGAAATAGATGTTTTTCTGGAACTCTCTTGCTTTTTCCATGATCCAGCAGATGTTGGCAATTTGATCTCTGATTCCTCTGCCTTTTCTAAAACCAGCTTGAACATCAGGAAGTTCACGGTTCATGTACTGCTGAAGCCTGGCTTGGAGAATTTTGAGCATTACTTTACTAGCATGTGAGATGAGTGCAATTGTGCAGTCATTTGAGCATTCTTTGGCATTGCCTTTCTTTGGGATTGGAATGAAAACTGACCTTTTCCAGTCCTGTGTCCACTGCTGAGTTTTCCAAATTTGCTGGCATATTGAATGTAGCACTTTCACAGCATCATCTTTTAGGATTTGAAATAGCTCAACCGGAATTCCATCACCTCCTCTAGCTTTGTTCATAGTGATTCTTTCTAAGGCCCACTTGACTTCACATTCCAGGATGTCTGGCTCTAGGTGAGTGATCACACCATCGTGATTATCTTGGTCATGAAGATCTTTTTTGTACAGTTCTTCTGTGTATTCTTGCCACCTCTTCTTAATATCTTCTGTTTCTGTTAAGTCCATACCATTTGTGTCCTTTATCGAGCCCATCTTTGTATGAACTGTTCCCTTGGTATCTCTAATTTTCTTGAAGAGATCTCTAGTCTTTCCATTCTGTTGTTTTCCTCTATTTCTTTGGGTTGATCACTGAGGAAGGCTTTCTTATCTCTCCTTACTATTCTTTGGAATAGTATGCTTATACAAGATAGATGCTTGTATCTTTCCTTAGGTGAATGGTTAACCTGTGGTTCACATAGTATGTGACACCACGTGATTAACATTAACATGCAATACTACTCAGCAATGAAAAAGAATGGACACTTCACACGTGCAGCAACTTTTATGGATTTAAAGGCACTGTTGAGTGAAAAAAGCCTATCTCAAAGGTCATGTACTCTATGATTCCATTTACTTAACATTTTCAAAATGACAAAATTATAGATGTGGAAATAAGATCAGTGGTTGCCAAGCGTTAGGGCAACCAAACCATAAAACCTGATTATAAAGGAGCAGAGGGAGGGAGGTCATTGTGATTGTGGAAGAGTTATATATCTTGATTGCAGTGGTGGTTACACAAATGCACATGTGATAAAATGACACTTGTTATACCAATGTCAGTTTCATGGTTTAGATACTGTGCTATAATTAGGTAAGATGTAACCATGGAGGAAAACCGGGTGAAGACTTGGGGCTTCTACTTTTGTAACTTCTTCTGAAACTATAATTCTTTCAAATAAACATAAAAAAAATACCTCAAACAATGCTGGGTTTTTCATCTAAGATTGGAATTGAAACTGTTTGGGAAAAAGTACAGTAGTTAGTTTAATTGTAAAACAGTTTATGTGAATAAAATGTTTGTCTTTGGAATAATAGATAAAGGGAGAGGGGTTTTCGCCTACCAAAGGCCCAAGGGAATCAACAAGGAGAGTAGATTCAGATTCACAAAACCATGTTCAGTCTGGGTCATAACTAATGATGAGTGTTGACCAAACCAGTAGGGAAAGTTGATCACAGTTTGAGCTGTCTTAAGTGCTTGCCCTTGCTACCTCAAGTTCATTCGTCTGTGCTCATGCTCAGTCATGTCCGACTCTTGGTGATCCCATGGACTGTAGCCCACCATGCTCCTCTGTCCATGGAATTTTCCAGGCAAGAATACTGGAATAGGCTGCCATTACATACTCCAGGGGATCTTCCTAAGCCAGGGATTAAACCCACTTCTCTTGTATCTCCCGCATTGGCAGGTGGATTCTTTATCACTGTGCCACGAGGAAGTCAGATGCATGTACGTGAGCCTGTATGTGTTCAATGCATGTTTTTGGTGACCTCATATTCCAACAGTTAGAACAAGGCATAGACCAACAGACTGGTTCAAAACTGGCAAAGGAGTTCATCAAAGTTATATACGGTCACCTTGCTTATTTAACTTTTATGCAGAGTACATCATGGGAAATGCCAGTTAGGATACAGCACAAGCTGGAATCAAGATTGCTTTGAGAAATAAAAATAACCCTTAATATACAGCTGACTGGAGAAGGAAATGGCAATCCACTCCAGTATTCTTGCCTGGAGAATCCCAGGGACAGAGGAGCCTGGTGGGCTGCTGTCTATGGGGTCACACAGAGTCAGAGAGGACTGATGTAACTTAGCAGCAGCAGCAGTAGCATGCAGCTGACACCACCCTAATGACAGAAAGTGAGGAGGAACTAAAGAGTCTCTCAATGAAGGTGAAAGAGAAGAGTGAAGAAGCAGGTTTGAAACTCAACATTCAAAAAACTAAGATCATGGCATCATCTGATCACTTCGTGGCAAATAAATGGGAAAAAAATGGAAACAGTGATAAACTTTATTTTCTTGGGTTCCAGAATCACTGCAGACAATGGCTACAGCCATGAAATGAAGCCACTTGCTCCTTGGAAGTAAAGCTATGACAAACTAGTCAGTGTATTGAAAAGCAGAGACATCACTTTGCTGACAAAAGTCTGTGCGGTCAAAACTATGATTTTTCCAGTATTCATATACAGATGTGAGTGTGTGTGTGTGTATGTGTTAGTCACTTCAGTCATGTCTGACTCTTTGAGACACTATGGACTGTAGCCCACCAGGCTCCTCTGCCCATGGGATTCTCCAGGCAAGAATACTGGAGTGGGTTGCCATGTCCTCCTCCGGGGGATCTTCCAGACCAAGGGATCAAACCCGTGTCTCATGTCTCCTGCATTGGCAGGCATGTTCTTTACCACTAGCGCCACCTGGAATAACCCACAGATGTGAGAGCTTGATCATAAAGAAGGATGAGGGCCAAAGAATTAGTGTTTTCTAATTGTGGTGCTGGAGAAGACTCTTGAGAGTCTCTTGAACAGCAAGGAGGTCAAAGCAGTCAGTCTTAAAGGAAATCAACCCTGAATACTTCAGACTGATTCTGATGCTGAAGCCCCAACACTTTGGCCACTTGATGTGAAGAGCCAGCTCATTGGAAAAGACCCTGACACTGAGAAAGTTTGAAGGCAGGAGGAGAAGGAAGTGACAGAGGATGAGATGGTTGGATGGCATCATCTATTCAATGGATGAATGTTTAAGAATGAATGTTCTTGAGATGGGTAGTTCAGGTTAAAATTTACACTCTTTCAGTGACCAGCCCTGTGACTTAGGATAACTACTTTAACATCTTTGTGACCTAGTGTAAAGAAATCGTAATGGATTCCTTTTTTTTTTTTCAATATATAGTGGTATGATTTTATTGAAGTAGCAATATCAAAAAAAATTTAACATATTTGCCACATAGCAAGTTCCCTATAAATGCTAGCTGTTTCAACTATTTCTCACAATCAGAATTTACAATGATTCTCTTTTTCCTTTTCTCACAAATGAAATAGGGGTTTTGTGTGGGTTTTTCTTTGCCATTTCATTCCATCTGCCACTAGTATAATTTTGTTTGATTAATCAATTCCTTCTGGCTGTTAAAAGCATGTGTATGTGCTAAGTTGCATCAGTTGTTTCTGGCTCTTTGCAACTCTATGGACTGTAGCCCACAAGGCTCCTCTGTCCACGGGATTCTCCAGGCAAGAATACTGGCATGGGTTGCCATGCCCTTCTCCAGGGGATCTTCCTGACCCAGGGATCAAACCCATGTCTCATGTCTCCTGCATTGGCAGGCGGTTTCTTTACCACTAGTGCCACCTGGGAATCCCTGTTCTAAGCAGAACTACATGAGTTTTTTCCAAGAAGACAGCATAGTATAGAGCTACAAAGAGAAAGGGAGTGAGGATTCCAGCTCTGGGAGACCGACCCAGACATTTTACTTGTCTGAGTCTCATCTTATCTGTGAAAAGGGGCTTGGGGTACTGCTTTTCCTAAAGTCTATGGAGACTAAACCTCAGATAAGGTAATGGAAGTAACATTGTTTAAGAATAAATACAACTTACGAAACTTACTGAGGAAGATCAAAATCCAGCTCTTTCACTTATGACTGTATGTCTCTATTAGGTCAATAAGCAAAGTAAAGTGACGCATCACTGACTGTTTCAAGGTGGTTGACCAGTTTCCTTGGTAGATTAGTTCTCTGGCCTAGGACATTCTTCTGTTCATTGGCAAAGCAAAACAAACAAACCTATAATCACCTTGTTTAAGGCTTGTGTATGATAATGATGCTGAATCATCTTAGCTGAATGAGTTATGAGTTTAATCAGTCTCTGAAATGAATCATCGATTAGCTCTTCCATCTCCTTTTCCTGGCTATGTATTTAATAACAGGAGCTGCTCACTTGTTTGTGGTTGAATAAAAGTAGACCATTTACTTAGAACCTATAATATGCCAGATGCTTATGTTAGTTGCTCTGTCATATTCATCTCTTTGTGATCACATGGACTGTATAGCTAACCAGGCTCTCCTGTCCGTGGAATTCTCTAGGCAAGAATACTGAACTGGGTACCCATTCCCTCTTTCAGGGGATCTCCCCAGCCCAGGGATCAACCCTGGGTCTCTTGCACTGAAGGTCAATTCTTTACCATCTGAGCCACTAGAAGTACATATGAAAGTGAAAGTGAAAGTGAAGTCGCTCAGTCGTGTCCGACTCTTTGCGACCCCATGGGCAGTAGCCTGTACCAGGCTCCTCCATCCATGGGATTTTCTAGGCAAGAGTACTGGAGTGGGTTGCCATTTCCTTCTCCAGGAAATCTTCCTGACCCAGGGATTGAACCCAGGTCTCCCGCATTGTAGACAGACGCTTTACCATCTGAGCCATCAGGGAAGTCCATATATATGACCTCTAATTCCACTCTTGAAGGCTCCACCCTTATGATCTAATTATCTCATAAACACCCCACCTCCAAAAATATCACACTGGGTTTCAACATGAATTTGGGGTGGGTGAACACATATATTCAATCATAAATATAGACATCTCTGTACTCAGTTTAGTCATAAAAAATTTTGCTAGTGTATGTATCTGAAAGGAGGAACATCACTTATAGATTAATTGATATGCATTGTCCTGCTTCATGCTTGGAACTTTTCTTCTGCCTCTTGGCCTGGTGTTCTGTGTATCTGGCAGGGGTTCAGTTTCCTAATGGACTGACTCTCTATGACATTACACAGCATTGAATGCAAGCTTTTACCAAAAGGAAAATAAAGATGGGGGAGAAAGGGAATCAGTCTCATTAAACAGTTGATAATTGCAATTATTCACCAAGAATTATGAATCACAAATGAGGACTGCAGAGTCAATTGGGAAACAATTTGGCTATAAATACCCATATTAAGCAGCCTAATGAAATCCGCTTTGCTTTAGAAACTTCCACTCTTGTTTTCATCAAGTGCTTTGTCGAAGTGCAAATCTTGATAAATTATTCCTGTCTCCAGCAATGTAGAAAAAAGAAACAATGTTCTACAATAAGCGTGTTGTGGTTGCAAGATCTTCTGATGGTAATAAGATCACCTACAATTGAATTGCACAGAGTTTTCAGGTTTCCCACTCAAAATCAGTATTTCATGTGGTGTTCATGATATTTCACAATATCAGGCAAGAGAAATATTCCATTACAAATTTACAGCTAAGGAGAATGTAGTATAGAAAGCTATGATGACTACCCCAAGGTCACATAGTCAGTTGCTAGCGTGGAATCTGGATATGATGAGAATTCTTGTCCCTAAATCATATCGCTTCCACTATCAGTTTCAATGCTTTTAGTTTCATATAACTGAAACTTGAATTCAAATGGACTTAAATAATAACAGAATGCATTGGTTTATGTAGATCATAAGTTCAACTGTAGATAGATGGGTATGATGGTTGGTTGGTTGGTTGGTTTAATCTAGTAGTTTGGAAATATCACCTAATTTTTTCCTATCTTTTCACTTTCTTTTTGTAATTTATTTTTTTTTGGGGGGGGGTTGTTTAAGAATGTTTCACACTATATCACAGCATAATTATTAATAACTACTGGGAGAGAAAGATAACCACAGGAGGAGAGGAAAGGAACTACAACATAAAGAGAACGTTGCAAACACAAGCCCTTGGCTTAGTTCCAACGGGCCAATGTAATTTAAATGTACTTTTCTTACCCAAGGACTGTGACTAAGACACTACCATGTACTGATTAATTTCAACTAGTTTTAATGCCCATTTATCTTTACCAATCACTAGGGCAACCCAGTGTTCTTGCCTGGAGAGTCCTAGGGATGGCGGAGCCTGGTGGGCTGCCATCTATGGGGTCACACAGAGTCGGACGTGACTGAAGCCACTTAGCAGTAGCCGCAGCAGGGCAAATTAATTATTGTTGACTGCATTAGTGCAATGAGTCCAGTTCTGACGTCAGCACAGAGTAAATCTTACCAAACACAAACAAGAGGTGCTAGGGGCAGGAGTCATTCCACAAAGGAAAATCTGAGTGTTGTTGAAAATGGAGGTGAATGAAAATGTGACCTGGAAAGGTCACAAGTGAATGTCTATTATACCTCCACATGAGCCATTCATTGAACAAAAATAGAGTAGAGCCTAAAGGCTGCTATACATAGATCTAGAACATAGGCGATACAGTCCACAGTTGAGGATTAAGAGGGTTGTAAATGTACATTAGTTCTCTATAAACTCGAGATTTTAAATGGGAGAGAGAATGGGAACCAGACAAGAAGTAGTTTGAAATAAACTGATGAGGCCAGTGATCTCATCTTTGGTGACCTTTCAAGCTCTGCCTACACCCACTTTCTCATTATTTTGCTCTATTTCTGTTTCTCAGTTTTCTCCTAACATCAGGTAGAACTGGTAGTTAAAATGCTCACTGACAGTTGATTCAGTCTAAATACATCTGGCTGCAATCCTAGCTGTATGATCTTATAAAAAGTATTTGACTTCTCTGGGCTTCAATTTTCCCTTCTATACAATTAATGGTTTTATAAAATAGTTATAAAACACTTCATAACGTCTAAGTTCCCTTCCAGTTTTAATATTCCAGTAATTCCCCTGCTCTTGAGATGGATTCATTTAGCTTGAACATTATATTTAACTCTGCATATATAAGGGAGAAATGGAAGAAGACTTGGGTAAGAAATTTCTATTTCTCATTTTATCATACATTAGAATGTCTTGCTTCACTCAGTGGAAATGAAAAGATTCCTTGTGCTTTAAAAGTGACCCTGTCTTCCTCCTTCCAGCTGGTAGCATGCAAAAGACTGTACACAAATAAATTTCCACTTTCTTATCCACTGTTTAGTTTTTGCCATAACATTGGGCTTCTCCGGCGGTACAATGGTAAAGAATCTGTGTGCCAATGCAGGACACAAGACACGGCGGTTTGATCTCTGGGTCGGGAAGATTCCCTGGAGTAGGAAATGGCAACTCACTCCAGTATTCTTGCCTGGAAAATTCCATGGACAGAGGGGCCTGGTAGGCTACAGTCAGTGGGGTCACAAAGAGTCTGACAAGACTGGGCACACAGCTTGCACATGCATTGGTAGCCTAACCTAATCAACGACTGCTGTTTTCATTGAAAAATGTTTCAGGAATTATATCTGATACTTACTTTCAAAAATTGCTGGATCAACAATTTAATTACCAGCTTCACCTTTGTATCTAAGCTTTTGCTGCTACTGACAGTCCTTCAATAATTAGGATTTATATTTTTGTTCATCTTATTTTAGGAATAGATTCCTAAAAGTGGCATCAACAGGTGGAAGAAGAAATAAATATGCTATTTTGCTAGATATTGCCAAATTTCTGACCGTAAGTATTACACCATTTTGCATCATCATCAGCATAACCTCAAAAACGGTATTCTGGCAAAGTTTAGAATCCTAGCCGATACATGAAAAATTGCATCAGACTGAAGTTTAATTTGCATCTTCTCTGTGAGGTTGAGTATGGTTTCTTGTGATTAAGAGTTATTTTCAGTTTGCTTTTTTCCCATAAACTCTGTTTATTTCCTTAGCTCATCATCCTACAGGGTAAACTATCTTTTATCTTTTTAGAAGTTCTTTAAATATTAGTAACTCTTACCTATGACAAAAGTTGCCAATGTTTTCCCCCCCTCCACCTACTACATCATCTGTGTTTTTGCTTTGGTTACTGTGAATTTTTATGGGACACTTTGTTTTATTATGATGAAATCAATTCAGATTTATTTAGAAGCTATTTTCGCAAAGAGTCCGACAGACTGAGCGACTGATCTGATCTTAGATAAGGTGCTGAGGAAATGTGTCTCTGGGGAGGTAACATTAGGTCTGACAGACCTGAAGATACATATGATGACCAACCACCCTGGACTAAGAAACATTTCTAGGGAGGGCGATATTGAGAGCTAAAACTGGTACAGTCCAAGCCATACTAGGATGAGTTGGCCACTCTATGTAAACTTTAAGCTGCGCTGATCATCTGAGGAAGCCAGCAAAGAGGGTTTGGGGAAGAGTAAACTTTGAGGACAAAATGCTAAAGCAGAAAAGAACCAAACATTTCCTAAGAAGTGCCATGAGAGCACTGCAGAATGAACACAGGAAAAGGAAAGGACACAAATTAGATGTCTGGCTGGAAGGGCCAGATCACTCAAGATAATTGCACCATGGGTGCATTTATTCTAAAAGCGTCTGGATGTTATTAAATGCTTTAGTACAAGAGTGGCATGATCTCCTCTTGCCATTTAGAACTTGTTTATTGCTCACTAACTGAGTTTTGGTTCAGTTTTGACTTTTTGAACTCCAGTCTCTTTGTATGACAGCTTTATTCTACCATACTGAATTTCGTCCTTACTTCAACATACAGGATATCTATTGCCAGGGCCCACACAGTGATGAAAAATCCTTGTTGGATGAACAAGTGACAGAAGGATTGAAAAGTGGTCCATGTTCCCCTTACATCAATCCTGTAAAGGACCTTCTTCAGGGAAACAGCTGATGGGAAAGCTTTTAAAGGCCAGAAAAACCCTCCAACGTAATACATAGCCTTCAAATTTAAAGCACCTTCGTTTTTCTGTGTCTTTTCTTAAGGTTCAAGTGGAAGTATTTATATTTACAGGTTTACCTGATACTGAGCATTTTCAATTTTATTGAGCATTTTGAAATTTGAGTATAAAAATAAAATGGTTTAATTATCCTTTTCTAATTCCCTGTGTTCAACCATATTCTGTCAAACAATTTCTGGCCCCTTAAACACTCATCCTGGATAGATTTAAAACTCTTGTCTCAAATGCATTTCAAATATCAACTCCTCCTTCCCTTTCAATGGGCCTCATTGTAGAGGACTTGGAGTGTGAATGGAACCTGTGGTTTGATTTTGAACGAAGATTCCGATATTTTAGGGATGGAGGATACAGAGCTGGTTCTGGAATCCCTCCTCTCTCCTCCTACCTCTGTGTTTAGCCCCTCCTTGCAGGGGCAGGGGATGGGGAAGAGTAGAAAAGAAGGAAGGGTATAAGTGGCAAGAAGGTATCCACAATCTTACCATGATTCAGCTAACTCCATTTGTTGCTGGCATATCCACCAACATAGTGATTTTTGCAAATATGTGAGTGGTTTTTTGAGGCCGATGTTCTTTCACTCTGGCTCCTCCAATACTGAGGGCACAGAGAGGAACAGCTGTATCTTTTGTCAGCTCTGAAATTTCCACATATCCATTCCTTTTTGTAGGTGGGTTCCCTCCAACCTTGGAGACCAAGTAGACCACCTCACATGGTCTTGACTCATAAGCCTTGACTCTATTCAAGACTTATTTCAACTCACTTGAAGGCACAAGGTGCTGCTCATATATCAACCCAAACCTTATAAGTACAGGGCCCTGGCACTCCCCCTGGCATTCATTTCCACCCATATCCTCTTGCTGACATCACCCAGGTTTTCCTTCAGGGAACAGTTCCTCTCACATCATTGTGTAGCATCTAGGTGCTTTGGGTTTGGGCAGGATTTGCTCAATCTCTGCCATAGAACTGGACTGTGACTGGTTTAGGGTAATTAACCTTTAACTTTTCCCCATGAGAATTAGGCTGGGTATGAGTCCCTATCCCCTTCATGCTAAGCACACTATCCAGGATTCCAACTTATTCTGTTGCTCTGGGCGATTAAGCTTTCAAGCATCTCCAGGGAAAATGCAGTCCCTTGTCTCTTTGGGAATTCTCCCCAACTCTAGGGAACAAGTGTCAGGCTCTACCAAAAACTTAAAACTCTTTCCTCTCCTTCCCAGTGCCTGAGAATTCCATAATTGAACACCCTACCAGGGTGGGAGTAAGACCTGAGCGTGCTCTCATGTAGCCATTCCAAGCTCCACTCATTTCATTTGGGATGAAGATAAAAACCTCCATCCTCCACGGAGAAGAAAAGTATTTTAGATGCTCTTTCCTTTCCCCAGTCGGGAGCTAAACAGTGGTGGGAAGGGACAAGGGTACAGAGAGACGGGGTGACAGAAGGCACTTATACAGACGCTGCTCATATGGCTCCTTTCGATGAACTAGAGAAAGGCACTTATACAGACGCTGCTCATACGGCTCCTTTCGATGGACTAGAGAAAGGATTTCCACCCTGAGAGGATGAGCCTGTGTGCGCTCAACAAGGTGAGCAGGATGCAGGTTGGATTTCAGTCCTCACTACTCTCTTGGCTGTGCACATTCAAACAATAAACAACCCACGCTAAACAACTCTGGGCTATGGTCCTGACACTGCAGTGATAATCGGGGAGAGCAGGATTGGTTTGGCTACAACTTAATAAATACTGAAGACTGAGTCTAGTCTCAACTTGTATTTGCTCTGTGCCCGCTGTGTCATGAAAATGAGAGGTCAAAGAAAATGGCAATCAAACTTCTTTCTGAATAAATATAATAAAACACTATTGGATAGTATGCTCAGTGACTTAGACTGCTGCTTGGAAAAATTGTTTTAAAATCATATCCAAGGGCAATTTGGAAAAAAAGCTATCGCTCATAATGATTGAGAGGAACTAGTCACTTAAAAAAACTAAACTACAATTTAAGCCCCATATCTTTACCTAACATATTCAAAATAGCAGGAACATGTTTCAGTTAAGACAACCAAACTCTGGAACCAAATATGAAATGAGTTGACAAAATCATGAAAAAAAGTTAGCTTGCCTTCAGCCTAATGAGAATTGTAATGTGACAAATTCCCTTAATTTATTTTCTCTTCGGTTTGTTCGTTTAAGTTTTCTTTTTCCTTTTTCTTTTTAAAAAGTGCAAATGAAAAGCTACTTAGATTCCTTACCCCAGAACACTCTCATCTTTGGATTCCTCCATTTTTAACCTGCTTATTTCTTTTCCCCATGTACTGCCATCCTGAATAGTATTTTTCTCCAAGCTACAGACAATTATTTTAATGTTTTTCAAATATATTGTAAATTTGTATGTAACTTTGTAAAATGCATGGGCTTCCCTTGTGGCTCAGCTGGTAAAGAATCTGCTTGCAATGAGGGAGACCTGGTTTCGATCCCTGGGTTGGGAAGTTCCCCTGGAGAAAGGAAAGGTTACCTACTCCAGTATTCTGGCCTGGAGAATTCCATGGACTATAGTCCATGGGGTCTCAAAGAGTCAGACAAGATTGAGTCACTTTCACTTAGAAGATATTTTAAAATTTTAATTTATTTTAAAATATTTTATCCTTATATCTATATGCTTAACTTCTATATTTCTCATATGAATTTTTAATGATTATAATATCATATAATAGAATTATTTCTATTTATCTGTTTTTCATACTCAGCCCTGTTTTTAAGATAATTCATTTTTATTGTGTATGTATTATTTTTCTTCTACTTGCCATAAAATATTCCAAAATTTGCATTCACCACATTATAATTGTCCTTTCTTTAAATAATAGATTGCCTCCAACTCTAAATATACTGACCCATAGTTCCATATGAACCTGTGTAAAGCATAGATGGTCGTGTCACAGATTATCTGTGTATGTAATTTACTGAAGTGACTGCCATGATGCTCTCACACTGCTCCATACTCCCCCCCAATGAGTGTGTGCTGTCTACTTTCACCAACAAATACCACCTTTACAACTGGCTTGCCTTGTCTATTTCCAGCAGACATGCAGTTGAATCTACTTAATGCAAATGGTCTGACAAAGGCTCAGGTATCAATGAGAAGCAATTGGGGTAGAGTTAGCTGTATGATGTGTGAATGCAGAGAGGATATTATAATTATTAATGAGGTTGGTGGAAATCAGATAAGCTAAGTAGATTGTTAATTAACACTTTGAAGAGGGTCTCATTCTCATTCTCATTTTTCCACATTAGAAATAAGTTCATTGCAACTGTCTCAAATGATTATGGACAAACCACTTTACAATGACATTAAAGAGGAAAATAGAATTGGAAAAATAGTAGTTTGGTCTATACACATGTGTATTTACACAGTGCATTTCATTTTTCATTATTGTGGTAAGGAAACAAGTAGCATGAGGTCTACCCTCTTAAACAATTGTGAAGTGTACGGTTTAGTACTATGGGATTTCTCAGGTGGCTCGGTGGTAAACAATCCTCCTGCCAATGCAGGAGATGCGGGTTCAATCTCTTGTCAAGAAGATCCCCTAAAGAAGGAAATGGCAACCCACTCCAATATTCTTGCCTGGGGAATCTCATGGACAGAGGAGCCTGGTAGGTTACAGTCCATGGGGCTGCAAAAGAGTTGGACACGACTTAGCAGCTAAACAACAATAGTACTGTTAGCGATAAATGCAGTGTGTAGAGTAGATCTCTAGAACTTTTCATTTTCGTGATGGAAACTATATATCCATTAATAACAATTCCTGTTTCCCCCTCCTCCGATCCTGGCAATTACCCATTCCATTTTCTGCCCTTTTCTTATTACCCTTTAAAACTATTTTCTGATTATCACAGTTATACATGCTTATTATAGGTATCGGGAAACTGTAGACAAGTACTGCAATGTCAAAAATAATATCGTATACTCTCTTCTTTATTCAGAGCCAATTAGTCTGTTCTACAATTTTAAAACATATTTGAGATTTTTATGGTATATTACATTTCCTACCATTTACCCAAAATATGTTTCCATTTTAAGCTGGTACAATTTAAACATTTTCTTCAAACATCATTTTAGAAAGCTACTTAGTTTGGCACAATGTATAGATAAATGCAGACTTTGTAATTTAATGTCACTTTGGGATTTACAATTTGAAGTTTTGGCAATGGCAATGGCACCCCACTCCAGTACTGTTGCCCGGAAAATCCCATGGATGGAGGAGCCTGGTAGGCTGCAGTCCATGGGGTCTCTAAGAGTCGGACACGACTGAGCGACTTCACTTTCACTTTTCACTTTCATGCATTGGAGAAGAAAATGGCAACCCACTCCAGTGTTCTTGCCCAGAGAATCCCATGGACAGAGAAGCCTGGTAGGCTGCAGTCCATGGGGTCGCAGAGAGTCGGACACGAATGATGGGACTTAGCAGCAGCAGCAGCAGCATAAATAACTGAAATAGATAATTTATTCAGAGAAGGCAATGGCAACCCACTCCAGTACTCTTGCCTGGAAAATCCCATGGACGGAGGGGCCTGGTGGGCTGCAGTCCATGGGGTCGCTAGGAGTCAGACACGACTGAGCGACTTCACTTTATTTTTTCACTTTCATGCACTGGAGAAGGAAATGGCAACCTACTCCAGTGTTCTTGCCTGGAGAATCCCAGGGACGGGGGAGCCTGGTGGGCTGCCATCTATGGGGTCGCACAGAGTCGGACATGACTGATGTGACTTAGCAGCAGCAGCAGCAGCAGATAATTTATTACACCATAAAAACAAAGATGATGTTTGCTGCTGTGTAGGATTGGTCAAAAAGTTCATTCGGTTTTTCCCAAAAGACCTTAGAGAAAATCCCAAACAAACTTTTTGGCCAATCCAATATCTTTGCCTGATATCTTCCCTAGTCCAAAAATAAAGAGAATTTGAATTACTAACCTATATTCTATCAGTCCAATTCAAATTACATTTGATATCTAGGTGGATTCCTTTGATTGCTTTATCTAAGGAGATGATAATTTAAAATGAAACATTAGGAAATCATGACAAGACCAGAGGATTAATCTTTAAATTTCACCTAATAGCACTGTTAGAAAAATAATGTCATTACAGAGGACTGGGGGCAGTCAAAAGAAAGTACAAGGACTGGTGAAATCCCCTTTGGTATTCAAAAGGGGAAAGAAATGTCATTTTGTTTTAGGCTAAACTTGTGATTGAGAAAAAATATACAACTTCAATAATCTGTTTTAAGTTTCTGGAGTTATAATAGTGCTACCAAGAAAGTCAGAATTTTTAGGCCAACATTTCAGAAAGCAGGAAAGCCCAGAATGGTGAGTCCAACATCCAGTAATGCTTTCCTCTGAGGCATTTGCTAATTCAAAAATCAGCAACTGAGAAGCTAAGAAATCTGAGCATAAAGTCAAAGCTAAAATGATTGGCAGTCTCACAGGTCTTGGGGCACACATGGAGTCTAGGAGCCATCAGTAAGGAGGAGCTCTTATTCACAAATGAGACTTTAATTGGGAATTTGTCAAGCCACCTTGTTAATTTAAGTGTGAACCAGATCTAGACCCACTCTATAAGGACTGAAGTTCAGCTTTGAATAAGCTCAAACCCTGATTAAACTAGCTCCTCTAGCTTTATTTTCTTGGGCTCCAAAATCACTGCAGATGGTGACTGCAGCCACAAAATTAAAAGACACTTGCTCCTTGGAAGAAAACCTATGACCAACCTACACAGCATATTAAAAAGCAGAGATGTTACTTGACCAACAAAAGTCCATCTAGTCAAAGCTGTGGTTTTCCCAGTAGTCACATACGGATGTGAAAGTTGGACCATAAAGAAAGCTAAGCATGGAAGAATTGATGCTTTTGAACTGTGGTGTTGGAGAAGACTCTTGAGAGTCCCTTGGACTGCAAGGAGATCAAACCAGTCCACCCTAAAGGAAATTAGTCCTGAATATTCATTGGAAGGATTGATGCTGAAGCTGAAGCTCCAATACTTTGGCCACCTGATGCAAAGAACTGACTCATTGGAAAAGAACCTGATGCTGGGAAAGACTGAAGACAGGAGGAAAAGGGGATGACAGAGGATGAGATGGTTGGATGGTATTACCAGTTCGAGGGACATGAGTTTGAGTAAGCTACGGGAGTTGGTAAGGGACAGCGAAGCCTGGTGTGCCATTGTCCATGGGGTGGCAAAGAGTCAGACACAACTGAGTAACTGAACTGAACTGAGCTCCTCTAGCAAAAGGCCTTCTTGATCTTTCATCTCTAAACCATGTAATGCAAAATGTCTAGTGTCCACTAAAAAAAAAAGCCCCCAAAACCCCCAGAACTGAGTATCTATGATACAGTCCATTCTGGAAGCAAAAACTGTACAGTGTATTCAGTAGAAATGATTTAATGGAAATGTAAGAACTGGAAAGCAGAAAGGAGGATGTCAGAGTGTCACAAAGGTAGCAGATATGGAAGGAGCCATCTTATTTACAGCTGGATGAACAGAAAAAAAGAAGTTTGAAATATTTCAACAAAGATTGGAAGAGAAGCCCCTCAAAGAGAGAAACCAAGACATTAGGAGGGGGTTGCTGTTAAATTCCTGGTGGCTGAAATGATAATCTGCCTGCAGTGCACAGACCTGGGTTCGATCCCTAGGTTGGTAAGATCCTCTGGAGAAGGGAATGGCTTCCCACTCTAGTATTCTTATCTGGAGAGTTCCATGGACAGAGGAGCCTGTTGCAGTGCAGTCCGTGGGGCCTCAGAGTCAGACACCACTGAGTGCCTGAGCACACATGCATGCTTCTTGGCTAGCATCATCTCTGAGCTTGGAGGAGGACTCCTGTGGAACTGAGACTCAGACTTCTTAGGAAGTAACAATGCCTGGCCAGGGCTGGAGTCTCTGAGCAGCAATATTAAGGCTGGTTCTTCATCTAAAGTGTTAGAAACTGGAACCAATTGCTTCTACTTAAGAAACACCTACTCCAAACTGAAGAAACACTGTTATGATGATACTGCTAGAAACAGGATGCAAATGTGCAGGAGAAACTCCCTTCTCCCTGCAACCTTACTATCTCCCCCTAAGGTCTTCTAATAGGAAGAAAGTGGCCAAATCAGCCAAGTTTTCTCAGATTCCCTCCTCAGAGTAGGGTAGAGAATAATGGGTTAGGAGACTGAGAAATTATAGTTTAGTAACTTCTTTAACAAGCTTGCAAAGAAATATGATTGATCAAGAGTAAGTGAAAAGGCAGACAAAAGAACAGAATCAAAGGGGATCCAGATATTGGAGTTGTGAAGCGATTATTTTAAAATAACTGTGATTTGTGAATTTTAAAACATCTAGTCAAGAATTTAAATGGAGGAATTTTGGCAAATAACTGGCAACTATGAAAGCAAATAAAATGGAAGCTAAAAAGCATACTAACTGAAATTAAGAACTCAATGAAAGTTCAACTTCTGATTAGAGGATAGAAGATTAAAGACCTTCATTCAAAAAGAAAAAAAAATAAAATAAAATAAAGACCTTCATTCTCACCAAACTGTCAAGAAATCAACAGGAGGGGGAAAAAAAAATCATGCTTTCCTTTAGAACCATGAAAGATCAGATCAGAGAGCAAAAAGAATCTAAAAAACTGAAGTTTATAATGATGAAGTCTTTCCAGGTTGAGCAAGACAAAGGGCATTTTTATGCTTGGGGCAAGTTACTAATGTTGGGGGACTGCAGGAGAGATGAAAGTCTATACGTGACAGAACTTCTGATGAACACAGGTATTAACTATAGATTGGCAATCAAACACAAAAATAAATTCACTCCAAGTAATTATCCTACAAGGGAATTTTTTTTTTTTTTTTTTTTTTGAGAGGTAAGCAAACGTGAAGGCAAAACTCAAAAGTAGAATTAGGGCTCTTACTTGTACATCTAGAACTTCAAATTCTCATAATTTCAAAGTCTTTCTGTCTTGTAAATTTACACTTGTGCAGTCTCAAGGCAATGGCACCCCACTCCAGTACTCTTGCCTGGAAAATCCCATGGATGGAGGAGCCTGGTAGGCTGCAGTCCATGGGGTCACTAAGAGTCGGACACAACTGAGCAACTTCACTTTCACTTTTCACTTTCATGCATTGGAGAAGGAAATGGCAACCCACTCCACTATTCTTGCCTGGAGAATCCCAGGGACGAGGGAGCCTGTTGGGCTGCCGTCTATGGGGTCCCACAGAGTTGAACACGACTGAAGCAACTTAGCAGCAGCAGTTTCACAGACAAGAAATCTCATGGTTTGCCGTCTCACATTCCACAGTATTGAAATATTAAAGGCTCCAGGAATTAGTCTTCTGGTCCCAAAATCTCTAAACTTTGCAAAATCATGGTACCAAAATCTATGAATTAATAAAGAAATTTATATTTTGTGTCTAACAAATATTTGCCTGCAGTGAACTTCTGTGGAAGGTGTGAGGACAGGGGAAAAGGCATGAAGACAGAAGGCTCAAGTGAATTAAAGCTTATACTTGGGGAGAAAAATTTCTCAACCAAATCTGTACTAAAAAGTACATAAAACAGTAAAACATAGCATATAACACCTGAGTTAGTTTTTTTTTTTAATTTTTATTTTTTAACTTTACAATATTGTATTGGTTTTGCCATATATCAACATGAATCTGCCACAGGTATACATGTGTTCCCCATCCTGAACCCTCCTCCCTCCCTCCCCATACCATCCCTCTGGGTCGTCCCAGTGCACCAGCCCCAAGCATCCAGTATCGTGCATAGAACCTGGACTGGCGACTCGTTTCTTATATGATATTATACACGTTTCAATGCCATTCTCGCAAATCATCCCACCCTCTCCCTCTCCCACAGAGTCTACAAGACTGTTCTATATTTCAGTGTCTCTTTTGCTGTCTCGTATACAGGGTTATTGTTACCATCTTTCTAAATTCCATATATATGTGTTAGTATACTGTATTGGTGTTTTTCTTTCTGGCTTATTTCACTCTGTATATTAGGCTCCAGTTTCATCCACCTCATTAGAACTGATTCAAATGTATTCTTTTTAATGGCTGAGTAATACTCCATTGTGTATATGTACCACAGCTTTCTTATCCATTCATCTGCTGATGGACATCTAGGTTGCTTCCATGTCCTGGCTATTGTAAACAGTGCTGCGATGAACATTGGGGTACACGTGTCTCTTTCCCTTCTGGTTTCCTCAGTGTGTATGCCCAGCAGTGGGATTGCTGGATCATAAGGAGGCAAGAATATACAATGGATTAAAGACAATCTCTTTAAAAAGTGGTGCTGGGAAAACTGGTCAACCACTTGTAAAAGAATGAAACTAGAACACTTTCTAACACTATACACAAAAGTAAACTCAAAATGGATTAAAGATCTAAACATAAGACCAGAAACTATAAAACTCCTAGAGGAGAACATAGGCAAAACACTCTCCGACATACATCACAGCAGGATCCTCTATGACCCACCTCCCAGAATATTGGAAATAAAAGCAAAAATAAACAAATGGGACCTAATTAAACTTAAAAGCGTCTGCACAACAAAGGAAACTATAAGCAAGGTGAAAAGACAGCCTTCAGAATGGGAGAAAATAATAGCAAATGAAGCAACTGACAAACAACTCATCTCAAAAATATACAAGCAACTCCTACAGCTCAACTCCAGAAAAATAAATGACCCAATCAAAAAATGGGCCAAAAAACTAAATAGACATTTCTCCAAAGAAGACATACAGATGGCTAACAAACACATGAAAAGATGCTCAACATCACTCATTATCAGAGAAATGCAAATCAAAACCACTATGAGGTATCATTTCACGCCAGTCAGAATGGCTGCGATCCAAAAGTCTATAAGCAATAAATGCTGGAGAGGGTGTGGAGAAAAGGGAACCCTCTAACACTGTTGGTTGGAATGCAAACTAGTACAGCCACTATGGAGAACAGTGTGGAGATTCTTTAAAAAACTGAGTTAGTTTAAATAATATTGATCGAGTGGTTGGTTTGACTTAGATTACTATTTTATAATATAAGATTTAGAATTCTACATATTGCATTAAAATGATTTACTTATTTCTTAGCCATGTGGGAAGAAAGGATTTGTCTTTCCTTTCTAGTTTGGTTCATGCTAAATCAAGTAGTTTCACAATGGTATTATACACAACTTTTAAAATAAGATTTAAAAAACAACAACTAATTAGCAGTTATAATATCTATATTTGCTTTATTTTGGTCATTACATAAGTTTCACTGGGTCAGAACCATATATTCATAATATTTAGACAAGAATATTTTAGATAATTGATAAATGTATGCTGGAAAAACACTACAGAAAAAAGTAAAAGCCATAAATATTTTTATTTTTGAAATAAAAACAGTTCATATTTTGAGGAGGTGTGAGGTTTGGGGGGAAATATGTTTATTATCCCTTTAAGATATACAAGCAATGTGACCAGATTAATCACGAAAATCTAATAATAATTGTAAAAGAGAATTTCACTAACCAATATAGTCTGGTAGATCCAGACAGTTGAGTCCAAACTAAATATCCAAGATATTCAGGGCCTACTATTCAGAAGTTCCCAGTATCCAGAAAGTTGCAGATTTAGGAAGCTAATTAATGTACAATGTAAAGTTTAGGTCACAAACCAAGGCATTATTTCTACTTTGTTCATATTGTCTGCTAAGTGAAAGTATCTTAAATCATCCAGTATTCATCCATCTGTCCAACCATCCACTCATTTTTGGAATAAGTATTTGCTGAATATATACCAAGGGATGAGAACTAGGTACCAGAGACTTAGAGGTTGATAATGTAGATATATGTCTGCCTTCAGGAGTTAAAGGCAAGAAGAGGCATAAATCAATTAAATTATCAGTAATAGTAAAACGTGATAAGAATTATGATGGGGCTTGATACGGATGAAAGACCAGAAGTATACCACTTACTCTAGAGAGGATCCAACAGGTATTCCTAGAGGAAGCTTTAGAACTGAGCTCTACCAGATAAGCAGGAATTTTTCAGTGTGAGAGAAAACAGTGAGAAAATGTTTCCAATAGAGGAAACAGTAGCTGATGGTTTCAAGAAGATGATCATCAACCTAAAGATGAAGGCTTTCTTTTATTTAGGAGTAAAAGAGTACTTAAGGTCACTTCAAGATCCTCACCAAATGGAAATATGGAGGCAGCAGCTAAAAGGCTAGTTCACCTTCCTTTTATTTATGATGAACAGGAAGTCAGGGAAGTTCATCATAAGCATGAGCACTGACAGCAGCACTCTATCAAAGAAGGCAAGTAAAAACTTATGAAATGATTGAAGACCACTTGTCAACTGAGAACTCAAGAAAATTCCAAATAAATTTTGGGCAGATACATGGGTTCTTTGATGCAAGGAAGATTATGGAACAAAAGAATCAAGGTTCATAAAGTTAAATTCCAGAATAGGTGGCATTTATTTTGGATGCTTTATATAACTGAGCTTTCTAATTCTTCTAAATGTCCAAGCCAATAGAGCCAGCACTCATAGGAAGGAAGAAATGTGTGCATATGTGTGTGCTCAGTCATGTCTGACTCTTTTGCAACCCTATGGGCTATATTGGGCTTCCCTGGTGGCTCAGAGGTTAAAGCGTCTGCCTGCAATGTGGGAGACCTGGGTTTGATCCCTGAGTTGGGAAGATGCCCTGGAGAAGACAATGGCAACCCACTCCAGTATTCTTGCCTGGAGAATCCCATGGACGGAGGAGCCTGGTAGGCTGCAGTTCATGGGATCGCAAAGAGTCGGACACAACTGAGAGACTTCACTTTCACTTATGGACTATATTATAGGCCACCAGACTCCTCTGTCCATGGGATTTTCCTGGCAAGAATACTGGAGTGAGTTGCCATTTTCTAATCCAGGGGATCTTCTTGACCCAGGAATTAAACCCGTGTGTTCTGAGTCTCCTGAATTGGCAGGATTCTTTACCACTGCAGGCATCTGGTCCCATCACTTCATGGGAAATAGATGGGGAAACAGTGTCAAACTTTATTTTTTGGGGCTCCAAAATCACTGCAGATGGTGATTGCAGCCATGAAATTAAAAGACGCTTACTCCTTGGAAGGAAAGTTATGACCAACCTAGATAGCATATTCAAAAGCAGAGACATTACTTTGCCAACAAAGGTCTGTCTAGTCAAGGCTATGGTTTTTCCTGTGGTCATGTATGGATGTGAGAGTTGGACTGTGAAGAAGGCTGAGCGCCGAAGAATTGATGCTTTAAACTGTGGTGTTGGAGAAGACTCTTGAGAGTCCCTTGGACTGCAAGGAGATCCAACCAGTCCATTCTGAAGGAGATCAGCCCTGGGACTTCTTTGGAAGGAATGATGCTAAAGCTGAAACTCCAGTACCTTGGCCACCTCATGCAAAGAGTTGACTCATTGGAAAAGACTCTGATGCTGGGAGGGATTGGGGGCAAGAGGAGAAGGGGACAACAGAGGATGAGATGGCTGGATGGCATCACTGATTCGATGGATGTGAGTCTGAGTGAACTTCGGGAGTTGGTGATGGACAGGGAGGCCTGGCATGCTGCGATTCACGGGGTCGCAAAGAGTCAGACACGACTGAGTGACTGAACTGAAATGAACTGAACTGAACTGAAACCACTCATAGAGGCAGTCATTAATGTATTGGCTACCAAACATTCACTGATGCTCTGAGTTCATCGGCCTCCAACACATGCATCAGGAAAAATGCCTTATTCCAAGACATCTCCAATCCTATTGATTTCAGATGACAACATTAGAACTCTATCAAAACTACACATTCTTATTCTCAGAAGCTCATGGCTATTCTTGCTGCTGCTGCTGCTAAGTCACTTCAGTCATGTCTGACTCTATGCGACCCCATAGACGGCAGCCCACCAGGCTTCCCCATTCTTGGGATTCTCCAGGCAAGAACACTGGAGTGGGCATGGCTATTCTTAGCCCTTTGATAAAATAATCCAGTAATCCAAGGCTTCTGCTTGCCTCAAAACTCTTCCTTTATCTCTGAAGACCTTCCGTGTAAATACAAGAATTATGGTATTGGGATTTATTTTCCCAGATTGTCCCAGAGTCAGCCTATACATGTACCCAAACATTTTCCCATGCTTAGTTTGGGCTTAGTGCTTTGTCTGGAGTTTCTCTGTCATTTTTGAATGATTCTGAACAAGGTGATGTCAAATCATGCAGCAATGATAAGGACGTCATCCTCTTGCATCTGGTCCTTCTCCTCACTGTGTTGAAGTGTTATAATATTTATTCTATTCATTTCCAGCAGCTTCAGGTTAAAACATATAAAATAAATATAAGGATGTTGGGAGCTAGAAATTTAACATTTTTAAAATACTATAAGAGGTTTAAAAAGATATAAGCAGAAAATATTATTAATAATAAAAGTGAAGAGAGAGCTGAAACATTTGTAAATAGCACAGCTCCTCTGAGAGGGTTAGTTCAAACCCACTTCATTTAAATACATTTTTAACCCTTATTTTCAAAGCATTGAATGGCACTAAATGCTACTCTCTTTATGTAACAGTGAAAGTATTAGAAACAATTCCACTACATCTGAAAATACCAAAGAACAATAATTAGATCTACTGACTTGACTACAAGTAAAACTAAATGCTGGAGGGCACTGTGCTCCGGAATATCCCAGAAGACTTTTTCCTTTTGGTAAATGTATCATAGGATATTAGTCTAAGATAAAAAGACACAGTTTCTGGCTTTTTAACTTGCTTATTCCTTAAAGGTTCATTTGTTGTTTTAATTCCCTGCTAAAAGTGGAATCTTTTAGTCTATTTTTTCTAAGTGCCTCCCACTTACCAATTATTAGACTATTACAATTACGATATCCTCATCTTTGGATTTCTGACCCACTAGTAATGAAGGAAAGCAATAACCTGTTCAGATTCTTCACGTAAGATACTCCTAATATTTTTTATTTTACCTCTAGTAATAATATTCATCTACTCCCACAGTATCTATTATCTCTGAGGTAGAGGCATTGGAAGACATTTGGGCAGAAAACTCACTGTTATAATCTGGTTTAAAAATATACAAGGAAATGTTTGTCTGCCCACATAGGTATGAGATATGGGTAAAGACAAATGTGTTCCAGATTTTCTAGGAATCCTGACATATAATACAATTGATCCATTTAATTAGCAATCAACTATTTTATGGGTACCTGTTATCAGTACAATACCATATTGAAAATTGTTGAAATTATAATAAATCACAAGATTTTGTCCTGGAAGTGCCTATAATAAAGAAACAAACAAATATTTAAAAACTTAAGGAAACAAGATGAAACAGAAACCAAGAAACACAAGACCACATTACTTGTTCAAAACAGAAAATTGGAAAATATGATATATTTCTTCCAATTCTAATCTCTATAATTAAGAATGAACAAGTAGTATAGAAAATGTATATTTCTGAGCATTTAATTTTTCTGGTATTGTATTTCCTTTAGCATCCTTTCCTCTAATTGTACAAGATTTATATTCAATTACCATCTATATTTTAATAATTACTAAATATATGTATATTCGCCTATACTTTAGTCTTAACACCTAGTCTCATCTCTTACCCATTTGCAAAGTGTCAGGACACAATGGATACATTTGGTGAATAAATTATCTGATAAGCAAATGAGTTAGCTGCTATTTCCCTCATAATTTTGACTAACAGGAAAGAACAAGCTGGTGATTTTAGAGGTAAAGGTATGATATTTTGAGAAAGTACCATAAAAAGGTAGGGAAAAAACTAAAGGAGACAAATCTATATTCGACATCTGGGAAAAGCAGATTTCAACATATTCAGGGGAAAGTACAGTGCTCAGTCATGTTCACCTCTTTGTGACCCCGTTGACTATAGACTGCCAGGCTCTTCTACCCATGGAATTTTCCAGGCAAGAATACTTGATTAGGGTACCATTTCCTACTCCAGGGAATCTTCCCAACCCAGGGATTGAACCCACATCTCTCATGCCTCCTACATTGAAAGGTGGATTCTCTACCACTAGTGCCAGCTGGGAAGCCCAGGGAAAATATTAATAGAATAGTCTATAGACAAATGCCACTGAAGGAAAGAATTCTATTGAATCATTCAGCATTATTACTGAGTGACTTTCTTGTGTCAGTGTGTTAGGCATGGGGACAGTTTCAGATAAAGAATGAGAGGTCCTGAAAATAAATTTCTGTTAATGAAGCTGGTCATGAGAAAGCTGATCTCTCAGACACCTTCCAGCTGTACATTATATGACTCTCCAATCCTTCTTTATATTAGAGGTCACCACCAAGAGGAGCAAACATTGTAGATCTGCAAAAACTAGAGATTTCACAACCCACCCTCTCTCAAAACTCTATGATCTATACTAGAAAGATCCTCAAACAGAATATTGGTGTTAGACAAGGTCAACATCATTAAATTTCATTCCAGATAACGATTTTCCCACTGTAAGATTATGCACAATCCTTTCTTATCTGCATGAAGCTTCTCTAGGGCAACATGTTTATGCTATAATCTTCAGTCTTATATGTTGATTAAAAAGACTGAGTAAAATTTGGAAAGTATAAAACCTTAAAGCATAAAAAGAAAAAATACAAGGCATATACATTGAAAAATGATCTGTATCAAATGCCATGCCTAGCTGACATTTGTTTTTGAATTATTCTTGAATTATTTGAATTATTCTTAGTAATTTTAGATAAACTGACATATAATCATTTTAAAAAGTGAGATGGGACAGTGATATTTATTTACATTCACTATATGTGGGATAATGTACTGAACTGTTTACATGCTTTACTTTTTTAACTGTAAGAAATACATGAAGTAAATGCATCCCAGTGTTTATAGCAGCACTACTCACAACAACAAAGACATAGATACAACCTAACTGTTTACCAACAGATGAATGGATAAAGAAGATTTTTATACAACAGATACATATACACACAATGGACTATCACAACAGATACATATACACACAATGGACTATCACTCAGCCATAAAATAACAATGAAATAATGCCATTTGCAGCAACATGGATGAACCTGGAGATTATCATACTAAGTCAGAGAGATAAAGACAAATACCGCATGGTATCACTTATATGTGGAGTCTAAAATAGAACAAATGAACTAATCTACAAAATAGAAGAGACTCACACACAGAGAGAATAGGCTTGCCGTTGCCAACGGGGCCGTGGGGGTGGTGGAGGGATAGACTGGGAGTTTGCGATTAGCAGATGCTAATGTTACACACAGGATGGGTGGACAACAGGGTCCTACTCTGGAGCACAGGGAACTATATTCAGTATCCCGTGATAAATCATGGTAGAAAAGAATATGGAAAAGAATATATGTGCCAAAGAATCACTTTGCTGTATGTTAGAAATCAGCACAGCATTATAAATCAAGTATAGGTCAATTAAATAAAAAAAAAGAGATACATGAAGTTAATATTATTATAGCACCATCTTACTAATTCCAAAACTAAGATTACAAAGACTAAACAGTCACTCCCAATGTTGTACAGTCAATAGGAGGTAGGTCTGGCTTTCTGAAGATCTGTCTGAAGCCAGAACCCCTATTCTTGGACTTTATCTTCACATACCTTCCCTTAGCATACATTATTTTAAAAATCTTCCCCACCCAGAAATCAGATAAATGCTATCTGTATTTTATTATTCTGGTTCATTTGAGGCTTTATTTTTAACTTTTAAAAATAATTCTAGATTATGTTATGAGTTAGAAATCACCCTATTTATAATTTGATAATCCATTGTCCTATTAATATTTACTGACGAATTAGTTCCCTGCTAATATGAAATAACTTACCAATCTTTATTGTCCGGTCAGTTTCCTATTTTATTAGGATTTGGAGCCTGGATATAGGCCTATGTTCTAAGGCAGAAAACTTTATTCACAAAGTGAACCAACAACAGTAATGACAACAAAAACACTAACATGTTGCCGTGTGAATCCAAGGAAGGATCACTTGGAGATGGTTTACTCTTTTAGGCTGGCAAGGATAACCAAGGCTGAGTGTTCTATTGGGCTGCATGAGGATGAGCACAAGCTTTCATTCACTGAGTACAATTATGTGCCTGGCATGTTCTGCATACCTCAAGTTCTCAAGGACATTAACACATGCTGAAAGAGAAAGACAGGGCTTGGGTGAGCACATTTTAGAGTTCCTTTGATCTGGGTCGGGGGGAGAAGGTAAATAGAGAAACGAAGCCTTTCCATAGTAACCGAATTATTTTGAGGACAATTCTCACATGTCTGTAGGAATCACTCATTTTTAAAGCCAGATCAATTTCAGTTATTGTAATCAGAAGAGGCTGAGGCACGTCAGACTTGTTAAAGGAAAGGCCAGAGTGTAAAAGACAGGCCTCTGAGCCATTGTGACCCAAGATCTGATCCCAGCAAACAGCTCTCTTTTTTTCAGTTCCCTCATTTGGAGGCATTCCTTCTGGGAGTGCTAATATAAAATGTGTTTATTCCTTTTTAAACAAACTATTGATTACTCCAAAAAAGGCAGATCTCACAAGGAAAGCATGTTAATCTGAGAAGCAGTGAGTACATTTCATTGATCATTGTCTAGAGATGTGCCTTGTCGGGCCAACATTTAAGTTGAAAGGGTTCTCTCATTCAAAGGTGTAAATATTGCCAGGGTAAAATTGAAAGCTCACAGACGTAGATTGCACATGCTTAAGAGATTTAAATCATTATCCTGATGCTGGGAACAAGCATTCCTGAGAAGACAGGAGAAAAGAGGGACAGATTGAGAAAAGGGTGGTCCTATTCATAAGTAGAGAGGATGAAAGAGAAGATGTAAGAGAAATGACCTTGGCGTGGCTAAGGGACAGACTTTGGAACTGGTCAACTGAGTCAGTAGAACAAAGGAAGGACTGGTTCCTGTCAAAGGGACACTGCTGCTTTGGCTAATTATTCCTCATTCCTGTATCTCACCTTACTCATGACCTCTCTGGGAAGCCTGAGCTATTTGTTCTTTCAGTCAAAGGCCTGATTTTGTTCTCTAGGAAATTAGTAATAGAATGTAGGAGTTTAGGAGGTCACTATGTACCTAATAATCCTCAATTTTAACCTCGACATCATCATTTGCTACTAACCCTACCCCTGGTTAAAATATAATTGCCTCAATTTCTTTACCTGTAAAATGAGAATGATAGTACTATACCATTAGTTTAAAATAAAGGCTAAACATGTTAACATAATGAGCAAAAATTTAATGCTTAGAAAAATGCCTGATAATCATTGCTCAATAAATGTCAGCTATTGTTATGAGTATTCTTATAACTCTTTTTCTTGTCCATATTCCATACTAGATAGTAAGTTCATGAAGGCATGGGTTTAGATGTTCACTAGTGCAGGGCTTCTGGAACCTAAGCATGCATACAATATCCTTGAGGATTTTGTAAAATGCAAATTCTGTTTCAATAGAGGTGAAGTGGAATCTAAACGTCTGTACTTCTAGTAAGTTCTCAGGTGATAAACATCCTCCTATTTAGATTAACCACACAGTGAAAACCAGAGGCACTTGGAATCCAGGTCCTGGAGCATTTGGCCAGCACCACAACCCTCTACTCTCTTTCATTTGGTTGCATGAAATAACTTTACATCTATTTGAAGATGGCAGAATTGACCAATTCCTGTTTCCACATCTGAGATGAGTTCCATAGATAAGTGAAGTCAGTTCCGTCAAATAGAATAGAATTGAATTCGTTTCTCATGTAGTTGGTTTCCCAGACTCCTATTCAAGCATCTACATTTCAGTTCATCAGGCTGCTAGAGACATCGGGGGAGATGGAACCCACTCAATGAGAAGTAGCCAGCCTGATCATCTGTACTTCTTCTGCTTCAGAGTGTAAATGGAAATCTGAGCAATGGTAATAAGCTGGTCCCCTACCAGGGAGACAGGCACACTCGTTGGCCATACAGAAGGACCTTTACGGGTCATGAAAACCATCTAGTCTGAAGGTTCAAGGAATATCACTTGACCTAGAGGTCATAATTTTATAGATTCTTTATTTGATGATTTGCAAAATACTTTTCTATTGGTGTTTGCTTTATGTGGGTAGTAATACTGATTCTATAATGATGGTGATCAAATCCAGTGTGCACAGTAACTTGCACAAATAGACAATTTAAAATACCTGGTTTATTATAATTGCAGCATATTGTGCAGGAACAAGAGTGAGCGTGGCTGCCTTTGTAAAAGTCCTTCTGGAGGGATTCCTTGATTACTAACTATAATCCCTAGCATCTTCTTTCTCTGAATTCATATTAGTAAAATAGTCAATATAATTAAAATTTATCATTATCACTTTTTATTTCTTGATGATGATTATGATGATGATTATCATTTTTTATTTCTCACTGCTTTCTACTGTTTTCATTTTGCTTGAAATCTGGTTTCCATGACTGTATTGTAAGTCCAAAAGAGCTCTTGCCTGTTTCATTACCCATCAACATGTTCAGCACAGTACTGGATACCCAAGGCATTCAGTAAAGAGCTGCTGAATTTTGGAAATTAGTTCTAACCGTCCCTCTGGAAATTAACAGCAACTACTTGAAGCTTTCCAGGAGGCGCTAGTGGTAAAGAACCTGCCTGGCAATGCAGGAGAGGCAATAGACAAGGGTTTGATTCCTGGGTCAGAAGATCTGTGGAGGAGGAAATGGCAACCCACTCCAGTATTCTTGCTGGGAGAACCCCATGAGTAGAGGAGCCTGAAAGGCTACAGTCCATATAGTCACAAAGAGTTGAATATGACTGAAGCAACTTAGCACGCAATGCATACACTTGATGAAGCAACTGAGACTGAAATTTCCAAACCTTTTCTATCTTTAAGTGAAAATTAAGTCCTTGGAGAGTGTGCAGTACAAATATTGAATTGGACCAACCTCCAACAGAACTTTTCTGTTTAGGAAAATCCAGCTGTCTAAGGCTTCTTTCTCTAGGGACTTAAGACTTTTTCTTAACATATATGACAAGTGATGATAAAGGAATTCGGTGGCTTTGAAAATGCCACCTGAGAATTTGACAAAACATACTGGTAAACTGCATGCTGTTTTTGTGTTTATGTGCGAGAAGGGGGAAGAGAGAGAGTCAGAGAGAAATACAGAAGATATCAAAGGAGTTCATATGTGTAAAAACTTCTTACATACACACATGTACACATATAATATATAAAATAATTACATATTAATATGTATTGTGTGTGTGTGTGTTCAGTCATGTCTGATTCTTTGCAACCCAATGACTGTAGCCCACCAAGCTTCTTCTCTGTTTATGGAATTTTCCAGGCAAGAATACTGGAGTGGGTTGCCATTTCCTACTCCAGGGGATCTTCTCAACCCAGAAATCAAACCCACATCTCTTGCATCTCCTGCTTTGGCAGGTGAATTCTTTATCACTGTGCCACCTGGGAAGACATACATGTGTGTGTGTGTGTATGTGTGTGTGTGTATGTATGTATGTATGTATGTGTACACATATATATATATATATATATGCTGCTAAATCACTTCAGTCGTGTCCGACTCTGTGCGACCCCATAAACGGCAGCCCACTAGGCTCCTCTGTCCCTGGGATTCTCCAGGCAAGAATACTGGAGTGGGTTGCCGTTTCCTTCTCCAATGAATGAAAGTGAAAAGTGAAAATGAAGTCTCCTAGTCATCCCCGACTCTTAGCGACACCAAGGACTGCAGCCTACCAGGCTCCTCCATCCATGGGATTTTCCAGGCAAGAACCCTGTTCTTATAGTACCAGTAAAACAGGAATATAAAATAAATGAGGCAAAGATAAAAACAATATAATATTCAATATTTTAAGCATTAAAACTTCCTAGATAAGCTTAGGTCTATATTTGCCTTCTTTCATCTTATTTTATGGTTTGGTTTTATTTTTGTTTTGAATTACTTATGGCCTTATATTTGTTCCTATTCTCAGAGCATCTGAAGTTCTTAATAGAGTCCCAGGAAAACTAGCAATTGTAGGTTAGCAGATGGGAGAAATAAAAAGCATTAGAAACCTTTTCAGGTCATGCATAAGGAGTTTGCAGCCTGGATCCAAATTTCTTATCTGATATCAAATGTGATATGACACAAATCACTACATTTTAGAGTCTTATTTTTATTTATGAGCAATTAAATATTTAACAATACCAGTACTGATCTCTTATATGACAGAAAAGTTTTGAGACCAAAACAGGATAGAAGTTGTCATAAAAATGATTTAGAAGTTAAAATGTCTATACAGACAAAAGCTCTTGGTGAGTGATGAGATGTGAGAAATTAGAGAAAAAGAAGAAGCAAAAATAACTTTGTGACTTCCTACATTAGTCATGGGAAGGGAGTAATGTCATTACACTGAATAAGACGGTGGACTCATTATAAAAAATATAGAGGATTGTGCTTGACTGGAGGTGATAGGCAATACCCAATAATATTCTGAACTCTCTACGCAATATGAATATCACACATCCTTATTTCTAGAAAATAGTCAATGTTTATACACTATAATGTTTAGACTTTTGATGGCAAAAATTATCTTATATACAAGTTTTTGACAGTTGTCCAGGGACAAGGCCTCAAAATCGGCACTATTTGCTTAAATCTGGTTATTTCCAACCATCTCAGATGATAGTCCATCGTCCATCTTTTCCTTTCTTTCTTCTTGATTCACTGTCTGGGCATTGCACTTGGGCCTGTGGTTTAAGAAGCAGCCTACTCTTCTTGTCTAAAGGAATTTCTGTATAGAATCAGAAATTTCTTATCAATGCACAATAAATGTGATATAAATATTAGCAATTTTTATGCCCTTTAGTAACAAGTGCTAAACCTATAGGATTATGAATTTTCCTCTGAATAAAATTTTGGCTATTTATTATTTGGCTGCATTTTAAATTATATAATTTTGAACTTTAGTCTTAAGAGATCATGTAATCAACATGCTCATTTTTAATGAGAAAAAGCAGAAAAATATAGCCAGAAAGTGACTTGGGAAATATTACAGAGCAGTTTCCAAACTATATATACAATTATGCTTGGTAAAAATAAACAGGGAAAAATAATCGACTTTAACTTGTCTTTTGACTACATTTTGCAGGATCTAATGTGTATGTAAATCTATAAAATTATAACCAACTTAACTTTTGCAATACCCAATAATATTCTAAATATTTGAAATAATATTTCCAAGAAAGTTCTCCCTTAACCAAATAAAAATGAAAAACCAAGCAAATAAAAATGGCAAATATTGCCTTCGTGATGTCCAAATGTATATGAAGTTTGCAAATTCTCACAATAAAAGTCAGATTTTTAAATTACTTGAATAATTATTCCATTTTCCAAATGATTTTGGCAGTGTAGATATTACCTTTCCCATATTATACAAAGACACAATCCTTGAAGAATTTGTGTGCTTTAATTTAATTCCTTAAATGTCAGTTCTAAGGAGAAACTACTGCCTCGTTCTAAATTCATAGCTAGAAACAGGTTCTGAAAAATCTTAGCCACTCTGACAATTCATTCTGCTTTTGTTATATAATCATTACCACTGCTTTTGGCATGGTATTTAGAGTTTTCCCTTTGGAAAAATTAGAGAAGCCACAAAGAACTAACTATGCAGAGTTTGCATGCCCTTCACAAAGTCTCCATTGGGTGTCTCATTTGGAAACTGTGAACCAAACGAACAAAATACAGGTTTAATTTTGTTTCATTAGATCGTGAAGAGACCAACATGAATTAATTAGTGCTAACTGCAACACGCTTCGCTAATATCCTGCCAACACAAAGACTTCCTACAGTGCCAAGATGAGAGACATGTTCAGGATGATCGGAGAGACATATAAGTGGGTTGGTGGTGCAATTATTATTACATTTATAGCTGCAAAGTGTTCTAATTGAAAGTGGATTTTGCATTTGGGGGGTAATAAGCTCCATTAAGATCTGAGGCTAGACATCTAATTTAATTTTAATGACATCTTTTTATGTTAAATGGCTGAAAATTAATTATTAAGGCATATTTATTGGGATTATTCATAAAGGCAACATCTTAAAAAAAAAAAAAACAGTTAGGGATTTTTTGATAGATAATCCAGCCACACAGTCCCTCATTGGGTTGAAGTGACCATGAATAGAGAAGAAGCGGTGGACACAGTGAGTGGTCATTTATGTGGTAAGGGAGAGGCTATGCCCACACCAGAGATAAGGATCTACCTTCAGCTTATGGCTCTGGGCACTTAAACTTGAGCACCTCTTGTTACAAATGTTGTACAAATGATGAATTTTCTTCAAACACCTGTTGTACAAATGATGAATTTTCTTCAACAATGAAACTTGCTCTCACTCTATGTATTGCAGCACGAATCACAATAACGTTAACAAATTAGTGGTAATGTTTTGTCCTCCAGGTTTCCTACAGAGCAAAATACACATGCAGATGGAATAAAGGTAAATGCCAACTAGCTCCAGTGCTAAACCATGTATGCTTATGTGTACACACCTAAAAATCACACCTTGCAGTGATTTCTAATGATTGTCCTGTGCCTTGTAACTCTACCCACAAAGTAGTGTAATTCAGCTCTCACTCCTAGCAAATGTTCTCTGTCATACTTCTAGCTGTCATTCAAAGGTTGCAATGACTTAAATGGCAGAGAGAATTGAAGCAGCCCCGCCCCCTCACACACACACGCTCCATGTACATATACCTACACAGAAAGCTTTTAAATATTTTCCGGTTGTTTTAGCATTCATCTAACACATTTTGAACTCTTCAGAAGGCAAGGCAGATCTCCGTGGCTTGAAAATGACAGGACTGGAGGTGGTGTTCACATGTTAAAATAGTGAACAGAAAGAAATCTTCATAGGGAGGTGGTGCTGTGCTGTGCTTAGTGTTCAGTCGTGTCCAACTCTTTGCAACCCCATGGGCTGTAGCCTGCCAGTCTCCATGGATTCTAGCCTGCCAGGTTCCTCTCTGTTCATGGGAATTCTCCAGGCAAGAATACTGGAGTGGGATGACATGCCCTCCTCCAGGTAGGGAGGTGGTGGTGGTGGTTTGGTTGCTAAGTCGTGTCTGACTCTTGAGACCCCAAGGATAGATGCCATGCTCCTCTGTCCATGGGATCTCCCAGGCAGGAATACTGGACTGGGTTCCCATTTCCTTCTCCAGGGGATCTTTCCAACCCAGGAACTGAACCCAGGTCTCCTGCATTGCAGGTGGATTCTTTACCAACTGAGCTGTGAGGGAAGTCTCATAGGGAGGAGTAACAGATAATATCAGTTGGGTGGGGTTCAGATCTTGTGTTATCTTAGTGGCAGATAGGAAGGGACCAATGTATGAGAAATACATGCACACTGTGATGCTATAAAAATATTTTGTCTAATGTCTCCTTCAGAGCACAGTCACCTTCTGGGAAAAGTGAAGCTTTACTAAATGCAGCCACTGCCAAGACAGACTTGGCCTTCCAAGCACTAGTATATCCGAAAGCAAAATCTCCAGGAGTTTTTTATCTACACTTAGCAGTAAATTTCCAAACCTTATTTCCCTGAAGGAGGATGACATAGAGCTTTCCAAACATCTGCAAAATAAAGAGATTTTTATGAAGAACAAATTGCAAGTTAAATGATCAGTACCTCATTAGAGAAAGAATTTGAAAAGATCTGAATTGGTGCTGTTTGGAGAGTGGTAGGGGCCTTTTACCATCACAAGAGATCCCTTCTACTCCCTTCAGTTTACAAGACAGATATCAACATTGTGGTTCTCAAAATTCTGTCATTTGGGTGATGGACAAGTGTGTGAAACCATTTACACCCATGGATGATAATAATGAAATGAGTCTTTTGTGCTAAGATCCTAAAAATTCTATAAGACGCAAGGATTGCCTAATGAGAAAATAACTTTATCTTCACAACTGTATATATTGTAGAATATTTTAGTAAATGGGAAAACATTTTGTTTTTCTCCCTTGAAAATATGAAAATAATAAATAGTTACAGATTTTAAATTTAGGGAAAAGTTAAAATATGTTTGAAAATAAAATACTTGCTCTCTTTGTATGCTAAAATTTTGTTTATTTTTACTTCATCTGTGGAGTAGTGGTTGTTACTCTTGGCTTGTTTTTCTCCCCCAGGAAATGGGTGATACTAGACAAGTGTCAGATACTTAATGGCACTTTCCTTGGTGGCTCAGATAGTAAAGAATCTGCCTGCGATGCAGGAGATACAGAGGACCCAGGTTTCATCCCTGGGTTGGGAAGATCTCCTGGAGAAGGGAATGGCTATACCTTTGTCACTTAAAACTTTGACAAATTTCAAATATTTTTCTGTTTCAGGACCCTCTTTCTTCCTCATTGGATCAACTGATCATACATTAGAAAAATTCACATTTCTTTTCCCTTTTAATAAACAAATGCTCATATTCCTTACTATGTTTTTCAAGCTGATGATGGAAGATTTTATGATTTTTAAAAGTGAATTAATTTGCTCTTTACTTATGGAACTACCTTTTTTTTTTTTTTTTGGTCCCTCAGAGATATCCCCTTTTTGCATGATTAGTTCTTAGTGGAAAAGATATGTATTTCTGCTAGTCATATAACTAGTTCTGTAACCAAGCGAATCATGGTTAGAATTAGAATCCCTATGTGATTTGTAAGCACATTTCACATCGTTGTCCTAAGATAGAACTGACTTCCACATGCAGAGTAAGAATCTGCTAGAACCAACTCATTTGCATTATCTATCGTCAGCTTTATTGGGGGGAAAGGGTTTTCCTATCCTCTGTGTGTACAGAATCTAAGCTGACAGTCAGGGAGTGAATATGAATTCCCAGAACTGCCACGTGGAGGGCAGACAGAGGACACAGTTCCCATGGCTGGTGCTGTCCCTTACTTGCACTGTGGCTATGGCCTTCCTTCAGCTGTCTTCAGTCACAGAGGGTCAGAAACTGAAGTTAGCTTCTGAGTGTAATGTCTGTGCCCCCTTTTTACATTTTCCTCACCGTGCCCAATGGGACCTGGTTAGGCTCACTGTATTCTGAGCCCATTCCTGGCGGGTTTCATCATTTTGTCCTTTGACCAAAAGTGCGACTCTGCATATATATCTGTCAGGATACACTTCTACAGAGACGTTACAAATTTAACCCTAAATTAGGCACATGCAATAAATGAAACTATGAGATAAATTAACTAACTGCATTTTATGATGCTAAATCCTAATTTTCCCTGTTTCAGAAGAATGATTGACTTGTCAGTTTGTAAGCACTGAACCTCATGCCCAGAACCTCATGCCGCGCAGATTGCTCTGGGTCTCTTCAGCAATAAATCCTCAGTCCATGAGCCACTGATTTATGCATGTCCTTTCCCTCTGTGTGTGCACCATCCTTCTGCCTATGTTAGAAGCTATCCTAGGGTGTGGATTCTATCCTAATTGACTACCATATGCTTTCTGATGCCCTAATCTTTCTTAACCCTCTCTGTCTTTCCCCTCCCTTCACCTTATGATAGTTTTTTTTTTAATTCATCCATTCTATAAACATTAATAGATTTCTTCATTTATTTTGTTTTCTAACTACAGTATTTGAAGTGTTTATTTGCTTATATAACTAAGACAAATAGGGATATGGGATAATCTCATCTATGCCTCCATATAGGGTCTTGAATAAAAAGCTCAAATGCTCTCTGTCTCTTTCTGTTTCTCTCAACTCCTGTGATTGCAGGTTCTATTTATTTTGGAGTATGGGCCTCATTGTCTTATTAAAGACAGTTTTCTCCATTCAAAAGGGGAAAATAGCCATCAGAGGTTCAGCTTAGATGTCCTTAAACCTTTAGAGTCTAGAAGAGGAGCATGTCTTTTCCAAAGCCCTCTCATAACAGTCTTGGGGAAGCAACTGATTAACCTGGCCTGGTCTTATGTCCATCACTAAATTTAAAGGGCCCAAGATCAGACATACCAGAATCATATAAAATGATACCTACGTGATTTCTGAAAGAAAGGATTCTAGGCAACACACTACAAACGGGCAAGTCATTCTATTAGACACAGGGCATACAGAGGGGAAAGACAGGCCTGTAAGGAACTTGGAGACAGTAAAGGAAGCAGACAAAAGACGACTCTAGTTTGATGTGATAATTTCTGAATATTCTTAGCTCAGGGTACCCTTGGAGCACAGATGAAAGCCAATCAGAGGTGGTGTTACCCAAAGGATTCCGGGAGGAACTAAATCCTGCAGGATGCCTAGGCATTGGCCAAATGAGGATCGACTTGCACATTGCAAATAATTGTAACAGCATGAGGACAATGTCGCAGACAAGAGAGCCTGTGACAGTCTAAGATCTGTAGGTAGTTCTGGCCACAAAGAGGAGGGTATGTGATAAGGAGGAAAAAGAAACTTGAGGCTGGGTAGGTACAAAGACTAGATCCTCAAGACTAAAACTTAAGACCATGAAAATGGCTTATTATGGGAAAACATTAAAAGCTATAGCATAATCATACTTATATATTAATAAATATAAGTCTAGGAACAGTGGGGGGAAAGGAATAGTGGAGGCAGAGGAACAGAGGGCATGGAGAACTGTCAAAAGGCATCTGCATTGACCTCAATGAAAGTCTAAAGGGAAGAGGAGAGACTTGAATTGAACAGCTTTGGAGAGGCTGAAAGGGACAAAACTGAGTGACAAATTGGATAGGTTAACAGAATACCAAAATGGATTTCAAGTTTTCAGACCAGGATGAACAGGGGAATGACAGATTGGAATCAAGATATAGAAGAAGGCTTGAAAAGGAATATTAACCCATTACCTATTATAAGTCTATTCTATAAGCCGGATGGTCTTCCATTCAGCACTGCAGAATTTCAAGGATTATTTGCTAAAGCTAGTTGATATCTCATTTTTTTCTTAATCTTCTAATTATCATGAAATTCAACATTTATGACCCTCAGAAATCTCAGTTTTGCTATATCTAATCTAAAACTAAGACCTAATCTAAAAATTAGGTTGCTGTTTTGCATTGCTGTTTAGTCGCTAAGTCATTTCTGACTCTTTTGTGACCCCAGGCTTCTCTGTTCATGGGATTTCCCAGGCAAGAATACTAAAGTGGGTTGCCATTTCCTTCTCCAAGGGATCTTCCCAACCCGGGGATTGAACCCATGTCTCCTGCATTGGAAGGCTGGTTCTTTACCACTGAGCCACCTGGGAAGCCCAACAGTAAGGTTAGGTCCAAATAATCAGTGCTGCTTAGAACGGTGTGATCTATCAGTGGTCTGATGTAGAGCTTTGATTGAGAGATCCTGGCAGAAGAAATCCTAGAGAGAAGGCAGAAACAATGATATGAAGAATTTGAGGGGGTGGCACAAGAAATCAAGCAGTTTAAGTTGGTACACAATCAAAGATGCAGAATGGTACCACGGATCTACAGAAGAAATGAGAAAAATGGGAAATAATCCACCTTTAACTTATAGATTCACTTGCTAATTTACTTGATCATCTTTACTGTACTTTTTTCTTTCTTCAAAATCTACTCTTTCCTTCTCAAACTTATCATCTCAAAGTTTTGGGTTTCTCAATGAAAAGTGAAAGACATGAACCCGTAATTTTCTTTAAGAAGTAAACATGCTTAAAATAAATACTGCTGAGAGTCTGTTAAACTTCTCTTTCTCTCATTACTTTTATCTCTGCCTCTCCTATCCATCTCTCTTCCAATCCCTCTCTCATTTTTCTGAACAAGATAATTGCTTTCTTTACAGTATAAACAAACTGAAATCATCATAGTCTGACATCTTTCCTTGACATTCTACAGAAAAAGCAGCTATAAATCATGGAGCTGAGTTACCTCAAGGTGAGCAAGAGGAAAAGGAAAGATTTATAGGATAATAGATCATTGTCACCGATTTCTGCCCAGGAATCATACAGTTCATGTGAAGTACCCTGTGAGCTAAGGCTGCACAGATAAGGCTAATCTTCAGATGACATTCTCAGAGCAGAAACTAAGACTTCTAAAGCAAACCAGCATCCTCAGCATCCACGGTCTAAATAAAGTCTTCTAGACCTTTGACTCTCTGTTCCAAATTCTGACCTCTCTACTTTATTTAAACTTAGCTCTTGGGATATCCACATGCTAGACTCCTCAACCTTCCTCCCATTGATTATGCCAAGTGGTCCTTTTCTTCTCATGATATACTTTGGTCAAGGTCAGGCTCGATGTGCACCACTTTCAAATAATCATTTCCAATCAATTTCATCCTATTAAAATACTTTTACAGTCAAGAATAATTTTTATATGTAAAACTACACCTTTCTATGTATAGCTATTGGTCTCCTGTTCTGCATTATAGTTATAGTTCATTCATTTCACAGCCATTAAACTAAACACTTGCATATGCATACAATCTCTGTGTTGATTATTGGTGATTCAGATACATGTAAATGATATATGCTCTGGGATCTCAAGGAATTCTGAGTAAACTGATGATGTCTATCCAATAGGATAAGTTTTAGCTGGAGATATTTAGAGGGTGCTATGAGAACACAGAAGAGATGCATGGATTTCGGACTGGAGAGGCATAAAAGTCTTCCTGGAGGTTATGGGGGGCTCAGCTCAGTTTGTGAATGACATGAAGAATTACCTGGTTGGGAGTTATGGTGGGACATCCCAGAAGACTTGAAACAGTCTGAGATATTGAAGAAATGTTAAGCTAATTAGTGTGGTTGCTACAGAAAATGCATGCAATCAATTGTGGGAAACAGACCAGAGAAAATCTCAAATAGAAACTTTGATATACATCAAAATCACCTAGGGAATTTACTAAGGAAGTTTCTTGGCCAGGTCCTGGAAATATGATTCAGTGTAGCCAGTAATCTGCAGATTTAACACACTCTATTTATAAAGCAGTGTTCTGGATGTTTCAGTTCAGTTCAGTTGCTCAGTTGTGTCCGACTCTTTGTGACCCCATGGACTGCAGCATGCCAGGCCTCCCTGTCCATCACCAACTCCCAGAACTTATTCAAACTCATGGCCATTGAGTCAGTGATGCCATCCAATCATCTCATCCTCTGTTGTCCCCTTCTCCTCCTGCCTTCAGTCTTTCCCAGCATCAGGTTCTTTTCCAATGAGTCAGTTCTTCACATCAGGTAGCCAAAGTATTGGAGTTTTAGCTTTAGCATCAGTCCTTCCAATGAATATTCAAGACTGATTTCCTTTAGGATTGACTGGTTTGATCTCTTTTCAGTCCAAGGAACTCTCAAGAGTCTTCTCCAACACCACAGTTCAAAAGCATCAATTCTTCCACACTCAGCTTTCTTTATGGTCCAACTTTTACATCCATACATGACTACTGGAAAAACTATAGCTTTGACTAGATGGACCTTTGTCGGTGAAGTAATGTCTCTGCTTTTTAAATGCTGTCTAGGCTGGTCATAGCTTTTCTTCCAAGGAGCAAGCATCTTTTAATTTCATGGCTGCAGTCACCATCTGAAGTGATTTTGGAGCCCCCCAAAATAAAGTCTGTCACTGTTTCCACTGTTTCCCCATCTATTTGCCATGAAGTGATGGGATCAGATGCCATGATCTTAGTTTTTTGAATGTTGAGTTTCAAGTCAAATTTTTCACTCTCCTTTTTTACTTTCATTAAGAGGCTTTTTAGTTCTTCTTCACTTTCTGTCATAAGAGTGGTGTCATCTGGGTATCTGAGGTTATTGATATTTCTCCCATCAGTCTTGATTCCAGCTTGTGCTTCATCCAGCTCGGCATTTTGCATGATGTACTCTGCATATAAGTTAAATAAGCAGGGTGACAATATATAGCAGGGTGACAATATTGTCATTGTTCTGGACAATGAAGAGCAAATGCTGAGCAAAGACATTTGAAAGGAATCTTGAATGATGTTGGGAGTGATTGAAGGTCTTAAGTCGAAGAAAGACAAAGTCCACTTGTTGAGAAGTTGCCTGACTGGGGGCCATTTAGAAGGCAGGTTCAGTAATACACTTACTACATTTAAGCACACTAAGGATTGTATCATATTGTTTTCTTTTAACCTCCAAGAGCAATGTTTCTAAAATACATCATATCATGAAGCTCTGACATATTGAAAAATGAAAATTTGGGGACTTCCTCATTTACATTGCACATGCTAAGTTGCTTCATGTCCTACTTTTCTGACACATGGACTGTAGCCCACAAGGCTCTTGTGTCCATGGGATTCATCAGGTAAGAATACTGTAGTGGGTTGCCATACCCTCCTGCAGGGGATCTTCCTGACCCAAGGATTTAACCAGCATCTCTTAAGTCTTCTGCATCGGCAGATGGGTTCTTTACCTCTAGCGCCATCTGGGAAGCCCTTGCTTACGTACTCTATCAGAGTTCCTGGAGTGCGACCAAGTGATCTACATTTCAACAAGTATCTCAAGCAAGTTTTATATGCCACAACTAGCAAAGTACCTCCAGATCATCTCAGAGCAAACTGGATAGGTACCTTTCAGACCATCTCTTCGGGGTTGCCATGGTAGATTCTAATCTGAATGCATTCCAGCATCTCATACACAGAATTCAAAACATGCTGCATCAGCCCTAAAGCAACACTTACTCAGAACAGGGATTTTTGGTATTTCCAAGAAGCACTTCCTATCTCCACAGCAGTTAAAAACAAAAAAGTCCTCATGCAAGCTTTTTAGGCTCACACTGAAGGAATTGTAGCTTCTAAAAGTCACATGGAAATAACCATGTATTAAGATGTTCTTTGAAAATAGAAAAAGCTGCCAATGCTTCTGTGAAGCTTAAGGAGCTTTTCCTTAAAAGAAATCAGGTAATTCGTTTTGAATTAAAGTTAAGCACTTGGCTTAGTTCTCTTTCATTTTTCTTCTTGTAAATCTCTGACTAAATTAATTAAAGCTGGTGTTTAAAGCTGGCAGCCAACCTGACACAGGAGGCCATGCAGCAAGCTGCACATCGATGGTGAAATTAGAACAGAAGTTAGACTATTTTGCTCAAGAAGAGCCAGCCTGTTTTTCTTCTGCCCCCTCCTTCACCTCTCAACACACACACACAGGACTGGCTGCCAAGATTTTCCCTATTGGATGCTTCATCCCTGAGTCCTGCAGCTAGCTTTTTTTTTTTTTTTCTGTTATATAAAACTTATGACAAATGCTTGAGCAATAAAAAGGAAGCTTGGCCATTTTCCACTCACAAGCCTAACAGCATGAACAGTTGCACCTAATCTCATCATCCAAAACCAGATAAAGGCATAGTCAATGGTAGCAGAGAGGACTGCCTGCATCAGAAGAGGAAGGGGTCCTGAGATTCCATTGACATCAGTTATGATGGCTACTTTGATGTGTCAACTTGACTGGACTAAGGGATGCCCAAGGAGGTGGTAAAACATTTTTTTCTGAGTGTGTCAGAGAGGGTGTTTCAGAAAGAGTGTAGCATATGGATCAGTAGATGAGTAAAGAAGATCCACATCACCAGCTAGGGGTGGGCATCATCCAATTCGTTGAGGAACTGAATAGGATAAAAAGGAAGGGGAGGGGCAGGTTTGTTCTTTTTGGTTGGGCTGGGACATCCCTCTTTTTCTGCCCTCAAATATTGACTCTCCTGGTTCTCAGACTTTCAAATTCGGACTGCAGCTTACACCAGCTCTCCTGGCCTGAGGTCTCTGGACCTGAGCTGAGTTATACTATTTTCCCCCTTTACTTAAACATTAATTGGCGACTTACCATTGGCTTCGCCCTGATCAGTCCATGGTTAGCAATACAGGCAAATTCCCCATCCCAGTGAAGGAAACAGATTACACACAATTAGAACAATGAATGAACAAAAATAATTAAAGATTGTACACATGCTATGAAGCAGCAAAGCAGAACCCTCTTATTTTGTTCATATCTTCTCCTGTGGCAGAGGATAAGAAAAGGAGCATTAGATAGGATGGAGTTGGTCAGGAGTGCTTTGGAACTGAGACGTGCAGCCTAAGAAGGAGCCAAAAAACCTAGAGAAAGTGTTCCTGGTAGAAAGGCTCCTGGGATGGTACTCCAAGAATTCGAGAGGAAATTATTTGTCTCTTGAGACCACTGGCTCTATTCTTTGACATTCTTTTCAATAAGAAATCACATTTTCCGAGAGTGCTAAGTAGAAATTTCACAAGGCTCTCTCAGGGAAACTCTGAAATGAAGAGGTTGCTTTCAAAGTGACTTATTTATCCTCTTTTCTTGTAAGTTTAAGACACAAGTAGCTTGAGTGCATGAGGATCAAGGCACCTAACAAAAATATGCCAGTGGAAAGGGACTCCGTTGGGACACAGCTGTTCTGGGGTCATGATTAACCTTCATGCTAAGTTCGACATTCGGCACAATTCCTCCTAGACTCAGCTGCCAAAAAGGGGAAGGTATCTGCAGTAATTAGATAGACTCAGTTGTTCAAGTCCCTGAAATGTTTTTGATCTGAAGATTAAGGCAATTTAAAGCAAAATTTGTTTTGGTATGGAGCTGGGGGTGGGGGTCATCAATGCTAAATTGTGGCAACTTTGAAATACCAGCTGGGTTCTGGTCGAATGGAGACTGGGACCATCCTGGGCCACTCTGATCAGTGCCTGTCTCCACACTGCAAGTTGATGTGATTTGACACCAATTAGCTGGTGTGCACACAAGTCTTTCCCTTCCGCAGTTAGAGGTAACCAGAGTAACATACACCTCTTCAAACATGACACGCAGCACACAAGGCATTACCTTTATTGATGTTCATCAGGAATGACAGGCAGTGAGATATGGAGAGAGGCTGGAGAGGCAGAAAATGTGATTGGCCACAAATAGCACTGGGGAGGACAAAACGTCCTAATGTTTGGATGAGGTCAAATAAGCAGAAAAAATGTAAGTGTATTACTTCCCCAAAGCATGAACTCAGATGGTAAACATCTGTAAACATACTGGACATCTCAGGGGACTCATTGGTCCAGGAAGAGTAAGATCTTTCCCAGAAAACTCCCCAGCTGAACTTTCTCTTGTAGAAAAGACTGAAATGGTAGCTAACTTCCAGAGAACATTAAAGTTTGTTATTTTCTGATGTTTTTCAAAACTGAGAGCATTTTCCCAAATTTTCCCAGAAACAAACCAAAACTTAAGGGTGACTTTCATGGCCATAATCACAGTTTACAACTGTGTTTACTTATTTTTTAAAAATTACAATCCTCGGTGCATAAAAGGATGAACAAGTATCATAACAAATACTATTTCATCTCACCTCTCATTGCCAGACTGATCTAAAATGCTGTTGCTTAATGCTTTTTGCCAGTCTAGGAATTATTGGTAACTCCCATTTCTTATAAAACCCCCAAATCCTCAAGCCAGAATTTTATTCAACTCAGGCCTCCCTATGCAAACTTCTCCTTATGAAATCATGTTTTATAGTTCCACGGGTCTTCTTTTGTCTATGATCAAAGGAAATAAAGAGACAAAGACAAAGAAAGATTCACAGGAAATATTTCAAGGTCCAAAAGCCAAGTATAGAAAGATATATACCATACAATTCTGCGTTTTTTTTTTTTTTTCTAAAGTACATGTTTATATACTCATTCAGTTAAAGGAATGGACAGAAAAATTACAAGGCCTAATAAAAGAAAAGTTTTCTTTTTTAGCTTTTTTCTTCTTATACTGCAAAATTTGGGACTATTTTTACAGTTAGCATATGTTGCATGTATTCATGGCATAAACTTATATAGATGTATATCATTAACAAGAAACATTAGAGTAGTAATGAATCTCACCTTGTCTAACTCAATGCAACTATGAGTCATGCTGTGTAGGGCCACCCAAGACAGACGGGCGATGGTGGAGAGTTCTGACAGAATGTGGTCCACTGGAGAAGGGAATGGCAAACCACTTTAGTATTCTTGCCTTGAGAACCCCATTAACAGTATGAAAAGGCAAAAAGATAGGACACTGAAAGATGAACTTCCCAGGTCAGTAGGTGCCCAATATGCAACTAGAGATCAGTGGAGAAATAACTCACTGACTCAATGGACATGGTTTGAGTAAACTCCAGGAGTTGGTGATGGACAGGGAGGCCTGGCATGCTTTGGGTCCATGGGGATGCAAAGAGTCAGACACAACTGAGCGACTGAACTGACTGATGGATGAATCTCACAGTTCCATAAGATTCTACCTGAAATCTCAGAGAACACAGAGGCAGGGAGGTGGAGAGGAGAGGAGAGGAGAGGAGAAGTGATTTATAGATCTAACAAAAAACAGTTTGTTGGTTTAAAATGGTATAGATTAATCAATGACACATCTTCCTTAGTTTCTTCAATATTTACAGGAGAATGTCAATCACTTCTTCCAATTAGGCTGAGAAATGACATGTTTAACTAGAGTCAGATGGTAGCTGTGCCCAAATCCTAAATTCAAGCTCAAAATCTCAGCTTATAGGAACAGTATTTATGACCCATTGCCTGAATGAAGTGCAAATCTGCCACTTCCTTCAATCAGCATTTCCTGTGTCTTTTGGGACATAAATCTACAAGATGTCCAGTGAAGAAAGAATTCTTTGTTCAACCAGGTTTGGCAAATAGTACATATAATCCCTTCCATTGATTCAGAGTGCACAGCAGTGTACAAAAATACATGAGATTTTGTGAAGTAAAGAAAAACGCCTTGACTTACTAACCTAGAATTTTCCCAATCTATTTTGTAAGGAGTCTTTTTAAGCCAAACCTGATGTTTTATACTCAGGACAGAACTGCTTCTCCAGCTATTCCTAAATATGCTCCTAGTTTATACACCCAAAACTTCTTACCTGCTGTGTTGCCCACTCACCCACTATTCTATAAAATAGCAGGCCTAGAGAATCCCATGGGCTGTACAGTCCATGGGGTTGCAGAGTTGGACATAACTGAGCAACTTTCACAGTCACTAAACTGAAATCTGTCTTGATGCCATCACAATATACACATGCACTTTGAATCATGTTGTTTTGGTTAGCAAAAATTATTGTGAAAATTGTGAAAAATTTTGCGTATATTAAAAATAAACTCCCTAGGGGGTGGATGGCATCCCCGACTCAATGAACATGAGTTTGAACAAACTCTGGGACATGGTGAAGGACAGGGAAGCCTGGTGTGCTACAGTCAATGGGGTCACAAAGAGTTGGACACAATTTAGTGACTGAAAAACAGTAACGTTTAGCTACTATTGTGAATAGGCACAATGTTGAATTTCTTTTATAGCTTATCCAACACGTTCTCAAAACAATCCTATGAGGTTAGTGCTGTTATTCACAATTAGTAATGAGGAAAAGAGCCTGAAGAAGTTTGTATAGTTTGGCCCAAGAGAACACAGCCAAGAAATTTTCGAGGTTTAGTTTCCAACCCAAGCAGCTTGACTCCTGGGCTCATGTTTGCAAACACGTCATGAACTCAGTGTCTAAAATAATCCATGATGGATACTTCTTTGTATTCCTCTACCAGAAATAACTTGACTCCTAAATGCTTTTAATGCTTGGTTCACTGTGTGCTGTGCTGTCACTTCAGTCGTGTCCTACCCTTTGTGACCCTATGGACTATAACCCGCCAGGCTCCTCTGTCCAGCAAGAAAACTGGAGTGGGTTGCTGCGCCCTCCCCCAGGGGATCTTCCCGACCCAGGGATGAAACTCACATCTCTTAAGTGTCCTGCATTGGCAGTCAGGTTCTTTACCACTAGCCAGTTGGGAAACCCACTTTGTTCACTATACGTTATGAAATGGGTTTGTTTTTCTCTTCCCATTGGTGCACAAACAGCTCCAGCTCAAAAGCTGGCTTAGCAGATGTGCAGAAGGCATGTGTGCGGTAGACCAACCTATAAGTGGCTCCATATGACATTTTTACTTATTTTCCTTTTGCCTCATTTTGCTTCATTTTGTGTCTCATCAGTTTTAATTTACTTTTTATTGTTATGCTGTGCATATGTTATACAAATATAAGGTGGCAAGGTAACAATATATTGCAGCTCTGGCACTTCTTATACATTTCCTATCTGCAGCAGACTTTTTTTTAATCCAGCTGCATCATCATAAAATATCATTATGAAAATGAGCCAGAATTGAGTTACAGTCATAAACATACCTTCTTTACTAGAGACTTCTAACCCTAGCTGGCAATTAGCATGCAGTGCATTGCAGGGAAGAAGATTTGCCAGGAGTCCAGTTTGTCATCAACAGATAAGTAAAAAATAGTTAATGTAAACCACATTTCCAAAGTTCATTCCACTTAGCAGTATGGACCTTGAGACTGAGATCTAGAGATTGCAATGACAGTAAGTAATATGATGACCACTTTTCATTTATGTGATCATCTCTCTCCAGACAACTTTGCAGTTGTCCTATTTACTCCTCCTTGTTACACTTGTTTGGTTGTTCGGGTGTATGATGAGAGTGTAGAAACCTGAGCAACCATTAGTAGCAACTCCCCAGAGTACACGGCTTAAACTGGGTTAAGAGACCTGATTCGAACCAAGCTTGTACAAATGCCTCTTGCCCTGTGTGGGAAAGACATCTATTTCAAAGATGGCTGATCCTGTGAGGTGCTGATCTGATTCATCTGCATGGCTGTATCTTAGCAACTGCATGGCCCATCAGTTTCAGTTATGGGGAGCTGATAGACTTTGGCTTCAACTATGTAACCAGTTGTTTAGAAATAATAACAAAATCAACTTTTTAAAGACTTAAAACAATAAAGCTATGCTATAGAAAATTTTGAAAAATATGGATACACAAAAAGAAGATACATAGCAATAAAATTGCTCACTCGGCCATGGGAATGTACTTGGATTTACACACACACATACATATTATATATATATGTATACATACACACACACACACATATATATATACAAACGTACATGTATTCATGTATGTGTGTGTGTGTGGCTTCACAAATGAAGCCCAGGAGTTAGGATTCCAAACATCCATTTAACAACCTGGTAGACTGTATTAATATTTATCATGATCTAGTTCTTCTTTCTGTAGGAAGATTTTACTTTCTTGCCACCTTGAAGTCAGAATTGACTGTGTCACTTGCCTCAGCCAATGAAATACAAGGAAACAGATGTGAGACACTCCTGTGTGAAATGGTAAGAGCCAGTGCATGATTTGCCACATTCTCTTTCTTCTCTCTCTCATGACAGCCGCCCTGTCTGCCTCTACTTCAAAGCGATGACAATGGCAATCCAGTAGCAGAGCCCCAACTGACTTTGTGTCATGAGAGAAAGAAATGAACCTTTGTTGTTTAAAACCACAGAGGTCTGGGTATTACTTGTTATCACAGCATAATATAGCCTGTCCTGATTGTCACACTATCTTAACACAAACCAGTTGCAATAAACTTCAAATGGCTATGCCAAAGCTAACAGAGCTATCATTTCTTAAAAGCAGACTAAAGAGCCACAACTACACAGAAAATGATGCTCAGTCATCATTTTTTTAGATGATTGTCTTAGAAGACTGTGGGCTAATGTAAGAGTGTGGCTTTTGCAACATACATTCAGGAGAGGTGAATGCCAATCTTTCTCATTAATACAGTAATAATCTGTTATCCATCAGTGATATCCAAAAAAAATTCCTCATCAGATGTGGCATTGAATTCTTGCAAGAATAACTGAGATGCTCAGGCCTCCATCTATCTTCTACCTTTTCCCTCCTCTCCTCCATAATAAGAGAAGAATATTTGACCTTTCCTGTTTGTGAATGGGTGGGGCAGAAGCTAAGACCTACTTGGGATTAAATCTGATACTGTGTTAGCATGAAGTTTGTGCGATTTCTTGTCACTGAGATAGAAACACTCAAGTTCATTCCAGGTTAGGGTTTCTTATTTTTCCATGTTTCTCCTTTCCTACTCTTTTACATAAACTTAAAACTTTAAAAAGTTTTTTTTGGCTTCCCTGGTAGCTCAGCAGTAAAGAATCCACCTGCCAATGAAAGAGATGTGTATTCAATCCCCGGGTGGGGAAGATCCCCTGGAGAAGGAAATGGCAACCCACGCTAATATTCTTGTCTGGGAAATTCCATGTGCAGAGGAGCCTGGCAGGTTACAGTCTATGGGGTCACAAAGAATCAGACATGACTAAACAACAACAGTGTTGTTACTGGGTTCTGTGTTTTGAGAAAAGTTATTTGAGATGCTTTGAGTTTTCACATAATGAAACTCCTTGAGTGGAATTTAAAGTTGGATAGTCTTATAGTATATTTGATATACTATATATAATTTGATAGTATTTGATATACTAATATAATAAAATCTGACTATAATCTATACCAAGCAGTTATATGAATAAAAGTAACCCCACATAGACTAATTATGTCAATCATCACCTGAGGTCACTTTTAAATGGAAGCTGTATTGGAAGAATAATATTGGCCATATAATAATATCATTTATTACAATACTGTGTGCTTACTGATAACCCATTAACTACTGGTGAATGAGACCAGTTGATGTTTTAGGAACTAAAAGTCATACAACTAACACAAGCTTTGAATACATATCTGCGTGACCTAAACCTGTTATCTTGCCTTATCTTGGCCTTTCAGATATCCAGAGAAAATGCAAATAACTTACAAATAATAGACATGTCATTTCATGGTTTCAGAAAGCTCGTGGTATTTCTAGGCACAAGACTTGCTAACAAACACTTCATGAGATGGAAGGGAAGGGAGAAAATATTTCATTTCATTCATTTAATCTATCAATTAGGAAGTCATTAATTCTAAAAATATTTATTGAGGCCCTATTATATGCCAGAGTTCTGCTTGGCATTGCAGATAAAATGGTTATCAACAATAGAAATCCCTGACTTTAAAGAACTCAAGCTACAAAAATAGGAGCTACAAGTAAATAAATAAATGGATACCAGCCAATAAAGTATGTACTATTCATGATAAATATGGTAAAGACAGTAAACCCAGTGGTACCTGGGAATATCACAGCAAAGTAGATGGATGGGGATGGATGGAGGCATATTTCAGAGAGGATAACGGGAAAAACCTCTCTGAAGAAATGACATTGAATAGAGTTGAAAGATGAAGAGCTAGCCATGAAGAACCAGGGGAAACAAAACCTGCAGAGGAAACAGCAAAGTTCTGAAGCAGGGGACAACTTGGAAGGAGAGTGAATGGGGGGTGGCAGAAGACGGAGCCTCAGATGAGTCAAAAGGGCACCAGGACCCCATCAGGTGGGAACTTGCAAGCTGGTGACATAAAGTGTGATTGTCATTCAAAGGTACATGGGAAGACATTGATGTTTTAATTGAATGTTAGAGGAACATTTCTCAAGTTGGGAGGACAGCACCCAGCAGTATTGAAAGAGCATTCAAAAGTGACGTAGTGCTGCTATGAACATTTGGGTGCATGAATCCTTTTAAATTATGGTTTTCTCTGTATATGCCCAGTAGTTAGATTGATGGGCCACATGGCAGTTCTATTTTTAGTTTTCTTAAGGATGGACCTACTGAAGCTAGAGAACTTTCTTAAGGATGGACCTAGAGAGTGTTTTACAAAGTGAAGTGAGCCAGAAAGAGAAAAACAAATATCAGATATTAACACATGCATGTGGAAATTAGAAAAATGGTATAGATCTTATTTGTAAAGAGATTCCCTGGTGGCTCAGACGGTAAAGCGTCTGCCCGCAATGCTGGAGACCCGGCTTCAATCCCTGGGTCGGGAAAATCCCCTGGAAAAGGAAATGGCAACCCACTCCAGTATTCTTGCCTGGAAAATCCCATGGACAGAGGAACCTGGTGGGCTACAGTCCATGGGGTCGCAAAGAGTCGGACACGACTGAGCGACTTCACTTATTTGTAAAGCAGAAATAGAGACTCAAGCATGGAAAACAAATGGAGAGAAATCAAGGGGGAAAGGGGAGGTGGAAGGAATTGGGAGGTTGGGATTGACACATATACACTGTTGCTACTTGTATAAAAATAGATAACTAACAAGACCCCACTGTATAGCAAAGGGTGCATTGTGGTGTCCTGAAAGGGAAGGAAGTCCAGTAGGGAGCAGATATATGTATATGTATATGTATAGCTGATTCATTACGCTGTGCCGTAGAAACTAATATAATATTGCAAAGCAACTATATTCCACTAAAAGTTAATTTTAAGAAAGTGATACAGGCTGGGCAAACTAGCTGCAGCCAATGGATTCAAGTAGGTGATATATTCCTATGTCCAGGACATAGCATAGTATTTTGAAGATGCTCCTTTCCCTCTTTTCCATATCTTCTAACAAAGCAAATATCCTCAGGTCATTTGCTACATGTCCCACAATTAAAGCATCCTCAAAGTAATCCCAAATATTCCAAAATGATGTATTTGGATTCCTTTGCCATTCTAGGGGCAAATAATTTGAGCTTCAGTATTTGTATGCATCTAGCCTATATCCATAATCTTTTTTACAAAATAAAACTGTTAAATATGAAACAGTTGTACAGAAGAAAACTTTATAAAGATTCATCTCCCTTAGCATAACTATTTACATTTTTCTGTATACACATAAAATTTCACATCGCTGCAATCAGTGTTTACATACAGTTGTTTGGCATTTTTATTTATATCTTTTGTAGGCATTTTCATGATTCTATAATTTTGGCATTTGTCATTTTTATGGGTGTATACCACTAACAGTTTCATGTATCATGGTTTAATTAATTCTTACTTAAGAGATAGATATATTATCCATACATTTTCCTACTCCAAATTGGTTCCTAGACCCTTTTCAATATATTCTATGGTCCTTCCATGTTTCTGGAGCACCTATGACCTTTTAAAATAAAAATGAAAATTAAAGGAAAATGATTTTCCTAAAATGATCATATATTTCTGACATTCAAAGAGGTTTTTCCCCTCGATTCTTTTATATGTATATTTTTTTATGAACTGCCATCTAACTTACTCCATTAGCTTTTAGACTTTATTCCTATAAACCTCTACTGGGTCTTTGCCCCTCTCATCAATTTTAACTCTTTCTTTGTTTCCATTTTCATTAGACAGAAGGCCCAGAATAGCTAACACACTCAATTGTATTTCTTCATGCTTTTGTCATCTGAATTTCTTCCTTTAGGATCAGAGGCTAGCTTAGACTTCTTCCTTATGAAAAATAGACATTTTCCCCCAAAGAATTAGGGTGGCATGTACTTTAATAACTGTGAAAAATATAGAAAAATTTAAAACAGAAACATATAGGAATTTCTACTGATTAACTATGCTAGACTGAATTTGTTGGTATAGATTCATCCTTTTCTCTGTGTAGTAGTTTTACCTAGCTGTGGTCACACTGCTTTTGTAATTTTATACCACTCTTCCACTTATCACAATTTAATAAGCATTTTTCATACTATGATGCTTTTTCATAGCTAATATTTTAATGGCTGCATAAACTTCCTTTGATTGGTGATGTTGTTTTTATTTAGTCTCTAAGTCGTATTCAACTCCTTGCAACCCCATGGATTGCAACATGCCAAGCTTCCCTGTCCCTCACTATATCCTGGAGTTTGCTCAGACTCATGTCTCTTGAGTTGGTTGATGCTATTCAACCATGTCGTTCTCTGTTGTCCTCCTCTCCTCCTGTTCTCTATCTTTCCCAGCATCAAGGTCTTTTCCACTGAGTCAGCTCTTTGCATCAGAGGGCCAAAGTATTGGAGCTTCAGCAACAGGCCTTCCTGATTTCCTTTAGGATTGACCTCCTGCAGTCCAAGGAATTCTCCAGGATCTTCTCTAGCACCACAATTCAAAAGCATCAATTCTTCAGTGTTCAGCCTTCTTTATGGTCCAACTCTCACATCCATACATGACTGCTAGTGATACTGCCATTGGTGAGCCTCCCGTTTTGTTAACCACTTCTCCGTTTTCTAAATCTGCATAGCTTTCTTGCTGGAATTCAGTGGGTTACCAAGAAGTTGAGAACATCCTTAAACAGCCTTAGAGCAGTGTCTCCTTTGTTTTACCAATTGATGCCATTTTTCAGGTATTTGCTTCTTATATTTTAGACTGTATTTTCACCTGGTCCCAGCTATTCCTTTTCTCTCTTGCTCTTTCTGCCTTTCAACATAGCTTGGAATTCCTGAAGACAGGCATTTGATTTTATTTCCCCCTGTTACAAAGCACCTTCTAATCTGTCAGCAAAGCTCATTCCTTCCATCGCTTACCCTGTGAGCTGAAGCCCAGGGAGGAATTGGTGATTGTCAAACACATCATAAGCGATATAAAGATGAGTCCAGAGGGTATTAATTCAGAGAGAGGGAGAGAGGAAGAGAGACAGGGCAGGAGCGACTCCTCTGTGAAAGAGGGGAAGAGTGATGATAAAGGGAAATGGAAGGGCAGCTTTGGTTTCTAGAAGAAACATTCTGCTGTGAGAAATGCCAAGGAATGAAATTGACCTCCGTGATGGATCATTATGCATTGATAAGAGAGACCTGGAAAATGGCATCAGTTAAACACCACTATCCATTCAGTGCATTAATGAGACAGCTTTCAGAATTCACTCGGATAAAGAGGGCTATCAATACTGGAGAAATCCAGAGGTTCTGTGGCAGATTCGAGCAGGATGAATATTTGCTATGTGCATGGGGATTTTTCATTCTGTTTCTCATTTTTCCTGCATACCACCGTCAAAACTCAACTGTGCCCAGAAGCCTGAGAAATCCAGCCTCATTTTTGCAATATTGTATGATAATTTCATAGTACTAAATGTGGAAAACACCAGTGGGTCTTCCATTCTGGTCAGTTTTCAAAGCTATTTAAACATTCTGAGAATACAGGCTCCACAAAGCCTTGGAGTCAAAAAAATTTTATTTCTCAAACAGATGGTCCAAAGACCACACTGCATCTGATTGGGAGATTTTTTGTTGTTGTTGCTACTGTATTATATTAATAAATAACAGACATTCATTTATTGTTTATATATTTAATATTTATTTATTTATATATTCCCTACTACATATTCCACAAAACATTTGAGACCAGCAGTAGACTATTTTAGAAAAGCTTATATGATTAAAAAAAAATGAGCTTATCATTAGTGAAATTTTATGTACTGTGATGAGATGGCTTTTATTGGTAATGACCAGACTATTCTCTCTACTGACTTAAAATATATCCTGTTATATGTGCTATAACTAACATCAGTGTAAAGGACTCTGTGTATGTGGCTGGACAATTATGTAACAAACAACAATTGAGAAATAGGAGAAGCTTAAAGACTTCTAATTGCACATATGAATTATCTTTGTACCCCCAGGGAACTCCATAAAAATATAAGAGAATAAATAAAAATAAATTGTAAACACATAAAAGGAGCAGCAAGGAGAGGGGATTTTGAGAAGGTTTTGGAATGAGGCAAGTGGATGAATGAATCAGTTTTGCTAAGAAACCTGAGTTCTTTAGCAGAGGAAGGCCTGTAGGGTGTGAGCCAATTAGAACTCAGAACTCAGCATCAATCACAGCAGCACTGGAAGAGACAAAAGGGGGAGATGTTGGTAGGAGTCAGCACCCTGATCTATGATCTATTCTACCCAGTCAGGCAACTACATTTTCTTCACCCCAGCAGGTGCTTCATTTTAATTCTATAAAGGAATATAATCCAGAGAAGTTCCATTATAGGGGCAGGAGGCACAGCATGTAATGGGAAGAAGAAGAAGGTTGAATTGAAGTGACCCCAGCCATCACCCACAACTAATTTTTCCCAAGAATGCTGGCACTGACTCCCCTATCTAACAATCAGCTATCCACACCAAACCCTCAGCCTGGACTTGGCTAAAGATAAAGCTGCTATTTTCTCTTTTCAAAAAAGGAATACATAAAATGAAGATTCAAAATATAGGCACTGAAATCCCCATAGTGCAATTTCTAAGACTAAACAATCACTGAATGATGTCCACTCCAGATCTCCTAATCAACTATTCAGTGGCTGTTCTCTAATATAAATTTTAGAACACCAGGGGTAAAAATAAGTTCCTAAAATATCCTAGCTGGCAAACAAACAAGATTACCCACAAAGGAACAGGAAAGCTTCTTTCCCATTTTAAGGTTTCAAGTCTTTTCTTCTTGACCTAAGAAGCATTCCTTAACCACTATTGTTCACGATCTTCTATCTTTCTGAAACTTAGCATGATATAAGTTTTTCAGTAGCAACATTAGAAGCTGAATGAAAATGAAGCAATGTCTTCAAAACTCTAAGGGAAAGTGTATTTCTGACATAAGATGCCATACCTGGCCAAAGTATCAATCAAGTATGAGGGAAGCAAATTACATTTTCAGAAATACAAAGTCTCATGATTTCCTCTCATATCTCATTCTCAGAAAATGACATGAAGCTGTGTCTCTCCAAAACAAGGAAATAGACCAAGAAAGACAAATATTAGTTCAACCAAAAGGCGAGTGAAGAAAAGTCCCAAGAGGTTATCTGTGCAGTTCAGAACGCAACCAGTCGGAGTAGAAGTGAAGGACGGAGGGCCCAGGAGGGAAGACTATTTCAAAGAAAAATAACTAAATAAATATTATCTCAGCTGGTGTAGGAAAAGGTATTCTAAAGGAATCTATACATCCTTTGTAGAGTTTGAAAAAAATGATTATGTATGGAAAAGCAAGCAATTTTTTCTATAAAAGCAATCAATAACTCTAATCTAGAAAGTGATGCCATAGTACCCTACTATTGAATAATACTTACATAATCATACAATGTAACACATCAACATGTATTTAACCAAAACTGGATTGTAATTATATTTTATAAATGGAGGGAAGAGAAGAGGGGAAGCGGAGGTGTTGGAGGGGCTGAGACAGGGTCTAAGGATGTTAAATCCTTATTTACTACACTATCAAGTGAAGAAGTAATGCTCAAAAGTACAAGTCAACAACTGCTAATAGTATCATAGATACTGTAATTGTTAACATAATTAGCATCGTGGATACTATTAGAAATATGGAAATCAACCCAAATTTTATTTATATAGAAAGAGATAGAGATAAAGAGTTGGAAGGAGAAATATGGGTGTATATGCATGTATATATATATATAATCATTGATAGTAATTGACTCTGCAGAACAGGAGATTCAGGAATGAGGCGGAGTGGGGACTAGTAAAGAGAAAGTGTTCTGTGACAGTTTTACAGTATTTTTTATTCTTAATTTGCGTGTTCTATATTTATAAATAATTTTTAGAAAAAGTAAAAAAAAACTTGAAGGGGAAAAATGGTAGATATTTTTATGTATAGAAGGTTAATATATTTAGACGGGGGACTAAAACATGGAGACTTTTTTGTTGGTTACACTATTCCTGTGCATTTATGTATGTTTTATAGTTTCATCATTACATCCATGAGAGTTATAGCGGAGGTAGATGCTACAGAACTTGTTGACTGCTTAGCTGAATGGCTCATGAGAGAAAAGGATAAGCCAGTCCCTTCTTTTGAGGATGGAAGTAGAGCTATTTGAAGAACCAAACTTAAGGGAAAAGAATTTAAGCAATCGATCTGTTTGTGCTTTTCCCAACGATTCTTTCCCATTTTAAGGTTTCAAGTCTTTTCCACTTGATCTAAGAAGCATTCCTGAAGCACTACTGTTCACAGTTCTCAGTCCTTCTGGAAATAATAGACCTTCTCTGGTCTCTGTCTGCTTTTGGTGAGTGACATTCTCTCTCTCATTCTCTGAGTTATACCCATAGTGTAGTAGGTTACACACACACACACACACACACACACACACACACACACACACACACATACACACACACACACACATACACACACACACACACACACACACATACACACACACACACAGACACACACACACACACACACAGACACACACACACACACACACAGACACAGGCCCAGTGATGATTCTCTATTCTCTACCAGGCATGGAATTAGACACATGATCTGTTCTATTTTATTGAATTGGCCAGAAAGTTCACCCTGGTTTCTCCATATCATTTTATGGAAGAACCCAAACAAACAAACTTTCCAGCCAACCCAATACATTGCTGCCCTGAAGATACCAGGAACTAGGACTGAGGGATCTTACCTATCTCAATACACTATTGAGAAAACAAAACTACACAACAACAAACCAGCCCTCAACATGCAGGAACTGGTCTGAGACAGCTGGGCCTTTGTGTGCGTGGGATCTGGCTGGATATCCAGCTCACAGCTAGGCCAGGTCAGTGACCTGTTGGATGTAAACAATCTTACAAAACACCAACACCAGAAAAATAACTCTGAAACCAATACAAAATGAGACAAAACAAGGTCATTTTACAATTTTGTATGTATGCCAACAAGATAAGTCTACCTCATAACCCGCAAAATGCCAAACACCCCTCCTCTACCCCAGCCTTGTATGAGTGACACTGCTTCTTTACCAATTACAACTTAAACCTCACTCCAGTGTGCTTTCCCCAAAGATTAAATATTTTTTACAACTTATTTTGCTTTTTTTTCCCTGTAGTATAAGCATCAATTCGGAGAAGGCAATGGCACCGCACTCCAGTACTCTTGCCTGGAAAATGCCATGGACGGAGGAGCCTGGTAGGCTGCAGTTCATGGGGTTGCGAAGAGTCGGACATAACTGAATGACTTCACTTTCACTTTTCACTTTCATGCATTGGAGAAGAAAATGGCAACCCACTCCAGTGTTCTTGCCTGGAGAATCCCAGGGATGGTGGAGCCTGGTGGGCTGCCATCTATGGGGTCACACAGAGTCGGACACGACTGATGCGACTTAGCAGCAGCAGTAGCAGCAAGCATCAATTAAGTTATTAAAGAGTGAAAACATACTATATGTATTCAAAGTTGACTTCTGGTATATTTGGAGAAAGGAATGGCAACCTACTCCAGTATTCTTGCCTGAAGAATTCCATGGACAGCAGGCTATAGCCCATGGGGTCACAAAGAGTCAAACACAACTGAGTGACTAACACTTTCACTTTCTTGCTTCTGATGTATTAGTTAATGTGAATAAACAAAATTTAGGGACTTATTTTCAACTTCAAGGTTTTCTTAACATGAGAGGCATAGCTGGAGTTTTGTCAAGCACTGAAATGTCTAGAGTCATGATGCATCTAATAGATTTATTTAAAATGTATCACTTTTGGAAAAAAATTGGGAAAATGTATCTAGCCTGATGAGATACTACAATCTTTTCTAAAGATGAAACTCCCAGTAAGATTTTTCACAGGTCTTATCGGTAGGTGGAATATTTTCACACAAGTCCTCCCACTGAAGTATCACTTGTTTCTAAACAAATGTATCAATTACACATTGGAAAGAAAGTCTCCATCTATCATTCTTCCAAGATTTGGGAAGGAAGATGCAAAAGTCAGCAAGATCCACTCTTGGCAGCCATGATTAGGAACATACTGCAACAATCAAAGTTGACATTGCCAACAATTTATGCGGCTCAACCTTAATTCTGATGTACTGACAAGTGAAAAGCTGGCAGAAATACCTCGCCCAGATTCTCTAATGTTTCAAGTGCTCTATGATGCTTTCTTCCAAAATCCTTCAACTCAATCCACATCCTAACTCTGTCTTGCCATGGTATCTTTCACAGCCTTTCAACCTTGTTTTGTTATTGTCATGCAAGAACAAGTTTCAAGTTAAAAAGATTTAAATTGATCTATATGTCTTCCTGTTAGTACACATACATGTTTACATTTTTTATGTCAAAAATATCTCTAGTAAAATCTCAGTGATGGATTTTTTAAAAATAATTGATTTATGCAGTATCTTGGTTGAAATGGTGCTTTTGATTAATGTATGAAAAAAAGGTTCCAATGAAATTAATTCACAGCAGCCATTCTCAAACTTTTCCATATATTAGAATATACTAGTTCATTTTAGAACTTTGGGGGATGAGGCTGCATCTCATTCCAGTGAAACCTCTGAGAGTGAAGACCAGTCATCCATATTTCCAAAGCCCACTCCCAAGATGGTTCTAATGTGAAGCCAAGTTTGGGATCAGTGATCCAAATGGGTAACTTGTGTGGAATGAACAGCACTGGTACTAGCTGGAAGCTTGTCAGGAATGCAGAGTGCTGGAGCCCTTCCTACACCTACTAGTTCAGAATCTGATCTAGACTGGGGCTTCCCAAACTTCAATGTACCTTCCAAGAACTTTGGAGTTCTTGAAATGCAGATCTGAATTCAGTTGTTCAGTCAGAGAGCCTGAGACGCTATACTCTCTAAGAACATCCACGGTTCTGGCTCAAGACTAGTCTTTGAGAAGGATATAGCTGGTACAGCATGAGCCACATTCCTGGGTACGCAGTCATCACAGCCTCCAACATAACAAGGATAATAATAGCTACATCTTTTTCAGTTCAGTTCAGATCAGTCTCTCAGTCATGTCCGACTCTTTGCAACTCCATGGACTGCAGCACACCAGGCCTCCCTGTCCATCACCAACTCCTGGAGTCTACCCAAACTTATGTCCATTGAGTCGGTGATGCTATCCAACCATCTCATCCTCTGTTGTCCCCTTCTCCTCCTGCTTTCAATCTTTCCCAGCATCAGGGTCTTTTCAAATGAGTCAGCTCTTCACATCAGGTGGCCAAAGTGTTGGAGATTCAGCTTCAACATCAGTCCTTCCAATGAACACTCAGGACTGATCTCCTTTAGGATGGACTGGTTGGATTTCCTCACTGTCCAAGGGACTCTCAAGAGTCTTCTCCAACACCACACTTCAAAAGCATCAGTTCTTCAGCACTCAACTTTCTTTATAGTCTGATTCTCACATCCATACATGACCACTGGAAAAACCATAGCTTTGACTAGATGGACTGTTGTTGGCAAAGTAATGTCTCTGCTTTTTAAATGCTGTCTAGGTTGGTCATAACTTTTCTTCCAAGGAGTAAGCGTCTTTTAATTTCATGGCTGCAGTCAACATCTGCAGTGATTTTGGAGCCCCCAAAAATAAAGTCAGCCACTGTTTACACTGTTTCCCCATCTATTTGCTATGAAGTGATGGGACCGGACGCCATGATCTTAGTATTCTGAATGTTGAGCTTTAAGCCAACTCTTTCACTCTCCTCTTTTACTTTCATCTAGAGCCTCTTTAGTTCTTCTTCGCTTTCTGCCATAAGGGTGGTGTCATCTGCATATCTGAGGTTATTGATATTTCTCCCAGCAATCTTGATTCCAACTTGTGCTTCTTCCAGCCCAGCGTTTCTCATGATGTACTCTGCATAGAAGTTAAATAAGCAGGGTGACAACATACAACCTTGACGTACTCCTTTTCCTGTTTGAAACCAGTATGTTGTTCCATGTCCAGTTCTAACTGTTGCTTCTTGACCTGCATACAGGTTTCTCAAGAGGCAGGTCAGGTGGTCTGGTATTCCCATCTCTTTCAGAATTTTCCAGTTTATCATTATCCACATAGTCAAAGGCTTTGGCATAATCAATAAAGCAGAAATAGGTATTTTTCTGGAACTCTCTTGCTTTTTCGATATAGGCAGCTACTACATACCAGACAATAGGCTAAGAGCTTCTCTGTTGCAAGCTCTATGAGGAAGAACGATGATACTTTACATTTAAAAAATAAATTAAGTTTCAGAGAGGTAGAATGTGGCTCAAAACTACTCAGCTTCCGCTATATCAAAAGCTCTCAGAGGTCAGAGTCATTATGAAGCACCCAATGTGTTCATTATGTATATAAACTATAAAACATTCTGCTTCAGCACGGTTGAAGTGAGGGGACTCAATAATCTGTCATCATCCCAAGGGATAGTCTGAGTCCCTTCTTAAGCTTCAAATGATGGCATCCCAACAAGACGATAGGACTACAAAGTGATGCTTAATGAACATGCCAAAAGAACCCAAATGGATTTCCACCTAGCAACTCTTTATAAGCATTGGTAAATATTCATTTAACTGTATGTACTTAAAATGGCAAGGCATACTGTTGAAATGAATTTTTCAAGAGACGGGCTTCTTAGATTTCTAATAAATGAGAGGATATCATCACTCTGCTTACCCCTCCAGGACATTCAAAATAAGTGGAATACACAGCACGTCTCTGAAAGCCACTTTAAGAGGAGACAGATATAAACTCATAAAGTAGTTGAGCAATAACACGAGGTGGCATATGGTAGATGCCAAATGAGCAACGGAGGCAGTATTCATAACGATAGTAGCTACCACTTCCTGAATAACTATTACATGGCAGATGTTTTATATAAATTGCCTCATTCAATCACTACAATCCAAGTAAGGTTATAATTACTATTCCTATTTTACAGATAAGGAAAAGAAAACTCAAGGAATTATGTGACTTTCCCAAGGACTCACCAATATTAAAGGCCAAACTGGGATTCCAACTCTAGATCTCTGTGACCCTAGATGCTATTCTACTTTTAGACTACCTTATTGCCTCTCCTACACAATCCTACCTCCTCTGTATTCTGAGAGGTCAGTGAAAGAAAACATGTAGCAACAGAGAAAATTTTGCGGGGAGATTTTTACATGAGCTGTTTTCATAAAGATTGCTGGAATTTTGATAAACAGAGAAGGGGCAGGAAGAGAACCTGAATCAGGAAAAGATCAGGAGCAGTATCAGGAAATGAAGGATGTTCAAATTTGGTAAGAATGTCTTGTTTGGGGAAGAATTGTGGGTTGGCGTTCACAAAGAACATTATGAAAGACCTTTAAGATCCTCTCAGGGATATTGGTCTAAAGACAGTGTGGTCCTACAGAAATTTTAGGAGAGGGAGAGAAATGATGACCCTAGAGTTTGATGAATAAGACCCCAGTGTGATGAATAGTTTATAGGCTAAGATATGAAGGAATCTGTGAAGGACTCTAAGAAGCCACATTGAAGTTTTGTGAAAATATTGCAAATTTGGGGGCAGAGCAGTTCTTTATGAAAACTGAAAACACAAAGCAGTTCAGAATTGTAGAGTTCAAAGGGGTTTGGAATTTTCTCCAGCAAGTGGAAAGCCATCATGAAGATCATTTTAGGAAAGAAAGAAAAAAGAAATATCTATTATAAAACAATGAGATTTTGGTTTGAGATGTTGTTCATGGAAATGTGAAAGAAAGTATAAAATAATAGGAATCAAGGCTCTACAGAAGATCAAAAAATAAAGAATTACTGGAATATTGGTAGTTTGAAAGAATTCAGAATGACTAGAAGATAGTAACACTTGGAGGATTGTGAATTGCTCATCTATTTACTTGAACTTAAAATCTGGACATTGAATTTACAGTGTAAAGGAAACAATACCAAGTAGAATGTATTTTCCTTTCAAAAAATCCATGGTGATAATAATAGCTTATGTTTATATACTCTGCTTTTACTTATAGGTTTTATTGTCTTATTTAAAAGACTCTTACATAGATTACCTCATTGAAATCTCACTTATCCATGAAGGGATTAGGGTAGAAATTATCACCCACATTTTCTATGCTGGGAAAGTGAGGCAGAGAGAGCTTCAGTCATGTACTTGAGGCCACTTGGAGTATAAAGGGCCAAACCAGAACTGGTCCCCTTGCTGTGTTTCAAGTCCAAGATCAGTCTCCTACAACAAAGACAGCAACTCCTAGCCAGAAGAAAGCTGAGATGGGTGGGGGATGAGCACACAGCTTTCTGTAGCAATGTGTCACTCCTTCAGTTAGTCCGTAAAAGAGAAGACAATTCAATAAAAGTAGGTAATGACTTTGCATTTTAATTGTCATTAGGCTTAAATTACAGAGGTACTTCTCATCGGTTTCCAGGAAAGTGAGAGAGCAAGAGGAATGAAAGTTGGTTAAAGGTGAGGGTTTCCTCTCTTTTTCAAAGGGCAAATTATCTGTGTCTAACTGTAGAACACTTTGCGTGAATCACTGACCCCTTGATTACTGAGTTCTAAAGCTATTCATCTGCCTGATCAGAAGAAGCCCACTCCAAATAAGGTCCCCCAGTGTCAACAACTCTCAGATACTGATCACGACCCAAAGCAGATGTGGGGATTACTTAAAGTTTCTCATATGCCAATTGGGCAGGGAGGTGATGAACCTTAAGATTGCATATGCCTCTAATTACATCCAACACTGCTTTTTGAAAGGAAACAAACAAAAATGATAGAATTCTGGAGAACTGGATATACCAGTCTATAGATTGCACATACCTTGAGCACATTATTCAATCACCCTGTGACTCAGTTTATGTGTCAACTAACAATAGAAGACATTAATTTCTAAATCTATCTACTGATTTACTGCATGAATTGAAGACTTTACTATATGCCAAGTGTCAAGTTAAGTGCTAAAGAACTGCATGGGATAACATAGGTTCTAGCTTAAATGAATCTTTGGAATTACCAGGAAAAACTAATATTAAACAAATAATTACAAAAATAATTACATGTAATAACACTAACGGGCTTCCCTTGTGGCTCAGTGGTAAAGGATCCATCCACCAATGCAGGAGATGTGGGTTCAATCCCTGGGATGAGAAAATCCCTGGAGAAGGAAATTGCAACCAACTCCAGAATTCTTGCCTGGGAAATTCCATGGACACAGGAGACCGGTGGGCTAAAGTTCAGAGGGCTGCAAAAGAATCAGACACAATTTAGCGACTAAAAATCAACAAATAACACTAAGACCTCAATGTTTATTGAGGCTTTCTAGAATGAAGAGATTTCTAAACTTAAGACACAATATAAAAGCAATCAACTTTAAGGTCAGGGGAAGAAAGCTAAGTTTTATTGAGAAGCCAGTCTCTATTAGATATTATGGTTGAAACTTTACATGCATTTTCTAATTTAATCTTACCCTCAAACCACACATTATCTGCTATTACATGTGTTTTCTCATAAAGGAACAAAGACTCAAGGAAGTTATTTAACTTGCCCAGATTCATTATATTGTGGTGCTTAAGAACCCAAATTCTGGAGTAAGATTACATGAGTTCAAATTCCATGTCTGCCTCTTATTATCTGTGAACTTGGGAAGTTACTTAACTTTCCCTTTACTTTAGTTATCTCATCCATTAAATGAGAAAAATGGTATTATCCAGATCATAGTGTTTTTTGAGAGTTAAATGAGTTCATTGTGCCTGGCCAAATGAAAGTGTTATACAAATATTAAATTAGTATATTATTATTAATATTAGGTTGTTGGTTAGGCCATGGTACCCATTTGTTTGGTCAAGTGTCAGACTAGATACTGTGAAAGTATTTTTTAGATGCATGGAGGTTATTTTTTAGAGGTTGCTATGGAGGCATTAACATCTATATCAGTAGGATTTCAGTGAAGCAGATTACTCTCCATAACGTGGGTGGGCTCATCCAATCAGTTGAAGGCCAAGACAAAGACTGAAGTTTCCTAAAAAAGAAAGGATTCAGCCCCAAGACTGCAACATAGAAACCCAGTTTGAAGTCAATCCCAAACTCCCAATTCATCACTCTCCCCAACCTTTCCCCTTTGGTAACTATAAGCTTGGGATTGACATACACACACCACTATATTTGACAGATAACCAACAAGAACCCACTACACAGCACAAGAAACTCTGCTCAATATTTTATAATAACCCAAACTGGGAAAAAAATTTGAAAAAGAATGGATATATGTATATGTATAAATAAATCACTGCTATATACCTGAAACTAACAAAACATTTTAAATCAATTATACTCCAGTATATCAATAACCTCAGATATGCAGATGACACCACTCTTATGGCAGAAAATGAAGAGGAACTGAAGAACCTCTTGATGAAACTGAAAGAGGAGAGTAAAAAGGTGGTTTAAAACTCAACATTAAAAAAACTAAGATCATGGCATCTGGTCCCATCACTTCATAGCAAATAGATGGGGAAACAATGAAAACAGTGAGAGACTATTTTATTGGACTCCAAAATCACTGCAGATGGTGACTGCAGCCATGAAATTAAAAAAAAAAAAAAAAAAAAACACACACACACACACAAAACACTTGCTCCTTGGAAGAAAAGCTATGACTAACCTAAACAGCATATTAAAAAGCAGAGACATTACTTTGCTAGCAAAGGTCCATCTAGTCAAAGCTATGGTTTTCCAATAGTCATGTATGGATGTGAGAGTTGGACTATAAAGAAAGCTGAGTGCGAAAGAATTGATGCTTTTGATCTGTGGTGTTGAAGAAGATTCTTGAGAGTCCCTTTACTGCAAGGAGATCAAACCAGTCAATCTTAAAGGAAATCAGTCCTAAATATTCATCGGAAGGACTGATGCTGAAGCTGAAACTCAATACTTTGTATACCTAATGCAAAGAACTGACTCACTGGAAAAGACCCTGATGCTGGGAAAGATTGAAGGCAGGAGAAGTGGACGACAGAGGACAAGATGGTTGGATGGCATCACCAACTTGATGAACATGAGTTTGAGCAAGCTCTGGGAGTTGGTGATGGACAGGGAAGCCTGACGTGCTGCAGTCCATGGGGCTGCAAAGAGTCAGACATAACTGAACAACTGAAGTGAAGTGATCCTCCAATATGAATTCAAGTGATTTAAAAAATAATTTAAAGGAAAAAAAAAATTGCCTGAGTTTCCAGCTTGCCTGGCCTGATCTGTAGAATTTGGACTCAAGACGAGGTCACTTCTCACCTGTTTCCAGCCTACAGGCTTACCATATGGATTTTGAACTCATAAACCCCATAATAGGATATATCCTATTGGGCTTGTTTTTTTGGAGACCCTGACTAATACCATTGATAAAGCCTGAATGTGAATCGATCTCTGATTGTCAGGATTAGCTCTTCATTTTGGAGTTTCAGTGGACTTGCCTGTCATTAAAAGCTGTTCAATCTGCACTGCCCTCTTTTACTAATTTGTTTTTCAAAAAACCAAACAAAGGATTTTGATGAGTTTTTCCTGAAAAAAAAAGCAGTGGTAGTCAAGTCCAAAGAGACCTGACTGCAGGTCTTTTCTCTCTGTCGTCCAGAACGTTCCTTCCCTGAGGGCTTTGTCACGGTGAATGGGGCCACCGCTGACAAGTCATATTTCTTTCATAATGGAGAGAAAAGTTTAAAATGAGATCCTAGACTTTCATTAGTTTTTGTGCTGCCCTAATTTCTTTTCTCCTTTGCTTTCACACCAGCTGCAGACTTTAATTAAACTGTGGCAAGTCTCCTAAACTTGGCGGGCTTTGCAGAGAAAACAAGGGCATTTCCTCCCAGGGCAGAGCTTTCCCAGAGCCCTCCAGCTTGGATTTATTTCCCCCAACTGTCTGGATTAGTGGCTACAAACTTTGCATGTCCTCAAATCTTGCTTCCTCCCATCTTTGAGTCTCTCTCACTTCTCCAGATTTCACAAAAACTTCCCGAGCCATGTATTACTGCCATGACTAATTCCAAGTAATATTTCAGGGCTGTAATTATGGTAAATTACTATACTGGTTTATCATTTTTATTCTTTACTTGAAAGCATCATTCATAGCCATAGGATAAAACCATCATATCTGTATTCACAGATGAAATTAACACATCCCTTTATTATAGACAGTGATAAAATAAGAGGTGAAAAATGAAGGCTTATTTTCCTATTAGGCTGTAGACAATGACAAATATATTCTGGACCATCTCAAAATACTCCTGAAACTCAGTGGCTGTGTATCCTGGGCCTTGTTTTCTGCACCTGTTCTGTGATTATCAAACTGTGTAATATAGACAGTTGAAACTCACAATTCAGCTGTGCTTATATGACATAGTTATTTAAAAAAAAAACAGTATATTTCTTTATTTATGAAACTATCTCCCTCTATAAAGATTCTTCTAAAAGCTGCATCATGGGACCCCTTCTACCTCAAAATAATATAAGACAGTTTACAGGAAAATTATAGAAAATGTTGTTGTAAAGACACTTTGTTCAGTCACTAAGTCATGTGCAAATCTTTGCAGTTCTATAGACTGCAGCACACTAGGCTCCTCTGTCCTCCACTGTCTCCCAGAGTTTGTTCAAATTGACGTCCACTGAGTCGGTGATGCTATCTAACCATCTTATTCTCTGTCATTACCAACTGAATAAATAAGGAGGGGTTAGTGACTGGATATGGAGAAGGCAATGGCACCCCACTCCAGTACTCTTGCCTGGAAAATCCCATGGACGGAAGAGCCTGGAAGGCTGCAGTCCATGGGGTCGTTAGAGTCGGACATGACTGAGAGACTTCACTTTCACTTTTCACTTTCATGCATTGGAGAAGGAGATGGCAACCCACTCCAGTGTTCTTGCCTGGAGAATCCCAGGGACAGGGGAGCCTGGTGGGCTGCCGTCTATGGGGTCGCACAGAGTCGGACACGACTGAAGAGACTTAGCAGTAGCAGCAGCAGTGACTGGATAAATGACAGGGGGAAGAAGTTGAGAATCGAAGATTATGAAGAAGAAACACATACGTATCTTTTGCTGAGGAAAGATAATACAGGGGATTGGGGAAAACGGTACTGGGAAATAGCTGAAGACAAGGTTTTAATACCAAAAGTGGTGACATCTAGAATGTCCAGGAGAGCAAGCAAGAATCAAAAGAAACCAAGATAACCCTCTTTCTAAAACCTAATGTATAAAAGATCATTATTTATCAAATCTATCCTTTTTAAGCGCTGCCGCTGCTGCTGCTGCATCACTTCAGTCGTGTCCAACTCTGTGTGACCCCATAAATGGCAGCCCACCAGGCTCCCCCGTCCCTGGGATTCTCCAGGCAAGAATGCTGGAGTGGGTTCTTCTCCAATGCATGACAGTGAAAAGTGAAAGTGAAGTCGCTCAGTCGTGTCCGACACTCAGCGACCCCATAGCCTGTTGCCTTCCAGTCTCCTCCATTCATGGGATTTTCCAGGCAAGAGTACTGGAGTGGGGTGCCATTGCCTTAAGTAATTCAACAAATATTTACAGAGAATCTACAGTATGCCTGGCCCTCATCTAGGCACCAGGATATAGCAGTGAACAAGAGATATATGGGACCTGCCTGAGTGATGCTTAAAGTTTAATTAGAAAGAGACACATTAAATAATCTCTTAATAGCTTATTCTACTTAGAACTGTTAGAAGTTCTATAAAGAAAAACTACAGGATATTAATAGAGCATATCATGGGGTGGAGGTTGTTTTAGCTAGCCAGAAATTTCAAAACAAACCTTCCTGAGAAAGTGATATTTTCAAACCTAAACCTGAGTGAGGTTATGCACTGGCTGTTCCCTCTGCCCGGGACTCCTCCCTTCCCTTATTATGGCCAAGAACCTAAGTGTGAAGAAGGCTGATCCTCAGAATGAAGAGTAGCAAACTTAGAGGACAGTGAGGCAGGAGGGAAGAGCCTGAGGTGAGAGGGTGGGTCTCATGAGGACCACACCAGGATCCACAGACTACATGGAGAATTCAAGCTTTATTATTAGAGAAAGACAAGCAACTTCAACATTCAAAACTGAGGAATAGCACAACTCGATTTGCCTTTTTAAAAGATGCCCTCTTTTGAGAACAGGTCACAGGTAGAAGAGCCCGGTTAGGGGCTATTGGAACATAATCTTGGTGATGGTTTGTATCGAGAGCACTCTATATGACAGGCAATGCACTTGATGTCTTTGAACTCACTTTGCCTCACTCTGTGGCTGGGATAGACTGGTTTTGTAGGCATGTTGCAAAGGACCAGCTCGGACAACAGGTCAGAAGAGCCCTGCTCTGGGGGTTTAAGGCTCTGTGGCGTCTGTCTTGAAATCCCTAATAATTTGATCTCTGTGTGACTGGATGTAAGGATGGGACAATGGAACATGCCTGGAGCTTAGAGCCTCAGCTCACACAGTCCTGCCTCCTCTGGCCTCTCTGCCTCTCTGAGATGGGCTCTCAGCTGTCTTCTCACAGCCCCCTGGCACCCTGGTCCCACCAGGCCTCCCTCTTTCCATCGCTGCCCCATGACCACTGCCATGGCCTGGTCATGTTGACCTGGAAAGGCCTGCTTTTCACCATCATTTTTGCCCCCAGCAGGGACCTCCCCTCTGCATGAGTACAGGACGGAGCCAGGGCACAAGTGGCCGTCCCTGCCCACGGTCCAGGGCTGGCAGCACCATGGGGTTCTTCAAGGGTGAGAAACAAGGCCCTCATCCCCCCCAGACCAGGCACCAAGCACATCTTGGCAGAGAATGAAAACGTTTGGAGGTCATCATGGCCCCAGGGCTAGGAAGGCAGGCCCTGGGCCGGTGTTTGACTGGGGTATATTGCCTTGGTCTGGACCCACTACCACCTGCCCTCACAGGGTGGGGCCCCAGGCCATGTGTGAGAATCTGTGTACTTCCATCCCTGAGGGTGCATGAGAGGAAAGAGCAAAACAGAAAATAAAAAACATACAAAAATGCTGCCATGACAAATCAAGAGACAGACTGCAGAAAAAAAGAAAGTTTTATATCTTAGTATCTTTAAGGGTTTATCCTGCTTTTCGAACAAGGGACCTTGAATTCATTTTGCACTAAGTTCCATAAATTATGTAGCTGGTCCTGCCCATTAGGTTACCACATTTTCCAGACATGGAAATTAAATTTTGTGCAGCTAGTGATGTGACACAGGACAAGTTCTTTAAGGTCTCAGAGCCTAGGCTCTTAATCACCATGTGCAACTCTGTGTTTTAGAAAGAATGGAGTTTGGGATATATTTATTTAGGGTGTTATTGAGGCAACTAGAGGTAACTAGTGAAGATGTTATGGCAGAAATATGTGTGTATATATGTATATGCATATAAGTTAAATAAGCAGGGTGACAATATACAGCCTTGATGTACTCCTTTTCCTATTTGGAACCAGTCTGTTGTTCCATGTCCAGTTCTAACTGTTGCTTCCTGATCTGCATACAAATTTCTCAAGAGGCAAGTCACGTAGTCTGGTATTCCCATCTCTTTCAGAATTTTCCACAGTTTATTGTGATCCACACAGTCAAAGGCTTTGGCATAGTCAATAAAACAGAAATAGATGTTTTTCTGGAACTCTCTTGCTTTTTCCATGATCCAGCGGATGTTGGCAATTTGATCTCTGGTTCCCCTGCATTTCCTAAAACCAGTTTGAACATCTGGAAGTTCACGGTTCACATATTGCTGAAGCCTGGCTTGGAGAATTTTGAGCACTGCTTTACTAGTGTGTGAGATGAGTGGATGGCATCACTGACTCGATGGACGTGAGTCTAGGTGAACTCCGGGAGTTGGTGAGGGACAGGGAGGCCTGGCGTGCTGCGATTCATGGGGTTGCGAAGAGTCGAACACGAATGAGCAACTGAACTGAACTGATATGTATATGCATATATATATACATATATATTTTAAATTTTTCTTGTGAAATAATTTAGAATTGTAACTCTATCACTTATCTTTTTTATAGGTCAGCATTTCAAGAAAAAAAGGGCATTATATTGAGTTATAAATCTAAATTATGCCTCACAAGGAAGTTCTGGGAGTCAATTCAGATATCAAGGACTTTAGGCATCTTTTTAATGGAGATGATCAGATCAAAAATAAACACACTGAGCATGTTATTATGTGACTGACCTAAAACTAGACGCTATGCATGCATGATCTCCATTTATAACTAACTTTATTATAATCTAGCATTACCTCCATTTGACAAATAAAAGCCAAGTCCTAAAGAGTTAGGTATAATAATTTGCCAGAGGTAACACAGCTTCATTTGCAGAAATGAAGCCTGTGTGTACAATTCACAGGGGCGTGATGTGGAGTCCCTCTTCCCAGGTTACCTTGTGAGGACTGAGGGTGTCTGAGTACGACACTGCTCAGAAAGTCCTCTGGGTCCAGAGCAAGTCTCCTGGTGAATGGCACAGTTGGCTTCTCCATCCTCTCCAGGCCCAGCCCTGGCCAAAAAAATGCTGGCTTCCCTCCTTACTCTGAATGAGTGGGACATGTCTCTCAAGAGTTGTGCTGAGGTTCCTCACTCCAGTACACTGACAAGATGCCTTGTACTTCTCTCCCCTCATCTTGACCCCCCACTATGTGAGCAGGTAAACAAGCAAGAATAAACACAAAACATTTAAAACAAATACATAGTATACGCATCCTCAGTACTTCTGGACTTGTAAGAACTTCCCAAAAGACTTCATGGATAAATCAATTGAAATGATAAGAGTCATTCATTCCTTCATTCATTGATTTTGAATTATGTTTTGATTGTTTATCATTCAGGGACCAGAGCCCGCTCTGGGTATGGGGGATTACAGTAGGGGAACAAAACAGGAAATGCAGCACTTTCCTGGATCTCATATTCTAGTTGGGAGGTGACAAGATAATTAATTGGGCTTCCCTGGTGGCTCAGACGGTAAAGAATCTGCCTGCAATGTGGGAGACGCAGGTTCAACCCCTGAGTCAATAATTAATTATATGGCTAATGATGATAAATGCCATGGAGAAAAGCAAGCAGGTAAGTGCGAAAAGAAATGCAGGAGAGACCGTCAAGGTGCTATTTTAACAGGGGGTCAGGAAAAGCCTATCTCTCTGATATATTTAGGCAGAAATTTGAAAGCAACAAAAGGCTAACCTATATACTTAGCTGAATAAAAAAACATTCCAGGAAGTATTACTATTTCAGCAAGTGCAAAAGCCCTGAGGCTGAAGCTTATTTATCCTGTGCAAGGAAGATAAAGAAGGCAGAGAGAACAGGTAAGAGAAAATGAGGCCAGGAAGATCACCTGAGGCTTTGTAGGTCAAAGCCTTTACTTTCATTTGGGAAATCACCAGAAAGTTTTGAACAGTGTGATCACAGAATCTAACATTTCAATAGGCTCATCATGGTTGCTGTGCTGAGAAGAAACTACCAAACTGGGAGGAGGTGGAGGCAGAAAACAAGGTATCTGGTTAACAAGTGATGGTGATGATCCACGTGAGAAATGTAGGTGGCTTGGCCCAGAGGGGTGGAGATGGAGGTGGTAAAAAGGAGTCAGCTTTCGACATATTTTGAAGACAGATGATAGGATTTGCTGGTGGACTGGCTGTGAAAAGGGGAAGAAACAAGATCATTCAAGTTTTTGGCCTGAGCCATCTGTGATGGGGAATGGAATTTGAGAGCCCAGTTTTGGACATGTTAAGTTTGATATGCTTATCAGATATCAAAAAGGAGGTGTTGAATAACAAGGTTATTTATAGTCTGCCTTTTAGGAGAGTGGTCCTGGCAAGAAATTAAAATGGCTTTTCTTTAGAACACTAATAGTGTTTAAAGCTATCACAACATAAGATTCCACGGGGGAAATGTACTTCGAAAGAAAATATAATTAAAATGTGAATAATGTATTTAATATACATTAGCTTAAGGAATCTTACATTATCTCTGCAAAACAAGTGATATGCATCTCATTTTACAAATGAGAAATGCAGGAAGGTCAAGTGACTTATCTAAGTTAATTCCAGTAGGAAACGACAAGATGAGTGTCAAATCCAAGACACCTGCTTTCCGACCACACTCCTCCAGTGTAAATACATTGATCCCTCTGTGCTCCAGACACCCCAGCTTCTCCTCAGTGTGTGTAATTTTCTCACCTGAGTTGGGAAGTGTTCTTAGGTACTAATCCCCCTGTGTGCAAAGCATCTGAGAGAGGCTGCTGAAGGATAAGGATCATTGCTCTAACATCCTCAGCCCATTTCCTTCCACACCAAGTCCCCCGCCGTGCAAAGTACCCAGGAGGGACCTCAAGAAAGGAGGCCATTGCAGCTGAATGATTTTGTTGCGGAAAGAAAGGACCAAAGAGTTTTACACACATCCCACAGTTGAATGTTCCTAAAGTTTGTTGCTGATGCTAGAAGGACAGGCTTACCCTAGAGTTGCTGTGAGCAATGGGATGCAGGGCTAATAGGAGAAGGCATCTAATTCCCTGGGGGGATTTCCTGCCATGTGTGGCAGGGCTGCCTCCAGCCCAGGCTCTCCAGTGGAGGCTCCCTCTGCTTCCTAACCTGGATGGCTTGTGGGATTCTTGTGTTTGGTTAATTATAACTGTCTGTCTCTCGCTCATGAATGCACCACTTTTTACAGTGTTCATAGCTCTTAATTAATATAGACCTCTCTCCCTGAACAGCTGCTGGCATCTTTAGTGAAGTTATGGATTTTCTTTCTCAATTGCTCTGGAGCCACCCCAGGGCTATTAATTTGGGCTATTAGCCTTGGGTGATTTCAAAATCCATATTGATAATGGTGAGGTTGCGCTGGCAGCCTGCTACATGGGCTGTAAGTAAACAAGTGAGAGGCTCTTCTGTTATTTCTGCTGCAGACTGAATTTTCTGGGGTGCTCCTTGGGACTTAAGCTAGGTCAGGTCACTGTTATAAGAATCCTGTTCCACAGACACTTGGAGCCAATAGCTGGCTTTCACAAAGGTAAAAATGACATTAATCATAATGATAATAATGATAAATTGACATATAGGCAGACCTCAGAGACTCTGGGGTCCTTGCAGACCATCACAGTAAAGCAAATATTGCACAGAATTTTTTATTTCCCAGTGTATATAAAAGTTATGTTTATACCATACTGTAGTCTATTAAGTGTGCAATAGCCTTTTGTCTAAAAAAAAGTACGTAATTTAATAATAAAAATCTATTTCTAAAAATTGTCAAAACAAGTAGTAACAAAGATCACTGATCACAGATCATCATAACAAACATCATACTAATGAACAAGCTTGAAATATCATGAGAATTACCAAAATGTGACACAGAGACACAAAGTAAACATGTACTATTGGAAAAATGACTCTGATGGATATGCTCAACACAGAAAGCCACACTTTCAATTCATAATAAATTCAATATCTAGAAGTACAATTAAATGAAGAGCAGCAAATGAGGTATGTCTATAGTAAATGAAATTCTATTACTAATAATGTTAATTAGTATTGATTAATAATTCATCATTAGTAAATCTACTTAATAAGGTAAAAGACCTGTGCTTGGAAAATTATAAGACGCTAATGAAAGAAGTTGAAGATGACACAAGCAGACGGAAAGATATACTGTGTTCATGGACCGGTAGAATCAGTATTGTTAAAATGACCATACTACCTAAGGCCTTCTACAGACTCAATGCAATCCCTGTCAAAATACCAAGGGCATTTTTAAAAGAACTAGAACAAATAATCTTAAAATTGGTATATTTTAAAATTACATGACTGTAAATTACATTTACAATAATTTTTAAATTGTCACATTTTGGTAATTCTCATGATATTTCAAGCTCATTCATTATTATGATATTTGTTATGGTGATCTGTGATCAGCGATCTTTGTTACTACTTGTTTTGACAATTTTTAGAAACAGATTTTTATTATTAAAGTATGTACTTTGATTTTAATTTATAATTTAAAATTAATTTTTTAATTAAAAAAAATTTTAATGCAAAAGACTCCAAATAGCCAACATAAATTTAAGAAAGAAGAACAGAGCTGGAGGAATCGTGCTCCCTAACTTCAGCTTGTAGTACAAGCTGCAGCAATCAAAACAGTATGGTATTGGCACAAACACAGACACACAGATCAATAAAGCAGAACAGACAGCCCGGAAATAAAGCCATCCACTTACGGTCAATTAATCTACCACAAGGATGAGATAATATACAATGGAGAAAAGACAGTTTCTTCAATAAGTGATGTTGGGAAAATTGGACAGCTACATGTAAAAAGATGTTAAACATTCTCTAACACCATATACAAAAATAAACTCAAAACGGTATTAAAGACCTAAATGTAAGACCAGAAACCATAAGCTCCTAGGATAAAACATAGGTAGAACACGCTTTATCATAAATCATAGCGATATTTTTTGGATCTGTCTCCTAAAGCAAACAAAAGAAAAACAAACAAATGGGACCTAATTAAACTTGAAAACTTTTGCACAGCAGAGGAAACCACTGACAATGTGAAAAAGCAACCTACTGAATGGGAGAAAATAAGTGCAAATGATACGACTGTTTATAATAGCCAGGACATGGAAGCAACCTAGATGTCCATCAGCAGATGAATGGATAAGAAAGCTGTGGTACATATACACAATGGACTATTACTCAGCCATTAAAAAGAATACATTTGAATCAGTTCTAATGAGGTGGATGAAACTGGAGCCTATTATACAGAGTGAAGTAAGCCAGAAGGAAAAACATAAATACAGTATACTAACACATATATATGGAATTTAGAAAGATGGTAACAATAACCCGGTGTATGAGACAGCAAAAGAGACACTGATGTATAGAACAGTCTTATGGACTCTGTGGGAGAGGGAGAGGGTGGGAAGATTTGGGAGAATGACATTGAAACATGTAAAATATCATGTAAGAAACGAGTTGCCAGTCCAGGTTCGATACACAATACTGGATGCTTGGGGCTAGTGCACTGGGACGACCCAGAGGGATGGTATGGGGAGGGAGGAGGGAGGAGGGTTCAGGATGGGGAACACATGTATACCTGTGGCAGATTCATTTTGATATTTGGCAAAACTAATACAATTATGTAAAGTTTAAAAATAAAATAAAAAAAAAAAATGTAAGTTCATGCAACTCAAGGGCAAGAAGACAGAGAGCTTGACTAAGGAATGAGCAGAGGACATGGATGGACATTTTTCCAGGGCAGACATGTGACGGCTGACAGGCACATGCAAAGATGATCAACGTTGCTGACCATCAGGTGTTGGTGAGGATATGAAGGGAAGGAAACTTGCATACCTTGTTGGTGGGAATGCTGATTGGTATGGACACTGTGGAAGGCAATGTGGAGGATTCTCAAAAACTAAGAATAGCACTTCCATATGATCTAGTAATTCCATTCCTGGGTATAGATTTGAAAAAGAAAAACAGAACAAAAACACTAATTCAAAAAGATATACGCATCCCAATGTTTGTGGTGTCATTGCCTACAGTTGCCAAGATACATAGGCAACAGATGATGGAACTGTCCATCAACAGATGAGTGGATGGAGAAGACACACACACACAAAATGGAATATTACTCAGCCGTAAAAGGGAGTGGGATTTTGCCATACGCAACGACATGGATGGACTTGAAGGGTATCTTGCCAAGTGGATTAAGTCATACAGAGAAAGACAACTACTGCGTGATATCACTTATACGTAAAATCTAAAACAATAAACTAATAAATATAACAAAAAAGAATCAGATTCATAGATACAGAGAAAAAACTAGTGGTTATCAGTGGGTAGTGGAGGGGGGAGGGGCAGGACACAGGTACAGGATTAAAAGGCACAAACTTAAGTATAAAATGAGTAAGCTACAATGATATACAACACAGGGATTATAGCCAAAATTTATAATAACTATAAATGACATACCACCATGTTGTATAACTTATATAATATAGCACATTAACTATACCTAAACAAATCATAATTTATCATTAGTATTAACAATACAGATTTTAATCAGTATGGCATCTATTTCTATGATAATTCATTTATTTACTGCTACTGGCAAGATACTGTGCTAAGTAAGTAACACATTATTTTCATTGACTCCTCACACTGTCTCTAGAAGAGTTTGTTAGTGTCACCATTTTACAGGTGAGAAATCTAAAAGTAGAAAATTTATGCCATCTTCCCCATCACCCTGTAAGTGTCTGGGCCTTAAACCTGCATCTGTCTAAGTCCCAAACCAGTGCTCTTGCTTTCAGATGTTAGTCCTACAGATTGGCTGATTCTCAATCACTTGAAGGGACTAGTTAATATACAAATTATCACACTCCATTCTAGACCCATTCATCAGCACCTCTGTGCAGACCCCTGAATCTGCAGTAGTAAAAAGCTCGCCAAATGATACTCACCTCTGTATTAATAACTTCTTTAACCACCACATTTTTCCAAGAGTAGGCTCTTAAATATGACTGCTTGGCTATGAATGCCAAATTCATCATTTGCTGTATATCATTAATCTAAACTCTGCTTAGTTTCCTCATTTTTAAAGGAAGGATAATAATGATACATATTCTAATATGTTGTTCAACACTTGTGTTTTGAGCACTTAGTATGCACCAGGCTGCGTGTGGTCAGGATGAGGTACATTAACACAGATGGTTTTCCATCAGTGTCAGACACAGGGTATTCGTTTTTCAAATTTCTGTTGTCAGGAAATGGCTGGTGTGGGAGTTGACAAGTGGAGACAGGAAAATCTAAAAGCAAGAAGTCAAAAGCACCCATAAACACTCCCACGCAAATATAAGCATTTTGGTATATCTCCTTCCAAATATTTTCTGTGATTGCAAATATAATTTTTGCAGTGTCAAAGCCTTTCTGATTATAATGCTGCATTCTTATTTCACTTAATATTTGTATCATAAACATTCCCTATCTTTGAAAATTACTTAAATACATTGTTTTATTGAGAATCACAGTGTGGGTGTGCCATAATTTACTCAAAAAACCCACTATTCTTTGACATTTCAGTGGTTTCAACATTTTTGTCATTGTAAAAATGGTTACACTGAGCACAATAATGTGAAAATCTTTATATACATTTTTATTATTACGATATTTACTAGGAAAGCTTCCTCAAAATAGGGTTATCAGGTTCCACTTCTTTAATGCTGTTGATATCCCTAATCCAAACTCCCAACAGCAGTTTATTAAAGGGCCTGATTAATGAAACTTTTGGGATTCCCCAGTGGCTCAGCAGTAAAGAACCCACCTGCATTGCAGGAGACACAGGGGACTCAGATTTGATAGCTGGGTTGGGAAGATCCCCTGGAGAAGGAAATGGCAACCTATACCAGTATTCTTGTTTGGAAAATTCCACAGACAGAGGAGCCTAGTGGGCTACAGTCCATGAAACCCTCCAGAAAACTTTCCTTTTACAAATGGTGAAATGGCTGAGATCATCACAAAATTTGAACTAGCTAATTTGAAATTTATGTAGCTTTCAGTTCAGATCAGTCGCTCAGTCGTATCCGATTCTGTGACCCCATGAATCGCAGCACACCAGGCCTCCCTATCCATCACCAACTCCCGGAGTTTACCCAAACTCACGTGCATCAAGTTGGTGATGCCATCCAGCCATCTCATCCTCTGTCATCTCCTTCTCCTCCTGCCCCCAATCCCTCCCAGCATCAGAGTCTTTTCCAATGAGTCAACTCTTCGCATGAGGTGGCCAAAGAATTGGAGCTTCAGCCGCAGCATCAATCCTTGCAATCAACACCCAGGGCTGGTCTCCTTTAGAATGGACTGTTTAGATCTCCTTTCAGTCCAAGGGACTTGCAAGAGTCTTCTCCAGTACCACAGTTCAAAAGCATCAATTCTTTGGCATTCAGATTTCTTCACAGTCCAACTCTCACATCCATACAAGACCACTGGAAAAACCATAGCCTTAACTAGACGTACCTTAGTTGGCAAAGTAATGTCTCTGGTTTTTAATTTGCTATCTCAGTCGGTCATAACTTTCCTTCCAAGGCGCAAGCGTCTTTTAATTTCATGGCTACAATCACCATCTGCAGTGATTTTGGAGCCCCAAAAACTAAAGTCTGACACTGTTCCCACTTTTCCCCATCTATTTCCCACGAAGTGATGGGACCAGATGCCATGATCTTAGTTTTCTGCATGTTGAGCTTTAAGCCAACTTTTTCACTCTCCTCTTTCACTTTCATCAAGAAGCTCTTTAGTTCCTCTTCACTTTCTGCCATAAGGGTGGTGTCATCTGCATATCCGAGGTTATTGATATTTCTCCTAGCAATCTTGATTCCAGTTTGTGCTTCTTCTAGCCCAGTGTTTCTCATGATGTACTCTGCATAGAAGTTAAATAAGCAGGGTGACAATATACAGCCTTAATATACTCCTTTTCCTATTTGGAACCAGTCTGTTGTTCCATGTCCAGTTCTAACTGTTGCTTCCTGACCTGCATATAGGTTTCTCAAGAGGCAGGTCAGGTGGTCTGGTATTCCCATCTCTTTCAGAATTTTCCACAGTTTATTGTGATCCATACAGTCAAAGGCTTTGGCATAGTCAATAAAGCAAAAATAGATGTTTTTCTAGAACTCTCTTGCTTTTTTCATGATTCAGCAGCAATTTGATCTCTGGTTCCTCTGCCTTTTCTAAATCCAGCTTGAACATCTGGAAATTCACAGTTCATGTATTGTTGAAGCCTGGCTTGGAGAATTTGAGCATTCCTTTACTAGCGTGTGAGATGAGTGCAAATGTGCAGTAGTTTGAACATTCTTTGGCATTGCCTTTCTTTGGGATTGGAATGAAAACTGACCTTTTTCAGTCCTGTGGCCACTGCTGAGTTTTACCAATTTGCTGGCATGTTGAGTGCAGCACTTTCACAGCATCATCTTCCTGGATTTGAAATAGCTCAACTGGAATTCCATCACCTCCACTAGCTTTGTTCGTAGTGATGCTTTTTAAGGCCCACTTGACTTCACATTCCAGGATGTCTGGCTCTAGGTCAGTGATCACACCATGGTGATTATCTGGGTCATGAAGATCTTTTTTGTACAGTTCTTCTGTGTATTCTTGCCACCTCTTCTTAATATCTTCTACTTCTGTTAAGTCCATACCATTTCTGTCCTTTATCGAGCCCATCTTTGCATGAAATTCAAAGTTCCCTTGGTATCTCTAATTTTCTTGAAGAGATCTCTAGTCTTTCCCATTCTGTTGTTTTCCTCTATTTCCTTGCATTGATCACTGAGGAAGGCTTTCTTATCTCTCCTTGCTATTCTTTGGAACTCTGCATTCAGATGCTTGTATCTTTCCTTTTCTTCTTTGCTTTTCACTTCTCTTCTTTTCACAGCTATTTTAAGGCCTCCTCAGACAACCATTTTGCTTTTTTCCTTTTCCATGGGGATGGTCTTGATCCCTGTCTCCTGTACAATGTCACGAACCTCCGTCCATAGTTCATCAGGCACTCTATCAGATCTAGTCCCTTAAATCTATTTCTCACTTCCACTGTATAATCATAAGGGATTTGATTTAGGTCATACCTGAATGGTCTAGTGGTTTTCCCCACTTTCTTCAATTTAAGTCTGAATTTGGCAATAAGGAGTTCATGATCTGAGCCAGTCAGCTCCCGGTCTTGTTTTTGCTGACTGTATAGAGCTTCTCCATCTTTGGCTGCAAAGAATATAATCAATCTGATTTCGGTGTTGACCATCTGGTGATGCCCATGTGTAGAGTCTTCTCTTGTATTGTTGGAAGAGGATGTTTGCTATGACCAGTGCGTTCTCTTGGCAAAATTCTATTAGCCTTTGCCCTGCTTCATTCCATATTCCAAGGCCAAATTTGCCTGTTACTCCAGGTGTTTCTTGACTTCCTACTTTTGTATTCCAGTCCCTTATAATGAAAAGGATACCTTTTTTAGGTGTTAGTTCTAAAATGTCTTGTAGGTCTTCATAGAACCATTCAACTTCAGCTTCTTCAGTGCTACTGGTTGGGGCATAGGCTTGGATCACTGTGATATTGAATGGTTTGCCTTGGAAATGAACAGAGATAATTCTGTCATTTTTGAAATTGCATTCAAGTACTGCATGTCAGACTCTTCTGCACAACCGTCCATGCAGAAGCACGCCAACTGCGACGGACAGTGCAGAAGGGCAGCTGAGAAGAGCTACCCCACGTCCAAGGTCAGGGGCGGCAGCTGTGAGTAGTTATCCCACACTCGAGGTCAGGGGTGCTGGCCGATAGGATCAACCCCACGTCCGAGGAGCAGCGGTTGCGCGGGTGCAGGAGGGCTGAGAGGAGCTTCTTGACGTTCAAGGTCAGGAGGGGCAACATCGTCCAAGGTAAGGAGCAACGGCTGCGCTTTGCTGGAGCAGCCGTGAAGAGATATCCCACCTCCAAGGTAAGAGAAACCCAAGTAAGATGGTAGGTGTTGGGAGAGGACATCAGAGGGCAGACACACTGAAACCATAATCACAGAAAACTAGCCAATCTGATCACATGGACCACAGCCTTGTCTATCTCAATGAAACTAAGCCATGCCGTGTGGGGCCACCCAAGACGAACGGGTCATGGTGGAGAGGTCTGACACAATGTGGTCCACTGGAGAAGGGAATGGCAAACCACTTTAGTATTCTTGCCTTGAGAACCCCATGAACAGTATGAAAAGGCAAAATGATAGGATACTGAAAGTGGAACTCCCCAGGTCAGTAGGTGCCCATATGCTACAGGAGATCAGTGGAGAAATAATTCCAGAAAGAATGAAAAGATGGAGCCAAAGCAAGAACAATACCCAGTTGTGGATGTGACTGGTGGTAGAAGCAAAGTCCGATGCTGTAAAGAGCAATATTGCATAGAAACCTGGAATGTTAGGTCCATGAATCAAGACAAATTGGAAGTGGTCAAACAAGAGATGGCAAGAGTGAACACTGACATTCTAGGAATCAGTGAACTATGATGGACTGGAATGGGTGAATTTAACTCAGATGACCATTATGTGTACTACTGTGGGCAGGAATCCCTTAGAAGAAATGGAGTAGCCATCATAGTCAACAAAAGAGTCTGAAATGCAGTACTTGGATGCAAATGTAGCTTTACTGCAAATTTATTTTTCAGTTATGTATTATACCCAGTAATCATCCCACGTTGAACCCCATATGCAGAATTTGGGATAGAAATATATGACTGAGAACTAGATAGAATGACCTCAAGTTCACATATTTGGAGGCTATCCAATTGATCTGATTTTTTGTGATTCTCTCTGCTAATCTCACTTTTTTTTTTATTTTATTTATTCTTTTTAATTAAAAAAATTTTTTAATCTCATTTTTTAATCCATTCACTCATTTCACAAATATTTATTGGGCAACAATTAACTCACCTTTTGATTCATTAAATAATGATTAAAATCATATTCTGAGACAAGACACCAACCAAAATTCTAAGGCTATATAGGGGCAAATAAGACAATTATGCCCTCAAGTCACTTCTACTTAATTGGACAGGTAATTACAAGTATGATAAATGTTAGACAAGATAAATGTAGGATACTATGGAAGAATATAATGGGAGCATATGATGGGAATATCAAGTCTATCTGGATTATGAAGGGTGAGCAGCAGTGGGTCAGTTGAAAAATAGGAGAGAATTATATGAAAAAGGAACAACATATGGAAAGCAGTTGAAAAAGGAAGGTTCATGATATACTTGAGGAACTGAACACAATCTGATTAGAGCACAGAGAAGAAGGGTAGAGGAAAGTGCTAGGTTCAGATGGAGAGGATGCTGGCACAGATCAAATCTTACAGGCCATGTGTAACTCAACAAGTTGGCCCAAGCACTGAAAATAATTGAATACTTAAAGGATTTTAAGAAAAAAAAAATCATTAGATCTGTGTTTTCAAAGGACAATTCCAGTTGCTATTTATCACCGACTCAATGGACAGGACACGAGTTTGAGCAAGTTCAGGGAGTTGGTGATAGACAGGGAAGCCTGGCGTGCTACAGTCCATGGGGTCACAAAGGGTCAGACATGACTGAGCAACTGAACTGACTTGGAAAAGGAAAAAACTGAAAATCTAGTGGCCAGTTATCAGGTTAATGCAATCCAGGAGAGCAATGGTGGTGGTTCAAACTTCAGGATGTCTCAGTGGTGATGGACAAAATGGACAGTCTTAATGTTAATAACCACAGTGGTAAAACTCATTGCTATTTGAGTCTTTTATACAGCTATGGAAAAAATCTTTCTTCTTCTCCCTTTAGGATAAAGGATTCCTGATTACTTTTAATTCTGTAAGATCTTTTTCTGCATAAGATCTACACTATACCATTTCTCCGATCTTTCTTTCCCTTGTGTCAAGTAATCCTATCTCTTTTTATCTTGACTCTCAGGATATACCAGTTCCAATTCTTTAAAAAGCTGTTTAAAAACATTCTTTTAGGAAGTGGTGGGAAGAAAGCCTCCAAGCTTTGAAAGGTGTACATTTGTCATTCTATGGCAAGAAATACTTAGGGACTATTTTCCTTGGTTATTGTAGAAACACTGTATATATTTAAGAACCTATTCATGAAATGCTAGAATTTTATAGTTTATAAGGCAATATGTTTATTCCATTTTCTACAGTTTGACGAAAATATGATAGGACAGGAGAAATATGCCTGCAAATGCATTTATTTTGAGGCATGAATACAAGTGCTTCCTATGTTGGGCAAAAGTGCAAAACCCAGAATAACCACTTTTCTAGTTGTTTTTGCCATGGAGGTGGAGGCAGTGATGACTCCTCCTCTGACACCTCCACTGGCTTGATCTTCAATTCTCTGCCCTGTGTCTGCTAATCACCTCATCTCACAAAAGAGAGAAAGAAGGATTAAGGAAACACTCTCTGTGACTTTATACAGCACCTCAAAATAAAAGGGCTATATATATTCAATGCATTATGAATCTGATTGTGTTTATATTCATGACTTTTGCAAACATTGACTTAGCCTGAAAAACTTCCTGTTTTCTAATTCTGCACTAGGAGAGAAATCTAGTATTAACCCCATTAGCAAGATGTTTTTGTTTGATCAGGAGAAACCAGAGGCAAGCAGCCTTCTTTCATGGTTTATCTGCTCAATAGTCAACCCCTTTCTCTTTTACCAAATCATCAATCTTTGCATGTTTTCTCTCATCTCAGGCGGACATAGCCCCACCTCTACATGATGTCAGAAAGTAACTATGTATACCTTAGTCACTGCTCTTGCCTCTTCCATTATTTCCACCCAACAGCTGCCTCTGCCTCTCTGTTAATTGGATTTGGGATTTGGAAATAAAGAGGGAAGAATGGTACTCAGGAAATCAAAGAGAGCAATATCTGTCTAGCCATTTGCCTCAAGACCCTGCACACTGATCCCTTTTTGTAGGCTCCTGTATTGTATTTGATGTTGTTATGTTATCATTAATAAAAGCACCAGGCTGAGCATGACATTCTTCCTAAGTATGTCCAGCAGCCTGGGGTAGCACAAAACTGCTTCCCATAATTTTATGAAGATGCCTCAACCCTGATATTTAATTGCTTTTGCAGTTGTCAGACTGACTTCCTATGATTTAAAACAATTATTAGATGTGTTCGCAATCAAGGTGATTTTGTCAGGCTCAAGGAAGACAAAAATGAGCTTCCTCGCCCTCTTTCATGACTTTTTGCAGTACAGAACAATAGAGCAACAATGAGGCAGGGGTGGGAGGTGGGTGGGGGGTGAGAGCTGAGCTTCCCCAGTACTCCTGCCTGGAACCTGATCTGTGCCTGTGATGAAGAGGGTGGGACCAAGCTCTGCAAGTCCACAGTAACTGGTGTCACCATCCTCAAACTCCATTTGTTCGGCCTCCTGGATGAAAGTCTTGTGTTTATTTACTTGTGATTTGTAAAACTGCACCCTTGGCAAACTGCTGGTTTGGGGAGGAAGCACATAGCAGAAACTAGCCAGTAAGTCACATAAAGACTGGGATTGCCATCCCACCTCTGTCAGCAAGAACTGATTGAATGATCCCATTTCCCCATCAGTAGCCATTAAGACAGGGCTATTTACAAGGATGGGGCTTCCTTTGAGTTCAGAGAGAAGGGAGGTCAGGTTTCCTTCCCTTACGATTCCCAAATCCTCTTAGAGCAATTCTGCATTATTTGTTCTTCGGACCCTTGATTCTTGACAATCTAGAGAGAAATTGTATCCCTAAGATGTCTGGGCAGATCTCAGCAAAACCTCTTCAGTATAGAGCCTCCTGTGCCTGGTCTGGGGTAGTTCATGGGGCAGGTGAACACTCTCGAACCCTTTACTGCATCAATGTCTTTTGTGTCAAGGATAGAAATGATATCTCCTTCCAATCCTTATCTCAAGGACTTTGAAAGGGCAGTTCCCCTGGCCCCTTTAGCTGAGAAGATGAAGAAGCAGGGGAACCAGCCCCAATCAGGAAATTAGCTTTCCAAATGAAGGAAAATAGCAAAGCTCTTGCCAAAGGGAGGGTGGTTAGGGAATCGGTGACATTTTGAAAATGTGATCTTGCCGTGTTCTTTGTTTAAGAGACACTGCACCAAGATGAGTAGTGGTAAGTTCTCTTTGTCCATATTTTTCATTAAGATTATCATTAGGACTAAAGAATGATGATGACCTTAGATGACCCCTCTTCTTTCTGGTTCGGCCTCCTCTCCTTTCTCTAGTTCCCTTTCACTGTCCTCTTTAAAGCAGAGATTGAGAGGATCAAGTATTCATTTAGAGGCAAGTATATCATTAATTCAAAGTTAGACTTTCTGTCTTATTGGCCTTTTAATTTTAGGAATCTCATTGATACATGGTACGGGTCTCGTAATTAAAGAATAGAAGTTCTGTGTATTATAACTATGGATGCTAGCTGGGCCTGGATGTCTCTATTTGTTAAAAAAAAAAAAATGAAGTTAAAAATTTACCATATAGAACTAGTGTGAAGGTTAAATGAAGTAATGCATTATGACCAACATAGTAACTAAGAATACTAAAAAATACATATTGAATGTAGAGATGGATGTGAGAGAGACCAGTACATTTTTTAGCACCAATATAATCTGGATAAAAACATGAATAACATGAATGTTCTTCCTTCTAATATTGTCTCAGGATACTCTATCAATATGCTCATGACAGAGCTTCTCAGTCAGGGCTGAATTTCTGGTCTCTCACTTTCTCTTCCTCACAGTCATCAGACTTGATATATGTCTTATTCCTAATAGAAATCTAATGGCAGCTGGCTGTCTAGGTAAGGAAAGGAAAAGGTAATCTCACAGCCACATTAGCATTAAATTGCTAATAACCAGCACAGTTTATTACATTTTTCCATTTAAAGATATTTGCATTTTAATCAGTGCCTTAGCCAAAAAAATGGGTATATGAAGGTGGCTTTTCAGCGTTCAGCATTTATAAGCTGTATCTTTCTAGATTATGAAGCAGTCATAACCCCACCTATCCCCAAGACATTTAAGGATAAAATAATTTGTAAGTCAGAACATTCATAAAAAGCCTATAAGCAGTCTCTTTTATTCCTTCTTTGATCAAGAAGCCAGTTACCAAGCTGTAGCACACCCCTGTCTACTTGAAATATACACCTATGAGATGTATTTGGAAATTTGTCCATATAAGGTAAGGGTTGGAGGGAAAGCTCTTCTTGATCAATTTTTCTTTTTTTTTTTCAGTAACCAAACACATGGTCCTCTGATGGCCCAGGCCACCTACCAGGAAGTGCCATCACTGCAACCATGAATGTAGACAAACTCAGAATCAGACCATGCCTTCTGACAAGTAGCGGGTTTATGGGACACAGGAGCAAGATAATTGAAATCTAGACTTTACTGGAAAGGCTTGGACATGGGATTCTCCTGTACCTCTATGTAGGTAAAGAAGCTGCCTTTATCTGACTGGATTAGACCCTGGACACACAAGTCTGGCTGTGTGCTGTTAGCTACACAGGAAGGCTTAGCAGACAAAGGCATGGTCCCATAGCAGCAAACGTCTCAGCAAAGGCCATGTAGCAAAGGGATGCTTTTGCCCCTAATAAGGTTGAATATTTGAGGGCAGAAGGAGAAAGGGGTGACAGAGTATGAGGTGGTTGGATGGCATCACTAACTCAATGGACATGAGTTTGAGCAAACTCTGGGAGATGGTGAAGGACAGGGAAGCCTGGGGTGCTTCAGTCCACATGGTCACGAAATCTCAGAGTTGGACATGATTTAGCAACTGAACAGCAACAAAAGTTGCATAAGGAAAAGATAGTTCTGGGGAGACACTGCACAGACCAGATTTTGCAGAAGGGGAGGTGTTTCTTGTGTTTCTCAGATGCAGATGTCTGTTCTCAAAATAGAAACCTAAGTGTAGCATTGCTGCCTTGGGCCTACATGAGTCTCCTAATCTCTCACGACCTTAGTTTCATCCTGTTTGAAATGACAACTGGCATTCCAGCCTTGCAGAACGGAGCCTGGGTGGGGGCTGAAGCAGGGCAGAGGTAAAGCAACAGGCAGTGGTGGGCACGGCTCACCTGCTGCGCCTCGCCAATCCTGAGTCCCCATCCAATGTTCTCACTGCCTTCACATCCATTCATGACAGTGAATCCTTTTTGCCTTGCCCTCTTCTTTAGGCTGGGCATTTGCTTCTGATACCTGCCCCGATGGAGAAGGCCTTAATAATTACTGCCTGTGGTACTTCTTCCCGAAAGCACTGCCAACTCCTGGGCCCTGACCTTGCTCTCTCAGCCTGAGCGTGTTTTCCCAGGCCTGGCTGAGAACAGCCCACCTCATCTCCAAGATTTTGACCTTTTCCCAATGTCTCTTTGTTGGTTGCAGCTGTCCTCTCTAAAAGCTTCCTATTGATGTTTAGCTCTAATAGAGAAACGTAAACAAGAGATAGATAAAGGTTAACAATACCCAATCAATGCTGCCGAGGGAGGCGGCCCTGGGAGGGACGTAGTCAAAGGCCAAATGTAGGGAGGGCTCTATTGACAATTTAATTGCATTCTTCCTTTCCTCCTTATACATTGAACTAATAACAAAGCTGCCTGATATTCTTTCATAGCTACAGTGAGGGTTTTTTTTTAATAGATGAGAAGAAAAATTGGCATGCAAATATGTATAGCATCCTTTTCTGAATTTTTAAAAACTTTTTCTCAAACATCCTCCTAAGTTGCCTACTTTCAGTGTCCTAAGTTCCTCTTCCAGTGCCTGGAGTGTGCTCCCCTATCTTACCTTCACCTCTGTTAAGCTGACCGCCACCCCCAGAGAAAGCCCAGTTCCCCGGCTGGTCTCCCTGTGAAGCATTTCCTGAGGTTCCCACATGCAAGTGCTGCCCCTTCCTCTGCCACAGCCACCCGATCACAGCTTCCATGGAATCTGTGTTCTCAGATGGAGACTATCACCAAAACCCATCATGTGTGCAAGGAAGATGGAATTCAACAGTTGGCAGGGAAGGAAAATGAGGCTTAAAAGGGTTACATACATTTTCTGGAGTCATAAAAAAATCTGTCCAGATTTGGAGTTATCCGTCTTAAGGTCTAACTCTATTTTTCTACCATTTTATGTGTTTCATTTAGTTTCTTATACAAACAGCATGAGATGAACATGGATAATTCATGTCTGAAGGATATTTAAAACACACATAGACCGAAAAAAATGTGATCAAGAGAAAAGGCAAAAGGCAAGAAGGAAGGAAGGGAAGGAGGGAAAGGAGGAAGGTAGGCAGGCAGGAAGGAAACCCCATGCTGCCAATGAATGTAAAGCTCACTGACGGAATCCCATGGGCCAGGTTCCAACCTCTGCAATTAATCCCAATATTACTTTTTTCATTGTAATGATTTATTGGGTCCCACCCCTTATTTTCCATCTCCCTGCCTACCTAGCTTAGAGTATTCCAAGAGCCAAAAATATTATTTTTTAAAAGAATTTGGTAGGTAAAAACCTGGTCTTGAAGAAGAAAACATAGGTGGTAATCAGAAGGAATGTGACTTACCATTACTGCCACCTGGGAAACCCCTTAATAATAATGTCTATGCCTAAATGATCCCACCTTTACTACATTTTTATATGATTGGGATTTCTATTTCCATCATTTGATTGACCAGTTTTAAACTATAAAAACACCTATTTGCAAAAAATTAGGGCTACCTGGACAGAAAACTGTGCTTTTTCTACCTTGCCCATTGAGAAGCTTGTCCATCTCTTTGAGGCTTGTCAATAACATAATGCTTGTCACATCTCATGTACAGAATAAGCCTGTGCTTTAGCAGAGATCTTGCAAACCAGTAACTGCGGGGTTCGTTCCAAAAGTGAAGAGATAGAAATCAAGGTCTCTGTTACTTCCAGCATAGAAAAGGAGGGAAGAGGATGCCAACAATTGGGAACCAATCAATTTTCTGTGTTCAGCTCCATTTATATGCTACAGAGAGAGAAACAGCAAAATACTGTTGCATCAAAGAAAAAATTGCATCAATTTTTACTTATGCACTTAACCATCCTCTTCCAGAAGAGCAAGCCATCTTTTGTGACATTTTTACATATTTGAAGGCAGCACTGAGTAAGCCCAGGGAAGGATGCTGGGTTTATTAGATGTCTAAGACAATTTCAACTGACATGAGTGGGTTGATTCAAGGGACAAGAGCTTTTAAAGAGCTGTGAGTGCCAGACGTTAAGGAGACATGCAATGCCCAGCCTCAGAATTTATTTTCCTTCATATAGTCACTCAACGAATTTGCTAAGACTAATTCTATGAGCTATAATATTCTAAATGCAAGAGATACAGACATGAAAGATAGTACCTACTTTGAGAGAGCACACAGTGTAATTATTGAAGCAAACATGCCGATAATAAATTAAAAGATTAATGCAGGCACAGGGCAGGCTGAGAGTGCCCTGTTCTGGGGCAAGTAATCGTGAATGTTTCTGGTTTCTCAGAAAAGATTCAGAAGGCTTTAAGTAGCATTTTGAGGATTTTGAACAGACAATATGGTTTTGTATGTCTATCTGTACGCTTTTCCCAAGAGTGCATTTCAAAAGAGAAGGGGTGACTTCCAGTTAATGGAAAAAATTACCTTTGAAAGCCTGTAGATATTTGTTAAAAGGTAACATATTAGCTTTCAGGCTAGAGATGACCAAAGGCAGATGTATTCTACAGATGTTGAATTACTTTTCATAGTTCTTTCAACATAGAATCTTTGTTTCTGTGATGCAATTGAATGCAATCAAGGTAAGATAACAGGACAAAGCCAGAATTCTTATTGTTGACTGTGGCTACACTCTTGAAATGTGTTAACTTTAAGCTGCCTTAACATTTTTGAAGTTCCTAGTCTTGTATGTTTCTTTTTTTAAGTTGTGGCAAAACATATGTAACATAAAACTTACCATCCCAGTCCTTTTTAAAAGCACAGTTCTGTGGCATTAAGTATATCCACATTGTTGCGCACGTTTTACCAACATCTATCCACTGAACACTTAGCATTTTGCAAAACTTAAACTCTATCTTTTAAACAGTAACTCCCCATTACCTCTTCACTCATGTCCCTGGCAATCACTATTCTTTCTGTCTCTATGAATTTGACTACTTTTAAGTACCTCATATAAATGGAATCATATAATATTTGTCCTTCTGTGACTGACTTCTTTGGCATAGCATAATAGCTTCAGAGCTCATCCACGTTGTATAATAGCACATGTCAGAATTTCCTTCCATTGTATGTACACACCACATTTTGTTTTTCCATCACACATCCATGGATATTTGCACTGCTTCTACCTTTCGGTTATTGAAAATAACACTGCTATAAAAAATAGATATAACAAATATCCCTTTGAGACCTTGCTTTCAATTCTTTTGAATACATACCCAGAAGTGAAATTGATGGATGATACAGTTCTTTTTTCTTTAACAGTGAAATTTAGGATTAAGGATTAAACTAGTATCTAGAATATCTGACTCTGCCCTGTGGGGAAATGTCTTGGTACACAAGTCACAAAACATGGGCTCTCACCAAATTTGTATCATTAACTTGCCACATAATCTTGAATAAGTTCCTGTGCCTATTGGGAACTTAGTTCTCATGTTAAAAGAAGAGGGCCTATGTATCATTTGAGTCCACTTTCACCCTGACGTTCCAAGGTTCTACACTTGTGACAGTTGAGTCTTCTCTCAGAATGCTAAAGAAATGAAATTTGGTTTATCCATTATGACGTTGCGCACCCATGCTCTGCCTAGTCCTAGATAGTGGAATGTCCTACAGCGAATACTCACGAGGGCAGGGATGGGGAGCAGTCTAGTTAGAAAACCAAAGACTAAAATCAAGATTTAAATCACACTATATTAGGTAGCCTGATTATGAGCTAGTACCATATCCAAGAGGTCCTTTGGCTGTGGCAATCTAGTGATGGGGAGTGCAGTTTATGGAACAAGACAACCTGGGTTTGAGTCCTAAATTTTCACTTATTAGCTGTTTGATCTTAGGCAAGTTTTTGAATTATCTTGTGCCTCAGTTTCCAAATTGTGAGACCAATACACACTCTATGGTATTGTTGTGTGGCTACAGTTCATGGGATTGCAGAGAGTCAGACATGACTGAACATGCACACAACACAATCCTAACCCTACCTAGAGTAAGTAAAGTACCATGGACAGTGCTTTTCTACCCTTCAAGTGCATGCGTGCATGCATGCTGTCTCTTCAGTTGTGTCTGACTGTTTGACACCCTATGGACTGTAGCCCGCCAGGCTCCTCTGTCCATGGGATTCTCCAGGCAAGGGCACTGGAGTGGGTTGCCATGCTCTCCTCCAGGGGATCTTCCTGATCAAGGGATAGAACCTGCATCTCTTATGTCTTCTGCATTGGCAGGTGGGTTCTTTACCACTAGCAACACTTGGGAAATCCTTCAGGGGAACTCTCAATAAATACTATAGAATTGGGTGGGTGGATAAACAAACATTTTCCTTCAGGAGTTGCCTCTCTCTTTAGAGATCAGCAATGATGCTATCATTTCTGGAGTGTGTGCAATGTCAGAAACTAATCTACACACTTACCAATCTTAAGCCATTTTTGCAAACAGTAGTTAGCCACACTTTATAGATGAGAAATCTGAGGTACAAAGAAGTTAATTAATCTGCCAAGTTCATACAGCTGCAAATTGGCAGTGGTGAAGGTAAAAATTCAAGCTGGGTAGTTTTAAAGCCCCACTCTCAACCATCGCATCCTCTGACCCCAGTTTCCACACAAGCCAACTCAAATCTCACTTTTTCCTAGTAGACAGTCTTGACAACTCTGGTCCTTTCCATGTTCCACATGACAGAATGAGCACCTACATTAGAGAATGTTCTCTGTTCTTCATTCCTATGCAGCAGCAAGCATAAGCCCCCAGAAGTATGAGATGTGTAGACCCAGCAGGGGAAAGTGTATTTTGGGTTTCCATGTTCTAGCTGTTCGTCTTGGATGAATTTGACTTCTCTGCATCTAGTTTTCTGCCATAACAATAGTTTTCTCTTGAGGTTCTTTCAAACATCCAATGAAGAAACATAGACGAATTCTGCAATTTTAAGGTGCTGTCCCGATATTGTTTACACTTCTCACTCACTCTCTGTCTGTTCCAAATTAGATTATATCTCAAATTCAGGGCTATTTTTGTCTCTCCCTTTATTTCCTCTCTCACAACTTTCAAATTTTTTATTTGTTTATGACCTTTGCTAGGATATCAGATGCAAAGCAGACTTGCTGAATACTGAAACATTGAGGGTCCCAGTTCTTAGTAACCTCCAAAGCTTTACTTCTCAATAGATTCTCCAGCCCAAAGATGACTCAGGAACCCAACAGGTCTTCCAGCCCTGAGACACACCTGGCCGAGCACACTGATTATATTACATAGGAGGCACAGAACACCATTTATGTTAGTCATATTGGTTTAGCTTCTATTTAGTTACATCATTCAGACATAGTAACCGCTACTGCTAAATCACTTCAGTCGTGTCCGACTCTGTGCAACCCCAGAGACGGCAGCCCATCAGGCTCCCCCGTCCTTGGGATTCTCCAGGCAAGAACACTGGAGTGGGTTGCCATCTCCTCCAGTGCATGAAAGTGAAAAGTGAGAGTGAAGTCGCTCAGTCGTATCCAACCCTTAGCAACCCCATGGACTGCAGCCTTCCAGGCTCCTCCATCCATGGGATTTTCCAGGCAAGAATACTGGAGTGGGGTGCCATTGCCTTTTCCGAGACATAGTAAATGTACTTCTAATTCAGAACCAGCCTTGGGCAACATCATGAGGTTCAGAAGTTTCTCTTTGGTGTCTAACCCTTTCACTCTTCTCCCCTCCAAATCTGCATGTAGAATTCCTTTGATCCTTGGATCTTCTTTAGTGTAGATTAATCTTTTGATTTATGCATATGTGTGCTACTGTGGAGCTTCCCTGGTGGCTCACACAGTAAAGAATCCACTTGCAATGTAAGAGACACAGATTCAATCCCTGGGTGAGGAAGATCCCCTGGAGAAGGCAATGCAAACGCAATCCAGTATCCTTGCCTGAAAAAAAATGGAGGCTTAACTTTCATTTATTCCTAGTGCAGATGAGCAATTTAATTGAAGTCTTTGGATGACTATAATTTTACATAAGGCATTAGCTCCGACAGTGGAAATGTTAGGCATTCCACTGGTGTTCGGGTCAGAGATAAAGGGAACTTGAGACAGATAAACATTTCAAAAATTTATCAGAGTGACTAGGAAACGTATTCCACCTGTTAATCTATAAGGCAAGTTCACTCTTGATTTAAATATTGAGAAGTTGTGAATAATTATTTCTCTTGTGAACTTTCAGAAATTTTTCTATTCTTCAAAAATGAACTGACCCTAATTTGATGTTCATTGCTGCATTGCAATTTGAATAAAGGTTATAATTTGAGTCTTAAGCTTGAAAAATGGCACACTTAGTTGCTGTGTGTTCACTGGAGTCGATTTTACAAGACTTATTGAGAATTTACTTTGCACAGTAATTCACTTAAGCTGACAAAGATGTGAATTGTCTCTTTCTAGATAGGTATGCATATGCAGAACAGTGGGAATGGACACATCTGAATTAAAGTTTGGAAGGAAATCTTACTAATTAAATTATTTAACCTCTCACACTTCAATTTCTTTATCTGTAAAATACAAATTATAAAACAGGATATCCTGTATTACAAGTCACTTATAATGAGACAATATAAGAAAGTGCAGGATATATCACCATCTCTCAAACAAATAACAGTTCCATTTTTGTATATAATACATGGCTGCTGCTGCTGCTACGTCACTTCAGTCGCTTCCGACTCTATGCGACCCCATGGACGGCAGCTCACCAGGCTCCCTCGTCCCTGGGAGTCTCCAGGCAAGAACACTGGAGTGGGTTGCCATTTCCTTCTCCATAATACATGGCAGATTATGATAAATTTTATAACACAAGTGCAAAGTACCACAAACCTATGGGACAAGATTAATCCTGACTGAGAGATGTTTTATTGTCAAGCTATATCATTTCATCTAATGGGATCCTTAACTTTATTTGCTAGAGTCCATTAATCTCTCAACTTCAAATAGGTAGAGGGCTTGGTTTTAGAAAAATATCTTCAAAGACATCAATTTCCAACTCAGACTCTCCACCATGTAAGAGAATCTATGTTTGCCCAGGAAATGGAGGTTTTTCTCACTCTGCGTTTTCTGCCCTACTCCCTTTCTAAGCCATGTCCCGTCAACTTGATGGGATCCTTGGGCATTCCTCCTACCTTTATTCCTACCACCATGTTTCTCCCACAATCAGAGCCCCTGCAATTTATGTTAGCCATGTTTCAAAGAACACACACAAGCTCATACACACGCTGAGTTCTTAGGGGAGGGGTGTGTGTGTGTGTGTGTGTGTGTGCACGTGTGTTGGGAAACAGAGAGCATTAATTCAAATTCCTGGACTCTCAGTTGGTGTTTACTATGCGGAAGACAACATAGATTATATAATATTCCCTCACTCATTCCTACTTGTGCTTTGGGCTTTTTTTTTTTTTAAATTGTTGTCATTTTCCTTTCCTTCTGCTTTTCCTATTACTTTTTTTTTAATTTAATTTTATTTTTTAACTTTACAATATTGTATTGGTTTTGCCATATATCAAAATGAATCTGCCACAGTTATACATGTGTTGCCCATCCTGAACCCTCCTCCCTCCCCATTCCATCCCTCTGGGTCGTCCCAGTGCACCAGCCCCAAGCATCCAGTATCGTGCATCGAACCTGGACTGGCGACTCGTTTCATATATGATATTATACATTTTTCAATGCCATTACTTTTGGATTAAACCTGCTCTTACTGAATACTTAAGTGCCCACTGTATTTTCCACACTGTTCAAACATAACCAGGTACTTTTCGTATTTTGTTTTATTTTCAGAGAAATGAATGTCTGGCTGGCTGAAGCACATGGAGTCCACACATCAAAAAAGAGACTTCCAAAAAACTTACATGGATTCTCAGAGCCAAAGCCACATTGCCAGAAAAGGCCCATCCTCGTTCACATGCACACAGTTGTTAATTTATCCCTTACACTTAAAATAAAGAAGATACAAGAACACTGGATTTCCCAGCAAATTCTGTGTAAGGACATATCTAAGCATATGCACTGGACAGACTTAACACTATTTTGAAAACACCTGAATTTACACTTACAATGCTATGCACTGAAAGATATATGTGTATCTGAAGTAGGGTAACTTTTTATTTCTGTCTTCAGTCAGTTCAGTTCAGTCGCTCAGTCGTGTCCGACTCTTTGTGACCCCGTGAATCGCAGCTCGCCAGGCCTCCCTGTCCATCACCAACTCCCGGGTTCTGTCTTCAGCTATGTTGTTTAACCTATGCTGCCGTGTATGTTTTACTATTTTTTGTGACTATTAAAGGGGTTTTCTGCACACAGGACCTTGTACCAAGTAATTGAAAAACAAGTTTTTACATTTTCTTTAATTATTTGATTAGTTATTGATTTACAAATAGATATGCACTACAGGATTTTTTAGAAGAATCTTTCTTTGCTACTTTGTGTATTTCTTGTATCTGACTCTCTGCCAATAAAACCATTGAGTAACATCATCTTACCTCTGACCCTCCCCAGCCCTGAAAAAAGCAATAAACTACCTAATATACAGAATGCTTGCTAGACATTTGCTCAGTGTACATTGACCCTCTCTCTGTATCAGACCCTGTGCAGAGGCAGCTATGATGCAGTGGGATTCACATAACATCCTTGAGCCATAATGTTCTCCGCTATATAATGGAAATAACTATTTTGAACACTTAAAAGTTAGAATGGAGACTTCAGTTCAGTCACTCAGTTGTGTCCAACTCTTTGCAACCCAATGAATTGCAGCACGCCAGGCCTCCCTGTCCATCACCAACTTCCAGAATTCACCCAAACTCATGTGCATCAAGTCAGTGATGCCATCCAGCCATCTCACCCTCTGTCGCCCCTTTCTTCTCCTGCCCCCAATCCCTCCCAGCATCAGAGTCTTTTCCAATGAGTCAACTCTTCACATGAGGTGGCCAAAGTATTGGAGTTTCAGTCTCAGCATCAGTCCTTCCAAAGAACAGCCAGGACTGATCTCCTTTAGAATGGACTGGTTGGATCTCCTTGCAGTCCATGGGACTCTCAAGAATCTTTTCCAATACCATAGTTCAAAAGCATCAATTCTTCTGTGCTCAGCTTTCTTCACAGTCTAACTTTTACATCCATACATGACCACTGGAAAAACCATAGCCTTGACTAGACGGACCTTTGTTGGCAAAGTAATATCTCTGCTTTTCAATATGCTATCTAGGTTAGTCATAACTTTCCTTCCAAGGAGTAAGTGTCTTTTAATTTCATGGCTGCAATCACCATCTGCAGTGATTTTGGAGCCCCCAAAAATAAAGTCTGACACTGTCTCCACTGTTTCCCCATCTATTTCCCATGAAGTGATGGGACCAGATGCCATGATCTTAGTTTTCTGCATGTTGAACTTTAAGCCAACTTTTTCACTCTCCTCTTTCACTTTCATTAAGAGGCTTTTTAGTTCCTCTTCACTTTCTGCAGTAAGGGTGGTGTCATCTGCATATCTGAGGTTATTGATATCAAGAGTTAGACAGTTTTTTTTTTTAAGCCACACATTGGGATATAAATATTAAATTGATATCATGTTCTTTCCCAGCATATTTTCACCTCTTCTTAAACTCATATCATTTTTGAAAGGGCAAGGTTCTGAATACTTATCAAATTCCAATATGAATACCTGCAATGACAGTCTATAGTCTTCATGGCCTAAAAAATAAAATATAGTATATACAATAATTTCTGCCTAATGCATTTTTGGTTGCAAATGAAGAAGTGGTTTCAAGAAGTTTAAGCAAATAAATAGACTTTGTGCATATGTGTTAAAGATAAAGGGATTATCTCACGAAGACCAAGGACAAAGAATACTGCTGGCCTAAGCAAATAACTAAAAACATGGAATGGAAAAGATATCATAAACCAAGCTGGAGCAGCTTCTCAGCTTCACATCTGGGTCTCTGGTCTGTGCTTCTGTGTGTCTGCTTCATTATTCTCTTTCCTCCATTACCATGGTGGAGAATAATGCTGTACAGATCCCAAGGATATATAGTTACTATTGAAGTAAGCACACTTCAGAATTCCAAAGTGATAAATTCTCTAACAGCTTGGTTCAATATCCATTCATGGCCAATGTATATGGCTGCACCTATTCATCCCTGTTGGTAGATGAGATGGACTCAGGGTGTGGTAGGACTGTTTTTCTAAGAAGATGGTTTCTATAAGCTTCACAGATATCTCAAAAGTTGTCTGCAACAACTACATTTACTTCTATTTTCTAATAACTTTACCTTCCAAGAAGATTCTAAGTATGTACAGAACCATGTATGAAAGCCAATAAGCCAGAAAGGAATATCCCTTCCTTAAGTGTACCCCAGAACCATGACAGTTCACATTGGACCTGGAGACATACTACAAAACACTGACATGCACTCTATACAGGTAAACTAGAGCAAAATATATAAGTATATATTAAATATCTCATATGTTTGGGCTTCCCTGGTAGCTCAGTTGGTAAGGAATCCACCTACAATTCAGGAGACCCCAGTTTGATTCCTGGGTTGGTAAGATCCCCTGGAGAAGGGATAAGCTACTCACTCCAGTATGCTTGGGCTTCCATTAAGGCTCGGTTGGTAAAGAATCTGCCTGCAATGTGGGAGACCTGGGTTTGATCCCTGGGTTGGGAAGGTCCCCTGTAGGAAGGCATGGCAACCCAATCCAGTGTTCTTGCCTGGAGAATCCCCATGAACAGAGGACACAACCACGACATTCACACTGGTACTGAAAATGCTGCAAAAACACACAGCGTGCACTCGATACAGGAAAACCAAGGCAAATATGTAAATTTTTATTACGTATCTCATATGTTTACAAATAACATATGCAAGTATATAAGCTACATATAAATCATATTTGTATGTTTATATAATAAGCAGCGGCTGCAGGGCCGCAGCAGGGCTAAGAGGAGCTACTCCATGTTCAAGGTAAGGAGGGGCGACCTCGTCCAAGGTAAGGAACAGCGGCTGCGCTTTGCTGGAGCAGCCATGAAGAGATACCCCACCTCCAAGGTAAGAGAAACCAAAGTGAGACGGTAGGTGTTGCAAGAGGGCATACACACTGAAACCATAATCACAGAAAACTAGCCAACCTGATCACACAGACCACAGCCTTGTCTAACTCAATGCAACTAAGTCATGCCGTGTGGGGCCACCCAAGATGGACGGGTCATGGTGGAGAGGTCTGACACAATGTGGTCCACTGGAGAAGGGAATGGCAAACCACTTCAGTATTCTTGCCTTGAGAACCCCATGATCAGTATGAAAAGGCAAAATGATAGGATACTGAAAGAGGAACTCCCCAGGTCAGTAGGTGCCCAATATGCTACTGGAGATCAGTGGAGAAATAACTCTAGAAAAAATGAAGGGATGGAGCCAAAGCAAAAGCAATACCCAGCTGTGGATGTGACTGGTGATAGAAGCAAGGTCCAATGCTGTAAAGAGCAGTATTTCATAGGAACCTGGAATGTCAGGTCCATGAATCAAGGCAAATTGGAAGTGGTCAAACAGGAGATGGCAAGAGTGAACGTCAACATTCTAGGAATCAGCGAACTAAGATGGACTAGAATGGGTGAATTTAACTCAGATGACCATTATATCTACTACTGCGTGCAGGAATCCCTTAGAAGAAATGGAGTAGCCATCATGGTCAACAAAAGAGTCCAAAATGCAGTACTTGGATGTAATCTCAAAAATGACAGAATGATCTCTGTTTGTTTCCAAGGCAAACCATTCAATATTATGGTAATCCAAGCCTATGCCACAAGCAGTAATGCTGAAGAAGCTGAAGTTGAATGATTCTATGAAGACCTACAAGACCTTTTAGAACTAACACCCAAAAAGAGTCCTTTCATTATAGGTGACTGGAATGCAAAAGTAGGAAGTCAAGAAACACCAGGAGTAACAGACAAATTTGGCCTTGGAATATGCAATGAAGCAGGGAAAAGGCTAATAGAGTTTTGCCAAGAGAACGCACTTGTCATAGCAAACACATTTTCCAACAACACAAAGGAAGACTCTACACATGGACATCACCAGATGGTCAACACCGGAATCAGAGTGATTATGTTCTTTGCAGCCAAAGATAGACAAGCTCTATACAGTCAGCAAAAAGAAGACCGGGAGCTGACTGTGGCTCAGATCATGAAGTCCTTGTTGCCAAATTCAGACTGAAATTGAAAAAAGTAGGGAAAACCACTAGACCATTCAGGTAAATCAAATCCCTTATGATTAAACAGTGGAAGTGAGAAATAGATTTAAGGGACTAGATCTGATAGACAGAGTGCCTGATGAACTATGGACGGAGGTTTGTGACATTGTACAGGAGACAGGGATCAAGACCGTCCCCATGGAAAAGAAATGCAAAAAAGCAAAATGGCTGTCTGGGGAGGTCTTACAAATAGCTGTGAAAAGAAGAGAAGTGAAAAGCAAAGGAGAAAAGGAAAGATATAAGCATCTGAATGCAGAGTTCCAAAGAATAGCAAGAAGAGATAAGAAAGCCTTCCTCAGTGATCAGTGCAAAGAAATAGAGGAAAACAACAGAATGGGAAAAACTAGAGATCTCTTCAAGAAAATTAGAGATATCAAGGGAACATTTCATGCAAAGATGGGCTCGATAAAGGACAGAAATGGTATGCACCTAACAGAAGCAGAAGATATTAAGAAGAGGTGGCAAGAATACACAGAAGAACTGTACAAAAAAGATCTTCACGACCAAGATAATCACCATGATGTGATCACTCACTTAGAACCAGACATCCTGGAATGTGAAGTCAAGTGGGCTTTAGAAAGCATCACTACGAACAAAGTTAGTGGAGGTGATGGAATTCCAGTTAAGCTATTTCAAATCCTGGAAGACGATGATGTGAAACTGCTGCACTCAATATGCCAGCAAATTTGGAAAACTCAGGAGTGGCCACAGGACTGGAAAAGGTCAGTTTTCATTCCAATCCCAAAGAAAGGCAATGCCAAAGAATGCTTAAACGACTGCACAATTGCACTCATCTCACACGCTAGTAAAGTCATGCTCAAAACTCTCCAAGCCAGGCTTCAGCAATACGTGAACCGTGAACTTCCTGATGTTCAAGCTGGTTTTAGAAAAGGCAGAGGAACCAGAGATCAAATTGCCAATATGCACTGGATCATGGAAAAAGCAATAGAGTTCTAGAAAAACATCTATTTTTGCTTTTTTGACTATGCCAAAGCCTTTGACTGTGTGGATCACAATAAACTGTGGAAAATTCTGAAAGAGTTGGGAATACCAGACCATCTGACCTGCCTCTTGAGAAACCTATATGCAGGTTAGGAAGCAACAGTTAGAACTGGACATGGAACAACAAACTGGTTCCAAATAGGAAAAGGAGTACATCAAGGCTGTATACTGTCACCCTGCTTATTTAACTTCTATGCAGAGTACATCATGAGAAACGCTGGGCTAGAAGAAGCAGAAGCTGGAATCAAGATTGCCAGGAGAAATATCAATAACCTCAGATATGCAGATGACACCACCCTTACTGCAGAAAGTGAAGAGGAACTAAAGAGCCTCTTGATGAAAGTGAAAGAGGAGAGTGAAAAAGTTGGCTTAAAGCTCAACATGCAGAAAACTAAGATCATGGCACCTGTTCCCATCACTTCATGGGAAACAGATGGGGAAACAGTGTCAGACTTCATTTTTTGGGGCTCCAAAATCACTGCAGATGGTGACTGCAGCCATGAAATTAAAAGACACTTACTCATTGGAAGGAGAGTTATGACCAACCTAGATAGCATATTCAAAAGCAGAGATATAACTTTGCCAACAAAGGTCCATCTAGTCAAGGCTATGGTTTTTCCAGTGGTCATGTATGGATGTGAGAGTTGGACTGTGAAGAAAGCTGAGCACAGAAGAATTGATGCTTTTGAACTGTGGTACTGGAGAAGACTGTTGCGAGTCCTTTGGACTACAAGGACATCTAACCAGTCCATTCTAAAGGAGACCAGTCCTGGGTGTTCATTGGAAGGACTGATGCTGAGGCTGAAACTCCAATACTTTGGCCACCTCATGTGAAGAGTTGACTCACTGGAAAAGATTCTGATGCTGGGAGGGATTGGGGGCAGGAGGAGAAGGGGATGACAGAGGATGAGATGGCTGGATGGCATCACTGACTCAATGCACATGAGTTTGGGTGAATTCTGGAAGTTGGTGATGGACAGGGAGGCCTGCCGTGCTGCGATTCATGGGGTGGCAAAGAGTTGGACATGACTGAGAGACTGAACTAACCTGAACTGATAATATATACACAATATTCATTTTAACTTAAGCAAAGATATAATGGAAGTAAACCATAACCTATATATAGATCAATGTTTTGAAAAGAGGCAGAAAGGTTTTTTGAGTGTCCTTCAGTCCAGATGAAAAGGATAAGGGGAAATGCAATTTATGACTATCAATCTTTCCTGTGGATTATATTTCAGATGCCTCACCTACTATGTTTCATCATGAAAAAAAAAATCCATAAATTGGGGACAATTTAAATGGCAGGAGGCTTTCTTATGAACATTCAATATTGTTTCTACCTAGAAAAATGAGGAATTCTGACCTAAGGCAAAGGGAAAGGAGGATTTGGAGAGAGTACATTCCATTCTCAGATAACCTTTCCAAAGGTAACATGCACGCTTCAGTGTTGCTCTCCATTTTTATTGACTTGGGAATCTCCATCATGGTGGATTTATGAGACTTTAAATATTTACCACCATAACACATGCCTTAAAGATGCATTATTATTTTTTAACCAACATTAAAGTTTAAAAACAGAATAAAAGCTCTGCTCCATGGTTGACCAGATTATGTCTCAGAACAACAACAACAACGAAAGTGGACGAACAAATCAGCAGCAAAATTTAGAGTCCAGGGGGATGCAGTTTATTTTGGTTCCTTTGATGGGGCATTTGTATTCACACACTTTCCTGCAGGAAGAGTTTGGAGAAGCAGGTTCTGCTTTAAGTTTTGTAGTTAACTGGTTTAGGACATTTCCTTTTCAGAAATGGAACAATAACCTACAAATTAAATCAGATGACTAGTTAACCGCCCTTGGATGGGATCCAGTTTGAGCAGGTTTAGCCTATCCAGTGTCTTTAAAAAGTGAGATACTTGTCAACATTTTAAAATCTGGCCTTCTTATACTCATATTGGATTTATGGCTCTATTTTTATCCTTTTCTGAACTAAGAAGAGGCTGCTGTTCCCTTTACTTTTCCTGCGTTCTAGGTTTCTCGTATCTTGTGCCTTGATTGTCTCCTAGACTCTGAGGTTGCACACCAATGGCCATTTAATACAAGGGAAGGTATTTTGGCTCTTTTCCCAGAAGTCAATTCAAAGAAAGAAAATTAAAGCAGGTCTGAGTGACCATATGTTTCAAGAAAAGTCAGATTCAGCATGTCTCTGAAATAAAGAACACTTTCATATGTGTAGGTAGGCAATGAAGTAATATAATTTAAGTGGCCACCATAAAATAAACCAAGCTGCTTCACTCATTTTTTATTAAAACACCAATAGCAATCAAGTATTTGACTCATGGATTTATTAGAATTCTTCTAGTTCTAATGCTTTATTATTCCACAGTAAATTCTGTTTGCTTTACTATTGTGACAGGGGTAGCAAAATAACTTCCATGTGGGTTTATGAAAATGAACAGGGAAGAAAGGATAATCTTGTTCTACAAAAAGAGGAATACCAAACTAGAGATAGGAATCCAAGGCTCAGACTAAGATCCCTAGATCACAGCCCAGGATAACTTCTACCGTTTCTACTCTTTCTTAGAAGAGTTAGTCAACAGTGGGAGCATTGCTGAGCTCTTTGGGTCTCCAAACTTCTTTGCACTTCAGAGAAAAAAGAAAGTACAAATCTCTTAAATGTCACAAGAATGTCCTTTTCCATTTTCTTAATGACTTCACATTTTGTAAAGATAGTGTGTGTGTGTGTATATATATATATATTTTTTTTTTTTCTCTATTCTCTAAGCATTTCTCAGATCTCTTTGGAAACTTCTCTCTTCTGAGCCTGTAGAGTGTTTACTTTTTACTGCCATAGAAACTAGAAGTGAATGATTTCTTAGTTTAACAATAGAATAGGCTTGCTTCCCAAGGCATGTGGTAATTGAGTTTGGTGCAAAATCGCCTACTGCATTTTGAGCACTGATGATTCATGATGTTTTCTAGTCTACTTGCAAATGCTGAGTTTTCTGTTTTCCAGTTTCTCCCTTTTCCAGCACGGAGGACTTCCTTGGACAGAGCGCACAAAAACAAAGGGTTCATCGGTTTCATGAAAGAGCAGGTGAGAGTGCATTTAAGGAAGGCAGTGTTTATAAGAGTCTAAGGAAGATCCTTCAGAAAACATGCACCCACACAGGGCTTGAGAATGAGGCTCTTATGAAAAGAAAACCCTGGAAAGTTCAGTACTACAGGAATCAACCCTCAACTTACTGTGTGTTTGAAAGTGAAGCTATGCTTCATAAATCTAGGTAGGAATGTTTTTGCTGTAACAAACAAGTGTTGAAAGAATTTCTAACCTATAGATTTGCTATAGATGATCTGATCACAGTTATTCACATTCCTCAAAAGACAACACTAAGGATTGCATTACCAAATGCAAAATAGCCAGATTCACATCTAAATCAACCAAAAGTCTGCCTGTATTTAGAAGAGTTCTGGAAGATCAAACGTAGCCCAGAATCTTGGAGTTCCTAAATAATAGAAAATGTGCATTATTCTCTTCTAAGATGAGAAATTAGTGCAAGACGTTTGGCTTAATTTACAAAATGCACAATTACAATTTTCTTTAAATAAATGTATCATGTAAATTAAGATGCTTCAAAAGCTATGTGGAACAAAAAGAATGACTATTTGCAATATATTTAGTGGATTAAAAACCCATGAGTCCGTAGTAACAATGAAAGGAAATAGGCAGTTACTGCCATTGGAGATGACTACCGATCAACTCCACACTGAAAATTGGCAATTAAGAACATAGACGGGGTCAAGATAGTAGAGTAGGAGGGCATGGAGTTTACCTCCCCCACCAAATACATCAAAAGTACATGTACATATAGAACAATTCTCCCATAAAAATAACTGTAACCTGGCAAAGATCCCCTATGCAACCAAGGCTAAAAGAATGATCTTCACATAACTAGGTAGGATAGCAAAAAAGGCATCAGGTCAGGACTGGCACCCTTGGCAGGGATCTGTAAGAAACAGAAGGTACACACAGGTGGACCCTTACCTCGGGGAGGGACCAAATAGACCCATAATCTGGGCATCCCAGTCCGGGGATCCTGTACAGAGAAGGTAAGCCTACTTGCCTGCTGGGAAATCCAGTGAGACCAGCAGAAGGGCTGAAGAAGCCTAGATTCTACTTGCAAGGAGTGTCCCCATGCTGGCTTGCCAACAACAAAGGCAGAAAAAGCCTTGCACTAGAAGCTGCCTCTTCACCACACTTCCCAATCCAAACAGGCAAACATCCCAGCCTGCTCATTCCACATCACAGCCTGGAGGGAGATCAGGGAAAGATTTGGTTCAGTAGCACAGAGATGGACAGGGACACCTGGAGTGTGATCCAGGTGGAATCGTGGGGACCGTGGTTAGCACACACGGGCGCAGCGAGTCGGGAGGGGAAGCACTGTCAGTGTGCACACCAGGCAGGTGGCACCACAGAACCCAGGTGGCCAAACGCTGAGTCATGAGCAGACAGGCCCTAGGAGAGGACTCAGTCCAGCTCCTCAGAGATGACCCAGAGGGCCTGGGGTGTGATCAGGGAGGGCCAGAGCCCACTGTCAACGCACACAGGCAGGGTGGCAGTAAGTCCAGCCATGGGAGACATTGGCAATGTGCTTACCAACAGAGCACCACAGGGATGCACAGGGGCTAAGTGCAGACAGGCCCTGGGCAGCACTCAGCAATCCCTTTCCCAGTGAGAGCACCCTGGAGCCACCCACTCTACACCACAGCTTGATGCTGGACCTGGGGCAGACAGGTCCTGGGAGAAGTCTGTGGCAGAGAGAGCCCTGATCCCAGGTGACAGCACAGCCACCTCAATTCTTGCAGCCACAGCACCCCAGCCCCCATCTACTCCACACCACAGGCTTACACTAGATCTGGAACAAACACAACAGAGAAAGGGATGCAATCTTGGGCTGCTTCTAGGCTGAACTGTGGACCCCTACATAGGTTTCCTGTGATGGCAAGGGCCTCACTTGCTTCTGGAATCACCTCCTTTGGGGCAGGGCATGAACTCAAGGGAAACGGAGCCTTGAGACCTCAATGATCACCATGCAATTTGTAATAATGATTGTGGTACAGAGAAGGTAAAACTCTAGACAATTGGCTAAGAGGATGTGGGATATATGTGTATATATATATACATACATATATGATGGAATGTTTTTGTTGTTGAGTCACTAAGTCATGTCCAACTCTCGTGACCCCATGGACTGTAGCCCATCAGACTCTTGTCCATAGGATTTCCAGGCAAGAATACTGGAGTGGGTTTCCATGGAATATTACTCAGCCATAAAAATAATGAAATATTGTCATTTCCATCCGTGAATGGACCTGGAGAATATTATACTTAATGAATTAAGTCAGCAGAGAAAGACATATGTTATCACTTACATGTAGAATCTAAAAATAATACAAATAGATCTATATTCAACCCAAAGCCAGACTCACAGATATAGAAAACAAATGTATGGTTACCTAAGGGGAAAGGGGTGAGGGATAAATTAAGAGGGATAAATTAAGAGTCTTGGATTAATAGATACAAACTTCTGTACATACAGTAGATAAACAACAGGTATTTGCTGTATAGCACAGGGAACTATATTCAATATCTTATAATAAGCTATAATGGAAAATATTCTGAAAATATATATATAACTGAATCACTTACTTACACCTGAAAGTAACATATTGTAAATCAACTATACTTCAACAAAATTAAACCAAAAAGAAAGTAGAATAACTTTTTCAACATTCATGTAAATGAAATAAGATAATAAAATCATTAGGTAAAAAATTAGAGAATGGGACGTTTACACAGTTTTTAAGTATTACTCCAAAAAGCAAACACTTCACAGATGTACTTGATTTATGTGGTTGCATAACAAATTACCACAGATATGTTTGTTTGTTTTTTTTCCTCTTTTTCTGCTGTGCCATGCAGCTTGCAGGATCTTAGTTCCCCTACAAGAGATTGAGCACAAAGCCTCAGCAGTGGAAGTGCCAAGTTCTAACCACTGAAACACCGGGGAATTCCCAAAAACTTAGTATCTTAAAATGGCACACAATATACAACACGGGGCCTCCCAAGACTGCCATCAGGGTGTCGCTGGGCTGTATGCCTTTGGAAGATACCTGCAGTTCATTGTCAGGTGGCCTGTCACAGCCCCGTCCAAATAGGACAACTCATTCAAAGACAGCAAAGGACTAGGGGAGGCGGGAAAGGGAAGTCCTGTTCAATGAGCTTAGCATTTCAGTTTTGCAAGATGCAAAGAGTTCTAGAGCTCTGTTACATGACTATGTGCAGAGTTAACACTACTCAACAGTATATTTAAAATTGGTTAAGATGGCGAATTTGCATTATATGTTTTTTACCAGATTTTTAAAATCCCTCCCAAACCGGAAACACAAACACCTTTTTGATCTAAGCATTAATATTGTAGGAGAGAGTTACTACCTACCTGTTTTAGGTGTCTGGAATTGTCAGCTTTTATCAGCCTATGGTGCAACCTTTGTCTCAGACCCCAAATCTCTCTCAATGATGTTGACTCTGTAGGGAGGTTGTGGCTGCTGTATTTTAAACAGTTAGAAGTGCCAGGAGGTTGCAAAAACCTTCCTGGCAAAGAGATCCCCCTGCTCCTGACTGGGTCAAAGAGGAGGTGGAGGTATCTTAGGCAGGCACAGCCACAATTTAACACATGTACAACCCACCTAGAGGCTTGTTAAACTGTAAATTTCTATGAAGTACGTCTGGCTGGGATCTGAGATTCTACAAAGGTCTACACTCTTCAGGTGATGCTGATGCTGCTGATTTAAGGGCCACACCTTGACTAGAGAAAGCTTAAAGAAATTCAAATAATTATCAAAGGCAATTTATCAAAGGCAGGATTTACCAAGTTCATCTTCGTAAGAATCACCTGGTACTCTTCTTAACATCAATATCTAGGCTCCTGCCCTGGGGATGATGCCTTATTGGTCTTTACAAGAAGTCTGGAATTTTTGTTTCAGCTTTGTGATTGTTATAATCAGCAAATTGGGGGAAATAATAACTAAATAATCTTTACGATGGGTTTCAACAGTGACTTTCCCTGATCCTGCTTCTCTATGTTCCTCGTAGGGTTAGCTCTAGACTAGTTTTCAGTGGATACATAGCTCCATCTTTCTCTTGATGTGCTGCTTCAGGGACCTTCACATTTCTATAAGGATCACCACCTTTTATTTTTAATAACCAAAACAAGCAACCAATATGTGAATCCACTTTCATTATTTGATGGGTAAGCTATTTCATTCAGTGATATAATTTTATTTGTGTAGATGTGAGGTTTATATTATTTCTCTCATTGTGTTGATTAAAAAATTGATAGAAACCAAATGACTTGCTCAAGATCATACAGATGTAGGAACTTGTGAGGTCAAGATTTGGCTCTCATTTCAGTCTGAAGCTGGTCACACTCAGACACTAGACACCTAATCACACTCAATGCCAATCTCCCTCTGCCTGTTAGCGATGAATGGCGCCTGCACTGTTCATATCCTCTGCTCTTCTCTCCTTAATATAATGTCTCCCTTTACCTTGGCTTATGTTTCCTTGTCAGGACTTTATGTTCCTACCTTTGCCTCTGCTCTCCCCAGGTCTCCCAGCTCTAAATAAAGACCAGCCTTGATTCTGGGGATCAGATTCACTCTTTCTAATCTCTCTCTCTGGTATTTGTGAACATCCACATTCATGAGGTTTGGACAAAAAGCCAAATTGTGATGCAGTGAGGTTCTGATGACAGGCTCCTCAAAACAGCAGTAAAATGCATTGTCTGAGCTATTCTTTAATCAGAACCAGCTATCCTGCACAGAGTCATGTGGTGGGCTTAGTGGATGGGGAAATTAGCCCTCATAGGTGGTTAATGATGACTATTGCTGATTCTTCTCTGTACCTCAGTCATCATTAGTACAAATTACACAGTGATCATTCATTTAACAGATATACATTGAACACCTGCCTGACACTGTACAAGGTACTTGGAGATGCAGGGCTGAGCCCAGCTGACATGGAGGAAGATAATTGTAATTAAATAAGCACAATATGAACTTCCCTGGTGGTCCAGTGGGTATGACTCCAGGCTCCTGATACAGGAGCTCAGGATTCGATCCCTGGTCAGGGAACTAGCCCACACGCCACAACTAAAGATTCTACATGCTGCAACTAAGCCAGGCACAGCCTAATAATTAATCACAACAACCCTTGTGTGATTACAAATAGAAATTGAAAGAAAGTGAAGTTGCTCAGTCGTGTCTGACTCTTTGTTACCCCGTGGACTGTAGCCCGCCAGGCTCCTCTGTCCATGGGATTCTCCAGGCAAGAATACTGGAGTGCATTGCCATTTCCTTTTCCAGGGAATCTTCCCAACTCAGGGATCTAACCCAGGTCTCCTTCATTGCAGGCAGACGCTTCATCCTCTGAGCCACCAGGGAAGCCCCTGATTACAAATAGAGACCAGGGCTAATAAGGAAAGGAATACAGACATAAAGTCTACAAACATGGTAGAAATCAGCAAAGATCTGATCAGATCAGATCTGATCCGACATAAAGATCTGATAATCTGAGATCTCTGATAATCTAAAGATCTGATCTAAGCTCATTTTTTCTTTATCCTCTTTAGTGAAGTTGTAATGTTTATATATGTAAAAAGAGCTAACAATTATAGAGTTCTTATTGTATGCAAGTAGCTTCTTATAAGTACTTGATATGCTTTATCATATTATATCCAAACAGATACCATATTAGCCGTACAAAATAGGGCATTCCCTGCTCACTTCAGTTTCTTCTTTTGTGACTTTTGGACAGAATGCTTACATAACCTGCCCACAGTCATACAGCTAGTAAGTAGTAGGTGCTGAATTCAACAGGAGTCTACCTGACTCCAGTGCTCAAGTTTATAAACAACTGTGGATTAGTTACTGCCTTAAGGAAACATGATGATGTGATGTATTGAGAGCCAATAGGAACAGTAACAAGTTGTGTCATATAGTAATTGAACCCACGATGGAAAGATTATGACAAGATATAAGAACAATTAGGTAGATGAACCATTGGTTGAAAAAACAGAACCAAAGATGACTTTTTTTTTTTTTTTTTTTGGTGGTTAACAAATAGGAAGAAGGTTTGTAATATCTTGTGTGCATGCTAAGTTTCTTCAGTGGTGTCTGACTCTTTGCGACCCTGTAGACTGTAGCCTGCCAGGCTCCTCTGTCCATGGGATTCTCCAGGCAAGAATACTGGAGTGGGTTGTCATGCCCTCCTCCCGGGGATCTGCTCGACCCAGGGATTGAATCTACGTCTCTTATGTCTCCCGCACTGGCAGGCAGGTTCTTTACCACTAGCGCCACCTGTAATATCTTGGCCCTAAAATATTTTATCACTGGATCTAGGTTAACATATGAAAGGTGAGGGTTCATTACATTTATGGATGAAAAAACGCTGGGAGTTAATATGTTGATTGACAAAATTAGTATATACAAAAATTCCCACCAACTGAAACGAAGGTCTGCATCTCATTAAATGCGCCTCACATTAAATGTGATATTTAATGCAAATGTAAGTGCGGCCTTGCCTTTTGAGTTAGGGATATCAGCTTTTGTGGGTAGGATACTCAAGATGAGGAAACAATAGAAGGTGACATGTAAAAACTTTATGAGATCTGTGCTTTACTCTGAGATGTGCAAAGTTTAGAAAAAAATGTGAAAAATAAAGGCTATCAGAGACAGCATTGCTTTACCCAAGCTGACCATTTATGGAATAATGTATTCCACATGTCTTTGGTTACATATGAACCAATCATATCATTTAAAAGAGAAAAGCCAGGATGCTAAAAGCTAGGAAAAAATGTCATATGAGGAGCAGTTAAAACACAAATGAATAAATAAAACTATGTTTTTACTCCAGGGCAGATATGACTCAGGAAAACTGATGAGCTGTCTGTAGCATTTGGATTCTCCTGGAAGAGGTGGCATGACATCAAGTTGGGGCTTGGGAAAGGGGTTATTGATGAGATCCCTGGGCACAGGAAGACAAAACCATGAAAGAATAACTATTATTAGTCTCCATTTTACAGATGAGAAAACAGAGGTCAAGAAAGTTTCAGAGTTAAGGACATGCTGGATAAATCAAGAGAGACAGAGAATAAAGTAGGTAAACCTTTTTAGGGAGAATGTCAAAAAACAATTCAAGAGTCAGTACAAAAAGTACTTGGCAACAAAAATAATAATAGGTAAAAATGCATAGCTCTGATTTTATACCAGCCACTCTATTAAATGATTTCTGTACCTGGACTCATTTAATATTCCTAGCAATCCTTTTTCCATTAGAAAGATGAGAAGATTGAGGCTGGAGGAGATGAAGTAACTTGCTTATACAAAGCAGAATTGTGACTCGGCCATATCTGGTCAGACTACAGAGGCTATACTAATACCCAAACCTTTGTTACTTCTAATATAGTTTATTTTTTATTTTTTTTATTATTTTATTTTTTAATTTTACAATATTATATTGGTTTTGCCATACATCAACATGAATCCACCACAGGTATACATGTGTTCCCCATCCTGAACCCTCCTCCCTCCTCCCTCCCCATACCCTCCCTCTGAGTCGTCCCAGTGCACCAGCCCCAAGCATCCAGTATCCTGCATCGAACCTGGACTGGTGAATCATTTCATATATGATATTATACATGTTTCAATGCCATTCTCCCAAATTATCCCACCCTCTCCTCTCCCACAGAGTCCACAAGACTGTTCTATACATCAGTGTGTCTTTTGCTGTCTCATATACAGGGTTACTGTTACCATCTTTCTAAATTCCATATATATGCATTAGTATACTGTATTGGTATTTTTCTTTCTGGCTTACTTCATTCTGTATAATAGGCTCCAGTTTCATCCACCTCATTAGAACTGACTCAAATGTATTCTTTTTAATGGCTGAGTAATACTCCATTGTGTATATGTACCACAGCTCTCTTATCCATTCATCTGCTGATGGACATTTAGGTTGCTTCCATGTCCTGGCTATTATAAACAGTGCTGCGATGAACATTGGGGTACATGTGTCTCTTTCAATTCTGGTTTCCTCAGTGTGTATGCCCAGCAGTGGGATTGCTGGGTCATAAGGCAGTTCTATTTCCAGTTTTTTAAGGAATCTCCACACTGTTCTCCATAGTAGCTGTACTAGTTTGCATTCCCACCAACAGTGTAAGAGGGTTCCCTTTTCTCCACACCCTCTCCAGCATTTATTGCTTTAGATTTTTGGATTTCAGCCATTCTGACTGGCGTGAAATGGTACCTCATAGTGGTTTTGATTTGCATTTCTCTGATAATGAGTGATGTTGAGCATCTTTTCATGTGTTTGTTAGCCATCTGTATGTCTTCTTTGGAGAAATGTCTATTTAGTTCTTTGGCCCATTTTTTGATTGGGTCGTTTATTTTTCTGGAATTGAGCTGCAGGAGTTGCTTGTATATTTTTGAGATTAGTTGTTTGTCAGTTGCTTCATTTGCTATTATTTTCTCCCATTCTGAAGGCTGTCTTTTCACCTTGCTACTTCTAATATAGTTTAGAACAGGAGAAAACCAAGAGGTTGGGGGAGGACAGCAAGGGACAGCAGGCCTAGGAAAAGAGAGGTATTGGATCTTGGGGAGCAATTGGCAGACTCTAGTGGCACCCCACTCCAGTACTCTTGCCTGGAAAATCCCATGGACAGAGGAGCCTGGTAGGCTGCAGTCCATGAGGTCGCTAAGAGTTGGACACGACTGAGCGACTTCACTTTGACTTTTCACTTTCATGCATTGGAGAAGGAAATGGCAACCCACTCCAGTGTTCTTGCCTGGAGAATCCCAGGGACTAGGGGACCCTGGTGGGCTGCCGTCTCTGGGGTCGCACAGAGTCGGACATGACTGAAGCGACTTAGCAGCAGCAGCAGCAGTAAGATATTGGGGTGAAGATGCAGGGGTCTGGATGGGGAGTGATAATATGAGTAATCATGGGTTACTAGAATAATCAAGAGAGTGATAGTCCCTGGAAAGCAATGGCTACAACCAACTCCAGCTAATATCAACCTTCCCTGAATTTGGGTCTTTCACCACATCAAGTCTTTTGACAAAGGTCCTGTATCCAGCAGGACCCCACATCTCTGTCCTTTCAGGGCAATATCACTTGGCTTGAGTGGTGTTTTCACTGTCTTTTGCCCTGATAGGTTGTCTACATTCAACCTATGAGTTTTTAATGAAAAGAAATCATTAACAACTAACACGATGCAAAGTGCTTCGAACAGCAGGGCTGCCATACTGATACTGTAATTTGTATTGATGTCCTGCCTCCCTGCCCAAGCTTCTCATATTTTCTTTCTTGTAGACGTCTCCATGTTCAAGGCAACAAACATTATCTTTCCCTCCAGGTGCTGGGGAAATAAAAGTCACCATGCTTTCTAATGTTAGACTTAGCCCTGGGGAAGTTGAGGCTGGTGAGATATGATTTGAGTCCTCAATATCAAAGACCAAGTCATAGAGGAAAGCCCTAAACTAAGATTCTGCTTCTCAAGGCTGTTATCTCCCCTGCTGCCCCATACCCACCTCCCCAGATTGCTGCCTCTGCTACTTATGCCAGAGGAATCATCTTCCTTTCAGCATTTTTCATCCGGAATGTCATAAGGCCACTTCTGAAACAGGGCAGAGGACTGTTCGTAAAAAAAATATCTTGAGCCTCCCAGGATGGGTCCTGGTAGTAGAACTCTCTCTTGCCTCCTAAGCAACAGCTGCCATGTGAGTTAATTTCTTGCTCCCTGGCATCTTGCTGTGCACTGCTTTATTAAGAGGAATTTACTCTTCAATTTCCTGTAGTGATTTTAAATCCCCAAGGTTACTGTCACACCTTACTTTATAGCAACAATTACACACCACTCCCTAAGGTCGTAAAGGATTTGGAAATACATCCTCAGTGGAACCTTTACATGTCAGATGCCACCAGCTTGCAAAAACATTAACTTTCTCATTAGAAGCTCGAGTATGAGATGCTTTGAGATGGGGGGGTTGGGAGGGTGGGGAGAGAAGAAGAAGAAGTAAAGGTTTCTTTAAAAGTCCTAACCTTGCCTCAATACTCAAAAGTGTGCCTTAAGAGCAAAGATCACAGTAATGGTTAACAACCATTGGTTTTCTCTTGCAGAGAGCAGTTTCATGCTTGTAGGGGGTCTGATTTCTTCCCTCCAGCCTCTAATCACAGAGCCACACAACTCTCCTCACAAGGGTGGTTATTTTAAATGTTTAACATTTTTCAAGGAAAGTTACTGCTGAGGCTCTTTTAATCTACAGAGCCAGTTGGTAGGGGGCCTTCATCATGCTTATTTAATGGTACTCTAACAATTCGCTCAGGGCAGCATCTCAGAATCATCTGCTCTCCAAATGGGAGTTGAGGACAATGCTATAGACCATTCAATGCAACTCCTGCATTTTATAAAGGGAAACTGACACTCTAACAGGGTAACTCAGTTCACACATTATCAAACTGTAAGTAAATTGGGAGAGATTTTCTTTATACTTTTATTGTCCATAAATTCCATAGTCGCCCTAAAGAGATAAGTGATACACTGATTCACCCACAAGTTACTTTTTTTTTTTCAATTTTATATTTTCTTTAATTCAGTTTGCCTTTATAACACCCCAAATTTGGGAAATTTATGAACAGAGTAAATTAGGAGTACACAACCACTGATTCTTGAAATAATTTAATCTACTTAGAAACAAAACAAGATGTGCAATCCCCATTTATGACAATAGTTATGGAAAGGCCAAGGATTTTGAAGGGTTTCTCATCAGCATACCAACAAATACGAGATGAAAAAGTTCCCCACCAAATTGCAACCTTCTAGAGGCCTTTTCTAAATAAGATGAAAAATGGCAGCCACCCAGATGACCTGACTTGAAATTTGTCTCATTCTTTCTTATCAGTCCATAGCCTCAGGGTATGAAATAGTGGTTTGTAGAAACACGTTATTGTTTAGTTACTCAGTTGTGTCCGACTCTTTTGCAACCCCATGGACTGCAGCCTGCCAGGCTCTTCTGTCCATGGGATTTCCCAGGCAAGAATACTGGAGTGGGTTGTCATTTCCTTCTACAGGGGATCTTCCCAACCCAGAGACTGAACCTGCATTTCTTTTGTCTCCTGCATTGGCAGGCAGATTCTTTACCACTGAACCATCAAGGAAGCCTTGAAATACAAACAAGTTTGTATGTCAAATGACTATTTTGTACATGTAAGAACATATTATTTTTCTCCTACCTCTGCTGTAGTAGAGACATCCATAGTTGGGGCGGGGGGCGGGGAGGGGGGGCAGGGGTTGAATACATTGAGGAATATATCAGTGATCTTCATTTGAAAAAAAGTCCCTTCTGGAAAAGAAGATGACCTAGGAAATCTTGAGATCTGGATACTGGTCAGAAAGCTTGTCAAGGAGCTTCCCTGGTGGGCCAATGGCTGGGACTCCATGCTCCCAATTCAGGAGGTCTGAGTTGGACCCCGGTCAGGGAATTATATCCCATATGCTACAACTAGGAGTTTGCACACCTCAACTAAGAGAGATCCCACATGCCGCAACTAAGACCCAGTGCAGACAAATAGAGAGACACATATTTTAAAAAAAGAAGCCTTGTGTAAAAATTAATTTATGTATTTATTCAGCAAGCAGTTTGAGAAATGTCTCAGTCTTTGCTTTCAGATGGGAAAATGCAGAAACCCAAAAAGAATAGTAGCAAAAATCTCAAATGGGGCATAATGATAGCCTACTAAGAAATTCAGGAATAAAAGTTTAGGAGAAGAGAAAAGCAATGAACGTCTGCTGAACCCCTACCCTGTCCAACTGGATGCTTCAACATTATCATATTTTTGTTTAAAAAAGGAGTTTAAACTCTGCAGATCTTTTGAGCAGAAAAGCTTAATTGCATTAAGTAAATTACCATGACCTCACCTTTAGGTCTGAGAAGGCAATGGCACCCCACTTCAGTACTCTTGCCTGGAAAATCCCATGGACAGAGGGGCCTAGTAGGCTGCAGTCCATGGGGTTGCTAAGAGTCGGACATGACTGAGCAACTTCACTTTGACTTTTCACTTTCATGCATTGGAGAAGGAAATGGCAACCCACTCCAGTGTTCTTGCCTGGAGAATCCCAGGGATGGGGGAGCCTGGTGGGCTGCTGTCTATGGGGTCGCACAGAGTCGGACACGACTGAAGCGACTTAGCAGCAGCAGCAGCACCTTTAGGTAAGTGCGGGATTAGAATGTAGGTTTGTCTGATTCCAAAGCCTATAGCACTTTTCACTTTCTGTGCGTGTTCAGTCGTGTCCAACTCTTTGCAACACCATGGACTGTACTGCAGCCTGCCAGGCCCCTCTGTCCCTGGGACTCTCCAGGCAAGAACACTGGAGTGGGTTGCCATTTCCTTCTCCAATGCATGAAAGTGAAAAGGGAAAGTGAAGTTGCTCAGTCGTGTCCGACTCCTAGCGACCCCATGGACTGCAGCCTACTAGGCTCCTCCATCCATGGGATTTTCCAGGCAAGAGTACTGGAGTGGGGTGCCATTGCCTTCTCCAAGATTACTAGAGTGGCTGCCATTTCCTTCTTGATTACTTTCTGTATGAATTACTTAATGGTACAAGATTCATATATAGGCAGGATCTAATACAATCCCCAGAAGTGTTAATGTTACTTTTCATAGAGTGTCAGAACAGTTTCCAAGACTAAGAGATAAATTAAACCTGGTTCTACATCAAGTAATCACTGACTTTATAGGGCAACAGAACATGGACGTTACCCCCACGGGTTCTGAAATCCATCCTTGGATTTTGAATCCTACTTCAACCACTTAGGATAAAGACTAGGGAATTTGAGGAGAGTTTAATAATAGAGTTTTTCAACTGTTAATCTCAACTGTTAACAGTGCCAGGATCTGCTCCCTCTCCAGGGCTGAAGAGGGAGAAGGTGGAACACACAGAGAGAGGAGAGCTGTGTGGGGATGGCTGGCTGGCAGAAGATGCAAGTTTCAGTCAAGAGATACCTCCATCCAAAGGGGACCCCACAGTGAGGGAGCTGGAGAATAAGTACTCCAACCTCACTCTTTCCCTTTCCTACAATTTCCTGCTCCCTGGTGGCAGAATTGAAACAGAAGCCTGAAAGAAGGAATAGCATTCACAGAAGTTGGCCTTCCAAGTATTCCAATAGAATGGGAAATTATAGAGGGTGGATCTGAAAACCAATGTGCATCTATCAGATTGGGATGATAATAGTACCTACCTCTGAAAGCAGTTGCAAGAATTACACGAATTAAAACATATAAAGTACTGAGATGGATCCTGATCCCATGAAAGTCTTAGCTATAAGTCCAGAGTTGACATAAACTAAGAATGATCTACTTTAACATCCTCATCTGATGAATGAAGACACAGGGGCCCAAGAGACGTGACTTGCTCCAAGTTACATAAAGAGTGACAGAGTCAGGATGAAAATTCGGTGGTCTAGGTGCTAGAGATCTACATCTGTGCTGTGTCTAGGGAAGGGAGGGCTCACACTCAATCTCAAGTCTAAAAAGATGAGGAAAATGGGCTTTATGATCCGCTGAGCTTACCTCTCCCTGAGATTTCCAGCAACGTCCCTACAGTGGTCTGCATTCCGCAGTAGGGACTATGATTTCTTGGACTAGTTGGTGCATGAGCTGACCTGCATTTTTCTCTCTCATGGATTCCTCTGTGTAAATAAGAATCTACATGGTAAATTTCACAGGACCAATAAGCAAAGAGCAGGGACCGCTATTAGAGTCCCAACAGTTTTAAAGAGCAGATCCCCTCTGGTCTGCAGTGACTATGCCAGAGTAGGAAGCAGAACCAGGACATTTCAAAAAGCAACTTCCTCTTCCCAGAAACATGAGAACTATGCAGGGACAAATTTAGCCTAGGGCCCTTTGTGATAACTGCAGCCAATTATATTTTGACCAATCAAGTCACTTTGCCTGGGATTGTCCCAGTTTTATCACAGCAAGTGCCTCAATCTGCAATGACTATCCATCCCCAATCCTGCTCTGCCTTGCCCAGTCCAGGGCAAACCAGAATGGTCAGTCATGTTGGATGATTTACAGAGATTTAAAGACTTAAGACCAGGCCTTCCCCCATGGCTCAGCAGTAAAGAATCCATCCACAATGCAGGAGACACGAGTTCAATTCCTGAGTTGGGAAGATCCCCTGAAGGAGGGCAAGGCAACCCACTCTAGTATTCTTGCCTGGAGAATCTCTTGGACAAAGGAGCCTGGCAGACTCAGTCCATAAAGTCGCAAAAAATCAGACATGACTGAGCACACACACAGGCACAGGCTTCTAACCAGACAAGAGCCCTGTGCTTCGGTTCTTGCTGGTTGCTTAATTGTATCCTTTGGAATTTAAACAGTGGCATTTCTAAACAGTAACCTGCATTTGCCCCTGGGAATTCTGATAAGCATATGCTAATAATCAAAAAATGGTCACAAGGATAGAAACAGAAATTAAGAGGCAGCTTAAAAACAAAACAGAGAACAGACGATCTAACTACTTGTAATTCAGAAAATGCTACATTCCTACAAGAGACCACTCAAAGCACACGCCTATCTAGTGAGCATGGACTGGTGAAGTGTCCACAAGAAGACCAGTGGGAAACACAGAAAGTCTCAGACCCTCTACTGACTGGGGTGGTGACATCAAGGAGTAGACACAGTTATTCAAGACACCCCCAGTAGTATCTCACAAGGAGCTTTGGCTACTTTAGAGTACAATCCATTTTTGGGGAATTAATGAGTGAAGAATGAAGGCAGGAGAAATATGCCGCAAATGCTACGAAATATTGAGAAGGTCTTCAACATCACTATTTCTAGATGTTTCTGAACTTGAATGCAAGTGGGTTTCCTCGGCCAACCTGTTCTCCCTCAGTTCTCACCCAGAGCACTATCCAACACGCTGAGTCCCTGGAGTCCATCAGATAGAGCCGTGCACTATGCTCAGGGACACCTGAATTATACTCGGGATGGTAAAAAAAAAAAAAAATCAAACAGCCTGTACTGATCCCAGCTATTTTCCCGTCCTAAATTAGGTTGTTTGAGCTTAGACTTTATCTTTCTAATTTCACCATATGAGAGGGAACTCTGATGCCCTAGATCAATTCTTGCAATATCTGTAGTGGATAATTAGGTGAAAAGGCAGGAGGGCTGTGTTTTTTCAAAGAATGGTTCAGTAGAAATGTGACACGGGGAGTTTTCAGTGATATTAATGGGACTATGATTCACTTGCATGATATTCTAGAAATCTAAGTTAAAAGTGAAATAATTAATGGTTAATTTTGTTGCATTGCTGCTGCTAAGTCACTTCAGTTGTGTCCCATGGTGGAGCCTGGTGGGCTGCCATCTATGGGGTCGCATAGATGGCAGCCCACCAAGCTCCGCCGTCCCTGGGATTTTCCAGGCAAGAGTACTGGAGTGGAGAGCCATTGCCTTCTCCATTTGTTGCATTAACTGTGCTTATTTTTTAAAACATGGCACCTTTATGGTATAGAAGCACACGGTCATACATATTTAAGTTTAAGGTAATATTCTGCATGATACTACTTTATACTACTCATAGGACAGGAAAATTGGTTAGTCTGATATTTCAAGGTCAATGAATAGCAGTTGTTTATATCAGTGAACACAACTTACCCTGACATACATTGAAATCCATCTGATGATGGATCATTCTGTTACATATTCTGTTGATATTTTATAACCTAAAACCATATATACAATTATTGCATTTTCAAGCAAGTCTACAGCATAAGCTAGTTCTGGGTAATAAAATGGTCTCATTGATTTACAGTGAATGATGGTCTTTTATTTAGTAAGGAAGTACACAGGATCAAAACTCCCAATGTCTGTGGCAATCCTAGCTAGGTTACTGATGGGCTATGTGAGTTTTGGAATTTTGATCCACTGTTTTCAGTCCTCAGCAGCTTAGATTTACAATATGTAAAGTCATAATCACAAGACTCAGGGTATCAGATTCTACCCTAAGTAAACCCATTGAAGTGGGCTTACCAGGTGCCAGTGCAGGAGACAAGGGTTTGATCCCTGGTTCGAGATGAGTCCCTAGAGGAGGAAATGGCAACACACTCCAGTATTCTTGCCTGAACAGAGAAGCCTGGCAGGCTACTGTCCATGGAGTCGCAAGGAGTTGGACACGATTGAGCTACTGAGCAAGCATGCAAACCCACTGAGAAAAACATCAAAGTTTTATACAAATGAAAAGCTATGCATTTCATGAAAACTAACTAAAGAATTAGGAAGATATAAGTGTACCTAGTATTAAGTGGACTTGACTTATAATCTTCCTGTGATGATTCAGAATGAACAAAGGCAGAGCAGGCCCCACAAACTGAAGTGGGGCGATTTGGTTCAGTGGTAGTGCTACTATTTTTGGATTTGGGGATCAAGGTGCTAAACATTTTTAGTTTGCATTTAAATTTCCTCAAGGCTTAGCCTTTACTGATTTAGAGACCAGCTCCCATTGCCTTTCCCACCTCCTTTGCACAAAATGGTTCAATCTTCAGTTCAATTCAGTTCAGTCACTCAGTTGTGTCCGACTCTTTGCGACCCCATGAATCGCAGCACGCCAGGCCTCCCTGTCCATCACCAGCTCCAGGAGTTCACCCAGACTCACGTCCATCAAGTCAGTGATGCCATCCAGCCATCTCATCCTCTGTCATCCCCTTCTCCTCCTGCCCCCAATCCCTCCCAGCATCACAGTCTTTTCCAATGAGTCAACTCTTTGCATGAGGTGGCCAAAGTATTGGAGTTTCAGCTTCAGCATTATTCCTTCCAAAGAAATCCCAGGGCTGATCTTCTTCAGAATGGACTGGTTGGATCTCCTTGCAGTCCAAGGGACTCTCAAGAGTCTTCTCCAACACCACAGTTCAAAAGCATCAATTCTTCGGCACTCAGCCTTCTTCACAGTCCAACTCTCACATCCATACATGACCACAGGAAAAACCATAGCCTTGACTAGACGGACCTTTGTTGGCAAAGTAATGTCTCTGCTTTTGAATATGCTATCTAGGTTGGTCATAACTTTCCTTCCAAGGAGTAAGCGTCTTTTAATTTCATGGCTGCAATCACCATCTGCAGTGATTTTGGAGCCCCCAAAAATAAAGTCTGACACTGTTTCCACTGTTTCCCCATCTATTTCCCATGAAGTTATGGGACCGGATGCCATGATCTTCATTTTCTGAATGTTGAGCTTTAAGCCAACTTTTTCACTCTCCACTTTCACTTTCATCAAGAGGCTTTTGAGTTCCTCTTCACTTTCTGCCATAAGGGTGGTGTCATCTGCATATCTGAGGTTATTGATATTTCAATCTTACTGACCTCTTAATTCCTAGGTAGCAAGTGCTACACACAATTTCAAACCAGGCAAACCTTGCCTTAAAAATCTCAGATAAACAACCTTTAGCCTCAAGGAGAACTAGCACTTGGGAACCCTGGCAGAGAACCTCAAATGGGAGCAGGATGGAGCAGTCTGTTCTACACTAAATCCTGCAGGATTTCTCTCTGTTCTGACCAGATGGAATGAGTAGCCAGCAGGGAGCTTTAGTGGTCAGTGGAAGCACATACTGAGATTAAGCATTTACTGTTGAGCCTCAGCTTTCTCACCAATAATATGAGGTAACTTACCGATATAGCTGTTTTTAGGACAGCCTGAGATCACTCACATTCAATGTCGAGTGAGAGGTACAAACTATTGGGCATAGTAAGATACTCAAGGATGTACTGTACAACATAGGGAATATAGTCCAAACTGCAAATGGAAAGTAATCTTTATAAATTGCATAAAATATTAATAATACATTTTGATTAAAAGCTACTTAATACAGTGTAGGACATGTAGTAAAGCACCAGGTATATATGTTTATCTATTATTATTATTTTCTGAGCCTTTAAATTAATTCCATTTCCACAGTTATAACTCAAGGAACAGGATTCCTTTGCTTCCTGGTTCTGCTACTGGCATGTAATTACACTGTCATTACTGTGATTATTGTTTAAAATCTGACTCTCATTGGATCATCACTTCATGAGCACAGCATCCTTGTCTGCTTTAGAACAGTACTGTACCTCCAGCTACCAGATGGTGCCTGGCATATTGTAGGTGCTCAATGCATCTGTATTAAGTTAATAAAAAAAAATGAGCTCCATGGAATTTATACCAATTATCACCAAGATCCAGAAAAGAAAATTAGCCAAAGTCACTATTAGCCACCTATGAGGGCTAATTTCCCCCATCCTACCAAGCCCACCACATAGCTCTAGGCAGGATAGTTGGTTCTGACTGAAGAAGAGCTCAGACAATGCATTTTACTGCCATTTTGAGGAGCCTGTCACCAGAACCTCACTGCATCACAATTTGGCCTTTTGTCCAGACCCCGATGAATGTGTATGTTCATAAAGACCAGAGAGAGAGACTAGAAAGAGCGACCCTGACCCCCAGAATCAGGGCTGGTGTTTATTCTGGGCTGGGAGACTGGGGAGAGCAAAGACTAACACAAGAACATAAAGTCCTGAGGAGCGGAAGTAAAGCCAAATTAAAAGGAGACATTGTGGTAAGGAGAGAGCAGAGGATGTGAGCAGTGCACAGGCGCTGTGACTTGCAAGCACAGAGAGGGAGATGGCCCTGCAGGTGATCAGGGGTCTAGTGTCTGAGTAACCAGGCTACAGACTGAGATGAGAACCAAATCCTGACTTCAAGACTGCTTGCATATGTATGACCTTGCGCAAGTCACTTGGCTTCTATCAAGTTTTTAATCCACACAAATGAGGGTATTAATATGAAACTCAGAGTTGTTTTACAAATAAAATTATAACACTTTCCCAAATCACTTAACCACCGAACCATGAGAGCAGGTTCACATACGGAGAGCTTGTGCTTGGTTATTAAAGATAAAAGGGGGTGATTCCCTCCAGTAGAAATCTTATTGATTCTGAGACAAAAAAAGACAAAAGCAAAAGGCAAAAACTAACAAAAAATGTAGATATAAAATCAATAGCTAGCCTTATGGGAAATACAGAAGAAATACACTGTGGAAAGATCATGGAAGATCATCTACTTAGTGTTCTCCAATTGAACTGATCATAAGAATTTCCTTTTAAAGCACACAATTTCCAGACTTCCACCAAAATCAACTAAGTCACATTCTCCTGGGGAGGAAGCTAGAAAGCTGGATTAACAAGGATATGAGGTGATTCTTATAACATAGAAAGCTTGCTTCAGCTTCATCTTTCCTAATTACTTGAAAGCCCTCAGGTGTGCTCCATGGACCAGAAGCAGCATCAGCATCTAGGGACTTGTTAGAAATTCAGAATCTCAGGCACCAGGGCAGATCACTGAATTAGAATCTGCATTTTAAGATGACCCCCAGCTGATTCTTAAGGTCTGTGGTCTAAGTCATCCCACAGGCCTTTGGATATCTTCAGTGATGGAAAACACACTACCTCTCAGGAAAGCTAGTTCCATCTCTTAGTATCTCTGAGCAGGGGCCACCCCTTCCCCTGAGAAGTCTCATCACTGACAACCTTCAGGACCTGAACCAAAGATGGCAACATGGACTGGGTAGCAGCTGATGTTTCCAGGATACCTAACGACACTTGTTTTTGTTTGTTTTGTTTTTCCTTCTATGTCTCTTCTTATATGTCTCCAAAACAGAACAAAAAGCAGTAAGATGAGTGACATTCTTACAGGTTTGTAAATCACTTTAATGTTTGGCTAAACAGAAGACAGCCAGACTCATATCTGATTCTGCACTTTTTCTGATGTGATAGTGCCGGGAGCCAGCGTGAGGAACTCCGCCCATGGCAAAAGTTAAGAGAAAGGAGGCTTGGCATACGCAAAGGCGGGATCCAGCCTCAGGAGTCCCCCTGGAAATTCTTGAGCATCTACCCCCATAACCAGAGTCTGCCTCCTTTCTGCTTTGTGCTCTCACCTACACCTCTGACTTTACGGGGGGCTGTCCCCCACCACGTCTCTCTGAAAAAAGTTAACTTACAGCTCCAGTTAATAGAGTTCCTGGGTGTGACAGTGTTTCAACCTACAAACTCCTTTGGAAGTCCTCTAGCCTGCCTGAATAGGTTTTTCCGGCCACATGTGATTGTTCAGAGCCTCCCAACTGTGAGAGGTATGAGATGTTCTAAACTGTCTAAATACAGATTCCTTTGAGCAGTTAAAAGATTGATTAGAAATTGTATTGGTGAAGGGTTTTTCACTTGTTGGGCCAATGTTTGCTGCTAAGTTTCCATATCCCTTACCTGCTGTGTCCCTGGCAGTGTATTGATTAATATAATTGGTGTAAGTAGTAGCTTTAATGTTTATAACTTTGGACCCTTGAGTTAATTCTTTTTCTTGTTATAGCCCACCACACCTTTGCCCTATAGAAATGCAACTTTATCTAATGCTTTTGGAGGGTGGCGCCTGACTAATGACCTTTAGAGAAAAATAAGTTTTCTGAAGAAAGGGTCTTAAAATGTTAACAGGCCTCTGGGCCAGAAGATGATGTAAATCACCTAAATTTTGCATATTATAAGCTTGCAGGAAGAAAGCCTGGCTTACTGCTGACTCTACCCCTTCCCCCATTATCCTCTATGCACAACTTAAGGTATAAAAACTACTTTGGAAAATAAAGCGCAGGCCTTGTTCACCGAAGCTTGGTCTCCCCATGTCGTTATTTCTCTCACCTTTTGGCTGAGTTATTCAGCCTCTTTTCTCCACTGAATTTTCCTACTGAGCTATCCTTATTCTATTACTCTTTATATCTCTAATTAATATTTAATTAAAGCTATTGTATCCAGTTCACCGGCACCATCCCCACTTTGAATTCTCTGGATCCACCGGGGCTGGACCCTAGCATGATATATTGTTAGATTGAAATATAAGAAAAAATTGCCACATATTGATGGGAGGAGTATTTTAATAGTCTTTTGGCTAATGGTGAATATTATTTTCTGATACTATATCAAAACTAGAGAAGTGGTAGTTTATTTTTTTTTAAAATAACATCTTTGATCCCTGGTCAAGAATATTCTCTGGAGTAGGAAATGGCAATCTGCTCCAGTATTCTTGTCTAGAAAATTCCATGGAAAGGGGACCCTGGCAGGTTACAGTCCCTGGGGCCACAAACAGTTGGACATCACTGAGCACACACACATTAAAAAATTAGTTACAATGTGGAATCTGATACTATATTAGTGAACTTTTACTACTCTATTAAAATCAGCTAACTAGTTTACCATACATATTGGTAGCTCCTTTTATACCTTTGAATGGAAAATATTGGATCATTGAGTAATGAAGATATTCTAAATATAGACACATTTCATCGAAAAGTATCAAATGAGTCGCATTCAATAATATCACCACAGATCTCATCAGAAAAGTCTTAAAATTTTGTTAATCTTTTAGGTCATGGTGGTTTAAACAAGTTTTCCAGATTCAATTTTCTTAAACTTTTCATTGGTAACATCTATTCTAACTTGTTTTCCTTGGAGTGACATACTTACTGCATTTCTTTTTAAAAACATGGCTGTCACAAATTTAAGATGAATAATCTTAGTTTTCCTGCCAGTTGTATTAGTCACTGTCTCTGCTCACCAAGGCGTGTTCTTGGTGGATGGTAAACTAGACAAAAAATGAGTAACTTTCAAACTTCTTCACACAGAATGCTTTCTTAAAATGACAGTTGATGCAGAAGCCCAGCCCAAAGAAGAGTCTGAATCAGATTTACTCTATACTCTAGACACAGTGGCTCCAAGAGAGTTCATCAGGTCCTTTGGGCTTGAAGAAGCATGCTTTGTGTACTCCTAGAGAGTGCCACTTCTAAACAAATTCTACATCTTAAAATCAGTGTTTGTATTATGTACACAATTGTGGCTGATGTCTGCAGCCATGACTTACATGGTAAAGCCTCACTAATTTTGAATAATGATGCTAATATGACTCAGTAACAAAACCAAATTACAGATGTTTTGTTAACAAAATGCAATTTTATTACTCTCGAGTGAAGAGTGTTTTATAAACTGAGTTATAAATGAATACTATTAAGCTAAATGGAATAAGTTTATGTAAAATTACAACCCACTATAGGCCTACATAACATGGTGATGTATCACAAACATGTAAGTCCTTTAGCATAAGAGAAATAATTGCTGTGGTCGAAAAATTGAAAGCAGAGCAAAAAGGGTCTTCAGTTTATTGAATTTTTGGTTTTCAAAGCTATTACTTGTAATTTGAATATATCTTTAAATAGAACACCCCGAAAAATCAACAATAAAATAATTATTCCAATATTTACCTGAAAAAAATGAACAGGTCATAATTGTTGAAAATATTAATTGAATATTTGTTATTTAGTTGCTCAGTTGTGCCCAACTCTTTGCCACCCCATGGGCTGCAGCACACCAGGCTTCCCTGTCCTTCACTATCTCCAGGAGCTTGCTCAAACTCATGTCCATTGAGTCGGTGATGGCATCCAACCATCTCATCCCCAGTTGCCTCCTTCACTCCCTGCCATTAATCTTTCCCATCATCAGGGTCTTTTCCAATGAGTAGGCTCTTCGAGTCAGGTGGTCAAAGTATTGGAGCTTTAGTTTCAGCTTCAGCAACAGTCCTTCCAATGAATATTCAGGGTTGATTTCCTTTAGGATTGATTGGTTTGATCTCTTTGTTGTACCGTTCAGTTCAGTCACTCAGTTGTGTCCAACTATTTGCAGCTCCATGGACTGCAGCACACTAGGCTGGCCTGCACCACCAACTCCTGGAGTTTACTCAAACTCATGTCCATCGAGTTGGTGATGGCATTCAACCATCTCATCCTCTGTTGTCCCCTTCTCCTCCCACATTCAATCTTTCCCAGCATTAGGATCTTTTGAAATGAGCCATTTCTTCACGTCAGGTGGCCAAAGTATTGGAGCTTCAGCTTCAGCATCAGTCCTTCCAGTAAATATTTAGGACTGATTTCCTTTAGGATGGACTGGTTGGATCTTCTTGCAGCCCAAGGGACTCTCAAGAGTCTTCAACACCACAGTTCAAAAGCATCAATTCTTGGGTGCTCAGCTTTCTTTATGGTCCAAATCTCATATCCATACATGACTACTGGAAAAACCATAGCCTTGACTAGATGGACCTTTGTTGGCAAAGTAATGTCTCTGCTTTTTAATATGTTGTCTAGGTTGGTCAGAGCTTTTCTTCCAAGGAGCAAGCATCATTTAATTTCATGGTTGCAGTCACCACCTGCAGTGATTTTGGAGTCCAGGAAAATAAAATCTGTCATTTTTTTAAAATCATTTCCCCACCTATTTGCCATGAAGTGATGGGACCAGATGCCATCGTCTTTGTTTTCTGAATGTTGAGCTTTAAGCCAACTTTTTCACTCTCCTCTTTCACTTTCATCAAGAGGCTCTTTAGTTCTTCAATTTCTGCATTAAGGGTGGTGTCATCTGCATATTGAGGCTTCCCTGATAGCTCAGTTGTTGTTTAAGGGACTTTCAAAGTCTTCTCCAGCACACAATACTGAAGTGGGTAGCCATTCTCTTCTCCAGGGAATCTTCCTGACCCAGGGGTCAAACCTGAGCCTCTTACACTTCGGCCAGATTCTTTAGCATTTGAGCCACCAAGGAAGCCTCCACTGAATATGATGAGGGATAAATTAAATTATATATATAGGTCTAGGTCCTTGATGATATTCAAAGACAAGTACTGAGTCAAACAAGGTTAAATGATGTATATGGGTGTAGGAGTCTTCAAAAACATAATATGCTAAAGCAGAGCATCTCAAACTTTCATGTACTTGTGAATTGCTTATAGATCATGTTAAAATCTGGATTCTGATTCCATAGGTCTTGGTGGGACCTGGGATTCTGAATTTTCCATGTGATACCACTGCTGCAGGTCTGTGGACCACATTTGGAGTAAAAAAGTGCTTTAGTGCATCCAGACTTTATGTGAGAAAGCTGAATAGATATAATAAAACATTTTTTATTTTTCATCTTTTACAGGAAGGAGGAGAAAAGTTCCAAGATTATTTTATTGAACATATGATTTACCTTTACTCAGTAGGATGACCCTTTAAGTCCATCCTCTTGTTTGTTTTCTCATCTCACTTCCTCTAAGCACTTGGTAGGCGGCCTTTCCCCACTCCAGTATGCTTGCCTGGAAAATCCCATGGATGGAAGAGCCTGGTAGGCTGCAGTCCATGGTGTCACAGAGAGTCAGACAGGACTGAAGCAACTTAGCAGCAGCAGCAGTAGCAGGGGGCCTTTTTCATTAGAGTATTAATGCATTATATTACATGGGAAGTCAAGTACAGAATTCCACAACCCCAGCTCTCTGATGTTGGCAAAAGGGTCCTGTGATTGGCTGGCTTAAAAACTTTTTCAGTATTTTAAGTAAATTAATTTTAATTCATTAATACTATTTAATCAGTGACTTTGCTTAAAAATGCTTTCAGAAAATTAGTTGTTTTACTCAAGTAAAGCCAGCCACTATGGAGAACAGTATGGAGATTCCTTATAAAACTAAAACTAGAGCTATTGTGTGTGTGTGGTGTGTGTGTGTGCACGTGGTCAATTGTGTGCGACTCTTTGTGACCCCACAGACTAGAGCCTTTAGAGCTACTATATGATCCAGCAATACCATTCTTAGGCATGTATCTGGAGAAAACCATCCTTCAAGAAGATACATGCACCCCAATGCTCATTGCAGCGTTATTTGCAATAGCCAAGACATGGAAGCAACCTAAATGCCCATCAGCAGAGGAATGGGCCAAAGCAGGTGTGGTGCATATATACAGTGGAATATTACTCAGCCATAAAAAGCAATGAAAATGCCATTTGTAGCAACATGGGTGGAGCTGGGTGTTATACTAACTGAAGTAAGTCATACAAAGAGACATGTCATACAATATCACTTAAATGTGAAAACTAAAAAATAGAATGATACAAATGAAGTTCTTTACAAAACAGAAACTGACACAGACTTAGATAACAATGTATGTTAATAGGTCAGGCTGCAGCCATGAAATTAAAAGACGCTTACTCCTTGGAAGGAAAGTTATGACCAACCTAGATAGCATATGCAAAAGCAGAGACATTACTTTGCCAACAAAGGTCCGTCTAGTCAAGGCTATGGTTTTTCCTGTGGTCATGTATGGATGTGAGAGTTGGACTGTGAAGAAAGCTAAGGGCCGAAGAATGGATGCTTTTGAACTGTGGTGTTGGAGAAGACTCTTGAGAGTCCTTTGGTCTGCAAGGAGATCCAACCAGTCCATTCTAAAGGAGATCAGCTCTGGGATTTCTTTGGAAGGAATGATGCTAAAGCTAAAACTCCAGTACTTTGGCCACCTCATGCAAAGAGTTGACTCATTGGAAAAGACTGTGATGCTGGGAGGGATCGGGGGCAGGAGGAGAAGGGGACTACAGAGGATGAGATGGCTGGATGGCATCACTGACTTGATGGACGTGAGTCTGAGTGAACTCCAGGAGTTGGTGATGGACAGGGAGGCCTGGCGTGCTGCGATTCATGGGGTGGCAAAGAGTCGGACACGACTGAGCAACTGAACTGAACTGAATGGGGCAGTGGGAAGGTGGAGAGGAGGGATGAAATAGGAGGGTGAAATTGACATATAAAAGATAAGCAGCAAGGACGTTCTGTACAGAACAGGGAACTGTACTTAATATTCTGTAATAAACTACATGGGAAATGAAACTGAAAAAGAATATATATATGTATAACTAAATACCATGATTGTACACCTGAAACAACACAACACTGTAAATCAAATATATGTCCAAATAAAAATAAATAAAAAAAGAAAAGCCAGCAATCGCTCTTCAGACGCAGAGACTTACAAGATTTTAGGTTGAGCAGGTTATTAGAATGTGTATCATCTAAAAACCCTTGTTTTTCCTGTAAAAACTAGATTTTATGGTTAGTTCCTTTATTTTAGTCTTTCTTTGAATTTTTAAAGGGAAATGTGATTCTCAGTGCCTCTTGAATTTAAATACAAATGTCATTTATCTTGTATACTTATGGCTTATGAAAATAGTCATCATATTGATATATTTGTAAGTATATCAGTGTAGAAACCACTTTATTATTTTTCAGATCCTTAAAATATGTGCATCAAACTGTGTTACGATGAGTGATTTAACAGTCTAACATCCAATTGCTTAATTTTGGCTGTCCACATTTATGTTCAGTGCCCATATGAACTGTGGTTCCCAGATAGATTTAACGGAATAGCCATATTGTTCTAGAAAGAAATGTGTTTTGTGGAGCTGTAATGCAGGTTCAGGATCACAGGCTTACACAGCCTCTGATTATTGTCCACACAGGGTGCTGAATGGTCCCAGAAATCTGGTGAAGTATGCAGAAGACATGCTCTTCAGCTCCAGTCACTTGCCACTTAGCCCTGGTGATCTGGCTAGGCTCCAATTCACGTAATTGCATCCTGTCTACTCAAATTTCCTTTGCAATTTCAATCAGATCCGTTATCCTCCTTAGCATGACTGCCCAGAATGACAGTTCAGGATTCCCTTACAGCTGCTAAACAGCTGTTGTGTTCAACCCAAGAGGTGACTGTGTTTCAGTGCTGGGTAAAATGACTCCTTGTTATTCTTTTTCCGCATCACAGAGGCATTCTGAAGCTTAATCAATCTAGATGTGTACAGCTTCCGAGGGGCAAGTTAGAGCAAAGATGGTAGACATTAATTATTAAGCATTTTTAAAGAGTTCTGCGTTTACCTTTGCCTCAAAGTGGAATCCGGGCATGATATGTTCCTTATACTATGATATTATCTGGTGTAAATTTAACAAGAAAACTATTGTCAGAAACCGGCATTGATTGAGTTATATGATATGTTCTCTCTTTTTTGTCACTTTAAATGATCTTCAGAATTAACAAAGCAAACTTCTAACTTAAAACTGCATTAATAAATCTTTCACTGATGGTTCAATTACTAATTACAGATATGGCCAGGGTATTGATCTATTTGGTCTGTCACTTCCTAATTTTGCTATATGAGTTTCTTTGCATGCATCTTTCTGTGAAAGAAGCCTTCATTTAAAAAAAGAAAAAACTATCCCCAAATTGAGTGGCTTTAACCACCATCACTTTATCATATCTTATAATTTTTTGACCAGGAATTTGGTAATAGGTCAACTGGGAAATTCTTGTGCTCCACGTGATGCAGAATAGAGTCAGCTGGTGCTTGAAAGGCTCTGAAAATTTGAGTCAGCCATGTTTTTTTTGTTGTTGTTTTTTTTAAACATGCTCAGTGCTTAGTCAAAGTTATCTAACCCTGACAAGTTTGGGCTCAGCTGAGTCATCCTCCATTCAATCTCTGGTCTCTTCATTGGTTTCTCCAGCAGGGAGTCCAACTGTTACATGAAGACCTCGGACTTGAAAAGCCTGAGACAGACGTTGGCAGTTCTCTTAAAGGCTGCACCTGGAAAAAGCTCAATATCACTTTAATTTTATTGTACTTTCTTGGTCAAAGCAAAGCCAGGTCAGATTCAAGGGAAAGAAAAATAGGTCCACCTCTTAATGAGAAGAATGTGAACGAAGCATGAGCACCTTCAGTCCAATACACTGACATTTTAATAATACATATACATTTTAATAATAGCATTCTTTTCCATAGTGGTTTCAAAGAGATCTGAGGTTTAATAAGGGACACCTCTACAATTAAACACATAGACATTCAGATATAAAAATAGACTCTGTATCAACCTCTTAGCTTTAACAATGGCCTAAAAGACCTTTGGAAACACAGCCAGTGCAGGTATTTCCTCAGCATTAGCATCTGTAAGAGGTGCTGACCACAGTACTTTGTTTCTGCTCTCTGAATGATACAGTACCACTCCCCGACACTATCACCTCAAATAAGCTTGCAGTTTTAATTATTTCAAGTGTATTTACACCTAAAATACTAAAAACGAAAACAAACCACAAAAACAAAAACCTTGCAGTGAAAATAGGTCAGATATTATCCTTTTATTTTGCTGAGGAACTTGAAATAGAGAGGTAGGTAATTTGCTAAAAAGTCTCCAGGTAATGAATAATGGGCCACTCAGTCCAGGACTCCATCTACTTCACTCCAAATCCCTTCACCCCATTAAGATTTGACTTGCAACCTAAAAAATCCCAGATGACCTTCAAGGTTTCTGACTTTACTGCAACGACAATGCTTTTGCAAGGGAGCAAAGTTGTTCTCAAGTTGAGATTCCCATTTTCATTGAGAAATATCTAAATTGGGACCCACAGCTGCTGTTGTAGCTAGTCTGCTTTTCAAGTGTGGAATACGAGTCTTGTATGGTTAAAGAATGTTGTTTGCTTCACTTAGCCAAATCACACCCAAAGATTCAGGACTGTTCCAGTCCTCTGTGTTTTCTCTTCATAAGCAAAACACACTGTCTCCATTATTCTTGTCCTTTTGTCTAATGTTTCTCATCCACTCAACTCTGTTCTCTCAACTGCTCTAGAAAGACTTCTCCCATTCCTTCAGTCCACATTCTGCTCTTTCCCTTGAATTCAAAGAACTTTACAGTCTGGAGCACGTATTATCAACCATATTCTTTCCTTTACTCATTAAATGCGACATTACTAGTAAGTGACAGAAACAGGATTTAAACCCAGAACTAACTCCAGAAATAAAGCCTCGACCATTAGGTTATAACATTTTGAATTGTGTTAGATGTAGGCACTTATGTGTGCATGTATATATGTGTATACAGTCATGCAGGAAAATGTATGGTGACATTTTGTCTTTTAACTGTCATGTGTAGTGGCAAGGAGCTGTGAGAGTTCAGATAGAAGCAAAATAACTTCGTCTGATGTAAGATTCGTAGCATTTGACACCAGCTTACCAGGGGAACAGTGAGTGGTTTGGTTTAACATGAGAAAGATGTAGGTTGAGCATGAAGTATAAGAATGCAGAAGGACAAACACAAAATATGCCATGAAATTTAAATGTAGTCATATAAGTCACTGCTAAGTTTTTGAAGGTGCTTAGTGTGGGTTGACAAGATTAGACATGAATTTCAGAGGACATATCTGTCAACCTGAGCAGTAGGATGGATTGGAGTAGGATCTTGCTGAAGATACGAGTTAAGCCTTGCCCTTTTAATTCCTTCCAAAGGACATTATAAGTCTATTAAAACAGTCCAAGTACAGCAAAGTAACACACAGACTTCAGTGTAAACCTACTCTTGACTTCTTTGTTGATTGTTTTAAGAATGCGGTTCTTGAATTATCACATATTAATAACAATAGTGATATTTTTGTGATATCATCCTTTCATCAGATCTTCACATATATTAGCCACTGTATTTTAAATGGACCACTGAACACACAAAGCTGAGGATCACAGACTAGCAATGTACTGAGGATATAGTTGCCATTCAAAATGTTTGGCTAACTTACTAATATATAAGCAGTCACTGTCCTCTGTTCTTGGGGCCATTTTCCATGGTGTCTCTACTCATAGTTATCAAAGCATAATAATCACAAAAATAATGATAATAACTTCAAATAAATAAGTTATTACTATTCAACATCTTGGGTGTTTATTATATTTACTTATTAATATTTATTAATATTCAATATTCTTTTATAAAGAAACTGAGGCATAGAAGGATACATAAATACCCAAGCTTATGTACCCATTAGGGATAGAGCTGAGATTCAAATGTATGCATGATGACTCTAGAGTCTCCCAAATCTAGATTGTCTAGTCTAGGTTCCCAAGTTTCTATGAGATAAGAGATCTTCCACTAAGGGCTGAAGGAATAAAAGCTAATATTTTTGTTAAAAAATATTTTTTGGACCCTCTAATCTAAATAGATATTTGGTGATGCATAATTATGTTTAGGATAAGGACCGTCTACCTTGCAGATCATGAGTTTAAACTTCTTTGTGTTCTACTGAGCGTAACATGTCTAATGGCAAACAGGGACCTTGAAAACCAGTAGGTGGAAAGACTCCAAATTCCCTTATCTAAAATAAGACACAATTTCTAAACCCCCAAAAGGTTTTCTCCCTTCTAGTAGTCGGCTGCCAGGATCAGAGCGAGTTCACCACAGCCCTGCACAAGATTTAATGGGGTAATTAAGAAGTGTGCTGAGAATTTGGCCTGGGACATGGTTCTGTTTTTGCTCTGCAGATTTTTTGTTGGTGGAAGCAGTTCAGGCAATCCATCATTTGCGCTTGGCAATGCCAGTGACACAAGTCAGTTCTTGGAATGCAGTAAGGGACAACGGTACTGAATGGGCAGCCAAGGATTGGCAGCAACCTAGAGAGGTTTGAGGGGTACTTTGGCTATGGTTACTGTTCCTCTCAGATAACTCTTAGCAGCACATGGCAGGGGAAAATGGAACTTTCATTCCCCCAGTCTGTCTAGACTTTGCTACTTTTTTTTTTTTTTTTTGGCTTATTGTTTCTACATCTATATGCAGACTTTTCTTTTTATATGAAAGCTTCACATGATATTACTAATCTTATATAAGTGAAAAATAGTATCTTTAGAGTATGTAAATATATGGGTGAGATAGATCACCTTTCAAATGTTGGAGAATCATTTGCATTTCTTTTTCTATGAGTATATTTTGTTCCATTAAGCAAAGATCCACAAACTTCTGCAGGGAGCTATGAAATGTGTGCCCACTTATGACGATTGTGGAATTACAAATGCATATAGTGATTTGTCAATATCAAGTAAAAATTAAGTATTTCTGACAATTCCATTCTTATGCATTTATCTTACAGACAAACTCACATATGTACAACATAAGACCTTCATTGAAACATAGGTAAAATTAAGGTAGGAAACTATATATATGCACACACACACACGTGTGTGTATATAGTTTCCTACCTTAATATATATATATATTATATATATATATATATATATATATATATATATATATATATATGCATATATATAGCACCTGGTTAAGCGAACTATGGGAGGAACATCTACCTCCAGCCACAATGGAGTAACTGGTATGAGCTAACTTTCTAAACATAAATACTAAAAGGATATACAAAATACATGAGGCAATATTTTTGAGCACTAGATAATGAACCGTATAATTTTGGTATTCCTAAGCCAAGGGAAACTAAAAAGGTGAGGGGCAGATTGTCCAACTTTCTACCTGAGGATAATTTCCTGACATGTACAGAGGGTTGGAGTCAAGGCAGGCTGTCACAGTCCTTTTGAGTTGCAAAGGCAGAGATCAGAATTTGGGGGAGAGAAGAAGGCTGAAATATACAGTGTGAGCTATCAGAAAGGAAGAGGGAGCTATGCTCAGATAGCTACAAAGAATCTACACAAAAGCTACATATACATTTATACTGGAAAACATCAGGGAATTGTAGTTAAAGCGAGTAATATTTACAAAAGCATAAAAAGTAGGAGACATAAGAGATGCGGGTTTGATCCCTGTGTCAGGAAGATCTCCCGGAGGAGGGGACCAACTCCAGTATTCTTGCCTGGAGAATCCCATGGACAGAGGAGCCTGCCAGGCTACAATTCATAGAGTCTCAAAGAGTCAGACATGACTAAAGTGACTTACACACACACTTAGGTGTTAATATGCCAAATACATACAATATTTTTACTCTAAAAACTATAACACATTATTAAGACAAATCAAAGAATACTTAAACAATAATGGATTGGAAGGTTAATTTTGTTAAGATGTCAATTTTTCCATAACTGATAAATAGATTTAAAGCAATTGCAATCACCTAGAAGTGAATGTGCTAAAATCTACATGGGATAGCAAAGGAACTAAAATAGGCCAAACAATTTCCATGAAGGACAAAGTTGCAAGTTTCACACTATCCAGTTTCAAGATTATTACAAAGCTACAGTAATCAAGACATAGGTTAAATGAACATACAAGAGTCCAGAAATACACCCAAACATGTATGTTCAATTGATTTTTGACAAAGGAGTTAAGAAAATTCAACTTAGAAATTACATTGGAACAACTTGAAATCCATATTAAAATAAATAAGAAAGAAAGAAAATAAACTGAGTCCACAGCTCACACACACAATTTAACTCAAAGTGAATTATAGTCTTAAATATAAAACTTTTCATAATAACATAGAGGAAAATCTTTGTTACCTTGTATTAGATCAAGATTTCTTAGATAAGACACAAAGAGCATAAACCATAAGAGAAAAAAACAGATACATTATACATCATAAAATTAAAATTAAAGCTCTTTGAAAGTTACTATGAAGAAAATTAGAAGATAAGCCACAGACTGGGATAAAAACATTTGAAAAAACTCATCTATTTCAAGTACATGTAAAGAACTATCACCACTCAATAGTAAACAAACAATCCAATTCCAATCAAGTGGGAAAGGGGAGTATTTTCAACAAATAGTGCCAAAACAACCACAGATCTATACGGGGGAGGGGAGGAAACTGCCTGCCACACTACACCACATGCAAAAATTAACTTGAAGTGAGTCATAGACCTGCTGCTGCTGCTAAGTCACTCAGTCATGTCCGACTCTGTGCGATCCCATAGACGGCAGCCCACCAGGCTCCCCTGTCCCTGGGATTCTCCAGGCAGGAACACTGGAGTGGGTTGCCATTTCCTTCTCCAATGCATGAAAGTGAAAAGTGAAAGTGAAGTCGCTCAGTCGTGCCTGACTCTTAGCGACCCCATGGACTGCAGCCTACCAGGCTCCTCCATCCATGGGATTTTCCAGGCAAGAGTACTGGAGTGGGTCACCAGTGCCTTCCCTGGAGCCATAGACCTACCTAAATGCAAAACCTAAATCTATAAGAAACTTCTATAAGGAAACATAAGGAAAAATCTTTGCAACCTAGAAGTAGGCAAGGATTTCAAAGAACACAAAAGAACAAACAAAATAATTTTGGTAGTTTGAACTTCATCATAATTAATATCCTTTTAGACTGAACTTCATCATAATTAATGCCAGACAGAATTATGCCCCAATCCCCAACAAAAAATCCCATGTCTAAATCCCCAGAATGATTGTGAATATTCTACCTTATATGACAAAGGGAACATTGCAGTTTCTAAATTAGGTTAACCAATCAACAGACCTTAAAATAGGCAGACTATCCTGAATTTCTGCATAGACAAAGTGTAGTCACATGAACCCTTAAAAGCTGAAGAGAAAAGCAAAGGGAAAAATCAGAGAAATTTGAAGCACAAGAATGATTTAATGTTGCCGGTCAGAAGATATGGATAGGACCATGTGTTAAGGAAACAGGGAACTCAGTCCTACAACCACAATGAACTGAATTTTAATAACCTTAGTGAACTTGGAAACAGATTCTTCCCCAGGGCTTCTGAAAAGCTACACAGCCTTGACAACACTTTGGTGTTGTACGACCCTTAGCAGAGAATCCAGTCACACAGTGCCAAACTTATAACCTACAGACCTGAGAGTTAATATGTGGGTGATGTTTAAGGCCACACTAATTATGGCAATTTGCTGCACAGCAATAGAAAACGAACACAGACACCATTAAGAAAGCGAAAATACAAGCCACAGAGAGGAAGGAAATAGTAGCAAGACATAAATTGAATAAAAGACCTGTATCAAGAATGCATGCAGAATACCTTCAATTAATAAGAAAACAAGCAACACGATTTAAAGTTTGAGCTGGGCTTCCCTGTTGATTCAGTGGTAAAGAATCTGCCTGTCAATGCAGGAGACGTGGGTTTGATACCTGGTCCGGGAAGATCCCACATGCTGCAGAACAACTAAGCCTGTGTGCCATACTATTGAGCCTGTGCTCTAGAGACTGCGAACCACAACCACTGAAGCCCATGTGCCCTAGAGCTCACTCTCTGCAAAGGAGAAGCAACCATAATGAGAAATCTGTGCACCACAACTCGAGGGCAGCCTTTGATCACTGCAACCAGAGAAAACCCCATGCAGCAATGAAGACCCAGCATAGTCAAAGATAAAATAAATACATAAAAATTTTTAAAAAGCAACTTAAGTAGAATATTTTATAGAGAGTTCATGAAAGACAATATGTAAATGAACAACAAAACCATGAAAACATGTTGAACATCATGACTCATTAAGATTCATATCAAACACATGCTGAGACATTGCTGAATATGCTTTAAAATGGCTACAGTTCAAAAGGCTAGCCATGCCATGGATTGGAGATCATGATATAAGTGGAATAGTTATACATTACTAGAAAAGAAGAAAGCACTACAGAGAACTACCATCCTGCTATTTCATTCTCAGATACTCACCAAAGACAATTGAAAACATACAAATGTTCATACATTTATAAACAGAGAACTACCGTCCTTCTATTTCATTCTCAGATACTCACCAAAGACAATTGAAAACATACAAATGTTCATACAAAAACTTGTTTGCAAACATACATGGAAGATTTGTTGGTAATAGTCAAAACTAGGGGGAAAATCCAAATGCCCCTTGACAGGTAAATGGATTTTAATTCTGAAATTATGGTATATCTATACAATGGAGTACTACTCAGCAATTACTCAAAAAGTAATGGACTATTGATATACACAACAAAATGGATTAATCTCAAAAGGGTGATGTTAAGTAAAGAAAGCCAGACCTTCCCCAAAAGTACATCATGTCAGATTGTATTTACCTGAAATTCTATGATATGCAAACAGATCTATAGTGACAGAAGCAGGTCAGTGCTTGCCTGAGCATGGGGATGGAGAAAGAGAAGAATGATAAAGCAGCATGAGGAATGTTAGAGTGATGGAAATATTTATTACCTTAATTGTGATGATGGTTTCACAGGTATATACATATGTCAAACTTTATCAAACTGTATACTTTAAACATTTGCAATTATTATACTTCAATTATGTCTCCATAAAGCAGTTTAAACAATTATATGGCCCACAAAGCACAGCTTCCAGCCAGAGAGGCCTGGCTGTGGTCCAATCGTCTAAATTCTCAGAACATGATAAAAGTCAGAAGGACACTACGATAATTAGGATTCTGTCACAGAGTGATCCAAGTTGGGATACCTCTGAGAAGCAGGTGGGAAAAGAGGGATCTCCTCTTCTCCATCTCTATAGGTAACAAGAAAAATTAGCCTCCTAAAAAACTATTTGCTCTGGCTGATTCCCTCGACCCACTTTGTCCTGAGCCACTGAACCTTAATCAGCACCAGGTACTGCGAAGTCAGGGGGATTTCTCAAGTACAGGACTTAGTCCTTAGGATTCTAGAAGACTGTATCTGGGCCCCTGGTGTTATTAAGCATTGCCTTTGAGTTTGTTAGTGGTGGCTGACAAACCACCTAGAATTAACTAGAGTCACATTTCAGGGACTTCCTCGGTTTAAAAGATAAAGGAAATTCCCTGAGGAATTTTCTAGCTAGCCCCAGAGCAACAAGAGGACTTTATCACATCTGGGAAAGAAAGAAAATTGCTCTCATCACATCTTTTGAATTTTTTATGCCAGAGACTACTTAGAGGCCTTTGTATCTGCTGTTTCTGCCTAGCAGGGATAGTTTCTCAGCTCAGGGGTCCCATGAAGGCATAGCTGATTGCTGAACAGAAACCGAGGAACTGTCAGTGCCAGGGAGAATCTGCCTCCCCCTGATAGAAGCATCGCAGCAGAGCAAGGCAGACCAGTCTCCATCCTTCCTGCAATGTGCTTCAGCCCTGGCTCAGAGAACAGCCAGCTGCAGAGATGTTGATCCTTCCTCCACTAACAGAAGCAGTACCAGCTGGGAAAACAAGAAGACTTAATCTCTTCTCTGTCCTTGGCAGCCAGATCAGCAGGTACCTCAGATAAGGGTCCTCATGTGACATTGTTCCTGTTCGCCTCAAGAAATCCTTAGTCTCCAGAAAAAGCAACTCATTGCCTCTGAAGTAGGATAACTCATTAACCTCTCACTTCGTCATTTTCCCCATCATTTTCACATTCATTTATTCAATAAATGGTTAATGGATACCTACTTTGTATAGGTCACTCAGGAATGATTGGTAGGGAACAAAATTAAAATCTAGATCTGCTAGAAATTGGAACAATGAATTCTTTACATCATTAAGATTATAACCTGCCATCTTTGAAACACTTTCCTGCACCAGCTGTATTACAGACATGATTTGCTCTCTCATAACGCAAGATAGGTATTATAATAGGCATTTTACAGTCGGCAAAACAAAGGTTAAGGAATTCATCCAAACTCTCAGTTTAAAAATTTGACACAAATTTAGAAATATCTTAAATCCATGCAGTTTTCACTCTATCAGGCACCTCTGTCAGTCTCTTTCAAGTGATTTTTATATGGTGATGCTTCTTGATTTATAGCATTTCTGTAAACAAGTTCATGTTATTTTCTCTAGGACATTTATTGGGGCACTGAAACAGTAAGGTGACATCTGGCTGCACAGGCCTTCATGGAATTCCCATGATCCAGTTTTAGGTTCCGGAGAAGGCAATGGCACCCCACTCCGGTACTCTTGCCTGGAAAATCCCATGGACAGAGGAGCCTGGTAGGCTGCAGTCCATGGGGTCGCTAGGAGTCAGACACGACTGAGCGACTTCACTTTCACTTTTCACTTTCATGCATTGGAGAAGGAAATGGCAACCCACTCCAGTGTTCTTGCCTGGAGAATCCCAGGGAAGGGGGAGCCTGGTGGGCTGCCGTCTATGGGGTCGCACAGAGTCGGACACGACTGAAGCGACTTAGCAGCAGTAGCAGTTTTAGGTTCTCAGCCTTTAGGTTCAGAACTCAATTTTATCCTTCATTAGAAAACAATTTTCTAAGTGCACAGGAATCTGATGTACGAGTAAGCATTCTAATTCATTATTTTAAAAGCTAAGTAGACCCAAAAAACAGAGAGGAACGTTGGCTATACCGACTCATCCATTCCACAAACATTTATCGTGTACTAGTTGCCAGAGTGGTCCTAGACGGTGGGGATAAAACAGAAAATATGAGCAGCAAAGGGACTGCTGTCATGGCGATTACAGTGTCACTCCTGATAATCCAGGTTGCTACTTGGGAGGAAAACAGTCACACAGGCCACAGGACATTTAGCTTTGACTAGGTTGAGTTTGCAATGGCACCCCACTCCACTACTCTTGCCTGGAAAATCCCATGGAAGGAGGAGCCTGGTAGGCTGCACTCCATGAGGTTGCTAAGAGTCAGACACGACTGAGCGACTTCACTTTCACTTTTCACTTTCATGCATTGGAGAAGGAAATGGCAACCCACTCCAGTGTTCTTGCCTGGAGAATCCCAGGGACGGGGGAGCCTGGTGGGCTGCCATCTATGGGGTCACACAGAGTTGGACACGACTGACGTGACTTAGCAACAGCAGCAGCAGCAGGTAGAGTTTGAGATGTTTAACAGTTGAGAGCCAATTGTTTAATTTTCAGTCATTTTGTGAGCTGGTTGATGTCAGTTGGTAGCTAAGAATCAACCATGATCAGTATATTTATGTCATGGAAATTGGCAGACTTCACACTGGAGCACGTCTTTCCTCTCCCTATCAGAGATGGTTGGTAAAGATTTACTGGTGCATCACTGAGTAGAGGAGCGGAGGATGGATACACAGACCAGAGAGAGGCTGTGACTTCCTAGCATTCTAGAGCCTGTAGTGAAGTTTCCAGGTTAACAGAATACAGATGGTAATAAAAGTCTTGGGATAAATACACTAGCCCAGGGCAGAGTGATGAAAGCAGAAGATTGAGAAGAGGTTAAAACACACACATGCACGCACACACACGAAACAGGGGGTGGTTAGAGGAGGAGAAAGGGAAAGACAAGGGCAAGGCAAAGAGATTTGAACACATTGGTTTGAAGTATCAGGAAGGAGTTTTACAAAGGAAAGTGTAATAAGGCATTTCCAGAAGGAAGAGTTTTACTTTGCTCTGTTATTAAAATTATTGTTTAGTTTAGAAAGTGTCCAGGTATTTTGGTGCCTGGGATGACTGGACAAAGCACTTTCAAAGAGTAATGGGGAACAAAGTTAGATGCATAAAAGTCAAAAGTTGATGGAGGTGGAAGTACAAATAGCAAGGGTAACAAACCAGAGAGTTCAAGTCTGATGAGAAGCCCTTCCCTTCCGGAAAGGCCAGAGCTGGATAGTCTTCTTCCAAGATACCGCTTGGACCCTCGTTCCCTTGTCTTCATGCAGAAACTGCCCTCTGTGAGAACACTCCATCTTTACATGGAGGATGCAGAAAGCATCAACTTTAGCTCTGCTAAGCAACCATACTCTCCTGAGATGGATGAGGCCCAAATAATTGAACCTGGAAGTTCGAATGCTTATCATTTAGGGTAGGTTTTTCTACAGATGGCTAATTTCATTTCCTGCATGTTGACTTTTTCCTAGCTCTTGGCTTGGAAGGGAAGCTAAATTTCATGCTTAGGGAGTACCTTGCCCTTACCCATGAACATATGCTTAAAGACAGAATATTTTCTCTGCTCATTTTTAACTCATAAAAGATGCAGCAGGCTTGGGGCAGAGAGGAAGAAGAGTATGAAACTTACATGGTCTGTCTAGCAGTAGCCATCCCACCACCTTCTCAGAGGAACTGCCTCATCTCTATGTACACCAGAGGAATGGTCATCTCTGCATCACAATACTCCACTAGCCAGGTCTCAGCTGACGGGGCTAGAGTTGGATAATCATTCAAAATCTGCACAAAGACAGTACCTGGCTGGTTCAAAAAAACAAACTGCAATAACAAGATTCCCTCTATCTGAAACTTCCTTCTAAGACTCTTAGCTTGCAGGAGCTAGAAACTTTCTTCTAGGACCCTTACAGTTGGAGAAGCATGCACTGGAAAAGCAAGTGAAAATAGAGAGGGCTAAGAGCAGGCAGAGGAAATCAGAGATGCAAGATGATAGAGATTAAGACCCTATTTTCATGGTCCCCAAATAATTCTCAGAGTGGGAAAAAGAAGAGAGAAACTTGTGTTAAGGGTTCATTGCAAATGGGAGAAAACAATTATAAACAGCAGCTAAAGTCACAGTTTGGGGGTAGAGCATTTCTGCCATAATCGAAGGGCAGCCTGATTTTCTGTCAGCAAAGCAAGGGCAGCTTGGACTCCCATGGATGACCACTGGGTGCTTGCAGCTTACCTCTTTCTAATCATTGGTTCATCACTATAGGCGGTGTACATATTTTAGCCTACTTAAAAGGCTCTTTTTTTTTTTACTTTACAATATTGTATTGGTTTTGCCATACATCAACATGCATCCGCCACGGGTGTACACGTGTTCCCCATCCTGAACCCCCCTCCCACCTCCCTCCCCATACCATCCTTCTGGGTCATCCCAGTGCACCAGCCCCAAGCTTCCTGTATCCTGCATCGAACCTGGACTGGCGATTCGTTTCTTATATGATATTATACATGTTTTAATGAAACTGGAGCCTATTATACAGAGTGAAGTAAACCAGGAAGGCTGGTTTCTATCTCTGCTACAAAGCCATAGTCTGTCCACTACCTCTGGGTTATAACTAGAGGGATATACTGATTTGGTCTGGATAATTTCTATAAAATGTAAATATATTTTTTCTTCATTGAGAGTTCCAAACCAAGTCACAAGAATAATGTACAGATCAGAGGCACTCAGATTAGTATTTGATAAGTGGGAGCTAAGTAGGGTACAAGAATTCTCTCATATAATCCTCAAATCGTACCATGGAACACCTACTATTATTATTATTTACAGTTTGAGCCGAAAAGAAATGAAGGCTTAGTGATGTGAATTCACTTGCCAAAGTCACCAGCCAAAGGTGACAGATAGGACCCAGTTCTATTTCTGTGGTCTTCATCATTACATCAAGGAGAGACGTAATACAGAAGACTCCCCTCCCACCCAAACTGATCCAGACTGCCAGCAAGAGCAGGGCAATCAGTAGTTAAAGTTACGTATTCACCAATCACACTCTTAGTAGTTATGGGCTTTGGAGAGACCAGTTGCAAAGAAAAACCTAGAAAAGCCTGGATTTAATTAAGTAAAAGATAATATATGAGTAGATAATTTCTTTATAACATAAGGGTCCCAGGTAATATCTTCCACGTATATATGTAAAAACATATGAGTCTGGGTGTGTATGTATGTATGAATATATATTCAGACCTATTGATGCAAAAATAGAGAAATTCACAGGTCTTATAACAATTACTGTCAGGAACAATGAGCTGGTCCTACTTAGCAGTAATTGAACAAGGTAAGATGGGAGTGTTTTCTTTGGCAAACAGAGATGTTGGAAACTTAATTAACAGGAAAACCTCTCAAGTTCTGGGCCATACCTCCTCTCTCCAGACAAGGGCTCCACAAAAACAATTTATGCAGTGATGAAAATCTGGAGTTAAATAATGAAGCAGGTCTCCAATCCTTGGGAGAGAAGCAGGGCAGCCTTTGAAAGTATCACTTAGTGTTGACTGGAGGGAGGGAAGAGAAAAAATATAAGTGTTCCATTCACACACCAGATGTTCCCAGTAAACAATCACTTTCAAGAAAGCTCAGCTTGTGTGGTCAGTAATCATTCTTGAGATTGAGGGCTTAGCAGCCACAGAAGAAAACTCCTAGCAGAGGTAGGGTTGTTGCTGTGATAGGCCATTACACCACAGATGTGCCCCATCCAGGAGGAGGCTGGGGTGTTAGAGAGAGACGGTGACCCCTCTGGGGCACGAGCAACAGTGAGGCATTAGCAGCCAACACTCACAGAGGCTGGTGCTGGGTGCACTGCTGTGGTCAAAGAAGTGCAAACAGGCCCAGGGAAAAGCCAGGAAATTGCTTTCATACTCAGCTCACTGCTATAGCAGCTCTCAGCTAGTATATTAAATTCATTACAGGATGGGGTGTCTCATTTGGTACAAACAATGGCCTGATAAGACAGAAAGGGCAGACATCATTTCTCTTCAAAAACTGAATCCTTTTTTATAGAAAAGGAAATATGCCCAGATAGATGGAATAACTAGCCAAAGACAACCAAAGAGTTTGAGAAGACTTGGAACTAGAATCTAGGACATCTGACAGTCCCTTGTCCATTTCTGCTGCATCTCTCTGTCTCTTGCCCCTCTCGTGGTGAACGGGGAGAGTAAAGTGGTGGTAGTACAGTTCCAGGTTGTAGAGCAAACACTTGGGACACGGGGAGAGTGGAGGAAAATTGAGCTGGACTTGCTAGGAAGGCTTGATGAGGGAGTCACAACTGGGCTGGATTTAGATGGATAGAGTCTGAGAGCTTCTCAGACTCAGGTAGTCCAGAGACTGTAACAATCTTGGGTACATCCGAGGTATGGCATGTGGATCATTCTAGAGAAGGGCTAGATTTGCAGAAGCATCGTTCAGCTGTGTGTATGTGTTGGGAAGAGTGCTGTAGCTCGTCTTTCCTCTCACTTATCTAGGTACCCATAGCATGCCCTTTTCTAGCTTCTAAATTCAGCTGTAGTTTCTGGTTGCATTAACTCCTGAATAATTGGTCCCACATTGGTGGAGAGTTGCATGAAATTGCTTTCCTCCACCAAATAAAGAGGAATAAAGCTCTTTTAAGTCAAGATGCAGATGCTATGGAGCCATGGCAGGATTTTATAGAAATAAGATGGTGTAAAATAGGACAGTGTATCAAAAATGCCCCACTCTTGTCTCAAACATTCCTACCTTAGAGGTTCCCAAGAGTCTCATGGGAAAAGACAAAGGGAAACCAATTATTACTTTCTTATACCTAAGACTTGGGCCACAAACTCTAAATGCAGCATGTTTTAAGAAACCTGAGTGATACCTGTGACTTAGCCTTGATATTTATGAAGCCTCTCTATCAACCTTTCCTATAAGCACCAGTGAAATCACAGGATATAATGGCTCAATCTATTTTATGAAAATATAGAAAACTACAAGAATGCATACAAAAGAAAACTTTTTGCTGAGGACCAGCCACCTCATAGCAGCACAGTGACCCCAAAAATTAACCAAGGAAGTTCAACCAACCTGTGTTCTAGAATCTGAACAAGCAGACCACTTTCTCTCCTTCTTTGAAGAGAAGTAGGGACAGGGGTGGAGAAGGCAAGGGCAACCCACTCCAGTACTCTTGCCTGGAAAATCCCATGGATGGAGGAGCCTGGTAGGCTGCAGTCCATGGGGTCGCTAAGAGTCGGACATGACTGAGTGACTTCACTTTCACTTTTCACTTTCATGCATTGGAGAAAGAAATGGCAACCCACTCCAGTGTTCTTGCCTGGAGAATCCCAGCAACAGGGGAGCCTGGTGGGCTGCCGTCTATGGGGTTGCACAGAGTTGGACACGACTGACGCGACTTAGCAGCAGCAGCTGCAGGGACAGGGAAATCAATGGGAAGTTTCTGTCAATGAGAAACCACTAGGCTAAGCTAAGACACCAGGTGATTATAATAGTTCACAACATGCAGATCAGAAAAACAAACCCAAGTGGACAGCCTGGATTCATGTTAGAAAGCCAAAGGGACCCTGGCATGGTAAGTTTTGATGGGAAAGGAAGCGTTAGAGGAAAGAAGTAGATCACAGGGCCTGGTATTGGGTGCTAGGAGTTTCTACACAGATATTCTGCCTATCCCAACTTTCCTCCTTCTACCTACACCTTGGTTCATCTTTATTTTTAGGAATGGGTCTTGTAGTGAGTTGAAATGGTGACCCTCCAAAAGACATAACCGTGCAGAACCTGTAAATGTGACAGGTTTCTTAGCTGGAAAAGGGATCTTTGCAGATATAATTAAGGATCTCTGGATGAGATTAATCACCCTCGATTAATCAGATGGACCCTAAATCCAATGACAGATGTTCTTATGAGACAGAAGGGAGAACACACAAATGAGTCATGTGAAGGTGGAGGAAGAGACTGGCAAGATACAGGTACAAGCCAAAGAATGCCAAGAATTGCCAGCAGGCAGCAGAATCCAGGAAACAGGAGATGAAGTTCTCTTCAGGGTTTCCAGAAAGAGCCCAAACTTTGCCACACTCTGATTTTGGACTTCTGGTCCTAGAACCGTGAGGGAATCCATTTCCATTGTCCTTAGTTACCTGGTATATGATAACCCGTTAGAGCAGCCCTAAGGAGAGGAATACAGCCAGTTGGGTGATGTTTGGTGGGAATATCCTTAGTAACAATGGTGTGGGTGGATGGATGAACCGCCAGGATGCTACTTGCTCAGGTACCCCAGCCATCGGAAAACAAGCTTACCAACCAGCACTGTAACCTACACCACAGTGGGGGGGCTTCCAGAGTTCCTCTAGGGCCAGCCACCTGACGCACCAGATTCTGGCTTTGGCCCCCAGGCAGCCCTGGGGCTCCAAAATATCCCACTAAACCCAGCTCAAGCACTTCTCAGGGCCCCCTGGGAAATATACTCAAACGACAGAGACGTTCTCCTTTTTGGCAAAGGTCTTTCATCAAGCAATGCTGAGTGTATTTTCCATCATTCTCATACCACAGTGAAGAGACAAACCCTGTTAGTGTGTGCTCGCTGAGCAAGTTAAAAAAAAAAAAAAGGCAGATGTAAAATGCAGCAGCTTGGTACACCCAGGGACTAGCTGGGGCTTGGAGCATCCATGAATCTTAGCAGTAGCCAGCAAAGTGTAATTCAATCTTTTAAACTTCATGATATATATTCATGTCAGTGGCTTTAAGATAAGGAAAAGACTTTAGTGAAAAATGAAACTTCTGATGAATAACTTGGAGGACGTTGAATAATATACAAATATTTCTTTCTTCACAGTCAGAGAGATGCCAAATCCTGCTGAATTTTCAGCCTTGTCACTGCCATTCTTTTCTAAGGAGAACAATTTAGGAGGAGGAAAGAAAAGAAACCTTGGCATTTGGGGAAGAGGGAGGGAGGGAGGGCGGAGGGGGAGGGGAGAGGCCAGGAGAAAGAAGGGGAGGGAAAAAACTCAGCATGCCATAATTGAAAGATCCTAAAAGATGCAGGAAAATTGGCACATTGTTGATAATAACCATAATAACAAAGTTAATGATAGGCTCCTGGAAGGCCCTTGCTTGGTCTCAGATTTTTTATAAAGAGAAGGAGCTGTTCAGCTGGCAGGCAGGGCTGTTATTTGAAATGCAGCATTCATCCTCCAAAAGCCCACCAGCCTCCTCACTGGCAGGGCTGCTCATCTGCTTCGCTGTCCTAGCCCTCGGTTTACCTCTACAAAATTATTGCTATCTTGGCTCTTTTCTGCGACTGGACAAAAGAACAGGTGAGGTGTGGGGTCAGGGGCTGTCTTTTCTAATTATTTTCCATTGTTTCCTACACTAGGGAGGAGAGGCAGCTCTGAGTTGACGAATGGGCTGCAGCGGGGACCTGATGGCCAAGGGGACTGAGGAACACTCCTTGGGGGTCTGAGCCTTCCTGCACTGCTTCTACCTTAGCAAGGAGCCCTGCGTCCTGTCGTGCAGGTATCCTCAGTTCAGTCACTGAGTTGTGTCTGACTCTTTGCAACCCCATGAACTGCAGCACACCAGGCCTCTCGGTCCATTGTCAACTCCCGAAGTTTACTCAAACTCATGTCCATTGAGTCGGTGATGCCATCCAATCATCTCATCCTCTGTCGTCCTCTTCTCCTCCCGCCTTCAGTCTTTCCCAGCGTCAGGGTCTTTTCAAATGAGTCAGTTCTTCACATCAACTGGCCAAGGTATTGGAGTTTCAGCTTCAGCATCAGTCCTCCCAATGAATATTCAGCACTGATCTCCTTTAGGATGGACTGGTTGGATCTCCTTGCAGTCCAAAGGACTCTCAAGAGTCTTCTCCAACACCACAGTTCAAAAGCATCAATTCTTTGGTTCTCAGCTTTCTTTACAGTCCAACTCTCACATCCATACATGACTACTAGAAAAACCATAACCTTGACTAGACGGACCCCTGTTGGCAAAGTAATGTCTCTGCTTTTTTAGTATGCTGTCTAGGTTGGTCATAACTTTTCTTTCAAGGAGCAAACATCTTTTAATTTCATGGCTGCAGTCACCATCTACAGTGATTTTGGAGCCTAAGAAAATAAAGTCTGTCACTATTTCCACAGTTTCCCCATCTATTTGCCGTGAAGTGATGGGACCAGATGCCATGTGTCCTAGGAAAGCAGAGAAGGGTGAGGGCAGAGGGTATGCTCACTTAGGTCCAAACTGTCATACTCTAGATGTGTCCTATTTCATTTTCTTCATAAGACAAAGGAGAAAATTGAGGCTTGGGAAGATAAGCATCTCACCCAAGACCACACAGGGAGGAAAGGCAGAAGCTGGAATTGAACCAACATGGAAGCCCTTCAAAGGCTAAATCCTTCTGATAGCGTCATGAGTCTGCCCCCAAATGTGGAGGCAATGCCCTAGCCATGTCTGCGGTGGACACGATCTCTGAATTCTGGGAGCTCAGAATTCAGAAATCCGCTAGATTTGGAAAATCATTATAAACGTTTGTTGTGACTTTCACTTCATTTTAACAAAGGGAAGTTATGTGATACACTGATAAATGCTCATAAAAAACATACACTATAAATGAAAAGTTGTTTAAAGAGCAGTCTATCTCCCAAAGCTGCTGGGCTAGTTTGAACGTGCTAACCTTCCATTTGATGTCTCCTGTGGGTCACCGCATCCAGGTCCATGGCTTCTAGAGCTTCAGTGCTGAACCTCTAGCTTCACCCTTGTATGAGATGGTCAGCTGGGTGCTAAATCTCAAGGAGGAAATTTGCTCCAAGTTTCCCTTCTTTTCAAAATGTCTTCTAGCACTAGGCAATGCCTCCCTCAAGCTGAGTTCTTCACCTCACAGTTCACGCAGAATCCCTCACCATGTTTGATAGCCACTTAAAACCTTAATTGGTGTTGTTTGGTTCCAACATTTGTTAACAACGGCAAATTACTTACAGATGGGACAGTGCCAGCAAAATTGCTCAACAAAAAAGTTTTTTTTTACTTTTGTGAAAGGAATAAGACAAAAGAGTAGCACAGAGCAACATAAGAGCCCATTTATTTTGCCAAGAATCTTGAGTAATGATTTCCTGTATCTTCTTAATACTCATTGTGAAAGACCTAAGTAATTAGTTTCTTTTTCCATTTATAAAGACCAATAAACCATTCTCTCACAGATATTATGCTACCACAAGTCTCTTGAAATTATTGTGCATCTTTGACCTATAAATGTTCTTACTTTAATTATGCTTAATGATCAGTATTGAAGAACAATCTCTTATGATTTTTTAAAAAGTGTATTAAAAAGGACTCTAATGAAATACCTGGAAATCTACTAGATCTTGAAAACTTCTAAAAAACATTTAATGTGATTTGCACTTTCTTCTTTATTTTTTTAAGTTATGAAGTGAACATACACTCATCAAAAACATTTGAAGTTCATATAGAAAATACAAACTCCTCTGTGCAAATAAGGTCAACATTTTTCTAAACTTCTGACTTTTTTGTTATTTCCTAGTTGTTTTTCTAGCCAATTTCCTACCATTCCCCGATACCCATTCATCCTCCTGTTCTGCTACTTCCTCAACTTTTACAGCGCTATCACTTTGCTAGAGAAAGAAAGGAAAGGAACATGCTACATACAGAAAAATGTGAACAAAGACCAACATATTTAATGCCTAGTGTAAATGCCATTTACTTTGCTAATATTTTCTCAGTTTTTACCACCATCCTTCCTCCGGATGGCCAGATTACCCCTCTCCATCACTCTATTAACTCTCTCTAAATTATCAGAGCATTTTGTCCCCTGATAAAGTGCTATAGAAAATTGAATACTTACAAGAATGTAAGGAGACACGGGTTTGGAGACCTGTTAGCACCCATGGATGTGATGGCTGCCTCTTTCAAAGGGATGCATTTGAAGAGAAGGTATGAAGCCCGCCCGTTGTTAAATAGCCTACCAAGATCTGAGTTCCACCAGACTTGAAGCTGTTCCTCCCCCTACCTGCCCTCCCTATCGCCTGAATGAGGCTCCGACTTGATCAGTAGGCAACCAACATGCCACTAATTAGGAGGCATGAGGCGTAGCAGAGGATGATTAGCTTGTGATGAGCACATGCTGCCTAGAGTTGTCTTGTTACCATTATAAATAGATTAGAAATCTGGGGAGCATCTGTATTCTCCCCTCACAGAGGAGAATCTGAAATTGACAGGTTGAAATGAGAATGTGTCAAGGAGAGCTTTGTAATTGACAAAGATTAACTTTATTTCTCTCACCTCATCTCTCTCCTCTTCTTCTCTTGGCACCCCACCCTCAGAATATCCCAGCTGCCAATGGAAGAAGCCCAGCAATTCTCTAATTGAACCATAAGATTTTGGAAGGTCAGTGTAAGAAAACCATTCTGGCGTTCCAAGGACCAGGTGTGTTGTTTATGGAGACAATTATGTGCTGCCCGGGTGATTGTAGCTGGAAACCAAGAAAGACAGATTAGTGACAAGAAAAACAATTCTGTTCTGTCTCTGTTTCTTTGCATGGTCTGCTTTCTCTTCATACCCACCATGCTTGAACACACTCTCAACAGCAGCCAGTCCTGGACCATGGGCAGTGACAACCCTGCAACTTAAAAAAAAAAAATTCTCAACGTGGAAGTTGTAAGTTAAGTTTTATCTGGGGTCAAATGAGGATGTTAGCCTGGGGACAGCATCTCAGATACCTCTGAGAAACTTTTCCAAAGAGACAGGGGAAGGTTAGTATGTACATGACTTTGGCAAAGGGGGAGGACATGCACTCGAGCACACATTTTTTTTTTTTTTTGGCAGGGCTTTTCTGCTCATCACAAGGATCAGTCATCACCATGAAGGATTTTAGTGCTTTTCTAGATATGAGGCAGTATAAGAATTGGGCCCACACAATCAGCTTCTGAAAATATCTATCTGAAGACCTGTTCTGCCAGGTTTTCCCAGAGCACAGACAAGCTCATTCCTGCTCTCCATCCTGAACGCCTTTCAGGGGGTATTGTAGGCCAGCAGCTGCAGCAGCACATGATTTAATCCTTGTAGAGGTAAATGGCAGGCACCCAGGGCAACCCTTTGCAAAAGAGAATATGCAAGAAAAGACCCTGCTGTGTAAGAAGAGGCTTCTAGGAGAGGCTCCAGGAGGAGAAGCAGGGCTTTCTTGGTGCGGCGAAACCCCTGGAGTCCAGCAGCCTTCAGCACATGGGGCACTCTGCCACAGACATTTCAGTGGAAGTTTCTGTTCTTCACAGACTGGACCACATGCTTTCTCAGGAGCAAATCACTGGAGGCCCCACTTTCTCTAGCTCATTTCTAATGGCTGCAAATAGCACCTTTCCCCAGAGACTAAGCCATAATGACAGATGGCATATGTGCCTGTCATGATCTATTTTCTTCCATCTTTGCTGACATTTTGGGAAGAATCTGTCTCTTGTGCTCACTCTCTGAAAGAGCTCTTCTTAAGCTGTGACCAGAGTCAAAGGCAAGAAACCACTTCTTTGGTACCTCCATTTATATAAAAGGTATGTTTTTTACAGATAATTGTTTTATCTGATTATTTTTCAATGCATGGAGATAAACTCAATCAGTGACCCTCAGAGAGGCTTCGAGGGACACCAGGACCTAGAAATGTAGACCACAAAAGCTTTGTATGTGAAGAGAATATAAATAAGAAGCAAGTTATGTTATAAAGGTTGGAGTCTAAACCATAAACAAGCATGGCCAAATGGTTTACCTCCAGTAGAGTGGCTCTCTCCAGGGCATCATTGCATTCTCTAAGTCTAAGCATGGCGCAGGACCTGAAAACCTCCAGTCTTCAGTTTTATGAGGCATTTCTGACAGTCCTGATTGGAAATTTCCATTTCTTGTCCCCACCATATAGTCCAAGTAAAACTAGATCAGTTATATTAACAGCAATAACAAAAAGCAATAAAATAAGCAGTGACTTTAGGGATCAAGGTGTAAATAGTGGATTTTAACCAAAAATCTCTTCCTTTCAGCTGGGGATGATGACATGTCGAGGAATTCTGAATTCTTTCTCTAGCAGAATGGCTCTTGGCAAGAGACTGGTCATTAACTTTTACAACTTGAGGCCAGGAATGACAGAGGAGAAGGATCTAGCACGATACAACCAGAGCTTCTCAGATTCAATTACTTTCTGCTAAGGTCCAGTTGTTTCAGGTGTGTTTACTCCAATTATTGGTTCCCTGATGGCTCAGTGGTAAAGAACCCTGCTGTCAAACAGGAGATGTAGGTTTGATCCTTGGGTCAGTAAGATCCCCTGGAGAAACAAATGGTAACCCACTCCAGTATTCTTGCTGGAGAATCCTATGGACAGAGGAGCCTGGAGGGCTACAGTTCATGGGGTTTGTAAGGAGTCAGACATGACTTAATGACTCTGCATGAGCACTCCAACATTCTACTTGATCACTGTTCCAGCACTTCGAGGTAGACGTCATTATTGTCAATTTATAGATAGGGAAACCAGACTCTAAAGATGTCATTTTACCCCTCCAGGTCTGAGATAATTTAAAGCAGTGCTGTCAAGTTTTTTGGTTTTTTTTTTTTTTTTTTTTTTTTGAGATTTTGAGTCTCTGAATAAATTGAACACTGGCACAGACTCTCCTGTTTTGTACACAACATCCCATTGCTTTCTCTTTGAATGAACTGATATTTCATAATGATAATATGGTCTGAAAACACAGAGGCAAAGAGCAATTTAACTCTGCTACTGTGGAGTTAATGGTAAAGAAGCTAAGCTTAAGGACCTGGTGATGCAGGTACTTTGGGAGGTAATTGTTGGGCCACATCTGGTCCCCTTTGGCTGTAACATTGGACTGGGCAAGAGAATTTGGCAGGATCTGGTACGTGTGTCCGGATGAGGCATCCTCACTGCTTATGTTTGCTCTCTGGCCATCTGAACAAAGCCAAATGCTTTGCAAGGCAAGGAGCAGGTTGTGTGAAGCTGGAGCCTGGTAGCTGTCTGTTGAGCAACCTTCCTTCAGTCCAGTGAGGGAAGCAAGGACAGCAGGCCATAGGCTGCTAAACAGGTGGGGCAGCAGGGAAATGGCAAGTGGAGATGAGCCCTTGAATGATGAGCCCACCTGGGAAGTCAGATTCTAAAGCATTCTGTACATTATGAATATGGGGGCCACACTGCATACCCAATCAGGCTCTCTGCTGGCTCTCAACAAGGGCAGTTGGATCAGTTCTGCATTTGCTGAGGAGGTATGTGACAGAAATAATACTGCCCTACAATAAGGAGGATATCGATTCTATCTTCAGCTCTGCACTCATCTGTAGTGTAGCCTTAGAGAAGTCACTTTCCTCTCTGAGTCTCAGTTTATCCCTCTACAGAAGAAGAGAGTTCACCTAAGCACTCCTGAGCACCGGTCTCTTGATAACTGTGGAACTGGCAGTGTGTTTTTCACATCTGTGGAAATCAAAACTAGCCAATGAGGAAGACCATAAGGTGTTTTCCTTTTACAAATGTAGAAATTGTGGTCTAGAATGACTTGCTGATGGTCAGAGCTCTTCTAATTCCTGGCTTACTATTTGTTGCAGGGCACAATCCATCACCACCCTGACTCACGGTGTGATTTGCTTTAGGTAACTCAATCCAGGAACTTGCCCAGAGTTGCAGCTGTTGCCCAGGAGAAAATGAGCGAATTTGGAAACTGTTCTCACTTCTGTAGGCCAAGATGCCTTGTACCATGGTAACAGGGGCTAGGGGAGGCGACTTTTACCCCAGTGACTCTTACTCTCGCTAAGCTATTTTAGTGGTAGACAGACCAGTGATTCTCGAACTTCAGTGCACATGAGGATCCTCAGAGAATCGCTTTATGGTGCTGATTCTGGGGCTCCGGCTCCAGAAGGCTTCTGTAGGCTTACTTCTCTGGTCTAGAACTGCCTTAGAGAAGACAATTCCCATGCACAGAGAACCCTCACCACTAGTGAGAGATCCTGCATAGAACTCACTACAAAGCCAGTCACACTGTCTGCCGTCTGCCTTTCTCTGTCTACCACGGAGCAATCTGCCAGGCCCATGCTGGTGGTGGGTATGGAGGCTATATTCTAAGCATGACTTTGCTCAAATGAACCAATTGACTCATTCTGTTTTACCACTGTATTTCATTTTCATCCTCTTTGATCTGGTGAGGCAATTTCATCAACCAGGACATAAAATTAACATGGGAAGAACTCAAATCTCATGGAAAGCAAAAGCCAATTCATTTAGAAAATTCTCCTTTGACTTAGGATAGCACTATTAGACACCCCACATTATTGGAGAAGTTCAAAACCATTAAAAATCCCTTAAAGATGGAGGCCACTTTATGTTATGAACCACTGAGGTTAGACCCAAAACCACCACTTCTTTAGAGGTACCATAAATGACATTCTCAATATCTGTTAATTTTTTAAAGGTGTGTATAACTCAAGAAAAGTTATAGCAAGAATAATACATAATTTTTAAATGCATTCACAGAACAAAAGAAAACCATCATTGTTTTATCCTACATCTTCAAGTGAGTTCAGAAAGTACAATTCCAGGATAGTCACTTATATCCAAAATATGGGATACTATTGACCAAAACTTCTGGTTTCTTGGGTTTCTTGGATCCATGGAAATTTATCTCATATTTTGAATACTAAAACATTAAAACATCTAACTATAGCCCTTATTCTAGGTTTTGGTTCACTCCTTACTACCTAATATGCAGGAGAGCCACTCATTCCACCTTCCAAATTCCTCACTCAGTGTGGGAAAGAGATTTGTTGCTAGTTTGATGCATCAGTCAGAATAAACAAGGTTTTAATAAGGGATATACGACTTACTTCATTCTGTATAACAGACTCTAGATCCATCCACATATCTACAAATGACCCAATTTCATTCTTTTTATGGCTGAATAATATTCCATCGTATATATGCACCACATCTTCTTTATCCACTCATCTGCCGATGGATATTTAGGTTGCTTCCATGTCCTGGCTGTTATAAACACTGCTGCAGTGAACACGGATGCCTGTGTTCTGTGGTGACCTAGATGGGTGGGCGGGAGGGCCAAGAGGGAGGGGATAGATATGGATATAGACATACATAGCTAATTTATTCTGTTGTACAACATTGTAAAGCAACTATATTCCGATTTTTTTTAAAAATTAAAAGGATATATATCTTATTGGTTTCCTCTCCTCTTTTCATTACTCTTGCTGAAATCTTTCAGACCTGAGGTGGAGTCCCACCTCTACTACTTACTGGGAGCTTGTGTCAGACTCAAAGGCCTTGGGATTATAAGACTTCTGCTCAAAAGTCCTGGCCACAAATATTTGGGATAGGAAACTTGGATCCTGATTCAAATGGGCCATCTAATGAAAGCTCCCCATGGGGTCACAGAAAATGAATAGGTAGACTAAATTGAACTATTGTTCTCAATTCTTCTTACCCTCCCTAGATTGGAATTACATATCCACATCTTTTGTCATGTAATTCAGTAATGCCTTGCACCAGTGTCTATTTCTCTAGCCCCTTAATATTGAACATGGCCGTATGGTTTTCTTTAACTAATGGAAGGTCAGTGACAGTAATAGAGGGGCCATTTTGAGCCAAGGCCTTAGAGGATAGCGTCTGCTGCTGGTCTCACTTGGAATTCTGTGATCTACCATGAAAATAACATCCTGGGTGGCTGCTGGTCTCAGAATGATAAGCAGACTTGAACCAACTAAAAGGTGCATTCAGGAGAGCCTGGTCAACCCCAAGTGAGCTCAGCCAAATCACAGCCAACCTGAAGACTCACAAGCAAAACATCAATATCTGTTCTTATATACTTGTCAGATTCTTTTACCCATGGAGAATTATTGCAGCGATAGTTGAATGATACAATAGATAAAGACAACGGCCCAAAGAGAGAACTCTCAGCCAGGTATATAGCTTTGATGTACAAAAATACATTTATTTTCAACAATTTCAAAACCACTGTCTTTTTTTTTTACAGTAGAAATATTCAAATGGAACAATAAAACCAAGAACAGTATATGTACATATACTGTATATATAGATATGACTCATGCATTTGTATTCCAGTGTTTAGTACAAGTATTGCAATTGTCTGCCCCATTTAACCCTTGAAATGAAAAAGCAGGATCTTTAGAAATAGTCCTAATTCTATGCTGTAGCCAGTCCAGTTTCTCAAGGTCACATTCTCTCAATGTCTCACAGAGAAGGATGTGAACAATATCCCACAAAAATGGACAGGTACAAAATTTAGCCTCTCCTCCCATATATATATATATACAGTATACCTTTTCTTTAAAACAAGTGTGCTCAGGCTGAGTCCAAAGTAAAACAATGCTACAGCATGGCTTCAAGCAACCCTCCTAAAAGGAATTGACCTGTGGAATGTGTGAAGGGCTGGGGTGCGGGAGAACACTGGCTTTGAAAGTTACTCGCCCCAGATGCAAGAACTATCTTAAGAGAACTGAAGGCAGACATCTGACTGTGAGGAAGTTGTGTACATCTGACAAGCAAGTAGCACAGCTTTGCTAAATCAACTTGACGAAGATCATTAAAGGCTAGACCCCTACTTAGCCTGCAGGGTTTGCACGGTCACATGATTCCACAAGTGCCGGCTCCCTTCCCACCTCTAACTTCTCCCAGGCTGAGGCCCTCACTGGACTTAACCTAGTGCCCAAGGGTCTTTTCAGAGAATTCCCTGTAAGCATTATACAATTCCATGGAATCCAACCAGAAAGCAGGATGCCATTTTTTTTTTTTTTTTAAGATCCATTGCCTGGCTTCTTTAGAGAAAACCTCAGACTGTTAACTATCCTCAACCTCACTCTTCTGGAGGGGAAGCCTTGTTTGCCCATCTGCGTTTCAGTTTGAAGTCTCTAGTGGACTTCATCTTGCAACTTCTCCCACATCACGGATGGGACCAAAAACTCACACATTCTATCATGTCACTCTTGTCCTCCCTTTACCAGTTGTTTGTTTCAAAGAAGTACTCCCCCTCCCCACTTTATACACATAAATAGAAACCAGTGATGGCAGGGACACAGAGATGCAAGAGTTAAGTGCGACAGACAACTGGGGAGCATCCAGAACCCAACACATCAAGCAGGCCTGGGGTTGGTCAGCTCCAAAGCTGAGTGCATAAGCCAACAGACGCATCTTTCTTTTTTCAGTTTTCTTTTTTACTAAACATTAAATTATTTCTTAGGAAATAAAAAGCTATTTACATTGTAATTATATACAATAAGCCATCTGCAGCCTCGCAATGGACATGCATGAGGCAGGGTCTCTTCTGACAGGTGTGTACTTTCTACAGCCACCCTCACTCCCCACCAACCTACCTTCTGCAGATCTAGCTGGGAAATGGTTTCTGTTTTAGGTGGGTGTGCTGGGAGGGAGGAGCTGGGTACTGGTGGTTTGGTGTGGTACAGGGCAGGGAGAGGATGGGAGGTTAGTGGAAAACCAACCCAACTTAAAAAATAAAAAGACAGATCACAGGGGAAACAGGATTTCTTGCACTATAAATGGCAGAATGAAGTAAGAAAGCCATGGGAAGACGCATCCTTTGCCCTTAGCACAAAAACAGCCATTTATTCTTCGTGGCTCATAATCAGCTAAGTATGCTTTGCCTCCCAAAGCTAAGCATCTGCCTGCTATTCATGGGGCCCTTGGTAAACAATAGGTAAAAAAGACACTTTCATTTTTCCATAATAAGAGTAATAGGAATCATCAAAAATAAAAAGTCAGAAAGGCGATTGCCCACGCGGCTTGTTGGTGTTAAACACTAGTGCAGTTGGGGATCTCCTTTGTGCTTTCGCTGTTTGCAATGGTGGCAATGCCTCCTGCAGGGGAGAGAAGACACAGGAAGGTGAGATGTGCATGTCACAGGAGGATGGATCTTTGCTTTATTTACTGCTAAATACCAAGCCACCTTGTTGTGTGTTTATCAAACAGGGCAGCTGGGTGGTCTATCCTATCAATTCACTGCCTTATCAAATCTGTGTTTAATGTTTGCCCTCTCCCACGCCAGCACACAAGGAAGCATCAATACCTTGCCATCTTATACTCTTGTAATCGCAATAGTACTAGCCAATAGGAATCGAACACTTATTATGTGGCAGGCACTGTGCTAATGACATACGCCACTTTATGATCACAACAATCTTACAAGGCAGGTAATGTTATTCCCATTTCACAGATGAGGAATATGAGGCACAGAGAGACCACAGAACTAGCAGACTGACAGAGCAAGAAAATGAATCCAGGGCTCTCTGATGGCAGAATCCCTATTTGTGTGATTATTAGGATGCATAATGTTTTTGCCTTAAAGGAAAAAAAAAAAAGTCCAATAGTAATGGATAGTTGGTCTCAGCCCTCTCCCACTCAGACTCCAGCACTTTGGATCTTGATCGACTTTTAAGAGAAAAAGTTCTGCCAATTTCATGTGGTCAGAGGAGGCAGACACTTTAAAACCCGGTTATGTCAGGTTTTATGTCACTGAGGCAACTGCTGGTTTTCCCCACCCTCCAGACTAGCTCTACCTGAAGGACAGGCCACGTGGGCTGGCTGACTCAGTGTCTGGAAGACAGAGGGATCAGGAGCTTGGGGATTCCAGCACACGTACCTATGACCCGGCTGTCCAGCTCTTTGTCCAGCAGCTCCTCGGGCTCGGTGAAGTCACTGAGTGTGATTTTGGGGGCGTTTTCACTTTGGCTCACTGACCCAATCATCTCCTGCTCCTTGTCATGTTGGACTTGAGCATAGATGTTAATCCAGGGTATTTTCCTACATGGGACAGGAGCAAAATCAGATTATAATCACAGAGCGTGCCACACTGAGGCAACTGGAAATCCTGGGTGATGATGCGGAGGAGGAAGCTATAGGATCAAATACTGTCTTCACGAGGTCAAAGAACATAAGGAGGGACCCAGATGCCCAGGGGAGTTGTAAACCACAGAACTCCCCAAGGAATTCACCTTTTTCTGGGGCAAAACCAGCAAGTGTAAAGAGAAGGGCAATACTATTGACCAGCTGTGCATTCAGTTCAGTTCAGTCGCTCAGTGGTGTCTGACTCTTTGTGACCCCATGAATCGCAGCACGCCAGTAAAACCCTTAAAATATTTACCAGTTATTACACTTATAAAGGAGCTGAACTTTGAGACTATGAGGTGGCATCACAGTGAAAAGACAGCTTTTTCTAAGTTTACATCAGTTTAATTAACTCACATTGGTTTCCTTTATAAATAGGAGAGGAGATAAAAGACTTATAGCCACTGCTACTATTTTCAGAACACCATCCATGGACCAAGTATCATAAATACTTCCATAGTCAGTTTCCTCATCTGTTCAATAGGAATAACAATAGCTTTCTCTTAGGATTGTGGAGAGGATTAAGGCAAGGATTGCTGTTCTCTGTTCAGTCACTAAGTCATGTCAAACTCTTTGCAACCCTATGGACTGCAGTACGCCAGGGTTCCCTGTCCTTCACTATCTCCCAGAGCTCACTCAAAGTCATGTCCATTGAGTCAGTGATGCTATCTAAGGTAAGGGTTAAGAGAAGTAACTTCCTTCAAAGACACCAAAGTAGTGGGTTTGTAAACAAGGCAGACAGACTCGAGGTTGAAGAAGCAGGCAGATTAAGACTGAAATCTTATAGGAGTACTTATCTCCTGACTCATCTCTGTTATTTCCTGACCCACTGTGCACCAGCTTCTGTAGCCTCCTTTGATTTCTTTTAATCCCACACTCCTTAAACTTCAATGTGCTTATGCCTCACCAGGTTCCTATTAAAATGCATTTGTTGTTCTAGAGGTCTGAACAGGATGGGTTGAAATTCTACATTTCTACCTAGTTCCCAGCTGGTGCTGATCCCGCTAGTCTGAAACCCAATCTTTGAGTTTCAAGATTCTAATACATCAGGCTCGTCCCCACCTTGGGGACCTTGAATAAACTGTTCCCTCTGTAACACACCTTCTATTCTTTTTGTGATAGTGTCTTTCTTGCCCTTCAGAATTTGGCTTATAGGCCACTCTGAGAGGCTTCTCCTGACCACCCAAACTCGCCCACCATAAATGTGTAATAACAGGATGGTGTCTGTGAAAGAAATGAATAGGGTGTTGGTTTAGGGTGATGGAATAGGCCATGTATGTGGACTTGTTTTCTGTCTTTCTCTCCCACTAAAGCCCCATCTCTGCAAGGTCAACATTTTCCATTTTCAATGCTATACACTTAACATAGTGCTTGGTATGTGGTTTATATTCAGTAAGTATTTGTTGAATAAACAGATAAATGACCTCAAAGCTAATGCTCTATTTTCATTTATTATGCCCTCAAACAAAAAGACCACACTTCTATCTTAGAATTTTACAGGTAGAAGAGTCCTGTCTTACCTCATTAAATGGTGGGGAAATTGGTCTGAAGTTCAGACATTTCATGAAGTTAATTACTGGCATAGATGTTATTAAAACTCAAGACATATGACACCCATCCCAATACAGAACATTCTGTGAAAGTGTGAAGCAGAATCACTCTGCTGCCCTAGTGCCAACCAGCTGTATTTTTAAGCATCTACATTCCCTTCCCTGCTTCAACCCCACAACCAGGTAGAATGTGGGCATTTAATGAGGTCTCCCGTAGCTAATTTGGAAAGCCCTCAAAACATGTTTGAAACACGGACAGTTTCTACCTTCCATTGACATCCAATTTTCATGTTTTTAATGGCTGCTTTCCATACATTAAGGGAGGTGTCCCTTGACTCCTACTGGTCTAATCTAGCTTAATATAATTTACAAGAACCTTAAATGAATAGATTATGTGTGAGGCAGCAGGCCACAGGCTCTCTAAATGTGAGTAATTAAAATTTCATGCTAGCCCTTACTTTCTTCTTATCTAAATAGAAAGGCAGCCTAATGATTTAGATTTCTTCTAATCATAAAGTACATATTACTCATGAATGTTGGGATCAACTGTAATATTTATTAGGTGCTGGGGCAGTCAAACCACTCCTGATCACACAAGTCTGGGTACTTCAGAGCTTCAGCCAGAGATCACTGTCTCCCCCTTCCTGCTTTTTTAATGATTGATACCTGTAAGAATTTGGATATACTTGCCCTTATAAAGATTGTTCACCTTATTTGCATCTCTGAAAACACACTTTTTTCAATATTTTTAATAGATGGTTGGAAGAGAATGAATTTTATGTCACAATTTGGCAGCATTTAAATTTTTTTTTTCAAATTGCTCTTCATTTTTTAACACATCTACCTGTAAGACTTTTGAGACTATGCTGCTGCTGCTGCTAAGTTGCTTCAGTCGTGTCCGACTCTGTGCGACCCCATAGACGGCAGCCCACCAGGCTCCCCCATCCCTGGGATTCTCCAGGCAAGAACACTGGAGTGAGTTGCCATTTCCTTCTCCAGTGCATGAAAGTGAAAAGTGAAAGTGAAGTCGCTCAGTCGTGTCCAACTCTTAGCGACCCCATGGACTGCAGCCCACCAGGCTCCTCCGTCCATGGGATTCTCCAGGCAAGAGTACTGGAGTGGGACTATAAGTCAAGACTAAACCCCACTTTGCAGAAAAGAAAGGTGAGAAATGAAGTTTAGAGGCACGCCCTGAGCTATACATTCATATAAGTTTTAATAAGAGGATCTTAATAAGACGAGTAAGATGGATCAATCCAAATCATCTATATTAATTTCAGCTTTTATTTGTTTGTTCCAACTATTATTAAACGTTAGAAGTTTGTCAGAAGAATTTAGAAGAAGCAGAGTAGGCGTCACACTATCATGAAAGCCTTACTGGAAAAAAAAAGACTAGAAAATACAACAACTCAAAAGTTTTCTTGGACAATAAGAAAAAAACAAATCTACAGTCTAGAAAGAAGGTGTTATTAGGCAGAATTTTCAGAAAATAAAAGCCATCACAAAATGATTTTTTATTATATTGCCTAAGATACCACAAAATAGCAGTCACTATCGAAGAATAAGATCAAATATAGTCCCTTAACAGAGGAAGGAGGAAAGAGTTACTTTGATCTCCAAGATTCCTTTAAACAATTCGATTCCCCTTCTATTAAGTGACCACTTGGGATGCTGAGATTGTAGACAATGCCTGGCACAGAGCAGGCACTCAATAAATGTTTGCTGAATGAATTATTGGCTTAATGAATTAATGTTGGAGATGGCAGAGAGAAAGTTTGGGGTCTGAAAACAGAGCCTGGTGAGTGATCTAGAAACAGAAAGAGAATGACACTTCCCCTAGCCTATGCTGTCCAAGTGTTTGCTAGTCAGCTATAGCTATTTAACATTAAATTAATAAAAGTTAAATAAAACTGAAAATTCAGTTTTTTCACCATACCGGTGGCTACTGTATTGGGCAGTAGAGATCATGAAGAATTTTCATCATTGCAGAATGTTCTATTGGACAGAAATGAAAGAAGCAAAGGAGACTCTGGGAACCATGGATAAGAACCTGACCTTTACTTGCCGGCAGGCCAGGTACCCTCCATATAGCCATCATTGGAGTTCCAGGTAGGTAGTGAGAGGGAAAGGAGAACAAAGATATAAAGGGAGATCCAACAGGACCTCAGCCAACAGGCTTGGGCACTGGAAGAAAAGCTTCCAGAAAAAGTGACTAGAAAAGAAAAGTTAACTGATTCAAATTGTTTATCCATTTTAACTAGTATTTGTTTTCTGTATCCTAATTCAGTGTCAGGGACATAGAAAGGGCTGAATGGTATTTAAGAAAGGGTTGGCTGGTATTTAATTATTCTACAGAGGTAGAATAATTCAGAAATGCCATTACCTGGCATAGATTCAAGTATTAAAGTCTACACATTAAGAGATAGCTACATGAATAAGATGACTGTCTGGTGGCTCAGATGGTAAAGTGTCTGCTTATAATGCAGGAGACCCGGGTTCAATCCATGGGTTGGGAAGATCCTCTGGAAAAGGAAATGGCACCCCACTCCAGTACTCTTGCCTGGAAAATCCCATGGATGGAGGAGCCTGGTGGGCTACAGTCCATGGGGTCACAAAGAGTTGGACGTGACTGAGCGACTTCACTTCACTCACAAGAGAAGAAAAAGTTTTTTTAAGTCACAGGATACCTCTGGCCTTGATTTAGAGACACCTGACACAAACACCTCTTTGCAGGACTTCTACTGGCCCCTGTTCTAGCAAATGTGGAGTTCTAGGAACCAGAAGGTGATAAATTTGGTTTAGCTGATCTTCAAGCCTCCGCAACCACCAGGCATCCCCAAAACCAAATCCTTGAATGAATGAAAATGTGCTTTGTATGTAACTGAAGTATCTCCATAAATGGGTATCGCTCTGACCAGGCCATTTCTATTAATATACTGAATCTTTGCTAATTGGATATGAAGGATTTTCCCTTCTTCAAAGGGAACACAGTGGTGGGTTGACACATCATGATCCAAAAAGACAGGGACTCAAGCATTAGTCTACATACTGAGAAGGACGGTAAACCCCACTTTGCCCTTCTAGTGGAGAGTGTTGAAGGATCCCTCTGTCTGGCCAGTGCTTAGATGTACACTGAGTAAAACTTTTTTTTTTTTTTTTAACCTGAGAAATCCACTAGCAGGGAGCTGACAGGGGCTGGAGGAAGGGAAGGTACAGTGAAGCATGTTTACCACTGATCTCTTCCAAAATCTAAATTTAGAAAAATTCCAAAGCTATACTTTCAAAATTCATCTGACAGTAAATGATAATACTTTTACTTTACACAGACTTCCTGTGAAGCATCTTTCTATGCCACTGATACATATGAGCCTACTATGTGCCAGTTTGTGACACAGGAGGCACCTTCCAGAGGCATGCTGTTATTCAAAATAGCTTAGCTTTCATGATTTTTTTTTATTATGTACTGGATATAGATATTTTTGCCTTGAAAACATGTAGCAAACCTATAAAGTATTATTGCTTTTCCATGTTACACATGAGGAAATGAAGGCTTAGAGGCAGATTCAACTGCCTAAGTCTGTAAGCGCTAAATGTTAAAACAGTCTGTCTGACTTTTGAGTTCACATTCTTAACCAGTATATGCTTTGTAGATGCATTACATTATGTAAATAATGGTACAGAATTATTGATTTCAATTTCATGTTTTTAATGAGTATCCTATTATATCACCCCTCCTCTGGTCTTCAAAAATAAAATTTGAATACATGTGGGGTTTGGTTTTTCTGATCTATTTACCTTTAGAAACAGGAAAAATAGGGAGGAGGATTTTAAAATGTATACTTCTGCATGCAAATTTATATGGCAGAAAGTGAAGAGGAACTCAAAAGCCTCTTGATGAAAGTGAAAGAGGGGAGTGAAAAAGTTGGCTTAAAGCTCAACATTCAGAAAATGAAGATTACGGCATCCGGTCCCACCACTTCATGGGAAATAGATGGGGCAACAGTGGAAACAGTGTCAGACTTTATTTTTCTGGGCTCCAAAATCACTGCAGATGGTGACTGCAGCCATGAAATTAAAAGACGCTTACTCCTTGGAAGGAAAGTTATGACCAACCTAGATAGCATATTCAAAAGCAGAGACATTACTTTGCCAACAAAGGTCCGTCTAGTCAAGGCTATGGTTTTTCCTGTGGTCATGTATGGATGTGAGAGTTGGACTGTGAAGAAGGCTGAGCACCAAAGAATTGATGCTTTTGAACTGTGGTGTTGGAGAAGACTCTTGAGAGTCCCTTGGACTGCAAGGAGATCCAACCAGTCCATTCTGAAGGAGATCAGCCCTGGGATTTCTTTGGAAGGAATAATGCTAAAGCTGAAACTCCAATACTTTGGCCACCTCATGCAAAGAGTTGACTCATTGGAAAAGACTCTGATGCTGGGAGGGATTGGGGGCAGGAGGAGAAGGGGATGACAGAGGATGAGATGGCTGGATGGCATCACTGACTCGATGGACGTGAGTGTGAGTGAACTCTGGGAGTTGGTGATGGCCAGGGAGGCCTGGCGTACTGCGATTCATGGGGTCACAAAGAGTTGGACACGACTGAGCGACTGATCTGATCTGACTGGATAATAACCACTATACAAGTATGTATGTGTATGTGTGTAACCAGATTTCAGCTACATTTTCTCTATTTAACATGTGAAGTGGGGTAGTGGTAAAGAATCCGCCTGCCAATGCAGGAGATGCAAGAAACATGGGTTCAATTCCTGGGCCAGGAAGATGCCCTGGAGTATGGACAGAGGTTCATGACATTGTACAGAAGACAGGGAGCAAGACCATCCCCAAGAAAAACAAATGCAAAAAAGCAAAATGGATGTCTGAGGAGGCCTTATAAATAGCTGTGAAAAGAAGAGAAGTGAAAAGCAAAGGAGAAAAGGAAAGATATACACATTGAATGCAGAGTTCCAAAGAATAGCAAGGAGAGATAAGAAAGCCTTCCTCAGTGATCAGTGCAAAGAAACAGAAGAAAACAACAGAATGGGAAAGACTAGAGATCTCTTCAAGAAAATTAGAGATACCAAGGGAACATTTCATGCAAAGATGGGCTAGATAAAGAACAGAAATGGTATGGACCTAACAGAAGCAGAAGATATTAAGAAGAAGTGGCGAGAATACACAGAAGAACTGTACAAAAAAGATCTTCACGACCCAGATAATCACCATGGTGATCACTGACCTAGAGCCAGACATCCTGGAATGTGAAGGCAAGTGGGCCTTAGAAAGCATCACTATGAACAAAGCTAGTGGAGATGATGTAATTCCAGTAGAGCTATTTCAAATCCTAAAAGATGATGCTTTACAGTGCTGCACTCAAGATGCCAGCAAATTTGGAAAACTCAGCAGTGGCCACAGGACTGGAAAAGGTCAATTTTTATTCCAATCCCTAAGAAAGACAATGCCAAAGAATGTTCAAACTACCCCACAATTGCACTCATCTCACACGCTAGTAAAGTCATGCTCAAAATTCTCCATGCCACGCTTCAACAATACATGAACTGTGAACTTCCAGATGTTCAAGCTGGATTTAGAAAAGGCAGAGGAACAAGAAATCAAATTGCCAACATCTGTTGGATAATCGAAAAAGCAAGAGAGTTCCAGAAAAATATCTATATCTGCTTTATTGACTATATCAAAGCCTTGACTGTGTGGATCACAATAAACTGTGGAAAATTCTGAAAGAGATGGGGATACCAGACCACCTGACCTGCCTCTTGAGAAATCTGTATGCAGATCAGGAAGCAACAGTTACAACTGGACATGGAACAACAGACTGGTTCCAAATAGGAAAAGGAGTACATCAAGGCTGTATATTGTCACCCTGCTTATTTAACTTATATGCAAAGTACATCATGAGAAACGCTGGGCTGGAGGAAGCACAAGCTGGAATCAAGATTGCCAGGAGAAATATCAATAACCTCAGATATGCAGATGACACAACCCTTATGGCAGAAAGTGAAGAAGAACTAAAGAGCCTCTTGATGAAAGTGAAAGTGGAGAGTGAAAAAGTTGGCTTAAAGCTCAACATTCAGAAAACTAAGATCATGGCATCCAGTCCCATCACTTCATGGCAAATAGATGGGGAAACAGTGGAAACAGTGGGTGACTTTATTTTTGGGGACTCCAAAATCACTGCAGATGGTGACTGAAGCCATGAAATTAAAAGATGTTTGCTCCTTGGAAGAAAAATTATGACAAACCTAGACAGCATATTAAAAGGCAGAGATATTACTTTACCAACAAAAGTCCATCTAGTCAAGGCTGTAGTTCGTCCAGTGGTCATGTATGGATGTGAGAGTTGGACTATAAAGAAAGCTGAGTGCTGAAGAATTGATGCTTTTGAACTGTGGTGTTTAAAGACTCTTGAGAGTCCCTTGGACTGCAAGGAGATCCAATCAGTCCATCCTAAAGGAAATCATTCCTGAATATTCATTGGAAGGACTAATGTTGAAGCTGAAATTCCAATACGTTGGCCACCTGATGCAAAGAGCTGACTCATTTGAAAAGACCCTGATGCTGGGAAAGATTGAGGGTGGGAGGAGAAGGACACGACAGAGGATGAGATGGTTGGATGGCATCACCGACTCAATGGACATGAGTTTGAGTGAGCTCTGGGAGTTGGTGATGGACAGGGAGGCCTGTCCTGCTGCAGTCCATGGGGTCGCAAAGAGTTGGACACGACTGAGCAACTGAACTGAACTGAACTGAGAAAATACAACCCACTCCAATATTCTTGCCTGGAAAATTCCATGGATAGAGGAGCCTGGCAGGTTACAGTCCTTGGGGTAGAAAAGAGTCCGATACCTCTGAGCACACACACACGCATTTCTCTACTTAGTCACCTTAAATGAGTGGTAAGCTGTAGAAAAAGATCTCCTAAATATTTGAGACCCTACTGTAGAAACTTAAATGAGGTCTGCTGCTGCTGCTGCTGCTGCTAAGTCACTTCAGTTGTGTCTGATTCTGTGCGACCCCATAGACGGCAGTCCACCAGGCTCCGCCGTCCCTGGGATTCTCCAGGCAAGAATGCTGGAGTGGGTTGCTATTTCCTTCTCCAATGCATGAAAGTGAAAAGTGAAAGTGAAGTCGTTCAGTTGTCTCCAACTCTTTGTGACCCCATGGACTGCAGCCTACCAGGCTCCTCCATCCATGGGATTTTCCAGGCAAGAGTACTGGAGTGGGTTGCCATTGCCTTCTCTGAAATGACGTCTGAAACTTTCTTCAAGAAAATAAACTGGCTTCATAGGCTGCCCCTCATTTTCCTAGTGTTGTGTTAGTCACTCAGTCATGTCCAACTCTTTGTGATCCCATGGACGATGACTGCAAGGCTCCTCTGTCCATGGAATTCTCCAGGCAGAAGTACTGAAGTGGGTTGCCATTCCCTTCTCCAAGGGATCTTTCTGACCCAGGGATCAAATCCAGGTCTCCCCCATTGCAGGCAGATTCTTTACCATCTAAGCCACTTCATTTTCCCAATTCAACATAATTATAAACTGGAGAGATTCATATTAAGTCCATTTACTCTCTGACCCTAAAACATTTCCTGTTCTTTCCCAATGCCAAATACAGCTTCAGGGAAAGTTAATATCACATATGTGGGATGAGTTTAGCAATGTAAGTTACAGGAAGAATCAGCCCCCAGGAACCTAGCCCCATGCATAAAACTGAGTGATGGCAGCACATACCTTTTAAACTTGTAGATCAAAAACACAGCCAGGCCGACAAACACTACTGACAAGAGCATAAGCATGGCTGAGCTGCTGTGCCCAGCACCAGAGTCCACCAGCGGAGCTAGGAGGAAAGAACAGACTTGCTCATTCGGAAGCTATTAGCTGGGGGAGTATCCATTGGAGAATGAGGCCAGAGGGTCTCCAACCTTATATACAGCCTCCAATTGCCTTGCATGCTATCTTGGCAGAGGAAGCTTGGCTTCAATGATGATGGTACCCTGATCACAGCTTCTTAGGGAAAGTAAACTCCTCGCTCTGCCTGGGGAAACCTGCTGTTCCTGCTGTAAATTGTACTCAGCTAAGGGGAGCAGGAATAGGGTATGAATGCTGCTTTTCTTAGACACCTGAGTGCTTGTCAACATGATTATAGGTGATCGAGTGTTTCTGTTTCTTCCTCTAGTCGATTCTGGTAAAACATGGCTGGATGGGCACATGTGGAACCTCCGCATCTGAAAAGCTTTCATTAATTAGAAACAGTTAGCAAATAGGCTTTTCCAGAGAGCCAAAGGTGGGTGTTCAATGGGACATGCCTTTTTAGAATTTCTTTCATAAATCAACCACCCAGAGCTAGTCCCTCTTTTCACTTTAGATTTAAACATAATAGATTTAAACATTATAAATTGAAGGGAGTTTTAAAGTTATTTGATCTGGTCTCCCAATCAAGATTCATTGAATCAGATAACTGTAGAAATTAAGGGAGATTGAGAACTACGTTATAGATAAGAAACTGTTATACATAAGAAACATAATAAAGTCAAGGCCCAAAGAAATTGTAGGTTTTCCTGAAGATCATCCAGGAATTCAGTAGCAAAGCCACTTCTAAAGATGTCTTCTTGCCATCCTAACAGGAGGGCTCAAGAAAGATGTAATTAATCTTTCTTTGCCATCACTACACAAAGCCATTTATGAGCATTTATTGGAAAGCGTTTGGTAACCATCTCCTCTGTTTTATCTCCAGGATATCAGATCACCATACCCATCTCCCCACCCCATATGCCTTCAGGCACTTACCTAAGGTCAGCTGTGTGACATACACAATGACTTGAACCCCTGGCTTCAGCTCAAACTGGACCAAGTTTTGGTTTAGAGCATTAAACAGAGTCTCCACAATCTGGAGGAAAAAAGAGAGAGAGAGAAGCTGCATGGGAAGTAATGTCATGTGATGGTGCCCCCTCATGGAGAAAGAAACCAGGGTCAACAGGCAAAAAAAATAACCTATTCAGTGAGAGGACAGGATATTGGAACATTTTTATCCATTTGGTTCTCCCAGCCCCTAGAGCCCTGTGAAGCCAAGGACAAGTTGGTATTATTTGCTATTATTGGAGAATGAGACAGAGGTGTGTCCACAGTCACCTAGGGAATTTGAGTTGACAACGGACATAGATGTTTCATTCAACTCCCAGTTCAGTGTCTTTTCATCCAAGCCTGTATGACTTTCCATAGAGAGACATGTTATGGATCCCAATGAAAGAAAGTCAACCACCATTAGTTCTTTAATGCGAATAAGCAACACACACAGGATAGAGGCCCCTGCCAGGATTAAAGCAGGCATGTACACCACAGCCCACTCCTCTGCTGTTTCTCTGTTAGAGACAATGGGAGGCAAACATCAAAGCAGAAGCTGCCTCCTTTTTATGGGATAATTTTTCCTCTTTACTTTTCCCCAGCAAGTCTCAGAACACATAACATCGATTTAATCACTGTGTAATTCCCACATGAAAGCTGAGGCAGACTGAGGCTGTTGTCCCTAACTCTTATCTCGCTGTACGTGCCTTAATATCACAGCTGCTATTCATCACCGTAATTACCTATTTATCTAAATGGATGGATATTGTAGCTTCCAAATATAGTTCACACATGCCACTTGCTATTTCAGAATAAAGAGGTCTTGTAAAAGTGATGTATGCATTGAGAAGCTGAATTTATATCTGGCCGATTTCAATATGCAGCCCTGTAATGCAAGGATCCACTTCATTTCCAGAGAAACTGACCATGATGGCATCTGTGCAGCCCTTGGTGGACTGTGCCCAACGTGGGATGGGGTGGCAGCTAGGTGAGTGGCAGAGGGACTTGGAAGACATCTGTACATTGATTAATTCAAAAGGGAATTTGATTCCTGCTGGCTTTTAGCAGCTCCTTTCTCACTTATTTCTAACTCATCACAGGAAGGCATGGGAAGGTAAAGCAAAGCCCAGTCAAGTAAGACCCCAGCAAGAGCAGGGAGTGAGAGAGCGAGACATGGGACCACTGCTGCCTTCATTCTAGGCAGGTATGCAGATCATAAGAGCTATATGCCATTTGGTAAAGGCAGTAAATCATGATCCCTTTGGGGAATGCTGCTTCCTTAGTCAAAGCAAGATGAGGGAATCCATCTCTCTCCAAAGACACACGTTTAAAAGCAGTTCATTTTCTTCCTAGAAGCAGAACTTCTGTTGACCAGCCTCTTTCAAGACAGGAAGCACATTTTTGAGAAATAGACAGGGAAACTCAAATCCTTCTCTTCATCCCCCACAACCCTCCCCTCCCCCCACTCCATCCCTTTTTGCCAGGACAACTCATTAGCTGGGAGACATGAGCAAGTTGCAAGAATGGCAACTCTTGGAATGAATGATTTCAGGAGCGCTTTTCTTTCTTGTGTGGCTAAATGTGCCAGTGTTTGTGCATTTGTGTTTATTCTGGGTAAAGCTGATTGCTTCCAAAGCCCTGGTGCCAGACAATGAGTGACAGGTTGATGGACAAATAGGAAAGGGTTCAGTCTACCTTTTGGGCTAGAAATGCTTTGTGTTCCCTTAGAGGGTGGTGCAGAAGAGTGTCCTAGCCAAGGTTTCTTTCACTTACTTGTTCCAGGTCCCCTTCATTGCCTTTCCTCCTCTCTGTCAAGTTCTTGGGGGGAAGGATGAACAGCTCTGCAGAAGTGGGGAGGCCAGGGAACACAGCAACGAGGATCTGGTCTTCCGGGACACTGGTTACCTGCAAAGACATTTTGACTGAAGAGTGGGGTCCTGGAGGATCCAGCCTTCCCCAAGTCAATAACACGGATATTGACTATGCATATTTAATACAGCATTTAAGGCACAGTTTCCAATATACATTCAGGCTTTCCTTTTGCTTTCCCTAGAACTGCTAAGCAGAGAATTAGTTTCTCTACCTCCTCTGCTCTTACATACACCTTTCATGAAACTGAAATACTACTATGAATGATCTGCAAAGTATTGTTTGCTGGCAACATTGGCAAAAGCTCCTCCCACATTTTCCATTTTTTCTACACTAAGAAGACTAAAGCTTCTGGCTAAAACATGAACAGACTGGCTGCAAATGAAGAATAAGAAGTTATAAACAAACACGGGAAAATGCAAATTAAAAAAAGCAAAGCAGTTCTTGTTTTCACTTACTAAAGCAGGATTTTTTATTAAGTTAAAATAGCTAATATTGGTGCAGCTTCAATTAAGAGGTTTCCTCAACTGTTGCTGGCAGCACTAAAAATTGATACATGTTGCCAATTTATTTTTCAAAAGGCTTACTGTAAAGTCATAAACATATTCAGACCCTTCATTCAGAAACTGTAACTTGGAGTGTTTGTCCTAAAGAAATAATCCAAAATATAGGAAAAGCCATTTGGAGAAAGAAACACTCATAACATTACTTATAATATCAAATAAATGGGAAAATATTAAATATTTTAAAAAGTTAAGTAAATAATGTTTATGCTACCATAAAGATGATAATTAGCACAGTGAGACAACATGGAAAAATGCTTAATGAGAGCTGTATTCTGATCTAGTTCTTTACATTTCCTTGGCTACAATTCTATAAAAATAAAAATGTATACACATGACAAATAAAACAAGACACTAAAAGTTGAGTTAAGATGCTGAAATTTTAAATGAATTTTTCTATTCCTGAGGGTTTAGTAAAAGGATTATACTGCTTTTCGATAAAAACTAAATGTAAGCTTCCATTTGAGGGTAAAATCCTCAGGAAAATAAAACTCTGAATTCTTCTCTGTAAAGGGTAGTCCTACTCTTTCCTATGTGTGTCCTGAAAGTCTTTTATCCAGAACTAATCTTTTGTCAATTCAGATATGATATCAGTTCCATTCAGTTCAGTCACTCAGTTGTGTCCGACTCTTTGCCACCCCATGAATCGCAGCACGCCAGGCCTCCCTGTCCATCACCAACTCCCGGAGTTCACTTAGACTCACGTCCATCAAGTCAGTGATGCCATGCAGCCATCTCATCCTCTGTTGTCCCCTTCTCCTCCTGCCCCCAATCCCTCCCAGTATCAGAGTCTTTTCCAATGAGTCAACTCTTTGCATGAGGTGGCCAAAGTACTGGAGTTTCAGCTTTAGCATCATTCCTTCCAAAGAAATCCCAGGGCTGATCTCCTTCAGAATGGACTGGCTGGATCTCCTTGCAGTCCAAGGGACTCTCAAGGGTCTTCTCCAACACCACGGTTCAAAAGCATCAATTCTCTGGCGCTCAGCCTTCTTCACAGTCCAACTCTCACATACAGTTTTTGACTTGGCAGAAATACCCATCTCCTAGAAGTCTCCCCTGACTATCTCACCTTCATTGACCTGTTCCATGTCAGCCTCTTGCTCCTAGCACTTCAGATTTCCACGAAAGGAATTTAGATCATGCCCACAGTAAGGTATGCCTATCTGCCACAGTCTTTTCTCTAATAGGTTCTTATTGTATGTCTGCCCATATTCGGAGGAGAGGGGATGGTCTCTATGGCTACCTCACTGTTCCAAATGATGCCTGACAGTGAGGAAAGAATAAATAAACACTGGACTGAATATAAGTGGAGGGGCTGTCTCCCATTAGCTCAGCTCCGATTTGTATTTGGAACTAGGGACTGGTGTTATTTCTCAGGGATGTGATGAAGAAAAGAGAGTGCCATCCTGCAGAGAACTAGTAAGTGGCAGTCAGAAGTCTGGAAAGCCCCCCCAAAGTGGGGAGGCATCTCCAGAGAGCTCGACAAGGTTTTGCCAGATGCCTCAGTTCCCTGCTGGGAGGCAAGATGGATTTATTCTAACTAGGCAGGGAAAGTAATTTTCAGAGAACAGACTGAGGTCAGATAATCACCCAATGGAGAAAATGGGATAAGCCCAGGAGTGTCCTGGCAGGTGTGACCCCGTGTCCCAGGGAAGAATGGTCGCAGGGTGCATCACTCAGTTAGGGAATGTGGAAGGAACTAACTCCAATCATACAAATCCAGCACAATCCTAGATGTCTCATAGTCAAAGGCATACAAGATCAATTTCATTTTCATCCCTCTCTTTGAACAAGTTTTTGTAAACAGATATGAAGTATAGTTCTTATAGACAGCTCCTCACGGGAATGCTCTTATATTATTATCTTTTATCTATTTTTCCTCTCTGGCAGCTTCTTTTCCGTGTCCTTCCCTGGATCTTTCTCCTTTACCTTGGAGAGCATTAGCATCCATCTCTGCCCTGCCCCCTCTCCCTTTCAGGGTGGTTGGGGGGAGGGGGCAGACTTAAAGACCTCCATGGCCTCAGTTCCAGCCTCACTACCTCCTACAGAAACCTCATTTGATCTCCAATCATATCTTTAACTCTCTTGTTTATCTTTACCCAGTTGTTTCTCAGATACTCCAGACTCATATAAAAGACCAAATCATCATTGTTCCCCAAGTATGTTTCTCCTACACAGTTGCCATCTTGATCAATGGCAAGGAAAATCCTCTCCTTTCTACTTTTATAATCAGAAAGCTTCTCCTTCCCTCTCATTCACACTACATTTTATTAGTCACCAGTTCTATTTCTCAACAGGTTAAGTTAGCCTTTGGATCTTTCCTTTTCAGGATTTTATTATTACATCTGGTTTAGACAAGTGCCATAGTCTTTTAACAGGTCATCTCCTGTGAAATCATCCCCTACCCTATTCATTTCCCACCTCTAGAGACCATCCTCTGTATTACCACAAGATTGGGTGTCTGAAATATAAAGCCACTGATCCCATCATGATAAAACCTGAGACTGTGAGCCATGTGGCAGAGCAGTTCTCCTGAGTTCCCTTACCCTACTGCTCTCCACCCAGGCACCACTTCCCAATAAAATCTCTTGCTTTGTTAGCAAAATAAATAAAGTATTTTTTTAACCTAAATAATAAAGAAAGAACACATTTCACACTTCTTAGAACCTACAGGAAGTATGTCAAAACCCCTTTTAGCTGCTCAGACCTTTCACAAAATGATCAATCCATCCCAGCATAACATCAGTCACACCTGCCCTTATAACTTACAGATTGGCTAAAATAAACTGTCATTTATCAAATATGCTGTACTTACCATAGACCATGGCTTTGCACACGCCTTCATTGTACCTGAGAGACATCATCCTGTCTCTGTTAACTACCGTTTATCCTTTAAAAACAGAGTTCAAGTATTCCCTCCAAAGACTATTCCATTAGTTCACAAGCATTTACTGAATCACAAATATGTGTCAAGCCTGAACTTTTCTAGATAGAATGAATTGCACTTTTCTCCATGCTCCTTTGAAATGCTGGCCATGCCTCTCTCATAGAACTAGTTGCACATTAGACTTAAATTTGAATTGACCGTGTTTTATCCATCATTATACTCGAGTGCCTAGGTCTGAGCAAATGGTTAACAAAACCATTTCAACTTGCTCTAAGGAAAATATGCTGTTGTCGTTCAGTTGCCAAGTCATGTCTGACTCTTTGTGACACCACAGACTGCAGAATGCCAGGCTTGGTGCTATCACCCTAGAGTCTGCTGGCATGCTCTAATTCCTAGCTTGTCACCTTCTGACTGCGACATATGGTCAATGGAAATCTTGAAGTCTGATTGTCTGGTTAAAAACAACAACAAAAGGGAGGGGATATATGTATACCTATGGCTGATTCATATTGAGGTTTGACAGAAAACAACAAAGGTCTGTAAAGCAATTATCCTTCAATTAAAAAACAAATAAATTTTTTAAAAAGCAGCAACAAAAACAACAAACAAACAAAAGCTCTCTAAACTTTGGTGGGCCAAACGAGTGAGTGACATTAGTATATACTTAAGCAGTGGTCCATCAATCATTTTATTAAAGGGCTCAATCTCCTGTCTTAGAAAAATGCAGGAGAAAGATGGTGCCAATTTCCCATCCTCAAACATGGATTAATTGTCTTTATCTCTCTCTTCTGAATCTCTCCATCTTTCTTTTCCATCCTTCATTTTCTCTACCCTTCTCTCTCTTTTTACAGAGCAATAATCTTTATTTAACTGTAGAATGGTGGTCTGAATCATGAAAATGCCTCTGGGACCACACCATCTGGTTCTTTATTCAAGAAGATTTAAGCAAAGATAAAGTCAACTTACTTTCACCAGAGCCCGCTTGATCACATTGGCAATATCTTGCCTCCACTCTGGAATGTCAGGATTGTGGTAATCCAGATTAGGAGAGAAAGATAAGAGCTGGGACTGGAAGTATTCTGCAAGGAGAGAGCATGTGTGAGTGAGGCTGAGAGAGGCTGCGATAAGGTGGGGAGACTCCACCATCTTTGTGCTTTAGGAAAAGGGCTTCCATGTGGCCTCATCTCTAATTCTGTCTTTTCAGCCTGTCTCTTGGCTTCTAAATGAAGTGGGATTTGGTGACTGGAAGTCACCTACTGGAAGTAGGTTTGTGCTCCTACCACTTTTTTTTTTTTAATCTTAAGAATTTCTTCTTGTAAATAAACATCCAAAATGCAAGATGATTGTGAAACTTGAGGAAAAGGAGACTTTTGCTGCTACAGGTAGTCATGCAGAGGCAACAATAAAGCATTAATAAATTGAGCTAGATTAGAATGGAGCTTTTTCTTGTTCCATCGATACTGCTGTATCTAGGCTGTGGGTAACATTTGGTTTCTTGATCTGATTGGTAGATACACAGGTCTGTCCACTTTGTGGTAATTCATGAAGCTGAAACATTATCTGTGTACTTCTCTGTATTTTAATTTTTTAATTGAAGTATGGTTGATTTACAATGTGGTGCTCATTTATGCTATACAGCAAAGTGACCCAGTTTTATATAGATATACATTCTTTTTTTATATTCTTTTCCATTATGGTTTATCCTAGGAGACTGGATATAGTTCCCTATGCTATACAGTAGGACCTTATTGTCTATCCCTTCAAAATGTAATAGTTTACATCTAAACCCCAAACTCCTAGTTGCACTCCAATAAAAATGTTTAAAGTCTTCCAGGTGCCCAGTGAGAGAGCCTGAACCACAAGTTTGCAGAGTTGTAGGAAAAGGCCCTCATCTGGGGTGAAGTGGAAGATATAAACTGAGTCAAAGTTTATAGTTTAAAGTTTATAGTTTAAAGTCACACACCTTAGTATAATTTTCAAGAAAATCCTGTTTTCTAGGATTTTCTTTTGGCTTTCTTTTTTTCTATAGTGGCTGTTTTTAGGGTCTGAGGGAGGTTCACTGAATGGTGATAAAAGCAGTTTGATTGAAAATTAACTTAAGAATGGTCCTCCAGGATAAAGAACAGAATGGTGATTCTGTTTACCACTCTCCTGCCTTGTTTTATCCTTATATTCTTAGCCTTATTCTTATCCTTTGCAGCGAAAGATGTTAGAGTCTCCAACAACAAACAAAACACATCGGTTATGTATAGTTCATCTCAGTACTTAAGCTATGAGTTCCTCAAGAGCAGGTACTGTAACTCCTCCAGCTTTTGAAATTACTGGTTCACACCTCACAAAGAATGGATGCTACCTGTGTGTTATAGATACCTTGGCGGTTCAACAGATCAAGATGCTTCAATGATAGTCTTTTTAGCTCAGCATCTCTTCAACTTATGGTTTATCCCTGTCTAATGAGACCATCAGGTTGTGATGCAGACATATCACGGAAGACAAACAATGCTTATCTGCACTTACTTCTCTAACAATCTCAGTATCTACTCCAGGACAAGTAAAGAAGTACCTTTAGATACTTTTTGTGGACACACATAATTTTCCCACGGCCTGGGGAATTTCCAAAGCAGTCAGTGAATGCCACTCGGGTGGCTGGAGGGGATCACTGGGCAGAAAAGGACATCACAGGGCTTACCGTGAACAGCGATATCTTTTGTGTCCTGGATGAGGGCATTCCCAGCGGCCACCTGGACAGTGATGGTATTAGTTCCCTCTGCTAGGAATGTGAAGGAAATGCTGCTGTCCAAGGTGATGAGGGGCTAAAAGAGAGAAGCCGAAACACTTACTTAGTCCTTTATGGGAATATTAGATTCCCTCCTTTCCTGTAAATCTCAGACTGTCACCAATCTGCATAGCATTTGCATATCCCCAAGGGATCCTAACTTGAAGAAGGAAGAAAAAAATTGCACAGCTTTCTAAATTATATAGCTAGTATCCAGGAAGCATATTAATATACTTGAAATACACTGTAAAATGCTAATTCTAAGAGATGAAGATAAGACTGGGCACCATGGATTTTGTCCATCATTCTGTTACTTCTCCTGGGGCAAAGTAGAAGCACCTTTTATAATCTATTCCTAGTGACTCTGGGAATAGCTGATCACTTTCTCTTTTCCTCTAATATTTTGTGCGACTTATATTTTCATCATGTATTCCATTGGGCTGCAAGATTTCTCAGAGAAGTGACCATATTTTATTTCTTTCTGAATCACCTACCTGCCTTTGGCATGTTGTCTTACATCTAGCAGAATCCATATATAAGTTGTATATACAGTCGTATTATTGATCTGTGTGTTTCATTGCAAGGCATTTCTAACAATTTAAATAAGCTGGGAAACAGAGAAACATGCATATCTGTGCTCACTTTTTAATCTTTTTTTATTTTTCTGTCTTCCCCTGATCATAACAGATAGGACTTGCAAAAGATAGAGAGAGAAAGATAATAAGCACATGCTTTCCCTTAGAAATTAGGATCTCAGTAGAAGCAAGGGTTTATTGGAGAGAAGAGAATGCAGATTCTGAGATTAAAGTGTCATTATTCAGTGGTTATCTTGAGGCCCACGTCCTCTGAAGCTATCTGGTGTTTGCAAGGTAAGGCTTTTCTAAGGCAGCTCATGAATAGATGTCACAAGTGCAGATGAGCAGACCCCATCTCCTCTCTGTGGGTTAGGATGACAATAGGATAGAGCAGTGATGTCACCAGTTGTGAGGATGCATAGACTTGCCTTTTAAGAATGTGGATATCAGCCAGAGTTCACACAGCACATCTGTGCACCTGGATGCTGCAGAGGCTCAGAGATGCAGCATTCAGAGTATAGCGTCCCTTCTGCAAAACTGAAATCCCTTTCTAGCTCAGAATTTTCACCTGGGCCTCTGAAACAATAATTTGATTTCTTGGCTTTAAAATTCTATTGCTCTATTTTATGACCAAGCTGATGGCTGGAGTCAGACAGGATTAGACATTGCCCTAAGCTTCCTGACACCCTTTCTTCTCTGTTTGCTAAATGAAAGAAGGAAGTGGGTGTGGAAAGTTATATTCTTTTTTATTAACTAAGGGTAAGCCCAGAGTCTAAGCATGCTTCCTCATACTTATGGTTCTGTGATGATATGCACAAGGATGTGAACTCATTAATTAAACCACAAATGAGGTACAAGTAGGTTCTGTGATGGACATCAACTCCAACAGATCAATGGTGGTCTGTTTAGTGTCCTGTGTTGAGAAGTCAAGTCAGGCTTAACACGGCAATATTGGCCATGGACATGGAATAAAGGAAAACTGTATGCCACTGAGTTGCCATCATTGGTATAACAAGAACAGAGACTTGAAACTCTGGCTCTGTTACTATTTTAATGAATGACCTTGGGAAAAGTCTGTCCCCACTGTGGGCCTTAGCTTAAAGTTGTAAGAACTTATTCAGCAATAAGAACACACAGAATTAGAGCTTTCGGCTAATTTTCTAGTTCCTACTAGTCAACCCATTAGGGCTTGTCTGTCAGAATGCCTTCAACTGTTTCATTACCTTAGTCATAATCTTTGGAAGGAAAATGAAATACATCTGTATACCCAACAGAATGACAAAAATTTCTTTAAAAATAATGACAAATATTGTTGAGGATGTGGAGCAACTAGAACTCTCATACAGTTTTGATGGGATGTATGATGGTGCAACTATGCAGGAAAAAGTTCACTTTTATAAGAAATTGTAATAATTTTTCCAAGATAATCATGCTATTTTATATTTATAGCTTAGCAATTGCAGTCTGGGAAATTTAGTCAAGATAAAAGAAAACATGTATCCACAAACAGAAGGAAATGCTCATAGCAGTTACATTCATAGTAGTCAAAAACTGAAACGAATCTAGAAGAATTTATCAATAGGAAAATGAATAAACAAGCCAAAGTGCATGCATTCAACAAAATCAAAAAGCAAATATTGATATACATAACAGTATGGATGAGTCTCAAAACCATGCTGCTGCTGCTAAGTCGCTTCAGTCGTGTCCGACTCTGTGCGATCCCTTAGACGGCAGCCCATCAGGCTCCACCGTCCCTGGGATTCTCCAGGCAAAAGCATTGGAGTGGGTTGCCATTTCCTTCTCCAATGCATGAAAATGAAAAGTGAAAGTGAAGTCGCTCAGTCGTGTCCGACTCTTAGCGACCCCATGGACTGCAGCCTACCAGGCTCCTCCGTCCTCATACTTATGGGAATTTTCCAGGCAAGAGTACTGGAGTGGGGTGCCATTGCCTTCTCAAAACCATAAGAAATGAAAGAAACCTTATATAAAAGAATTCATATGGTATGAATATGAAGTTCTATTAATAGAAAAGATAGATCTAATTCATGATGGGAAAAAATAGTGGTTGGTTCTGGGGTTTGGGGTGGGAATTTACTGAGAAGGGGTATGGAGAACTTTTGGAAGCAATGCTAATAATATATATCTTGATAGGAGTTTGGGTTATAAGTATGTGTATTTCTCAGAACTCAGGAAGTACAGACTTCAGATCTGTCCATTTTGTGATTGATACATTTCATACCTCCATGGAGGAAAAGGTGTAAACAAGTAAAGAACTCTAGCTAATGATTTGTAGCCTGAAGCATTTAGGATAAAGTATATAGCTGTCTGAAATTTATTCTGAAATGAATTTTAAAAAATTAAGATCAGTTGATTGCTGGATAGAAGGATGGACAGATAAATAGACATGATAAAACAGAGTAGATGTTAATGATAAACTATGTGTTAATGATAGACTAAGGATGGACAGATAAATAGACATGATAAAACAAGCAGAATAGATGTTAATATAGACTATATTGTCCATGGGATTCTCCAGGCAAGAATACTGGAGTAGGTTGCCATGCCCTCTTCCAATGATAAGACTACAGGTGGTAGGTATATGGATATTCACTGTACAATTATTTCATCTTTTAATTTGTGTTTGAAGTTTTTAATAATAAAATGTTGGGAGAGAAACAAAACAGCAAAGGAATAACTGATGTGTTTTTAGTTTCTCTTGCTTCCATAAATTGTTCTCTCTGACCATAACTATATCACATTACCCTTCTGTTTTGGTTACTGCCCTCAGCTGTCTCTAATCTCTTCCCACCTCTCACCATCAGGATCCTTTCTCCCCTAATGGTGTTCTCTTCAAGGAATCTGGCTACCCACTCCAGTACTCTGGCCTGGAGAATTCCATGGACTGTATAGTCCATGGGGTCACAAAGGGTCAGACACGACTGAGCTACTTTCACTTTTTTTTTAAGGAATCTGCGCTACTCCCACATCATCCTCAGCACTCAGGGGTCTATGTGGTCCCACTCTTCTTTCTCTGCACACTCTTCTTGTCTTAGACTGGGCTGGGAAACCTGAAAGGAGAGGGATTCCTCCCACTCCAGCAGATCTGACTTTCTCCCCTCTGGCTGCTTTCCTAGCAGATCCAGGAACCAAGCAAGGAAATGCCAGCTGAGGTGGGAGGGAGCATGCCATCCCACCAGCCAGTCAAGGGCTCTGAGCCACAGCAAACTGTGTCAAATGAGCACACTTGGCCTCCAGGGCAGCAGACCACAAGCTTCCACGCTAGAGAGATGGCAGAAGCTAATTTTGTTTTTCAAATTGCTTTTGTTTTTCATCAGCTATTATGGCATCATGGCTGATTTCACCTCCCTTGCAAAGCTGGAACACTCCACGGAATTCTTGAGTTCTTCACTGGCCACCCATGTCTAGTGCACAACACTAAATTAAATCAAGTATTTTAAGGTTCATTTACTAAATCTATTAGGCAAGCAGACACATTTATTAAGCCAGACCTCTGTTAATCCCAGCAAATTGGCCTTTTAGAGCCCCACAAATCCAACATGCGGCCAATTGACTTCTCTGTGTTTTGTCCAAGCTGCACGGGCAGCCCAGGGCAAGGCTCATGGCCTGTGTAGGCTGTGGGTTACATCCCTGCCCACAAAGAGTCCCTTATGTGCAACAGGTCACATCCTATCCAGTAAACCCAGCAAGACATCAGCAAAGCTCTTGAGCGACTACATAGTTAGAAGATATCCCCCTGAATAATGGATCCGGGAGCTTCACAGAAATGTAGGGATGAAGCCTACACCATTTTCCCAAACACAGTAAATCAACATAGAATATTATCAAATGTCCACAGTTTAAATGCATACCCTGATAAAAACATGCCATTCCCAAATTAGACAGACTATGCAATCACTACGCTTATCTCCCTTAAAAATTTTAGCAGATTCCACAATAACATGTGCATGTATGTTCAGTTACTTCAGTCAGCTCTGACTTTGTGCAATTCTATGGACTGCAGCTGGCCAGGCTCCTCTGTCCATGGGACTCTCCAGGGAAGAATTCTGGAGTGGGCTTCCATGCCATCCTCTATGGGATCTTTCCAACCCAGGGATCGAACCCACTTTTCTTAAGTCTCCTGCACTGGCAGGTGGGTTCTTTACCACTAAGCCACCTGGAAAGCCCACTATCTTACAATACCCTCTTCTAAATATGAATTTCTATGACAAAAGAAAATGTATTCATTTATGTCATCTAAAGCCATTGGTCACCTATCCACTCCAATTTTAGTTGTTATGCAATTCATCCCAAATGAATCCCACTTTGGTAGACTCAATCTACACAGAACAAAAACATACCCAAAGCCTTACCACTGCATACAAATCCCTTCCCTCCTTTCTGTCCCAATTCTATTGCTCCTTCAATGCCAGCTTAGGACCAGCTCCATACACAACTTGCTCTAAGACCAAGAAGCCCTGCATCCATCACCCCCTAAGCTGTTTGGCTGGGCCAATAAGGTTATATTCCTATTACCATAGCTTATAGTATCTATTCTTGGATGTTAACCTCATATTCTCAAATAGAGGACTTTACCATCTGAGCCTCAAATAGAGGCTCAGATGGTAAAGCATCTGCCTATAATGCGGGAGACCCGGGTTCGATCCCTAAGTCAGGAAGATCTCCTGGAGAAGGAAATGGCAACCCACTCCAGTATTCTTGCCTGTAAAATCCCATGGATGGAGGAGCCTGGTAAGCTACAGTCCATGGGGTCGCAGAGTCAGACACAAATGAGTGACTTTACTCACTAAGGGGAACAAATGAAATTTATACTGTTTTTGTGTTCCTCATAACAGCTAGCACAAAATACAAGTTCTTGAGAAAGATTCATGGAACTCCTGATATAATTTCACATCTGCTAATAGGTTTGAAGGTATACGGGCCTACAGTTGGATTTTAGGAACACTTGATCTCTTCCATTTATGTATACATCATCATACTTGAGCACCAATAACTGTGTGTGTATTCATCGTGCCTTCTTATCAGAAATGTAATTTCCCTGAAGGTAGAGACAAAGTGCTCTTTTATTCCTAAGGGCACCAAACAGAGGGTTAACTGTAAATATTTGGGGGGATGTCAACTGATTCTTTTTTAAATAAAATTTTATTTATTTATTTGGCCTACGCCAGGTCTTAGTCGTGGCATGTAAACTCTTAGTTGTACATAAGGGATCTAGTTTCCCAACCAGGGATCGAACCCAGGTTCTCTGCATTGGGGAAGAGGAGTCTTAGCCACTGAACCATGAGGGAAGACCCTCAACTGATTCTTACTGGGAGGTTGACTTAATTCAACCACTGGGGTGAAACTGTCCAATTCACCTGGTCACAACACACAGATATACACACACAAGCCAATTTCTCTTTCATCAGTGATATTCTGATGACTAAATACAATAATGTATATAAAGACAATAGTAGAAATAAATGCTCAAAATTAATATCTGCCCCTTTCACAGATCAGTTTGTTTATGAAGGGCAGCCAACTAGCTCGACACTCAGAGCACTCAACAACCACCCAAAGAAACTCATTTGCCAGGAAAATTCTCACTGGATCAACTTCTCAACACTATGGCCACCTTAATGTTTTTCTGTCTTGATGCTGGCAAAAGCACTGAAAATACACCTTTTTTAACTAGCAGAATAACCATGCTTAGAGGTGGGAGAGAAATCTGTGGAACCATGTCAGATTTGCCCCCCCCAAGAGGTATATCCCACTGATACAATGGCTAAGCACAACAGTGACTGATATCTTCAAGTGCTTAGATATGTTCTAAGCACTTAAGTACCTTTCCTTATTAATCTTCAAAGCAATACTAGAATATAGTCTCTGCTATCCTTACTCTGACATTACAATGAACAAAACTGAGGCACAGAGCAATTACCTGATTTGATCAAAGACATACAACAAAGAAGAACCTGTATAGGGACCCTAATCCAGGCTTGTCTCATTTCAATACCACTCTGTTTGAACGCCTCTAATGTACTCTCATTCTCTTGGTTCTTTGGAAACAAAAACCAACCAGTAGAATCTTTGATATCTAAGTATTTTTACACTGTATGCTCATTATAAGTAGAATTCTTAACCAAAGGAATACTTAAGGTCATTGTCAAAAAAATAATACTATAATGGCTTTCTGCAATTTTAAAATTCCCCCCTCATAATATGGCACAATATAAATTAGAGAGGCAGATAATTTCAAATAATAACTCAGTGATGTTCATGGATTAGATGTTTTTATCCTTGACTTAGAGAAAAGTACACTGAGCTTCAAACTAACACAGATGATTATCTGAGAAATAGAAACGACTCTCCAATCACACTGTCCACTTCTCCATTGATCAAATATTTATTAGACACTGTCTGGTATTTCAGGTCACAGAATCAACACACAAAGAAAAAAACTGGTGCCACAGAGAAGCACTGTCCTCAGTTCCTTGTGAGCAGTTGAGTAAATCATTGTGCTTATGATGGCCAAGAACTGCCCTCTGTACACAGTCATCTCCCTGGCGAGTCCACAGGTGAACAAACACTAGAGAAAAGAACTCCCTGGCTGGACAGCCCAGACCTCACATCCTCTGAGGTGAAATGAATTTAAAGTCCCTCTCTTTCCGATGTTCTCCTCCCAGAAATCTTTTTCTTTTTCTTTCACCATGTTTATGTCTGCTAGTGTTTGAAGCAGAATTTTAGGGTCTATGAGCTCTTGGGCTTCCCTTGTGTCTCAGCTGGTAAAGAATCTGCCTTCAATTTGGGAGACCTGGGTTCGATCCCTGGGTAGGGAAGATCCCCTGGAGAGGGGAATAGCTACCCATTCCAGTATTCTGGCCTGGAGAATTCCATGGACTGTATAGTCCATGGGGTTGCAAAGAGTTTGACATGACTGAGTAACTTTCACTTCACTGCACTTCGTGAGCTCCCAGAGACAAACTGAGTGAGGCAAAGAAAGCATCCTGGGGCTGGGAATGGTACTGGTATAGACGGGAGTGAGGACACCTGGGTTCTGGCTCAAGAGTGAACCAGATGTTTGCCTTTAGAATGCTCATCTCACATAGGGAGCTTCAAGACTCTAATGTACCAAAGGGGCATCTTATTAACTAACCTCCTTACCTAATGTCCCAGTGCACAATAACACTAGAAATGTAAAAGCATCATAGCCTATACTAAGAAATTAAAAGTCCACAGCACAAAGGATACAAACAGAAAATTGTCCTTGGGGTCCCATAAATCTAATTGTCTTTTATCAACCCATCCTAACTGCCATATTTTATGCCAAAAAAAAAAAGAGCATCATTTAGTGAGTACCTAATCTATGCCAGGGAAATACAGATTATTTTACTTAGTTTTCACAAAAATCAAGAAGACATGGGCATTAGTCTCTCAGTTTTCAGTTAAGTGCATTAAATGTTAGGTTGAACCACTTGATCAAGCTCACACAAACAACATGCAGCAATGCTAGAAACCTAACCCTTTTCTTTCTGAACCTACAGTACATATTCTCCACACCATATAATCAGTTCAGTCACTCAGTCATGTCCTAATCTTTGCGACCCCATGGACCGCAGCACACCAGGACTTCCTGTCCATCACCAACTCCCAGAGTTTACTCAAACTCTTGTCCATTGAGTCAGTGATGCCATCCAACCATCTTATCCTCTGTCGTCTCCTTCTCCTCCTGCCTTCAGTCTTTCCCAGAATCAGTGTCTTTGCCAACACGTCAGTTTCTCGCATCAGGTGGCCAAATATTGGAGTTTCAGTTTCAGCATCAGTCCTTCCGATGAATATTCAGGACTGATTTCCTTTTGGATCTCCTTGCAGTCCAAGGGACTCTCAAGAGTCTTCTCCAACACCACAGATCAAAAGTATCAATTCTTTGGTACTCAGCTTTCTTTATAGTCCAACTCTCACATCCATACATGACTACTGGAAAAACCATAGCTTTTATTGATTGACCTTTGTTGGCAAAGTAATGTCTCTGCTTTTAATATGCTGTCTAGGTTGGTCATAACTTTTCTTCCAAGGAGCAAGCGTCTTTTAATTTCATGGCTGCAATCACCATCTGCAGCGATTTTGGGGCCCAAAGGTGAAGTCCCTCACTGTTTCCATTGTTCCCGCTTCTCTTTGCCGTGAAGTGGTAGGACCAGATGCCATGATCTTAGTTTTCTGAATGTTGAGTTTTAAGCCAACCTTTTCACTCTCCTCTTTCACTTTCATCAAGAGGCTCTTTAGTTCTTTTCTCTCTGCCATAAGGGTGGTGTCATCTGTGTATCTGAACTTATTGATATTTCTCCCAGCAATCTTGATTCCAGCTTATGCTTTATCCATATCAGCATTTTGCATGATATACTCTGCATATAAGTTAAATCAGCAGGGTACTCCGTTCCCTATTTGGAACCAGTCTGTTGTTTCGTGTCCAGTTCTAACTGTTGCTTTCTGACCTGCATACAGATTTCTCAGGAGGTAAGCTGGTCTGGTATTTCCATCTCTTGAAAAATTTTCCAAGTTGGTTGTGATCCACACAGCCTAGGCTTTGGAGTAGTCAATAAAGCAGAAGTAGATGTTTTCCTGGAACTCTCTTGCTTTTTCAATGATCTTAGCTTTCTTACTAAGCACCATTATATGGTGCCTCATTTTACTTAGCACCATATAATGCTGTTTCCCTAAACAAAAGCAGGACTCACAATACTGTAAATCAACTCTACTTCAATAAAAAACATTTTTTACTTGAAAATAAGGGCAGGAATGAATCATATTCTACTCTTATCATGCAAGATCTGAAGTTCTGTTTGTTCATCTCAAACAAACAAAACTGGCATTGTTCCTTTTAAAAAGGAATTATTACATGGCAACTGAGTATTTATTTTTTGTACAGTTCTTCTGTGTATTCTTGCCACCTCTTCTTAATATCTTCTGCTTCTGTTAGGTCCATCCCATTTCTGTCCTTTATTGTGCTCATATTTGCATGAAATGTTCCTTTGGTATCTCTAATTTTCTTGAAGAGATTTCTAGTCTTTCCCATTCTATTGTTTTCCTCTATGTCTTTGCACTGATCACTGAGGAAGGCTTTCTTATCTCTCCTTGCTATTGTTTGGAACTCCGCATTCAAATGGGTGTATCTTTTCTTTCCTCCTTTGCCTTTTGCTTCTCTTCTTTTCTCAGCTATTTGTAAGGCCTCCTCAGACAGCCATTTTGCCTTTGTACATCTTATTCATTATGCCAAAGCCTTTGACTGGGTGGATCACAACAAATTGTGGAAAATTTTTAAAGAGATGGGAATACCAGACCACCTGACCTGCCTCCTGAGAAATATGTATGCAGGTCGACAAGCAACAGTTAGAACTGGACATGGGTCTACAGACTGGTATCAGGAAAGGAGTATGTCAAGGCTGTATGTTGTCACCTAGCTTATTTAACTTATATGCAGAGGACATCATGCGAAATGCCAGGCTGGATGAAGCACAAGCTGGAATCAAGATTTTCAGGAGTAATATCAATAACCTCAGATATGCAGATGACACCACCCTGATGGCAGAAAGCCAAAAAGAACCTCTTGGTAAAAGTGAAAGAAGAGAGTGAAAAAGTTGGCTTAAAACTCAACATTCAGAAAAGTAAGATCATAATCACTTCATGGTAAATACATGGGGAAACAGTGGAAACAGTGACAGACTTTATTTTGGGGGGCTCCAAAATCACTGCAGATGGTGACTGCAGCCATGAAATTAAAAGACACTTGCTCCTTGGAAGAAAAGCTATGACCAACTTAGACACCATATTAAAAAGCAGAGACATTACAATGCCAACAAAGGTCCATCTAGTCAAAACTATAGTTTTTCCAGTAGTCACGTATGGATGAGAGAGTTGGACCAGAAAGAAAGCTGAGCACCAAAGAATTGATGCTTTTGAACTGTGGTGTTGGAGAAGACTCTTAAGAGTTCCTTAGACTGCAAGGAGATCCAACCAGTTCATCCCAAAGGAAATCAGTCCTGAATATTCATTGGAAGGACTGATGCTGAAGCTGAAACTCCAATACTTTGACCACTTGATGCGAAGAACTGACTCATTTGAAAAGACCCTGATGCTGGGAAAGATTGAAGGCAGGAGGAGAAGGGGATGATGAGGATGAGATAGTTGGATGGCATCACTGACTCAATGGACATGAGTTGAGTAAACTCCAGGAGTTGTCGATGGACAGGGAGGCCTGGTGTGCTGCAGTCTATGGGATCACAAAGTCAGACACAACAGAGCGACTGAACTGAACTGAAGTGACTTTCTCAATGTGTGTGTGTGTGTGTGTGTGTTAGTTGCTCAGTCATGTTCAACTCTTTGTGACCCATGGACTGTAGCCTCCAGGTTCCTCACTGCATGGGATTCTCCAGGCAAGAATGTGGGAATGTGTTTCCATGTCCTTCTCCAGAGGATCTTTGCAACCCAGGGACTGAACCAGGGTCACCTAGAATTGCAGGCTGATTATTTACCATTAAATGACTTTCTTGATATTATACACCTAATGAGTAGAAAGGCTAGGATTAAAACAAAACAGAGCAAAATGAGTATTAGAAAAATTGATCAGAGGAGCAAGAACAACCAGGTTTGTATAATCTTTTCTTCCTTAGGATATTTGAAGTTCCCCTATTATAGCAATGAAGTTGGTGTGGGAAGGTATGTCATATTCATTGACATGGATTCCAAGCTTCATTGAGTATCCGTTATTGCCCACATCCCCCTGTGCTCCCAGCATCAAACAGAAGCTAGAACGTGGGATCATCTAAGCAGATACCAATCAGAAAGGGTCAACTCTAAGCAGATACTAATCGATAAGGGCCAAACCTTTGTACTATTGCCGAACCACCAGAAATACGTAAGAGTCCCCAGTTGGCTGGGCCACACAACTGCACTGATGTTGACCTCCTTCTTTCTTATGGCAACAAAGGGAACCCGGAGATGAACATGCTCCACAGGACCTAGGGGAACGAGGAAAACAATGTCAGTGTTTCTATTCCCAAAATAAACAAAAGCTCACATTCCCAGATTCTTTTTATCTTTACCATCATCTATAATAAAACAACAATCGCAAACTCACAGATGTTGAGGTGTGTGTGTGTGTGTGTGTGTGTGTGCTTGAAATGAAGCACTGCAAACAACAGGGAACTCAATTTGGGCTTCAGATTGAGTGACATCTGAACTTAACTTCCGTCTGATGATCCCACCACAAATGCTTATGAACCTCAAATCTAAGGACAAAGCTAGTTTACTGGACACTTAGCCAAAAAATAGGAAGATAAAAAAGCGATCTCTTGCATAGCTGCTGATTAGCCTGTATCGTGATTGGGGGTTGGTGCATTGTATGGAGGGCTCTGCCATTATCCTCAATTGTTAATTGGTTCCATCTTGTTCAACAATCGGCCATTGTGCCTGTCATCTGCAACACTCAGTGGGTGTCACTCAGAAGCTGGCAGGGCTGTATTATGAAAAGAAAAAAGCCTGCCTCCTTAAATTGAAGAGAAATAAATGCCAGGTTCACAAATAATAATAATTTTAAAAGCTGTTTGCCAAAAGGTGACCAAACATTTTTTTTGCTCCTCAGAAAACTGATGTAAGCAGTCTCAAGTTCTAAACTAGCATGTAAGAGAATAGACTGGAATCCATTCTATGCATAAGTGAGAATTTTAATTTAATTCATTTTCAAAATAACATGAGAGGAGGAAAACGCTGAAGAAAAATGTTAATGAGTCAGCACTGCATTTGTGGGGCAGATATGTTATTTTTTAATTCTGTGGGCTTTTCTCCCCAACCCTTACCCTTTTCTTTTTCCTTTTCTTTTTTTTTCCCTACCCACTGCCTTTCCTCCCTTTGCTCCCTTCCTCCACTTTTCCCTTTCTTACATCCTTTCTACTTCACCAGATCCAACTAAAATGTTCTAGTTATCTGCCCACACTTTGCTGGAACACATTTTCTGGTTTCCAACACGATGATGTTGATGAGCTAAAGTAACTAAAGGTCACAGCTGTAGCAAGGACATCTCTTTATCCTTGGAACCTTGAGTTCGTCTCTTGAGTGGGGCATTTTCCAGGCCACCAAGCCTTCACTAATGACATCCTTGGTTATTTTGGAGATGGCTCAGTTTAAAGGGAAGAAAGCAGAAAGATATTTTTTACTTCTGCTCCTATTTAATTTTGGCTGTATGAGCTTTTCTTCTATTTTACATAACTTTGACCCTACACAGGCTGTTACACTGTCCTTTGCCTTCCTTACAGTAATAAGAACATATGAAGGTGATCTGGGGATATTAAAAGTATCATATAATTAGTTATGGGCTGACACTATTTCCACCACCACTACCACACCATCATGGCTCCTGTTTATCATTGGGTTAAAGTCTCTCTTACAAGAGTGGGCATTATTGTGAATCTCATTCGTACCTCCTGTGTCATAGGTAAATTTATATTGGGAGAAAAGGTGTTTGGACAGGAACTGAGATCAGATGAGGAGATCAGCCAGACCTGCTTGCCACTGTCCAGATGGTATTTTTCTGAACAATCAACAAAGTATTCAAGAATCTGTGTATCTACAGTGCGAAAACACTCTCTGCCTACAGCTCTCTCAGCTGACCCCAGGCATATAGCATTTCAAGATTTCTTCCAACAAACAGTTTCAAACCTGTCACTTCAGATACACATTTGGCTAAAGGCTTAATTATTTTCAACTTGTGAGCCTGTTTAATTATTTTTGTATGGTTTGATTGTGGGCTAGAATTTAAAAAATACAGGTGTGAGAAAATACTGGCTAGTTTTCATTTCTTTACTCAATTTTAGGAGTTCATCTGGTTAAACTCTGCTGTTTGTGCTTTATTGATCTTTGTGGAAGAAATACGGCAATGGGAAGGGGTCCCTGACCAGGCCATGTCCTGGGAGGGAGATGAGAAACCTGGGTCTTACTTTAACACCTCTGAGTCCTTCTTCATGCCCACATTCAGATTTCTCACTCTCCCCGTGATGGGAATGGAGTCCCTTTATCCTCAAGGTCAATGCTTCTGTTTTGTTGTTTAATTGAAGTATAGTTGATTTACAATATTGCATTAGTTTCAGGTATACAGCAAAGTGATTTAGTTATACATACATACCTACCTACATACATACATATATTCTTTTTTCTATTCTAGGTTATTATAAGATATTGGATAGAATTCCCTGTGTTGTACAGTAAATCCTTGTTGCTTATTTATCTTATATATGGTAGTGTGCATCTGTCATCACATACTTCTAATTTACCCCCACCCTATTCCCCTTTGGTAACCATAAGTTTGTTTTCTATGTCTGTGAATCTGTTTCTGTCTTGTAAATAAGTTCATTTGTACTATTTTTTAGATAACGCTCCTATTCTTAGCTCTCTCCTTCAAAATGTGCAGAGCCCATCCTGCTGGCCAGCTCATGAGAACCCTGCACTTTTTCCACATTGCTATGATTCACAGCACTGGACAGGCTTCTCAGTTTTCTGTTACTCAGACATCTCCACTCATCTAAGACTTACATTGTGGGGCATTTTGATGCCCCCAAATATAAAATGAGACCTTCTTCTCCCTACTGTGCTCAGTCTATCAGTCTTATTTGACTCCTTGCGACCTTATGGACTATAGTCTGCCAGGCTCCTCTGCCCATGGAATCTTCCAGGCGAGAATACTGGAGTAGGGTGCCATTTCCTACTCCAGGAGATCTTCCCGATCCAGGGATTGAATCTGCATCTCTTACGTTTCCTGCATTGCCAGGGGAATTCTTTACCACTAGCGTCACCTGGGAAGCCCTCTTCTCACCAAATTCATGCCAAACACAAAAGGGGTGGAGCCTCCATGAATTAGAACACCATCAAGCACAGCCACATATATGCCAGTTTCAGGACAAGTAAACATAATCTCAAAGAACAACACTAAACAGCTTTTTAGAGCAAAGAACCTGAGCCAGAAACTCCAGGCTTCTACCTACAGATAAACCATGGATTGGAGAGAAGAGAGCTGGGAGGATTCAGAAGGGAATACAGGAAACTCCTAAAATCCTCACTGTCAAAGAGTGTTCTTTTTAATAAAAATCTAATAATCTGTGCGAGATTGGTTATTATGGGCGGCTAACAGCTACTTTTGTTAGCTAATGGCCCAAGGTGAGGCCAAGAGCAGTTTCCACTATAATAACTGTCTGGTAAATGCAGCCATGATTGATTTGGAGGGAATTATGAGCACGATAAAAGTTTCAAGGAACATTTCCTCCTTCACGCACATAACCCACAATATAAACCTGTTCCTCACTGTTGTTGTTTTTGCCATTGAAGTACACTGGTCTTTGTGCCCAGCAGACAAGGTCCACTCTTGGGAGAATTAGGAACATGGGTGGGGCAGGTCGTTGGAACAGAGGAAAGTAAATTTGTTTTTTAAAAAGACCTGTGTGTAAGACTGGCCCTTTTCTGGCATAAGGGAACTTGGCTCTCAGTGTGTTTCCAGTCAACAGTTAGCTGATAGGACTGGTTCACTCTGCCTAGAATTCTTTTTCTTCTTTTAAGCAATGATATGGTTTATTCTAGGGCTTCCCTGGTTAAAGAATCTGCCTGCAATGCAGGAGACCTGGGTTCGATCCCTGGGTCAGGAAGATCCCCTGGAGAAGGGAACAGCTACCCACACCAGTATTTTTGCTTGGAGAATTCTGTGGACAGAGGAGCTGGTAGACTACAGTCCATGGAGTAGCAAAGAGTCGGATATGACTGAGAGACTAGGCGCACACACATACATGGTTTATTCTGAAAAAAGTATTTTCCTCAGGAAGTCTGGAAATTTTGTGCACACTAGGCAGAGGATGGCTATTTGATCAGTCCCCAGTAGAAGCCACGGCCACTGAGTTTGCAATGAGCTTTTCTGGTAAACAGCCCTTCATACGCATTGCTCTAACTCATTGCTGGAGGAATTATGCATGTTCTGTGGGACTCCATGGGAGAGGACTTTTGGAAGTTTGCACTTTGTTTCCTACAGACTTTGACCCACAGGCCTTTTCTCTTTGTTGATCTCTCTCTGCTAATCAGTGTAATGAATCAAAGTCTGAAGTATGACTATATGCTGAGACTTGCAAGTCCTTCCAGCAAATCACTAAACCTGGGAGAGGATGTCTTGGGGACCCTGACACATACACATAATCCAATTTGATTCTCAGAGCCTCACTATAATCTAAATATTACAGGAGAGGGATCAGAAGTTTGTAAAGACTAAGAAAGTTGACAGATATTAAACATTTCACAAAAGGATATGATCAGTATTCAAATACAGGTCTTTTTTGCTCCAAACTTGGCTTGTAAACACCCTGCACACCACCCACCTGGGTTTCTCACCTGGTGCTGCTGGCACAGAAAGATTATAGACGGTGTGGTGTGATTATCACCACTGGGCTATTGATGGCCCATTTCTAGCAGTCTTTTTCCTCCCTCACCAGAATGTAAACTCTGCAAGAGGGGGGCCATCTTTCTATACTGCGTCCCCAGTATCTAGCAATATATTAAGAACTCAACAAATAGTCATTGAATAAAATAGTGAATGACTGGATGTGTTATTTGTAATTCCTATTTACTATTGTTGCAAGAGACCTGTGGAGCAAGGTACCAGTTAGAATTAAGCCATTTTAAAACTGAAGTTCAGAAGTTTTAGAGAAGAAATCATTTACCCCATGGTCCACTAGCTTGGTGTCTTTAAGGATGTATCATCCAGGCCTTTCTCCACGCACTTCCCTCATCGCTGCTGGTCCTTATACTATTAGTGTAACCAGAATGCTAGGAGACCAGCTAGTCACTGTCTGCCACGGACTTTTAAGTGTAGGGTTTTTATATTTTTACTGAGTTGTTAATAGAAAAAGTGTCTCTTATGTTCACCTAGGTTCTTTTAAGCATTTAATTTTCACCATATGTAGCATGTATGAGTGTGTGTGCTCAATCGCTCGGCATGTCTGAAACTTTGAGAGCCCACGGACTGCAGTCCACCAGCCTCCTCTGTCCATAAGATTATTCTGGCAAGAACACTGGAGTTTTGTTGCAATTTCCCCCTCTAGGTGATCTTCCCAACCCAGGGATCGAAACTGCATCTCCTGTGACTCCTCCATTGGTGGGTGGATTCTTTACCACTGAGCCACCTGGGAAGACCATCAGATATAGCATAGCCTCTGAACTCTTGTGGGGTATATAAGTAAGAACTACAGTAGTCCTTAGACCCATGATTGTCACTACAAAGTACAGGAAACCAATAACAGTCCCCAAACAACATTTCCTTAACCCAACATTTTAAATCATATTTAGGTTTCAGTTTATCTAAGTCAAGTTCCAGGATATCAAAGACACAAAATAAATCCAGGACTAACACACTACTTTGGAACTTCAACTGGTGGTTTCTTCCCTGGGGACTCAGACAGTAAAGAATCTGCCTGTGATGTGGGAGACGGGGGTTCAATCCCTGGGTCGGGAAGATCCCCTGAAGAAAGGAATGGCTACCCACTCCAGCATTCTTGCCTGGAAAATTTCATGGACAGAGAGCCTGGTGGGCTACAGTCCCTGGGGTAACAAAGAGTCAGATACGACTGAGTGACTAACACTTTCACTTTTCAAGCAACAGCCAACAGCCATGAAACAAATTCTAGGACAACAAAACTGTTGGGGAGTTCTTAGAATTATTTACATCTGGGATAAACTTGAAGTAACCTTGGGTGTAAGAATTAAGTTACTTTACGTGTTCAGTTCTACATATAAAACAATTTGGGCACGTGTTTCTTTAATCCTTCTTTGGCTCTTTCAGTGGAAAGAACAATTTACTTTGATTTGTGCTGCCTTCACTCAGAGTAACTTAAAAATGAGCCTGTGGCTGTGAACCAGATGGTTCCTCTCTCCCTCTATTTTAGCAGCCTCCAATGCAAGGCACTTTTACCCGAATATGTGTTTGCATGTGCACACTTATATCAGAACAGAGTGGAGCTGAAAAGGAGAGACTAGGTTGTAACATTTTCCAAATTTTCAAAATAATCCGTCTACTTTAGCATCACGAAACGCCAACATAGATGAACTCACATCTGTCTTTTGACTGGGGTTATCATTTGTGGTAGTAGTCATACCAATTCCAGCTCAGTGAGGGATCTCAGGAAGCCTGAACAGAAGAAGTAGTCAACCGGGAGCAGAGTAAGGGAGGGGTGGTTCAAGCTACTTACAAACCACATGCAGGAAGAGGACCGCTGTGTCTGAGCCTAGGTTGTTCTCCGCATAGGCTGTCACCTGGAAGATGCCTGCACTCTTGTACACGTGCTTGATGCCGTCCTCAATGGGACTGAAATTAGTGTAGGACACTGCAATCCCGTCCCCAAAGTCAAGCTGGATGTTTGTCCTTTGGAGATCACCCTGCAAAGGGGAATAGCAGCTGGCCTGGGCCCATTTGCATGGTCCAGCCCGACTCCTCTCTGATGCTTGGTCCTCTGCCTTCAGCATCACCCCTAGAGGCCTGAATCTCCCTCAAACACCCTCCTGAAACACTCTCAACACAATCATCAGACTCTGTCTGATAGCTACTGGGCACTGTGAACAGGTACTATGGGTCTATTGCCCTTCTATGCCCAAACTCAGGTAGCCTGATGTGGCTGATATTAGCAATTATGGAGAAGGTAGAGCCTCTATGAAGCTCTGAAATGTGGAAGCCAAGGGCCTCCCTCGATCGCTCATGGACATTAATTGTTCCTCTCTTGTTTCATGATAATAATAATAGTAGTAACAGCTAACACTGATAAAGCTTCTTTTCAGTTCCAAGGAATTAGTCCCCTCATAACTCTAAAACGTAGACAGTATTACTGTTCCCACTTTAGAAATGAGGACACAAATAAAGGAATTAAAGGAATTAGACCAAAGTCTCTGTAGCCAATAGTGGAAGAGCCAAGTTTTGAACCCAAGTAGTCTGGTGTCAGTACTCTCAACCACCATGCTATTATTAAAATTTTCCTATTTTTTAGTATTTATCACTAGGTTCCAAGCATGATGCTAATCGCTTAACACATTTTATATAATACCACCTTCAAAATAACTCTGTGAGATAGGATAATTATTTCCATTCTACAGATAAATACTGCATACCTGCTGAAAATATACCTGTGCTCTGTTGATCTTGGCTTTCCCTAAACTTGCCTAAGCCCCCTCTTCCCTGAAGCATTTTTTGACCATCTCAGCTCACAGGTATTTCTGCCTCGAGGGATGCCAAGAGCCACCTGGGCCCACCTGAGGAGGTGATGTCAGTGGTTTAGTTGAGTGCATCTTACCACCCCAAGTCGATCCTTAGCTTCCTAAGAGCTAACACTGAACCCCATCCTTTCTTGTACTTCATTGTACTTGTACATTGTACTTGAACTTTCTTGTATTTCATCCCACTTTATTGGGCTGACAGTTTGGATAAATTCAACTGAACCTAACCGTAAGATAAGGGTTCTGGATGAAAAAAGAAGAATCAGGTTTCTCTGCTTATTTACAAAGATTGTTGATGGAGAAGAAAGAAGAGAAATACATCATTTTGGAATTATGAGCCAATTCTCCTGCCCAGTGACTGTGCATTCATCACAGTTTCACTGTCTCTCCCGCCATGGCAACCCAGATGTGAGTAAAATATTGATAGGTGCTACCTTGCCCCCAACACAATGTCAACTACCCTTGAGTTTATGAATATAAATTAAAGTGGAAATGAACTGAAGGCAATTCAAATGGATAAGATCATGGCTCTTCACATCCATTCAAGAGAAGGCTTTAATAGAGCTGATCCTGGAAACTCCCTAGTGGGAATGCGATGATAACCTCCTCTGAATATTAAAGTTCTTTAATTTAAGCACCCAGTGTGGATAAAGGCTAAAGAACGTGCCAACCCAGGATAAGGAGCCCTCACTGTCCTGTCAGTGTGGGCCAGACTTTAAAGATTTCTAAAGTATTCACAGTTGGGCAGAGGCGGGGCATGGGGACACACTCCTGGCCTGCTTTGCTCTCTTTCCAAGATCTCAAGAGCACACAGTAATTTGCATTTAAACGTAGATGGCTTTGTGAATCAGGCAAACTTCCCTGCCCCAGCGCCTCAGCAAGGAGTGCCTGAAAACTTCCCTGGTTTGGAAACAGATGAAACAACTCATATAGGAAGCAAAGAAGCACACAGCAGAGCTATTCTATCCAGAATGAGTGAATCTGGTCTGGTTTTACTCCCCAGACTGCAAATGACCTAAAATGTGAACTAATGGAGCAGGCAGCTGATGGAAAGTCAACTCATATGACATTCTTTGACATTCTTTAGAAAAATAAGTTTAGAGGATTGGGATCACCCTCCCACATCCTCATACTTTCAAGCACTCATACTTTGAAGACTCTCTAGAAATCTTGTGGGCTTTTCTAATTAGTGGGGTTAAGGGTAAAAGAAAAAAAATAAGGATCCTGAAACAAACAGGAAAAAATGTGAATTCCATTCTGGCAATGTTTATAGTATGCAGTCTAATGATAATTAAGAGTCCTTTAACGACGCAGGCCCTAAAGGGGTACCTCAAAGAATATATTCAGATCTGCGCCTGCTCAGACACAAGGGGACCCCTTTGGCCTAGGTCTGTATTGTGGGATGAAGGGAACAGGGTCCCTAAACATCCCAAGCCCTCTTTCACGCCTTCCATCTTATCACACAAGTGGTGCTTCTCACCATTGACTTTGTTTTAAGGACTAGTGGGAACACAAGCTCTTTCTTCTCTTCCCATCTGGATGTGGGACATGACCCATTTGTGAGTTCTGACCTCAGAGGCCCAGGAGGGGGTCCCCTACCTCCTCCATGAGGATGATGAAGGTTGCATTGTGCCCCTGCTCCGCCACCAGACGCCCATCAGTCGTCGCCACGTGGAGGCCATGCGGGGCTTTTCCAGGGCACATCTGGGCCTTGGCGGTATACTTCTCCCTTAGGCCGTCTGTGCACTTGTTGGACACGATTCGCCGGTACCTAAGGGGTATTGATCGTTGTCAGTGGTGTGGTTTATCACATGTGTGTGTGCTTGTGTGAAGCACGTTCAGTAGAGTGTGCAAGAGAGCAAGAGCGAGACAGAGATTCCACACAGTTGCACCTGACGTCTGAGTCCCAGAGAAGACAGCCATTTAGGAAGCTAAACAAATGCTGAGAAGCCACTATCCCTTCATCTCAGGAAGAGCAGCTCTTTAAACACTATTATCGATCCTACCTGGTGAACCACAGATCAGATCAGTGTCTAAACCAGCCAAGAAAAATCAATGTCTGACTCACGCACGAGGCAGGAGGTGGCAGACCCACTGGTCTAGGGAAGCAAGAAAAGCAGGTTCTTCTCCCTGTGAGAGACAGACTTGTTTCTACCTTCCTGAGGCCAGAAAGCAGCTAGAAGATCAGCCTTCTTCTAACTCTGATTCCTCAGGAAGCCTCTTCCTGTCTTCCCTTGACCGCCAGGACACCACCGCATCCCCTAACACCTACTAGTTCTTACTCTGGAGCCACTGGACTCTTATAGCAGATTTTCTTTCCTTGCTAACATTTCATTTCCCATTCATCACTAACACCAGACCAGAAGCACACGTGTGAAACTCCTGTTTGATCCTGCTGTGGTAAAACTGTCTCAGAGAAGAAGCCTGCATGGGAAAATCTCCCCATAAACACTGTGACCGTCTAAGATAAGAGCATCTTTGGGCACGGTGATGACATGCATCTCTCTTGACCGCTGACCCAAGCATGTGAAGCCAAGGCGAGAGCTTGCCCACAGCCCTGACCTGCATGACAGACTTTATTTCCAGGCATATCACTATCCGTAAAGCTGCATAAAATCAATGTTCTGGTAAAACCACATAAAATAAATGCACCCCAGACACCACTACCACCATCATCGTCATCATCACATCACATCTTCTTTCCCTCTGTGTGTCAGGAGTAATTAACCAGTCTCTCCATGTTGCCTTCTTCTAGTGGCCTTGAAAGCAAATTTCTATATGAATGATATATGTTCTCCATTATACCTGGTATTTTGTCTCTCCCTGACCCCCACGTACTGCTGAACTACTGGCCCAACATCTTCATCAGGAGATCTCAAGAGGATGTCAAGCAAATGTTATATGTAGTTACTGCTAATGTGAACTTACAATATATCCTCTTGTAGACACATATTATTTTAATTGCCAACTGAGTTCACAGTGGGTCCAGAGCTGCCCTGTCGAATATGTTAATCACTTTTCACCTGTGGCTACTCAGCACTTAAAATGTGGTTAGTGGTGCTCGTTGAAATGATAAGAATGTTTAGTTAAATAAAATATATTATTAAACTAATTTCACTTAAAAATATTTTTCAGTGTGGAAATTAGAAATATTTAAGTTATATATCCTTGGAAGAAAAGTTATGACCAACCTAGACAGCATATTAAAAAGCAGAGACATTACTTTGCCAACAAAGTTCCGTTTAGTCAAGGCTATGGTTTTTCCAGTGGTCGTGTATGGATGTGAAAGTTGGACTATAAAGAAAGCTGAGTGCCAAAGAATTGATGCTTTTGAACTGTGGTGTTGGAGAAGACTCTTGAGAGTCCCTTGGACTGCAAGGAGATCCAACCAGTCCATCCTAAAGGAGATCAGTCTTGGGTGTTCATTGGAAGGACTGATGTTGAAGCTGAAACTGATGCTGGGAAAGATTGAGGGTAAGAGAAGAAGGGGACGACAGAGGATAAGATGGTTGGATGGACACGGGTTTGGGTGGGACTCCGGGAGTTGGTGATGGACAGGGAGGCCTGGCATGCTGCAATTCATGGGGTCGCAAAGAGTCAGACATGACTGAGTGACTGAACTGAACTGATGTGGCTTATAGTATAGTTCTTTCAGTCAGCACTGGTCTATATAATCAAATTTTCATAATCTATAGCTTCTTGCTGACCTTTATTCATTTAGAATATACTGAGCTTTACATGTGATAGACATTTTAGAGGATGTCACATCTTAATGTACACTTGATATCATCCACTCTTGCTCTTTAACTATGGCCAGCTGGTGGATGATTTGTAACAGAAGCCAACATTTAAATAACCTAGAGGTATGTATAGGCATTTTTAGAGAATCTTTAAAAAAAAAAAAAAAAAAAGAGTAATTTTTCCCTTTTATCTTCTTGAATTATTTGTTTGGCTATTAGCGGTTTTGGCACACTGAACTTCCTAAAATTGGGTCCACATATCACATGATCATACGAGAAGCACTAATGCAATTACCTGCTTGCTCTGTCCAGGTGTGCTCTGGCTGAGACCTGGCCTAGCTGGTCATATATGCCTGTTACATTTCTCTTTCTCAAACCTCAAACTTTATTCTCTAACACCTCAGGTCTTTAAATTTCAGTCTGCAGGATCTGTAGTTTGAGTGACTTAACTCCCAAGACAGTCATCTACAATAAAATTATGTCAACAGTGCTTAAACTTCAGCTCAGATCCCAAGAATAGTTCTCTAAGAACCAAATATTTGGCTAAAAAAAATGCATACGTCTCAGAGTATCTCAGACCACTCGATACATCTCTTCCATCATGTTTTTTCTTCTTTCTAGACATCAGTTATGTAGATAGTACTCTGGCCACTATTTTAGATGGCTGGATGGCATCACTGACTCGATGGATGTGAGTCGGAGTGAACTCCGGGAGTTGGTGATGGACAGGGAGGCCTGGCGTGCTGCGATTCATGGGGTTGCAAAGAGTCGGACACGACTGAGCGACTGAACTCAACTGAACTGAAAGTAAAAATACTGAGATGGTGAGTAACTTGTGTGAGACGTTAGAAGATCCATCCACTGGAAGAGTTGAGACTGGATTCTAGTCCCTTGTTACTCAAAGATGAGTGCTGGGACCAGCAAAGACAACAATGTGTGGGAGTTTGTTGAAATAAAGAAGTTCAGTGCCACTGCAGATCGCCTAAATTAGGAGCTGCGTTTTAACAAGATCCCCAAGTGATTCATAGCACATAAAATTGTAAAAACACTGTCTTCAACCACCAATCTGCTTTCCAAATCTGTACTTGGTCACCGAAGTGGCAAAGTAAAGGGGAATGACAACAAATCACGGAAATTTTTTTTTTTTCAAGCATCTGAGGAAGTAATAAGTAACAAAAAGAGAAATATACATAATTTGACAATTACAGAAAGTGCGCCTTGAGCTTCTTATTCCAGGGGTTCCCAGGATGGGACTTTGACTTTTCATTCCATTTCCATCATTGGTCCACAAGAGCGTCAGCTCATCTCTCACTAAAGAGAACCATAATATCTGCATACCACTTGTGTTAACTTATTTCCATCAGGGTCTGGAAAATATGGTGGCATCTCTTTCCAGAAGAGAAGACCTGACTAAAATAATAGCTATGATATTTCAGAGGCAAACAGCAAAAGGCATTGAAATCTGGGTAATCAGAAATCTCTTCTATGTTCAAAAAAGCTAGGCTCAGCTAAAGAACCCCTCAACTTTCTTCAGAAGCCACCTGCTGTAAACAGACTCTATGTTCTTTCTTGCTTCACTAGCAATGCTCCTCTGATCCCAACTTAGTGAACAGTGAAATAGGAAGGCGGTGAGCGGGGTTCCTTCAGGTAAATTACTTACCCAGTACTGTTAAAGTAGCTTTGACCAAGGCTGCAGTCCTTAGATGGAGACGCTGGATTGTACCAGAAAGCAGGGACACACTGGCTCTCTCCGTGTCTCTCATAGCCATAGTCACTGTCCAGAAAATAAACATTGAATACTGCTGTAGATGCACAAATGTGAAAATATCCACAAACACATATAAACACAAATATATCTCTCTAACCATCCCCAAAGCCAAACACATTCTTTAAATATTCCCAGTAGGGGCAAAATTCATGCTTTGAAAATAGATTTTCAGACTCAGTCATTTGGAGTCCAGTGTACAGAAGACATGCTGCTGCTGCTGCTGCTGCTGCTGCTAAGTTGCTTCAGTCATGTCTGACTCTGTGGGACCCCATAGATGGAAGCCCACCAGGCTTCCCGGTCCCTGGGATTCTCCAGGCAAGAATACTGGAGTGGGTTGCCATTTCCTTCTCCAACGCATGAAAGTGAAAAGTCAAAGTGAAGTTGTTCAGTCGTGCCCGACTCTTAGCGACCCCATGGACTGGAGCCTACCAGGCTCCTCTGTCCGTGGGATCCTCCAGGCAAGAGTTCTGCAGTGGGGTGCCATTGCCTTCTCCAGACATAGTAGATTAGGAAATGGAGAGTCCAGGTTTAAAAAGGTGTGAATGCGTAAGGCACACTAGGTTGGGTGGGTGTGAGGGATGTCATTAGCTTAAAAGCTTATTTTGGGTCACAGTGGATTTACTGAAATAAATGGATGACAATCAAGAAGATGATTTTAAAAGTAAAGATTTATTTATGTGATATGGTTCCATACTTTATTCCAAAATGGATTTCATTGATTTTATCTTCATATTTTTTGAAATTCTCTCTCAAACACATATACACATTTGCATTCACTTTCAAACTTTCCCCAACTATTTATAACACAAGCCCCGTTTCCTTTAGGAAACAAATAAAAAACCCACAAAAGTTAAACCGTAGCTCTTCTCCATGTTTTTGTAAAAGCCGAGCCATAATAAAATGAAGAAAGGTCAGGTATGATCCCCTTCCTCTTCCCTCAGCACTCCAAAATGAGGGAGTCAAAGACCAGTGTGTGGTGTGAGAAGAGGGCTCCCATTGGAAATGTAAATGGTGTTGCCTTACTTCTTGAGGTTTTATAAAATGCCAAGAATTGTAAATGCCAAGGTAGAAAAAGAATAAGAAAGTAGGCATTATTGCTACAACCAACTCCAGGTCATTGAAGGTGGCTTCACTTGGCAGAAGTCATGTCTTTCTAAGTCAAGCATCCAAGGGTTTCCTGAAACCCAAAGACAAGGCAGACAATCTGGACCTTTGAATATCGATTCACTGAGTGTTAATGAAACATGCAACAATAGGAAATTAACTCTTTCCTGACTCACTCCCCCTTTCTTTTTCTATTCCCATATTTTTTGAGACATGATTTAATTAAAGATCAGTGAAAATAGAGGCAAATTGTCTATGTGGGCACCTGGGATAGGAATGAAAGGAAGAGAGGAAGAAAAGTTTGATTCTGCATTTATTTATTATTCAGTATGTGCCCTGTCCTGTGAAAGAAGAGCCATCATTCCTATTCTCAAGGGGTTTTCAGTCTTTTGGAGAGAGGAAGACTCCATGCCTCCAATCCAACAAAAGGGCAGGAATACAGTCTGAAGCAGAGTACAATGTAACACAGTATGAAGCAGTACAGTTTAGAAGTACCGATTGACTGATGAGATTACATAAATATCTGCTGGATTTGATCCCACCCTACTTCTCACCACCTTCCTCCAAACCAAACTCAGACCGATCTTTCGACCTTCTTTGTCTTTGTATGTGGTATCTCCCTGGAGCTTTTGAAGCACTCTACCCTTTTCTGTATTAGGCAGTTTCCTAAACATCCTTCAATAGCTATGCCTGATGAAGCCATCCTTGCTTTCTAAAACCAAATCTTGGTGGCTCTACCATTTGGAGAAACGTTGAGGCTAAAAAAGGGCAGTTACTTCTGTTGTTTTAGTTCAGCAATATTAGGCTCTGGAATAAGACACTGCAGGTCTTGAATAAATATTTAGTGGGTAAATGGTACTCTCACTGCATTTTTAAATAATCACACTAATTATCCCATTGCATTGGTCTATTTCTGCAGGGAGACTGTGAGCCTATGGTTAACTTCCCAGTGTGTACCACAAAGCATCCAGGAGCTCAAAACATGTCTGTGGAGTGAGTACGAGCTCGAGTCATTGCAGATGGCTACACAAAAAGGTGAAGCGCAAGACCAGCTTCAATAGGCGAGTTTAAATGAAACTGGAAGAAAAGGAGAATGGGACATGTTTGTCAAGGTAATCTTTTGCCATGCCTCCCAATTAATGATTGAAGATCTGCCCCCTGAGAGTTCATATGGACTTAGTATTGTGCCAGCTGCTAACAGCCCATGAGAGCCTACTTAAAATTCCAGGAACTTTGTGAGTTAGTTAAGGTTGTTAAACATAGTTTAAATAATGATTTAAATTTTATACAAAATTGTACTTATATTCAAAAGATAATACCTAAAACACAGAAATTCCCCCATTATTTTGCTGCATTTATTATTACTATATGCAATAAATACTACATATAAGATGTCATGATATAATCATTATATGCTCTTGAAATCATTTATGTCTGTGTACCTGTGTATGGTAGAAATACATGTTGTGTTTCCTAATTCTTCGTTCAGTGATGTCACGTTGGCAGCATGAAATCATATATCATGAGGGTATTTATAGCAATCCCCAATCACTACTAATAAGGGTTTATTGACTTCTTTGTTCCCGAGAAAATTGAAAGTTGCCCAGTTGTGTCCAACTTTTTGCGACTCCATGGACTGTAGTCCATGGAATTCTCCAGGCCGGAATACTGGAGTGGGTAGCCTCTCCCTTCTTCAGGGGATCTCCCCAACCCAGGGATCAAACCCAAGTCTTCCTCACTGCAGGTGGATTCTTTACCAGCTGAGCCACAAGGGAAGCCCAAGAATACTGGAGTGGGTAGCCTATCCCTTCTCCAGAGGACCTTCCCGACCCAGGAATCGAACAGGGGTCTCCTGCATTGTAGGTGACTTCTTTACCAACTGAGCTATCAGGGAAGCCCAGAGAGCCAGTAGTTAAATATTTTCCAGCACAGTACTGAATATCTGATTTCAAAGTATTATTTACCTGTAGAAGGATTTGGGCTGTGATGGGCCTGCACTACTACAAAATCCCCTGATAGCTTTATGTGGTAAATCTATTGAATGTCCTGTTCAGCCCAGAAATATTTGTAATTTTCGAAGGAAGGGTGCTCTCCTAAGCAGCTTTATGAGGGAGAGAAATGTCATATGCTCCTTGCTCAGTGTAACCATCTTTAGCAGTAATGTTCAGTTCTGCTACCTGTTAGTGATGCAGTAATTAAAGAAGGCGCATCAGCCATGCTGCTTTGCCCCAAAGAGAAAAAGCACCACATTAATATTTAATAACATTAATGGAAACATCACTAGCTGCCCCCAAGCTGTGGCTTTCTTCATTACCTTCTGCTAAATGTATACTATTGAATAAAATCTTTCATCCTATCCAAGTCCCCTCCCAGCTCTGAAGTTTTTATGATTTCAGCAAATAAGCAGGGCCAGCTGCTGCTCCAGCTTCCTAGGGAAACGTGTTTTTCTCTTGAATTGTGACATTTGGAGAGAATGTGCCAGAAAGTTCGATTCGCCTCAGGAAAGGAAGCTGCCACAGCTTCTGCAAACACACATGTAGTTTTCTTTAAGAAGTAAGTCACCTCTGTGTCTTCTTTGACTGTAAATGGGTTGAGAACTTCTAAAAGTTTAGGGGAAAATTGTCCATTTCCAGGGGCGTGTGTGTCCTCAAAATCCCACCCAGAGAGAAGCCTCAAACAATCCAGAGAGGGGACAGATAAGGAAAGGCTCAGAAATCAAACAGTTTCTGCATGTCAGAAAAGGGACACTAGTATTACTGGGACCCAATCCCCTCAGTTCACAGAATGGAAAGGAGAAGAAAAAGAGAAAAAATGACTTGCTAAAGATTGTACACAGCTGTTGGGATGTCAATCAAAGGTGATAACTGAGACTCCTGACCCCTGGCTTGGCATTAGTATAAGCCCATGAAATAGGCATTTAATTATCAGTTCAGTTCAGTCTCTCAGTCATGTCTGACTCTTTGCGACCCCGTGGACTGCAGCATGCCAGGCTTCCCTGTCCATCATCAACTCCCAGAGCTTGCTCAGACTCATGTCCATCGAGTTGATGATGCCATCCAGCCATCTCATTTCCTGTCATCCCCTTCTCCTCCTGCCTTCAATCTTTCCCAGCATCAGGGTCTTTTCCAATGAGTCAATTCTTCACATCAGGTGGCCAAAGTATTGGAGTTTCAGCTTCAGCATCAGTCCTTCCAATGAATATTCAGGACTGATTTCCTTTACGATGGACTGGTTGGATATCCTTACTGTTCAAGGGACTCTCAAAAATCTTATCCAACACCACAGTTCAAAAGCATCAATTCTTCAGCACTCAGTTTTCTTTATGGTCCAACTGTCACACCCATACATGACTACTGGAAAAACCATAGCTTTGACTATATGGACCTTTGTCAGTAAAATAATGTCTCTGATTTTTAATATGCTATCTAGGTTGGTCATAGCTTTTCTCCCAGGGAGCAAGTACCTTTTAATTTCATGGCTGCAGTCACTATCTGCAGTGATTTTGGAGCCCAAGAAAATAGTCTGTCACTGTTACCATTGTTTCCCCATCTGTTTGCCATCAAGTGATGGGACTGGATGCTATGATCTTAGTTTTTTGAATGCTGAGTTTTAAGCCAGCTTTGAGGCCGATGTCATTCTGAGCCCCTTGGAGCTGGCCAAGAAGTCATGGTCTCTGCTGGCCCAGGGGTAGGGAGTATCCTACTCTCAGACCATGCACAGTCCCATCAAGACTCACTGATCCCCAGTTCTTCCAGTCTCCCATTTTGGATTTAAGGCTCTAGGATGAGTATTTCACAAATGTCTCTGTCTCATTTTAGGAGACAATAGAGTGTGGTTGATTTGGGGTCAGATAGAGGTTTTTAGCAGACACAGCATGAACACTCAGCAAAGAGAAGCAATCACAACAAAAACAATGGACTAATAAACAAATCATTTTGTAATGCATAAGCCTAAATACAGCCATAGAAATAGAAAGATAATTATATCCCAACCATTTTCATAAATGGTTTGAAAAACCAAACAATCATGGCTCAAGTATTTCTCCTAATCTAACACCAAGCTACCTATCTGCCCTTACCCCTCTGTGCATCAACAGCCTTCATGTAACTGCTTTCTTAGATACGCTGCTCATTTTCCTCATACTTACTTAGCAGCAAGTCTACATAGCTCTATCACCACCTCCTACAGGAAGCCTTCCATCATTACTCCAGTCTTTGGTGGGCTCTTTGTTCTGAATACTCCCAATACTTTCAGGTAGGACCAATGTTGTCCTAAAGAACTTTCTGTCTGTGCTATCCAATATGGTAACCACTAGCCACATGTGACCATTAAGCACCCAATACATGGCTAACTGAAGAAATGAATACTTCGCTGTTTTTAATCTTAATGCAAATAACCACAGGTGGCTAGTGGATACTATACTGTACAGCATAGGTCTGGATCATGAAATTCAACACCCAATTATACTCTTTATTATTTGCTGTCATGCTTTTTTGCATCCAATAACTCTGCTTTATATATCTTTGATTTTTCTACAATGTGCTATCTATAGAAAAAATACAATTGATTGGACTCTATACGCAGAATAACAAGGTTGAGTAGACTTCAGACATGACTGAATTTATGTACAATGGCATATCCAAGACTCTTCCCCTCACTCATCTACATTTCCACTTGATAAGTGCACTCTGTGGATCTGGAACCTTCTGGGCATGGAAGATAAACACTAAGACATACTGAGACTTAGGACTCTGGAGTCAGACTATTATAATTTTGAGTAAATATATTAACATTTTTTTGTATCTCCATCTCTTCACCTACAAAATGTCTAAAATAACAGACTGTCCTTCTGGTTGAGAAATTAAGTGAGATTATCCATCTAAAAATCTTGGCACATAGTAGATGCTCAGCAAAACTTCTGCTGTGAGAGTGGTTGGATGAATGAGTAATAAAAGAGAATAGTGAGGCATAATTTCTAGTCCACACGGGTTTCTCACTGAACAAATGCACTTGGACCTCCCAGGGGTCAACTACCTCCTAGGAGACTCCATAAGACTTGAGAGGAGACCTCTTACTCTCTGTTTTCTGACTACCTACTAGTCTGCTTACTTCTCAGGGAGGATTTGCCCCTAGCCCCTCACCAGTACCACAATGGAGGATGCTTCAGAGTGGTTCTCTACAGTAAACCTGAGGCTGGGGGATTTATGAGGCTATTAAGTAGAAACATCCATATTTATGTAAACTGCATACTTATTACTGATACCCACTCTGCATAGAAGTGAGAGTAGCAAAAGTCAATGAAAAGTGAAAGCATTAGTCACTCAGTCATGTCTGACTCTTTGCTATCCCAGGGACTGTAGCCTTCCAGGCTCCCCTGTCCATGGAATTTCCCAGGCAAGAATACTGGAATGGGTAGTCATTTCCTTCTCCAGGGGATCTTCCTAACCCAGGGATTGAACCCAGGTAATGGTTCCCTACAAATAACTGCATCTGAGAATCTATAAAGCCTTTCTTCTTCAATTAGAGAAGGGATACAAGTGGAAAATACCTTTGCTTTGTGAATCCAGGCTGCACTCCTTAACTTTTTCACCAGAATCAAGGCATTCTCCATCCTTGGCATCCATTGGCATCCTCCCAAGTCTCCACTCCCTGCTGTCTCTCAGATTTAAAAGTTGCCTGGACCAGTCCAGTGAACATTACCTGATCTGATTTAGGGAAACAGCTAGGTAGAATGTGCATAAAGGCTTATGCTAACCAAGTTGGGCTTTTCATATTTTTTAGCTAACAATTCCTGGTAGGAAGGAGGCTTGAGAAGGAAGCAGGACTATGAAACTATTGCCATACATGGATTTTCCAGCACAATCATTAATGACAAACTATTTTTGATGGAAAAACTGTATTTATGACTAACACTTATGCTTACTGAAGTTGACTTGAAAAGAAAAAATAAATATTCAGCCCCTTGTCCAAGACGTCATCATAACAGCAAAAAACCCCAGAAATTTCAGAAAGCAAACTCTCTTTGCCATATTCAAAAGTGGTGCCTAAATACTTTATTAGGTCACATGATTTTTTTTTTTTTTTTTTTGCTTTTTCTCTTAGATTGTGACAACTAAGCCAGCCTGAAGTCTTGTGTGTTTGTTTGTCTTATCTCAGACTCAAGTTCTTCTACTTTCTTTTTAATATAAGGTGTGATCCCATTGTTCATTGCAGCACTATTTATAATAGCTAGAACATGGAAGCGACCTAGATGTCCATCTACAGATGAATGATAAAGAAGTTGTGATACATATACACAATGGAATATTATTCAGCCTTAAAAAGAAACACATTTGAGTCAGTTCTGATGATGTGGATGAACCTAGAACCTATTATACAGAGCGAAGTGAGTCAGAAAGATAAAGATAAATATCATATTCTAACACATATATATGAAATCTAGAAGAATGGTACTGAAGAACTTATTTACAGGGCAGCAGTGGAGAAACAAACATAGAGAATAGACTCATGGACCCGGGGAGAAGGGAGGAGAGGGGGAGGTATGGAAAGAGTAACATGGAAACTTACATTACCATATATAAAATAGATAGCCAACGGGAATTTGCTGTATGGCTCAGGAAACTCAAACAGGGACTCTCTATCAACCTAGAGGGGTGGGATGGGAGGGAGGTTCAAAAGGGAGAGGATATATGTATACCTATGGCTGATTCATGTTGAGGTTTGACAGAAAACAACAAAATTCTGCAAAGCAATTATCCTTCAATAAAAAAAAAATTTTTTTTAATGAGGCATGATTGGCTATAGAAAGGCAAATGTATAATATCTTATATATCTCCTCTTAGAATTCTATAAAGTCTTCTTGAATGCCATATACTTATTACAATTCTAATTATTGTTGTTTAGTTGCTAAGTCAAGTCTGACTCTTTTGCAACTCCATGGACTTTACAATTCTAGTACCAATGGCCTAAACTATTCAATTTGGCATTGGTTTAGAGTTAATGGCACATTCTATATTAAACCTCATCACCAGGAGTTAACCTAAATCATTTGAGGATGAGTTTCAATTTTAGAATAATCAAATTTGGGGACTCTTTCTTTTGAAAAATAAAGTAAATCTAAAATAACAAAGACTTGTTTGATTTCTTGAGAAATGGCATAATATAGAGAAGAGAATGTGGAATTTGGCTAGCTTTGCTTTTGCTCCTCATCTCTTTCTCTCCCAGATTATGTGATCGCAGTCAAGTAATTTATATTCCAGATGCTAATTTTCTTCTCATTAAAATACCATAGTAATGACACTGACATTACAGCGTGTTAGGTCCAGGTGGTTCTTGCACTGGCAAGCTGAGAACCATAGAGCAGGGCTCCCTTCCTCCACTTCTTCACTTATAGATACATTTTGACGGCAGTTTCCAAAGAAGCATTTAGAAATAGTTTAAGCAAAGCCATCACCACTGAAATAAATGGATAACACTCAAAGGTACAACTCTGAACATAGTGCTTATATGGATATATGAGCTCTAGTTTACTTGCTAAAAATACCATGGGGACCACTTAACCCTGGGGTATAAGACTAAGAATAACCACAACAGCAAAAGCTATGTACACCATTAGGATAAATTCCTTATTCACATTAACGATGAATATGAATTCATTTATTCCTCCCTAGGACCCAATGAGATACATGTTATTCATTTGCAGTTTATAGCCCAGGATGTGAAGTTGTAGAGATTAAAAAATTTCCTAAGGTCAGAAATTGAGCATCAGAGCTGGGATATTTTTTTTTCCAGACTAGTAAATATTAAAGTAATTGCTGAAGGAAAAATATTTATGTTACAATTCTTCCTTCAACTGTGAGGTTTCCCCCAAATGGGTGAGGGTCTAACAACTCAGAGAGACACAGGAGAAAATGTGGCATGACATACAGAAAGATGTGGAGTCAGTCTGCAGAAGGACACAAGAAAGGCTGACGTTGACATTCTGAATACTCAGGATGACATCAATATGTCATGTACCATAAATCTGAGTGGGCCACTGTATATACTGCTATGACTATTCTTCTGGATTATGGTGAATAATTAAAATTATTCTTCCCAAGTATGAAAATAGCCTTTGTTTCCAAAGGGTCAAAAATACCACAGATAGGATCCTGCCATTCAAATTAAATTCAACTTAGCACAGTCCATTCAGATGATTCTTCCTGAAGTCAAGCTTTTCAAGGCAGGGATGAAGAGCAGGTTGGGAGCAGTCATGATTGTCTACTTTGCTTGCTGTTACCAGTATAGTCCTGGTAGAAAGCAGGAAATGAAAGATGGATTCCCAAACATAATCAAGAAACAAGCTGGATGAAATGAGAATGAAGGACATGAGGCTGTTGGGCAGGGGCAGCTGTTCTGTGCCTATATGGACTTAATTTAGCTATTAGACACCATTTAGTGGTAAAGAATCCACCCACAATGCAAGAGACACAGGTCTGATCCCTGGGTTGGGAAGATCCCCTGGAGTAGGGAATGGCAACCCACTCCAGTATTCTTGCCTGGGAAATCCCATGGACAGAGGAGTCAGGTGGGCCACCGTCAATGGGATCACAGAGAGTCAGATACAACTTAGTGACCAAACAACAACAATAACAAAACCCTAATGCACCTCTGTCATAGTCCTGCCCCTTCCATGTTTATAGGCTGTTACCCAAGCCCTTAGATTTGTCTTTTAACCTATAATTAATATAATGAAAATATATAAACTGAACTTCAGCTTTTGAATATGACACAGAGAAAGAATTCATCCAATTGGGATGAGCATGGAATCACTCTGCAATTACTAATGAGATCACTCATTCCCACATTTGGGAAGGTTTTTGCCTCTCCTAAAAGAAACAACATTCAGAAACACTGTACAACTGTTTTGTCCTTACACTGGGGAGGCACTAAGCATACAAAAATAAAGAAAGTCAAAAATTCCTGCACTCACAGCACTTACATTCTACTTGGGAAAGACAGGCAAATTATAAAGCAATCAAAAAACACAATCTCTCTATTTGTGATTAATACTAAGATGACAATTGAACAGGGTGATATGCCTGAGACTGCCAGGGTAGGGGTGAGGTTAGATGGTCTCAGAAGGCATTTCTGAGCTGCGGTTTTTGCTGAAGTATGAGTGCTCCAACAGTGCCAGTCATACTGAGATTTGAAAGAAATATCTGTTCTTGCTGTTTCCTTTGCTTGGAATGAGTCTGGGTTAATTAAGGTGCAGGAGATAGTTGTATGGCTGCAAAACAGCGAATGAAAAGGGAATACTAAGAAGTTAAGGAACAGTGCTAGTGGGTCAATCATCTGCAGTGGAGCAAAGAAAGAAGGTTATATTATATTTTAAGGGAGCAGGAAAGCCACTGGAGTATTTAAAGCATAGGAATGATAAGATCTGACTTGGGTTTTTAAAATATAATTTTATTTCTTCTAAGGATGGATGGTGCTGGAGAAGGTTCTTGAGAGTCCACTGAACAGCAAGGAGATCAAACTAGTCAATCCTAAAGGAAATCAACCCTGAATATTCACTGGAAGGACTGACGCTGATGCTGAAGTTCCAATACTTTGGCCACCTGATGCAAAGAGCCAACTAATTGGAAAAGGCTGATGCTGGGAAAGATTGAAGGCAGGAGAAGGGGGTGAAAGAGGATGAGATGGTTGGATGGCATCACTGATTCAATGGACATGAGTTTGAGCAAATTCCAGGAGATAGTGAAAGACAGGGGAGCCTGCTGTGCTGCAGTCCATGGATTCACAAAGAATTGGATATGACTTAGTGACTGAACAACAAGGATGGATTTCAAGGTGACCAGAATGGACATAGAGAGTGAATTAGTAAATTGTTGAGGTGATCCAGATGCCATGGACATGGGTAGCGGTGCTTTGTGTTGGAATGTGTTTTGGAAATAGAGACGTGCAGGGACTTCTGGATGGCCTGCACCTGAGGGTAAAGGGAAAAATTAAGCTCTCTTGGGATTTGGACTGAATGGATGTCTATGTGTTTTACTGAATTTGGAAAACCTGGTCTGGGTTGGGGGGCTCAAGAGAAGCTGAAAAACTGCTTCTAATAGTGGGCATTCAGGAAGAACTCTGCTTGGCAACATAAACTTTGAAATCCCTGTTACCAATTCAAGGGAAGATGGATGCTGAGTAAACAGATGGACACAAATGTCTTCATCTAAGAGGAGAGACAGGCTGGAGCTGGAGGTAAATATTTGGAAATTTGTGAGTCATTGGCTAAGAGATGAGATCCAAACTCATTCTCTCTGGCTGTCATTAGAGGGAGGAAAAAAGAAATGGTGATAAGAGAATTCATTGGAAAGAGCACAGTTTGAGCTCACATGTGTGGAGGTGACTGCCCATGGTGGCAGCTCTCTAAGCTCTCCATGCCCAGCCCCTCCTCTTGGGGACTTTCCAGGACAGCTGCTAACTGAAGACGAGAAGTCCCCTTGGACACACCACTCTGGTAGGACAATGATCTTCCCTGTGAAAAGCTTCCCCCTCCTCCTTCTGGGGCTGTAGACATCCCATCTGGCCAGGACCTTAGGCAGCCAGGCTGGCAGGCCAGCTGAGTCATGCCTACCTCCTCAACTTCTTCTTCACTCTCATCCCCCAAACTAGTCAGTGTCCAGCTGGAACTGCTGATGAGACATAAAGAGACTCACCATTCAAAGTCCCAGTCAGCACAGACACAGGGTTCTGAGACCACTGTCCCTGAGGAGTCTCGGCCCAGGGCACACTGAGCTCCTGGCTTGCGTTTCTTGAATATTTTCCTTTCTCCCATGACGCAAGGCTCCCCCTTAGGAAGAAAGTCCACAGTGAGAGAGACAGAAAAACACAAAAGACAGTGAAATAAGCCAGCATTAGTCTTTGCATTCTCTTTTGGTCACTTTATGTAGAAATTTCCCTCCTAGGAACCATTCAGGAGTATTCAAGATTAAAAGACTGATCTTTTACTACCAGGCAAGAGGAACACTGTGGGAGACTGGCCTATTACTGTCCCTCCACCCAACCTGGCCAGTGATGTCTGCTTCTCCACCTCTACAGAGAATGCAAACATTCCAGTCATCCCCACAGACCACTTGGCAATTGCCTCAATTGCCATAAATTCCAGTGGAAAGTAATCCACCGTTGGCATCTTTTTCACATCATCTTCAGAGCGAAACTGAAGTGGACTCGATATGTTCCCTCTCTATGATAAACAACCATGCCCGAGTCCTTATTCCTAGTCAAGAACAAAAAGAGAAGAAATTGGTACGAATTATAAGGACTCAATGGTTCTGAAGACAAAAGAATTCTGCCTGTGTTGACTAGCACTAAATATCTGCCTTGCTAGAGTCCCTCACCCTCCGCTTTCTTTGGTGTCCTGTTCCCAGGGCTCCTGGGCCCTGACTTCAGGATGGCCTGAGAAATGCTCCCACTGTTTCCATTAGAAGGTAAGATGATCAAACCGTTAGAGGGTGTGCTGGTTTTCTGGGCTTCATTTGCCACGGGTAGCACTAAAACCCCAGGTCATCACTGCTGCCTCTCTTCCAGGCTGCTCGGTGATTTCAATGAGTAGATCAGGATTCAGGGTGCACAGCAGTTCCAAAATATCATATGCCCTTGCTCAACCTGGTGTGTGAATTCCAGTCCCACCCCCACAATTCACCATTTTCCCCAGATGGCCCACTACTTCCCTCCTCCAAATAGGAAGACCCAACAGGACCAAACAGGGCTTGCAGTGGCCCCTGTTTCCAGGAGCCAGGATTCCAAGCCGGTGTTGTACCTGATTGAGCAGGTGCCAGGTCTGATAGTCCTCCTTGCTACAGTGTCGGCTGAAGATTGATTTGTAGTCCACCTTCACCAACTGCCATTCTGAGCGGAGGCTGAAGTGGCCAAAAACTCTAAGTGTTTATGGGAGGAAGGAGAAAGACAAGCAGAGAGTCCCATAGTCAGTCACTAAAATGCAAAGACTAGAGAGAGAGAGGATTGAATTACAGCCTGGATTTTAAAGATTCTTCCAAAACCAACTGTTGGAAGTCCATTGATGGTAAAGTCCACTGCCCACACAACTCCAGCCAACTGACACGGTATTCACTGTGGATTTAAAATCATATATATATAATTGCTTTTGAATATGTATATATTTGCAAAATTAATATATGTGCTTTATAGGAAGAATATGAAGTATAAAAAGGTATACAGAAGGAAAAACTTTTCCGGTTGTCTACAATCTTCTACACAGGTATTAATTTGATAGCCAGCCTTCTTCTTAATACAAGCAACTACTGTTATATCCACTGATGTCCAAAGGCAGGGCTTCAGTTTTCTCATCTGTAAAGTAAACTTTATGTGTGTGTTTTTCTTTTGGGGGTGGGGGTTGGATTAGCTAATTTAAAGTATGATCCTGCCAACTCCAAAATTCTGACTGAATCTAAGCATGTTTTAGTTGAAATTCTCATCACTTAACTCACATGAATATCACCTTCTCTCCCTCTTCCCTGAAAAATCAGTCATCTCATAAAAAGAACTCATATTTATGTAAATCAAAGAAGCACACTGTCTGCATGACTTAGATAATCAATACTGACCTTTTCAAAGTCCAGCAGTTGATAGCCCTATAAATATGAATGATCAATCGTTTCTAGAAAAATAGAAAAGAAGACTGATCACCCATACTCCACTCGGGTGGCATGTCTTATAATTACAACGCAAGGCATCTATCACAGTGATGTAAAGGAGAGACCAGTCATGCCCAGAACCAAAACCCACTGAAGTCTTTCAAGGAACTGGATGGCTTCCATCCCAGTAAGACCTAATCAGAGTCCCAGCTCTGAATTCTCCTTTTCCCAAATTCAAATATTCTTATGGTGACACCTAAAATACTAACTCCCCTCAAGAGACATTTCCTTCTGCTTTCTGAAAGATGAGGAAGCTTTGGGAGGGGTGGAGTGGATTAAACCTGTGAAATGCAGTAAAAATTGTTTTGTAGATTATATAACTTAAAATACACTGTAGGAAATGACTTTTAATGTTTAAAAGCTATGACAAACCTAGACCATGTATTAAAAAGCAGAGATATTACTTTGCTAACAAAGGTCCATATAGTCAAAGCTATGGTTTTTCCAGTAGTCATGTATTGATGTGAGAGTTGGACCATAGAGAAGGCTGAGTGCCAAAGAATTGATGCTTTCAAACTATGGTCTGGATAAGACTCTTTATAGAGAGTCCCTTGGACAGCAAGGAGATCAAACCAGTAGATGCTAAAGGAAATCAACCCTGAATATTCAGCTTCAGCTTCAGCTTGATGCTGAAGCTGAAGTTCCAATACTTTGACCACCTGATGCAAAATGCCTACTCACTGGAAAAGACCCTGATGCTAGGAAAGACTGAGGGCAGAAGGAGAAGGGGGGCGACAGAGGAAGAGATGATTGGATGGCATCATCAACTCAATGGACATAAGCTTAAGCCAACTCTCAGAGATTGTGAAGATCCAGGAAGCCTGGTGTGCTGTAGTCCATGGGAGCACAAAGAGTCAGACACCACTGGGCAAGACTGAACAGCAACAACAATAATCATTTACACATTAAATAAAGCTTTTTAGATCCTTGTCTGAGGAAAAAAAGATTAAACAGACTTCGAGGGAAAGACTGGTTTTCTCCTTTAGTAAAACTGTATGGTCTTTGCATGAACCTTACCTCACTCCTGACTAGTAGAAGCTGAGGGGTTAGAATATCCTAGATTGTGTGGCCAGTACTATGTGGGGTACCTGGTCTGCCATCCCTTCTGTTCCATCACATTCTTGCTACATTTAGTAGCAAATATACTATATCCATGCCAAGTCTATATTAAGGTATTTCTACCATTTACTAATAGATCTGATACAGTTCATGGAAAGGTCATGAGTCAATCAAATTTCAATCTTTAACAAAACACTTCTTTTTTATAAAAAGTTTCTATCTGTTTTAAAAGAGGAGAATAAGGGTAAGAGCTCATCAAAAAACAAACAAACAGTGCGAGAAACTTTGAGGAATGTCTTCTTCCCTCCTTATCCAACCTATCTAAATCCTCCCACATTCGAATGCCCCCTCCTCTAGAAAGTCTTCCCTGATTGGAGTACCCTGAGTAACAGGATATTAATGATGCTAAACAAAAAATAAACACTTCTACCTACTCTGAATAGTTTACAGTTATTGTATGGATCACAAAATACATTATGTCAGATTAATCACATTTCTTTCTATGGTAAGATAACTAGGCAGACAGAAGAAGGAAATATGAGGCACATGGTTTACCCGGATATCAATGAGGCATCTACAGAGTCTGCTGCTGCAGTCTTGAAGAAAAGATGAAAAATATAAGCCAGGTGCTGGTAAAATTATGTGGCTGAACAGGACCCAATTAAGGCATTAAAATCAACCAGGAGGGAGGGGGTGTGTAGTCAGCTGCTATCTGCAGCTGTCTGCTCTTCCTTGTTCATCATTTTTATTAATGACTTTATGACATGGAAATAATGGTCATCATTGAAAATTGCATTTTCTGATGACACAAAACTGGAAGAAACAGTCAATATGCTTGATGGCAGAATAAGGAACCAAAAAGCTCTTGACAGATTAAACAGACAGGCTGAATTTAATAACATGTGACGTAACAGGGAAAAAACTGTCAGGTCCTTCCCTGGCAACTACATAAGTATTGGATAAAAGAAATGTGACTTGTTGCAGCTCAGGATGAATAATGATGATGATGACAATGAGGATGCTAGCTTAAGAATTTTCATATACAATGTGATTAACATAAGTAAACACTTCAGAGACCAAAAATACTTAAGATAATCTTAGAATGCATTAATGAATGAAGAATTTTGTATATTGCCTAGAACAAAGAGGCAGTGTCCTGGTCTGGTTTACATTGACTAGATCACAAAGGAAAATTTTACTTAGTGCTGAGTGTCAGCTTTAATGCAGAGAATAGAATGAGTATCTCCAGAATTGGGGGCTTTGGTAGTGGTGGTGGTGGAGTTTTTATCTCTTGAAATTTTAAATAAAAATATGCATTTATTGGGATGTGTTTGTTTATCCATGGAGAAGTTATATATCTTTTATCAGATTTTCAAAAGGGTTCACAGTTCCCAAAGTTTAAGGACCATTGAAAAAAAGAGGATTAAGATGATGTACTAGATTAAATAGTGGATCCCTAAAGAGATATGACCACAATCTATTCCCTGTAACCTGTGAATGTGACAGGTTAACTGCAAAAAAGTCTTTGCAGATGTGGGTTAAGAATCTCAAGATAAAATCATCCTGGCCCTAAGTCCAATGACAAGCATGCTTATAAGAGATACAAAGAAGAGACACATGCAGAGATGTGAAGCCTATGTGAAAACAGAGGTGAAGACGAGTTACACAGACATAAGCTAAGAAACACCTGGAGCCGCCGAAAGATGGAACAAGCCTAGAATGAATTCGATTTCTTTTTCCGTTTCATCTAAATTAAGGTTTATTCTTAAATGCCACCCAGTTTGTAGAAATCTGTTACAGGAGGCACAAATATAAGAAATAATAAATAAAATGAAATAATACAAAAGGTGCTATGATTCGAGGCCAATTTTCAGCTACCAATCCAAGAAGTGGTGTAAACACTATGGCTGGTTAACCTGGAGATGACTTAGGAAGGGTCAGGGGAGTGAAGACCAATAAACAGGTGCTCCAGGGAGATGTCTACAGTATTAAAAAATAACAGGAAATAAAAGTTCAGAAGTTTACAAAATAGGAGAGATTGTTCTAATAGACAAAGTTGCCCACACAGGAAAGGAATAGCTCAAGAGTTAGTAACCAGAGAATCTCACCCTCAGACGTCGTCATTTCCCAGGGCTGATGCTGAGGAAGATGCAGGGAACATCCAAGTACACAGCTGAACTGACGCTGAGCCTCTAAGCAGGTCCACGGTGTTGGTCTTCCCAACTCTTTGGGAAATCTGTTTCTGATCCCAGGGTGCTCATTTCAGAACTGAACACAATAGGTGCCCAGTCAGGACTTGGGGACTAATTCAGATTCTTCTCTTCCGCAATCTTGGCAGGTCACTTCCTTTCATCTACATGTCTTTGATTTCTATGACAGATTTCCCTGTACCATGTTTCCTAGGTCTTTCCCCAAACTCTAAATTGACTCGCTAATATTTCCATTTGAAAGTTGGCTAGTCTGCTTCTCCCATGGGGTCACTTTCATGTGCCAGATGCAAAATTTTAAACATTTAATGCTAGCATTACTAGCTTTGTTCATTTTCTCACTGGACCCCAACTGATATTAGTAGGGTAAAATCTCTTGGCAACTTTCAGACACTGATGTACTTCCCATCTCTCTATCCATTATCAGTTCATGGTGGACTCCTTCCTGTGGGGCATGACTGACTCTGATACAGAGTGTCTCTTTTACAGAGATGTGGCTTCCCTAACTCTGTTCAATATTGAATTCACTCACTGATCTTCTGATTAGAGTCGTGGAAGATGAAATGACAGAAACACAGCAAACTAAGTAGGAGATAAAATAAGGACTTACTTAATTTCAAGCATTTCTCAACCCTTTTCATATCTAACCTTAGAACATATGTTAATATTCACAACGGGAATCTGTAGAAGTGAGAACCCAGTAGAGAAATCAGAGAGATTAGAAAACAAGCCCCTCACTTTGGGGTGATAAACACTAATTAGATCTACTTGGTCCTGGATTGGAGAAAGAGAAAGTCTAGACTGCTTTTAAATAATAGTACAAGAATAAAATTTCTCAGATAAAAACTCATCTCCTTAGGGAAATGTTGCCCTGAGCTTATGACCAATAAACTAGGAATAGCATATTCATCCCACTTGTGGTAACTTTTTGGGAAACAAAAAGTTTAATTTAATTGTATTTAATTTTCTTGTATTTTTGGTCAAATTTGTATCAATGAGTTAGAAAGCTCCATAAAGCTGGGAACGTTATTGTACTTCTTTGGATCACATAAAGCCTTTCAATTGTAGTTGCTTGACAAAGAATGGCTGACTCCTGAGTAAATAGTGGAACAAGCAATTCTAGAGCATGGCTTCATTTTCAAGTCTGACAAAAAAAGCCAATTCCTAGCATAGCCAAACCATGGTCATCCACAGCCATACTTTCTTGCCATTATCAGATAAACTATTCTGACCTCTTTTTTTCAAAAATGTATTCCTAGTCCCCCTTAACTCAAAGCATATTTTCATCAACATAATCAAAACCCTGAGATAATGTATGGAAATATCTTGAAAATCCCAGTGGATAATAAGTGTTCATTCCTATCCCCATCATTCTCATTGTTGGGACCCCCACAGATTCATACCCAAGGCCCTGCTCATCAAGAGGTTTCAATAAGGTTGGCTCAAAATTCCCTTTCCAAGGTAAATACTAACCTCAAATCAGGGCTTCTTTGTCTTTTGGGTGTCTTTTCCTTCTATACAGCCTTGGAGAAAGTAGATAACTCATACAAAAATACAGATGACTGTCTGGAAAGGGTAGGCTACTCTTTAGTTCCTTTGAAGAAGTTGCTCCCAACCACAGAACAAAATAAATGAATTCTCTGAGCCATTTCTCACAATATGGATTTTCAGGGAAAAGCAATTAAAATTTATTACTTGTTTTTCTTTTTCTTTTTACCTTGTCACCTGTATTTTTTTTTTTTTTTTCATGAGAGTTTTTGGCTCCACTCAAGATTCACCTTCTTCTTGGGCTTTACAAACCTGAGAGCATCTCTATCCTCCTTTAACCTCCTCTGTTGCTCTGTCTGTTCTGTTGTGACTCTGGTAACAAAGTGCCCTCCTAAGCTCTTGTGTGGTTGTTTACCTTTTAACATGCAGGTAGTCTGGGCATGGCAATACCAGGTAAGGGAATAGAAGACTTGGCTTTTCCTAGTCCTTGTCTACTACTAAATTAGCTAGGTGACTTTGAGCAAATCACTTCATCTCTCAAGCTTTCAGCTTCCTTACACAACATTTTTATTCAGTGACACATATACTGAAAGGATAGGATGCAAAAATTGTCTAGATGAAACATGGCTCATTAAAAACAATTTCCAAGAGTTTATTTTCTTTTAATCCTTATGTCTACTTTGAGGTGAACGAACTATCTCCTGGTGACCCCATACACAAAGGATTTAACAATTAGAGTCACTAATCTTTGTCTCCACTGGCAATTCTTTCATATAACAGATGCTCAATAAATAGTTCTGGGTTGATTACGGGGTAGAATTAATCTATCAAAATTGTCTACTTCTTCCAAAATTGGGGTGACAGCTTTATCTCGCCTTATTTCTGGGCCAAAGAACATGGTTGAGTTGTATGTCCTTTGGGGTTTAAATGAAAACAATCTCAGGAAAAATAGCAGCAGTATCTCTACCTCTTGTTATCACGGACTACGCTAGGATTCCCACAAACATCTGTGATTTGCTGGGACCCTAAATAACACACCTTCTCTAATCCACTATCCAGACCTGAGTAGGCCTTGTGGGGAGGGAAGTGATTAATTTGAGGGAGGGAGGTAGTTTATAAAAGTAAAAGACTTCATTAGAATTCCATTCACACAGAGGGTTAGCTACACATTAATTAAATGATTTTAAAGGGGATCTTGGTATATAATTGCTATAATTTAGGTGGAAACAATGCCACACTAAGTGTAATTAGAGGAGCAGGCTCTGTAAGGATGTTTTCCTCTTTACTGGAGAGCAACTCTGGGTCACCTGATTCGCCCCTGCATAGTAACTGGGTGCTTTTTTCAACTTCCAAATGCACCAACTTTATATACAGTTGTGAAAGCTGAACGAAATTTCAAGAAGAGACTGGTTGACCACAATTCTTCCAAGAGGAAAATGACAAGAATTCATTATTAGGAAACCACTGGAAATACGTAAATGAAAGAACAGTTCTTGGGGAGTCAGATTAGCAGGCATGTCACTGCAGACTGACTTTTGAGGAAACACTTGATCGAACTCAACTAAGATAATATTATGCTGTCATCAACCTGCCCCAGGACTCCCTTCCTTTATCTTCCTCAGTGACTCCAGCACAAGCACCTTGAGTTCTTGGAACCACCAGCTCACTCATCTCTATCTGCCTCAAGAAAGAGAACAAGGCCAAAATTGACTCTGTCAGTTTCTTCCTAATTTTCCTCTTTCTGTTAATATTAGGCTAGAAACCGCTGCATTAGCAGAGACTTAGCCCTCAGCCTGTCCTCGCTCTTAAACTCTAGCCTGGCACTCCATCCTTTTCTTATACTTCTACAAAATGTCTCACATCCACCAACTTCTGTAATTCCACTCCTACGCCTTGATAACTAATAATGGCTACCATTGATGGCTACCACTGACGGCATGCTTGTCAGACTCCAGGGACTCTGCTGAATGTTCCTCAGCTATTATCATCCTGAATCCTCCACAAAATACCTGAGAATCTTAGGCACAGCCATTTCAGATGAGGAAAACTGTGGCACTAGGACCATGCTCAAGGTCAAGACTGAGTTGGGAATCAAGCTGACATTCATGTGAAGCCAAAGCTCTTACTGGCTGTGCTTCCTCCTTCTGAAGACGATATTTCAGGCTCTCAGTACCTCCTGCCTCACTAGTTTACACCTACATCTTCAAGAAACCTGTCCCCCACCTGCTCCCAGACTGTTGTCTTAGAGCATTATTTCAATGCTCTACACACTGCTCAGACACTACACACCTGCTCAGAAATTGCAGGTTATAGAACAGGGACCACTTCCTAGAATGAGCATTTCATCCTATGCCATTCCATTATATTCCTTTCCAAATTTTCTTCCTTCTACCCTCTCTGTCCTAGCCAAACTGGTCTCTTTCCCTTTCTACAGGTGCCTGCTCTACATAGGTACTTGTGTTTGTGTGTACAAACATGTGCTGATAATAATAGCTGTGGAATGCTTATCAGAGTCTCTAGCAAACACGTATACACACATACATATACACACCCACATATACTCCTGATTACACAGCTTGTTTTTTCCATGTTTTTCATTAGAAATAGCCTCCTATAGTCTTTGCCTGCTCTAAAACCAACACAAGCTCTGACTTAAAGGCCACCTTCTCTTAAAAGTGTGTTCAAAGTCTAAAGGATCTCTCTTCTAAACTTTTGACTTCCTGTATGAACATATGGTAATCTTCTCCTCCAGGCAGAGGGCTTCCTCGGTTTTTCAAACACCATACTTTCCACCTCCCTCTTCTCTAAGTATACTTCTCTCCTCACCCCTCCTCTTCACATCTGTGCTGGTAACGTAAGCCTTCTTTTTCTCTATCCCTACACTTGGCATTTGTGCTTCACATGTGGGTCAAGAGGTCCCCTAATGTCCTCTATGACACTCATCTTTTCAACTTGAACTTCTATGCAGAAAACTCCCAAGGAACCTACTCTTGTTCCTGAACTCTTACAAGATTTAGTCATGAATATGACAGTAAGAACTGTGAATTTGATATAAGAGCCTCCCTATCTACCTTTGTAGTATTATGTCCTGCTACTTCATAGTATTCCTCATGCTCAGACAGAATTCTATTTGTTCCAGTAAAATAAATATGACTTCCTAGTGCCTGCTCTTCTTCTGCCTAGGATGCCTCCCCCAACATCTTATATGTCCAACTCCTGCCCATTCTGCAAGTCCCAAGGCAAATAATATGCAGTGTTTCTTCGGAGGGAGATTAAGGGGGAGGAAAACTGTTCAAATCTAAGTATTTTGTAGTGACCATATTGATTTCTCTTTTCAAAAATAAACAGATGAAGGTTTTAAAATTTATTTTCTTATCACTTAAAGATTTTGATCAATTTGTAATGTTTAAAGAGAATATAATCTCAATGATATCAGCTCTTTGGAATTAGTCTAGCCTTTCTATACGGCCCAGTATGTAGTCAATTAAATGATATATTAAATGTTTTCTCTAAAAATGTATTCTCTATTTGTTGTATGGAGGGTCGTATACAGTTCTTTTAAATCAGGTTTCTTAATAGTGTCATTCATATCCAAAATCACATGAACTTTTGGACTGCTTGCTCTGTGTGAAATTTATTAAACTATTCCTCTATGATATTTTAAATCTTCCATTTCTCCTCAAGTCTTTGTAGGTTTTTATATTGTGTAAACATAGCACTCTACAGATTTTGAGATTTTTCTATCTTCTTCATGGATTATTCTTCTTCATTTTAATTTAAAGGCTAACTTTTTGCTCTCTATATCTTCTTCCTCTATTCCTTTCTTATAAAGAAAAAAATGATCTCTTTACTTTGAATTTTTGTAGCATGTTTTTCTGTTGTGAGTATCATCCTTAGCACTTCCAACAGGTATCATAATTCATAAAATATGTCCCTATATATAGTATTGCCTTCACTAGATTTTAAACTCTTACAAGTCTTCAACTTACACAAATTTTGCCTTGCGCAGTACCATGTGTTGTCTGGGAAATGGCCCAACATAAAATATGCTGACTTCATATGGGCCAGTATGTGAGCCCCAGGCCTGGACCAATGGGAAGTTCTGTATACATATTAATTAGACTTCAGATTTCTCATGTGCAAAATGAAGATAACAGCATGACCTAGAAGAATTCTGAGGTTTAAATGTGTTGTATATTTGTAATATTTAGTAGAAATTAAGAAATGAATACTTTAAACTACCTATCATATTTTATATAATAGGACTTAAATATGATAATTCATTTCATATCTTTTGTTGGATGTCTGAGGATTTGTGGGCAGATAGTACATCTTATGCTTTTATATTCCCACTATCTCTACTTTAAGACCTTGCAAACAGTAGGTATTCTAGCAGAAGTCCATCAAATAACACCAATAATAATAAAAACACCAATATTAGTGATCATTTATTGAAACTTATAATGTGCTAACCACTTTGTGTGAATTATCTCATTTATTATTCCCATGTAACAGATAGGGAAGCTAAGCCTCAAAGAAGCTAAATAGCTCATATAAAAAGGTTATGCAGTGAATAGGTGTTGGAGTCAGGAGTCCAATTGACGTGATTGCTGCTGATGTTATAATATGATTCTCAGCACTGTGCTTTCAACAAGACTTCATATCCCTTGTCAAGCATTTTGTGACTCATTAGCAATCATCTGACTGCACTGTTTGGCACAGACGTATGGGTATGGGGGTCTATTAGGTTGCTTAAATAAAAGACAGAAACACCTTGAAATATATAAAACTGAAAGCACAGTTGCTGTAAATAGAAAAGAGAAATAGGCAGAGAAGGTGTTATCTAGAGAACTCCAGTTATGGCCCAATTTGTCTCAAGGTCTAAAGCATTTCTACATGGAGAATTATCTACCTGTATGTGTACTATGACAATCTTCATTGGCTTGGCCTCTAGTTGGAAGTCCCTAGGGTAGGAAAATGAACAAACCAAGCTATAAAGTCTTAGTGCTCAAGACTAAAGGTCCTTAGGGATAAACCTTTGGCTGAAACCCTTCACCTGCTAACTGGGGAAACCAAAGCCTAGGTAGTGGTCTGCTCACGAACATAAAGGAGTGGAGTCCAAGTCACCTGAGCCCCAAGTCTTTCTCCTGGCTGACTGTTTTTCATGGAAACCTCTGCATCTTGCAGGATGAGTCGTGCAACATCATATATGACAATAGTATCATGAGTAATTGCTGGAGGAACACAGGGTAGGAAGGTGATCACATCCAGAGCTATGGTTGACTAGGGAAGGCTTTAGCCAAGACCCACTTTCCACACTTTGCTGGCTTTTCCTTAAGGCTCTTGTATCTAGAGAGTTCTGGGTTTTCCAAACTCTAGCCTGCAACTCTGGAACTATAAACTGAGCTACTAGGTTCTTCTAAGAGAACATTATCTTTGATGTGCTAAGATGTAGCATTCCTCTGCATAGTCTAACGGATCAAGTGAGTCATCAGAATGACATAGACAATGATGTATCCTGGTCTCTGGGAAATGAGCCCCACTCCAGAGACAGTTTAGCTGCTCTCATCAAGTTCCTACGGTGGGTGAAGGTCAGAGATACTAGGGAGGGTGACGGAATCTAAATTGGACTTCATGGGTGGTCGGCAGGCTAGAAATAAGGCATAAACCTTCAGTTCACAAATGAGGGAGAATCTTTGTAGGTACTAGGGAAGAAGGATGCTCCATTGGTCCAGGTGTTGCCTTCACACTGACATGTAGACAAATACGCCCCAAGTCAAAGGTGGGCTTCCCTGGTGGCTCAGCTGGTAAAGAACCCATCTGCAATGCAGGAGACTGGGTTCAATCCCTGGGTTGGGAAGATCCCCTGGAGAATGGAATGGCTACCCACTCCAGTATTCTGGCCTGGAGAATTCCATGGACTGTACCTATGGAGTCACAAAGAGTCAGACACGACCGAACGACTTTGATTTCACTTCAAGTCAAAGGCTCTGCAATGAGTCTGGCTACTTGAAATTTCCCCTATTGACACACTGGATTTATTTCTCATTCTTCTAAGTAAACAATTAAACCAGCTGTGGATTCTGGTGAGTCACACACCATCTTCTATGCCACCTCCGTCCAGGATTCAGAATTAGCCATTGCTAGGAAACCGCAAATCCCAGCTCAAACCTTTTACCCTGCCTTCACGCCTTTCACTGGCTGGATGTCATTAATTTGAGAGCAAATTATTAGAAACCTGGAAAACAGTTCTGAAATACCTGTAGATTTATGATGAAGTCATTTCACAAAAGGTCACAGGCAACCCTGCTATAATTAAATCTTTCATTAATTTTTAAAATACACAATAACTTACAAATGAAGCATAAATTAACCAGATGACCTTGAAAAAATTATTTAGAGCACTGCTTCATCCAAAGCCACTATCTAGTAATTTCCTGAATTTTTATTTTACAAATAGGATTTATCTTTTTTCCTTATTGTCTTTGATTAGGTTCTAGTAGCTTTCTTATTATTGGAGAAGGAAATGGCAACCCACTCCAGTGTTCTTGCCTGGAGAATCCCAGGGACTGGGGAGCCTGGTGGGCTGCCATCTATGGGGTCACACAGAGTCGGACACGACTGAAGCAACTTAGCAGCAGCAGCAGCTTTCTTATTTGAAATGACTTAGTACTAATTTACTCAGAGCACTAGTTAGCACTGAGGAGTGATGGTGGGTAGTTAAGACTCTTCCTTTCTTTAGGTCATGACCTCAAAGGCAGAGTAAGTGTGACACAAACAATCACCTACACATGCCTAAATGCAACCTCTATTCTTTCATTATCTGGAAGCTACTTTTATTTCATGGGTACATTTTGATAAACGATTTCCATTTTCTCATTATAAAAAGAATGCATTCTCATTATAAAAATTGAAAACTATAAAAATCTATAGATGGGAACATAAAAACCTCACTAGACGTAACCACTTTTAATATTCTGTGATATTCCCTTCCATTCACTGACAGTGTTCTTCTTTCTCAGACTAAGAGATAAGCAATAATCACAGTTCTCAACTAGAGTTAAATTTGGAAATCAGAAGTAATCCTGCAATCTCTCTCTCCCTACCCGCCTTTCTCTCTTTCTATAACACACAGACACATACATACAACCACCACCACTATCACCACCACCATTAAAAATTTGATTATGGAGAATATTCCATAAATACTAGTGCCGAAATAAGCCTCATACAAATTTGCTTTCTTTTATAGGGTGTAGAAGAGCCTATAGAACATAGCACCTTTCCATCAGCAGAGACCCTGACTGTACTGTTTATGCCTTAGCTCAGCTCCTAGAGCAGCGTCTACCTTGTAGTGGGTACTCAGTACATACCACTGAATAAAGAAATAATCAATGTTCTTGTATAGCAACTTGATACAGGTGGATTCCTGTGCCCTTCTTCAGGGGTTCCTACAGAGTTCAGTTCTCTCTGAAAGACCTAGGCTCCCTCACCTCCTTTGCCTCCTGCCTCCATAAGCCCTCCTCTCTGCCTCCATGGAGGAAGCTGCCAAGGACCAATTTCAAATCAAAGCAGAAAGAGCAGTGCCCTAGAAAGGTGAGGCTTGGAGGCCAGCAGTTGTTGGTCTCCAGAAATTCAGGCCACATCCTTGACTTTCTGAGTGCTTCCATGCCACCTGATACTCTTCCCATTAGGGAGCAGAGGGATTAGTGGTAAAGGAGGTCAGCAGCTACAGAGGAACTGCACTGAGTAAAAGTGAGACACAAACTAGACCTTAACAGAAATAGACAGAAGATCAGCAGCAAGGACGGAGAAGGCAAAGGCACCCACTCCAGTACTCTTGCCTGGAGAATCCCATGGACAGAGGAGCCTGGTGGGCTGCCATCTATGGGGTCGCACAGAGTCGGACATGACTGAGCGACTTCACTTTCACTTTTCACTTTCATGCATTGGAGAAGGAAATGGCAACCCACTCCAGTGTTCTTGCCTGGAGAATCCCAGGGACGGGGGAGCCTGGTGGGCTGCTGTCTGTGGGGTTGCACAGAGTTGGACACGACTGAAGTGACTTAGCAGCAGCAGCAGCAGCAGCAAGGAATCCTGCATGCAAAGCCTGTGTTAGTTACACAATATGATGATGAGTGAGATGGTGAAAACAGGCAGGGATTAAAAGGTTTGAAAATAAGTACCGGGAGTGAAGAAGGGAAGATTGAGAAAGAGACTAAAAGGCTTTGGATTTGAAGAGGCAAAGGAAAGAAAGTTGATTTTTAAATGCATTGAAAGAAATCTCAATGTCCAAACAACTTTGACTCTTTCTCAAAATTTAATAAGCTCCTTCAATGGGCTTGAATGTTTAAAGTCCACAACGTTGGAAGTGTGTTCCATGAACCTGTGAAAGGTAAGTCAGGAGTTGGTGATGAAGGAGAACCTAAGAGATGGAACCAAAAGGGAGAAGATGGATGTTTGAGATGAAATTTGAGAGACGAGGAAATATCTGGGAATCAAATAAGCCATAGAGAACACGGTAAAGAGGGACTGGTTTTCCTTCATCATTTCTCAGTCTCCTACTTTGTGTCAAATCCTGAACCAAGAAGTAAAAAGAATCAGAAAAAAATTCAGCTCCTATCCTTAAATAGTGTGCAGTTCAGTTCAATAAGAGTATTACTCACTCTTTACATATCTGCTGAGCCCAATTATGGACAGGCATCCACATTCAGGGCTGTGGAGGATGACAAATAAGACAGCTGCCAACCTCATGAATCTTTCAGACTAAAAAAGACCTCAGACTATAACTGCAGAGATGACCAATATGTAAAACAGTTAGAACACGGTGAAAAATAAAAGTGACAACACCAATTCAGCATGAGCCAGCAATTCCATTTTTAGGTATGCAGCTCAGAGAACTTCTGTGTGTGCATTTGGAGACACATATAAAGGCAGGACAATATTGTCTGCAATAGTGCAAACCAGGAAAAAAAACTAAATGTCCATCAGTAGGAGAATGGAGAAATAAACTATGCATATTCATATCACAATAGAAGGCCACAGCATTTATGTGTCTGTATCAGACAGATTTGTCCCAAGACAGGTAATACTCAGTGACAGACACAGAGAAATAATAGCATTTAGATAATTAGACATTTTTAAAAACAAAAGAATACTACATATATTTCTATGGATAATTAAATATGTACTAAAAGTATCAATACCCTTACTAGAAGGATATACACCAAATTCACAGCAGTGGTTGATTAGTGTAGGAAGCAATGGGAAGGGGTTTGGAAATGGGCAACTCCAAGGAGACCAACTCTACCTAGGATCAGTTCGGTTCAGTCGCTCAGCCATGTCCAACTCTTTGCCACCCCATGGACTGCAGCACGCCAGGCTTCCCTGTCCATCACCAACTCTGGGAGTTTACCTGAACTCATGTTCATCATGTCGGTGATGCCATTCAACCATCTCATCCTCTGTCGTCCCCTTCTCCTCACACCTTCAAACTTTCCCAGCATCAGTGTCTTTTCCAATGAGTAGGTTCTTCACATTAGGTGACCAAAGTATTGGTTTCAGCTTCAGCATCAGTCCTTCCAATGAATATTAAGGACTAATTTCCTTTAGGATGGACCGTTGGATCTCCTTGCAGTCCAAGGGACTCTCAAGAGTCTTCTCCAATACCACAGTTCAAAAGCATCAATTCTTCGGCACTCAGCTTTCTTTATAGTCCAACTCTCATATCCATACATGACCACAGGAAAAACCATAGCTTTGACTAGATGGATATTTGTTGTTAAAGTAATGTCTCTGCTTTGAAATATGCTATCTAGGTTGGTCATAGCTTTTCTTCCAAGGAGCAAGTGTCTATTAATTTCATGGCTGCAGTTCCCATCTGCAGTGATTTTGAAGCCCCCCAAAATAAAATCTCTCACTGTTTCCACTGTTTCCCCATCTATTTGCCCTAAGTGATGGGACCGGATGCCATGATCTTAGTTTTCTGGATGTTGAGTTTTAAGCCAACTTTTTCACTCTCTTCTTTCACTTTCATCAAGAAGCATTTTAGTTCTTCTTCACTTTTTGCCATAAGGATGGTGTCATCTGCTCACCTGAGATCATTGATATTTCTCCCAGCAATCTTGATTCCAGCTTGTGCTTCATTCAGCCCAGCATTTTGCATGATACACTCTGCATATAAGTTAAATAAGCAGGGTGACAATATACAGCCTTGTTGTACTCCTTTCCCAATTTGGAACCAGCCTTGTGTTCCATGTCCAATTCTGTTGCTTTTCGACCTGCATACAGATTTCTCAGGAGGCAGGTCAGGTGGTCTGGTATTCCCATCTCTAAGAATTTTCCATAGTTTGTTGTGATCTACAGTCAAAGACTTTGATGTAGTCAATAAGGCAAAAGTAGATGTTTTTCTGGAACTCTCTTGATTTTTGATGATCCAGCAGATGTTGGTAGTTTGATCTCTTGTTCCTCTGCCTTTTCTAAATCCAGCTTGAATATATGGAATTTCACAGTTCACATACTGTTGAAGCCTGGCTTGGAGAATTTTGAGCATTACTTGGCTAGTGTACCTAGAATACCCTGCATATTTATTTTAGAAATATAAAGCTAAAATGGTAACATGTTAGTATTTATTAAATTCCAAGGGGTTGGCACACAAGTGTTCGTAATACTATTCTTTGTGCTTTACTATATTTTAAAAACTTTCTAAAAAGAACTATTAGGAAAAAAATAAAGGTATAAAATTAAGCATGTGGGGTCGATATTGGGAATCACAAACCCAAAATCATACAGGAGCCAGGGGGTCAACTTAAATGAACAATGAGTAAGCTGATACAGCTGGAGAAGATGTACACATCAGATGAGAGGCGGGCAAGAATCAGCTCAACCAGTGGAAAGTAGGCAGCTTCCACATAGCTCCAGCAGCCTGTAGGATGATGGGCATTTGGGCTCAATGCCACAAGATGCTTCCGATTGAAAATTTTAGTTCCATTAAGAAAAATGTAGACCAAACAATTTATCTGTGGTCCAAACGCAGAAGCTTAACATAGGAATTTAATGAAAGAAAATAAGAGCTGGAAGAACTGTGGAGGGCTTCCTGAAAGAGGTGAGATTTGTCTGTATGGCTAACATAAGAAATGAAGAAACTTCCTCAATAAGGAAATGAGGAAATCATTTCCAATGATTTGTCAATTCAATATAGTTAGCCCAACATATCTGCCGGTTCCACATCCACGATTTCAACCAACCATGGAACATTAAAAAAAAAAAAATTCCAGAAAGTTCCAAAAAGCAAAACCTGACTTTGCCATACACTGGGAACTATTTATATATATTTTATATTGAATTAAATATTATATAAGTAATCCAGAGATGATTTAAAGTATGTAGAAAGATATTATACAAATACTATGTCATTATATATAAGGGATTTGAGCATCTGTGAATTTTTGGTACCCACTATGGTAAGCAGTGTCCTGGAACCAATCACAGTGGATACCAAGAGATCACTTCCTTCATAAGCAACTAAAATAGTTTATGGATAGGGGAAGCTTGTATAAATCATTTCAAAAATTCAATATTTGTAACAATAGCCACAAAAGATTAAACTGCATGTACCCTCTTGTTCAGAGTCAACAAACTATAGCCAATGGGACAAATCTGGACCAATGCCTCTTCTGGATGGCCTATAAGCAAACAACAATTTTTTTATTTTAAATGGTTGGAGGGGAAGGCAAATGAAGAATCACATTTTATACCACGTGAAAATTGTATGAAATTCAAAGTTGAGCATCTATAATTGAATTTTCATTGGAAGACACTGCATGCTGTCTTCCATATCGCATATCCATTCACTGCATATTGTCTGTGGTGGCTTTCACACTGGACCAGGAGAACCAAGCAGATGCAGGAAAGTCCCTGCAAACTCTAAAATCTTTACATGGAGAGTCTGCTCACCTCTCTCCTAGTTGGCTAAAGTTCTTCCTGCAGGTGGCCCATATCTTGATCATTAGACTATGGAGACTGAAAGCATCTCAAATGTCACTCAATGTTAGTTATTTCACTTAATTCTCACATTCACACGTGGAACCCAAAGCTAAGAAAGGTAAGTAAGACATTTAAGATCAGAGGGATGGTAAGTGGCGGTCTGAGACCTGTCCCTGGAGTATGACTCTACAAAATCTACGCTCTCAGTCACCACTCATCCCACACAGCAATCTACTGGTCCACATAAGCCTTTTCTTTCCAGACTACTGCCAGCTTCCAGTATCTCCCAAAGGGCTTTGGAATCATCCAAAGCCCTTTGGAGTATCATCCAAAGCCCCTATGTCGGCGTGAATTCTGCTTTCGTACTCCTTGGCTCTTACTCAGCAGGCCTCTGAATGGATGGCAAGTCTGGTGACAACCTGAAGGATCTGAATCCAGCAACCAGCCTGAGAGGCGATGATTTAAGAGTTCCACTGGATTTGCTGATTACTCGAATGACTTACTTCAGGCAAAGTAAAATCAGATTCTTCCAGCAAACAACAGAGAATTGAAAAACAGATCAATGGAAGCAGTGCTGGTTAATTTCCAATGACTTTATCGGATGCAGTCACTAGAGGCTAAACAATACATTTAAGCTCAGGGCTGGGTCTCTGTGTTCACCAGGGCTGTATTTGAGAACATGTTTCTTGCTAAGCATGCAGTCACAGTTTCCTAAGTAGAAAGAAGGTCTTTGCTTTTTTTTTTTTTTTCTTTAAAACCTCTGCAGCTTTGGGGTTTGCATAATTTTCTACAAAAATGTTATCTCTTCCCCTTCACTTCAGCTATTAGTTCTGCTGGTGGAACAATGGATCAGAGATTTATGCCAATTAGAAATGGATTTATACAGGGACTCAGCGAGGCAATTGGCCCTAGACAATTTGCTGAGAGCATCTCTGGCCCTTCCCATTTCTTGCTTTCCCCTCTTCAGGCCAAACAAGTTCCTATTGCTCCGTGTTTGCTCATACTCTCCCCGCACCTGGATATCTTTGCTCCTCCCTCTCCGCAGAGATACAAAGCCGTATCTATTCTATTTTAATCACTTCTTTGATATTTAATGGCAACTGCAAGTTGTCCCAACCCTTTACCATTTACTTGTTTTCTAGTTTTCATGTGTTTGTCATATTTTTTCAGATAGGTTGTGTTTGAATAGGTCTGTTGTGACTTCGTATCTGACAGCACAGTGGCTAAAATTCTTGGTGAATAACATCCCTGCCCTTCTTGTCCCAAACACCGTGATCCTTTAGTGAACAATCCTTGGAGAACTCTAGTACCTTTCTTCAAATTTCAGTTCTGAGCCTAAAGTTTGAAACTCACATTCCTTGCTCTGCTTTCCTCTTACTGAATGTATGAGCTGAGCACTTAATTTCTCTGAGCTTCAGTGTTTTCCCTTGCCCAAGGACAATAATCCAATCTACCTGGTGGGATTACTGTGAGACGTCAGTGAAATCAAGTTTGAGGGAGAGTTCAGCACGACAGCTGACACGAAGGAAGGAGCAGAGCAGATGCCAGCTGGCTGACACTTGCTCCTCCAAGGGAGTATCTGCTTTCTTCCAAGGAAGCTGAACCCCTCCCTTTGGGGATTTCTTTTCCTGTGACAGGCTACCAGGTTCTCCTTGGCCCCTGTAAAGGATCAACTAAATCACAACCAATTGGTTAAAATATTTCATATCAAGAAAGAATTTCAAATGTTGCTTTGAGACTGCAGAATCTGATGCCACATCTGAGCCAAGCAAAAAAGAGCTCTCCTTAAAGCATTAATTTTGGGGCCAATAGGAGAAGGCAATGGCAACCCACTCCGGTACTCTTGCCTGGAAACTCCCATGGACAGAGGAGCCTAGGCTGCAGTCTGTGGGGTCTCGAAGAGTCAGACACGACTGAGTGATTTCACTTTCACTTTTCACTTTCATGCATTGGAGAAGGAAATGGCAACCCACTCCAGTGTTCTTGCCTGGAGAATCCCAGGGATGGGGGAGCCTGGTGGGCTGCCGTCTATGGGGTCGCACAGAGTCGGACATGACTGAAGTGACTTAGCAGCAGCAGCAGCAGCGGGGAACCAAAGAAACGCAAGTGCTCTAACAGCCAGGGCCATCTCTTTGACTGGAAAGCCTCTGCCTGAGATGGCAATAGGCCCTCCGGCTTGTCAATCACCCAGCGCCATTCTCAGCCTTAAGTAATAGGAATGGTCACATTTCACTGTGAATTAGACTAGACTAGATGGTTCCTGTCAAGGTTACCTGGGGAATGTTGAAATAATAACCTTTGAAGAGACAGTGGGAAAAAGAGCAATAAAGGCAAGCAAATCCCATGCCTGCAAGCTGGGGACTGTCTCCTCCACACAAATTCCTCTATAAAACCACGGTGTTAGAGGGTTGCCTGTTCCTTAGCTTTGGCTTCTGGTAGAAGTGGAAGCTGAAAAGAGTCTGTGGATGGCGGAGGAAATAAGAAATTCCTGGGATGTTCCTTATTTTCTAACTGCCCTTCTGTGCCCACTGCCATTCTACCCCCTGCTTCATCATCACACATTTGCACAGAGACATGCACCGCTCAGATTCCTCCCCAACTCCAGGCTCCCATAATTTGCAACTCCTGGATTCTGATCACATAGAGCACTTCAGAATATCTGGGGTCTATAAAATTCATTTCTGCATTCAATCAGTCAGTACATATATATGGTTAAATCCTCAGTGCTAGTACAAAAATGATGCAAATGGTAGTCAAAGAATAAGGTACACAGAGATCTTCCCTCATGGGAACTTAAAGTCTGTGTGTGTGTGTGCACTTGTGTGCATGTTTGCCTGTGTGTGTGTTTACATGTATACACATATCTCTGTATCTTAAGGGTAGATGAAGAGGGAGGGGAAGCTACTAAACCAACTGCCACTTTTGTTAATATGTATTGCCTAAAGTGTTGTGAAGCAAAAAATATATGAGGTAGGACTACATATAACATGGAGCCCCAACCTTTTCTGGTGGGCTAAAGGAAGATGTGCCAGAAAAGCTAATACATAAGCTGAGACCTGAAAGATACTTAATTAGAAGTTTGGTTATTCAAGTGGGGAAGACAGGCATATTCCAGATGGATACACAGATAAAGACCCCGGGGCAGGAAGGTACCAGTGAATCAGAGAAGGGAGTTTAGAGCATGGGGGCCAGAAATGAGTTCTAGATATGGACTCAGTGTAGGTATTTGTAGACCATTCGATGAGTTTAGACTTTATCTGAAAGGCAATGGAAAGCCTTCCACTTTGGAGAAGAGTTTTGAAGAAGGGTTTTGAGAAGAGGAGTGGTGTTTCCATGTTTTCAATTTCAAGAACACTCTGAATATAAGTCAAATTCCTAAATATAACCTAAGACCCTTCATTGGTTCTACTGCTTAATATCACGTAACCTCAGGCATATGCTCTCATCGTTCTTTCCTTTTTTTTGAAGTCACTCATTTTTTCAACCAATAATTACTGATTTCTACTATGCATCTACTCCCATTTTAGGTGCTGCAGTTACAGTACTCAGCAAAACTATTAAAAATGTGTGCTTTCTTTGAACTTACATTCTATTACCTATAAATTAGTTTTCTACTGGTGAACTGCTATTGAAAATTCCAGACTGACTCAGTTGTCACCTTTCATATATGTGAAGTTTTTACTTTCTTCTACTTATATCCTGGCTTTCTAACTAGGATTTCCTAAAGATTGTGTATCTCATTTCCCCCCACACCAATACACTGGACTGAGAGCTCCTCAAAGGTAGAAAGAGTTATATTTACCTCTTTAATACCCCTTGCTGCTGCTGCTGCTAAGTCGCTTCAGTCGTGTCCAACTCTGTGCGACCCCATAGATGGCAGCCCACCAGGCTCCCCCGTCCCTGGGATTCTCCAGGCAAGAATACTGGAGTGGGTTGCCATTTCCTTCTCCAATGCATGAAAGTGAAAAGTGAAAGTGAAGTCACTCAGTTGTGTCCGACCCCTTAAAAGTCTAAAATATATTAGAATCTCATTAAATGTTTTTGAATTAATTAACTATGTAGTAGTCAGGGCTCTCTAGAGAAACAGAGTGAATAGGCAATAGCAATAGAAAATGACACAGAGATAGGGATGGGAAAGAGAGAGAGAGACTTACTATATGGAACTGGCTCATACAGTTATGGAGGCTGACATGTCCCAAGACCTGCAGAGTGGTTTAGCAAGCTGGAGAGACACGAGGGCCAGTGGTGGAATCCCAAGCTTGAATCTCAGGAAAAGTGGAAGTTTCAGTTGTAATCAAAGGCAAGAAAAAGCCATGTCCCATTTCAAATGCAGCCAGGCAAGAAGTCTTCATTCTCTCTTGCCCAGGGAAGAGTTAGCCTTTTAGTTCCTTTTAGTTCTATCTAGATTTTCAACTGATTGGATAAGTTCCACCACATTAGGGAAAACGATCTGTTTTACTGGGTCTACTGATTTACATGTTAATCTTACCCAAAAACACCTTCACAGAAGCATACAAAATAATGTCTGACCAAGTATCTAGGTACCTCATGACCTAGTCAAGTTGACACATAACATTAACCATCACAAACTTATAAATATTTAAATGAATGTAACAGGATAAGGCAATAAAACCTCAGTGTGAATGAGTTTGCTTTTACTTCTGCCTGACTCTAGTTGAGTATCAGAGTCAGGGTTAAACAGAAAGAGGAAAGATACAGAATTCAAATAACCAACATCATTATTTGAATTACATCATTAGTAAGCTTCTGTTTAAACGGTAAGGTTAAGTAATCTTATCCCCAAATAAATTTCCTGTCCTTGAAATTCATAAGGGATATATAAAATCTTTTGAACTCCTGCTTCAGTCTCTGCATGGCCATTCCTTGAAGAAAAGCAGTGGTCATCCTAGTGGGTCACTTGGTTTTAAAGTCCTTTTTAAACCTAAAATCAAGACAGAAATTGCCTCTTGGCAATCATTCCAGAGACTACCCTTCTGCTATCTAAAGGGCCCTGGGTCATTTTCATATTACAGAAACTTTGATTTAATGAAAACTTAAAAATAGGAAGCTTGAATTGTTTATAGTCAGTTGGGTGTTTGCTTCCAAAACTCATCTTTATTCCATTAAAGACAAACACCTGCCTGTCTCAAATCCCATATAAGAAACTTATGCACTATTCTAGTTCCTTTTCTGCTTACTAACCATTTAAAAGATCTTGATAAGCAAGGTAGAAGGGGGACAAACTCTACCACACTCCTTGGAGTCTTATTGGGGAGGAAAGGAAAACAGAAGGGCTATATTGTCTTTTCAGTAAATGGTTTAGCCCTGAGATCAACCTCCTTCATATCCATGTGACCAACTAAACCCCATCTGAAGTTAAGAAAAAAAAAAAGTATTACCATTTATGATTAGATAAATACAGAATTTAACTATGGCCTTAAACTCGCTGGGAAGTGCCAGGTCATGTACAGATTGGTGTATAAGCACTATTATTCAAAGTAACGCCCAAGAGAAGCATGAGATGAGTTCAGAGTGGCCACATAGGGGAGCATGCAGGATATATCACATAAAGAGATGAGAACACAGAATAAAAGGAGGACTGGTGTACCTCTTTGCTACATAAACAGGGAAAAGCTAACCTTAGGACCACTTGTATTGTCACTGCCCGATCTTCTAGAGCTGTATCAATTTTCTAGGGCTTGTCATCAGATCTGAAAAGCCACATCTGGCTTGATAAATTCAAAGCAGATTGCACAATCTTCTTGAGTGTAAGTACCGTTGCCTTATAGAACTTGGAACTCATAACTTAAAACTCCTTAGTGGTTGTATTACAGGAGGTTCTAGAAAGAAAGGCATTCTTTTCATAGCTAGTGACAAAGTATGGGAAATAATTTGCAAAAGTCAGCTTACAAAAGAAAAGAAGGTGGTATTCCTAGTATTCTGTGATATGCTTCCTGGAGTTCCTACAAAAATATTTTAATCTCTCGGCAGAGTATTCTGCATAACATGACAGAGTCATTTGTGCCATGTTTATTTAATGCACAAGTATGCGAAGTCCACAAGGACAGGGGTTTCTTCTTGATTTGCTCATCAATAAGAGTATCTGGCAAAAAGGTACCACTTGTTTTTTAGTAGTATAACCTTATAAAAGTTTTGCCACAATCCTAGATCCTTGGAATTTCTCTCTCATTTGTGTGTCTCTGTTGTCTAAATCTCTCCATATATACATGTGTATCTATGTGTACCTGTATATGTCTGCATGTCTATATACAAAAATACCTGCACATACATATTCACTATACGAATATATCTACATATTTCTCAAATCATTTATATTTTAGACATAAAATTTGTATTATGATAGTGTCTTTGAATATTTAGTCCTTGTGTATTAACCAAATGATGAAGCTTTAGATGCTAAGCATTGCTGCTGCTGCTAAGTCCCTTCAGTCGTGTCTGACTCTGTGCGACCCCAGAGACGGCAGCCCATCAGGCTCCCCCATCCCTGGGATTCTCCAGGCAAGAACACTGGAGTGGGTTGCCATTTCCTTCTCCAATGCATGAAAGTGAAAAGTGAAAGGGAAGTCACTCAGTTGTGTCCGACTCCTAGCGACCCCATGGACTGCAGCCTACCAGGCTCCTCCATCCATGGGATTTTCCAGGCAGGAGTACTGGAGTGGGGTGCCATTGCCTTCTCCACAATGGCTAAGCATTAATAACATCTATATCTTAAATATTGTCTATGGCTTGAACAGCTAAACTTGCATACAATATTGTTAACTCTTAATTAATCAAGTGACTCACCAGCTTACCCACACAGTTCACTTGTTATCATAGAAACTTTAATCAGAAATTTAGATGGTAAGATATCTGTTTTAGAGGATATTTTAGGAGAATGAAAAGAAATTGCTGGAAAAACTCAAATTAAAGCTGTACTTCCTGAGTAACAAATTCTACAGGAAATCCTCAAACTGTACAACAGAATTGTCTAGAGAAGTCCTGTCATGGCAAAGGTTTGCACCTAAGGACGCCAGTTACAAACGAAATCCACCCACTGGGAAGATGTATAGTAGTTCCTCATAGGGTTTGACATCATGTCTTTCACTTTCCAACCATAGAGTCTATGTGCCAAACACAAACAACATGCTCAAAAATGAGTGTTAAAAGGCTTTAAAAGGCACGTTGCACAAACCCTTGAAGTTTGAGAGAAGTCTGTACAGGCAATTTGGAAAATTCAGAGAAATTTAATTTAAAATCGCTCTTTGCTGCATTTGTTCCAAATAATTTTAAAGACATACTGTGGAGCCAAATTTTCTGTTATAAACACTTTTTAAATAATGAGGACATTGAGAATCCTATAAGACTCTTGCTGTAGACAAGAAACCCCTTTGTAGTGTTTCTGCTGAATTTCTTAGGACTGGACTTTTGTCCATTTGTTTTGTTTGCTTTCTGTATTTCTGAAAGCTCAGAGAAGTGGCTGGACAACTCTCTGGATATGAGGATGGAAGTGGAGGTGAGGAACATGGTAAAAGTGGTCCAGTCTGGGGCTAGATTATAACATTTGATCAAAACTGCATATCCACAGTTATAAATAATTTTTTAACGTCACTCTGGGGGAAAAGTAAAGCATAGGAATTAGCCACTTGCCTCCTCCTCAAAGCTCATCGGTCTCTTTGGGAAGACTGATTCTAGCTTAAAGAAATTAATGAACACAAAGGTTAAAAGAACAGCAGTCTCTCTTACAGTACAAAGACAACCTTCCCCCAAACCAGTCCAGCAGCATTCTGTAAGCCTTTCTGTGACAACTCCACAGTACAGCAAATTCCCCTTAATCTTGCTCAGAAGACTCCCTTCATTCTGTCCAGTGAATAATTAAAATGTGAAGTATTCCAGTCTCGGGACCGGGGAAGATGAGGTGAGGTGTGGTTTGGTATTACTGGTGAAGTATTAACATAACTATTCCCCCACACTCCTCTATTTACACAAGCGCACACACACACACATGGGTCATCCATTTTTTGAGAATTAGATTTTGATATATTTTTAGAAAACATCAAGTTATCTTCTTTAATATTCAGAAAGTACTCAGGGGCTTTATCTAGCTTTCAGATATATATCCCCACCATCTATTCTCACTGTAAAGGACTACAGAAAACTTTTCACAGCAAATGAATCTGAAGTGGAACAACAGTAACTCTGTGTATGTGTCTCTCAGACTCCAGGCGGTTCCCTTTAAACATCCCCTGTTTTCAGTAAGTTGGCTGCTTTATCCCCTGTCCCCATCCTTACTCCTTTACTGGGCTGTTTTGGAAAGAGAAAACACATCTGAAGCCTTAAGTTTTCTGTTTGCTTGGGTTTTGGATAAAGTTGTTACAATACTGTAATTCTATGAGAAACCTTAACTTTTCTGTTAGAAGCCCAGCTTCTGTAATCCCATCAGTAGCCATTTGAATTGGTGGCTGTGAGCATCTTACAGATGAGGAAACTTTGGCCCAGACACTGAAATGCTTCAGTGTAAGCCTCCCTGGGGAAAACCCACGGCCTCCGTGGAAGCAGAAACCAAGCCCCTGGATTCCTCTCAGCCACAAAGAAGTACTCACGTCATAATCTGGGTCTCCACGCCTGCCTCCACCAGGGCCCCATCCACAAAGAGAGGAACCGAAGTGAAACCATACTTGTCCCAGGAGTGGCCCTCGTCAAAACTCACCCTGGGTTGGAAACAAGAACATGGAAGAGACAGCTGAAGAGAAAACCACACTCTTTCACAACTGTTTTTCAGGTTATTAAATTCTCCTCTTATCTCATTTTATGGCAGTCTGGATTATCAATAGGCATTAATCTTCAACATCTCTCTATATTATTATGAGATTTGATAAAAACGGCATGTCCTGGCTCAAGCAGAGACAGCCCCAAGAAATGCAAAAAAAAAAAAAAAATTTCAACATCTTAGAACTGGGGAAGAAAAAAAAACAAGCCAGGCAGGAGGGCTTAGTGGATGAGGTGTCACATCTCAAGTACTCAGAATGAAACCTGAGGTTCAGTTACAGCACAATCAATTCAGTCTCTGGACTTTTGGACACAGATAAATTGAGTAGTGTGGGGTGTACCCTATGGGAAGGGAGGTGTGTGTCTTTCAGATCAAAAATAGCATTTCCTATTTGCTCAGAATGGATGAAGTATCATTTTCCCTCCCTGATGCCACTTTAAGGGGCTTTTAGGAACAAGTACTGAGTGCCTGAGACGTTCCGGGCAACACTGTTCCGTCTTTCGACCAGCAAGAAGAGGAAGGCCTGGCCCTTTGTGGACACAGCATCTGAAACTCTTTAAAAGGATGCTGCTTAGTGAACAAGAGTTGAGCAATCTTGAGCAGTCAATTCCTTAATAATATCCCTTTCTTGATATTATGGAGTTCCCAACTGTTGCTTGATTTAACCAAAGGACAGAGTTCAAAGACCATCTTCTCTGAGAAAATTTTCTCAACATTCCTCCTTCCCAAAAGCAGCTTTACTTGCTTCATTTTCTGCGATCCTTTTGCCTGGTTAGTTCTTAATTCTTCTCTGACTCCACAACACACAGTTCTCCGAGTTCAAATGTAGAAACTCTATTTTCCTACAACATTTATGCCTTTCCCTATCATAGTGCTGAGTGATGAATTCTTAACTCACCTGGAATCCCTCTGTTCAACATTATAATCGTGTGAATTCAGGGGTCACATAGGTTATGTTCATTGTCTGACCACCCCTCCCCCCGCCACCCACTTGATATCACACCTTTATTACAATGCTTCTTACCTGATATTACATACAGTTTTAAAACATATGTTTGACTCTCTCAATGAACTATAATCTTTTTGAGGTCAAAGACCATACTATTCATTTTTGCATTCCTAGCAATTAGCAGAAACATTGGCACATGGTACTATATAAATGTTAAATGAATATATAAATTTTTAAAAAAAGGAATGATTAAGAAAACTCTTCTAATCTATCCAGGCACTTTTCAAGCATGATTTATGCTAACATCCATGAACTAGATACAAATCTCTGTCCCCATTACCAGTCAACCTACTCAGTCCAGTCTCTGCAAATATGTCTCTATCTTATCCTCTCTCCCCAAATAAACTGATCTTAAAAATAAGAAAGTCAATCTCTTTACTCAGCTAGAAAAACTAGTCTATCATGAAACAAGTTTTATATTTCTGGTATACCTAGACCTGCTTTTATAAACAAAATCAGACAGTGGACATAAAAATGTTTCAGTTCAGTTGCTCAGTTGTGTCCGACTATTTGCGGCCCCATAGACTGCAGCATGCCAGGCTTCCCTGTCTATCACCAATTCCTGGAGCTTGCGCAAACTCATGTCCATCGAATCGGTGATGTCATCCAGCCATGTCATCCTCTATCATTCCTAAATTATCAGCATCAGTCTTGACTTTTATTTTCTCTTAAACAACTTTACTGAGATATCTTTGACATTAAAAAAATTGTACATATTTAAAGTGTAAAATGATACTTTGATAGATAGAGATATAGTGAAAGGTTGGTCATAATTAAGCTGGTCTCTCAGAGGGTTGGAGTGGAGAATGGGTGGAAGTGGAGAATGGGCAGGAGGGAGAAATGGTCAAAGGTACAAAGTTTCAGTTATGCAAGATGAATGAGTTCTTGGAGATCTAATGTACAGCATGATGATGACAGTTAATCTTATTTCAACTTTTAAGGACTTGGCTTATTTTTTTAATAGGCTGAAGCTAAATAATCATTGATGTGGAACCAGAGGAAGTTGGGCAAATCTGAACTGCTTCTCATGGAAATGAGTTTCTCATTTTAAAAGTGAAAGTGAGAGTATAATTAGGAATGGGTTTACCTTTCCTGCCACGTATCCTCTTGGTTTGATTCCTAATGAATCACAGGTGCTTCAAAATATGTCATGGCCGCTAACTAGTTAACTCTGTCTGATAAGTACAGGAGGTTAAAAAAAAATGTATTTCTTTAGCTCCTGGTTTATTTTGACAACTTTGGATTGATTATTGTCTTGATAGGAAGAAGTCAAAGTGGTTATTAAAGGCCTCTGTCCTGGTCTCATTCTCAGTTTCCTTAATGGTGAAGGTCAGCAGAAAAAAACTGCAGTGAGTGCCACCAGCATCCCAGGGAAGGAGGAGCCTTCACATCACTGCCATTAATAGGGCAGAGGACAGCCGTCTTTACTTTATACATGAAGATAAGATACCACAAAGTAGAAACAGAGGGACCATTCACAGCCTTCTGAGCTCTGAGTTCTGAGATGGAAGTTCCAAATAAAAACTGAGCCCAAGGTGGAGAAATTGGTTGCTGGAAAATAAAAGCATGCTGAATGAACTGAATCTACATGAAGGAGCAAAAGCATGGATTAAATGGAAGGATAGGATCAGCCAAAAAAACTAGGAAATGCCAACATCCAAGTGGGAAGACTAACACAGACAATAACCAAAGTCTACAAATGATATAAAATGAGCACAGACAAGGAGACAATCTCCAGAGCCAGGCTGAGGGATGAATGCTGGGACTATAATTTATGGTCTGTGTATCACTAGGAAGCCCAAGTTTGTGCCATTCAAGTGACTTTCTGAGGTCAGTAATTTCCAGCACCCAAATTTCTCAAACTGAGATAATTATTAAAACCAAAACTCCTAAAGAAAATCCACAAAATACAACATTATAAAAGTTAATCTCTTGAGTATCAGAAATTTGGGTCTGCCATTTGTGAGAGCTACTCTTTCAGATAACTAGGAGCTTTTAATGTTCTGAAGTAACAGTACTGAATGGTAACCCCACGGGACCCACCTTCTCCTTCCCAATTCATAGCTCATTAATGGGCAAGACAAAGGAACTGGGAATTCCTTTAGGCCTACAGGTGACGCAGAAATGATAAGATCACCAGTACCAGGGAGATAGGAGTAAAGTTAACCATTGATCTCTAAATAGTGACAAGGCAGGACCATAAAACATAGAATTCACCTATAAATATTTAATTATGTGCCTGGTCTGGCAGTAGCCTATGTGTAGGGATACAGCAGTGAACAAGAAACGCCCTAGTTTCACTGGGATCATATTCTAGTTTGAGGAGACAAACAACATGTAGATAAATGGGCTAAAAATATATGTTAAAAATAAGTGTCATGAAGGCAGTTAAAATAGAGTGATATGATAGAGAGTAAAGCTACTTTGCATTGAAAATTTAAGAAAGTCCTCTCTGAGGAGGTGACATTTAAACTTAGATCTGAATGATAATAAGGAATTTACTATGCAAAGATCAAGGTGAGAGCCATTCTGGAGGGCAGATCTGGTGTGAAATGAAGAATAGAAGGCCAGTAGGTGGTTGTAGATTAGTGGAAGAGGGATTGACAGGAGGAAATGGAGTCAAGAAAATAAGGCTGGGGCAGATTACAAATGACTTTGCTTTCAAATTGAAATGAGAGAGAGAGAGGATCTGATTTAACCATTACAAGATAACTTTTATTTCTTTGTGGTGAGTGGACTGTCAGGGCCCAAACAGGATGTAGGGAGATGAATCAGTGTGTGTTGGCGGGGTGGGGGTTGGGGTGGGGGGGAGGTGTTGGGGGTAAGGGGAGGTCGGGTAATTGTAAGAGACCAAGTAAGAGAAGGGGCTTGGACAGAGGTTATAATAGTGGATATAGAAAGAGATGGAGAGATTGAGGCTATTCTTACAGGTAAAGTCAATAAGACTTTTAGGATATTTTTACAGATAAAATCAATAGGCTTTTGCTTGAACAAAAAGAAATCACAGACAACATGAATTTGGGGGGGTTAAGCAACTGAGGTAGGGAAATGGGAAGAATAGGAGAAGCAAAGCTTTCTGTTGTTTTGTTTGGAGCCTAGCTCAGTCCACCTAGGCTGAGATGTGCTTTGGATTTCCATGCTGTAACAGTGTCAAGAAGTCCTTTGGATGGATGCATCCAGATTTATGGAGAGAGATCAAAGCCAGGGATGTAGAATTGGCTGTCACTTATAAGATAGGACCAACTTAAAGCAGAATACTTTATTTTAAAAAAAAGCAAAGATTGCCATAGCCAGAGAAAGGAAAAACAATAACTCTCAGGAGAAGCACAAGCTGGAAAAAAAAAAAAAACTTAGGTGATTGTCAATCACAAGATAAATATTTTCTAGCAAGGTCACTTTTGTGATAATCAAGTCATTGTGAGTCTAGGGTGTGTTCACAGACAGCTAGCATATGCAAGAGAAGAAATTATCCTTTCACCAGATCCTAAACACCGTGTTCAGTTTCAATCATTGTAGAAAACTGACAATCAATGTGATTAAAATTAAGAAACAGTTGTTCTAGAAACAGGTTCTATGAATTGAATCAAGCTTAAGGGAAAGAAGAATAAGAGCTGAATAATTTACCATCGCCTTTTAACTTTCTAAGTAAGAAAGATCCAAATAGTTCAGCACACAAAAATAATTGTTGCCTACAGAAAAGGGGTAATATCTGTGAATGAAATTAGAATGTGGATAGATGTGTGAAAATATCAGTTTAAAAACAGATAGAATAAGGTAGAAAAGATTTGTATTCTCATAATTGTTCTAAAGAGAAAGTCAAATATTTGAACAACAAATGAGCATTCTGTCTTGTCCTTTGGCATATCCCAATCCCTACACTAATCCTGGAGAAACAGTATAGGCTCAGTGAATATGTGAGAAATAAATGAACAAAGGCATGGAATCAGTCTTGAATTGCATATCTGATCACTTTCCACACCTTAGAAAGCCTAGACCGAGCCATCTCTTTAGGGCCTTTCCAAGTGTAGGACTCTAAAATTCACACCCATTTCTGGAACAGATTTACTCTGCATAGGTCTGGGCAGCAGAACAAGGACTGGCAGACAGAAATTGCAAGTAGATTCATTATTGTTCGCCACAAAGCTAACTTTCTAACAACTAAAGCTGATGTACAAAGTGGGAATCCATCTGTAAGTTGGTCAGCTCTGTGCTGTCCTGGTAAGGTGGGTGTCTCAAGAGTTGTCAGAGAGGTATCTGCTGTACTGTCTCCTCAAGACCCTTCCTAACTCCATGCATTGATGACTTTATCATACTGAGATGAGAGCCACTAAAAGAAATGAAATCTTCCAACAACAATCAGAGTCCTCCCCCGAATACTCTAGCACAGAAATAGAGTTAAAATGGTCATCGATGATCAACGTTCCTCCCTTCGGTTAGGTGTATTGCTCCATTTTACATTATCCCAAATGCACAAGGTGATGGCAATGAATCTACATGGAAGTCCTTAAGAACAGCACATGCACTTTCACTTCTCAGAGGCACAGACTGGTTGCAACTATTGTTTTCATGGGAATGTTTCTCTGAACAAAAACACCAGTGCTCATAACCACTTACAGAAGAGCAAAGGAACACAAATGGCCAGGTGATGTTTTGTTTTCATTTTCCAAGAACATTCCATTGAAAGGAGACACTGACAGTTTGTCAGGGCTAAGCAAACAGTGGGATCCCTGTCTACTCGCTGATGAGTAACTCTATTATAAGTTTTCATTAGAGCATTGCATTCCACAGGGCTCCATTGTTCATTTCACTCTAATGCTTCTAAGGTACAAAGGTAATACTAATAATACTGGATGGAGGGCTTACCCGAAATAGCACTTAAATTCTAATCTCAATGGATCTAAGTGTACACAGTCACAAATGGATGGGTTCATTTGTATGCTGTTTTGTCTCCATGCATATCTAGCTACCTATCATTTCAATTTATAGGAAACAGCATGCCTTGTTAGCTGAGCTAAAGTTTCCCCAGCTCTTCAATTATGGTTCCAATTTTTTCTGAAAGGTGATATAGCTATTATTTAAATTCAAGAGCCACTATACAGGAGAGTGGGTAGGCCAATGTCTTTTTCTTATGCAAATATATATACATCTGTGTGTGCTGCCAAAATAATGTCAGTCTGAGACCTACTACAGAAAAGAACAATGAACTGATTACTTAACCTTTCTTCCACTTAAAATAAGCTATTTGTTTACCTTGAAGGTTGTAACTTAATTAGAAGCTACTGGTGATGAAGAAATTGCATTTGAGTTTCACAAACTTGCAACTCATAAGCCAGCCAGAGACAAAGTCAAGAAGTTTATAAGGAAATATTGACGATAATGATAAGGTCAGGCCCTTACAAAACACTCACTCAGCTTTGAAAGAGGAGTGCAAAGAATTCGTGAGTGAGTTACACTCAGGAGCTGGCATTTAACCAGTGCAGGGACTATTTCAGAGAAGGGCATTCATTAGTAGACGAGTAAGCAGACACCACAGGTGGTAACTAACTCGAGGGAAATATTTGTAGCATTTACGACAGTATCAACATCCACTAAATGGAAAAAATTTTGTTTCAAGAGCTTAGTTTGAACAATCATCTTTAATCTTTTGTAAATTGAAGTGAACAAGGTGAACAAATTGGGGTAATATTGTCGTTACTATTATAAAAGAAAATTCAATAGGAATGTAGCTATTTTTTTTTCTGAGCTCTATAAATATTTATTTTCCCAACAACAAAAAAATATTTCATGGAATAGGGAACTATCAAACTTTGTATTAATGAACTTGAGAAGCAACATTTGATCCTATTACATTTTCCTGAGTGAATATTAAATAATTTTCCCAAGTTGGATAGCAATGCTTAGAATACAATGATAATGGCTAAGAGATGTTACTTTTCTTGGTTAAAAAAAATAATGAACTTATGAGTCAAGCTGTCCTCTCTAGAAGTGTGAGCCCTACTCAGTCCTCAACAGAGAGAGCTCTTCCTACTACAGAGAGAGAGGTCTTGGTACTAGAAGGAATTACCTACGGATTCAACCCAAATGCCTGAAACTTGTGTTTTAGTTCTTCTGAATCCTACCCATCCTTACTTACTCACTTTCTTGATTCCAACCAAATACAGTCTTCAGAGCACTCCCTACATCTCCTGAATTCCAGGCTTGGTCAGAGTTTTCTCATCCCTTGGCTTTCCTCCCATCACTTCTACTCCTGCTCCTGGCATCCTTTCTTCTAGGATCAGCCCTCATGCCACCTATGGTATGAAGACCCCCACCCCTGCTCACACACTGGGGGTGTGGAGGCTCCATCCAGCCTCAGGATTCCAGCAATGCAGAGTCAGCATTCTTATCCAGGCATTGCTTAGATTTCTGATGATATGTGGACCATCTAAACTCCTTACCATGATTATGATCTCCCAGAGGACAGAGACCATGTAATGACACTCTGTGTACTTATTAAAGTATCTGGAAAATGAGCAGGTAAAAGAGAAGCATATTGGTGATAGAAACCCAACTTGGTGCTTCCAGGTACTAGCTGTGTAGCTGAGTAATGTATTTAATATGCTTGCATTTTAATACTATTCATTATACCTCCTCATCTAAATCATCTGGTCTACTACTGTTACCTAGGAGTTGGATGATGTAATGTACATTAAATGAATGGGTGGATAAAGAAATGGATGAAGAAATGGGTAAAATGGGTATAAAACCATGCATAGCAACTTGTCCCAATATTTTCCACTGAAAAGTTTTCCATTAATAGGGTAGGAAGCTGTCCTTACCACAAATGCCTGACTGGCAGAGGTGTGTGTTTCATGGCCACGAGGGCGCCACCCCAGTCTAGGAACCAGACATTGTACTCTTCATCAAAGATCTGGAACAACAACAACAACAACAATCATAGCAACACCTTACATTTGCATGGTGCTTGAAAGTTTACCAAGATTTTCACATATATTGTTTCATCTAGATTCTGAGCTTCCAACAATCTTATCAAGAAGTTTGACAAGCAATGTCATCCTCATTTAACAGATGAAAAAATGGGCTAGCAGAGAACAAATAACTGTCAACTGTCCCTAATCCACTCAAATGGCATTTCCAGGGTTCTTTCCCCTCGTACTGTGAGTCAGTGTGCCACAAGAAATTCAGGCAACAAGACCCATGCTCAACTAGATAACCCAATGGAAAACATAGCTTCGAAAAACTTTTTCATCTTTTCATCTGAGTATGTTACTAGTCAGCTTTCTCTTTCTCATCTTTTCAAATGAGACGTTTGCTAATTTATAAATGGTCTCTGTCTCATTCAGTCGTTCGGTCATGTCAGACTCTTTACGACCCCTTGGATTGCGGCATGCCAGGCTTTCCTATATTCCACCATCTCCCGGAGTTTGCTCAAACTCATGTCCATTGAGTTGGTGATGTATCTTATAGTAGGGTTATAAACTTTCTAGGAACTTAAAGGACAATCCCTTTTAGACATGTGGACATTAAAGTCTACATGATAACTGAGTTCTCAGACTTAGCCACCACACCCTAATTTCCCATGCTTGAATGAAGACTTAAGTTTAGTGCTTGGAGATCCTTACACTACATGTTCAATGGGATACCATGCTTCCTGAGATGCAGAGTTACTCATTCTTTGATTCATTCATTTGTCCATTACCTATCAATCTTTCCACTCACTCACCGATTTATTCAGTGATCCATCCATCCATCTGCATACGCATTTACTAAGCACCTACCATGACGCAAGTCTCAGAGCCTTAGCTCAGACCTAACTCCACATACAGCAACACTTCTACAATTTATAACTTTTAAGTCTTCAACCTAAGACAGAAAAAATTGTCTGCACCAAAGAACAAGTTCTCTCCTCTAGATCTTCTAGAGAAAAGTGGAATTAGAGAATTCCTCCAGTTCTTAACCACTAATGGTGGCTCTTACAAGCTGGATGGAGAGGTTGGGGTGGTGGGTTAAGTGAGACGTACTAGAAGGGGTAAAAAGATATAAGCGGAGTTAAAAAGGAGGGGATAGGAGGGATGGTGTCCCCTGTAAATATGACTCAGAGAACACCATGGAGAAAAGCAAATGGACTCTCGGGCCTAAACCTTTCAATTGGTTTTCTTCTTATATTTGCCTTTAAATGTCCACACTAATGGTGTGTTTTTTTATATTCCAGATATAAACATAGACTCTGACTCTGAGTTCAAAAGTGGACTCCATGAATAGAAGCACTGGATCAAAGTCTGAGAGTAAGGACTACAAGAAGATTCTCAGTACTGAGGAAAAGAAGTTATTTTTCTTCATACTATCCTCTCTAAAATAGTATTCTGGCCACTTCTAACTCTTGCCCTGTTCAGCACTGTAGTGGAAGCTGGAATGCTTAGTTGTTTGGGAAAAGAGACAAGGAAACCAAAGTGGTGACAACACAAGGAAGGAATGTTGCAGTGGCCACCTGGCCAGGTGAGCTATTTCTTGTATTCAGGGACAATATTTTGTCTGTTGTGAATTTCTGGACCAGAAGAATTTACATTCCAATTTCTACCCCATTTGGCACTTATAAGAGAGTATCTTATGTTTTGAAAGTATGTTCTTATTTATGTGTCTGTTCCTCATCTAGTTGATTCCCTTGTGGGCAGGAATCTTCATTTATTCTTTGGAGTAGACCTTATAGTAGTTAACATAGGAGTTGTGTCTAACATGTCCTTGGTAATTTTTTTTTTTTTTTTTTGATAAGTGGTAGTAGTGGAAGTGATGGCAATGGGGGTGATGATGATGATGTTGGTGGTGATGGTGATAATCTTCACCAAGGGACCCAAACAGAAAGTTGTGCAAGCAGATTTCAGATAGTTGCTTCATCTTCATCATTAAGACATTCAATACTCATCCTTTTTCTTCCTCAGATAGAAACCTTCTCATCTTTAAGGTTTAGTAAAATGTCAGCTCTTCTCGTGAAGTCTTTCCCAGTTTGCCCAAGTAGAATTAATTCCTCCCATTTCTCTGCAAGCTAATAATGACACTAAAATAACGCAATCTAAGCTACAGTTATTTATGAGCCCGTTTCCTCTACTTAATTTTGAGCGCCATGGGAAAAGGGACTCAAAAGTATTCAGTGGCCTCATCAGGTTTATACTTGACACCTAGTTGACACTGTATAAGTCTGTGTTGTCCAATATAGTAGCTACAAGAAACAATTTAAATTTAAATTGATTAAAATTAAATTAAAAATTCGCTCCTCTGTCACCCTAGCCATATTTCAAGTGTGCAACAAACATAAAGGACAGCATACACACAGCACATTTTCCTTATTGCTGAAAGTTCTATTGGACAGCACTACAAACAAAAATGTTTGTACAATTGAGTTAATTTTTCATATGGTCATATATCTATTAAGCAGTCTCATCCTTAACTAAGGTTGGGCCCACATATTATTTAAGCCATCACAGATGGCTTAAGCCACTTCTGTGGCTTTGCTGGTCTTAGTATTCTATACCCTTCACCTTGTAGATAAAGAAACAGATCTAGAAAGGTAGAGAGACGTGCTTGCCAAGATCCCGTGGCACATTAATGATACAAAATTGTTTTATTGATTGTATCCCCTCACACAGGCACGGTAATTAAGCATCTGGTGACTGTTCCATACCATTTGCTGAATGAAAGAATGAAAAAACTAGGGAAACCCCAGTTCTTCTTATTCCTTGCCCAGCTCTTCCCATTTTACCCCACTGCTCATCGATTCTTCCAGCTACTTTGACCAAACAGAATTGCTGCTTCAATTTTTTTTTTTTTTACAAACAAAAAGTCACAATGAGCCTGAGAATCCATTGATAAGAGAAATATTGGCAGAATTTGCCCTAAATATCTCTTCCCTGTTCCCGAATCTCTCAGTTACCTGTCTCCATGTGTTGCCCCCATCAGAAGAGATGAACACACTGATGTCAGTATATGAGAGCTCCGGACCAATGTTGCCTAAAACAGAAGCAGATTATTTGAAAATGTCAGGCGCTTTACAGATTACGTGTGCTTGGGGTTGAGGAAAGGGGTAGCAGAGAGTACAGGTTTTCCAAGTTATGTTTAGAATATATTTATGCAGTTTTTTCTTGGTGTCATATTAGAACCCCAGCAGGAAGATAACCTAACATGGAAAACAACAAATAAATAAATAATACAAGAGGGACGCCTGTTTAAAAGACAACACCCAAAGACCAAATATCGATTAGCTTGGATCTCTGGAACTATTCATTCTGTATACCATCAGTCTCTCCAAAATTGATCTTGATGATGGCAAAGACCAGAAGAGTAAACAATTATGCTAGCCTAGGAACACCTTCCTTCTCATATGTAATTTTATGTTAAGAAAAACCGGTGTATGTGTGAGTATGTATATGTGTGTGTGTGCACATATGTGTATCTGTTTCCAAGTTAAACCTGTCAAAATATTTCTTGTGTGCCAGGCCATTGAATAAACCAATGGTACAGAATATGTAACCAAAGTGATAGAGTTTCTAGAAGAAGATGACAATATTCAGCAGACCGCGGTCGTCAAGTACCTGGAGAAGGAAATGGCAACCCATCCCAGTATTCTCACCTGGAGGATCCCATGGACAGAGGAGCCTGGTGGGCTACAGTCCATGGGGTTGCAAGACTTAGCAACTTAGCGACTAAGCCATGGTCATCAAGCACGGTGGGAGAAGTCACCTGGATTACACCTAGACTGACCACAATTCCTGTCTTATTCCTTCACACCTTTTCCCTCTCCCCTTCTTTTTCTTCCCTTTGCATCACCTTGTGGTTATATTTGTAAAAACAAGAAAGTAGTTAAGATTTTCTAGCCTATCCATATTGCCCAAGTTTACCCACAAACCCTCTGGTCCCAGAACAAATGTCCCAAACTTAAAAGTGAGCTGCTCAATAAATAATTGTACAACAGATGAATGAGGAAACACGTGACTGAATTATGTTATGATGTTGATGTGCATTTGGGGAGGTCTTTAGAAGCAGGAGAGTGCCCTAAACATGTAACAATTTATCATTGAGGCTGATATTTTTTCTTTAAAAATAGCAGGAAGGGAATGTTAGCTCCCACACATCTGTAGCCTAAATAAGAGCACAATAAAAATGCAATAATGAAAATGTTAATTGAGCTCCTGACATTTAATGCTTCAAAATGAGAAATTAAAGCCAGGCTACAGCTTGTCAAGCTCACATCAGCATCAGGGAGCACACAGCTAGCCAACTTGTTTTGACACTCAGACTTCCAAAAATAACCCTAGGGCTCAGGGCTCAGGCAGTCAGTACCAGTGGAGAGGGTAGTGACATGGTGAACAGTTCTGAGGATCTATGTCTAGAATCTGGACTTCAACTCTTCAGATGCAGGTTTTGGAAGACACAGAAATGAAGAAAGTAAAGAGGGACGGGACAGAGAATGTCAACCTGTCCTTTAATCATGGCCACCTGGAGCACTGTGCCAAATATTCTGAGCCCATGTTTGGTTTCAACAGAACAGAGTCTGGTGACGGATAAGTAACATCTACCAAGGGTGGTAGAGAGACAGGGAGGCAGGTGTATGTATAGCCCCCCAAGAGCTAGAATCTGCCGGCCCTGTAAGGGCTTAGCATCTGTTACATCCTCTTTAGGAGCTGGTTCTGCCTATATCTTAAACCTCTCTTGCAAAGCTCAAGGAGACTGATTTTGGAGGCATGGTGATGATGAGAATCCAAGGCTCCCAGTGAAGCTTGCTTTAGAAATATCTTGGGTCAATTGAAAGGATCCCTGAAAGAAACGCTACTGATCACAGACCAAAAGTCAGTTCCCAGAGGAAAGGACAGAAAAGGGGGTGTCCAGGATGACTTGATCTTTGAACATATTCCGTCCCCAATTGGACCTATAGGAAGGAAACCTCTGAGGGAGAGTCTGGATTACGGTGTGAGAGAAGGAAGATCTGAATGCTGTGCCTCACTTGTTACAGTGAAACTGGATGAGGGCTCCCAGTGTGGCCCCAGGCCAGGCTAGAGGAAGAGGCAGCTGGTCCCCCTTGGAGTGGTGTGATAGGAGAAATGGGGAGAGCCATGGAAAACAGGGAGCTCCTCACAACAACAGCTTAGCTGGTCAATCACACGGGTTCTGCAGCCCATCTGGGCAGCTGTCAACAACATGCTTTTAGCCTCATGTCCTCCCAAGGTACCTTTCTACCTAAGGCTTTATTTAGACACTCCCGGAAAAGAGAGCATGTCAAGGCTGTATATTGTCACCCTGCTTATTTAACTTACATGCAGAGTACATCATGAGAAACGCTGGACTGGAAGAAACACAAGCTGGAATCAAGATTCCTGGGAGAAATATCAATAACCTCAGATATGCAGATGACACCACCGTTATGGCAGAAAGTGAAGAGGAACTCAAAAGCCTCTTGATGAAAGTGAAAGTGGAGAGTGAAAAAGTTGGCTTGAAGCTCAACATTCAGAAAACGAAGATCATAGCATCCGGTCCCACCACTTCATGGGAAATAGATGGGGAAACAGTGGAAACAGTGACATACTTTATTTTTTTGAGCTCCAAAATCACTGCAGATGGTGACTGCAGCCATGAAATTAAAAGACGTTTACTCCTTGGAAGGAAAGTTATGACCAACCTAGATAGCATATTCAAAAGCAGAGACATTACTTTGCCAACAAATGTCCATCTAGTCAAGGCTATGGTTTTTCCAGTGGTCATGTATGGATGTGAGAATTGGACTGTGAAGAAGGCTGAGCACCAAAGAATTGATGCTTTTGAACTGTGGTGTTGGAGAAGACTCTTGAGAGTCCCTTGGACTGCAAAGAGATCCAACCAGTCCATTCTGAAGATCAGCCCTGGGATTTCTTTGGAAGGAATGATGCTAAAGCTGAAACTCCAGTACTTTGGCCACCTCATGCGAAGAGTTGACTCATTGGAAAAGACTCTGATGCTGGGAGGGATTGGGGGCAGGAGGAGAAGGGGACGACAGAGGATGAGATGGCTGAATGGCATCACTGACTCGATGGATGTGAGTCTGAGTGAACTCCGGGAGTCGGTGATGGACAGGGAGGCCTGGCGTGCTGCGATTCATGGGGTCGCAGAGAGTCGGACTCGACTGAGCGACTGAACTGAACTGAACTGAACTGGAAAAAAGAGAGAGAGACAGAAACACAAAGAGACAGGGGGAGAATCTTAACATGCTCTGAGGTTAGAGATGCTTCTCTCACCACCACTGATGTCCACTCAGGGTAATTAAATGCAAGAGGAAGCAGACAGTACAGGAAAGCACCTCCATGGAAGGGACAACATAAGGGTATGAACATTCAGAGTGTACAGGAAGCATGGCAGGGAGCCTGGAGTAGCTGTGGGGCTGGCAGGTAAAGGGGCTCGGGACTAGGTCTGGCCGAATGGCTACTGGATGGACTAGACTTGGAGGCAGAGGGAGTGTGAGTGAGGGCAAGATACCTGTTCCTCCTGCCCTCCACCTCTTCACCCATAAATCATAGGGCCATTTGCAATCACAGCAGGAAAGTGCTCTGTACACCTTAAGAGCCTGGAAGGATGTATGGTCTCGGTGACCAGCTTGAAACCACAGTGTAAGGATACTTAGTACTCTGGTGCTTCTGCTGCTAAAAAGCAAATGCCAAACTCTCCAGACTGGAATTCTATCTGCCTTTGGAGGTGGTCTCAACAGACATAAGAGATGAATCCCGGCAGGCACTGTCATCCATGCCACTTCCCCGACCCCTGGTCTCAGTGGGAGATAGGAGAAGGCAGTGAGGAGTGAAGGTGAGAGGGACCAGGGCCATTGACACCTGAAGGCAGGAGACATGCATGGATCTGGAAAAGGCTTCTGGAGAGACAGGTCCATCCAGACCACTGAAGGCATCCTCGGCTAAGTTCGTAATTATTTTTCTGATAGTGAAACGACCTTCAGGGAGAACTGGCAAGCAGGGTAAGGAGAAGCTGGGAATAAGGAGACATCTGTCAGTGACCCAGTAAAGGCTTTTCATGAGGATCTTGTCAGCTGTGTTATGCCCCTCTTGATGCACTATGCAAAGTTACAAGAGTTACAAATGGAGAATATTAGTAAATTCTCATGGAAATGGGCAAAAGAAGTTTCAGAATCCAGTCTTGAATGCCTATGTGTTTGTTAGCTCATAAAGACTTAGTTAGAGTAATTTCGAGCCCCATGATGGTTGTAGGTGATACCAGCCACAACTAACCCTCCTGACTATGCTCTGAGCCCTCAGCGGGATCTTGTAGGCACACTCTCCAATCTCTAATTCTTACAACACCCTCACAAGGCAGGGAAAGATAACTTGATTTGCAGATGAGGGAAATGAAGCACAGAGGTTAAAGAACTTGGTCAAATTCTTAAGGCTCATAAGTGTCAGAGCTCAGCTTGGAAAGCAGGCCTGCAGAGTTCCTAAGTGCATTCATTCATTCTGGAGATGCACACTGAATGCACATTATTTGTGGATTTCTATTGAAAGACGTGTACAAATCATGTTCTTCTGGTGCAATAAGAGCAGTTCTAAATTTCTGTAATATTAATGATGATATTATAAAAGGTATCATGTATTGAGCATTCAATATCTCCTAGGCACTGTTTTGAACGCTTGAAACCCATCACTTTGTTTAATACTCCAGTTCCATTATGTCGGTACTCTTTTTTCCACTGTCAGTGAAAACACCAATGTTTAGAGTGGCTAAGCCACAGAAAGAAATCCTGGCTACATAGTTAGCATTTACATAATGATAACTTTTATTATTTTTTTTTCCTTTTTTTTACAATTTATTTTCATTGGAGGATAATTACTTTACAATATTGTGACAGCCTCTGCCACACATCAACATGAATCGGCCACGGGCATACGTGTGTCCCCTCCCTACTGAAGCCCCCTGCCACCTCCCTTTCTACTCCATCCCACAGGGAACCCAAAGTCTGTGCTCTGTAACTTTTATTATTGATTACTGTTCTCCAGTGTTCCTTCCACTCCAGTCCAGGGCCTCCTGTAGGCCTGGAGGAGAGGCAAAGTATAGCAGTCCCACAGTTGGGAGGCCTAACAGGCATGGATGATGGAGTGTGGGGGTCACTCCCCCCGTCAGGAACATAGTACCAGAGCCTGCCTTCGACACTCACTGTGCTGGGCTCCCTGAAGCCAGTGGTGTTAAATATGGTGGATCCAGTTTCTATGGGTGGAGAGTTGACTGAGGTGTCTTCAGAAGGCTGTGCTAGCTGTCACCCCAATTCGAGTGGATGGTCACTGGTGGTATTTAAAAGTTTGTGCAGTTGAAGGGTTGGAGAAGGAAGTCATGGCTAGCAGAGAAGTAACTCCAGGGCCTGGAGCTTCAGGTTGATGAGTTTATCATCTCGGCGGGTCTCTGTGAATTTATCTACTTTCATTAGAAAAAAACTGCCTCACACCAGAGCTCTAACTTCGAAGATTAGAGGCCTGCTTTGCTTTATGCCATTAATGTATTCCTGAAAAGGTGTATGGAAATCAAATGCATGCTAATCAGAGCACTTTCCCCAGGAGACTTTCGTTTTCATCTCGGAGTTGTTTTATCTTCATTTCTGATCGATGTTCAGTGGACAGTGGCTCCAACAATGCAACCTGGAGTTTCTCTGCCCTTTCCCCCAGGCCCTCAGCCAAGTGGTTAACCATGTGTAAACAAATCTTTACACGCACCAGAGACCTCCTGATTAAAAACAGCTCTGGGGTGAAACCTTTTGTAAAGAATCCTCTGTGCAAAGAGAAAACTACCCCAAACTTATACTTGGTGAGCTAAGAAGCTCATATATCACATTTTCTCACAGTGAGAATTCCCTATTGCAAACAACCTTTCTGATCAGTTAGATGACTTGGAAAGGAACTCTGGCCTCTAGCTAACACAGGGACTGCGCTATGACCACGTGAAATGTTGCATTCACCAAGAGTTACAAGGTTCTGGAGCTCTTTGCCTGGGTGATTCGGTTGGCCTTGCAGTTCCACAAATTCTGCCTGTTTCCTGGGATGAATGCCCACAGCTTTTATCTGACGCTCAAATGGTTACAAAGAGCTCATGTCACGTGCCAGAAGCCCTCAGTAAGAAGCAGCTCAGTCTTCCTTACCTGTGGCCACCACGAGCCCTGGAGCTGTCTCCTTGCTGGAGATTCTTCCTGAGGAATATGGATTTTCGGAGATCTGCAAGTGTAGGTGTAGGGAGCAGAAAGGCTAAAATGGAGAAAAAGAAAGTAGTTTCATTCCTGGGAACTTCATTCTTGTCAGGGAACTCCTGACATGCACCCCTGCCCCACCAGATACAGGGCTCGCAGGTGCCCACCTTCTAGGAACAGCAAGGGTTAGATGTGAGTCACTTACTCACTGCCCCAAGAGATGGCCTGGGGCAGGAGTCATCTCTCCCTGAACAGCTGGTAGAATCACATCAGAACCTACCCTGAGCACCATTCATAGGCCCCTTCTTGTCCCTGCTCCCACCACAATTGTATGCTTCCCCTTTCTCACCCTGACTCTATCTATCGAGGTCCAGTTCATGGTCAGCCTCATGAAGCCTCCTGACCATTTCTTCCCACCCACAGGATGACAATGTTCTTCTCCCATCTTTCACCGTGGCCATCACACTCTGCTTCTTGGAGCTCTGTGGGGGCCACTGGGAGCAGTGGAGGGGGAAGTGAAGAGAGACAGTCTTGACCCTCTACCCTCTTCTTCAATCAGATGGTCCCTCTTTCTGCTTCATGTGTTTGGTTCCTGTTTATAATTTTACTTTGAATTTCACTTAAATTGTCTGAAGCCATTATCTGAAATTTGTATAAGTTTGTCTTTACTTATTTATCCCTAGTTGAGTTTCTTTAAAAGGATTAGGGATTTAGAGAGATGTAGACACATAATAGGAGAAGGCAATGGCACCCCACTCCAGTACTCTTGCCTGGAAAATCCCATGGATGGAGGAGCCTGGTAGGCTGCAGTCCATGGGGTCGCTTAAGAGTCGGGCATGACTGAGCGACTTCACTTTCACTTTTCACTTTCATGCATTGGAGAAGGAAATGGCAACCCACTCCAGTATTCTTGCCTGGAGAATCCCAGGGACAGAGGAGCCTAGTGGGCTGCCGTCTATGGGGTCGCACAGAGTCAGACACGACTGAAGCGACTAGCAGCAGCAGCAGCAGACACATAATAAAAAATATATATAAAAAAATTGTGAAATTGGGGAAAGGAGAAAATTAGGTTAATAAAATAAGATGAATCCATGGGTAAGATTTAGGGAGTGGGGAATTCTTGCTGTGACCAGTTCTTGGACACAGGCAGGCATATGTCTCTGACCTTCCTAGTACCTCAAGCCAAAAACATGGAGCTGGACTGAAAACTACAAAAGGAAAAGGCCATGTTAATCCCATTTACCACCATACTCCCAGTTTTTAACATAATGTCTGGAATATCCAGTAAGTAGTGAAAAGCAACTTTTTTTGCAAAGGAGAAACATAATCATTTCTGGGACTGTAGAAATGTTTCTCACATTTGTCCTCTTTAAGAGGGCACTGAGGGTTGTGAATTTCATTGTTAATGATATGGCTTCCCTCCTCATTTGGAGTTGCGGCCCCTGAGAACAGAGATCATGTCTTACACATTAGATCCTCCATGTGCCTATGTCAATATCCCATACAGCTGGAACCCTGGGAATGCTGAGAGATTAACTCTTGTCCATGTGGACATACCAGCCTGCATTTCTTGGGCTTCTAATGCAGCTTTTACTTACCTTACCCATTTTCAAGCACTTATCAAATGGCATCATATCAGTATCAGCTAATAGGTATTTACCACTACTGAGCTCTGCCTGGGACCCTTGGGCACAGGCTCTCTCCTATGAGTCTTTCTCTTACTAGAAGTTGTAGCACATAGTATATTCTCAAGTAAAAGCTTGTGGAATCCAACTGAACTTTCCATCCAGATGATATGGCAGTCTGAGTCCACAGATCAATGCCCTAGGAGTTGTAGGAAATCCCTGCCCAGCACCAGGCACCTTCCTAAGGCCTCTCTGGTGGAATAAGGCCCCTGATGGAGCATCCCCAGGTAAGTAGTCTGCCCTGTGGTCTCACATGAGACCGGGACACTGACCAGCAGGCAGTGTATTGGGTTTCCTCTCAGGTCCATATCTGGAGCTTGCAGGAGGCGCCAATCCCTGCCTTTGTTGTAGGTGATGTATGTCTTCACCTGGTCATCCACCTTCTTGTTTGCCAGGAATATCCCTTTGATACCGGCTACCTAGGAAAAAGGGCAAAAGATGGAGAACCACGTTGGGCCAAAATGCTTATAGTTTTGGAGAAGCCTAGGGAGAAATCCCCTAGGATTGTCCACAGTGTGTTGGAGAACACAAGAGGAAAAGAGGAGGAGCATAGTGAGAAATGTCACATTCCACATGGTCTACAGGAGAAGTTTAAGCTCATTATTCTTGCCTGGAGAATCCCAGGGACAGAGGAGCCTGGTGGGCTGCCATCTACGGGGTCACGCGGAGTCGGACACGACTGAAGCGACTTAGCAGCATCAGCAGCTGCTGGCCTCTACACAACCCCCCCACTCCCTCAACCACCTCCCGCCACAAACCAGATATTCCATCCTCCTCTTACTCATCTTCTTTGCCCCACTCTACACATCTCTGTACTTTGTTCAGAGGACTTTACCCTTAATTAACTTTTTATCCTTAATTAACCACCAAAATTTCCTCTGGGGTGGAAGTGAATGATAGCAACCCAAGTAGTTACTCCTAGAGAACATTTGAGATTAGCCAACATATACTATATATAAAATAGATAAACAAGAAAGACCTGCTGCATAGCACCAAGAAGTATATTCAGTATCTTACAATAACTTATAATAATGGAAAAGAATTTGAAAAAGAATACACATATTCATATACATATATGTATAAATGTATACATATGTGTGTGTGGGTATATATACACACACACACACACATATATATATATATATAACTGAATCACTTTTCTGTACACCTGAAATATTGTTCAGTTCAGTTCAGTTGCTCAGTCGTGACCGACTCTTTGCAACCCCATGAACCGCAGCACGCCAGGCCTCCCTGTCCATCACCAACTCCCAGAGTCCACCCAAACCCATGTCCAATGAGTTGGTGATGCCATCTAGGCATCTCATCCTCTGTCGTCCCCTTCTCCTCCTGCCCTCAATCTTTTTCAGCATCAGGGTCTTTTCAAATGAGTCAGCTCTTCTCATCAGGTGGCCAAAGTATTGGAGTTTCAGCTTCAACATCAGTCCCTCCAATGAACACCCAGGACTGATCTCCTTTAGGATGGACTGGTTGGATCTCCCTGCAGTCCAAGGGACTCTCAAGAGTCTTCTCCAACATCACAGTTCAAAAGTATCAATTCTTCAGCACTCAGCCTTCTTTATAGTCCAATACTCACATCCATACATGACTACTGGAAAAACCATAGCTTCGACTAGACAGACCTTTGTTGGCAAAGTAATGTCTCTGCTTTTTAATATGCTGTCTAGGTTAGTCATAACTTTCCTTCCAAAGAGCAAGTGTCTTTTAATTTCATGGCTGCAATCACCATCTGCAGTGATTTTGGAGGCCAGAAAAATAAGGTCAGCCACTGTGTCCACTGTTTCCACTTCTATTTGCCATGAAGTGATGGGACCAGATGCCATGATCTTAGTTTTCTGAATGTTGAGTTTTAAGCCAACCTTTTCACTCTTCTCTTTCACTTTCATCAAGAGGCTCTTTAGTTCTTCCTCACTTTCTGCCATAAGGGTGGCGTCATCTGCATATCTGAGGTTATTGATATTTTTCCCAGCAATCTTGATTCCAGCTTGTGCTTCCTCCACTCCAGTGTTTCTCATGATGTACTCTGCATATAAGTTAAATAAGCAGGGTGACAATATACAGCCTTGATGTACTCCTTTTCCTATTTGGAACCAGTCTGTTGTTCCATGTCCAGTTCTAACTGTTGCTTCCTGACCTGCATATAGGTTTCTCAAGAGGCAGGTCAGGTGGTCTGGTATTCCCATCTCTTTCAGAATTTTCCACAGTTTATTGTGATCCACACAGTCAAAGGCTTTGGCATAGTCAATAAAGCAGAAATAGATGTTTTTCTGGAGCTCTCTTGTTTTTTCCATGATCCAGCGGATGCTGTCAATTTAATCTCTGGTTCCTCTGCCTTTTCTAAAACCAGCTTGAACATCTGGAATTTCACAGTTCATGTATTGCTGAAGCCTGGCTTGGAGAATTTTGAGCATTACTTTACTAGCATGTGAGATGAGTGCAATTGTGCAGTAGTTTGAGCATTCTTTGGCATTGCCTTTCTTTGGAATGAAAACTGACCCTTTCCAGTCCTGTGGCCACTGCTGACATTGTAAATCAACTATATTTCAATAAAAATTTAAAAATAAATAAAAACAGAGAACATAGGATTTTGCTCAGAGGGGGTTTGTAGACAGGTTTTCAAGGCATCAAGGTATAATCTGTAATGGTGCTAAGTTGAAGTGTCCTGATTAGTAGTGAGGAAGATGTTCTCTTAAAAAGTTAATCAATAAGATAATTAAGGATAAAGGATCACAACAAACTGTGGAAAATTCTTAAAGAGATGGGAATACCAGACCACCTGACCTGCCTCCTGAGAAATCTGCATGCAGGTCAAGAAACAACAGTCAGAACTGGACATGGAACAACAAACCGGTTCCAAATTGGGAAAGGAGTATGTCCAGGCTATATATTGTCACCCTGCTTGTTTAACTTATATGCAGAGTACATCATCGGAGAAGGCAATGGCACCCCACTCCAGTACTCTTGCCTGGAAAATCCCATGGACGGAGGAGCCTAGTAGGCTGCAGTCCATGGGGTCGCTGAGGGTTGGACACGACTGAGCGATTTCACTTTCACTTTTCACTTTCATGCATTGGAGAAGGAAATGGCAACCCACTCCAGTGTTCTTGCCTGGAGAATCCCAGGGATGGGGGAGCCTGCTGGGCTGCCGTCTTTGGGGTCGCACAGAGTCGGACACAACTGAAGCGACTTAGCAGCAGCAGCAGCAGCAGAGTACATCATGCGAAATGCTGGGCTGGATGAATCACAGGCTTGAATCAAGATTACCAGGAGAAATATCAATAACCTCAGATATGCAGATGATACCACGCTTGTGGCAGAAAGCAAAGAAGAACTAAAGAGCCTCTTGATGAAAGTAAAGAGAGGAGAGTGAAAAGTTTGGCTTAAAACTCAACATTCAAAAAACTAAGATCATGGAATCTGACCCCATCACTTCATGGCAAATAGATGGGGAAACAGTAGAAACAGTGACAGACTTTATTTATTTGGGCTCCAAAATCACTGCAGATGGTGACTGCAGCCATGAAATTAAAAGACACTTGCTCCTTGGAAGAAAATTTATGACCTACCTAGACAGCATATTAAAAAGCAGAGATATTACTTTGCTAACAAAGGTCCATCTAGTCAAAACAATATTTTTTCCAGTAGTCATGTATGGATGTGAGAGTTGGACTATAAAGAAAGCTGAGCACTGAAGAATTGATGCTTATGGACTGTGGTGTTGGAGCAGACTCTTAAAAGTCCCTTGGACTGCAAGGAGATCCAACCAGTCCATCCTAAAGGAAATCAGTCCTGAATATTTATTGGAAGGGCTGATGTTGACACTGAAACTCAAATATTTCAGACACCAGATGTGAAGCACTGAGTCATTGGAAAAGACCCTGATGCTGGAAAAGATTGAAGGTGGGAGGAGAAGGGGACGACGGAGGATGAGATGGCTGGATGGCATCACTGACTCAATGGACATGAGTTTGAGTAAACTCTGGGAGCTGGTGATGGACAGGGAGCCTGGCATGCTGCGGTCCATGAGGTTGCAAAGAGTTGGACATGACTGAGTGACTGAACTGAACTGAGATGTCTTCTATCTCGGATGACCCAGCTTGGTGACCTGGCCCCTATCATCGGCTGTGACACCAGTCACTGTGGACTTTGGATAATTCTTATTTTATCTTGGGTCTCAGCCAATTGTCACTTTAAAAAATGTGGAATAAGCCCTTCCCTTTCTTTTTTTCCTCTGTTGGTTGGCAAAGGATACCACAGATAATGTAGACCACTCTTGCCAGAGTTCCCCATGTATTGGGATTTGCATACCTTTGATATTCTGAAGGAAGAAGAGCATCACCACAAGTAGCTACAGACTGAGGAGATTTATCATCCAGAACGGTTCAAGACTAAGCACAGATTTGACTCACTTTTATTACTTCTCTGCCCACATCTGAGCAATAAGAAGATATATTTAGAATGACAGCAATCTATGTTGTCTTGACTTTCCATTTAAGTTCCAAAGGAAAGGTAATTCAAATTGTTTAGATACATATAAACAAGACTTCAGCAGATTTTCTAGATAACACTCAGATATCTCGAAATTTTAATTGTACTCATCCTTACCCCCATTCTTTGAGGGTCATCGTGAATTGACGTGTATTGCAGTTCTGAGAGGATCCCAGTGGGAGCAAAGGGAAAGACTTTCATAGAAGTCAGCTCTTCTGTTTTTTGTTTGTTTGTTTGTTTGTTTGATTTTTAGTGACATAATTTAGCTGATGAAATGAGAAGTGCTTTTTTTTTTTAAGTAATCTGACTGACCTTGAAAGAGAATAAAGAATGCCAACCCAAATACAAAATAAATAAATAAATAACAAAAACCGAACAGGACATGTCTGGAGGAGAACAGACTGGGAAGGACACCACTAGGGGAATTTGACAAAGGGCCAAGGGTGGAATTGATTAGAATCCTATTGTGAACAGAGGGTGGGAAAGGACAGAAGCCAGGGTGGGGCGAGGGACAGTGGTGTCAGCCTTATGCCCTTTCCCAGTGGTACCCTCCCTGCCTTAGCTGCTCAGAGACAGTGCCGTTTCAGGAAGGCTGGTACCTCACATACTCATCCAAGGTCTGTGAGGCTCTGCAATCACCTCAGTCTTTAAAATCAACTGCAAAGGTGTCTGTCTCAAACCCAGTTACTGGTAATTCCTCACAGGGAATCGAATCTGAGTTTCCTTAGAACCTTCTGCCTAATGCAGGCCTTTTGTTATTCTCTTTAGACACAGGGCTGGTACCTTTTCTTGTGTATTACCAGTTAATAACACCATATCTCTCTCTCATGCCGGTTGCCCCTCTCCATCGTGCACCAGAGGCCTTGCTATCTAATTTCTAGAACATAAATAGGTCAGAATCAGACTCTCATCTGTCACCTGCACACCCTGCCTCCTAGTTTGATGCATTCCAGCATGAATTACTAGCCACTCTGCTGCTTCTTGTGTTCTTCTGGATAAGTATGCTTGGAAAATATATGCCAATATTACATTAGCATTTTTCCCCTAAGAACCCCACCACTCGGGTGGGTATTTTCTGTGTGCCTCACTTAGTCTGAGAGCAAAATCATGAGAATGGAGACTGAAAAGATACAAAAAGGAGAGATTTTGAGGGAACCCAGATGCATCTCTGAGGGTGTTCCTCCTGCAGCTGCACATAATGCCAAAGAAATCTCAGTCTTGTCTGGGGGCAAAAAGGAACACTTTCCATTTGTATTTGGATTCTTCTAAGCCCCATCATTGCTGCTGAATTGCTTCTTGGCTCCATCTCTTGAATAAATGGGCTGCAAGTTTGGAGGGTACTTTGCTTTCTGTATCCTAGGCCAATAGCTTTCAAACTTTCCAAGCACAGCCCAAGTATGAAACCCATTTCCGTTGCCACCTAGTAGACTCATAACCATATATGCATATATGTGTACACATGTAGCTATATATATATATATATATATATATATATATATATATATCCAAAACAAAAGTTCCATGAAACACTACTTGCCTTCACTACATGCAGTATAAAGAAACTGGAGAATAAGACACACATTTTAGCTTCTCCATTCAAGGAGGCATTTAGAATCTGATAAACTTAAACATGCTATGGGCCACTGTGGTTTGAAATCAGAAGCATAGCTGCTGCTGTTGGCCCCGAGAGCTCAAGGAGCAAGGTACCAGCTTGTGGTAGTCCCCAAGAAGAGAGTAGTATTGATACAAGATTCCAGGCCTGCACGACCCAGTTTCCCCCGGGAATCAGTCTGAGGTGCAAAGGGACACTGACAGCAGCCCCTTGGCAGAGCACTGAGTCCAGGTGGCATGCTCATCTGTCGCTCACTCCCCTGGGCCCTCAGGACAAGGAAACCAGGGTTCTGCTGAGAAAAGCAATTATCATGGTGTGCCTTGGGCTGTCCCTAGAGTTGGACCTGTGGTGAGGAGCTGAAGAAGATTAGTTTGGGTAAAATGTCCCCACGGAGTCTGTAAGTAGTTGTCCATCTGTCCAAAGAAGGGTAACGTAAGGTCAAGATAAAGCAGTGGGTGGAGGGCAGTCACCGGAGACAAGGAAAGCAACGAAACGTCAATAATATGGGCAAAGAGGCCAGAACACTAAGGGTGGCTCAGAGTTTCATTTTATCCATCCAACCAAGTATAGTGAGGTCAAGATATAATTAGTCATTAGGAAATCTAAATAGAACTAACAAAGTACCACTAGGCCTCTGAAAGAATGTCTAAACACACACGCATGCCACACACTCCCCACCTCCCCCCCACATGCACACACACACCTGATAATACCAAGGTGAAGCAACTAGAACTTGTTTTCATCTCTGGTGGAGAACAAAATGATATTGCCAGTTAAGAAATGGCTTGGTGGCTTTTTATAAACATAAACACATTTTTGAGAGTCCCTTGGACAGCAAGGAGATCAAACCAGTCAATCCTGAAAGAAATCAATCCTGAATATTCATTGGAAGAACTGTTGCTAAAGTTGAAGCTCCAATACTTTGGCTACCTGATGTGAAGAGCTGACTCACTGGGGGAAGAGCCTGATGCTGGGAAAGAATGAATGCAAAAGGAGAAGGAAGCAGCAGATGATGAGATGGTTAGATAGCATCACCGACTCAATGGACATGAATTTGAGCAAACTCTGGGAGACAGTGAAGGACAGAGGAGTCTACGGTGTTGCAGAGTTGGACATGACTTAGAACTGAACAACAACACACACACACATTGGACCTAGCAATTCTGCTTCTAGGTATTTATCCATGAGAAAGAAAAACTTATGTTCACACGAATGTTTACAGAAATTTCATTCATAGTCACACAGATCTGGAAACAACCTGAATAACCTTCAACTGCCAAATGAATGAACAAACAAGAACACATGCAGGCAATGCAGTGCTGCTCAGCAATAGAAAGAAAGGAACATCTCTTGATATTCAATAAGATGGGTGGATCTCAAAATAATAAGTGAAAGAAGCTAGACTCAAAAGACTCCCTACTGCACAATTTCATTCATATGAAAATGTAGAAAAGGCAAAACTGGAGGGAGAGAAATCATATCGGCTTGCCAGTGACTTTGGATGGGAGGAGAGTGATCACAAAAGGGCCATAAGAGGGAATGCTTTGGGACAATATCCTATATATTCAGTGTTCTATATCTTGATTATGGTGGTAGATGTACATACCTTTGTTAAGACTCATAGAACCAAAAAGGTTAAATTTTACTGCACATGAATTATACCTCAATTAAAAAAAAATGAATGTAAAAAAAAAAAAAGTGTAATAGGAAGAGGCTGAACTTTTGGGTCAAATGGACATAAGTTGGTTCACAGATAGCTTCTCCCTTTTACTAGCTGTGTGACCCGAGTCAAGTTACCAAGTTCTCTGCATCTTTGTACTCTCACAGGCACAATACAGAATAATATCTACCACATGGAGATGCTATAATAGATAAATAAGAAAAAGTGTATATATATATATCATTAAGGGTTATGCTGTCCAATACCATAGCCACTAGCCCCACAGGGCTCCTGAACACTTGAAATGTGGCCAGTAGGAGTGAGAAACTGACTTTTAGTTTTATTTAATTTTAACCAATTTAAATATAAATTCGAAACTGATATTGGATTCAGTTACTGGCAAACTTCTAAATATGCTTGGAATCACCAGGGTATGTGAATCTACCTTTTCTACTATAAATTTTATGAAATGTAAATGCTGATGAAGTGTTTATGCTGAAAATTTAGCATATGAATTGAGATCCTTGGGAAGTGTAAAATGCACCCAGGATATTACAGACTTGGTATGACAAAAATATAAAACATTTCATTAGTAATTTTTCATATTAAGTATATACTTAAATGATAGTATTTTACATTTTTAGTTAAATAACATTTACCATTATAATTAATCTCGCCTGTTTCTCTTTTACTTCTTTTTTCTGGATTGTAAAAATGCTTGTGTAGCTTGTGTTATATATTCATTCAACAAGGGCACTTAAGGAATTATTTGGTATCCCATTGTTATTACTGTACAGATTTACAAGTTGGAAAATACTGAAGAAAATGCAGCAGCTCAAAGCATGTTTCCATAATACAATTGAGACTGTTGGAAATAATATTTGTTACCGGATTTATCAGTGGAGAACAGCTAAGAAGAAATGTAGTTTATATTTAGAGATATGAGAAAACAACAACAGAACTCTCCATGAAAAGAGTGTTGTAAGAGTAATGGTGAGCACACCTAATGAACTACATTCATTGTCAACATTGACCTTGGATGGAATGGGCTCTGTTATCTTAAAGAAGAGATTATTATTTGGCCTTCAAGAAGTATTTTCTCCCCTGATTGTATAATTACAGCCATAACAATACTGCACTCTGAGGCAGGGAGTGGACAAGAGTCCCTCTTTAGCAGTAAACTGTTCCAACAGACCAGGAAATAAACAATATTTCCCTTTAGATTTTACGGAGTTGGGTGAGATTGATCCCCATTGATCTCCAAGGTCTCTTAGTGCCAAAGACTAGAAGGTTAATTTCTCAAATAAATTCTTACTTTCTTTGTTCCCTTTCCAATGTCAAGAAGAGGTTCACGTAGAAGACAGAATGATACACCAGTAGCTTCAAGTGGCCACAGTCAGCTCAGGCCACTTCACATCTGTGTTAACTATACGTATCTTAGACAAGGAAAAACAGATGTGATACCCTGTTACACTAGAATGTATATCTTTGAATTAACTTCGCACAGGGACTAAATCATGCATATATTTATTTGCTAGATGTAAAGAGAAAACAGAGATACAGTAGCCTGGAGAATAAATGTCCAACTCTTTAGTCAAGCTCTTTCCTAGCATCTTTAAATTTTTATCCCCATTATTTTCCAAGGTCATCTCATATTCTAATAAAATGGACCTCTACTCATCAGACTCTGGTTCTTTTCTCATGCTGGGACTCAGGCATGCCTTACTCCCATGCTCTAATAATTCATCATTTAAACCTACGCATCTGCCAGACTCCCCAGATTCATCAAATTAGAATTAGCTTTACTCTTACAGTAATTCTATAACATACAGGAACTATACCTCTAACACAAATTAGACCATGATCACAACTCTATTAGAGTCACTTACATCTTTCCAGTAGATGGTCTCATGCACCAGCCTCATCAAACAAAATACACTTCACAAAAGTGTGTTAATTTAAATGCAATTGAATGTAAAAGCATGCTGTTTTTTCCCAGCTGTATTACTCAAGGGCATCTAGAGTCCACAAAAATTATAGTCTCTTTGTTAACTGGCCATATGGTACACAATCTCAGTTTCTATGAGAATCTCCAGTGAAGAAAGTTAAAGTCTAATGATCCCTAGAGACCAATTAAATTGAGCTTTATCTCCAAATCACAGAATGCATATCCAGGTGCAAAACAGCATCACCCTCTAAAAATCTTCAATATGGTCATGGTCCAGATAGTGTCAGGATACAATTTATTCCCTTGGTATTAAACACCTTTTAGAATCTGAACCCCAACTTCTTATCCAGCATTCATTCTTGTACTTGACAACCAATTCTACACAATTAGACTAGCTAGCTCATGGACATAAAAATTTATACCATCTCTCTAACTCTTGGCTTCTGTCATTCTTGACATTCCACTTCTTCCCTTCTTCCTCCTGACAGCAAACATACTGATAGTCAGATCGATAACATTCTGGTGCAGTGCATCCCTAACTCAACTATTTTTGGAACCTGCCTGCAAAGATCACATCCTCTGTATCACAAGGTTGTGGTGTTATGGAGACAGGCTTCCATAAGAGAGCTTTTGATTCACAGTTTCTGCCTGAGACTGGATGGATGAGTTCGATTCTGGGGAGCAGTATTACCAAGAACATTTCCTCCTTCATGCTTTTAAAAGCAATAAAGCTGGGATCTGATCTCCTTTTGTCTCACCATTTGCTTCTATCTCAATTGTTTTCACTCTTGGGCAGGAAGAAGAGGAAATTCATTTATGGACCCCTTCAAAGCCCAACAAACTGGATTGCAAGCTCCCTGAGGGGAAGGGCCCCTGTCTTTCCTGCTTTCCTCATGGACTTGAGCACAATACAGGGACACAATCAACCCTGATAAAAGTGAAGGAAGAACAAGGACAACAGAATTGGCTCTAGAGAAGTTACCTTGCCTGATATATCTTGCTTCTATGTGAATGCAATGACACTATGTAGTTTTTTCCCCTCAACAAGACCAACTTCAGCAAGATAAAAAAAAAAAAAAAATCACATGTATCTTGGCACATTTTTCATTTTGATTCATACTCCAGAGCAGAATGTCTCATTGTTCTAAATGACCAAGGAATTTCAGGAACATTTTTTTTTTTTAAGGAAAAGGAACAGCACAGTGGCAAAATGCACTCCATACCATATCAGCAGAGTCTGAGAAACAGGGATTTCTCAACTAAAGGTCATCTGCAGCAACGTCTACCTCTCTTAATGGGCTCTGACCACAGGAGCATGAATAATCCTCTTACCTCTATAGGCTTACTTGTGCAAACAGGAATGGCCTCCATCCTAGGAACATTCATCGAAACCTTCCCACAGATGCGACTTACTGCACAATAACAAAGATATAGTTCTGCCTCCTGGTGTGATGAGAGGCATGAAAATGTAAGCTTCTCAAAGCCATTTACACTCTTTAGTCATCTCTACTGGTCTTTACAACTTTGGGAAGAAATCTAGGTCATTTCCCAAGCTGGAATCTTGTTGCTAAGTGAATTATTTCAGCACCAGTCTACTTCCTAGAAAATCAGGGTATTTCTTCCCTGACATTCCTGTCTCTCCTTCTTTTTATATACTTCCATTCATCCCATGCCTTTTTGCAATCCTCCTTCTACCTTGTAAAATAATTGGGATATTTCCATCGCTGTTAGTAAATGAGCAACCAACTTAGATACCAGAGTAGGGGATACTGGAACTTTGACATGAGAAGCTCAGAAGAGACCACTGTAAAGCAGAAGTCCATGTACCCATCTCTCTGTTTTGACAGCCACTCCCACTGTTCAAAGGGGAAAACTCACATGGAAGTAGCTTCTGCAAGAGGCAACGGTGAATGAATGACCTCCACCAGCACAGTATTTATAGGTCTGACCACAAGTTACTTGTAAATGTGGGAGATAATGAGACACACCTACTTTGCTAAAATCAATCCATCTAGTTGAAGTAGTCAGTCAAGTACTTTCACTGAGAAAGATCACATACATGTTACTAGAGATATAGACATACAATATATCATTAGGGTTACTGAAACAATTAGGTTGCTTTCTTAATATAGTCTCTAAATGGGGTCACTTGGTTTCCTAGATAAATTATTATTTAACTGGTGTGTGCGTATATATGTATATCTATAGATAGATAGATAGATAGATATAAACTCAACGAAGGTTATCGTATTTAAAAATAAGAAAATTTCAATGTTAAGTCAAGGCCGGTTCTTTCCCACACATAGGTGTTGGCATCTGGCAGCATTTTGGAGGAACCTTCACTCTTACCACTGATATTTGCTTTCTTCTCTTATAAAGTTGCTCATAAAACATGATTTTCCAAATAATTTAAAGCATATAGACAGTACTAATCCCTCCACCTAGACTTCATAGAAAGAAGCACAGATTTGAAAAGGGTACTTAAGAGATCACTGACGTCACGTACCTTCACTTCTGGCCTGCAATCATGCTATATTTAAGACATCGACTCGAGCTACCATTTGTTGAAGGCTTATTGAGTCAACTACAACACAAGGTGCTTTACAAACATTATCCCTCATTCTCACAATAATTTTATTAGATAGATGTTTTATCCCCATTTTACAAGTGAGGGAATTGAGGCACAGAGAAGTTAAGTCCCCTGCCCCAAATCACAACTGCTAAGCGCACAGCTGATATCTGAACTCAGGACTTTATGACTCCAATGCTTGTGTTCATATTGTTAGAACTCATGAAAAAGAGAGGCAGATTCAAGTGCAGGATAATGTTGGCTACATACCTCATACAATTCAATAATGATGTTTCCCATCAGACCTCGGCTGCTCTTGATGTTCTCCATGGCCAGGGTGAAGTAGATCCCACGTGTGTCTGAGATGTAGAGGTTGTACGTGTCATTCTGGTTCCATTCCTGGACGGCTGCAAACACTTGGTTCTCATTGGTACTAATGATGTGCATGTCCTGTAAGAAGATGGAAAGCCCATAAGGCAGCAGATCTCCGTATCTCCTTGCCCACTGGGACCCAGAGTAATTACCATGACTTATGAAATGGCTGAGGAAAAGCTTGAGTTATAGGCAATGTTAAACAATTCTGTGTTGGGCCAAGGCTGTAAATTATGAGCTTCATGATTTCTGCTCCTTGCTAAGTGACAGTAAGATGGGTGTAAGGGGCTTTGGTGGGTATCATTTTCCATGGCTTCAAGGGATTTATCCACTTTCATTTTTTATTTTTATAACTGAAAATTGGTGTTAGCGCTAACAGAGACATACAACCTTGCGTGAGGAAACCCACACATGAAAAAAAGACAGGGCTTCTCCCTTCACTCAATCTTAATTTATGGTTTCAACATTTCTAGGATAGTGGTTTTCATGCCTTTCTTGGGAATCTTCAGATGGGGTTGAAAGAAGGGTGGCCAAGAGGCACAGCCAATGGGTGGGGCTCTGGGTTTCCAAATCTGTTTCAAACATACCAGCACTACTTAGATTTGCTATATCATGGAGTTCTGTGTAATATTTTAGGAGTAAAAGGTGGGGGGGGGGGGGGTTCTACTGCTAATAGAATAATATTTGAAAACCATGGATTATAGAGGAAAGGATATTTAAGCTTGAATTCAGAGTTCTGGGTCATAATAGTGTTCTACTATAAGTCAGCTGCATGATATTGGATGTGTCAGCTTCCCTGAGCTTCCAATTTTCTCACTGAACAGAGTGAAGAGGTTAAGCTACCAATAAAAATAGCTAACATTTGGGCATACTCTAAGTCATCTAAATGCATTATTTCAATTAAAAAATCCAAATAATTCTACAGTGGAGGTAGTATGATTATTTCCATTTTACTTAGAAATTAAATATGGCACACAGAGGTTTACCAACTTGCTTCAGATTATATAACTCATAAGTAGCCAAACCATGTTTTGAACCTCTGTGACATGATTTTAACCTAATTGTTAGCTTCTAACTAGTTGTATACATAACTGCTAAGCCAGAAGTTGCAAATGAATGACCCATGAAATGAATATGAATCATAATTGTTTGGTCTGATTATTATTGTTGTTGTTGTTCAGTCACTAAGTCTTATATGACTTTTTCACAGCTCCATGGATTGAAGCCCACCAGGCTCCTCTGTCATATGGAGTGGGCTGCCATTTCCTTCACCAGGAGATCTTTCTGACCCAGGGATTGAACCCACATCTGCTGCATTGGCAGGTGGATTTCTTTACCTCTCTGTCACCAGGGAAGCCCTTGGTTTGACCAAAGCCTCTACCATATACCTAAAAGTGTAGTATTTTAGATGGAGTCAGTACTCATTGAAGCCTTAGCCTTCCACACCCAAAGATTCCTATCATCTGCCTGCTACTGCTACTGCTGCTAAGTCACTCCAGCTGTGTCCAACTCTGTGCGACCCCATAGACGGTGGCCCACCAGGCTCCCCCGTCCCTGGGATTCTCCAGGCAAGAACACTGGAGTGGGTTGCCATTTCCTTCTCCAATGCATGAAAGTGAAAAGTGAAAATGAAGTCGCTCAGTCATGTTTAACTCTTTGCAACTCCATGGACTGCAGCCTCCCACGCTCCTCCATCCATGGGATTTTCCAGGCAAGAGAACTGGAGTGGGGTGCCATTGCCTTCTCCGATCATCTGCCTATATATATATTAATGTTACCTTCTTGGTCCCTCAAGCCCCTTTGATTTGTATTCCTAATTCTTAATTCTAATTAAATTTAGAAATGACTGGGTCATTTCTAAAATCATTTCTAATAGTTCAGAATTCAAAATAGTTTTCAAAACCCAGTTTGCCTATGTGGCTAGGAACTGTACACATATTATCACAAACTCAAGTCATTACCTAAATAACTTATACTGTCAGAAGGAAATGTTGACCTGGATAAACATTTGACAACACAAGAGTAATTTTTAAAATGAATAACTATGAGTATACAAGTGCATATGCCAAGGAGTAATAGCACGCTGGAAAAGCAAAAGAGAGGCATCCTTGTCACTGATGCAGAAAGCACTGGTGACAGGGACACAGGCAAGGGAAGTGACAGTAAGTGAACACGTAGAGTGGATCTAGCCTTTACCTTATTAGACCAACCTTTCCCAGAAATGCTTTCAACAAAAAAACAGGAGCAGCCATGTCTATAATATCAGAACCATGGAGAGCTCCTCCGAGCCGATTTTAAAAAGAAGCAAACTCATTTGATTTGGAGAGCTGGGAGGTGGGGAAAGTAAGAAAAGGAGTTCTGGATCTCTTTTATTGGAGATCCTCTGTGAAATCTCAGCCTCTAGCCTTGGACTTCCGAGGTCACCTTGACTAAGACCTCACCTGCTCTGCTCGTTTGTGTTTACACACCTTGTAGAATTGCAGGTTCCTGCTGAGGTGCTTGAAAATGGAAATGAGGCTTACTCTTAAAAACCATCTGATGAAGTCATGTTGTGCTGGTGTGGAATGAAAGCCCAGGAACCCAGTAGGAGGGGAAATAGCAGCTGCAGGAAATTCGGATTAAATTCACTTACCCTGTTAAAAATGCAATAGAAATGCTTGGCTTTCCCCAGATGTTTTGGTCATAAAAATGAATGAGCTAAGTTATTTTAGACTAAATTAATGTAAAAGAATTGGGGGTGGGGGGACAACTTAAAACACTGGGGCATGGTCAGGATTAGAAGCAGCCAGATTTGCTGTGAATGCATCTTAGTTTAGACCTGCACTGGGACTGTGTCAACTGGTGAGCAGGAATTCCAGGCTCTAGGATGAGCGACTACTCTCTACTATATAGAGTTATGGGATTTCTGCTTGAGAATTCCTTAGCTAATCAAAGTCACTTAGCTAATAAAGTACATTACTAAGATATGAGCCTAAGACTACCTAGAGAAGTTAAACTCCTTACCAGTGGGTGTATAATGCAGTGTGCATCAGCATGACCTGGAGCTCCTGAGAGCATGCAGACTCAGGAGACCCAATGCCTGAGATTCTGATTCAGTGTGTCTGGTGTGGAACCTTGGGTTCTACCACCTGAACAACCCTCCAGATGATGCTGGTGCGTCAATTCTTGAAAAACTCTGAACGATGTGTCCTCTCTCCTAACAAGTCTTAGAGTTGAACAGGGGTCAACCAAGAATCAGAATATTAAGTCTTCCAGAAAAACAACAACAAAAAAGCACTGTTACTTAAAATTGGTCCAATAGGAATCTGAATGACAATAAAACTTATTTCTTTCATCTCGCTACCCCAATCTAATTTCAAAGCATGTGTCACTTCCTTATTTAAATGATGATAAATAACACTCCCCCTACACCCTCTCAATACAGTCAGTAGGAAGAATCATAGTTGCTTTTCGAAAAATTTAAGCTTACAACTTCCTAGGTGAACAATAATAAAAATACCTCTGCATTATTGAAACATTTTATTTAATCTGGGCCCAGTATAACTTCATTCTTGTGCCAAACACCATAATAAATACAGAGAAGAACAAAACATGGGGCCTGACTTCCACTTGGTGGTGGAGACATCACAAACTTGTGTAGCCTTTTGTGAACTTGACTAAGGACTATAATAGACATCCCGAAAATGGTGAAAGGAGTACAAAGGCTTAGAGGTGAGAGAGAGGGTGGAGCATTCAGGGGAATGTATGGAACCTAGAAGAGCCTGAAGGCAATTTTCTGCTGAGGAAGATGAAGATAGAGAGTGGTCACATTACAAGGGATTCTGTATGGCACAGTGAAGTTCTACCCTGAAGTACAAAGTTGACACAAGATTTGAAGCAGGAGGAGAAAATCAGAGTTGGTTAATGCATAGATTTTGTTTAAGATGATCAAGTTCTTTACATGATAATATTCAGTGTGGAAGCAATGTGATGAGTGGATTTAAATGGGGCAATGCTAGAGGCAAGGAGAAGTTTTAAAAGGTCATGGCAACCTTCTGGGCAGGAATGTAAAAGGGCCGAACTGAGGGAGTAGATTCTCTATAAAAACCCTATGGAATGAACTGGTAAAGTAGTAAGGAGGTGGCGTCTACAGGGGCTAAGGCAGAAGGCCATATCTTTAATATCTCAGATATCTGACTTACAAAATTTTCTATTTTTTCTTAGAGTATTCATTACAATCAAGATTAATAATCTACTTCTATAATTATTTGTGTGATGTCTGCCTCTCTCATTAGACTCTAAGCTCCCAGAGAGTGGAAGCTATGTCTCTCTTTTTTATTAGTTTATTTTTAGCACTTACCAGAGTATCTAGCATGTGGTAGACATCCAACACAAGCTTACTGAGTAAATAAATGAAGTAAATAAGTAAACATGTGAGGAGGAGGAGATATAAAGGACCAAAGGGAGAGACTCTGAGCTCAGTTGTTAAATGGGACCATTAAGGAGAGAAATATCAATAACCTCAGATATGCAGATGACACCACCCTCATGGCAGAAAGTGAAGAGGAACTCAAAAGCCTCTTGATGAAAGTGAAAGAGGAGAGTGAAAAAGTTGGCTTAAAGCTCAACATTCAGAAAACGAAGATCATGGCATCCAGTCCCATCACTTCATGGGGAATAGATGGGGAAACAGTGGAAACAGTGTCAGACTTTATTTTTCTGGGCTCCAAAATCACTGCAGATAGTGATTGCAGCCATGAAATTAAAAGACACTTACTCCTTAGAAGGAAAGTTATGACCAACCTAGATAGCATATTCAAAAGCAGAGACATTACTTTGCCAACAAAGGTCCGTCTAGTCAAGGCTATGGTTTTTCCTGTGGTCATGTATGGATGTGAGAGTTGGACTGTGAAGAAAGCTGAGCATCAAAGAATTGATGCTTTTGAATTGTGGTGTTGGAGAAGACTCTTGAGAGTCCCTTGGACTGCAAGGAGATCCAACCAGTCCATTCTGAAGGAGATCAGTCCTGGGTGTTCTTTGGAAGGACTGATGTTGAAGCTGAAACTCCAGTACTTTGGCCACCTCACGTGAAGAGTTGACTCATTGGAAAAGACTCTGATGCTGGGAGGGATTGGGGACAGGGGGAGAAGAGGACAACAGAGGATGAGATGGCTGGATAGCATCACCAACTCAATGGACGTGAGTTTGAGTGAACTCCGGGAGTTGGTGATGGACAGGGAGGCCTGGCGTGCTGCAATTCATGGGGTCGTAGAGAGTCGGACACAACTGAGTGACTGAACTGAACTGAACTGAAGGGGATGTTCATCTAAACCGCAGTTAACAATGCAGTTCAGAATTTAATGCACAGATGCACATAGGAGCTGTGGATATAGAACTCATCAGTATGAAGAGAAGGAATGAGGTCACTCTGGAACCATGAAGGAAACAAGGAGAACTTAGGAACATCAACATTTTAAGGATAGCAAGGGAAGGGGATCCAGGAAAGGAAATCGGGGGGGGGGGGGGGGGGATATTGCCAAAGGGAATCTACACACCAAGTTATTAATTTTTCTCCCACCAGTGTCAGATGCTCCAGAGAGGTTTAAAAAAACAAAAAAAAGATAAAGATATGGAGATGTCTGGTTGGATTTGGCATGTAGGCAGTAACAATGGCTAACAGATTTTTAGTGCAGTAGTGGAGAGATGGATATGGGAGAGCTGAGGAAAACTAGCAGCAAGTTCAAGAGTGAATGAAAGTGAGAAAAGAGGTTAGAACTACAGACGACTCTTTAGGAAGTAAGGCTGTGACATAGCAAGGAAGGCGAAATCAGCATTTGGGGAAATGCAAACATTAAGGAAAACATTCCTAAGGAAATTAAGGAAAAGGTTAATATCACTATCATTATAATAAATTATCTGAAACTTATTTCCCTCCTCCTCTTTCATTATTCAAAGTGGGATTAACTGTGGGATTTATGCAAGCAGAACTCAGGAACATCAACATTTTAAGGATGGCAAGGGAACGGGATCCAGGAAAGGAAACCAGGAAAAAAAAAAAAAAAAAGTGGGGTTTCTACTGTCAGAAACAAACCTAGACTCAGGTAAGGAGAGATTTTATTTGAAAACACTATTGTAATAGGGAAAGCACTCTGATCAAAATACCTGCAAGCACCCCCATAGTGAGGGCAGAAAAGAATCACTTGTTTGGGGAGAAGTACAGTAAGGCTGGAATGCCCTGTGGGGAGTGAGGTGAATAGGTGGACAGGAAATTGTTTTCCTTAAGGTCAGGTGATTCTCAGAAGAAAAGTCAGACTTAAGTTTGGTCCAGTTGAATTAACAAGCATTTTATCCAGATTGGTCAGTGGGGATAAATGGTTCAGCTAATCATTTACGAGAAAAAGGACAGGAATCTGGTCTTGCCAAAGGTAAACACAAGGAACATTTAAGAGGAGGCAGGGGTGGGAGGTTTGCAGTAAACCATGTTCAGGAACACAAAAGGGTAGGAGGATTTCCTAAATGTTGCTGTTTTCCAGGAATCTGGAGCTCAAGTCAAGTTCAACATTGTCATCAATGTTCCACGTAAAAATAAACCAGCAAAAAACAATTTTTTCTCTTGCAGAAATGACTGTTAGACTGGGAAGTCAAGAGCAGAATGTTCAGAATGTAAGAGACAAGTGGAGGTCTATGAGACTCAGAGCAGTCCAGTGAGGCAAGCAGCTTTGAAAGCAAGGGAAGCCTGGGATATGACCCTATCAGGAACTCACCTGGCAGGTTAAGAGCATCAGTAGTATTTCCCCTGATGACAAGTGTTGCTTAGACTTGCCCAGCACATTATGCTTTACCAAAAGCAAGTCATTTGCTGCATCCTCACAACTTTGCCACGTGGTATTATGATACCCATTTCACAGATCAGAAGACATGGGCTCACATATGAGCAGGTGGCAGAGCTGGAATGAAAGTCCTGGTTTCTGTTCATCCTCTTCATGAGCTCCATTGTCTTTTCCCGAGGCTGCCAGGCCTCCCATCATCTGGCTCCAAGCCCCCTGCTGGTGCGTGCTTTTCATGATAGTGGCCTGAGAGCACCAACTCGATGCCCAGGGGCTGGGTTATGGAGGACTCAGCACAAGGTTGCTGCCCCTAGTAATGCTGCTCATTAGTAATGGCCTTCATTTCCTTCCCTGCAAAACACTCCAAAGCCAAGGAGTGCCCCAGGAGAGCATATTCTGAACAGACTGGGAGTAGAAGTGTGAAGGCAATGATGACAGGGAGCTTTTCTGTGTTTCTGTGTTTAAGCAAGATGCCCAGCAGCAGCTGGGCACTACGTGGAATGGCAGCAACTTGTTTAAAAGCCATTTCAATTTTTAAACAATGGAAAGAACCAGTCTCCTTCCGCCCACTCTGCCCTCACATCCTAGTCCGAGGTTACAAAAATCCGGGTCAATGCCGACTAATAAAGGGGATCAATAACCATCCAGCTATTTTCACAGCAGCCCTCATATTAATGAGAAGCTGTTCTGGATGAAGTTCTATCAAAGGAGCCGCATGGATGGTAGTCCATCACAGTAAATTGCCATGGGGCTGCTAATCATTAATGGAGTGTTCTAGGGTTGTGATCGATGCCAGGCTTCATTTGTTCCCACCTGCAGCCATACTGCCCAGGGGAGCAAACTGTTTGTTTTCCTGAGAAGGTTAAAAATACATAAAATAGGCATACATGAAGAAACAAAATAGGTGCTCCATGGAGAATGTGGTTTAGAAAGTTCCTGAAACTTTTTTCCTGGGCCAATACATGGAAATCACCAGATTGCTGCTAAAGGTCATTCTCATGATCATGAACTTCCTCTTCATGTTCTGCAAGAAGCAGACCTCTTTCCTGCTTGGGTTTAGAATAGCTGATGGGTACATCCTGCAACCATGATCCTATAAAATGGTCCTATAAAATCAATCACAAAGATATTACAGAAAGTGAGAGATTAATGCCTGTGGCCCCTGGGGCTACTTACTATGATCCTTGCCAACGTCTCCAGCTCTTCTATGCAACCCTGTCCCTTAACATGGCCTTCTAGTTTGTTAAAATGTGCACACGTGTGTGCATGCTAAGTCACTTCAGTTGTGTCTGACTCTTTTAACCCTATGAACTGTAGCCCACCAGGCTCCTCTGTTCATGGGATTCTCCAGGCAAGAATACTGGAGTGGGTTGCCATTTCCTCCTCCAAGGGATCTTCCCGAACAGGGATCGAACCTACATCTCTTACATCTCCTGCACTGGCAGGTAGGCTCTTTACCATTAGCGCCACCTGGGAAGCCTTCTCTTAAAATAGGGCCAGTGTATGTATTTTCTACCGGCTTCCTAAACACTTATTTTCAGGGTTAACTCCTCATCTTCCTTGAATCGTCTTAAGCATCACTTTCTTTAGAAAACTAGCCCTCACGACCCATATTTGGTGAGCTTCAACTATCATGTCACAGCGGACCTTGAACTTCTGTGCCTAGAACACCTCTCATACCCACAATTCCTTGTTTACCATTTCTACCAGAATACAAGCTTTATGAAGGTAGGGAATGTCTGTCTTATTTACCACTCTAACCACAAAGCTTAGCTCAATGCATGGCACTGAGTAAAAACCTAAATGGAAGAAAGACAAGATCAATGGGTGAATAAAGGAAAAAAATGAATGAATATGTGCATGATTATGTGAATAAATGAATGGGTAAAAGCAACTAGGGGTAGATGGTTATCTACCTTCTTATCTCATAATCCCATCTGCCTCTGTACTCATTTCACTTTTCATGATATGCTTCCTAGCACCGGCTTGGAGATCTAAGTCTTTGTAACTTTACATTTGATTTTTGTCCAACCTGAGACTTTGCTTCTTTGCAGCCCCAATAATGCAACTGAGGCTTTAATGCAATTAAGGCTTTAATGCAATTAAGGCCTGCCCATGTTCACACTGATGTTCTAAGATCCATCTCCTCCCAGGAGCCACTGTTTACAAGGGATGAGGTCCACAGAATAAGTGTTGTGATTTTCCAAAATAGGAGTTAAAATGCCACGATTCGATATTAACATTATAGTAAATTATTCCTTTTTAATTACTCATTGTGGCAGAAGGGAGTGGAAGTACAAGCAGTGCATTTATATTTAGCATTAAAATGTAGAGAGAAGCATGAAAGACATGGGACTCACCTGTGCACCTTACATATATATAATTGTATGTAGCCCCAGGGGCCATGGGCATTAATTTCTCATTTTCTGTAACATCTGTAATTGACTTTATAGGACCATTGTATAGGATCATAGTTGCAGGATGTACCCATCAGCTACACACTCTCTCTCTCTGATGTACCCATCAGCTACAGTCTCTCTCTCTCTCTTTCTCTCAGACACCCAGACACACACACACATATATGTGTGTGTATATAAAGTTTCTACCTAGGCCATTCTGAGTCTGGCCTTCTATTCATCAATAAGGCCCTTGTGAAAGATAGGGACCCACAGAAGAGATTTCAAAGCTAGTGTTCCTTTCACTACCAGTCCTGGGAAACGACCCAAGGTTATACTGTATATTTGAGTCATAGGAAATTAAAACTCTTGCCTGGGTATCCTGCTGGGAGGGGAACACAGAACCCAGATTCACTGACATGCTGCTGCTGCTGTTGCTAAGTCGCTTCAGTCATGTCCGACTCTGTGCGACCCCATAGACAGCAGCCCAGCAGGCTCCCCTGTCCCTTGCCTGGGATTCTCCAGGCAAGAACACTGGAGTGGGTTGCCATTTGAGCAGAGGCCAAACCCCCAGTGGTAAGTCAGGCTGAATGCCTGCTGTCTCCCAGAAAGGGATCAAACCTTCCGCAGCCCAACAAGACAGCCTTTCCCTGCTGCTTTGTCTGGCAGGACCCAGGGCAGCAGGTGATGAATACCTTGGGCAGTGAGTACTTGGGCAGCTTTATCTGAGCGAAGGCCTCTCTCCGGTAGGACACGTAGTAGCTGGCTCTTCCACCAGTTGTTACCTGGATCATAGGGAAACACAGAAAGGTCAGATGGGGCTATAGATCCAGTGCAAGGTGGAAAGTAGTAGCCTCTCCTGTTGCCTTTGATCCTCCAACCCCACGGCACCCTAAGTTACTCCCATGTCACAGCACTTAGACAATAAATGAGCAATTCCAGCAGTCTTTCCCCATGGCTGGTGATATCTGGGGGAGCAGGGACTCTACTTCGTCACTATGCTCTGAATTCATACACAATAAACATTTTCAACAGAAAACAGAGAAACTATTGATATGGGCTATACTTATGATCTACATATTCTATTCTTCTTTTCTTAACAGTTTTTAATCCATTGCAATGATGACATGATTATCAAAGAAACTATTTTTCTGAATCTGGATAATTACTATTGCTCAAAGCTCTTGTTACTTTGCAATTAATTTCACTTCCCATTTGAGCACAATTACCCTTTATTTTTACAAATCCATGCAGTGAACAGATACTTGTTGATTCTTTCCATATGCAAGTTAATTAAAGGCATCAAAAGTCAAAGAAAGAACTCTGGATTTGAAAATCAGAAATCTGAAGCCTGAATCTCAGTTCTACTAGTTCATGACTGGTGATGTCAAGGTCTGAAACCTCACTAGAGGAAAGATGGCTTCTTAGGGGAACCCAGAAACCACAGCAAGAAATGGTCCTCTGGCTTGCACTTGCTGGAAAGCCTGCCAAATTGCATAGCTCTGCAGATGGCTGCTCTTGGTCCAATTACCCTAACTCAGGGGAGATTAATATTCACAGGAGAAGACAACGTAGCCTGTTCAGAGAAAATAGCAGGGAAACAATAGCAACCGGGCTTCTGTGCTGAGGAGGCAATTACTGGGGGCACAGGCTCTGTGCTCACTAAGACCCCAGCACTTGCTAGAGACAGGCCAGTCCCCCAGATCTGGTCCAACCCTGGTGCCCATCCATAGCGGCTGCTGAGAGTAGGAGGTTGTTACATTTCTAATGAAAGCCACCCATCGCTCCTCACTCTGAGGCATGACATCTCCTGTGGCTCCTCCTTAACCTCTGCAGATTGGAAGCCCACAAAGCAGGCACCACAAGCTGCCAGGGAGAGCAGATGTTCGAGTCAGTGTGAGGGCAGAGCTGTGAAAAAAACCTGGTGCAAAGACTTAGGCTGGAAACCAACAGGAGAGACCAGCTTTCTGCCTGATGGTCATTGCTATCCTCACATCTCTATTTTCTAACTAGAATCACTCTTGTCTTGTATTCCAAGACCTTTATTTTTTTTTTTCTGGATAAGACATCTGTTCTAAATCTATGTTGTTCTATGTTGGCTTAGAGGTGGGATGTTGACAGATTAAGATCAATGAGTTGCAGAGAATTTTTTTTAAAATAAATCTCAATTGCATAGAATCTGGTTAAAATGTAACCCTTGGTTCTAAACACAGTCACCATTAATCCTGGCAATTATTTGCTTCTTTAATTTGCTATTTATTTGCTTCTTTAATTTGGTTTTACTTTTAATTGTAAAACCAACACATGCAAACATACCTGCAAAACTCAAGAAGCAGATCAGTAGTTTTGAAATTTCAGGATGCACCAGAATCACCTGGAAAGCTTGTTAAAACTCAGACTGCTGGGCCCCACCCATGGAGACTCCGAATCAATCAGTCTGGGTGGGGTCCAAGAGTTGCTTTTTCTAATTACGTTTCCAGATGATGTTGATGCTGCTGGTCTGGGGACCACACTTGGAGCAGCACAGAAGCAGAACTTGAATGCCAACTGACATACAGCTCTGTGCCTCTCTGCTCCTCACCTATCATGAACCCGGCCTCCCTCTCAGATGCAGCTTCTTTCCTGAATTTTGTGTTTAGTGATGATAATTTTTTTTTTTTTTAACCAAGGTGAAATTCATATAAGAGAAAATTAACCATTTTAAAGTGTACAATTCAGTGACATTCAGCATATTCACAGTGTTACACTACCACCACCTCTTATAGTTCTAAATCATTTTTATCACCCCCACAAGAAGACCATCTGCCCAGTGATAAAGCTTTTAAACCCCAGAATACATCCTCTATCAAATGCTTAAAAATCAGTTCTCTACAAGACATCCTGAACCTCACCATCCTCACTTTTAGTGAATGAGCCCAGCATCAGAAGAGGCAAATCCCAGCACTAACGCCGGCCAGAACTCAGCAACTAAAAACGCCTTTCCCCAGGAGATCCAGTCACCTCCACAGGGAACAAGATGACAGCACCGCCAGCCTTCTCATCAGTAGCACAGAGCAAGGCTGGTGGGGTTTCCAAATTGCCGAGGGTTGAAGGAAAGCAAAGTGGTCCCCTTGAGTGTGTGTTCAGTCCCACTGACCCGGAACTCAGGCCAGCTGTGCCTGCTATAGCCCTCTTCAAGCACAGACTCCCCCCCTACCTTCTCTGTTAAGCTCACACAAACCACCTGGGAGAGTCTGCACTTAAGTATATCATAAAGATGGAAGTACACTTCAGAAATACCATGGAATAATCTAAAGTATTAAACGGCTGCACAAAGCCCAAGGAGCGCAGAGGCTATCTGCTGCCTCTGACATCACAGCACCCCCCAGAGACATCCAGGGGCTCCTGCAGCCCTCCCTCTGTCCCAGTCATGCCACTGGCTGTTCTGCAGGATCCAACCTGAGGCTCCATACCTCATGTAAGGCCCAGGAGTTCACGGGCCTTGGTGTGGATAGTACCATTCTAACTTCTCCCTCCTCTTAATTCCTGAATTTTGTTATTTCCATTTCTACAGCACTTTCAACATTTACTCCTGTGGTGTACATATACCTATAGTGATCCCTCCATGGCTTATTATAAGGTTATAACTTCTTAATTCCTAAATAATGCTCGTCTCATGGCAGGCAATCAGTGGATGCATGATGATAAAAATAATGATAAAATTGTCATCAATTGGGTTCATCTTCCATGCTCCAGGACTGCAAGTAGCCCTTATATAAATTATCTATTAATAGTTTAACCCCACTGACAACCCTTCCGAGTCTATGGAATGACTTGCCCAAGATGAGACAAGTAGGAACCTACTGAAGTTTGGCTCTAAACCTGCTCTCCTCCTCCTGTGACTGACAAATCCTCTCTTCATCTTATTCATGTCACCAGTTGTATTGTAATTTCAGCACTACATTTCCTTGATTCCAATGTCTTTAAAACATGTTCTTTTAAATTTCTGTAACTGACGTGTGTGTATATGTTTACATTCCCAGAAAATCTGTCATGGCATTGATGCTACATCTTAAAAATGATGCCTTCTTAGAAAAGTGGTGAGTTAATAAAAGCAAGAAGAGCAATGATTACCATGCAGTGAAAACTTATAACATGGAAGATGCTACAGTAAGCAGTTTCTAAACCATAGTTTATTTACATATATACATATACACACACACATTATATTATATATTCCTGACCCATAGAGGATATAGCCTCTATAGGTAAGGAAGTAGAGGCTAAGAGGTCACTAATTTGTCCAACAACATACAGCCCTTCATTGACCCAGCCATGTACAATTCCAGCCTATGCTTGAACATATAACCAGGAATGAACACATCCCCAAAAATGCCAGGCATAGGGCAGGAGGTCAGTACTTAACTAACTGAACAATGAAATGTGATTCATTCACTTAACTGGAGAGCCTTCAGATTCGATTTTCTCTGTTGTTTAGTGGCTAACCAACGGTGGCTACAGAAGCAGCCGCCATCCCTGCCCAGTGCCTGCTGGTCCCAGGGACTCACCTCCACACAGGGGTCCTAGCGCCTCCCCGGGGAGCAGAGTCCTCCCAGCAATGAGGGATACTAGCCTAGTGCATTCGCTGCCTCTCTGCTATTATTTGTGTGGCTCTCTGGCAATCACACAAGGAAGGAATAAAGTTTAGCAACTATTAATCTATTTTGATGAACTTTTCTCTTCCTTACAAGCAAATTTGCTGGCACTGTAAATCCCAGAGATTATTACCACTTTCCCTTTCAGTGACACCTTTTATTTTACATTTGATGAATGTCATCCAATTATTTGCTCTGGGCCCATCTGTCATGCTAAACACAGAATTAGCTGGGTCTTTTCCTCACTAATGACTGGCTCATTAATCTGATTTTCTGGATTTCCATTTTACAGGTTTAATTGGGCTCCTGGCCAGTGAAAATGATTCCTTTGGACAAATGCATTGGCCATTAAACACATCTGTCTCTTCTGACTTGTTCCCATGCATCTGTAACCAAGTCTAAACCGACATATCCTTTATTTTTTCCATTTCTCCTTGCTTCTGGATGATGACTTGTCTTGGAGGAGAGAGAGAAATCTGCCCCTCAAAATTGGAACCAGAAGGCCTTGAGTCATATTGAACCTTTTTCTGTCACAGAGAGAAGAAAACTTGTAATGTCTCTAGAATTCATAAGTGGACACATGGCTTCTGAGAAGAGAAGTAGAAACTAACACGTTCAAATACCTATCATGCAATGAGTGCTTCAGATTCATTTTACTATTCAATATCCACAATAAATATTACTATTACTATTATTATTGTTAAAACCATTATTAGTACCCTTACAAGGTAAAAGTATTGATAAATTTTTGGAGCATTTATTATATGCCAGGCACTGTTCTGTATGAACCAGCTTTCCAATTTATAATCAGGTGAGAAACTGAGGCATAGGGAACTTCTACCATATGCTCAAAGACACACAGCCAGTAAATGCTGGAACTGGAATTTGAACCCAAGTTTATGTGACTGCAAAGCTTATTCTGGTCCCTCAGACTATGTGGGTTTCCATACCCCTCCATGGAAAAGAATGAATCCTGGTCACTCAACTCCCAATTTCCCAGGTAAGATACCCACCAACAAGGTAGATCTTTCATGTCAGTTCCCTATCCCTGAGAAATCAAGGTTCTATTGTTGCATAGGAGTCAATGGTGTTGCTATTGGAATTGGTGAATAAAGAGGGATAATGGAAATAAATTCAGCTTACACAAGAGCTGTCACCTTCATAAGAGTTGACATTTAGAAGTTTTTCCAGCTAGAGGACTTTGCTAGGTCCAGGATGATGTGAAGAATCTAAGACAAGAGAAATGACTACCTTTATGGGCATACATTACTTATTTCTCTTGAAGCCTTTGCATTATTTCCTCCTTCTTAAAAAATGAAAGGGGACAGTCAAGTTGTTAAGATGCACAATTAACTTTTCCAATTTCTTTGCTCATTAATTCTATTCAGATTATTTAAAATACATTTTGACATTGTTAGACCTTTCTCTTCTTCTCCTCCTACATAATTCCTTTAAAGATCATAGTTCTTCTTCAAGAACAAAGAAACAGGCTTCTGACTACCAGGTCACAAGAGTCAATAAATAGCCACTGGTCTCATTAGGATGTGGCTCTATGTGTCAGGCTGGCCTGGGAGCTTCTACATGGTAGGTTACATCACCTCTGTCATCTTGAGCTCATTTCTGAAAGCTTTCTGCTAAGGCACTGCACTGTGTATCTGAACCAGAATTGGGTACGGCATTTGGAACAACAAGACACCTATCAGCAAGCCATCTCCCCTACTAGACTGTTTGATGTTGAATTTAATGTTTGTCAAACTGGTGTTTGCTTGTTTTATGTCCTGGAGGCTCTGGTCTACTAATGAAATATGCAGTTTTATCTGCCTGTTTCTAGAAGGAGTGGGTCTAATGCCTAACAACACTTCTGCTGAGGCTGAACATTTTTGAAACAGATTTTCCCATAAAAATTTTTTATGGGGGCCCTAACGTAGCCCCCAAAAATAGCTTCATCAAGAATAGATTTGGGATAAGACAGCTGATATGAAGCCAGTATTGCTCTGTGTACGAGTGTGCATGCACACATGCATGCAGAGGGGCAGTGTTGGAGGAAAGGCATGTCCACCACACAACTGGCCAAAAAACTACTGGCAAATCAAGTGCCCAGTCACCAGCCCTGCCAAGAGACTTCTTGGAGCCTTCACCAGCTATGGGGAATGCCAGCAAGGTGCAGAACAGGGGTGAGTTAGAAAAGCATGTTACAAAGACCATGTCTAGACCACACACAACACTATAATAAGAATCAGGAGGCCTAGTTCTCTGAGATTGTTTTTCAGATACAATAAAGGGGTTAGACTTGATAAGTTTCCAATTATCTATTTTCAAGGAAAACTTTTCTGATTGTTAAGCATTATAGTACATCAGCTGGGATCTCAGACATGTGTTTGAATCCTGCTTCTGTCATATGCTGGTTTGGTGACCTTGAACAGGTAATTTAATGTTCCTAATTTCTTCTTCTGGAAAATGGAGATATTAATGTTGAGTTCATTTCAGTCGCTCAGTTGTGTCTGACTCTTTGCAACGCCATGGACTGCAGCACACCAGCCTTCCCTGTCCATCACCAACTCCCAGAGCTTATTCGAACTCATGTCCATTGAGTCAGTGACGCCATCCAACGATCTCATCATCTGTCGTCCCCTTCTCCTCCTGCCATCAGTCTTCCCCAGGATCAGGGTCTTTTCCAATGAGTCAGTTCTTTGCATCAGGTGGCCAAAGTATTGAAGTTTCAGCTTCATCATTGTCCTTCCAATGAATATTAAGGACTGATTTCCTTCAGGGTTGACTGGTTTGATCATCTTGCAGTCCAAGGGGCTCTTAAGGGTCTTCTGCAACACCACAGTTCAAAAGTATCAATTCTTTGGCACTCAGCTTTCCTTATGGTCCAACTCTCACATCCATACATGACTACTGGAAAAACCATAGCTTTGACTAGACAGACCTTTGTTGGCAAAGTAATGTCTCTGCTTTTCAATATGCTGTCTGAGGCTGATAAGTCACTTCAGTCGTGTCCGACTCTGTGCGACCCCATAGATGGCAGCCCACCAGGCTCCCCCGTCCCTGGGATTCTCCAGGTAATAAAACTGGAGTAGGTTGCCATTTCCTTCTCCAATGCATGAAAGTGAAAAGTGAAAGTGAAGTCGCTCAGTCGTGTCCAACTCTCAGTGACCCCATGGACTGCAGCCTTCCAGGCTCCTCCATCCATGGGATTTTCCAGGAAAGAGTACTGGAGTGGGATGCCAGTGCCTTCTCCAAATATGCTGTCTATGTTGGTCATAAATTTTCTTCCAAGGAGCAAGCATCTTTTAATTTCATGGCTACAGTCACCATCTGCAGTGATTTTGGAGCCCCAAAAAACAAAGTCTGTCACTGTTTCCCCCATCTATTTGCCATGAAGTAATGGGACCAGATGCCATGATCTTAGTTTTCTAAATGTTGAGCTTTAAGCCAACTTTTTCACTCTCCTCTTTCACTTTCATCAAGAGGCTCTTTAGTTTTTCTTCGCTTTCTGCCATAAGGGTGATATCATCTGCATATCTGAGGTTATTGATATTTCTCCCAGCAATCTTGATTCCAGCTTGTGCTTCATCCAGCCCAGCATTTCACATGATGTACTCTGCATGTAAGTTAAATAAACAGAGTGACAATATATAGCCTTGAGGTACTCCTTTCCCAATTTGGAACCAGTCTGTTGTTCCATGTCCTGTTCTAACTGTTGCTTCCTGACCTACATACAGATTTCTCAGGAGGCAGGTTAGGTAGTCTGGTATCACCATCTCTTGAAGAATTTTCCACAGTTTGTTGTAATCCACACAAAGGCTTTGGCATAGTCAATAAAGCAGAAATAGATGTTTTTCTGGAACTTTCTTGATATTTTATCATGATGATTGAATCCACCATGGCATGTAAAGAATTTAATCTGGCACATGCTAAGTACTCGATGCATATTACCTGTCCCTGCTGAAATAGAGGCATAGGTGCCTGTATCAGTCTAATATATTGGAGGGTTTATGGTGACTGACCATGGTGACAGTTGACATGCAAATGGAGGACTTCAGGAAGTGCTGAGGCAGCCAAATGGGCTTCCTGGTCAAAATCAACCAGGGATAGAAGACTGAAATTCTTCTTGCCATCAGCAAGGGTGGCTTTGTGGAGAAGATTCACTTATAGAGACTGCCAACCCAATGTGCTTTGTGCCACATATTTGACCAATAATGGTTACAAATCTTATCTTCATGTTCTAGCTTTTATGATTTAAAAAGAGCGAAAGAAGTCTTGCAACCTAGATGCCCATCAGTAGATGAATGGATAAGAAAGCTGTGGTACATATACACAATGGAGTATTACTCAGCCATTAAAAAGAATACATTTGAATCAGTTCTAATGAGATGGATGAAACTGGAACCTATTATACACAGTGAAGTAAGCCAGAAAGAAAAACACCAATATAGTATACTAACGCATATATATGGAATTTAGAAAGATGGTAACAATAACCCTGTGTACGAGACAGAAAAAGAGACACTGATGTATAGATCAGTCTTATGGACTCTGTGGGAGAGGGAGAGGGTGGGGAGATTTGGGAGAATGGCATTGAAACATGTATAATATCATGTATGAAACGAGTTGCCAGTCCAGGTTTGATGCACGATACTGGATGCTTGGGGCTGGTGCACTGGGACGACCCAGAGGGAAGGTATGGGGAGGGAGGAGGGAGGAGGGTTCAGGATGGGGAGCACAGGTATACCTGTGGCGGATTCATTTCGATATTTGGCAAAACTAATACAATATTGTAAAGTTTAAAAATAAAATAAAATTAAAAAAAAAAAAGAAAGAAGTTCTTGGGATGCTCACTTTACCCATAAAAATGGAAGTTCATTGCTTTTCCTCTCCTAGTTTCGTTGGTGGATGAAAAGGCAAAGATGGTTAGTGCAGCAATAAAACAAATTGATATGGATTTGAATTGTTATCCTGGAGTACAAAATTTGGGAGCATTTGAATACTCCCGGTTAATATAGTAATAGTTAAAAAAAAAGCTAAAACTCAGTCAGTCTACATTGAGTGTTCTAAATCAGGATGCCAGAGCTTCACAGAAAAAGGAAACACTACTTAGGGAAACCTTAAAGACAAATATTACAACTTACTATCAAAAGAGCCCAACTTCTGTTTTCACAAATGTTCCTTGTACACTCTGAGTGTAGTATGGTTTCATAAAAGATAGACTGAGAAAGGGCTTGAAAAGATATTGCAAGGAGTCAAGCTTATACAGTCTTCCTATATTTATATAAAAGTTTTTGAGATATTACATAGGCTAGTTCCTTTATACTGGTAGATATTATGAGGTCAATTGATTGGCTAAAATATTCCCAATCCAGACACTAGCCTCTGTCTTTTATATAACATTCCAGAATTTCAGAAAATTAAAACAAAAGAGTGGGAGAGGAGGGGGAAGAAAGGTAAAAGGTACCAGTATCTGTAACATTAGTGATTCTAGTTTCAGCTTCATCATGTATCAGGCATGCATGTATCAGACATGCAATTTTAGGCATAGTAAATAGTCTGTTGGAGTTTCAAGATTATTTTTCTGTAAAATGGAAATAATAGTTACTCTTCTCTTACAGGAAGTAAATGAGATAAAGATAGTAAAATGTTTTCATGTTATCTATAAATTATTCTACGAGTACAATGAATAGGATGTAATGATTGACCTGTTTATGTATCCAGGAACTCAAAGATTTTAAAAGTATTTTCACTGACAAATTGCTATAAACTGAGTTTTTGTATCCCTCTGTAATTCATATGTTGAAACCTTAACTGCATTGTGATGGTATTTGGAGGTGGGGCCTTTGGGAGATGATTAGGTCATGGGGATGGAGCCCTCATGAGACCAGTGCTCTTACCAGAGAAACCCCAGAGGGCACTCTCATACTACACACGAGGACACAGGAACAAGTTGACCATCTATGAACAAACACCAAATCTGTCAGCGCCTTGATCTTGGACTTTCCAGCTTCCAGACTTGTGAGAAATAAACTTCTGTTTTCATAAACCACTCAGTCTACAGCTCTTATGGCAGCATTAGTACAGAACCCAAGCTGATGATCCAGACATGCCCAGTCTATAGACTATGTAGGGCATGAACATTTGCCACTGGGGCAGAAGCTACATATACCCTGTGGGGTTACAGTCATCGGCAGACTGAAAGGCTAGAGGCAGTATGGAATATGAGACTAGAAGCAAGAAATGGACAGGCAGAGCTATAGAACAGACGTGTCTTCAGCCACATGGGATAAATGGCAGGTGCACATAGTTGCTTAGAGAATGACTAATTTTATTGGTATGTTCCCAGTATTTTAAAGAACTTAAAGGGCAAGGCAAACAAAGCCATTAATTTTCTAGAGAAGCAGGGATGTGTCTTTGAGATATGGGATTTCTAGGCAGACTTGGAGATACATGGGCTGCTAGATATAACAGCCAAACTTCTCCAACATGGGATTTGCATCCCTCATGAGTGAATCTGGGGACAGCAGTGGATAGATTTAAACCATCTGTCAACCTGTTTTCTTCAGGAAACACCACCACTTCCCCAAGGGAGCCATGAATACTCGTAAAATGCCAACTGCTATTTCTTGGAGCTTCCTCATTGTACTGTCTGTCATTCTTGTCCTATCCTCCCCCAGCAGAAGCATCACTGTTGAAAAGTCAGACTTGGTGCTCACCTCTTGTTATGCACTGTCCGCCCTCATGCACAGCAACCTTGGTGGAGAGATACTGTACAGCCTTGCTTTACTGATAAAGTTAATGATACACATAAGGTCACTCAGCTTCAAAGCAGCAGAGCCTGGATTTGGACTTGGGTCTTTAAATTTTGACAATGCCCATTACCCTGTGCAACCCTGAACAAGTCTACTGCAGAGCCTCTCCAAAGAATAGCTAGTTTAGGACCAATTTCCTGAAGGGATTCATCCTGACCCAGATCCTTAGAAATACCAGCATTAAGGAAATCCACACTGGCTTACATCAAAAGCTACCTCCTCAAAGAATCGTCCTCCATCCGGATTTCCCAGCTGGAATGCAGCCTTTCTTTTCTGATTCTCAGGGCTCTCTGTAGCTCTCTTGTTGCACTTATCAGCTGCTGAGGAGATTACTAGAAGAGGGTCTCTTGTATCATCTTTGAGGGGAAACAATATGTCCTGTTCCCATTTGACTGCCTCTTGGTACCTGGCACCCATGTCACAACTCATATTTGTAGAGCATTTTGCTTTGTGCCATTTGTCTTCATCACTGGACTGAATCTCATTTGGCTGGAGCACAAGCATGCCAGGGAGGTCTAATTATCAATAGATCCCCATGTTAGAATTCAGGGGCCCTGAGGCCCAGACAGGCCCCACTAGATCACCTTGCTGCTAAAAGGTAGGGCTCACAGCCAACCCCCGAACTTCTGACTTGAAGCTCTTTTCATGTTGCTAGGCTGCGTCATTCTGTGTTCACTAAATCAAGATTAGACAAGCGCAAAGCGGAGATAATTGCATGGATTTCTACAAGTGGGTCTTGATTTTACATCAAATACTCCTTTGAGTGGTTGGCAACACCACAACATGGAAAACCAGGGGCCATAAGAAAGACTGCTTTCCTGTGGGACAAGAAGCAGCAGATTACAAGATGTTTTTCCCTATCCGCTGCCGAAACCACAGATTAATTAAAGGTCTGGCCAAATTCACATCGTTCCTCAACCATTAATCACATTCAGACATCTCATTAGGGATATCAGCCCCAATTCTACTACATGTAACACTGATCAGTCAATCAATGTATATACTTATTCAGCACTTTTGTGCCCAGGATGTGTTAGAGTCATGGGCTGTGACCTCATGGAGTTCACCATTTCTTTATAAAAATAAGCCAAACATGTAAGATGTATCAACGGCAATGTAGAATGAATGCCACTGCCATGGTACTCTGAGCATAGCAAAAGCTAAGAAGTATAAAACAGAGAAACCCCTGAAGGAGGAACAGACAAAACAGGTTCTATCTTGAAAGCAGGACTCCATCTTGGGCTGGACTGTGGACTTTGAGCTATGTGCCCTGTATCTATGGAAACGACATACAAACTGGAAAATTAGACCCCCGGATGGGAGAGCCCCCAGGGCTTGTACCTAGACTCTCCATCGCCTAAAAAATACCCTAATTATCTGTGTAACCAAATAGAATCATAAATTCTATTATGCTATTGGGGTATGACCACAGGCCTATTGATAATTGTACACTGTTAACTACCTAGGCTTAAGGCATACGAATCACGGGTTTAAGGCATATGAATCATGGGTTAACTTTGTATCTTTCTTTTCCTTTTTCAGACTAGTTTCAGAGAATCTGGGGAGGTGGGTTTGAGCATGTACACTTTAGGGTATATAAGGTTTTCACAAAAACTGGTCGGGGTCCTTAGCTAAGAGGAGACTCTGCCTTGGGCCCGCTGGTATAATAAACTGCACTCTGCTATCTTTATTGTCCTTCTGAGTGAGTTTGTTTCCCGGAACACATGGCTACAACACCCCTACCCCAGAACCACACCAGTTTACTCACTTATTCTCATGATCCTTCTAGAATTACAATAACTCAATGCTGGGCACTGTGGAGTCCATACTCATCCTATATCCGTCTATAGATAACATGACTAATACACGGAGATGGAAGAGTGACAGCTGGAAGAGGCCTGAGCTTGGATTGCAGCTCATATCTGCCTGACTCCAGAGAGGCAGGCACAAGCCTTCTGTATCGCCCTCCACAGTGTGGTGTGCATGTGTGTGCATACACACCAATAACAAGTGTATGAAAAGTAGAAGTGTTAGTTGCTCAGTTATGTCTGACTCTTTGCAACACCATGGACTGTAGCCCACCAGTCTCCTCTGTCCAAGGAATTCTCCAGGCAAACATACTGGAGGGTGCAGCCATTCCCTTCTCCAGGGGATCTTTCCCACCTAGGGATCAAACCCTGGTCTCCTCATTGCAGGCTGATTCTTTACCGTCTAAGAGTTATTTACACTCCCACTGCCTTAGGAGGAGAAGGGATTCTCACATTGAAGGACATCTTTGCCGAATGAGGAGATGGATTTGAGGACAGAAAACTAGAGAAACCAGGTCACAGCTGAACTGACCTACACACCAAAGTGAGATGGGGAGAGTAAAGATGGGGTGAACCCGGCCAGAAGAGCTGGAGAGGCAGCAGGACAGGAGATCCACGTGAGTGGATCAATGGTGCTTGACTGGTTCCACAAGAGGCACTTTGGGAGAAGGGCAAGAAACAGTGGGTGTGTGTAGGTTTTATTAAGGGTTTTTGCCATTCAATATCTGACATAAACACTCTGCTTCATTTTTACTTGACACTTTCAATAAAAAGTCTATACTACACTGCTCAATAATCTTATTAAAATTTTATTTGTTTATCTCTGCAGAAGTGGTTCACATCAGGAATGTGATTCCACTTCAAGGAAACATCCAAGAGTTACAGCTGAGTTATCAGGGATTTTATCTTTCTGCATCTTTTGGGGTTACTGACTTAGTTCTTTGTTATGAAAATTTATGAAAAACATCAGAGCAGAAGCTCAGACATGGATGCCAAACTTCCCCCAGCCCATCAGCAATTAGGATTCTTTAGGAAAAAGCACTTAACTGCCCCACACCTCAGTTTCACCTCAAAGCAGATAAAAAACTCAAAATATAGGCCCAACACACATCTGACAAAAAGCAGAGACTCAAAAATGTCACATCTCTGTGCGCCTCATTTCACTTCCTGGTACTTTGGCCACCTCATGCGAAGAGTTGACTCATTGGAAAAGACTCTGATGCTGGGAGGGATTGGGGACAGGAGGAGAAGGGGATGACAGAGGATGAGATGGCTGATGGCATCACCGACTTGATGGACATGAGTTTGAGTGAACTCCGGGAGATGGTGATAGACAGGGAGGCCTAGCGTGCTGCAATTCATGGGGTCGCAAAGAGTCGGACATGACTGAGCGACTGAACTGAACTGAAGATCCTATGCTGTCAGTTTCTTTCTTTTTAAATTTTTATTTTATTTTGGCATATAGCCAATTAATAAAGTTATGACAGTTTCAGGTGGACAGCAAAGGGACTCAGCCATACATGTATGTGTATAGCCATTCTCCCTCAAACTCCCTCCCATCCAGGTTGTCACATAACATTGAGCAGAGTTCCCTGTGAAATACAGGGGCACCCTGCTGGTAATCTATTTTAAATACAGCAGTGTGGACATGTGATCTAACTCCCTCACTGTCCCTTCCCCCACCCTTGCCCCCTGCTGTCAGTTTATTTTTTTTTTTAATTTAATTAATTTATTTATTTTACTTTACAATATTGTATTTGTTTTGCCATACATTGACTTGAATCCGTCATGAGTGTACATGTGTTCCCCATCCTGAACCACCCCCCCACCTCCCTCCCCACCCCATCCCTCTGGGTCATCCCAGTTTATTTTTGTTGTCGTCATTCAGTGACACCACAAACCTGTTTTAAGCATCTACTCTGTGTTAAGTTTTTCATGCCTGCTCATGCCCCCTTACACAGTTCTTGATCCAATTTACTTCAGGCAAACAAGGAAGTTTACGTCGTGACTCTTATTTGAACAGCAGAACAAGAGCAGAGATTGAGAAAGAAGGCTCTGGTGTCAGTCTGCCTAGGTCAAACCTCTGTTCCACTCTTTGCTGGCTGTGTGATCTTGGGAAAATGACTTAACTGCCCTGTGCCTCTTCTGTGAAATGGAATTAAGGGCAGGTCTCTCCAAATACAATGTCATAACAATTAAATTCATTAACAATATTCCTAGCTCATACTAGCCTCTCAAGAAATGGTAGCTGATTCTTTATATACAATTGTTTCTCAAAGAACTATAGATTATTCAATATGAGAGAAAATTAGATAAGAGATAAAACTTGTGGAGAAAGGGTGAGGACAAATCTTAAGAGAAAAAATGCTTACATAGAAGAGGTACGTTCAGTCCGCTTCACAGGACTCATCTCAGATATTTCAGAGGAAGTAAGAAAGTCATGGATTCTACACCTTCCCTGCCTGCCCCCACAAACACCTAAGAAGCAATTACACAACGCCCTGAGATAATAAACACAACATACTAAGAGCCCTGGGATGATTTCTCCACACTGCAGTCTGGAAGCAGTTGCCACCTGGGGCAGGCAGTAAAACTGCAGGCGTTTATTCTGGAGAACCAGACAGAAGGCCTTGGGTATGGCTCCCTCTCCATTCTAATTGCATTCACTGGAATTACCACCACACAGGATCACAAGGTACGCATGCCTTCCAAAAACATTTTTCATATAAGAAAGTGGAAGCAATCTAGCCCAGCCTCGAGAGGTTTCCAAGGCTAGAGGGAGAGAGGGTAAGTGTCTAATTTCATGCTCCCATTACACACAAGCTGGATTAGAAGAAAACAAGGGAGGAAGAGGAGAGAATGGAGATTAAAGAATCAGACAATTTTAAAGCCCAAGAAACACAGTGAGAGAAGAACCAATCAATTTCCTTTTTTTTTTTTTTTTTTTTTACAACAGATGTTTTGCTTGCAGTTCTGAATCTAACAGCAGTTGATGTAGTAAGGATGAAATAGGAGGAGGAAGAAAAGGAAAGAGCTTAAAAGGAAGGGAGGGAGAGTCAGGTTGGCAAACAAGAAGCTGATCCCCAAGGCCTCCCCTCTTCCCAGCTTCACCCTGATAGGTTTTACCCGCTGGGAATAACAGGGTGTCCTGCTGCCTTACCCACCCCCCACCTGAAGGCATTTTTCTCCAGGAAGGCAGGGGTAATCAGGCCCATCCTTTAAACATCTTCATCCTATTACTTTCATAATCAGCTTCTGAAGTTCCGTTCAATAGATGTGGGGTCGACCAGACTGACTGCTTGAACAGCTGCTCGGGCCATGGAGCTATTCTCTCTGCCATTGATCACAAAGTCAAAAATCAATCCTGGCTAAGGAGAAAGAAGTTAAAAATAAATTGCAGGAATTGATTTCTGTTCAGACCTTCTGACTCCCAGTTTAGGAAGGGGGAAGAATGAGGATGCGTGAATCCGCCTGTCATGAAAACACTTGACATGTCCCAGCCTCAAAAGCAAAACCAGGGAATGTTTTATACACACACACAAGCACACACATACACAATTTTTCTTAATTTATACTTTTACATTATTTTATTTTTGCCTCCTAATGACTATCAGAGATGAGAATCCATCTAAATCGTAAGCTCCCATAAGACTAGGGTCGGTCTTGTGTCCACTATAACATCTCTACAGTGGGGCGCCGTGATTTGTGAGTAGTAGTAACTGCAGAAAAATGTGTTGAGGGACTGATAGAATTAAAAAAAAATGAAGTCCCCTCCTTGCTATTATTGGCTCTTACAGTTATGCCTATTTCTGCCCAGATTTCTCACATTTGCAATTATTTTTCTTCTTTATTGTTTTGCTTATGTATTATCTCCCTCTCTCCCACTAAATACAAACCCTCCCATGGCAGGAACTTTTGGGTTTTTCTGCTGTTTAATTTTTGATCTGCTGCACTATCTCCATACTGAGCCCTCAGTGAATGGATGTGAAAGGAAAGAGAGAAGGATGATTCAGCAACTCTGTTGAGGAATTAGCTGCATCCCAATTTAATTTTTTTTTTTTTTTTCTGACACTGGAGAAATGAGTTGGGAAATACCTCCAAATAGTAGTCCCTTCTCTGTGTCTGAATCAATGGACTGCCTGGTAGAGTGAGCAGTCTTGTGGAATTTTACCAAGAGAAGGGAATTTCAGGAGTCATATCATACAGTCCACTGCCTTCCAAACTGCATTCTATGGCATTCTAGAATTCTACAGAGATACTTTAAGAGTGTCTGTAAAAAGGTGAAGAGGAGGCTGGGTGGATGAGAGAGCTGATATAACTCTTCACTCGCTTAGAACAGGATCCATTCCTCCTGCATCTGTTTCACACATTGGAATTCCTTGAACACTGTTGTCTGAAAAGTGGTTCCCACTGTTAAGAACAGCAACAACAAAAAGTCTGAAAGCTCTACTTGGATGCCATCTTACCATTTTGTGATAAGGCAACTGAGTTCCAGGGAGGAAAAATAATGGCCCAAGGTCACAGAGTGAGTTATGGTGAGACCAGACTTAAAGGCAGGAGTACTTGCCACCCCTTCCCCAGCCGCCTACTCCATACCATGGACACTGTCTCCTGCCATGAAACGTTTCTTTTCTTTGGAGCACTGGCTGGTCCTGAAGATGGACTCCTCAAATCAATTTCCTTCTTTGGGAACTGGCTTGAGCCTTGCATTCTCTAGGAAATGCCCCTGATCATATCATGCCTCATGGGTCTTTCTCTCTCTGGGAAGGAGCCTTACATACCTTAGCTGCTTTGAGCATCATTCATGGAGACTGTCAGGCCATCCAGTCCTACCACTTCATCTAAACTAACAAAACTGAAGACAGCCACTTTGTCAGTCTTGTCCACCATTATACCCCTTTCATTGAGCACAGTCATAGGAGCATCTTAAGTGCTCAGTGAATGACTGTTGAATGAAAATGAATGAATGGATCTACCAAACAACACTTCAGTCTCATACAGCCTTGCGTACATAGTAAGCATTCAATCCAATCAAGCTGATTGCTTACCCACTGGCTCCACTACTACAAAACTTCAAGAAGATCTTATTCTGGCTGACCCTGAGGATTTTCAGAATCTGAGTCTTAAAAGCTACTTGCAGAAATCCAAAATGTCTGTTTACCCCATTAGCTAGCAAAGGAGTTAAAACAAAGAGCGATTAAAATTTTTAAACACGGAACCTCTGAAATATATATTCTAGTTAGAATGGTAATGGGGAGAGAACTGGACTTAATAGTCTGCTTCTCAGTCAACAGTCCAACTGCCTTCATTATCAACACTGTTGTTTTACAACAGTGCAATTATCTTTAATAGAAGGCCCCAGAAAAGGGATCCTCCTGGGAGCTGGGCTTAGCAGAGTGTGTGGCAGAGACCTGCAGGAACTTGAAAGGGCAGGATAACAGGGAGACCTGATCGGGTCATGATTCCACAGTTCTTCTGCACCCTGGAATGGAATACGAGAGACACAGTTTCCTGAAATGTATCATGGAGATTGGATCCAGCATCGGAAAGGCGCAAGGCAAGTGGGGAAGGCTGGAGAAGAGTGGAGCTGGGGTGGCAATGATGATTAACCATGTTGTCACTCACCCCCTTGGCACCCCAGCGATGAGCATTTGAATAATCCTCTAAGTGTATCTGAGGGACAACTCTCAGAGATGCAGGCATGATTACCTTGTACTGAATTCCATTAAACCTTTCTTTGGTTAATGATGCAGAAATTTTCTGATCTGAAGCAAAATTGAAACAGATCCTGACAAACAGGCCACTGAACTAGGAGTGGAATGAAGTTTTCCCGCCACTGCTATCTACCAAGACAAGGGCAGCATCTGTCTATTTCACCTTTACAGTCATCCAGAAAAGTTACTGAGAATACCAGCATACTCAGTGCTAATGTGAAGATCTTCAGACTGGAGACATGAATGAGAGGATCCTGGTTTGGTTTTGCCACCCTTTATGAACCCAGGCAGCCCTGAGGTCAGATCCTCCTCGCTCTACCATTTATTAAGCTATACAACAAAGAGTGAGACTCTAAAATTTCCTGAAATTCAGTTTCCTCCTTTGCAAAATAAAGATGATGCTATGTACCATACTGAGATCTTATGAAGATAAAGTAGAATAAAGTAAAATAAAATGCACACATACCAGGTAGGAACTTGGCACTAAATAAGCATGAGATCCTTTTCCAACAAAGAGAACAGTTCTTCTAATTTTCTGATTGGTGGGTAAAAAATGGTGCGGTGGCTCGGTGGGAAATCATTCTGAAGAACCACTGCTTTGGAAATAGGAACTTGCAAATTTCCAAATAGCAGAAGAGATTTGAAAGTTGTGGGGCTGATCTCATTCCTTTGAGCTGAATTTAGAAGTGCCTGTGGCCCTGGACAGTATACCAACCTTCCAGATTAGAACACACAGGTTGCATGCAGCCACATGAGGCTCCTGGATAGCAAGACACCGACTGCCACTCTCCCTGTAAGATGCACTGCCCAGCAGACACGTCACCACCCTCCCTCTCATGCCCACGCAGATACTGTTAATTAACAAAATCAGTCTTTCCTACAGTATCACGGTAACACAGTTTTCTATGCAGCTATCACCAATTCTCAGAGGTAACACATAAAATGAAAAAAAAAAAAAAAATTGACGCCCCTAAACCAGACATATCCCATCCATGTACTACTAAAAAGGCAAATACTTAGGTTTTAATACATAGCTAATCACAGAACAATTCTCTGAGGTTAAGGAAAAACACTCTTTGCTATTTTGGCCTAGCAAGCAACCAGCACTGTATTTAATAACTTCCAAGAAGCCTCAGCAGATCTCCTGGGAAGAAGCAAACTGGATTCACTTATTAGAGACAGGCACAGCAAAGCTTTGAATAGAGTGAAGAGATCGCCATGCCAAAAAGATTGATGGGCATCCTGAAAATAAAGAAACCCTCCCCAGAGCCACTCTGTCTCAGCAGGAGACACTGGGGAATCATCAACATCTGGTTGGTAATTGATGCTCTGCTATAGGAAAAGATGAGAGGGAATGATCACAGGGAAGAAGTGAGCAGAGAGAAGGAACCTAGTGCGGGCCCTGAGAAAAGACCACACTTAAAAGGTGGGCAAAGGAAGAGGCACCTGTGTAGGAAAGGGAGAAGAGACTGAAGGGGTATGGGGAAGAGATGGGCTGCACATTATCAAAAAGGCAAATGAGAGAGGCTGCTTCGAGGAGGAAGGAGTCGTCAGATTAAAAAGCTGCAGATGAATCCACCAATGTCATTATTGAGGGGTGTTGTCCGGATTCCATTCCAAACTACCTTTGATGAACTTGGCAAAGGTAATTTCAATGAAGTGGCAGATGCAGAAGTCAGACTCAAGTGGGTTTAAAAAAAAAAGAAAATGAGAAAAAGGCATAATGAATGTAGACGGAGCTCAAGAAATCTGGTTGTGAATGAAAGATGGGTCATTTACAGAAAGGAGTACAGAGTTCAAAAAAGCCTTGTTCTGTTTTGTTTTAATTTAAGGATGGTAGATACTTTAAAATATTTAAATGCTGATGGAAAATCAGAAAGAGGAATGAATAAGCTACAGTTAGAGGGAACAGAAGAATCAGCAATAAATCCAGGTCCCTGAACAGTTAGAAGAGATGAGAACGGGTGTTTGGATTGAGACATTTTATACAGGAATGAGGGTGATTCTTTCTATTTGTCTTGTATCATCCACCTGATCTGCAATCCTAGATGGATAGTTCAGTTCAGACGCTCAGTCATGTCCGACTCTTTGTGACCTAGATGCATAGTAGGGATTCAAAGAGAGTCTTTCCAAGTGGTCCTGAGTTGGGTTCCCCCCAAAATTAGAGCCTGATACAAAGGCTTTTGTGGAGATTGTTTAGGTTTTATTTGTTTTTCAGAAAGTTTCCTAGGGAACAGGAGGGGTAGAACTAGAAAGCAGGAGACAAGGAGGGAGAGAAAGCCATGCCAAGGTCATTATTATAAGCCACTGGGGCTGCTCTACTGTGCACTCTATAAAGACTCAGGATGAAGCTCAGAATTGCCCTTCTGATGCAGGAAGAGAGGAGTTCTTATCCACTGGCCCATGACTCTGCTTGGTCAAATCATTACAGAGGACCTTGACACCCTTACAATTCAAGGTAGGCACCGGCATCAGAATGACTAAGGGGTCTCTCATTAGTCTCCTACTTAGGAACAAATCAGCCCTAGGACAAAAAACAAGAGGTCCAAAGAGCAGTTGAGACAAGGTGATATTCTTTGCAGTAGAAGATGGAGAGGCTCTATACAGTCAGCAAAAACAAGACTGGGAGCTGACTGTGACTCAGATCGCCAATTTCTTATTGCAAAACTCAGACTTAAATTGAAGAAAGTAGGGAAAACCACTAGATCATTCAGGTATGACCTAAATCAAATCCCTTAGGATTACACAATGGAAGTGACAAATAGACTCTAGGGATTAGATCTGATAGAGTGCCTGAAGAACTATGGACAGAGGTTTGTGACATTGTACAGGAGATAGGATTGAAATCATCCCCCAAAAGAAGAAATGCAAAAAGGCAACATGGTTGTCTGAGGAGGCCTTGCAAATAGCTGAGAAAAGAAGAGAAGCAAAAGGCAAAGGAGAAAAGATATATCCATCTGAATGCAGAGTTCCAAAGAATAGCAAGCAGAGATAAGAAGGCTTCCTAAGTGATCAATGAAAAGAAATAGAGGAAAACAATACAGTGGGAAAGACTAGAGATCTCTTCAAGAAAATTAGAGATACCAAGGGAACATTTCATGCAAAGATGGGTACAATAAATGACAGAAATGGTATGAACCTAACAGAAGCAGAAGATATTAAGTAGAAGTGGCAAGAATACACAGAACTATTCAAAGAAGATCTTCATGACCCAGATAATCACGATGGTGTGATCACTCACTTAGAGCCAGACATCCTGCAATGTGAAGTCAAGTAGGCCTTAGAAGCATCACTACAAACAAAGCTAGTGGAGGTGATGGAATTCCAGTTGAGCTATTTCAAATCCAAAAAGATGATGCTGTGAAAGTGCTGCACTCAATATGCCAGCAAATTTGGAAAACTCAGCAGTGGCCACAGGACTGGAAAAGGTCAGTTTTCATTCCAATCCCAAAGAAAGGCAATGCCAATGAATGTCCAAACTATTGCACAATTGCATTCATTTACATGCTAGTAAAATAATGCTCAAAATTCTCCAAGCCAGGCTTCAAAAGTACGTGAACCAAGAATTTCCAGATGTTCAAGTTGGATTTAGGAAAGGCATAGGAACCAGAGATCAAATTGCCAACATCCATTGGGTCATAGAAAAAGCAAGAGAGTTCCAGAAAAACATCTATTTTGGCTTCATTGAATACGCTAAAGCCTTTGACTTCATTGAATATGCTAAAGCCTTTGATTGAATACTCTAAAGCTTTTGACTGTGAGGATCACAACAAACTGCGGAAAATTCTTGAAGAGATGGGAATACCAGACCATCTTACCTGCCTCCTGAGAAATCTGTATGCAAGTCAAGAAGCAACAGTTAGAACCGGACATGGAACAATGGACTGGCTCCAAATTGGGAAAGGAGTATGTCAAGGCTGTATATTGTCACCTTACTCATTTAACTTACATACAGAGTACATCATGCAAAATGCTGGGCTGGATGAAGTACAAGCTGGATTCAAGATTGCTGGGATAAATATTAATAACCTCAGATATGCAGATGACACCACTGTTATGGCAGAAAGCACAGAGGAACTAAAAAGTCTCTTAATGATAATGAAAGAGGAGAATGAAAAAGCTGGCTTAAAACTCAACATTCAAAAAACTAAGATCATGACATCCAGTCCCATCACTTTGTGGCAAATAGAGAGGAAACAATGGAAATAGTGACAGACTTTACTTTCTTATGCTCCAAAATCACTGCAGATGGTGACTGCAGCCATGAAATTAAAAGATGCTTACTCCTTGGAAGAAAAGCTATGACCAACCCAGACAGCATATTTAAAAGCAGAGGCATTGCTTTGTTGACAAAGTTCCATCTAGTTAAAGCTATGACTTTTCCAACAGGCATATATGGATGTGAGAGTTGGACTATAAAGAAAGCTGAGCACCAAAGAATTGATGCTTTTGAACTGTGGTGTTGAAGAAAATTCTTGAGAGTCCCTTGGACTGCAAGGATATCAAATCAGTTCATTGGGAGGACTGATGCTGAAGCTGAAGCTCCAATACTTTGGCCACTTGATGTAAAGAACTGACTCATTGGAAAAGACCCTGATGCTAGCAAATATTGAAGGCGGGAGAAGGGGACAACAGAGGATGAGATGGTTGGATGGCATCACCAACTCAATGGACATGAGTTCGAATAAGCTCTGAGAGTTGGCGATGGACAGGGAGGACTGGCATGCTGCAGTCCAAAGGGTTGGACATGACTGAGCAACTGAACCATGTCTTTATTGGATTTCTTTTGAAGATCATCTCTGAAACTCTTTCCTTTTTCTTTAAACTCCTGTGTTGTAAATGTATCCCTAATGAAGAAATTGCTATTTATCTAACATTCAAAATCTCTCCCATTAAGACAAAATTAACATCATTTAAAGTATTGCCAAATAGTTTCTCTTTGAATGATTACACTCTATTAATTTCTGCCTCAGGGCTTTTTTTTTTCTTTCAGAAAGATAAAAATTTATTAGGGATATAGTAGCCACATCATAGAGGCTTTTCTACCACTCATGTGGGTGTATAAAGCAGGGTCTTAAACAAAGTATCAAAACCCAAGCAATCTGGGGACCAAGATGCTACAATAAGGTACTCAAGTATCTTGAAAGACAATTAAGTCCCAGAATATCTACAGTTATCTATACACAAAAGTTGGTTTCTTTGATAAGAGTATGGAAGGTTTGTGGGACGAGTTTATCATGCACACATGTCCATATATGAGTTGAAACCATGAATAATTAAAGGATGAATTTGAGGAAAAGGTTAGTAATCTTTTATATGCTAGGCTTATAAAAACCCTTCATTGAGGAGGTGCATACACAAAATATAGTGACGCTGATTTTTGTATGTAGATTAGTCTCTTGAACCTTGCATTTTACAGGGCTTGTTTTCAAAGGATTTCAAAGCCATTATTATCTTGCTTGATCCTCACAACAACCTCCCAATTTAGGCAGAACAACTAGCATGATTCCATTCTACAAAGATCAGGAAATTAAAGCTATGATCATCCAAGTGATTTGCCCAATGTTCGTTCTCTGACTAGTAAGTGGCAGATTCCTGATTACAACCTAGGTCTTTGAGTTCAGGATTCATTTCCCCACATCAGACCACCAGCTTTCAAATCATTAAGTACTTGAGAGGAGGGACAACAACTTCTGTCTCTTACATGCTCCGTTATTTTTATTTCTAGTGGCTCAACAAACATCTGTGATTTGGCTACTTGTACTTGTTAATTGCTAATACTTCTGGATTATCTCAAATAATACATGAGAATAATACAATGGTGCTATTTTTCTATATTTATACACAGAACTCTTAAAAACTAACAGCAACTTATATCCAAACTACCTGCTGGCTTCATTGTACTATTGGGATTATATGAGAACCACCCGTATGTATGGCATTGCTCCACTCTCAGATTTTCTTGCTATGGAGGGGTCTTCTCTACACAATGTCACCAGCAGATGAAAGTGGCATTAAGTAGCAGAAAGATCTACACTAAATTACTGGTTTCCTTGTGGATATGGAAAAGGACCTGGCAGGCTGGGATGGCCTTCCTTCCTTTGAATTTTTGGCTTTGTCCACCCCTATAGAGTACTTTATTTGTATCTTAATTATGGATTTTTTTATCTTATACTTTAGACATTTGAAGATAGGTCAATATCATACATTCTTTTTTTAAATTCAGTTGCATGTAAAATTAAAGCATTCAATGAGTGGCTGAATTCATATTACATTCAGGGCTACCTCCTGTGCCAGGAGAGGAAAGGACCAGGCTTCATATAGCTTAGTTAAGAAACATACAAATCTCTTGGGATGACTTATTAGGGTGTGGCTCCTGTTCTTTAACACACTCCCTAAGAGCCAGGGTATGAATCATATCAATGAAGGGATTTTACTGCTAACCACTGCTGAGCTACCTGTTCTCGAAGATAAACTCCAGAAAATCTATTCCATAAGGAGAAAAGACAGGATTTCCAAGCATCTTGGTTCAGAACACAGAAACCAACTCATCTCTCTCTATCCCGCCCCGACAGAGGAAAACTGATTTCTCTTTTATCCATGCGGAACTAAGGCATTTCAGGCCGACACTTTCCCATTAAAACAAGGGCTCTTCTGGGAAGGATTAACTCCTTTTGATTTCAGTACAAAGCCCTAGGCCCTGGGCCCCCTGCACAGAAAATGTGCTGACCGATGAACACGTTTCACAGCTTCCTGTGCATCTCCAGCTCAGCTTCCCCAACAGCAGGAGATCACACAGCAGGTTCCCTAAGAAAAACCATCAAGATGGCTACCTTTACCTCTTTGTCGATGAAACAGTAAAAGATGAGGCAGAATGTTTGGGGTCTCTCGAAACTGTAGGAGATGAGTGAGTAAGTACATGGACCCTTCTCCATACAAAATACAGGATCAATGCTAATAATGTGTCTACAAAAAGGCATGGAAAGTTTGCCTGTAGAGGGGCATATGAGAGAGGGTGAATATTTTATGCAAAATTAATATTATGAGAAGTACATTATGAAGAGGTAAGCTAGGTTTTGGGTTATTCAACCCGCTCTCTCAAATGTCTGTACATTTGTATATAATGTATATAATGATTCACTTGTGGGTAAATAATTATGCCTCAAAAACACACACCTCATTTATGAATATGAAGAGACAGATGCAGGCCTGGATATTACCTGAATTCCTAGTGCTTCAGTTGTCCTCACACAAAAAACACCTGACCTGGATCTACACAGTCAGCAGCTACAAAAACATCAGTGGATTTCAAACATTTCTAAGTGGCAGATTCCTCTTGCCAAATAAATGTACTAAGAACCATGATACACAGAGCAAACAAAAGCAGAAATACACTTTTAAGGAGGGACTAAGAGTCCTGGAATCCCAGCCTCCCAGACAACCTCTTCCATTTTTGTTTGCATCAAGAGAAGTTTTCTAAGAGCCAATGTACAAACTACCAAGAAACACCTGGGCACATAAAGGTATGAAAGACTGAAGGGGTAGACTTGTCTCCTTTTCATCAAGGCTTTGTTTGCTTTCCCCCTTTGGAGTTCTACCTCTGGTGGCACAAAACAAAATGTAAGATATCAATACTTTAAAAAGCTAGCAAATTTAAGTGGTAAGTCCCTTAGAATTGTGAAAAACCAAAGCCACTTAACACCCATACTGCTGTTATTTAGCTCCTCAGGTCATCGGCAGAGAAGTAAATAATCTGCCTTTACAAATCTCCCCTTTGGAAGTCCAATATGGAAGGAGGACAGACCCCGTCAGTGGCAGCATAATCCTCAGTGTCCAGCTCTGCCTTAGGAAGACTCCACGGGGATGGCACCCGTGAGCGCTGGGCTGGACCCAAGCCTGGGTGAGCTACAGCTGTTTCTCCCAAGACTGTTCTTTGGCAGACTTCTAGCTACTGTGGGAAGAATACAACCTATCCCAAACCCATGATAGTTTGATCAGATACAAATCTGTGGGTTCAAACTTTGGAGGCTGCTGGTGGTCTCTGAGGGTTTGCTGCTCTGACAAAAACGTCTTCTGTAGCAGCTTTATCTCAACAAACAGAATGAGAAATCTTTGCTCTTTCCTTGCCTCAGAGGTTGATATTCATTCACTAAAGTGCAAATCTTACCTTTTCCACAAAGCCCTTCCTATCTATTCAACTATCAAGCAAAAATGTAAAAAAAAAAAAACCTGAATAAATAGAAGAGAGGTGCCAAGTCATCAAAAATGACCAGTGGTGAGGAAACAATATCATAGAGCTTAATTGGAAGCTGCTCAAACAGACACAAAAATTAGTTTTGAAGTTTTTAGCAGCTGTGAAGAGGGAAAAACAAAACTACCAGTGTCTAATGAGAGGAAACAGAAAAGGTTTGCCTCTCCAGGACAGTTTTCTAATTTATTTTCCAGCCACTTCATTTCCTCCCGCAATTACAACTGTCCTTAGACAGAGGTCCTGATACACTGTGGTCTCTCACTTCCTTCATTTTACCCCTGCCTCCCCTGCCTGCAATACCCTTTGTCCTTCACCTGTCTAACTGATACTTACAGCCCAGCTGCCAGGAAGCTTGCACTGACCCAGGGCAGGGTGAAGAGCTCTTCCTCACTCTGAGAGCAACATGTGCTTCCCACAAATACATCTCTTATCACACTCGATTATATTTGTTTCATTGTCTGTTTTCCCCACTGGGCTGAATGTATTTTCATACATTTAAATGAATGAATATAAAAAAGACACTGAATAACATAATGGATAATTCCTGGACAGCAGTTCTATAAAGATACAGAGACATTCTACAAATGGTCATTTCTTATGCAGTGAGCAATTGCCAATTACCCTAAGTTGTCTTCTATTGTTAGTCAGAGAAACAAGACTTCCTTGCTTTTTAAAAAGATAACTAACTACACTCCCTAGGAATGAGGATGGTGTCTTATCTTCTCAGTTCAGTTCAGTTCAGTTTAACAAACATTTATTAAGCACCAGTCACTATGCCAAGTGCAGAAAAAACACTGATGAATAAGACATAGTCTCATTCCTCTTAAAGTTTACAGAACTTGTTGCAGGAGGCTTAATGCACATAGATAAGTAATCAGCATAGGATCTGACTGAGGGTGTCAGGGGAGATACCTATAGGAGGCATTGCTCAAGTTGAATCCTAAAGATTGAGTTTGTCTGATAAAGGAACATTCCAAGCTGGGGAAAACAAAACAAGAAAAGCATATTAGGCAAGAAATGACATAGTGCAAAAATGACATGGTGCATGAATAGAGACTAAAATACTTTATTTTTATTGAAGTGTAAAATATGAAAAAGAAAGTACATGGGGGACAGTGTTGGGAAAGGAATTCACACCTGATTCATTCCTGATGCAGTAGGCAGGATCCAGATCATAGAAGACCTTACAGGCAATGTTAAGGAAATTGGATTTTAACCTATAGGTGATGAGAAGCCACTGAAGGCAAGGACATTGATTTTTATTTTAAATAAATTACTTTGGAAGTAGTGTTGTGAACTGATTGGAGGTGTGCTGATCTGGGAGTAAGAAAATCATTTACTGCAACCTTTCAGAAAATATAAAAGGGTTTATAAATGGTTTTTAATAGCCAAGTAATAAAGATGCTTCCCCCTATTCTTTCATAAATCATCCTGGAGCAACAAGGAAAACATGCAAAAAGAAAAACACAAATTCTATACTTAAGGAAAATATAACCCTGAAACACTATACGTGGAAATGAAGCCAAAGGCTGTGAAGGACAAACAGGGTACAGGCAGGCACCAGAGCAAAAATGCCTGCAGCTACAGTCTTAGATCAAGCTAGAGAGAGAGTTCTCTAAAGATATTTTCAAAGGAGCAAAACTAACAACCTATTACTTGGAACAAAGGAATTGTAGCCCAGGAACTGGCAGTGGAAACGTTCCTGGAACTGGTTGGTGACAAGGAGAAGCTGGAGAGGTATGGCTGGATAGAGAAACACTCAGGTGGTTTTAACTTATAAGAAAAACCCACTAAAAGACTAACACTATTTAGTTTTATGGGCTTCCTTGATGGCTCAGTTGGTAAAGAATCCACTTGCAGTGTGGGTAGACCTGGGTTTGATCCCTGGGTTGGGAAGATCCCCTGGAGAAGGGAACGGCTACCCACTCCAGTATTCTGCCTGGAGAATTCTATGGACTGTATAGTCCATGGGGAATAATTTAGTTTTATACAAACTCACTGAGAACCAAAGGGGACTCTTATTAAGCTGAAAAAGAACCTTGATCAGAGCCCTGATCCCCAAGATGAACCTCTTCAAATAGTTCAACTGCAAGAGCTCATATCATTTAAAAAATAGATAACAATAAAAAACATAGAGATGGAAGAATACATGGGTTATAAAACAACAAAATTAAAGAAGAGAGGAAAAAGAAAAACAGAGCAGATATAGAAAAAAAAAGTGTGATCACACTGGTTAATTTTAATGATTCAAAATAACTCACATGATGAGATCACCATTATAAGAGAAGAGGTCAAAGCCTAAATACAAGAGCTCAGGGGAGATATGTTGAGACAACAAAAATAGATAAAATATAAGCTGGCAAAGCACATGAAAAAAACTTAAAAACAACAACAGCAAAACAGGGAGAGAGAAGCCTGTGTGTGCTAGTCACTCAGTTGTGTCTGACTCTTCGACCCCATGGACTGTAGCCCTCCTGGCTCTTCTTCCATGGAATTCTTCAGGCAAGAATACTGGAATGGGGGAGTTTCCTCCAGGGGATTTTCCCAAACCAGGGATCAAACCCAGGTTTCCTGCATTGCGGGCAGATTCTTTACCATCTGAGCCACCAGGGAAGCCTGGACATGGCTAAATACTCATTCAAGGATAGTATGAATAAAACTGTTTCTATAAATCTCATTTTGCTCACACTGGAAGAAAAAAAAAATCTATATCTCCCCTTTGCTTTTCTTGTCCATTGTACACATTCTAGGTGTCTAGAAGAAAGAGAGCCAAAACACAGAAACTTTTGAGTAATTAAAAAGGAAGGAGAAATTGAGCCAATTAAATGAGACATATTCCAGCAGAAAGAATCAGCATAGTATTACCAACCATAAAACATACACCAATAAAATAAAATAGTATGCAAATATACATATGCTAAGTCGCTTCAGTCATGTCCGACTCTGTGTGACCCCATAGACAGCAGCCCACTAGGCTCCTCTGTCCCTGGGATTCTCCAGGCAAGAATACTGGAGTGGGTTGCCGTTTCCTTCTCCAAGGCATGAAAGTGAAAAGTGATATGATCTTTACATATCAAGGGTGAAAAATACATAAAGATGCATAGAAAGCAAAAATGTGAGACTAGCCCCAGACAGTAACATTCCATAAGTTAACAAAACAAAGTTCTCATGGAAAGTAAATAACACATAAGTTTTATACTTAAAAGATAATATTAAAGCATAAAGGGGATAAACAATCATATGTTTGGCATTCAAGAATTCATCTTTATTGAAGACTTTACTAAATGACAAATTTCAGACAACCAAGAGATAAATGGGAAACTCTAGTAAAAGGACTGATGGTGAGCACTGAATTCATTTACCTATAAAATTAAAATAAAAATAAATGCAGGAATTCTGGGTTGAGCAGAATATAAATGTTCCAAATGATTTAATTAGCAAACTGAGGTTGTATAGAAGGGAGATAGAAGGCGATCATAAACACACATACTATTTTTTCTACCTGTTTTCAACAGTGCTTAATAAAATATTTAAACTAATAGAAAATTGCATTTCAATATAGGAAAGCAAACACTAAAAGATAATATAACCAATCAAAACTGGGTGGTAGAGGAATTAAAGAGAAAGCGGAAGAAAGGCATGGCAATGCACTAACTTTTAAACTGCTCACAGGAGGAAATCAATAGACTATACAAAATAGAAGATATGCTATACTCTATAACATCATATTCATAAATCTTAGAACAAATATTCAAAATCCTCAAAGAAATACATATGCAGGGAAGCAAAGAAAACAGATTATATAATTTTTTAAAAATAAATAATTATAACTAAAAACTAAGCATACACTGTCAGAACTAAGATATATCTCTCACATTGGTCAAAATCAACCCTCAAACCCACCTATGAGGAGGAAAGGACTCTGATTAAGTATTGATGGGCAACCTACTTACATCTGTACGTGCAGTATGTATTATTGTTTACCTGCAACTCATTGATTTTATTTCATCTTACCTGATTGATAGTTGGAGATAACAGCATTTAATCTGTGTTTACTTCATTATTAATGAAATTCAATGTTTTGCTCAAGAGCACTGGTCTTTTGTATTATTTGTATTAGGGAAGTAGAATAGGGAAAAGGAGTCCAAAATGGCGGTGGCTAGAAGACAAGGAAGGTCAAAGAAAGGTCCGAGGACCAGAGTGAAGACTTCAGGCAGAACAAACAGCAGTTCTGGCTAAGCCCAATTTGCATAGGGCAGGCCCAGGTGGAGGAAAAACATATAAGAGGAGGAGCCAAAGCGCTTTCTCATGGACTCTCTCTCCCGTGTGCTCTTTTCTTTCTCTCTCTCTGTCTCCTGCTATCTTCTAAATGAAATGGAGCTGTAACACTGATTTGCCTAAGAGCTGTAGCACGGTTTGTCCAAGACCCGAGAGCTGTGATGCGCCAAGGGCTTTAATGTCCGTTGCTCCAAATCTTTGTTGTGACGAGACAAAGAACCGAGGAACATATACTCGCGTGACATCTGGAGCATTGTTATTTTACTGTTTCCCATTTCTTTCTTTTTATTCAGTAATAATAATAAACCCTTAAAAACCCTTCAAGACTCTGTGGAATCTACCAGCCTATGCCTTTCTGATGTCATCTCTAAACTTCCCAAGTCTCATTTGCCACTTTCCTTATCTCCCTGAGCTCTATATATTGGAGTACCCAGTGGCCCAGTCTTTAGATCTCTTCTCTTCTCTATCAACACTTACTCCTTTGGTGACTTCAATGTTGTGGTTCAAAAGTATCAATGCACTGACACCCTCCCAATTTATATCCCCAGCCCCTACCTTTCCACCATTCCTGCTTCTAAACTCAGCCTCAAATTTCTACCTGCCTACCCCACATCTGCATCAGGGGCTCAAGAAAACACAGAGCACAAGAGACCTGGCTCCTCCTCCCCCTCTGACTGCAAACTCTGGCCATTCTCTCCCTGATCACCAACCAAAGAGGTCTCCCCAGGTCATCCTAAATAGAAGTATCTACAGACCCCCAAAATTCATGGCCCCTCATTTATTTTGACCCATAGCACTGCCATTATCTGATATATTCTATAACTAAATTAATAGATGGTATAGAAGATAGATAAAGAGAAAGCAACATTTATATAACATTGTTTTGGTGGTTTATAGATTTGATTGACAAATGTCATCCTCTTAGCAACCCATGAAGTAGATAATACAATTTTCCTCTTTTTATAGATGAGGTAAAGATCATTCAGCTGTTTGGCAAGGGGCTGCTGTCTATGGGGTCGCACAGAGTCGGACACGACTGAAGTGACTTAGCCGCAGCAGCAGAATAAATGCTGGCTGTCAGGCTCTAAACTACAGGTCATTAGCCACTACCCTTCATGGCCTTTCATATCAGTGTGTGTGTGTGTGTGTGTATATACAGACATATATATATATATATATATATATATATATACACACACACATCATCTACATATTTTTCCTGTCTCCCATTAGCATGTAAAACAGGAACTCTATTGTGTTTAATATCTTACCCCAGCACTTAAAACAGGGGGTTTGCAATGTAGTACAGAATCAATAAATTTTATTGAATAATGGAACTCATATCTCTTTCAAAAGAAATTTTAATACTGATCAAAGAGAAAAAAATTCTATTGGTTTCCAGAACAATAATATTTTTTTTTAAAAAAGAGTATTTCAGAACATTTAGAAAACAAATATAGATATTGGCCTGCAGTTACAGAAAACTTTATGCAATACAAGGAAATGAAACCCAAAAAACTGAACATTTTAAGTTCTAAGTCATATTTCCCAGAAACAATTCTGCCATGTTCATCATTTTATGCAGTATTAGCATTAAGAAAAGGGCAAAAAGATTGGTAAATTCATAAATCATCCCTGTGCTTTTACCTTAAAAAAGTAAACACTGAGAAAACAATAATAAAGCCTTAAACTGGGGACCATAACAATGGGAATAGAATGAAAGGAAACACCTGAGAAATGACTAACAGTGACATCAGCAGAGGCTGTGGGTTCATTTAATTTTAACTGATGACATCCAGGTTTCTACCTTGAATGATCTGGCAGAGTAACTCAACTCAACCACCAACTACCCTATCCTGAGGGTAGTTGAAATTCAAAGGGGACATGGCAATTATATTTTACCTATGTAATAGCTACAGTGAGACGGCTGTTAGATATGTAGGTCTGCTGTACATGATACACGTCATAGCACATTCACTTAAGAGTTATCAGCACATGGAGAAGGCGGGCGGGGTGGAAGGGGTGGGTGCTGGTGGAGCTGGTGGTGGTGAAGAAGGTCAAAGCAGAAAGCTAGGGAACACCTAGTGTAGTGCCTACTGCTGTGTATTGTGGATTGTATGTATTCAATAAATGTCTATGAAGAAGAAAACTATAGTATCAATGACCTGCCAAAATTTAGAAAAAAAATTCCTAAAATTCTGGCTTTTAATTAAGCTGAGAAACCAGTGAGTTTTACTCACTGGTTTTTTTACTCTCTTTTACTCCCTCTTTCAAGTTTGTTTTTGAATGGCTGGCTACTTTTGCTGTGTCATGCATGCATGTGTGCTAAGTCACTTCGGTCATGTCTGACTCTTTGCGACACTATGGACCATAGCCCACCAGGCTTCTCTGTCCGTGGAATTCTTCAGGCAAGAATACTGGAGTGGGTTGCCATGGCCTCCTCCAGGGGACCTTCCTGATCCAGGGATCAAATTGGTGCCTCTTATGTCTCCTGCATTGCCAGGAGTGTTCTTTAGCATGAGTGCCACCTGTGAAACCTCTCCTGTATCATATTAGACCTCAAAAATCTATGCAGCTAATTTGTAAAAAAGGAAAAAAAAAGTAACTGCTACGTGTAGAGTCAATCAATAAAACAAGTAGTCATTGAGCATCCTTGATTTGCAAAGACATCTTGTTAGGGTGAAAGTTCAGTGTAAAATGTGTGTATAAAACATTGTCCCTATTCTCAGAGAGTGCAAAACACAATTTGGAAATAGACAACTCCACTAAGACTGAAGTAACAATGCCTAATAGCCTATGTGCTAGAGGAACAGCAGATAATAAGAGCTTCACAATTTCAAGGAAGAGTCGTACCCAGCTTGGAAATACACAGAAGGTCTCACAGAGAAGATAGTCCTGCTATGGACAGAGAGGCCAGGAGTGAGGCAGAGAAAACTCAGGGAAATTTCAAAGGGCAAAGGTTCCTAAAGGAAGCAGTCTGGAAAACAATGGACTGGAGAAAGTTGGAAAGGCGGGGGTTGGGGGAATCAAACTTGCCCTCAAATACAAGTATGATTTATCTCAATAACATACACACACACACACACACACAGAGTCCATCACTCAGTAGAGCATCTTCTTTTCTTTTCCCTCATTTTAAAATCTATTTTGCACCTCCTTCCAGTGAAACTCAAAATCTAAACCAAGGCTTCCCTTGCCTGACTAAAAATGTTAGTTACATCCAGTTTTCTCTAAGAGTCATAGAGTTCTTGGAGTCAAGAACTTGGGGCTTCACATTTGAGGGGGTAGTAGGCACTGGAAAGGAAGGGGAAGATTTAGTGAGACCTAGATTTTCACAGAAATAAAATCCTAGAGAGGCTTAATTTCTTGGAGATTTTCATTCCCACATTAGACAAGTCACTTTGGACAGAAATAGAATGTGGCTTTGATAAATCACTTATCTCATCTCTGATTACTCATTTCTAATGAGACTTGATTCCAAGTAATCTCAAACCCCAGCCCAAGTCCTGGTCATTTCAACATCCCATTGATAGAATAAAACGGCAATTTCACCACAGGATTCAGAGGGCCACTAAAGTTCCCTGTAACAATAATGACCCATAACCCCAGAAGTCTGGGGTTTCCCCAGGGGACTGGGTACCCAAAGCAAAGAAAGGACAGCACCCCAGCTCCACATCTTTACAGCCTCTGGAAAGCCATCCTCATATTCCTAGTGATCAGTTGGACTTCACCCGTGCATCTTCCCTCTACCAGTGATGGTGCGTCTGGACTCACCTGAATGAATATATATTCATCCTGGACCACCAGGGAACTGATGTCGATGGAGCGGGCAAAGGGCCCACTCCGAGTAGTCTCGGCACATTCCTGGATCCTGCAGGTGAGGTAGTGAGCATCTGAAAGGGGAGGGAAGAGCGACACTTAGACACAGGGGAAAATGGTCAGCAAAGCTCTCAGCACACAGAGCTTTACCTCCTGGAAACAGGGATGCAATTTAAAACAACCATTCTACTGCATTTTCTCGTCCACAGAATTTGTAATAATTTTTTTAAAAAGAATATCTAGTTCAGGCAAGGGAGCAGGAAAGAGTTAATTTTATATCCTACCAGTTAAAGAGAAATTGGTACAGATTTCTGGAGGAACAAATTTGAAATATCTATCAGAATTTTAAATGTACATATCTTGTACCAATAATGCAAGTGATGTTTTCTAGAGAAATGTTCATATATCTTCACAAAGAGGCAAGGGCAAAAATGTTCATTGTGGTATTGTTCACAGCAATGAAAAACCAGAAGCCGGCTAAATGTCCGTGAACTAAGGAACATTTAAATAATCAAAGGTACAGATGCTACAAAGCACCACACTGCGAAAAAAGAGACTTCCCAGATGGTGGTAAAGAATCCACCTGAAATGTAGGAGACACAGGTGACGCAGGTTCGATCCCTGGGTCAGGACGATCCCCTGGAGGCGGCTATGGCAACCCACTCCAGTATTCTTGCCTGCAGAATCCCATGGACAGAGGAGCCTGGCGGGCTACAGTCCATGCAGTTGCAAAGAGTCACACACAATTGAAGCGACTGAGCACACACGATCACCCACGGCATGATCCAATGGATGAAAAAAAAAAAAAAAATCAAATAAAGATGTCTTTATAAATATAGGTTTGTGCCATAACTGCATAGAAATAAAATGTTTTAAAGAATACCTACACAAATGAACTATGATTAATTCTGGGGAAAGGAATGGGCTTAAGGAGACAGAGTTAAAGTGGAGCCTTTCCTTTTTATATTATACACATCTTTATTTTGTCTACAATAAGAATATATTTACTTATTATATACTTGTAAAATCTTCCTCAATCAACCCCTGAAATCTATGCAGTGAATGAGAAATCCAGGAGTCCACAGGTGTGTTTCTATAAAGAAACCTCTGCATACACCTGCTTTAAAAATAATGGTGTTTAAAAATAAATGGGTCAAAGTAAAAAGTAGAGATCACTTTAGGGTTAAAAGCAGAGAAGAGAATTCTTTGTTATTGTCTAAAATGACATGCATTACTACATACATCTAATGCATTTGCCCACTTAAATATGTACACAGGTGTGCATGAGTACTGGAGGCGACATTGGAAGGCGTGGTAAGCAGCAGAGACAAATGAAGGCAAAACTTTAAATGAACAAAAATTTATAATAACTGAGTTTATAACAAGGGCACTTTAAACTATCCCTAATTCGTGTTCTTTAATTAAGTGATTGATGGAATGATCCAGCAAGTACTCCTTCGGTATATATAACATAGTGGATATTATTTTAAAAGCACCAGGAATATGGCAGTGAGTGAGGCAGAGATTTTCTATTCTGAAAGGCCCTGCTGTCTAAGAAGGGGTTCACACATATCTGTAGGTAGCTATTACACACATTTATTAATTAACACAATGCTAATTTAACAAAGAAACATGTTTTGGTAGGAAATGAATTCATTACATGTGACAGCCCTACTTTTCAAATGTCTATATCTGGGCAAAGTCAATTTGCTTTGGTATCCTACACCCAGACACATCAAACACTGATTTCATTCTCTCCATCAGCAGTCTCATCATCTGCCCAGCAGCTCAAGCCTCTTCACTTTTCTTTCTTCCACATGACATGCGAAGACCCAGCTGGTCCAAACCTTGAATTCTGTCCCTAAAGTGCTTCCAGAATCTCTCTTCTTCTATCCATGACCCTTGCCACTTGCCTCAACAAGGCCTTCCATTTTACAACTGCTACTCAGGTGCAGGATGGATTGGAACCTGGCTGAACCTAAGGAAAGGAGCCAGCATCATCTCTCAACCCTAACCTCAGCTAATCCCTCCTGGGTCAAAAACCATCAACAGCTCCGACTGACAGGGGACAAGCCCAGATATTTTTCTGTGAAATAGAACGTCTTTTAAAACTAGCCTTTGAAATCAAATGTCTAAGGGGCCAGGCGAATAACATAAGAGGAAACTGAGTTGGGAAAGATGATGAATGACAGCTGGCACATGGCCTCAGTGTCTTGGATCACTGTGGATCAGCTGGAACTATAGTAACATGGCCAACACTTGCCTCTTTATGGGGGAGCTGCTTCTCTGCATCAGTCATCATTGAGATGCAGAAATAAGATGTTCTGAGTTTCTACATCAAGGTAAAGGTCCCAACTTTTTTAATGTGAAATTTCCTGATGTTTAAAAAATTGACAGCTAATTTAAATTTAAAATATGATGCAGGCCAAACAGTACAAGGCCAAACAAAACAAACCTACAGCCCAAACAAGCCCAGGAGCCATTCATTTTGCATCTTGATTCTGTGATTTAGTCCCTCCCTATCCTCCAGAGAAAAGACAGTGCCCCATCCCCCTATGCCTGAAGCATTAGCAAGACCAGCTTGCTTCCTGTTCCCTGAGTACAGCCTGCAGGCCCCTTCCTCTTTGTCTCCATCCACACAGAAAGCCAAGAGTGGCCTGGCTTTGCATGTCTGGCTGGAAGGACAGGGAAGGCAAGAAGCCCAGGCTACCATTTGGAACACATGGCCTGTCCACCAGGAATATTCTTGGCCCCACACTGCCTGAGTAATTTGTTCCTAGAATAAAGCACTAAAACCCAGCGAAATGCTGTAAATACATGTAAAGAAACCACAAGTGTTGACATGACAACCCGCTTCTTTCTTGCCAGCCAGTGCCCTGGAAAGCTCCTTATACCAGTAATCAAAGGTGTGCACAGGAGGACATCTGTTTATCCCTCCCACGGGCTCATTTCCTCCCTGTCTATTTGTTATTTACTCCCACACTTGGACACTTTGAAAAAAGAATCAGGTATATTCGAGGCCACCCCAAACAAAACTAAAACCTACCTAAACCTTGGAACCTAGTAGGTCAGCTATTGTGCCAAACGTCCTATTTGCTGGCTCCCACCCTGCTTACCACTGCCCAGCATGGAACAAAAGGTCCATTTCAACAGGAAAGCAGCACTGAACTGAATTTTAAAAGTCAGGGGCCTTGTAGTTTTTGGTCAGACTCATATTTGAGAAGTCTCAATACTTTTATTTTCCAAAACAAAGAGACACGATAATAAGTGCTACTGTACCCGCTGTCTGGGGAGAACCCAAAGTGGGGGGCCTGGGGAGAGGAAGGAGTCAGGCAGGCCAGGCTACCAGGTGAAAACGACCGAAGGTCACAGCACATTCTGGGTGTCATAGGTGAGCAGGAGTCACCACTTGGCTCAAGCCTCTAATTTGCCAAAGGTCTTAAATTTGGACTTGGGACATTATCTCCAAATGAGGCTGAATAAAGATTCTGTGATGAAACTGAAAGCAGATATTTATCATATAACTTGAGATTCCCAAATAGGCTTCTAATGACTATGACACTTTTTTTAAAAAATTATTCATTTATTTTCTTTTAGGCTGGACTGGTCTTCATTTCTACATGCAGGCTTTCTCTAGTTGAGGTGTGAGGGCTTCTTACTGCAGTGGCTTCTCTTATTGTAGAGCATGGGCTCTTGGGTGTGCAGGCTTCAGTAGCTGTAGATCTCCAGCTCAAGAGCACAGGCTCAGTAGAAGGGCTTAGATGCCCAGTGGCATGTGGAATGTCCCCTGCATTGGCAGGAAGATTCTTAACCACTGGAACACCAGGGAAGTCCCATGCCTGTGGCACTTTTGTAAGTTTTAATAACACAAGATGCCCGATAAAGAGGAAGAGGTCCAGATCTCTCAAGGATATTGTGGTGTAAAACAAAGGCCTCTGGAGGTAGAAAGTTGTTAAGTTGCTCAGTCATGTCTGACACTTTGCAACCACATGGACTGCAGCACACCAGGGTTCCCTGTCCTTTACCAACTCTGGGAGCTTGCGCAAACTCATGTCCATTGAGTCAGTGATGCCATCCAACCATTTCACTGTTCCCTTCTTCTGCCTTCAATCTTTCCAAGCATCAGGGCCTTTTCTAATGAGTCAGCTCTTTTGAGTTAGGTGACCAAAGTATTGGAGTTTCAGCATCAGGATCAGTCCTCCCAATGAATATTCAGGACTGATTTCCTGTAGTATTGATGGGTTTGATCTCAGTGCAGTGCAAGGGACTCTCAAGAGTCTTCTCCAATACCACAGTTCAAAAGCATCAGTTCTTTGGCATTCAGCCTTCTTTATGGTCCAACTCTCACATCCAAACATGACTACTGGGAAAACCATAGCTTTGACTAGATGGACCTTTGTTGGCAAAGTAATGTCTCTGCTTTTTAACATGCTATAAGGAAAAGAGAGAAATTCAAATCCTGAACTTGCTACTTGCTGATTATCCTTGGTTAAGCAGTGGTACCCCTTTTCATCTGTGAAGTGCAAACAAGCTAGTATTGTCTCTCAGGACTGTCATCGGTTTTCAATAAGATTAGGTATGTTGGTGATGGACAGGGAAGCCTGGCGTGCTGCGATTCATGGGGTCGCAAAGAGTCGGACACGACTGAGTGACTGAACTGAACTGAACTGAACTGATGAAATATGCTTAGTATGTCGGAGAAGGCGATGGCATCCCACTCCAGTACTCTTGCCTGGAAAATCCCATGGACGGAGGAGCCTTGTAGACTGCAGTCCATGGGGTTGTGAAGAGTTGGACATGACTGAGCAACTTCACTTTCACCTTTCACTTTCATGCATTGAAGAAGGAAATGGCAACCACTCCAGTGTTCTTGCCCGGAGAATCCCAGAGACGGGGGAGCCTGGTGGGCTGCCGTCAATGGGGTCGCATAGAGTCGGACATGACGAAGCGACTTAGCAGCAGCGACAGCAGCAGCATGCTTAGTATGTAGTTGAATACATTTTTAAAAATCAAAAAAAATTAGTTCTTTTTGTATTATGAAGAGAGAAAGAAGGGGATTTAACACTCAGTATCCTTCAAAGGCAAAGGAACCAGAGATCAAATTGCCAACATCCGCTGGATCATAAAAAAAGCAAGAGAATTCCAGAAACACATCTGTTTCTGCTTTATTGACTATGCCAAAGCCTTTGACTGTGTGGATCACAATCAACTGTGGAAAATTCTGAAAGAGATGGGAATACCAGACCACCTGATCTGCCTCTTGAGAAATTTGTATGCAGGTCAGGAAGCAACAGTTAGAACTGGACATGAAACAACAGACTGGTTCCAAATAGGAAAAGGAGTTTGTCAAGGCTGTATATTGTCACCCTGTTTATTTAACTTATATGCAGAGTATATCATGAGAAATGCTGGACTGGAAGAAACACAAACTGGAATCAAGATTCCTGGGAGAAATATCAATAACCTCAGATAGGCAGATGACACCACCCTGATGGCAGAAAGTGAAGAGGAACTCAAAAGCCTCTTGATGAAAGTTAAAGCGGAGAGTGAAAAAGTTGGCTTAAAGCTCAACATTCAGAAAACGAAGATCATGGCATCCGGTCCCACCACTTCATGGGAAATAGATGGGGAAACAGTGGAAACAGTGTCAGACTTTACTTTCTGGGCTCCAAAATCACTGCAGATGGTGACTGCAGCCATGAAATTAAAAGACGCTTACTCCTTGGAAGGAAAGTTATGACCAACCTAGATAGCATATTCAAAAGCAGAGACATTACTTTGCCAACAAAGTTCGTCTAGTCAAGGCTATGGTTTTTCCTGTGGTCATGTATGGATGTGAGAGTTGGACTGTGAAGAAGGCTGAGCGCCGAAGAATTGATGCTTTTGAACTGTGGTGTTGGAGAAGACTCTTGAGAGTCCCTTGGACTGCAAGGAGATCCAACCAGTCCATTCTGAAGGAGACCAGCCCTGGGATTGCTTTGGAAGGAATGATGCTAAAGCAGAAACTCCAGTACTTTGGCCACCTCATGCGAAGAGTTGACTCATTGGAAAAGACTGTGATGCTGGGAGGGATTGGGGGCAGGAGGAGAAGGGGACGACAGAGGATGAGATGGCTGGATGGCATCGCTAACTCGATGGACATGAGTCTCAGTGAACTCCGGGAGTTGGTGATGGACAGGGAGGCCTGGCGTGCTGCGATTCATGGGGTCGCAAAGAGTCGGACACGACTGAGAGACTGATCTGATCTGATCCTTCATACATTCAATTAATAGCAAGTAATGTTGTGCTTTATTGTGGAGAATCAAAAGACCATGATAGCACAAATCCTACTAGTAAAGTCATACTGTGGATTGATATCACTGTTCATTTTCTCTAAATGCTATAGGTGTTCAGACAAGGAAGAAAAAGCATGCCTGAGCTGGAATAATCAAGGAGGACTAATTGAAGAAGGAGAGATTGCTTGGGTTTAGCCTGGATGGAGAAGTGTTCTATGAGAGAAGGGAATTTTTAAGAAAGAGAGTAAAAACTGTATGTGGATGTTTAGGTAGGGAAAGCCCTTGGAAGGTATTATATAATTACACAATAATTGGTGGACATTGATAAATCCTTATTTTTGAACTTAAAACCAGAAAGACTAGACTGAATGAAATTATCATTTGGTTACTCTTGTGGTAAAACCTGAGAGGGATTTCCCAAATGGTTGATAGCAACATAATCTTCATGACTAGTGTATTTCTAAATATCAAATGCCCTTATAAAGTATTTCTAAGATTTGGTACAGTCACTCCTCAACTTACAAAAACTAAAAGTCAAAGGCTTTGTTCCTTGCCCTGTGAATAGAGATCTGCTTCATAACTTTATTGACTAGCTATAAGGTGGTACCATCACACCACTGTGCCAGCCTCATGCCTCCCCATCTAGCAGATGGCAGGCCAAGGGTCTCATTTGGTGACAAAGGGTGACTTTAGATTCACTGATTCATTTCTTTTGTATTTGGTCAAGGTGAATAGAGAAGCTGCATGCATTGGACACTCCCTGAGGTTTCAGAAACCTGAGAATATAAGTCTGATTCTTGCCCTCAGAGGAATCCCAGACCAGTGACAGAGACAGAATATTTACACAAGTGAACATGCCTTGGGATCTGTGCTGCAGAGACGCTAATTAGAGAACTTAGGAATTCTGAAAGAGTATGAAGAAGATACCCCAGCATCCTTAGTCTTCCCAAAAGGCTGCATCTCCACCAGGAGTTTTGTAAGGCAAGCTTCTCATCCATCTACATCAATGAGTTTCACAGTGAAGTCCAGCATTTTTCACTGTCAAACCTTTCCAAAAGGATCACCTCCTTAGAAGCCTGGATTAAAGTCTTATCATCTTTCCTCTCTCCTAGCACTGACTTTATAAAGCTTCAGTAAATGCAAAATGCCAAAGAATGCTCAAACTACCGCACAATTGCACTCATCTCACATGCTAGTAAAGTAATGCTCAAAATTCTCCAAGCCAGGCTTCAGCAGTACATGAACTGTGAACTTCCAGATGTTCAAGCTGGATTTAGAAAAGGCAGAGGAACCACAGATCAAATTGCCAACATCCACTGGAACATTGAAAAAGCAAGATAATTCCAGAAAAAACATCTACTTCTGCTTTATTGACTAAGCCAAAGCCTTTGACTGTGTGGACCACAACAAACTCCGGAAAATTCTGAAAGAGATGGGAATACCCGACCACCTGATCTACCTCTTGAGAAAACTTCATGCAGATCAGGAAGCAACAGCTAGAACTGGACATGGAACAACAGACTGGTTCCAAATATGGAAAGGAGTACATCAAGGCTGTATATCGTCACTCTGATTATTTAACTTCTATGCAGAGTACATCATGAGAAATGCTGGGCTGGATGAAGCACAAGCTGGAATCAAGATTGTCGGTAGAAATATTAATAACCTCAAACAGTCAGATGATACCACACTTGTGCCAGAAAGTGAAGAGGAACTAAAGAGCCTCTTGATGAAAGTGAAAGAGGACAGCGAAAAAGTTGGCTTAAAACTCAACATTCTGAAAACTAAGATCATGGCATCTGGTCCCATCACTTCATGGCAAATAGGGAAACAGTGGAAACAGTGACAGACTTTATTTTGGGGGGCTTCAAAATCACTGCAGATGGTGACTGCAGCCATGAAATTTAAAGATGCTTGCTCCTTGGAAGGAAAGTTATGACCAACCTAGATAGCATATTAGAAAGCAGAGACATTACTTTGCCAACAAAGGTCCATCTAGTCAAAGCTATGGTTTTTCCAGTAGTCACATATGGATGTGAGAGTTGGACTGTAAAGAAAGTTTGAGCACCGAAGAATTGATGCTTTTGAACTGTGGTGTTGGAGAAGACTCTTGAGAGTCCCTTGGACTGCAAGGAGATCCAACCAGTCAATCCTAAAGGAGACCAGTCCTAAGTGTTCATTGGAAGGACTGATGCTGAAGCTGAAAGTCCAATACTTTGGCTACCTGATGCAAAGAACTAACTCATTGGAAAAGACCCTGATGCTGGCAAAAATTGAGGGCAGGAGGAGAAGGGGACAACAGAGGATGAGATGGTCGGATGGTATTACCAATTCAACAGACATGAGTTTGTGTAAGCTCCAGGAGTTGGTGATGGACAGGTAGGCCTGGTGTGCTGCAGTACATGAAGTCGCAAAGAGTTAGACACGACTGAACTGAACTGAAATGCAAGTTAAGCTTAACTGAATTACATTACATTTTTGTTACATTCAGATTTACGAGTATGTTTTGCTTTTAAGAGTATTAAATATTCAAACTATCCTAAATGTCATGCCTCCTGCCATCTCAGAGAGGAAAGAAAAAAAAAAAAAACTTCCCATGATTCTTTCAACTTCCATCCCTTTGGGTATACTCATATTGTCAAAATTTTAAAAAGTGAATTAAAATTGTGAACAAAAAGCAAATTCTGCTCTTCAGGTCTTTTCTTAGAGAAATATTCAGGAGCTATTTATTTTAAATAACAGTGCTACTGTTACTGCTGCTAGGTCGCTTCAGTCGTGTCTGACTCTGTGTGACTCCATAGACGGCAGCCCACGAGGCTCCCCCGTCCCTGAGATTCTCCAGGCAAGAACACTGGAGTGGGTTGCCATTGCCTTCTCCAATGCAGGAAAGTGAAAAGTGAAAGCAAAGTTGCTGAGTCTTATCTGACTCTTAGCGATCCCATGGACTGCGGCCCACCAGGCTCCTCCATCCATGGGATTTCCAGGCAAGAGTGCTGAAGTGGGGTGCCATTGCCTTCTCAAATGCAAATAAGTGAAATGGAGCAGATTCCAAGAAACTCTGAAAAAATATTTAGCTTCCAAAAGCCTCCCTTTTCTCGCCTGGGGAGTCGGACTAACCTATTTGTAGGCATAGTGCGAAACAGCAGAGACTGACATTTTCAAAAAAGTGTCCAATACAGTACCCAAGACAAGGTAGGTACCACAAAACAGCAAGAAAAGAAAAGATAGTTACCATTCCTTTCTATTGTGCTTATGGATTTAGAGTTTTGGTGAAACTTCTTTGTACCCACAGGAAAATTCTAGTGTTTTTTCCTTCCTATGGCATGAGGGTAATCTCATAGAGTTATAGACGTTTAGAAATCATAGCAATTCTGAATGCCTTAGGATTCCTAATGCTCCATTCAAGGCTCTTTCTGCTCCACCCACTACATACACTCACTGTGAATATGATGACTAGGTGGTAACGATGATGATGATAAGTAACATTTTTGAGCCTTCACTCTGTTGTCTGGTTCAATAAAAAATATGTGTGTTAAACTGATTATTACAAGAATGTTAAGAGCCATGCAGGAATTATTGCAATCCAGATAAGAAGTTACAATTATTATGACTCCTTTTCATAGATGAGGGAACTTAAGCAACGATTAAGTAAGTGTATCTGAATTCCATGGCTCTAGAAGGTGACAGAGCTGGGATTTGCACCCAGGCGATTGGACACCAGAACCAGTAATCCTAACCACTGTGTATTTAAACTGTGAAAGGAAAACCAGGCTGAGAATCAGACCAGAATCAGAATCAGACCAGAATCCACCAGAATTCTGGTTCTTTCCCTGTCACCGACTATCTATGTGTGACCTTGGGCCAATTGTTACATATCTTGGTGCTTTTTGGAAAGTGATACAATTTGAAAACTTCAAATACAGTCCAACTATTTTCTTTTTTTAAATTCTGAGATCCTTTATCAAGTGAAAGTGAAAGTCACTTAGTCGTGTCCGACTCTTTGCGACCCCATGGACTATACAGTCCATGGAATTCTCCAGGCCAGAATACTGGAATGGGAAGTCTTTCCCTTCTCCAGGGGAATCTTCCCAACCCAGGGATCAAACCCAGTCTCTCTTGCATTGCAGGTGGATTCTTTAAGGCAAAATTATTTGCCTTACTAATGACTGAATGCTCTGTTAAGATGTAGTGGGTTTAATCTTGGCTTAGTCAGAAGGTACAGTAACTCATGAAGAATTGATAATGGTTCCAAGACAAGGAATGGTACTACACATGATATGGGCTTTGATTCTAGAAATGTGAAGTCTAGACATTTCAAAACCCTTAGCTCATGTACAGGTGCACTTATTTCAGAGTCCTATAAGGCACACATATAGCTTATGCTTGAGAATTTCCAATCAAGAGAAACTCACTACTTCACAAAGCAGTCAGCATCATTTTGGGGTTGGTTTAATGGTTACACATTTGTTCACTGAATTGAAATCTGCTCATTGTAAATTTTATTCCATGTAAGAACCTTGTTAGACAATTGATGAAAAAATGATACCAAAAAAATATCCCTTATATTTGTGTTTTCAAACATGTGAAACACTGGAAGATCACAGAAAGGTTAGAAAAGCTTGTCCAAGGTCAAACAGACCCCAACTTAACTCTTAGTGAAAGTCACTCAGTCGTGTCCAACTCTTTGCAATCCCATGGATTATACAGTCCATGGAATTCTCTAGGCCAGATTACTGGAGTGGGTAGCCCTTCCCTCCTCCAGGGGATCTTTCCAACCCAGGGATTGAGCCCAGCTCTCCCGCATTGCAGGCAGATTCCTTACCAGCTGAGCCACCAGGGAAGCCCTAAACTCCTAGGGTACCACATTAATACTCTGTTGATACTCAGTTGTCTCTTGGCTGGGGAATATGTATGTGACTGAGTAAGTGCGTGAAGGAGAAAGAAAGAGAAGAACATGAACAGAAATATTCACAGGGGACATTGATGACCTTCAGAGAAAGATGATTTCCAGAAGAGAATGGGGGGAAAAGCCATTTGAATCTTTAATCTCGCAGCAGAAACAGGCTTTACAGTTATTAACCAAATTGGTTGGCTTTGCCCTGTTTAAACTGTGCCAAGGCAAGAGAGAACTCAATGGTTTTAGTTTAATCTGGAAATCTGACTTCCAAAGAGGAGGACCAGGACTGGGGAAGAGTGGAGATTCTTACAGCAAAAGAAGAAAAGGGGCCTATTCATGTTGGATTTGTTCAGGAGTGTTGGAGCCAAGTTTAGAAACAGGATTGTCAGTGCCACACCACGGCACTGAAGAGCCACATGCCCTAATGCCACACCTGCAGTCCCTTCATTCCAGGGCAGTGCTGTCCAATGGACACACAAGTGGAGACGCTGTGCCGTGCTCAGTCACTTCAGCCGTGTTGCTCTGCAGGTGCTACAGAGCAGTGTAATTCCCAACCCCAGTACCAAGGCTCCTTCTTCAGGCTTATTGAGGACAACTGCCCCTGGGCTGTGACTTCAGTATCGTGCAAGGTATAGGATCCACACAGCAGTGTTCCTGAATAGGCACCTGGATGAAAATCACATTGGGAGTGTGTGCTTCATAATATGGAGACTCCCAGGTCCTGTATCAGACCCCTTAAAGCAAAACCTCTGGGGGGACCCCAAGAATCTGCAATGAAAACTGCTCACCAGAGGATGGTCATGAATGCTACCTGTTGAGCAAAATGGCCATGTGAACTGAGATGAAAGAAGATGACGAGAAATAGAATTTACTGCTCAAGATCCCTTTGACTACAATTTTCAAAACAGCAATTGGCAAAGGTATAACATAGGGTTAAGGGTCTGAAACAGGCTGATTAATGAGCAGACTTTTCAATATGCCAATAGAAGTGGTATAATGAAAGAAAGTCTGAGGAATTAAAAAAATATAATTATCTAAGATCCACTATTTCACCTGATTTAAGATTCTTAGAGACATTATTTTTCTTTTAAATATATGAATTACAAGAGGACTCAAGGGATCTAGGTATTATTTAATATACAAACACAAGTATTTGTGTTTATTTGTCACCGTTATATTTTCCTTGGTAAATGTTCTGTTCAACCTTTTTCCTATTTTTTAATGGGTTGTTTCTTACTCCTATGTTTTAAAAGTTCTTTATGTGTTCTGGGTATAAGCCCTCTCTTAGTTATACGACCTACAAATAGTTTCTCCCACTGTCTTTACTGCGCCTCCTGAAGAACATTTTTTAAAAATTTTGATGAAGTCTAATTTATCAGTCTTTTACTTTATCAATTTTTCTCTTGGTGTCAACCTAAGGTCAAAAAGATTTTCTCCTCTATTTTCTTCCAAAAGCTTTATAATTTTATATTCTACATTTAGAAATACAATCCATTTTAAATTAGATTTTGTATAAGTTGTAAATCACAGGTAAAGGTTTGTTTTTCCCATATGGTTGCCCAAATTTTTCCAAAGCCATTCATTAAAAATTATTATCCTCTCTCCACTGAATGTTTTGTATCCTATAACCCTGCTTTACATATTTGTTCTAGAAGCTTTCCCCCCCCCCCGATTCCTTGTGATATTCTATAAAGAGAATCATGTCAATGAGAATAAAACAGTTCAGTTTTTTCCTTTGTAATCTATATGAATTACATTTCATTTTCCTACTTTTCATGCACTCACTGGACTTTCAGCATAATGTTGAAAAGAGGAGTTAATAGTAAACATCCCTGCCTTTTTCCTACACTTATGAGGGGAAGCATTCAACATCTCATTATTAAATATGATGTTAGCATTGGATATTTCATAGTTTATTAGAAGTTCTCTTTCATTTGTAATGTGTTGAGAGTTTTGTGTTCATGCTTTTATTCTTTCACTAGGCTAGCCATGTGAATTTGCTGAAATTCAAGTCTAAGTCAAATTCAAGTTTAAACTACCACATCAGGGTGAGGGGGAAGGAAATATAATATATTTTGTGCCATGTTACAATGATCAAAAAGATAGAGATGTATGTGTATGCATGAGTGTGTAAGAAAGCATTCACCACACACCAAAGAAGAAAGAAATCATGCATTTCATTAGTGTATGCAAAATAAAACATCCCTAGTTCAGCTCAGTCTTCTGTGCACTTTCTAAATAAAGGGGGGGGGGGGTTAGAGCCAATTCACTAGGTTGAAAGAAGATTCTTTGAACTGTTGAAAAATTGATTTTATAAAACCTAAAAAATCACACAGAATTAATATACACCATATTTTAACATAAGTGTGGCACATGACATTTATCCCTATTTATATTTCTGTCTGCTGAGAAATGGAGTGTTTCCTGCTATAACAATGATTTCACATCATCAGCAATTCCAGCCCTCCAAATGTGAATTCCTGAGCCCTAAGAGCACTTAGGATGGAGGAGAATACCTGTGATCTGGCAGGCACCAGGCTGCAGCCACTCCCTATGGTGAGCACTGAGGAACTCAGGATGTGAAAAGCACAGAATACTGGCCCCAGATATGAAAGGAATGATTTCAGTGAGCCCAGACTCTTGCATCTTCCCATATGAAGAAAAGTGCTGTATTCTTTAATTTGGGATATCTGGCTTTTCTTTAATTCACAAAATACTTTTGATGTTCAGACTACCTTCCCTTTGTTGCAGAATTCTATATAACCTGACTACTTCCCCCACCTCCTCAGATTAGCTCTCTGAGGGTTACTTGAGATGCTGTCTCCCAGGCGTGATGTCCTAAAAATTCCCACCAAATAAAACATAACTCTCAACTTTAAGTTGTGATTATTTTTTAAGTTGACTCTGCTTTTTTCAATTTTTGACAAAAGGCCAGGAACTTTTCTATGTGTTTTGCATTTTTAATCTTATAAAATTCCACAGCAATCCTGCACTATAGGCCTTATTCTAATGTGGACCAGAATTCTTGAACTTTCAGAAAATAAGTTTAAGCTTAATGTAAGAAATTACTTTTTTTTAAAAGGGACAGAAACTTTGCTATTTGTCCAGCAACAAAAAAGGACATGTGTTAAGCCTGAGCTCATGGAACCTGAGGACATACTATAAGGGGTTGTTGGTGAAGGGATTCCTGTATCAGGTAGAAGGTCACACAGGCAGATACCACAGATCACATATATGGCTTAAAAAGGTTGACATGCAATCAAGGCCAGGGCCAGCTTTGTCCTGAAAACTGGCCTGTGGTTCATCTTCTGAGAGCTGCTGTCTTCTCCCCTCTGGCTCCTCTACTACACCCCTTCAAACCCCTCCATCTCATCCTTCCTCCAGTGTTCCAGTTTTGTTTTTGTTTTTTTTTTTTTTTCTCCTTACCAGTAAGAGTAATTTAGAATTCAGGTTTCACCACACTTATGATCACTGAATTTGGATATGTGGCATTATCTCCCTAAATCTTAAATAGCTTTTCTGTTAAAAAAAAAAAAAATGTACAAACAGTGTGGGTCATCCCTTATCCTTGGATGCTTCAGAGACTTACATTTATTCAAGAATCAAAAAAGAAAAAGGAACAAAGGCAGGAAGGAAGGAACTCAGTAGACTGAGAGGCATAGAGTAACATGTCAATTGCCTTCTAACTCTTTTAAAAATAAAAACAAAGCAAATAAAATATATTCCCCAAAGTGCATGTTTTTATCATACATCTGTGTTTGGCCTCAAAAGCAGTCGATTTCCCAAGGACACAGCTTACGCAGCTTCTTTACTTAATGTATCCTGAATGATATCCTAATGTCAGCATACAGGCCAAACACAATCTCCTTATGTTTGTACATTCAACCCATAACCCTGAGGTGAGCAGGGCAAGGATGAGTGTCCCCAGATAATAGGGAGCTGGAGAACAGAGCGGTTAGGGGGTCTCGGTCTCATAGCTAATGGGTAGCAGAATCCAGGACCTCAACTCACAGTATGGTACTTTGATCTGCTGCACTGCTAGATCACTGTTAATTTCATGGATTATTTGGGTCTATTTATGACCTAGAATATGCTAATTAGTTTTCATATATGTTACATATTTCATGTATATCATATATATTCACATATTTAATACATTTTAAGTTGATCTTTTTTTTATTGGACAGGAAAGGCCCCTATGGATACTTTCAATTTCAGTTTAGTCTTAAGCTGGTACAAAATGATACTTTATCAGTCAAATTCTGTTTAAGATGCATATAGGTGCATGATGGACTAAGGAGTGAAATCCTGGATTCCATTGCTAATTTGCAGGGACAATAGAGGTCTTGCTCAGCATGGTATTTCCAGGGCTGAGAAATTTGCCTGGCACACAGTAGGCCATTCCTAAATATTTGCTGAACGGATGAACAAATAGTTTTGCAAATAATTTTTCCAGTTACATTTTTTTCGTAATCTTGACTATGTAAAGGTTTAGTTTTTTTAAAGCTTGCAATCCCTGCAATTCACCATGTGAATGCAAAATACCACGATGAGCTATGGACATTCCTATTTGAATTACACTGAAGATGCCAGGAAATTACTAACAGGAGCCTCAAAATTCATCTCATTAACTCCCATCCCCAGAAAATTCATTCCTGAGAGTTTATTTCAATGAAACATCTCCCTGGGGACTGAAAGCCTCTCCCCCACTCTAGGAAATAAAGATGGATATGGCGGTAAGGGAGCGCAGGGCTTTTCATCTTCCCAAGTCATTAAAATGCAAATTGGTGGGGGTGGAGGAGAGAGGCCCGCGGGCAGATTTCCCCGCCCCGCCAGCAGCCACAGCACTCACATCCATCCGCTGTCCGCACCTCCATGTGCACCAGGTCTGCCTCCTTATCCAGTCCGGCCACTGACCTGGGGAGGAAAGGAGAGTCAGAAGCTCAGTGACAAGGACAGCTGACAACAATGTGGGGAGGCATCTGGGGTTGTTACTCAGAAAGCTGCTTTCTAAAGGAGGCCTGTCTTGTACTGAGGATCCACAGAATATGATGACTCCCAGGCCCTGCAGAGTGGTGGCCTCTGGCAGCTGCCACCTGTAATGGTTACAACTCAGGTGTCCTGGAGCTCTGCCAGGGAGTCACTAACTCTCAAAAACATAGAAACAAAAAGAGCACAGAATAATGTGCCCCATAGTAAAGCTGGTCTAAACTTCTGTCACGGACCCTCTGCCATGTCGCACCTGATTATTTCTATGACTTCCATTCCACCTGAGGTGCCATAGTCCATACCACTTTCTTCTCCCTGGGGAAAGTGGTTAAACCTCCCTTCTGGCTGTTTGCTTCCAGACACTCCTGCCCTCCTGAGTTTGGACCTATCTACCTTCCCTTACCTCTACCTTGTAAACAATAAATATTTGCTAACAAATATTCAATATCTGGTCTGACAAGGACACAATTCTGGTGGTAGGAATGGGGAACCTTAGAATTCTAAGGCCAACAGCCAGAAAAAGGAAGGCTGAGAAATCTTTACAATCTAATTCCTGTGGGCCTCCAACCTTCCACATATAGAGCCCAGTCTTGCATAAGATAGCCAGGCGAGAGTAGGACCCAGAAAGTCAGCTTAGAAAGGCAACACAGACATGAAAACATTCACATACTAAAGACATCGCATAACCCACTCTCTGCAGCAAAATTGGACACTTAGTCTTTCTACTTATTTTCAGTCTCATTCAAAGATTGGTTTTCTGTTTTTTCAGTTCTGAATAGATAAGAGGCAGCAAGTTAGAAAGGAAAAGTCAAATTAAAACAATGAGAATCAACAGCTGGTACCCAGATAGCAAGACAAATAGAAAACTTATGAAAAACAGACCAAAGAACCCAAAACCCAATCTTCCACACCATAAATCTACTATGCATCTTCTGGTCCTAAGGCCCTAACTGTTATTATATCACAGTTCACTATCTGACATCTGTGCCAAGAGGCTGCAGGCAGAGAAAACAGGAAGCAGAGGACTAATGATATCAGTTAACTCAGTTTAAGAAAATAGGGCTGCAAATGACCTATGTTAGGAAAAATAAAATGATTTTTGTTAATGATTATTGTGTTGAATGGAGAAGGCAATGGCAACCCACTCCAGTACTCTTGCCTGAAAAATCCCATGGACAGAGGAGCCTAGTAGGCTGCAGTCCATGGGGTCTCAAAGAGTCGGACATGACTGAGCGACTTTTCACTTTTCACTTTCATGCAATGGAGAAAGAAATGGCAACCCACTCCAGTGTTCTTGCCTGGAGAATCCCAGGGACGGTGGAGCCTGTTGGGCTGCTGTCTATGGGGTCGCACAGAGTCGGACATGACTGAAGCAACTTAGCAGAAGCAGCAGCATTTTGTTGAATAGCTAAACTTCAGTTACTAAAAAGTTCATTTATGCGGGCTTCCCTGGTGGTCCAGTGGTTGAGAGTCCGCCTGTCAGTGCAGGGAACATGAGTTCAATCCCTGGTCTGGGAGGATCCCACACGCTGCCAGGAAACTAGGCCTCTGTACCACAACTACTGAGCCCCATGCCCTAGGGCCCGTGCTCCACAACATAACAAACCACTGCAATGAGAGGCCCAAGCACTGCAGCTAGAGAGTAGCCCCCACTCACTGTACTGGAGAAAGCCTGTGCTCAGCAACAGACAAGGCTCATTTATGTGAAATAGTTCTTTCCCCAAAGAAGCTGAATGAAAGAGGTTTTTACTCTAGTGCTTTATTTTTTGCTTAATGATCATCAATATACTATATTTTAATTTTTCCTCATCTCATTTGACCTTAAAGCAAAACACTTAAGGTAAGGAGAACAGTTATCATTAGTTATATTTGAGTGAATGGGAAACTGTGGCACAGAGCAATGGACATGTGTCTAAGATGACACAGGAACTAGGCCAGAACTAGACAGACTGACTGACTTAGTTCTCCATCTAGAGCAGCTGTCTTGACTCCTATCCCTTCTGCCTGCAGTGCCCTTGTATCCAACTCTCTCCCTGCCCCTTTTCTTCTCCAGATACCTCTTACCGTTCCTTCACTGCTTAGTTGGCCTCTTCCCTCCAGCAGATAAAGAAGAACTTTATCTGCTTCCTTACCTTGATGATTCTCAAACTTGGCTGCCTGTAAGAGTCACTGGGGAACCTTGGAATATCCAGAGTCTTGAAGCCTTCCCAAACCAATGAAATCAAAACCTTTGGGGTTGGATCAAGGCATCTGCATGTCTTAAACTCCGAGATGATTTCCATGCACAGCCAAGTCTTAGATTCACTGCTTTGCACGGTTTAATCACATTACTTATGCAATTGCCCTTGTATGTCTTCTATCAGTTCAGTTCAGTCACTCAGTCGTGTCCGACTCTTTGTGACCCCATGAATCACAGCATGCCAGGCCTCCCTGTCCATCACCAACTCCCAGAGTTCACTCAAACTCATGTCCTTCGAGTTGGTGATGCCATCCAGCCATCTCATCCTCTGTCGTCCCCTTCTCCTCCTGCCACCAATCCCTCCCAGAATCAGGGTCTTTCCCAATGAGTCAGCTCTTCGCATGAGGTGGTCAAAGTATTGGAGTTTCAGCTTTAGCATCATTCCTTCCAATGAACATCCAGGACTGATCTCCTTTAGGATGGACTGGTTGGATCTCCTTGCAGTCCAAGGGACTCTCAAGAGTCTTCTCCAACACCACAGTTCAAAAGCATCAATTCGTCGATGCTCAGTTTCTTCACAGTCCAATTCTCACATCCATATATGACCACTGGAAAAATCATAGCCTTCACTAGATGGACCTTTGTTGGCAAAGTAATGTCTCTGCTTTTCAATATACTATCTAGGTTCATCATAACTTTCCTTCCAAGGAGTAAGAGTCTTTTAATTTCATGGCTGTACTCACCATCTGCAGTGATTTTGGAGCCCAAAAAATAAAGCCTGACACTGTTTCCACTGTTTCCCCATCTATTTGCCATGAAGTGATGGGATTGGATGCCATAATCTAGGTTTTCTGAATGTTGAGCTTTAAGCCAACTTTTTCACTCTCCGCTTTCACTTTCTTCAAGAGGCTTTTTAGTTCCCTTCACTTTCTGTCATAAGGGTGGTGTCATTTGCATATCTGAGGTTATTGATATTTCTCCCAGCAATCCTGATTCCAGCCTGTGCTTCTTCCAGCCCAGCGTTTCTCATAATGTACTCCGCATAGAAGTTAAATAAGCAGGGTGACAATATACAGCCTTGACGTACTCCTTTTCCTATTTGGAACCAGTCTGTTGTTCCATGTCCATTTCTAACTGTTGCTTCCTGACATGCATATAGGTTTCTCAAGAGGCAGGTCAGGTGGTCTGGTATTCCCATCTCTTTCAGAATTTTCCACAGTTTATTGTGATCCACACAGTCAAAGGCTTTGGCATAGTCAATAAAGCAGAAGTAGATGTTTTTCTGGAACTCTCTTGCTTTTTCGATGATCCAGTGGATGTTGGCAATTTGATCTGTGGTTCCTCTGTCTTTTCTAAATCCAGCTTGAACATCTGGAATTTCATGGTTCACGTATTGCTGAAGCCTGGCTTGGAGAATTTTGAGCATTACTTTACTAGCGTGTGAGATGAGTGCAATTGTGGGGTAGTTTGAGCATTCTTTGGCATTGCCTTTCTTTGGAATTGGAATGATAACTGACCTTTTCCAGTCCTGTGGCCACTGCTGAGTTTTCCAAATTTGCTGGCATATTGAGTGCAGCACTTTCACAGCATCATCTTTCAGGATTTGAAATAGCTCAACTGGAATTCCATCACCTCCACTAGCTTTGTTCGTAGTGATGCTTTCTAAGGCCCACTTGACTGCACATTCCAGGATGTCTGGCTCTAGGTGAGTGATCACACCATCATGATTATCTGGGTCGTGAAGCTCTTTTTTGTACAGTTCTTTTGTGTATTCTTACTACCTCTTCTTAATATCTTCTGCTTCTGTTAGGTCCATACCATTTCTGTCCTTTATCAAGCCCATCTTTGCATGAAATGTTCCCTTGATATCTCTAATTTTCTTGAAGAGATCTCTAGTCTTTCCCATTCTGTTGTTTTCCTCTATTTCTTTGCACTGATCACTGAGGAAGGCTTTCTTATCTCTCCTTGCTATTCTTTGGAACTCTGCATTCAGATGCTTATATCTTTCCTTTTCTCCTTTGCTTTTCACTTCTCTTCTTTTCACAGCTATTTGTAAGGCCTCTTCAGACAGCCATTTTGCTTTTTTGCATTTCTTTTCTATGGGGATGGTCTTGATCCCTGTCTCCTGTACAATGTCACAAACCTCCGTCCATAGTTCATCAGGCACTCTGTCTATCAGATCTAGTCCCTTAAATCTATTTCTCACTTCCACTGTATAATCATAAGGAATTTGATTTAGGTCATACCTGAATGGTCTAGTGGTTTTCCCCACTTTCTTCAATTTAAGTCTGAATTTGGCAATAAGGAGTTCATGATCTGAGCCACAGTCAGCTCCTGGTTTTGTTTTTGCTGACTGTATAGAGCATCTCCATCTTTGGCTACAAAGAATATAATCAATCTGATTTTGGTGTTGACCATCTGGTGATGTCCATGTGTAGAGTCTTCTTTTGTGTTGTTGGTAGAGAGAGTTTGTTATGACCAGTGCGTTACTTAGATACAAATTTCAAAGAAGTAGGATTCGATTTTTTTTTAATCCTTGGTAACATCCTTGGTAGACCATCAACAAATATGTTTTGAATAAATGATTATAACACTTTCACTCAGGCAAAACTTCATAAGGCCCCAAGTAAGCCCTGAGCTCACTTTTGGGTCTTAAAGAAAACTTTTCTTAGGCTCAAACAAGATCTCAGTTTCCTGTCTATGTCCCAGATCATTTTTTTATCATGAAAATTACTCAACTGATGAGAAAACAGTAATGAATCTACACAGACCTGAGTAACGTGTGAAGTGGTTTCCTCCTGGGGCTATTTAGTTTTTTTTTCTTTTTTTTTCAGTGAAAGAAAGATATCTTTATTTTTTTATTCTTTTTTTTTTTTAAACTTTACAATATTTAGTTTTATAACAATTACCAAACTCAGCATCAGCACACAAGGATCATTTGAAACCCTAAAGGGGAAAGATAGGGATTCTTCTCCAAAACTGAGAGTTCTTGATCTGAGCAAGGACCAAGGACACAGGGGACGAAAGGACATAAGAAGCCACGGCCAAGCCTCCAGGGAAGAAACTGAAACTTCATGTGGCACCTGGAACCACATGCTCACAGATGTTATGTCAGAACCACATGTTCACAGATGCTATGACGGAAGTGCAGCTGTTACTGATGGAAGTACCTGCAAAAGGCCAAGTGGCTTTCAAACTTATTTTTAGCAACTGAATTCTCTGTTCATATACAGTCTCCAAGTTCTAACACGTGCAATAGATCAAACAGGAACTTATCAGGAATCAGGAACGGCTCACCCAGACAACCATGCCCAAGAGAGCTGGGCGCAACAACTGCGAGCCCATGATCTCGTTCAGCCCCTTCACTAAGCAGATGAGAAAACTGAGCTTCACACAACTGTCCAAAGACACACAGTTATTAGCCAGTGTCATGTGGCTCTCAAACCCAGTTCAGAACCTCAGGACAGCCTCTTTGTAGCACCTGGGCTGCCGTGAGGAAGTGACAGAGCTAAACTCTGGTGTGTTTTTCTCTCCTTGTGGATGTGAATTCTAGAGAAAAATCTTCCCCAGAAATAAGAACACTGGATATTTGTGTGTACATGAGGGAGGTATTGAGGGGACAAAGGACAAATGCTTGACTAAATGATTTGCTAGACTGTTAAATTTCAAGATAACCTTGTCTCAACATGTTTCTCCAGCTCACACCACCAACATTCTCGTCCTTGGTGTTTTGGCTCAAATTGACCCTCCACCTGGAAATTTCCTTCTGCATATTCCCCACTTATGCTGCTGCTGCTGCTGCTGCTAAGTCACTTCAGTCGTGTCCGACTCTGTGCGACCCCATAGATGGCAGCCCATCAGGCTCCCCTGTCCCTGGGATTCTCCAGGCAAGAACACTGGAGTGGGTTGCCATTTCCTTCTCCATCCCCACTTATGGTACAACTCAATACCACATTCCATGAAAGCCTCCTGATCTTGACTAAACATTATAATGCTATGAGAAACTTTCTAAAAAATACTGAATACCAATGCACAGGTCCCAATCCCGTAAATTCTGGTTTCATTGGTCTGGAGCAATCGTCCTCTCACATTTTAGCTACATCAGAATCTTTTTATTAAAACAGATGCTAGGCTCAGCCTCAGAGTTTTGTATTTGAGAGGTCTGGGGTAGGGCTCAACAATTTGCATTCTTAGCAAACACATAAAACATATGATGTTGATGGTCAGGGAACACACTCTGAGAACCACTACCCTAGAGTATCATCCAGGAATCAATAGCTTTTAGATGCTCATGAGTGATAAGGATGTGCAGTCAGAGTTGAAAATCACTCATTAGAGATTGAAATGCAACCTTCACAAACCAAGCTGAAATATCCCTTCCTTTTTATATATCAGTGGGGTAGTTAAAAGCATACAGTCCGGAATCAGGCACTCCGAGTTAAAGTCTCGGCTCCATCACTCAGTTGCCTTGGGATCACAGGCAATTAACTCAATCTCCTTGCTGCATGTTTCTAGTCTGCACACTGGGGATATCATAATAGCACCCTTTGCATTGTTTTTATGAGAACTGAATGCATGTAAACATTTCAAATAGAGGCATACTTCAACAACTAACTCTATGTAATGCTTACTAATATACAGCTCACATTATGTGGAACTAATACTTTTTAAGTGTAATATTTATTGAGTATCTAATGTACCAAAAGTGTTATTATCATCTTTGTTTTGGCCATGTGGCATGTGGGATCTTAGTTCCCCAACCAGGAATCGAACCCACACTCCCTGTAGTGGAAGCACAGAGTGCTAACCACTGGACCTCCAGGAAAGGCCCCTTTTATTATTAATTTAATATGTTGTCTCTCTTAATTCTTAAACAAACTTTTGAAATTGGCAGTATAATTTTTTTTCAGATGAGGAAATGAAAATTTTGAGATGGCAAATTGCCTAATCATTGGTACAGAGTGAGAAAGAGATGGATCTCAGATTCACACATAATTCATTTTATGCCACCATCAATTATCTGTGTACCTCAATTTTTTTTCTCCTTCTTTATTGTACTGTCCCTAAAGATACGATTTAGATCTGATTAAATTATTTTTCCACTAGCGCCTACCATTGTGCCTTCTTGCTCTGTATTATTAAATATCGCCTGAGTAGATAGATGAACACAGAAACGAAAGTAGTAATAACCCCAACAGTATGTTTAGGATAAATGTTGAAAACGGTTCCATAATATGGTGGAACAGATTTCATCTGTTTAATTAATCTCTAGGCAATTAAGTAAATAAAGTCTTCATTTTCCATTATTATGCTGTTATTTTCACCATTTATCCTCAAAGCAATATTGGATCTGTCAAACACAGTCATCTGTGATTTGCTTGGCAAATGCACGACCATCCTTTGAAAACACTAGGGCCACAAAAACCCAGGGATCTTATCTAGCTCAAATGAATACAGCTCCTCTAGTGGGCACTCTGGGAGCTCTCCTGCATCACAATAATCCCTGCCTCGGTCAACCGCTGGCTCCTCCCAGATCCACAGATGTCTAGGTGTAGAACCCTATGCCCATGTTGTACTACATGGCTCTGTTCCTGTCTATAGCCGATTAGACCAGGGGAGATCCTCACCAAAGCTGGTTCAGAGACACGTTTCCCAGACTTTAGGACTGCTTTGAGAAACTGTAGCATGAGACTCAGAGAAACTTGTCTTGGACACCTTCAACTATTCAGCCAGAAAGAAGAGAGAAGCAGAGATGAAAGGAAAAAAAAGACAGAAAGAAAGAAGGCACTTTGTGAGGTTATGGGATAGGGACCTTTGTGAGGTCTAAATGCATTCCCTTTCTGGGATTCTAATAATGTCTCTCTCTCTTTCTTTCTCTTTATCTCTCTCAATAAGCACAGAGATCAAACCAATCAATCCTAAAGGAAATTAAACCTAAAATATTCACTGGAAGTACTGATGCTGAAGCTGAAGCTCCAATACTTTGGCCACCTGATGCGAATAACTGACTCATTGGAAAAGACCCTGATGCTGGGAAAGATTGAGGCAGAAGGAGAAGGGGATGACAGAGGATGAGATGGTTGGATGGCGTCACCAACTCAATGGCCATGAGTTTCAGCAAGCTCTGTGAGATGGTGAAAGACAGGGAAGCTTGGCACGTTACAGTCCATGGGGCCACAGAGAGTCGGACATGACTGAGCAAGTGAACAACAACAAAATTAGTTACTGTTTCCCATACCCAGAATCATCATTAATATGCTCTCTAAAAGTTGCTCAGCATGTGCAGAGCCGTTTCTGGACATAAGGGTTAGCTACTGTCCCTTCAGCATTCTGGTTCTCCCAGAAAATTAAAAGGGCTACTGATTACTGTATCAGTATGTCTCTAACAATAGGCTATGTTCTACTGGTGGATTGTAAAATACATCTAGCGGATCAAACCCCAATTATTTTTTATAAAATATGGAATGGAAGTATCAGAGAGCATCTCATGTGGTAGACTAAGTATTTTTCATAACATGTAAAGATATATAAGAAGATATAGGTTTATCCAGGGACACAAGTATAGTATTCCTTACCAGAGAAGCAGTATTGAAGGGAGGGAGGGAGGAACGGCAAGAGAGAGGGAAGGAAGGAGGAAGGAAGGCAGGGGCCAGGGAGGAAGGAAGGAAAGAGAAACCGCATGGTCTAATTTAATATAATACCTTTCTAAATTCTAAATGGCTAGAATGAAATTCAGCAGTCACATGAACTATTTTCAGGACAAGGCATACACACATCAGGAGGTCACTTGCAACAGATGAGGAGTTTGAACTCAAATGAAGAATCTCAGTGAACCATAGCTAATATCATGCTCATGCTGGCAGTAGCAATTTGAAGCTAAGCTTTGGTCACTGGGGTTTGTGATTGTGCTAATATAGTGACAATCCGTGAGGTTTTCCCTGAATGCAACTGAACAGCTGGTCTACTAGGAATATAACCAGTAATCCCTTTGCAAGTACTTACTGAATACTCACTATGTGTGAGCACTTAGGAAGCTGCCAACCAGTCTACCACACAGCCCATTTGTTTTCTACATACATATGGGCTATAGACTAGCATAGCTCTAGAAAACAAGATCATGTCATATGATCACAGCTTAAGGAAAGGTTGCTCATAGAAAACTATTTGATCCTATTAAACAGACCAAGCACATTGCCTCATTTGTAGAGGGACTGCAGAGAACAGGCAATGCTCTTATTCCCAGCCATTAGATTTTGGAATGTTCATTCTCAGACCCCACTACCTATCTCCTGAGAGTACCTTTAATAGGTATTTATGGGGTAACACACAGAGGGAATTTCAGTCTTATTGGAAAGGTGCAGGGGATCAGGTAGGGTTTCACAGCGATGGGGAAACAAGGAGCAGGCTTGAAGAATGTGTGGGATTGGAAAGTCAGAAGGCAGAGAGGGATGATATGACCCAAGGTGTGATGGTGCAAATAGACATGATGGGGAGGAGAATACTGAGCAGTAGTCATAAGAGACCACTTTGGAGACAGAATAAGAAAGGATCTGAAGTCAGTGAAAAGCCACCATGCCAGGAATTATGAATTGCTTCCTGCAAACTAAAATCTGTGACATTCCATAACGTTGGACAAATTCCTGTCTTTCTGTAGGTACATTCACTCTGTTTCTTTAGAAGTTAATTTCTATTAAAACATCTTTTATAAACTGTTACTTAGGAAAGTCTGTACTTTTTAAAAATGTTTTATTGGGAGATTGGGACTGACATGTACACACTACTATGTATAATAAAATAGATAATAAGAATCAGCCATACATCACAGGGAACTCTACTCAATACTCTGTAATGACCCATATGGGAAAAGAATCTTTTAAAAAAGAGGATATATGTATATGTGTAACTGATTCACTTTGCTGTCCAGCAAGAACTAACACAATATTGCAAATCAACTGTAAGTTAAATGTTAGTCGCTCAGTCACATCTGACTCTTTTTGCAACCCCATGGACTATAGTCTGCCAGACTCCTCTGTCCATGTGATTCTCCAGGCAAGAATATGGGAGTGGGTAGCCTTTCCCCTCTTTAGGGGATTTTCCAGACCCAGGGATTGAACCTGGGGCTCCTACATTGCAGGCAGATTCTTTACTATCTGAGCCACCAGGGACAACTGAATCAACTGTACTCCAGTACAATTTTTTTAAAACTTAGAACAACCTAATAATGTTGCTTTATCTTTATTTATTTTTGGTTTCTATGGGATATGCTTAACATATCACAACATGTGTTGTGTGACCCCCAAATGGCAGTGCATTGTGGGAATCCTCTCATGTTCTCATTCACTGAGGTCCTGAGCCAATACCTGAAACTTCCCAAATGCTTCTTGTGTATGCAGCATGGACCCCAGCAGAAAAATGAGGGTCAGGAGCCAGAGGTAGTGGAGGGGTTAGAAAGTGGGGTAGGATATAATTTGAGAGAGAAATAGGGTATAAATATATAATAAAGAATAGAGATCAGTTAAATAAAAACAATTCAGTTCAGTTCAGTCACTCAGTCGTGTTTGACTTTTTGCAACCCCATGGACTGCAGCACACAAGGCTTCCCTATCCATCACCAACTCCCGGAGTTTACTCAAACTCGTGTCCATCGAGTTGGCCATGCCATCCAACCATCTCATCCTCTGTCGTCTCTTCTCCTCCCACCTTCAATCTTTCCCAGCATCAGGGTCTTTTCCAATGCGTCAGTTCTTCACATCAGGTGGCCAAAGTATTGGACTTTCAGCTTCAGCATCAATACTTCCAATGAATACTCAGGACTGATTTCCTTCAGGATTGACTGGTTTGATTACCTTGCAGTCCAAGGGACTCTCAAGAGTCTTCTCCAACACCATAGTTCAAAAGTATCAATTCTTTGGTGATCAGCTTTCTTTATGGTCCAACTCTCACATCCGTATATGACTACTGGAAAAACCATAACTTTGACTAGACAGATCTTTGTTGGCAAAGTAATGTCTCTGCTTTTTAATATGCTATCTAGGTTGGTCATAACTTTCCTTCCAAGTAGCAAGCGTCTTTTAATTTCATGGCTGTAGTCACCATCCACAGGCAGTGATTTTTAAGCACACAAAAATAAAGTCAGTCACGGTTTCCATTGTTTCCCCATCTATTTGCCATGAAGTGATGGGACTGGATGCCATAATCTTAGTTTTTTGAATGTTGAGTTTTAAGCCAACTTTTTCATTGTCCTCTTTCACTTTCATCAAGAGGCTCTTTAGTTCTTCTTCACTTTTTGCCATAAGGGTGGTGTCATCTGTGCATCTGAGGTCATCGATATTTTTCCAGGCTATCTTGATTCCAGCTTGTGCTTTACCCAGCCTGGCATTTTGCATGCTGTATTCTGCATATAAGTTAAATAAGCAGGGTGACAATATACAGCCTTGACGTACTCCTTTCCCAATTTGGAAACAGTCTGTTGCTCCATGTCCAGTTCTCACTGTTGCTTCTTGACCTGAATACAGATTTCTCAGGAGGCAGGTAAGGTGGTCTGGTATTCCCATCTCTTCAAGAATTTTCCACAGTTTATTGTGATCCACACAGTCAAAGGCTTTGGCATAGTCAATAAAGCAGAAGCAGATGTTTTTTCTGGAACTCTCTTGCTTTTTTGATGATCCAGTGGATGTTGGCAATTTGATCTCTGGTTCCTCTGTCTTTTCTAAAACCAGCTTGAACATCTGGAAGTTCACCAATCATGTACTGTTGAAGCCTGGTTTGGAGAATTTTGAGCATTACTTTGCTAGCGTGTGAATGAGTACAATTGTGCAGTAATTTGAACATTCTTTGGCATTGCCTTTCTTTGGGATTGCAATGAAAGCTGACTTTTTCAGTCCCATGGCCACTGCTGAGTTTTCCAAGTTTGCTGGCATATTGAGTGCAGCACTTTCACAGCATCATCTTTTAGGATTTGAAAGAGCTCAAAGACAGTTAGGAAGGAACAAAAGCTTCCCTGCGGGCTGGGGTACTGGAGAAGGAGAGAGTGGGACAAATAGAGAGAGTAGCATGGAAACATATAGATTACCATATGTAAAATAGATAGCCAGTGGGAATTTGCTGTGTGACTTAGGGAATTCAAACCAGGGCTCTGTGACAACCTAGAGGAGTGGGATGGGGTGGGAGCTGGGATGAAGGTTCAGGAGGGAGGGGACATATGCATACCTATGGCTGATACATGATGATGTAAGGCAGAAACCAATACAATATTGTAAAGGAATTATCTTTCAATTAAAAGTAAATAATTTTTTTTAATGAGAAAAATCACATCATCTTATTAAAAAAAGAAGTCTCACTGCCCCACATTTCCTAAACTGGAGTCTGGGATGACACAGTCAGTGTTTATTGGGGTTGCCCGATCACACTAGGTATTATTTTCAACCCATAGTCTGTTTTTAGGACAAGAACTTGTCTCTTCTATGTCCAGTGGTTAGGAGCTTTGGAATCATCAGCCCTAGGTTCTAATCCTGGCTCTATTTCTATTAGCTGTGTGACTTTGAGCAAGTTACTTAACCTCTCTAAATCTATAATTTTCCATAAGAGTCAAAACTTCCTTGTTTTGTCTTGATGAACATGAAATAGCATGTGCACATATTTAGAGAATATTCCCAATGGTTCCTGGCATCTTACATTCAGACACACACAAAGATGTGCACACAGACATACACTGATCTGAATACCACTGATTGTGTAGAAAGTGAGAAAGTCATTTCCTAGGCAGGTTGATAAGAAGTCTAGGGGTCCCCAAGGAGAGAGGGGTCTGGAATTCTCAAAGAGGAAGAAAGGACAAACTTTTCTTTCCTCGACATTCCTTAGGATTGTATAACAATAATGTATCCTGCCTGAAGATAGTCTCTGGATTAAACCTTCTGGCTAATCCTGTTATCTTAAAATTTAAATTATGGGAGTAGGTCTGGTGAGGTCTTTACAACCTCCAGACATTCTTTGGATTCATTGGAGAGTATATAACTCCATTGCTAACACTAGCAAGGGGGTACTCTTTCTGCCCCCTTCTGATGTCTATGTCAGAAGCTTTCTCTATCTCCTTTATACTTTAATAAAACTTTATTACACAAAAGCTCTGAGCGATCAAGCCTCGTCTCTCGCCCCAGATTGAATTCTTCTCCTCTGGAGGCCAAGAATCCCGGCATCTTTACATGGTTCAACAACAACCTTTCAAAAGTGTCTAAGGAAAACTTGCATTGGAGTGTAGAAGAAAGAGCACTGGGCTGGGGCAAAGACCTTAGTTCTGGTCACAGTCTAGTACTGTGGCTTTGGCTACGTCACTTGACCCCTCTGGGCACGGTTCCTCTCTCTGCAAATCACAGGTGTGGGGTGGGTGATGCCGGGATCCCCTCCCCCTCTGCTCTCTGGCATTGAGAGGCTCTATGGCTGTGGAGGATGGAGGTACATGAGCTCTTCCTTTGCACTGACTGTTCTTAAGCCCCTGTTCCATCCTGCTCTGCCCTACTTCTTTGAGGCAGGGGTGGGATATCTTTCTAATCAAGTGAGTGCATCAGAAGGGAGAGGAACCTCCTGCTGGAAAGGTCCCTGAGGTGTTGCTAGCCACTGGCAGGGTGCAGCTGCAGCTGAAGAGGGCTTTTCTCAACAGTCTTGTGCCACCAAATCCCATCTGCCCTGCACCTCTATGGGGACCAAAAGACCAAGGAGGGAGCAGGAAGACAAAGTTACTGCTGGGGACCAATGATCTGGAGGGCCCCACATGCAAGAGTTTACAAAGCACCTTCCCATCATCCTCCTGTAATCTCACTGTTTTATTTCTAGCAGGTATTGTTCCCATTTTGCAGATGATCAAACCCCAAGCCAAAGTCACTCAAGATAACCAGGTGGAGCTGGGGTTCCCACCAGACTCTGCTGACTCTGAGCCCAGAGCTCTCAGTGCTGTGGGCTTTCCCCAGCTGCTTCCCCGTACATCAGCACATGTAATTAGATGCAAGATTGTGTGGTATGGACTGGAAGTACTGGAGGAACTGAGAGAGTTAATTTTAAAAGGCAAAGGGCATTAAGGAGACAGCTTGGGTGGATATTTTGTAGAAATTCTAGAGAAGAAAGAGAAAGGAACCAGGTATATTTATAGGCTAATAATGTGCAGAAGAGGGGGAAAATGTGCTGCCTCTGGCAATTCTCATCAAGTTAATGGATGTTGCCAATTACTGTGGTAACATTTTTAATTGTATCTTAGCTCTGAAGAGAATAAAAACAGAATTTCCTGATCTTTGCCTCAGGACTGTTAGGGGCACACATTCTGGTACATTATGGTAGCATGGACATGCTTGCTCAGAGCCTACAAAGACAACCACTTCATGGGAAAGCCATTACTAATTAATGGCTGTGCCAGACCTAACCCGGGCTGAAAGGAATAGTTAGAGAAAAGGGTCTCTGCTTTATACACATGGGTTCATGTGTATAAATGGGTCTGGAAGACAACAGGAAATTATGTGAGGAAAGAGGCTGTAATCACATGGGACCCTCATAAAGAAGACGGTAACCACAGCATCACTGATGCTCAGGTACTGATAGCTAGTGTGTGGGATACTATTTAAGACATAATAATTGGTGTGGTTATTTGAATAATGCCTGCCTCTCCTCGAGAATGTAAGTTTCCTAAAGGGAGGGGGCCTTGCCTGCTTTGTCCACTATGGTGAATCCACTTCCTAGCATAAAGCTGGTACCTAATCATGAAATTCAACCAATGATCAAAACTTCTAATTTTTGTCTGCATTTCACTAGCCAGGGACTATAGGCTCAGAGGAGCTAGGTTGGTGGATTGTCTAAGTCATCACAGCTAATAAGTGGCAGCTCTCAGATTTAAACCCAGGTTCACTGGACTCAGCCCTGGAGGACATTCTATGATGCACCATGGAGCCTGCCGTTCTCCACTGGAGAAAGGAGGAGGGAGGTGAGAAAATGGCCAACACGTGTTTATCAGCTACAATGTTCCAGGCACCTCATTTCTTTACATCATTACATCATTTAATTCTAAGAAGAAATCTATGAAGCATGTATTGCCCAAAACTGAAAATGCATAAATATATAAAGAAAGCCAAAGGGTATACAAAAAGATGTTCAACATCAATAATCATCAAGGAAACACAAAGCAAAATCACAATGAGACATTACTTCACACGTGTTAAAATGTCTATTTTCAACAAGACAAGAAATAACAAGTGTTGGCAAGGATGTAGAACAAGAAATTTTTATTGCACTGCTGCTGGGAAAAAAATTGCCAGCACTATGGAAAACTGTATGGAGGTTCCTCAAAAAATTAAAAACAGAGCTACCACATGATCCAAAAAAATAAATGCATAAATAGAGATCCTGAGAATTTAAGTGGCTTACCCAAGATTCCTCAGCTGGAAAAGGAGATGAGAGAAGATTCAGATGATCCCATTAGTTAACCTCAACAGAGCTTCCTTTTACTGCATGTGTCCCAAAGAGTGACACAGTGACACAGATCAAACTAATCCTAGAAACACAAGGCATGGATGGGTGGAAAATAGAAGTGTACAGTCTCCTGTTCCTTCAAACAACTCTTTTAGGGACAACGTGGGGACAAACTGTGGCACAGGCAGTTCTTTGATGACCCCTCCCACCCCCATCCCCGATCCCCAGTTCCCTCTCTGTACTTCTCTGCTTTCTACATTCAGGGGTCTCACTCATGCTTCTCACCCTGCATGTGTGCCAGGACCCAAGACACTCATCTATCTACATAGGCCTGCCCTTCCTGAATAATATCCTGGGACCTAAAGTCAACCACCAGCAGCTCATGGCAATGTCCAGACCCTCAGCCAATAGCAGCCCAAAAAAAGTAACTGAAAGAATCAAAGATCTTCAGTAACAAGTGAGGAGATCTAGGGAGGGGCAGCAGAGCCAATGAATGCTAACCAGCTGCACTTAAGATGCAAGGATCAGTCACTAAACACCTTTGCCCAGCAGCCTCACTCTCTAAGCAGAGGATACATGAGTGAATTACCCGCTTTCCTAGGCCTGGAAGGGAACACAGCCTACATACTAACAGATTTGCAAACACTGTAAGATCTCTGCAACTGAGACCTGCACAGAGAGCTCATGCCACATGCCCAGGCTTCCCAGTTCAGGACACTAAACCTGGTTGATCTGAGTATCAGCCATTTCAACTCAAAGTCAGCACCAGTCCCTTCCTGCCTCTTCCTCTTCCGCATTTCTATCTTGTTCAGTGCATTTCACTAAGAAGCAGGGACAAGAGGGGGCTTTGCAGTCCAAGCTCTCTCTGATTCTAGCTCCCCCACCAAGTTACGTGACCTTGACACTCATCTGACCTCTCTGAGCCTCAAAATCCCCTTCTCTGTTAAGAGAATAATAACATACTTACTTCTAAGTCTTGTTGTGAGGATCAAAGTCTGTGATAGTAAGTCTTTGATAGTAAGACATTCCTAGGCTCAGGAATACTCAACAACTCATGCCAGGTCTTCCCAGTGTATTGTCAGTCTTTGACTCCCACTTCTGTTCCAAGCCCCCACACTCCCTTTTACCTGCATAGACACTGCTGAAGGCACATCTCCTGGCTAAGAGGAGAAACAGGTAAAATCACCAGCTTCTATCTAGGAGTTAGAGCTATTTCAATGGCACCCCACTCCAGCACTCTTGCCTGGAAAATCACATGGACGGAGGAGCCTGGTAGGCTGCAGTCCATGGGGCCGCTAAGAGTCAGACACGACTGAGCAACTTCACTTTCACGCACTGGAGAAGGAAATGGCAACCCACTCCAGTGTTCTTGCCTGGAGAATCCCAGGGACAGGGCAGCCTGGTGGGCTGCCGTCTATGGGGTCACACAGAGTCGGACACGACTGAGGTGACTTAGCAGCAGCAGCAGCATCTACCCCCAAAACCCCAGCACATTCCAGAGGCAACACATGAAAACTCCCTAGAAACTGAGACCTAGGTGAGGACTCGGAGCCCTGGCACAGGACAGTGCACTCCCCTGCGACATCGCTCACACCTGCATCTGCCATCCTGGAGAAGGGCTGCCTGGGGGAAGAGCAAGAAGTCAGACCCTCTGGGACAATTACAATTAAACTGAACCAGATGCTCTGAATTCCTCTCCTGGGAGCCATTCTGCTTAGTCCAGGGCTGGAGCAACATCAGTTAATAGGCCCTTTTTCATCTTTAATTTCTCTGATTCAGAAAGTTTACAAGATCAATTGCTAAGAGGGCTAATGTGAGGAGATGAGGCAGCAAGTTGCTCTGGGCCCAGAGTCAGCTAATTCCTTAGCTTCTAACTAGAGTCCAGAGGGACTCACTTATATAAAGCCTGAGAACTCGCCTGGTTCAATAGCCCCTCCCACCCACAAAGACCCTCTAAATAAAGAATTTGAATTGTAATCCAGCAAAAATTGGGGCTTCCCTGGTACCTCAACTGTTAAAGAATCTGACTGCAATGCAGGAGACCCCAGTTCAACTCCTGGGTTGGGAAGATCCCCTGGAGGAGGGATAGGCTACCCACTCCAGTATTCTTGGTCTTCCCTGGTAGCTCAGACAGTAAAGAATCTGCCTGCAATGTGGGAGACCTAGGTACGATCCCTGGGTTGGGAAGATCCCCTGGAGGAAGGCATGGCAACCCACTCCACTATTCTTGCATGGAGAATTCCCATGGATAGAGGAACCTGGTGGCTACAGTCCATGGGGTCACAAAGAGTCTGACATGACTGAGTGACTAAGCACCAAAGAACAGCTTATGAGCCTCAAGGCAGCCAACATTTCCCAGGAATCTCAGGAAGATCTTGCTGAATATATTTCTGCTCTGGCCCAGAGCAGGGCTCCTGAGCGTGGAGCCTGCCCTGCTCAGTCTTCACACCTAGCATCCCAGGGACCCTGATTCTTCAGACTAACAGAGACAATACAACATCATGACCACATCAATGGGAATTCAGACTATGTGAGTCTAAATCCCATTTCTACCTGTTTCTAAGCTTTGGTTTCCTCATCTGTAGATGGGAGTAACAGTACAGGTTTGTGGGCATATAACTAAATGATGCCAGTAATGTGCTTAGCATGGCACCTGCACTTGGTAAATGCTAACTATCACTCACTGTCCCTTCTGCTTGGGGCACCTGGGGCCAGCACATTGCGGTCATTCAAGGATGAATTCAAAATGGGCCAACACTGTGAATCATTTGTGTTTCACGGGAAAAATAGGATTATACTCAGACTTCACTTTAGCCAGTGTTCTAGTAGTAGGCACTACATCCCTAAGAGACGTGACAGCTTTTCATTTCACTATTTTCCCTATCTCCTTTATCCTTACAGTAAGTTAAACCCTTCCCTCCTCCATTCCCTCCCAGGTAGCCACATGCAGGAATGATGCTGGCTAATGACAAGTTTACCAAATGATTCTTGGAAACAGCATGGAAGAAGGGGAAAAAAAGAAAAAAAAAAGTGCCTCCCAACCAGAGGACATACATTCTCCGAATGGAAAAACAAACCAGAAGGGGGCTAGCTCCCGCCAGCTGTTCTGGAGGACACATTCTCCAGGGTCCTTCATTTCCTTAACAGGACACTTGCCTCACTTCCCCCAACATGTCTGCATATTTTCCTTAATGATGGTAAAATTAAACTGAACTTTTTCTGTGCAACTAGCTCTGGGGGATTCTAGAAAGCTCAGGAAGGAAGTTTCAATGTGTGCACTTGCTGAGAATGAATTCTGCCTCATATAACTCCTGACAAATTGCCATTTTTTAAAGGGTTTGTTAATTTCCAATGAGCAAATGGCACATCAGATATCTTGTTTATTTAACAGATGCTCCTGAGCTAAACAAATGGTTCTTGTTTAACAAATACGGAAACATCTTGTCAGCTTTGCTGAGATCATCCTGTGTAACCATCAAGGAAGGGTCCTGTGGTTTGTGGAGAAAATACGGGCTGCCTCCCTCCCATGCAGGGTTCTCCAAAGGGCTGGGGATGGAGGTTTTCCATTGAAAGACATGATGTGAAGCTCCTCGATCACAGGCTGGGAAGCCCTTAAACAAAGGTCCTGGGATTTCTCCCCTCCTGTGAAGATGTCAGGTATTTCTGATTCAGGTCTATTTGATCCAGAAATCTCCTTCCTGTTGAATCTGAAAATAACCTTGAAGGAGATAACCATCTGACACAGAAACGTGGTATAGGAATTGTGGTTAATATCTCAGCTCTGGAGTAAAGCCTAGGTTGGATTCTGATGCTGACACTTAGGAACTGTGTGAATTTGGGCTGCTTACTTAACCTCTCAAGCTTAGTTTTCTCTTCTGTGAAAGAGGTCTAATAATGACATGAAAGGCAAAGATGCTAGTGATAGTAATAAATGTTCATGCTATTAATCCTAGTTACATTATTTTTTTTTAATGAAACTGAACCCAAGAATGGCTCTAAGGGGCAGAGAAAAGGTTAGGAAGGTCCCTGTCCCCATGTCCTCTATTGTCTGGGGACAGTAAATATGGCTCATAATTAATTTCAGCCAATGAGCTAAGGATCTGGCTAGACTAAGAGGTAGGGTATGATGAGAAGGGCTGGGAAAGAAGGAAAGGAAAGAGGCCAACTTGTCAGGAGCATACAAGGACATGTAGAGAGAGTTGAGGGCTGACCTCTGTCAAGTCCAAATGTGCAAGGGTAAATCCCATCTGCTGATGAGCACAGCATAGTACATAGCACTAATTAGAAGAAGGATGTTATTTCAAAGCCTCCCTGCTGGGAAGTATCATGGAAAATTACCTTGAGACTGCATCTAACATGCTGAAAATTAATTTACTCCACACTTAAGGTGCTTTGGAGAGATGCAAAGTGAGGTTGATTCCAGATGAGCATAGTATTACCATGTACTGTCTGAAGGAGCTGCAGATGTTAAACGACCTGAACCTGTAAAAGGACTGCAGAAGATACCCAGCCCCAACCAGGAGTGGTTAATTACCTGACACATCTCCATAGTAACTCTATAAGGTAGAGAACAGCATGATTATCATCATTAGGTTGACAAAGAAACTTAGGCTTAGAAAAATGGCCCCAAATATTAGAACTTTTCTAATGGAGAAGCCAAGATGCCTAGCTCAAGAAACCCCTTAACGTGTCTGAAAATAAAATGGGAAAGAGTTCAGGTGGTTTCAAAAGTTAGGTAACTTTTGAGCAGAATTTTAGGAGATATTAAGTAGTTTGTCTGGAACTGCAACGTTCCGCCTCCACTATCCTGGCAAAGGGAAGGCATAACTGAAGACCTGGAGGTAAATGATCTCCTGGTATGTATGAGATGAGTGATAGGTGTAGAATGTAAGTCAGTAGGTGAATGTGAGTTTGGAAAGATGTTTCAAGTATTTGGTGTGAGAAGGCAGTCTACACCATGTTAAAGGGTTTGGAATTTAATCTCTAGGCTAGCCAAGACATGGAAGCCACTCAAATGCCATTGACAATAAATGGGTAAAGAAGATATGGTACATATACATAATGGAATACTTCTCAGCCATAAAAATAATTAAATAATGCCATTTGCAGCAACATAGATGGAACTGGAGATTACCACACTAAATGAAGTAAGCCAAAGATAAATATCATATATCATTTACACTTGGAATCTCAAAAAAAAAAAAAAGATAAAAAGAACTCATACACAAAACAGAAATAGATCCACACAGAGAGAAAACAAACTTATGGTTACCAGAGATGAAAGTGGGGGTTAAGTTAGAAGTGAAGTGAAATGATGTCCCTCAGTCGTGTCCGACTCTACGACCCTGTGGACTGTAGGCCACCAGGCTCCTCCGTCCACGGGATTCTCCAGGCAAGAATACTGGAGTGGGTTGCCATTTCCTTCTCCAGGGGATCTTCCTGACTCAGGGATTGAACCCAGGTCTCCCACATTGCAGGCAGACGCTTTAACCTCTGAGCCACCAGGGAAGTTAGAAGCTTGGGATTAACATATATGTGTGCGTATGCTCATTCGTGTCTGACTCTTTCTGATTCTACAGACTGCAGCTCACCAGGCTCCTTTGTCCACTGAATTTTCCAGGCAAGAATACTGGAGTGGGTTGCCATTTCCTACTCCAGGGGATCTTCCTGACCCAGGGATTGAACCCTCATCTCTTCCATCTCCTGCAATGGCAGGCAGATTCTTTAAAACTGTGCTACCTATGATCCTTACTACTCAATATAAAGTAGATAACCAACAAAGATTTACTGTATAGCATAGAGAACTATATTCATTATTTTGTAATAACCTATAAGGGAAAATAACTTGAAAAACTATACACACACACTGGAAAAGGTCAGTTTTCATTCCAATCCCAAAGAAAGGCAATAATACCAAAGAATGTTCAAACTACCATACAATTACACAATTGCACTCTTCTCACACGCTAGCAATGGAGAAGGAAATGGCACCCCACTCCAGTACTCTTGCCTGGAAAATCCCATGGATGGAGGAGCCTGGTGGGCTGCAGTCCATGGGGTAACGAAGAGTCAGACACGACTGAGCAACTTCACTTTCACTTTTCACTTTCATGCATTGAAGAAGAAAATGGCAACTCACTCCAGTGTTCTTGCCTGGAGAATCCCAGGGACAGAGGAGCCTGGTAGGCTGCCGTTTCTGGGGTCGCACAGAGTCGGACACAAGTGAAGTGACTTAGCAGCAGCAGCATCACACGCTGGCAAAGTAATGCTCAGAATTCTCCAAGCTACGCTTCAACAGTATGTGAACCATGAACTTCCAGATGTTCAAGCTGGATTTAGAAAAGCCGGAAGAACCAGAGATCAAATTGCCAACAACCACTGGACCATCAAGAAAGCAAGAGAATTCCAGAAAAACATCTACTTCTGTTTTATTGACTACACCAAAGCCTTTGACTGTGTGGATCATAACAAACTGGAAAATTCATCAAGAGATGGGACTAGCAGACCACCTGACCTGTCTATTGAGAAATCTGTATGCAGGTCAAGAAGCAGCAGTTAGAACTGGACATGGAACAACAGACTGGTTCCCAATCAGGAAAGGAGTACATCAAGGCTGTATATTGTCACCCTACTTATTTAACTTATATGCAGACTACATCATGAGAAATGTCAGGCTGGATGAAGCACAGGGTAGAGTCAAGATTGCTGGGAGAAATATCAATAACCTCAGATAAGCAGATGACACCACCCTTATGGCAAAAAGTGAAGAACTAAAGAACTTCTTGATGAAAGTGAAAGGGGAGAGTGAAAAATTTGGCTTAAAGCTCAACATTCAGAAAACTAAGATTATGGTATCCAATCCCATCACTTCATGACAAATAGATGGGGAAACCGGGAAAGACTATTTTTGGGCTTCAAAATCACTGCAGATGGTGACTGTAGCCATGAAATTAAAATGGTGTTTGCTCCTTGGAAGAAAAGCTATGACCAACCTAGACAGGATATTGAAAAGCAGAGACATTACTTTGCCAACAAAGGTCTGTCTGTCAAAGCTATGGTTTTTCCAGTAGTCATGCATGGATGTGAGAATTGGACTATAAAGAAAGCTGAGCACTGAAGAATTTAATGCTTTTGAACTGTGGTGTTGGAGAAGATTATTGAGAGTCCCTTGGACTGCAAGGTGATCAAACCAGTTAATCCTGAAGGAAATCAGTCCTGAGTATTCATTGGAAGGACTGATGCTGAAGGATTGATGCTGAAGCTCCAATCCTTTGGCCACCTGTTGTGAAGGAGTCATTGGAAAAGACCAACGAACTGAGAAAGATTGAAGGCAGGAGGAGAAGGAGATGACAGAGGGTGAGATGGTTGGTTGGCATGGCTGACTTGATGGACATGAGTTTGAGCAAGCTGTAGGAGTTGGTGATGGACAGGGAGACCTGGTGTGCTGCAGTCCATGGGGTCGCAAAGAGTCAGACATGAATTGATGGCACTAGTGGTAAAAAACTTGCCTGCCAATCCAGGAAACATAAGAGACACGAGTTTGATCCCTGGCTCAGGAAGATCCCCTGGAGGAGGGCATGGCAACTCACTCCAGTATTCTTGCCTGGAGAATCCCATGGATGGAGGAGCCTGGCAGGCTGCAGTCAAGTGGGTTGCAAACAGTCAGACACGACTGAAGTGACTCACATACACACACATGTGTGTGTGTGTATATATATATATATATATATATAACTGAGTCACTTTTGTATACACCTGAAGGTAACACAATATTGTAAATCAACTATACTTCAATAAAAAAAATCTCTGCTGCTGCTCCTGCTGCTAAGTCGCTTCAGTCATGTCCGACTCTGTGCAACCCTATAGACGGCAGCCCACAGGCTCCCCCATCCCTGGGATTCTCCAGGCAAATCTGTAGGCTAGTTTTTCTCAGTCTTGATTCCCTGGTTATGTTTATCACATAAGACACAATCTGGTGGGTACACCTTGATTTTGAGACTATCTCAAATAATCTTTAGTAAAATACTGCCCAACAATGATTCATGTTTATGGCATCTCTTTATGGCTTGTCCAAAAAGGCAGATTACTATGGGCAGTAAGACAGAAATGACTGGGGACACATTAGCTGTCACTCAATTGATTTTTGTTCATTTAGGAGTGCAAGTATGTAAGAATGACATAATGTTACTGGTAACCTTGAATTGCCTCAAATTTACCAAAGAAAAAAAAATGAAGAAGTGATAACTCATCAACATCAGTTTTTATTATTGGTCACAAAATTTTTGTGACACACTTCTCATGTAATCATGACTCACCAGGGTGTCATTACACTTTTATTTTAAATTCTTTTACATATCTCTTTTAATTTCAACAGCAGTTTTTAACCAAAAGGATAACATCATTTTGTCTGCATTTCAAAACTTACAAGGCAACATTAAGATTCTTACTCAAGAGGAGCAAAACTGGAAGGCAGAGAGGACAGAAAGGAAGCTGGTCTAGGTGAAAGATGATGAGGATATATATATATTTTTTAAATGCCCATAGGGATGATAAAGACGCAGCTGAAAAAAAATATCTTACAAGTATCGTAAACTGGCATGGGTTCAAGAGGCTGGGGGTTACTGAGAGAATGAATGGAGTCCAGGTGATTTGAGATTTCCATGTTGGAAAAGATGGGCGGTGAGATTGCTTACTAAGATAATCCAAGAACTCAAGAGGAATGATTTTAACTAACTTGGGGGACGGAGGAAGGCAGTATGTTTTGTCATGGAGATTTTCGACTTTGAGGTCTATGAGGAATATCTCACTAGGGCTATCCCTCAGTGTCCGAACAATATCAGAGTAGAGATGTCTAAGTGGGACATGGGAAGCACAAAATTCTGGAAAGCGTAGAGTAGGGGAAGGATTTAGTAATCGTTATAGGAACTAACCATCTTGAAAATAGTGGGTATGCTTTTTGGGGGAAATGAATCTTTTTAAAAGCAAACAATAAAATGGTGAGGACATCCTGGGAAGATTGACATTTGTGGGGTCCCCAGATTAAGAGGAGCCAACAAAATACAAAAATGGGATGGTCAGAAAGACAGAAAAAAAAAAAAAAAAACAGAAGAAAATCACAGTGACCAAGGAAGGACAAACTCTAGAAGGAAGCTGACACCAGTGAGAATATTGCAGAAGTGAGGAAGAATGAGGAATGAAAAGAAAGCACAGGATTCAACACTAAGAGTTCCCCAAGGATCATGGTCCAAGGAGTACTGGTGCAGAGACCTGACTGAGTGGGTTTAAAGGTGATTTGAAGATGAGGAACCACACTCATTAACTATACATAGTTTCGTAAAATTTGGCAATGGAGAAAAGAGACAAATAGAAAAGTCACTTGAGTGGAAAGGACAGTTCTGTTTCCTTTTTTTTCTTAGATAGAGGAGAATTAAGGATCTTCTTAACTGCAAGGGAATAAAGAGTTTGAAGATACTGGACCCAGAGAGTAACTGCTGAAGTAAAACTCCTAACAGGTTGGAAGAGACAGGATTAAAGGTGTAATTGAAATTTAAGTTCACTAAGAAGGTACTGTTAACACAGCAGAGAAATACAGAGAAAGAGAAAAGTTTTCAGGGAGAAGGGCAAAGGAAAGCAGGATGCATTTATATGCAGTCGTCTCTAGCTTTTGGTGAAACAGAAGGCTCAACGATTGCTGAAAGTAAGGGACAGGGAAGGACAGGAATGAAGGCGAGTGGTGAAGGCATGGTAGAGAGTTGGACAAATCCACATCAGAACAGTAAATTAAAAAATACTCTGTGGCAAGAGCAGGGGCTGTTTGGCTAATCAAATAGGAGTGGAAGGAAGCAAGTCATGGGTGGTGTTGAGCTATTGTAATTCTCTTTGTTCAAGAATGGAGTGACATGCAGTGGTGCCTACCAAGTGAATGACAGACAATAATGACAAAGCTGGTTAGGTCTCTAGGAGTAATGATCCGAGCGTGAGGTGGCAAATCCACAACCCCATGCCAGCTCTGCTCCTGGCAAGGAAAAAGCAGCCTTCTGTGACCAATGAGATGAAGCCCCAGGCTGTCCTTATTTTATCCCCAGCTCTTCCAATCTCTAAACCTAGACCCTTCTATTGTCCATCTCAACTTACTCAAGTCCACTGTTTCCTAGCAAGACCATAAGTCTAGAATAGATCCCCCACGCCCTGAAGCATTGGAGAAGAGAGCCAAGAAATTGAGGTTCATAGGGAAAATTTCAGGGGGCAGCAGGGAGAAGCTGCTTTTTAGTAATAATGTAGGTCTTTTGTGCAACATGGTCACAAAATGTCAGCAGTGGATGGTTCCACTGGAAGAGTCCCTGAATATTAATTTTTAAAAACCTTTTCTGAGTATTAGCTTTTTATAAAGCACAATGTTTACCCAGGGGACCATCCATAACAGTAGTTAAACAGAGACACTCTATTTCCTTGTGTTTCCAGGGTCTTGGGAAATAGAAATCCTTTAAGTACCTTTACTTTGCTTCATGGGAGCTACTTTTCAAAGTTTAAATTGCTTATGTTTCAAACTACTCACTTCCTAAATTCCATTTATAAATCCAAGTAGCTTTTGAGCAGTTAGATGGGAGTGAAATGGATTAAGAAAGAGCAAACATACTGGGTCATTTGAGTTTATTGGATTTTTTCAAAATTTTTACTTCTAACCTCTTCTGTGAAGACACTCTGAGTTAGCTCTGAGACCAGAGCTTTGGCCTGGAAATCAAGTATGTTGCCAGAGAAGGACATGTTGTGACTGTCTTCTTAAACCACCAACTCCCGCCTCCAGAGATATCATGTCTTCTTTACTCTGGAGTTGGCCTGGCTAATGTCTGAGAGATCTAGCTGAAGGAGAGTTCTTTCTAGAATAACATCTTCTCATTCATAATCACTCAACTCCAGGCTCCAGAACTCACATTGGATATTTTATAACAGTGATCTAGAAGTTTCTACCCTCGTCCAATTAAAATCAAAGGCTCTCAGTGCCAGAAGGGTCCTCAGAGGACATCATGTAGAGTTGGTTTTCAAACCACTTGTGAATGAATAGATTTTCCTGAACTATTACCAAATGATATTTTTATAAATGCAATAAAAAAAAATATCACAGAACATCAAACTGCTGTATGTCTCTGAAGATTCACGATGAATGTGCTTATCTTTACTTGTCTGATCACAAATCAGTAGCAGTTTGTGGACCAGTGCTGGTACCTGGACTATACTTTGAGTAGCAGTGATGCTGGTAAAAACTTCCTCATGTGCATAAGAAAGCTGAAATGTAAGAGGAAGAGGCAATTAACCACAAACATAGAATGTCACTGCGGGAGAGCCAGGCTAGGGCCAAAGCTAGCCAGAACTACTGCATCTCTCATATTCACTCACGCAGAGATCAAGAAAGATGGACCCCTACACGAAGAGTCCTCATTCCCTGCACCCTACATAGTTTGATTTTAAATATATTTGTTTATCTGACAAGTTCGGGTTCCTTGTTATATGTACACAATTCAGGCAGGCTTTTCAGACTCCCAGACTAGCTTAGGTCTCTCAGTTGTACCGTCACATTACAACCTTTACTTGTCCTTCACTGCTTTTACTAGAGTAAGCAATTACATCTTTATCTGATCACTTCCTTACCATCTGTTTTCTCTGTTAGGCTATGAAGACTAAGAGGGTAAAGACCATGTCTGTTTGCCTACCATCACAGCCTGGTGCCTAGCACAGTGCTTGACTTGGAGCAGCTAACGAACACGTCTGTTGAAAGAATTCATCAGAGTAGCGAAGCATGCTAGGGTGGCACTCTGGGGCCACCTGCAGGCACTACAGGAGCTAGCAGGATGCCCAGAACTGCCACCACAGGGGCTCTAGGACAGCTCAGAGCTGAGCTCAGCCAAGCTTTCTCCAGGGCAGCTTAGTTCTTCATGCCCAGCAACTTCTCCAGGCTTATTTCAAGTGGCATTTTACCAATTCATTTCTTCCTTCTCTCCTCCTTGTAATTATTTCTTTATCAGTGTGAGGCAATGTATACAGGGATAAACTATCTGGCAAGACCTCTGCCAAGCAAGTTTACAATATAGATGGGGGAAGAGAGAAGTGCAAACGATCAGCTGATGAGAAACATTAGCAAAGATAAACATTAAAACAACATGAGTTCTAGGAATTTCAACTCCTCTGCGCAGGTCCTGAGCCCTTCACAATCAGATGGCATACTACTTGGCCAAGGCGTATTCGGCGTGCATCAGAAAGTGCAAAGTTCCAAAACATCACCCTATTTCTGTCTCCAACCCTCAGCTCCTGCTGTGCCTCTGGCTGAAAGACTCTCCCTCGCTTGGCTTTGCTACATCTCACCTCACCAGATGTAGCTCAAGTGCCACCACCTGTGAGACCTACCCCACCCTTTAGTTTCCTGAGGCACAGATTATGCAGCTCAGTACAGGTGAACACTGAAGCATTCAACACCTGATGATCAGGCCTCTCAGTTGATTATAAGCTTTTGAAGGAGGGATTGTGGCTGGTATATAGTCACTCTCCCCAGAGTACTTCAAATCTGAAATCGTGAATATTTCAGTAGAAATAGCTAGAAAGGCCAAAATGACTTAGTTTTAGGTCACTGTACTGAGTCTACCATCACCTAGCACATGTACAAGCAAATTTAGGGCAAAATGCAAGTCAGTGTCATTGGAAGGCAACACAATCTATCTCAGAAGTGGCTGTGCTTGGGGTAATGACAAGGGAGTTTTCCAAGCCTCGGTTTGTCATGTATAAAATGGGGACAGTTAGTCCAACTGGGAATAATGAGAACAATATATAATTAACAGTAACCATGGTATGAGGTAACAGCGTCACCACACCACTGTCTACACCATGATTCTCAGTGAGTCTCTACCTCTCTGGGCCTCAGTTTCCTTATCTGTAGGCTAAGTCTGCTTTCTCAAGACTCTCTTTCTGCTTTAATTGTCCAGGTGTATCTTGGAAACCAGTATGTCTCACTTGGGTTCCCAAGGTCGATGGCTGTTTCAGAAATGACTGCTGATCTCTTCTGAGCAGGCGGAAGGAAAGGTTCTTATTCATTACATACCCCCATCAATCATCTGGAGTCCAAAGGATGTTTAATACGGAATCACTTAATTTAATAGTCATTTTGACATAAGAAATTGTTTTCTTAAAGCAAGAACTGGCTGTAAAATCTCAAGTGATATTTTATGGCTGCTGTATAATAAAATCATTCAGCAATTAGTGATTAATGACATACCACAGTAAGTTTCTCCGTGGTCACCTCCCCCCACGCTGTTTCCCTCTGGTCTTACCCACTTGCCAGTCCAGCAATCACACCAGCACTGACAAGGCTCTTTCTATAACCAGGGTGGATTTATGAGCCTAAAAATTCTTCATCTGCATCAAAAACTGTCCAAAGAAGCTTGGAGCCATAATGGGGCTGAATGAAAGCATTTAGTAACAAATAGACGCATTCCGTGGCATGGGGGAAAGTTAGAAAACATGGAACTCCCTCAGACAATCACTGCTAATGTTCAAAACAAAAGAACAAAGTGTTGACTCCCTAGGTTTCGTTCTTCAGGGGCAAGGTTTTTGTGGGAAAGGCATGTAGACCCTGTGAGCTGACCATCTCCAGCAGTCTCCTGCCATCACACAGCCCTCTTAGCCCTGACCCTCCCACTCCACAAACGCCAAACACCCTCTCACTGAGCAAGGTCCCAGCTATGGCATCCATCTTTGGCCTATCCTCACAAGTACCAAAAATTAAACTTGACAGTGTGGGATTTTAACCCAGAAAGATCATCTCCACCCTTTCCTAGTTCATAACACTCATCCATACAGACTACTGGTACTGATCTCATCTTACAAAGGAAGAAACTGAGGCCCTGGGTGCTCAAGAACACACGGCTAATATACAGCACAATCATGATTCCAACCTGGGCGTCCGCAGTCAGTCAGTGGCCCCACCTTGGCCCACTGCACTGTTCTGCCTGCATGCCTGTTAACAGAGAAACTGCAGTAATAGGGGCCATGGATGAAGCACACTACTGGCCTAGCATAAGTCCTCAATAAATGATCATTTCTGATTATCATTGTTACTTGTTTCACAATGCTGTTTATGACTGCCTTGTTATTTACTGCTATTATTATCAACACTCACTTCCCTTTAGGAACAAGGACAGGATTTGGAGTAACCTCTGTGCCCCCGCTGTAGTGGATACAGTGGTGTGCTATCTGGACCCCACTCTCGTCAGGCATTCACTCCCCAGTGTTAGAAGTGTGAATGGCTGGTGACTCCCAGCTGAGTCACTGTCTGGAATATAATACAGCTGATGACAACACTTCACCAAGGTCACACTTTTCCCCACTGGTAGCCCACATCTATGAACAGTCAATGTGAGGTAGGAAGGCTCAATTCCTTGGCTCAAGGCTGGACATCTCTGAAGGGCCATCCCAGCTCCACAGCTCTCATGGGATCAGCAACTGTACCTGAATCACAGTACACTTCTTCCCTGACCAACACTGCTCCCCTCACCCCTCAACGGGGTGTTATTCCTGAGCTCCAGTAAACCTCCTGCCACAAATTCCTGACTCAAAGTCTAGCTGTCAAGGGAGCACTGCCTATAACATCCACCCCCACCCAAAAAAAAAACTACACAAAAAACAAACACAAAAACAACAGAGAATATTGCTTCAGTGCCTTTTTACACTAGGGGAAATCATACCCAAGTCCAGAGTATGGTTTTCCATGAAGTGTGCAACTATCATGCTGAATTTAAATACTCATTAAAAAGGTATCTGTAAAGTCTTTGAATCTGTGGTCACTATAACTTGTTGATTTATTTCCAAGTAGAACTTGAGTTTTTAGATATTATAAAGACAGGAAACAACATTCTAGAATGGGAGAAGGAGTTAGATTAATTTTCTATTCTTCAAGATGTTCTTTTTCTTTTTTAATTGCAAAGCACATCTTCCAGAATTTCCTGAAGTTCCATCTCCTCTTTCCAGTATTTGCTACTCCCAGTAATAGCCTTTTAATAGGCCACCTGGTCCCCAACATTCCCTTTTATGATTTGCCCTTCATCCCACTGCAAGGATGACCTTCCTAAAGGCTGAATCTGAGTATGCCCATCACTGAGCAGAGCCCTTCAATTGTATTAACTGCAACCTGGCATTTAAAATCTCTAAGTTATCACTTTAATCTTCTTTCCCAGCCTTATCGGCATCTCTTCTCTCATAAGCATAGACCTTGAACCTCCTGACAGACTGAACTATTAACAATTTTTTAAACACACCCTATGCTCGCCTACTTTCAGACTCTCCTCCTGCTCCTTTCTCTGCCTGAAATGCCACTATTATGTCACACTGCTGCTGCTGCTGCTAAGTCGCTTCAGTCATGTCCGACTCTGTGTGACCCCATAGACGGCAGCCCACCAAGCTCCCCTGTCCCTGGGATTCTCCAGGCAAGAATGCTGGAGTGGGTTGTCATTTCCTTCTCCAATGCATGAAAGTGAAAAGTGAAAGTGAAGTCGCTCAGTCGTGTCCGACTCTTAGTGACCGCATGGACTGCAGCCCACCAGGCTCCTCCGTCCATGGGATTTTCCAGGCAAGAGTGCTGGAGTGGGTGCCATTGCCTTTGTTACGTCACACTAGAAGGCCCATAAGCACAAACATAGGTCTGCCTATGAAGCATCTGTAAAGGCTCCCCTCAAATGCCACCTCCTCCATGAAGACTCGACTGATGCCGCTTCCCCTGGCCACAGTAGTCCCAGGTGGTGCCTCTGTTGTCCACTTCACCACTGTCCAGTAATCCCAGGTGGTGCCTCTGTTGGCCACTTCACCACTGTCCAGTAGTCCCAGGTGGTACCTCTGTTGCCCACTTCACCACTGTCCTTTGTACCAGGCGCTTGTCTATTTGCCACAACTTTTCTTTGCTCTACTGTATCAGTAGCTTTTGCTGCATAATAACCCATGCTAAAATGCAATGGCTTACAACAGCAATGATATATTTTGCTCATACATCCAGGGGATACTTGGGGAATTTGTCTAGACTGGGCTGCATAGAAGGCTCTGCTCCAAACTAGCGATTGGGGCGGAGCTGGGCTCTGCACAGAGGTACAGGTGTGGGTGGGCCTCTTGTTGTTCATTATGGAACCTGGAATGAGAGGGTCACAGCTCCCAGGGGATGGCAGACGCAAAAGACACACACCCCAACCAGGAAGGCACTTTAAAGCTTCTGCTGTGTTACATCTGCTAAATTGTCAACACACGTCAAATAGATGAGCCACAGCCAGGCTGAAAAAGTACCTGCTGTGTACAGTCAAAAGGCATCATAAAGTTAAATGGCAGCGAGTTTAGAAGTACAATTCTATTACTTAAGAGGTAATTAAACATTGAAACAATAACCCACATCTATAATCTTGGCCACTACCCAGTGGCAGAAATAGAATTATACTCAGAAGCCCTGACTCCTTCTCAGACTCTTTCCACTACACCTCACAGGTCAACGATTTGCTCTTCCTAATGTATTGAGTTTCTCTCAGCTCTGGAAAATCCTAAGAAATCTCATATTAAAAGAATAATATGAGATGTCCTTTGTATGAATACACGATGCACAGAGTTAGGGAGTCCAAATAGTCTCTTGAATAGAAGTCCTTAGTAAGTACAATGGATGTAGATAAAATCCATAATCTCATTTATGCCACAGTGTTAAAAACTAGAGGCATTATTTTAATAATGACTAACATCTATACAGCACTTTACCGTTACAAAGCATTTTAATAATGCCTTAGAGCTTTCAAGCACACTTGAATGTATTATCTCATTTAGCAGGGAGTGTATGCATTTTTAAAAGATGCCTGGAGGTGGCAATGTCTTCACTGGCTGCAACTACTCTTTCGCTGTGGATGGCAAGTACTGAGGAGAAAGGAAAGAGGGTCTGGTAAGGGAGCTTTGGCAATCCCAGTCTGCAGGACTCAGAACGCAACACCTAGGACCCCACTACCAAACCTCTCTGTTTCCAAAACAACTTCCTAACGAACTCCTCTGGTTTCTAAACCTAATATACAAAGAAACTGCTGGGAAAGAGTGCTGAAACAGAGATACCTGAGGCCAGGGTCTACTGTTTTCAACTGAGGGTTTCAGGGTGGGGCCCAAGAATCTGTGCTTGAATAAGCAGCTTAGTTCAATGCACTTCAGGTTCTCCCGTGACTACCATCTGAGAAGCAAAATTAGCTCTGTCAGAGGACTGACGGGATCTCCTTTCCTGCCACCACGTAATGTTGGAGATCAACACTCAGGCTGCAAGAGGATCATTGATGCCTAGGAAGAAAGCATGGAACCAAACCTTCAAGACCTTCAGCTCTTTGAATTTTACAGATTAATATGCAGAAAGTCACAGGAATCCCATGAGCACCCCAGGCTTGGCCACTACCCAGTGGCAGAAATAGAATTATACTCAGGAGCCCTGACTCCTTCTCAGACTCTTTCCACTACACCTCACAGGTCAGAGGTTTGCTCTTCCTAATGTCTTGAGTTTCTCTCAGCTCTGGAAAATCCTAAGAAATCTCATATTAAAAGAATTAAAAAGAAAAGAAATTACAAAAGGAGACATAGCGTTACTCCCCTTATTATGTCATACATGTTTCAAATCTCTTCTTCCATGAAAGTAGAAAATAGTCATAAAACCCAACTCCATTTGCTCTATTTTGCTGCCACTTCTTTTAGCAACACATGTTAAACACGGGGGCGGTGATGCTAAGGAAGGTTATGACTCAGGATCCGGGACCTCTCATTCCCAGCATCACTTGGACAAGTGCATGACCACCCATTTTAAATCCCCCAGTGCTTCTGGCCCAGCTCCTTGGCAATTATTGCACACTTTGGTGCTTTTTATAGATCAGACTCACTCCAGGGTCTGACCTTTGCAACGCTTCAGTCTCCCCACATCCATATGAAATGCTGAGTGGGCAGAGCAGGAATCCCCCTGGGGCTCTCTCTCTCTGCCTCCACTGTGCATGGTTCTGCCCAAATTACTTGACAGCTTGTCTGCAACACTGTGAAGGGAAAAGGTTGGAATGTCTGAATATGACACGGTTGGCCAGTGGGGAGATGAAAAGGGGCGGGGCATGCCCTTAATCCATCATCCAGACCCTCTTTCCAAAGAGCAGATTCAAGTAAGAGGCCTGGAGGTGGAGAATGTGTTCTGATTTGTGCCGGGAGCCGGCATATTGCATATTGAGTGCATATTGCATACTGAGTGCAGCACTTTCCACAGCATCATCTTTCAGGATCTGGAATAGCTCAACTGGAATTCTATCACTGCTGGGAGCCAGTGAGGAACTCCGCCCATGACAAAGGTCATGAGGAAGGAGGCTCGGCATACGCAAAGGTGGGATCGAGCTTCAGGAGTCCCCCTGGAAATTCTCGAGCATATACCCCCAAAACCAGAGTCTGCCTACTTTCTGCTTTGTGCTTTCACCTACACCTCTGACTTTACGGGGGGCTGTCCCCCACTACCTCTCTGAAAAAAGAGTTAGCTTACAGCTCCAGTTACACAAACTCCTTTGGAAATCCTCTAGCCTGCCTGAATAGGTTTTTCCGGCCACATGTGATTGTTCAGAGCCTCCCAACTGTGAGAGGCAGGAGATGTTCTAAACTGTCTAAACACAGATTCTTTTGAGTAGTTAAAAGATTGATTAGAAATTGTATTGGTGAAGGGATTTTCACTTGTTGGGCCAATGTTTGCTGCTAAGTTTCCATATCCCTTACCTGCTGTGTCCCTGGCAGTGTATTGATTAATATAATTGGTCTAAGTAGTAGCTTTAATGTTTGTAACCTGGGACCCTTGAGTTAATTCTTTTTCTTGTTATAGCCCACCATACCTTTGCTCTGTAGGAATGCAACTTTATCTAATGCTTTTGGAGGGTGGCTCCTAACCAATCACCTTTAGAGAAAAATAAGTTTTCTGAAGAAAGGGTCTTAAAATGTTAACAGGCCTCCGGGCCAGAAGATGATGCAAATCACCTAAGCTTTTGCATATGATAAGTTTGCAGGAAGAAAGCCTGGCTTGCTGCATGACTCTACCCCTTCCCCCATTATCCTCTATGCATAACTTAAGGCATAAAAACTACTTTGGAAAATAAAGTGCGGGGGCCTTGTTCACCTAAACTTGGTCTCACCGTGTCGTTCTTTCTCTTACCTTCTGGCTGAATTATTCAGCCTCTTTTCTTCACTGAATTTTCCTACTGAGCTATCCTTATTTCAGCCTCTTTTCTCCACTGAATTTCCTCACTGAGCTATCCTTATTTCAGCCTCTTTTCTCCACTGAATTTCCTCACTGAGCTATCCTTATTTCAGCCTCTTTTCTTCACTGAATTTTACTGAGCTATCCTCATTCTATTACTCTTTATATCCTTAATTAACATTTAATTAAGCAATTGTTTCCTGATCTTCGCCTACACCGTCTCTCCTTCGAATACCCTGGATCAGCAGGGGCTGGTCCCCGGCAGATTTGGGAGGAACTGAGGAACTGAATGACAGTTCTGTCCCTCACTGTATTTGTAAACAAAGGGGATCGAGGTGGTAGCATATGTTAGTTGCTGGATTCAGAAATACACAAACATGTACATGAGAGGAAAACTGCTGCCTTTGAAAAGCAATTTGTTGACAGCTGAAAAAGCCTAACTGACTAAAGGAATTTCCTGTTTTAAGCATCCCTGGTGGCTCAGAGGGTAAAGCGTCTGCCTGCAATGAGGGAGACCCGGGTTTGATCCCTGGGTTGGGAAGATCCCCTGGAGAAGGAAATGGCCACCCACTCCAGTATTCTTGCCTGGAAAATCCCATGGACGGAGAAGCCTGGTAGGCTACAGTCCATGGGGTTGCAAAGAGCGACTTCACTTTCTCTTTCACGGTGTAGTCACAACACCTAGGCTCAGTGCCATTTACCACCAAGTAAATGAAAGTATACATTTTTTTCCAATTCAGTCACCAGTCTTTCACCCACTCTCACATCTGGCTCTATGAATTATCACTTAACTCGTCAAAATCATTTCCAAGTGAATGTGGACCTTTGTCTTCTCACCAAAATACGTTGAGCCCACTGATAGAGTGGAGGGTCACCAGACAGCATCCTCATTAGCACAGTAACTTAGGTACTTTGGCAAAATTTTAACCATTCAATAAGTGTCTGCACTACAGAACTGAACACTTCAGGGTGGTGCAAGCACTAAGGAAGGATAACCTTTAGACTATTATACCAGTAGGCAGCTTGTGTAAAATGAAAAGATCAATCTAGATCAGTGATTTTATAAATATTTTTGCTTCTTTATTGAATGGTCTTCTATCTTCAAAATAGATCTTATGCATAGCCTAATATATAAAACATTAAAAGCTGAGTAGTTCTGACTGAGTAAAAATGATGGAGCCAAAGAACTGATCACTAAGCACTCCTAAGGCTTCTCTGTATATCAGGTAGTTCCTGGGGCAATTTGTCATCCTTCTCATTTAACTTATATGCAGAGTACATCACGTGAAATGCCAGGCTGGATGAGGCACAAGCTGGAATCAAGATTGCTGGGAGAAATATCACTGACCTCAGATACACAGATGGCACCACCTTTATGGCAGAAAATGTAGAACTAAAGAGCCTCTTGATGAAAGTGAAAGAAGAGAGTGGAAAAGTTGGCTTAAAACTCAACATTCAGAAAACTAAGATTATGGCGTCCAATCCCATCACTTCATGGCAAATAGATGGGGAAACAATGGAAACAGTGACAGACTTTATTTTGGAGGGCCTAAAAATCACTACAGATGGTGACTGCAGCCATGAAATTAAGACAGTTGCTCCTTGGAAGAAAAGCTATGACAAACCTAGACAGCATATTAAAAAGCAGAGACATTATTTTACCAACAAAGGCCCATCTAGTCAAAGCTATGTTTTTTCCAGTAGTCATGTATGGATGGATGTGAGAGTTGGACTATAAAGAAAGCTGAGTGCAGAAGAATTGATGCTTTTGAACTGTGGTGTTGGAGAAGATGCTTGAGAGTCCCTTGGACTGCAAGGAGAACCAACCAGTCAATCCTAAAGGAAATCGGTCCTGAATATTCATTGGAAGGACTGATGCTGAAGCTGAAACTCCAATACTTTGGCAACCTGATACGAAGAATCAACTCATTTGAAAAGACCCTGATGCTGGGAAAGATTGAAGGCGGGAGGAGAAGGGGACAACAGAGGATGAGACGGTTGGATGGCATCACCGACACGATGGACATGACTTTGAGTAGGCTCTGGGAGTTGGTGATAGACAGGGAAGCCTGGTGTGCTGCAGCTCACAGGGTCTCAAAGAGTCAGACACAACTGAGTGACTGAACTGACTGACTAGGGCAATTTATCAGAACACGCTTAGAACTCCCAAGAGCACTAGTGAAGAAATCACTAGATCAGGGTGATTAGTCCTGGCCTAATCACCTCTTAGATGTCTAATCACCTTAGAGATAGAATCACCTCTTAGAACTTCCAAGAACACTAGACTAAAATCACTGGATCTTTTAGGGTCCTTTCTACTCTAACTTTTCCATATTTCATTAGTATAAAAGAGTTTATTAATTCAGTATGATACTCTGCCACCATGAATATAATAATTATAAATACTCTGCCTATATACAGAAAATTGTTTAGGTTAGGAAAAAGTGAAAAAAAGACATAAATGTGGAAACCTATTACAACTGTATTTTTGTGAAAAATTACTTTCATGTGTACAAAAATTAGAAGAGGACAAGAATAAAACGTGTATTAAAGTGATTGCATCATTAGTTCAATAAAAATCTATAATGCTGTTGTATTGATTAAAGTATAAACAGAAATGAATTATTTAAGAATATATACTAAAAAAAAAAGAATATATACTAGGTTTATATTTTTAAAAATCCACAATTCCATACTTTTTCCACTGGAGAAGGAAACTTGGGATCAAGATACGTTAAAGGAGCTGCATCTGTCTTGAGAAAAATCAGTAGCTTATCTATTGACAGAGAGCTGTGCAGAATGCACTTAAGCATCGCAAGGAAAGTGCCAAATGTTAATAAATCTTCATAAAATATGAATATCATGTCATTTCCCTGCACAAAAGATGAATTCCCTCCATTAGCCAGAGCGACATGTCTAAACCACTTACCCGGTATTTGAAGCCCTTCACAGTCTGAATCTAGTCTATATGTCCAGCTTCATTTCTCACTGCCCCTCAACACAAATCCTATCTTCCTAGCACAGTGTCTCCTAGTCAGGGGTGAAGATGCCCCTCAGAGAACATTTGGCAGTGTGAGAATATTAGAGATACTTCTGGTTTTCACAACTAGAGGGATACTTGTAAGCATTTATGGAATAAAGACCAAGGATCCAACGAAACCTCTCACAACACACAGGATAATTATTCATACCAAAATGGTAAAAACGTTGAGGTTGAGAAACGCTATTTCAGCAGATATACTAACTGCTCTCCAAATATCCCATGACTTCAGCTTTGTTCTAATCAGCTTCCCTTTGCAAGAAAACCTGTCTCCCTTTCTTACTCGCCAAGTAAACCCACTCTTCAAGGTTCATTAATCCCATTTCCTCTAAGAAATCTTCACTTGGTATACCAGACCAACCTGTGCCCTTCAACTTCTGAGCAATCATGACATTTCTTACTCATATTCTATTGGTGCTTCCCATTTCTAGCCATGTTCCATTCACAATCTGCACGGACATGTCTCAACATTTGCATCACATCTATTAAAGTACACAGGATAAGATACAATATAATCTTTAGCTTATGGTTTTATGAATTTTATTAACATCAAGCTAGAAATATTTTCTCTAAAAATAGCTTTAACAAGTATAATAATAAGACATAGCCTGAAAGCTGGAAAACAGATCAGAAATATGAACACTGACTATTAGGTAATGAATGGGATTTGAACATAGAATAAAAATAAGATATGCAGATGCACTCAACCTTGCTCAGTTTCAAAGAGATGCTAAGTATTATCTGCCAGTAAATTAATGTGGATGGTCATTTCTTCCAATTATCTTCTCATAAGTTGTTTTATTATTAATTTTCTATCTAATATTTATTGAGCACTTACCATGTTCCAAGCTAAAAAGACTGACATTTAGCCAGGAGGCAATGGCAGGGTATACTGATGTCCCACCAGCCAGAAAGGACACCAGCTGATTAACTACCATTGCCCAATCTCATACAGCTATTAAGGGCAAAGCTCTCCTCCTATTTTAATTCCTAAACTCCCACAGGAATGAATTTGTAGTTATATCACATTCTCTTGATCACTTAAAAATCTTAAACACGTTTTCTTTATAATATAAAGAATCTTAGGGCACCAACTAAATATGCATGTAGGCAAATTACAGATATACCTCTGTTGGTTATAGATTATAGATACACTTCTTATATGCATACAAATTATATATACACCTCTAACTGAATTGGTTACCCAATTCAGTCATGCCAGTCTGAATAAAGATGTTACATACAAAATATATTTACTTATAATAATACCAAAAGTGAAAATTCTTTGAAATAATATTAACTAGAAATATGTAAGACTGATATAAAGAAAACTATACAATTTTTACTGAGAAACAAAGAAGTAATATAAAAGGAGAGACAAACCATATGGCCAAAAATGAAAACTGGATATTGAAAAACATTCAGTTCTTGCCAAATGAATTTATAGCTTTGCCACAATTCTAACCAATAACCTAAATAGCTGCTTTATAGTGGTGGGGGGAAGCAGGACATTTTGAAACATGACAAAGTGATTCTAAATTTATTTGGATGGACAGATAAGTAAAATAAGCCCAGGAATATTTGGGAAGAGAAGAAAAGGTTCTATTTTTGTTTTATGTTTTGCAAGAGAGGAGACTTGCCCAGTTAGGCACTACGCTGTGTTATAAACACTCACTGAACACAGTCTGGTCTGACTCAGGGCACAGAGGACTGACCAAGCCAGCAGGATAAAGGCTGTTGACAAATGTTACCAACCTCAGTGGTCCCTAACTTCTGGTCAGAGTTTCTCCTGCAGGAGACCATCAGAGAAAGTAGTCAGAAATATGGGCACAGAATTAAGTAGGAAGATGTTCAGTAGATTTTAATTACTTAAAAAAATTAAAATCCTACAAATTCTAAAAATATATATCCATCTAAATTCTAAAAATATGGATAAAATAATTATAAAATGATTAAATTATAATACAGTCACAAGATGAAATAGACAATTATCAGTAATGAGATTTCTGAAGCATAATATAGGAGAATACAGAGTCTTTTAATATATATAATCTAATGTATAATATATATGTATTATATACACTGTTTAATAAAGGAGCACTGCAAATCAGAAAAGTCCAGCTAATAGTTGCATGATCACAGTTGAGGGCATAATCTACACATAAAGTAATAGGAGATATAACAGAAAAAATAAAAAGATTTGAGCAATTTTTTTAAAAGTATGTTTGATATCATAAGCCAATTAAAATACAAAGAACAAACTGGAGACAACATTGAAACAAAATGAGAGACTATATAAAAAACTTATAATAAAGAAGAAGCAAAAACAGATGGTCACATAAAAGAGATACAATGGCTAATAAATACATGAAAACTTGTCTAAGCTCACCAGTCTGATAAGAAATGCAAATTAAAACAAGGGAAATCCATTTTTGCATTAAATTAGATTACTTTTTTAAATTAAATTTTTATGAGGTGTTGAAATGGCATTTCACTAGTTTGAGTGGAAATTGGTATAAACTTTCCAGAGAACAATTTGGCATGCTAATATTTATATATATTGTTTTGGTAGTCTATCCTTAAAAATCATAATAAACCAACCTTGGAAAGATAATTACTTAGAGGCTTTCAAAATAACATTCCAGTAACTTCCTTAATAGTAAATGTTTAGAAGCAAGAACAATGTAAAATAATAGTAGAGTGATTAAATTACTATATAGCCACCAATTAAAATACAACTCAAATAATACAAATTTTAAATTATGTTTAGAGAGAGTACAGAATGGTACAGGAAAATGTTCAAGTATGTTTTAATAAGATACAAAATTTCATAAACAGCATGATTTCAATTGTCAAACAAACAAGTATATTGAAAATTATACTACATTATAATAAAGGAAAAGTCTATGGAAAAGTACTTGATTTTTTTAAAGTGATGTCTTCTGGGCAGTGAAATTAGAAGTAATTATTTTCTTTTTATTTTCCTGCATTTTCTTGAATGTCTACAATAAGCTTTGGTTGATGCTACAATCAGAAAAAAAGAAGTATATTGTGTTTGTACCTTTTAAAAATTGTTTTTGAATTTTTGGTATTTCCTTCCCATCTATTCCTACAAGCCTGAGGCACTTCTGCCTCAGGTGAGAAGTTCTCTGGAAATTTTGCACTTCTTCTCAATGTCTTCCCTGCTTTATCAAGCTGTGGGCTGAACTGTGTTCCCCACTCCCAACTCATCCTCATTCACATGTTGAAGCTTTAACCTCTAATGTAAAAGTGAAAGTGTTAGTTGCTCTGTCATGTCCAACTCTTTGTGACCCCATGGACTGTAGCCTGTCAGGCTCCTCTGTCCATGGGATTTTCCAGGCAAGAATACTGGAGTGGGTGCCATTCCCTTCTCCAGCGTATCTTCCTGACCCAGGGATTGAACCCGGGTCTCCTGCATTGCAGGCAGATCCTAAGGCAATGCTAGGCATTGCTATCTTGAGAGGAGACCTTTGGGAGGTAATTAGGGTTAGATGAAGTCATGAGGGTAGAGTCCTCCTCATGGCAATAGTGTCCTTATAAAAGGCAAAAGCATGACAGGACACAGCAAGAAGATAGAAGTCTACAAGCCAGAAAGAGAGCTCTCTCCAGAAACCATGCTGGCACCCTGATCTCCTTCCAGCCACCAGAAGCAGGAGAAAATACACATCTACTGTTGAAGCCACCCAGTTCTATGGCAGTTTGTTATGGTAGCCTCAGGTTAATACACACTCTTAACCCAACCAGAAACAGAGCAAGCTTAGATTTCCTCAGCGAGGAAAAGGGTGATTCCTCCTGCCTGTAACACTGTCTCCAACCTGCATGTTAAACAACCTCCAACCCTTCAGCTGGGGCTTCCCTGATGGCTCAGAGTATAAAGCGTCTGCCTGCAATACAGGAGGCCCGGGTTCGATCCCTGGGTTGGGAAGATCCCCTGGAGAAGGAAATGGCAACCCACTCCAGTATTCTTGCCTGGAGAATCCCAGGGATGGAGGAGCCTGGTTGGCTACAGTCCACAGGGTCACAAAGAGTTGGACACGACTGAGCGACTTCACTTTCACTTTCACTTTCAACTCTTTAGTTGGATACTTTCTCCTTGAGCTGCTCAGCTCAATATCCTTTTCTTTCTTTTCTCTCTAGACCTCTCCTTGACCCTCCAATTCTCAGATTCCCTAGTCAAGGCCACTAAACGCAGCTCATTACTATCAGTGGTCCACCGTCCCCACTTCTTCATATAGGGAGAAGAAGCTCTAATGGACAATTTGAGTTTCAGGAAGATTAGAGCAGTCTAAGTGCTTTACTCCACGTGGGTCTCTCCTGGCCTCTCCTCAAAGGACAGTAACCTCTGAAATCTCACCCGTTGTGAGAACAATCACATTTCATACCCTCTGAAATTTTATCAGTGAGATTCCCCTTTCTCTGAGCTGAAGAACTATTTCTCGTGTTTTCCACATAGTCATGGGGTGGAAGAAGCATTTGGAAGCCATGTGTCTCTAATTCCAGAGAAACCATCCAAGAAGCTGGGAAAAGAAGAAATTATGTTTCCCATTTGTATCTTGGAATTTTTCATAGACTGGGTTAGGTAAGTGGATACATTACCTAATTCAGTGTTTGACTTCTCTGCTTGACACACAAATCTTTTCAGAGTTCCCAAGGCAGGGTCAAATATGACACCTTCTCTTCACAGTAAAGAGTTCATCAAGTCTAGAACTACCTACATCTCCTTGTTTACCCTCCTTCAAAGAACCCATCTGTGCTTAGGATAATTATGAATGAGTCCAACAGGTCTTGATTGAGCTTTCTGTTTTCCTCAGTGCACTGGCTGAGAACCATGAATAGCTTTCAAGTGCTGCATTTGCTCTCAGCACTAAGATAGCTCTTCCAAGGCCAAGATGCAACCAGACATATAGCATACGGGTGGCCCCATCAGCAAAGTAGAAACTGATTTCTCCTTGCGAGCTGAGCTTTCACATCTCCCCTTCTGACCTTGCGTGTATTATTCCGAATGTAATGCATTTTTAAATTGCTGCACCATTTAAAAAATGTAAAGGAAAGTTGAATTAAATATTATTTGTGGCATACCCTGGTTTGCAAAGGGCCTCTAAATCTGATTCTATCAGGTCGATGCCTAAATCCCATTATTCGAGATTGCAAATGACTGTGTTTGCAAAATTGTAGAGGCTGCTTCAAAAATTCCGCCCATAATGGTAACTTTGTTTGAAAAGACCTTGATTTTCCAGGAAGCAATCTCAGGCCATTCTGCCTATCCCTTAACTCTCCTTCTGTCATGGGTAATGTATTAACAGACAAAGGATGACTCGCCGTGCAGTTCCTCAGGAACCATAGTTTAGGAGCTTATCCTTGAAGCAAAACACAGAACACATTCCAGAACAGGTGAGATCTCAGAGTTTAAATTGAAGTAATGATGTAAGAGGGTTCACTAGCCACGTTATCTCAAGGTAATCATGTCCCATTTTCACCTCCTGCTTCTCTGCTCTGTCTTCCACTCTCACAGCCACTACTAGGCTGAGCTAGGTAAGTCCAGGACTGAGATAAATGGGATTTTTATAAGTAAGATTAGCGCTTCATTGAATGGGAATCTGCACACTGGGCTCACCCTCACACAAACACACACAGGCATCAAAGAGTATACTCAGAGAGCAAAATCATGCCATCAGAATGCAAAACAGAGTAAAACAGAATAGAATGAAACAAGCTCAGACAATCTCACTAGAAAACCTAGCAGCTAAAAATAACAAATGTGTATTGTCTCACAGTCCTGTGTGTCAGGAATCTGGGCATGACTCCTCTGGGTGCCTCTGTCTCTAGGTCTCTCACAGGCTTGATGTGCTGGCCAGAGCTGCAGTCTCCCCTGAAGGCCTGACTGGAGAAGGACCCACCTCCCAGCTCACTCACAAGATTGTTGGCAGGATTCAGCCATTTCTCACTAGAACTGAGCTGTTGGACTGAGGCCCTCACTTCCTCACTGACTACTGACTGCAACCTCCCTCAGTTCCTTATCATATGGGCCTCTCTGCAGGGCAGCTCACAAAGCAATCACAAGGTCCCTAAGACAAAAACTTTTGAAGATGAATCTCTGAAGTGTCATCTTTCCATTGGTGCCACGCTCTAGTCACCAGAAGCAAGTCACTAAAAGGAGTTCAAACTCAGTGAGAAGGTGCCCAGAAGACAGAGGGCACTGGGGACCATCCGGAAGCTGCCTGCCCCAAGAATGAAGTCAATGTTAATTACAAGGAGACTCATACTTGCATATGTTTTAGGTGAGAACATACAACAGCACACAACAGACATCTTTAAAGAAAGGTATTAAAGATACTCAAAATGTATATATTTTGATGTAATTATTCTCCTTTTAGTAGTGATTAAACCAAAGTTATTGGACTCTAACAATCACCTGCTCCCCCTCCTATGTTTTCTAAGGGCTGTGCAGCAAAGATTGATTTCCTGGAGGGAAGGGTAAGAGTGACAGATGGTGAGATGAGCTTTTCTATATAAGAAAAGCTGATGATACCTGGGGAGGAAGGTGTGTGGGGTACAAGGTATTCTCTGGAAGGGGCCATGCTGTGGACAATGAACTTCTGTGACTGAGAATAGTTTTAGAGCCCATGGAAAGAGAAGGAAAAGATGAGACAGTAACTACCATGATGATCAGGATCTTGGACTGTTAGATATGGACAAAGGAAGTTTTATAAAAGCTTGCTGTGTGCTGTGAGATGTGATGCTGCTTTGCAACTCTTTTAAGAAAACGTTCAATAAAAAACATTATTTCCCTAAAATGCTTCAGTGTTGAATTTTGGTCATTCCATTTGAATGTGACAGTCTGTTGAGACTGAGAAAAAACACACGTTTTTATTTGGGCTACCAAGGACACTTGTCCAAGGAAAAAATCCTAGATATTAAGGAAATATGCATAAAATATTAAACTATTATTTATGACAATGAAAAATATGAAAATTTCCAATGGTCAATAAAAACAGAGTTATAAAGTATGTCTCTTTACATAATGAAGTGTTGCATAGACAATTAAAATGATTATAAAGATTTTATAATATCATAAAATTGTTATAATAGAACATTAAAAGGGGAGAAGGCAGATTATAAAAATTCATGTGCAAAATATTTAAGCTATGTATAAAAGAGCATATGCATACAAAGAGACTGGAAAAAACAAGAACAATGGAAGATTGGAAAGGAAATATTGTGATGAAAGGAGTTTTTAGTCCATACCCTTCCTTTCTTCTTTAAAAGATATATTCCTAGGACATTCTAGCTCTACACACCAGACGAGACATGTTTTGCTTTTACATTTTTCCTACCCTCCCTAATGACCTTTCTGAAAGAAGAAAATAGAAGCTGCTGGCACAACCATCATTAGAAATCTACAAAGAGTAAGCCAAATTAAATCAAAGGACAGAGGAGATGTGAAGCCCATACTGACTGTCCCTGCATGCCATCCACTCCAGCCTGCAGCCAGGCACTGTTACAGCTTCAAAGAGCCATCCATCAGGAACCCTCCTCTCCTTGAGCGCCCTGAAGTGGGCTGATCTAGAGCTTGTTCCACACCTGTTGACTTCTTATAGGGCTTTCTTTTTTCTTCTACTCTAAAGACCAGTCCATTTTTACAGCCCAAAGACCCCAAAAAAGGGGTAAGAATTTAAGTTCCTGGCAGCTTTGGGTGTATTACTTTATCAGACATTCTCCTGCAGTGACATCAAGGAAAAACAAAGGGACCCTGGTCTTTCAGGAGAGAGAACAATTAAGGGGAAGTCAGTAAGAAAGAGACATAGGAGACATTCTTTCTCTTGTTCATGATACTACACAAACAAATGCTATCAGGGATCAGAGGCACTTAGAGGCCAGCCCAGTTACACAGAGAACTCAGCAAGGCCTAGGATGCCTGTCCCCTCATCAGAAAAGAAGCCAGAGGAGGGTGAACACCTAGGGAGACTGAGGGGCCACCGAGGTAAAGCTGTGAACCATAACAAGTATTCAAATTGGATGTGCAATGAAAACAATCTTCCCACTGCAGAATGTGCCTGCCTGTTAAATATCTCCCAGCGGAAGAGTGGAGGTACTATTCATTTGCAGCTCAGTAGGCTATTAAACAAAAAAAAAACACTTTTCCCTCTGATACCCCTGCCCAAGAAGAGACTAGAGAAAGATTACAGTAGGATACTTAGCTCCTCCTGTGTTCTCCCTGCAAACTAAACTTGCTAAAGCAACTGGGGTGATGAAGAGGAGCATGACAGGGCTAGTAATCTGCCTGTTAACCACATATCAAATGAGTGAAAGGGTCACACATAAAAGAGTCTACATGTCAGTCTGATGCTCAGGGCATGATGGTGGAGTCACTCCATAGTGCAAGATTCCTAGGTGACCTCTCTTGATGGCATTAGAACATCTGGAATTCATAAAGAAAATTTTACCTCTAATGAATCTTTTATTATTAATGCTAATATTATGGCCCATGGGAAAATTATGGCCCATGCCCTGTCTAACTCATAGGCACTGTAGGCCACAAAGGAGGAAATGAATAATCATGATACCCCTTAGAGTTCTTGATGCATTTTCACAGCCATTACACTGATCGTCATCGTAGATGGTTGATTCTTCTGCACCCTTGGCAGAAATCATTTCTATATCACGGTGTTCTTCCCCACAGGTCCCCTCTAGGTTGCTACTTTCCACCAACTGAGGCAGTATAGGAGAAGAAACCTAGCATTCATGAAGGATCTATCCCTAGAAATTTGAAAATCTCCAAATTATAGACAACAGTATTTGGGCAATATTCCGTCTGGGTTGCATGTTTACTCTATTTGTCTACTTACTGCAAGATAAGTCTTTTACTTCAATTTCTTGTTTTGGGCATGACTGCCCTTCCCTCCATGTATCTCTGTCAGCCCCAATACCACTTCACTCTGCATCATCCCTCAAAAAGAAGCAGTTTTAAGGCTTTTGGCTGTTGATTTGTCTTGTTTTTATGACATTCAGAAAAATCAAGACTCAAGAAAGAGTGAGGACAATAAAGTTAGGTTGAGATGTGGCTTCTTGGACCCATTCAATTGTTACTAGATGTACACAGGAAAAGTCTCACCGGGCATAGGATTTTCTGGATCCCAGAAAAAATGACCAATCAATTACATGTTATGGTCTTCAGAACCTGATGCTAGGAAAGATAGAAGGCAGGAGGAGAAGGGGACGACAGAGGACAAGATGGTTGGATGGCATCACTGACTCAGTGGACATGAGTTTGAACAAGCTCTGGGAAATGGTGAAGGACAGGAGGGAAGCCTAGCAGGCTTCAGTCCATGGGGTTGCAAAGGGTTAGACAAGACTGAGCAACTGAATAAATTCAGAACTACTAATAAATATAGTACTTAAAGACATAACTTACAAATTATAAATCTGAAACAGAGAAATAAAATTGCCAAGAGTCCAATTCTGAAAGGATGGTATCTTGTCCTTTCAATAACTATATGAAGTTAACAGGAAGAATACCGTTTCCATTTATATGGATTCAGAGACCAGACCCCCGAGAGGCTCTGTCTTAACCAAAGCTGTGTTCTATACCCTGACAAATGCACACTTTGTCTTTCCTCAAGGAGGTATCGAGTCAATATTTCCATGCCTAACCCATACAAGCCAAGTCTTTTCAGCATAAGAGCTTTCCACAATCATGATTCTATCAATGGGGGCGGGGGCGGGGGGGAGGTCTATGTGTCTTTCTCTACAACTCCAGTGACACCTAAAAGAATAATCGTGGCAATTATATATCAGAAACAGAGAAGTGATAATTACAAAAATGGAATTTTCAGCTACTACTTGGCTAGCCAGCACAGGCACTAACTTTTATATTTCCCCATGGGGGCATATATGAAAGAAGCACAGGGTGGAAAAGAAATGAAACATAATTACAGGACCTGGGGATTTACTCTTTTTGCTCTATAAAAGAAGGGGGAAGGCAGACAGAATCTGGAACATTCCCTTCTTGCCCTCTGCAAATAGGAAAATGCTACCCTTCATCCACTTAATTTAATTTCCTTCAGGAATGATGACAAGGCTTATCCAGTCTACTGTACTTCCGTTCTTCATCAACTTGACTTCCTAGTCAGCTAACTGCCTTACCATCTCAAGAATTTGTTTCAGAAACAGCAGAGGGTTTTGTTTATTTATTTATTTATTTATTTTTTTTGAGGGACTTTTGAGTGATGGTTGGGCTTCCCTGGTGGCTCAACTTGTAAAGAATCCGCCTGCAATGTGGGAGACCTAGGTTTGATCCCCAGGTTGGGAAGATCCCGGGAAGAAGGAAACAGCTGCCCACTACAGTATTCTGGACTGGAGAATTCCATGCACTATTCTACAGGGTTGCAAAGAGTCGGGCATGACTGAGCAACTTTCACTTTCCACTTTCTTTTTGAGTGATGGTATGCCGAAGAATTGATGCTTTTGAACTGTGGTGTTGGAGAAGACTCATGAGAGTCCCTTGGACTGCAAGGAGATCCAACCAGTCCATTCTGAAGGAGATGAGCCTTGGGATTTCTTTGGAAGGAATGATGCTAAAGCAGAAACTCCAGTACTTTGGCCACCTCACGCAAAGAGTTGACTCATTAGGAAAGACTCTGATGCTGGGGTGGATTGGGGGCAGGAGGAGAAGGGGACGACAGAGGATGAGAAGACTGGATGGCATCACTGACTGGATGGACGTGAGTTTGAGTGAACTCCTGGAGTTGGTGATGGACAGGGAGGCCTGGCGTGCTTCGGTTCATGGGGTCGCAGAGTCGGACACGACTGAGCGACTGAACTGAACTGAACTGAATTGACACTGAGAAACTGGTCCATCTTAGCTGAGCAAAAGGCAGTAATTATATAACTAGCACATCAGAAAAACAAATATTTCCTTTTTCTGTCTCAGTCTATTGAAAAAATCTTAATATAATTCTAAATACAGACCAAATAATAATTGAAATAGTAGTTATAGAACAAATAATAATTGGTCTGCAAAGGGAAAAATGACTGGGAATAGTCCAGGCATTGAGGTAAAGCAGTACTACCAGTTCTCTTTTTTCTCCAAGTACTTTGTATATAATAAGACATAGTTGATTTTCACAGTGTGCTTCAGCAATCATCATTTTAACTCTGAACATAGTTCTGTAGGTGCAGAGGGGATAGGGTGAAATGTTGCTTCCAAAGATGCTGGTTGTATATATATATATATGTTCAAAGAAGCATATATGTACATCCCCCCACTGCTCCTCCACACCACCCCTAACTTGTGGAAGGCATGAAGGGTCATCTCGTGACTCTTTAAGGGAGCTGAACTAAGGTATTAATATGAGACATGGAATATGTACTACTTTTAAGTACTGTTAATTTTGTTTCTGTTTCTAATTAAGCACATAATTAAGCATATTATACACTTTGGTATATGCTTCCTACATACCTTCCTAGATATATTTGGCCATCGCTTCTGCAGAAATGAAAGCATGATACATGTTAGAAGCATTTCATATAGCTAGGAAGAGTAAAAAGTAAACCTTATACCAAACCAAGTTTACTCTGCTACAATCAAATTAACAATAGAATTCGTGTATAAAAAATACCAGTTAATAACACTTTCTGAATAGGGGAAAGGGCTAATTTTCCAGCTGAAACGTATTCACTCCTTGAAAAACTTGTCAAAATGTGCTCCACAGAAGTTGTTCTAAAGGATGATCAGGTATGACATGAGAAAGGGATTCTGGAGTAAAGTGAGTTTGGGAATCCGTGACTTCATGTCTGGCAGCTTCCTTTACTCTGCATTTCTCCAGAGGCTCTAATATCCTAATGTGAATCCTGAGTCTCCACGAGGCCAGAGTTGGATAACTGTTACCTAAAATTATGTGACCGTAGAAATGCTTTTGGAAGAAGAAGCACTGCTAGTGTTCTTCATAGTACGTTTTAGGAAATGCTTGCTTTTTAGAATAGGTTCATAAAATATCTACTTTTTACTAAAAGAGGGGAGATTAATACATAGCTAAGAGCACCCAGTCATGACCTTCTCAAGAAGCTCTCTGGTCCAAGGCTTCTCACTTCAATGTGCATATAAAATCACCAGGGATTATGCTATATGCAGAGTTCTGCTTAATAAGTTTCAATGTGCCCTGAGATTCTGTATTTCTAAAACTTCCCAAGTTATGCTAATGCTACCAGTCCATGAACCAAAATGAGTAGCAAAGGGCTAGGACACACAATGACCTCAAGTGCTGAAAGTGTCCAGAAATTGCCAGAGAGCCAAGTTGCCTGATTCCTATCCAAGAGAGTGGTGAGACTGTGGATGGGGCTTACCAGTAAAACCTGTTGGGTGTGATGCGTTCATGCATGAGTTGCCACCGTCTTCCAAAGTCCATGGAGCTGTAGAGCTGCAAAACAAGGAAGTGAGCAGAGCATAAGCGTCAAGTGACACTGTTTAACAGAAAGATATGTGCCATCCTTCTGGAGATGAACAATCCAACCCACCAGAGTGCCTAACACACTCAAGTAGACATGCATCCTATCCAGATAAAAATATTATGAACATGACTGTGCTATGCTTATCATGGGGTCTTCTAGCTCAATATATACCCAATCAGCTGAGGCTTTTGAGTTGAGTGTAAACTATTTCTGATGCTATCCATGTCCCACTTTTAGAGGTAAAACCTTTAGTAAAATTATATCTTCCTATTTTCTTCAAATTCCATGAAGTCTTTAGCTATATCTAAAATAACTCAGCAACACTAATTTTTAAAATATTTACTGAACAACTCTTACATGAAAGGCACTCTGATAGATAAGAAGATAAGAAAGAGGTAGATTCTGTGCTCATAGGAAAAATAAGACACATGGGTAAAAATGCTCATCAGCTGATACCTGAGCCAATATTACATGCAAAATATTGTACTCTCAGCTTTATCTCTTACTTTATGAATCTTTCCTAAATGAAATGGACCTTTCAATGCCACTCAAGATATCAGGCTCATTCACACTCTCATCTCTGTGTAAGATGGCAAGGATAAGACCACTCTTGTGCCTCAGAGTGCATGCAGGGCCAGTGCAAGTGTGGCTTCTTCCCCAAAGCTTTTTCTGATCTACTGATCTGATCTTCTGATCTGAGCCCACTCACTATTCTTCCCTTTCAATTCACTGCACTCATCATTTATTTCCACTGAGCACTTATCATGGGTAAAATATAGCATGTCTTTCAGATTTGATTGCATTATTTAATTGTATTTATACTCCTTGAATACATACAAAGTGTTCACTAAGTATGTATCGTCTAAATCAGTAATTAAAACAGGTAGGTGAAGACAGGTATCAACTCATGGAATGAGAAAAAACAACAGCAACGACAGAAGAGCCCCACGACTTTGGAATTTAAAAAAAACAAACAACAAAAACCCTCTGCAAGGCCAAATGACTCAGATCGCACATTCTCTTATTTATGAATGCAGAGTCTGACCCTTTATAACACAAAAGGGAAAACTCAACATCCCTGTAAGAGACTCACCAGGAGTGTGGAGTTTATTTTTCATTGAATACCTAAAAGTATAATATCTGAATGTGACTGATAATGGAATAATAATGATGTTTATTATTATTTATGTATTATTATTATTAATGTCTGACAGTGTTGCTCTTTCACATACCTTTTAGCCTTACAAGGACATGGAAGGGAAGGCAAGACAATTATTACTGATGGAAAACCCTGCTCTCAAACATCCTCTGATCCACTCAGGCACAGTTAACCACTTCCTCAGAGTGTCATCACTGTACATACTACCTGCCTCCAAGAAGCTGCTCACACTTAGTCATTACTGGTTAGCTCTCCCCTCCCTAGACGGAGAGTCAATAGAGGGGCAGTGATCATGCCTTATTCACCTCTGTGGTCACACAATGCCTGGTATATAACCAAAGAACACACAAAGCTGTTTTAATGAGACAGTCCTAGAGAAATGACATTTTGGTCAAATGAACTATCAATAGGATTTAGGTTTTTGGAGGCCCTAGCTCACATCTCCTTCCATGGAATCACAATGCCTAATTTATACGGAGAATTCCATCATGTTTACACTTTTCCACAAACATCTACAAATGGGGAAACTGAGTAAGGCAGAGGTAGGTGGCCTTCAAGTTCACGGGAATGGGGTCAGGAGAAGGCCACACATGTAATCCCAGTAGCTGCTGACCCACAGTGCTCTCCAGTGTACCACACCCAGCAACGTTTCCACCTGTAAACTGTGAGCCCATAATCTCACAGTGCATACAGAATTAACTTTTGTAGGAACTTCTGGTAATCTCAAAAAAGTTGTGAGGGGCCTGGAGAAGCCTGGTCCCATTTCAGTTTCATTCAGCAAATATTCATTGAACATTGTCACCATGTTTCATTCAGCAAATATTCATTGAACATTGTCACCATGAACTACATTTTGGAAGTCTTCTTTTGGTCTGGTAATTAACAGATATGTTTGTGTGATGTTTTATATATATAGAAAACCTGAAGACACTGAAAGATACTGAAGACGCTGAAACTCAGTTCTACAAAGGGACTGTGGCAACAATACGGAAAGCCAGGATATCCAAGCTGATTGAGCTGATTCCAGGTTTAATACTATACCACAGCAACTCCACCAGCTCTCATGGTTTTTATTCAAACTGGGCTTTCACTCTGTGAAAGTGAAAGTTGCTCAGTCATGTCCAACTCTTTGTGACTCCATGGACTATAGAGTTCTCCAGGCCAGAATACTGGACTGGGTAGCCACTCCCTTCTCCAGGGGATCTTCCCAACCCAAGAAGTGCCAAATACTATATGTGTCCAACTGTGCACATGGAAAAATGGGCAAAACTATTGTCCCATTGCTCCGAGTCTCTTTCTTCATTCACCAATGTGGTGAATAAAATGATTCAATGGACATGAGCTTGGGAAAACTTCAGAAGATGGTGAGGTACACAGAGGCCTGGCATACTGTAGTCCATGGGGTAACAAAGAGTCAGACACAGAGTCACAAAGAGTTCAGCCACAAAGAGTGGCTGAACAACAACAGCAGCTCTACACCATAAGAGCACTCAACCACATTTAATTATTCAGGAAGCTAAAAGGGTAACCACATCTGGCCCTCAAATATACACAGTTCCACCATGTCAAAGAAGAAGTTGAAGCTGAATGGTTCTATGAAGACCTACAAGACCTTTTAGGGGACTAGAATGCAAAAGTAGGAAGTCAAGAGATACCTGAAATAACAGGCAAATTTGGCCTTGGAGTACAAAATGAAGCAGGGCAAAGGCTACAGAGTTTTGCCAAGAGAAGGCACTGGTCATAGCAAACACCCTCTTCCGGCAACAAAAGAGATGACTCTACACATGGACATCACCAGATGGTCAACACCGAAATCAGATTGATTATATTCTTTGCAGCCAAAGATGCAGAATCTCTATACAGTCAGTAAAAACAAGATGAGGAGCTGATTGTGCCTCAGATCATGAACTCGTTATAGCCAAATTCAGACTTAAATTGAAGAAAGTAAGGAAAACCATTAGACCATTCAGGTATGACCTAAATCAAATCCCTTATGATTATACAGTGGAAGTGACAAATAGATTCAAGAGATTAGATCTGATAGACATATTGCCTGAAGAACTATGGATGGAGGTTCATGACATTATACAGAAGGCATTGAATAAGACCATCCCCAAGAAAAAGAAATACAAAAAAGGAAAATGGTTGTCTGAGGAGGTCTTATAAATACCTGAGAAAAGTGACAAATGAAAGGCAAAGGAGAAAAAGAAAGATATACCCACTTGAATGAAGAGTTCCAAAGACTAGCATGGAATGATAAGAAAGACTTCCTCAGTGATCAATGCAAAGAAATAGAGGAAAACAATAGAATGGGAAAGACTATAGATCTCCTCAAGAAAATTAAAGATACCAATGAAATATTTCATGCAAAGATGGGCACAATAAAGGACAGAAATGGTATGGACCTAACGGAAGCAAAAGATATTAAGGGTGGCAAGAATACACAGAAGAACTATACAAAAAAGATCTTCATGACCCAGATAACCATGATGGTGTGATCACTCAACTAGAGCCAGACATCTTGAAATGTGAAGTCAAGTGGGTCTTAGGAAGCATCACTAGGAACAGAGCTACTGGAGGTGATAAAATTCCAATTGAGCTATTTCAAATCCTAAAAGATGATGCTGTGAAAGTGATGCACTCAATATGCCAGCAAATTAAGAAAACTCAGCAGTGGCCACAGGACTAGAAAAGGTCAATTTTCATTCCAATCCCTAATAAAAACAATGCCAAAAAATGTTCAAATTACCACACAATTGCACTCATTCACACACTAGCAAAATAATGCTCAAAATTCTCTAAGCCAGGCTTCAGTACTATGTGAACTAAGATGTTAAAGCTGGATTTAGAAAAGGCAGAGGAACAAGAGATCAAATTGCCAACATCCACTGGATCATCAGAAAAGCAAGAGAGTTCGAGAAAATCATCTACTTCTGCTTTATTGACTAAGCCAAAGTGTACTGACTTTGGATCATAACAAACTGTGGAAAATTCTTCAAGGGATGGGAATACTAGACCACTTTACCAGCCTCCCGAGAAATCTGTGTGCAGGTCAAGAAGCAACAGTTAGAACAGGACATGGAACAACAGACTGGTTCCAAATCAGGAAAGGAGCACATCAAGGCTGTATATTGTCACCCTGCTTATTTAACTTATATGCAGACTACATCATGTGAAATGCTGGGCTGGATGAAGCACAAGCTGGAATCAAGATTGCTGGGAGAAATATCAGTGACCTCAGATACACAGATGGCACCACCTTTATGGCAGAAAATGTAGAACTAAAGAGCCTCTTGATGAAAGTGAAAGAGGAGAGTGGAAAAGTTGGCTCAAAACTCAACATTCAGAAAATTAAGATTATGGCATCTGATTTCATCACTTCATGGCAAAGATGGGGAAACAATGGAAATGGTGACACTTTTTTTTTTTTTTTTTGATCTCCAAAATCACTGCAGATAGTGTCTGTAGCCATGAAATTAAAAAATGCTTGCTCCTTGGAAGCAAAGCTATGACCAACCTAGACAGCATATTAAGAGGCAGAGACATTACTTTGCCAACAATGGTCCTTCTAGTCAAAACCATAGTTTTTCCAGTAGTCACGCATGGATGTGAGAGATGGACCATAAAGAAAGCTGAGTGCCAAAGAACTGATGATTTTGAACTGTGGTGCTGGAGAAGACTCTTGAGAGTTCCTTGGACTGCAAGGTGACCAAGCCAGTCCATCCTAAAGGAAATCAGTATTGAATAGTCTTGGAAGGACTGATGCTGAAGCTGAAACTCCAATACTCTGGCCACATGATGTGAAGAACTGACTCATTTGAAAAGACCTTGATACTCAGAGAGACTGAAGGCAGGAGAAGGGGACTACAGAGGATGAGATGGTTGGATGGAATCACTGACTTGAAGGACATGAGTTTGAGTAGGCTCCGGGAGTTGGTAATGGACAGGGAAGCCCAGGTGCTGCAGTCCATGGGGTTGCAAAGAGTTGGACACAATTGAGTGACTGAACTGAGCTGAACCATGTCAAAGAGGAAAATGGGGCAAAGGCTAACACACTAGTAAATGAGAGATAGGAAAGATAAATTGGAGTAGAAATGGAACAGAGAGGCTTCTTGGAGAAATGCACTTTGAGCTAGGCCTTTGGCAATAGGCGATATGGAAAAGAGTAAGTTAGATCAAGATTTTCCCAGGTGAGACACTAAGAACAAAGGTGTGAATATGGCGAAGGTCTCGGGCTGGGTTCTGGGGAGCTTTTAAGAGAAGTAAGGGACATGATGACAGTTGCTAGCAAAAAGCAGATGGAAACTGTCTATTTGTCTGCCTCCCTATTCATCCATTCACCTATTTCTGTCTTTACCTTTGTGGTGGTTGTTCATTTGCTCAGTTGTATCCGATTCTTTGCTCGCCCATGGACTGCAGCACACCAGGCTTCCCTGTCCTTCACCACCTCCCAGAGCTTCCTCAAACTTGTGTCCATAGAGTCAGTGATGCCATCCAACCATCTCATCCTTGTCCCCTTCTCCTCCTGCCTTCAATCTTTCCCAGCATCAAGGTCTTTTTCAATGAATCAGTTCTTCATGTCATGTGGCCAAAGTACTGGAGTTTCAGCTTCAGCATCAGTCTTTCCAATAACTATTCAGGACTGATTTCCTTTAGGATTGACTGGTTTGATCTCTTTGCCACCCAAAGGACTCTAAAGAGTCTTCTCCGACACCACAGTTCAAAAGCATCAATTCTTTGGAATTTCGCTTTTTTATTGTCCAGCTCTCTCATCCGTACGTGATTACTGGGAAAACCACAGCTTTAACTATAGTCAAAGCCCCTTTGTTGGCAAAGTAATGTCTCTGCTTTTTAATATGCTGTCTAAGTTAGTTATGGAGAAGGCAATGACACCCGACTCCAGTACTCTTGCCTGGAAAATCCCATGGACGAAGGAGCCTGCTGGGCTGCAGTCCATGGGGTCACCAAGAGTCAGACACGACTGAGTGACTTCACTTTCATTTTCACTTTCATGCATTGGAGAAGGAAATGGCAACCCACTCCAGTGTTCTTGCCTGAAGAATCCCAGGGATGGGGGAGCCTGGTGGGCTGCCATCTATGGCGTTGCATAGCATTGGACACGACTGAAGCAACTTAGCAGCAGCAGCTAGGTTTGTTATAGCTTTTCTTCCAAGAAGCAAGTGTCTTTTAATTTCATGGCTGCAGTCACCATCTGCAGTGATTTTGGAGCCCCCAAATATAAAGTCTCTCACTATTTCCATTGTTTCCCCATCTATTTGCCATGAAGTGATGGGACTGGATGTCATGACCTTAGTTTTTTTTTTTTCTAATTTTATTTTATTTTTAAACTTTACATAATTGTATTAGTTTTGCCAAATATCAAAATGTTGAGCTTTAAGCCAACTTTTCACTTTCCTCTCTCACCTTCATGAAGAGACTCTTTAGTTCCTCTTTGCTTTCTGCCATAAAGGTGGTATCATTTGCCTATCTGAGGTTATTGATATTTCTCCCAGCAATCTTGATTCCAGCTTGTGATTCAATCCAATCTTGCATTTCACATGATGCACTTTGTATATAAGTTAAATAAGCAGGGTGACAACATACAGCCTTCACATACTCTTTTCCCAATTTGGAACCAGTCCATTGTTCCATGTCTGGTTCTAACTACTGCTTCTTGACCTGCATACAGGTTTCTCAGGAGGTATGTAAGGTAGTCTGGTATTCCCGTCTCTTTAAGAATTTTCGTTTGTTGTGATTCACACAGTCAAAGGCTTTATTTTAGTCAATGAAGAAGTAGATGTTTTTCTGGAATTCTCTTGCTTTTTCTATGATCCAACGGATATTGGCCATTTGATCTCTTATTCTTCTGCCTTTTCTAAATCCAGCTTGAACATCTGGAAGTTCTTGGTTGATGCACTGTTGAAGCCTAGCTTGGAGAATTTTGAGCATTATTTTGCTAGCGTGTGAAATGAGTGCAATTGTGTGGTAGTTTGAACATTCTTTGGCATTGCCTTTCTTTGGGAATGAAAACTGACTTTTTCTAGTCTTGTGACCACTGCTAAATGTTCCTAATTTGCTAGCATACTGGGTGTAGCACTTGCACAGCATCATCTTTTAGGATTTGAAATAGCTCAATTGGAATTCCATCACCTCCACTAGCTTTGTTCATAGTCATGTTTCCTAAGGCCCACTTGACTTCACATTCTAAGATGTCTGGCTCTAGGTGAGTAATCACACCATCATGGTTATCTGGGTCATGAAGATCTTTTTTCTATAGTTCTTCTGTGTATTCTTGCCACCTCTTCTTAATATCTTCTGCTTCTATTGGGTCCATACTTTCCTATCTTTTATTGTGCTCATCTTTGCATGAAATGTTCCTGTGGTATCTCTAATTTTCTTGAAGAGATCTCTAGTCTTTCCCATTCTATTGTTTTCCTCCTTTTCTTTGCATTGTTCACTTAGGAAGGCTTTCCTTTTTATTCTTCAGAACTCTGCATTCAAATGGGTATATTTTTCCTTTTCTCCTTTGCCTTTTGCCTTTCTTCTTTTCTCAGCTATTTGTAAGGCCTCCTCAGACAACCATTTTGCCTTTTTGTGTCTCTTTTTCTTGGGGACTGTTTTGATCACAGCCTATTGTACAATGTTACAAACCTCTGTCCATAAATCTTCAGCCACTCATGTATCATATCTAATCAGATCTAATCCGTATATTGGAGAGGTGTTTGGATGGAAGGAGAGGGTTTGTGAGGACCCAACCATCCCATTGGGAAGAATGCACCTACATAATTTATTGCAAGGACCAAGTATCCCATGCAGGGTTTTAAGAAATGTGATCACCCTCTTTCTCATGGCATTGCTCAAACTTAAGACAGGTGTTTCTCAATTAAAAATAGAAGAGACTTCAGTTGGTGCCTTCTATCCAAAGATATCAATCAGACTCTCTGTCAAAACAGATTCCAGACAGAGAAAATAGAACCCCAAATTCCTTCAAATAAAACCCAGCATTATTATGTCTTCCTTTGCTGCAAAATCTAGTGACAGGTCAGGGAAAAACCTTGAAGGTCACACTGATGCCACTGGAGTCTTAATCCCCCAGGAAATCATCAGCCCCTCCATCACAGGGGACCCTGCACATGGCAGAATGCAACCCCCCAACAGCTCCTGCTTGGGTATACTCTTGGGAGAAGCATGACTCCTCTCATCCCATGCTCTTCCCAACAGAAAGAGCAAGAGCTCAGCTGCCGATCTCCTCATCTAAGCCTGTTCCACTTCCTGCCTCCCATCTCTGGTTTTGCTTTTTCAGCTCTTCATTTTGATTGATGGGAGAAAAATTAAATTGAATTCTCTGTCTCAAGGCTGATTTGAATGAACAGAAACAGTAGGCTCCTATTCATTAAGGGCCTTGGGTTATCTACCTTGTCTCGCAATCTACAGTAAGTTGCTGAGTCTGAAACGAATTTTATTCTCCCACACGCTGGATCTTTGCAGCCTCTCCAATTCATTCATTCACTCATTCATTCATTCATTCACTAAAAGTGTTTCAAACAATTACTATGCTTTAAGCACTGAACTAAATTCTGGGATTGCAAAGATTAAAAATATCATGGACAGTGGAAGACAGAAATTCAGACAATTACACTGCTATGAATTATATGTCATAATATTAATACTAATTACCTCTGCAATGGTAAGATTGTGAGCAATTGATATTGTCTTCTTTTGGTTACCGGGATTTTTCAAAATTATTTCAAACATCTATTACTTTAGTAATTTAAAGAATAAAAGCTCTAACACTGAGAGACAAAGTACATAGGCAATCATTCAATAGATGGTGCTAAAAGATTTTTTAGTAGTATAAAAATGCCCATAATATATTATTTAAAATGTTATAAAACATGCATATATTGATGCTAATTATATTTAAAATATTGCATACCTTGAAATATATTTGAAGAGAATATGCTAAAATATTAGCAGCAGTTATCTCTGAATTGTGGAATGATGGGTAATTTACATACTTTTTAAAGTTTCCCATCATTTTTAAATTTCTTTAAAATAGATACATATTATATTTCAATAGTAATATAATCTTGTACTTTCTTCTATTTCTATTTTTATAATAATTTTCTATCTATAATGTATATATTTGTCTATTTTTCAAAAGACCAAGGATTAAAATTGCAATCTGGGAACTGGAATTGGACAGAGCAATATGGGATTTTCCATAAAGTGGTATTTCAGAGACATTATCACAGATAGTGGTGAATCCTTCCTAGGACAGGCAACATATTAGTGTTTATATAGTCCTGCATGGCTTCAACCCAAAGTGTTTCATGCAACATTAAAATAAAATGTATTTTCCAAACAGCAAATATATTTAAAACATTCTTGTTTATACAAAGTTACATATGAGACTGTGTTCTCCATATCTTGCCTTATGATGTCTCCTTCCTGCAACGATGTCATTCCTGACTTTTACCAAAGAACAATCCAGCTCCTCTTCTCTCCCTTCTTTCACTATGTGACATGGTCTCATCTCTCATAACAAGCACATATTCAGTAGCAACACACACAGCGACCTAAATGAATCATCAGCACAGCTGGAAAATATGAAAGAGCACGCTCTTTTCCTTATTGATTCAGTTATTCGTTTCCTAATTACATCAGCCTGTCAGGGAAAAGCATCTGATAGCTGAAGAACTAAAAAGGCAATTTAAGCAATGTTAAGGAATGTTCCTTAAGAAGAACAACATGTTGTATACAGAAAGCTTAAGCTCAAAGAATAATATGATTGTGTTAGGAGGTTATGGGTTGAATTATGCCCCATCCTCCTCCTCCCCCAAAATGGTCTGTCAAAGTTCTCACCCTCAGTATCTCAAAATGTGACCTTATATGGAAATAAGGTCTTTGCAGATATAATCAAGTTAAAATGAGGTCAGGCTGGATGGGCCTTAACCCGGTATTCTCCTAAGGAGAAATCTGGACGCACAGACAGACACAGAGGGAAGACAAGAAGATGCCCAGAGAGAAGACCACGTAAAGACAGAGTTTTAGTGATGTATCTACAAGCAAAGGGATGCCAAAAACTTCTGGCAAATTACCAAAAGACAGGAAGAATAAAAGACTCTTCTATAGGTTTTAGAGGGCCCATGATCCTGCTACCAACTTTATTTTGGACTTCTAGTCTCCAGAATGGCAGTACAGTGGACTCCTATTGCCCCAGCACGTCCAGTTTGTGACACTTTATTATAGCAGCCTCTTACACCTGATACTAGGGGTAATAATGACAGATTATGTTACATTTCTCTGCTGTTTTCTTGTCTCCACTACTAGGTATTTAGTTGTAAGGCCAGAAGTTTTGTTTAGGTCCAGATTGTTTGTGGTTGAAAGCCAAAGTCTAATTTGCCTATATTTCTCTGTCCTGTGTATCTTTACCACACCCTTAAGGGTATTTTCTAAGAATATATTTGAATTCATAATGACCATATGGCAGTAACCAGACATAATAAGAAGAAGCAACAAAACATACATTTTATAGCAGCCTTTGGTATTCCAGCCAGATTCCCTAGAGCCAGCAGATCTTCCATGTACAGGGAAGGATGCTTTGGAATACATTTACACAAAAGCTCTAGTCTATAGGCAAACTCAAACTTACTATGTAACTGTTCTGACTTTTTTCTTTAAAACTCATATAGTTTGTATAGCATTCTGCTGAATTGTAGTCATGACAGCCTGATCTTTCTAATAAAATGAGACTGGTTTCTGCTCAAAATAAGTTCTCTGTGTCTATATCCTTGGTAATCACAGAGCGAGTGGGAGGGCTTAGTTGGGCTACAAAGAGCTACAGGAAATGCTCCCCCCCACACCCCTTCCTGGGTTGTGGCAATAATTGCAGGAGACAGGAGAGAAACCAGGATCTCATAACAAGAGACAGCACTTTCCAATATGTGCCCTGGCTCCTTCTTCAGAGGGGATAATTCCACCTAATGTCCCTTTAAGCTCTGGGGACAGAGACAAGAACTTTTGTCCTCAGCAACCATTTTCCTTTGCCCTTGGCAGGTACAAGGCATCTACACCATAGGCGTATTTATTAAAAAAGAGAGAGAGAGAGTCACCTAGTTATGCCATTCTATTGGAGATGGCAACATTTTTCTTCACTTTTTGAAGACTTCTAGCCACAAAGGTTTTCTCTCTCTCAAATGGTTTATATCATCTATTTCTTCAGTTAACAAATATTGATCAAATACCTATTAAGAGCCAGTCCTGATCCATGGGTTTAAGGTACATTAGTGAACCAAAAAGACAAAAAGTCTCTGCTGTCAGGAATCTTACATTCTAGTGGAGATCAAGAACTCAAATGCTGTCAAGTCTGTTGTGTGAATATGTGAGGGGAGGTGTAAGAAAAACAGGACCATTACTTGTATTCTTTAGATGCAGGCTCGTTTTGCTGGCACTTAAGGCACTAAGGAAATTTCTTTGCTTATCAAAGATTTTTCACATTTTTATTGAAACCCTTGACACTCTTACAGCTATCTTTTCAGTTCAGTTTAGTCATTCATTCATGTCCAACTCTTTGCAACCCCATGGACTGCAGCACGCCAGGCTTCCCTGTTTATCACTAACTCCCAGAACTTTCTCAAACTCATGTCCATTGAGTTGGTGATGCCATCCAACCATTTCATCCTCTGTCATCCCCTTCTCCTCTTGCCTTCAATCTTTCCCAGCTCATTGGTATTTTCCAGTGAGTCAGTTCTCCTCATCAGGTGACCAAAGTATTGGAGTTTCAGCTTCAGCATCATTTCCTTGGAAGGAAAGTTATGACCAACCTAGATAGCATATTCAAAAGCAGAGACATTACTTTGCCAACAAAGGTTCGTCTAGTCAAGGCTATGGTTTTTCCTGTGGTTATGTATGGATGTGAGAGTTGGACTGTGAAGAAGGCTGAGCACCGAAGAATTGATGCTTTTGAACTGTGGTGTTGGAGAAGACTCTTGAGAGTCCCTTGGACTGCAAGGAGATCCAACCAGTCCATTCTGAAGGAGATCAGCCCTGAGATTTCTTTGGAAGGAATGATGATGAAGCTGAAACTCCAGTACTTTGGCCACCTCATGCGAAGAGTTGACTCATTGGAAAAGACTCTGATGCTGGGAGGGATTGGTGGCAGGAGGAGAAGGGGACGACAGAGGATGAGATGGCTGGATGGCATCACTGACTCGATGGACGTGAGTCTGGGTGAACTCTGGGAGTTGGTGATGGACAGGGAGGCCTGGCGTGCTGCGATTCATGGGGTCGCAAAGAGTTGGACACGACTGAGCGACTGATCTGATCTGATCAGTCCTTCCAATGAATATTCAGGACTGATTTCCTTTAGGATTGATTGGTTTGATCTCCTTGCAGTCCAAAGGATTCTCAAGAGTCTTCTCCAACACCACAGTTTAAAAGCATCAATTCTTTGGTGCTCATCTTTCTTTAACTCTCACATCCATACATGACTACTGGAAAAACCATATCTTTGACTAGATGGACCTTTGTCAGCAAAGTAACATCTCTGCTTTTAAATATGCTGTCTAGGTTGTTTATAGATTTTCTTCCAAGGAGTGTCTTTTAATTTCATGGCTGCAGTGACCATCTGCAGTGATTTCGGAGCCCCCCAAAATAAAGTCTGTCACTGTTACCATTGTTTCCCCATCTATTTTCCATGAAGTAATGGGATCAAATGCCATAATCTTAGTTTTCTGAATGCTGAGTTTTAAGCCAACTTTTCCACTCTCCTCTTGCACTTTCATCAAAAGGCTCTTTAGTTCTTCTTTGCTTTCTGCCATAAGGGTGGTGCCATCTGCATATCTGAGATTATTGGTATTTCTCCCAGCAATCTCGATTCCGCTTGTGCTTCATCCTGCCCGACACACTGAATGATGTACTCTGCATAGAATTTAAATAAGCAGGGTGGTAATATACTGCCTTGACATACTCCTTTCCCAATTTGGAACCAGTCTATTGTTCCATGCCCAGTTCTAACTGTTGCTTCTTGACCTGTATACAGATTTCTCAGGATGCAAGTAAGGTAGGCTGATACTCCCATCTCTATAAGAATTTTCCACATTTTGTTGTGATCCACACAGTCAAAGGCTTTGGCATAGTCAATAAAGCAGATGTTTTTCTGGAACTCTCCTGCTTTTTCAATGATCCAGCGGATGCTGGCAATTTGATTTCTGGTTCCTCTGCCTTTTCTAAATCCAGCTTGAATATCTGGAAGTTCACGGTTCATGTACTGTTGAAGTCTGGCTTGGAGAATTTTGAGCATTATCACTTTCCTCTTAACTCTAAGAAAAACACCATATGTGATGTTCGGCAGGTGACATTTCCCCACAATCCTGGGGAGAAGCAGGTAGTCCTGAGAGCTCATACTCCATCTGAAAACGGGCTCAGTTACTCCCTAGCTGGACAGAAGTGCTAGGCCAATGTGTTCAGGTTTTACAACATTTAAGAGAACCTGAAAATTCTGATATTTTTAATGGGAAATTTCCATATTTTTTCAATTTTGGCAAAAATTTAAAATGTACCACAGGACAAATAAGATATGTTTTAAACCAAGTGACCAGGTGCTGCCTGAGGAATGCCAATCTGTGAGCTGAATCTTAGTGTGGACTTACAACTGCCTGCAGTAGTGAAAGTCACTCAGTCGTGTCTGACTCTTTGCGACCCCATGGACTCCAGGCCAGAATACTGGAGTGGGTAGCTTTTCCCTTCTCCAGGGTATCTTTCCAACCCAGGGATCGAATTGAGGTCTCCCACATTTCAGGCGAATTCTTTACCAGCTGAGCCTCAAGGGAAGCCCAAGAATACTGGAGTGGCCTGCAGGAGAGAGTAGGACTATTTGACCTTGGAGTAGGATTGCTAGATTTATCAAATAAAAATATAGAATGCCTAGAGAATTCAAATTTCAGTTAAAAATGAACAAATATTTTGTGTAACTGTACACAATGTAACATTAAGGATATGCATATTTTTTAATGTTATTTATGTGAAAATCAAATTTAATTGTGTATCCTATAATTTATCTGACAATATAACCTTGAAGTCCCACCCATTCCATTTCTACAAGTCTAGATTATAAGATGCATTCCCTTACATTGGGCTTATTTACTCTTGAACACTGGATGCCACCAATGAATAAAGTGAGTGAAGTCGCTCAATCGTGTCTGACTCTTTGCGACCCCATGGACTGTAGCCTACCAGGCTCCTCCGTCCATGGGATTTTCCAGGCAAGAGTACTGGAATAAGTTGCCACTTCCTTCTCCAGAGGATCTTCCTGACTCAGAGATCAAACCCAAGTCTCCCACATTGTAGGCAGACACTTTACCATCTGAGCCACTGGGGAAGTGAATAAAAGAATCTCAAAATTATTATAAATATTCCCTGTAATCAACTAATTCAAACCATTTCACTTTATCTATTTAATGTCAACTGAGTACTGAGTGAGTGAGTGAGTGAAGTCGCTCAGTCGTGTCTGACTCTTTGAGATCCCGTGGACTGTAGCCCACCAGGCTCCTCCGTCCATGGGATTCTCGAGGCAAGAGTACTGGAGTGGGGTGCCATTTCCTTCTCCAGTACTAGCATGTGCTAAATTCAGTGCCAGGTATGATAATACCAAGGTGAATAACCCAAGGTTCCCTGATCCTGTGAAATTCAAAGCCTGGAAGATACGATGGACGTTCAACAACTAAGTGCATCATGACACAAGGAGACTCCTGCCCGTGGAAGCAGAGGAGAGCTAGGAGAACTCAAAGGAAGGAGTGGTCAGTTCTGCTGGACTTGACACTAGGCCAGGAGCTGAGTCAGAATAGATGAGTAGGACTTGGCCTGAAGGATAAGTTCCCCCCAAAACATTGCAGCTAACAAAGGTGAAGATTTCTGGACATTAGAAAAGATGTTGGAAATAAAACAAACATTATCTCATCCTCTTACAAAAGTAAAATTCATTTGGCTGTGGATCAGTGTACATTGGTTTAGCTGTCACATCTCAAAGGATAAAGCAGAGATGGAAAAGGAGCTGAACAAGGTCATGTAAAAGATTCAAGAAGAAGAGAAGAAAACAATTCCAGAAGAGTGAGTGTGAGGAATAAAATGAAGACTTGAAGACGGGCTGTGAGAGTGCAGGCTATGAAAGCAGAGAGATGTAAGTAGATACACACTTTTCTTATCAAATTTGAAACATCCTCCCTTGAAACTTAAAAGAGGTAAGATTACAACAGCAAAAATGAAGGACTATTTTAAAAGCAAGTTCATAAGTTTCATTACTCTAAGAAATCAGTGAGGAAAGCACAGGATGTCCTATATACAGTTTAAGACAATGCTTTCCAGAGTTTTTCATCAGAACACCTCTAATGGCCAAAGGGAATAAAGCATCCCACCAGGAATCTGGGAATTTCCCAGGTGGCACTAGTGGTAAAAAATCCATCTGCCAATGCAGGAGACATAAGAGACACAGGTTTGATCCCTGAGTCAGGAAGATCCCCTGGAGAAGGAAATGGTAGTAACGGGTTTCTCTTATAAGCTTTCAAATTGCTTTTATGTAATCCATCCGACCATTAATCTGGTCATTTGTTCACTTAATGCACCATAACTTCAGGCAATCTCTTCAAATAAACTAGAGGCCCTTGGCTGACAGAAAGCCATCTGAAATCATGATCCCTGTAAACAAACTTCTACTGAGCTGCTTGATGGCACAGAATCAGAGAATAATATTTTTATAGCTGAGAGTGCCCAATTCTTTTTACACATGGAGAGTCTAAGGCTCAGAAAACCTACATGACTTGTCTAGTGACACATAGCTAGCTAGTTGTGAAGCTGGAATCTGAACCCAGGCTCTTGACTCCCAACCCAATGCTCTTATTACTGTGCTGTATTATCTTTTTTGCGGGGGGCGGGGTTGGGGGGGCGGTAACTGCTTAATCTAAGAGCAAAACAAGTGTTCATAACCTCACAGGAATGATGGCTCATTTGGGTATACCTTGCATGAACGACACTGTGCCTTGAATCTATTCAGCGCTTTTATTTACAAATCATTTTCACAATTCATTTTATCCTCTTTTATGCTGAAGAGTATTTTCTGAGCTAACAATCATATAAGAAAATCTTGTAAACAATTCACATATTATTTACCAAAATCTATTCTTTTGTCTCCATAGTCTTACTCTCTTGACCATTTTCCTTTGCAATCAGATTCTATTCATTTTTATGCATTATGATTCAGAAACATCTCATTTTAAGCAGTACTTTTGAACACAAATGTTGATATTCCTCCTCTAACAGACTTTATTTGTTCTGACCCACAACCCTCCTCTTGTACCTGTGTTCTTTCTCCTTCATCTACTTTGGTCTCACATCACATCCTACAATTAATATCCTCTTTATCACTTATTTTCCTGGCTATTCACTGCATTCAATTTGTCTTTAACTCTTTTCCAAGTTCAAATCTGTTTTTCTTTCCCCAAAACCTGAATCTAAAAGAGATGGGAAGAACATATTATTATTATTATTTAGTTTCAGGTCATTTAATTTAAATTGCTTTCTTTAAGTATCAAAACAATAATACCTGCTTTCAACATGAAAGAGATGAAGACTTCACTATACCTACCATATGAAACACCATTTGAAATATATTTTCAGGTGGACTATTTAAAGATGTTCATGATATTAGTATTACTATGTGGCCAGAAAATCTAAGAGTTCATTAAAACTCAAGACACTAAAGGGAACGATAGTGTGTACTTCAAAGTATTCTTTCAGAAAAATAATAACAAAGACAAAAATAAACCAACATCTATGGAAGATCTGCCCCTGACAGGTATTTTTGTATACAGCCTGACTGATTCAAAATAAATACTGTTATATGTTTATTTCTCTCCATACTTCCTGCAGGACGGCATGGAGGCCCCATGGGTGTAATGGATTTGCTCAAGATCCCAAAGTAAATTCCAAGCCATCTGATTCCAAAACCAGTGTTCATTCCAAAACATATACTGCCATTGGAAAATGAGTGTTATCAAGGAAACAACCTGAATCGTACGAGAACTCAAACTCTTTCCTTGGAAGGTTTTTGAAACTTGGGTTTGCAACACAAAAAACTGACCAAGGAGGCAAACTCTATCCTAGAAAAGTTGTCAGAACTTGGGTTTGTGACACAAAAAACTGACCAAGGGGCAAAGAGGTTTATAACTGTTTTCAAATATGGGGAAAAGTTGTTCTGTGGAAGGACAATGAGACTTTCTCTTGCTGTATCAAAGGGCAGAAGCAGGACCAGAAGGCGATCTAGACAGAAGTAAGTGTTGGCTTGACATAAGAAATAATATTTTAATGGAAAGAACTCCCTAGTGCTGAAAGAAGCTGTCTCGCATGGCAACAAGTTCTCCAGGGAGTTACTGGATGTGTTTAAGTAGAAAATGGATGAGCACTTGGATTAAAGTGATACCATCAGAAAATTAAAGTGTCAGATGGGGTTTAAGCCAATGAGTTCTTAGGTCCCTTTAGATTCATGATTTTTGATTCTTATTTTATGAGCAAAATCATGAAAGAGAACCCAAGGGAATATTCATTTATGATGTTCCCTAAACATTAGTAAAAGCTGACAGAGGACCATTTTTCAAAGGTACTCAAATGTTGGAAAGGCCAGAACACTGTGTGGCAGCTCTGATGAATTCATTCAGCCTCCCTGTTTCTAAAACCTTTGCAAAAGGATTCTCAATTCTTCCCTTCAAGAACTAGTCTTTATTTCTTCACCCCATGTTTTGGCATCAGAATGCAGTAGAAATGATGGTCCTGGTTCTGAGCATGGTCCCTAAGAAGCTGTGAACATTTCCAATCCTTCAGAATGCTGCCACTGTAGGTGAAAAAAGCTGGGCTGGCCTGCTAGGGGATGTAGGACCACATAGAACAGAACCCAGTCTGCAGCCATCTCAGACCTGCATACAGCCAGCTGAGCACTAACTAGAAGAGAAAGCCCACCCAAGATGAACTTAGCCACTGTGGACCATGGACACATGAATAAATCTAGCTGAGACACAAAAAAAGAAAAAAAATCCACCCAACTAATCCACAGAGGTGTGAGTAATAATGAAGGTTTACTGTTGAAAACTTCTAAGTTTAGGGAGAGTTGGTTACATAACATTAACTACCTGATCCACAAAACTTTGATACAGGCCTTGGCTTTCTCAACGGACTGAGTTATTTTGAAGAAGACTTTAAATCTCTCAATCTCAATGTTCTGAGTTATTTTGAAGAAGACTTTAAATCTCTCAATCTCAATGTTCTTATATAACGAAGAGCTTTCTCCACAATAGCAGCTCTCAAATTGCAAAGTTACTCAGATGTCTTGTTAAAAAAAGTATATTTTGCACACCCCCTAAAAATTCTGATTCAGAGAGCCAAGAGTGGAGCCCAAAAATATGCATTTTAACAAGATATTAGATGATTCTAACATAAATGCAGAGGAATGATACATGGAGAAACTCTGTTCTAGATCTTCCTTACGTGAGCTTGGACATTTGTAACTAAGCTCATTGGGCTGTCTCAGTCAACCTCTACCTTCATCGCAGGTAGATGATGCCCAGCTGAATATTTGGAGCTCCTCAGAAATAGGAATGTCACTACTACTCTATGGCCCATTAGAGAAGAGTGATTTGTCCTAAAGCCTGACACATTTTGACTCCTGGGAAACCCACTTTTAGTGCCATCCTAGAAACCAGAGCCTTGGAAAAGGAGATGGGCAGACTGCTTCCACTCAAAATGATTCTGTCCAACTGCCAGTGTTGGAACACAATTAAACAGCAAACAGCATAGCCCCAGCTAAAATGCACAGTAACAGCTGGACTGTGTGCCCTGAAAGTACAGTGCATTTATTACACAGATAATTAGATTTCCTTCTAGATTCAAAAGTCATACAATCTGGGCATTAAGCAAAGGGGACTTACCACAGTCTAGTCAACCTTTTCCCAGAGTGCACAGAAAAATGCTAATCCCTGGGTCCTAAAATGAGTGAGGAAGGAGCTGGGATAGAGCCAGAAGCCAGCAACTGCTCTGATGCTTTTCTGTTCTTGGCTTTAGTGACCCAAGTCAGTGGTTCTCAGCTCTTCATTAGAGTTGCCTAAAAGTTCTAAACAATACTAATACCTGGGCCCCATCTTGGAAAACTTAAATCAGAATCTCTAGGAATAGACTAGCTAGGCAAAGGTATTTTTAAAGCTCTCCAAGTAACTCTAATGTGTGAATGGGGTTGAATACTACTGGTCTAAGGCACAGATTGGCAAGCCATGATCCACATGTTTTCACAGAGAAAGTCTGACTGGAACCCAGCCACGTTCATTTGTCTATAGTTGAGTGTTGCAACAGAGATCACATGGCTGGCAACGTCTAACACACTTACCATTCAACCCTCTGCTGACCACTGCTCTTAGGTACTGATCTTCCACATGGGCTAAGAGGTCCCAACAGAGAAATTTTATCCTGAGTGCCCCTCACCTTGGTTGCACACCCTTTAATCGTATTTTTCCAACACCAAGAGCCCGAAGTACATGATGATAAAAATAACAACTAATGTCCAACAAGCACTTATATGTCAGGGATTAGGTTTGCATCAGTGTGTTTAAACCCTACAACTACCTTGAGAGGAATTCCAGTTAACATCATCTTACAGAACAGAAAACAGAGCTTTGGAGAGAACTAAGTCACTGGTCTGAAAACACAGAGTAAGTGTAGAGGTCATATTTAAACCAGGCTGTCTGATTCCATGGCCCTTGTGCTCCATAAACACACAAGCCAAGATTCACAACATGGAAACGTGGAGCTTCTGATCCAGACAGCAGCATGAGCTTGGGCAGATTACTTCCATGGGAAGAGGTAGGGCAGTTCTAAGAATACATGTCTTACAGAGTTATGGTAAGATTAGGGGTAGCATGATCCATGCCTACTAAAATGATGTCTGGAAGACCAAAACTAATTTTTGTCAAAATTTTTTCTGGAGAGATTCTTGACAATATTTCACTAATTATCTTCATCCACTGAATCACTCGGTAATTTAGTGAACACTTCACCTCAACCATGTGTGGTTCTATATTCTAAGGATTCAGAAAAGAACAAGATGCTGGAAAACACAGTTGTTAAAAAATAAATACTGGGACTTCCCTGGTGGTCTAGTGGTTAAGAATCCACATTTCTACTGCAGCGAGTGGGAATTCAATCCTTGATATAAGCTCCTGCATGCGAAGATATATTTTAAACATATTTTACCCACCTGCTGCCCATTTGTTTCTGCTACCATGTAAACTCCATGATATGAGGGGTCACCAGCCTTTTGTGCTATGAACAGCAGACAGGTCCCCAGTACTCTGCTTGGGTTCCATTATAAATAGTGAAACCACCAAAGAAAAGCACAAAAATACACACAAAAAATGGCACAAAACAGTTGTTTATACTCCGAGAGTTCAAAGAAGGCAGAGCATTGCCTTATTCCACCTCTGTTGGGAACATGTATATCAGATGACTCAATTTTTTTGCCACTCAGCACAGGTTTCCAAATGTCCAAAATTCTGAGTATTGATTTGGGGGTTAGAAATGAATTTTAGTGAGTAGATGAATTCATATATTCAGAATCTGAATCAATGACGATAGCTGTCTGACATCATACAAAGATAACTGCTAAGAAGAAAATCAAAGCGGGATAAGGGGATGAAGCAAGACAAGCGGTACTATTTCTGTGAAGGCGGTCAAGGAAGACCACTCCAAATAGCTAACATTTGACCAGAAACCTGAATTAAACAAAAAAGCAGGTGATATGAACATCTGAAGCATGACCTAGGATGGAAGAAGAGTGAGGGTGAAGGTCGTGAAGTGGGAACGTGGTGGTATGTGGGAGGAACAATCCAGCCCAGTGTATCTAGAACAGTGAGCACAGAAGAGAAGCTTCAGGAGACAAAGTCAGAGAGGAAGCAGGGAGGACTTCATGTATAAGGCATGTCTGTCTTTAATAGGATCTGGGGTCTTACATGCATGATGGAAGTGTACGGAAGCATTTCAGGAACAATCTGCCATAGATCTGATTAAAGTTTTAAACAGCATTGGCAGAAAGTGGAGGAACCACAGAGAAGAGACTATTGAGGTGGCTCAGGGAAGAGGGACATTTCCTTAAATTAGCCTGTGAGTGGTGAAATTGGGAAGGTGAGAGATTTGCAAAATATTCTGGAGATAAACCAGTAAGATTTGGTGATAGTACGGTTGTGAGATTTGAGAATACAAGAGGCATCACAGACAACTCAAAAATTTTGGACTCCTACCAATTGAGTAGTATAGGAAGATGAGCGAAATGATCATATTCAGGATATATTTTGCAGGTAGACATTACATGATTTGCTGTTGTACTAGAGCCAAGCTTGAGAGAAAGAGACAATTCCGAAATGTTGAGCCTTTAGAAAGGAATGTCATTTATTAAAATTCCAGTCTGGAAAAGGAAAGAGTATGTGGGGGGTGTTGAGTTGCATGCATTAACTTAACTATTCTTTGGATTTTTCTGTGTGGGTGTGACAGAGAGAAAGAGAAGAGTGAAAATTATAAAGAAGTAACAGGTACCCAAGAAATGTGTATAAATTACCTATTGGGTATACTCTGCTATACCCAATGGTATATGGTAGGGACCTAACAGAAGCAGAACATATTAAGAGTTTGCAAGAATACACAGAAGAACTGTACAAAAAAGATCTTCACGACCCACATAATCACAATGGTGTGATCACTCACCTAGAGCCAGATGTCCTGGAATGTGAAGTCAAGTCGCCTTAGGAAGCTAGTGGAGGTGATGGAATTCCAGTTGAGCTATTTCAAATCCTGAAAGATGATGCTGTGAAAGTGCTGTACTCAATATGCCAGCAAATTTGGAAAACTCAGCAGTGGCCACAGGACTGGAAAACGTCAGTTTTCATTCCAATGCCAAAGAATGCTCAAACTACTGCACAATTGCACTCATCTCACACGCTAGTAAAGTAATGCTCAAAATTCTCCAAGCCAGGCTTCAGCAATACGTGAACCATGAACTTCTAGATGTTCAAGCTGGTTTTAGAAAAGGCAGAGGAACCAGAGATCGAATTGCCAACATCTGCTGGATCATTGAAAAAGCAAAAGAGTTCCAGAAAAACATCTATTTCTGTTTTATTGACTATGCCAAAGCCTTTGACTGTGTAAATCACAATAAACTGTGGAATACCAAACCACCTGACCTGCTTCCTGAGAAATCTTTATGCAAGTCAGGAAGCAACAGTTAGAACTGGACATGGAACAACAGACTGGTTCCAAATAGGAAAAGGAGTACATCAAGGCTGTATATTGTCACCCTGCTTATTTAACCGGAGAAGGCAATGGCACCCCACTCCAGTACTCTTGCCTGGAAAATCCTATGGACGGAGGAGCCTGGTAGGCTGCAGTCCATGGGGTTGTTAAGAGTCGGATACGACTGAGTGACTTCACTTTCACTTTTCACTTTCATGCATTGGAGAAGGAAATGGCAACCCACTCCAGTGTTCTTGCCTGGAGAATCCCAGGGACAGGGGAGCCTGGTGGGCTGCCATCTATGGGGTTGGACATGACTGAAGTGACTTAGCAGCAGCAGCAGCTTTTTTAACTTATATGCAGAGTACATCATGAGAAACGCTGGGCTTGAGGAAGTACAAGCTGGAATCAAGATTGCCAGGAGAAATATCAGTAACCTCAGATATGCAGATGACACCACCCTTATGGCAGAAAGCGAAGAAGAACTAAAGAGCCTCTTGATGAAAGTAAAAGAGGAGAGTGAAAAAGTTGGCTTAAAGCTCAACATTCAGAAAACTAAGATCATGGCATCCGGTCCCATCACTTCATGGCAAATAGATGGGGAAACAGTGGAAACAGTGGCTGACTTTATTTTTCTGGGCTCCAAAATCATTGCAGATGGTGACCACAGCCATGAAATTAAAAGACGCTTACTCCTTGGAAGAAAAGTTATGACCAACATAGACAGCATATTAAAAAGCAGAGACATTACTTTGCCAACAAAGGTCTGTCTAGTCAAGGCTATGGTTTTTCCAGTGGTCATGTATGGATGTGATGGTTGGACTATAAAGAAAGCTGAGCACTGAAGAATTGATGCTTTTGAACTGTGGTGTTGGAGAAGACTCTTGAGAGTCCCTTAGACTGCAAGAAGATTCAACCAGTCCATCCTAAAGGATATCAGTCCTGGGTGTTCATTGAAAGGTCTGATGTTGAAGCTGAAACTCCAATACTTTGGCCACCTGATGCGAAGAGCTGACTCTTTGGAAAAGACCCTGATTGTGGGAAAGATTGAGGGCAGGAGGAGAAGGGGACGACAGAGGATGAGATGGTTGGATGGCATCACCGACTCAATGGACATGGGTTTGGGTGGACTCCAGGAGTTGGTGATGGACAGGGAGGCCTGGTGTGCTGCAGTTCATGGGGTTGCAAAGAGTCAGACACAACTGAGCGACTGAACTGAACTGATACTCTGCTAATTACTAGGGATGGTAGTGACGGTTTAGTTATTAAGTCATGTCTGACTGTTGTGACCCCATGGAATGTACCCAGCTAGGCTCCTCTGCTCATTGGATTTCCAGATGGGAATACTGGAGTGAGTTGCCATTTCCTTCTCCAGGGGATAGGCTTAAAAAAAATACAGCCTCCATGGAGGAGCTCAAAATTTTATGGGGGAAACAGACAAGTAAACAGATGATTATTCTGTTAATAATTTTTTTTTTTTGCAATAAAGGTTCTAAACCCAGAGAATGACAGGCAATGCCCAGAGCAACACAGAAAGAACACTGGAGATTCAAAAATCCTAATCTGCTGAAACACCAAGTTATCCAAAGAAAGACCAGAGAAATAATGACTTTGCTAGTCTCATAAATATAGTGAAGAGTTTACAGCTCAGCTGCTGATTAAATTTCTACTAGGTTCTCCTCGGGAAAAGGCTTCTGAGAACCCTGGCAGGCCAATAGTTGCCATGACATCAAGTGGCACATAAATGCCTCCTTGCTCAGAGGGCAGCCTCAGCTCCCAGAACTGGAACCCCAAGTTCATTCATTCACCTGCTGAGCTTGTTGCCTTTAATATGTAACCAAGAGCAACCTTTGGAGAGAGATGCCAACAAAACTCAAAGTCCTCAAGCAAGGGAAATGCCTCCATAACCAAACAAAATACAATTTCCTCCAAAGTTTGAGCAAGGGGAAAAAAGCTCTCTTGAGGAAAAGCTCTGCTGAAAGCCATATTCTTTTCCCTCCGAGTATGTTTCTATCTTTCTCTCTGGTCTCAGTGCTGACAGAGACCAAACTGAAAGACACAATCCTTTCCCTTAGACCCCACAGTTCAGCTGGTAGAGGCCAGAATTTTCAAAAAGAACTTACGGTAGCAATGCAAAAGGGAAATAAACAAAGAAAATATAAAAGCCATGAAATCGTTGCACTCCCACAGCAGAGGTTCCTAACCCCATGATAACTAAGAATGTTACCAGGCACACAGGCTGTTTTGTTACACATTCTGTCTGAAAGTTCTACCTTTAGAAAATGGCTCTATTTATTGCTCACACACACACACACGCACACACACGCTTTTATACACACTCCTTGACTACTTCTTTTCTAGATAATGCCTGCAACTTTTACTCTAGTCCAGAAGCATGAAAATATGTGGGTATTAAGAATGCTGAAGCCCCCCTTCAAGGGGAATGAACAAGGCAAAACTCAGATTCCTTGAAACATAAGACAGCTAAGACAGGGGTTAGGTAAAGACCTGATCCCCTCTTCACCATTTCTCCTGCCCCTATCCTGTTTCATGAAAACTTTGCATTTCAGGGCTGGAACCATGCAGGAGTACCCTGTGAACCCAGGGATGGGCGTATTATATTTTTGTCTGATGGTAAAGTGGCCCCAAAACCCCTCCATTGTTGACATTTTGTACTCAAAGAACAGTGAAGGACAACCAACAGTCAAATGCATTCTCGGCTACATCAGAAGACACCAGAACAAGAAAGTCTGTATGAGCTTTGAGGAAAACCAGTTACACAAGGGGCTATGCAATGAGCGCTCACCCAGAGGTTAGTTTTGTGCCACTGTATATCACATAGCCAAATATACAGATGCCATTTTTGTTTTATTTTTGATTTTAACATTATTGCACCAAAAACACTAAATTCCAACAGTGTTGTCATGATATGGTCAAATTACAATAATGAAAATAATGAGGAAAAGAGAAGGCTGGCTACTCCTTGAATTGGAGATTGCCCAGCTCCTGTCTGCCCAGGTAAGCACACAGGAACTACCCTGCCCGTGAGCGCCTCCTCTCATTTGAAACTGGATTTTATGGTTTGCTAATTTATTACTATTTGCCCCCTGCTCTCCCAGTCCTATCAGTGTTCAGCATTCATAATTTTGCCAGGAAACCTAGAATTTATTTTCTATTTCTTCCCCACTGGCAATGGCACCACACTCCAGTACTTCTGCCTAGAAAATCCCATGGACAGACGGGCCTGGTAGGCTGCAGTCCATGGGGTCGCTAGAGTCAGACACGACTGAGGGACTTCACTTTCACTTTTCGCTTTCATGCATTGGAGAAGGAAATGGCAACCCACTCCAGTGTTTTTGCCTGAAGAATCCCAGGGACGGGAAGCCTGGTGGGCTGCCGTCTATGGGGTCGCACAGAGTCGGCACGACTGAAGTGACTTAGCAGCAGCAGCATCATTGCTCATCAACTACCGAGATACTTCAGACTGATTTTCCAATACTGTGCTCCCACCACCACTGTCCCCAGGCGAGGGACAGAAGTTCCTACTGGACCCATCACTTGGATGTGCTCATTCTCTGTGGCATGATTTATAGAAAGGCAGCCTCAATTACAATTTATCTTACTGTTTGCATTGATGAAATGCTGAAAACACAGAATTGCCAAGATGGCACGGTACACAGCCTCCGACACAAACAGCTTTCTGCTAACAGCCTCAGGCATACACACACAAAAAAAGCTGCGGCACCAAAAACAAAGACTCAATCCATCAGTCTCAAAGACGGAAAGACCAGGGGCTGTTTTCCTAAGTCAGAAAAGTGGCCCCGGCGCAACTGTCCTCTCTCCAACACTGGGAACGCTCTGCTCTTTCTTCTGGCAGGAGCTTAGAGGCAGCCACCAGTACGGGCCAAGCAATTTCAGGAATGGCAGCCAGCAGACAGGAATCGGGAGAATAAAAAAATAAATCTGCATATGTGCTTCTATTTCTAGCCCTTGTTTACTCACAGTAATAATAATAAAAAATGAAAGCAGTAACTGAAATAAAAACAAATAGACCCATTTATCTACTAGCTTTGGTTTCACTTTTATTCTGTCAATTCGAAACCGGTGACAACTCCATGATAGTGCTTCACTCAACAGGAGGGTTTGTAGAAATAGCTTATCCCAGTGCTCCTTCCAGAAGTGAACCTGGAATGGGGGAGAGAGAGGGAACTGCAATATGTTTCATTGGGTGGTAGAACAAGGAGCATTGTAAATACAAGGTCATTCTTGGACTAACTACCCACAGATGCTCTATTATTTTTTTTGAATCCTGTCTCTTCTAAAGTATTTTTATTACAGACTTAATGATCATGACATCTTAGAAATAATTGCTTTAAAAGTTCTATGTTTGGAAAAAGTACTCAAGGGAATTAACTGTCATTTTGGCTTACCTAGTCTACTCTCCCGGAGAAGGCAATGGCACCCTACTCCAGTGTTCTTGCCTGAAAACCCCATGGATGGAGGAGCCTGGTGGGCTGCCGTCTATGGGGCTGCACAGAGTCGGACACAACTGAAGCGACTTAGCAGCAGCAGCAGTCTACTCTCCATCTCCTTAACCATAGAAATCCTTGCAATGGCCTTTCTCTAACTTCCCACGTTGACCAAAAAGAATTGTTTTAGGTAAAATATCTAAGAAGTCATCTCTTGACAATTGGGATATTTTAGTGTCTTAATTATTCAAATTAATGATTACTGATTATTTTCTGGAGCAATGGTTGCTGAAAAACGTGGCAATTCCCAGACAGCCTCTCTTTTTCTCACTATTATTAATATCTTGTGTTAGTGTGGTACATTGGTTATAATTAACTAAAGCTCATTGTTTTTACTCTTTGTGTACATCCTATGAGTTTTGACAAATGTAGAAGGAATGATATATATCCACTGGTGGCACACAATAGTTTCAACTGCCCTTAAAAATTCTCCACGCTCTACTCTTTCATCCTTCCTCTCTCCCTAGTCCTTGGAAACCACTGATTTTTTATTGTCTCCATAGCTTTGCCTTTTCCAGAATTTCATATATTTGGAATTATACATTATGATTTGTAGCTTATACAAATTGGCTTATACATATTGGAAAACATAAATGTCTCCCAACTTTCTCTTAACTGTAAGCTCTGAACCAGACTGGGGACACCGTGAAAAACTAATCAAACAAAAGCCTAGTGCTTCCTAACATTATTAAGGGCAAATTCACAAAGATGCATTTTATATTATCCAGTGTGTTTATAGATATGTCAAGTGAGTCAACTGAAATTATCCCATCTCAGGGAACATTATTACAATTACCAGTTATTAGAATTATTCATTATTAAAATGAGAATGTGTCAGAGTTCAGGTGGGAAAATAAAAGAGTGTTTGAGCTCTGTAAAACAGCACAGAGAGACAGTCATGCAACTGGTTGGTTAATTCTATTTTAGTGTACACACACACTGATGGATCAAGTACCAGCCAATGGGTGTTACCCAAGACTCTATTAATGACAAGGCTTTGTGCAATGCACTTTGGACATATGGATGTCTAAGACACACGCCCTGCACTCTAGTAGCATATGATCTCCTGGGGGAATGCGTTGCTTGCAATAATTAACTACAATGTTGGATATTATGTGCTGGAGTAACAGAGGTACAGATGAGTGTAATGGGAGCTCAGACAAGGGAGATGCTTTCTGACTGACTGACATCTGAGCTAGTAGCTCTTCAGCAAGGGCAGAAACTCATACATAAGCAAGGGTATAGTAACAGGACAGCATAAAGAGGATGAGGGAAATGGTGAAGATCAGGTGCCCTGCCCCCAACTCTGTAATCCAAATCCAGCTTTTGCTACTTCATGTGGAGAGTTTTGGGGGAGGAAAGGGAGTTGCTTTGGTTTATTTGTTTGTTTGCTAAAATAGCTCTTTAATGAGTTTGACTATCTCTAAGCAGAGCATGCTCACACCAATTTACTATAGTCCAGAACTGTTATTTCTATGATCTTTCCATACTTAGTGTGTATCCAAGATACGTCCAATGAATAGGGTTTGCAGAAAGAAGCAGAGGGTAATGCATATATGTTATAAACTGCATAAAGGTTGAATTCTGTGGTTACAAACTTGTACTTCACCCTGACAGCAAGGGAGAGCCATTCGAGATTTGGCAATTTCATTTAGAAGAAACTATCTTATATGGTCAAACTTTATGAGACCCTTGTCTTAAAAAATTCTCATTCCATAAAGAGCAAATCCCATATCCTAGACATCCAGTGACAAGTAAGTATGAGCAACCCTGTGGATTCTAATAGCAGATCCAGAAAGCTGTCTGGTACAGCAATAAGACCATGGATACAATGTATTTGAAACAAAATTGTGGATTTTCCAAGAGAGCAAATTTGAGCTCTGGTTTAGTCACTTGGGCTTCCTTTGTGGCTCAGATGGTAAAGAATCCATCTGCAATGCAGGAGACCTGGGTTTGCTCCCTGGATTGGGAAGATTCCCTGGAGAAGGGAGAGGCTACCCACTCCAGTATTCTAGCCAAGAGAATGCCATGGACTGTATAGTCTATGGGGTCACAAAAAGTTGGACACGACTGAGCGACTTTCACTTTCACGTTAGTCACGTGAGTTAGGTGAAGTCAAGAAGTATTAGAGCTCTAAGGCCTTGACATTGAAATGCAAGTTGTTGGTGCTTCTGCAAAATTCAGGTAAGAGAAAGGAATGCATTTCTATGGTAACTAGTCCCATTCTGACACAGAACAGAAAGATCATCTGCCATTTTCATCAGGAATAATGGACCCCTGCATCAAGCTGATCTTTAATTTAGAAATAATTGCATTCCTTCATTTATTGACTCTTTCATCCATTCAACAGATGCCCACTGATGATCTCCTGCATGCTGGGTATTATTCTGAGTAATGCGAAAGTAACAAAGATGATAAGATGGATTAACTCCAGCACGGTTATTAGATACAACATAGGAGTGGGCATCTTTGAGCAAGGTAGAAATAAGTAAGGGCTTGACACAGGATGTGGCACAAAGTACACACCTGATAAATAGCTACCCTTGGTATTAGACGAAAGGATGAAGGAACATCAAGACTCAGAAGTAGCATGACCACTTTCTGTTGGATGACTAAAGGAAGCACTTGGGAAAATGGCATCTGCTCAAGGATTAGCATGTGGGTTGGAGAGGTAAGAGAAGGGAGGGAAAGAGGCAGAACAACAAATTTTACAGAGGTGAACAGAACCCATATGTGTCTAGAATGTGACATGAAGAGGAAAAGTAGAGATGGAAGGTGCAGTCTAGAATGGAAGACATGAATGCTAATTCAAAATATGAGCAATGGAGAACAACTGGTTATTCTTCTGTGTGGGAATGACATATGACATATGCACAATACCACACACTGACTTCATGACACTCTACAGTTATCTTGATCTCTTTTCAGTTTTATTACCTGTAAAATGAGGAAAGGGTAGAGATGACTTCTAAAGAATGATCAAATATGTTATTCTATAGGAACTTTAACTTAGGTCAGTGCATAGGAAACAGGTAGAGACACTGAAAGACATCTGAAAAATTAGGAAGCCACTATAGGTGTTGTAAAACAAAGACAAAAACTGAGGTGGTAACAGTGGCAATAGAAAAGAAGCGAAGATAATGAGAAGATAGTATGATACAATGATTTTAACATGGGTGACATGGGAGAGAAGCCCCAAACTTAAGCAACAGGAAGAATGTATGGGGCGTTGGTAGAACAAGGGAAGAAAAGAAACAAAATTAAGTTTGTAGTTCAGCAGGTAAGGTGGAAGAATTAAATAGTTCCTTGGTGCTCTCATGAAGAGAAGTTTAAGATACAGAGAGAAGAAGAAAGAAACTGAGTTTATAGTAACAGTAATTAGTCAAGGGAGAATCTAGATGAATAGCTATGGCTCTTCTAGACTCTACCAAGAGAAGCAATTCAACTCAACTGTGTTGAGTCTGTATTATATCAAAACTGTATATTCTGTTTCAAAATTAGAAGAGATAAAAGAGGAAAATACAGCCTCACATGTAATAACCTCCAAATGTAGTAGAGAAAAATGCCGAATCAACATAAGACCAATGTTCATCACAGCACTGTTTATAATAGCCAGGACATGGAAGCAACCTAGATGTCCATCAGCAGATGAATGGATAAGAAAGCTGTGGTACATATACACAATGGAGTATTACTCAGCCACTAAAAAGAATACATTTGAATCAGTTCTAATGAGATGGATGAAACTGCAGCCTATTATACAGAGTGAAGTAAGCCAGAAAGAAAAACACCAATACAATATACTAATACATATATATGGAATTTAGAAAGATGGTAACGATAACCCTGTATGCGAGATAGCAAAAGAGACACAGATGTATAGAACAGTGTTTTGGACTCTGTGGGAGAGGGAGAGGGTGGGATGATTTGGGAGAATGGCATTGAAACATGTATAATATCATATATGAAATGAATCACCAGTCCAGGTTCGATGCATGATACTGGGTGCTTGGGGCTGGTGCACTGGGACAACCCAGAGGGATGGTACAGGGAGGGAGGAGGGAGGGGGGTTCAGGATGGGGAACACGTGTATACCTGTGGTGGATTCATGCTGATGTATGGCAAAACCAATGCAATATTGTAAAGTAATTAACCTCCAATTAAAATAAATAAATTTATATTAAAAAAAAACTTAAAAAAAAAAAGACTTGTGTCTGTTGCTTTGCTACTCTGCTCATCTGTACAGTTTCCAGTAACCCTGAAATTCCCTGGCACCACCTGTCCTCCAACTAGTTCATGAGAGTTGTGTGTGACTATTCCCCCATTCTCACCTGGATATCAGGGTCAACATGTGATCTAGACCTAAGCCAAATGTAATAGCCTTGGTGATTAGTTTTGGGGTAGGTGCATGGCACAGCCAGAAGCAATTGGAGCTAATATTAAAGACTCTTTCCACCAAGGTTGTGAGAGACTAGGACAGAGGCATGGCTGTGGGGCAAGCTTACTTCTCATGAACAAAGATGAAGTCAGAAAAAAGAAGAGCTGAAAGACACAGGAAAAGAGAGCACTGCCAGCATGTTTTGATCTCTTAGACTCAATCACAGTTGAAATCTGATCTTCTCTTGAATGTCATACCTACTTACTCCACAAATTCCATTTGCTTATGTCAGTTTGAGATGGGATTTCATCACTTCCAAACAAAATATTCCTTACTATATATAATATATATCCATAGGTAACACTGCATCATACAGAAACTAAGTCTGTATGTTCTGTAGGCTATGCTAGTCAGTGAATACTTCGTGCAAAAGGCCAGTTCTTAGAGGTTGGTTTGCTGTGCTTTGGCTAATGACATTTTTATATGGCACTGAAGGGAATATAAAAAATTATCTCAGTGCAGCTTTTGCTTATCGGGGGCCTCATGATTTCATGTAGGAAACAGCTGCATGCCAAATTCAACAAATGAGTGAACAAAGCTTAAGGAGATGAAGAGTGGAATCTAATGGAGAAGGACCCATCCTTGTGAGACAAGTGAAATTAAAGAGGACTGGTGTTTTTTCAAATGAAGCATTTATTGAGCAACATTTTGTGTGCTAAAACTTCTCATATTTACTATCTCTGTAGTTCTGTACTCAAAAGCATCAGTAATAATAATAATATGAGCCATAAAGTCCATGACCGCTTCCTCTATTTTGTTTAGACTGGACCATGTAATCTAAAATCCGTGCTTTAACCAGTAAGCTATACTACCTAGCAACCTCTTGCTGCCTGGCTAATCCAACTGGCCTTTCTGGTTAATCTGTCCTCTTTCCTCCCCTGAGTCTGCAAAGACTCTTCATTTCACTTCTGGTAGTTAGAAATGACTACTGCTACTGCTAAGTCGCTTAAGTCGTGTGCAACTCTGTGCGACCCCATAGACAGCAGTGACTAACTATCTTCCTATTGCTTGATTGCTTCTTGGAACCCTATACTCATCCAAGTTAGGACCTTTCTACCACTGCCATCATGACTGCCCCTACCCTGCCTCTGGCTACACACACCCTAGCAGTACAACGATTTCACACAGAGACCAGCAGAAGAAGCAGAGGGCTCTCTCAAAAAAGTCCCTTTCATTACAACAAATAAGCTTGATAATTATCCAGAAGTGGCAGAAAGAAAATATTACCAGCACAAGAAAACAAGCGACTTAATCTTTAAATGAGATATAATGGAATTTCTAGTACCACATCAAAGTCATTGTTAAAAATATTGTTCTCCAAATGAGAACACTGCTCTCCTGATTCCAAGAGTCAAACTGGTTCAAAAATCTCTTCCTTGAGACAGTTTTCAAGATTAATAGCAGGTGTATATGTTGCTCTACACAACTTTCCCTGCCCCACCCCCACCATAACTTGAAATAACATTTATTTTTTGAGCTTTGAGAGAACACGCTGAGTGAAGAGAAAACACAACTTTCACCAGGGATGTCAAGAAATTGGAGTGGCAGACAGGAATATCACTGGCTGCAGTCAGAATCCACCTTCCAGACAACATGATAGAGCCCTCAGAAGGTTTATCTTTTATGATAATAATTTATATAAGAGGGAGCACAAAAAAACTGATGACTACTTAAACAAAAATAGTTAAAATAATAAAAGTGACAGCAACTAGTCAAATACACGGTGCTAAATTTATTTCAGATTCTTTTACTTTATAGGTTATTACAAGACATTGGATATAGTTCCCTGTGCTGTACACTAGGACCTTGATTATTTTATATACAGTAGTGTGTAACTGTTAATCCCAAACTCCTTTTTTTTTAATTAATTTTATTTTATTTTTAAACTTTACAATATTGTATTAGTTTTGCCAAATATCAAAATGAATCCGCCACAGGTATACCTGTGTTCCCCATCCTGAACCCTCCTCCCTCCTCCCTCCCCATACCCTCCCTCTGGGTCGTCCCAGTGCACCAGCCCCAAGCATCCAGTATCGTGCATCGAACCTGGACTGGCGACTCGTTTCATACATGATATTATACATGTTTCAATGCCATTTTCCCAAATCTCCCCACCCTCTCCCTCTCCCACAGAGTCCATAAGACTGATCTATACATCAGTGTCTCTTTTGCTGTCTCATACACAGGGTTATTGTTACCATCTTTCTAAATTCCATATATATGCGTTAGTATACTGTATTGGTGTTTTTCTTTCTGGCTTACTTCACTCTGTATAATAGGCTCCAGTTTCATCCACCTCATTAGAACTGATACAAATGTATTCTTTTTAATGGCTGAGTAATACTCCATTGTGTATATGTACCAAAGCTTTCTTATCCATTCATCTGCTGATGGACATCTAGGTTGCTTCCATGTCCTGGCTATTATAAACAGTGCTGCGATGAACATTGGGGTACACGTGTCTCTTTCCCTTCTGGTTTCCTCAGTGTGTATGCCCAGCAGTGGGATTGCTGGATCATAAGACAGTTCTATTTCCAGTTAGTGGCTGTACTAGTTTGCATTCCCACCAACAGTGTAAGAGAGTTCCCTTTTCTCCACACCCTCTCCAGCATTTATTGCTTGTAGACTTATGGATCACAGCCATTCTGACTGGCGTGAAATGGTACCTCATAGTGGTTTTGATTTGCATTTCTCTGATAATGAGTGATGTTGAGCATCTAGAAAGATACATATGTATATCTGAATCACTTTGTACACCTGAAATATTGTAAATCAACTATAACCTCAGTAAAAAAATAAAAAAGGAAGTGTGGCACTGGAAAAAAATAAATAAATAAATAAATTTATTTTGCTTTACAGTTTCTTCCCAGTGCTATTTCTCAGTTTTTTAAAAAGTCCTGTAAATATTCTCTTCTTATAAAATATGTAGTATTTATAATATGCAATTATATAACATAAATGTAGGTTTTAATGCACAACAGAATAAATACCTGTGATTCCCTACTACCAAAAGTTAAAAACTAGAACCTCACCTATTGCACTGAAATTATCTATGCACTCCCCCTGAACCCCGAAGGTAAGCAGTCACCAGAATTGGAGTTTTATTGTCCCCTTGATTTTAGAAGTAATTCTACTCCATAAGTATGTAACTCTAAACACAACACTGTTAGGCCGTGTTTCTTTCTGAAATTTAAAAATGAAGTCATTACTGTTTAAAATCTACTTTGATAGGATTTGTTTTCTACCCAGGATATTTTTCCAAGATCCATCCATGCATGTTGTTTGATGCAGTTTTAGTTTGTTGATTTTCATGGCTGAATAATATTCTATTGTGTGAGTGTAACACAATTTATTTGTCCATTTGCCTATCGATGGATACTTATTTCCGGCGTTTTTTGCTGTAAAAAGCAATTATGTATGAACATTCATGTGTGTGTCTCCTGGCAAGAGTTTCCCCAGGGTTTACACCAGGAGTTGATTGTTCAGTCATAGGCTTTGCATGTAGTTGGTGTCAAAGCTACTGCCAGACTGTTTTCCAAAGTGATTATTCAAATTTAAGCTGTTACCCAGGATGCACTAGGATTCCCAATGAACTTCAACCACCATCATACTTGAAATGATGAGGTGTCATAATTTTGCCCATTTGGTTGGTATTAAATGCTATCTTATTGCCATCTTAATTAGCATTGCACCAGTTACTAATGAGGTTGAGCATTTTTTTCATGTTTATTTTCCATTAGTGTATCCCCTTAAATGTTATGCCTTGTCATTTATTCTGGCAATTATTCTGTTAATTTGCCTGTCATTCAATTATAAATTTGCACTTTTTCTTTATATAAAATAGATCCTTATCCTTTGATAGAGATATTACAAAAATTGCAAATATCTCCTCCAAGTTTGTGGCTTGTATTTTCACATACCATTTTTGGTATTTATTAGTGAAAAATTATTCCTCATTATTATGAACTTTAATTAATATGTTCACAATTAATTAATATAACTTGAACGTGTTTATTTTTAGGTTAGCATTTTTAGGGTCTTAATTAAGAAGCCCTTTCCTGTAATAAAGTGTAAAATAAGACTTTCAGAATTTTCTGTTAAAGGTTAATATTTTCTTTCACATTTAATTCTTAGATTCATCTGGAATTTTATTTTTATGTATGTTAAGAAGTTCAGATCCAAATATATTTATTTCCTCTGAATAAACAGTTGTGCCATAATCATTAAACAATTCATTCTACACCTACTGTTCTGTTTTGCCAACACTGGTATTATTAATTTGCCATATGTTTTGCATGACTCTTTTCTGAGCTCTATGTTCTGTAACCACTCGTCAATATGCCTATGTCTCTGTGTGTATGTATGTATGTGTGTTTGTGTGTGTGTGTGTATGCATGTATAAACTGAACAGGGACACAGAATAAAACTGAAACTGTTGATATCTGATAACCCAACAACATACACTTTATTCTCCTTTAGGTGAATTTGGGTTATTTTTAGGCCTTTGCTGTTTTTCATGTATTAGAAAACCAACTTAATAAGTTTCTACAAGCATATGTTGTTATTTTGATCAAATTATATTAAAACAAAACAACTTGAAGAGATTGCCTTTTTTAATGCTACTGAGACTTCTATTAAGTGTGCATGGTATATTTTTCCATTTAGTTTGCTTTCTTTTAAAGTTTTGAAGTTTTCTCCATAAAGGTCTTGCACAACTTTACTCTTATTGGAAAGTGAAACACATTACACAGTGTAAATTATATTTTTAATTATGTTTTCTAACTAATTATTGTGGAGGAATAAAAATCCATTTGATATTGATAAGCTTTATTAAGTTTAATATATTGTCTGTAGTTGATTTTGAGTCTTAAATGTAGAGATCATTATCAAAGGATGACTTTTTTTTTCTTACCTTATTATGATGCTTAAGATTCCCAATGCAACACTAATTCAAAGGTATAGTAAGTAGGTATTTTTGTCTTAGTCCTGATTTTAAAAGAAATATTTTTAATACTTAGCAATTTAAAATAACATTCATTACATTTTCTCACTGATAATCTTTATCATGTTAGAGAAGCATTCATCTTCTATTCATTTGCTAAAGGGTTTTGTTTGTTTTGTTGTTTTTGTTTTGTAAATCCTAGTGGATGTTGAATTCTATTCAAGAATCTTCATGAGTCAACTGAAATGGTAATGCAGTTTTTCTCCTTAAACCTTTAATACAGGTAATTTCATTTTTCTAATACTAAATGATATTGCATCCTAAAAATAAATTATATTTTAGAATAATACACTTTCTTTTGCATACGCTGCTGGATTCAGTTTGTCCCACTGAATCTTCACACTGTGAAGTAGGTGCTTTACAGTCTCCTTACAGAGTGTCCTTTAGTAGTGATATGATCAAGGGTAAAGGTAGAACTTGCCCTCAAACCTGTCTGGTTGCAAACTCCAAGATTTTAACCATCTGCCATAACTCTTTGGATCCTTTGAAGTTTACAACTCATGAACGTGCATCAACATACATTTGCATAGTGTTCACTAGTCTAGTTTTTTCCTCTTGAGACAGTAAGATCCAACAGGCTGATGTAATTAAACTGATGGACCTTGAAAATCAACTTTTTAGATATCTGAGTGTAAAAAGAGGAAAAAATGATTGAACTTCAGGCATTAACATGCTCCAAGACCAGAGGGATAGATTATAAATGCAGACTAAAATGTCTTTTAGGTCTATTATAGAGAATGATTCTAAGTTTATCAAGTTACCATCTTAATAGGAAGGGAAGGACCTCATCTCCTTCCCATTTATGTATTAATAGATTTATGTATCTATCAAGTCTATTTACACAAGCCCACCTGCACTTACACACTTCCTCATCAGAACCTTTACCATTGTCAATCGTTCAATACAAAAGACATTCACTGAAAATGAAGCTTTTGGCAAGCTTTCACCAAACCATTCAATGTCCAAAGATTAATTCAGATCTCCTCTTATGTTTTTCTTTCACTTTGAACATGTATGTTTTCTCAACCTACTCCAGTTACTCCACATCCTTTTCTAAATTCCATCACTAGAGCCAAACACCATAGAGAACCCAAATGAACTGGAAAGAACCTAGGTCAAGGGAGGCAAATGCTTTGGAAAATTCAAGAATGGGTGTCAAGGGGTTCTGTCCCTTCTATGCTGTTAAAAGCCTGCCCGTATTCAAGAGATCATGTTCTAGGCATTAATGGTATGCTGGAGATCCACAGAAATGACTGGAATCTCTGCTCTGGAACTTTGCTTCTCTCACATTGTCTTGAGGAGCCCTCTCTTGACCACCCTAATTTGCAGCTCTCCCACCCTGACTCTCCCTAATCTTTCTTATGCTATTTTCCTTATAGCACTTATGACAATAATTAACAACACATATTATTGTTAGATCAATTCCAACAACAGTTAGCCAACTACAGTTGACCTTGAACAATGCAGGTTTGAACTGTCCAGGTGCACTTACATGCAGATATTTTTCAATAGTAAATACTATAGGGAGGGCTACATAATCAGTGGCTGGTTGAATTCATAGATAAGAGGAACCAAGGATATAGAGGGCTGACAATAAATTATGCACGGATTGACCCCCACCTTGTTCAAGGGTCAACTGTATATCAAGAGTTGGCCAACTATACAAACCAACAATAACAATAAATATAGCACTTTATTTTTAATTTGACACACATGGAAAGTTTCATGATGGGAGAAATTTTTTGTCTGCTTTTTGTTTGTTCCTTAATGTACTCAGGTACCTAGAGCAGTGCCTGGGACACAGTCACTGTGCCATGAATACTGATGGAAAGAGAAAAGGACACTGGAATGAGGGAGGTAAGGAGAGGAAAGTGAAAGGGAAGTCGCTCAGTCATGTCTGAAGTTGGCCTTCATCTCTCACTGTGCAACCTGGATTGGAACATGCTGACCACCACTGTTGGTCACTAGAGCAGGGTCTATATTCCTAAAATGTGGAGACAAATGATCTCAGCTCAGATATGCATAAAGAGTTTCCCAAGTACACAACCAGCAAGAATAGCCATTTAAAGGTCTAAGAATTGTGTTAACCTTAAAACACCAAAATCAATAGACAGCAGCAGAAAGGAATGGACTACGGATATGCACAGTGACATGATGGAATCTGAGAATCCCTGTGCTTAATGAAAAAAGCCAGGCACACAAAAGAAGCGGGCATTGTATGACCCCATTTGTGTAAGATGCAAACTAATCTACAGTGATAAAAAGCAGAGGAGTGCTGGCCTGGGGCCATAGGTGGAGGGAGGAATGGACTGCACAGAGGCACGAGACATCTCTGGCAGAGGTGATGGAAATGCTCTGCATCTTGGAAGTGGCTTTATAGGAGCTTATGACTGTCAAACCCCATTGAACTGTGTACTTTAAGTAAATGTGGTTTATTAGACAGAAAATATTTTTCAATAAAGTCAATAAGGAAAAGAATACCATAACTAGCACAGGGAGAGGCAGATGGCTCTTTAGCTTGGTTTTCTATCCAAAGAACAACAGCCACCAGACCTCTGTATAATCATCAGTCCAGATATCTACAATATGCAATCTCAATTATTTCTCTCACTTGCCCTTCCCCCCTTTCTAGCCATCACTCCTCCTCCTGATATGAAGAAATCCTGAAAAAGTATATCAGCATGCACAGTTCCACTCCTTCCACCTCAGTACCTGTGTGGCCACCCTAGATGTTGTTTGTACCGTTTGTCACCATACGAGGTTTAGCCAACACTCCATTTGAACCAAGGCAGCCATAATCCCCAGCATCTCCCTAGAGATTCACCCTGACCCTAGCCTCACCTTACTGTCCTCTTAGAAGTGTTTAAAGATCAGGAAAGTACCACAGAATGAAAAAAAAAAAAAAAAGAAAGAAAGAAAGTGTACTTCCAATAGAAAGATTTTTCATTTAAATGCACTTTATTGTGTGATGTATTCCTTTAATTAAAGTGTGTGTCTGGGTGCATTGGTTGCTATTACAGTGCAATTCCTCATGTTTATTGAACGCAAGAGTAGCTAGGGCAATGCAGTGGAAACTCACACATTAGCTAGAGTGCAACTTAAAGCTATAGTTCCCTGATCTTTTGAGCTTTTAAGAGGCAGATAATCTTCAGAGTTTGTGGCTCATTGTGATGAGATGCTCTCTATCAATTTGCATAGGTCTCTTCTGAAAAAACAATGTTTATTTCCAAAAACCTTATGTGGTTCATCTTGTTGTCTCACCGAGATTGCATCTTTCACCCCTAGAAGAAACACAGAACCAGACAGAGAAAGGGCAGACGCTAGACAGTTTCTACAATCTTCAAAAGATGAGATAGGGATATTGCTAACACTCCCATCATCCATGTGACTTTATGGTTTATAGAGAACTCCTCCTGAAGGGCTTGTGAAGTGTTATTACCTCCCATTCTGACTGTGGAACTAAAGAGGCAGAGGGTGAATGAGGTACCCAGGTGGTACAGAAAAGAGCAGAGATGTGCCAGACCCACTGGCTCCAAGGCCAGTGCTCTTTCCACCACCACAGAGTTGGCAGTAAGGTGGCTGCTCTGATTCTGCCATGAGTCATGACCAGCTTTAGAACAAATCCTGGAACCTCTCTGGGTTTTAGTCTCTTTATCTGTAATCAGAGGGGATATTTCAACATCCATTTAATTCTTAAATTCTAATAGTCTCTTAAATATTCTTTCATAAACTGAGAAATGGGAAACCAGAGAAAAGGGAGTTTTATTTCATGATTATAGGAGAATGGTTAGTTTTCTTCCTTGTGAGGGCTCTGCAGCAGCATGAAAAAAAGGTAGCATTTATTTCACTGTTGCTCCTGCCTTTTTCTAAAATATACTGAGATAAATACCATCATAAAATATCAGATCTTAAAAAATCAGTTATTAGTCAATTAACCCCAATAGAGCAACTGTTTTCATTCCCTCATAATCTCTGACAGGTCTCCTCAACATACATCTATACATTTCCATGCTGATATATTATCTCACTGTGATTTTTTACAAAGAAGAAGGTTTATCCTTTTGTTCTTTAGGGCAAATATTGCACCTCTTGAATACTTTTTCTCTCCACCTGGATTGTGAGCTTATTGAGGGCAGAGATCCTAAATAACACGTCTTTACATGTGCCTCAGTATTTATTATTTGTTACTAGTAACACTAAAAGCCTTAATAGACATTTTTAGTATGTTCTTCTGCTTCTTGAATTTGTCTTTCCACAATTAAAGCTCCTCTTTCTTTTTCAGATTCCCCTAATAAAGTCAATTTGTCATTTTGGCTCTGGCATTCACTAGCTTTCAGTATAGAGGCAAATCACATACTTCTCTAATGACTTATTTTTAATTCTTCAATTTCAAAAGTAAAAAAAATTACCAATTCACCAGGTAAATGTGGTATAAAAAGTACATGGAAGCACTTAGCACAGTACCTAGTATATAACAAGGGCTCAATAAACACGTGTTAGACACAAGAATACAAAACAACGTGTGTCTATGTTTACAGTTCCCCTTAGAGTCCAAGGGAAAAGAGAAGAAGAAGGAGAAAAAAGAAAAACTATGCAGTCACAACTTGATCCAATCCTAACTTCTCAAAACTACTCACCATTACTCTCTCAGTAATGTTCAACAAGATGGACAACATCCTCTAAAAACACACTGGCTATAAAGTAGTCACCACAAGCCTCTTCTGATAACTCAAATGCAACAAAAACCATGATTCAGGTACCAAAGGATAGTTAAAAAATACATCAGAAGCATAGATGCACCCATAATACTATTACAGCCTTCAAGTTCATCCAGATTGGAATAAATTCAGGACTGCTGATGGGAAAAAAAAATGTCTCCATGGGGAATTTCTACTGGAAATTACAGTAGAAATACAGGAAAATACAGATCTTCATCCAAGAACTGATTATTGGGTATATAGTATATGCTGGGCACTAGTGATTCACAAAGGGACAAGGATCTTCTCCATTGTACACACAGTCTATGCAAAAAATAAATAAATAAAAGAAAGAGTGTTTATAATATGAAGTGGTAGATGCTAAGATGAAGCTGTGTCTGTGCAAAACTGAAAAGGAACCTGAATTTTACATAAGGCAGTTGGGGAAGGCATTTTTTAAAAGATAGGATTTGAGCAGAGACTTGAAGGCAACAAGAACCTAAGTCAAGTGAATACCCTACAACCCAAACAGGGTGACAGAAAAGAGGGTTGAGCTAGGATTGTACTCGGCAATGGAAGCCTGTGTCATGGGGGCTCTGAGAGACGGAGATGGGCCCAGGGCAGGGGATGGGCAGGCACACAGGGAAGACTACATATGGTGCCCGGGCCATGAAAGACTTTAAGGCTTTTACTGAGTGAGGTGGAATCTACTGGAGTTTGTGTTTTTTTTTTAATTGAAGTAACGTTGGTTTATCACATTATATGTTTCATGTGTATAATACTATATTTCTACTTCTGTATACCGTATATCATGCTCAGCACTAAAAATTTAATTTCCATCTATCATCATCACATACGTTGATTCCCTTTACCCATTTCAGCCTTCCCTCCACTGGCCCCTTAAACTCGAGTAACTACTACTCTCTTATCTATACCTTAATGTTTGTTTTTCTTTGGTTTAGTGTATTCATGACTTTTTTCTGTTTGTTCATTTGTTTTTTTTATATTTCATATATGAATGAAATCACAAGATGTTTGTCTTTCTCCATCTGACTTATTTCACTTAGTGTAATACCCTCAAGATGCATCCATGCTGTCATCATGGATAAGTAGCATTCCATTGTGTATAAATACCACATCTTTTTCCATTCATCCACTGAGGGGCACTTAGGTCATTTCTATAACTCAGCTATTGTAAATAATGCATATATCATTTTTGAATCAGTATTTTTATATTCTTTGGAGATTTTTAATCAGGGATGACATAATACTTACATTTAGTAGATCATTTGGCTGCTTTATGAAGCCAAAATTGATGGTAGATGGACAACAAAGGAAGAGAATGTGAGGCGGGATGATGGTGCCACAGAGCAGACTGGAGCAGTGGAGGAGGGCATGAGCAGCACTGGGATTCTAGATATGTTTCAGAAATAGAGCCAAGATGACTTTCTTAGTGATGGATGGTAGAATATGAAATAAAGAGAAGCTCCAAGACTCTAAAGTATTTTCCCTGAAAATCTGGAAGAATGAAATGGTGAGAGGGGCAAATTTGTGAAGGGGAATGAATAAAAACCATACGCTTATTTTAGGATGGAATATTTGGCCCATTTATGAGATACCTATATTGAGAAGTTAAGTAGGCAGTTGGCGATGAACAAATCTGGGGTACAGAGGAGAAATCTGGGCTAATAATTAGGATAAATAAATGGTATTTAAAATCATGAGCCTGCCTGAGATCATAATAAGAGGTACAAGATCATAAGAGGTACAAGAATTGTGCCCAAGGGCTCTTCAGTATCTTAAGAGGTCAGAAAGATGAGGTAGCATCAATAAAGGCTTCTGATATGGAGGAGCCAGTGAGGGAGAAGATATAGTGTTCCTTCTTCCATATAATTCCCCGCCACCCCTCACTCCTCTTCCTACTGAACACTTTTGACTGGCACTGCTGTATAACTTCTATCCATCTTCCAAATCTCAGTCTTCATACTAATTTCTCAGAAAGGACTTCTCTAATCCCCAATATAAAGTTTTCCCTAGTAATCACATCACATTGGTCTTTGCCTTCTTAACACTTTGGGTATGAGTCTGTGCACATATGTCTTTATTAATAGAATTAGATATGACGATTTGTATCATTCCATGTTTGTTTACATGTATACCACAATGAATATCCTCCTTCAATTGGACTATCGGTTATCTGTATGCAAGTGAAAAGTGAAGTCACTCAGTCGTGCCCGACTCTTTGCAACCCCATGGACTGTAGCCTACCAGGCTCATCTGTCCATGGAATTGTCCAGGCAAGAGTACTAGAGTGGGTTGCCATTTCCTCCTCCAGGGGATCTTCCCAACCCAGGATTGAACCCGGATCTCCCACATTGCCGGCAGATGCTTTACCATCTGAGCCACCAGGGAAGCCTTCTGCGTGCAAGTGCACGGTCTAATCCCATCCACCCCAGGGTGCAATTGTTGAATTAATGCAAGAATGAACATCAGACTCCTGGGTAGGGGTCCAATGTTCATTAACTAATTTCAATGTAATAGCAATACTGTGATGTTTACAAAATTACTCCCACTTTGCAGGCATGAAAACTGAGGATGACAAAGCTGAGTAACTGGTTGAAAGCCACCTTGTTAATAAGCAACTAGACCAGGATTTAAAAGAAAACACAAGTCTATCTAATTCCAAGCAGATGCCCTTTCCATATTGCCCCTACACCATAGCAGTTCCGTTAGTATTTGATGCTGGTCTGTTTAGAAAGTAGTCAATTACAAATGGAAGAAGAAGTGAGGAGACTTGTTAAGCTCAAGCCTCATCTTCCCGGTCATTACCCCATACCTCTCAAGTTCTCCACCTTTACTTACTCACCACCTCACACACTACACACTGCACGTCTGTCTATGCCAAAAGGTCACCATTTGTCCTTCCTCTGTAGCCACTTTCTGCCATCCTCTGGCCTGTTTTATGATCTCACAGGGCCCACCCACGTGGACTGCATCAGCCCACCTGGCTTCCTCACGTTCCAGGTGGATTCAGCCAAAGGAAGGCACCTGCAGGAGTTTGGCAGGTAGGAAGACAAAGAGGGCAGGATTTGTCTTTCCCACTTCCTTCCTGCCTGCCTGGCCCTACATTTTCAGCAGGCACTCCCTCTCCTATGACTTCAGCTATTGGATGCTCCCCCAGACCACTTCAGCTCACTCCAGGAATTCAAGTGTGCTTGCTCCTACAGGCTGCGAGGTCTGACAGCTTCCTACAGCTGCTTCCTACTGCTGGTCTTAGGGCCTTGCTGTGCTGCACACCCCTCCGAAGAGTCCCTTCACTCCATTCTCCCTGGAATTCTAGCTAGGGCCAACCTCCTCCTCTGGGCCTGAACCTTGGCTGATACAAGGTCAAAGCACCCCCCTTCTCGGTGTTATCTTGCTCTGGCCCCAGCCCCTCCCATCTTCCTGCACAGCCCAGGCTGTCAGGCAGCTCACTGTACCATGCCCACTCTGGTTTTACAGCCATCCACAGTCCCATAAAAATCAATGGAACAAAAACCCAGAGAATCTTTATCACACCTGAGAAATTTCCCATAACTGCCCTGAAATTGTCCTGGATCTCCTGTGGTAAAACTTAAAGAGATGAATAAAAGAAAAAGAAGGAAGAAGTTTTGACATCCAGGTGTAAACAAGCCGTAATTCCCATCTTTTCCATGACTGGATGAGAAATGAAGTGCCCTGGAGGTGCTTGGCTATCTGAAGACAGAGATAATGTCTCGTGGGCTTCCAGTTCTGAGGGCCACACTGTTTGCATAAACATTTTCCAAACCCCAGCTCCCAGTTTCTTGGGAGGGAGCCCTCGGCATCAAATAGAGCCTGGGCAATAGGAACAGTGTGGGGGACAGGTGCCCAGCCTGGGTTCCCGCCTCTGCCCACTCAAGCTAGGACGCTGGGTAAGCACAATTAATGACAAAGCGGTTTGTACATTTTATGTAAACATATTAAGACCTTGCTCTGCACGTTTATCTGACATTAAGTGATTAACCAGCTGCATAAGCTAATATTTATACATGACTTGTAATTGTGCAATGCAAAGTAGGCCCCATTTATCAAGGAATCGGAGAATTTAGAAAAAGAAACAAGAGTCCAGGGACATTCTAGTAAACCCTACATGTTCTAGGTGAGGAAACCAAAGCAGAGGAGGGGAATGATATGTCCATAGTGGGAAGAGCAAGGGCCAAGGGTCCCAGTCTCCACTAGGTCTTCTTCCTGCTTTATTTTTTTCTATTTTCCACTCACAAGGAGAACACAGTACCAAATTCTTAAAGAGAATACAAATTCGAGTTTTCCTAACTTCTTTGAAGGCCAGAATAATAATAACTAACATTCTGTCAGCTCTCCCTCTATGCCAGTCAGATGCTAAGATCTCCATGGAGTAAAATGACTGAATCTCCCAACATCACTATGAGACTGATGCACTTGTTAGGAATTTAAAAGATTGAGAGCACAGATTCTATATCCTGGGTTCACATCCAGCTCTATTAAAGAGCTGCTTTCTGTCCCTGCTTTTACATCTATGAAATGGCAGTGATGGCATTTATATCCTAGGGTGGTTGCATGATTAAGTAATAATCAAATAAAGCAGTTACCATGGTGCCTAAAACATAGCGAGCGCTCTTAAGATGTTCCCTATTTTGTTGTTAATTATATTCTGTATTTTGTAGATAAAGGAAGAAAGGCAGAGAGATATTTTTTAAATGTGCTCAAGGACACACACAGATTCCCAGCTGCTAAACAACAAGGCCAGGTTCCAACCCAGGCCTTCCATTTCCAGAGCCAACATTCCTTCTCACTGATACTGTCCAATAGCACATTCTGTGACGGTGGGAATGGCCTACAGTTGTGCTAACGCATACGCTGGGTACCAGCTGCATGTGGCTACTGAGAACTATGAAATGTGGCAAGGGCAGCTGGGGAGTGGGTTTTTTAATCTTATTTATTTGTAAGTAATTTATAGCCTTATTGAGTAATGACTACTGTATGGAATAGCTGACCTTTTCACTACCTTATCATTGTGGAGTCTTTACACCTAGCTTAGTACCTGACCTATGGGAGGCACTCCATTCACTCTCTTAGATATAAACCCTTATCCCCACCTTCCTGACATTAGGGTCTTCACAAGGCTATCCTCTATAAGGGGTTATATAACTAAGATGATCCCATAAATGTCTGTAAAATGGATGAATAAATAAATGAACTGCCACCTCAGTGAGGTCGAAAATGGCTCCATGTGAAGCAAGGAGGGTCTCCTGGTCTCCCCTGCTCTGTCATGATGAAGACCCCTTACTCAATCTGCAGCCTTTCAGGCTTTGTCTGCTCTTAAGGAAAAACACGTGGCCAGATTCAGAGGCCATAAATTATTGGTCACTTGGTCTCTACCTGGGCATACAGTTGAGTGTCTGGAGGAGAATTTGGAATGCACTGATCTCTCATTTTGATTCTGGTGGATGTATCTCTCCATGTGCCTAGAGAACTTTTAAAATGCACTTAGAGTCCACTTATATCCTATCTGGGACCTGAAAAATTAAGACACCTCAGCATGCAGTCTGAGCAGCCTCTGTTTGAATCCCAGTTCTGTTGTTTCTAGCTTGGGTGTGTTGAGTCTATTGATGCTGTAAAACCTTAGTCATCTTATCTTTAAAATGGGAACAACAGGGCCCTTCCCCAAAGGGTGGAAAGAGAGGCCGAGTATGAAGAGCTTAGCGCAACGCCCAATGTGTTGTACTTGTTCAAGAAACAATGTTCTACATCGCCCTGCAAGGTTGGAGTTATGGCAAACGCCTCCTCTAATCGGCCTGTCACTAGCCCATCCTTCCTTTCAAGGTTTTTCCCTTGAGGGGATTCTACAGGCAACTTTTCAAAGAAAAAGAATATTCAAAGAGTGAGCATAATGCTGGACCCGATCCATATTTTTGCATAAATTTTCAAATGGCAAAAGCAATTTCAGGGAAAATTTTGGATAATGACCATCACCATCAAAAAGCACTTTAGTGCCTCTTCCTAAGCAGTACTGAAGGAAGAGGACAAGACCACAGAGTCCTGCCCTCTAGGCACATTTCAAAAGATCACTTAGACACAATCTGTTCTGTTCAGAAAATCTCCAAACCCAATGGCTTTCTCAGCTCTTATCCCTCTAACAGCATTTGATTCTCATCGAAACCTTGAACCTCTCTCCTTCCTTATGGCATCGTGCATTTCTGGTTTTCTTCCTGCCTCAGGAACATTCAACATTCTTCCTTTGTCTCCTTGGCTGGCTGCTGTTATCTCTGTTCTGCTACTTACTGCCCACTAAGGTTACTTAGTGACCTCTGAAAACTAACCTAACCATCCTGAACCTTGATACCACTATCCACAAAATCAACAAAATGATACCTACCTCAGAAGGTTAGTTTGAAGATTATATAGGAGAAATAGTCCATAACTAGATGGTATTTCATCTCTTAACAAGACTTTTTACATGATAAACAAAATAAAACTCAGAATCTTAAATAGTTTCCCAGCTTAGAAGGAAATTCCAAGGTGTCAAAATCAAACTGAAAACTCAAAATTAAAGTTATAATCAGGAGCTGTCTCAGTCATGATCAACGGTAAATACAGGCTCTTGGAACTGAGGGGTGGGTTCTAAGATTTATTCAAGGAAAAGAGAAATCTTTGTATCCTACAAGGTAAATAGTTGGAAACAGCCCATTTTAAAAGTTTGCAGTGTTATCAGACATGAGACAGAGCCTTAAAATATGTTAGTCAGTGTCTGGACAAGCAACAACAAATTGCCTACTGATCAAAGTCTTGGATTAGGGTGTGTGGGAATAGCCACCAAAGGAAACAAAATCACAGGCCCATTACTGCTATGGATCTGGAGTTTGAATTCATATGACCTGCATGAGAGACAGACAAATAGACATACAGATAGATAGATACGGCATATCCATTCATATGCTAAGGGATCAAACAGAGGCAAATGCAAAACCACCTATGGGGGATATCCTACAAGCCAAGGAACCTCGTAAGAATTCAGAATAGAAAACTCCATGTGAAGATGAACTAATTACTTAAAACACATACATAATTCTCACCCCCAAAACACATACACACACACACAAATAAAACTCTATGATATCTGAAATTAATGGAATTAACAAATGAGTCAGAAAGAGGCTAGAATATTTAAATTAGTATAAGTAAAACAGAACAATGCTTAGTATATATCAGGTATTCAACAGGTTCAATTTCCCCACCCTCTTTTCTTCTATATCCTAAATATTGCTTCCAAAAGTCTGCCTTTGTCTCCTTGTGTGGGACATTTATTTTTGCTTTTGTTATAGTTTATTCATTCATTCATTCAGCAAAGGAGCCCATGAACAGACCTGAGCTTTAGGAAGACTGTCCTTTGTGCTACCACCAAATTGACTCATCAGATCAGATCAGATCAGTCGCTCAGTTGTGTCCAACGCTTTGCGACCCCATGAATCACAGCACGCCAGGCCTCCCTGTCCATCACCAACTCCCAGAGTTCACTCAGATTCACATCCATTGAGTCGGTGATGACATCCAGCCATCTCATCCTCTGTCATCCCCTTCTCCTCCTGCCCCCAATCCCTCTCAGCATCAGAGTCTTTTCCAATGAGTCAACTCTTTGCATGAGGTGGCCAAAGTACTGGAGTTTCAGCTTTAGCGTCATTCCTTCCAAAGAAATCCCAGGGCTGATCTCCTTCAGAATGGACTGGTTGGATCTCCTTGCAGTCCAAGGGACTCTCAAGAGTCTTCTCCAACACCACAATTCAAAAGCATCTATTCTTCAGCACTCAGCCTTTTTCACAGTCCAACTCTCACATCCATACATGACCACAGGAAAAACCATAGCCTTGACTAGACGGACCTTTGCTGGCAAAGTAATGTCTCTGCTTTTGAATATGCTATCTAGGTTGGTCATAACTTTCCTTCCAAGGAGTAAGCATCTTTTAATTTCATGGCTGCAGTCACCATCTGTACTGATTTTGGAGCCCAGAAAAATGAAGTCTGACACTATTTCCACTGTTTCCCCATCTATTTCCCATGAAGTGGTGGGACCGGATGCCATGATCTTCGTTTTCTGAATGTTGAGCTTTAAGCCAACTTTTTCACTCTCCACTTTCACTTTCATCAAGAGGCTTTTGAGTTCCTCTTCACTTTCTGCCATAAGGGTGGTGTCATCTGCATATCTGAGGTTATTGATATTTCTCCCAGCAATCTTGATTCCAGCTTGTGTTTCTTCCAGTCCAGCGTTTCTCATGATGTACTCTGCATATAAGTTAAATAAACAGGGTGACAATATACAGCCTTGATGAACTCCTTTTCCTATTTGGAACCAGTCTGTTGTTCCATGTCCAGTTCTAACTGTTGCTTCCTGACCTGCATACAAATTTCTCAAAAGGCAGATCAGGTGTTCTAGTATTCCCATCTCTTTCAGAATTTTCCACAGTTTATTGTGATCCACACAGTCAAAGGCTTTGGCATAGTCAATAAAGCAGAAATAGATGTTTTTCTGGAACTCTCTTGCTTTTTCCATGATCCAGCGGATGTTGGCAATTTGATCTCTGATTCCTCTGCCTTTTCTAAAACCAGCTTGAACATCAGGAAGTTCACAGTTCACGTATTGCTGAAGCCTGGCTTGGAGAATTTTGAGCATTACTTTACTAGCGTGTGAGATGAGTGCAATTGTGCGGTAGTTTGAGCATTCTTTGGCATTGCCTTTCTTTGGGATTGGAATGAAAACTGACCTTTTCCAGTCCTGTGGCCACTGCTGAGTTTTCCAAATGTGCTGGCATATTGAGTGCAGCACTTTCACAGCATCATCTTTCAGGATTTGAAATAGCTCAACTGCAATTCCATCACCTCCACTAGCTTTGTTCATAGTGATGCTTCCTAAGGCCCATTTGACTTCACATTCCAGGATGTCTGGCTCTAGGTGAGTGATCACACCATCGTGATTATCTGGGTTGTGAAGATCTTTTTTGTACAATTCTTCTGTGTATTCTTGCCATCTCTTCTTAATATCTTCTGCTTCTGTTAGGTCCATACCATTTCTGTCCTTTATCAAGCCCATCTTTGTATGAAATGTTCCTTTGGTATCTCTGATTTTCTCGAAGAGATCTCTAGTCTTTCCCATTCTGTTGTTTTCATCTATTTCTTTGCATTGATCGCTGAAGAAGGCTTTCTTATCTCTTCTTGTTATTCTTTGGAACTCTGCATTCAGATGCTTATATCTTTCCTTTTCTCCTTTGCTTTTTGCCTCTCTTCTTTTCACAGCTATATGTAAGGCCTCCCCAGACAGCCATTTTGCTTTTTTGCATTTCTTTTCTATGGGAATGGTCTTGATCCCTGTCTCCTGTACAATGTCATGAACCTCATTCCATAGTTCATCAGGCACTCTATCTATCAGATCTAGGCCCTTAAATCTATTTCTCACTTCCAATGTATAATCGTAAGGGATTTGATTTAGGTCATACCTGAATGGTTTAGTGGTTTTCCCTACTTTCTTCAATTTGGCAATAAGGAGTTCATGGTCTGAGCCACAGTCAGCTCCTGGTCTTGTTTTTGCTGACTGTATAGAGCTTCTCCATCTTTGGCTGCAAAGAATATAATCAATCTGATTTCGGTGTTGACCATCTGGTGATGTCCATGTATAGAGTCTTCTCTTGTGTTGTTGGAAGAGGGTGTTTGTTATGACCAGTGCCTTTTCTTGGCAAAACTCTATCAGTCTTTGCCCTGCTTCATTCCGTATTCCAAGGCCAAATTTGCCTGTTACTCCAGGTGTTTCTTGACTTCCTAATTTTGCATTCCTACACCAATGCAAAGAAAGGAATAAAAGAATTCAAGGCAATAATGGAGAACCAGGGACCAAGACAGAGGCAGGCAGTTCAAGGGAAAGGCAATCTATCTGCCTACAAGAGAGTAGCCATGTGGTTAAAATATATATATGAGAGAAGGAGCTAGTGGGATAGAGCAGGGAGCCACTTGAGGAATCTTCATGCCACTAGTGGATTCTAATGGGTTGGGTCCCCAAGCTTAGGAGCGAAAAGCATCCTTCCAAACTTTGTGTGTGTGTTTTAAAGGCCAAGAGTTGGACCATGGAAGAATGAATCCTCCTGATCCCCGATTATATAATAGGGCTACATTCAGGGTTTTCAGAAGTTACTCTTGGAGCAAGAGATGTTCACTCTGGAGGGGACAACAGTAATTGGAGCAAGTACTAAGCTGTGCCACCTATTTAAATGGTTTTTACAAGGAGAGAAAGAGGACTTCTGAGCTTTGGAAAACAGTGTTTGAATGAGGTGGTACCCAAAGAGAAATTATTTCCGGTAGATAGAAGAGTAAAGGAGGTATATTTTTACTTTAATGTGATAAGGCCCTAGCTAATAATTAGAATTCTCCAAAACCAGAATTGGCTGCTTTGAGAAAATGAGCTCCCTGAAACTGGAAATGTGTAAACAGAAGCTCTGTGGTTGCTGTCAGAGCTAATATACAAAGGATTTGGGAGCTGGACTAAAGACCTGTCCAGCTCACAGATTCTATGAGAAGACCCTAAGAAGATAAAAGGCAAAGAAAAAAGGTTAAAAGCAGCAGTAAACACACTGCAAAAATATTTACCAATGAGAATATATAAAAGAAATTCTATATCTAGAAGTATTAATGAAAACTAAAAGAATTTAATTAAATAAATGATAATAAGAGTGTTTTCCCTCTCTTCCTTTTTCCTGTTTCATAACAGAGGGTGAGTACTCATTCCTATATGCAATCCAAAGGAACAGCACCAAGTGACATGGGCACAACTGAAATGCTAAAAATGTCATAGTTCCCATGCTGTCATCACTTCCCTCCTCTGTGTATATTTCCATGAGAAAGAGCTAGATCAAGCTCTGCTGTCTTCAACCCTGTAATTAGAGAACATGGGCCCTGATGCATAGAGTCAGAATCCCAGCTTGTGGCTTAAGGGGCAAAGATAGCCCAGTCACGGCCATCCACACTCCAGGCTAACCAAGGGCTGATGCTTTCTCCTGGGAAACTCCTTACTGATATATGGTCCTATTATCCAACTATTGCCCAAGTGGCCCCCTTGGCCTAAGACCTCTGGCCTTTCTAGTTTTGAGTCTGGAGAAATAGATATTAAGGAGATTGAAGGATCAAAGAACCTTGGGAGGTAACTTCACTCAAGAGAAAATATCCTCTGAAGTCCTAAAAAAGTTAAAACTCAAGATAGTAAAAAAATAATTTTTTAAAAATGCAGAATAAGAAAACAAACAGAAAAAAAAAAAAAAAAAAAACCTGCCAAGAAGGATAAGGACAATCAGAGGCCAAATCACATGGAGATCAGTGTCATCTGGTTGACTGCAGGGCCAAGCAGAGAGCTCACACTGAAAAAGGATTTAGCACAACCATGATGTTGGAGAAGACTCTTGAGAGTCCCTTGGACTGCAAGGAGATCCAACCAGTCCATTCTGAAGGAGATCAGCCCTGGGATTTCTTTGAAAGGAATGATGCTGAAGCTGAAACTCCAGTACTTTGGCCACCTCATGCGAAGAGTTGACTCATTGGAGAAGACTCTGATGCTGGGAGGGATTGGGGGCAGGAGGAAAAGGGGACGACAGAGGATGAGATAGCTGGAGGGCATCACCAACTCCATGGACATGAGTCTGAGTGAACTCTGGGAGTTGGTGATGGACAGGAAGGCCTGGCCTGCTGCAATTCATGGGGTCGAAAAGAGTTGGACATGACTGAGCGACTGAACTGGACTGAACTGAAGGATCCTTTACCCACAGGACTCTCATGGTACACCCATGAGCTTTATATCGGGATTCTCACCTACATAGAATGAAGTAAGTTCAGAAATGTAAAGTCACATACTCTAGGTCTCACCATTGGGAAAAAAGAGAAGCATGGAGTTATAAACCCAGGTCTTTTGAGTCCAAGTTCAATTCTCTCCAGAGCCTAACTCTGTGTCCCTCAAGAGGGTCAACTTTCAGCTGACTATTAATTATGAATTGTCCTCTAAACTGTTTCCTTAACTGAGCCTTTTTCCATAACAGATCTGTCACCAAGCATGTGTCAAGTACCTAATAAGTACCCCAGTGAGTTTCCCTCCTTGGTGAAATCTTCCTCATCCTTCAAAGTCCAGCTAACTCCCTCCCCCAATATTCTGTAGTCTCCACAATCCCTTCCCTGCTGGTGGTCTCAGAAAGTCATTAGTTTCTTAGATTCCTATGTCAACATACGTGATTAACAGTTCATTACTTTTTCTCTCTCATTAGACTGAGCTACTTCAGGGAAGGTCTGAGTCTGATTCATCATTATATCCACATAAGCACTGTATACAATTATTTAAACCTTTCAAGTTCTCAGTGAAGTTTTGTAGAATGGAAAAGCAACCTCCGGCATAAGAAAATGAGGGTCTTGTTACAGAGCCAAGCTGTACACATGAAACAGACATTGAAGAAAAGATCCTTACATGCTACACTGTGTATCCCAGATTTTAATTACTGCAGAGATAATCCCTAAGGGACAGTCCCCGGAAAACAAAAAGCACACATATACCTCTCCCACCTCCAGCTCCAGATGTGCTCTCTCCTCTCAGAGATTGGAAGCATCAACAAAGGGTTGTTCCCTATGACTATAAAGACAGGTCACTGTCTGATCAAGACTGGATTTCTTGATATGATTATTGATGGAAAGTCCAAGTCTCACACCAAGAGAGACAGAGTTGGACAGAAAAGCACACATACTAAATTCTAAACAAAACTGAAAGTCTACATGAAGCTGATAAAAGGCAAAACTAAAGATTATCTCTGCTGCTGCTAAGTTGCTTCAGTCAGGTCCGACTCTGTGCAACCCCATAGACGGCAGCCCACCAGGCTCCCCCGTCCTTGGGATTCTCCAGGCAAGAACACTGGAGTGGGTTGCCATTTCCTTCTCCAGTGTATGAAAAGTGAAAGTGAAGTAGCTCAGTCGTGTCTGACTCCTAGCAACCTCATGGACTGCAGCCTACCAGGCTCCTCCGTCCAAGGGATTTTCCAGGCAAGAATACTGGAGTGGGTTGCCATTGCCTTCCCCAAAGATTATCTCTAGGTTTTGAATAGTTTATGGTAAAGAACTGATGCACTCAAATAGCCTTTGTTATTTTAATACAGACAGTTTCCAACCTCCAGGTGAACTATGTCAAGAAGAAATCACCTTCACAAGATTACTTAGCCTTTTTATCACCTGTAATATCTTCTCTGTGTGGTAATCTGAGTTTCCAGGGACCATCTCTGGAAAAAAAAGCCACGTTTTTCATTTTCCACACACCTTGGCTGCATCTTCCTTCACTGAAATACTGAAGTATTTCCTTTCATCTCTTCACTGGGATGTGAGGGCAGAAATTTGTATTTACCTGACATTTTAAAGTTATGTTTTAGTAGTAAGGATATTTTTTTTCTCTATTACTAATTCTTTTCTCTCAAAGTCCCTTTAATAGCTTCAGAGCATCTTCTCTTACACTAGGTAATTTCACTTTTCTGAAACCAGTTAAAATAGTTCTATTTCACAAGTGAAGAGGTACAAAGTATGCTCAGTCACAGAGAACACAGTATGGCCAACCCTGGTAAGTATTCGACGTGCTCTTGGGAAGAATGTGTTCTGCTTTGTTGGATGAAGTATTCTATCAACATCAGTTAGACTAAGTTGCTGTGTTGTTTAATTCTATATCCTTACTGATTTTTCTTTCTACTTGTCCTATAAACTAACAAAGAATCAAAAATTAAATTTTAAAATACCATTTAAAATTATAATTATGAAATGCTTAGGGATAAATCTGGCAAAAAGAGATGCAAGACCTATAAAATATTTATATAAAATATTGCTGAGTTAGATTAAAGAAAACCCAAATAAATAAAGATAATATGTTCATGAATCAGAAGACTTAATATATGTAAAATGCCAATTATACTCAAATTGACCTATAGGCTTTCTGTAATCTTAATAAAAAATTCCAGAATCTTTTTCTGGCGAGGCGAAATCAACAAGCTGATATTCAAATTCATATGGAAATTCAAAGTACCTAGAATGACAACAACTTTGACAAATAAGAACTTTAACAGACTTACTCCCTGACTTCAAGACATTATAAAGTTACAATAATCAAGATATTGTAGCATTGGTGTCAGACAAATAAATGGTTGAAATGGAATAGAGTACAGAAATTTAACTGTATGTATATGGACAACTGATTCTTGACAAAAGTTCAAAGGCAAATTCAATGGAGACGTTATGATCTTTTCAATAAGTGGCACTGGAATAATTTGGCATCCACATGCAATAATAATAAACTTTGACTTATACCTCGCACCATCCGCAAATTTAACTCAAAACAGATCATAAGGCCTAAATATAAAACTTAAAACTATAAAACATGTACAAAAGGGCAGAGGAAAAATCTTTGTAAACTTGACTTTGGCAAAGATTTCCTAGATATTATACCAAAAATATGATCCAAAAACAAATAACTGAAAAATTACACTTTATCAAAGTGACAAGAGTTTCTTCATTGAAAGACACTGTTAGAGAATTAAAAGACAACCTATGGTATGGGAGAAAAATATCTGGAAATCCTATATCTGATAAAGGACTTTCATTCAGAATACAGAAGGATTCTCAATACTCAATAATAAGTCAAAAACAACTGAATTTTTAAATAGGCAAAATATTTTGTCAGTGATATCATCAAATAAATAATATAGAAAGCAAAAAAGCACATGAGAAGATGATCAAAATATCCTTAGTCAGTAAGAGAATGAAAACTAAAATCACTACATCACTACACACCTATTAGAATGATCAAAATTTTTAAAAATAACCATAACAGATGGGAGTATGCTGCTGCTGCAGCTAAGTCACTTCAGTCCTGTCCGACTCTGTGCGACCGCATAGATGGCAGCCCATCAGGCTCCACCATCCCTGGGATTCTCCAGGCAAGAACACTGGAGTGGGTTGCCATTTCCTTCTCCAATGCATGAAAGTGAAAAGGGAAAGTGAAGTTGCTCCATCGTGTCCGACTCTTCACGACCCCATGGACTGCAGCCCACCAGGCCCCTCCATCCATGGGATTCTCCAGGCAAGAGTACTGGAGTGGGGTGCCATTGCCTTCTCCGAGATGGGAGTATATCAAACTAAAAAGTCTTTGCAAAGCAAAGAAACTATCAACAAATGAAAAGGCAGCCTACTCAGTGGGAGAAGATATTTGCAAATGATATATCCAACAAGGGGTCAATATCCAAAGTGTACAAAGAACTAGAGATCTCGTCAATAAAATTTGAGATACCAAGGGAATATTTCATGCAAAGATGGGTAAAATAAAGGACAGAAATGGTATGGACCTAACAGAAGCAGAAGATATTGAGAAGAGGTGGCAAGAATACACAGAAGAACTATACAAAAAAGATCTTCATGACCCAGACAACCCCAATTGTGTGATCACTCACCTAGAGCCAGACATCCTGGAATGTGAAGTCATGTGGGCCTTAGGAAGCATCACTACCAACAAACTAGTGGAGGTGATGGAATTGCAGTTGAGCTATTTCAAATCTGAAAAGATGATGCTGTGAATATGCTGCACTCAATATGCCAGCAAATTTGGAAAACTCAGCAGTGGCCACAGGACTGGAAAAGGTCAGTTTTCATTCCAATCCCAAAGAAAGGCAATGTCAAAGAATGTTCAAACTACCGTACAATTGCACTCATCTCACACACTAGCAAAGTAATGCTCAAAATTCTCCAAGCCAGGCTTCAGCAGTACATGACCCGTGAATTTCCAAATGTTCAAGCTGGATTTAGAAAAGGCAGAGGAACCAGAGATCAAATTGCCAACAACCATTGGATCATTGAAAAAGCAAGAGAGTTCCAGAAAGCCTTTGGCTGTGTAGATCACAACAAACTGTGGAAAATTCTTGAAGAGATGGGAATACCAGACCACCTGACCTGCCTCCTGAAAAATCTGTATTCAAGTCAAGAAGCAGCAGTTACAACTGGACATGGAACAATGGACTGGTTCCAAATAGGGAAAAGAATACATCAAGATTGTATATTGTCACCCTGCTTATTTAAATTATATGCAGAGTACATCATGAGAAATGCTGGGCTAGAAGAAGCACAAGCTGGAATCAAGATTGCCAGGAGAAATATCAATAACCCCAGATATGCAGATGACACTACCCTTATGGCAGAAAGCGAAAAACTAAAGAGCCTCTTGATGAAAGGGAAAGAGGAGAGTGAAAAACTTGGCTTAAAGCTCAACATTCAGAAAACTAAGATCATGGCATCTGGTCCCATCACTTCATGGCAAATAGATGGGGAAACAGTGGAAACAGTGGCTGACTTTATTTTTTGGGGCTCCAAAATCACTGCAGATGGTGATAGCAGCCATGAAATTAAAAGACGCTTATTCCTTGGAAGAAAAGTTATGACCAACCTAGACAGCACATTAAAAAGCAGAGACAGTACTTTGCCAACAAAGGTCCATCTAGTCAAGGCTATGGTTTTTCCAGTAGTCATATATGGATGTGAGAGTTAGACTATAAGGAAAGCTGAGCACCGAAGAATTGATGCTTTTGAACTGTGATGTTGGAGAAGACTCTTGAGAGTCCCTTGGACTGCAACGAGATCCAACCAGTCCATCCTAAAGGAAATCAGTCCTGAATATTCATTGGAAGGACTGATATCGCAGCTGAAACTGCAATACTTTGGCCACCTGATATGAAAAACTGACTCATTTGAAAAGACCCTGATGCAGGGAAAGATCGAAGGCAGGAGGAGAAGGGGACAACAGAGGATGAGATGGTTGGATGGCATCACCAACTCGATGGACATGAGTTTGAGTAAACTCCAGGAGTTGGTGATGGACAGGGAGGTCTGGTGTGCTGCAGTCCATGGGGTTGCAAAGAGTCAGACACAACTGAGCAACTGAACTGAACTGAACTGTAGCCTGCCAGCCTCCTCATCCATAGGATTTTCCAGGAAAGAATACTAGAGCTTATTGCCATGCTCTCCTCCAGGGGATCTTCTCCACCCAAGGATTGAACCTGGGTCTCTTATGTCTCTTATGTCTCCTGCATTGGCAAGTGGGTTCTTAACCCCTAGTGCCACCTGAAAAGTTCATTCATAACATATCCAAATGTCAAATCATTAAATCATTATGCAGTATACCTGAAACTAACATAATATTTTGTCAATTATAGTTCAATTTAATTCATTAATTAAAAATTAATTATAACAAGTGTTGATGAGGAGGTGGCACAACTGTAACTCTCATGTTCTACTCTTGGGAATGTAACATGGCATGAGGACCTTGGAAAACAGTTTGGCATATTCACAAAAATTTGAACCTACAGCTATCATATGATCCAATCATTGCAGTATTAAGTAGGTGTCCAAGAGAAATAAAAGCATATATCTGTGCAAAACTTATGCAGAAGTGGTCATAGCAGCTTTATGCACAATAGCCAAAACCTAGATTAATCCATTAATACGTGAATGGATAAACCGATTTTGGTATAGAATGGAATACTCCCCAGAAAAACTAATAATAAAGCACTGATACGTGCAACATGGATGGATCTCAAAATACTATGATAAGAGAAGAAAGCCATGCAAAAACAGAGTACATCCTGTTTCTTTTATACAAAATTCTAGAGAATGTATGCTAACCTATAGTTACTGTCAGCAAATCCCCAACTGTGAACACTGTGAGGGGTGGGAGGAAGGAATTACAAAGGAGCGTAAGGGAGTGATAAATATGCTGATTTTCTTGACTCCAGTTATGAACACATGGGCATGCTAGTGTCAAAACTTATCAGATTAGTACAGTTTAATATGTGCAGTTATTACACATCAATTATGCCTCAATAAAGTTGTTTATAAACATCTGAAAGCAATTCATAGACTGACCTTAGTTTTACTTTAAGTAATGTTTATGAGTACTTAAAAATGTTTAACTCCAGAAGAACATCTTAACTCTTCAATACCTATATCTTCAAGATATCACTCTTCAAATGCCAAATAAACCATTTTGAAGCTAGCTCAGACCTTTTCCCTAAATATGTTTTCATAACGATCTAGAGTTCTATTTTTGTCATGCCTAGCATTTTCACCATAAACACCTTTGGGACAAGCAATTTCACAGTGCAACTATTCAGTACAATAATTAGTTGAAAAGCAATTTTGACATAAAAGATAAAATAATTGGTTGGCAATTTGGTTTCATTTCATCATTGACATGCTGCTCCTATTTTTATATTATATAAATTTTAGGTCTCATATGGTCTATACTGTGATGAGTGGACACAATGGCCTTAAATTAGCAGATAACAACTCTAGTCTTTGGAAATATGGCACTAAGAAAACTTACAGGAAGTGTGAGGCAAGAAAGTATAAAGCCAGTCTGTACACTACTAGAAAATGATAACAAAACAGTCTGCAAATCTTTCAGGAAACCCAGCCACCTTCCCACTCGTCAAAACCAAGCTACGGCAAATGAAAAAGAGGTTGCTTATGATTCACAACAGGCTTTGGGAGCTTTAATTATGGAGTCTTTGGCTGATTTAGATACAATAGCTTGTTCACTCATGTCATCTTTACCAAATTTATCACGCAACACGAGAAACTGAAGGCAAGGAAGAAAAATCAAGCTCCCCCATCCCCCTCAAAGACACGTTACATGATTCCTGATGAACTTAAGTTTCTTGAAAATGACAAAAATTCTTTGCTATTTGTTAGTGTACAACATGATGCCAACAGAATTTCAGCATTCGATATGGAAATTGGCTTTGATGATTTGCTGAAATATGACTGGGCATGTGATGGAACATTTAACTGAAATCCACATATGTTCTGCCAGTTATGTACATTACACATATTGACGAAAAATAACAGCATCCCTCCTCTGTTTTCCTTCCAGGGAAATCTGAAGAGTTTTACAGCAGATTTTTCTGTATCATGAAGAATTTATGTCTAACATTAGGTCCTGAAGCCTTAACAATCAACTTTGAGAAACAAATTAATTATAGTTTTCTCTAAGATACACCCAAATATGATGATAAGCATCAGTGTACACATTTTAAATATATTCAATATTTTTTATAGTTTCATTTTTCACAATAAAATATTTTGCTAATTTTATTATTTTTCCATGTTTCATTGTGTTCTTTTAATGCCCTTGTTTTATTTTCATTATTTTATCTTTTACAGCAAATTATCTTATGGTCAATTAGTTATGCAGTGAAACTGCCTGCAGTGAAGGTAGGGAAAAGATTCAATACCTAGAACTCTATTTTGTAGACTTATCATCATTGCCATCAATTACTCATTTCATCAATGCTTCTCTGTCCATGACAGGTGAGATAGTATCAGTATCCTTCATTATTGCATCCCTATGTCATGGTACACAGTATGTGCTCAATAAGTACTTGTGGAATATAATATCTCTGACCTGTTATCTGAGTGATTAAGAAGGAGGTTGTTGATACTTTCATTATACTAAAAAATATGAGATAGTTTTTGCTTTCTAAACTTTTCTTCATTTTCCCATTTATTCCGTCAATATTCATTTGAGAAAAAAATTATTTCAAGATTCTAAAACATGAATTGATGCTTTTGAACTCTGGTGTTGGAGAAGACTGTTGAGAGTCCCTTGGACTGCAAGGAGATCCAAGCAGTCTATTCTAAAGGAGATCAGTCCTGGGTGTTCTTTGGAAGGAAGGATGCTGAAGCTGAAACTCCAGTATTTTGGCCACCTCATGCGAAGAATTGACTCATTGGAAAAGACTCTGATGCTGGGAGGGATTGGGGGCAGGAGGAGAAGGGGACAACAGAGGATGAGATGGCTGGATGTCATCACTGACTCAATGGACATGAGTCTGAGTGAACTCCGGGAGTTGGTGATGGACAGGGAGACCTGGCGTGCTGCGATTCATGGGGTCGCAAAGAGTCAGACATGACCGAGCAACTGAATTGAACTGGACTGAACTGAAAACATGAATCTTTGTAAGAATTTGTTAGGCCCTGGTATCAGTTAATACGTTACTTGGGAGGAAAAAAAAAAAAAAAAGACATACATCATGGCATACTTTTCAGTTATTTTTAATGATTAAGTTGTGATACCTGTAATGGTGATTAGATGAATAATATCAGTTATTTACTTGATTTTTAAAGTGGTATTTCTCAGCATCAAAAAAGGGAAGAGATTGTAAAAACCTGAGGGTAAACAGATTATATCAAGGGTAATGATCTACTAGTTAAACTGGAAAGCTCCCTTCAAGGGCTGGAGCCTCTGGGCTAGAAGGTTCCAGAAACCATCCTTGCCTGAGATAAAAAAAAAAGGAGACAGTAGATACCTCAGCCACCTTCCAGCATCTCAATTATGAAAACACTCAAATCCAATATTAGTACAACAATACTGGAAGAGAGAAAAGTTAATGTATCTTTTCTCCCTCACTCATTCCCCAGCTGCTTATTACAAAGCTCTGAATTACGATCCCTGCTATCTCTACCAAGCGCTTCAAATCAGAAAGTCTTCATTTTAAAAAGACTGTTTCAATAACTTTCTCAGACAGATACTGCTGGATGCTGCCTCCAGTGCTCAGTGCAGCCAAGGGAGGCAACGGGCAACATGTCAGAAAAGCAGCTGAACGGAAAAGCAACCAATAAAGAAGGTCTTTGTCCCTTCCATGCTACATCTTGGTGGCAATGCCCACCAGGGTCTTCCCTCTCCACTCAGTGTGTTTGAGAAACAAGTATCTCCTTGGTCAGGAAAGAAATGTGCTATGGGCACAGCCTATGGCCTTAGATATTTTTGAAGACAATTAGACCATCAGATCAATGATGTCCCTTTGATTCCTGTCACATCAGGGTTATCAGGCACCCCTCCTTCCTATAACTACTACACAATCATCAAGTTTGCTCCTATTTTCAAATCTCTCTATAATTTGTCTCCTTTCTTTTCCACTCCACAATTATTATCTTAACTCAGGTCTTCTTTATCTCTTGTCCAGGGACTTAAAATTTAAGATCTTTGGATGTCCTAAATACTGAGAAGCATTTTGGCCTCTCCACCCCTCATGTACTTAAAGTATGTAAAACCATAAAATCAAAACGTATGCTAACATTAAAATAGCTTTTTTTCTAAATTTTTCTTAAAAGTCAGGATAGTTATATTCCATAGATAAGGTTGTCCAGGGAAAGCTTTATTTCAGAAGTCATATTAGCATTGAGTTGTAAAAGAGAGAGATAGATAACTAGATAAAAAAGGAGAAAAGGACTCCCAGAGGGAAGTATCTATGCCAAGGTATTCTGGGCTGAACCAGGAGGATATATTTCCCTATTACATGAGTGAACAAAAGACTTGGGGAAAGGGTTAGAAAATGAGACAGTCTTCAAATTACAGTGATCTCTCTGCTGAGCTGACTTTATCTTCCAAGCTATGGAGAAACATATTACAATGACGAATTTAAGAAGATGTGTAGGTTTTCCTGCTGATTCAGTGGTAAAGACTCCACCTGCAATGCAGGAAACGTGGGTTTGATCCCTGGTTTGGGAAGATCTCCTGGAGGAGGGTATGACAATTCACTCCAGTATTCTTGCCTGGGAAGTCTCATGGACAGAGGAGTCTGGCAGGCCACAGTCCATGGTGTAGTGAAGACTTGCATACGATTCAGCGACTAAACAGCATGTGCAACACCTTCAGGTCATTTAAACCTCTTTCTCTGAGATCTACTGACATTTTCAAATGCAAAGAGTAAATAAAAATCTCAGACATCAAAACCAAAAATCAAACACAACAAATCTAGCTTATACAAGCAAATAGCCATGATTCTCAAAAATAAGTTTCTAGCAGAGATTTCTTTCAAACTGTTCCCATATGTTCTCCATGGCCTTAGCACCATCTTTCCTCTCATACCTTCCATGATTCCCTAACCCAGAGTCAAAGCCAAAGACCGGGTTGAGACCTTCCTGACTAGTCTCAGGAACTCTCATGAGCATTTGGTTTTCATTCCAGGGATAAACCCCACCCTTACTTCCTTAACTTCCCACCCCAGCCTCCTAACACATTCTTCCTGGTGGCTGGTTACATTCCACTTGCCTCAGAAGCAATCGTGCTACACAGAGGAAACTCTTCAGGTCAGCACAGACCCAAAGCACAACAAGATTTTTATCACTTAGTAATCTGGACATGCATTTATCAGCTGAATTGTATCTCCTCCAAATCCATTTGTGGAATGCTAATCCTAGTACCTTAGAATATGACTACATACGGAGATGAAGCTTTTAAAGAGTTAGAGTGAGCCCTAAAGAAATATGTTACTATAGGAAGAGGAAATTAGAACACAGAAACACACAGAGGGAAGATTTCATGAAGTACCAAGAGAACAGCCATCAAGAAGCCAAGGACAACATCCTCAGAAGAAACCAACCACACTGACAGCTTGATCTAATCCAGCTTCCAAAACTGTGAGACCTTACATTTCTGCTCTTTAAACCACCCAGTCTGTGGTACTTTGCTACAACAGACCTAAAACTAATACAATATGTGACAAGATGGGCAACAGGTTTGTATTTCTTTTCACCATAATTCCTCTTTGGAGGAACTTTTCTTATTTCAAGATGGCATGGATCAATGTTGCTGCTGCTGCTAAGTCACTTCAGTCGTGTCCGACTCTGTGCGACCCCATAGATGGCAGCCCAGCAGGCTCCCCTGTCCCTGGGATTCTCCAGGCAAGAACACTGGAGTGGGTTGCCATTTCCTTCTCCAATGCATGAAAGTGAAAAGTGAAAGTGAAGTTGCTCAGTCGTGCCCGACTCTTAAGCGACCCCATGGACTGCAGCCCACCAGGATCCTCCATCCATGGGATTTTCCAGGCAAGAGTACTGGAGTGGGGTGCCATTGCCTTCTCTGGAACAATGTTAAGAGAAGTCAAACGTATGACCTGTGTCTGGAACTCTGGATACCTGGGCTTCCAGGAAGCAGAGCCAGGTAACTAGAGGATTTTGCCTGCTGTCAGACAGAGGATGCACTGAAGCTGGGGGAAGGTTAGTGAGTGTGTTCGCTTCCTCTCACAGCTGTAACAAATTACCACAAAGGTAGTGGCTTACAACAACTCAAGTTTATCATCTTATATTTCTGGAAGTCAGAAGTTCAAATGAGTCTGACAGGGTTAACACCGAAGTGTCAGCAGGGCTGTCTTCCTTCCAGAGGTTTTGGAGGAGAACCCATTTCCTTGTCTTTTCTAGCTTCTAGAGACTGCCTGCATCCCTTGGCCTGTGGCCCCATCTTCAGAAAGCATAATTTCAACATCTGCTCCTATTGTCACATCTCCTTTTTAAATGCTTATTCTTCTGTCTCCTTCTTGTAAAACCAAACCCCTGAGCACACCTGGTAATGCAGGATACCCTCCTCATCTCAAGATCCTTAATTTCATCACATCCACCAAGTCCCCCTTTGCTCTTTATGGAAATGTATTTACAGGTCTGAGGATTCAGAGACGGGCATTATGTTGGGGGAGAGGATATTATTTGGTTAACAATAATGAGGAAAACGAGAGGGTCAGCCCAGAAGGGACTTAAGAACACAGAGATGTCAAAGGAGACTTGCTTGTGTCCCCTGTCCTTCCCTTTAGAATTCTTCAGATACCACTACCAAAATCACAACACGCTTGTCACGCAGTTGGTTCGAGTTCCCCCAGGAGCAGAAACTGAGATAAGAACTAAGTGGTGTGTTGGGAAATAGCATGGGAGCACAGAAATTATAGCCAATGGAGTGTAGAAATGATACGTTATAAAGTCAGCTAACTCTGGGCAACTAGAGCTTCATTCCATTGGGACATTCTGGAAAAAAAGTATAAAACTCTTTGGAGTTGTTCCACATGAGAAGAGAAGAAACTATGTTATCTCTACACCAAATTCTGTTGGTCATTGGCTGAGGGCTGCTCCAACATGTTAACTACATGGCACTTCTATAGAAATGGACTGAGTAGCCTCAAAAGGCTTCAGAGAAAGCCCTCCAGCAAAGAAATGCAAATGTTGCAATCAGAAGTCAATGGGACCATTTCCTTTACAGTGGAAACACCAAATGGATATGGGCAGGACTGTTAAAATTAGGTTTTTCAAGGAAACCAGTGACATGGCTGACTTTTCCATCCTTACTGATATGGGGTTGAAGTAGCCCATAAATACGAGGTAACAGCTGACACCTGGATTGCACAGAGAAGCAGCAACAACAGAAAGTGACTTCTGTGCTTGTCTTATACCTATAAACCTGCCGCGGCTGCAACTCACCGTACAGTCTCTGTCCCTGAAAAAACCAGCCTTGAACTCACTGTCATCTGGCCCCCATTCAGGACTTCTGTAGAGCCCTGTTTCCAGTATTTCCCTGGTCCAAAGCCAGTTTCCCCCTCCTCTCACACTCCCACATTTGGCTTAGACAGAACATCAATCCGCAGTGCTGCACATCTCTATTGCTCTTTTGAGTAGACAAAAATATATTGGATAGAGTTTCCCTCCACCTACTACTTCCTCCCTTCATTAAAAAAAGAAAATTAAAAAAGAAATTACCAAAAAAAAAATCTCCAACTGTTATTTTCTCCTTTCATTTCACTCCCAAGTCCTCAGCCCTTCCTCTCCATTCTCAGCCATAAATCAGGCCTTTCTGGAGTTTCCATGTCCAAATGCACAAGGACAAAATGCATGTGGGTACTTTTCAGTAAGAAGTCAATGTTCTATAATTTAATTTTCTCCTCTGACATTAAACCTGCCATTCTTTGTGTAATCTGAGTGATAAATTCAGAGTCAGACTTCATCTTCCTGACATTAATACCTATCAGTACTCCAAATGCAAACAATTGTGACATTAGACTTTATAAAAATTACCAAGCACACTAACTTCGCTTAATTAAACCATTTAAAAGCTGCTTTTGTTACATTTAATGAATGATATACTGCAATGAAACATGCAGCAATACAAATACTTCACAATGGTCCCAATTAAGACTCACTTCACTTATGCCAATTGACAACACAAGTATTCCACACTTCATTCAGTTTGTGCATTTTAAATGAACTGGTTAGTGAGAAGGGTGCTTCTTTGCTAATGAGTTTTGTAATCAAGGCATCTATTTTAATTTCAAATTGGTTAGATTGGGGGAAATTGCTAGACTAAATGACTGGTACTAATTAGGATTATAAAAATATTCATCATGCCATGGAATTAACATGGGGGTCTGATTTTCCTATATTTGCATATTGCTTGAGTTTTGGGGAAAAAATCTTGACAAATTGTCTTCTCTTTAGCAAACTGAACAAACACTATATCTGTTTTAGCCTTTCTTTTCATTTAAAGCATAATACATATTCATGGTTTGTAAATGAAGTTAAATGATTTCAACTTCTATCTTCATTACCATATTAAAGATGTCTCTATAAACTTCCTTAAAAAAACCAGATTATAGTATTACCTATTTGAACAGCAAAGACTTATTTAATCTATATATGTTAACTCAAACACTGGAGCAAATGGATGGGAAAAGTGAGCAAAACTGCATGAAACCTGAGACACACACACACAAAACTGCTTTGTTGTTTATTTTCTGCCAGGGGGAAATTATTCAGTCCTATGACTTATCAGGAAGCAATGTGATGACTTTCCTATTCAAGGCGCCACCTTGGTAAGTGACATCAGCTGAGGCATGTGCTAGCAGTAACTGGATTCCTCTGAAGACCTGGTCTCTGCCTGGCTGAGTCTGTTGTGTCACTGGTTCGGTGTTCTCTGAGGCTAAGGTTCAGTGTAAACTGGCCCCTATGGGATTCTGCCCCAGGTGGCAGAAAGTCTGTCCATCTACTAGTCAGAGTCAGGTGTGATGGTCGTAGTTGAGGGTCTCAGCCAGATGCAGAGAGCAGGCCAGTCCCCTCACTGTCGGGGTGACCTTGAGCAAATGGATACTGCTTTCAGGAGTCACATACTCACCTATAACTTGGAAATAACAATACCCACTTGGCAGATCCCTATGAGAATTCAATGTAACCATGTACATAAAAGCACCCATTGGTGCCCATACACAGGGATACCTAAGGACATATTTGCTCTGTTTCCAAGAAGCACTTACATGTTCAATACCAAGTAACGTAACATGAGGAATATAACAGTTACTGAGCACAAATACCAATTCACTGCATACGTCTATACCTCTTGGCTCCAGAGTATTTGTTTCCATTAAAGCTGTCAAATCAAATAACCAAATGCCAAGTCAATTTTAGGATATAGTCACAAAATTCATCTGAAAAACCACCAGAAGAAATCACTTTCTTAATATCTAACTATAGTGGGTGCTTCTAAATAATAAAACCTATATCTATCACTGAGTTGTAAATAATATGGCTTGAGGTTATATCCAAAAAGAAGATTTTTTTGTTAGAAAAAAACATAGTTCCTTGAGTTTCACAGTTAAAAAGAGACCATATAGTGAGAAGCAAAGCTAAAGAAAAGAAAAACCTCAGACTTGATATATTCCCAGTCCAGGGAAATTTTCCTCTACACCACACCACCTCTTGAAAATGTAGTTAAATTATAACTTAAAGTGATTTTACCTAAATTGACCTTATTCACACTTAAACTGTTTTTTTAAATATCACTGTCTTATATTTGGGACTAAACATTCAAGGCAGCAAGGACATCCAACCAGTCCATCCTAAAGGAGATCAGTCCTGAATATTCACTGGAAGGACTGATGCTGAAGCTGAAACTCCAATACTTTGGCCACCTGATGTGAAGAACTGACTCATTTGAAAAGACCCTGATGCTGGGAAAGACTGAAGGCAGGAGGAGAAGGAGACAACAGAGGATGAAATGCTTAGATGGCATCACCGACTCAATGGACATGAGTTTGAGTAAACTCCAGAAGTTGGTGATGGACAGGGAGGCCTGGTGTGCTGCAGCCCATGGGGTCGCAAAGAGTCAGACACAACTAAGCAACTGAACTGAACTGAATTGAATCATAAAAGTAATCTAATGAAATAATACAAAATCTAAAAAATAAGTGGCATTAAAAAAAAACCCTAAAAACAATACCATCATCTTAAGAGAACTCAGGTAATATTTGGCAATATCTTCTACTATTTTTAATTTTTTTCTTCTTCCTTCCCTCTTTGTTTCCTTCCTTCCTTCTTTTATTTGTTGCATACTTATACTCAAAGCGTACTACTTAATTTTCTATGAATCATGTATTAATTTATATATATATAATGTCTATGAGATATACAAGTACTAAATAGATATTAATATGTATCCATGTTGCTACATGGTCATCATAATCACCATTTTAATGGCTGCATAATATTCGGGCAAATGTATATACCCTGATTTAAAATCCCTTAGTGTTGAACACTCAGCAAATTTCTATCCAGATTTTATGAGTGATTTTGATAAACTTTATTATGCCTAAATCTTTTTGGTATTATTCTCTTGGTTCAGTCTCAGAAGTAAAGTAGCTGAATCAAGTTATGAAAACGTGTTTGTCTTCTGATACATTGCCAAGATGTTTTTCAGGAAGGAAAACTCATTTGCATGACCATCAGTACAATTTCAGAATGAGTTTCACCAAAACTTTGTCAACACTAGGTGTCTTCCTTATGGCACAGAAAGGAAAATATATTTAAATTAAAACTTATTAATTTTAAATGAGCATCTTTGGAAAGTTTCCTTGTGAATTCTCTGGATTAACTAGACTTATTGAATGTCAATGAATTCTTGCCTTTGGCTTACACTAATTCTTTAATGCTAATATTTTTAAAGTCTCCTTCTCTGTCAGTTACCTCACTTGCTATCTTCCAACCTTTCTTCAAAGGAATTCATTTTGAGTCTATTTCTTCACCAGTTTAGCCAGCCATTAAAAACGACCCTACTGATAGCAGCTGGACTTGGGGTGGAAGGTAAGGACCCCACTGATAGCAGCTGGACTTGGGGTGGAAGGTAAGGATCCCACTGATAGCAGCTGGACTTGGGGTGGAAGCTAAGGATCCCACTGATAGCAGCTGGACTTGGGGCGGAAGGTAATAACTGAAAAAGTACATAAGAGAGATGCTGCTGGGATTCCAATCATGTTATGCTTCTTGATCAGGGTGCTGGTTCCATAGGTACATTCAGTTTATGAAAATTCATTGAGCTCATGATATGTGTACTTTTCTGTATATATATTATACTTTGATTTAAAACATTTAAAGACTGACCCTGACTTTAAAAGGTCAGGTACCAGAGGGGTGGGTCATGGTAGAGGCAGAGAATGGAGGAAGGATAGGAGATTTGGCCATGTTAGATCAGCCAGATCATAAGCCCAGAGAGGCTTGCAAAGGAAGGAATAAGCAGAAGAACTCCTAGATTCAACTGGAAAACTGGAAACCTAGGGTCAGAATTAGGCAAAGGGATGAGAGTTAGGGACACTGGGCAGCAGTGTGGGCACAAAGTACCAGCACATATGTGAAGGTAAGGTCACTCCACACAGGAAGGGGTGGAGGAACACAGAGAAGCTTACATGCAACCAGAAGAGGCTGCATCACACGAGCCCTTGCCCACCTCTTCCTATTCCTGTTCCTATAGTCACCTCTTTCACCAAAGGATTACCACACCTGAATTTCTATCATGAGAGCATAACTGCTTCAGGAAAGGTGTTGTTGAGAAGAAATACCTGTATACCCTTCTTAATACATATATATGCTGCATCTTCCATTAATTATTTTAGCAAATGTTCTTTTCCTGACCGAAAGGTGTCAGGTTACCAAAAGGGACACCTAGAAGGTAGAGGCAGGGACCTGAAGTCTGGGACATGGTATAGAAAAGGCAGGCTTGGGAAGATAAAGACTTTGCTGACGTCTGTTCCTTTGAGCCAGCATCCTTAGAGCAATGTTGCGAAGACTAGAGATTCTCACTGCACCACCCTCACTGAATGCAAGTTAATATTGTGCATTAAATCAGTTTTGTCATTCAGAACTCAGCTCAAATAGGTTAATGCTAACATTTGAATAACATGGTGGTTGTGCCATCTTTTTTAATACAAAATAGGGCTATTCTCTCTCAGTCCACTGTTTCTGTGTTCACCTTCAGGAAGTGGCCTCCTGGAAACTGGTGTTTCTATGGTGATGGAGACAGCATATTTCTATTGTATGAATGAGACATCTGTGAGAGCGGTGTGGGCTCACCCTAGGTGAGTGGGGCTATGGATTTTCCGTTCTCCTCTTCAGTGTTACACAAGTGATTTTATAGGCATGAAAGAGGACCCGATGAAAACGCAGTGTCTCTCTCTAAATAAAACATACCTTTTGTCCCAGTCTTATTCCACAGGGAATAGGCTTCAACACCACAGCCAGCCCAAGGTAATTCCCCACAGCCCCGTCCTCACCAGCTGGGGAGCCATGAAGCCTTTCTGTCAAGGCTGCTGAGGAAAATTCCCATCTCCTGCTAATCCTGAAGGCTCTGAGCACAATTACATTTCTAATCAGAGGGTTTTCATGAGAATATAAACGAAAGAAATGTCTTCATTTGTACCAGCATTCCAGAAGTACAAATTTAAACTTCCCTTTGAGTTTTCAGGCCTTCTACACACTAGATACACCCTAACTCACTGGTGTCCTGCTCACTGTGGCAGCCCACCCCCTCCACTGCAGACCCTGTTTGGCCAGTGACCATGCCCAGAGGAGCCTGGTGAACTACACAGTTCATGGGGTCACAAAAGAGTCAGACATGACGTAGCAACTAAACAACAATTCCCAAGACCGCATCAGTTTCTTAACCAGCTTGTCACTCTGTCAGCTGCTACTGAGCTTGGTGGATGGCCAGCAATAAAAACAAGACACCCATAGCTGCACACCCCCCTCCCTCCAAATTACCACATAGCAACCCTTCATTATGTGTGCCAGTGTTTCAGAAAGTGGCTTTTACATTGAAATTTCAGGCAATTCTAGACTAGTCTAGCCCAGAAGCGTCTGAAAAACAATCATGTCTGAAATCCCATTGAGATTCTCATTTCTGATGGCCAAAGCCAGCTAGGTGTGCTAAAGTTTCATTTTGCCAAGAAGACAAATGATAACAGAGAGCCCTGCAATCCCACCTCTCATGCAGGAAAACAGCTATTATCAGCTCTGCATCTCTGCATCTCTGTGTCCACGTTGCATGCATCTGTGAATACATGAGCATGTGCCCATTCGAAAAACTATCGAGTTCCTTGTCAAAATGAGGGATTATTTTTAAACATCAGCTTTCTGTAACTATGAGAATAACACCTAACTTTTTAAAGGACTGCAATGTCCTCAAAACCGATCCCAAAATCTTTTCAAAACTTCTCGGTTTCAGTAAGATTATTGAGCCCTCCAGCTAATTCAAAATATCACAAAGTGAGTTGTTTCAGTCGTTAGCAAGGAAACAGTCTGATGGAGGCAAAAGAGAATCCTGCCTTCTAAATAACTGGTAAATACGCAGCTGCCCTAAGATGTTCTAGAGCTTTGGTTCTGAGAGGAGAGAAGTAGCTTTTCTTTTATTATTTCCAATTTGGTCAACCATAACATTATTTCTGCTGTGCTTTTTTTAAACCACCAAGATTCTTATAAAAACATCTCCAAGATTCTTGTACACAAGAAAGAATTTCATCTTTACTGAGTCAGTTAATGTTAAAATGCAAGATGGCAGGAGGATCTGTAAGGCAGAGGGGAGCTGGCATAGGAGGTAATAGGACCCACAGTATAGCCAGAACAGGACTTGATCAAAGGCCCACATCGCACTGAGGAGGACACAGAAAGACTCTGTGAGACTGGGACGCATCAGAATTGGAGAGGCATGATCCTCCCACAGGGTCAAGTGCAAGGTGCATTTGCCCTACCTCCACGCCCTTTCATCGCTTTGGAAGTTGGAAGGCTTGGCTCTCTTTCACCACCAACCTGGCCCTGATCAGCACAAGGTAGCCAAGTTTCCCAGGGGATTCACAAGCTGCCAGCCAATATCTCAATGAACACAAGATTATGTGCACTCTCAATTTCTAGACAGAATTTTGTTCTATCCAGAAGGTATTTCCTTAATTCTCCAGCAGTGCCTTTATTGAGTGAGAGCTCCTGGCAAGTTTCCTGCAGCTTTGGGGTAGCAATTTGGAAGGTAGAGCAACTGGATATTGTCCTTTTAAAATATCATTCAATTAGGTCTTTTGTAATACATACAAGGTAAAGAGATAGCCTTACAGATTCCAAAGAAATTGCTAGTGCATTTCATCAAAGGCACAAAAATGGAAACATCGATTCTCTCCTCACCACAAACATCTCCCTTTGATGCTGCAGTTACCTTAATACAAGCACTTTTCATTCTCTTTGGAAGAAGCCCGCGCCTCAATGCATGCATGTCAGAGAAGGCTGCAGTCCGAAACGAGACATCTGTATATCAGTCTCGGCTACCCTTGCATCTTCATTTGCTGCTCCAAAGCATCCCTCTCCTTGACTCTAAACCAATAAATTACCCCCAAATAAAGAAAAACTCTGCTGTAACCTGAATGCCTGGATGATGTTTTATGGCATCTCGACAAATGTTGCCGGGGGCATCATCAGCCTTCTCACACCATTTATTTAAGAGTGTCAGGGCACCAGTTAGAAACTTTATGGGCCTAAAGAACATTCAGCCACTTCACACAAAAGATGTCAACAAGAAAGAGAACTTAAGGAAGAATGCATCCAGAAATGTTCAGTGTGGTTAGGAAAATCCATCAGTGCCCACTGCCACATTTGCAAAGATTTTCACCAGGTGAAAAAGCAACCATCGAGTCAGAAACTATCTTGAATGCATTCTATCTGTAAGGGACTTCACGAGCAATGCTGTAGATGTTCTCAGTGCTGTGGAGCTGGAGAAAAGGAATACTTCTATATTGCATTTGGTTTATCAACCTCTTGGCATGAGATGTCTGCTGCCTAGCTGGTCTAACCTAGCTTGTCTCTGCATAAATAAAAACATGGTTTAAGACTTCTGAGTTTCATCTAAATAAATTATCATACAGCCATTTAGTAACATCTAAATGATTTATTTTTTTCAACACATATTCAAAATTCCTGGCTATGCTAAGCATTTAAACAGAGACTATCTGACATTTGGCTAAGTCTTTCATACAATATCCACCTGATGCCATGAAAGAAATGTATTTGCAATGGTTTTTGCTCTGCAAATGTCATGCGGGTGTCCTTAGGGGACTGCATTTAGCACCTGATGCCCACCTTGAGGCTCTATTAATGAGAGATATAAAGGTTATGTTGAAACTATTGTTTAAAGGTGCTGACACCTCATACACACACACTCACATTTACAAATTACAGATTCAAACATATAGTGAGGAGCAACTGTTTCAGGACTTGAGAGAACAGAGACAAGAAGCTATTTTAACAACATTATTCTGTAGACAACTCTATGTAAGACAGTACTTGTAAGCATCCATCCCCTTTCACTGATTGATTCCACAACATTGTGACATAATAGTTTGCCATCACACACTGTACTAAGGTTCTGGAAAAAGCAGGAAATACAAAGAACAATCTAAATTCTCTTCTCATAGATATAAATTGATCAACTATAAAGGGCTCATTACCATAGCAATGCATCCATCCACTAATTCATTTGCTTAACAAATATTTGTGCTGTGCTTAGTAGCTCAGTTGTGTCTGATTCTTTGCGATCCCATAGACTGTAGCTCTCCAGGCTCCTCTGTCCATAGGGGATTCTCCAGGCAAGAATACTGGAGTGGGTTGCCATGCCCTCCTCCAAGGCTCTTCCCAACCCAGGGATCGAACCCAGGTCTCCCGCATTGCAGGCTGATTCTTTACTGTCTGAGCGCCCATGGAAGTCCAAACTTTCAAATATAGCAAATATTTACTGATCATTATTAAATGGCAGGCACCGTCCTAGAGACTGGTGCTACAACAGTGAGTAAAAGTAGACACAACCCTGCTGTCCTGGAACTTGCAATCTAGAGAGAAATGCAAATGATGCCAAGTGCACATCAATCAACAGGAAAATCTCAACCATGACAGGTACTCTGAAGGGAAGTGTGCATAGCCTTGTAAGAAAGAACATCAAGGGGGATTTAACTTTGTCAGGGAGCTTAGGGACGATGTCCTGCGGAAGTGATGTCTGAGATCTGATAGTGAAGAGATTTACTGTATGGAAGATCCCAGGCCCAGGAAAGAGAGCAAGGGAGACAGCTGTGGGGAGGGACTGAAGATGGTCACTGAAGTACTAACAGTGAGTTAGAAGACAGAAGGAGGGACCAGACCAAGCGGGTGCTATTGCAGCCTACTGAGGACTTTGGACTAATCTGTGAGCAAAGAGAAGATGCAGAAGGAATTTAAGCAAAGGCATGAAATCAAAAGATCTACATTTGGGAAATACATAGTTCAAGTTACAGGATGAACACATACTGTGAGAACTATCAGGGCTACCTCCTAGGTTTCTGACTTTTGCACCTGAGTGAATACAATTAGGGAATACTGGAAGAGAACCAGCTTAGATGTGGGAAGATCAAGAGTTCATCTTTGGAATATGTTGAATTGAAAGGCTTCTGAGACATATAGTAGACAAGTCAAGTACACAGCTGGATATAGGTATGGATCTGAAGCTCAAAGGGGAGGACTCATTGAGGTACTCTATCTTGAATGTACTTTTAGAAAACAATGAGATGGACATGTTTGAGGCTTTCCTCCCTTTGCTAAACTGAGAACAATGGCATATTCCAATTCAAGGCAGCATGGTGTGATAGAATATGCCTAGACTTGAAGTCTGACAATAAGCTTCCAAGTTCTGACTCCTCTAGCTACCAGGTGAGTGGTTTGGAACAAGTACCTTGGCTTTTCTGCACCTTTGCTTACTTCAGTCTCCATAAAATTATTTTGAATATACATTTCCCATTTATAGCACAGGGTTTGTTTTAAAGGTTAAATGAGTAAAATCACACAAAAAAACCATTTTAAACCTGTGAAATGACAAATGGCATTGTCATTAATGAAATATACCCGCCTGCATATTTTGATATTAAAGACCAGAAAGGAAAGTTAGATGCTGCAGACACAATCAATGTAGTTGGAACAATGCAATGTCATTGAATACCCTCGTGTATATGGACTGAGTAAATAGGCAAGTGCTTTTCACGGGTGGTACCTGGGTGACAGGATGTGAATGAAAACAGAATGTGTTCACCTTTTGATCCAAACTGTAGGCCAGTACCCAGTCCTCCTGCTTGGGGTGAAAGAGCAGACTCTGGATGTAGAAGGTGAGCCGGTATTTCTGATAGGTTGCCCCTTCATCTGAGCTGATCAATATGCTGCTCTCTATCTCAGGATCACTAAGAAGCATGATCTAAAGAAAGGAAAGAGAAGAAAATATAGACAGAGTCAGTAGCAGAGAATAAATACAAGAAATTAAAGCATAAATATAAAGTCATTTCTACTTATATATCACAGCACAGAAAAGGGCATCTGGGTCTCTAGATGAAATACTGGTATTTTTTTTCCTGATTCAGTCCTTTATTGGTGAATTGAGCTAAAATACTGTGCAAGGTTAGGTCTGCATACCAATGAGGCTTCATTTTTCTGATGTCCATCTTCTAAATACTTTCATTTTTGATATTTATACTTGTACATATTGGAAGTTTATTCTTATGGTCCTCTGTCCCTTGACCTTGGGATCATCACACCTCTGTCTTTTCGTCTTCCCTCTGTCAATTCTCCACATCACTCTCCATCACTCTCTTGCTTTTAAGTCATGAAAAAGATCCCACTGTTTTGTTCCTTCTGAACAGTTTTAGAGATTTAATTGATTTAGGTGGTTTCATGATCCCTTTGCTCTAGTTGTTTTCCAAAGCACTTATCCCTGAAGGCCATTTTTGACAAATACTGATGCTCAAGAAAGTCTGTCCTTCCCAAGCCGAATGCACAGAGTGGTGTAGTGAACAGACATCTGAGACAGCAAGTCCAGGTCTCAACACTTCTCTGTATACTGTCACCTTGGAGCATTACTTAACTTCTAGAGGCCTCGGTTTCCTCAACAATAACTGAGTCTGATGATACCAGAACTGGCTTTGAATGCTTGGCATAATGCATATTCGTGACAAGTGATAGCTATGGTTACTATCAACCTCTCAGGAGTCAAAAGTCTTCTATTCATAGGACCTCAGTGGCATTGGTCTCACTAAATGTGTGAGTGACATTTCAGTATTTAAATCCAGTAGACACTCAGACCTATCTTTCCCTTAGTTAAACCCTTTGCAGTCTTTGTGGCCACTGACAACTCCATCCTTCTGGAAGCATTTTATTCCAGGGGCTTCTGTAACACCATACTTATCTTGGTTTTCCTTTCTACCTCTTTTGATTACTTAACTTTCTGTGATTATCCTTATAGTATAACCATTGCTCAACCCTCAGTTTTGACCTTCTCTTTTCACTAGACACATTGTTCCTCAGTGACCTCTTCCACTCTCATTTTTATTTATTTTTTTGTTACCACTTTTCTGGCTACACTTCATAAATTACAAGTTAATCTAAGGTCTCCTCTCAGTTTCAGACTTGAACACTAAGTGTTCTGGCACTTTCTTCAGTTTGAATATCCCACAAGACCTAAAACTCAGCATGTCCCAGGATACCTCATCCAAGCCCCTGTCCCCACCCCTAGTGTTTCCTGGTTCAGTGAGGGTTTCCACCAGCCACCCATGTGAAGCCAAATGCCCGGGGTTCATCCCTAACTCTGCTTTCTCATTCACCTCCTATAGTTAATTAGTCTCTAAGCTCCGCATGTTTTACCTACTAATTAACTCTAAAATCAGATCCATTCTCTCCCTGCCCATTGTGGTTCTGTTAGTCTGAAATGTGACCATTTCTGTATTGGATTCCTGTAAGATACCCCTAGTCCATCTCACAGATTCAACCAGTATTCCTCCAATTCCCTTTGTATACTGTGGCCAGAATAATCTAAAACCATTCAGTGACTTATCTTTGATTTTCCTACACCCTAAAATTCTTCAAATGGGTTGACATAACCTGCCCCTTGTGTTTGTTTCGCTCCATCATTAGCACAGCTCTTTTGACCTTTATCATCCAGCTCAACCCAACTTCCTTGAGTTCCTAATGTTTGTTAAGTGACTTAATGAGCAAATGAGTTTATTTCCTCTCGTAATTCGTCCTGTCTCGGGCTGTACTGCCACTAGCTGTTAGGGTTACAGCTACACACAGTATGTACCGTGGGGTCCAAAGTACCAAGTAAAGTCAAAGAAACATTTCCTTATGCTTCTAAAATGAAACTCTTGAAGAGTAGAGTTTTAAAATTTTACCAATAGTATATATCAGTATTATAAAGTAAGCTTTACACAAATTCAATGCCTTTAACTGCTAAGATTCATAGCCATTTTCCTTTTTTGTTCCTATATAACTTCCAAGACAAGCTTACTTTCTTTTTCTCAAATACTTGCCTTGGCTTCATTGAAATAAGTTATTACTAGTTATCAGCAAATTTTTGAGAAATAGATGCAGTACAGGCAGTCTAGTTTCTTTTTTCTTTTTTTAATTCATGTGTGAATAATCTAGGACGAAAGCTCTTAGATTCGTAGACAGAATAGCTGTCTCCTCCCTTGGCACTGTGAAGGGTAAGGACTACTGGAAAAAGCACCCCTGCTGACCTTGAAGAAACCTCAGAGGATGCATCCACGCTCCTTGAAGACTGTGAGGACAAATATACTGGGAAAGAATGAGGCTTTCCTAACTACTCTCCCTCACTTCTCACCAAGTACTGATAGGCTACATAACAGGCAATGAAATCATTTCTCCCCTGGTGCAGAGAAATTAAACTGCTTCTTTTATGCAGGTATAAAGAAGTTTCATGCCCATGATTTTAATTAGAAGATAAGACCAACATCATAAATGAACTTTATTTTATATACCATGAGTTACAATAAGGGTTACCATCAAATATCTAGTGCAATGTACTCTCTTCCTCTAGCCCTGTTTCTTCCTGTACACACACTCCATACTTGCATACACAAAGCACATTAATCTGCACAACACAAACGTTACATGTATGTGTACACACATATGCTTACACGTACACCTCTGTGGCACATTTATGCATACATATGTACAGAAAAGCAATTATATATAAGGTGCACTGACATTGTGAGCTGGTTTTAGGGGACCCTTTTTGGCAAGAGTACATTTTTATTGCAATCTTTCTCTGAAATCCTTTTATATACTTTGATATCACTGGCAGTGTCTATATTAAATCTAGTGTCTGAGAAGAATGGAAGGAGGGATGTAGAAACCTATATGTTTTAGATTTCTGACCTACGCTGGGTACTTTGCAGGATATTTTATCGAAACCTCAAACAAATTATGTGATGGGTCATTATTTGTGTTTTACAGGTAAGGAAACAGGCTCAGAGGAGGAAAGTAACTTGCCTATTACCCTCTCTAACAGACTCAAATGTCACCACCTTGAGTCACATACGCACATACTAATGCTAATACTTTGCTACACCCGGAAAAGCACTTTGTCATCTTTACCAAGGGACAAGGGGAAGTCAGAGAAGCAGCTTTTTAGTCTTTTTTTAAGCATCTTTAAGAAACTGGTTCACTGGTAAAGAATCCGCCTGCAATGAAAAAGACGTGGGTTCAATTCTTGGGTCAGGAAGATACCCTGGAGAAAAGAATGGCAACCTACTCCAGTATTCTTGCCTGGGAAATCCCATGGACAGAGAAACCTGGAGGGCTACAGTCCATGGGGTCACAAAAGAGTTGCACATAACTTCATAACTAAACAACAACAACAAGAAATCTACACACAAAAAAAGCAGTTTCAGGAAAGCCCCTTTCCTCCTCTGACTCATTCAACTTTGGTCAAGAGGACATGAAGAATTAAATGAATAGGAATCCAAAGGGACAATAGAATGTTAGTGCTTGAAAAAGAAAAAGTGAAAAAAAAGAAAAAGAAGGAACCATAATATTAACATAAATGGAATCAGAAAGCAAAGCCTCAGTAGAAGTTAAGCCTCAGAGTAAAATATGTATATTTTGTATGACTCTACATAACAACTTCTATACCTACATATATAATGAAAATCACTCCACGTCCACCCAAACTGTTACTGGGAAGCAGGGATTTCAAAGGTAAAGAAAAGCCTACAAGGACAAAGCAGGTAAACTAAGTGAGCAAAGCAGATAAAGCAAGACAAGAAGCAGTAAGTACTTTGTCAACATAGAGAGTGCACACATTTCCTTCAAATGTTTAAAATGAGATTGTTACCAAAAACATTATACTCACATTAAATATCCTCTGTGGACTAAATTTGTGATATAGGCATGTGACTCTTGGCATAGTTATGAGAGTTTCATCCTACAAAGAAATTTACAAACCTTGCCTTTGAACCCATAATTGTAGGTGTATATGTAGAAAGCCTATGGCAATACAGGTTCAGACATCTGTGAATTCTGTATTTATATGATTTTGATAGAATGAGCAGGAAAGAGCTCCCACTAGAGATTTTTGTTTTGTTTTGTTTTGTTTGGCTTTTGCTCCAGTTTGGCTTCGATTCTTTTTCCAGCTTGTCCTGATACAAGATATGTATTGGTTATACACATATGCTGGAAGAGAAGGGGGTCTTTAAAACATGAACAGAGTTATCAATGCTATAGGCTCTGGGGCAGCTGTCCTGGGTTCACATCTCCAGTCTGCTACTTTATGTGTAAAAGTGAGGATATTACCCAGTTTTTCCAATCAGTTAGCTCATCTAAGAAAAATACTGATAATAATCATGTTTAACTCACCATGGTATTGAAAGGATTAAATGAAATAATGATTAAAGAGTTTAGCATAGGGCCACAACTGCTAAATAAACATAAGTGTTTATCTATAAATTACCCAGAATAAGAACATAACTAAAGGCAGAAGTCGGAGAAGGCAATGGCACCCCACTCCAGTACTCTTGCCTGGAAAATCACATGGCAGAGGAGCCTGGTAGGCTGCAGTCCATGGGGTAGCGAAGAGTCAGACATGGCTAAGCAACTTCACTTTCACTTTTCACTTTCATACATTGGAGAAGGAAATGGCAACCCACTCCAGTATTCTCGCCTGGAGAATCCCAGGGACGGGGGAGCCTGGTGGGCTGCCGTCTATGGGGTCGCACAGAGTCGGACATGACTGAAGCGACTTAGCAGCAGCAGCAGCAAAGGCAGAAGTAATGCCAAACAGGTTGGAGATTTAGGTATTATTTGCTCTGTCACGACACCCCTCGTTCCAGAATTTTGTTGATAAAAACCTAAGGGATGGGTGGTGGGGGTATAGGTATAGGGGAAATGCTGTTCAATGAGCATCAAGTTTTAGGCCTGCCAGATAACCAAGTTCTAGAGATCTGCTGAACAGCATCGTACCTGGAGTTAACAATACTGCAATGCACAATTGGAAGAGTTTGATAAGAGGATAAATCTCACATTGTGCATCATCACAATTTTTTTTTAAAAATGTGAAAGGATGGGGGGGAAACAAAACTACATTTTACACTTATTTTACATGCATTTTATATTCCTGGCAACATTTTAAGAAAAGCATACTCTATTAGCAAATATAAAACACCACCAAAATGAACAATCAGTAAGTAATTGTCAACTCAGTAAACACAATTGCACTTTGAATGACCACTCTCGTCTCCTCAGTGGGAGGCTCTGGCCCATGAAGGAAGTAAACATACCTTAGGGGTAAGAACGTAACTAAACATTCCTTAGGAGTAAGAACCTCATACAACCTATCTCTTTGAATTGGATTATTCCCTGTACATGGGTTGTACCTCAGATTAGAGATGAACAAGCTTTAGAGTTTATCAATATACATATGGTCCTTTTATCTTTTAGTAGGAAATTCCTGGTAAAGTTGAATAATGGTGGTCCTAATTTTAATGCTGGGTTGCAAATTACAAGGGACACAGGTGGAAGTCATGAATCAGGCAGAGATTTTGCTTCACTAACTTAGATTTTCAAAAGCCTATAAAGCTTGTTTGTGTCTAAGTCAATCAAAATCAGTACTGGAAATGATAAAATTCTCCCCAGAAATCTTTCTAGAATGCGTACCTTCCTGCTGCTGGGTAAGTCTTAAAGCACTCAAATTATAAAATTAATGAATATGTTCACTTTATTCAGTTGCCATACTCTCTTCCTCCTGTGTATGGTCTACAAAATGGGATGAAAGCTATAGTTTCTCAGCCTCTCACTCTGCCAGAGTTTCCAGAAATGCAAAGGAAACAAATTGTAGTTCAATGCTTTGAAAACAGTCTCTGAATAGGAGTAAGCAGACTTCCTCTGAATAGAAAAGGAGAAATGCTATAATTTACTGTATAATTGAGTCCTAATGGGAGACTCTCAGGAGCTCAGTAAGAAATAACAATAATATCAATACAAGCTCACAAAGAGTATAAGAGACATTCTTTAGGCTGACCCCCTAAACCTACTGACATAATCAATATGTTGTTGAATATTGGTTTACACACAAATAGAGCCTGTTACAGATAAGGCTCTTAATCACAACATAACAATATACTACCAGTATCCACCCCCACCACCCTCTGTCTATTTACCTCTCTAACATTTCCCCTTATAGCAGAGGTTATAGCTGGCAGGAAAAGGGGTTGCCCCCAGGGGATATTCAACAATGCATGGAAACATTTTTTTCATGTAAATCAAAATTAACATACAATATTATATTAGTTTCAAGTGTAGAACATGGTATATTTTTATACATTCTGAAATTGCGTCAGTAAGACCAGATACCAACCTGTTACCATACAAAGTTATTAGAATATTACTGACAACGATCCTCATGTGCACTTCACCTCCTCCATAACTTATCATTTTATAGCTGGAACTTTGTACCTCTGATCCCCTTCGCTTATTTCATCCATTTCCCATCCCTGGAGACGTTTTAATTGTTAAAACTGCGGGGTAGGGAAGAGAGTAACTGGCATTTAGTGGGTAGAGGCCAGGTATGCTGCTAAATAATTAAAACGCACAGGACAACACTGGACAACCAATAATTACCTAGGCCAAAATGTCAATAGTGCTGCTACTGAGAAGACTTGTTACCAAGTTTGTGCATTTATAAGTGTATGTATGTATATATATGTGTGTGTGTATATATACACACACACATATGCATGTGTATATTATATATATCCTATTTAGCGGAAAATATGTAAACTACATATACAGTCTTCAGATAGAACATCAATGCATATTTATGCTTATGTGCATGTCCCTTTCACTCATTACCATTTATACATGCCATTCTCTTTGCCAGGATTAGACTCCCCACCTTTTCAGCCCTACCCATTATATTAAGTATATTTGTACTTATCCTTCAGAAATTAACTCAAGCACCTCCAGTAAAGCAACAATCATTGAGTTCAATCAGGAAAAAATATATAAAAATAACAAAATCAACAACAATAAAAAATAACTCAACTAAAAAATGAGCAAAGGACTTCAATAAACATTTTCCCCCCAAAAAATACAAAATATATTTTTGATGAGGATTTAAGGAAATTGGAACCCTTGTGCATTGTTGATGGGAATTTAAAATGGTATAACTGCTCTGGAAAACAGTATCATAGTTCCTCAAAAAATAAAAAATGGAATTACACATGATCCAGCCTTTTCCTTCTGGATATATAGCCTAAAGAACTGAAGGCAAGATCTTGGGGAGATATTTGCACACCCATGTTCATATTGTTATTATTAACCACAGCCAAAATGTGGAAGCAACCCGTGTCTACTGATGGAAGAATAAACAAAATGTAGTATATACCTTGGAGAAGGCAATGGCACCCCACTCCAGTACCCTTGCCTGGAAAATTCCATGGACGGAGGAGCCTGGTAGGCTGCAGTCCATGGGATCACTTACAGTTGGACACAACTGAGTGACTTCACTTTCACTTTTCACTTTCATGCATTGGAGAAGGAAATGGCAACCCACTCCAGTGTTCTTGCCTGGAGGATCCCAGCAACGGCGGAGCCTAGTGGGCTGCCGCCTATGGGGTCACACAGAGTCGGACACAACTGAAGCGACTTAGCAGCAGCAGTATATACCTATATTGGAATATTATTCAGTCTTAAGTAGGAAGGGGATTCTGGCACATGCTACAATGTGGATTACACTTAAAGACATTATGTTAAATAGAATAAACCAGTCATAAAAAGACAAATACTATATGATTTCCACTAAAGTAATTACACTAGTCAAATTTATAAAGAGAGAAAGTAAAAAAATTACAGCCAGGAGCTGGGGGGAAACAGAAAATTAGGAGTTGTTTAATGGGCATAGTTTTACAGATAGAAAGCGCTCTGGAGACTGACCGCACAGCAATGTGGATGTGCTTAACAATTCTGAAATGCACATTTTAAAACAGTTATGTTAAACTATGTGGTATGTGTATTTTACCACAATTTAAAACACGAAATTAGATATGAAATGAGATGAAACAATGGTTTGAGAAAACTTGAAAACTAATCGGACATAAACACTATTCATTCAACCATTATTTCCAGAGTCTTTATGCCAGGCTCTACTATAAGGTCCAGGATAAGAGCAGTAATCAAACCAAATGAAAACCCTGCCATCAGAAAGCTTGCATCCAAGTGAGGGGAGAACAGAAAATAAGTAAATAAATAAGTAAAATATATAGCTTATCAGATGGTAATGAGTACTTTAGAGTAAAATAAATCAGGAAAGGAGACAGGAAGTGCTGAAGTAGGGGGGTGGGGGTCTGAAGCGTGAAGAGCAGGGTCAGGAAAAGCCTCACTGAGAAGGTGACAATTCAGAAAGGATGTAGGAGTCCAGAGAGCTAGAACAGAACAAAGGCGGCAGAGTGCTGAACGTGGGGGGCAGTAAGTGATACAAGCACCCTGGCTTTATCCCAGTGATGTGGAAAGCATCGGTGGGCTTCCAGCTAGGCACTGGAGCCTACGGCTTGTGTTTTGATCCTTTGACCATGGCTGAATAGAGCATTGTGAGAGGCAGGGAACAGCAAGGACAGAATCCGAGAGACCAGGAGGAGGCACTGAATCCAAGTGGGAGAGTCTGTCAACACAGGGCCAGCTCAGTTACTGAGACGTGGTCCGTCTGTGGGTATAAAGGAAAAGTCCTCTTACAGATGAGCTGTGGGGAGTAAGAGAAACCGAAGAGTGCATTAGAGAGCTTTATACTTGTATACCTGTATGTTCATCTCTGTGTTGCTTATCATGATCAAAAATCAGAAATAACTCAAATGATCAGGCAGATTTTTGGTCTGAATAAGTGGGAAAACAGAACTGGCCTTTATGAGACAGGAAAGCTCATGGGAGGAGTAGATTGCAGGCTGTAGAAATAAGGAGTATGATTTTGAAAAGGCTAGGTTTTGGATGCTTAATAGCCATCCAAAGGGACAGTAGATATACAAGGCTTATTTTCAGGAGATGGAGCTGGCCTGCAGATAAGAATTTAGGAGACATCAGTGTTTGAACAGCATTTAAAAATATGAATCTGGACACCAGGGAGACATGATAAAGATACAAAAGAGCCTGAGAACTGGGTTCTAGCATGCTTCGGAAGAGTCAAAGAGATAAGGAGGGGCCAGAAATGGAGTGTGTGAAAGAGGAGAACCCAGAGTGTGTTGTGTCCTCAACACCTTGAAACCAAGGGAAGAAAGTATATCTGAAAAGAGAGTTGTTCACCTTTGTCAAATGTAGCTGACAGTTCAGTAGGATGAAATCTGGGGAACTGACCACTGAATCTAGCAATGCGGGGGATGCTGGTGACCACGGCAAAGGCAGAGGAGTGAAGCAGGCAGGCAGTGCTGATGCACATATAAACTGGCATGACTGTTCTGAAAAGCAATGTGGCAGGAGGGAACAGGACTCATAAATATTCATAATTTTGACCCTATAATTTCTCTTCTAGGACTCTGTCCAAGGAAACCATCAGGGACCCAATAAAAGGCTTATGCACCTGTGTGTTCATCTCAGTGTTATTTATAACAATAAAGCATTGGAAACAACTCAAATATCTGATAGAATAATTAAAGTAGGCTAAATCCACTCAATGGAATATTATGCAGCTATTAAGTATGAATTCAAATAGTTTTATGAAATGTGAAAAATAATCATATGTGGAAGCAGTGCAGGAAAAGCAGGCTGAAAACATAAGAGGCGTAATCGCAAATTTGTTAAAAATGGTTTCTATCTCATGCCCATATATATGCACAAAAGAACTGGAAAGAGAAACTCACTGCATGTTTAACAGTAGTTATTCCTGTGCAGCATGATCATGAGTCATTTTTTTCTTTATACTTTCCTATTTTTTCTAATATTCTGCAATTACCTTTATAATGATGAAATGTTTCTATGCTCCTCCCCATATGCAGATATTCATACACACATACACACACTCACACATTCACTCTTTCCCACTAACCCTTTCAAGAATCCCAACAGAGTTATGCTACCCATTGTCTGCCCTTGGAAAGACTGAGAACCTGGACAAATATGTGTGCACACTGTGACCACTGTTCTGAGAGCAGAACAGGCCCGGGTGAAGGTCAGGTAGAGACAGTACCTCACTGTAGAAGCAACAAGAGCACCTCCCAGCTCAGAGAGTTGATCTCCTCCCTGGAGCAGGAATCCCTGGTGTCTGCCCCCACCCACACTCTAAACCATCCACCTGCTTTGCACTGCATGATGGCTCCCCCCAGCACAGCTCTGATCCTGACCATGGCATTTCCTCACCATAAGAAATTCCAGTCACCTCAACAGGTCATGAAAATCAAATCTGGCACCTCAGACATCGTATAAGTGGGTTCCTGTGCTGTTCTCAAGCTTGATCTCTACAACATAGCCATAAACCCTACCCAGGAATTCCCTAAAAGTTTTTTTTTTTTCCCCCAATCACTATCCCACTCCTCTAACATTCCTGTCTTTGCTAATGTTCTTCCCTTACCTAGAAAGCCCAGCATCTTCCCTCGTCCATACCTTCCTTCCAGGCCCATTTTAACTCTCTCCCTTCCATGAAGTTTCTCCAATGCTTCAGCAGAATGATCTCTACCTTCCACCAACTCCACTGGCAAATTCATTGTCACAGTGAACTATGGCTTCATGTTTAAAATATGTGAAAAGTTATAAATATATTCATGTATTTTGACTTAGTTAAATTTTGTTTCACTTGTATTCATCTCACTGTGCCATCTGGATGCTAAGTTCCTGAAAGACAGAGAATGTCACATGTCCTGGTCCTTCTGGGGTTCAGGGAAGCACATAATAAATATCTGATGTGTGGTGAGTGAAGGTCACTCAAGAGTTTCTAAGTTTGCTTGACCAAATGTTTACTACATTGGATTTGTGATTCACCAATGCCCTGGCCAGAGAAGCCGGCTTCATCTCAGTAAGAGCAGTCAGCAAATCTTTACAGAGAGCACTGTCCGCTGGCAGCCCACCCCCCCCCCCCAGCCCCACCTGCGGCAACGATTTCTCAGGGCAGTAATCTGTTACTCTGGTTCCTCTTGTCAAAGTCTAATGCAGATCAGTTAATAAATTGATGGCCATGTTAGTTAATAAACTGATGGCCATGTTAGTTAATAAACTGATGGCCATTTTATTTTTCTGCAAGATGTTTAATTCCAATATTTTTAAGAAAGCAATTTTATCCCTGGAAGAGAAGAAAAAAGAAGTTTCACAATTAAAAAAAAAAACAAACCTGAAATCTGTAAGATTGGGTTGGAAGTCATTTTCATTCCTTTTGTCAAACTGTTTTAGTGTTTTGTTATGGTTTGATTTGAGGGTCTTTGGTCTGCTTGTTTGGTCTTTTTCCATCTTAGGAACACTAAAGAAAGATGCAAAACCAGACACGCACACCTGAGATCAGAGGGAGGGTGCTGAGACACAGGTTAGAAGGCAAAGGATTTGGTACAGTGTTTACACAGCCATCAATCATAACCAGAAGATCCTGAGAAATATCCAACTAGCTGAATTAAGATCATCCACATTAGTTATTGTTTCAAGCCTCCAACTTGCTACTGTGCACATCTGGGACCACAGTGGGGCCCCAGAGTTAAGAATCACTGTTCAAAATCCTAAAATCAGAAAGGCAATGACTATATGAAGAGATAAAGAAAATATGCTCACCAGCCCGCATATTATCTACCATCTACCACAAAACACACCTAATGTATAAGCATCTTGTTGAAGCCATGGGTGAGAAAGATTCTGAAAACACTCTAAGGCACAAGGGATGGTAAATGGAAATTAATTGCATAGTACTCATTATGACTAATTTTAAAATTGCAGATTGTCATTGATACAGTATTTATCTAGTATGGTAGCTTTAGTATTTCATTCTGGGAACACTATAAAAAAAATAGGGAGACCTGCTAAACTATTTTTCCCAACAGATCTTGAATTCTTCCTATGAGGAGCCTTCAAAACCTAGGCAATTTTCAGGGACTTAATCCTACTGGGATTAGCAATTTGGGAACAATTATTCTTGTTAAAAGAGGCAAGACAAGTATTAGCTTATGCCAAGGAAAACAATTAGGGGAATAAATACGCCTGGAAATGTCCTATGTCCTGATCTAGTTGGAAGAAACTATGCTATGGAGAGCTTCATTAGCATCAGGAACAAATCACTCCATTCCAAAAGCACCTCCTTTTTAAAAAATTAATTAATTTATTTTAATTGGAGGCTAATTTCTTTACCCAACAAGAATGAGAAGCATGTGAATACGAGTTAGAACTCAACTCCTCACCCCCATCACCATTTATGCTTCTGAGGGATAGGACGGGCTCCCAAACAGCTAACTGCTGGATGTGATCAACAGGGAGCAAGGTGACTTTCTGAAGAGCAGCCCTTGGGGCCAATGACCACCTAAAAGCCAGTCTGTCCCAGCTAGTGGGCACCTCACTGTCCCTCAGCAGTGCAGGAACCATCCTAAGAAAGGCAACTGTGGCACTGGGTCCAGTCTCTCAGACCAGAGACACTGAGCTTCCAGAAAGAGTGAAAATGAAAAAGAATCAGGCTCTGCAAGGAGCTGGAGGCCCTCGATCTGTGATTTCCACCTCTAGCTCAAGACATCTGCTCTGCCTTCTTTCACCTTCAAGTGGAGTTCGTATCGAGGCCTTTGAGTGGCATCACATTTTATATTTTGCCAAGTCCTTCCACAGCTGTTTTCTCCTCAGTCTGCTCCCTGAGGAAGGCAGGGCTGGTATTGTTACCCACTTTATTAGCTTCCTGTGGCTGGAAACAAATTACCACAAGCTTAATGGCTTAAAAATATGTAATTTTATTACCTAACAGTCCTGGATGTCAAACCCAAAATGGGTCTCACTGGGCCAAAGTCAAGGTGTCAGCAGGGCTGCCTTCTGTCCTGGAGGCTTAGGGTGAGACTCTTCTCCCTTGTTTTGTCCAGCTTTTACAGACTACTCCCAACCCTGGTCTAAAAGCCCCCTTCCATCTACAAAGCCAGCAATGGCCAGTCCAGTCTTTCTCACATCACAACACTCTGACTCTTCTTCCCTCTTACAAACTATCAACTAAAAAAAGCACCACCTAAAAGCTGAGAATTCTGTTTTATTCAGTGAAATTGCTGAGGACTTAAGCCTAGGACGCATTCTCTCAGATAGCTCTGAGGGATGGCTCTAAAGAGGCAAGCCAGGAGCCAGGATGCAAAGGAGTTTATGCAGCAAAACCAGGTAGTTAGAACATCAAAAGACTACTGTTAATTAAAGAAAACTCAAACATCTCACCTTAATGAATTTAGTGCTATTCTATATATGAGAAGATGCAATAGTCTGGGGTCATTGAAATCCTTCCTTTGAGATGAAACCTACCTTTCCAGGGCCAGTATCCTGTTTTTTCTCCTGCCTGAATCTTTTCAGGGTGCACAGCCAGGGTTGACAGCAGCAGCTTGATGGTCACAACCGCATTTACTTACTGATATGGCAGGGACAGCCTTTGTCCACACTCCTAAGGACCTTTCCAGAGCGCTCCCCTGGCAACTGAGCCAGGCAGGTACTCTCTGTAACCATCACCATCCTAAGTCAGGCAGTTTCCAGACAGGAAGGGGAAATAAAGCCACAGTGACAGTACAAATTTTTAAGGGCAGCAGATGAACGACCTTAATTCCACCTACAATTTGAATCCCCCTTTATCATGTAACCTAACATATAAACAGTCCAGGGATTGGGATTTTTCCAGGCGGCCAACCACGTCCCTTTCTAGGGGCAAGGAAACCAGGAGCCTGTGATGAGCAACTTGCCCAAGGTCACATCTGGTTTACACATCTGTAAAAACGGGGCTCAAACTCAGAACCTGCTTTCCCAAGTTGAGAGCTCTGTCCTTGCTGTTCTGTATTGGTAACACGTGAAGGAAAGCGAAAGGACGCAGCGAGGGAACAGAGTGAGTGCGACACAGGAGCAGAAAGGAATCAGAGCTGGAGAGACTCCTTAGGCCTTTGTCCACCACCACCCCCAACTCCCCCCACCCCCGCCCCGCTTTGGTTCCCACCCCGTCAGTTGCAAATTTGACCCCTTTCTTCCCAAATAAAAGAGCCCTTGGCAGAATGTATTTTTCTTTTCCTTTTGGGTTTTCAGGGAGTTGGGTTGTTTGGTGGGGTTTCCTCTCTTTCCCAACATGAAGCAGGAAGGGAGGGGACCAAGAGGCAGCAATTTTGCCAGGCAGGTATTCTCTGTAATGATCCATCATCCTGTGCTGGGCAGTCCCCAGACAGGCAGGGGAGAGAGAGCCACAATAACAGTAATAAACAGAGAAGAGGGTCTTCCAGGTAACAGCATAATGAGGAGACCCAGCTGCTGCAGTCGGGGAGAGTGCGTAAAAGCAAGAGAGGAAAAACTGAAGTGGAGAGAGGATGGAGATGTCCAAAGGTTGTGGTTTTATATTTTGCCCCAGTGACCGCTACTCTGTGTATGTGTGTGCATGTGAGTGAGCTTGTGTGTGTTTTCTCTCCCCATAGCTCCAAGAAAGAAAGCACCACACACACCCTCACAAACTTTAGGTTGTTGTTAAGGATGAAGCAGCACATTTGTCAAAAGGTCCAACTGCCACCTCAGATTCCAAAGCTTGCAAAGGATCCACCCCTATGGTGATTTAGATTAATCGCTTCTCATTAAGAGCCAATAAACAAATGGCACCAGGAGCGCTCCTCTCAGCCACAGCCCACTGTTGTGGTGTCTAATTGCCAAGCGAGAGCAGAGGCAGGCCGGAGAGTTGTCAAATATAATTTATAGGTTTTTAAGATCTAATCATTTTCTATAACATTAGATTAAATGACAGTTTGTATTAAAGAGGAAATTACATTTCGGCTCACTTTCTTCACTTTCCCCCAGCTTTTCTAGCTATGATTTTCAAAGAGCTCTAATTCCACAGCGCAGGGCCAGAAAATGCCCTTGAGAGTGTACTTCAAAAGGATCAGTCCAAGGGCTTTCCTGCACCCCAAAGTCTGTCCAGAGAAGGGGGACCAGAGATAAATGGGAATATTCTCTTAACTGAGGCCCCTCCATTTAGGAGCCCCGTAAAGTCAGCCCCCCTCAACTTCACCAGAGCTGTGCTGTCTTACCCTGTGACCACCCTCAGCACTGAGGCAAGGAAAAACTTGTACAAATAATATACCTACATTCCACTCCCAGGTATATATCCAAACAAATTCAAACCAGATACTCAGATACATGTACATTCCTGCTCACAGCAGCACTATGCACAGAATGTAGCTAAAACATGCAGAAACATTCATCAATAGACGAATGGATAAGCAAATTCTGGTACATATACATGGATCATTGCTGCTAAGTCACTTCAATTGTGTCCGACTCTGTGTGACCCCAGAGACGGCCTCCTACCACGCTCCTCTGTCCTTGGGATTCTCCAGGCAAGAACACTGGAGTGGGTTGCCATTTCCGTCTCCAATGCATGAAAGTGAAAAGTGAAAGTGAAGTCGCTCAGTCGCATCCAACTCTTAGCGACCCCATGGACTGCAGCCCACCAGGCTCCCCCGTCCCTGGGATTTTCCAGGCAAGAGTACTGGAGTGGGTTGCCATTTCCTTCTCCAACATGGATCATTACTCAGCCATAAAAAGGAATGAAGTACTGATAACCTGTCACAATATGGATGAACCTCAAAGGCATTATGCTAGTGAAAGAAGCTGGTCAAAAAAGGTCACATATTGTATGACTCCATTTGTATGAAATATTCACAAAAGGCCAGTCCCTAGAGATAGGCAAGTTGGTGGTTTCCAAGGACTGGCTAGGAAGGAACAGGAAGTGACAATTTAATAGTTACAGGGTTTAGGGGACGGTGATGAAATGTGTTGGACAAGATAGAGGTGGTGGTTGCACAGTATGGTGAAGGTATCCAATATTACTGAAGTGTTCATTTTAAAATGGTTACTTTTATGTTATGTGAATTTCACCTCAATAAAAATACAATAAAAGAGCTACGGGCAGCACTGGGTGTCTCCAGTCTCCCCTGGGCAGGCCAAGAAAAACTAGGATGACAATATTAAACCAAAGTTACTAGGAAGCACAAAACTGACTCCCATCTGCCTTGTAAAGTAACTAGTCGCCTAACAAATCCCTCTCCTTGATGAAAAATAATAATAATATAGTTGGTCTAAACAGCTCCCACAGCCCACTGCCATGAGGAAAGCCTGAACAGCTACACTAACCCTGATTCCACGACTGGCTTGTGAGTCTCAGCACTGGTCTGCTTTCTTCCCACGATGCCCAGCTGCAGCTCAGGCTGAAGAATCCACACGAAGAACTCATGTGTCCTGCTGATGTTAGTAACAGTTCCAGGCTGATGACCACTCCCAGGAACAAATCCCATTCTAATCGTCTCAAGCCTCCTCTTCCTATTTCTTGAAAATTAACATTGCCACCAGGTTTAATTAACAAGCAGAGGCTCCTTCATGCCTAAACACCATGCTTGAATGCTCTCTTTTTAGAGGATGGTGTGCAGGTGCTTGCTTTATATAGCTTTATGAAGCATGTGTTATAAAACCACCTCAACCATATGGCTTTTCTATACCATGGCAGTCCATTCATTTCAATCCCATAAAATCCTAGCAATATTTAAGTGTTAAAGGTGACTTTCACTATGATATTTATTATTGGATAATGAAAAATGGGACAGATAGCCTTCAAACCTCCAGGCAATGGACTGAACCACGTCTCTTCTAAGCTTTTAATAACAGGACTACTATATTTCCTGGAAATGACACAAATTCCCAGAGTCCCCTTTGAGATTCTCTTTTGGCAGCATGAATTTTCTTCACAGTTCTTTTTATTTTTACTTTAGTGGAGACCAAATCTCGTATCAGTCAGAGGAAAATCAGTTAGTTGAATATTTGAATCTGCTTTCTCCATCAGACTGGACGTTTTTAGCATAGCCCTGCCCTTCCCATTTGGCCAAGAATTCCCTATGACTCGTGACTCCCCTTGCTGTAGATACCCCTATAGAACTCAACATAGAGAACTGTCAGAACACAGCAGGAATTAACTTATGTCGTGGTTCCCACCTCTGGACCCTCTTGAATCCTATGTCCTGTTGCTATTATATGCGTTAGCTTGCTTATGGTCATCCATTACTCTGTATGTTTGTGTCTTTAGCAGACTGCGACATCTCTGAGAACAGTGACACCTGACTTACCTTTCTATCCCTGGCATTCAGCATAGTATCTGGTATGTTGCAGATGCTAATAGCTATATCTGAGTAAAATAATAATTAACTAACTCTGAGAAAACTATAATAGAGTATGATCATCAATCACAACTATATCAACACATTGTTGAGAGCACATGAAAGATACAGCAATCTTCTGAAAATCCTACAGTTGTCAATGATATAATTGTTAGCCAACAGTGGCACCATGGAAAAGACCATCTGAATCCTCTGAAACCCCTGTTAAACACTACATCTTCCTACATCCTACCACAGATACCCCAAATTGGGATTTCGGATTCAGGAAGCAGACCCCTGAACTGACCTTATGACAAACACTGAGATTATTCTAATGCATACACGTGTCAGCATCTCCCCTTTAGAGTTTCTGCAGCAAGAATATCAGTTTTCCTCCAGTTTCTTACAGAACAGAAGTAAACTGCTAGTGCCTGATAGCCCTGTATTAAGGGGGTGGCCATGGAAAGTTTGAAGGACTCACACAAATTAAAATGGATCATGAAATGCTGAGGCATCCTTTGCACAACGGGTTAGAGTTTCTGGACTCAATGGGAAACCAAGGGCTGCAGATGAGAAGGAGGTGGCCCAGGGGCAGAACCAACCACAGCAAGGGAATCATGGCAGCAATGATTAATATCCTCCCCTGACTAGTCTTTAACCCCCACTACTCTGTCACAGGGCTTCCCTGGTGGCTCAGCTGGTAAAGAATCCGCCTGCAATGCGGGAGACCTGGGTTTGATCCCTGGATTGGGAAGATGCCCTGGAAAAGGAAACAGCTACCCATTCCAGTATTCTGTCCTGGAGAATTCAATGGACTGTATAGTCCATGGGGCTGCAAAGAGTCACGACTGAGTGACTCTCACTCATCTGTCAGAGATGCAATCCCCAAACCGCCCCCCCTCATAACTCTATGTCTTCCCCACTAAAGAGCCTACATTTTCGGCTTTCTAAACATCACCCATTTACAGAACTGGAAAGAAATTAGCATCAACTGTGGAGCAATAAGCTGCTTTCTACATTTAGTTTCTGGACTAGAAATGAGCAGGAATTAGCCAGCTTCTCTCCTCATTAATAGGCAACAGTTGCCATCCCTGCTAATTTACAACATGTTAACACAACTTGAGCTACTCCCTGGCTGTCGTGACTAGCTTAAGGTGACATCAAAGGGAAACACATAATATTTGGTGTCACTGTGTGTATTCATTTAGGCTGGAGAGGCAAGGATGTGGGGATGCAAACTTGAATTTGATCAGAATAGAGTAAGCACAGCTCTCAACTCAGTTCCAAGGTGGAAAGCAAGAGGACTTTCAGCCTTTGTTCCTGCCCCATGGTTTAATGCAGACCCTAAGGATCCTGGACATCTAGACTAGGAAGGGCCAATTTAAGTCAAAGGGGAGAAAAAGATATAGTTGAGAGCAGTGAACTTCAAGCTTGAATATGTTCATGGATCACCAAAGATTGTATTAAAATACACATTCTGGTCCAGTGGGTGTAGTGATGGGTATGAGATTCTGTACTTCTAACAAGCTCCTAACTTAAGCCAATGCATCCAGGTCTAACAGATCATACCTTGACTAATATGGACTTAGAGGAAGTAAGGACTCTGAGATACAACTGGTGTAGTCTTGTGGTGCTTAGGCTTCAGTGTGCATCAGTCTCCCCTGGAGAACTTGTGGAACTACAGATTGCTGCCCCACATCACAAAGTGTGATTCAGGGATTTAGCGGGGGAGGTCTGAGATTTTGCATCTCTAAGAAGTTCTCAGATGCTGCTGATGCTGTGGTTCAGGAATCACACTTTAGAAGTATTGAGTATAAAAGGACATTAGACATAGAATCTGGCAGCCCTGGATTCAAACATCACTGTGGGGCCAACTCTCTCAGCTCTCAGAACCTGGTGCAAAAGCGAATAATAATAACTATGGGTTGGTTTGTTGGTTTGAATGGGTGTTAAATAAATGAGATAACATACATAAAATTTTGAGCATAATTTGTTAGCCCCTCAACAATAGGCAACAGTGAACTTCCTTCTGGTTGTCAAGATTAGACAGAAGGAGGAATGTCTAAATGATAAGACTATCCCAGGATGTGGCTTCACCAAGATAAGCTTTCACATCAAAAGCCAGCTTTGCCCAGGAGTCAAGATAATCATGAATCTATATATTGTGCCTGATTCAATTTGCCCATGTCTGACCTTCCACCTCTGATATGTAGACTGTTCTTTATTTTCTTGGGCTCCAAAATCACTGCAGATGGTGACTGCAGCCATGAAATTAAAAGACTCTTACTCTTGGGAAGACAAGCTATGACAAACCTAGACAACATGTTAAAAAGCAGAGATGTTACTTTGCTGACAAAGGTCTGTCTAATCAATGCTATGGCTTTTTCAGTAGTCATGTATGGATATGAGAGTTGTACTATAAAGAAAGCTGAGCGCCGAAGAATTGATGCTTTTGAACTGTGGTGTTGGAGAAGACTCTTGAGAGTCTCTCAGACTGCAAGGAGATCCAACCAGTCCATCCTAAAGGAAATAAGTCCTGAATAGTCACTGGAAGGACTGATGCTGAAGCTCCAATACTTTGGCCACCTCATGCAAAGAACTGACTCTGTGGAAAAGATCCTGATGCTGGGACAGACTGAAAGCAAGAGGAGAAGGGGCTGACAGAGGATGAGATGATTGGATGGCATCACCGACTCAATGGGCATGAGTTTGAGCAAGCTCCAGGAGCTGGTGATGGACAGGGAAGCCTGGCATGCTACAGTCCATGGGGTTGCAAAGAGTCAGACATGACTGAGAGAATAAACTGAACTGATGCAAGGCAGTGTGAAAGGTGCCTCTGAGACTGGGGACTGAGCAAGATGGTTTGTACCCTCAAGAAACGTGCAATCTCACAGGGGACATGCAGTCCCAAGTAGTAAGAATTTGGTCTATTATGTGTGAGACATTTCACAGGGAATATGCAAAACAAAGAATACAGTGAGTAGAATTAGTGAGGACTAGAAAGTAAATTATCTGTAAATAATAAAAAATAACCAGAAAATGGAAATACTGCTAGTGTCCTCTGTAGATGTCTGAAGGGCTCAGTAAAGGAACAGCTGTTCCTCTATAGATAGGAAGGTCCAAAAAGCAGACTTTCTTCAAAAACACATTCCACTTAAGATACTCCTATTACACTATTACTTTGTTGAAATCGTTTATATTTAAGACCCAACCTTTCAGTTATGAGACCACTGACAGAACAGGATTTACATATCAATTTTGAAAGACCATCCGCATCCCATGCTACATGCTCTGGAGATGCTGATTCTGAAGTTCTGAGGTAAAACATAAACTTCCCAAGCCCCCATTTTTTTTCCAAGACACCATTTCTCCAGGCTGAGCTGAAGAAAAATGTTGGTTTTCCCCAAGCACTGAAACTAGCTCTGCTATTTCAAATGGAAATTTCCAGCGGGTTTTCTCCAAAACTGATTTATAAAACATTTTTGTAACTAAACCAGATCCATAAAAATAGCCTTAAAATTTTAATCACAATCATAATAGCTAATATTCCTTGCTCTTGCAATGTGCCAAAGTGTACGCTAAGAATTTTTTACATGCAGCGTTCACTTACCCTCACAAGGACTCTAGGAATTAACATTCTTTATTAACCAGTTCACAGAGAAAAGTCCAGCAATTTGAGGAAACATATAAGATTGTACAGCTAGGAGGTAATGTTGCAGGAACAAAAATTTTATATTTTTAACCCTTAAACTTATTATTGTATACTAGTCTAAAATCAGTATTTGGTGTGTGTGTGGGGGGGAGGGGTGTCAAAAAAGGCAATAGGCAGTATCTCATTGGTTGTGGCTAGTGATCACACAGGGCTTCATTTCAAATGGTGACGTTTTGAATGGGATAGAAAGTTAACAGGAAACAGAGAATGTTGCAAAGAGAGCACAGTGTGTAAAGGTGGGGGATGCCCAGAGCAGCCCTGGTTTCTCTACTCTGCTTGTTGTTGCTTTTATTTTTGTTCCATCTTTACGTCTCTTATTGCCCTGGCTTCTACCTCTAAATCTTATACTAATGTTTACTGTAACTCACACCTGTAACAGACACCTGTACAGGTGGTCTCATGCAGCTTAAACAAAAACTGCACACAAACTAAACTTGTGTATAAACTGGGAGTTTGGGATTGACACATAGCACTACTATAGATAAAACAGATAACCACCAAGGACCTACTATATAGCACAGGGAACTCTGCTTAATATTCTTTAACAACCTAAATGGGAAAAGAATTTGAAAAGAATAGTATGTGTATATCCGAATCACTTTGCTGTACACCTGAAACTAACACATTACAAACCATAGTCCAGTCTAAAATAAAAATTATAAAAAATTAAATGCATAAGTCAAATCTTATTCCTCCACTGGCTTAAAGCTTCTTTCAGGTTCTCTGCCATGTAGCTAATGATCTGTGAATCAATAGTGAACTATACCAAGGCATTGACCAGCAAGTTCACTATTTGCTCCTCCACTCCAACCTCCACACACACACACTCAAAGCCCACCTATTTTAATATTCAAAATATTTATACTGTGGGTTTTCTTAAAGGGAACATGAATTTAAGTATACATTTGGTTCTGCTCAAAAAGTCACAATGAACAAAGGCCCCAAATCTGGACCATGCCAGATGACTGCTCTAAGGTTCTCTTTATTACATAAGTATATGGAATAAAAATAGAATGTATTTATGAAAGGCTGAAAGAAGTTCCAAGAGATAGCGTAAAATTCCCTAAGAAGTAGAAGGTGGAAGTCATACTTAACTTATTTTCTTAATATGCTATACTTTGAACCCCTTAGAGAATGCCTACTCTGTTAAAATGTTTCACTGTCTTACTGGGAAAAATAAATCAGTTCATCTATCATTTTCCTGAACTGCCAATTCCAACTAAAAGCCTGACTTCCCAGGCTTGAATTACTTTCCAAACTATTTCACTTTCCCTACGGCATGTAAGCAAAAAAGCTCCTTCCACCATCCGTGTCTCCCCACTGACACCCAAACACTAATATAGTATCTGTGGAAAACATAGCAATTTGAAAACAAAGTGAACATAGCAATTTTAAATAAAGCCAACTCTCAATTTTCTGCCTCTGGAGTGGGGCGGGGATTATGTGTGCTGAAGGAACCTGCTGATGTTTTAAACATGCAAGAAAAAAAAAAAAAACTTGACTTTAACTGTCAAAGCTTGGTTATTCATAATGTGAAGAAGACCTGGAAGGGTGTGATCCCAAGCCGTGACTAATTAAAGCATTTGTGTCCTGGATGGTGGTCCTTTCTGCAACAAATTAGCTTGAATGAGCTGGGCTACTATTAGCATGGATCTGCATTCCTTGACAAAGTAATATTTAGTGGGTGGTTGGCAGGAATGAGGGTGGTAGCAAATGGGACGGGGTGAAGAGTGGCCTATCATTAAATACTTCGCATAGAGACACAACTATGAACAATCAACATTACAGTAATGGAGTTGTCTGTGCCATTTATTAACTCCTAAGAGGCAAATTTGATCTTCACTCATTCAGTTCCTATGTGTCCTTCCTCTTGACGAGGTTTCTTTCATTAGAGACCCTTTCTTTGGACTCATGAGGCATGTCAGGTCAAAGAAAAGGAAAGTCACTGATAGACACCAAACTGGAAAGTCAACAACATGAGGACAGGGCTATATTAAGATTTTAACTACTATGTCCCCAGGCTTGGCACCCTGAAGATGCTATGAAATGAATTTTTTTAATTAATTATTTTAATTAGAGGTTGATTATTGTACAGTATTGTGGTGGTTTTTGGCATACAACATGAATCAGTGACGGGTGTACATGTGCCCCCCATCCTGAACCCCATTCCCACCTCCCTCCCCACCCCATCCCTCTGCATTTTCCCAGAGCACTGGCTTTGACTGCCCTGCTTCATGCATGGAAATTGCACTGGTCATCTACTTTACATATTGTAATATACATGCTTCAATGCTATTCTCTCATTATCACCCCACCCTCGCCTTCTCCCACATAGTCCAAAAGTCTGTTCTTTACATCTGTGTCTCTTTTGCTGTCTTGCATATAAGGTCGACATTACCATCTTTCTAAATTCCATATATATGCACAATGTACTGTATTGGTATTTCTCTTTCTGACTCACTTCACTCTGTATAATAGGCTTCAGTTTCATCCACCTCATTAGAACTGATTCAAACATGCCCTTTTTTATAGCTGAGTAATATTCCATTGTGTATATGTACCACAGCTCTCTTATCCATGCATCTGCCGATGGACATCTAGGTTGCTTCCATGTCCTAGCTATTGTAAACAGTGCTGCAATGAACATTGGAGTGCATGTGTCTCTTTCAATTCTGGTTTCCTCGGTGTGTGTGCTCAGTGGTGGGATTGCTGGGTTATATGGCAGTTCTATTTCCAGTTTTTTAAGGAATCTCCACACTGTTCTCCATAGTAGCTGTATTAGTTTGCTTCCCACCAATAGTGTAAGAGTGTTCCCTTTTCTCCACACCCTCTCCAGCATTTATTGTTTGTAGACATTTTGATGGCAGCCATTCTGACCGGTGTGAGATGGTACCTCATTGTGGTTTTGATTTGCATTTCTCTGATAATGAATGATGTTGAGCATCTTTTCATGTGTTTGTTAGCCATCTGTATGTCTTCTTTGGAGAAATGACTGTTTAGTTCTTTGGCCCATTTTTTGATTGGGTCATTTATTTTTCTGGTATTGAGCTGCTTGTATATTTTGGAGATTAATTCTTTGTCATTTGTTTCATTTGCTATTATTTTCTCCCATTCTTACGGCTGCCTTTTCTCCTTGCCTAGTTTTCTTCGTTGTGAAGTGAATTAATCCACATCAACTAAGTTCCCAGCTGGATCACTTCTTTCATGAGAGGTCCCTCCTTCTACTCCACTGAACTGTACACGCTGTCCTTGCCCATTCCATATAAATCACTTCCATACCCACCCAGCCTCTAGAATTTTCATGTCCAGTTGGATGTCATGTAATATCTGAATTTGGATTCCCAGATCTTTGATGCTGATTTCTTTATCTTGTATGATGCACCCACATCTCAGTTCATTGGTAATGATCTACTAATTTGGTAAAGTCCTCGTTCCTGGGCTTTGCACACTGTCCTTTGTGACTTCCACCAGGCATAGTAGAACCCTGGGGATGAACTTAAATGCTAAGGGGGAACACAGCTGACCTCTGGGAGTAAGCAGAACACAGGGGCACTCGGGACAGGGCTGGACAGGGGTCAGTATCCTGGATCATTCAGAGAGGTGGACAATGTCCATGTGGGAAAAGCATGCAGCCTATATATGTGTTATTTGTTTCTTAATGCCAAGCCCATTTTTGGTCCTGCTGGGAGTTCTCTATAAGGAGTTCTTTAAACATTCTCACTCACTTTTACAATGACAAAAATAGATCTGGTGTCTAGACAAAAGCAGTTTTATTTTCCAAATGCTTATGCTCAAGGTGTTTAAAAACCATAAAAGACAGCATTGGGTCAGGAAGTGGGTCTTGGTAAGCAAGCAAATGGGGCAGACAACTCTTGAGTTGATGGGATAGACGTGTTACTAAGTACGTCAGCCTCACTGTCCATAGAGGGATGGCATCCCTGTTCCAAGAGAGCCTTAGTATTTCTAGAATCACTGAGCCTCCCTCAAGAGGAGAGAGACAAAGCTCTTCTTTCCAAAACCCAGCATTTCCTATTCCTCCCTCAGTCCTGGCTGGAGTACGGGATTCCAAATCGTACCCGTTCTTCTTTCAAATACTGATAGAGAAAGAAAAACTTTCCCCAATCGACGAAAACTACAGCAAGCATGGATCATCCTGCTCGTCTCTGCCAGAGAACCTTTATTTTTCAAAGTGCACCTCTCTCCAACAGCCTTTCCTTGGTCAATCACATTCCCTCCTGGAAGAGGAAACAGAGGAATTCTTTACATGTGAGCTAAAGAAAAAGCAATGTGATGGTGAGGATGGGGGTGGCATATTAGACTAAGTATCAGTGCTAACCTCAACAGGCCACACCGTGGCGTTTTCTAAAACATGAGTGGCCATCACCTTTCTCCACCTCCCATGCCAGGTGCTGTAGACAACCCCAACCTGTCACCCCAAGAAGTGAGTTTGGCTTCAACACAGGCTCCTGTTCCCTGCAATCCTCGTTCCTTCTACATCTGCCTTCGCCTATTCCCACACAAAAGGGACAGGCGGAGAGCTCAGAGGGAGAGAGGGCTTCAGTTTCTCTAGGATGCAGAAACCCCACCAAGAAAGGATAAAACTATTAACTCCAAACAAAGAGAAGCTGCTCTGATGCCTTCACTGCTTGGGCCACATGTGATTGGTTCTCCCGCAGAAGAGGGGAAGGATAATGGGCTGTGAGATCCCAGGACGTGGGAGTGCTCACTGCTAGGGGAAACAGAGAAACCATGGAGTCAGAAAAACTACTCATCTGCAGCCAACTTCACCTCTGAGCAGAAGAGGGCTCCCAGCATTTACAAAGAACTCTGAATGTCCCATTTCCACGTCAAAGCCCAGTGATTGTCTAAATACCACAAAGTACTTATCGAATGATTTTGGTTTCTGCTGATAAATGAGAAACAGACTGCTTCCATTATAACCATACCTACCACTCAGAGAAAGGGAGGGACCATGTGACCCAGGCAGGGGGCAGTGTGGCTGGAATTCACTAAACTGCTGTGAAACAGGAGAAGAGTGGGGCAGGGGGAGGGGCGTCCAAAGGAGAGAGAGCAGGGTAAAGGGGCCTTGAGCAGGAGAGCAGAAGGAACCAGCCTGGCAGTCCAGGGTTTGCAACTCTTTGTTCTCAATCTCCTACAGGCATCTTACACAGCCCCCTATTCCCTTCATAGCCAGTAGTACATAAAGAACTTGTGGTCCCCACCACCAAAGATGTCAATTCTTGAGTACATATGATATGCCAGTCACTGTGTGAAGCATTTTCATGAGCTGTTTCTTTTCATAACACCCTAGAGGGTAAGTATTAATATTATTCCCATTTCACAGATAAAAATACTGAAGTTTTCAGAACTCAACCTACTCATTCAAATAACACTGGTAATAATAAGTTGTAGCACCTAAAACTCAAGTCTGCCTGATGCCAGCTTGGGGTCTTAAAAACCACACTGGATAGCTGTAAAATGTCCCATTCCCATAGCCCCAAATCGGGTCTCCTAAGCCACACAACTTTCCCAACATGACTGAGGATTCACTGGTGAAGATAAAACACAGCACGAAGCAAACACCCTTTCCTTTTTGGTGGGAAAAGGTATGTGTGGCAAATGTTTTTTAAAAAAACTGTGTGCTGCTCAAGAGAGCAGCCATGCTCCCCATTTTAAATCAAAATGTCTCCTTAACATCACAAAATAATATTATGTAAAGTATTAAAGTCAATATACACAGAGTTCACAGATCATTAGGGTGCAGCCTGGTGAATTTTCACAGGGGAGTGTGCTATATATATTCACTTTCAACATAAACAAAAAGAACATTTAGCAGCCACTCAGAAAACCACCATGTGCCCACTCTCTTCCCAAAGTAACCCATATTCCTTCTTCTACAAACTCATTAGTTTTGAGCATTTTTAAAATGTTGTATCAAAAACTACACTTGTTGGTATGACTCCACATTCTATGAGATTAACCCATTTTGTTGCTTGCTTATCAAAGTGATTTCTTCTTTCCTTTGCTGTACAGTTTTCCATTGTATAAATATTCCACAACCTATTTGTTCATTTTTCTGTCAGTGGACATTTGAGTTGGTTCCAGATGGTGGCTTTTATTGGTATGAACAATAATGTTGGGAAGCTTTATGATTTCAACATTCACATTTATATATATAATCTATCAGGAATGACTCTTTGTAAAAGTAAGATAGGAGTTCAGAATCTTCTTTTAAAAATAATAGGATAGTCAATAGACCAAGTTACATTTTTTAAAAAAGAACATCCTCTTTATCACAGCATTTCACTGTTATTTTTGTTATACATCAAGAAACTATATATATATATATATATATATATATATCTGTCTACCTCTGGGCTCTAGTCCATTGGTCTATTTTTCTATCTTTGTGCTAATATCATATTGTCTTAATTACTGTAACTTTAAATAAGTCTTGATATCTGGTAGTGTAATTACTCCAGTGTTTTTTCTTTTTTTTTTTCAAGATTGTCTTATATACTCGTGGCCCTTTATATTTTTCTGTAAATTTTAGAATCAGTTTGTCAAATTCTACAGAAAAAGTACACTGGAATTTTTATTGGGGTTGTTTTGAATTAATAGATGAGTTTGGGAGAAAATTAACATGCTCATAATATTGAGTCTCTCTATTCATAAACATGATTTTATCTCCAACGTATTTAAGTCTCTCTTATTATCTCTCAACAATATTTCACAGTCTTCTGTATCAAAATCTTCTTCACTGTGTACTACACTCTATTCATTACCTCATTATAGTTACCTATTCATTTATCAGATATTATTTTATGCTATTACACAGAACCTTTTTAATATTTTTATTTTCTATTTGCTTACCATCACATAGAATTTTATATAAATATGTAAATATAGAAAAATGGTATATATACACACATAAAGACATTATATTGAGTGATCTTGCCATATTCACTTATTAATTCTAGTGGTTTGTTTATAGACTCTCTTGAATACTCTACATAGACTATGACGTTATCATTTCCTTCTCTTCAAACCTCATACATTTCATTTCTTCCTTATCTTTGGCACTTGATAGAACCTCAAATATAAAGCCAAATAAAAGAGAAAGTGAGCATCCTATTCAATTGTTAATTTTAGCAGAAAAAACATTAAAAATTTCACCATTAAGTGTTATTGATTTTTTAAAAAATATGTATATATATATACTTCATTATAGTAAGGAAATTCTCTTTTCTAGTTGGCTAAGGGTTATTGATATGAATGAGTGTTGAGAATGTTGAAAAGTGAAAGTCGCTTAGTCCTGTCCAACTCTTTGTGACCCCCTGGACTGTATAGTCCATGGAATTCTCCAGGCCAGAATACTGGAGTGAGTAGCTTTTCCCTTCTCCAGGGGATCTTCCAACCCAGGGATCGAACCCAGGTTTCCCGCATTGCAGGCAGATTCTTCACCAGCTGAGCCACAAGGGAAGCCCAAGAATCCTGGAGTGGGTAGCCTATCTCTTCTCCAGCGGAGCTTCCTGACCCAGGAAGAGAACCAGGGTCTCCTGCACTGCAGGCAGATTCTTTACCAACTGAGCGATCAGGGAAACCCCGTGAGTGTTGAGTGTTATCAAATATTTGTTCTGCATCAACTGAGATTAGCATATGATTTTTCTCCTTTATTATGTAATTGTGGTGAATTATGTTTCATTTTTAATATTAACATCACCCTGCATTTCTGAAATAAACCCAACTTGGGTATAATATATTATCTTCTTTATATTTTGCTGGCTTGAATTAGTTAATGCTTTGTTAAAGATGTTTGCATCTATGATTACAAGAGGAACTAATCTGTAATTTTTTATTTATTTTAATGTCATTCTCAGGTCTTGATATTCAGGTTATGCTGCCCTCATAATGAGCTGGAAAGACATCCACCTTTTTCTATTCCCCGAAGAATTTCTCTAATATTCCTTTTGTTTTTTCCCAAACATCTGGAAGAATTCACTGCTGAGGCCACCTGGGCCTGGTGACTTCTTGGTGAGAAGACTTTTCATCATTGATTCAGTTTCTCCAATAGACACTGGACTCTTCAAATTTTCAGTATTCCAAAATATTTCAACTATTTCTCTAAGAAACTATGGTATTTGACTCCTAAGAGTTCTCAGAAAATGCTCCAACACATCCCACGGTCAGATTCCCTCCACATTGGTCAGACTCTCCTTCCTGAGTCCTGATCTTTTAGTCTGATCTTATTGACTTTCATCCTATCTCGGCATTGCCTCTCTGATGAATACAATATGCTTTTATCACTAAAAAAGAAAAGAAAATCCCTGTCCTTGCAGTAGGTTGATTTATTGAGAATTTAACACAGCAGGATAACCTATTAAGACAGAAACACTGTGTCTTCTTTCTCAACGCTCCAGACTCATCAAGCTGGAACAAAGGCTAGGTCCCAATTCCCCACGTAAACTTTTCCAGACAGGCAGCCAGCGCTTGGTTTCCAAGTACTGGACTCTCTTTTCCCCCAAAGGGAGACTTCACAGCTTTTTTGTTACTGTGTTTCAGAGCCAGAGTGAGAAGAGAAAGAGGCTTGTACTTGGAAGTCAGTGCTAAAATCATCTTTGCTTGTTTCTCCAAGGTCTAGACCAGTCCAGGGAAGTTAGTCAGATTCGTCGAAGTTTTGGTACTCTAGTTGAAAAGAGAAAAGTCCAAATCTCTGAAGTCTATTTCAATAACAGTAAGAAGAATTGTTGTTCTCTTAGCCAGATAAACAACATTCAGAATGGCAGCTACTCACATGGGGTTGCCTGTGACTACCCACTGTATATAGACTATGAACGAAGCCTTCGGAAGGTGTGCACAACTTGATTCAACACAGAGGGAGTGAAGACGGCTTTGGAGGGAGCCGCGTCTGAATGGGCCAGACAGACACCTGTCAAGGGCCAAGTGTAGTGAAGACCATCACCAAATGACGTTAAAGCCATTCCCACCCTTCCCTGGGCTGTGTGACAGCCAGCATTTTTACAGGACCCAAGGATGGAGGGAGCCTGAAATAACTGATATGAAATAGATCAATAACTGTAGTAATTAAGGGCTCTAGTCCCCTGTTTCTTTTTTCATTTTTCAATGAAAACAAACTTTTATATGTTTAATGTTTCCTATCTTTTACTCTCCAAGTGTTATGGAACAAGGGGAATCCATGCCTGTATTTCTTTGGACATTTTGGAACATGGTCACTGTGGAAACTGACCAGGAAATTAATTTTCTAAGTAGGTTTTTGGTGTGGGCAGTCACTTCACAGAGCCTCAGAGATGGTTTGGCCTGCCTTGACCTCCTTCTTCCCCAGGAGTACTTCCACCCAAAGGACAGAGATGTCCCCTAAAGTTGCAGGGTATGTTGCGAAGAGTGGCAGCAGGAATGGGATATGAAGTTGGATGGTTCATCTGCTTTGTTTGGGCACTTTCTGAGGTTATTTTCACTCCATAATGGCTTATTAATTTCAGCTTAGTTAAAATGAATGTCAATGCAGTGCCACCCACTGTGTTAGGCACCAGGAAGCCTGGACAGATAATGCTTGGTTCTGGCCCTGGGGGTCTTCAATGTTTATCAGGGGAGACAGACAGGTGAATGGCTAAACTACAGGGAGATTTATGCTAGGAGAGGAGAAACAGAATGCTGTAAAAGCAGTAGGGAGGGAGTAAACAACTCCACCACAAATGCTCCCCTCCCCTTCCTCGTCTCTCTCCCCCCAGCAGAAGGTGCTAGGCTCTGGATTCTGGCAGAGGACGCTGGCCAAAGATCATAAGCTATAACAGCTGGAAGCCATTAGTCCCAATGCAATGACAGGAGAGGCCAGCAGAAGGCTGAACACAGGAGGTGAGTCCAGGATGAAGCAGCCCAACTCAGGTGCCATCTGGATCAGGAAAGCAGATAGGGAAGAGATAAAACCTGAAGCAAAAGACCTCTTGCTTAGTTAACCCTCCACAGGCCATGCCCAGGGAAAGGCTGAGAACCATCGACAGGTGACTTGGATCCAGCTATACTGGAAATGTCCTCAACACCTGCACCATGGTTTCTGTTCAAGGCAGCAACAGGAAGGCTGTTTTCTGAGAACTGGAGACCTTGTATCAGGCATTCTGACAGGTACAGGAATGGGAAAACTCAGGCCAGGCCCCAAAAGAGCTAGCCACGTTTCTACAGATAGAAACATTAAAAACAGTATGCAAAGTGGAAAGGCCAGTCAGTGCAAGAGGAAACACTGGGTGAGTTGATAAGTAAAGGTCTCAAGGAGGAGATGACTCTGTACGGGGCCCTGAAGATGGTTGGAATCCAAGTAAGTAGAGAGAGAGCATGGGAGGAACTTCTAAGAAGACATAGTGAGCCCAAGCACAGGACCTGCTGGAGAAACGAAAGGGAACGTGGAGCCTTTCTGAATTCTATGAGGGTAGAAGAGTGGGCAGGAGGAAATATCTGGTGCAGGTAAGTGTGTTTAGTCACTTAGTCATGTCCAATTCTTTGTGACCTCATGGACCATAGCCCTCCAGGCTTCTCTGTCCAAGGAATTCTCCAGGCAAGAATATTGGAGTGGGTAGCCATTCCCTTCTCCAGGGAATCTTCCTGACCCAGGGATTTCACCCAGGTCTCCTGTGCTGCAAGTGGAGTCTTTACCATCTGAGTCACCAGGTGAGGGAGGAGTTTTAATCCCTTGCTATGGACATTAGCCTGAATCCTGAAGCAATGTGCAGTGGCTAGCAGATTTTGAGCAGGGTGGGGACTACATAAAAGCAAATTAACTTACATCATATTTTTCCCTGGAAAACAGAGCTCCCTGCCCAATAAACGCCATCCGATTGCAAGATGTCAAAGCACAGCCTAGTCTCAGATTATAAATTTACCTGCCAACTACTGAGAGTCATATCAGCCTGAGAAGGTTTGGTCTCTGCACTGTATTTATTTCCCAGTCAAAAATGCAAGGCACTAATAGCAGTAGAGAAAGAGGCAAGCTGAGGTTGAGTGGGTTCCCGGAGCACAGGAAGCCCTGGAAGTACAGAAAACACAGTAAAATGTAGCAAAATCAAAGGGTAAGATGGAAGTCCAAACTCTGCCACTCAGTCATCCTCCACCAGGTCAAGCATCTACCATTTGGCTGGCTTCCATCCCCACTGGTGGTCAAATGTGAACCAGTCCTTACTGCTGTGCCTCATAATTCAAGGCAGAAGTGCACACAAGCACTGCCAGAGGACAGCGACCAAACATGTGGGCAGCATCATTTGGAAGTGCCTGGTGGTGCGGCAAGGTACATGCAGCAGTGGCATCCCGCCACCACTTTGCTAAGTGACCTTCAATAACCCCCTGAGAGGTGAGAAAGGGTGCATTCACCCGTTCTTATTAAAGCAACCAGGGGCATCTGCCTGGAGCTTAGGGAAGGGCTGTCCATCCAAAACCCATGCTTGACTTGGCTGCGATGAACAGGAGGAAAACATATCACAGGCACCATCCGTATTCAGGTATTCAATGCTGCTTTGCCTCATGGTAAGTGAAGGTGACATGAGCTATTCAGTCAGAGAGAACTTAAACTGACTTACAAAACACGTATTCAGTTTTAGCAATCACACAGAATGGAACTTGAATTTTATAGTGAAAGCTTCTAATGGATTTAATATTCAGCTTCCTGGGATTCAAATTAATACCTACTTTTTTCTACAACATGCCTTCTAAAGTGAAATTCAGCTACAACCACTAATCCATTTGACAAATTCTCACTCATCTTTTAAAACTTAAGTCAAACATGACCTCGGTTCCACGTCTTCTACTAACCACTCTCAGTAGACTTAATCACTTCCTCTTTTGTTACCAAAGCACTTAATACACCTCTATCGTAATGTGTTTCCCTGGACAAAGACTAACTCTTGTTCATCTTGGTGATTCCTGTGCCTGGCACTGTGCTAACCACAGAGTAAATTTTTAATAAATGTCTGCTTTTTTGATGCCACACTGGGTTTATTTGCTCTTAATCCTATGTTCAACAAGAACTACAAACATACTTTATTGTTGAATTCATCTTTGTTTGCCAAGACTTACGTGCGCTCTTAAGTATAAGCCTGTCTCCTAAGATCTAGACCCAACTGCCTAAAACTTTCATACCTGGATGTTCCATGAGGTCAAACTCAACATGCCCTAACCAAACTGATTATCTTTTTCCCAAAACCTGTTCTTTTTCTGTAGTTCATCCATGTCTAAGTAATATCCCCAATCCCCACTCATTTATCTACTCAGCTGAAATCCTGAGAACCACCCTAAAATCTTTTGTATTGCAACATCCAAATAAACTCTAAGTTGAGTTGACTCCATGTCTTTAGCCCTTCTCAAAGCCAACCTTCCTCTTCAACCTTCCACCACTGCAGAAGTCCAGGCCCTCAGCATCCCTTGCCCAGAGCACCATGTCAGTCACTAGCGTTTCACTTGCTCTATTTCAAATACATAGGTCTATAACTTCTTTTTTTCTAATATATAATGAAGAAGTTTTCATATCAACAAACCTAATATTTAATTATTACATGATATTCTACCACACTAATGCATTTTAATTGACTAATAAATCTCTCGTGGTTGGGCATTCAGATGACTTCTAATCTTTTAAATAATTATTTCAATAGTAGCAATCATTCTAATAATAATTTTTATAAGGCAATGTCATACTGGACTCTGATGTCACTCTCACCATCCTTCACCCTTACCTCCCGGCGTGACCTTTCTAAGCAACAGATCTGATCCAATGACACCCTACTCTGTATTCTGTTAAGAACAAAACGTTAACACTCCACTACCTAGCCCAGAACAGGAGACCCTTCCTCTGCAGCACTTTACCACCTCTTTCCTCTTCTGCCACCTCCTCACATGGGCTTTCAGTCTACCCCCTGCAAAGACCTGGGGCTTCCTGAACATACTTCATGCTCTCATACATCTAAGCTTTCATGCATGTTATTTCCTCGGCCCAGAAACCCCCTGCAACCTGCCCCCACCATGAGTCCTCAGTAAACCCTTCCTGATACATTGACCTGGCTTCAATATTAGGTTCACTATGAGCCCTCCTGCCCTGCCAGGTAGAGCCAGCACCTCCTTCCTCTGTGACCCAGAACATCTATCACCCTTCTGGACAAGTCTCCCTGAAAGCAAAGGCCAGGGACACAAGAAACACACTCCAACATATTCAATAGATAAATGATTTTTTCTTTCTTCCAACTAGACCAGTGATTCTTGACGCATTTAAAAACTTGTCCCAGGTCAAAGAACTGATGCAGTTGAGCAGGACAAAGAGAAGCATGGACAGGTGAGCTCAGAACCTGTAAAGGTAAACCACACATTGGTATAGACTTCTGCCTAGTGATACTGAGCAGGTCGTGGAAGCTTCTGAGTAAGGAATGCCATGATCAAAGTGACAATTCCTAAAAATAAATGACACATTCTGACTGGTATCATTTTTTGAAAGGATGACTGGGGTAAGGGTCTCCTTCCTTACCACTTCCTCTCCCTCCATCACTTCTAGAGGTTGATGGTTCGGACCCTAAGTACTCACCTGAGGAGTTCAGGGTAAACTCAGCATGCGTGAGTTCATACACAAGCAGCTGGGGGTTTCTAAGGAAAGCATCTTTATAGCTGCTTGAGAGGAGAGGGTGATGCAGAGTACTTTAAACCGTTTATAGCTGTCTTAGGGTCCAGCGGAGGCAAGATGGGCTCTCCAGACAGCCGCGTCATGAAGCTATTATTGTTGAGGAAATCTTCTTCAAGAAATAACTTTTTACAACCTTGCGTCTCCAAGACTGCTCTCCTCTGAGCTATGGAATGCTGATGCACTGTGATTTGGGATCAAGGCAGGGCGGCTGAGACCAGGAAGCCAGCGCTTTATCATTCCAAGCCGACTTTCTGGAGCTAACCTGTGTGCTAAGAGTCTGCTCTGACATCAACTCACTCCTCTCCAAAGGTCCAGAGTGGCGTCAGGAAACCGTCCATGCATATATCTCCTGTCACTGTCTCCCCAGGGATGATTAAAGATCGGAGGTTCAGGCCAAAGACCACTTTGGATAATTGCATCCTATCTCTCCGCTACTCTTCTTCTGTGTCTGTCCTTCTTGTCTGGCCTGGCTTGACTGTTTTAATCAGTCAAGTGCCTCTCCTGCTACCATCCCCCAACAAGGGAAAAGGACCCCCATGAAAACAGGCTGCCGATAACCTCACAGTCTCAGGAGCCTGTGCCCAGGCTTGCCTTGCACCCCTTTCCTCCAGCTCTCTTCCCTTCAGGTTGGTCTCTCCATTAGGCATCTTTTCTCACCCTCTGACTGTAGCACACCTTCTTTCTCCAACTTGGACCTCTTCCCTCTTGGTTCAGCCTTGTCTCAGACTCTGATTTTTCTGCCTTGGCCTGCTCTAGGTCCAAGATGACCTTGAGGACCTTACTCATAGCCAGATGCCCTTGGGAGACTCCCCACCTGAGTCACCCTGGTCTTAAAGACTGACTTGGCCCCTTCTGATCCCAGTGCCCTGCAGGCTCTAAGTTTACTGGACACACAAGAACCTCAACTGGAGCTCCCAGTTGTCTGCATCCTCCTTGGCCACCCATCTACCTAGATCTGTTGGCATTAGCCAATGTCTTCTGTGCCACTTCACAAGAAGAGAACTGGGCTTGAAGCTAGAACTCTGATGTCCAAAGCCGTGCAAGTGAAAGCATTATTTGCTCAGCTGTGTCCAACTCTTTGAAACCCCATAGACTGTAGTCCACCAGGCTCCTCTGTCCATGGGATTCTCCAGGCAAGAAATCCGGAGTGGGTTGCCATTTCCTTCTCCAGTGGATATTCCCAACGCAGGGATCAAACCCTCATCTCCTGCATTGCAGGCAGATGCTTTACCATCTGAGCCACCAGGGAAGTCCTTAGTTATGCCATTAAGAAGCTGGGTAACCTTGAGTATATGAGAGTCTTCTCATGGGGACTTAGTTTCTTCATCAGTTTGATGAGAGGCTTGAACCTTCAAATCACCTACTAGCTCTGCACTGCTCCAAACTGATCACGTGATGCCCAAGAAGACCCTGAGTACCCAGCTAGGACAAGGGCCGTTTGTCAATGGGTAGCCCCATCATGGGATTACCCCTTGTTTATAGGCATCAGTTGTCCTGACATCAGGGAGATGATAAGAGTAATAGTAGTAGGATTTACTGACTTTGACACCTGGAGTCAGTTACTGGCTAAGCATTTGCAAGTATTTTTCATTTATTCCTCCTCTCAGCCTATGAGGTAGGTACTTGCATATCATGATTACACAGATGAGGAAATAGAAGCTTAGAAATGGTTAATAATGTGCCCCAGACACCAGCTGCTGAGAGGCAGAGCCAGGATTTGCACAAAGTGGCTTCTTGACCAAACAGCCCCCTGGGGACCAGCCAGCCTTGCCCTATGGGGGTTCCTCGTGGGAATGCCAGAGCAGAGCCCTGCAGCTCACTCCTGGGAACTACTGAATGCTCAGGCATCTTCTGCAGGTGACACGCCACTCCATTCTCCCTGGTCTATTGTCGTCTGACTTTGAAGGAAACTCAGCACCCCTGCACTCCTTGACTTCTCCTCAGTGCAGGAAATGTTTTCCATAACTTCTTAGCACAGGGCCATGGCACTGGATATCGATACTATTTTAGATGTGTTTAAGAGATGATTCTGGAAGGTCAGAGTGTCCATCTAAGCCAAGGGAGGCCAATAAGCCATTGTATCATAGAGCTCATGTTTCCAATTTGGACAATCTGGGTTTGAAGCCTGGACTGGCCTCTCTGCAGCTGCGAGACCTTTGTCTTTTTGCTTCGATGTGCTCTCTTCTCTCTCTCTTTCTCCCCCTTTGAACACCCACATTCATTCTCACTCTGTTGCCTTCCCAACTTTCTCATAAAATGGGGATAATTTTCCATTCTAGCTGTTGCTGCCATAACTGCAGTTCCTGAGGTCTTACACCACCCACTTCTCTCCCAAGTCTCAGTCCTAAATGAAAGATCCACTTAAATACAATCTCTGCCTGTGTGGGGTCCAGGCCTGAAGTGCCCGTGTGCTCCCTGGGCCTGGCACAGAGCCCCCACAAAGCAAGGAGCTCCCCAGACACACAGTGTTGAGACAGATCATCTGTGCACCACCAAGAGGGAGCAATGAGACTGTGTGCGCGTCTGCACAGATGGAGATGGCTTTCCGTGGGGTTACAACGCTGGAGGGCTCTCTGGGGCTCTGGAGCCAGGCCGACCTGGATGCAAAGCCCTGTTTCACCAGCTCTATGTGCCTAATGGGGCTTGGGTAATAATGGGTGGAAACTTGCTCTGCACATACTGCCCAAGGCTGGCAACCATCGCTTTTAATTTATACTCCATTAAGAGAGATAGAAGCAATCAATGGATCAGTGAGAAAGTACACAAGACAGGTGGCTGGATAGAGGGAGAAATAGAAGGGATGCAGAGGGGACAACATTTACTGTTGTTTTGGAAGTTGAACAGACTTTGCCTAATGCTGGCTTGAGACAGGTAGAGATTCCTTTTCCCATGAAAAAATCAGCTATCAGAGATGGGCTACCTGGAAACTGGGAGACATCGCTGAGCAGAGGGGAAGCCAAATTGAGGTTCCTTTAAGTGGAGTGGTGGTGGAAGGGGGTTGCAGTGTTGAACATCTACTCTTTGCACTCTATATAAATTCATTCATTCTTAGGTTTGCTTTTTTGACCCCACTGAGAGCCCCATCTACAGATGGGAAAGCTATGGTTTAGAGAAGGTAAACAGTGCACCCAAGGTCCCACAGCCAGGCATGCAGTGTACTCTGAAGCCCTTTTCTCCACATCAGAGCTCCTCGCTGGGCACTAGGGAGGAACAGGAACAGTGAGTAAGTTTCTAAACCAAGCTGCACGCTGACCGTCTCTGACAGCTGGGAGATAGTCATCTACATTTCTCGCACCTCTGTCCTCTCTGGTTCATTTCTTTCCTCAGTTTGGTCATCATAGGACATCCTGGGCCACTCCTCAGGGTTACGCTCATGCTGTGGAGGGACAGGCTGTCTGTCTGCTCCTGCACCCAGGGCTCTCCACGTGGAGGTGCCAGCACAAGTTGGGTGCCCGTTTGTCACTGAGGTCAGTGTCTCATATGCACTGGCTGGTCTGACCCCAACTGCGGGGGTGGGGCTTCGCAGCCTCCAAATCTGCCCTGGAGTTATTTGGCAGCCAGAGGATCCCAGGATGCTCGCCCCTCATTACCCGGACATGCCTGCCAGCTGAGCGCGTGCTGAACATTGACGTCTGTCATTCTGACCTTGGGCTGGTAATGGCGGGACGGGCTGGAGGCAAGGCACGTGTGCCAGGAGCAATCTCTCTGCTTGGCTGAGCTCACCAAGAAAGAAAACGATAGTCATCTCTTTCACTGGTGGTGATGGCTGTTTTTGTCACAGGCATCTCTAACTTAGGGGCAGTGAGACCCATTTGCTATGTAACTGTGCATCAGAACATTAGGAAGAATATATCGCCCTGGCTTCCCAGACTCTCTGCAAAATTGTCTCTTGTCCATGATGCTCAGAAAACATACCCAGAAGGTCCAGGGAGGACAGGGCAGGGAGAAGAGATGGAGTAGGATGCCCGACATGGGCACCTCATCAGCCCAAGAGGTTCTTTTCATGTGCAGCTCTCTTGCTATCAGCCGCCAGCTCAGAAGCCTGCTATGGTTCCCCATGCCCTTTTGCACCAAGTTCTAACTCCATTCCTGAGTTTCCACGGGTCTACAACATCTAGCCCCACCCATCCCTCTCCAGACTTGCCACTGCTAAACACAATATGCCTCTAAAGACCTCCAAACCCTCTTTCCCCTATGAGATTGTCATCTCTCTCCTCTTCAAATCCCAAGCTTTATTCCAAAAGTCTGCCTGATTTGCACCTCTATCTTTCACTGGCTCAGACTATGCCACAGGATAGCATCTTTCTTCAAGTCTGACACAGTATTAATTTTTCCAGTTATTTCTAAAGCTTGCATAATGTTCTTTATTGAACATCTTCTATACACACATAGATGCATATACGCATCTAAAGAAACCCAAAACCAATAAAAATAAAATTACAAAAAAAAAAAAAAACAGGTTAGGCAAACATAAATCATGATGAAGTACAGTAAAGAGCTAATTTTTATTATTCCTCTTAAATGCATGAATAATCTTGGTACAAATCACATCTTTATTTTAAAAAATATGACATACTCAATGCAAACCTCAAAGGGCACTTTGGAGAGAAGCCAGGCTATAGGTTTATATTCTTCCCATTTTCAAATAAAATGCAAAAGAAAAAAAAAATTAGTAATCATTTTAATGAGCCTTTAAATAAAATTTTGGCTAGAGCACACTGCAGTAATTTATACAGGGGACCACATGCATATATTTGCTGAGAAAGGGACTTTGTGACTAAAGAGTGAATTTCCAAGAATCACTCTCGATTCCTTTCCTTTAAGTGATTAGCTTGAATTGAACCACACTTCACATCCACCCCATCGCTGAGTCACACTTGCAAAGGCAAATGGAAACCTGTAAACCAGTGTCTTTCCCCTCATTGATTCACCTCTCTTTTGATTTCTTCTTTCCTTTATTCTGATTTCTCAGTCCCTGAAGTTAGCCACTTTCATTCTTGGGGTTCTACTTTCTGGTTCTTTTTCTGAACATACCAAGAAAAGAAAGGTTTGGAGTTGGAATCAGTTATAAATGAAGACAGTTTGGTCCAAGTTCCGTTCTCCTCCTCTTTTCACTCCTTCCTTTCACACATTTTCCCCTAAACTCATCTCCTGAAACACTGCTCTAGCCTCTCAGTAACTGTTAATTTATGAAGCAAGAAAAACGAGCTGGTTGTGAATTAACAAGAGTGGGACCATTTCTCTCCATCAGCAGAATAATCAATCTCTCTCAGTCAGGCAGCAGATTTGGTTTTAAAAGACAGGGAAGATGATTGGAAAAAAACACAGGTGGTGGTGTGCCTCCTGAACAGGGCAGGATGTGAGGCTTTCAAAAAACCCAGGTTCTGGGGTCTGCTTCCTCCCTACAGGAAGCCAGGAAGCAGGCAGCCTAGCAGTGGAGGTCCAGGAGCCCTGTGGCTGGCTCACGGGTCGCCTGGATTCCAGGGTGTGGTCCTGGGGGCAGCTTCTTCTCAGGGGTCCTTTTCTGTAGTTGGTTTCCTCCAAAACAATACTACTTTTCTCATTTTACTCTAATTATGGTCCTAGGAGGAGGGGACAAGTAAACAGTCTTTATCCCCACTTTACAGCTTAAGAAACAGAGGCTCAGCAATTTAAGTGACTTGGTCAAAGTTCCCCAGCTACTGCAGAGAGAGGCCTAAACCAGAAATCCGATCTGTTTTTTTCCTGACACTCTGCCCTGAAGGACCCAGTCTGATTTCTCTGATAACTGTTTGCCTTGGGCACACTTTTCAACCATTCTGTGCTTCCAACATGCTAGAGGCAGCCTGGATTCCAGACCCTTGATTTCTCATTCAGGTTCATTTGAGACAGAATTCCAGCTGAGATATCCCTCAGGCTTTGAGACCAGAGACATGAGAAGCTATAGATATTTGGATGAAGCCTATAGTTTGTAACACACACTGACTGAGATGGGTAGGAAGTACATATTCCCAACTGCTCCCCACCTGCACCCACCGTGGAACCCAGTCAGGGTTCTCCATCAGATCTATGCGCTCTAGCTGTCAAGAGCTCCCGGGCTTGGCAGAGAACATGGCTCTGCTGCAAATGACTTCATGACCTTGGGCAAGTCCCCAAGTGGTCTCTTCTGTTTAGTGACAGCCTTCCTAGACAGTCTCTGAGGGCCCTTTTATCCCTGATACACAGTGAGTCTAAGAATTAAGCATGAGTAAAAGTGAGTTACTGAGCACATTAGACCAAGGTAAGTGACCATCAGCAATCAAATCTGAGTAGGTCACTGACCTCTTGGTGTCAAACTTTCATTGTTTGTAAATGGACTAATGATAGTACCAACATCATACAGTTGCTGGTGAAGTATTAAATGGGTTAATTTATATGAAGCATTTAGAATAATTTTGGCACATAGTGAAACTTCTCAAAAGCTGCTAGCTGGTATTTCACCTTCTAATCATCATTATCATCATCATCATTATTATTGCCATTTTATTACTATCATAAACACTTGTTACTTTTGTTTTTTAAGTTATTACTGTTGTTAAATTTTTATTTTATTTTGAAGTATAATTGATTTGCAATGTGTTTTTAGTTTGAGGTGTATAGCAAAGTGATTCAGTTATATATATATCCATTCTTTTTTAGACTCTTTGGAAACAGAAACAAATATTAGCTCTAAGAAGGATTTCTCTTATTCGCTTTTTAAATATAGCTTATTATGCTTCTTCTTCTGAAGGAAGAAAGCAGGGTCAACAGAGATGAAATGCCTGGTTGAGACTGCAGGAAGTAGGTGGCTATGATGGAAGAAGTATGCCACAGAAGAGCTCTTCCCTTGCCTGCTATTTTGATATGCGGTGTCCTCACCCCTGGGTTGCCAGAACAGATGCAAACAGCTTCTCCAGCTCCCTTTCCTGCTGGAGGAGGGCTGTGCATGCCTAGCTGAGAAAGTGATGCTCATGGGAATTGCATCAGCTCATGCTGATGGGGCTCCTCAACTGTGCCATGGAAGATGCTGCCGTTTTGAGTTCCACCAGCAGAGACAGTTGTTGCAGGGAATCAGCCACCTTCCGAACAAGGAACTCTGACTTCAGAAGACCTGACCTGAATGACAGGGCTTAGCTGGCCAATGAAGAGAAAGTGTTAGCCACTCAGTCATGTCTGACTTTTTGCAAGCCCACAGACGATAGCCCACCATGCTCCTCTGTCCATGGAACTCTTCAGGCAAGAATACAGGAGTGGGTAGCCATTCCCTTCTCTAGGGCATCTTCCTGAATACATGGCCATAAATCCAAGAGTTATGGGCATCACACCTTCCAAGGACTACCCACCTGACTGCCACCAAACCCAAAGTCCACAGATCATCACATATCACCGTGTAGCTCTCTGAGAGGCACAGTCCAAATGGTGGCCAGCCAGGCCATCTAAGCAGGACGGAACCTCAAATAGTTTAGGACCCACCCTAGCCACTATACAAATAAGGAAATGGATGCTCTGCGAGGAAGCTCACTTATTCAAGAACACTCAGTAACCCAAGTGGAGAACCAGAACCATAAAGAAAATGTCTGCCTCCTCCACCTGTCTTAATGGTCTTACCCTTACCTGATATAAAAGGTCCCTCCGCACTGCAGAACCTACTATGTGAGTCCTTTGAGTCAAAGGGAGTGCTCTGTGAGCATTGCTCAGCTTAATTTCTCTCTCACACAGATCATAAAAGCAGCACCGCAGGGCCCCAGTAAGAGCAGCTTCTATGTGTCATCCTTATCCTGTTGCCCCAAGGACCACACTAAATACCAGCTTTTTATCTGAAGACTTACTACTCAGAATATGACACATGAGGCCAATTGGGTCCAAGGGATTCAAGCAAATTTGGGACAGCCTGCCAGGTCCCACACGCTGAACTCCACATCCTAGCCTATCTAAAACATTTCAAAATAAATAAATTTATAAGAAAATAGGCAGAGAAAAATCTCTTAAGGAAATCAGGAAACAGGGACAATGACAGTGTGGCTGCTCTGAGCCTTTCTCCTCACATGAGGACAGTCACCAGGAGCCTAGATTACCACGGCAGTCCCCACCTGGCCCACACCTCTCACGGGCACTATCTGTCTGGCCCTTGTCTGCATTCACATTTGAGACTCTAGGTCTATGCATGCAGCTGTTTTCTGTGTGCATCCTGTCTGGCTGAGTAGACTCCATATTTCTGAAAGCAGGAACTTCCCATCCAAAACACTTTGCTCAGAGCAAGACACTTAACAGATGGTTTAATAGCCTAAAATTATCCTTATTTTTCTTTTTTCCATTCTTCTTTTGCTTTGCTTTCGTGTAAGAGATTTTAATATCTGTGAATTGATATTCTAAGGTATTCACAGATACCTTAGAACTGATTTTCCCTGACCCTCCAGCAATCTTAGGAGACATGGTCAGGGAAGGCAGGGGGTGCAAGATTTTAAGATTCTGTGTTTTGTTTAGAGGTTTTCCATTGTGTCAAAGAGAGCTCAGGGTTATGCTGCTGTATTGAGAGGCTGACATGGAAATAACCAACATCTGATCAGACACACAATGCCTCTTAACAGCTTGACAGAGACGGCCGGCTCATCAGAGAAATCTGAGTGGTGATTCCCACTGTATTTCTGCAGGGTAGCCTGGAAGTAATTATCCTTCTCACTGGTAAATCAATTAGGAAAGGAAGATCTAACACTCCTCTCCTCCTCCAAGAAACTGATAATCCTCTAACAGTAATGGGCAGAAAGCTCCAGGCAACAGAGTGACTACGCATCCAGGAATGAAAGCAACCTGGTCTTTGTATCTGTGGCACGGGCAGCCAAGCTGAAGCAGGTCAGAGTAGAGAGCATGGCCTGTGTGGTCAGACAGAGGTGAGCAGGGATCCTGAACCCCCTCTTACCAACTACTTTAGAGAAAGCAAATGGCTCATCTGCCTGAGCCTCAGTTTCTTCACCTGCCAAAGGGGAATAAAACTACCAGGGCTCAGGGGATTAAGAGAGAAACTAAAAACTGAATGTAGAAATGAGCTTAGCCCAGTGCCCAGAACTTATTATGACCTCAGTGTTAAAAAGTCCTCATTCTCTTCTGATATCAGTGCTTACCGTCTTCCCACACCACCCCCCCCTCACTCCATCCCCACACACAGGCACACACACCTCTACCCTGCAGCAATTTGATCACACTCCCTGGCAGTCAGGACTTTCTGTGCTCTATGTCGTTTCCAAAACACTGTTTCCAAATCTGCAGGTGGCAGCCGCTTTCGAGCCAGAGCAATTAGGCCATAACCCGCCTGCATTTCTCCATTCACTCAAAGATTTGTTCTTAAATAGACACCCATGATAGCTAAGCCCCTCTCTTGTTGAGGCACAAAGACTTTAGCCTGTTTTACGAAGCACAGTGCCGGTAAATGCAGGCTTTTAACCTTGACATGTGTCATTCTGCATGGGTCTGTGGACAGAGTCAGCTGACAGTAATGAGTTCCAGGAACCCAGGGATGTTTATCTCCTACAAAGCGAAGGGTAGGCTGTGAGCTGGAGCTCAGATGCCACCAGAACAGAGGGCTCCTCCAGAGGCAAGCCTCAGACACACGCATCAGAAACTAATGCACTGGTCCTCAAGCTCAAAGTGCCAGGCTCAGACATCACCCAGGAAATGATCAGAGAAAGGAAAACAGCAAGAAATGCAGAATCACATCAAATACAACTAGTGCAGATCAATGCCATTAAAACAGTGCTGATGCCACCACAGGATGGCCTAGAACAACTTCAACTCAAGTAGCTCCCGGCATTTCACATCTATACTCTATTTAGGTACAAACTAGTCCAAATTGCAGAAGGCAATGGCACCCCACTCCAGTACTCTTGCCTGGAAAATCCCATGGACAGAGGAGCCTGGCGGGCTGTAGTCCATGGGGTCGCTAAGAGTTGGACATGACAGAGCGACTTCACTTTCACTTTTTACTTTCATGCGTTGGAGAAGGAAATGGCAACCGACTCCAGTGTTCTTGCCTGGAGAATCCCAGGGACGGGGGAGCCTGGTGGGCTGACGTCTGTGGGGTCGCATAGAGTCGGACACGACTGACGCGACTTAGCAGCAGCAGCAGCAGTCCAAATTGCAGCTTCCTTAAGGGAGCATTTTTCCCTGGTGGCTCAGACAGTAAGACATCTGCCTACAATGTGGGAGACCTGGGTTCGATCCCTGGGTTGGGAAGATCCCCTCAAGAAGGAAATAGCAACCCACTCCAGTACTCTTGCCTGGAAAATCCCATGGACGGAGGAGCCTGGTGGGCTGCAGTCCATGGGGTCCCAAAGAGTTGGACACGACTGAGAAACTTCACTTTCACTTTTCACTTTCATGCATTGGAGAAGGAAATGGCAACCCACTCCAGTGTTCTTGCCTGGAGAATCCCAGGGACAGGGGAGCCTGGTGGGCTGCCGTTGATGGGGTCGCACAGAGTTGGACACGACTGAGGTGACTTAGCAGCAGCAGCAGCAGCATTGCCAGATGTTTCCTAATTCGTCCCCCAAATAAACCTTTATTTATAAATAAACCTGGGGAGACTCTTGAAGTCTCACCATTTACAAGTATAACAAGCGTGGTGTGATTTACAGAGAGGCTCTTTCCTTATCTTGCCTGCTTTCTAAAGTGGTTGGGAGGACTGGCAATTTATACAGATAACAATCCTAAAAAGAATCTGAGCATAGTAGATGCTCAATTAATGCTAACTAAGATTAATACTAGTAGGAGACTCTACACACATCAACATTTCTACTTTCAACCTAATAGCTTATTAGCTTTCTACACTGAGAAATTTTATGTTGTCAAAAAAGTATTAAGACATCAACAATTAGCTTTGGGAACAACTATATAAATGTGAGCATACTTTACTGTCTTGCTAAGGGTGACAGAACTCTGATGCACTCACAGCCTCCAGGGAAAGCACTAGCCATCTGTTACATAAGTAACTCATTAGGTGAAAAGTCACTACTTCAACAAGATTAACTGAAAAATCTGCTAGAGACTACTGCCATTAGCTGCTTGATGAACATCGGGAGCTACAGATAATTTGAATGCTGAGAGAATCAAAAGAATCTTGCTTAATTGAGACAGATGAGAATTCAGATGACCACTGGTTTAAACTCTGAGATACATGTAAGACAGGACCTTTTTAAAAAGTTGTATTACAAGGTCATAATGACCCACACATCACTACACCAGTAAAGAAGCATACAAGGGTATTTTATTTATATCTATCATTTTTCCTGAGTGGCTTGAGAAGTATAGGTCTAGTAAACTTAAACATTCTGGTTAAGAGAAAGTCACCACTTGGAATATCTGTGCATTGCCAACATCTTGAGGCTCAGGATACAATCAAAAACACTGGACAATAAAATGAAACAGAATTTAGTTTCATCCCTCCTTGAATGATTCAGAAAGCACTTCAGGATCACTCAGTCTCCTTATGAAGTCAATTTCTATGGCTAGTTCCAAAATAAATAAACCAGCAAATCCATGGCACTAGCCTATTGTTTGTCTCTTCCTGATCTGAGTGCAGAAAATATCTGCACTTTTAGCTTTCTGGGTGGCAGTGCCTCTTACATGGGATTTAACTGCATTTTTGGTGGTGTTTCTCTGAAAACACAGGCAAAATGGCCTTTTGGAAAGAGTTTGGGAGTTTCTTATGAAGTTAAAACATATGCACGTGTGTGCATGCTTAGTCAGTCATGTCTGACTCTGTGCAAACATGTAGACTATAGCCCACCAGGCTCCTCTGTCCATGGGATTCTCCAGGCAAGAATACTGGAGAGGGTTGCCATGCCCTTCTCCAGGGGATCTTCCTGACCCAGGGATCGAACCCTCATCTCTTATGTCTCCTGCATTGGTAGGCAGGCAGGTTCTCAACCACTAGCACCACCTGGGAAGCCTATAATTGGCTTAACGTTTGTTAACTGGGCAATAATTCCTCTGAGAAATTGCTCCAGAGAGCCCATGGTCTGAACATCATCTCTGGGATGGGGAAATGGAGGTGCCTTCTGCACCAGTGGGCATCAAAGCCTAGCTTTACGTTCTTTCTAACCCTCAGCATTTGTCTTATCCTCTCTTTGTCTCCCACACGACTGACCACCTGTAGGTTATACTAAGAAGAGATAAACTAGGAGTAGAGAAAAACGGCAGAAGACTGAAAGATATGTTATGAGTAGGAGTCTAATGGAAAACATATGTGACAGATGACTACCAGAATGGATGCAAACAGGCATGACTCCTCATATGCCCCTTGGGAAAATCCTTAGAAAAGATAGCTGATCTATCATCTCCATGAAGATATGATTACTTTTGTTGTGGTCCAGTCATAGGTGAGAGATCATTGCTGAAGGACATCTGCCATGTGTCAAACACCTACTTCTTTCTTCTCCCAGAGTGCAGACACTCCTTGTGATTTCACTTGACCCCAAATCACTGTGTGGGTGGGAGGAGCTTTATGTTGAGAGTCAAAAACAAACTATCCATCCTGCCGTTGACTATCTGAGCGACATGGGAAGGACATTTGTCCTCCGTTGCACTCAGCTTCCTTCTTAATAAAAGGATAAGGCAGAGTGGAGATGGATCATGGCTGACTTGATTCAGTCAAGTTTAATCATGTGTCCATATCATGGACATGGCACTGAGCTTAAATTCCAGATCATGAAGCAAGCTGCCTCAAGCTCCCAGGTCCGGACTAAACCATCAATTTTAGAGCCTGGCGCTATGACCATATGGAAGGAAAAGGAGCAAAACGTGGTCTGAAGCCAGAAAACCTGGACTGAGCATCAGGAGCCCTCGGCTCTTACTCTGGCTCCTTTTTTAAACCTGGCTTTGGGGACTTTTCTGGCATCAGTTTCTCATCTGGAAATTGAGACTATTGTTATACATGAAAGATTCTTAACCAAGACTCCATGGACATCCTGGGTCAAGAGATGGGATTAAGGATATTCATTAACATCCAAAAATTCTTAGAAAAATTTTGTGGAGGGGGGTATGTGTCTAAGAGGAGATCTAGAGCTTTAAACATATTTGCTGAGGAGCTGCAGTTCAAAAACCATCAATAACCACTTGTTCAGATGAAATCTATGATCCTTCCCAGGTCTAACATTCAATAATTCAAACAACAATATTGAAAAATGGAAAAATGACAACTCTTTGGGATTAAAAAAGAGAAACTACTCAGCTAAAACCAGGAACAAGCATGTACACAGTCATCCTGATTATCAGGTTTTTGGCACCTGGCTGGTGCCCACGCCTGCCCATTCCCAGGTGTGGGCACCCCTGGAGCTGCTGGATCTTTGGGCAACAGCCACCAATGCTGAGCCAGGAGTGAGTCACCAATTCTGCTTTGCCCTTCACTGGGAATAGCCAGGTGGGAGTGAGGAGAAGGGTTGGCTCTGGGTTATGATGCTAAGGGTTTGAGTCCAAGTCACTCTGCTTTGAGTAGCACTGGCAATCATTGTTCTCAGTCACAGCTTGGACTCTGCCAGGTTGGAATCAGAAATCAGGGACACCTGAACAACGGGTTTAAGATCACCCCTGCACCTACCTCACTAAAGAAAAGGTTTGCAAAACCACTGGGGAGTAAAAATCAGATGACAAGGGGAGAGCTGGGCAGTGCAATGCCATTTTCAGTCCTTTCAGTTCAGTTCAGTTCAGTTCAGTCGCTCAGTCGTGTCCGACTCTTTGCAACCCAATGAATTGCAGCACGCCAGGCTTCCCTGTTCATTCACCAACTCCCGGAGTTCACCCAGACTCATGTCCATCAAGTCAGTGATGCCATCCAGCCATCTCATCCTCTGTCATCCCCTTCTCCTCCTGCCCCCAATCCCTCCCAGCATCAGAGTCTTTTCCAATGAGTCAACTCTTCGCATGAGGTGGCCAAACTACTGGAGTTTCAGCTTTAGCATCAGTCCTTCCAAAGAAATCCCAGGGCTGATCTCCTTCAGAATGGACTGGTTGGATCTCCTTGCAGTCCAAGGGACTCTCAAGAGTCTTCTCCAACACCACACTTCAAAAGCATCAATTCTTCGGCACTCAGCCTTCTTCACAGTCCAACTCTCACATCCATACATGACCACAGGAAAAACCATAGCCTTGACTAGACGAACCTTTGTTGGCAAAGTAATGTCTCTGCTTTTGAATATGCTATCTAGGTTGATCATAACTTTCCTTCTAAGGAGTAAGCGTCTTTTAATTTCATGGCTGCAGTCACCATCTGCAGTGATTTTGGAGCCCAAAAAAATAAAGTCTGACACTGTTTCCACTGTTTCCCCATCTATTTCCCATGAAGTGATGGGATGTTGTGTCCAACTCTTTGTGACCCCATGAATCACAGTACACCAGGCCTCCCTGTTAATCACCAACTCCCAGAGTTTACCCAAACTCATGTCCATTGAGTCGGTGATGCTATCCAGCCATCTCATCCTCTGTCATCTCCTTCTCCTCCTGCCCCCAATCTTTCCCAGCATCAGGGCTTTTCCAATGAGTCAACTCTTCGCACAAGGTGGCCAAAGTATTGGAGTTTTAGCTTCGGTATCTGTCCTTCCAATGAACACCCAGGACTGATCTCCTTTAGGATGGACTAGTTGGATCTCCTTGCATTCCAAGGGACTCTCAAGAGTCTTCTCCAACACCACAATTCAAAAGCATCAATTCTTTGGCGCTCAGCTTTCTTCACAGTCCAACTCTCACATCCATACATGACCACTGGAAATACCATGGCCTTGACTAGATGGACCTTTGTTGGCAAATTAGAAACCCTGAAATGGCCTTTCGTATCTGTGGGGTATCTACTGGGGCCAGGCCTGCCTAAGTTTCTGAATAGGAAGGAGTGCCTCCCTCGCTTGGGAAATATCACATCTCCCCACAGCCAATAGATCATACAGCACTTATTTTCTATAATCATCCATCATTCTGTGGAACCCAGGCCCCCTTCTTCCAAGAGGTCTCTGTGAGCAAAGTCTGACCTTATACAATTTCACCCAGGAGATTTTTCCCGACCCAGGTATAGAACCCACATCTCTTACATGTCTCCTGCATTGTCAGGTGGGTTCTTTACCACTGCAACACCTGGGAAACCCAGAGTCAAGCCAACCCATTCTCAAATCCCAGATTTGTTAATCACCATACTATCTGTTACTGTCTGGCTTTAAGGTAGAAAGTTACTTAAACTCTCTGAGCTTCAGTTTCTTCCCCTGTAAAATGGGGATAGTAATCATTTGTACCCTAGAGATTCACTGTGAGGACACATGAGATAAAGTGTGTAAAGCACACAGCACAAGCCCTCCGTGGCACAGAGAAGCTCCTAAAATAGTTACATCATTTTACCATTGTTGTTGTTATTACTGTCACTACTATCTCAAGGCACTTGTTTGAGTTACAGTGTCCATGGTGCTCTTGACATATAAAATAGACATTCTGCAAGTGACTCCATGGCTACTGTCTTTTTCTGAACTCTTGGCCTTTGGCTTCCCTGCCACTCCACAGGGAGTGCTCAGGACCCAATGATCCCCCTTCTCACCTTCCTTTTGTTGGTGGGGTTGACATAGAGGTAACTGAGGACAGTCTTCAAACCCACTTTGTCATTCAGCTTTTCATAGGTGGTGCCATAATCTGTTGATCTGCAGGTAAAAGAGGAAGAAAGAAAGGAAAAGATTGTTTTACCAAATGGGGGATTGTGTTTCCAGGGGAGCCCAGCTCTACCCCAACCTGCATCTTTGTTCCCAAATTACATGAGTGCTTAGAAAGTGTTCCTCTGAGATAAAAGGCCCCATTAATTTTAGAACAGCAATTAGACTAATGCATCTGCTTACTACCTAAGCTTGCTCCCCTTTGTTCCCGGACTTTCTCAGAGACCTACTTTCCTGCCCTTTGTGAAGTGGTGCGGTGACAGGAGCTGTGGAGGTAGGCTGCCTCCGGTGCTCAGCCCTCTATCCTCCCAGAGCTCTGTGGGGAGAGGCCTGAGTCCCTGCTGGGGGAGCAACAGGGAGAAAGGCCAGACCTTCTGAGGTACAACCACCTTCACGCCCCCCTACTGAGCCTGAAACCAGGAGACCCTCAGAGGGGCAGGAAGTGTTGCATCCAGGAGCCTCACGGGATCCAACAGCCAAACCCGGCCACACGCAGCAGAGTCCGATGCTTCCTTCCCACAGGAGCAATGGTGCATCAGGGGAAGAGCCAGCAACACTGAGCGGCTACCATTCGTTCTCCATGCCAATTTCCTGCTGGCTACCTGTTCCTCCTTTGGGTGCTCTGACTAAGACCACGAGCCAGGGCTCTGAGAACAAAGGCAGGCCAACCAATCCACAGGCTCCTTCCTTTCCATCCCGCCTCTCTCCTTTCCATGGAGGAGGGAGAGCCAGTACCCAAAAGTGGATTCAAGAAGCCGAGCTTCCTGCTGCTCCCGCCTCGCTTCCCCACCCCCACCCCACACACCTCCCTCCCTTTTCAGGACCTGTATCATCAGGTTCTCATTCTGTCTGCCATCACCTTCCTTAGCTAGACTCAGGAAATCTCTCCCACTGGAGCTTCAGGAAGCCACAGAGGACTACTCACCATCTCTACCGTCAGGTGACCCCAGGGGTACCTGCATTCCAACTCTGGCCCTGTGCTCTCTTGGTAACAGTAACTACCTGCCCTTGCCTTTTCCTTGATTACCTTCTAATCTAATCTCCCTCGATTTACCCACCTTCTAACTTTAATCTGCTTCTGCCTTGGCCCACAGCTTAGCTTTATAAGCCAAGTGTCCCAGGCCTGGCTTCAGTACCCACCCTCTGGTAAGGCTTCACTGGCCTTCTCCCTGGTTGCCGCTCATTTCTCCTCTGCACAAGTACAAAGTTCCCCATCTGTTGTACACCCAAGGCACATACTGTGCATGAAATGTACTCTTTGATTTTCTGATATTGTCATGATTAGTTTCCTTATATTCTGTTTCCCTCGCCACAACATAAGGTCCTCAAGGACGAGGAAATTCAGGGAATGCTATGAGAAGAGGAAAGAGCATGAACTTGGGGCACAGCAAACTCTAGTTCATTCTTAGATGGGCAGATCCCTGGTTTCAGGACCAAGTGCAGGTTACTGCACCTGCTGGAGCCTCAAATTTCCTACTCAAAAAAATGGGGATAATCTAATCTTACAGGGCATTTACGAGGATAAAAAATACAACATGTTGGAAACTTCCTAACAGGATGTAGGCATTCTGAAACGTCAAAAAATAAATAGACATAAATGAAAATACAAAGGACCTTCATGTCTTCTTTCAAAATGTACAGAACATCTTACACATCATGCACACTTGGCACATTTACTGAATAAACAAACGTCAGTATTTCTAATCCTTCCTTAGGCTCCAGGCCCCACATGGTCATTGGTTATGCGAACTTTAATAATCAGCATCCCCCCAAAACTGAATTCTTATCTGCTGTCTCCTGTCTACCTTCGGCACCAGGAATCACTGCCAATGAGAGAAATCCTTGCCTTTATCTCTCGAACCCAGCTCAGTCTCCGGGTCTTAATGATTCTATCTCCTAAATAACTGAGACCCCTGATCGTCTCATGCTCATTCCAATGCAGTGGCTAGTGAATCATCGTTTTTGCAACAATCCCCCAATCAGATGCTTTTCTTCAAACTTCTCCCCCTCCCACCAATCTCCATGCTGTCATCAGGCAATATGTCAACCACACAGGTCTGTCCACCGTACTCCCTGGTAGTAATCACCCACTGCCTACACACAGTGAAGTTGTATCTTTCAAGCTTAGTCTTGTAAAGTCTGGGTGTAACTTCCCTTACTAGACCCATTTCCAGCCACTGGCTCCTCTGCCCCTTCCTCTCCAGCCTCATTCAGCTCCTGAATGTCCTGAATTTTTATTGCCTACATTTGTGGCACAGCATTCCTCTCTGTCTGAGCTATCTCTACCCCCTATTTCCTTTACTTAGTAAATTTCTCTCTAATCTTTATTCTCAACTCTATTATCACCCTCCTTCCAACTTTCTCACTGGGGAATTAATCTCCATTTCCTTCGTGTGCTTGTACTACCTCACACATTCTACTATTCTAGTGTTTATCCTATTGTTGTGATCATACTATTTTTATTCTGTAACTTTTTCCTCAACTATACTTCTGCAAGAGCAAAAAGCCATTTCTTATAACAGCCCAATGCATTGCACCATACATGGTACTAAGTGTGCTGAAAATCTACTGATTACTGTAGTGTTTTGCTTTGTTTTTATTTTCAAGGGTTAATGAATATATGAATCTGTCTAAATCTACTCACATGTTCTCAAACACCTGCTGATGTCCAATGACAACTCAACAGAGAGCCACACCTAGAAAACATACCTGATACTTCAGATGCTGGCCCAATTTGCAGAATGGTAAAGTCTTTTAGCATCTGGTACCAGGGAAGGACCTAGCATCAGGTTAAATGACACCAGAAGTAAGGTTAAATGACCAGTCATTCTGATCTCCTATCCTATCCAGGGCAGGGGAGAAGACATATCATAATCTTGAGAGACTATCAATAGTATATTTTTATTAATACAAATAAAAAAATTTTATAGAACAAACTGCTTCTTGATTCTACAGTCCTGAAGGCACAAAGATAGCACCAGGTGGGGAAAGAACATTGAACTTGGAATATAGAGTAAAGAACTGACTCTGAAATGTACTCAAAGTGTTACCCTGGAAAAGTCTTCTCTACGTCTGTTAAAGAATGAATCACCCTGACATTTCTTAAAATGGCAAGGCAGACATTTCTTAAAATGGCAAGGCAGACATAATTCAGGACTACTGCAACAGGTATAGGGACCACAGTAATGAGGTTTTGAAATAGAGAAGGGAGATTAGGCCATACTTCGAATACACCAAGGAAAAAGTAGGAACTTAAAGCCAAAGAGAAGGGTGGGGAATCAGTGGATAGAACATTACTAAGAAGGTATGGAAATTCTTTGCTGACTGACAAGATTCTTGCTGAAGGCAGGCTGGGGTGATCAGATGTCACCTGGGTTATGGTTGGGGATGAGGACTTCCATCAGATATGGAGTGCAATGAGATATTGTGAGGGGTGGTGGGGATTCTGGCTAAACTCACTTAGCAGGATTGTTGCTAAAAATGGGCTCTTGAGGACATATCTAAGGACTGGCCCTAGGTGAAAAGAGCTCAGAGGACTCTGACTAGAGCCTGGTCAAGAAGAGAATCTTTGCCAAGCCCCATTCTATCTTCAACACAAGAGTTTTAACTCAGATAATCATAAGGCCCCTTCTGGACTTTAAATCTTATTATCCCACCAACACAGCGCTAAGCTGTTTCCAACTAAAAACTTTTCTTCATGCTATATATAGCAAACATCTTGCTTGTAAGAGCGAAATTCTCAGGTCTCCTTTCATGACTGGTGTCACAACAGACTTCCTTCCAGAATCCAAATAATCCTCATCAAAGGTAGTGTACTTAACATGACGCATAGTTTCTCTTTCTGGAAGCTGCACAACCAACTCACATTGACTTTGTTCTTTTCCAAAAGTGGCTGCTGAGGGTAGGAGCTTCCCAACAAAGGATATGCCATGGCTCAGCTTCCTTCGCTTCTGGGGCAGCAGCTGCTCAAGCAGGCACATAGACACAAGTCTCACTCAGTGAGGGTGCCTCAAGGAGCCAGTGGGCCCTGGACCAAAGGAGGCCTAGACTCTGTCCTTTCTAGCATGGTCACTGCACACTGCGCTGACCACAGAGTGTGGTGGGCTTCCTTCCCCTGGGCTAGGGGCAGCTGGCAGAAGCCTCTGCACCACTGCCAGAGCCAGCAGTGCCTGGAGAAGTCACTTTGACAAAAAAGCAGATCATCCTTCACCTCGTGACTCTAGACATCTGCTGGCAGGGTCACTTAGAGGAAGCAGGCTCATTTCCCTATTTTAAAGCTAACTTCCCAAATCCTGATGCTAAACTCCTAAAGCTGAAATGTCCAGCAAGCTGGAGACGCCACACATGCACTGGGCACCTGCCATGGGCTGGGCCCTGGGCCAGTTACCATTTGGAACAGCTCAGAACACACAGCTAACCTGGCAGGCAGCGTGTGAGAGGTGCCCAGCCACAGCGCTCCCAGCTTCTGTGTCTCTGCTCAGATTCCTCCAGTTCCAGAAGGTTACTCCACTGCTCTGTGTGTGTGTGTGTGTGTGTGTGTGTACCTCTTGCTCTTCTGTTGTCTTTCATTATGAATTATTTCCAACACACAGAAAACTACAAGATGCCAACCATAAATCTACCACTAGATGTATATGTTGTCCATCAACACAAATACTTGATTATCTTTTCAAGTGTTTTTACATTTACATAAATGTTATCCCACAGGATATATGTTCTGCAGCTAGTTTGTTTTGTCCAACATTCAGTTTGGAGGATTTTATGCATGTTGACACACCTAGCCATAATCCATTCGTTTTAACTGCTGCGGAGCATTGTAGTTTACCAATAAACCATTGTCTGTTTATCCTTTCAAACCCTGATAAATGTTTTGTCTTTTAAAATTTGCTATGATAAATATTTCAATCACCATTTTTACACAAGTCTTTTCCAGAGAGACATCTTGATGTGAAATTACAACTCATACCCCATGCACAACTCTCATACCCTAAACATAACTTCTCTGCTGGTTATTGACAAATTTTTCTCTAAGGGGGCTGTACCTTCAAAGAGACACTCCCTTAGTCTCCAGCTCCAGAAACTGAGTCCTTCTTTATTGCCAGGGCCTGAGTCCACAGCTCCTGACCAGTCTTGTAACAGCTTTCTCTGTGTCCAAAATCTTCAGTTTCAGAGCAACTGAATCCAGTTAGTAGCTGGACCCTGAGTCCTAGCCTCAAGACTCAACCATCTCTTGTTTTCCCATTTGCATCACTGTTGGGCATCTGCTCTGTGGCTCCACCCTGCCAGGGACCTGCTTGCTGTCAGGTTGAGCCTCCCAGCTGCCAACTACTCACACTCCTCCCCAGGTACCCCAGGCTCACTGGTAGACTAGATGTCTACCCTCTTCAACTCCCCCAGGACTCCTGGTTTGAGCCCTCTAACTATTTAGGAGCTCCTGTCCCATCCTTATGCGCCTCCAGAAGACCTCCATGTGGGCCAGTACACTCTGGGAGCACCGCCTTACCTCACCAACCTAACCTGTCATAACCCAGGTAGCAACCCAAGGCCACTTTCTCAATGACAATTTCCAGAGCTGAGTTGTGAATGTAGTATACTTTCATCCACCCAGCAAGCTCCCATTCCTCTGATGAGCTTCTAGTGGAGAGGCTGGTGGCAACAAACATATGGGCTGCTATTTTAAAAGTAAAAGAAAGAAAAGAAAAACTTCCAGCCAACGCAGCCAAGTCGGCTTCCTATTAGAACTGAGCTGGAGCTCAGTACTCACCCCCCCACCTCCACCCCAGCCCACTCTGCATTCCCAGCACCACGTTCCTGCCAGAGGTGAGAGGGCTCTGCAGGGCATGCTGCCAGTTCTTATGGGGCCACCAGATGTTCAGGATGGGCAGATGCACGGCCTTCCTAATCCTGCCAGCTGCCCGCCCCTTGTTTGCCACCTGTGCTCCTCAGCTCCACCCTCCCCCTCCAAGGCTTGTCCCTGAGAAGGAACTATGAAATATCAAGTCTTTCACTCTTTGATTCTCTTATACGTCTTTCATCTTCCCGGTGGACTCCCTTCTCTGTGATATTATCTAAAATTAGTAAACCACCTCAGTCCTGATAGTTCCTTTTCCTGTTAGCAGTTTTATTTTATGTTGCTTAGTTCTTCATGCATATCTGTCTGTTCTGTATTATGGCGTTGACTATGTGCTAGATACTGGGCTTGCCCTCTGCTGCACCCAAGTCAGGGGCACTTATGAGGTGGTTTAGCACAGGCAGTGAGCTGTTTCGTGTAAAAGGGCCAGAGTGTAAGTATTTTCGGTTTTGATGATCTCTGTCAAAACTACTCAGCTCTGCTCTTGTAGTTCAAAACAAGCCAAGCAGGATACCCGATTGAATGGGTGTGCTGTGTTGCAATAAAGCATATTTACAAGAGCATGCAGGGCATAACTTGTGGGGCACTAGTCTAGCTGACTGCAATATCAACCCCTACCATCCCTAGCAACAGCCAGGCTTCCACCTCACTTTTGTCTCTCAGACAGCTTCCAAGATTTCAGACAAGGTATCTGATGCCCTGTCTCACCATTCCCTGCCCGGTTGCCATCAGGTCTAGGTGTCTGCCTCAGCCTGGCACTCAGGTGTGTGTAGTCTGCCCTCTTTCCTCCCCTTTCCCACTCTCCCAGTGAGATTACGGCTGGCAAGTGTCCGGATTTCCTCCTTTCTGACTCCCAGTTCTAGTACTAACTACATCGCGGAGACTTTTCCTACAACTTCAGCCCACACTCTCCTCTGAATATATCAACAGCATTAGAAGTTCCATATTTATTCTCTGAATACGCATATGTGCTCTTTTCAGCAATGACTAAAAGCTCCTTAAAAGAAAAATAACAAATAAAATAAATATATTCTGAAACTCCAAAAGTGCAGAGCACTAAATAGAGAAAACAAGGAAGATAGAAGCAGGGCAAAGACAACTATACACAGGACTGGGCAAACTAGACCACGTGCTCTTCACTTCTCTGAACAGTAGGGTCGCTATTTTAAGTACTCCATAGAGAATAGTGAGAAACTCAGTTTAGCATCTGATAAACCTTGTGCATAAATGTGTATGGCTGTCATTTTTATGACTACTCACCCAGATTGTCTTTTTCTCAAGGACAATCATCTTGTTTTTTTCCCTTGATTTATAAACTCCTTACTCTTAGGAGGTGAGGCACATGGATGCCCAATTAATCATTAAGGAATTTTTGGCTACTGTTTCCAATTGTGCCATGAAAATACACTATGGCCCAGCTGCTGGGGAATCAAAAGGAGGGCCCATGCTTCCCAGTGCCAGACCCCCAACCATTCCCCCTGAGTGTGCTGCACTGACCTACACTACAGTGAGAACAGCCAACAATCAAACACCAGAGGCAATGAGGGGCTCCAGTGTGCAGTGAACCTCAGCCCACTCTGCAGACAGGTCACGAGTTTCCACAATGCAGCTCCAGACCCCTGGCTGCCCAGAGAGTCTTTACCATCCAAATGGGAAAATCACTGATGCTCCCCTCTGGCCTGTTCCACTCCCAGTCTTAGGGCCAGTGTCTAAAGCCACATTAATTCATGTCTTTGCAGTGGCAGAAGCCCAACCTGACCACAAATAACCAGCCAGGAAACTAATTTCAGACTGCACACCAAAGGCCAGTGATTTAAATAGCTTCCCTCCTATGTGGGTATTGGCCCTATCCCCTACTTCGGAAAAACCACAGACAGGCTGAAGCCCAGGCGAAAGCTCACACAGCTCTCCACAATTCTTCATGTCATCTGACTCCACAGCCTCATTATCTCGTTTCACAAAGAGAGACACAATGATACAGAATAATTAATGTTCTCCTGCCCTGGCTATCTGAATGAGAGCCACCATAGTGTTCCAAGTACAGAGAATTGAAGGTTACCTGACTCTGCAGACCAGATCATGCAGAATTCATAGTTTATATAAAATAAAATGTAGACCTACCAGCAGCACCGTTCCAGCTCAGATCTGGGAGGGAAGGATGGGGTGTGGGGAGTTAGACAGAACATTCAGATCTTTGGTCTTTCCCATTGAAGTATGAACACTTCAATTCTCACTGAAGAATCTCAGTTCAGAAAATAGGGTTGCTGGATTGTTATTCTGAGGACTCAAAATGACAAAAGACCTCAACACTATCAGCCAAGAGGCCTGTTTGTGTCATATGGGTGAAGGGAGGAAAGAAGTCCTCCAGAGAAAGGAAACAGCATGAGCAGACCTCAGAGAGGAGGCGGCATCCCATTGATTGCACCTTTATTCACATGCTGCTGCTGCTAAGTCGCGTCAGTCGTGTCCGACTCTGTGCAACCCCATAGACGGCAGCCCACCAGGGTCCTCTGTCCCTGGGATTCTCCAGGCAAGAACACTGGAGTGGGTTGCCATTTCCTTCTCCAATGCATGAAAGTGAAAAGTGAAAGTGAAGTCACTCAGTCGTGTCCGACTCTTAGCGACCCCAGGGACTGTAGCCTATCAGGCTCCTCTGTCCATGGGATTCTCCAGGCAAGAGCACTGGAGTGGGGTGCCATCGCCTTCTCCATTATTCACATGAATATAGTGTATTTTATATAACACATATACACATACACTATACAATAGCATTAAAGAAGCAGGTAATATCAAGATTATTGACCTAGAAACGTCTCTAAGACATGACTAAATGAAAAAGGCTGCTGAATAATAATGCATTAAAGACACAAACAGTGTACCCAGACAAAACAAACCGATATATTTCCATTCGGTTTAGAAGTGTGTATCCAAGTGCATTTTAAAATTTCTAGAGGAAAACACAAATGCATGGTAATAGAAGTTACCTCTGATTAGGGGTTCAGGGTGGGTTGGTTGGCTATAAGAACTAGAGTTTATTTGTAACGTTATAATGTTTTCAAAACAAAAATATATCCATGTATCACTCATGCAGTTAAAAATAATCACAATAAAGTGATTTGTTACAGAACAGTTACAAGGCAGATCAGTAAATTAACACATCTGTGAGGAACTCTATTATAGATAAGCATTTGCATTCAAAAAGACAGCCCTGGCATAACCATAAGAGGATTCGTTTCAGAGTCAAGCAGATTTGGTTTCAAATCCAGCCTGTGCAACCTTAGACTAATTACATAAGTCTCCTATTTCATATCTGCTCAATGGGAATATAAATATCGCCTTCACAGGATTACCATGAAGCTTAAATAGCCCTAATATCATGCAGTTCACTTCACTGTCAGTTGTTGGGAGACCTCATGGTGGAACAATAATGTGATCATTGGAGGAGAAACTGTCTCATACATCTCTCAGCAAATAGAAGGTAAGTTGTAGTTACATAAGCACCAGTGGGCAGGCTAAGGCCATCTCATCCCCACCATATAAGCAATCAGCGAACATAAGGCACATGGGAAGATGGAGGGGTTGCTACGCATAATCAGAGATAGCCTCCAGCAGGTAGAAATTAAAGTCTAGGGAAAACAGACTTCACTTTTTTTCAGCAAGTTTTCCTGGGGAAAAAAATAATGAGGCACCAACTAGAAGGTTCTGGACAGTTTTAGCAAGGCATTTCTATCTGGGGAGTAGATGTTTACCATTTCCCTTTAAAATTACATGCAGCCAGTTGAGTCCCTATGACATGCACACAATTATGTCTGTCTGTGCACAACTAGAAAGCCCCAGGATAAAATGGGTAGCTGCCTAATGGAGAGATGTGAACTCATGGGGAGCCTTCAGACCATCTCTCTACCCTGGAAAAGCTAAGCTCTGTGCCTCATTCATTTGTAAATCGTTTTCTTCTCTGGCATAAGCATTATGCCTTCTATGTGGTAAGCACTCAAGGCATTAATTAATCCATCAAAATGGTCTATTTCTCCTCTGAATAACCAGCCCTGTAGAGAAGACAGTGGTTCCTCTTGCTTCCATCTTCCTCCGAGAAGCCTCTCATCTTTCCTGCCTCTGGTTTCCTAGCACTCAGCATCAGCGTCACTCTCAGGGAGCGCTGTACCTACTCCCTAGGGATACACCTCTTTTTTCCTCTGCTGTTGTTTTATGTCATTATTTAACTTTTTGTGCATGAGGTTCCTTTTTCCAGAGAGAATAAGTCCTCTGAGGTCAAGGAGCTTCTTGCCTGTCTTTTTTAACCCATAATGCATGCTGAATAACGCCATGCAGTTTAGATATTCAGGCTGAGCAAATGTGTTCCAGGGACTGAAATAGTCACATTCAGATTCGCTGCTGCTTATGAAAGGTTCTCCTGGGAGAGACTAACAGCAAAGCAGATGTTCCTTCAGGCAGAGCTGGTTCTATCAGTTTATCTTACTGGTCATCTGGGGAAGAAAGAAGACTAAAGTTATGCCAGCACCTGACATTGCCCAGCCCAAGGAAGAAAAGGAAATTCCCAGATACCCAAGAGTGGATCTCAGGAACCATAGGCACTCCATCTCCTCATGGGCCCAGAAATCTGAAATCTCACTTATCTCTTCTTCTAAAAGAATTATATGTTAATGGCTATGCTCCCTATATATTATTTAAACACTGCCCTGTTGAGCACATTCTACATTCCAAATGCACTTGACACGAGATCAGAGCTATCGGGCTTGAAAACCAATCTCAGTTTTTTAAAGCTTTCCTTAGAAAGGTTAAGTAAGAAAAATAAGCAATTAGCCAGAAGCTGGGTTTGTTCCCAAGTCACAGAGTATTTCTTAAACCATCCTGTGGCCCTTAAAGAAACGCTCCTCTGAGACCCGAGGCAGGGTTCATTAAGTCCAGGTGACATGGACTGCCTCATCAAACTGGTGCCCATGGCTTTAGGGGAAATGAATGCCATACTCTAGGGTATTTTTAGAATATATATAAAAGGACTGAAAAGCAATGATAGAAATATCATAGAATATAGAAAAGAATAATGTGCAACACAGACATCAATTATAGCCATGCTATACAGAGAAAAATCCACTTAATATTTTAGTATTTTTTTTCTCTGATCTGTGGGTATGTATATGTTTACAAAATTGGGAGTCATTCTCTGTATACAGTTTGCTGTCCTACTTTTCCACTTAACATTTTAAATATCTCCCCATGCTGCGACATAGCCTTCCAAAATAATTTTCAAAGCCTTACAGCATCTCAATGTACAAACGTATCATAAATTACTTTAACTGCCTTCTTGGTCAGATGGTTGGTTTCTGGCCAAATGTTTACATTAAATAACTTTAGTGTGTATTCTTCTACATAAATCTTTATGTGCATCTCCATTTGTTTCCTTAAAGTACATTCGTGTAAGTGCAATTATTAGTTCAAAGGGTAAAAATTATCATTAACATTCTTGTTATAAAATATTCTATATGACATAAATATGCTGGTCAATCTGCACTTCCACTAACAGTACATGGAAGCGCCGATTTCAGGGAATACTGGCCAACACTAGGCATAACTATTTTAAAATCTCCAGACATAGGTGTGTTGGCAACATGTATTGCAAAAATATAAGCCCTTAATCCTGTCTTCACACTAAAATGCTTTGTCTTTAACAGTGGTTCCCAAACTTTTATGACTCAGGACTCCTTTATACTCTTAAAAATTAATTCATACATTACATTCACAAATTTGCAATTTTAGAAATTACATCTGGCAAAATTTTACAATATTTATGAATTTATTTTAAAGTAATAAATAGTTTTTTATGATAAAGAAACTGGAGTTTCTCAAGCAAAAATAATTTAGTGAGAAAGCACTGCACTGTTTTACATTTTTTGCCAAGTCCCTTAATATCTCACTTAATGGAAAACAGTTGGATTATATCTACATCTGTGCTTGATCATTATGATATCACATATGTCATACAACTTCTAGAAATTCCACTGTACATTTGAGAATGAGAATTTTTTTTAAAGCCCATAACATTTTATTATAATTTAAAAATAGCTTTGACTTCATTAATCTGCTGATAGGATCATGGACATTCCCCAGGGTTCCCAGGATCACACTTTGAGAACTCCTGCTCTATGCCAAACAACTGGGTCCCAGGAGGACTGCAACTTACAAAGAGATCGTTTCTAATTTTAATAAAAGCTATACTTTGGCCACCTCATGCAAAGAGTTGACTCATTGGAAAAGACTCTGATACTGGGAGGGATTGGGGGCAGGAAGAGAAGGGGACGACAGAGGATGAGATGGCTGGATGGCATCACTGACTCGATGGACGTGAGTCTGAGTGAACTCCGGGAGTTGGTGATAGACAGGGAGACCTGGCGTGCTGCGATTCATGGGGTCACAAAGAGTCGGACACGACTGAGCGACTGATCTGATCTGATGGACTTCTTGCAAATGTTCTCACTTCATTCTTCTTCCACCCGACCCTGTAAAGTTCAAATCCCATCTCCTGCATAAAGCCTTCTCATCTAACCTGCCTTTCAGTGATGTTCCCTTTCTCTGATTCTTTACTGCTTTTATATCACTGCAGAACAATTTGGCCTACGCCCTCTGATTTTCATAGCCTCTTGTCCCCACCCAAACTATAAGCTTCTTGAGGTCAGGGATCAAGTTGTTGGAACACACTTGGGCTCAATGACTGATTTCTCAGAAGAGAGCTGCTCTAAGTCACTGTGGCATTTAAGGAACTAACATTTGCATGGTACTTTACACAGAACACTTTCTCTTGAGATATTTTATTTAATTCTCACAAGGACCCTTTGACATAGACATTTTATCTTTGTCATAAAAATGAGGAAATAGAGACTGAGAAAGGTTAAGTGACTAAAGCAAATGACAACACTGAAACTTGAACCTTGGTCAACAGATTCCAGATCCCATGCACGCTACTCTGATGCCTGGCTACTAACTGGCAGCAGTGGTGACTGAGCCCCACAAAGTGTCACAGAGGGGAGATTTCACAGACTCATCCTTTCAGAGGAACTCCAAAGACATTCCCAAGAGGAGGTACTACACAAGTATTAAAAACAAGAGTGTTTGAAGTCAAAACTAAGTTGGAATTCCTATCCTCCCACCTACTAGCAATATGACACTGGCACATTTCCTTAGCTTTCTAGGCCTCGCTTTCCCCATCTCTAATATAGGCATAATCATTGATACCAGGCAGAGTTGTTGAGAGAATCCAATGAGAAAATCTACATAAAGCACAGTGCAAGAATCAGCTTAGTTCTTGGATATACTTCCATTCCTTCCTAAAACCATCTCATCACCATCCCTTATTTCCCCTCTGGAAAACAAGAAGGATTTCATGAAATGAAGATAGGCACTGCCTAGAGCCTAAGCAATCTATTAAACAGGAAAATACTTCATCCCAGACACCTGGGTCTGGAGTCTTTGGAACACAAGGTTCCAGGCCAAAAGCATCACTGGAAAGAAAGGACGGTGTTTTGTACCAACAGACACTCACTGCCAATCCGTGTGAGAGCCTATATGGGTCTTAGCTCTGGAAGCCAGCCTACTCCTCTCAACATACACATAGATCCCTCAAGCTCATGTGCCCTAGGAGTCTCTGGAACTCAGTACCTTTCCTGACACAGGTTGCTTCTCTGGGGAAAAGGTAGTGCTCAGTTGGTCAGGTCAAGATGCTGACAGGAGACAGAGGCCAGGTTGGGAACAGTGCCTCCCAGCCCATTAATACTAGGACTGGCAGCAACACAGTGTGTTAACTATCTCCAGCGGCTCAAACTTCAGCATTCAGCAAGTCCCATAAGTTATGGTCGATTGGGTTTCCAGAATCCTGTGGTTATCGACACTCCTAGTTTCTAACCAAAAACAATGATCCACAGTTTGAGTACTTTCCTCTTTTACAAAATGAGAGGGTTGAAATCAATGATCTCAAAGGTCCTGCCATCTCCAAATTTCTGTGCATCTGATCAAGCTCCAAATGGCTTCTGCTTGCTTTCAAAATGCAGATCTATGCTCTAAGGATGCAAATCTGTCATCACCAAGGGCCACTGAGGTCCTGCAAAAAACTGCCTGAGGTCAGGCATGTCCCTAGAATAAGTGTTCAGCTTCCCAAACGTCTACAAGCCTATGGATCACCTAATCTAGACAACTAAGGAATGCTCTCAGAAACTGTCATGTGGTCTTGGGGAGACAAGACTATTTCTCACTAAATAACTAGAAAGCATGGCATGAGTCAGTCTTGGAAGCCAAGGGATAATATGTGTCATTTTAAACACAACATCTGAATCATCATGAAATGATAGGCAAAATAACATAGCGTATCAGTGAAATTTTGATACAGCCCTCTCCTGGAAAGATTAGAGAGGAGGCAGAAGCTCAGAGAAAGGGACAATTAGTAAAGGGATACAAAAAAGCAATTAGATAAAACTCTGTGAGGACAAAGGTCCTACTAAGTCCCCAGTATCCACTCCCTTGGCCCTCAATCACTATTTTCAATAAATAAATGAATAAAGGACAAATGAGTAGGAAGCAGTTAGAACAAATTCAATAGGATAACAGTGTTGTTAAATGAACACATTTTGGAGTCGGAGACACAGCAGAGTCAAATGTGACTAATACACACACACACACACACACACACACAAACACACACATCTATAAGTGGGTGTGCTCAGTTGCTTCAGTCATGTCTGGCTCTTTGCCACCCTATGGACTATAGCCTGCCAGGCTCCTCTGTCCTTGGGATTCTCCAGGCAAGAATACTGGAATGGGTTGCCATGCCCTCGTCCAGGGGATCCTCCCAATCCAGTGATTGAACCTGCATCTTCTGTGGCTCCTGCGTTGCAGGTTGATTCTTTACTGCTGAGCCGCTGGGGAAGCACACTAAACCAAGCACCGCACAGGGTTATTTGAGAACTCAGTGAGAACTGAGTGAGGAAAAGCGCATAAAACATTTATCGCAATGTCAGGCTTATTATACGTGTGTGTGTGCTCAGTCACTCAGTCACGTTGACTCTTTGAGACCTCATGGACTGTAGCCCACCAGGCTCCTCTGTCCATGGAATTTTCCAGGCAAGAATACTAGAATGGGATGACATTTCCTACAGGGGATCTTCCCAACCCAGAGACTGAACCCACATCTCTTATATCTCCTGCACTGGCAGGCAGATCCTTCACCACTGTGCCACCTGGGAAGCCCTAGGCTTATTATTACTTAGGTTTTTAATATTGATGATGGCATATGATGGTAATGATGAAAATGATGCAGATAATGATATTCATCAGTGCTAGGGGGCTCAGAGAAAAAGGAAGGAAGATTTTATTGAAGAGGTGAGCTTTGAAGGAAAAGATGGAGAATCAGGAGTCCAGAGGAAGACAAAGGCTTGGAACCTAAAATACATGAATATTTTCAGAAAATAATTAGGAAATGAGCCTGATCTGAAAGAAATGTGCTTACACAGGCATAAATGAGCATAAGTTTTTATAAGTAGAATAAGATTTGGTAGAGGGTCTTGAATATCTGCTAAAGAGCTTGAACTTTATCTTACAAACAACAGGGGCCCCCAAGGTTCTAGAATCTGGCAGAGACATAATAGAAGTCCATTTGGAAAGACTAATTGGTCGCTGATGGATATGATGGGCTGATGAAGCATGTTCTTCTAGAGGTAGAAAGACTTATTAGGAATCCATCTCACTAGCTTGATGACAGCAGGGTGTAAGAAATGAAGAGGGACACAAAAGCAGCATAATGTGTTTACTCGCTTGGGGCAGAGATGAAGGAGAAGAAACAGGTAAAGACAACTTCAAGATTCCAAGCCTGAGTGCCTAAGAGAATAGCGTTACCACAGACGGAAACAAGAGTGGAGCTGACATCTCTGGAGCAGCTTATAAAGTGTTTTTGAGAAAACAGAAAAACATCCTAGGCTCAGTTGCCTAAAACCAGAGCCTAAGACTGGGTCTAGAAGCTTGAGACGGAGAAGGCAATGGCACCCCACTCCAGTACTCTTGCCGGGAAAATCCCATGGACGGAGGAGCCTGGTGGGCTGCAATCCATGGGGTCGCAAAGAGTCGGACACGACTGAGCGACTTCACTTTCACTTTTCACTTTCATGCATTGGAGAAGGAAATGGCAACCCACTCCAGTGTTCTTGCCTGGAGAATCCCAGGGACAGAGGAGCCTGGTAGGCTGCTGTCTATGGGGTCGCACAGAGTCGGACACAACTGAAGCGACTTAGCAGCAGCAGCAGCAGCAGAAGCTTGAGAATGATTGAGGGAATAGTGAAAGTGAAAGTTGTTCACTCGTGTCCAGCTCTTTTCGAGCCCATAGACTGTCCATGTAATTCTCCAGGCCAGAATGCTGGAGTGGGTAGCCTTTCCCTTTTCCAGGAGATCTTCCCAACCCAGGGGTCGAACCCAGGTCTCCCACATTGCAGGCAGATTCTTTACCAGCTGAGCCACAAGGGAAGCTCAAGAACACTGCAGTGGGTAACCTATCCCTTCTCCAGGGAATCTTCCCAACCCAGGAATTGAACCAGGGTCTCCCGCAATGCAGGCAGATTCTTTACCAACTGAGCTCTCAGGGAAGCCCTGACTGAGAAAATGCTTGTAGGCAAAACCTAATGGAAGAGAGGGAGGCAAGATCGGGGTTCAGGTTCCAGGTAAAGCCTGATCCACAGGGGCTCCGATGGGTAACTCTCTCCACAGACTTGACGCACTCTAAAGCAAGGGGCCAGGATTTTGTGCTCCACACCAGCCAGTTATTGGCCATCCCAGATGTAGGAAGTGGTGACCTCTGGAGGAAGTCATCACATCTTGAAGCTGATGGGTGCCTAAAGGGAATGTTAAGCTAAATTTAACCTAAGGCTTATTAGCATGTAACTCTCAGCAATTGCCTTCTATCATTACTGTGATTGTTAGCGTTGAAATGATGGCGAGATATCCAACAAACTTGATGAATGAAAGAAAACAATACTGGGCAACTACAGTCCTCTGCCTCTGTACAACTTCCATCTGAGAATATCACTTCCCCTTTATTTTCTGCCCTGCTTTGTGTAAGCAGCAGATAGCCTAGGAGCTGTCATACTCCAGAGTTTCAACATCAGTCATACAATTCATCAGAGGTGCAAAAGCATGAAAGAAAAGCTAGGGGAGGCTTTCTAAAAGTGAAGGAAAGATAGACTGTTTCTATTTTAAGCACTTGAATATGAATGGGAAAACCTCTGGGCCCTTAACATTCTCTTCAAGTTCATATATCCTGGCCTAGAACCATTTCCTCTGGATGGAGCCCATCTGCAAATGCTGCTCTAACACATCTAGAATTCTGTATGGCTGGATTTTCCTTGTATGTGGTAGGAATCTCCCCGAACGCCTGTGTATACATTTAAAGTTAGTTTTAATGTTCCAGTTAAGCTGAACTCTCTGTTTAAGAGCTGTATACTAAATCCTGTAATAGAGAACCACCCCCAAAAGTATATTTCCTCTGAAACTAAGATCTAACAGAAAGCATGCTTGCATTTTACAGGAAGCTGGGCTTCAGTCTTTGACCCAGAAATCAACAGATGTTTATCAGATGCCCACAGTGTGACAGGCACTATGCTAGATACCCTATATCTTGGGAATAGTAAAAAGACATTCTGGCTAAAGAACAAAAATGAATACAGGAATAGAAAGGCTGGATGTGCATTCCAGAGAGTATATACATTGAAGCATTAGCTGCAATAGCAAACACCACCAACATGTCAGTGACTTAAAACTGTGTTAGTGTACTTCTGATCCGCGTCATAGTCTATTACAGACAGCAGTGAGGTGCGGGCAGGAAGGGGCTCTTGTTCTGCACCATGATTCAGAAACCTGGGCTCTTATATCAAAATTCTGCTATCTTCTAGATGTATTAGGAATTCTCAGTTGAACTGGTGGAAAGAGTAATGAGTGAGAATTGTTTTTACCATGAATGGAAGTGGCATCCATCATTCCCAGCCTCTCTCTCTGTGAGCCAGGATTCAGTCATGTGACTATGTTTAAGGGAAAGAATGCTGTTCAGTCACAAGTCATGTCCAACTCTTTGTGACCCCATGAGGTGTAACACTCCAGGCTCTGCCCTGTTCTTCACTATATCCAGGAGTTTGTTCAAACTTATGTCCATTGAGTCAATGATGCCATCCAACCATCTCATCCTCTGCATGACTGAGTGACTAAACAACAACAATAACACACGCACACACAGATATATATACATATATATTATATAGTGTGAGTCACACAGTCATATCCAACTCTTTGAGACCCCATGGACTGTAGCCCACCAGACTCCTCTGTCCATGGGATTTCCCAGGCAAAAATACTGGAGTGGATTGTCATTTCCTTCTCCAGGGAATCTTCCTGATTGAAGACTAAACCCAGGTCTCCTGCATTGCAGGCATGTTCTTTACTATCTGAGCCATCAGCATTTGATTTCATATATATATATATATATATATATATATATATATATATATACACACACACACACACACACACACAGAAGTAAACAATGAAACAATATTTAGCCTTAAATAAGAAAAAATACTGCCATTTGTGACAACATGGATAAAGCTGGAGGGTATTAGTGAAATAAGCTGCTGCTGCTGCTGCTGCTAAGTCGCTTCAGTCATGGCCGGCTCTGCGCAACCCCATAGATGGCAGCCCAGCAGGCTCCCCCGTCCCTGGGATTCTCCAGGCAAGAACACTGGAGTGGGTTGCCATTTCCTTCTTCAATGCGTGAAAGTGAAGTCACTCAGTCGTGTCCAACTCTTTGCGACCCCATGGACTGCAGCCCACCAGGCTCCTCCGTCCATGGGATTTTCCAGGCAAGAGTACTGGAGTGGGGTGTCATTGCCTTCTCCAATGCATGAAAGTGGAAAGTGAAAGTGAAGTCACTTAGTCGTCCGACTCTTAGCGACCCCATGGACTGCAGCCCACCAGGCTCCTCCGTCCATGGGATATTCCAGGCAAGAGTACTGGAGTGGGGTGCCATTGCCTTCTCCAATGCATGAAAGTGGAAAGTGAAAGTGAAGTCACTTAGTCATCCGACTCTTAGCGACCCCATGGACTGCAGCCTACCAGGCTCCTCTGTTCATGGGATTTTCCAGGAGTGTGGTGCCATTGCCTTCTCCTGAAATAAGCTAGTCAGGGACAAATACTGCATGATATGACTTTCATGTGGAATCTAAAAAAAAATAAAAGAATCAAAATCATAGGAATAGAGTAGAATAGTGGTTGTCAGGGGCTGTAGGTGAAGGAGTAGAGAGAGGCTTGCAAAAAGACACAAATTTTCAATTTTAAGACTGAAAGGTCTTAAAGTCTGAGTATCTAATATTATGGCCACTGGTAATAATGTGTTATACAATTTAAATTCGCTAAGAGAGTAGAATTTAAGTGTCCTGACCCAATAATAATAATAAAATTATTCAACAAACTTGATCTCCCATGCAGTTAGAAACCTGTGCTCTTGGGGCTGGTGCACTAGGATGACCCAGAGGGATGCTATGGGGAGGGAGGAGGGTTCAGGATGGGGAACACGTGTATACCTGTGGCGAGTTCATGTTGATATATGGCAAAACCAATACAATATTGTAAAGTTAAAAAATAAAATAAATAAAAATAAAATTTAAAAAATAAATTAAAAAAATAAAATCTATATAAGTTCTGGGAATAGGTAGTGGTGATTATTGTACAACTTTGTAATGCTATTGAATTATGCCTTTAAAATGTCTAAAGTAGTAAATTTTATGTATATTTTTACCACGATAAAAAAAAAAATGTTCGTTAGAAAGAAAGGGAAAAAAAAAAACTAGTCTCAATGAGACCAAGTGGCTTGCTCTAGTTCACATGTCTGCTAAGCAGCGTGGGTATTTGAAACCATGTCTGCTTGATTTTAGAACACAAGTCATTCTTCTCTGAGCCAAAGAGACTGGCAGATGACTTAAAAAGAGGCCATTGCAACCCAATCCTAAATCACCTCCTCAATGGTGCTAAGGAACATATGTGTAACCAGGGAGATTTTGCCCTCTCTTCTCCACCTCCATGAAAATGAATGAGCTGAACTGAGGGTGAGAAGTCAGGATAGGCTGCAGGTATCTAAATCTGTGTCCCCAAAGCTTAGCTGGCAGGCATGAGTGGGGCTACTCCACTCAAAATTCGATATTCTTCTGTTTTTCAACCATTTAAAAATGTGAAAGCTGTACTTAGCACACAGGCTACACATAAAACAGGAGGGAGGCAGGATTTGGTTCATGGGCTACAGTCTGCTGACCTCTGCCTTTGGCCCCTGCCTTCTTGCCCCCTCCCCACTATTAGCTCCCTAACACCTTGCTGACCTAGAAGCACCAACACTCAGCCTACCTCCTAGACCAAAATCTGCACACATACTTGAAGCCATGCCTTCTCCGAGCGTGCCTTGCCTGAACCACCCCAGTCCCAGGGCACCATCCTGGACTTCGTCCATGGTGGCTAGAATGCTCATCTGGTTCGTGCTAGCTTTAGTAGTGGGAGAGCAAAGAAAAGGACTGCTAAATGCTGTGCTTCTTCATGCCTTCAAAAGACCTGCATGTTAAGAGTGGCCAAGCTGCAGCTTACCCAGTGGACCAACATGCAGGCTGCCCAAGCTGGAGTTCTTCCCAAAGTGAATGGGAAGCATCCACCACCTCCCTTTCTTTGCCACAAGCCCAGGGATGAAGCATGTGTCCTGTGAAGAGGGGAAGTGACAACCCCTGCAGGGGAAAAGATGCACCAAACCCATCTGGTCAGTGCAATCTGGCCAGGCCCATGCGGCTAAACTCATGTTGCCTAAAGCAACAGTTTACCTCCAGGTTGGAAAATGGCAGCAATAAAAATATAAATGGAACCCAGCCAGAGAGATGATTCTCAGTAAAAAAGAGACTCTGCATAAGGAGAAATGGGGGGAAAATATTTATATCCATAGAGAGAGAGAGACATTATCTTCTTCTCCAACACATTTTTCTGAAGTTACAAATCAATGGTTTCTATTTATTCCCACTGGAGAGAAAAACAAAAACCCTGAGATTTATGAGCAGTGTTGTTTATTTATAATCCAAAAACTCTTCTCATACCATATGGTTGGGAAATTTACAGAGAGACAAAGTGAGAGGAAATTGCCTGCTTAATTCAATGGTCTTGGCAAAGCTAGTAGGCAGAGAGTGCATCCCAAACTCTTCCTCTGACACATGTGTAAGCGTGTACAGGCGAGGAGGCCTGCATGCAGAGAGCAGAGGGAGCCCTTCCATCACCAGAAAAGCCACAATGTAGTGTAGTGGGAATGCAAGCAGCTGATGAGCTCAGCTGAGAAGGACAGGCTCATTTCTCTATCCCAGCACAGGCTAGAGAAAGGGATACTGAGAAACAGACCAGAAAGGAGGGTGAGGGCTAAGCGATGTAGGAGCAACCAGTCTTCTGGACAAGTAAAGAGGATGCACAGCACATGAGGGTTCTCAGGAAGGCAAAGTACACACAGCTCTCTACTACACTTCTGTTCAATCATTTTCCTTCTCCATGTTAGTGAGAAATAAGCAGAAATTTCTGATTCCATCTCTGCTGCTCAGCATGCTCTACAGAAAGGCAATCACTCACCGCCTTGAAGGAACCAACACAAGTTTGCACTGGACGCCTTCACTTCCTCCATGCTCGACCCTCCCCTTTCAGAATGATGACAAACAGAAAAAAGGAAAACACTGAGGCTGAAGATGATTAATACAAATGAGAAGAGTGGCCAGATATGAAAAGGGATTGAAAAGCATGGAAAAGGATACAAGAGGCACAGTGGGGCAAAGGAAAGGTCACCTCTTTGAGAAAATCCTCCCTGAAGATTCTGTCCATGGGGCTCCATCCACTGAGTGTCCACAGCCCAGAGGACCTACTCACACTACACTAGGCTTCCACACCTGTTGCCTGCAATACTAGCTACCTTTTAATGTGCATACAACTGCTCTCCTGGTTCACCTGCCACTTCTGTTTGGAGGACTCCCAAAACTTTTCCTGCTCCAGCCTCTCCTGTGAACTCCAGTCTCACATTTCCAAATGCTGTGCAAGGAGCCGTTGGCACTTCAGTTCCAGGATGCTAAAACTGAGCTCAGCACTCCTCCACCATAACACTGTTCCCCCTCCCCACTTCCTCCCTCCTTTTCTTCTTCCATTCCCCACTTCTGTAATGGGACCAAACCCTCCCAGGTCTGAAAGCTTATAATCATCATGACAATTTCTCCTCCTCACTCTCCTCTAATCGCTGTCAAGTCCTGTTAACTGTGCTTCAGAAATTTCTCTTGCATTGGTCCTTCTCTCTCTCTTTCCGAACAACCGAAGTTTAACAGGATGGGCTGCATGGGCAGCTGTAATGCTCCACCAGATCTCTGTCCCACCTCTACACATCTTTCTCCTCAGCCCAGGGTTCCCAGTGGTGTCCAGGCTACCTTCCTACAGCGTAGTTATAGGCACAGTCATTAACCTCATGGTTTCTAGTTACTATAAACTATAATTCTGGTTCAATATTCTGTGTCACCCTCCATCACCACTGTTCACCCCAACTCTAGGGGCTCCACACAGCTGAATCTCAGTAATTGCCTGATGACGTCTGATGGATGGACAATATGCAGAACAGCAATGCTTTCTCTCTTCTCCTCCACGACCATTTGGGAGAAATGCTGCTGCTGAGAGGACCTGTGGCTTATAAAGCTGAACTGACTTGACAGTTACAAGTGTGTAAAACAATGATAAGAAAGCAAAGGGTGGATGAAAAAAAGGAGACTACACCAGAGTTCATGACAAATAACAGGGAGGCAGCCTCGTTGGTAAACAGATCAAATAATTAAGAGCAAGACCCCCAAAAGATCTGTGAATAAAACAGAAGGTCCCAGGTGAGTGAGGAGAAGTAATTTATTGATGAGGAGTAGATGTAGCTAAACAACGAAATGAATTTGTCGGGGAGGAGTGTTGCAAGAAGGGAGGAGGGGACAGGTGCAGGAGGAAAGGCATAAATTTGCCATGGGAGAAAACCCGAAGTCTTTATCAGAATGGGTGAAGGAGTGTCTCTGAAGAGCAGAAGGCTGACCAGACTGCTAAGTTGACAGGGCCTGCCTGAGAAGGAAATAATTGGAGGGAGCACAGAGCCATTCATCCTGCCATGGACACTGCTGGCTCCTCTCGGCATGCAGAGCAGGTACGGCAAGGCGTCTTGGGCACCTGGAAGGAAAGGAGCCCTAATTCAGAGAAACAGACTCCACAGAAGTACCTGTTAAAGGCCTCACACCGGGAGACTGGGCAACCAAAATGGGACAAGACACAAAAGGGGAAAAGAGGGACACAGGGTTTGTCATGTGTCAGAGGCATTGGAAACAACTGGTAGGTAGCATTGATAAAATCTGATAACCAAAGAAAAAATCTGATAACCAGAAAATCACACAATGAGTGACATCCAGCTGGAGTGAACTATGCCCTACCTTGTTCTGATTGCCAGAGCTGACAGTGCAGACAGTGTGGGGATTGGATTGCTCTATACCCAGAATGAGGTTATGCTTTGTACCCAGTGGTGCCTTTGGAGATTCTATTCCACAAGTTCCTACTGAGTATCTCCATCAGCCTTTACAACGTTATTTATAAACACAAATCCCAACAAGTGGAAACCACACATTTTCCCATTGTCTCATCATCTAAATCAACCACTCCAGGAGTGATAAAGCAAATAAGATCCTAGCTCTCATCAGTCTCACCATCTAAAATAAAAACAACAAGCCACTATAATAATAAACAAATTCAAAAGCTAAGATTATGAAGGATGCTGAAGAAATGAAGAGGGACTAGGGAGAGACAGACCAGCAGGGGGCAATATCTTCTAAGAGGAAATGTCATTTAGGCTGGATCTGAAGCATAAAAGCAAGCAAAGTGTGGAAGAAGAAGCATCACAGTGAGAATGGCATGTGTAAAGGTCCTGTGGCAGGAAGGAGGCCGACCAGTTTAAGGAATTAAAGCGAGGCAGTAAGGCCAGAGCACAGTGAGCAAGGGAGAGAGAAGTGCCTTTGTTGTCCCATCTCATGTTCCACCCCGGGATGACACAAAATTGGAGAAAATAACATGTATTGATTGCCTTCTATGTCTTCTATGTGGGGTGAAGTATTTTTCAACTATGGTTTCTGTTTTTGCCTGCACAAGCTTTTAGAAAGGACACAGTCAATCACAATGGAGATGTTTTCATTGGTCTTGGTTTGGCAAGAACGTGTAGATAAGACATAATCTCATTTTGCACCTTTAGGCAAAATAATAATCACAACTACCCTGATGCCTCTCCTTAAACACAGTTTTACTACGTTTTTTATACACTTAAAATGTAAGTTTCTTAGCAACAGTGATAGACAGAACCCTGAATGGATATATCTTAAACATCAAACTGAAAGTTTTTGAAGGGACACATCAACAACACGTACGTATTTTCACAACATCAAGCAAAGCTGTAAAACTTAAAACAAGAATCATCACAAAATATTCCCGCTGACACACCATCTGCATATTCTTCCTGAGAATCACAACCCTGTCTACAGAAACGTGTGTTTGACAAACAAGAATCAAAGAAGTAGGAATTCCACGAGATTCTGTCTAGGATTTCAAGCTTAGACGATTCAAGATCCAGTGGCCAAATAATTACATTTGGAGGTAACAGTTGCACAGTGTAAAATGAGTAAAAGAGGAGAAATATGGAAGAAAGAAATCTGGGATCCAAAGTCAGCTTTGCCTTTAGACTAGCTGAATAAACCTTAAGTACCATTCACCTCTCTGGAGGTTCATTTATCAGTATAAACTAAAAAATGCTGCTGCTGCTGCTGCTAAGTCGCTTCAGTCGTGTCTGACTCTGTGCGACCCCATAGACAGCAGCCCACCAGGCTCCCCCATCCCTGGGATTCTCCAGGCAAGAGCACTGGAGTGGGTTGCCATTGCCTTCTCCAAACTAAGGTATAGGCATTACTGATTCTGAACATGATGGAGTAACCAGAACTGAATCTACCTTTTCACATGAAATGACTGTAAGGTAAAATAAATAAACAAAACAATTACTTTCAAGTCATTGGATAACAGGCAACAAAAACCAGGGATCTCCAAGAGATTGGAAACAAATGAGGTAAGTCTTACGATTTCCCTGGATCACTGCATGGAAAAAGTTTCCAGGCTATATGGTTATATGCTAAGTAAAGTATTCATATGAAGCCCAGTGATCTCCCTAAGTTGAGTTGATGAAATGGGGGATCTGGTCAGGCAAATGTACCTAGAATTTGCAAGAAATAGTACTAGAGAAGAGACAGCTGCAGAAGCAGAGAGAATTCTAGAGCGATGCAGAGCACCCGCTCCCCTCAAGTCTTCAGCTGAGTGGTAATCGGTTCACGAAAATGAAGAATCCAAAGAATGGAGAAAGAATCACCTGAAAGGACCAGAAGGAGCAAACCCAGAAGCTCGTTGTGTTCAGTCGCTTCAGTCACATCCAACTCTCTGCAACCCTACGCACTGTAGCCCACCAGGCTCCTCTCCATGGGATTCTTCAGGCAAGCATACTGGAATGGGCTGCCATGCCCTCCTCCAGGGGATCTTCCCGACTTAGGGATTGAGCCTGTGTCTCTTGCTTCTCCTGCACTGGCAGACAGGTTCTTTACCACTAGTGCTACCCTAGACGTTTACACAACGTCAATAACCGTCACTGTGCCCACCAGCCAGAGTGGCAACCCCCATAAGTCATGGAATGAATACCTCAGGGAAGTTCTGCCTTAGTAGTGGGGCAAAATCAATCCTAAACAAAATGAAGTTCTGATCCCAGCTTATAAAGCTTAAAATTAACACCTGAAAGAATTCAAACACCTGCAAGTAACTTAAGTGTGTCCCAGAATGAGGCTCAACAATATTCACTGGAATTCAAAAATATCTAGCAACCAGTAAGACAAAAATCCTAGTATCTGGCATTAAATAAAATTATCTGGCATTGTAAGAAACAGAAAAAAACATGCTCATAATGAAGAGAAACATTAACCAATCTAAACTACTAGCTCTTAACTAGGGGCGATTTCCTATACTCTCCAATCTGGCAATCAAGGAACATGAGTCAATGATGAGAAGCATCTAACTGTCAAGACTGAAGATGTTACTAGCATCAAGTGAATGGAAAACGGGGATTCTGCTAAATACCCTACGATACACAGGCAATTCCACCACAACAACAAAACCAAAAAATTAGCCAATCTAAGATGTCACTACTACTAGTGTTGGAAATATGATTCAAAACCGTCTCAGAAATGATACAAGTTATAGAATGAATAAATAAGGACATTAGTTATTAAAACTATATTGCATATGTTCAAGAAGCTAGAGGAAAAATTATATATGTTAATTATATACATGCAAAAAATAAAAAGTAAATACAAACCAAACTTTCAGAGAGAAAAACTGTTATGTTTGACCCTAATGTATGTTAAATGGAATTAATGGCAAATTAGACAATGCAGACGAAAAGGCAAGTGAAAGTAAAACCATAATAACAAACTGCACAAAGGAAACCCAAGAGGAACATGGGAAAAGGTATCATCAGTGTGCTGGAGGACAGCATGTGTAACTAAGAGTTCCTGAAGAGGCAAGGAACAAAACACATGTGAAGAAGTAATAGCTGAGTATTTTCAAAAATTGATGAAAACTATAAAGCAACATCCAAGAGACACAAAAAAATCCCAAGTCATGAATAAAACAATATCAAAGTTCATCATAATCAGATTGCTTAACACCAATAATAAAGACACAGGCAAGACAGAAAAAGGGTATGTCACAGTGAGAGGAACAAAGATACAGATGTTAGCAGATCTTCTGTTAGAAACAATGTAAATGACAAGGAAGTGCAGCAGTATTTTTAAATACAACAACGACAAATGCTATACCACGTGGAAATCTTGATATACATGAATGAAGAGCATGGGAATGGTAAATGCATGGATAAATATAAGTTCTTATTATTTAAATACCTTTGATAGATAAATGATTGCTTAAAGCAAAAATAATAACAATGTATTATGCAGGTTATAACAGAAGAAATGAAATTCATAGTTACACTGACCAAAGAAAATTAGAGATATCAAGGGAATATTTCATGCAAAGATGAGCACAATAAAGGACAGAAAAGGTATGGACCTAACAGAAGCAGAAGAAAGATCACTCACCTAGAGCCAGACATCCTGGAATGCAAAGTCAAGTGGGCCTTAGGACGAACCACTACAAACAAAGCTAGTGGAGGGGATGGAATTCCAGTTGAGCTATTTCAAATCCTAAAAGATGATGCTGTGAAAGTGCTGTTTGGGACACTCAGCAGTGGCCACAGGACTGGAAAAGGTCAGCTTTCATTTCAATCCCAAAGAAAGGCAATGCCAAAGAATGCTCAAACTACCGCACAACTGCACTCATCTCACATGCTAGTAAAGTAGTGCTCAAAATTCTCCAAGCCAGGCTTCAATAGTATGTGAACCGTGAACTTCCAGATGTTCAAGCTGGATTTAGAAAAGGCAGAGGAATCATAGATCAAATTCCCGACATCCAATGGATCATGGAAAAAGCAAGAGAGTTCCAGAAAAACATCTATTTCTGCTTTATTGACTATGCCAAAGCTTTTGACTGTGTGGATCACAACAAGCTGTGGAAAATTCTGAAAGAGATGGGAATACCAGACCACCTGAACTGCCATTGAGAAATCTGTATGCAGGTCAGGAAGCAACAGTTAGAACTGGACATGGAACAATAGACTGGTTCCAAATTGGGAAAGGAGTATGTCAAGGCTGTATATTGTCACCCTGCTTATTAAACTTATATGCAGAGTACATCATGAGAAATGCTGGGCTGGAGGAAGCATAAACTGGAATCAAGATTACTGGGAGAAATATCAATAACCTCAGATATGCAGATAACACCACCCTTATGGCAGAAAGTGAAGAGGAACTAAAAAGCCTCTTGATGAAAGTGAAAGAGGAGAGTGAAAAATTTGGTTTAAAACTCAACATTCAGAAAACTAAGATCATGGCATCTGGTCTCATCACTTCATGGCAAATAGATGGAAAAACAATGGAAACAGTGACAGACTTCATTTTGGGGGGCTCCAAAATCACTGGCAGATGGTGACTACGGCCATGAAATTAAAAGACACTTGCCCCTTGAAAGAAAAGTTATGACCAACCTAGACAGCATATTAAAAAGTAATGACATTACTTTGTCAACAAAGTTTCATCTAGTCAAGGCTATGGTTTTTCCAGTAGTCATGTATGGATGTGAGAGTTGGACCATAAAGAAAGCTGAGCGCCAAAGAATGGATGCTTATGAACTGTGGTGTTGGAGAAGACTCTTGACAGTCCCGTGGAGTGCAAGGAGATCCAACCAGTCCATCCTAAAGGAAATCAGTCCTGAATATTCATTGGAAGGACTGATGTTGAAGCTGAAAGTCCAATACTTTGGCCACCTGATGCGAAGAGCTGACTCATTGGAAAAGACCCTGATGCTGGGAAAGATTGAAGGCAGGAGGAGAAAGGGATGACAGGATAAGATGGTTGGATGGCATCACTGACTTAATGGACATGAGTTGAGCAAAATCCAGGAGTTAGTGGACAGGGAGGCCTGGCGTGCTGCAGTCCATGGGGTTGCAAAGAGTCGGCATGACTTAGCGACTGAACTGACTGACTGATAATACTTTCAGGACACAAATAGGTTAAAAGCTAACGATAGGGGAAATGATAGAAAAAGATGTACCAATCAAAAGAAAGCCAGGGTGGATTTACTATTATCATGAAATGTAGGTTTTGGAGTAAAGAATATTACCATGGATTAAGAGGGCCATTATATCATAATACAGTAGTCAATCTCTGCAGAAGACATAACAATCCTATGTTTATGCACCTCCTAATAGAATTTCAAAATGGATGAAGCATAACAAGGCATAAACAGGGCTAATATTCAAACATAATAATGTTAAAATAATGGAATTTGGTAAATTAATGACTTTCCCAAGGCCCCTAAATACCCCCAACCATCCCTGCAGCTCCCCAAGATCTTCCCACAATTCTGTACAAGAGGAACATCTGTCCCACATGGCGCCTCATTACCCTGTTCCAACCCTATTGCCTCTGTCTACTCTGATTTAGTATTTTAAATATAATTTCTGAGCTTAGATAAAGGTAGTATCCAAATTTCCTGCCACTTATAAGGTTTTACCACTCCATGTATTCAAGTTGACTCACCACAGAGAAAAGAGCAGGTGCTGAAGGGGTGATTAGAGCAAAGAAACAAGAATGGGCATCTTTATTTTGCACTGGTGGTATATGTAGAATACAAGTTTAGAGAAACATGAAACAAGGGCCTCCTCCATTTCACATTTCTCACTAAACACGACAAGGTCTGATGCTCTGCAGGGAAATACAATTCAGCTCAATTCTTGGTATCAACCAGCACATAAGTCCCTTTGCCCAACCACCCAGACTGTCACTTTGCTCTGGGATTTATGCATTTGATTTCAACATTTAATTCTCAGTTTTATTCTCAGTACCAAGGGAATAAAAGAGTAAAATCGTTTAAAAGAGGTTAAGTGTTACAATCGTATGAGACTCTAAAAAGTGAAAGTGAGGGGAACGGTTTTACGGCGCTCTCTAAAAGAAATCTATGATGTCTCAATGCTGTAAGCAAGAAGAAAAGAGGCCTGGGGAAAAGCGTAGCTTCCCAACCACCCCAGAAAAGATGACCATAAACCCGCAACTCTTTTTTTGTTTTTGTTTTTATTAATTAATTTATTTTTTAATTGAAGGATTAATCGCTTTACAGACTTTTGTTGTTTTCTGTCAAACCTCATCATGAATCAGCAATAGGTATACATATATCCCCTCCTCTTTTAAACCTCCCTCCCATCTCTCTCACCATTCCACACCTCTAGGCTGATACATAGCCCCTTTTTGAGTTTCCTGAGCCATACAGCAAATTCCCATTGGCTATCTATTTTACATATGGTAATGTAAGTTTCCATGTTACTCTTTCCATACATCTTGCCCTCTCGGCCCCTCTCCCCATGTCCATAAGTCTATTTTCTATGTCTGTTTTTCCATTGCTGTCCTGTAAATAAAATCTTCAGTACCATTTTTCTAGATTCTGTATATATGCTTTAGAATATGATATTTATCTTTCTCTTTCTGACTTACTTCACTCTGTATAATAGATTCTAGGTTCATCCACCTCTTTAGATCTGACTCAAATATGTTCCTTTTTATGGCTGAGTAATATTCCATTGTGTATATGTACCACAACTTCTTTATCTATTTATCTGTTGATGGACATCTAGATTGCTTCCATGTTCTAGTTATTGCAAATAGTGCTGCAGTGAACAATGGGATGCATGTGTCTTTTTCAATTTTGGCGTAAACTCCCAACTCTTAATAGCACTCATACAGGTCTCAGGCTGTCTCCATGGGCTCACTCCTCTCCATGTTGCTGGGAGGGCACAGGAGATAGGAGAGAGAGCCTGGCTTGTACTAAATGTGCAAGCATCTGTACCTGTACACCCCATGCAGACCTGGCCACTGTACATCATGATAGAAGCAGCAGAGCTTAAAACATACACAGAAACACAAGTAAAACAATAAGGTAACAGATTCAGAAGATATAGGCACAACTCTCAAAAGCAGTACCATTTGAAAAAAATTCAGTTCACATGAAATCTAGGTAATTTTCTGAACAAAAGCTGCATGTCATCAACATTACCATTACTACCTGGAGATCTTGGAGCAGGGAGGATGCTGAGGTAAGCACCCATCACCTAACCCACAGGGGCAAGTCTAGCCCTTCCTATCCCTGGACTCTTGTTTAGGGGCTGCATTCCATGTCACAAGCCTACAGGAGCAACTTGAGCTCCTTGGTGGAGTTTTTAAAGCCCTCTAGCACCTACATCTTCCCACCTCCATGTCTGTAACCATGTCTCTGATTATTCCTCTGCAGTCCCTCTCTACACCAGCAGGAATGAGTGAGTCCAAGTAACCACAAAGCCATGCTCATTTCTGATCTAAGCTTTTTCTCACGCCGAATCTTTTTCTAGAATACCCACCATGACTTCCATGTCCAGCTCTTTCCTAGCCATCTTTTCTGCCTTGGCTCAAGCTGCTCCCACCCAAGTTCCCTTTCCCAAGCACTTCAGTCTGTAATGACTGCTTCTTACTCTGAAGTCCGTTAGATTTACAAACAGTAAAGTGCCTATGCCATTTGTTCATAGATGTTTTCCATTTGCATATAATTACTGCTTATGTGAATTTTTTAGCTCCCCAACTAAATCATAAATTCCTATAAAACAGACACTCTAAAATAAATAATTTTCCCTACTATGTTTAGGGAGATATTCATTAAATTACTTGCAAAATGAAGAAATTTTAATATCTAGGATTACCCAGATGTCCCCAGCTAAATATTACTTTTGGAAAATTCTGCTGTCAACCTGCACTGCATCTCCTAAACTCACAGATAGGAAAGTTTTAAAAAAAATCATATATTACAAATTCCAATCAGATTACTCAAAAAGTTGGGCCAAGAAGATGGTAGGTAAATTGTGGAAACAAAAAAAACAAAACAAAAAAAAAACTCTAAGCAGGACTGAAAGCTATCACCATAGATAAAAGTGTAAACATTTTAACTCAGGAAATCTAGGGAGAAATATTTTCTCCACTATCTTACAAATTTTATATATTATTTTAAACAAATAGCGCAACAGTAAACAGGCTCTATCTGACGTCATTTCTAGCTGATACCTAACTACTGTCCTGAGTTCTAATGCAAAAAATATTATAATTCCTAATCTATATCTAGAGAAAAAATGTACATATATACACCACCATCAGAATGAATTCAGCTTTTTGGGCTTCCCAGGTGGCACCATTGGTAAAAAAAAATCTGCCTGCAATGCAAGAGACACAAGAGATCCAGGCTCCATCTCTGGGTTGGGAAGGTCCCCTTGAGAAGGAAATGGCAACCCACTCCAGTATTCTTGCCTGGAAAATCCCACGGATAGAGGAGCCATGGGGTCGCAAAGTCAGACACGACTGAGCACACACCACCACCATATACACATACATTATTGTATAAAATATACATATACACAAATATATGCAATTTTTTACTTATATGGTGCCAGGGCACATTCTGTGTAGGTGCCTATTCTGAACAAATGGAAATATATATAAAATTAAGTCCATAAAGTAAGTGGAATGAATTCACCATTTATCATTGTGACAAAGATATTTAAATTCAATTTCCAAGAATATTGAAAAGAGAGAAGCCATATCTTAACGAGAATTTGGGGACTGCTGATGAGAACGAGGGGATCCAAATAGATTTTGCTGCCTCCATACAGGGATGACCAATCATTATGTATCTTAATCCCCAAAATAAAAGCCTCCACTCCACCCCCAATCCATTATATAAAACTCTGGATCAAGTAATTCTTACTAGGGGAAAAAAAATAACGATGTATTTAAAGACTATGGAACAGGGAGCCAAGAGACATAAACGTCCTTACACAACTACTATCTAGCTAGGAATCTATGAGATCATCGCCTGATATTTCTGAATTCTCAGTTTCCCAGTCTGTTAAACAGGAGGAAGAATTGTGATGTCTTTTCTGACTCTGAGGCTCTTGCTTTACTTTGAACATTACCAAATCACCTGTCACAGAGACTAGCTATAGCTATGCTCTCTCTTTTCTAACTATTCTGCTGACATTGCTGTCTTTGCTATTTCACTTCATATCATGTGAACTAAGAAAAATTATTGGGAATATTGAGAAAAAAAGTAGAAATCCTAAAGCTGAAATACTTTTGCATTAATTAAGTTGCATTCAAAACCTTCCCAGGGTATTGGGATAGCCATCCTATTTATGTTCTGTCAAATTTGATGGAGCATCTGCTTTATAGCAAACACTTCATGTAAGTAGGCTGGTATGGGAGTGGAAAAGAAGTAGAAAGAAACAAACCAAAAAGTAATTTCTTGGTTATGCATTTTATTTTTGAGGGAGAATGTTTTCTCCTAAGCCTTAATAACCTGCAAGCATTTTAAAAGATGATGACCATTAACCTTTTTTCTAAGTCCAACAAAATTCAAAAAATAAAATCCTGCTGAGTATTAAAGACCATATTACCACAAGGACCACCTATACAGCATGGTCTCTGGAATAGAAAGAAATGTTTTGAACATCTTTAAAGTGCTTATTGGGCACTTGAGACATAAGTGTGTGCCCTCAGAAATCTAGGTCTCCTTGGCAGCATAAACTGAAATCTGTTGTCCTTGAGATCTTTGTTTACATGACCCTAATAAAGGCAACGGTTTTGGTTCCAAAATGTCCAATAATAGACATTGTTTCCATAGGAGACAGCAGTGCATTGGCTGTGCCTATGAGCGTCCATAATGGAACGTGGAGATGCTTTCTGCATGGGCAAGCAGCAGTTCAGGTCCCTTTCATGGTCCGGGTTTTAGAGCAGAGATTAGCCTGTTCAATGTATTCCCAGCTCCCAGAACTTGGGGGATTCTCAGAAGCTCTGTTAAAATACTAACTTGGAAATTTACTACTAGTCCATCTACAATTTCCTGATTTCCTACCAACTTTGATGAAACAGAAGAAATAGAATTAGAAAATCTACAAACAAGAAATACAAGAGATGTGCTGGGCAAGTACCTAGTGCAAGTCTACTATGATTAGTAGCAAGGATCTGTGGAGGAATGTGGAAGAAAGAAAACCTAGAAATGTATATGGAACCATTTTCTGGAGAGCTTTACTGATGGGCACCTTCTTTTTCCTCAATTGATACCTACAGGAGTTCAATACTTCTTTTTGGAAATGTTTTCTTTTCCTTATACCTAAATGTCCCATTAAGTGTGATGGATTTTGTTCCATTCTATTTCTCAAAAAGGTCACCTCTCGTCTATATCCAATGGACCCTAGTCCTTCTTTTCTAAGACCAACCTATTACATGCATCTCATACAGTATCACCTGATTATTTTTCCTAACTTCTATTTCTGATCTTCCTGCTGCTGCTGCTAAGTCGCTTCAGTCGTGTCTGACTCTGTGCGACCCCATAGATGGCAGCCCACCAGGCTCCCCTGTCCTTGGGATTCTCCAGGCAAGAACACTGGAGTGGGTTGCCATTTCCTTCTCCAATGCATGAAAGTGAAAAGTGAAAGTGAAGTCGCTCAGTCATGTCCGACTCTTTGAGACCCCATGGACTGTAGCCTATCAGGCTCCTCCGTCCATGGGATTTTCCAGTCAAGAGTACTGGAGTGGGGTAGAGAACTAACCCTAGGGAGTATCAAATAGTGAGACATAGCAAGGGTTAGCAAGGATGCAGTGAAGTTGGAACAAGCCTATCAGGTTGTAAAATTGTGCTGCTGCTGCTAAGTCACTTCAATCCTGTCCAACTCTGTGTGACCCCATAGATGGCAGCCCACCAGGCTCCCCTGTCCCTGGGATTCTCCAGGCAAGAACATTTCCTTCTCCAATGCATGAAAGGAAAAGTGAAAGTCAAGTCACTCAGTCATGTCTGACTCTTAGCAACCCCATGGACTGCAGCCTACCAGGCTCCTTCATCCATGGAATTTTCCAGGCGAGAGTACTGGAGTGGGTTGCCATTGCCTTCTCCCAAAATCTGATGACTACTTCCTTAATCTGCTATCCCAAGTTCACCATCCTAGCTTCTCTCTGAACTTGACAGTATTTAAAGGTCTCTGATAGAACATACTGATTTTTACATTGCAGATCCTAGATGTTAGATTGCTTTGTGTCACTTGTTACATCTCATTTATCTTTTTATCTGACCCAGGGTAACCTAGCAGGTGGTAGCCCTCCATGTCTGAGGAATGAATTAAATAATTAAGTCATCAAAGCATACTTGTGTTAAATACCTCCTCTCTTTTCTGATGATCTGTATCACTTGTGGAATTGCAAACTGGAAGCTTATGGGCTAAGTCTTCCTGATTGTGCTTGATTTAGCCTGCCAAGAAGTATTTAAAAATCAGAACCTGAATGACTTCAGGGGGAATGTAAATGTTCCTGTTGACCACAGGCTCCACCCTCCTCTATTATCTGTTCTGATTTATCCATTTGTTCCCCTCTGAATATTTGATTCTGCAATATTTGACTTCAAATTTATATACTCTTGAATTATGACAACAACCGACTTTTATTGGGAATTCACATGTGCCAGAACTTGTTCCAGGGATTTTCACATACTACTGCATTTAAACAATCTGAAAGTCAACAGTAATGGCCTGCTGTTAGGCATTTAATAGTTCAGTGGTGCTAGCATTATCCCCAGCTGGGCAGCTGGATCTACAAAAGTAGAGGCTGGTCCCTGCTGTGATTCATAAACAGAAGGAACTTAAGGTATAATTACTGGCTGCTCACAGGAAAGAAGCCATGCCTTCTTTAAGAAGTTCAGGGAAGCTCAGGATAGAGGAGCATTGGTCTCAGGGACTACAGTAACAAACCCAACTCCCAGTTTTCTCAGAGGAATCGAAGTTGAGTTGACCCAGTCTGGCTCTCTAATACTTGAGAAGCTCCAAGTAAAAAGCTGTCCACCTCCTTTTAGAGTCTTCTAATGATTTGTAGGATCACCAATAAGAAATAAGACATTTCTGGGAGTTTCGGATCAACATGTACACAATACTATACTTAGAATGGATAACTAACAAGGACCTGCTGTATAGCACATGCAACTCTGCTCATGCTACATGGCAGCCCAGATGGGAGGTGAGTTTGGGGGAGAATGGATACATGTATATGTACGGCTGAATCCCTTGGCTGTTAACCTGAAACTATCACAACATTGTTAGTTAATCAGCTATACCCCAATACAAAATGAAAAGTTTAAAAAAGAGAAATAAGATGCCCCCCATACATTCCTGCCCCAGTTGGCTGCTCTGTGCAATATCTCAGCAAGACTTGACCCAAAGAGCCATTTTTCTCAGTTCAGATTCTCCACCAAGCTTTTTATGATACTAATAAATGAGGTAGAGTCTAAGGTTTTGCCTTTAAAAATACATATTTCAGAGTTTTCTTATCTTCCCTTCATTGCCGATGAATCCTTAACAGTCTTCTCATAGCCTTTGCGCAAAGGCACTTAATCTTCTCATCTAATGACACTGTCTACAGAGAGAAGCCGCTGTGTCTCCATTCACCAATAGCCAGATCAATCATGTGTCTCTAAGAAAATGAAGTCATACCAAGCTGGTTTTTAACATCACTGAGGGGTGTCATTAAGACCTCGGAGACTATGTCTGTCGACAGGTTCTGATAGGTTATGATTAATTAAGCAACTCTTTCCCATAGACTCCCGCTCTGCCTCTGCTGTCAAACCCACTCACCCAAAAGTGGAGACTCTTGGGCTCCCCAGGCCCTATAGCAAGCAACTTGAATGAGGTCCAGGAAACTTGCCCATACTCACTGTTCTGATCTGGAGTAGATAAAGGAAACTTCTCCTTTTTTCTGCTGAGAATGAACCAAGCAGATGGCACAGCCACCTGTAAACTTAAAATGTGTGCCCTTCCTCCCTGTGATTCTGTGATGTTGCTCTCCTGAGGACCCGATGCTTTCTTCTTGACTTCACTGTAAATCAGCAGCATTCTCTTTGAAGTAGAAGAGACGGGTCAACAGGGTAAGTGATGTGTGACAATGAAACGGCGAATTAGCATTCTTTTCTCTAGTCCAACTGTTCACTGGCCTTTGTGATATTGGCAAAGATTCTCTCATTCAAGGCTGTGGCTGGGAGGGGGCAGTGGATAGGGCTATTGGGATAGGTTTTTATAGGCAACTATAATTTGGGACTAGGCAGCACCAAACTGGAAGATTGTCCAAGGAAATTTACAAATCACAATGTATATTATGGACAAGGGAGATGCTCTTGATCTCGAGCATGATCTTGATCTGGATGTTCCTTCTCTAAATAGGAGGGTTGAGTCAGATCCATGAACACATTTCCCAATGGGCTTTTTCTCTTCAGGCTTCAGTATACTGATTCATAAAATGGTTCTGTAGAATTCTACAGTTCTGGGAGGCCATGCTCTTTACCATCACAAACAATGAGGTCATATTCATCAGGATTTCCCTGCAAAATCATAGCATTCTGAGGATACTTGCTTCATTAGCTGATGCTTTCATACTCATTTCTCCTTTATTCCAAATATTAAGCTTTGCCCAAGAGTGTCTGAAGCCAGGAGGTTTCTTTTGACTCAGGACATAGTCACACTTTCAATCTTGCATCAAAGCCAAACTGAAAACAGTGATTTGGGAACCACTTTTATGATAAATCTGGGCATTTCACGAGTGGTCATATTGAGAATAAAGCAGAGATGGAAAGTAAATCAGGTGGATTTGTATCCACACTTTATTGCAAATGGAAATTCAGATTATTTTTTCCTTTAACTCTACAAAACTAGGGTATTAATCAGTGACAGTAATCAGTTAAACTTCTTCAAAGGAGAACCTAAAATTTTCAAAGGGAAATCTACCTACCAAATTCCATTGTGCACCCACTGTGCATCACCTGTGGCTTCAGATCCCATATGGAAACTCACGTTTTTTCCCAATGGGAAACAGAGATACCTGCTGACTGCTGAAGAGGCAACGAGCTTTTATCACATTAAATATACCTGAAAAACATACGAATTCTTTAAGATAAGTATTGATGCTCCCATTTTACCAATGAGAAAAATTGAGCCCAGACAGTGTGGTGGCTTGGCCAAGGTCACAGAGCAAGCTAGGGATGGAGGTAGATCTGGCATTCAGGTGCATCCAGCACCATGCATTCTGATGATAAAACCCATTCCATAACCTTTCTGCTACGCTACTCTACTTGTTGTTGTTGTTTGTTTGTTTGTTTTTACAAAACTACAACACTCTTCTTCAATCACCAGTGAAGCAAAGCTTCTGCCTTTATAGCTGTCAATGTGCATACTTATATATATATATATATATGTATGTATAAGCAACTGAAAAAGTGAACACTGCCCATCCTTCCATTCTTAACATGAAGTTCTTTAGTCTGTTACTTTTTTCTCTATTAAAAGAATTCTCCTTAATCAAGGAAAAAGGCTCAGAATCTGTCTGCATATTGTAGGTTCCCTCCCAAGCTTGGTCTTTGAATCTGAATATTTCCATTTAAATGCTCCATCAATTCAATCAAAATGTTAATATTCTGATTACAAAGTATTGCTCTATGCATTTTTAACATGTTTCTTTCCCACTTCTTTCCCTCAGCAAAGAACAGAGCTGGAGTTCACAAATAGGCAGGTCATTTTGGTTTAAAAGGGGGAAATTTACATATCACAATGCTATAGTAATTGATCAGTAGAAATATTTTGGCAGATTAAACCACAATCTATATGCACCCACCCATATTCAAATCACTTTTGTACTCTGCACACAGCTGCACAGTTGCTGAACCTCTGTGTGTTTATACTGATCAGGGGGACCAGCAAACTAGCAGCTCTCCACTTAAATCTGCATTAAAAATGGGCTTAGTGATGTGATTATGAAGTGTAACTCTTTTTTCAGACTTTGCTGCATAAATGATGCTGAAGTTGGAGCAAATAAATAATCACAGTTTCAACTTCAAGGCATTATCTCTCAGACTACAGAGATTATATATTTTAACAAGTCAGATACACAGAACCATGTCAGGAATTTTAAAATATTAATCTCTTTCTCCCCTGTATGAAGAGTGACAAACATGTGGTTTTGAAATCCAATTGTGGTTCACATCCTGACATTACCACTGCAAAATGGACAGCATGTAATTGGAGATCCGCTTAGTAATGACCCCATCAACATGAGCTACCTCTCTGCTCATCTGCATTACAATATTACAGAGCAAAGCAGGGAGGCCAGGCGGTGGAAAAGGGGGTTTCTAATAAGGGGTTGGAGACTGTGCTTCAGTGTTCTGGAGGAAGGCTTTTCTCCCCACGGCCGGTGAAGGGGCAGTGTGGAGGGGGAAAGGCTGCTAGAAGCATTGGTGGAGGAGGTGAGGACCACAGGGATAGGTGTTGGAGGCACCAAGAAGCCCCTGACCCCAGAACGCTTTTCCCACCTGCTCTGACAAATCTTTTAACACAAAGCAAAAATTTGAATCCTGTAATTAAGCATCAAACACACATTCCTGAAAGGATACAGTGATAGACTCAGTAACTGCTAGCAGATTTTGACAGAGGAAAGGAAAGGCAGAGAGTATGCAGCACCCAAACCAGAGGAAGAGAAATCTCACAGAGAAAAGGAGTGTTTAAGGAAGGAAGATAAGCTCTGTGGTCTGACACATTTTTCTCCGTGTTGCCATTAGAAAAAGATAATGACAGCGTGTGTTGGTAAGTCTCAAAGGTCTTTAACAAGTCCCACCACATTTTATCTCAGCCATTGGTTCATTTAGGCCACCGATGTCATTAAGTATCTAATAATGAGGTTGAGCTACAGTGAATGCAAGGAGAAGAGAATGAAGGCATGCCACCTTCCAGGAACTTCCAGCCTGGTTGGAGAGGTGATATAAAATTATTTAAAAGTATAGATGAACTATGAGTGAGTGAATCCAGGGTGGCTTGGGCCCTGGGGTAGAGGATCTGAGCTGTGGACTCCTCACCCGCCCCAAGGTATCACCCTGGTTAACCACCACAACCACCGCTGTCCTAAGAAAGAAGTAGTAGGTAAAATTCACTGGACTTGAACACTTTTTTCTGGATGTCTCCATCTTTTGACCTTGGCTACAGTCTCTGTATAGTGTTCAGCAGGTTAAGGACACCGTGCCAAGGGAGAGTGGGCCCAGTGTATGTTCTGCTAGGCAGGCTGTGAACCTGTTCAGTGGAACAGGGTTGGGGTTAAGGTTAGAGGAATTTCTCCAATTCACATGCGCACAGTCTTTTTTTTTTACCAAAGGGCTGTGTCCAACTAAAGGAAGCAACTTTGTGCCCATTAGACAAATGTGTGTGCTACACGATAGGACAGTAGTGGCTGGCCCTACCATCCTTTGCATGTACATTGTGGTAGGAAGAATAAAGGTCCATAAATTGTCCATGCCCTAATCCCTGGGATCCATGAATTCATCACCTGCAAAAGGGTCTTTGCAGATGTATCTACAGATTTTGAGATAAGGAGAGTATCCTGGATTACTCAGGTGGGCTCAACCTAAGATGAGTCCTTAAAAGAGGAGAACATTACCCAGCTGTGGCAGATTCAGAGTAACAGAGGATGAGAAAGCCTTGATCTGCCATTCCTGCCTTTGACACTGGCAAAGAGGATCATTAGCCAAGGGATACAGATCAGATCAGTTGCTCAGTCGTGTCTGGCTCTTTGCGACCCCATGAATCACAGCATGCCAGGCCTCCCTGTCCATCACCAACTCCTGGAGTTCACTCAGACTCACATCCATCGAGTCAGTGATGCCATCCAGCCATCTCATCCTCTGTCGTCCCCTTCTCCTCCTGCCCCCAATCCCTCCCAGCATCAGAGTCTTTTCCAATGAGTCAACTCTTTGTATGAGGTGGCCAAAGTACTGGAGTTTCAGCTTTAGTATCATTCCTTCCAAAGAAATCCCAGGGCTGATCTTCAGAATGGACTGGTTGGATCTCCTTGCAGTCTTCTCCAACACCACACTTCAAAGGCATCAATTCTTCGGCGCTTAGCCTTCTTCACAGTCCACCTCTCACATCCATACATGACCACAAGAAAAACCATAGCCTTGACTAGATGAACCTTTGTTGGCAAAGTAATGTCTCTGCTTTTCAATATGCTATCTAGGTTGGTCATAACTTTCCTTCCAAGGAGTAAGCGTCTTTTAATTTCATGGCTGCAGTCACCATCTGCAGTGATTTTGGACCCCAGAAAAATAAAGTCTGACACTGTTTCCACTGTTTCCCCATCTATTTCCCATGAAGTGGTGGGACCGGATGCCATGATCTTCGTTTTCTGAATGTTGAGCTTTAAGCCAAGTTTTTCACTCTCCACTTTCACTTTCATCAAGAGGCTTTTTAGTTCCTCTTCACTTTCTGCCATAAGGGTGGTGTCATCTGCATATCTGAGGTTATTGATATTTCTCCCAGCAATCTTGATTCCAGCTTGTGTTTCTTCCAGTCCAGCGTTTCTCATGATGCACTCCGCATATAAGTTAAATAAGCAGGGTGACAATATACAGTCTTGACATACTCCTTTTCCTATCTGGAACCAGTCTGTTGTTCCATGTCCAGTTCTAACTATTGCTTCTTGACCTGCATACAGATTTCTCAAGAGGCAGATCAGGTGGTCTGGTATTCCCATCTCTTTCAGAATTTTCCACAGTTGATTGTGATCCACACAGTCAAATGCTTTGGCATAGTCAATAAAGCAGAAATAGATGTTTTTCTGGAACTCTCTTGCTTTTTTGATGATCCAGTGGATGTTGGCAATTTGATCTCTGGTTCCTCTGCCTTTTCTAAAACCAGCTTGAACATCAGGAAGTTCACGGTTCACATATTGCTGAAGCCTGGCTTGGAGAATTTTGAGCATTACTTTACTAGCATGTGAGATGAGTGCAAATACAAGCAGCCTCTAGAAGCTGCAAAAGCAAGGAAACAGATGCCCCGCTGCCCCTCTTGAGCCTCTGGAATAGAATGCAGCCTGTGGAGACCTTGCTTTTAGCTCAGTGAGATCTGTCTCCAACTTCTAACCCATAGAACTGTGAACATAATAAACATTTGTTGTTTGAAGACATTAAATTTGTGTTAAGTTGTTATAGCAGCAATACGTTAACTAATATAAGCTTGATCCATTATAGTCTACCTATCCTAAAACTCTCACTGGGACTCTCAGGAGTCACAATGTGCAGAAGTCTTGGGAAAAACATGTCCCAAACAGTCTTTTGCAACATGCAGCTGTCCATGAAAACCAGCAACTTTGCCGATGCAAACTGATGGCACAGGTTGGCGTTTCCCAGAGGTTCCTAAACGTATGTCATCATTTCAGAGTGAGCCCTTAAAAATATCCATTATGGTGCTGCATTTCCTTTTCTTGGGGATCGTCTTGATCCCAGCCTCCTGTACAATGTCATGAACCCCCATCCATAGTTCTTCAGGCACTCTATCAGATCGAATCCCTTTGAATCTACTTCTCACTTCCACTGTATAATCGTAAGGGATTTGATTTAGGTCATACCTCAGTGGTCTAGTGGTTTTCCCTACTTTCTTCAATTAAGTCTGAATTTAGCAATAAGGAGTTCATGGTCTGAGCCACAGTCAACTCCGGGTCTTATTTTTGCTGATTGTATAGAGCTTCTCCATCTTTGGCTGCAAAGAATATAATCAATCTGATTTCAGTATTGACCATCTGGTGATGTCCATGTGTACAGTCTTCTCTTGTGGGGTTGGAAGAGGGTGTTTGTTATGACCAGTGCATTCTCTTGACAAAACTATTAGCCTTTGCCCTGCTTCATTCTGTACTCCAAGGTCAAATTTGCCTGTTACTCCAGGTGTTTCTTGACTTCCTACTTTTGCATTCCAGTCCCCTATAATGAAAAGGACATCTTTTTGGGGTGTTAGTTCTAGAAGGTCTTGTAGGTCTTCACAGAACCGTTCAACTTCAGCTTCTTCAGCATTACTGGTCAGGGCATAGACTTGGATTACTGTGATATGGAATGGTTTGCCTTGGAAACAAAGAGAGACATTCTGTCGGTTTTGAGACTGCATCTAAGTACTGCATTTTGGAATTTCTTATTAACTACGATGGCTACTCTATTTCTTCCAAGGGATTCTTGCCCACAGTAGTAGATATAATAATTATCTGAGTTAAATTCATCCATTCCAGTCCATTTTAGTTTGCTGATTCCTAAAATGTCGATGTTCACTCTTGCCATCTTCTGTTTGACCACTTCCAATTTACCTTGATTCACGTACCTAACATTCTAGGTTCCTATGCAATATTGATATTTATAGCATCAGACTTTACTTCCATCACCAGTCACAGGCACATCTGGGTGTTGTTTTTGCTTTGGCTCCGTCTCTTCGTTCTTTCTGGATTTATTTCTCCACTGATCTCCAGTAGCATATTGGGCAGCTACCAACCTGGGGAGTTCATCTTTCAGTGTCCTATCTTATAGCCTTTGCAAACAGTTCAAGGGGTTCTCAGTGCAAGAATACTGAAGTGGTTTCCCATTCCCTTTCCAGTGGATCACATTAGTCAGAACTCTCTACTATGACCCGTCCGTCTTGGGTAGCCCTACAAGGCATGGCTCATAGGTTCATTGAGTTAGACGAAGCTGTGGTCCATGTAATCATATTGGTTAGTTTTCTGTGGTTGTGGTTTTCAGTTCCTCTGCCCTCTGAGGGAGAAGGATGGGAGGTTTATAGAAGCTTCCTGATGGGAGAGACTGACTGAAACTGGGTCAACCAGGTTTTGTTCTGATGGGTGGGGCCGTGCTAAGTAAAACTTTAATCCAATTTTCTGTTGATAGGTGGGGCTGTATTTCCTCCCTGTTATTTACCTGGGGCCAAACTATGGTGGAGGCAATGAAGATAATAGTGACTGCCTTCAAAATGTCCCATGCACACACTGCTACAGTCAGTGCTCCCAACCCTGAAGCAAGCCGCCACCACCCCACAACTTCGCCAGAGACTCCTGGACACTCACAGGCAAGTCAAGGTCAGTCTCTTGTGGAGTCACTGCTCCTTTCTCCTGGGTCCTGGTGCACACAAGGTTTAGTTTGTGCCCTCCGAGAGGGATCAGATCTGATAGACAGAGTGCCAGAAACTATGGACAGAGATTCATAACACTGTACAGGAGGCTGCGATCAAAACCATCCCCAAGAAAAAGAAATGCAAAAAGGCAAAATGGTTGCCTGAGGAGGCCTTACAAATAGCTGTGAAAGAAGAGAAGTAAAAGGCAAAGGAGAAAAGGAAAGATATACCCATTTGAATGCAGAGTTCCAAAGAATAGCAAGGAGAGATAAGAAAGCCTTCCTCAGTGATCAATGCAAAGAAGTAGAGGAAAACAATAGAATGCAAAAGACTAGAGATCTCTTCAGGAAAATTAGAGATACCAAGGGAACATTTCATGCAAAGATGGGCACAATAAAGGACAGAAATGGTATGGACTTAACAGAAGCAGAAGATAATAAGAAGAGGTGGCAAGAATACACAGAACTATATAAAAAAGATCTTCATGATCCAGATAATCAAGATGGTGTGGTCACTCACCTAGAGCCAGACATCCTGGAATGCAAAGTCAAGTGGGCCTTAGGACAAATCACTACAAACAAAGCTAGTGGAGGTGATGGAATTCCAGTTGAGCTATTTCAAATCCTAAAAGATGATGCTGTGAAAGTGCTGTTTGGGACATTCAGCAGTGGCCACAGGACTGGAAAAGGTCAGTTTGCATTCCAATCCCAAAGAAAGGCAATGCCAAAGAATATTCAAACTACCACACAACTGCACTCATCTCACACACTAGTAAAGTAATGCTCAAAATTCTCCAAGCATGGTTTCAACAGTATGTGAACTGAGAACTTCCAGATGTTCAAGCTGGATTTAGAAAAGGCAGAGGAACCAGAGATCAAATTGCCAACATCCACTGGATCATGGAAAAAGCAAGAGAGTTCCAGAAAAATATCTATTTCTGCTTTATTGACTATGCCAAAGCCTTTGACTGTGTGGATCACAATAAACTGTGGAAAATTCTGAAAGAGATGGGAATACCAGACCACCTGACCTGCCTCTTGAGAAATCTGTATGCAAGTCAGGAAGCATCAGTTAGAACAGGACATCGAACAGCAGACTGGTTCCAAATCAGGAAAGGAGTATGTCAAGGCTGTATATTGTCACAGTGCTTATTTAACTTATACTCAGAGTACATCATGAGAAACGCTGGGCTGAATAAAGCACAAGCTGGAATCAAGATTGCTGGGAGAAATATCAATAACCTCAGATATGCAGATGACATCACCTTTATGGCAGAAAGTGAAGAAGAACTAAAGAGCCTCTTGATGAAAGTGAAAGAGGAGAGTGAAAAAGTTGGCTTAAAACTCAACATTCAGAAAACTAAGATCATGGCATCTGGTCTCATCACTTCATGGCAAATAGATGGATAAACAATGGAAACAGTGACAGACTTCATTTTGGGGGGCTCCAAAATCACTGGCAGATGGTGACTGCAGCCATGAAATTAAAAGACGCTTGCCCCTTGGAAGAAAAGTTATGACCAACCTAGACAGCATATTAAAAAGCAGAGACAATTACTTTGCCAACAAAGGTCTGCCTAGTCAAAGCTATGGTTTTCCCAAGAGTCATGTATGGATGTGAGAGTTAGACAATAAAGAAAACTGAGCACCAATAAAGAAAAAGAATAATTGATGCTTTTATTGTGGTGCTGGAGAAGACTCTTGAGAGTTCCTTGGACAGCAAGGAGATCCAACCAGTACATCCTAAAGGAAATCAGTCCTGAATATTCATTGGAAGGACTGATGCTGAAGCTGAAACTCCAATACTTTGGCCACCTCATGTGAAGAGCTGACTCATTGGAAAAGACCCTGATGCTGGGAAAGATTGCATGTGGGAGGAGAAGGGGACAGCAGAGGATGAGATGGTTGGATGGCATCACCAACTCAATGGACATGAGTTTGAGTAAACTCTGGGAGTTGGTGATGTAAAGGGAGGCCTGGCGTGCTGCAGTCCATAGGGTCGCAAAAAGTCGTATGCAGCTGAACTGAACTGATGGTGCTGCAGTCAGGGTTTCATGGTAGCATCTCTGACCAATTCCTCCTGCCCTAAGCACTTCCAACAGGTTGTGTAAACCCCTCCAATTCTCTGTATGAAAATTGTTGATAGTTGTAACTCATAGAGTGTATTCCACAGAGACTAAAATATGAATGAGGAAGGCAAATTTTATGCATTTACATTCTAACCCATATGGTTTTATTAATTTTTTTACACAAGTATTTTATCATTATTTAAAACCCTTTGTCAAATCACTTAAATGGCCTCATAATATTTCATATTATATAAAATAAGTTGTTTAACCATTTTAATTGAGAATCCTCATCCTTTTCTATTGTGAACATCTTTTCCTAAATAATACATACATGTGTACACTCACAGAGACACACACACAGATGTTTATAGTTAAAGACGAGAAACACAAGAGGCAATTGTTCAAATTCTTCATAGGTTTTAAGTAAATCTTCTTGAACATCAAGTACCAAGTCCTTTGCTCAAAATGTTCATATAATGGAATTCTCCACAGCCGTACCCACACCACATCCGTTTCCTTATCAAAGTACCTTTTCATTTCTTTCACAGCATTTACTACCAGCTTTCATTATATTGCCTATTAATTTACCTGATTTTTACATGCTTCCTTCACCAGCACATTGGCTTGCCAGGGGCAGACCATGAATACTCTAACATCACCTTAAAAGCACAGCCCAGTTGCAGCAACAGAGTGTAGGCACAACATACTTGTAAAGTAAATAAAGAAATACAGTTCTCCATGGAAATCTCCAGGGCTATATACCCTTGTCCCTAAGCTAGTGCTCAATAAAAAGACAAAAGTATTTCATGGACATACATAACTGAAAAAACTGTGTATATTTCTTTAAAAGCTAGATTCAACATGACTATCTTGATGACAGTCAAGATACTATCAGGTCATCTGAAGTCCTTTCTGAAAAAATGGCAAGTTATAAACAAGGAAAAAATTGTCAAAATATAAATGTTATTACCAAAGAGACCTCTTTTTAAGAAAACTAACTTTATAACACAGAGACTACAGAAGACTTTCAAAGTCAATGATAATGACAAAATTACCTTTTGAAACTGGAGACTGTAGATAACAATAGAGCAAGCACATCCTGTGTGGTATCTGATTCCTTCCCAGGAGATTTTCTTGCCCTCTCCCTGTATAATTAGCCTTCCTCTCCTCTCTTAGCCTGTTTTCTGCCCCTTATATAGCATTTCTTTATAAGGTCTTGCCTTGAAATTACTTGTGAACATCTTTCTTTCTTTGGTTCTGGGCCTCTTGAAGATGTGTTCAGATCATAATTTATCCCCTGTGCCCAGTTCAGGTCCCTACACACAAGACTTGAGGGAATAAATGACAATAAGCTAAATTAACAGTGACAGGAAATTATTTATATTGAATATCTATAATGAGTCAAATACTTGTGTACTGACTACTGACTTAATCCTCATAAAAGGTATGATAAAATTGTTTCCATTTTATAGATGAGGAAATGAGGGATCAATAAGATTGTCCAAGGTCACACATATCACTATGGGTTGGAAAGAAGTGCGCCTAGGCATTGAAATATGGAGAAAGTGAAAAAGACAAAGGAATGAGAGATATTCAGGGTCAACAATAATGTGGGAAACTACAGGGCATGCTGGATGGTGGGGGTGGGTGGTGGTGGTGAAGCAGACGTTAGAGTTACTGAGAAATTGTAGATACTGTACAGCTAGACCCGGACGGGGGTGTGGTGTGCATTTTATACGCCAGCACTCAACCGCCATGCAGAGTTGTGTGGCATTCAGAGGAGGCATCCTTTTCATTCCACAATCTGCAAGGGTCAGAGCCATGGAAAGCTCTACCCAAGCCTCCTAACCTCCAACTCAGGCTCTTTCTTCTACAGCAAACTGAAAGTATTATTATTTTCTAAAAGGACCTGAAGGCCTTTTGGAGTATCTGGTATCATGCTCATAGAAACAGATTTTTAATTGACATGCAATTTCTATCATTTGACAGATTAATTTGAAGGGCACATAACTAAAAAAATATTTTAGAACCTGACTTGCTTTGTTAATAGGTACAAGAAAATGCAGAAACCCAAAGACAAAGAATAACCTTAAGAAAATAAGCACCACTCCCCAGTGACCAGGAAAATCAAAGCAAGTAACTAACATCTGATGATAATGTTCTCCAGGACAAACTGGTTACAATAGGAGATGATTACAATCCTTAGAACACACTCCCTTTCAGGAATGTTGCCTGCTCTTTGTGACTTAAAACAATTGAAGCCACATCTTCCTTCATCAGCAGCTTTGCTGTTTTTCTTAAGAAATGTCAGGTCTAACAACAACATTAAGGTGAGAAATACAATCGGCTACTTATTGGCATTTGACCTTGATGCATGGAGTAATACTAATGAGAAAAGACATGGCTCAAAAACTCCCCAATAAACTTGAGGAGTCTATGGCGTATGTTTGGCAGTGTTGTGTGAAAAACAGCCACTTTCCTTTTGCCACGTGAGTCTAGCCATTCTAAAGTGTTCCCATCACTGTTATAGTGTCTAGAAATTCAAAAACACTAATAATTATGTCCACTGTAAAGTTCTGCATTGACCCTCAGCCTGGCACTTATTCACTCAGACAGGCATGTAGGTTTTACAATTTGGAAACATTTCTAATATGCGCCATTGAGCTCATGAGACCATCTATTTTTTCATGGACGTGGGCAGGCCAGTAGCAATAACTAACTAGGAATTTCATTAGAGCAGCTGGGTCTCAGCCACAATTTATAGCCTCAAACATCTTCAACACTTGAGAGCTGAATCTGAGATTTCAGAGGTGCATCTAGGCAAACCCTGATTTGAAAACTGAGCAGGTCAGTGACTTCTAGTAATAACAATTAACACTTTTTAAAGAATTTACTAAGTTCCAAGAGCTATGCTAACCACTTTACAAATATTTATTAATGTAAATAACACAATTAATTTACAAGGTGGACCCTATCATCATGTGTCATTTTTTTTAATTACAACACAAATATATTTCTCATGCAAAATAGGACAAATGACACATATTTACATGATGCAAATAAAGTGGTGATAATTAAGTTTTCTCTCTGGGGTACCACCGTGATTATGTGGTTTGAATGAGGGTTAGTGCCACACAGGGAATTTGCAACCATGATGAAGACAGTATAGAAAATGCGCTTGGGGAGAAAGCTAGGTATGTGACAGGTTGCTAGGAAAAAATGAAAACAGGAATGACAGCAGCATATATTCTTTTATACACAAAAATGAAGACCTCAAACATGATTTGCTGAAGTAGCCATCCACAGACGTTAAATTACTTTTCCTTTGCTTTGGTTAAAACAGTCTAGGAACGACAATCAGTTCCCCTTCTATAAATAGTATATAAACACCATGATAGGACTACTTTTAGGAGAAAATAATTAACTTTTAAGAAAAGAAATTAGTCTTAAACTAAATTAAACATTTACCAATTAATAAATTTCTTAAAAAGGTACCATCTTCATCCTACAATCTTGAGCATAACACATACACTAGTTTAAAAAATAAAATTTATCTCACAATAAGTGTTAATGCAATGAGCTAGAAAATGCAATTAATGTATCTTTTTTAAAAAATCCTAGCAACAAAAAATACATTTTAAAAGTAGACATTTTTGGAAGATAGTACATTCTAAAAGAATTAATACTTTATTACAGGACATAAGTCAAACAACCATTGCTATTAATATTTCACTATATTCTTAAAGAAATATTTAAAAAGAAGTTTCAGGCCTCAGAATTGGAACAGCACTTATAGTTCCATTTATGGCTATGAAAATGTAGTCAAGTTCCATTTAAAACTGTAGCCAGTGATGAAATATACTTCAAAAACATAAACATTTGGTCTGAAAATCTTTACTATAGGTTAAAAACAGACTGATGTTTGTTGCTGATGGAAATAACTTTAATCCAATGTGCAAAAAATGTGCAGATATTTGTACTTAAGATACATAAGACCAAAGCTTCTGTATTATTTACATACTTTAAAAGATTTTATTTATTTTTATATAGATTTATTTATTTTAATTGGAGGCTAGTTACAATATTGTATTGGTTTTGCCATACATTGTACATGAATCCATGATGGGTGTATATGTGTTTCCCATCCTGAACCCCACTCCCACCTCTCTCCCCATCCCATCCCTCTACACACTTAAAAAGATTTTAAACATAATGATTTCAGGAAGGACACTGCATCTCCTTTATGGATAATCATGTGCTACAGAGAACCCAAAAGCTTGATGACATTCTTTTAAATTACACAAATGTATCCAAAGAGGCATACCTGTTTCTGTCCTAATTTTATCCTAAAAAACAAACAAACAAACAAAAAAATCCAACTTCAAAAGCAATTATTTGGAATTGTTACAAATGTGTCTCTGAGAGCCAGGTTCCAAATATGCCTCATTTTGAAGATGGGAAGGTTTAAGCTGAGAGGAGTAACTTGCCCAAGGTCACACAGCTATTCAGTGGCAGAGCCAGGACTTAAGATTGACTGTTCATGTAGACCACTGTTGTGAAAAAAAAAAAGTGCAAATAATGGTTTACATGCCAAGATGGCATCTTGACCCAATGTACATCCCAAAATACAAGATAGGGTATGATTTTGTTGATTGGTCAAATGTTCTTGACTTCCTGGGGAAAAAAATCTACATATTGACAAACATTCATTGATCATTTATTTTAAGCAAAGTACTGTGTATGTAGAAAACATGATTCTTGCCTTTGAAGAAGACAGTGTCTTAAGCATGATAAGCCATGTGCCTTGAGAACTTGAAGGTAAGGAGGAGTTGAAAAAATAAAAGACATCATGTATTCAAATAAAAACACAAATTCAGCAGACATAAAAGTATGAGAAAATTGTAGAAGAAAGAGAATGTGGTCAGAGAGGCAAATTTCAGGGTTCACATTATTATAAAAAAGGCAGCTCCAAATGATGATGAGAACCAAGATTTGGTAATGCTAGCAGGTGGCTGAAAGAGAGAGCTAAGACTATGAGGTCAAAGCACTGACAGTGACTTCCATTATGAATGGAGAAGTCATCACAGAGGGTAGATATCAAGGGACAATGATGAGAAGGAGAGTTGTAACCAGGAACATGGGAAGGAGCATGGCAAAGCAGACTTGAGGTTGTTACAACCTAAAGGGTCAGCAGGCAGTAGTTGTCCTCCATTATGACACTTTCACAGAGTTGGAATAGACAGTAGCCGTTCCTAATTTCACCTGTCTGAATTACACATCAGAGCTGCTTTCATTTATTAAGAAAATTACCTCTTGGGAGTTTTAGAAGGCCTCCATAGTTTTGATGCCCCCAAACTTTGGTGAATTAGCCAGCCTACAGTAGTCAAAAAGTATAGGTAATAAACATTGGAAAGGGAGCAAGATACACAGTCCAGGGAACAGTAAGACCTTTAAAATAGCCCTCAGCAGCAGATATTCCCAACATCAACCAGAATGGCAACATGTGCTGGAGTGTTAGTCGCTCAGTAATGTCTGACTCTTTGTGACCCCATGGACTGTAGCCCACCAGGTTCCTCTGTCCATGTGATTCTCCAGGTAAGAATACTGGATTGTGTTGCCATTTCCTCCTCCAGAGGATCTTCCCAACCCAGAGGATCAGTCTCCCAACCCTTGTCTCCTGCATTGCAGGCACATTCCCTACCGTCTGAGTCACCAGAAAAGACCTGTGTGTGCTGGAGACAAGATAGCAAAGGATAAATGGAAGTAAAAGAGAAACTCAGCAGGATGTTTGTGCCCCTCAGTGGCAGATCAGAATGGCAGATACCTACAGCCAAACCAGGAACTATACGGAAATGTCTGGTATTCTGTCGTTTATCAGAATTTGTCAGCATGGCCAAACGCTCTCACTCAAACAAAGAAGGAAGGTTTGGAGGAAGCAAATGAGATAAGCCCATGGCATCCTCACCCCTATTAATGTGATTTCTTTGAGTGGCCTTGTTCAGGATAAGCTCCCATTGCTGTGTTCACCTCACCACGGCAGTGAATTTTTAATGCAAGTCAACTGTCTAACAGTATTTGTATTACAGTAATAACCTGGAAGAACTTGTTTAATATCGGAAGACTTAGTGGAGCAGATGAATAGGTGCAACATGATATTCACGGGATAGAAATTCAATTAGAAGCTGCAAGCAGTGCTGGAGAGAGGTGGTTATTGTTCAACACGTACCACGGGGCCCTTTGCCGGAACACAGCTATTAGCCGAACTGGTTGAGAAATTCTGTTTTCCTTTATGGCAATCTGTTAGCTTGTACAAATTTATATTAATAAATACACCAAGCTGCCTCTGTGGTGGGAGAGCAGGATGAGGCCAAGGGCTAGTCACATATTTTAGAATTATGGATTAAGTGCATTATGCCATGCAAATTAAAGATATGCCACAATTATAATAAAAATGAGAGACTGTGCATCTGCAAACGGTGAATGTATGACTACTGCATCCAAAAGAGAATGCTGGGGCCCTACCTGCAAAAAGCAATTGTTTCTGCTCTAAAGAAAAAAAGGGAGGAAATTACTTCTCAGGCACACTTTCTTTCTGAATAGGCAGAACAGTACTTCTTCTAAAGACAGTCAGGTGAAAGTCAAACGGGGCTCTTAACTGTCTCTACTCTGTGCTCAGAACTGGATCTCACTGCTCAGAACCTATACTGTTCAGTGGGGGGCACCTTGGAGTAAGTGGAGGTTGTCAAGTTAATTTAGGAATTAATGGATTCCCAGCAACTAAGGAAGAACGGAAAGCCAGGGGTCTTATTCCACAGAGGGAAAGTGGTCTAGGAGAAAAAGACATCCAGCATTCCACCCCCCTTACTGCATTTCTGCCTCAGAAGAAGCCCTTGCTATGTTTTCCTATTTTCTTTTAGTTTTGAAAACAGGAAGCAACAGCCCTTCTTGTGAAAATGACTGACACATTGGCATCCCCTGCTCCCTGCTGCAGAGGGCACAGATTCCTTGGATTTTTCTTTGCTTTTTCCTTACCACATTTGTTGTGTGGGAGCATACTCAAGTGTACGTGTCTGCGTGCCTGTGTGTGCATGTGATTATAAATCACGTTCTGCAAACAGAATATCAGTCCTTCAAGCCATTCGAGCCATAAGCTCTCACACAAGGCAAATGATGATGCTTTCAACACATAACACAATTTTCTTTCTGCCAAGATTCCAGCATATTGTGCTTTTCAGAAAACAAACTTTTCAACCCATATTGTTTGTAATAGTGCATGGGAGTGGGCGTGCGCCTGCACATTTGGGCAAGCACATGAGATGCACACAAAGAAATGGAGCTAAAGAAAGGACACTCATCAGAAACCCAGACACCCCAAAAGGAGGTGTCCATGCAATTAGCTGTTTCCTTCACTCCTGTATTATTTTTCTATTCTGGGGTTCCCAAATGATGACTTGTGGACTAACCCCTTAGGATTTTTGCAAAAGTATGAGGATTTTGAGGTCCAATTTCACACTTACTGGACCAGAGTCCCTGGAGGATGGGAGTGAGAAGGTAGAAATCTTAGCGAGATTATGGTCTGTCATGGCCAGATGATACTGATGGACACTCAATTTGAAAAGCAATCATCTATTTTCTTGTCCAGACAAAAGACCCTAACACGCAGATATATTCTCAAAAATATTTAAGCAGGAGTATCATCAGACACAGTCCCCTCATTTTCCAGACAATGAAGCCAAAATCCAGGAAGGAAAACCAACTTGCCCAAGGTCACACAGGAGTCATTGCTGGAGTTCAGGCCAGGTTGGCAACATCTCTGCCATTTATAAGTTAACACATAATTTAAGAGCACTTTACCAATTACCATCACATGCATTGCTCATGGCATCTTACGAGTTTCATGCAGGAGTTATATTTATATGACACATTTGGGTACAGAGACTTGGAGAAGGATATGGCTGACCAGTGTATAAACTTTGCTTTATTCAGCCACGTAGACCAGTGTCTGGCTACATGTGAATGATTTGAATTTGAATCAAATGGTCAGTAAGCAGAGCAGTTAGTGTGGGACAGAGCAGAAGTCACCTCCTTGCCTAAAGTACAACTGTGTTCCAATCAGTTAAGACTCTGATCAGAAATACGAGGCAAAAGAATAAAATAAAGACCTCTCAGCAGGGTGGGAGAGTGCCAAGCAAGCATATCCCACAATCCAGAGTCTGCGCATCCCTGGGCACTCCCTACACTCCCTCCCCTAGGTTTCCAGGAAGAGCAGAAGCAAGATTCCAGTTCAGTTGTGTCTTAGGGGCAGGAGCATCTGGGCTTCAGCTCACAAACACTGATAGAAAGGATTCCAGCAAGATGGCTCAAATAAAAATGGATCAAGGATTCAAAACCAATTACCAAAGTATAATCTCACTCAGATGGGCACGGTAAGAATAATTACTCTCCGTAAGAAAAATGTCTGTTGTAGGCACATTGCAGAAGGCTGCATAATTAAATACAGCTGCCAATTCTCATTCATCTTCCTGGCGATTTGCACTTGAGGGTCCACCTGCATTGCCAGAGGCCCGCAGCCAGCACATACAGTGGAGTGAGAGCAGGGCCCCACATTTCTGAAGTAACCGAACTCTACTGAAGACACTGCACCTTCCAAGAATCCTGACTCTGAACGTCAGCTGGCATCACCAGTTTAGTAAAGGGGATAACATACACAGACTGCATGTCTTTCCCCCTCCCTTCCTGGAAAGCTCTCACCAATCTCTTTGCATAATTAAATCCTAGCCATCCAGCAAGGCCTAATCCACACTGGAGCTGGGTTCTCTGTGAAGCCATCTCTGTGCCTTTATCTCTTTATCTGCAGAATGTGGATCATGAGAGTAGTCACCTCCTCAGACTGTTGTGAGAACTTAATCTACATGTAATTTTTGAACAGCACATGGCACATAGTCATCTCTCAATAGATGAGACTACTGCTTTATCCTCTTACTCCTCTGGCCAACACTGGCTCACTTCTTCTGACTACTCCTGTCCCTAAGAACCCAGAGGATCCCTTGAGCATGCAGGGCTGTTTTTGCTGACCTTGATCTCTGCTCACTCCTGTGCTTTGTGTTGGTCTCTAGGCTCCTTGAGGGTTAGCAGCCTTAAATTCTTTGGCCTGTCACTATATAAGCTGCTCAGAAGACAGGCCAGCAATACAGTTAAAAGGATGCCTTAGAGGTGGGCTCCTGGCAAGATTCCTTCCAAGTCAGACATCCAGGGGAGGTAAGAAGAGCAGTGGCTAAATGAGATGGGTGTGAGACAGGCATGCCTCATCCAAATCAAGCTGGGCACAGCCCTGCAGGGCCACTCTCAACATGGCAGACACCATCTCCACTATGGCCAGCTTATCCCTCCCCACCGTGAACTTGTTTCCTCCTCTGCTCCTCTGGTCACTCTGAGGTCTGCCCTCTCAGCCAGCTGTCCTATGCCCTTTGCTATCCCCAGGACAAAGGTAGCCTGAATCCTCACACCTTCCCCAGAGTAGTGGGGAAGGGCCTCAAAACTTTCCCTCATGCTGAGGTCCCAGGAGATGACAGCAATTATAGGTATTACTTTTCTTTGAATTAATATAGTTTTAAAGAAGAACAAAAATATTTATTAAATATAATAATGATCCATCCATTTCATCAAGGAGATAGCACAGAGCCTGGCATATAGTGGGGTTTAACAAATATGTGTTCAATAAATGCATGCAAGCATGAATGAATAAATGAATGGCTCCCATTCACTGCCACTTACTAAAGGTGGCTCAGTGCTTCTCTTTCCCAAGGATTTAGATTGGCCAAGAAGGAGAGTTGCAGATGATAGGATCAATATGGAAAAAAATAAATAGTAATTGATTTGAGTGCTTTTGTTTATACATATTTTATCTGAAAGATAAAAATAGGGTAAAATTTTATGCCATCCTTTGAGAGTTATTGAGACTTAGAACATGCATCTACTATGCATCAACCGTAATAATAATAGGAACACTAACAACAACGATAACAATGACAAGAATCTATAGCATTACTAGAGCTCTTTTGATGTGCCAGGCAGTGTTAACAAGATCTCCCTATTTACTCCAGAAAACAGCTCTATGTAGTCGATGCCTTTATCATTATGCCCATTCTGCAGATGAGGACACCAAAATCCAACAATGGGAAAGGATATGCAGCTAATAATGAGGCCAAGCAAGAGCACTGCGGCAGTCAGCACTACGCAATATGTGCAGTGATCATGCTTCCTGATATCCCAACTCCGTTCTGAGTTCAGACATTCAATCTAACACATTCAAACATGACACATGGTATGTTCTGCTTTGGGTTTGAGGACAGACTGCTGGTAGCACTGCCTAGAAGGGCCTGAGAGATCCATCAGGAAATCAGAGGCAGGGGAAAGATCGCTGGACTGTTTGGGCAAAATCTGTTCTGGAAGCCATGGCCATGGACTAGCCAGGTTAAAGGGACCTCTATATGAAGTGAAAGATGCAAGTTAGCACCCCTGGCAAACTGCCTGAAGCATGGGAGGTGGGCAGTCCCATGAGAAAACAGCTCTACAACAGCAGGAGAGTCTACTGGGGGATGAACTCCTACAGAGTCCACATCAGACAGAGTAAGACATCAGACAGAGCTCAGGAGTTAGAACTTTTTCCTCGTAGTTTTAGAATACTGCAATGTGGCATTTCTCAATGATGTGTTAATATCACTGGTATGCTTTTAATTAATGATCTCTAGCTGCACATGTTATTTATAAAGAGATATTTCTCCAAGAAAGCAGCCAAGACATTTTCCTTCAGTCAGAGAACAAGCCCCTGGAGCATTCTGAAGTTAGAGTAAAGGGAAAATGAATGGAACCACCTAAGCTGAACCACAAGGCTCCTCAGCAATTAAAAGCAACCATATATGAAAAGAGGAGACTAGGATGGGGTGGGGGCAGCGGGGTGGTGTTTCTAAGAACCACATAGGGCCAGATCCCTGCGAGCTAATGAATTCAGAGAAGCTTGGGTTGTAAAACAAGATGAATACCACCCCTCATTAGTGCTGCATTTGATGGCTGTGTAAAAGGAAGAAAATGATCCACTTAAAAAGGGTCTTTAACATTGATGGGTCAATTTTGGCAATTATAGGATTTACGCGGCTATCTTTGCACCACACTGAAATAAGCCACAGCAAAAGCAATCTTCACTCACATGCTTAGCTGATGAGCATGCAGCTTTTTGAAAGCTTGCCTGCTCGTTAGCTTTTAGGTCTTAGCTCAAATGTCAACCCCTACGCAGGGCTGGGACCAGCAGGAGATAGGCAAGCAGGGTGTCTAGGGCACAAAATGTAAGGAGGCCCATGCAGGACCCTAAAAGTGAATTCCTCCTTAAATAATGCTCCCTGGGCACCTCACCTGCCTCTTCTGTCTCATCCTAGTCCCAGCCCCTCTTATAGGTGAGGTCATCTCTGACCATTCTAATAAAAGTGCCCCTTGTTGACTGAAAACACACACACACCATGACAGCTGTGAGTTCAGTTTTATTTGGGGCTTACTGAGGACTACAGCCTGGGAGACAGCCTCTCAGATAGCTCTGAGGAAGTGCTCCAAAGAGATAAGAGGGGAGGCCAATATATATGAGTTTAGTGAAGAGGATACATGCAACCAAGCACACATCATGGTAGAAGGTTACTGCTAGTTACGAGGAGCAGATGTCTCTGTGACTGATCTTAGAGATATTCTAGGTATGAGATGCATGAAATTGCATTCATAAAATTTTCTCCTGAAAGTATTAATAACTATCTGAAGGCCTATCCTGCCAGTTTTTTCCAGAACACAGAGTATCTCATTCCTGACCTCCACCCTGATCTTCTTTCAGGGTGTGTTAAAGGTCACTGATGCAGTCACTAGCAACTACTTCTCATAGAAGCTGATGGTGAGTAACATTCTTTAGTTGGTCCCCTCACTACTCCTCCCCTCTACCCACTGACCACACACCCCTGTGGCACTCACCGTATTCAGTTATCACTGCTATGCATCTACTTCCTATTGTCCCCACTCTTGTGTCCACTCCATGAGAGCAAGGACATGGTATATCTGTCTTCTCTACCCCTGCCAGGAGTCCCTATTGCCTCGCTGTGTCCAGCACATTGTAAGGAGGTTACTGGGAATGTATGTGCTAAATGGGAATAAAACAAGAATGTTAAAACCTCCCAAGAGAATGGTATCCAATGACTCTAGACAACCCAACAAAACCCTCCTAAATCCTTTTTTTTTTCTTCTCATATTAAAGTTTACAGAAGGAACTAGTGGTGTGGGTCCATGTACAAAATTGAAATACTCCAAGAGAGACTTAGGGTGGGAGAAGCACCTAAGTTAGTAAAGAGCAATTCAGAAAATATGAACTCCCCAAGCATTAGAGTCACATTTTCCAAAAATGTTGACAGGAAAGAAAATAAACAATCAATGAACAGTCACTTATAATAAGCACTTCAAGATTATTTCAATTAATGCTCACATTCAGATCAGATCAGATTAGTCGCTCAGTCGAGTCCGACTCTTTGCGGACCCCATGAATCGCAGCACGCCAGGCCTCCCTGTCCATCACCAACTCCCGGAGTTCACTCAGACTCACGTTCATCGAGTCAGTGATGCCATCCAGCCATCTCATCCTCTGTTGTCCCCTTCTCCTCCTGCCCTCAATCCCTCCCAGCATCAGAGTCTTTTCCAATGAGTCAACTCTTCGCATGAGGTGGCCAAAGCACTGGAGTTTCAGCTTTAGCATCATTCCTTCCAAAGAAATCCCAGGGCTGATCTCCTTCAGAATGGACTGGTTGGATCGCCTTGCAGTCCAAGGGACTCTCAAGAGTCTTCTCCAACACCACACTTCAAAAGCATCAATTCTTCAGTGCTCAGCCTTCTTCACAGTCCAACTCTCACATCCATACATGACCACAGGGAAAACCATAGCCTTGACTAGACGAACCTTTGTTGGCAAAGTAATGTCTCTGCTTTTGAATATGCCATCTAGGTTGGTCATAACTTTCCTTCCAAGGAGTAAGCGTCTTTTAATTTCATGGCTGCAGTCACCATCTGCAGTGATTTTGGAGTCCCCCAAAATAAAGTCTGACACTGTTTCCACTGTTTCCCCATCTATTTCCCATGAAGTGGTGGGACCGGATGCCATGATCTTCATTTTCTGAATGTTGGGCTTTAAGCCAACTTTTTCACTCTCCACTTTCACTTTCATCAAGAGGCTTTTGAGTTCCTCTTCACTTTCTGCCATAAGGGTGGTGTCATCTGCATATCTGAGGTTATTGATATTTCTCCCAGCAATCTTGATTCCAGTGTGTTTCTTCCAGTCCAGCATTTCTCATGATGTACTCTGCATATAAGTTAAATAAACAGGGTGACAATATACAGCCTTGACGAACTCCTTTTCCTATTTGGAACTAGTCTGTTGTTCCATGTCCAGTTCTAACTGTTGCTTCCTGACCTGCATACAGATTTCTCAAGAGGCAGATCAGGTGTTCTGGTATTCCCATCTCTTTCAGAATTTTCCACAGTTTATTGTGATCCACACAGTCAAATGCTTTGGCATAGTCAATAAAGCAGAAATAGATGTTTCTCTGGAACTCTCTTGCTTTTTCCGTGATCCAGCGGATGTTGGCAATTTGATCTCTGGTTCCTCTGTCTTTTCTAAAACCAGCTTGAACATCAGGAAGTTCACAGTTCACATACTGCTGAAGCCTGGCTTGGAGAATTTTGAGCATTACTTTACTAGCATGTGAGATGAGTGCAATTGTGTGGTAGTTTGAGCATTCTTTGGCATTGCCTTTCTTTGGGATTGGAATGAACACTGACCTTTTCCAGTCCTGTGGCCACTGCTGAGTTTTCCAAATTTGCTGGCATACTGAGTGCAGCACTTTCACAGCATCATCTTTCAGGATTTGGAATAGCTCAACTGGAATTCCATCACCTCCACTAGCCCTGTGAAATAAACTTTGTTCCCATTTTCCAGATAAGGACATGAATATGAAGATTAAAGAGGTTACATAATCTGTCCATGATTTTACAGAGAATAACTGAGGTGCAGTGTTCAGATTCAGGTTCCCAAAATTATTCTTTCACATGGCTGCAAAAAGCATGTAGATTGATCTAACTTCAAGGACTCAAGGTGTAAACATAACAAATTCTGCTGGTCATGGGCTTCCCAGGTGGCCCTAGTGGTAAAGAACCAGCCTCCTAAGTCAGGAGATGTAAGAGACATGGGTTTGATGCCTGGGTCTGTAAGATTCGCTGGAGGAGGGCATAACAACCCATTCTAGTATTCTTGCCTGGAGAATCCCATGGACAGAGAAGCCTGGAAGGTTTACAGTCCACTGGGTCACAAAGATTTGGACAGGAATGAAGCAACTTAGTACACACACACAGCTGGTCATGACTGTTCCTAACTCTGGTTATTCTAAAGAATTCCTGGATCAATAAATCCAATCCTGAAAGAGCAGTCGGCATGATGAGATAAAAAAATTTTGGAAGTATATATATTTTTACATGTTTTAAATATCTGTTGCTTTCCACCATAATTTCCATGAACTTCTACTATATAAGTCTCCCTTGCCTTAATCTGTATCTGTTTCTTCTTGATCAGAGCTCTCTGCCTTAAGTAAGTAACCATGAAGTTAGGTCAAACTCCCTCAAAAGAAAACACTAACAACTGTGTAACCATGAAGTTAGGTAACCATGAAGTTAGGTCAAACTCCCTCAAAAGAAAACACTAACAACTGTGTCCCTTTTCCTTCTCAGACTTCTTTTCAAATTCACTGTTCACTGTTTTAGCTGTATTTACATGTATTTTCTTGCTCCTTCCCTTTTCAAATTTCAGGGATAATACATATGAGGTGTCAACCACAAGCTGATGAATGTCAAAAGTGAGCAGAGAACTATTGTTTGATCCCTACCCATCTGTTGGCTTCCCAGGTGGCTCAGTGGTAAAGAATCCGTCTGCAGTGCAGGAGATAAGGGTTCAGTCCCTGGGTCGGGAAGATTCCCTGGAGGAGGGCATGGCAACCCACTCCAGTATTCTTGCCTGGAAAATCCCATGGACAGAGGAGCCTAGCGGGCTACAGTCCATGGGGTCACAAAGAGTAGGACGGGACTGAGTAACTAAGCATGCACTCATGCTACACATCTGCCTTCCACGAAGACTCGTGACCAAGGACAGGAGCAGTGCAGTCAGCCTCTAAGTGTGAGCACAGGCCCGCAGAGAAGGTGCAAGATGCAGGAGCCCTGCAACCTGGTCAATTCCAAGACAGAGCCTGACTTTCTCATTGTTAGGAGCAGTGTGCTCAGCTTGTAGCTTCACTTCAGGGAAAAGAAAAAAAGCCAAGATGCTCTCAGAGAAAGGCCTTTCAGACCCACAGATTCCTCCTGGGTGAAAGCCCCAGCATTTGATTACCTCCGTGTCTTCAGTTTCCCACTTCTATCCAAAAGCAAAGGGTTTAGTCACAAACCCCTAAAGACTGGACTCCTAAGACCTTACAGGGTTGTCTGCCTTCCTGACAGTGTGCTGGTTTCAGCTTTGGTCCAGTGTCTTGCTCCAACCAAGTGACATGAAGTAAGTCACTTCCTTTCTCTGAACCTCACATTCAGGAGGGAAGGCTTAACGAGATATTTTTCTCCTACAGGAAGTATCAGCAATCTAGTTGAGAGAATGTATAAAGGAAGAGATCTATGAGGAGTTATATCAAGAACTGCCATCCAGGGAGCTGAGAATCTCATGTCAACCTGTCTGCCTTGGCTTCTGCCTCCCGTCTCCCTTCTTGCTTCCCTCCCTCCACATGGTTCCCATCACGTGCCAAGCACAACACTTGGAAGTGAGAGAGAATGTTGTATGATACAAACACACTCCTGCTCTCAGTGAATCTCTGTTCAGTGGGAAAGGTAGCACAAAAGTAAAATAATTAACCGCTACATAAGACATAAAATCAAATTATGTCGTACCAAATGAAGTTGTATAATAGTTAGAATTGTTAGACACTAAGAGACGGGCCAGATCAGAAACCTCTTTTAGAAAGGATGGCCGAGTAACATCTCTCTGGAGAAGAGATGCTCAGATTGAAGAAATAAAAGGTGAAGAAGAACTAGACCTTGCAAAAAATGTAACTGGAAGCAGAAGGAAAATGACAGTATTTTCCAGACAGATGTGAACTCCCCAGGCAGGAAGAAGGATGCTTTGTTCTAAAGTATCTGAGAAAGCACCAGCTTGCCTGTGGTGAGATGGGGCGGTGTTCACTATCATTCCACTAATTGCTCTTAAGGTCTAGAAAAACTTGGTGCATTCATATTTTATCACTGATGCTGTAACAGTGGACAATGAGGAGCAAAATGATAGGTCCAATAATATCTCTGATGCAAAGATGTTGGGAGGACCCTGGTCCAGCCCTCACGGGCTGAGGCTGTCCATCATAACATACACCAAAGGGCATGAAAGATAGTACAGCCCAGTGAGATCCTTATCAACAAACTTCCTGGATGTTTCACCATTCCAGGATGTCTTGGCCACGGGAGTGAGCTGAACCCTGAAGGGACTGAATGTGGCTTTTGTACCAGTGTGTATGAAACGCCACTGGGGTTTGCTTAGGTGCCCAAGACTGGACAGGCCCCTCTGTGCTGCATCCAGCCAGTGGAGGCCATGCTTGCTCGGGCTCTGAGGCCGTGGCTGCAGTAAACACTAAGCACTTCCCAACTCCTGCAGCTTCCTAGCAGGGGAAAATCTTTTTAAAAAATTTTAAACTTAAGACTTTTATAAACATGTGATAATTCCTGACATCTCTGAGCAGGATAGCAAACCCAGAACTCCATTCCCATACACACAGAGCATCCTGCTCAGCTCATACTACACCCCGCACCTCTCTACACATCCTGCCATCAAGATGTTTAGATTGTAAACAATATCAGAAAGTACCTATTCCTGGTGCACAGCAGCCTTCAGATATCTTAACAAATATGAAAACAGCCCCTAAACATACACCGTCCCCACTGAATCCCCCACTCTCTTGGAAACTTTCCTTTTGTCAAGCCCGATGAAACAATCTGGAAACTGCCTCAAAATGGCCAGTGAATTTTTATAACTGTGGCATGCTGTGTGTGGCATGCTCAGTTTTCAGCTGGCTGGCTTCCAACACATGCTGTCACTCCAAAATATCCATTTATCCCATCCCACACCACCTAACTGACAAAGGACAGGCTCCAGAGCAGAAAACACTGCTACTACAAAGCCGGTGATGACAGTAGAAGACGCACCAAGAACCTAATGTCTGCCGGGGGCTGCCTGGCACTGGGAGTCGCTGCAGGACCCGAGGCTACTGGACGCAGCCAGGTTTTCAAAAGACCCATATTAATATCAAGTACACCCAGGTGGACCCTGGTCCTCTGACTACCCAGAAGACATCTATTCAGCACACAGACACTCAGAGCACCCAGCCACGTGCTGTGGGTGGTCTTAGGAAGCCATACATGGTAAGACCAAGTAGCAGGTAAGTGGGTAGAAAAGTAGATTCTAAGGGACTCAAGAGAGAAGAGAGTGCCGGGCTAGGGTGCTCAACAAAACAGAGTATACACCCTGAAAGTGGTTAGCAGGAGAGAAAAGGGAATTCCAGAACAGACGGGGCGTAAATAAAGGCAGGGCTGTTGGGAAATGAGGTGGTAACCTGGCTAGAACAAAATCCATGGAAGCATTTTCTCTGCTGGGAATTTCCTAGTTTCCATCTGTGAAGTGGGTACTAAGCTCTGAAGTGATAGGGTGAAGGCCACCCAAGACACCACTCGAAGCTTGTAGTGGAAAAACTCCTTAGTTATGAATAAGTCATGAGTCTGTTCTTCTTGGTTAAAAGTGAAAATCACCTGTGTGAACTTAAGCAGATTACTCATTTTATTAAAAACTCAGTTTCCCCACCTTCAAAAAAGAAAAGTAATAATAGTCCCTAATTCATAAATTTTGGTGAAGGACTGGATGAGATAATTAAGCACAAAACAAGCAGATGTTTCCCCAACTGAATGTCACAGCTTATTCAACCATTTTTAGCACACAGTTCCTAAATAAGAGATGGATGTGCTCTTTCATAAGAATAGATTAAAAAGGTAAGAGCTCCTCAATCTTAATAAAAGTAAGAAGGAATGTGATTTTTTAATAAAGATTAGCAGATTTGATTATTTACAAAATGTAAAACTTGTTCATGAAAAGCAAAACTATGATAACAGGAAAAAAACAGGATGGGGGAAATATTGGCATAAGATTCAACAATGTTTTCCATTTATATATTGTATTAAAAGATGTATAAAGGATAAGGCAAACAATCCACCAATAGATAAACACACAAAATGCATAAAAAGAAAAATGCATAAGGGATTACAAGTGAACAACAAAACAAAGAAAAAACTTCCACTCACAATAATAATACAGAATCAGTAATAAAAAAAATTAAACAAAATTCCAATAATAATAGTATTCATTAGGGCTTCGCTGGTGGCTCAGTGGTAAAGAATCCACCTGCAGTGCAGGAGACCTGGGTTCAATCCCTGGGTCAGGAAGATCCCCTGAAGAAAGAAATGGCTACTCACTCCAGTATTCCTGTCTGGAAAATCCTATGGACAGAGGAGCCTGGTGGGTTACAGTCCATGGGGTAGCAAAGAGTTGGACATGACTTAGCAACTGAGCACACAAAGTATTCATTAAATGATGGCACACTCCTGCTTAAAGCCTTCTAGGTATCTTCCGTATGCCCAAAGTAAAACCTGTGCTTTTAAACAGCTGACCAGACACCACAGGTGTGCCTCCTGTCACCTCCTTGCATTTTATAAGCCACTCCTCACTCATTCACTGGCTTACTTTGGCTTCTTGAAAAGGGAAGCCCCCAACCACTACAGAATCTTTGCACAGGGCTGCCTGGAATGTTTCCCCTCTCTCCTCTCCAACCCCTCAGCTCCTGGTTAATTCTGCCTCATCTTTCAGCCCCAGCTATGGGCACCTCCCAGATGTTATGGGTTGACTTATATCCCCCACAAAGATGCACACATTCATGTCCTCTCCCCAGTAGCTCAGAATGTGACCTGATTTAGAAACAAGTTTGTTGCTGGTGTCATTAGTTAAGATGAGGTCAAATTAGAGTAGGGGAGAGGGACTAATCCAATATGACTGGTATTCTTATAAAAAGGGGAAATTTGGATGTAGACATGCACATAGGGAGAAGGCCGTGTAAGCATGATGGAAGGGACGGGGTGGTAATGCTTCCACAAGCCACAGAGCTCAAAAGACTGCCAGCAAATCACAGAAAGTAGGGGAGAGGCATGGAACAGAGCCTCTCGCACAGACCTCAGAGGGAACCATCCCTGCCAATACCTTGTTCTCAGACTTCCAGCCTCCAGAATTATGAGGCATAGATTTCTGGGGTTTAAATCACCTACTTTGTGATATTTGTTACAGCGGCCCTAGGAAAGCCCTCCACGATCCTTCCCCCTGGAGCAGCTCCTGCCATTGCAGTGCCTCAGGGAGCCCGTGCTCTCTCTCACCCTCTGGAGAATCCTGGGTCACTGTCTGCCTCCACACTGGAGGAAAGCAGGAAAGGAGCAGGCAGCAGGCCACTCTGCTCCCTTTCCACCCATGGAATCGTGCATGTGGCGCGCCCCACACGTATCTGCTGACTGCCTGGGAAACACGCAAATAAGCCCTGGCAGGCAGGAGACTGGATTGAGGGATGAGGACAAAAGGCAGAGTGGTCCAAGACTGAACACGCACAGAGGGCATGTGCTGTGAGCCAGTGTTCTTCCAAACACTTCACCACGAGTAACTCATGGTGGCTCTCGGCTGCCCAGTGAGGTAGGTACCGTCGTCACTCCTACTTCAGAAATGATGAAGTGGGGCCCAGAAGTGGGGCCCAGAGAAGTTACTGCCCGAAGCTCACAGCTAGAAAGAGCTGAGACGTGGACCTTGGCAGTATGCACTAGTCTGTGCTCTCAACCTCTGCGTACAGTGATTCTCAAGAACATATAGGCAAGCAGGTACAGATAATAGGAAAGACAGAACAGAACATACAAGTTTCTGCTCAGCAAGTCCCTCAAGGGTTATTAAGAAAATTGTGGAGTTGAGACCTATTTCAAACCTTTACAGAAAGGAAGAGACTAGGCCCTCCAGTGTTCCCACCCTTGATGATTCCATCCCAGATCACACCCTGAGTTGGAGGAGCTGTAGGTAAAATCCAGTTGGAACTCCCTGTAGTTTCCCTCATCCACATGAATCTTGCACCAAGATCTTGCATTAAGAACATTATAAATCTTAGACTGGTTGGAACCTCTATAACAACTTCCAGCCTCAGTCAGGTCATCCTTAGTGGCTGTCTAGACTAGGATGAAGTGCACAGGCTCTAGCATCCAAGCATTTGGATCCAAAACCCAGCTCTACCATCTGCTAAGTGCATGACTTGGGAAAGTCATTTAAATTCTCTGGCCTTGAGCTGTAAAATGGGGATGAGAACACTCTTTACCTAACCAAATTTTTATAAGGCTGAGTTAAACATATGTAAAGCACTTCAATCAGTACCTTACACATAGTGCTAAGTATGAGTAGCTACTTATTGTGGTTGCTATTTTCATCTTATCAATGCAGATGGGCCTGAATACGCTCAGTGAGCAAGGGACATGTATATTCTTCTTGGAGACTGGGATACATTGCTTCCCAGGATCTTACTACCCAGTCTTATTCCAATAATTTTACAATAATTTAGGCACACTAATTATCCTAAGGCAAGTAAACACATATATGCAATATTCATATATTACATACATATATATGCACCCTGTAACTGTGTTAACTTTTCTCTTTAAATTTCAGAGGCTTCTTTTTCAGCATAAGAGTGTCAGAAATACACCTTTTTCTGAATACAACTCAAGTGTGCTAAAACTTATAATTTCTCCTCTAGAAGTCTACCCTAAGAAAATCATCTAAAATGCAGACAAAAGCAAAGCTTTATGTATCTAGATATTCATGGCAACATTTTTAAATAGTGAAGAACTATAAGACAATCTAAATCTCTAGAAATAGAGAAATGAATATAGTTAAGTAAATTACAAAAAAGCAATATAATACACTATTATGTAAACATTAAAATTATGTTTGCAAACCATTTTGAATAACATAGAAAAATGCTTAGTCAAATGTTATATGAAAATAAGAAACAAACCTGTTTATACAAGAAAATCACAATTATATAAAATTGTACAGGTTAAAAATGGCCAAGTATATATGCTAAAACTTAACAATGGTTGTAAACAGGATTGTATATAGTATTTTTATAGTACTCTTCATTTTTAAGTTTTGAAAAATATTTTATTAGTGAAATTATTGCATGAAAATTTAAATAGGTAAAAACTATTTTTTAAAAAATAGAAGCTTAGGAGGCTTATTGTTTCTTCCTTGTTGGCCACACAAAATCTTGTATAACAATTCTATACTCAAGTCCTAGAGAATTCAGGCAGATGTTTTAAAAGAGAATGCCAATATAAGGCACCAGAGTAAATCAGAATTTGGTCCAATTCCAAATTCTTTGCAGTTTGCATTGTTACTATCTGGTCTTCCATATCCCCAACAGTAAGTTATGAAATGGAATAATAATCTTAGGCAGTCAATCACTTCCTTTGTCCTCTGCCCCATGCTTCCAGAATGCAAAAGTTTGAACTTTGTCTGAGTACAGGAAGCCAGTAAGGCATGCCTACCTCCTGATGGCCCTTCATCAGGTTGAACTTGATAAGCCAGTCATTGGATTCTAACTTCAATTGTATAGAACTTATGTTTATATAGCTTAAAGCCAGTCAGACACTCAGGGGGATGAAGAGAAAGTTTCTGGTTTCCTTCAGGCAAAGGGATTTTAAATTTCAGTTTTATGCCTTCCTCATTCCTGATCCATAAATACCATTAGATCATTGGGCATTCTATAAAGGTAAGCAAATAAATAAGCACAGAAGCAAATGTGTGTATGGATGGATGGATGGAGGTAAAAGCAATAAGAATGTCACAGCAGTCTCAGAATAGACCATCTTTGCCTATAGCTTTTTTCCCACACTAAATTATATTTTCTAAACATATCTTTCTAACCCCATTTGGGGTTATATTTCTATAACCCCAAATTTTGTTAATGTTCATACTACTCAAAATGATCTACAGATATGATGCAGTCCCTATCAAACCCCCAAAGGCATTTTACATAGAAATAGAAAAAAATTCTAAAGTTCATACAAAACCATAAAAGACCCTGAAAAGCCAATGAAAGGCCAATGAAATTTTGAACAAAAAGAACAAAGTTGGAAGAATCACACTTTCTGATTTCTAAATATATTACAAAGCTACAGTATTCAAAACAATAGGTACTGGCAAAAAAACAGGCATGTATTAACCCTAAATACTCATTGGAAAGACTGATGCTGAAGCTAAAGCTCCAATACTTTGGCCACCTGATGCGAAGAGCCAAATCATTGGAAAAGACCCTGATGCTGGGAAAGAGTGAAGGCAGAAGGATAAGAGGGTGACAAGATGAAATGGTTGGATGGCATCACTGATTCAGTGGACATGAATTTGGGCCAATTCCAGGAGATGGTGAAGGGCAGGGGCACCTGGCATGCTGCAGTCCACAGGGCTGCAAAAAGTCAGACACAACTTGGCGACTGAACACAAGACCAGTGGAATTAGAATAGAGAGTCCAGAAATAAACCCACACAAACACAGTCAACTGACCTTTAACAAAGGTGCCAAAAACACACAATGAGGAAATGACAGTCTCTCCAACAAATAGTGTTGCAAAAACTAGATATCACATGCAGAAGAACACACACACACACACAAAGACTCAAAATGGATTAAAGACCTATATGTAAGACCACTATAAACTCCTAGAAGAAAAAAGGGGAAAAACTTCTTGAGGTTGGCCTTGGCAATGATTTCTTGCATATGGCACCAAAGCATAAGCAACAAAAGCAAAAACAGATAAGCAGGATTACATCAAATCAAAAACCTTCTTCACCGCAAAACAATCAACAAAATGAAAAGGCAACCTACAGAATGGTAGAAAGTACTTTAAAAACATATATCAGAATGATAAAGCCTTAATATTCAAAAGATAAGGAACTTCTACAATTCAAGAGCAAAAAAAATTTTTTAATGGGCAAAGGAATTGAATAGATATTTCCCCAAAGAGGATATACAACATTATACATGGAAATATGCTCAACATCACAAATTATCAGGGAAATATGAATCAAAATGAAATAGCACCTCACACTGTTAGGATGGCTGTTACCAAAAGACAAGAGAAAACAAATGCTTGTGAGAATGTAGAGAAAAGGGAACACTCAAATTGTTGGTTGGAATGTAAACTGCTAGGGCCACTTTGGAGAAGAGCAACAAGGTTCCTCGAAAAATTAAAAATGGAACTACCATATACTCAACAATACCACTTCTGGGTATATATCCAAAGGAATTGAAAGGATCAGAGAGGTATCTGTACTCGCAAGTTCATTGTAGCATTATTCACAACCATGAAGATGTGGATGCAACCTAATTGTCCATCAACAAAAGAATGGGTTTTAAAAATGTGAAACTTTATACCCTTTATACAATGAAATATTATCCAGCCTTAAAGTGAATGAGACTGAAGGATGTCATGCTATATGACATAAGCTAGACACAGAAGGATAAATACTACATAGTATTAATACAACTTACATGAGGAATCTAAATAGTGAAACTCATAGAAGCAGAGAGTATATTGGTGACTGTCAAGGGTTATTGGTGGAGATGGGAAATGGGGAGGTATTAAAGGGTTTAAAGTTTCAATTTTACAAGATGATTATGTCAAAGAAATCTACTCTACAGCACAGAGCTATAGCTAACAATACTATACTGTATACTTAAATTTTTGCTAAAAGGGTAGTTCAGTTCAGTCACTCAGTTGTGTCTGACTCTTTGTGACCCCAGAAACTGCAGCACACCAGGCCTCCCTGTCCATCACCAATTCCCGGAGTTCACCCAAACCCATGTCCATTGAGTCAGTGATGCCATACAACCATCTTATTCTCTGTCATCCCCTTCTCCTCCTGCCCTCAATCATTCCCAGCATCAGGGTCTTTTCAAATGACTCAGTTCTTCATATCAGGTGGCCAAAGTATTGGGAGTTTCAACTTCAGCATCAGTCCTTCCGATGAATATTCAGGACTGATTTCCTTTAGGATGGACTGGTTGGATCTCCTTGCAGTACAAGGGACTCTCAAGAGTCTTCTCCAACACCACAGTTCAAAAGCATCCATTCTTCGGCACTCAGCTTTCTTCACAGTCCAACTCTCACATCCATACATGACCACTGGAAAAACCATAGCTTTGACTAAATGGACCTTTGTGGACAAAGTAATGTCTCTGCTTTTTAATATGCTATCTAGGTTGGTCATAACTTTCCTTCCTAGGAGTGTCATTTAATTTCATGGCTGCAATCACCATCTGCAGTGATTTTGGAGCCCAGAAAAATAAAGTCAGCCACCGTTTCCACTGTTTCCCCATCTATTTGCCATGAAGTGATGGGACTGGATGCCATGATCTTTGTTTTCTGAATGTTGAGTTTTAAGCCAACTTTTTCACTTTCCTCTTTCACTTTCATCAAGAGGCTCTTTAGTTCTTCTTCACTTTCTGCCATAAGGGTGGTGTCATCTGCATACTTGAAGTTATTGATATTTCTCCCAGCAATCTTGATTCCAGCTTGTGCTTCCTCCAGCCCAGTGTTTCTCATGATGCACTCTGCATATAACTTAAATAAGCAGGGTGACAATATACAGCCTTGACATACTCCTTTTCCTATTTGGAACCAGTCTGTTGTTCCACATCCAATTCTAACTGTTGCTTCCTGACCTGCATACAGGTTTCTCAAGAGGCAGGTCAGGTAGTCTGGTATTCCCATCTCTTTCAGAAGTTTCCACAGTTTATTATGATCCACACAGTCAAAGGCTTTGGCATAGTCAATAAAGCAGAAATAGATGTTTCTCTGGAACTCTCTTGCTTTTTCTGTGATCCAGCGGATGTTGGCAATTTGGTCTCTGGTTCCTCTGCCTTTTTTAAAACCAGCTTGAACATCTGGAAGTTCACGGTTCACGTATTGCTGAAGCCTGGCTTGGAGAATTTTAAGCATCACTTTACTAGTTTGTGAGATGAGTGCAATTGTGCGGTAATTTGAGCATTCTTTGGCATTGCCTTTCTTTGGGATTAGAATGAAAACTGACCTTTTCCAGTCCTGTGGCCACTGCTGAGTTTTCCAAATTTGCTGGCATATTAAGGGCAGCACTTGCACAGCATCATCTTTCAGGATTTGAAATAGCTCAACTGGAATTCCATCACCTCCACTAGCTTTGTTTGTAGTGATGCTTCCTAAAGCCCATTTGACTTCACACTCTAGGATATCTGGCTCTAGTTGAGTGATCACACCATCATGATTATCTTGGTCATGAAGATCTTTTTTGTACAGTTCTTCTGTGTATTCTTGCCACCTCTTCTTAATATCTTCTGCTTCTGTTAGGTCCCTACCATTTCTGTCCTTTATTGAGCCTATCTTTGCATGAAATGTTCCCTTGGTATCTCTAATTTTCTTGTAGAGATCTCTAGTCTTTCCCATTCTATTGTTTTCTTCTATTTATTTGCATTGATCACTGAGGAAGGCATAGGGTATATCTTATGTTAAATGTTGTTGTCACAGAAAATAAAAATAAAGAGGGCAGTATAGGAAAATTTCAGAGGTCATCTATATGTTTATGGCATAGATTATGGAGATGGCTTTGTGGATATATACTTATTTCCAAACTCATCAAGTTGTACACATTAAATATGTCTATTTTCAATCATATTTCCTCATGTGTTTAAAAAAAAAAAAGGCAAAAGACAGATATTTCACCAAAGAGAATATACAGATGGGGAAAAAAGCACATGAAAACTTGTACAACATCGTTAGCTATCAGGGAAATGCAAATTAAAACTATAAAAAGCTATTATTGCCCATCTATTCGGAGAAGGAAATGGGAACCCACTCCAGTATTCTTGCCTGGAGAATCCTGTGAGGAGAGGAGCCTGGTGGGCTGCTGTGCATAGGGTCGTACAGAGTCAGACATGACTGAAGTGACTTAGCATGCATGCGTGCACTGGAGAAGGAAATGGCAACCCTCTCCAGTATTCTTGCCTGAGAATCCCAGGGATGGAGAAGCCTGGTGGGCTGCCATCTATGGGGTCACACAGAGTCGGACACAACTGAAGCAACTTAGCAGCAGCAGACCATCTACCGGAATGGCTAAAACCAGTTGTCATGGTGCCTGGAAATGTACAGATCCATGATATCCTATGGTCCCTGGAGATGCCTAGGATTTTGCTGTTCCTGTGGTTTTGTTGTTATTTCTTCCTCCAAATGTTGAGCTATACCAGTATGCTTCCTATAAATCCTATACGTGGCCCAAAGCCAGTGATGATTTCTACTGCAAAGTTGCCTGAAAACCATCCCCCATTTGCTGCACTTTTTGATCCTCAGAAAGCCTAGACTTGTAGCTGCCAACTCACCCTTAGAGATTTATCTCAATGCAACTCCATGGAGAGCAGCACCTTATAACCATTCTCCTATAGCACCAGTCTCTGAAACGAGTGCCCAATTAAGAAGCCTGATGCTGACAGAATGTGAGCTAACTAGTAAGTGCCAAGGCTCATTCCCATTACTAACCTTTATGGTTGTCATCTATGAAGATGAGGGCACAACTATGTATTTTTGCATGAATGATTGCGTTTGTCATTCTGAGCCAGCCAGAAGGAAAAATGGGTAAGACGGCAAGAGGGCTGGGGAGAAGATTCTGAAAAATAAGTCTTCATAAGCATTTAAGAAATAAAAATAGCTATGGAGTCTCTTAGGTCAGTGGTCATATCAAAATCAAGTGGTGAGCTCTTTAAAACCATAAGTTCTTAGATCTTGATCCCAGAAATTGATTCAGTAGGTTTGGAATAAGGCCCAGGAAACTGGACATTCTTATATTTCCCTGGTGATTCTCATGAACAACCAGAAATGAAAATCACTGAGACAAGTGTCCAAGGAAGCCCATTTCTGGTCCCCAAAGTAGTCCCTTGGTCATAGCTCTCTTATGAAATGTGAATGGTTGCTGAGCTGGAAGGGCCAGGAAAGAGTGATTATTAATGAAAGAGCAAGATCATGAGGCTGCTGAGAACTGGGAGACCTAGATCTGGGTACCAGATTTGCAATCACTGACCACCAACCTACTCAAGAAATTGAGTTAATCCATCTGTAAAATTACACAGGCCTCCCATTCCTCCTAGAAACATGAGACATGCTATGTATTCATGTGGGCAATGACTACAAATATTATACCAATTTAAGATATTAGAGCCATTGAAAAGGAGATCTTTTAAAAGATAACTATGTATTGCCTTATTTTTTTTAATTTGTCTTTAGTTGGAGGATAATTGCTTTACAATATTGTATTGCTTTCTGCCATACATCACCATGAATTAGTCATAGATATATGTATGTCCCCTCCCTCTTGAAACTCTCTTCCACTTCCCACCCCATCTCACCCCTAGGTTATCACAGAGCACCACATTTGAGCTCCCTGCATCATACAGTAAATTTCCACTGGTTATCTAATTTTGCATACAGTAATGTATATGTTTCAATGCTACTCTCTCAATTCATTCTACCCTCTACTTCCCCTCCTTGCCCACAAGTCTGTTCTCTGTTTATGTCCCCACTGCTGCCCTGCAGATAGTTTCATCAGCACCATCTTTCTAGATTCCATATAAATGTATTAATATAAGATATTTGTCTTTCTCCTTCTGACTTCAAATTTTAGCTTTAATTTTGGCACAAACCATTTGGAAGCAAAAGTAAGCAGTGAAATGTTTCCCTTATAAGTTCAGCGATTTCTGAAAAGAAAGCTCACAGACACATAACATAAAGAAGAGGTCTTTTTAACCAGTTTATGGCTCCCCAAATAAAGTCTAGGATAGTGGTCTTCATGGGAGAAGTTGCCAGAAGCCTCCTAATGACATTTACAGTCCATGTCCAATAAAGTAATTGGCTTCCAAAGGATGAGAAAGTAACTATGAAAGCTTGACGACCTAATCTTTATAGTCATTATATATCAATATATAAGCAGGAATGGAGTATATAAAAATTCACTCTCCTATAAACTTGAAAATAGATAGGCTTTGTGTGAATTGAAATTTTTCCCTTTATTGGCGGGGCGGGGGGGGGGGGGCTTCAAATCACATCCCAAGGGCCCACCCATCATAGCTTTACACATGTGGACATCTGGCAGGAAAAAAATTAAGGTACTACCTGAGAGAGTTGGAGAAAAAAATCCATTTATAAATGTTATTTTAGAAGGAACTGTCTGATCCTGTTTACTTATTAACTTCATTAGAAGGCTAATGAATCTACTGCTGAGAAAATGAGAGGGAGCTCAGGGTGAGGAGAGGGACGGGCAGAATTTCACACCCCTTCTCCCAATGGTGAGGTTATTTATGATTGTGATAAAACAGCACCACATTTGGAAGGAAGGGAAAACAACGGAAAACAACGATCAACAGGCACAATCCGTACGAAAGGATTGCGTTCTCTCAGCCACTGGACAAAAATCAAGATTTACACATGTCAAGATGCAAGAAAAAAGACTAGGCCGTAAAAAGAAACCTTTTTCCCATAATAAATAGGAAAATATTAAATCAGTAAACCAGATCTGTTTCTCCAGTGTTCACACTGCCCTATTCTCCAGCAAAGTTAAGATGTCTAAGGTTTCAATATTCAGGGCAAACTCTTTTTTCATGTTTTTTGGGGGAGCAAAGAGTTTATAGCTTGGATGATGCTCTTTATGTTTAATGAATTTAAGTACAGTAGTTAGAGCAGGTGTTCTGGCTAACACCTGCCCCCTGGCTACTATCTGTCCATGAACAGCACATTAGTTTTCCTTAAGGGGGATGGCTGTGCTCACAATGTTAGCTCATAAAAGGTACCTGCTGCCTGCTGCCAAGTCGCTTCAGTCGTGTCCAACTCTGCAGTCCAACCCCATGGACTGCAGCCTACTAGGCTTCTCCGTCCATGAGATTCTCCAGGCAAGAACACTGGAGTGGGTTGCCATTTCCTTCTCCAATGCATGAAAGTGGAAAGTGAAAGTGAAGTCACTCAATCGTGTCTGACTCTTAGTGACCCCATGGACTGCAGCCCACCAGGCTCCTCCATCCATGGGATTACAACAGTACTGGAGTGGGGTGCCATTGCCTTCTCCCTAAAAGGTACCTGTTGGCCATCATAAATCCTGTGTGTGTTTCTTGTTTGACTTCCCAGGTTGACAGCATCTGTGGACCTGGAGTGGAAAGGGACTTGAGATCATTTCATCTAATATCTTTATTTATGAGGAAATAGAAGATGGCATGAATTGATTAATTAGCAGATGATTAATTAGCAACTGAGACAGGCCTAGAACCCATGCTTCCTCTGAGCCCAGTGGCTCCCAGTCCTACCTGAAAATCAAAAACAATCATGGGGCTTTTAAAAGTATACATCCTGAGTAACCTCCAGCTTTACCAAACTGGAATCCCTTGGTTAGGGGCCAAGAATCTAGATTTTTAACACAGTCTACAAGTAATTCTGAGGATACACCAAATTTGAGAAACACGGATGACCCCAAAATGCCTTCCATATTAATTACGTAGGAGGTAAGAAAGCTCTTCAAGAGGCTTACCTCCCCTAATAGTTGCAGTAAAAAGAAAATAACCAGCAACGGATGAGTTAACTCAACACTATGTTAAGGGAACTTAAATCAGATTGTGCTTTGCATCCTACACCCCAAATCAGCAGCAATAGTTGATGTAGAAAAACCAATAAATATATTAACCTTCCCCCTTGTGCCAAGCACAGATGAATATCTGAAGGAAAAGACTCCAGAACATTCTCTCAAAAGAAATGTAACATTTCCAGGCACCACATGCTTAGGATTCTAGGTATGTCCTGCACCCCAACCTCCTAAAAAGTATTAGCACAACTGTCTTCTGGAGCTGGTAGAAGCTGCTGGGCTAGGAGGATATGGGCCTACGAACAAACAATAATTATTACATAAAGTACTAACTAAATAGTACGTATTTTTGCATTCCATGCATTATCTCACTGAATCCTCACAAAGCTTCCATGAGATCTGTCTTACTGTCATCTTACTATATAGATAAGTAGACCTAGACATAGAGAAATGAAGACATTGCTTAAGGTGGTACAGTTAGCAAGCAGTAGATCTCAAATTTATACCCAGGCAATTTGAAATCAGAACCTTTAACCACTACACATGCACTATCCCATCTGTGACCAGGGGTTTCTGAGAACTATGGGAACTACTAGTTCTCATATGAAGCAGTCTTTCCTCTTAAAATTTCGTATCCTAATGGAGAAATTTAGTTTCATTGAAAGTGAAGAAGAACTAAAGAACCTCTTGATGAAAGTGAAAGAGGAGAGTGAAAAAGTTGGCTTAAAGCTCAACATTCAGAAAACTAAGATCATGGCATCCAGTCCCATCACTTCATGGCAAACAGATGGGGAAACAGTGGAAACAGTGGCTGACTTTATTTTTATGGGCTCCAAAATCACTGTAGATGGTGATTGCAGACATGAAATTAAAACACACTTACTCCTTGGAAGTTATGACCAACCTAGACAGCATATTAAAAAAGCAGAGACATTACTTTGTCCACAAAGGTCCATCTAGTCAAGGCTATGGTTTTTCCTGTGGTCATGTATGGATGTGAGAGTTGGACTGTGAAGAAGGCTGAGCACCGAAGAATTGATGCTTTTGAACTGTCGTGTCAGAGAAGACTCTTGAGAGTCCCTTAGATTGCAAGGAGATCCAACCAGTCCATCCTAAAGGAGATCAGTCCTGGGTGTTCATTGGAAGGACTGATGTTGAAGCTGAAACTCCAATATTTTGGCCACCTGATGCAAAGAACTGACTAATTTGAAAAGACTCTGATGCTTGGAAAGATTGAGGGCAGGAGAAGAAGGGGACAACAGAGGATGACATGGTTGGATGGCATCACCGACTCAATGGACATGGGTTTGGGAGGACTCCAGGAGTTGGTGATGGACAGAGAGGCCTGGCGTGCTGCGGTTCATGAAGTCGCAAAGAGTGAGACACTGCTGAGCGACTGAACTGAACCGAACTGAATGGAGAAATAAGACGTTTTATATTAAACAGCAAAACAAAATATATGAACCGCATTGATCATCCCTCTAATTCATTCCTAGAACTGCTTTACATCCTCATAGAGTGAGGTGTGATAATAATAAAAATATAAGTACTTCTACAGTAGGGCCACTCATCACAGAATACATTGTGTTTTGCATGTACCTATATATACTTGTATATGCCTGACGCTGTTCCCTGTATGCATTAATCTTATCTTTCAACCAAACTAAATATTCCTTGAAGATAGCAATCATGACATACTTATTCTGCATCCCCCAGCAATGAGCACAGGGATGCTTACATAATGAATGCTCAATTAATATCTGTTCAGTTGAATGCTCTGTGACCAATACAGGAGTTTTCACCAGATTCATTACCACTGAAAACAAACAGAAAAAGACCCCAGTTCTAGAGGGAGGATTTCACAGCCTATATCCACCCAGTCTTCAGGACCTCACATATGAAGAGCCTAGCGAATAGGATGGAAAGCTTTTAATTAACAGCCTAGCCAAAAAAAAGTCATTCCACTCTGCAGTTTTGTTTCCATTAATTCACTCAGATTCAGCAGGAATTCCACTAAGGAATTGGGATGAACAGCTGTAGAGGGAGGGAAGTACATAAATAAATCATGAGTGTCATTAAAATTTGTAAACTAATAACTTCTGGGAAGTCTTGGCAATTATTATCAGGGTTTTCTTGGCAAACAAAAAAATTAATAAATTCAAAGGTCTCCACTTTCTATTAAAAAAAACAGCATCCCCCAGAAAGGTCAGTGACAGAACAATTAGAGGAGAAAATAAATGGTCCAGACAACAGCTTGCAAAGCAGATGAAAAGTCACAGGATTCCCCAGTGGCAGGGGGATAAGACAACTCAATACAAGGAGAGCAACAGGACAAGGCAAGGCTGGGGCTGGGATTGGTTTGGGGCAATTGGAACGTCAGTTCAATTCTTTCAGCTTTTACTTAGTGTAGCCCAAGTGCTGACATTGTAGATCCAGAAACAGAAAGGGCACTGGTCCCTGTTCTGGGCTTCCAGGCTGGGAACACAATGTAAGGATGAGACATTAGTGGGAAGCAGAGGAGAGGCACCCGGCCCAGGGAGGAAGGAGAGGGAAGGTATCCAGGAAGGTGTAGGAAGGTGTCCAGGAGGATGTGCCCAGGAAGTGGGCGCATAAACACCCTAACCAGGGGCCCCTTCATCTGAAGTCCCCTTGTTGTGTGGGCCCTGAGACCAAACACATAGGAGGAAGGGCTGAGAATACTTGTTGCTTTTCCAAGAGCATATTGATTCTCACACTGCCGGGCTGGGGGTGGATGAAATGGAGCGAGAAGGGAAGAGGAAACTGAGGGGAAGTAGCAAACCGGAGGACCATCCACTGCAAAGGATTTCTGGTTCCTCTTATGCCCAGAAAACTTCAAATTTGTTTAGCTCTGTGAGGACCCCTAATCCAATAGGAATTCAAGATGAAAGCTCGTGTGGGGACCTCACACCCAATCAGAAGCTGGCCACTCACAGACCTTTGCCAGAGACTAGTGCTTGGGACGGACCGACGGAAGCTGGGGGATTGCATGCTAGCTCATCTACCTCCATAAAATGGGACCTTAAAAACAAATTTTTGGAGGAGAGGGCAATGTGTTTATCAATCCAAGTGTTAATGTTTAGGACATGGAGAACTGAGTCCAAGAAGCAATTTGCCAGTCCGAAACATAAATCCCTACCATGACTTATATTCAAAACTAAAGACTCAAAACCTCAAGCAGTGGCTTAATCAGTCTGTTCACAGGGACCACTTTCAAAGAAAAGTGGCCCCTTGCTCCCAAATCAAGGACCAGGAATGCCACCAAGCTCAGCAGAGGGGCATGAAGAAGACACCAAAGCATGTGCTACATGCCACTGTCATAGGAATAAGTGAGAATATGACCAGTCTCTGAATGTATGATGCCTGCACACCATGCAACAATGGTCTATTCTCAGTTGACAATGGAGGAGATGTGAAGACTCTCCGAACAGACCCACAAACTTGAGAGAACAACCTTGTGGTTGCCAAGGGGTAGAAAAAGGAGGGAGGAGGGTGATGGAGTGGGATTTCAGGTTAGCAGATGTAAATTATTATACATAGAATAAACAAGTCATATGTATAGCACGGGGAATTATATTCAATATCCTTTGACAAACCATAATGAAAAAGAGTGTGAAAAAGGAGATATATATACACATATACACATAAAACCAAGTCACTTTGTTACACATTAGAAATTAACCCGACATTATAAATCAACTATACTTCAATTAAAAAAAAGAAAGAAAAAAGAAGAGGGCTGTCTATCCAGTTCCAGGGTTTCCATTTAGGGGATGTGTGTGTTCATGGAAGGAGATCAGGAGCCAGGGAACCCTCTTTATTTTTAATTGGAGGCTAATTAAAATATTGTGGTGGTTTTTGCCTTGCATTCACATGAATCAGCCATGGGTGTACATGTGTCCCCCATCCTGACCCTCCCTCCTACCTCCCTCCCCATCCCATTCCTCAGGTTCATCACAGTGCACCAGCCCTGAGCACCCTGTCTCATGCATCGAACCTGGTCTGGAGGTTTATTTCACGTATGATAATACACACCTTTCAATGCTATTCTCTCAAATCATCCCATCCTTGCCTTCTCCCACAAAGTCCAAAAGACTGTCTATACATCTGTGTCTCTTTTGCTGTCTCACATATAGGGTCATCGTTAACATCTTTCTAAATTCCATATATATGTGTTAATATACTGTATTGGTGTTTTTCTTCCTGACTTACTTCACTCTGCGTAATAGAGGAGCCAGGCAACACTTTTAGACTTCTTATCCAAGAAACTCAGCCAAAGTGTCTTCCTCTCCCTGAACTCACGTCCTTATCTTTGAAATGAAAAGATGCCGGGGCTCAAGGAGAATGTTTGCTATGATCCTTTCTCACCCCAAGTCTCTTCGACTCTAGGGTCAATAGCCATGATTATTTCAGAATTACCAAGAATCACAGTTCAAAGACCTAGGAGTTCTGGTGACGACTTTTCCATTTCTGTGGACAGATTTCCACAGCCCTCGTTTCATTTTAGACGACCAGAGTTTTAATATGGATCAGGTTAGCCCTTGACATTGCCCATATTCCAACTAGCATAACATTATAAAATAATTTCCTTCCAGAACAGGTGGAATTTTTTACATTTTGTCCTTTGATGAAACAGACATGCATTTCTATGGTGAAAAAAGTTTCCTGCTCCCCACCCCCACCTCACCCAATGAACTGATAATATTTGAAAGAGAGATTACTAGACCTCTACTGGGCACTATGGTATCCAACAGCCATATTTAACTATTAAACAAACTGTGGCTGCATTTTGTATGTAAACTTGAGATATGCCCTTAAGTGTGAGATACACATTCAGTTTCAAAGACTTACTACAAAAATCTAATGCAAAATTGCCCATTAATAATTTTATTGATTGTCTATTGAAATGATAGTTCTATATAACTAGGTTAAAGAAAATTTATTAATAAAATTAATCTCCACTGTTTCTTTTCACATTATTGACTGCTGGGAAATTATGTGGCTCCTATATATTTCTAATCAGACAGTGCTGGATTAGAGAACATCCATCTCAATTACAGAAGGAATATTTCTAGAAGTTGAAATCCCAGTCCAACCACTCGAGGGCAATTTTCCCACTCTGAGAACTTCTCCCTCTTCCACTTTCCATATCATCCCAATCTTCTACTCATTAAAAATTATCTTATTCTGGAAGATTCCATGAGTCCACTCTTGCCCAGCATCAGGGCCAGCACACAGGGTGGACTAAGCACAGGCTCAGGGTTCAGTAGGATTCCCCCCACTTCTTAGTTTCACAATCTGGGGCATATTGTTTAACCTCTGCAATGCTCAATGTTCCCATCTGTAAATTGAGCCCAGTGATACCCGACTCTCAACTTTCTCACAAAAGATAGAACAAGACAGCTTAGGTATAGGAACTCATAGACAGAAGCAGCTCAAGTTGCAGATCATACGATGACAACTAACTCTCTCCGAGCACCTCCCATGCATAGGTGCTGCAGGGCAGGTATTTTTCAAGGCAGTTGACATAGTTCATTTCAATGAAATTTCAAAACAACTTTATGTGGTAGGTGTGGATATAACCTTCCTGGTACAGATAAGAAAACAGAGGCACAGCGAGGTGAAGGAACGTGTTCAAGATGACTCAGTGGCTCAGGGGAGGAATGTGGACTTGTAACCAGGCCATCAGTCCCAGAGCTTCACTTTTAATTACCTTGATGAGGAGGAAGCTGATTAGATCTGAGCCTCCTGATCTGGACTCATTGCTCCTCCTTGGGTCTGGCCTCTATAAAGTCTGATAGAGTCGATCTCTAGTATCACTCCTGACATATGGACAACCTCCAGGCTTGACACACTATGGACTGAAAACACCCTAAAAACAAATCCCTGGGTCTTTTTAAAAAGTCACTCCCCAGCCTCATTAATTCTACAGGCTTGACACTCCATATGTAAAATGTCCTTTGACTAAAGGATGCCAACAGATGGTTGTGCTAAATGACCAATTTGTGCACCCATTCTTGTGCTGGTGGAGAGAAAATATTTTGACCACCCCCAGTATAATGGCACCTAGGAGTTCCAGAAAGAGTGTCACCAAGGACACACACTACCGCCATGCTACAGACTGCTTTTAAACAGCCTTTTGTCTATTTAGAAGTAGATGGCTTCTGAATTATTAATTCAGTGAGACAAATAATTATGTCATACTGCAACCTGGCAGGGCGCATCATCTTGTCATGACAGCTGCTGCTCCAGGCACCTCTGCTGTACAGAAAATTGAAGAAGAATCACCAAAGTCAATTTCAACTTAGTTAAGCATGTTGGACCAAATCACAGAAATGAAAAGGTATGTGTTTAATTTAGTTTCTTTTCTGTGCTCACTGTATTAGTAAGGAAGATCATAGTGCTCTAGGCTCTAACTGTAAAATACATCACTAACAGCAGAGAAAAGAGGATAGGGGCACGGATCCTTAGGGATAAGGATAACAATAAGAAGTCAGAAGACACACGGTGAGGGCCCAGGAAGTTGGAAAGTCTCCACAAAGTTTAGGATCAGTCCCTTTTCTCAACTGCCCCCTCTGCAGGGGTTCCTAAGCTGGGCTTTATCTGACCTGTGAACCCTCCGGATAACACAAATACATATTCACATAACGCGTATCCATAGGGAATGCCTATAACATCTACCAGCTTGTTTCAAATCCCTGAAGGGTCACACCATATATACTCTGTTATCTACAGTCTATGCTAAGTAACCCCCATTGGTTTGGCCCCTCCTGTGAACCTGATGAGTCCTCCCACCCTCCTCCCTACCTAATCCAGCACCCAGCTGCTCTCCCTACCTCCTTCCTTGTCCCCTTATCTCCTACAGCCTTGCCTTGCCTGGCCTTTGCCCTGTGCGAGGGACATTTTTCCACCTTCCATTTGCCAAACTGTAGCTCACCCATCACTCCAACAGCCATTCAGAGAATCTTTCTTACAAAATAACATCTCCAACTAGGTAGAAACTGCTATTCCAATTCCCCCTGCCCAGTCAGCATGAGGAACAACATCATAAATCACTGTTCTCCCCTCCCTATCCCCTTGCCAACACCCCGGAAGGTCTGTGGTAATTCCTAGACAGCACGGAATACAACCCTTTGCATGCACTTACAGTTTCCATCCCATGGATCCCTGCCTTAGTCGATTCTTACAAACAAAACTACACAAATACACAGGGTTACAATAATCATTAATTATTACAATTAACTGAGCACTCTCCACATGTAACTGTCGTAAATGTTTGCACATTTAATATTTAATTTAGTCCTTACAGTCCATCCATGAATTTATTCATCAAGCAAACATTTATTAAGTACCTCCTGTGTGCCAGATACTATTTGAGGTATTGAGGATACAGCACTGAAGCAAAATGGAAAAAAAAAAAATTTCTGTCTTTACAAGCTTAGATGTTAGTGGATGTAGATTGAACATAAATAAATCAATAAGTAAATATTTAACAGCTAGAGGGTGACAGGTTCCAGGGAGGAAAATGCAGCCCAGTAATGAAATGCCAAGTCCTGAGACAAAGGCCTCACTGATGAGGTGAGCAGAGAGGAAGAAGCTCAGACCCAAGAAAAAGCCAAGTGTAAGGGTCCTGAGGAAGATGCTGGCTTGTGCGAAGAACAGCAAGGACAATGTGGCTGGAACAAAAGTGGGATTTGTACTGTCTCCAATTTACATTCAGAGAAACCGAGATTTACGAGAGCGAAGTCGGTTGAATGGCACTGCCCCTATCAAAATATGTCCTAACCCCCAGAACCCACAACGGAATTATCCTTGAAAGAGCATCTCTGCAGATGTAATTAAACTAAGAATCTGAAAATGAGAGCATCCTGGATTATGGGGCTGGCCCCTAAGTCCACTGGCAAGCGTCCTTCTAAGGGAGAGAAGAGGAAAAGACAGAGAAGGCAATAATGGAGCCCAAGGAATGCTGACAGACACCAGAAGCTGAAGGAGGTGAGGAAGGATTCTCTCTAGAGCCTCCAGAGGGAGGGGGCCCCAAAGACACCTTGATTTCAGACTTCTGGCCTTCAGACTGGAAGAGAACACATTTCTGCAGTTTGCAGCCACTCAATCTGTGGTCCTTGATTCCAGCATCCCCAAAAGCTGATCCAGAGAAGTTAGATAAAGTGCCCAAAGCCACAGAGCTCTTTGGGTGGACAAGCTAGATTTTGAATCCTAGCAATGGGACATCAGGGTGCCCTTAGGGCCATTCGGCCATCTGCTGTCCTTGACACACACTAGTGAATATACTGACTCTTATGTCCATGGGGCACACACTCTATCACTTACTGGGCCTCCAGCATTAAGCATCTGGCCTTGGCTCCCTGGCTTTGCCTGGTTCACCCTTAGAACTACCAAACCTTTCCTGAAATTTGATATGGGCTGCCAGGTATAGCTGTCTCTCATTATAAGGACAGGATTCTCTGGCTTATTTCATTAGTTGCACCAAGCAGACAGCACTGGAGTCAGGCTTAAAGGATCACCACAGCATCACTGTGATAGGGCCTGAGGGGATGGCTTCTGAGCCTCTCGTTCCCCAGGAGTCCTGTGTGAGTGGAAAGAGGCACGCTTTCATCTACGAGAGGCAGCCTGGTTACTTATACCTCTGCCAATTTCCACTGAGCACCAAATTAGGTTTTGGACATCCTGTGCAAATGAAGGCAAGCCCCGCCGATATGAGCAATTAACCCCTAAATATTTAATAGATGCTGTGACTGCTCCCCTTCCAGGAGAGAGGCTCTGGCTGGTCCTCTGCAAACAGGTCAGATAAAGAAGCAGCCAGGTTCACAGATACTCATGCCCCAGAGCCCTCTGCTCCAAGACTCCAGAGACCCTCAGGACAGGCGCTGAGATGAAAGACACCACCAAGTGAATGGCCTTTTGTGACCGTGTTCTCTCCAGTGTTTACAAATGACAGAGTAAACAGGATAGACACACAGCCCTCTTGAAGCCCACGGATGCAATAAGCAGAGCATGAAGTGCCGACTCAGAGAGGCTGATGAAACTCACTGGGGCCCTGTGTGACTGCCCGCAGCATGGCTGGAATAGTGAACTTGCATGTGAGGAGATGTATGCAAGAGTGAGTGTGTGGTGTCTCCTGTCCAGAGAAACTGTCAGTTCGTGGCTTCCTTAAAGCCCTCTCTGGCTTAACCCACTCACATCCTTCTCCCCATCCCAGCTCCTTGTCAGGGCTGATTTATTCAGCAGGTACAGAGACATAGAGCCTAGGGTTCACAAAAATGCTGTCATTTCTTTTAAAGTCAAAACCAAAGAATGAACATGTTAGGCTGAAAACAAGTTTTAATATACAATATTAATATATTTGTTTTTACTCCAATGTAGTTGTAAAGTATATTTTTAATATTATTTTATGAAAGAAGGAGTCCAGGAAGGCTAGGGACCTCAGAAGTCATCACACAGATCCAATTCTCATGTGTGTCTGTGCCCAGAAGCACAGGCTTCTCAAGAGTCACAGCAAAGGACAATGAGAAACAGTCCTTAGGCTGAGACTCACGCCAAGGCTAGCATCCTTCCTATATCAGGCTCCCTTATCCACAGTCTCCTCTTGCATCAGACATGCTCTGATCTCTCTATCTTTCATTCACATTTGTCGAGCCAAAGGAGACACAGCATGAATGCAGAAGCAACCACAATGCCAAGGAGAATGTGTGATGGGCCCCAAGCAAGATCAGCAGAGTGCTAAGGAATTCACAGATAGAGACCATCATTGCCACCGGGGCATTAAAGTGGGCATCCAGGAAGAGGAGCATCTTCTGCTCCTTTCAAAACATGCTCTCCAGCTGCTCAGTTGGTGCTTCTCACGTGAGCCCAACCAGAGAAGCTAGTGAAGGACCTCTAATCCACTTACCTCCAAAGTGAGCTCTCCGTCACGCTCCCCAGGTTGAAGTCATACAGCTTCGTCAGGATAAGTATAACCTGAGAGAGGGATGTGGAGAAGGGCACAGGAGAGGAATGAGAGGGGGAAAAAAAAGAGGAAGTCAACTTTAGTTTGTGCAACAATATTCACTGCATCTCAAATCACCCAGAGGAGGACTTAGAATTTATCCGTTGAGTTGAGGGGTATTATAGGATCAAGCATGGGGGAAAAATTATTAATTTAATGCTACCTCATAACTGGTAGCATTTATTTTAATCCTGACAGTGCTTTGCACTTGAAATAAAACGTGGCAACAGGGATTAACTGGATATCTACACTTGTTTCCCCACATCTGTCCTCCTTCAAGGTCAGGCACAGGCTGGCTAGCTCTGTTCACTCAGATGGCCACCCAGAGATCAGAGGACGGGCTTGCCTTTGATCTAGAGATGACTCTGACTTACGGACATGGACCTAAAAGGGTAAGAAAGAACTGGGCCTGATTCTGTCTGTCTACAGAGGGGTTCAAAGAGATTTCATGTTCCCACCCCACCGCTAGCACCTCACAACCATAAAATCTTGAACAACAGGCAAGCCCAGCTGCCAACGCTCTCTGATGTCGTCTGTCTTTCTCTGTGTCCCATCCATGGAGAAAGCAGACATTAGACTCCACCGGACTCCAGGACCACTTTCCTGACTCCAGTTAAAAGAAACCCAGAAGAAAGCTGCACATGAAAAACAGCTGGACAGCCCATAATAGGGTCAGCAGTTTTCTGAAATGAACATCCATTGGCCAGACTACTCCCAGTCCCCTTAAACTTTTACAGCTGAGGACTTGGATCTCAGCCATTTCCCTGCTGCCCCCTCATGCACCTGGACAATGGCTAAGGCACAATCCCATATCTACAAGGATGCAAAGTACATGCACCTGAATCTATTTTAGTCAAAACACAGGTGCCTAATATACAGCGCCTGCCTTGCCTGCACACGTGATAATCCAGTTACAGATAATTGTGTTTATCTAAATTTAATGCACAACTCATTTCACTTTTCTCAACTCCTTCCCATTTCACAATTTAACTTCCTTCAGTTCATTTGCACAGCAGCCATTAAACTCTTTCCAAGATAATGGATTTCTGCTACCAAGATAGGACTTTTGCATGCTAGGTATCCATTTAAGATTAAAGAAAAATAATCAGCCATTATATTGAACATTTTTATGGCATTTAACCAACTACAAGACACTCATTTTGAGATTTATTCTCATCCAGCACCCCATGGGGTCGGTCAGCACCGTTTCCATCTCTTTTATGTAAACTAAGAAAAAATTAGAGGCAAGGATATGACCCCATTATGGGTCAGAGAGAGTCCCTGAAAAACCTGACTTGGAACCTTCAACTTCTCTGCAAGGTTATGACTAGAGGGTTCTTTAGGTCTCTTCCCAGATTTTGTCCTGTGATGAGGAGTCGTAGGTTGGAAAGAAACAGCCAAGCCAAGAAGAACATCAAAGACACAACTATTTTAAGAATAGTAGAATCTACCAAACCACCTGACCTATTGGTACCAAAAATGCAAGTTTATGTGGTCAACGCACAATGGGGCCAAACATACTAAAATACCAGAGTTTGGAGCAGAGAAAGGTTTACTGCTGGGCCATGCAAGGAGACAGGTGGCTTATGCCCTAAAAACTCTGAACTCGCTAAAAGCTTTCAGCAAAGCCTAGCTTTTCTGGCAAAGGTGAAGAAAGGGTGTGGTTAGTTGTGGCAAACTTTCTGGTGTTAGATCCTTTGTTCTTGACGTCAGGTCATGGTCAGGTAACGATGTTCCTGTAAATCTCTACCGAATGTTATTCTCTATTCTGACAAGAAACGGCACAGCTTTTGCCCTCTGAGGTCCCAGTCCTGGCTAAGAGGCAGATCTCAGTTAGCGACGCCCTCAGGGCCAGGTCACCAGACCCTGCCCAGCTTTCATTGCTGAGGGAGCCAGGCACCCATAACCCAACTGGTCGTCTAGCTCCTCAGGCAACCCCAACAGCGGGGGCAGGTCCTAGACTGCATCCAATGTGGACAGCTGCTGCCATTAGGTCGCAGAGGTGGAGATGGGGGAGAGGGTTCATGGTCACCTCAAGGCCTGGGATGAGGCCAATGGGTGTCCCCAGCGAGGGCTCTGGAGCCCTGTGGGACACAGCTCCCAGGCTGTTCCCTGGGACCCCCCAGCTTCCCTGCTGACCCCCAACCAGGAGCGCTGGCAGGCACTAACGGAGAAGGCTGGATCCAACTCTTACCTCACTCTCCACCTGACAACCACCATTCCACTGACAGTTGGCTGAATGACCCACTAACAGTCACTCACTGACAACTGGCCACTTGTGGGTGGGGCCCACTGTGGTGCTAACCAATGGCTGAGTAGAACCACCAAGAGTCGCTCATTGACAGTTGCTTGCTTGGGGGAGGGGCAAACTGCGGTGCTGACCAATGGCTAAGCGGGACCTCTAATTGCCACTCTAAGCTCCCACAGGTCTTCTGGTAATTAGATAACTAACCGTTGCCTGGTAATGTGTCTTGAGGTAATGGCAACCAGAAGCAGCCTTGTGCTAAGGGCCGCACATGCCCCCACTCTATTACACTATTAGCACAGCACAAAAGCAAGGAGCATGTATCCTATGCAAAGTATTGCACTCCATGCCTTTCCCGTTTGCTTCCTCATTTGTTAAATTCAGGGGCTAATGGAGACAGGACTTGTCCAAACCTTCTCCAACCAAATGCCTAGCAATGTGCCAATAATTCCTATTTGTTAAATCAATTCAAATGCATACACACCAGATTTCTCTTCATTTTACTGCTTTCATTGACTAAATCATTCTTTCACAGTCACTAGGTAAAAACATGAGTGGCTACGTGTAGACCATCCCAAATTCTGGAGAAACTCAAAACTACGTTCTTCTAGAAACAGGTCAGAGCCCCCTTTAGTGTCTGCCGGAGCAAGTCAGACTACTTTAGTGTCTTCCGATATCAAGCTTTCTGGGGCACCAAGCAATTTCCCAGAGAAGGCAATGGCACCCCACTCCACTACTCTTGCCTGGAAAATCCCATGGATGGAGGAGCCTAGAAGGCTGCAGTCCATGGGGTCGCTGAGGGTCGGACATGACTGAGTGACTTCACTTTCACTTTTCACTTTCATGCATTGGAGAAGGAAATGGCAACCCACTCCAGTGTTCTTGCCTGGAGAGTACCAGGGACAGGGAAGCCTGGTGGGCTGCCGTCTATGGGGTCGCACAGAGTCGGACACGACTGAAGTGACTTAGCATAAGCAATTTCCAAAAAGTGCAAAGCCCATAAGGGGAGAAAAAAGAGATGTTGAGGGTTAGAGTCCTACTACTTAATACAAGGTCTAACAAACAACTGGATCTGAGAACCCTTCTAAGAACCCAGAGCTGTTCTCATTCTATCAGCATTTTTACCCAGTGCTTAGACCACAGTGTCAGACTTTATTTTGGGGGACTCCAAAATCACTGCAGATGGTGACTGCAGCCATGAAATTAAAAGACGCTTACTCCTTGGAAGGAAAGTTATGACCAACCTAGATAGCATATTCAAAAGCAGAGACATTACTTTGCCAACAAAGGTCCGTCTAGTCAAGGCTATGGTTTTTCCAGTGGTCATGTATGGATGTGAGAGTTGGAGTGTGAATAAAGCTGAGCACCAAAGAATTGATGCTTTTGAACTGTGGTGTTGGAGAAGACTCTAGAGAGTTCCCTGGACTGCAAGGAGATCCAACCAGTCCATTCTGAAGGAGATGAGCCCTGGGATTTCTTTGGAAGGAATGATGCTAAAGCTGAAACTCCAGTACTTTGGCCACTTCATGCGAAGAGTTGACTCATTGGAAAAGACTCTGATGCTGGGAGGGATTTGGGGCAGGAGGAGAAGGGGACAACAGAGGATGAGATGACTGGATGGCATCACTGACTCGATGAACGTGAGTCTGAGTGAACTCCAGGAGTTGGTGATGGACAGGGAGGCGTGGCGTGCTGCAATTCATGGGGTCGCAGAGAGTCGGACACGACTGAGCGACTGAACTGAATTGAACTAGACCACTCTCCTTCCCTCCCTCCATCTTCTCAGTCTTTATTATGTTTCTTACATATCTAATTTCTTTTTGGTGTCTGCTTCTCGGAGGATCCAAATAAATACATCCTTCCACAACTCCATGAATTTTACTTCTGCCTTCATAATAGATAGTTTCAATTTTGCTCTTAATACACATACATTTTTGGTTAGAAGCCTTTACTGGATCCTCTGCCTAAGGATGAAATCCAGATTCCTTACCTGGTATGTAAGGCACCCCATAGTCTGACCCACATACTGTCTCCAGGCACTTTTCCATGGATATCAAGAAACTGCCCTCTGCTTTAACAATCCAAGTTCCCAAGGTGCTGCAGGTAAGGAAATCCATTCTCACGTCTCTGCTTTCGTTCTTTCCAGCTGTCCTGTGGTGTCATTGCCTGTGAACAGTCCTTTCATTACTGCCTGAATGTGTCTACCTTTGTTCAAGAAACAGCTCAGGATCCATCTCCCTCAAGTAGCCTGAAGTCCTATTACATTCAAAATTGCATTACATAATTTGCCACAAAGTTAAACACTATCTAGATAGCTTCTGGATGTCACAGGATCTGCCTTCTCAGCTCGATTCTGAACACTGTGAGGCAGGCTTCACGTTTTCTACTCCTATCTCCAAAGAGACAGGCTCAGTACATCAAGGTTCCCAAAGATCATTATTTTTGAGTCAGTGGAAGATAATGGTGTCTTAGCTGTAAAGCATAGTCTTCAGAAGGGGATGGTGTCAATCCAGTCTATTATCCCTGTTTTACAGATGAGGAAACAGACAAAGAGAGACAAAATGACTCAAGTTAAAGTTCCAACAATGTGTGGCCTTGGTCAAGGGCCCAGGGCACTGTTCCTCCCACATTATGAGAAAAGTTGGAGCCTAACTGTCACTGGGGAGCCTGCTAAATGAAGATTCCCTGCAAGTGTGACTTGGTGAGTCTTGGGGAGGACCCAGAAATCTTCCTGTGGCTATTAGAGGACCAAGCTTTGAGAAAGACTCCATCACACCATGATTCCTCTCCCAAGTTTGGGCTGCAGTGACATTTCCTTCCAGTGTGGTGGATTCCTGATCTAGAAAAGCATTCCTGCCTTTAAACTGAGCTGAATTTTACAAAGAAAACAGGTCATAGGAGATGCATGAGGAGGATGCTTCCCAACAAAATCACCCAGGCATTCCTTCAGAGGAAAGGTCCAAACAGAGAATTAGGACCAGAAGCTTCCTTTCCCCTGGAGCCGGCATAGAAGGACAAGAATAAAGTTACCAAGAGATGATAATGTAGCCTTTAGCCCAAGATATCCTGTGCCTAGCAAAGAAAACCAAGACTGAAAGAAAGCCCACCAAACCCTTGCTTCTCTCACCAATCAAAGCCTTCCAAAGGCTCTGAGAAGGGAATTATCAGGGAAGAAAACTGAAAGCAGATGGCAGAAAACCCACTAACAAGCCCCAGGGTACCTGGGAGAGGACTCAGATCAGAAAGAAGTGAGTGTGACCAAAGAATCACCAGTGGATAGATGAAGAAGGATGGAGGAGCTAGCCTGGGGTCCACAGCAAAGCTTGACTTGACTCCTCTCCAGCAGATGTCCCCAGATGAGCGGTGCCAGTCCAATTCAAAGAAGAAAAAGCAGGGACCAAAGATTAACTGAACCATTACTATGTGCTAAATATTACACTGGGTGCTTCTCAATTCTCACAACAAACTGTCGAGACTGAGAAGATATAATATAGTTAGCACTCCATTTTACAGATGAGGAAAGTGAGTCCTAAGAGTTAAGCAGTCTGCTCCCCAATGTGCACAGCTAGCAAGAGACCAAGTCAGCATTCCCACCCAGGACTATGAGACTCTGCCATCCATGCTTGTTCTGCTCTAATACAATGCATCCTCCATTTAGCAAATGTTTATGTGAGCTTTTTGTGTGCAAGGCAATGAGCAGGCAAAGTGAACAGAGAAAAACACATTCCTGCCCTCAAAGAGTTTATCACTCAATCATGAATTCCACAAATATTTACTGAGCTCCTCTCATGTGAATTAGACACCTGCTGAACTCAGGGAATCAGAGAAAGATCCAGAGCTCAAGGCCCACAGATGAAAGTAACTTGTTTTCTTTGCTTTTGGAGAAAGAAATAGGAAACAGAGATGTGTAATGAAATGACAAGACAAATTGTTGAGAGACCCAGGTTTGTCAAATATGCTTTGTCAAGGGAGGGGACATATGTATACCTATGGCTGATTCATGTTGAGGTTTGACAGAAAACAACAAAATTCTATAAAGCAATTATCCTTCAATAAAAAAATAAATTTAAAAAAAATGTCCTTTGTGACCAACAGGCTACAATGCTAGGGGCATTTTAGACAGAGGAGAAATTCAAATAAATTGGAATTATTCATGAGTAAATAGCACCTCTCTCTTAATATAAGCCACACACATACAGACACACACAGAGTAGTAAAGCCACCTAAATAAAAGCTCCTGTGTACAGGCACATATAACCTTAAATTAGCATCAGACACAATCTCCGGAAGAACATTTGCTCATACATCTCTTATAGTTTTTATCAATTTGGATTAATGTGACATCTCCATATGTCTCATCTGTTAGATTGTGACCTCTTTGAGGTCACAAGTCAGGTCTCATTCAATTTTGCATCCCCAATGCCTAGCATACCACCTGACACATGGCAGGTGCTATCCAAGGTCCGGCAAATGAATTATAAATGAATGACAATAAAAGGAGGGATGAGAAGATAAATGTATCTGAGAGGTACAGATAATGTGCTATAAGAGTTGAAAGGAGGAAGCAATTAAATCAGAAAATGTGGTCAGCAAAGTCTTCATGAGGGAAAGATTATATGATTTAATCTAATCTTAGATTAAAGATTATATGAACTCGAAGTATCAAGAATTTGGATATAGAGAAATGAAGCTCACTCCCTTGCTTGTCTGGCCTCTCTATTTCCCCATCCCTCTCTTTCTTTCCTTCATGTTTTAATTGGACAGCAGTAGATAGAAGAAAGCAGGGTGGTAAGGTGCCATTTTAACCCTGCTTAGTGGAAAAGACAGCATGAAGGTAGAGCTGAATGGGCCATTAGAGACAAGAGCAGTCATGTGTTGAGTGCAATGTTAGGGGGGCACCAGCCACTTGGAGACACAGTCAAGCTGCACAAAGGTGGGAAAGATGGGACAAAGGATGATAGAATCATGCATGAGGGACAGAGGAAGTCCAACCTACCACCAACTATGGGTTGATAAAGTTTGATAAAAATGAAGAGGGTGTTTACATAGAGGGACTATACTATAACAAGACTTACTATGTATAAACACATAACATATATAATATTAATATATAATGTATATTAGATGACTAAAGTATAACAAGAGACTTACTGTGTATGTGTGTGTATATGTATACACATATTATATATACACATATTATATATACACATATATATACATACATATATGTTGCTGTTGTTTAGTCACTAAGTCATGTCCAACTCTTTGTGACCCTGTGAACCGCAGCCTGCCAGGCTCCTCTGTCCATGGGATTCTCCAGGCAAAAATACTGAGACTCATATAATTAGTTGACCATAAGGAACATGGCTTGCCTCTGACAAAATCAATTGGTGCTGCCCTTGCTGACCATCCACCCCCCATCTCCTTGTCTCTAGGAATCTAATGACTTCTACTGCCCCCAGATGCTCAGACCAGCCCTCAGCCAACTACTTGGTCTTTGGATACACAGAGTGCCAGTAACTAATGTCTTTATTTGTCACATCCCCTCTCCCCATTCTTCTATTCCTAACTATGCCAAACACAACATAAGATTCTTGGTGATAAAGTGATCAGAAGAGAAATGGCTCTTCCTTTCGTAAGATCACATATTTCATGAAGCCAGGACCCACTGGGTCCAGCCGTCTGCCTCCTGGATGGGGCTCTCCTGGCAGCGTGGAAAGAGCACTTACAACTAGAGGGCTGCACTCAACACCCAGTCTCACCATATGCTACTGGGCGAGCCTGAGCAACTTATTTACGTTTTCAGAATCTGTTCCAATTTCCTAAAATGGGGATAATGATTCTCCTTCCCCTGCCAACCTCACAGGGTTTTTGAATCAAATCAAATAAGGAAAGTTGACCTGCTTTAGAAGCTGTACTATGCAAATATGAGTTATTAGTATGATAATTATTCTTCAGGAGGCAAGGCTTCCAAGTTATCCTTATTTGATGGGGGAGAAGGAGGATTCAGACACTAGAGTTGCTAAGCTCCCTCTGAAAAATACCCACACATTCTAGACCCCAGTTGTGATACAGGAGGCTACAAATCAGACGTGGTGTGTTCTCTGGGCTCCTCTACTCAGCTTCAGCTTCAGCTTCAGCTTCAGCTTCAGAAGGAAGGCAGGAAGCCCCGGGGGAGTCCTGTCCTCTGAAAGGATAATGCATAATCTGCAAATTCATAAATCACTGGGACGCTCTCGCCCGTGAGCACATTCAGTGAAGTGAGGACCTTTAATACCTGTAAAATTTTACTCTGAAGGAAAATTACTTTAGTTCATTAAACCTTCCTGAAACCTTGGTGTCTTTAAATCCATCAGGTTCTATACATGCCCCCTGAAGTTCCCCTTATGTCTCACCACCACATTCCTGCCCCTACCTGATAGTTCTTTGTTTCCAGCCAATTAAAATAGGGACCATGACCTTTAGTGAAAGTGATCGACAGTGGTAATGTAGTAAGGATGCTAAAACATACTCCTCAGGGACTGTACACAAGAGTATATTTTTCAGTTTCAGCAGTGTCTAAATCCTGGAGTCCTCATCCCAATTCATGGGGCACTCCCTGCAGGGAACAGAAATTGAGTATTTGTAGTCCACAGCTGATGCTGGGAAAGATTGAGGGCAGGAGGCAAAGAGGGTGACAGAGGATGAGATGGTTGGATGGCATCATTGACTCAGCGGACATGTGTTTGAACAGTGCAGGTTTGACGCACGATACTGGATGCTTGGGGCTGGTGCACTGGGATGACTCAGATGGATGGTACGGGGAGGGAGGAGGGAGGAGGGTTCAGGATGGGGAACACATGTATACCTGTGGCGGATTCATGTTGATATATGGCAAAACCAATACAATATTGTAAAGTTAAAAATTTTTTTTAAAAAGGAAAAAAATGAAAAAAAAAGAAAAGAAAGAAAAAAAATGAAAAAAAAAAAAAGAAAGAAAGAACCTCAGCATGACCCCTGATCCCACCCTCATCCCACATACAGCAAACAAACACAAAATCTTCTGAAATGTATGATAGTCCACTGACTCATCCAATTTCTGATTCTCATAATTTTTTCATTCACCCACTAAGCAAATATGCATGGAATGTTTCCCACTGGCCAAGGGCTATGGGTTCAGCAGTGAGGAAAACAAACCAGCTTCTCTGCCCTCAGAGAGCTTACATTCTGGCAAGGAAGATAAACAAACAGGTAGGTAAGTAACACAGTAGTCAGATGATGGTGAGTGTTAAGGGGTGGGGGTGGGGAGGGGCAGGCGGATAAACAAAAGGAGAAGAGCAAGTCCTAACATGCAGGGTAGTTCAGGGCTATGCAGCTGCAGCAGAATAAAAGGAGCCCAGGAAAACTATGAAAAACTGACACTCGAGCAAAATCCTGAATGAGATGAGGGATGAAGCCATGTAAGAGACAACAAACGCAAAGATGCTGAGGCCTTTCATATTCAATCAACATCAAGAGGACCAATGAGGATGGAGCTGAGAGACAAGGGAGAGCAGAAGGAGATGAAGTCCGGGAGATCTGGGGAGGCTTAGATCTTGCTGGGACTTGTGAAGGACTGTGAAGATCCTGGCTCTTACTGAGTGAGACGAGGAGCTACTGGAGGATTATGTCAGAGGACTTCAGTGTTCACAGGGTGGCTCCGGTTGTGGTGTTAAGAAAGGCAGGGTGGGGGAAAATGCGAATTTGGACTGTGTTGTAACCATCCAGGTGAAAATGGCCCAAGCAAGCATGGACAGGAAAAGAAACATGGTGTGAACATACTTTGAAGGTAAAGCCAGGAAGATTTGGTGAAAATTTGGATATGGGGTGTGAATAAAAGAGAAGAGTCCAAAATGACCTTCAGATTTGGGACTAAGTAACTGGAAGCATAGAGGTGCCATTTTATGAGATGAAGACTACAGCAGAAGGAGGTTGGGAGGAAAGTTGAGATGTTTAGTTTTGGACATTAAGTTTGAGATGCCTAAGAGAATTCAAGTGGATGAGTCAAATAGCTGGATTAATGAGTCTGGAGTTCAGGGCAGAGAGTCCAGGCTAAAAATATCAATATGGGAGTTGTCAGTGATTCAGTTCAGTTCAGTTCAGTTGCTCAGTTGTGTCCAAACTCTTTGTGACCCCATGGACTGCAGCACGTCAGGCCTCCCTGTCCATCACCAACTCCCGGAGTTTACTCAAACTCATGTCCATCGAGTCAGTGATGCCATCCAACCATCTCATCCTCTGTTTTCCCCTTCTCCTCCCACCTTCAATCTTTCCCAGCATCAGGGTCTTTTCCAATGAGTCAGTTCTTCGCATTAGGTGGCCAAAGTATTGGAGTTTCAGCTTCAGCATCAGTCCCTCCAATGAATATTCAGTACTGATCTCCTTTAGGATGGACTGGTTGGATCTCCTTGCAGTCCAAGGGACTCTCAAGAGTCTTCTCCAACACCACAGTTCAAAAGCATCAATTCTTTGGCCCTCAGCTTTCTGTATAGTCCAACTCTCACATCCATATATGACTACTGGAAAAAACATAACTTTGACTAGACAGACCTTTGCTGGCAAAGTAATGTCTCTGCTTTATAATATGCTGTCTAGGTTGGTCACAACTCGGTTGTCAGTGATTAGATGGTATTTAAAGACATGAGACTAGGCTAGATTGCCAGGACATGGAGTTTGAATAGAGAGATGAAGATTGAAAGTTGGGGCATTTCAGCATTTAGAGATTAGGGAAGTGAAGAAGGGAAACCAGTATGTGCTTTAAACCTTTTGAAATTGGCACAGTGAGTATCTGTGTCCTGTATGAATATTCACCAAATGGAACTTACTACAGCAGAATCTCTCAATAAGTAGATGGAACAAGATGGGCTTCTGTTGAGGCCAGTAAGCCTTTCTCTCCAAAATGCCCCCATCTGCTCCATGGGCTCTTGTGTACAGTGGCTACTGTGGCAGAGACAGAACCTTTGCCTACATTTGCCATGTACTGGTGGCTCAGACAGTAAAGAATCTGCCTGCCATCTGGGAGGCCTGGGTTCCATATCGGGGTTGGGAAGATCCCCTGGAGAGGGGAACAGCTACCCACTCCAGTATTCTTGCCTGGAGAATTCCATGGACAGAGAAGTCTGGCAGGCTATAGTACATGCGGTCACAAAGAGTCGGACACAACTGAGCAACTTTCACTTCACTTTCCCCTCGCCAAAGCTGACACAGGCATCACTACTGCTGAGTCCCCAACCTGACAACCTCAGAAACCAACACTCAATATGGCACCTGGTGGCAAGTTGACTGCACCGTCTCACTCCTATCACATAGAGGAAGCAATTTCTTCTCCTTGAACTTGCTTTTCTTTGCCTGCAGTGAATATACTAGAATCAAAATTTTTAAATTTCTGAGCACCTTACTCACTCCCATGGATTCCCACACAATTGCATCTAACAAAGGAACGCGTTTCCCAGCAAATGAAGTGTGGTCATGGACATGTTGATGGAATCTGCTGGTCTTCCTGCAAATTTCATCAGCCAGAAGCAGCTGACCTGATACACTGATTGAATGGACTTTCAAAGATTCAACAGCAAGTCCTAGCTGGAAGCCAGCACTGTGTGAGGTTGTGGTGCTATCTTCTAGGATGTGAATGTAACTAGAAAATAAACCAAAATTCGGATACAAAGGTTTGAGAACCAAGGGACAAAAGTGGGAGTGTTCCTCTCATTGTTCCTCGACATAAACCATCACAGCATGTTTTATTCATGTCCCCACAACTTTTGGCTCTGTCAATAAGTTAACAGAGAACACCTGTCCCATTGAACTGGAAGCTGAACTGAATACTCAGCAACTTTGAGCTTCACGTGCTACCAGTGAACCAACAGGAAAAGAGGAGGCTACTTACAAACGGGATGAAGATGCACACTCACAGTAGCTAAAGGCGTGAACTGTGCTGCTGCTTCCTCTCGGCTCAGCCCACTTTCCTGCCTAATTATAGAACATAACCAGGACCCTGAGAACTGTATTTCTAAGACCCTCCTGTCATGTGGCTTCTGATTCTGCCATGGGGCTAGGGGTACTTGCGCGGACATGCAGACAAAGGAGAAGCTACTCCCTGCACACTTCTGTAGGCAACAGGACACCAGCAGCAACACTGGGTCCCAGTGACATGTGAGGCAGGTTCCTGGGCCCTCCTTGTGCAGCTCAGCATACCCACAGGAATCTCAGTGGGAGAGACCCTTGGCCTTCTGTACTGCTCTTCTTCCTCCCGGGCAGGGGGGTTAATAGTTTCTGCAGAGTTGAGCAACTACATTTTCTCCTTCTTGCTCCTCCAGTCTTGCTGGTACACTTGCAATTAATTCCTGTATTTGATGACTTCTCTCTAGAAATACCTAGAGTCAGGGACCCTCACTGACACAGAATGGGCTTCGAGCTTAGAGGAAACTCAGGGGAGTGTGTGTTCTGGAAGCCATGTAAAGAATGGGTTTCAAGAAGGAAGGAGTGATCGGCCATGTGAAATGCTGCTGACACCTCATGTGCAAGGAAAATGAACCACTGGATTAGCTACTAGTTGACTTCAGGGGCCTTCAAAATAACTAGTTGACTTAAGTTCTCCCCCTTCTTACATCCTTACACCAGAATGACATTTCTAAAGTAGAGGCTGAATTCCATTGCCTATACATTGTCAAACGATCTATAGTGGCTCCAGGCCGCCTTTCAGATCAAATTCCCCAGCACAGCATAAAAGGTCTTTCTCAACTTGGCCCCAATTGACATTGTAACCCCCCTCTAGAGCCACTTTCCCAAAACAACATCTAACTTCTAGCCACATCAGAATACCCATGTTTCTCCCTGTTCCATGCTCCCACACATTCACACAAGCTCTTTTCCGTCTTCTGAAAGCTCTTCTCTCACTCTTCACCTGAGGATCTTTTTCTTCAAGGCCTAGCTCAAATACCATCAACACTCTGATGTCTTACCTGTCCTGCAAGACAGAACAGATCTCTGCTCCCATCCATGCTCCTTTGCCTTGTTGCACATACTTCCAACTATGCTACTCACAGTGGGTTATAATTGTCTATTTGCATAGGAATCTCCACCATAAGGGTATGTGCTCCTTGAGGACAGACATCGTTTTTCTCATCATTGTACTACAAGAGTATTATCACACTCTTCATTAGCATGCTGCCTATTAGCCAACAGAGATATGATGCATTCAGTGAATTCAAAGTGTTGCCATAGGCATTCAAAGGAGGAGTAAATGAGTCTGAACTGGGGTGATCAAGATGTCCTCATAACGGATGAGAGGCATAAGTAAGTTCATAACAGATGGGTGGAAGTGGACATTCCCAGATGTCTTCTTTCTAGAGTATCTCATGTAGTTTTTCAAAGGTATCTTTTTCCTGGATAAATTAGTCTGCCAAGTCTCCCCAAAAGGAAGAATTCAAAGCGACTGTGAAAGAACTTCAAGAAGGTCCAGAGGATAAAACAAAAGGAACACAAAGCCAAGGAGGGAAGATTGTGAAAGCAACCTTCCTATATGGCTGCATGAAGTTGTTTGTTTTTTTTTTTTTTTTAGACTTTTTTGATGTGGACCATTAAAAAATCTTTATTGAATTTGTTACAATATTTCTTCTGTTTTATGGTTTGGTTTTTTTGGTCATGAGTCATATGGGATCTTAACCCCCAAACCAGGAATTGAAGACTCACCCCCTGCATGGGAAGACAAAGTCTTAACCAGTGGACCACCAGGGATATCCCTGTGACTAAATTAAGTTTTAGTGCGATTTTACTCTCTAGGGATTTCTAAAGATGACAAAGATACATACCTATACCTGACTGGATGTAAATGAAAGAAAACAGTATGTCTACAGCCAGAAACATGACTGAGTAATTTAGGCAAGAGAAGAACAAACACAGAAAAGGTAGCAGTGGCAATGCTAGTATATCCTGAGCACCTACAAAATGCCAAGCGCTGTGCTTGTGTTCTGTGTGCATTACACAGGTAATGAGCATAACCACAGTGAAGAGCAGATATCACCATCCACGTAGTCCAGATGAAGAAACTGTCCAGGCCATGCTGCTGGGGAGAGGTAGGAGTCAGCACCCAAACACAGGTTTGTCTATTCCTATATGATCCAAGAAAGGGATACAAGATAGAGAAATTAATAGACATTAGGAGAAGGCAATGGCACCCCACTCCAGTACTCTCACCTGGGAAATCCCATGGACAGAGGAACCTGGTAGGTTACAGTCCATGGGGTCGAGAAGAGTCGGACACGACTGAGTGACTTCACTTTCACTTTTCACTTTCATGCATTGGAGAAGGCAATGGCAACCCACTCCAGTGTTCTTGCTTGGAGAATCCCAGGGGAGCCTGGTGAGCTGCTGTCTATGGGGTCACACAGAGTCGGACACGACTGACGAGACTTAGCATTAGTCATCCCTAATTAAAATGGGACCATTGTTAAGAAAGCACTTTGCAGCATGTGGCAGCTGAACAAGGCAAGTGGCAGATCAAGGAAGCAGAATGCAGCATTGTTGAAACTAGGAGCTTGTGAAAAATGGCTGTTGAGTAGTGGGAGGTTGTCCTGGTTTTGTGTAACGAGCCATTAAAAATGAATTAAAAATCCATTCACTTTCATTTCCTAAGAGACACTGAAAAGGAAGGAGACAGCCATCTCTTAGAAATGATTTAGGTAGCATGCAGCCCAGTAAGGGGGTGGGGCAAAATGACCCCAGAATTCTCTGCCAATGTCCGCATTTCATGATGAGAGATCACCAGAACTAGAGTTCATTAGCTCAAAGTGTACCATTAACTAGGACTCTGAGCTCACACCTTCCTACATGTCCATCACTCCTTCCATCCAACCACCACCAGCACCACTCTCATGAGGAAGCCAAGGGCAGCAACAGGTGTAAACAGACGAAAGATGAAACCATGGCTCCAAAGCCATTGGCGTGAATACAGAGGAAAATATAAGCAATCTGTTACCTTGGTAATAGACCAAAAGCTCTGACCCAGACAGTCTTAGTGTAGAGTTCAGGCTCTGCCATTTACTCTCTGTGTGACCTAAGGCAAGTAGCTTGCCCCATGGAGTCTCAGTGTCCTTATCTGGACAATGAAGCCAGTATCATTCCCTTCACTGGATTGATGTGAGGATTAGAATTATGTTCCAGGCACATGGTCAGGCCTCAGTACACATTAGGTTCATCTCTGAGCAAACCAGGTCATTTGCCCACCCGAGTAGGAAAATGGCATGCCCCAAAATGGAACATGTCACTTCTTTAGTGATGACAACTTGAAGCTCAGAAAATAAAGAGCAATTTCACCAGGCCTCTCACTGATGTAGAGATGAAAGCCTGGAGCACTCCCTGGGTGCTGGTGCTTACTTTGAGTGGACATGCATTGAAAGCCTCAGCAATGGGAAGATCACAGGCCCATCAAGTCCATTTTGCCTAGTGTGTGATCCTACCCACTTGTCACTTTCCATTTCAGAGTCTGTCTCTGCTTTTCCTGCCTACAGGATTGCACACTCCCCTTCCTTCCACCATTCCTGTCAAGGGGCATCATTCCCTCTTAGAGCTCAGGAACTGAAAGAGCTTTCAGCCAAACCATTGTAGCTGCTGAACCAAGGGGATTTTCAAGGGATAAGAAAGCCCCCAGATTGGAAGTAGCTAACAGCCCAAGAGACCCAGAGTAGGGACTTGACTAGACTGTAAAATGCCTCAGGGCAACACAATGGTCTGTCCTATTTTTCACAATATCTTCAGCACTGGGACAGTACCTGACACGTCCCAGATTCCCCATATAGAAGGGTGGAATGAATGACCTACCATCTAATCCCATAATCTGATATTTCTCACAACCTATCTCCTACTCAACCTGACACATTACTACATAGTCTCTCATGGTCAATGTGTGCATGTGCAGTTGCTCAGTTGTGTCCAACACTTTGTGACCCCAGGAACTGTAGCCCTCCAGGCTCCTCTGTCCATGGGATTATCCAGGCAAGAATACTGGAGTGGGTTGCCATTTTCCTCCTTCAGGGGATCTTCCCAACCCAGAGATCAAACTTGCACCTCCTGTGGCTTCTGCATTGGCAGGCAGATTCTTTACCACTTGGGAAGCCCTCTTATGGTCAGTGTACCATACTAAATGCTGTGGAGGATGTAAGGATGAAGGACACAATGTTCCTGACACTTTTAGTGCAACCAGAGATACACATTTATACAACCACCTTTAGTGAAAGTTGCAACCACTCTGACTTGCACCTGGTTGTAAGTCATTTCACCTTTTGTCTCATGGGAGTCTCACACTAAACCTGCAAGGTTGATATGTGATAGAAATGAGTGATTTCCTAACAGGGATGATGTAGAGGATTATCCTGTGTGAAAATTTTTACAAGAATACTATTTGGACTGGCTTAATTTAGTAGGTGAAGAAGGCAATGAGCTTTTCAGGCTAAGGATAAGCATGGGAAGATTCAATTGGGCTGAAATTTCCTGTCATGTTCCAGGCTTGGGGTGGGAATTTGCAGGGCAGGGGATCTGCTGAGGTTAGGGCCTCAGGTGTGTGGAGAAGAAGATGGAGACCCAGGTTGGAGTCAGACAACAATTCTTTTAACTACTAGGTATGTAAGTTTCCAATTGGATGTAACACATTATTACAAACAAAGTAGCTTCAGTTCAGTTCAGTTCAGTCGCTCAGTCGTGTCCAACTCTTTGCGACCTCAGGAATCGCAGCACACCAGGCCTCCCTGTCCATCACCAACTCCCAGAGTTCACTTAGACTCACATCCATCGAGTCAGTGATGCCATCCAGCCATCTCATCCTCTGTTGTCCCCTTCTCCTCCTGCCCCCAATCCCTCCCAGCATCAGAGTCTTTTCCAATGAGTCAACTCTTCGCATGAGGTGGCCAAAGTACTGGAGTTTCAGCTTTAGCATCATTCCTTCCGAAGAAATTCCAGGGCTGATCTCCTTCAGAATGGACTGGCTGGATCTCCTTGCAGTCCAAGGGACTCTCAAGAGTCACAACATAAATGTATTATCTTACAGCTTGGGAGATCAGAAGTCCAAAATGGGTTTCAATGACTAAAACCAAGGTGTTGGCAGGGCTGTATTCCTATATCCCTTCTGGAGGTTCTAAGGGAGAATCTATTTTCTTGCCTTTTCCAGGTTCTGGAGGTTATATGTGTTCCTTGGCTCCTGGTCCCCGTCCATCTTCAAAGGCAGCAATGACTGGTTGAGTCTCACATTGCATCACTCTCACTCTGACTCTTCTTTCTCCTTCTTCCCATTGAAGGATCCTTCTGATTACATTAGACCCAACCAGATAACCCAGGATACTCACTTCATCTTTTACTCAACTGATTACAGCCGTATTTCCATCTACTGTCCTAACTCCCCTTTGCTATGTAATCCAAGGTCCCAGGGATTAAGATATGGGTATCTTTTGGGAGGACACTATTCTGCCTAGTACATCAGGTTAAAGAGTTCCAACTCTTCTCAGGAAATAACACACAAATGTCTACTGTGCTTGAGCAGGTGAAAAAATCAGTTGGCACCTGCATTTTGGAAACCAAACAGTCAGGAATATGAAGGGTAAATCAGTGAAGATGAAAAACAGAAAGTCAGGTGAGAAGGATATCACAATATAAGAGATAAGAGAATTGAACTAAGACAATGGTGATAGAAAAGGAAAGAGGGAAAGTAGTGGGTGGGAGCCCTAGGAAAATTGTTGCTAAAAATTGCAAACAGAGCACAATAAAAAAGCATCGAGTCATAGATACCTCTGATGTTTTCAAGAAGTTAATGTGCTTCATTTTAATTCAAAGGCTTGGGCTTGAAATCCAGCTCCAGCACTTTCAGGAGGACCATCTAATATGTTCCCACGGCCTAACCCTCTCATGCCCCTGCTTGGTTGAATGGGTTTTCAGCTTAGTTCCCTGCACCTATGCATTCTCTCTTTGTTGGCAACAAGTTTATGACCAATTTGTTCCTTCTGCCTCACCTTTTTCTTGCTCATCTGCCTAGGGGACTGAAGGGCATGTTTGTTCATTACTATCTGCTCAATGCCCGAGCTTCTGAGAATCTTCTTCCCTCAATTAACATTTCCTGGCCTCACTCACACGGCTGGTTATCTCTTGAGCTTCTTTGGCAGACTGCTTGCCTGGATCTTACCCATGGGTTGTCAAGAGAATGGACCACAGCAGTCAAATACCAAGACCTAACACTGTAGCATTTGTGAGGTGGGAAATGAGGAGGGGCTGTTGATTTTAATCCGTTCAAGCTCCTGGACAAGCACTTGATCAAAACCTCAGCATTCTAAATCATATAGTAAAAGGATCATCCACTCAGGAAAGAGAATGCTCATAAATCCCAGACATTAGAGGTAAAAAATATTTAGGGTATAATCAGGGCCATGCCAGACCCAGAGAAGAATTGTTCTCCTCCAGTCTCCTGTAGTGGCCAACATTCCTCTAGCAGCCAAACCAATATTCCCACTAGAAAGTTATCTGGATTGCCTAAAATAACACCAGCCTGGACTTCGTCTCCATATAACACCTTGGAAAGGAGCAGAACCTCCAACGGCTGATGGTGGATGATTTAAGAGCCCTCTTGTGTGTAGCCTAGGACATAATAACAAAGAACACACAATTTATTTGTATCGATTCACCAGCACACATTTGATCATATCTCCTTGTCATTCCTTTGGCTAAGAATCCATGGCCACAGTCCTGAGAAATTTATCTTTCACAAAATATCTCTGTAAAAAAATAAGTTCCTCACATATCTTAGATACAGCAGAAGAGGCAGGTCAGAGAGGCTTGCCAAGGAAAAGGGAAAAAGGAGCCAGCAGCCTCCTTGTGTGCTGACCCTGTTCTAAACAATCTTCCTCCCACACACAAGGTGTGCTTGAAAATTAAAGCTTCAGTTCTGGGACAGGGACCATCAGATACACAAACAGAAATCAGTGCCAGATCAGATTATTGCTCTAGAAGAACAAGGAGCACAGAGGAATGGGTTGGACCTTGAGACAAAGAGAAAGAATGCAAAATTAGGAGCAGAAACAAGTCTGGACCCCATGTGAGACTCAGGCAGCATGAAAGTGCCCAGATATTCAGCACTACTTTCACATAAGCTTGAATGAAGGTTATTCATCCAAATAATCTTGTGGTGGTGGTTTAGTTGCTCATGTCCAACTCTTTTGCAACCCCATGGACTGTGGCCCTCCAGGCTCCTCTGTCCATGGGATTGCCCAGGGCAAAATACTGGAGTGGGTTGCCATTTTCTTCTCGAGGGGATCTTCCTGGACCAAGGATCAAACCCCAGTCTCCTGCATTGCAGGTGGATTCTTTATCGACTGAGACACAAGGGAAGCCCCTGCTTTGGAAGATTATTCCTTCCAAATAATGTTTTGCTAAGCATCTACTATGTGCCTGGTTCTGCTCCACAAGCTGGAAAAGGTTACACACAGTTGTTTGTTTGTTTTTCCTCCAGAGACTCTCAATCTAGTGAAAGGGGGTAAAAAGGCAAGTAAGCATTTTATTTAATGTGATTTCTAGTGTACTACTTATTGCACTAACTCAAAAAATTCTGTGACTCGTAATTCCACGGTGCAGTGGCTCTTCTTACCCCAGAATACAACAAAAAATCCTGGAAAAAATAAAGAGAAATGGCATGCATTTTAACAAGGTTGAGCAACCTGGGTGGACACAGGAATCTTTAAACTTGAAGTGGAATATGTTGAATGGATATCTAGAAGGAAGCCATTTGCTACAGATGGCTTTATCTCATTGTAGGATTTCTTCTTCAGCCTATTAAGCTGCCCTCAGCATTAATAACACTGACTGCTGCTGCTGCTGCTGCTGCTAAGTCGCGTCAGTCATGTCCGACTCTGTGCGACCCCATAGACGGCAGCCCAACAGGCTCCTCTGTCCCTGCGTAGCCCCAAAAGAAACAGAAATCCTTTCTGCTGTCACCAACAACATGCATGTATCCTTCTCTCCCTGCCAGCATCCCCTTACCTACCCTCAAGTGTCAGCTCCAACCTCACCCCCAGCAGAGAGCCATCCCTCCTTACCCCAGTCCCCACTCATCTCTCCATCAATGGTCAACATATTTCCCGGGATCTCCCATCCTACATGTTTATCTTACAATTTGACCTCGACACTCCTATTGAGTGGTAGAGGGAGTTCATGTCCCTCCCTTGAAAGCAGACCTATCTTTGTTATTACCATAACCAACAGAGTAGAGGGGAAGTGGTGCTAAGTGACCTCCAAGAGCAGGCATCGGCCGCCAGCTCTGAGCGGGGACATCTTCAGAGCCTGCAACCTCCCCTTTTGGGCCAGCCTCAGTTCTGGCTCCTTCCAGTGGAGGTTTCAGACAAGGTTTACCTAGTGCCCTGTCAAAACCCTTGACCCACAGAATCATGAACAAAGTATGTTCGTGAACATGTTTTCCTTTTGCACTACTAAATTTTGGGGTGGTTTGTCATGCAGAAAAAGTACCTGGAACACATGCATAAACCACGTGCAGCATTTAAGGCTTCCAGTCATTATGCATGTGGAATTAGTTTTCTAATGACTTAAGTTATGTAGATCTAATTTCCATAGATAGAATGTAAACTCCTTAAGAGAACAGATTAAGACCCTATCAGCCAACTTCCAATGGGTACACTAAATACCACCTGCCCTAAAACATGTTCATCAAGAACCACTCAGACTTGCCCCCTCCTTTGGGAATGCCACATCTCAAAGAGGGCATGATCACCCATTCTGTTGTCCAGGCCAAAAGTCCAGGAATCCTGCTATATTTTTCTGCACACCACATGCAAACCCACTCCATTACTCTTCCCCTACTCTTTGTATCTCACTCTTCCATGCGTGGCTACCACTCCTTCCCCAGTTCAAATTCTCATCCTCTCTCATGAGCTCTGTTTTATCTGCCTCCTTACTGGTATCCCTGTCTCTAGTTGCACAAGTCCTTCTTCCACAAGGTGCCAGGCTGCCTTCCCAACAAGCAGGTAAGACCGTGTCATTTCTACAAATCCTCGGTGACTCCCTACTGCCTACAGGGTAGAATGTAAAGTGACCAGCATGGCACAAAGGCCTTCTCAACCTTGCCCAGCCTAGGTCTCTATCCTCATTTTTTGTCACCAGCTCTTTACTTTGGTTTCTACTCTCTCCATTACTCTGAACCACAGAATGGAGAAAACTATTTCTGAAACTTTTTCAATTATCCCCCCAAAATAATACATAACCAGGGCATTCTGGCTTCATTTATTTCCATCTCTCTCTGTTTCTCTCTCTGTCTCTCTCTCTCAATCGTCTTTCACAACCCTATCTAGACTCTAGATCTGTGCTTTCCAATTAGCACTATAGGCATTAGCTACATAGCAATCACTTAAAGTTTAAAAGTAACTATTACTAATTCCATTCTCCAGTCACACTAGCCACATTTCAAGCACTCCACAGTCACACGTGGCCAGTGGCTACCATACTGCAAATAGTGGATTACAGAATATCTCCATCATTGCACAAAGCTCTAGAGATTCTCAGCTAAGAATTGTTCTTCAACTATACTCTGTTCTCACTTGCCCCCCACTTTTTTTCTCGTCCAAATTACTGATACAATAGATAGCCAGATTCTCTGTGGGCTTCCCCAGTGGCTCAGAGGTAAAGAAACCACTTGCCAGTGCAGGAGATGTGGGTTCGATCTTTGGGTCGGGAAGAGCCCCTGGAGAAATGAATGGCAACCCACTCCAGTATTCTTGCCTGGAAAATCCCAAGGCAGAGGAGCCTGGACAGCTACAGTTCATGGGGTTTCAAAAGAGTCAGACACGACTTGGCGACTAAGCAACAGTAAGATTCTCTATGCTGCCCAGAATCCATGCTCTCTCCTCATGGGAACAATATCACTTTGGGGAAGCAAGTCTCCCCATGATAAGACATGTGGTTCAGATGGTATGGACCATGCACTGACCCATCCTAAGTTTAAGGAGTAGGCTCTGTTTGGCTCTATTCCACTCCTATGGCACAGTGGTTGGCTTAGGGGGAAAAAAATATGTTACCTAACTAGAATGAAACAAAATTCAGCTTGAGTCTTGCTGGGACTTCTCTTTCAGGAAACATCCTAACAACCCCACTTCTTTTGATAACATTGAATAAAGAAATGAGTTCTAGAGTAACTACAACCATTTTGCTGTCTTGAAGGGAGTTTCTGAAGTTGCTGAAGGAAGACAAAGTAAAATCAGCCAACAATGCACAACCCAGTAGAAATATTGCTGCTGCTGCTGCTAAGTCGCTTCAGTCGTGTCCGACTCTGTGCGACCCCATAGATGGCCGCCCACTAGGCTCCCCCGTCCCTGGGATTCTCCAGGCAAGAACACTGGAGTGGGTTGCCATTTCCTTCTCCAATGCATGAAAGTGAAAAGTGAAAGTGAAGTTGCTCAGTCATGTCCAACTCTTCTCGACCCCAATGGACTGCAGCCTTCCAGGCTCCTCTGTCCATGGGATTTTCCAGGCAAGAGTACTGGAGTGGGGGTGCCATCGCCTTCTCTGAGTAGAAATACTAAGGGAACCTAATTCCTTGATAATATCATTTGAGCTGCTGGATCAAGCCTGACCTGAAGCTGTTGACCTCTAGCCTTTTATGTTACATCAGTCAATAAATCTTCCTTTTGTTTCAGCCCACATATTTTATTAACTATTATACTTGAAACACTACTCTCATATTTTAAGCCTCAAATCAAAGTTATCTTTTGCATAAAGCCTACCATGACTCTTTCAGCAGACTCTGCTACTCATTCTTTTATATGTCCCTCAGTGCATCCTAATATTACATCAATGTTTCACTGAATTGTATTACTGATATTTTATTTTCTTTCTATATTATGAAACACGTGAGAGCAAGTTTTGAGCCTCTTAATCAGTATTATAAATAAATAAACTAAACTAACTAAACCCTAACATAACCCTACCTGATACATAATAGATGCTTAAAATGTCTGTTAACAAGTAAATATAGGACAGATAGTAGTCAACTGACAAATTTCAATTAATAATAATAATAGAAATAGAAGTCAATATTCACACCCATTTTCACCTTTAATATTCAAAACCCTATGAAATGTGACTACCCCTATTGCCAATTTTTTTTCAGGGATGAACCAGAGTTTTTTTAAAAGTAGTCATTGAATTTGTTACAATGTAGCTTCTGTTTTATGTTTTTGTTTTTTGGCCATGAGACATGTGGTATTTTGGCTCCATGACCAAGGGTTGACTGCATACCCCTGGCATTGGAAGGTGATATCTTAACCACTGGACTGCCAGCATAGTCCTGAACCAGAGTCTTTAAAAGATTAAATAACTAAGTAAAGTCCCACAATACATAAATGGTAGTGCTGGTATATTCTTTCCTCTGAAAAATCTAGCCCTGTTCCCTCCCAATGTTTTATATTCCACCTCCTTCCTGATTAAGAGCATCAATTAACTCAGCAATATCAGTGCCACTAAAGTGCCCAAGGCGGCTGGGGTACATTTGAACCTTTGCTGAATCTCTGCAAGACTAAGTTCAAAGTAAACCCAATGAAATCCTCAAGAGAGGGCCACAAAGTCAACCTCAAGCCAACTCTTAATTCCAAGCTCAGTGCTTAAGGAAGACACAGGAACTGGCAAGTGGGCTTCCAGAGCTGTTTGAGCAAGCTCAGCTCTTCAGGAGTGAGAACTTGACACTCCTTCCACAGTTCTGGCCACCTCTCCACTCTCCTGAAACCTAAGCTCCACCCTAAACTTTGCTTCACACCCCATGCTCAGGTTCTTCCTCCAGGCCACCTACCCGGGCTCAGGCTCTGGTTTTTCTTCTAAAGTTGGAACGTTGACTCAAGAGAATAGGTTCCCTGTGAGTAGGAGGTGACCTGGGGAAAGGGAAGGGGTGTGCCTATTATCACTGTACAGGACTCTGAAGGGTCCAGGTGGACGGTGTACAGCTCCGCTTCAAGCAGAAATTAACCCAGAATCACAGCGGAGATATCATTCAACCAGCTGGCAGGTGCCCAATACCTAAAACATGCCACAAGCTTCTCAGGTATTGTAGGCCTATGAGGCAGAGAGTGCACTAACACAGGTGAGCGAGTGGAAGGCTGGGGATGGGAGAATGTGCAGGAGAGGGTCAGAAAGAAAGAGAGAAGCAGGTGTACGTATGTGTGTGTGTGCACACCTGTGTACAACACATAACATGTAAGAACCTCTCTAAGTGTGGCTTAGAGACCATATGAATGGTCTCTAAGGGGACCATTAGAGACTTGGGGTCTTCTTGGGGACCATATGAATCAGACTTATCTGAGCAACTTACAAATATACAGATTCTGGATCCCACCCTTTCTACACCGAGTAACATCTCTGAGAGCTGGGACTGGTCATCTGCCTTTCACAGGCCATGTCTGTAGCCAAGGCAGCAGCGGACTGACTCTTGCAGAAATAACAAACCTCCTCTGGGCCTGGGGGCAATGGACACACGCTGCACCCAAAGGCAGGGAAACGGATCCATGAAGGTGCATACAGAGATGCTCACCTGCAATCTGGGCAATGTGACATCTTGGTACCCAAGCTGAAGGCTTGACCGCTCTGCAACTCTGACAGCTGAGTGCCTCTAGGGCTGACCTGTGCCTGGGGGAGGCCTTTGCTCAGCAACTATCTGTGCTGCAGGCTGTTACAGGGCTCTGTTCCCACACAGACCTAACTGTCTGCAGGAGCCTCCAGAGGAGGCCAGAGGACACAACTGCCTCTGGGGAAACTGGATTTGTTCCTAGACCTATAGTAACTCAAGACAATCAAGAATTATTAATACATGAACAGCCCTTCCAGAAGATACTGGGGCTGGGAGATATGGGAAATACCAGAGTAGGGCCAAGGTGATGGGAGTCTTATAATGACTTTAATGTTTATTCCCAATGGGCCCAGAACAAGGAAGATGAATCCCCCTTTTAATGGCCTTTATGCAGTCAAGATCTCTGGTTCAGCCAGGAGCTTCCCTTCTCACATATATGAGCCTCACTCAAATTCTCCAGTAACCTCTAATTAATCCAGCCCTGAGCAGCGGAAATGTCACATCAGATAACCAGTATGGCAGGATGCAGCCACGGGACACCTACAAGCCACCACTGATGATACATCCTGTGCTGAAGAGTGGATGGCCCCACCAAAGGAGCTCACTCCCACCATGCAGCCAAGGCCTGCAGAGGCCCCCTGCATGCTGAGGAGGACAGAGTTCTCAGGATTAAGTCCTAGGCTCTCCCACAGCCAGTCTGGAGGAGGTAAGCCCGTCATCACGACACAGCTGTACCCTGGCTCCTGGACCAGGGACTGGCATGAAAGAGATACTCAACAAACAAATTGGCTGAATGAAGGCAGGAGCAAAGTCACAGGTGGTTAATGAGCTCCTGGGATAGATATTATTTAACAGAGAAGAATTACCCAAGAAACTAAAGTATAGTAGAAAGTGAAAAGTGAAAGTGAAGTCACTCAGTCCTGTCCAACTCTTTGCAACCCCATGAACTGTAGCCTACCAGGCTCCTCTGTCCGTGGGACTTTCCAGGCAAGAGTACTGGAGTGAGCTGCCATTTCCTTCTCCAGGGGATCTTCCCAACCCAGGGATCAAACCCGGGTCTCCTGCACCTCACACAGACGCTTTACCATCTGAGCCACCAGGGAAGCCCCAATGTGTAGTGCTGCTGCTGCTAAGTCGCTTCAGTCGTGTCCGATTCTGTGCGACCCCATAGGCGGCAGCCCACTAGGCTCCCCTGTCCCTGGGATTCTCCAGGCAAGAACGCTGGAGTGGGTTGCCATTTCCTTCTCCAATGCAGGAAAGTGAAAAGTGAAAGTGAAGTCGCTCAGTCGTGTCCGACTCTTAGCGACCCCATGGACTACATACAGCCTACCAGGCTCCTCTGTCCACGGGATTTTCCAGGCGAGAGTACTGGAGTGGGGTGCCATTGCCTTCTCCACCAGTGTATAGTAGTCAAGCCCTAAATCACAGAAAGTAAACACCCTTGGGTTTGCTTACATCCTGGGTTACATCCAGCACCACCACTTCCTGCATATCCTTGAGCAAGTTATTTAATCCCCAGAGCCTCCCTTTCTGCCTCTGCACACAGGCACACAGCCTTCATAGTGCTGTGAGGAATAAAGAAGAAAACTGTCGATCAGAACCTAGCATCTAACACATAGAAGGAAGTTAGGCAATGTTAGCTGGCATTAGAAGTAGCTCCAGAAAGTCCCAGTTCTCTTAAGAGGTAGAGGAGAGAAGATATTCCAGAGAAACCCTCCAAGTTCAGGACTGTTCTCCCCGTCATCCAGCTGAGGAAGCTCAGGCTCAGAGAAGCTAAGAAATCTCCCCAGGCTACACAGTGCAGAGTCAAGACTCAAGTCCAGGTGGGACCTCAAGGCCATTGATCTTTCCTCAGTGTGTTTTTTAAAAATCTCTGGTGGGTCTAGAAGATGACCTGAGGAGAACCAGGTCCTGCCTGGCCCCCTGGGCACAGTTGGGAATCCACTGAACTTACCAATTCCCTGCCTTCAATTAGCTGTCATTCCTATAATGTGAAAACAAGCTGTCAGGGAAAGAGCAAATAGAGGAACAAGGAAAACGACTAGTACAGTGAGGAAGTTTGGTTGTTTCTCCTTATATTGGAAAGGATAACCATCTGCTGGTCCAAGACTGGAAGTCGTGCTTATGGATACCAGGGAGAGACAGAGATGCCTGAAAGCACAGAACAGGTAGTTTAGAAGGGAAGAAAAGCAAGTGCCCAGCAGACCATCTTCAGCAGATTTCTAGAAGAGCAAATTAACTCACTTCTGAAAAGCTGGGGTACCACTTGAATTAGCGAAAATTAATTCTGAATTTACAAAGTATAAGAATATCCTCCTGAACCCAGAAGACAAAATTCAGCACACACCAACATGAGTGATAACAGTTGACGGTGGCAGTACTGAGTTGTCTCTGTCTGGGTCGGCCTCAGCACTTGGAATGAGTTAATGCACAAGAACCTTTTAGGATGAGTTAGTTATCATTCCCCCATCATACAGATTTGGAAATGGAAGCTGAGAGGTGGTTCCGTCGCTTACTTGAGGGCCACTCGGACAAGCAGTGCTGGAGCAGGGTCTGGGTACATGGGTTCCAGCACCCACCCTGCTCTCCCGGAAGATGGGCTAAAGGCCCTGGGAGTGGCCTTTGTAAGTAAGCTGAGAGAATGGGTGGGTCTAGAGCTACTCAGCACACTAGGTGCCGTCTCGTCGTCTCTGCAAACTCAGGATATGCGGGAGATGCAGGCTCAATACTTGGGTCAAGAAGATCCCTTGGAGGAGGAAATAGCAACCCAGTCCAGTATTCTTGCCTGGGAAATCCCATGGACAGAGGAGCCTAATGGGCTACAGTCCACAGGGTAGCAAAGAGTAGGACATGACTGAGCACACAAACTCTCCTGGGGATGCTGGCCCAGCCTGCTAGAGAGCGTTCTAGCCAAATGACAAAGCTATTTATGCAATTAACCAGCTAATTCCACTTCGGGTGATATACTCTTATATTCCAAGGAACGCATTCAGGAAGAAAAAGAAAAAAAGCTATTTGTATGGAAATGTTCACAACACTGCTCTCCATCACAGGAAAAAAGAAACAAAAACACACACAACAATTAACCTAAATACCCAATAGCACAGACGTATTCAAGCAATTAGTAGCATATTCTATGATGGATTCCACATTGCTATTACAAATTAAAAACTAAAGCTACATGGTCTATTTTAAAACAGGTGGAAAAGGTAGAAACATACTTAAAATTACAAATTAGACCAAAGAGTGCATTCAGGGTTATTAGAGCTATATGCAGATATGTATATCCACTGATAAGCCGGTGTTTGGTATCAATGAGATTACATTCTATAAAGGTATACACACACACATACACACACACACACACACACACATTTATATATATGGGCTTCCCAGGTGGCGCTAGTGGTAAAGAACTCATTTCCAATGCAGGAGATATGAGAGACACAGAATTGATCTCAGGGTCAGGAAGATCCCCTGGAGAAGAAATGGCAACCCATTCCAGTATTCTTGCCTGGAGAATCCCAGGACAGAGGAGCCTGGTGGGCTACAGTCCATAAGGTAACACAGAGTCAGACATGACTAAAGCAACTTAGCATGCACGCACATATATGTACTGAAAATTTGTTTCTGTTTTATGCATTGATTTGCCTGAGATCTAACTAACATGTAACTGGGGAAATGCTAATATATTTCCTTTATACATGGCCAGAAGTGATAATCAGAATAACATCTTGATCATTAGGATCAAGATGACTGTACTTTGAATCTTAATTTGAAACCTTTATTTATTTATAGCTTAGTGTATTCAAGTATGTTATGTTCCAGGATACCCAATGACCGACTTCTAAATTATTGTTTGCTACTGTGGTTAGTTATTATTAATCCCTGAGGCTTAGCAGATGCACCAGCAATAACTGTGTACACGTATCCTTCGTCTGTTAATATTGTTTGTCTGTCCTGCCTCCTCCTGCAGACTGCAGGCTTTTGATAAATAAGGATTGTGTCTTCCCTCTTCTTCCAAGTGTATCCATAGAGAGCATCTTTGAAGTTCTCATTCACAGACTGGATTATCAGTTAGAATTCAATGATGAAGAGGAAGAGAAAAGGAAGAACCATAATTATCAACTGTATTTAAAGCTATAATAATGTTAGAGACTTAAAAATAGGATCTCACTACAAATAAGCAACTTGCTGTGTTTTATTTTGGCATAGGACTTGAAACAAATAAAATGATTTCCATATCCATTAATTAATAAGCAGCATCTAGTATTCCCTAGTGATGCAAAGATAAATTAGACCCAGTCCTGCCCTCCTCCAGAGTATTTCACAACTAGTGAGTTAGATACATGAACACAAAATAGTAATCAAAAGAGGATGTCTTTAATAGAGGTTATTTAGCCAGTACTCTTGCCTGGAAAATCCCATGGGTGGAGGAGCCTGGTAGGCTGCAGTCCATGGGGTCGCTAAGAGTCGGACACGACTTTTCATTTTCACTTTTCACTTTCATGCATTGGAGAAGGAAATGGCAACCCACTCCAGTGTTCTTGTTGGAGAATCCCAGGGACGGGGAGCCTGGTGGGCTGCCGTCTGTGGGGTTGCACAGAGTCGGACACGACTGAAGCAACTTAGCAGCAGCAGCAGCATGAGGAGCTGTCAGTGAACAGAGAAGGGTAATAAGGTCAGGCATCCAGGAGGAGGAGGAGTGATATCTGGGTTGAGTTCCAGAGGATGATTAAGGAGAGGGAGATATGGAAGGGAGGAGGGTGGTGGAAGAATAGGATGAGCGCAGAATTCCAGGCAAAGTGAAGAATGCCTGCCAAGGCAGAGGCATGACGATTAAGAACAAATCGATCTCAAACACAGGGTCTGAGTCTAGGGCAGCTGAGGTTGCGTCACTACAAAAGCCTGGCTTTTGAGAAGGGTCTTGCTTGATTATTTGGGGTAGTTTGTGTCCTAGGAATGGGAAAGGAGAGCAGAAAGATGGAAAGGAAGGAATACAGCAAGTGACACACCTCACTGCAGCTAGGCAGAAAGAGAACTTTCTGAACCCCATCTCCAATCTAAAGGAAACTAGATTCCACTTCCCCAACGTGCTGGGACACTCAAAACACCGCCACTCCCACTGCAGTGAAGAACTAGCAACTCGGAAGCTATTCAGATACGAGATGTTCTAGTGGAGTGTTACATGATTAAGATGGGAGAGAACATATACAAATTTCTACCTGGTAAGTTGCAAAGTTACTCTGGAACACAGTGAAAAATAATCTTAAGTTTTCTTAAATTAATTCTAGAAACCAAAAAAAAAAAAAAAATTGACTCCCCCAAATATACTTTATCAGTGAGAGAATTTTCCTGTACAAAGAAATAACTTAAGATTTCTAAAATGTTTGTGACAATGATAGAAGAAAATTATCTTCTCAGCAAACCCATCAAAACGCTGTTGTCCTGATTACTCATTTTGTTTCAGAGATGAATTATTTATCTTTAATGAAATTTCTTCCTACCCAGAGCATCATCAGTGGAATATTCTCATTTGGGGCCATCAGTTCGACTCATGGAAAGAGCCAAGGATTATAGAAAGGACTGACACAGTCAACCCTGAAGAGAAGAAAGCTTCCCTACCCCCAGGATATGTGGTGTGCTCACACCCAATTCACCCTGGAAACGTGTTGATGAGGCCACAGAAATGGGACACCTCAGGTTTGACCATTCAGTAAATATTAATGAACCCTCTTCTATGTTCCAGCCCCTGAGTCAGATGTGTATTATATATATATATATATATATATATATATATATATATAAATGTATGTATATACATATAAATATATGTAGGCTTCCCCAAGGGGCTCAGCAGTAAAGAAACTGCATGCAATGCAGGAGATATAGGTTAGATCCCTGGGTCAGGAGGATCCCCTGGAGGAGGGCTTGGCAACCCACTCCAATGTTCTTGCCTAGAAAATCCAATTAACAGAGGAGCCTAGCAGACTACAGTCCATAGAGTCCAAAGAGTCAGACACGACTGAAGCAACTGAGCACACATATATAAATACATGTGAAAGTGAAAATGGCTCAGTCATGTACAACTCTTTGTGAACCCATGGAATTGGGGAATATACAGTCCATGGAATTCTCCAGGCCAGAATACTAGAGTGGGTATCCTTTCCCTTCTCCAGGGGATCTTCCCAATCCAGGGTTCAAACCCAGGTCTCCCACATTGCAGGCAAATTCTTTACCAGATGAGCCACCAGGGAAGCCCAAGAATACTGGAGTGAGTAGACTATCCCTTCTCCAGCATATCTTCCTGACCTAGGAATCAAACTGGGGTCTCCCACATTGCAAGCAGATTCTTTACCAACTGAGCTACCAGGGGAGCATAAATATGTCTATATAAATATATACAATTAATATATATAAAAAATACACTGCCTTTGTCAAAGAAATGAATGTGTAATTACAAATTATAATGATGTTCTCTGAATTATAAAATAAACATTTATCTTTATATCTTTCACATTGTGAGGTCAGAAATGTTCTTTCTAAACAGTGAATGAATCAAGAGAAGTAGCTAGCCATCTGAAGAAGGAAAGAAGGGAAATCACCGAACTCACATGGAACACTGGTGGTGAAGACTCAGGCTCAAAACACTCAATGCCTTGGGATAAGAATCAAAAAGGAAGTCATCAAGGCTGGAGCATGGCAGTTAAGTGTGAGCTGGAGTTAAGAAGGTGGTGAGGCAGGCAGAGGCCGTGTAGGACATGGAAAAAGAAAACTCTCCTAAGGATGATTTTGGAGCTAAAGACCAAGGATCGGTGTCTTGGAGTTAGAGTTGAATATAACCATGGTTCTGTAGGAAAGAAAGAGATGGGCTCTTCCTTCTGTTGCCAGATAGATAGATAGAGACATAAAATTCAGATATCCACCACCCACCTACAACACCCTCATCAAAAGGAAATGGAAGTCGAACTGGCCCATACTTCCCCCAAATACCACTCTGTTCATCCTCTGGGAGGCTCTACAAGCTCCCCTTTCCCAGCCGATTCCCAGGGAGCTCCGCAGTGCTCCCTGCTACCACCTCACCCGACCCCTGCCCACAAGCCACCTACGGGCCTGAGCTGAAGCTAGACCATCAAAGAGAGAAAGCTGTTTCCCACCAGAACAGCCTTGGCTGGGGGCTGGGCCTCTCAGGTCCCCTTCTTTCCCATCCTCACGGTACTAGTACTACTACATCACTCACTGGACTATTTCAACATTGAGTGCTGTTATTATTTAAGAAAACAAACCTTTTATTTTTGGAATTGCAAACTGAGAGTAGAGATAGAATGTAGAAAGGAAATAATATTTGAGTCAGAGAGGTTTTGTTTATCTGCTATTTTAACTGAAAGAATATAACAAAATCTAGGTCAGAGTTTTTTCTACTATTGCGACTGAATCGACCAAAGAATTGCTAGAGCCAACAAAACCCTGGAATAACTAGGAATGGGCCTAACGAGTCAAGAACTGAGCACCGGGCTATCTGCACCAGCTTCCTTCCTTTCACATGGAAATGCCATCTTTGGAAGCAGGAGAGCTCTCCAGGGGGAACGGGGTCTCCACCTACCCCTCATCTAATCATTGAAGGTGTCACTTTGGGATTAATCCTTTGTGACGCACACCTCCCAGCAGGCAACTCCCTTGTTCTCAAAATATCAATGGCTTCTCTACCAGCCAACTAAGGCCTGGAGTCCTGAGGTTAGAACACAGGGCCCTCTGACATCTGGCTCCCCGTCACCTCCCTGCATCACTCCCCAAATGAACATCAGGTCTCCTACCCAAAGCTCGCTTCCAAAGCTCTTCCCAGGAAATGCTGTGCTTCGGTCATTCCAGCTCTCCCTTCTCCTCACTCCATAAGGCTCATCCCAACTTCCAGTGCCTCTCCAGACATCCAGTGACTGGGAGAGTGAGCACAGATCCAAATGGATGCTGTGACTCCACTTCTAAGCTGGATAACCTCAGGCCACTTTCCGAACCTCTGAAAGTCTCAATTTTTTCCACCCCCATAGACCAAGCATGAAGCCCCTACCTTTCCAGGCACTTGTGAGGAGTAAATGAGGCTATTTTTCTTTCATGTCTTACATCAAACTCTCTCTTAACCTTAACTCCCCCAGGCAGACACTTTCCTCTTACGTATGCATGTTACAATAATTACCATGTTGGTGGTAACTGCAGGTCTGACTCTCGTGCTGCTGGGGTCTCTTAGAGAAAAGGCACTCTGGCTCTTCATCTTTGTATTCCCAGGAAATAAACAAAGGAAAGAATGTGTAAAACACTTGGCCCAGCTTCTAGGGCATAACACATGCCGATACACATTTTCCCTTCCTCTATGGTATCTTAATATGCTGTCTTGTGCTGTAATTATCATATGCATGTCTTATCTTTTTCACTGAATTTTAAGTTCCTTGGAGCTATGGGCATGTCTTAGTCATTTTTTTAAAGTTATTTTTTTTAATTTACATACAGCAAAATTAACTTATTTTGGTGCACAGTTCTATGAGTTTTGACAAATGCATAAAGTTGTGTTAAGTACCTTAAACATTTTTATTCCTCCTATTCCTCCTGGGTACTTTATCTCTCTAGAAATGTTTGCTGAATAAATGAATGAATCACTGAGTCAAGGAAACAATGAACAAATGCTTGCTGGGAAAGTTTCCATAATTGCCACCCAGATAGGTTTTGAATCAAAGAAAATTCAGAAAATGAGGTTACAACTGCTATGGCACTTTTCTGCAAACTATTTCTTAGTATCTATTACAAATCTTTTAAAAAGTGCTTATACCCTCCAGCCCAGTATTTCTACTTCTAAGACTATGTCCAGAGTAAATAATCAGATGCCCACAGGAAGGACATATCAGCATTATTTATAGTAGCAAACCATCTGAAACACTGTATATACTGCACAATACAGAAAGGTTAATTAAGCTGTGATATTTCCATATAAGATAAAATCACATCTCCATAACATGATTTTATGATATTGTATACAATATGTCACTGTATAGTGTTAAGTACAAAATACACTCTATAAAATAATACATAATACTAACAAATGTTTTTTAAATATATGCATATGTGTACAGTCTATATAATGACAGTGTTAAATTAAAATTTTTTATATAAAGTGTCAAGCATATTTTACAAAATTAATGCACAACTATGTTGATATAACCATTCATGAGCAATAGATGATTTTTATTTCCTTCATCATACATTTCAGATTTTAAAATCTGTTATAATAGATACTCTTATTTCTTTTATAATCAGAAGGAAGTTATAAAAATAGAGCTGAAAGGCCTTTATTTCTGCTTTAAAAAAACTCATAACCTTTATTTCATCTCTAGATGATTCAGCGGTGGCTAAATTTTAACATTCAAGATGTGGCATATGGCTGTGCTTACAGGAAAACGTGCTTTCTCTCTGAAGCGTGTTCAGAAATAGCCCATCCCACTGGTGGGTGACACATTCTCTGCACACCTACAGGAAGCAGCCTCTGTCCCAGAGGACTAAGGCTTCAACAGTCGTTACATCAGGACGATGTCAGATGAAGAACACCAGGCAGGGTTGGGGACGTGTGCAGTAACTTCACCACTAAAAGAACCACAACTTCCTTTAACCTCAAGTTAAGCTGGGAGTATGCTTCATTCACTTCTGTATTCACAGCAGCCAGCAGAGTGGCAGCCTCCGCAACAGACCACCGGATAACGCTTGTTACACAAGGATGAGCAAGACAAGAGTGAACGCTGGAAGGTGGAGGAGTGGAGATGCAATCTGAGACTATAAAGTAGACCTGCTACCCTGGAGGACACATTTGTGGCCAAACGCCTGCAGCAACAGACGCAACTGTCACACCTGCCGGTACGCAGGCTCACTTCCAGTTGTGACCTGCAGCTTCTCCCATCACAAGTCAGGTCTACCCCTCCGGCCTTTGGATCTGGGGTGGCTTGTGATTTGCGTGCCCAAGAAGACTATGGCAGAAGAAGAGTGTTCCAGTTCTGGGCCCAGGTCTCCAGACGTTGCATGCTCCTTAAGAACACTGCCTGGCCCCTGAGGACACCCTGGGTTACCTGGGGACGGGACTCAGGGCCAGCCGCCCATCAGGAACAGAGCCACCCAGCTCAGCCAAGACTAGAACAACCTGGCCCAGCCCAGCCTGCCAACTCACAGAATCCTAAAGCAATTAAATGTTCTCTTAAGCTATGAAGTGTCAGGAGATGAATGACAAATGGACTTTCATTTCTGCTTTTAAATCTCTACATTTATGTACCTTAAAGGTACGCATTCTTAAATAATTCACGTTCTTTCTCCCAGGACCTCTAGTACTCTCTGAATGTCATGACTAGCCTTCTCATTAAAAGTGATGAAAATCTATAAATCATCCTCAAATCCCTCCTTGTCCTCCTCCACATTCTTCTATATCCAACTGATCATTAAGTTCTGTTGATTTTCCCACCTAAATACTCTCAAATCCATTTATTTCTCTCGGTCTTTATTATTAACACTTTTTCAAGTTACCATCAGTTCATTTCTGTGTGGCTTTGACAAGTCACTTTACTGTTCTGAGCCTTTGTTCCTTGACTATAAAATGAAAATAATGCTACCACCTACTTCAGAGGTTGCTGTGTGGATTAAGTGAGATTATCTAGGTACTTAAAAGAAAACCTAGGATAATGTAAGTGTTCAGTAAATGTTTATTTTCCTTAATAATATATCATACAGTGCCCATTTATAAAGGGCCTCAGTCGTCTTATCTACTGACAGTTCCCACCATCTTACTTACATGAAGGCAACAGCAAACCATCTTCACCCGTGTCTAATTATTCTATTCCTTCCAGGCCTTTACACATGCTTTTCCCTTTTTCTGGAATGTCCTACCCCACCATCTATCACGGGTGAACTCCTATCCATCCTTTAAAACCCAAGCCATATTTTACCCCCATACTTTCAGCTTTCCCTGAGCCCTTAGTAGAGTTAGTCAGTCCCTCTAATCAGTCCCTCTTATATGTTATCTCTGTGTTCCATACATGCTTCTACTGAATTGTACATTATCATAACTTACTCATTCCCACCCATCTTTACTGTAAGCTAGTTCAAGGCAGAGGGCAAGGTCTTCACATCCTCAGCACGTAAGACAGTACCCAATATACAATATGTTAAAACACTGATGCTGGGAAAGATTGAGGGCAGGAGGAGAAGGTGGTGACAGTGGATAAGATGATTAGATAACATCATCGACTCAATGGACTTGAGTTTGAGCAAACTCTGGGAGATAGTGAAGGATTGGGAAGACTGACGTGGTGCTGCTATCCATGGGATCACAAAGAATCAGACAATTGAGCAATCTGAACAATAACAACACAGTGGGTGCTAAATAAATGCTTGTTGAATGGATGAACAAATAAATGAAAATCCACTCATACTCTTGCCACCAGCTCACAAAGGCAAAACCTACCCTGAATCAACAGAACCAACTTCTGCCTCGGGATTCTTAGTCCTTTCAGTGCCAAAGTAGCTGGCATCCATGTGGAAAATATTTGCTGTCACTCCCCCACCCAGATTCCAAAATCCAGTTCAAAGCCAACCGCCTGTCTCCCTGCCAGGGCAGCCCACAGCTTTGCTGCAAATGTTTCCCTCCGCTCTCCTCTGCACATAACCTTAGCTGCATTATTTACTACCCTAAACACCAGAATATGTATTTAAATATTCTGTAAAGGTCAGACAACTGAGCCATACCCTTTCCCAGGAATCCATTTCACACCATGGCAGAGCTGTGCCTCCCAGCACTCACTCAAACTCCGATTTGAAGGTAAATTATGAAAGCTTTTTTTTCTTGTGTGAGGACAATCTCATCATGCATCATATTCTATGGAATAATAGCTATAAATCCATCTGTTACAAGCTGGGAGAGCAGCAAGTGTTGGGAGCCACAGAATGTTTTTAACTTGTGGGCTGTCACCCTCATATTCAAAAAGTTCAGCTATAAAAATCAACCTCAAGTGAAAAAATGAGTGAGAGAGAGAAGAAATGGAGAAAGCATTTGGAGGACAGGGACTGCTTCCCACCAAAACAACTGGAGATGCTCCCAACATGTGATTCTTGAACTTTCAGAAGGTTACTCATTGCCCTCCTCCTTCTGGTCTAGGCAGCTCTTTCTGTCCTTGCCATGATGACTTCAATTCAGTTCTCTTAAATTTAAAGCCTCAAAGAGGAGCTTTTAGAGAAAATGATTAAATGATAAATATTTTCTTCACTTCACATAAAAGTTTCTACTCAATAATAGGATATTTGTGAATTCCCTAAAGCCTCTCTATGGACCAAGTAACTTGAAAAAAGAATTTGTTCTATGTTAGCCATCAGCTGAGGCTGAAGGAATAAACAGTGGTAGAATGAAGTCTCCAAACACCAAACAGAGCAACAAACACATAACACACACACACACACACACACACATCTCACTTTCTCTCTTTCACACATACACACTCTTTGTGGAGGAAACTTAGCTAAAAGGTTATTAGTGGGAGATAGTTTCTCAAGGGCAACAATTCAGAGTGTCTGAAAATGCTTCCTGGGAATGCATATGATATGAGATTTTCACAGAGGTGTTCAGAATGCAAGAAGAATAAAAGGTGTAGGATGTCAGCTGTGTGGAACGTGGATCTGTCCCAAAAGCTCCTGAGGTTTAGAGGACTTTTCCAGTGTTTGTCAACATCCAACATAGAAAGGGAGACCTAAGCTCATCTCAACAGCTCTGAGCAAACCCTAAACCCTTAGTTTTCTTCCATATGTTTCATTATGAAAACCACAGCACACCAATGACAATTTCAGGAAGAAAAAAAATATCCATAAGCATACTTCAGTACAGTCGCTCCATCATGTCTGACTCTTTGCGACCCCATGGTCTGCAGCAAGCCAGGCTTCCCTCTCCATCACCAACACCTGGAGCTTACTCAAACTCATGTCCATCGACTTGGTGATGCCATCCAAGCATCTCATCCTCTGTCGTCCCTTTCTCCTCCCACCTTCAATCTTTCCCAGCATCATAAGCACACAGCCACTGCTGCTGCTGCTAAGTTGCTTCAGTTGTGTCCGACTCTGTGCAACCCCATAGACGGCAGCCCACCAGGCTCCCCCGTCCCTAGGATTCTCCAGGCAAGAACACTGAAGTGGGTTGCCATTTCCTTCTCCAATGCATGAAAGTGAAAAGTGAAAGTGAAGTCACTCAGTCATGTCCAACTCTGAGCGACCCCATGGACTGCAGCTTACCAGGCTCCTCCGCCCATGGGATTTTCCAGGCAAAAGTACTGGAGTGGGGTGCCATTGCCTTCTCCACATAAGCCCACTAGCCCCTTCCTATTTCTATCCCTATGTTCTCTTCTAGTAAGATGAGATGTACACCTTTGCACTGACTTGTGGTCAAGTACACATGGCATTTTCAGCTATCTTTGCATTTTCACCTAACCTGTCATACTCCCGCTTTGCCCTAACCAAAGTCTTCATGTGTGTGTTAGCTGCTCAGTCGTGTCTAATTCTTGGTGACTCCATGAACTGTAGCCCAGCAGATTCCTCTGTTCATGGGATTTTCCAGGCAAGAATACTGGAGCGGATTGCCATGCCCTTCTCCAGGGAATCTTCCCGATCAGGGATCAAATCCAGGTCTGCTGCATTGCAGATGGAGTCTTTACCATCTGAGCCACCAGGGAAACCCTAAAGTCTTCATAATGATCACTATTATTATCAGGGAACATACCTTAGTATGTTGCCTTTTTTAAAAAACGTGATTTTTTTCATACATTTAGCATCTTTTCACTGTCAGACAAGTCCTTAGGATAAATTCCAATGCGTGATATTACTTAAGCATAATCAAAGGTCATTATTCATGTTATAGCTTTGGGTATACCCTACCATGCTGCTTTCCAAAATACTTGGTTTGATTTACAGTTTCACCGGCAGGACCATTCCAGTTTCACTGTTACTGAAGAGGGCTCTAGAGCTGACAGCACCGTTAGCCAGTCAGAGACATCATGCTGCAGTTATTTGAGGTTATTATTCATAATCTTACTGTCTCACTTGTAACTAAGCTTCCCACTTCTCTATGCCTAGACTTACCCTCTGGGCACATAGGAAATTGACTCAGAGGAAACAGCCTAAAATGGAAGAAACGCCTAGCATGAGATTGAGTCACAAATATTTTGCTTAGATTCCTAATGCTACTAATAACTAGCTGCGTGATCTTAGCAAGGATTCTTGGCCTCTCTATGCCTCAGTTCCCTCACCCAGAAGCTAAAGACAACTTGACCTAATTTACAGGAAGTTTAAAAGTGATAAAAAAAATATTTATCATATTCTTCTGCAAATGTTCATAACTTTTTTTCCCAACTACCACCCTCATTCGATGGTCTTTACAATAAAGACTGAGATCATCTGCAGTAAGATAAGCAGGGTATCTGAGACAGAGGCTTAAAAGAAAAAGTCTGACGTTTACTCATGAAAAAGAGAGAGGAAGAAAAGGTTGAATGGTGAGAGGGAAGAGGGACCAGGAGGAAGAGAGAGAAGTTTTGGGTGAGGGTGCAGAGGGCATGGAGAGAGAGGGGTGCCCTGGGCTGCAAAAACTGAAGGATGATGGCCATGTGGAGGGTGGAAGGCGATGGGAAAGGAGTGTCAGCTAGAAGGAAGGGCATTGTGCTCATCCATCATGTTAGGTCCTTTCTGTGTACTCCCTGACCCAAATTCCACCCTCCAGAAGAAAGTGATTGTGACTGGCTTCAATCTTAGAGCCTTCTCACTTCCCATTACCCCTTACTCCCTACTGCTCCAAGAGAAGCCCTACCCACTTAGGGTAACTCTTCAGCCCACTTCAAAATTCCTGAAATGGACCCCAACTCATCTTTGGTACCAATGTCTTCTAGCCAAAACCACTCTGAAACAACATTGGGAAAATTGAGATTTTTCTGACTATTCCTTGCATTTTCCTCTTTTGAGCCTTGCTCGTGTTCCCTCTTGATATCGCTCCTATTCCAGAAAGCCTCCCCCTGAACTTCTCACTGGAATTAATCTCATTGTCCTCCATGCTCTGGCACAATTTCATTTCTGCTTCTTCTATAAAGAAATCACATTCTAGTTGTATTAGTTCTGTGTATACGTGTCACTTTCCTTATATTCAAGGGTAAGAAACTGAAGTGCAAGGACCAAAGTTTGTAGCCCCCTGATCACTCACAGAGTAGGTGCTTATTACATCTGGGTGGACTTCCTGGAAAACAGTTCCACATAGCACCTGAGAACCAGCTAAGGGTGATACTCAGGGTTTGTTTCTCCCTATCTCTCTACTTATCTAAACCCTACTTATATGAATGAATAATGAATAAATCATTGTACAAATGAAAGGATGAAACTGCAGAGTGTCTAGACTCAGACCTTTCCTAAGGCACACAAGAAGCTCATACCTACCCTTCTGCCCATTTCTGGTAGAAATCAAATAAATTTGCCCAGTTCATATGATTTGGCCTCTATTCTGGCTTCAGGAAATGATATCAGTGTTCAAATCGTATCCTATCTCTACCGGGATCTCCAGTAGAGAGAAGATTCGATCTCCGTTACAATCTGAAGACTGAACGTCAACATTGAAAAGATATGCATTAATGTGCCGCCTTCCATGATGCAGTTCATGGAAAGGGAGTGCACTAAGCTTCAGATTTTGTTGTTAATTATATGACAACAGTAGAGTCACTTCATCTATTTTAGCCTCTGTATCCAGAGCTGTATCCACCCCTGTCCACTGCCAGGGCTATAACAGTATATGAAATAATGTAGGCGAGGTCACTTTACAAAAGCATCAGGTATAATAATAGAGGAGGGAAACTAAAATTTACTTTGAGCTCTTCCTTTGGAGCAAAGACCATGAAAGAAACTTTCAACATGCTGTTTTATCCTTTCTATAATCCATATTACCAAGAGTTCATATACATGAAGGGTGAGGTTGAAAGAACTGAATTCAAATCTTGATTCTGCCACTTAGCAGTTGTGAGGCCTTGGGCCAGGTCCCTTGACCTTTGATTACCACCTGTAGTCATCTTTAAACTGAGGATGATGAAAATCCTACCTTCCAGGTGCTTGTTAGAATCACACGAGATACTTTACGTGGGGAGAAAAAATAAAGCTGTGGAAATTGGAAAGCACTAAGCAATTTCAAAGTATCATTACCAAAATAGAAAAACACTTTACCCTTACAAGGTAACCAGATAACTAGAAATAAATGGGTGATGTATACCCAGCAACTTGGGGACTGACATCCCAAAGCAATTTCTTGGCATTGATTTGGGTCCTAGCATTGGGTGGTAAATAATGATATAATGGCTCTTTCCCTGGAGTTTAAAACAGGCTTTAGCCAGGAGTTAGAGAAGATCTCTGTGACAGCAGTAAATTTAGTCAAGGAGGGAGACCTTGAGTCCTGAAGGAGGCAGAGGACCCTCCAAGGAAGAGCTGGAGGAGAAAAGGATTAATGGGGAAGAAAAATACTGCTTTTCAAGAAAATCCAGAAGCAAAAATGGGGTCACTCACCTGCAGTAAGTGCCTGAGTGAGTAAATGAGCCTGGGGACTCACAGGGGAACAGAAATGCATTCTTCACAAACAGCAACCCAGAGACACCCAGAAAGGGAGAGAGGTGATGAGGTAGAGGGGAAAAATTGCTAGTGATGGGTAGTACAGAGGGTTATGAAAAGTGCTTACTGTAGAGGTTTTCAGAAATATTTTAGCCTAGGAAATCTCTCTTTAAAGGAAACTGATGTGAAAATCCAAAGCATAAAAAAAAAGTAAAATCAAGATGAGGCATTTGAGGAGGGGTTTGGAGCCTGAAGGTTCAATCCCACAGCTTCTCTGTTCCCCTTTAGGTAGCTTCTGTGAGGAATGTGAGGAACCCTGAAGGATGTGACAGCAGAATTAGATGGCCACTAACTGAATAAGGGACGAGATCTATAACACCACCACCAACATGCTTCCCTTTCTTCCTTTTAGTACTGGAGACCCTCCTCCACATTTTAGCCTTTATCCTGCTAGAAACTTTATTTTCCAGCTTCCCTTGCAACTAGAAGTGATCACGAGACTAAGTTTTTTCTTTTTTTTTGCCAAGGGAATGAGAGTGGAAGTAACATGTGCAATTTCTGAGTTAGTTCCTCAAAAACAAGTGGACAGCTCTCTTCTTCACCACCAATACAGACATAGTAGTAGCTAGCTTCAAGCATGTGGGAAAGACAGAGAGGCCAGTAAAGCAACGAGATGGGAAAAGTCTAGGTATCTATGACTTTGTGGTCAGAGTCGTCTCCCCTCCCTGAACCACCAAACTCCTGGACATGGGAGAGAAATCTCCATCTTGTTCAAGCCTCAGTACTCTGGGTACCATGGTAACAGGTGCCAATGACCTAACTAACCAGGTCTGCAAGACCTAACCAGGTCCAGGCACCAAAAACTATCCTATCCACCTCCAAGAGCTTCTCTGAGCACATGATTCCCAGCCCTAAAACCAAAATGGTTACCTCTTTGACCTTCAGAAGTTGTCAGCAGCTTTAAATGGTAGCAGATTCTGCTTATGCTTCATTATTCAGAGAAAAATATTCTGAAAATACACAACAGATCCCAACAGGATCCTTAGACCGGGCTATGACAGCACAGACTTCCTTTCCCACCTTTGCTTTCACTCAGCTCCTCAGAACTGGAACCAGGATTTCACAGTCCTGCTCGCTCTCCATTTCCTGACACTGCTGCTTCCAGGCTATTCTCAGGATGAGCTATTACATCCTGAGGGAAACCACAGCCTAGTATCTAGTTCTTTAAATCCCAAAGTGATCTATCAGCTCAGATTGAAAAGTGCCATCTCAATTCTAAGAACTATTACAGGATGTTGAGAAACCCCATAAGGTTTTATCTCTGCTGAGGCTGTTTTCGTTTTCTTCTTTCCTATTTTCTCCTCTTGGATGATCCAATTGTAAAGCAAAGGCAGAATAAGGAGATGTGAGGTCCTCCAACACCCTCTCTTGGCTTCAGGAATCCATAATCTTTGTGAAATCACCATTAAATACTAGGTCATTACTGAAAATGATGATGTTGAGGTATATAAAGGAAATGTAATACATTGGAATATAAGAGCTATTCTAATACTACATCTAATTACCAAGAAGAATGATTCACCCAAATATTTAAAATGTCTTAAAATATAATAGAGTGAAAAGAGAGAATGTGAGCAATTACTTTAGTGAGCTGGCAATGGGAAGTAGATCTCAGAGAATACAATTCCCATTTTAGCATCAAAGCAGCCAGGATCTTTCAAAATCATTGTAAAGTCTATTCTTATCAGTGTTTAAACTTAAGACCGTCAGAAGTGGTAAAACTTTTGAATTTTTTAAGTGTGTCTGAAGCTTGCCCTTGACATATACCACAATGACTCTGTAAACTTCTACATATTTGTAAATTCATGTACAATTTTGCTATTAGAACTAACTGCATCCCTTAACGTTTTAGGTGCTCCTTTCAGGCTCTGCTTCAAAACAAACATGACCAGAGGAAAGTTCCAAGATGTAAAAATTATGTTCACAACAGATTTGTATCTTACCCTCAAAGATTCCCTCTGTGCTGCACGGCAATACGTAATTCACTCATTCACACAGGCATGTTTATGGCAGCATGAGTGACAACAGAAAAGGAAAAATTGTGCTGGCAGAGCCAGGGGTGGTATTTTTCACCCTCAGAATTACATGACAAAGTAGGCCTTTTTTCTTTCATTTTACAAATGAGAAAATTACGATTTGAAAAGGTTAATTTTTCTAAGATCAAAATCAAAGGTCCTCAAAGTTTCACAGCCTATCCTCTATCCTACTCTATCTTCTTCCAAGGGAGCAGGGAACGTGGAAAAAGAATAATACAAGCTGATCTGCCCTAATTAAAGCTCCATATGAGACAGTCCCTCTTAATACCCCCATGTTTACAGATGAGGAAGCCTGGGATGAAGACAGGCTGAGTGATTTCCCAAGCTGACACCAACAAGTGGTTGAAATGAAATTTGAATTTGAACCCAGGCCATCTGACCATGCCCCTCACCGCCTCATTAAAGCTGCCTCTGTATGCTAAAGGAAGTGAAAAGACATGAATACGAGGTGAAGGGAGGTAATAAAAGAGTCACTAATTTCTAAAATTAGGGGAGAAGTCAGTCCTAGCTAGCTGAATCAGGGAAGGCTTCATAGTAAAGGCATGAGGGGATGATTAACACAGCCATGAGGGGAACCAGAAGTGATGAAGGAAATTTACATACTCAGGTTCCTTCAGCGATTGACTCAGTTTAACCTCAAAACCATAGCTTGTCATTACTCTTAGTTTTATATATTCACTGGGTTTTGAAAAATGTGTAATGATCTGTACCCACCATGATAATATCATGCAGAATTCTTTCACTGCCCTAAAAATCTTTTCTTCTTCCCTTCCCCTTAACCTCTGGCAACCACCAATCTATTTATTGTCTCTACGGTTTTGTCTTTTCCAAATCGTCATATAGTTGGAATCATACAGTATGTAGTCTTTTGAGACTGGGTTCTTTCACTTAGTAATATGCATTTTAGGTTCCTCTATGTCTTTTCATAGCTTGGTAGTTCATTTCTTCTTAATGCCAAATAGTATTCCATTGTATGGATGTACCACAGTTTGTTGATCCATTTACCTCCTAAAGGACATCGTGGTTGCTTCCAAGTTTTGGCAATTACGAACAAAGCTGCTATAAATGTGCATATGCAGGGTTTTGTGTAGACATATGCTTTGAACTCATTTGGTTAAGTACCAAGAAGCATGATTGCTGGATCATACGGTGAGAGTATGTTTAGCTTCATAAGAAGCTGCCAACCTGTCTTCCAAAGTGGCTGTAGCACTTTGCATCCCCACCAGCCATGAGCGAGAGTTCCTGTTGCTCCACATCCTCGCCAGCATTTGCTGTTGTCAGCCCGTTGGATTTCTGCCATTCTCATAGGTGTGTAGTGGTTTCAAAGTTGCATTTTAAAAAGAGCTTCCCTGTGATTCACATGCAGATGGCTCAACGTTTTGAGAAATACAGAATTTATAGAAAAAGAAGCCCTTACCATTTGCTTATACTTTCTTATATGAAGGTTACCAGGGCTGCTACTCAACAGGAACTCACTGGTATAGCCACACCTGTTAAAATATTGACATACTCTCAGCCCCATTAGTTAAAAAGCTTTTGCTCCAAGCTACCATCCAGACATGCTGCTTAGACCTTTCCGCTTTACTCACATCCTATAACTAAGTCACTAAGGCTTGGCATGAGAGGATCTCTAAGATTCCACTTCAGCTATAGCAAAGGTCCTTTCTGATTAGGCAGAGCACAGCCTTTCCCTGGTCACTGAATATTTTTAATATCAACTAATATCAGCCACGGGATTGTCCCATGAGATTATGCACTGCTTCCCAAGCATTCCTGATGACTATAAGCACTAGCTGAGTTTGTTTAAAAGATAAGGCCATGGCATTGAAACATGTAAAATATCATGTATGAAACGAGATGCCAGTCCAGGTTCAATGCACGATACTGGATGCTTGGGGCTAGTGCACTGGGACGACCCAGAGGGATGGTATGGGGAGGGAGGAGGGAGGAGGGTTCAGGATGGGGAGCACATGTATACCTGTGATGGATTCATTTTGATATTTGGCAAAACTAATACAATTATGTAAAGTTTAAAAATAAAATAAAATTTAAAAAAAAAAAAAAGATAAAGCCTGACCTTTAGAAATGCTGATTCAGTAGATCTGAGTTGGGACTCAGAAACCTGTGTATGTTCATTCTCTTATTTTTTTAAAAAATACCTAAGATGATTTTTTTTTGCAATCTCCCAAGTGACAATCTTCTCTTGTCTTTGAGAGAATTTTACAGTTAAAGGGAGAAGGGGATATTTACACACAGGCTAGAAAAAGGCAACTAAGTCCAAAATGCATTGACTTTGGATGTAGAGACAACAGCTGGAGATATGAAATTCCAATCCTTGTCTCACCTTGCTTGCTGTGTGATTTCGAGCCATTAACCTTAAACTCTCAGAGGCTTAAGCTCTCTGAAGTTACAGTTTGTTATTTAGACTAGGTGAGATAAATGCATATGGCACATAGAAATTAGTCAAATGTTTACAGCCAACACATTTTCAGATTCTCTCTATATATTTTTTTAAATCAGGTTTGATTCAGAGCTTTCTCAGAAAAGTTGGCAAAGGTTGGCTTAGCAAACAGCTTGGCTCCATCAAACCAATGGCAAATGCAGCTCCTTTGATTTTATTTATTTGGTGGGCATCTGATCTACATTGAGATTTGTTGTTTTACAAAAACATATTTGGTGGAAAAAACACTTTTAGCTTCATTCTGAGTTAGAAAACATTTACCTCAATCATTGTCATTAGTCACTAAAGGTTTCAATTTACAGACTTCTTACTTAGGCTACTTATTTTTCTCTTCTTATTTTTTACAGAAGCAAATACTCTTGGTCCAGCTTCTTGCTTTGTTCTAGACCGGGGCTTGGGGTCGGGGGGGAGTGGGTGTGGAATGGGAAATGCCTTCTTTCATGGAAATTTACCTCTTCTAAGCCAGAATGATTCTTGGGAATCTCAGCCCATCCCATGTCATTAGGGATGGATGCCACCCTGTCATAAGTGCTAGGCTGCAAAGAGTAGAGAAATGGGGAGATAATGAAATTACTGAACACTCAAAGTGTCAGAGACTGACAGGCTGGGGCCATCCATCACCGATTATATGAGGCATTAACATGCTGCTTCCCTACCCAGAGACAAAGACAGCAACAAGAATAGTAAATAATCTGGAGTGAGTCTGTGGAAGAAACCAGTAATTTAATGGACTGACAACCAGCCAATATCCTGAGAGTATGGCTTGCCTCTGCTCCTGAACTTGGTTTACACCCAGGCACCAGCCCCTCAACTGATACAAGATGGCAATACCTCCTAAAATTCAATTCTACACACACCACCTTCTTTTCAAACTACATCTGTGTAACACCTGTGCTAAATGTACTTCTTTAAACTGGTCCTTCTTTTTTACTAAAATTAATGGATTTTGAAAGAAAATTTGGTATTACTACCAAAATGGAAATTCAGGATTACCTTCCATAAATGTGGAGTAATCATGAAAATAATTACAAAGCAGAGAAAACATGGCCATTAAAGTCTAGTCAATACTGTCCCCTGCTGTGGGCTCTGAGCCTGAAGCCTGCCCTTTCTTTGTTAAAATAAGAGATTATCAAGTGTTAGAAAGGTGTTAAAGACACACCAGCCCCAAACTGAGATTTTCTTCTTGATATCCTAAAGGGATTGAAAGCAAATTGAGAAAGGATTAATTATCTTACCAAATGAGCCAATGCTACTTACTGCAACATCCATGTACCAAATGAACCCCTACAAGTATCACATTTTGGGAAATACTGTTAAGCACTTTGGCTACAGAAAGCATCACACTGACAGGCTTTTCACAAATACAGAACCAGCTATGGAAATCACAGACCCTACTAAATCCAAATCTGAGAAAATATCTGCATTCTACCCAGCTAAAAGGTGGACAACTAGTGAAATCCTTCTTCAATGACTTTCCAGTGAAACATCTTAGAAGTAAATATCCTGCCTCCCTTTTTATAACACCAATAAGGTTCAGCCAAAGCAATACCACTGATCAGGATGGTTCTCAGTTCAAAGCAGGGCCAGATCTAGCTGTCGGCCTGGCTGTTGCAGACATAATTCTTATTGCAGGTAAAACTAAACTTGGTAACTAGAGCCTTGGATCAGGAATCCATAATGAAACAAGGGTCATAGTGGAAATATGACTTGAAATTAACCAAATTCATAGTAATCAGGGTTTCCTTAGTGGGTCAGTGGTAAAGAATCCACCTGCCAGGGCAGGAGACACAGGTTCAATCCCTGGGTCAGGAAGATTCCCTGGAGTAGGAATGGCAACCCACTCCAGTATTCTTGCCTGGAGAAGTCCGTGGACAGAGGAGCCTGGTGGGCTACAGTCCATGGGGCCACAAAGCAACCAACACTTCACTTCATAGTAATCAAAGACTAAGCAGGACCATGGACAGCTCCTCGGTGGTACCAAGCATTAATCATACAGAATAACTGGAGTTCTTCAGTTCCCAGCAGAAATGGGAGTCTTTTCTGGATCCCACCAAGTCTAAAATAATGATTCCAATAGAAAAGCTACTGACCCTTAGGAGGTATTTTGAAAATTTTGTGGGAGATGGGCAATACTGGATTTAGTGGACAGAGGCACAAAAGCTAATCACTCTACACTGTTCTGTACCATGGAAAAATTATACCATATCCCTGAATAGAAAACAGTCACCGGACATTCTTGAAGAGAAGACTCTGTTGGTTATTAACCAAGTCCAGAGCCTAAATTCTTTTCGTCTATAAGAAGAAAATATTTTTGTACAGTATCAATAGACTAAATTCTCTAGGTATATAACTACCTTATAGGTTGAGGGAAGATAGCCTTTTGTTTCATAAAGAACTTACCCAAATTATGCATCTTTTTTTAAATCATCATAATAAATGGAAACACCATTTATAGTGTTTGAATTTCCAATACCACACACCTGTGTCAGACTGCTTTTGTAGCTGTATTATTCGTGGTGATTCTGTGATGATATCATTAAACTTTCCAGCATAGTCATACCTCAGGAATTAGTGAAACACACACTGTTTTGTTATAAATCTCTATCCATCTATTTCTCCTTTATATTACAGTTAGGGCATTATGTTGATTTTAATTATGTGGGTAGGCAGGTTATATTTTCTCTGAATTTCATTTCAGTACTGTAAAGCGAGGATTTCAAAATATTTTTTACAAAAAGGGAAATTAGGTCTGATATGCCTGAGAATGTTGTTCTCAGACATCGGGCCCACCGCGGTGTGTTTTAAGCATCTCCATGTCCCCCACTGAGCCCATCAAGAGCCTTCCTGAGGGTAGAGAAAAGCAAGCTCTTAATCCTCTCTAAGCCCAAAGTGGGTGTTGAGCTATGACATCCAGGACAGTGTATTTGCCAGGGAATTCAGCATCAGAGTGGTCCCTCCTGAATCCTCTTGTTACCCCAGGACTCTCCTTGTCTTGGCAGCAAAACCTGAATAAGATATGTAGGTATGTATTGTCTATTGAAGTAACTTTCCAAATCTTTTCCTCTTCAGCTATGCTGGATAATAATTAATCAATTTCTGCCCCCTCCCACCTCTTTACCTCTCTCTCTTACACACACACACACAATCTACCTTGACATCCCTCCTTAAACTTTTGCTTAAGTCATTCTGATGGAGGCTCTTCATGTCAACTTCCCCTTAGATTCCTGTAGCTATTTCCCCTCTGGGTTTCTAAAAGACTCTCCACCTCAAACCACAGGCATCTACTCTGAGCCCCAGAACTCCCTGTATTTCTATTTGTCCTTCCCATCTACAGCAGCCACTTGGCTCTTTACCACTTTGGCTTTGTGAAAGAAAATGTCCCAACCATCAACCTCTGAAGGAAAGTCAGGGCACTGGGGAATATCATATGCTTCACTCCATAGAGCTGATGAGCAATACATGTACAACATTTCCCAGACCAAAAACCTGGACACAAATTCTGACAAAAATATGGGCATGAATTCTGACAACAGAACAAAGAATCTGGAATCGTGACTGTTTCAGAAATTCAGGGATGAGTGATCCTGACAGGGAAGTCTCAGAAGTTTTTAGACAGAACTGCATATTACTTTTCTCTGGCCAGGAAACTGAGATGAGCCAAAGGCCCAGTCCTTGCATTTCTAACACTCTGTGGGCAACTGCTCCAGCTTTGTCACTGCTGACCTGCCTCGCTCCACCCCCTTAAATTGTCACTGCCAGAGTCCCATCTTCAACCATCCGTTTCTCTCCATACTCTATTCCTGGGAAATTGAATCCACTCTGCTTCATTACCACCTAACTTCCAATGAATCCAAAAACTCCCTCTTTCATCCAGAGCGCCCTCCTGCTCCTTGGTCCTATAACCCCACTGCCTTCCTGAAACCTCCAAACTTTTGAACGACTAGGGGTGGTTTAGTTGCTAAGTCATGTCCAACTCTTTGCAACTCCATGGACTGTAGCCGGCCAGGCTGCTCTGTCCATGGGATTCTCCATGCAAGAATACTGGAGTGGGTTGCCAATTCCTTCTCCAGGGGATCTTCCTGACTCAGGCATTGAACCTGGGTCTCCTGCATTGCAGGCAGTTTCATTCATTGTAGGCAGATTCTTTACCAACTGAGTCACCAGGGAAGCCCTGGTGAACCACTGGTTCTTCAATCATAACATGTTAAAATCATACACGTTCTGCTTCCCTCACCTTTGCTAAAGAAAATTCCTGTTCCTCTATCTGCATTCATGTTTGGGTTAACAGTGTCAGCAGGAACCTTAAAGTCATATTACTGATCGAATTGTTCCCCAAATTTACTTAATCATTGCTAAGTCCTAACAACACTACCTTGGCAATAATAATTTGCTATCACATCCTCTGTGTTCCCACAATTTCCATCCTGATTGTTATCATCTTTTACCTGGAATACTGTAATAGCATGGATTTTAACTGATTCTACTTCCTTCTCACAGCCTCCCACCCATCTCTCAACCTTCCAACAAGAATGTCCTAATAAAACATATTGTCAAATCTCACACTTGGGCCCTCATCAAGCATTCAAAGGTCACCTGTGGTACAGAATCCAAATTCCTAAACACAGCCTTCCATTATTGTTCCCTTTCGATCAGGAAGAACTAGAAGCACTTGAATCAGGCAGATCTGAGATTAAATAACAGGTTCACAGATTACTGGCTCTGTGACCTTGGGCAAGAATGAGAGTGCAGACTCATTATTTTAATTATTCTAACTGTAGAGCCTGTGTTTATTGTACATAGAGCTCAACTTCCTATTCATCCGCTCGAGGTAAAAAAAAAAAAAAAATTCACCCATATGTCATGGGGTTATGTTGTCTGACATTCAAAGTAACTTGCTTCTAAAGTGATAGGAATCTCTTTTCTCTTAAAAACAGATATTAGCAATGTTATTATAAATCTGTTTTAAGGACTAAAAGAGAAAAAATATATATATGCAGAGTAGATATATCATATAACACATTTGTTCCTATATTCATAAACATATATGCTCATATGCATATGCATTTATGTAAACATATATCATATGCGCATATACATTTTATATCTATCTATCTATATTAGAGCAGAAGTTCCAAGGCCCCTCTCCTCATCTGCCCCGACAAGATACTGATACCATGAAATGCTTTTTTGTTTTAAGAAAGATTTATCTCTTTACTTTATTTTTGGCTGTGCTGGGTCTTCATGGCTGAGTGTGGGCTTTCTCTAGTTGCGGCAAGTGGGAGGGGCTACTCTTTGTTGTGGTGCTCGGGCTTCTCATTGTGGTGGCTTCTCTTGTTGCAGAGCACAGGCTCTAGGCACACAGGATTAAGTGATTATGGCGCACAGGCTTAGTTGCTGCATGGCATGTAGGATCTTCCCAGGCCAGGGATTGAACTGGTGTCCCTTGCATCGCAAGGTGGATTCTTAACCATTGGACTGCTAGGGAAGCCCTGAAACTCCTTTTTAAGATATAAAACTTGGGATTTAAGTCATCCAAAAATCATGCAGTCCCAAAGTAGGGACACAGCCCTTGTGGAAGACCCAAGGATCCCACATTCTACTAAAGCTAGAAGAAATGGAAAAAAAAAAAAAGGATAATGCACAACCTACAAACTGTAGGAGTTTAGAGAAGGAAGCATCACTACAAACAAAACTAGTGGAGGTGATGGAATTCCAGCTGAGCTATTTCAGATCCTAAAAGATTATGCTGAGAAAGAACTGCACTCAATATGCCAGCAGATTTGGAAAACTCAACAGTGGCCACAGGATTGGAAAAAGTCAGTTTTCATCCCAATCCTAAAGAAAGGCAATGCCAAAGAATGTTCAAACTGCTGCACAATTGCACTCATCTCACACACTAGCAAAGTAATGCTCAAAATTCTCCAAGCCAGGTTTCAACAGTATGTGAACTGAGAAACTTCCAGATGTTCAAGCTAGATTTAGAAAAGGCAGAGGAACCAGAGATCAAATTGCCAACAGCTGTTGGATCATAGAAAAAGCAAGAGAATTCCAGAAAAGCATCTACTTTTTCTTCATTGACTATGCTAAAGCCTTTGACTGTGTGGATCACAATAAACTGTGGAAAATTTTTAAAGAGATGTGAATACCAGGTGACCTTACCTGCCTCCTGAGAAATCTGTATGCAGGTCAAAAAGCAATAGTTAGAAACCGGACATAGAATAACAGACTGGTTCCAAATTGGGAAAGAAGTATGTCAAGGCTGTATATTGTCACCCTGCTTATTAACTGATATGCAGAGTACATCATGAGAAACATTGGGCTGCATGGAGCACAATCTGGAATCAAGATTGCCGGGAGAAATATCAATAACCTCAGATATGTAGATGATACCACCCTTATGGCAGAAAGCAAAGAAGAACTAAAGAACCTCTGGATGAAAGTGAAAGAGGAGAGTGAAAAAGTTGGATTAAAACTCAATATTCAATAAACTAAGATCATGGCATCTGGTCCATCCCATCACTTCATGGCCAATAGATGGGGAAACAGTGGAAACAGTGAGAAACTTTATTTTCTTGGGCTCCAAAATCACTGCAGATGGTGATTGCAGACATGAAATTAAAAGGCACTTACTCCTTGGAAGAAAAGCTGTGAACAACTTGGATGGCATATTAAAAAGCAGAGATATTACTTTGCTAATAAATGTCCATCTAGTCAAAACTATGGTTTTTCCAGTAGTCATGTATGGATGTAGAGTTGGACCATAAAGAAAGCTGAGCACCAAAGAATAGATGCTTTTCAACTATGGTGTTGGAGAAGAATCTTAAGAGTCCCTTGGACTGTAAGGAGATCAAACCAGTCAATCCTAAAGGAATTCAGTCCTGAATATTCATTGGAAGGACTGATGCTGAAGCTGAAGCTCCAATATTTTAGCCACCTGATGTGAAGAATTGACTAATTATAAAAGACCCTGATGCTGGGAAAGATTGAAGGTAGGAAGAGAAGGGGACAACAGAAGATGAGATGGTTGGATGGCATCACTGACTTGATGGACATGAGTTTGAGCAAGCTTCAGGAGTTGGTGATGGACAGGGAGGCCTGGCATGCTGCAGTCATGGGGTTGCAAAGAGTTGGACATGACAGCGACTGAACTGAACTGAACTGAAGAACTGTAGCCATTCTGATACCAAGAATATTTAGAAGTTCACTTTCCAAAGCAAGAATTGTTGCAAAAACCATAGTATTAAACATCCATTGCATTTCTTCTAACTGCCAGGAACAGCATAAATGCTATATGCAATCCAAGGGAAATAAAATACTCAATGCCTTCAAGGACCAAACGGTCTTACAAAGTAATTAACCTGCTTAACCAGTGAAGCAAAGCAGAATGGGATGCATTTGAGAAGAAGAACTAACCACATGCCACAGGAAGATGAGACTATAAATAACATCAAGCTACACTGGATAAATAGGCAGCCCCAGGAGTGTGAGTATGGAGGTTCCATCACACATTCTCTTTTTCCCACTGAGCCATATTGCCCAGATAACTCTAACAGGACAGGCCCATGATGTTTTAGGATAACTCAGACTTTCTGGATCCCTGAGTTTCGAATTCACATCAGAACCAGTCCCCATACATGAGCTTTTTTTTTACAGGGAATGTAGACACTAGTCCAGGCTTCCCTCTATACTTATGCCTCTGATCTATTTCCCTCCCTTCTTTTTTATTTGATTCTCAAACAGAAATATAACACTCTGGCCTCAACAAAATATTTTCATCATTGGTTGTATTATGGAAACAAGGTGTGAAAAATATAAATATCTGTTCTGACCACAGCCACCAAAAGACTCCCAATTCAAAAAGATCTTCAGTTTTCCCAGAGTTTTAGAGAACTCTGGATGACCCATCAGTTATCAACAGAAGAGTTCATGTGTTATGAATAAAGACAGAAGGCCTAAGGAGACACTCTGGAGTCTGTGCGTCTGTGGTTGCTCCAGCCTCAGACCCTCTCAGACCAGCATGGGCACCCCCCTCGAAGTCCTCCTGCATTACCCAAGCATAGCAGCCAGAATTCAGAGGCTTAGCCACCAACATTACCATGCTCCAAGTTGAAAGCCAAAGGAGTAGCTTTAGAGTCAGTCCCTGAGGACCTGAGTTTCAACTGAATGAAGCGCCTTCATCAGAAAGAATGTTCATGAAATGGTCACTCTGCACATTGAGGATCACCGCTGGGCTCCCATCAAGCAGCGATCTCTTCTGAGCGGTTTTAGACCCTTAAGCCCCTCTGAGCCTCACTTAAGTCACCGGAAAAATGGAGATATCTTTCCTTTTCTCCTTTGCCTTTCACTTTTCTTTTCACAGCTATTTGTAAGGCCTCCTCAGACAGCCATTTTGCTTTTTTGCATTTCTTTCTCTTGGGGATGGTCTTGATCCCTGCCTCCTGTACAATGTCACAAACCTCCATCCATAGTTTTTCAGGCACTCTATCAGATCTAATCCCTTGAATCTATTTCTCACTTCCATTGTATAATCATAAAGGATCTTATTTAGGTCACACCTGAATGGTATAGTGGCTTTTCCCTACTTTCTTCAATTTAAATCTGAATTTGGCAAATGAGTTCATGATCTGAGCCACAGTCAGCTCCTGGTCTTGTTTTTGCTGACTGTATAGAGCTTCTCCATCTTTGGCTGCAAAGAATATAATCAATCTGATTTTGGTATTGACCATCTGATGATGTCCATGTGTAGGGCCATGAAATTAAAAGACACTTGCCCCTTTGAAGAAAAGTTATAACCAACCTAGACAGCATATTTAAAAGCAGAGACAATTACTTTGCCAACAAAGGTCTATCTAGTCAAAGCTATGGTTTTTCCAGTAGTCATGTATAGATGTGAGAGGTGGGACTATAAAGAAAGCTGAGCACCAAAGAATTGATGCTTTTGAACTGCGGTGTTGGAGAAGACTCTTGAGAGTTCCTTGGACTGCAAGGAGATCCAATCAGTCCTGAATATTCATTGGAAGGACTGATGCTGAAGCTGAAACTCTGATACTTTGACTACCTGATGTGAAGAACTGACTCATTTGAAAAGACCCTGATGCTGGGAAAGATTGAAGGCAGGAAGAGAAGGGGACCACTAAGGATGAGATGGTTGGATGGCATCACCAACTCAATGGATACAAGTTTGAGTAAACTCTGGGAGCTGGTGATGGATAGGGAGGCTTGGTGTGCTAGTGTCCATGGGGTTGCAAAGAGTGAGACACAACTCAGCAACTGAACTGAACTGAAATGGAGCTAATATCCTACTGGCATGAAGGCAAGGGACTGGATCAGATAGCTTCTTGACATACATTCTAGTTCTAACTCACCAGCTTCACAACCAAGAAAAGCAAAGGCTGGCTTTCAAGTTTGACAAGGGACCAATTTAAACTAATTTGGGATGCCCATAGATTTGTTTGCGGGGCTCTGAGTCCATGCTGCCTCCAGTGACCAGTTCCAAATGCAAAGTAACCAGTTAAAAAAGATCTACCTAGCCCAAGTCTCATTTCTCTCACTCTACCATGGGCTTCCTCCTTCCTTCCACAGGTTCAATATTTCCTTAGCCTTTCTCAGACATACCTACCATTCCACTGGCCTTGCTTTGAATAGCTCGTGCATGTTCTTTCTTTAGTTCTCAGTGCACCGTAGGAGTTCCATACCCAATGTTGAGGGGCCAGGGCTACTGCCAGACTCTCCAAACCCTACTTATTCATCTATGAGATGATTGGCCAAGGGAATGATGTTGTTTGTAGACTATAAAACCAAGCAATAAAACAGTTGCCTGAGTTTCAATCTTTATGCAAACTAGGAATGTCATCTTATGAAGGTCAAGTAGTCATGGACCTCAATTTCCTAATCCTTAGAACAGGTCAGAGAGGGTTCAGTCTCGTTCACTCAATAGGGATTGCACATACATAGTGCAAAGACCCACACATGATTCTCCTAAAGGTAACTGCCTTAGTGCTAAGACCATATTTTTCTTATGTAAAGTATTCCCCACTAGCACTGGGAGTGGTATATAATAAACATTCAGTAAAACAGTTGCTAAACTGTTGCTCAGCAAGTCATAATCCCTTCCTTCTGAGATCTTATATAAACATGGACACAAATAAGCACCATAAAAGGTCAGAACTAAGAGATGAGTACTGAAACAGAGTTACATCCTAAGAGAAAAAGCTGTTTTCGTCTGGAACATCAGGGAAGGCTTCAGGGAGGAGGTGGCATATGAGCCACTGAATGAGTAAACCATTAGACTGCAAAGATAGGGAAGAGCTGTGCCAATAAGGCAATGGGTGGATCCTCCGATAGTAATCAGTCTACCTGGGGATTACAACTCAAGACCTTAGGGTTTTCTCTCACAGTCCTGAAAAGGATCTATGTCCTTTTTTCTTTTCCTTTTCTCTGGACTTCTTTCCAGTATGACCTATTTTCTGCTACCCTCTCCTATTTCCCCACCCACTGCAAACTTCTACGGGAAGTGGTTTGTTAATTTTCTTCTTGTCCACCCTAAGTTAATGGGCTTCTGGCTAAACACTTAAATTTATGCACCTTACTGTCTTTTCAGCATTGTTCTCAGTAATTTATAGCAACTGCTGCCTGCTGCATTGTGTTATTTAGTACTGCATGTGGTTCTCGGGTTTAGTCTGCACACTGGTCTTCTGCGGGAGGGAGAAGCAGTATTATATGGAACTTGGACGGACTCTTGATCTCCTGTTCTGAGGGAAAAGCTCCTGTATGGGTGAGCTACCAAGGAGAGTTATGGCAGCATTGGCACAGAATCCCTTGAGTCACGCCAAACCATTAAGAAGAGACAGGATAAGGGAGAAAGTCCTGAATTATCTGACAAAGTTGACCACTGGGACAGCCAAGGTTCCCACTAGTCAAAGGAAGCCAGACAGAAGAAACATCACCCCAAAAGCCACAGAACCAGATATTCATTACATGGAGGAGGCAGCAGAAGGCTCAGAGCGGGACCATCTAAAGTACTCACTTCCACTTACAACTACACTTTCAAAGGGCAGTCATCATGCTGTTAATGATTATCAAGTTCTTATTCTGAATACACACTGTACTAAGAATGATTTCCTTTGTTAATTTCATTTTCTCAGCAATCTTGTTCTAGTTTTCACTTTTCCTGTCACAGAAATACACCCTGAGAAGAAAGCCTCCCAGTTGCAATGTTTTAAACCAGTAAAACCCTGCATGATGTAAGTTTTTGAAGAACAGCCCAGGGCAAGATATGTTCATCTCTGCCCTGATTAAAAGGTGAGTAAGTCCTCAATCTCTAGGAATCTGGTGTCCAATACAAGAACAAGATGCCTCTTCAACAACTTGGGGCAGAATGCACAGACAGGCAGAAATCAGATTGTTTCTTGGCTGTCTGGTCAATATTCCTCTATGGACTCTACACCAACACCCAGGAGTATGCTTTCTGACTAGAAAGGCTTCTGTCAATCATTAGCAAAGGGAATGTAGAATCCCCCAGACCTTGAAAAGATACGACCTGCAGATTTTTTCAAGCTGAATTTGATCCAAGAGGGGCATGCCACTTTGGTTGCCAAAGACCTAGCCACTTCTACCGCCTCCGACTTGGCCATTCCAAACATTTGTATTACCTCTTTGACCCCTGATTCACAGGAAAGAAACTCTGAGAGCTCCCAAGAAATAGACCACCCACCCTACACCTGCTGAAAAACAGCAGGACAGAAGAGGCAGTGAGCCTGGGTGGTGGAAACAATGATGTCATTAGGAAGGAAGCTTGAGCTTCTAATAAATGGCACATAACAAATTGGTGTGGTATAAATGCAATTTATGTGGACCATAATGTACTCAATTCATTCCCATAAATGAAGGTAAAATCGTACCTCACCTGACAGGTTCTAGTTCTTACTTATCATTAGCAGTGATAAATCCCACACAATAATGGGAATTCCTGGAGACAACTTTTCATTTCTGGGTAGCTTTGGTTAGTCACATTCAAACCACAATTTGCTCATCCTTCCCAAAGCAAACCTTGCTAAGCATTATTAGATTTGAAAATCATTTTTAGCTTTAAGTGATTTTTGAGAAAGTAATACATGCATATGGTGGGGGGGGGGGGGGTGGGATCCAGAAGCACAAAAGGATTTTCTACAACCAGCTTTCTTGCTTCCCCTGTCTCTCAATAAAATCCTTCCCTAGTGGAAAAAATTATTATAAATTTCTTATAAGTCATCTCAGAAATCACCCTTGTAGATGTAAGGTACATATTTAGAGATCACTCTTATACAAATGGTAGCATGCTATCTACAATGTATTGAAACTTTTTTAAAAAACTGTATCATGGAGACCAGTCCTTATCAGTGGAAACAAATCTTCCTCATTCCTTTTAACAGCTGCATACTATTCTATTTTATGGATGGACCATAAATGATTCAGCCATTTACCAACTGATGGACATTATGGTTATTGTTCCAGTCTTCTGTTCCCACAGTACAGCAATAAATGGTCTTTTGGCTCCATTTTCATTTCTTTCAATGCAGCTACTGCCCAATTCAACTTCTCTACCTTCTTCACCCAGATTCAGGAGCCTCACCCGAGAGACAGAACAAAGTCTCTGCAGAGCTGTGGTTCTTAGCAAAATGAAATCTTCCCTCCAAAGACCCATCTGGAGGGAGTTGCTATGAGGAGAACCTGTAAGAATAATAAATCTCTCTTGACACAAGAGCTGCAAGGAAGTTGCCCAGGCTGCAGCAATGGGCTTCTCAGTTTGAGATCTCAACAGCTACTCTGAAAGCAGAAAATGGAGCCATATGAATCTGTAATTGTAACCCCTACTCTCACAGGCAGAGCTGCCTGCTTGTAGCTGCTTCTCATTACCTGCTTACAACTGCAATTTCCGTGTGGTCTTTTCCCCTACCCTGTGGTTCACTGGGAATTCAGAGCTGCAGCAGTGGTGCTGGGCATTTTGAAAAAGAGAATGAAAAGGTACCAATTATGGAAAAGCGATTTCTTCTTTTGAATTCAACTGCTGTGGCCTTCACTGCTCCTCTTCAGGTGAGAATATCACAACCTTGTGCAGACACATTGTTTCTGGAAAAAGAAACCCCACCTGCCTGTCCTGTGAGAGCGTCAGATGGCTAGGCTGCATCATAGCTGAGTTCAAAGCACTCACTGGCTCAAACAAACAGATCAACTCCTCTTCCTCCCAGGATGCCTAGAGTACATGCCCTAGCCAGAAAGAAGGAAGCTAAGCATTTTATTAGATTCATTATGGAACCCAAACGATACAGGAAACAGAGGTAACTGGCATTAACATGATTCACTGCAAAGATGTTCATCTTTCTGCAAAGTTCTCCCTCTACAAAGACTCACACATCAGTGACTCCATCAATAAGGACATGTGATCAGAAAAGACAGCCTCAACCCCTACCAAATATATTGGTAGGAGCTGTGGGGCTGTGGACTATAACCAGTGAGCCAATTTCTAAAACTTCAAAGTGAGACCCTTGTCCTCTGTTCTTTGCCTATAACAACTACGGGAAGTCACTCAAGTGGATTCAACTCAGCAGAGGACACTGAAAAGGGAAAATGGACAGTGCTGCCCTGGGGCCCTGGAAGATTGGGGGCAGTTTCTTAAAGTGCTTCTCAGGTCAAGCGTGAGTCCAGAATAAAATACCAGGCATCAAGCAGACCCTGCCAACCCTGCACAATTCTTCCATCCCAGCAGCTGGACCTTAGACCAGTGACCTTTCCTATGTACCCTATTGCTGAGAGAAAGAAGAGCGTTTTTTCTCATCTTTGAATTCCCAGTAGGTGGTATTTAGTTCCTCGGAAACAAAATAAATACGTGTTGAATGAATGAATGAGCTAAAACAATAGGCGTTACTAACTTACTCGGTTAAATTATGATTCCTTAAGAATAGCAGCTCTCTGAGCTGAGGAATTGAAGTGCTCCTGTCCTTGTACACCTCAGTGATGAGGCTCAGTGCAGACCCACAAAAGTAGCCACCATCTCTAAGGAGCGTCCCCAAAATGAAGCATGTCCAATTCTGAGTTTGTAAACACAGACCACCATGCACCACCTCAAATCACATGCAAAATTGTATATATTCATCTGTATGCATTTTTCTGCAAGAAGTTCCTTTGTTTCCATTAGATTCTCAACGGGATCCATATCCCCAAAGTGCTTGCTGTTCACTGACTTACAGAATCAGAAAGCACGGAGCAGTCTTCTGCCCCGCCTGATGTGGAGGGGGGTGGGGGGGGAAATGGAGCAGGGGAGGCTGCAGGTGTGAGTTCTGCTGACTAACAAGCATCATTGCTCTGCTTTATGGAAACACATAAATCACCAGGACTTAAAGAAGCTCAGTCCCAGGAATGCTCTTGTGCTTGACAGCAAGCACATTTTCTTCCACCAAGTCAACATCTCCAAAAAGTGCAGCCAAGCCCTGTCGGTTCAAGAAAAAGAAAAGAAACTTGGAGCAAGATTAAAGAAATAAATAAACCACAATCTGCAAGCTGGGAAAATAGGCTCATCCTATAATGGTGCTAAATCGCTCGATTCTGGAAGGCAGGACAAGAACAGGTGATGCGCCCTGTCAGCTCAGATCCCAGAAGCTCAGCAGTGAGAAGGCGTCTTTCATCTCTGCCCACACGGGGGAACTGGGGGAGCTGAGTGCTTCCTCTGGGCATGGAGGAGTGCTCAGCTCTGGATTTGTTCGGTGGTGTTAGGGAAATATTACCTGGGTGCATCTCCTTCTGCATTGTCCAGTAAACATCCCTCATCATAAAATGCCTGGCTGAATATCAGATTTTACAGCATCTTGCCCTGCATTTAAACAGACCTGATCCTTGCCAATCTCTAGAACAGAGTTTCTCCACCTCGGCCCTATGGACATTTGAGTCCAGATATCTCTTTATTGCGGTGACTGGCCTGTGCATTTAGGATGTATAACAGCAACATCCCTGGTATTTACTCAGTAGATGCCAGAAGCATTTTGCCCACTAGCTGTAACAGCCCCAAACGTCTCCAGACTTTATCAAAAGTCCCCCAGGGAGCAACATCACCCACAGTGAGAACCGGTGCTCCCACTGGGTCCTGGGGAACATCAGATCTGAGGGATGTTAACAGCTGTTACTTAGAGGAAAACAGGATACTGTGGTCAAACAGTCTGGGAAACACTGGATTAAACGAAGATAAACCGGGACTCCTCCATGATGGATTTCTCAGAGTCTGAAATAGATCAGGGTGCACCGTGAATCTATAAGAGAGAAACATAATACCCAGCATTCTCCCAAAGGCATTTGGCTGCAGAATCCTTTTATCTCGGAGCCTTCAGGATTAGTATTCTGGGGGATTTACTTTTGGAAACACTTCTGTAAGGCAAAATTGGAAATATACCTCTAAGGCAAACACACCCAGAGGAAGAGGTGGGGAAGCTGAAGATGGAGAGAGCAGGCTGTGCACAAACCATGACTTCCGGGATGCAATTTATCTTAGAACCCCAGACTCCATCATTAGACATTCATTTTTTTTTTGAGAACAGGTTTGGATTTTCAGGCTTCAAAAGTGCCAAATATTTTGGAAGCTATTAAAACATCCTCAGCTAATGCTTCATAAGCAGGGTAAGATTATCAGAGAATTTCCCAATGGTAAGAGCTGGCTGGGTCCAATGGTCTGTGGAGAATGGGAAACCACAGAGGGACTCAGAGTAGAAAAGAAAGTAACATAGGAAAGAAAGGAAGGAAAGAGGACATCAGAACAAACCTCTTTCAGTTCACTGTTCTGGCCAGGGCTCTCTCTGATGCAATAATCACAACATGCTCTTGTGGACTTTAAAAAGATGGGAGACAGTAGGAAGGTTATCTTGTAAGAGGGGTTTGAACTGTTTTTGTAAAACAGATTTACAATAGTATTATTTTACTAAACAGACCTCATGGTAATTTTTACAGATTTCCATGACCATAAAAAATTAGAGCTAGAAAGAACCTTGAATCCTCTATTTCTATTTTTTTAATGTGTTTATCTATAAAAGTCATTTATTCAAAGCCAAAAACACAAAATGCAAAATCATAACAATTCTCTTTTAGCATGACTGTGTCCCTGCCAACACTTAACCCCCATTTCAACCTTCTTTGCAGCCCCTGAAGAACCTTCCAGAAACCCCAAGCTGCTCGGTGCACCATCTGAAACACAGTCCCTCCCCCTCCCACTTCACAACCAGAGGAAACTGAGACCCAGATAGACAATGACACTTGCCCGAGGTCCCAGCTTCCGGGTAAGAGAGTCAGGAGCGGAACCCAAGTTCACACCTGGGTGAGCTCAGCACGCCTCCCGTCTCCCTGCATGCTGAGGTGGGTGCTAATAGAGAACAAGCTGCCTTGGAATGCAGTGATCACCTCATTTCTGCAAGTATCCAAGAATAGCTGATGACCATTTGTAAGGTCACTGCGAATCTTTCATGTGAAAGATGAATTAGACATCTTTGCAATCTCTTCTTAAAGTCTCACTAGCACTGCCCTGTCCTCCCTGTCATTAGCAGCAGGGTGCGTGGGGAAGCCTGTTCTTAGAGAAGAGACACAGCCCCAGAGAAAAGAGTGACCACAATCACTGCCCATCCCATCTGGCTCCCAAGCTCCTGCCTCCTCTTGATGGAAGCAGGCCAGCTGGAGTGAACAGTGTGGGGCTCGGCGTGGGTGAGCGATGCTAGACAGCCAGGTGACACATCCCAAAACCAAGTCAACAACTCCAGGCTCAGTGTGTATCAGGCAGAAATATGACAGCGACTGTCAATCACAGGAAATATCATAAAAGAGATTTAAAATAATAAAGCTGCCTCGGAACTGCTAATACGAATGATCCATGCACACGATGGCAGACCCTGCTCCAGATTACTGAGTGTGGAGGCATCCCTGTGAGTGTGTGTGTGTGAGTCCACAGGCACAAACACACACCTGCACCTCACAATACACAGAGAAACAAAGCTGGCACTGTGTCTGCAAAACTCAGTAACTGTATCCTTATTCCAACTCAGTTCTTCTACCTGAAGGAGACAAGTGATGGCGGAGAAGTGAGATAGACCCAGTGGACCAGGAAAGAGGCAGGAAGACCCGCCCTGATTGATGCCAAAGCATGGCATAGCTATAGATGGCCAACCTGGGCCTGATGATTAGCAGGAGGAAACAGGGGCACCCAGTGAACCTGTCAGCATTTTCTATTGCTTTTCTGGAATCTAGGAAAGGATATGTTATTGTTGTTCAGTTGCTCAATCACGTCTGACTTTTTGTGACCCTGTGGATTGCAGCATGCCAGGCTTCCCTATCCTTCACTATCTCCTGGAGTTTGTTCAAACTCATGTCCATTGAGTCGATGGTACCATCCAACCATCTCCTCCTCTGTCTCCCCCTTCTTCTCCTGCCCTCAATCTTTCCCAGCATCAAGATATCGTCTAATGAGTCGGCTCGTTGCATCAGGAGGCCAAAGTACTGGAGCTTCAGCTTCAGCCTTTTGGGAATGCAGGAAAGGACGTCTGATATTTGGCAACGAGGGAGGCACAGTGACAGCCAGAAGTTCCTCAGGTTTGCACTTTCTATTATTATCTTGTTTGCTCCATATGTTTTTCATCTTTTCATTTTGGTGTGTGTACGAGTGTGTGTGTGTGTGTGTGTGACTTTTGCATTTTCTCCAGGAGTCACGATACCCTCCTCACACATAAGCTGACAAGTCACTCAAAGCTATGTCCTCCAACAAGCTGGTGCCTCTGAAAGGCCCAGAATAAACCCAGCTCTTCCTCACATGCTGCCTTTCTGTGAGGATCAAAGGAGGTGACTGATGTGGAAGGACTCTGAAGTATAAGGCACGGGGAAGCACAGGAATACACACGATTCCACGGGGCAGGCAGCTGTGGTGGGTGGGGACAGTCCTGGTCTCAGCATCACAAGGGGTTCAAACCCCAGCTCTTCTACTTACCAGCTGTGATATAAGCAAGCCAGTTAACTTCTCCGGGATGCACTTGACCATTGTGAAGTTCACGTGAGATATAAAGATGGGCTCCCCAGGTGGTGCAGTGGCAGAGAATCTGCCTGTCAATGCAGGAGACGCAAGAGACTCAGGTTCAATCCCTGGGTCAGGAAGATGCCCTGGAGTAGGAAATGGCAACCCAACCCACTCCAGTATTCTTGCCTGGAAACTCCTTGGACAGAGGAGCCTGGCTGGCTAGAGTTCATGGGGTCACAAAGAGTCGGGATACAACTGAGCAGCTGAACACCCATGAACTATAAAACATCCTGATGTTAGATGTTAGTATTACCAAAGCTGCTTCTAGAGCTCTCTGCTCTGTAATCCCCAGTGGTACTCATTCTATGTCCAAAATATATCTCACTGGTATAAGAGTGCTCTCCATTCATTGCTACTAATAGTGGTTGTTACTGCTGTTCAGTTGCTAAGTCGTGCCCAATTCTTGCAATCCCATGGACTAGAGCCTGCCAGTCTCCTCTGTCCATAGGATTTTTCCAGGCAAGAATACTGGAGTGGGTTGCCATTTCATTCTCCAGGGTTTCTTCCTGACCCAAGGATCGAACCCAAGTCTCCTGCATTGGCAGGAGGATTCTTCACCACTGAGCCATCAGGAAAGTCCAGCTAACAGTGGTAGGTACATAAGAAAAAGCTATGTAATGTAATTTATCTCATAAAAATTATAAACTGCTCTATGATGTTAGAGAACAATATATTTCCTAGCAGCATTGGTAACAGCAGTAGTCTATAGCTAGAATATTCTATATTCTATAATGTGTTATTATTCCCTCTCTAAGAAGGCAGTGAGCTCCTGAACAGAAGCTTTATTTGACATTTCTGTGTCCCCAAAAGATGAGGATCACCCAGCAGACATTTAGCAATTGTCTGATGACTGACAAAAGCCACAGGCAACCCTGGTTGACGCCATCTCAGCAGGCTCTGGCCTGGCCTCCCCGTAAAGGAAACTGGTTTCAGAGCCTGAGCACAGCAGATTCCAGCAGAGATGGTTCTCATCTCCATCACACCCAGAAATCCAGTTTCAAATCTCCTTACCCCACAAAAGGAAAATCTGCTTTGGGCTCAGAAGCCCTTCCAGATCCAAACAGGGACCAGAAGCAGAAGAGGACTCCTCATCTAATGAAATGGCCCCTTTGGAAAGAAGGTCAGTGAGCGAGGGCTCATGTCTCTAAACCAAGCAGGCTCATGTCACCAGTCTGGATGAGGGGACTATTCAGGGAAGGGTTCAGTGTGGGAAAGAGGTGAGAACATGAGGGGCTGGGCCTAAGATTTATTAATAACTTCCCTCTCTTCCATCCCTCCTCTTCTCTCTCTCTCTCTCATTTCAGGGTGACCTCCATAAGTCACAGCACGACAGAACATTTATTATTATTATAATTACAGTGATCATATTGGTACATACGCTCACAGATGCCTCTGAACGTGTGACGTGCTAATTCTCCTGCATTTCCAATTCATAGTGTCCCAGAGCCAAAAATACTCCGTTCTCAGAAGACGTTCAGCTCTTTTTTTTTTTTAATCTGCCTCTTTCCTCAGGGCAACTCTTTCCAATGCTGCACAATACAGCCAATTCTCTGTACCACCCTGCCTCCCTCCTCCTTCCCACAAGTAAAACTGCACTGTGCTTAAGGTTAATATGCCTGTCAAGACTTCCTCCAATGAACAACAGGTTAATGATGTGCACATCTCCTTAAATAATTCATACTTCTAATAACCATGTTAGTCAGCACTTACACAGCCCATCAGTTGATGTGGGGTAGTGCAGGTGGAGGCTGGGGAGAGTGGAGGCTTGCATGGCACAGACGGGAAATGAAGAGGGACCTCACATGCCATCCTATCTAATCAGAGTCACGGGGGAGACAGAAGCCAGCAGCAGGAGCCACTGTGACATGTGGGAAGAGGAGAAGGCAGGAGATCAGATGGAAGGCTCAGTGCCTAAGGGTCAAAGGATCATTGGGCAAGAGAGATGGTTTTCTTTCCAAGATACCACAACGTCTTTACAAGACATCAGATGCACACGCATGTCAAGGGCCCAGCCGCCCTCCCGCTTCTTCCCGGGGGTTCCCCCAGAGTACCAGGACCAGATGGGAAGGCACCTCTTATTCTCAACTGTTTCTCTCCAATGTTAGTATTTGCTCCTTGATGCAAATCCCCCTCCTTTTTCAGTTGTGCATTTTTCTCTTCTAACCAGTTAGACGTCAGATGTCTGACCTCCCTTTTACCACTCAATTTCTACATTTGAAACAATGTGGATGGACCTGAAGAGTAATGTTTAGTGAAATAAGCCAGGCAGAGAAACACAAATACTCTATGCTATCACTTACAGCTGGAACCTAAAAAATAAAACAAATGTATATAGCAAAACAGAACCAAACTCACAGATAGAACAAACTGATGGTTATCAGATGGGGACAGGGATATGGGATTAAGATAAGACATTCAAACTACTATGTAGAAAATATTAATAAGCAAGCAATAAGGATATATTATAGACAGAGCTCCGGAGAAGGCAATGGCACCCCACTCCAGTACTCTTGCCTGGAAGATCCCATGGATGGAGGAGCCTGGTAGGCTGCAGTCCATGGGGTCGCTCAGAGTCGTATACGACTGAAGTGACTTAGCGTAGCGTAGCGTATAGACAGAGCTCAGAGAAATACAGCCATTATCTGTAATAACTTTGAATGGAGCTGCTGCTGCTGCTAAGTCGCTTCCGTCATGTCTGATTCTGTGGGACCCCATAGACGGAAGCCCACCAGGCTCCCCCGTCCCTGGGATTCTCCAGGCAAGAACACTGGAGTGGGTTGCCATTTCCTTCTCCAATGCATGAAAGTGAAAAGTGAAAGTGAAGTCGCTCAGTCGTGCCCGACTCTTAGCGACCCCATGGACTGCAGCCTACCAGGCTCCTCCATCCATGGGATCTTCCAGGCAAGAGTACTGCAGTGGGGTGCCATTGCCTTCTCTGTTGAATGGAGTACAACCCATAAAACTATTGAATGGCTATGTTGCACACTCAAAGCTAGTATAAAATGGTAAATGAACTTTAATTCAACAAAAATTTATTTTAATAAAAAAATTTTAAGAATTTCTGGATAGAAGACCATGCTAAGTATATAACTGTCCTATGGTTGCTCTAACAAATGACCACACATTTCGAGTCTTAAAAATAACACAGATGTATTCTCTTAAGGTTCTGAAAGCCAGGAGCCTGACGTGGGTCTTGCAGGGCTGGTTCCTGGGGGCTCCAGGGGAGAAACCACTTCCCTGCCTATTTCAGCTTCAGGATGGCAGCACTCCTCAGTCCATGACCCTTCCTCAAATCACTCCAACCTCTGGCTTCCAGAGTCCCGTCTCCTACTTCCTCTCATCTCTTGCTTTCTTGTGATATCACCCTCCCTGAGACGATCCAGAATAATTTCCCTACCTCATGATCCTTACCCAGTTACACCAACAACAATCCCTTTCACCATGTAGGGTAATGTTACAAGGTTCCAGAGATAAGGATATGAACATCTTGGGAGGGAAGCTAGTATTCAGCCTACCATCCTTAGAGTACCTAGAAAGTGCCCCAGCTATTTAAAAAAAAAAAAAAAAGAGGTTTCTATGAAGCTACATGGAAAAGATATGATAAGAGCATTGAACATGATGTCTGGATGGTAAGCAGCTGTTGACTGTTAGGTCTTCTTATTATCCAACACAGTCTATGCGTCAGACAGGTCCGAACACCCACTGTCCCCCATGAGCTTTGACACACCTCATCTCACTCATGCTCACTGCAAACCCTGAGATGGATGTGGTCGTCCCTCTTCAGAGGATGAGATAATACCAGCTCAGAGAGGAAGTGACATGTCCAGGGTCACACAGCTGACAAATGCAGAGCTGAGGTTAAGATTCAGATTTATCTGAATGGGCAAAAATAAATATTTGACCAATATTGTTACCTAACCCACTATGTATCGAAATGGGTTCTGGGTCAGAATCACCTTTGAAACAGAGTAGCAATAAAATTTCCAATCCTGGAGATTCTGACTAAGTCTACATTGAGTGGGGCCTAGAATATATCTTTTAACAAACTAGATGTATAATTTAGATGCTTGGGCAAATTTGTGAAACAGGAGCCTAATCATGGCGACTGAATGGTAAAGAATTCACCTGCCAGTGCAGGTGATGTGGGTTTGATCCCTGGGTCGGGAAGATCCCCTGGAGAAGGAAAGGGCAACCCACTCCAGTACTCTTGCCTGGAAAACCCCATGGACAGAGAAGCCTGGTGGGCTACAGTCCATGCGGTTGCAAAAGAGTCATATATGACTTAGCAACTAAACAATAACTGTTTACCCCCAAAATAATATCAGTGTCCTCCCTGCAGTCACAGTGAAACTGTCGTCTCTTTTAAATACAACTCCTTACCACACACACACACACACACACAAAATTAGATACACAGAGTTTCTCACCAACAGCATGACCGATGTTTGGGGCCAGATAATTCTTTCTTCTGGGATTTTGTCCTGTGCACTGCTGGATACCCAACAGCATTCTTGGCCTCCTACCCACTAGATACCAGCAACCCTCTCCCCTCGGTTACGACAAATGTCTCCAGACATTTCTGAAAGTCCCCTGGGAGGCAAAATTGCCTCTGGTTGGAAACCACTGTGATGAGGGCAAGGGTGATGGCAAAAAGAATGGTTATGACAGCAAAGTCACTGCCTGCAGAGATGTGGGGTCTCTGGTCAGCTCAAGTGAGGACGAGGCACTGGGAAGTGTAGCACCTGGGCATCCCAAGTGTACAATTCTCATCCCACCGACCCACCCAGGGCTCATCACTGTGACCTGGGCACGTGCAATGAACCAGAAACAGCCCCACTCCCCACCACCCCCATTTCTCTCCGACCTTGTAGGTCTTTCTCTCTGACTCTCTGTCTCTACTGCCATATAACAAAGAGGAACTATGCAGGGCTTTGCAAGGCTTTACTCTTTTTTTTTTTTTCCCTTTGCTGTGGAATAAGCCCAGGTACTTTTATTTTTATTATAGTTGATACCTCCAGCAAAGACCATACAGAAAAGTTCTGAGGCCTGAGATGTAAGATTATTACAGTTTTGCCTGCTCCAGGATCTCAAAGAGGGGTGAGCTGAGACAGCAATCTTGTAGAAAGACCTAAGAACAGGCTGGTTCTAGAGGCGGGTATGTGTTTGGATCCTGGACTGCCCTTTAAGAAAAGATAAAAAGACAACGTTCCCTGCAAACTACATTTGATATAAGTTTTTGGCAAGAGTGTCCTGCATGGAACACAGTTAATTCCATTTCAAATTAATATTTCATGAGCAGAGTGTGACCTGAAAAAGAAAGAAAAGTTTTTAAAAAGCAGCCAACAACAAAAATACCCAAATTATTAAGCAAAAATGTGTGATTTTCAAAAGGCAAATGCAATTGACTTTTAGATGAGGGCTTCATGCCAACAGCAACTATCCTTGCATTGTCCGGCAACATTCGAGCAGGATGAACAGAAAGAATTCAAAATAGACAGGAGAATTCCCCAACCTTGGGGAGTGTTGGTACTCTATGGCCTGAAAGAAGACTTGAAGAAATAGCACAGAGCTCTCTTCCTCCAGAAAACCTCCCCCGACCACCATGGACTTCCATGAACTCCTTCATACATCTTGGTGCAGCCCATGCCCTGCATATCCAGGCATGCTGTCACCTCGTACCCCCCGACCCTGGCTCCCATACTCTGTCTCAGCATCTTTAGTACCTACAACACTTTGCTGAGCACAGTAGCTTATATGTCTGCCTCCCCTTCAGACTAGAAGCTTCCAGAGGCAAGAACCAGGTTCAGTCGCTCAAAGACCCATAGCATACAACACTAGCAAGTGTTCGATGTCTAATTACTCTACGAAAGAACAGGAAGGAAAGACTGCCAGGAGGGAAAGGGCTACATGACCGTGCACTTGCTGGGGTCGGAAAAGCCATGGTGTGTCTCTGCCTCTAGGTTCTTGCTATTCAGGTGAGCATACCTTGTCTCCCAGTTAAGCAGCGACTCCTGGCTTCAGGGGCTGTATATTCTCACCTGTAGAAAGAAGCCCACCACACCACCTTGGTGCCAGCCCAGCACTGGAAACATGGACACTGACGCTGTTCTGTCCGAAAGACTTCAAGTTCAGTGCTGCCAAGACAGAGATGGCCTAATGCCACGCCCAAGCCCGAGGAAGCACTGAAGCCTATCATCCTGCATTTGCGGAGCTGGTCTGGCTGCATTGTGCTCTATTTCTTATCACCAGGAGCACACTGGCCATTGGCTAGTGTTCGTGACTCCAGAAGTTGAATACGTTTACTCTGAGGTCCTGATCACTGCATTCGTATCCCAAGTGCTGATGGATGCCCCATCACAGACTGGGTGTCTGTCTGCCTGAAGCTCAGACAGTGTCTTGCAGGCAAGAAACCCCTGACCTGCATGTATCTTTTTGTTCCTAATACCTAATCAAAGCCTGGCACCTAACAGCGAAAGGAGGCACGTTTATCGGCATTTCTGTGTCTCAAGCATGATATGTTATAGGCTCTAGACTCATTCTCTCATGTATTCCTCAAAGAAGAAGGAACTCTTTATTTCCTCATTTTATAGGTGGAGAAACTGAGACACAGAGAGTTTAAGTACATGCCCAAGGCCAGAGCTAACAAACAGCAAATCGCAGATTAAAATCCAGGTTTCCAACTCAAATTCCTATGTTGCTTCCAGTGTACCATACTTCATCCCAAGAGAGGACGTTCAATAAATGCTTGTTGAGTTAAACTCAATTCCCAGAACACTCTAAAATGGAACACACACGCAGACCAGGCTCCTCACAGCTTATGCTGCTTGTTAAAATTATTCTTGGCTAACAAGAAATAATTAGAGTCCCTGGAGTACAGTCCATTAGAAATACGTCCTTGGGAATTAGAACATAAAACAAGCCTCAATAGGAATGCCTCTGCTTGTTGATGAAGTTCATAAAATCACAGAACCTCAGAGCTGAGGGGGACCTCAGCTAGAAGATCACCTAGTTCAAGCCCACCCTTCTTTTAAAGAAAGGTACACGGAGGCAGAGATGGAAAATGACTGGCTCAATGTCATAGCATGTCAAGGTGAAGCAATGACAGAACCAGAATTCTGAATGGTCCCTCGTGGCTCCCTTTATGCCCTGGGAATGAATGTGTTCATGCCTCAGTGGTGTCTGACTCTTTGTGACCTCACAGACTGTAGCCTGCAAGGCTCTTCTGTCCATGGAATTCTCCAGGCAAGATTACTGGAGCGGGGACCCAGGGATCAAAACTGGGTCTCCCACATTGCAGGCAGATACTTTACCGTCTAAGTCATAGGGAAGTTTTAAATATCCTGAGTGTGACTGCTCACTGCCTACCACCCTCAGAATCCAGGCTTGCTGATGGACTCTTGGCCAGATTTCTCTCTGTGGTCAGGTAACTGGGACTCACAGCCACAGATGGAAGCTGCCACATCACCCCAGCATTTAATCACCCGCAAAAGCCATTTCCCACATCGTTTGCCCCATGGCCAGAAATATTATCCTCAAATAATCAACACACAGCAGATACCCTTCAAGGCACAAGACTGTCTTCCTCTTTTCCCGAGGATACGCTGATATCAGCACAGCTTGCAGAGAAAGAAGGGGCTGCTGCTCACTGCCACCCACTCAGAGGCCAGGGGGTAACAGTGCAGCCTCCAAGATCCAGTCATCAGTTTCAGAGAGCCTCCAAGGAGAAGGACAGCCCTTGTCCTGCTGTGATGGAGAAGCTGGGCCAGTCTGTCTAGTCAAAAGGGAAGAATGATCTCCAACTGAGAGCACTGAGAGCCAGGGTGGGGAGGGGGAGGGATGACATAAGCCAACAGAACAATTATTCCTGGAGTTTACCCTGTACAGGAAGGTATACATCCCACTTTCTTTCGAAAGGGTGGGAGATGGCTTGTGAAATTAACCACCACAGAGAATATCATATTACAAAGTAAAAAAAAAAAAAAAAAAAGTTTAAAGAACAATCAAAAACAATGCAAAAGGAAAAGAGAGTAGGTATTTCCAGTTGTTGAGAGATAGGAGAAACCAGCCTGGTTTGGTTTGTCTGCCCTGAACCAAGGATGCTTCGTGGGACACATTTCTGGTAGCCAGCCTCTCAAATCTGTCTCAGAATTTCCATCTGACCAATAAGGAAACTGAGCTCAGAGAGACTAAGTTACTTGACTGGTGACACACAGCTGGTGTCCGTCTCCCAATTCTGAGTTCCAGCTTCTCCCCCGCTGCTGCCTCCTGCTCTGTATGCCTATGCCCAACCCTGAGTCAGCTGGCAGGGGTGTGCTGGGAAATGTTTAAACACAGGCTCACTGAGAGGAAAAATAAGAACCCTGATTTATATAGCATTCACCAATTTTCATAGTGTAAATATTGTCATCGTGGCCAATTTCAAACCATCCATGTGCATTAACCAGCTCACAAAATTTCCCAAAATGTAACTTTCAGCTCCCAAAGCCACTCGGCACCAGCTACCACTGCTGCTGAGGAGGAATCAGAGGTGTCCGGGTGCAGCCCCTGCCTGCAAGGAGCCCACGGCCCGATCAGGAGGATGTGGACAGATTAACACACACGATGCTGTGCAGGAGAGAGGTGTGCTGGGGCGAAAAGCTATGCCTCCATGGACTGGCAGGACTTGACCCCTGCCACCTCTCCAGCCTCACCTCCTTCCAGAAGCCTCCAGGCTCACAACTATGCTGTTTTACTGATTAGCCCGCAGCCCCTTCAATTCTCATTCTAAACATTGCTTCTTCAAGAAAGCCTTGCCTGACACCAGGTCTCCCTGGAAAGCACTCCGACAGCACCATGATTCAAACTACAACCCGTTCATTATGATATGATGTGTCTGCCCTCCACCCAGGGATCCCAGGGCCCCCAGCCAAGGGCCCCAAGAGGTCAGGGGCCTGAGCCAAACTGCATCCACGTTTGCACACGGGGTCCCCACTTCTCACATTAGCAGTGCTTATTAGCTAACTGTATACTCACAGAATTTGAGAAACAGGAAATCTTCGAATTAGAAGGCAAGTCACCTAACACAGCTTCTCAAACTTTAAGGTGTACAGAATCCCCGGAAATAGGGGATTAATAAATAGGAATAGGGGATATCCTCTTTCCAATAACTCAACGCAGATTCCGATTCATAGCTCAGGTGTGAGATTCTGCATTTCTATCAGGCTCCCAGGTGCCGCTGATGCTGCTGGCCTTTGGACCATCCGTGGCGTGACACAGATCTCAGAGATGTGCACTGTCCAAAAGGGCCCCCGCCAGCTACGTCTGGACTGTGGCCAGTCCAAAATCTGTACCAGAGTTTGAAGGCTTAGTAGGAAAAAAGGACAAAAAATATCTCAATAACTTTATGCTGATTACACGTTACAATAATATTTTGGATAGATTAGGTTAAGTAAAATAAATTATTAAAAATAATTTCACCCATTTTTTACTATTCTAAACGTAATTACTAGGAAACTGCATCCATGGAAGTGCTTCTGCGGCTTCATCAGAGGAGTGTACTCCTCTCCTCCCATATCCAATAAAGTCCCACACTCCACTCTGGAAACACTGCTGCTGCTGCTGCTGCTGCTTCGTCACTTCAGTCATGTCCGACTCTGTGCAACCCCACAGATGGCAGCCCACCAGGCTCCCCCGTCCCTGGGATTCTCCAGGCAAGAACACTGGAGTGGGTTGCCATTTCCTTCTCCAATGCATGAAAGTGAAAAGTGAAAGTGAAGTCGCTCAGTCGTGCCCGACTCTTAGCGACCCCATGGACTGCAGCCTACCAGGCTCCTCCGTCCACAGGATTTTGCAGGCAAGAGTACTGGAGTGGGTTGACATTGCCTTCTCCACTGGAAACACTAAGTTAATCAAAATCAAACTGCTTCCTTCTCCATCAGATTCCCCAGAACCTTTATTTGGCTCCTCTGCTTTGTGAACGTCACAAGACCCACTTGAGAACAAAGGGTCTGGTGTGCAGTATTTCCCAGACTTACTTGCTCTCTCTACAGAAGTACATGGCTTCAGACTTCTCAGGTAAACTCCCAGGTCCCATCCCAAGCCTGTCAAATTAGAGTTTCTGGAAGTAGGATCCAGGAATCAATTTTTTAATAATCAGATGGTTCTTATGACATTACCTTGGAATCACCAGAAAGAATCCTTTGACTGCTGCTTGATTACCCCTAAAAATAAGAAGCTCATCACCTTATAAGGCAGCCAGCTTCACTATGGGGCAGCTAATACTCTTGTAACAATCCTTACCCCAATTGGTGATAATACCAGCATTATCATTATCCCAAATGGCCCCCCAAAGAAAAGCCATCTGACCAAACGGTACCTCTTAAAATCTAGAGGACTGAGGGCTCTCCAAGCTCAATCCCTTCATCTTTCAGATAAGGAACTGAGACGGCAGAAGGGCAATCCTATCCTAAGTCACACACACAGACAGAATCAGACTTGGAATCAGTGGTTACTTCTCGCAGCCCTGCCTCAGACCCCTGCAGCCAACACCCCTCTGGCTCTGACCAGAGACCCCAGCCCTGCTGGAGGCTGGCTCCAATTCCTGGTGGACCTCCCTCAGTTCTGGCAAGTTGTCTTGGAGGACCACGCCACCCTTCCCTCTGCCCCCGCTCCCTTTAGGCACCAGACCGGAACCCCAGTAATGCCTGCCAGTCTCTCCCATCAGGTGCTGAACCTTACAGCCAGCCCCAGCTCCTCAGCAGGCATCTCACCACACCTGGGCACACTCCCCAGCGCAAGGGCCACAGCCGGCATCATTCCTTGGGGTAGGAATGTCCATGGCAGCACTCCAAATACCCCACCAGACACTTAATGTTCTAAAAATCTTTCCAAAAGTAGAGATAGCCGGCAGCAACCCTGTGGGCACAGTGCCCAGGGAGGCCTCTGGAGCCAGTTCTGTGAACTGGCTTCACCCCGGCTTTCCCTCTAGCTATATGCTGGTGGCAATGGAGAGACCCCCAGAGTGTCACTGCTCCCACTCTCTCTGTTCTTCCTGGTGGAGTAGTAAAAAGCCTGCAGCTGATGACTGCCTCATTCCTGGTGAACCCACAATGTTTCTCACGCCCCCGGAGAGATCCACTTCCTTAACTGCAAGTAAATTAGTGGTTCTCTGACCCTCCTGTCACTCAGGAAAACGGGAGAGCGGGGAGGCTTGGAAGCTGGGCAGGGAGAGAGGCAGGAGATGCGGCAGCAAGGAAGTGACAAAGTGAAGCCCAGGGTCATGGTTCCACACTTGAGTGTCTCCTTAGGCTGAGACACTCTCTCAAGATGTGTGGATTCTGTTTGCACAGTCAGTAGGAATCTACGAGCTGCCCTCGGCCCTCACCTCCTCTATGCCCAAGTCCTTACACACTTATCTACATGCTTTGTGCACTTATATTTTGCCTCCACGTCAGGTCACTCCAGTGTCACTCAGGAGCCGGAGAGCCTCCAATTAGGCAGAGAAGAAGATGCTTCTTGCATAGAAAATTGGATTGGAGGGAGCAAGAGGTGACTCCTGATTCATGAAGCTCCTGAATAGCAAATTCTCCATCACCAGAAGCTTCAACAAGCACTGAATGGCTAACAAACACCACAAGAGAACTAAACACCATCGCCTTCAAGCGCCCCAATGACTTATTATATAGATGCTGTTTGGTGGCCATGGAGACCACACTGTCGAACAAAATAGAAAATTAAATAAGCAAAAAGATTTTTTTTTCCTTCCTATGTATCAAGAGCTCCTCTCCTTTCACTTCCCCTAGCCCCATCTCAAGCACAACTTCTCTTTAAATATTCTTTGCATTATAAAATATAATTTACAAACAGAAAAAGTAGGCTGCTGAGCTTTTTAATATAACACTCTCAGAGTTCTCAAAAACTGCCTGTTCTCCACCTCCTCACTACTTAACTCCAATCCAGCGTGCCTACTTCCCTCCCCTAGAAGAAGGAAGAGAGCCTGCACTAAATGACTCTCAAACTTTAATGCACATAAGAATCAACTGGGGAGGTTGTAAAACAGTATGGATTCAGAGTGCCTTCCCAACAGACTCAGATTCTATGCTTCTGCTTCTGAGCTCAGGGAACCATAATTATAACAAAAAGGCAGGTAATTCTGAGGCAATTCTCTGAGTCACACCTGGAGAAGCTCTCCTCAAATAACAGTTCCGAGCCAGGTCAAGGAGAACATATTTAGACGTTTATTTTCAGAAAACATTTGATGTAAGTGCTAATTCTGCTTCATCTAGTTTAACCCCTCGGTGCTAGCTCCCTGAATCTGTCCTGCCCTGGAATGCCAAGCGCTTTGATGGGCTCGTCATGAGTAATAAAATGACTCAGAGGGCGGTGTCTACTGACCATCTTTTATATTACAGCCAAGTTCTACTATTGTAAATAATTTTTAAAAATGAAAGAGGAGAGGGCCACAATTCTATTTGCTGGTCTCTTCAGTGTCTAATTTCCGCCCTGACACAAGGGGGCGGTGGTGGACACTTTTTTAGGCTCACTTGTTCAGTCGTGCTGTGGGGAGGGGGGACACTGCAAACAAATAACACTGGTGTGTGCTCGCAGTGTCTCGGCCACACTGGGTTTGCCCCCGCTCACAGTGTGTGTGCTTTCCCTGTCTACACTGCTCAGGCTCTAGGTTGCTCTGCCGGGAACTGTCTGATGCTGGCCCCCGGTTGCATGCACTCCCCAGGTCTAAGCCGCTCAGGTTCAGGTTCTCGGGTACTCCACAAAGGCGCAGACTTGGCTGGGCCTGCGTTTTGTGTCCTTCCCAGGTCCAGGGAGCTCAGGTGACCAGGTGCTCGGCGAGTGCTGTCGCCCCCAGTTGAAGGCTGCGACTTATCGCCTCCCCCGTCCCAGCTGCTTGGTTTTCTGGGTGTACAACGGGTGCGCCTTCTCAGGTGTGCCGTGTGTCTCTTCTGGGGAGCTGATCTCTGGCTGTGGCCCTCCTGGCAGATGTCGACCATACAGAATCCCAGGAAGTCTTGGTTAGCAACGAAGCCTGCTTGCAGTTTGGTATAGGATGCCTCTCTGGGGCCGCGGTTGTCCATTTCCAGCTCTGGCTGCCCTTGCCTGCATGATGTGCCCGTCCACAGCTGGCTAGCTCTGCTCAGTCCTTTGTTCTGTGAGTGGGCCTGGCAGTGTCTTAGGTTAGGGCTTTTCGCGGGATAGCTATCCCACAGTCTGGATTGCTATCTCAAGCTAGTTCCCTCAGATTGCCCTCGGGGCAATCAGGCCCCGTCCTTACCCTAAGCAAAGCAGCCTGCACCTCCCTGTCCCCACTCCCCGTAGTGGGGAATGCGAGCGTCCGGGCTGCTGCTCCACTGGGAGTTGCTGTTAGGCACGTAATCTGTGGGGGTTAATTATTTATTTATTTTTCCTCCTGGTTATTTTGCCCCCTTGAGATTCCAAGGCTCACCACAGAACCGCCAGGAGAGTGTTTCCTGTTGTTTGGAAACGTCTCTCTTGTTTAAGACTCCCTTCCCAGGACAGATCTCCGTCCCTACCACTTTTGGCCCTCTTTTCATCTTTTGTATTTTATCCTACCTCCTGTCGAAGACAATGGGCTGCCTTTCTGGGTGCCTGATGTCCTCTGACAGCATTCAGAAGTTGTTTTGTGGAATTTGCTCGGTGTTCAAATGTTCTTTCAGTGAATTTGTGGGGGAGAAAGTGGTCTCTCTGTCCTATTCCTCCGCCATCTTAGGACCGCCCCTAGGGCCACAATTCTAAAGAGAAGTAGTGACACTCAACTTTCAGAGCAGAACCTAAAAGCTGGCCACAGGCCAGTCCTCTGGACACAGCATTACAAAGGGTGTTATTTCCTCAGGGCTGGCAGATGGGGTTTCACCTGTATCTCAAGGTGGGATTTCATCAAGCATGCCAAGGGTGTAGGCCTGAGATCCCGAAGCTCCTCAGAGTTTTTCATTTACCCAGTGATTCAGAAAGCAAACCCTGTCAGCCTCTGGGGAAGGTCATTTTCTTAGCTGCTCCAGAGCAGAGGAAGTATACAAATATTGCCCATTAACTCAGCAAGTATTTACGCATCATTTCCTCTGTAAAAATCCTGGGTTGTGTCAGAACAAGGCATGGAACTAGCTCTCTGCAGACTTACACTTAAGTTGGGAAATAAGATGTTGAGAGTCAGAATCACATTTAATCAGTGGTCAGGGAGGACCCAGGGACACTATTCTCCAAAAATACTGAAGAACATGAATCCAAGGAATGGCCACTTTTTGCATTTTTCCTCTAAACCCAGAAAAACTAGAAACCTGATAGTCATTACCTAGGAAATAATGGGTCTTACCCATAATACTGGAGTATAGGGAGTATTTACATTACATCAGAAAGACTCTGACGCTTTTTCCATTACATGGAAAAGACTCTGATGCTGGGAGGGGTTGGGGGCAGAAGGAGAAGGGGACGACAGAGGATGAGATGGCTGGATGGCATCACTGACTCGATGGACGTGAGTCTCAGTGAACTCCGGGAGCTGGCGATGGACAGGGAGGCCTGGTGTGCTGTGATTCATGGGGTCGCAAAGAGTCGGACATGACTGAGTGACTGAACTGACTGACTGACTGACATTACATCAAACCCATGCAGGCAGTCATGGTAGATGGAATAATGAGAGAACATGTCACAAAAAGCAAAGACACTCCTTTGAGGAAAGTACAGAAAGGAAGTAGCCACCTTCCAGCAAATAATTCAAGTCACAATGCAGAGTTATGTTCTTTATATACTACGGCCCCACAACTTCTTGATCCCATTGTGCAGCATCTACTCCTCCTTCTACCATTGACCTCCCCAGATCCTGACTCCATCATGGTCCTTACAGCAGCAGCAAGAGAAAGTCAAGGTGAGCACTCAACTTGCCACCATGAAGGAGGAAAGCCTCCTCCAACAGTCAGCAGTATGAAGGGCCCTTCCTGCAATCATTCATTCATTCATGATTCATATAGCAGCTACATGTCCTGCCCTATTCCAGTGCTTGACATGCAAGAGGGGACAAGATGAAACAGCCCCAGCTCCTCCCACATGGCTCAGACAGGACACAGACAAGTGAACGAGCATTGTGAATGCAATGTACTAGAACAGAGGCCTGTAAAGCCCTGCTTCACTCACTGCCCCAAAGCACCACTCCACACACGAGAGTTGTGTTAAGGAGGCAAATACTGACCAGATTTGGGGAGAGTATCTACTCCAGCAGCACTCTCCTGACCACCCTCAGCTCCACTCATGGATGCCACGACAATCAGACCACATCTCACCTTCGAGATTCTCTCTGGTCTGATTTTACAGCATTAGGGGGTCCTCCCCCAGGCTTCATCTCACTCACCTCTCTCCCATCTGGACTATTTCCTGGGTCATTTCTCCTGAAATCAGCAGGATGACACCAGAATCAAGAAGTACTGCTTCCAGAAATTCTAGAAGACAAGGAATCCTCCAGGAAACAAAGCAAATCTCTAACACCTATGAACTCAAATGGGAAGTTAATGGCTGTGGATACTAGGGTGTCCCCCCTCGCAGGGCTAGACGAAGCAGCTTGGAGTGGTGGCTGAAACACAGACTGCACAGCCATCCTCACTAGGTGGGAACCCCAGCTCTGATACTCACCAGCTGGAGGATCTTGGGCAACATACTTAGTATCTCAGTGGTTACTTCTTTATCTGGGAAACAGTACTTAATTCACAATGTTATTATGAAAATTAAGTGAATTGATATCTATAATACACTTTGAATTACAGCTGGCACAGAGAAAGAGTCTTGGAAGTTTTCGTTAAAAAAGACCTTTCTCCCCATCCAATAGCATGTATGAAGGTTATCGGAGACTCCATGTTAAGTCCAGACATAACCCTCGTGCTATGTCAACACTGTTAAAAAAAAGAAATATGTATTGCATGCAAAGTGTCAGCTAGAAGGAGCCAGCATTGACTAAATGCCAGCTGTGCACCACCCACTGGGGTGGGTATTCCCACATACATTCATTATACACCACTCAATCTCCCAACAGCCTTGAGACATCAAAATCATTCTCCTCAGTTTCACAGATCAGGAGACAGAGGTTCAGAAATCCCTCTGACCTATTTAGGAAGTAGAGACTAGCTCTATGACAAGGGTCCATAAACCTCTTAACTGCTTCACGTCATTGTTCCTCTATTTCCACAGAAAGATTAGGAGCTGGGTCCACAAGAGAATGGGGTTTCTAAGGAAGAGTGGAGGTGGGGAGACTGCCCTCCTCTCTGTCCAAATCTATAGGGAAAGAAATCGCAGAAGATGGAGGAAGTGTCACTAAGGGAGAGAGAAAGGACTAGGCTCCATGGGGCCATAAGGAAAGAGAGGTGGAGTTGGGGAGCCTAGAAAGAAGACCCAGAGCTCCATGAGAGGAATTTCTGGCAAGGTCTCTGATTCTTGGTAGAGATTCAAACTTCAGTCAATCTGGCTTTAAGGACCAGCCCACCACTTACCCTGTCCTCTGTCAAAGGCAGACATCAATAATCGATCACAGCACTCATGCCTTTAGGCCTGGAAAGAGTTTCAGCCTTCAGATTCCAGGAAGCCCTGCCAATCAATCAGAGTTGACTGCTAGATAAAATCTATTTGTCATTCCTTCTATTCACCATGCTGCCAAAAGAAGTCAAAGAAGTCCCCTGTCTTTAAAGTGTGGACAATCTACTTAAGGAAATGACAAGGACAGAGGAAACAAGTGAAAATATACATTCCTAGAACCTGCTGGATGAACTTGGTTAAAAATTCTGGACAGAAAAAAAAGACCACCCCACCCCATGGGGCCAGGCAATGCAGGCCCAATTAGCTGTGCTCCGAGAAACTAGTAAGTCCTTGCTTTTTTAGCTTAAACTTCTAGAATGTTTTATGATTTACAAAGCAGCATCACTTTACTCACAAAACTACCTCACCAGACAGCTGGGCACCTTGTAAATGCATAAAGCATTAAATTCTTAGCAGTTTTAGTGGTTCATAAATTTTTTAAGTAGGAAATCATTTTTGCAAGTGATTTCCTTTACAAGTTTCATGCCCCTCCTTTCTTTTTCCTATTTTGTTGCACCAGCCAGACTCTCGGAGCCTCACAACTCAATGTATGGCCTATGAACCAGCAGCACTGGCCTCCCCTGGAAGCTGGCTGAAAAGGCAAAATCTTAGGCTCCATCTTAAAATTCTCAGAATCTGCACTTAACATGATCCTCAGGTGATTCACATGCATATTAAAATGAGAGAAACATTGCTCTGGGCCTGCTAAGTCATCTCAGTCACGTCCAACTCTTCGTGACCCTATGGACTGTAGCCTGTGAGGCTCCTCTGTCCATGGGATTCTCCAGGCAAAAATACTGGGGTGGATGGCCATGCCCCGCTCCCAGGGGATCTTCCTGACCCAGGGATCAAACCAGTGTCTCGTTATGTCTCCTCCATTGCAAGGGGTTCTTTACCACTAGCGCCAGCTGGGAAGCCCAAGCATTGCACTGCGGCTAAGTCACTTCAGTCGTGTCCGACTCTGTGAGACCCCATAGACGGCAGCCCACCAGGCTCCACTGTCCCTGGGATTCTCCAGGCAAGAACACTGGAGTGGGTTGCCATTTCCTTCTCCAATGCATGAAAGTGAAAAGTGAAAGTGAAGTCGCTCAGCCGTGCCCGACTCTTAGCGAGCCCATGGACTGCAGCCCACCAGGCTCCTCCATCCATGGGATTTTCCAGGCAAGAGTACTGGAGTGGGGTGCCATTGCCTTCTCCAAGCATTGCACTACCACCTACTAAAAAAACAGAAATTGTAAAAAGCTTTCCTTATTTTTGCTCGGATTGTAATGAGAAGGTATCTATTCAGATGGTAAAGAATCCACCCACAATGCAGGAGACTCAGGTTTGATCCCCGGGTTGGGAAGATCCCCTGGAGTAAGGAAATGGCAACTTACTCCAGTATTCTTGTCTGGAGAATTCCATGGACAGAGAAGCCTAGTGAGCTACAGTCCATGGGATTGCAAAGAGTTGGACACAACTGAGCAACTAACACTTTATGATGCTTATTAGAAGTTTTTGACAGCTATCCTGTATCGGTTAAAGCAGAAATCTTGATGTAAATATTAATTAACTATGAAAAATTAAAGTCTAGAGAAGTTGGGTCTTCCACAAGATGACCCAGCTCATAAGTGACAGACTAAGCACAAATGTCCATGTCTGTGCTTTCGCGATGCTGACCACCATCACAAGGAAAGACAGACTAATAAAACATTATTCACACCTAGCATGAGGTTCTAGCCAGCGATACATATCTGTTGAATGAACAACTGAATGAATGTCATTGTGCTTTTCTTTCATATAATGGTACATTTCTGCACAGCTGAATGAACATTAAGTGTTAGATCCTTGAATATTTGTGAGCCACATGACTCAGTGTGCAAGAAGAAACTCTATTTTAAGGTACTCTGCACTGAATCCTGTCACAAAAAGGGGAAAAAATAGCCTGCTTCATGAAAATGTACTCCTTAATAGATTTTAATCAACAAGTGTTGATTGGGTGCAGCTGTGTGCCTATAACTGTCTATAGTTCTAATAAAGATTCAGGAGACATACAACGGAGGCTCTCACAGTTAACATGCATCAGAATCACCTGGAGGGCTTATTAAACCACAGTTTGCTGGTCTAACTCTCCTCCTCCTTGTTGCTCATCCAGTAGGTCTGGGGTGTGGGCCAAAATTTAGTATCTCCAATAAGGGACAGGATAACGTTGGAACTGGAAGGGGAAGAGCTTTGTCTATCCATCCCTCCCGCAAAAGGTCAGGGACAATCCTGCAGGAGCCATTTCTGCAGGATTCCTGTACTCAGAACTTTTGTCCTGGATGTTTTCACTGCGGTGATGGAGAAGGGAAAGGCGAGAAAAAGGAAAAATACTCATGAATATTTCATATGGTGCCTCAGCTGACTTTTTAAACCCTGAACACCCATTAAAGTGCCACTGCAATAATGTCATTGTTTGCTCGTCATTTTCTACCTGACTCTTAGGGAGGGAAAAAAACAGAAATAATAATTCCTGGCTCTGATTGGGAGGTTGCAGGAAATCATCTACCACTTGTACTAAGGCTTTTGAAGATCAAAGGGCTAAACAATCACATTTTCATTTATGGGGCATCATTCAAGGAGGTAGAATTCCATAGATGTACATTTTTTCCAGATAAATGAAGCTTATCCTTAAGCATTGGATTTGTTTTTGAATTTTAACCATTTCAAATGCAAATAATTTCAGAATGGTACCTACTTCCCTGTTTTCTCAGACAAAATACATGAAGCAAAATGTACTCCAGAATCCTCATTGTAAACAGCTTGTACTTTCACCCTGCTCTAATACATGATGCCAGCTTACCGTCACACTTAGGGCTGCTTGCCCCCAAAATAACTGCTTCACACCGATGAGTTCTGTTTGCCTTCAGTGTCAATTCCCCACCCCTACTTGCTTCCCAGATAATTCATTGCTCTAAATTTGCTAGGAATTGGGAAACTTAACAACCAACATCATTACAATAGTATGTAAAAAGAGAGTTCATAGGCTCCAAGCGAGGGCCAAAGGCAGTGTTGGCTGTGTAAGTTGTATGACCTTGAGCTCATAGATGTATGACATCTATGGTCAGGAAGCAACAGTTAGAACTGGACATGGAACAACAGACTGGTTCCAAATAGGAAAAGGAGTTCGTCAAGGCTGTATATTGTCACCCTGTTTGTTTAACTTATATGCAGAGTACATCATGAGAAACGCTGGACTGGAAGAAACACAAGCTGGAATCAAGACTGCCAGGAGAAATATCAATAACCTCAGATATGCAGATGACACCACCCTTATGGCAGAAAGTGAAGAGGAACTAAAAAGCCTCTTGATGAAAGTGAAAGTGGAGAGTGAAAAAGTTGGCTTAAAGCTCAACATTCAGAAAACAAAGATCATGGCATCCGGTCCCATCACTTCATGGGAAATAGATGGGGAAACAGTGGAAACAGTGTCAGACTTTATTTTTCTGGGCTCCAAAATCACTACAGATGGTGACTGCAGCCATGAAATTAAAAGACGCTTACCCCTTGGAAGGAAAGTTATGACCAACCTAGATGGCATATTAAAAAGCAGAGACATTACTTTGCCAACAAAGGTTCGTCTAGTCAAGGCTATGGTTTTTCCTGTGGTCTTGTATGGATGTAAGAGTTGGACTGTGAAGAAAGCTGAGCGCCAAAGAATTGATGCTTTTGAACTGTGGTGTTGGAGAAGACTCTTGAGAGTCCCTTGGACTGCAAGGAGATCCAACCAGTCCATTCTGAAGGAGATCAGCCCTGGGATTTCTTTGGAAGGAATGATGCTAAAGTTGAAACTCCAGTACTTTGGCCACCTCATGTGAAGAGCTGACTCATTGGAAAAGACTCTGATGCTGGGAGGGATTGGGGGCAGGAGGAGAAGGGGACAACAGAGGATGAGATGGCTGGATGGCATCACTGACTCGATGGACCTGAGTCTGAGTGAACTCCGGGAGTTGGTGATGGCCAGGGAGGCCTGTCGTGCTGCGATTCATGGGGTCGCAAAGAGTCGGACACGACTGAGTGACTGATCTGATCTGATCTGATGAACCACGATTATTTATTTATTGCTTCCTGATGCAGCCTGGATAGTAGCATTTGCCTGAGAAGCAATACTTAGATAAACGTGTTACTGTTTAGATAAACGTGTTACTGTTTAGAGATTTTTTTTATTAGCATGTGTACATACAGGTGTTTAGTCATTCCTTCAGCATGTGTGTGTGTGTATGTGTGTGTATAAAGCACTGACTGTGTGCTAGATATGGTCTCGACAAAGGTGCAGAATCCTCTCCACGTGAGCTCAGTCTAGTAGGAGTCTCCTCCTTGTCAACCCCATCCACACTCTCCTGCTCAGCAGCCATTCTCCAACCACTGCAGCTTGAACACACCAGGACTGTTCGTTCCCTCCTGAGGGTCTCCAGACTTTTCTTTTTCCTCCCCTGGGACTCTCTTCCCACAGGTCTTTGCATAGCTGACTCCTCCTGTGCTCACAGGTCTCACTCAGCAATCACTCTACCTGAGAGGCCTCCCTGACAGTCCCATCTCCAACTGCCTCTCGCCCCCTTCTAGTATATTACTGGGTTTTATCTTCTTCACAAAGAAGATGCAAACAGCCGTGTCTTTGGAGAAGACCCTCATGCTGGGAAAGATTGAAGGCAGGAAGAGAGTGGCAGAGGATGAGGTGATTGGATAGCATCATGAATTCAATGGACACAAACTTGAGCAAACTCCAGGAGATGGTAAAGGACAGGGAAACCAGCCATACCGCAGTCCATGGGGTCACAACTTAGTGACTTGGGGACATGGGGACACAACTTAGTGAATAAACAACAAAAACAATCTTCTTCCTAGAACCCTCCATGATCTGACATGATCCCATCCAGTAACATCCTGTGTGTCTACCTGGCCCACTTCTGCACAAGTGTCCCCAGCACAAGGGCCTGCGTGGTGTCAGCCAGCAGCCCAGGCTCCCCAGGATAGCACCAGGCCCTCTGCGGAGCACCTGGTGACCCAGCAAAGCAGCACAAATGGTTAAACGACAGCAGGGTAAGTTCTGGAAAAGGAGAGCAGAGAATACCCTCCCGAGCCTGGAAGGAGGAAAAGACAACTCAAGGTGATATCTGAGTTTGCCTGAGGGTATTCCAGACCAAAGGACACATGCAATAAAGGCATAACCAGCAAAGACCTACCGCATAGCACTGGGAACCCTGCTCAATGTTATTCGGCAGCCTGGATGGGAGGGAATTTGGGGGAGAATAGATACAAGAACATGTTTGGCTGAGTCCCCTTGCTGTTCACCTGAAACTATCACTTTGTTAATCACCTATACCCCAATACAAAATAAAAAGTTTTTTTTTTAATAAAAAGAATATATGTAATAAACGTACTAAAAATATATATTAAGATAACCCCTCCACAAAATCTCAGGCTAATGATTTAAATATTGCCCCAAACTCCTCCACACTGCTGGATGGGCAATAAGGAAAATGAAGCCCCTCCACCACCATCTCCCTCTGGGTGATGCATTCCCTTCTCAAAGTGGAGCGAGCACACACACACACACACACACACACACACTGCACATGGAGCCTGGATTAGTCAGCTCAGGCTGCCAGAACGAAGTCCCATAGACTGCATGGTTACACAATAGAAATACATTGTCTCACAGTTCCAGAGGCTAGAAGACCAAGATCAAGGTGTGGACACGATTGATTCAGTCTGAGGGCTGGGAGGGAGAATCTGTCCCATGCCTCTCCCCTCACTTCTGGTGGTTTGCTGGCAACCTTGGGTGTTCCTGGGCTTCGTCACTCTGATCTCTGCCTTCATCTTCACTTGGAGTTCTCTCTATGTCCAAAGCTGCCTTTCAATAAGGACACCAGTCATCCTGGGTTAGGGGCCCACCCTTCTCCAATATGACCTTACATTAACTAATCATATTGGCAATGACCCTATTTCCAAATAAGGTCACATTCTAAGGTGCTGGGCATTCAGGCTTCAACATATATATATTTTAGGAGGATACAATTCAACCCACGGCAAAACCTCAGATTGGAAACCAGCTTCCCTAGCAGGGTCTGCTTCTGTAGGATGAAGACGTGTCTGGGATCCAACCGGGGACCCTATGGAGGCATATTAGCCTTGTCAGGCCACTAAGAGTGTGAGAGTGTGTGTGTGCGTGTGTGTGATTGCACACACACGCACACACATGCTCAGTCATGTCCAACTCTTTGTGATCCTAAGGTTCTTAGCCCACCAGGCTCCTCTGTCCATGGGATTTTCCAGGCAAGGATACTGGAGGGAATGACCATTTCCTTTTTCAGGGCATCTTCCCAATCAAGGGATCGAACTCACATCTCTTATGTCTCCTGCAGATTCTTTACCACTAGCGCCATCAAAGCCACTAAGCAGGGAGCACAAAGCCAACAGGCCCCTGGCTTTGAGGAGCCACCCGGGGGAAGACCTGGAGGATGGATGTGAGCTCTGTTCACACCCACAGTCCCCTGAGTACCAGGCTGTTTCTCTTAACAGCTTAAAAGCCCCTTGAGGTCCGAGCTGTCATTTTAAAGTGATGAGGTCCAGGACACTCAGGAGATAAGAGGTCCCAGAGCCTGGACCTTGGACACAGGCTGTACAGATGAGGAAATAGACACGAAGTGTAAGGTTGGACCCTTCTTGCTGTCTTGGTCGATGGTTCCAGGCTGTAGTGTACTTTATACCTGGCAGCCCTTGATGAACATTTATCAAAGAGCTGAATGACAGAAGGAATAAATGAATGAGTCCAGAGGCAAGACGATAAGGATAAGGTGCAACAACCATCAGTGGTTAACCTCAATCAAAAAAAAAAAAGAAAGGACCAGAAACAAATCTGAGGTAAAGATCATTGCCCTCTGGAATCAAATAATATCGTAGCCACTGCAACGGAGCAGTGCAATCACACCCAGGGTCTAATTAGACTTCTGAATACATATACACATAGGTCTAGCCAGAATTTTCTTTGCCTCAAAACACAGATCTCAGACCTTTTATCCCCAACCAGGACCCGTGTGTTCCAGGGGCTCAGTCTCAATCCATTCATTAGTGCTGAGGTTCCCAAACAATCCAGTCCAAGAAGTAATTATATTATTTCTGGGGCCAAGAATTCTCCTGCTTCCACATCCCAGCCTAATGTGAGTTCTTCCCGCAAAGGACTGAGAAGGCACAGCCAAGAATACAATCAAAGAGAAGGACAACCTGTAATCTTAACTTTCCCTTTGTACTTCAGACAACCGCGATCAGCATCAAGGTGGCAGGAAAAAAACAACTGCCAGTAAAGAGAGCAGGCAGACACCTGTGTGGAGAGACCTTGCCCACAGAAAATGAAAGTGCCTCCCTTTAATGCCAGAGTTTAAGAGGAGAAATCTCTTCAGAGATGAAAAACGCGAAAGAAAAAAGGGAAAGAGAAAGAAATGGAGAGAGTCCACGCGTCCCGCCAAACTGAATTTCAAACCACCACCACAAAGCAAGAGCCAGCTCAGAAAAAGCAAGAGGAAAGTCGATTCTCCTGACAATGAGCTGCAGCCCTCCAAACACACAGGAACACAGACACATAGGCAGTGCAGCCAGAGCTGAAGTGCAGACAAGAGGCGCAATCTCTAAGAGCAAAAGCGGCCAGAGAAAGTGGGCCCCGGAAGCCAGCTCTGTTGCTGCACCTGCCTGGTGTCTGAAGGACAAGCATGCCCAGTCCTGCCTCAGAGAGCTTTGCAAATGAGATGCAAAGCAGCCTGCAGTGGGACTCTGCAGGCCCAGAGGACGAGAGCTAATGACAATTATTGAGTTTTAATAACTGGGTAATTGCTGAGCAGACCAGCAGAGGCCAAAAGGCCAATGCCTTTGCTTTGCCAAGAAAACCAAGGGTTAGGTGTTAACTGCATAAAATTAAGTCTGTCGCTCCCCTGGTCACTTGTAATTGGGCTCTGCTGCCACGTGATGTGGGGACAAACCATTTGGGCCTCTGGCAGACCCACCTGGACAGAGCAGGCACAGACTATTGTGAACTGTCATTGGGCTCCAACACCTCACCCTGGACAACAGCAGCTGTTCAGTGCTGGAGTGAGTGAGAGGTGTGAAGGTATAAAAGTTGTTCTTGAACTTGGATTCAAACCTTCCAGCTTTAGAAGCCAAGAGACTATCTCAGGAAGGATCCTGAAAGCAGGTGGAACTATTAGGAGGTCCAGTCCTCAGCACTGAGTTCCAGGTATCACTAACCTGAAAGTTGGGAAGGATTCCCCAGGTACCAGCACAGGACATGAACATCCTGGCTCAGCCAATGCACTGCCAACCACTTGGGAAACTGAGGTGCTTAAGCTCCTAAGGGATCTGCCTTAACAGTATCACTCTGCCCACTCTCAGAGGGTTGGTGCCAGGTGAGGTCCACTCTGACTCACAGCATGCTCCATTCTGCCTGCTATCTCCAGCCTCCAACTCTTCACTGGTGCTCTCCACTCTTGGAATGCTTCCTCCTCTTCCAGTCAAACCCCTCCTGGTACCATTTAAGTTCCATCTTATTTCCCTCCCCACCCCGCTTATGCACCAGCAAACCCTGTTTATGAAGAAGATGCTGAACAAGCATCACCTGCCCTTCACAGTCAGAGAAGGCGATGGCACCCCACTCCAGTACTCTTGCCTGGAAAATCCCATGGACGGAGGGGCCTGGTGGGCTGGTGGGTCCATGGGGTCGCTAGGAGTCGGACACAACTGAGTGACTTCACTTTCACTTTTCACTTTCATGCATTGGAGAAGGAAATGGCAACCCACTCCAGTGTTCTTGCCTGGAGAATCCCAGGGACGGGGGAGCCTGCTGGGCTGCTGTCTATGGGGTCGCACAGAGTCGGACACGACTGAAGCAACTCAGCAGCAGCAGCCCTTCACAGTGAGTTACCTGCTGAACTCTTTGAGCCCTCAGTTAATTCCAAGCCCAAAGGGTATTTAGAATCATCCAGTCCAAATTTATAGATAAAAATAAACTAAAGCCTTGTATATCAACTATATCACAAACAAAAAAGAAAAACAAAATTAAAATAATTAAATAAACCAACCAAACCCCCAGCAGGTAACCTAGCTAATCTAGACATCCTTTTGTTAATTTTGGATTCATGTATGGGAATCTCATGGGTCTAATACGCTATTATATATCTTAAAGACAAAGCTCTTACATTATCCTATACATTCATCTTTTATATAACCACAGAGCATTTAACATAAGAATACGTGGAAGTAGATCCTTAATAAATGTCTGCCCACCACTGGTCCTTTTCCTCTGTGATGCACTGATGACCTAACTCCAGTAAGAGTACTATGGGGTTCAGAGTGACCTTGGCTTCCTCTAACCCACTGATGAGGAGCGACATAACAACCTAATAACTTTATAGAAGAGCAAGCCACTTTGGCTGTTGTCCTAAAGGCAGCAGGCAACAAGACAGGGAGGAGAGATTGGTTCCTCACCTTCATCCAGAGAGATCTCTGCTCAGTCCCCACACACTACCAGGGTACATGCTATTTCCCAGCTGTGTGTAAAATAACAGTACTTGAAAGTCAAAAAAAGACAGTCCTTGCTCTTGACTTTCAATCTAAGGAGGAAGACAGACAGGAACCCAGATTATTATGACTCCATGTGACAAAGTGAGATGACAGAGAAAAGGCAAAGGAGTATCATTCTAGATTCTTAAATGAAACTCCATATGTCTTTCAGCTCAGCAGTATGTTCCCTGTGAACACAGGCTGAATGGCTTGACTATCTGCCAAAGTCCCCAGCACACCTCTGCTTCTAGGTTTTCTTCCATCCCACCCTCCTCATCCTAAATGTCCTCACTTCCCCTGTAAGTTTAATACATCTCAGAAACCCAAGCTTCAAATTGAACCCTAAACCTTTAGGATTAGTCTTTTCATCCAGGCCCTCCTTAACTACCTTACCACTTCCTTTTTGTAGCACTTGTTTCGTCTCGATAGTATTTCCTGTCCAATTCTTACGTCCTTACTTAACTCTCATGCAATCTTAATACTGACCTAAATTTTCAAAAGTCCTTAATAGTAGGTCTCAAGTTCTCTTCTGAAGAAAATTCACATATGGGCAACTCTCAGATACACAGCAAGAAATCAGCATATCTCCTTGCAGAATAAAGGCACAAACAAATAAATGTGTCCTATAACTAGTCAGGTTTCAGTTATTTGTCAAGAATTCCAACTAAATCTATCCTCTTGCTGTCTTCTCGCCTCCCCATTATACACTAACTCAGGGAGGCATGATACTCTTTTGGGTCAACCAGAATGAGTTCACCTAGAATGCATTAGCCACAGATCTTTGCTAAGATCAGCCAGATTATTTCAATAGCACCTCTTCTAATTTAATTTTTTCTTTGGCATCCCCCTCCATCCTGCCCTGACTCCATCTGGATTCGTTTTAGTGCTTGGGGAAAAGGAGAAAATGAGTAAATGAGCTGGCAGGAAAAGAGTATAATTCAGTGGTTCAAATTGCCATCCTCTAATGAGTGGAATAAATCTTTATTGATGCTAATAAACAAGATGGCAGTACATGGACATGGAGGTCAGGGTCCAGCCTGGTGGGGCCCCAGCAGAGACTGATTTCTGTAATCAGTTTCACTCCTCTCTGAATAACCCAAGTTACAAGTGGTCTGGATGGGAACCGTTTCTGGGTAAATTTTCATGTATAGGAACAAGGCCATGAGCCCAAACACTGCTCTCACCACCAAGCCCAGGGAAGCTTATCTATCTTACAGTGTCTCTTGACTTCTCCCTTTACAGCACCTAAAACCAGAAATGCCACAAGAAAAGAGTTTTACCCCACTATTTTGAACTCTATCTCTAAAATATGCTGATAGCTATAAGACAGAAAAAGTCCTTCTCTCTACAGTAGGGGGTCTCCCATCTCCGAGCTCTAATGTTTGATGATCTGAGGTGGAGCTGATGTAATAATAATAGAAATAAAGTGCACAATAAATGTGATGTGTTTGAATCATCCTGAAGCCATCCCCACCATCCCAAACCCACAGAAAAATTTGTCTTCCGTGAAACTGATGCTGGGTGCCAAAAAGGCTGGGGACCGTTGCTCTACAGGGTTACATCCAAGGCAGGCAATAACGCACAGAGGACCCAAACCTGGCCACACGTTCAAATCACCTGGAGAGCTTACAACAGCTATAGAGATTCTGACTCAGCGGGTCTCGGGTAGAGTCTGGCAATCTGAAGTTTAACAAGAGCCCCCAGATGGCTCTAAAGTAACCAACCTATTAGATAGACTGGTAAACACATGGAAACACTGTGTAATGTGATTTTGAGTCAGGCAGGTCTAGGATGAAGTCTCACCTCTACCATATACTGCAAAGTGGGGCAGAAGTTAATTAACTTCTGGGTAAGAGAAGTTTCTTCAGAAAGCTGCTGTAGGCTTTTAAGCACAAAACACTCCCAAAACTAGCAGTGTAGAGCCGCACCTGTGGCAGAACTTTTGTAAATAGAAACTGCCCACAAAGAGAGTCAGACAGTCTGGTCAGTCCAGATGTCACCAAATCATATTAGGTCTATCAAATTAAAGCTCTGTATCAGGATGTAAGTATGATTTAATCATTTCACATACATACATTCTCAATGAGAATAAAGTACAGTTGGGGTTTTTTAAAATATAGTCACCATAATGCTAGCACAGAATTCCACTGCTACAGCCTTGGACTTTTAGATCATTGATCTCTGAAGAATGTCATAATGATGCAGCCTCATTCATAACATGAGACCATAACATAAACTCCAAGGACAATGTCATACTTGAAAATAAGATCGTGCAAGAAAGTCCTTCAAAATGTCTACAACAGAGTAATAAAAGTCAGTATCTTTAAAAGCCACATTTAGAGGGAACAGACAGAGAAGGCAATGGCACCCCACTCCAGTACTCTTGCCTGGAAAATCCCATGGGCGGAGGAGACTGGTAGGCTGCAGTCATGGGGTCGCTAGGAGTCGGACACGACTGAGCAACTTCACTTTCACTTTTCACTTTCATGCACTGGAGAAGGAAATGGCAACCCACTCCAGCGTTCTTGCCTGGGGAATCCCAGGGACGGGGGAGCCTGGTGGGCTGCTGTCTATGGGGTCACACAGAGTTGGCACGACTGAAGTGACTTAGCAGCAGCAGTAGCAAAGGGAACAGAGGGGATAAAGACCAAAAGATCAACAAAGTTGCACATTACAATGGTTCTTATACTTGTATTATCACGGTTGATCATCTGTATAGTATTAGGAAATGGGTTCTTCACTAAAACTAAGTGTTGCTATCAGCAAACACTTGCATTCCTTCAGCAAGCGCTTGTACTCTTTCTGTTCTTGCTTTTTACATACATTCAGTATTCACAGTACCTTTCAGAAGTTGGCCTTAAAGGAAAGGTGTGAAAGACTTCAGCATTTAATTTTTCCTCTTGACATAACTCAACCCAGTCACTCTACATGAATGTAGATCACTTATTTCTTGGCAAGAAAATTTGCTGGTAAATATCATTTAACCTTTCTCAAACAGTGAAGGTGGCCCTGGTTCCATCCATCAAATAGATTCCTCACTCTTAATTTAAAATATTAGAAGGTGCCCTAAACCTTTTTCTGTGGGAGAGAACCAAGCAAATCATATTTGGATAGATTCCCCATGGTTGTCTATAGTCCATGCCAGATTCTTAAAAGATACCTAGCCAGGTACAGCATTTAATTAAAGGAAGGTCAGTCAATGGAGTGGACATACTCTTGCTTGAGCATTTAATTGCTAGAAAGAGTTTAATAAACTATTTTTGGAGTCAAACTCCCTGTTTCCATGAAGGTTTAAAGGAAAAAACCCTCACTGAATCCCACCAGCAAGATCTTTCCAAGGTTGATTAATAATCAAACAGCTGTCTGTAGGCATTCAGTTCAGTTCAGTTCAGTTGCTCAATCATGTCCAACTCTTTTTGACCCCATGGACTGCAGCACATCAGGCCTCCCTGTCCAGCACCAACTCTGGAGTTTACTCAAACTCATGTCCATTGAGTCTGTGATGCCATCTAACCATCTCATCCTCTGTTGTCCCCTTCTCCTCCTGCCTTCAGTCTTTCGCAACATCAGGGTCTTTTCAAATGAGTCAGCTCTTCACATCATGTGGCCAAAGTATTGGAGCTTCAGCATCAGTCCTTCCAATGAATATTCAAGACAGATTTCCTTTAGGATGGACTGGTTAGATCTTCTTGCAGTCCAAGGGACTCTCAAGGGTCTTCTCTAACACCACAGTTCAAAAACATCAATTCTTCGGCGCTCAGCTTTCTTTATAGTCCAACTCTCACACCTCTACATGACTACTGGAAAAACCATGGCTTTGACTAGATGGACATTTGTTGGCAAAACAATGCTTCTGCTTTTTAATATGCTGTCTATGCTATGGTAAGTCACTTCAGTCGTGTCCGACCCTGTGCGACCCCATAGACGGCAGCCCAGCAGGCTCCCCCGTCCCTGGGATTCTCCAGGCAAGAACACTGGAGTGGGTTGCCATTTCCTTCTCCAGTGCATGAAAATGAAAAGTGAAAGTGAAATCGATCAGTCGTGTCCGACTCCTAGCGACCCCATGGACTGCAGCCCACCAGGCTCCTCTGTCCATGGGATTTTCCAGGCAAGAGTACTGGAGTGGGGTGCCATTGCCTTCTCCAATATGCTGCCTAGGTTGGTCATAACTTTCCTTCCAAGGGGCAAGCGTCTTTTAATTTCATGGCTGCAGTCACCATCTGTAGTGATTTTGGAGCCCAGAAAAATAAAGTCTGTCCCTGTTTCCACTGTTTCCCATCTATTGGCCATGAAGTGATGGGACCAGATGCCATGATCTTAGTTCTCTGAATGTTGAGCTTTGAGCCAACTTTTTCACTCTCCTCTTTCACTTTTATCAAGAGGCTCTTTAGTTCTTCTTCACTTTCTGCCATAAGGGTGGTGTCATCTGCATATCTGAGGTTATTGATATTTCTCCCAGCAATCTTCATTCCAGCTTGTGCTTCTTCCAGCCCAGCGTTTCTCATAATGTACTCTGCATATAAGTTAAACTAGCAGGGTGACAATATACAGCCTTGATGTACTCCTTTCCCGATTTGGAACCAGTCTGTTGTTCCATGTCCACTCCTAACTGTTGCTTCCTGACCTGCATATAGGTTCTCAAGAGGCAGGTCAGGTGGTCTGGTATTCCCATCTCTTTCAGAATTTTCCACAGTTTCTTGTGATCCACACAGTTAAAGGCTTTGGCATTGTCAATATAGCAGAAATAGATGTTTTTCTGGAACTCTTTTGCTTTTTCAATGATCCAGCAGATGTTGTCAATTTGATCTCTGCTTCCTCTGCCTTTTCTAAATCCGACTTAAACATCTGGAAGTTCTCAGTTCACATGCTGTTGAAGCCTGGCTTGGAGAATTTTGAGCATTACATTACTAGTGTGTGAGATGAGTGTAGTTGTACAGTAGTTTGAGCATTCTTTTGCATTGCCTTTCTTTGGGATTGGTATGAAAACTGACCTGGTGACCAGTGGCCACCAGTCCTGTGGCCACTGCTGAATTTTCCAAATGTGCTGGCATATTGAGTGCAGCACTTTCACAGCATCATCTTTCAGGATTTGAAATAGCTCAACTGGAATTCCATCACCTCCACTAGTTTTGTTCGTAGTGATGCTTCCTAAGGTTCACTTGACTTCGAATTCCAGGATGTCTGGCTCTAGGTGAGTGATCACATCATTGTGATTATCTTGGTCATGAAGATCTTTTTTGTATAGTTCTTCCGTGTATTTTTACCACCTCTTCTAAATGTCTTCTGCTTCTGTTAGATCCATACCATTTCTGCCCTTTATTGAGTCCATCTTTGCATGAAATGTTCCCTTGGTATCTCTAATTTTCCTGAAGCGATCTCTAGTCTTTCCCACTCTGTTGTTTTCCTCTATTTCTCTGCACTGATCACCGAGGAAGGCTTTCTTGTCTCTCCTTGCTATTCTTTGGGTGTATCTTTCCTTTTCTCCTTTGCTTTTTGCTTCTCTTCTTTTCACAACTATTTGTAAGGCCTCCTCAGACAGCAATTTTGCTTTTTTGCATTTCTTTTTTTGAGGATGGTCTTGATCCTGTACAATGTCAGGAACCTCTGTCCATAGTTCTTCAGGCACTCTGTCTATCAGATCTAATCCCTTGAATCTATTTTTCACTTTCACTGTATAACTGTAAGGGATTTGATTTAGGTCATACCTGAATGGTCTAGTGGTTTTCCCTACTTTCTTCAATTTAAGTCTGAATTTGGCAATAAGGAGTTCATGGTCTGAGCCACAGTCAGCTCCTGGTCTTGTTTTTGCTGACTGTATAGAGCTTCTCCATCTTTGGCTGCAAAGAGTATAATCAGTCTGACTTGGGTATTGACCATCTTGTGATGTCCATGTGTAGCGTCTTCTCTTGTGTTGTTGGAAGAGCAAACCTCTTCAGTATTCTTGCCTTGAGAACCCCTTGAACAGTATAGGCATTCAAGATCAATGGAAAATATATAACCTCTCTAAAGTCCACAGTAACTATCAGAAACCCAAGAGAAACTTCATTATTATATCCTGCCCCATTCCACGTTATGAGGTTTTATTTTTAATATAAAATATTCAAATGCGAGTAATTAATTCCATCTAAAGGAATCAAGTCGGAGAAGGCAATGGCACCCCACTCCAGTACTCTTGCCTGGAAAATCCCATGGACGGAGGAGCCTGGTAGGCTGCAGTCCGTGGGGTCGCTCAGAGTCGGACACGACTGAGCGACTTCACTTTCACTTTTCACTTTCATGCATTGGAGAAGGAAATGGCAACCCACTCCAGTGTTCTTGCCTGGAGAATCCCAGGGACAGGCCTGCTGGGCTGCCGTCTATGGGGTCGAACAGAGTCGGACACGACTGAAGCAACTTAGCAGCTGCAGCAAAGGAATCAAGTACTAGTGAAAGGAAAGTATATTTCAATCACTGAACAGATATAAGAATAATCACAATGGAACACACCTAATACCATTGAGATCTTATTCTCAAAGAAATGGAAAAGGGAAAAAAAAATGGAAAAGGATAACTAAATGAATCTGTGATCCTTCCAGAGAGCACGCCCAGGCCACAGCACAGCGAAACAATTTAAATGTGTCCTTGAGGTCCTTCAACTTTAAAAAAAAAAAAAAAAACAAGGCTTAGGGTGATTCTTCATCCCCCTACATTTGCCAACTATTGAACTTTACTCAACTTTGCAACCCAACATCCTCATGCTCGAAATTGATCTTTCCTTTCCTTAACACCAACAATTTCTTAAAATCCTGTGTTTAGCTGGAACTTGTATAGGAAATTAATGAAAAACCTAATTCTCTATCAATTGAAGTTTAACATGGGGACCTTCCATTAGCATTTTTATGAGAACATTTTTAAAGAAAGAGGATGAGGACTTAGTTCAACGGAATAAAACATGAAGGGTGAGATTCCAATTTTTGTATAAAGTCACTCCAGAATATGAGTGAATTTACCTGTGAAGGAGCCACCTTCAGGTCCCTCCTCATTTCACGTTATTTAAGAGGGAAGTCAAAGAAGTGAAAATACACTTTCCCTAAAACGGGATTACTGTAGCTTGTTCTCACCCAGGGATGTAATGAATGAAAGAGATCCTGATTCTTGCCTCTCATTTCACAGCTGAGGAAGCTAAAGACCACAGCCATTTAATGATCTGCCCTAGATCACACAGAAAGCTACAGTCATCTTATTTACTTTCTGCTTTATATGGGCTTTGGAGAAATAGATATATCCTACTTCTTCTGCATCTACTTAACCTTTACATTCAGTTGCTGCATTTTGTATCACCTGGAAAATTAGAAATAGCCTCCTAATTAGTCTCCCTGATTGCATGGTAGCATACCTCTTACAGGGTGTTAAGAGTCCCTGTCACTTGAATGCTTAGTCCCCACATTGCAGGACACACCAGTAATCTTACAGGAATGTCTTTTGAGATTCACCCCATGTGGCCTTCCAACCCAGGATTGGTAACTTCCCATAACAGAAATTCCGTAACCTCCCAAGAAAACTCATCTCATGACCAGGCATTTCTATTTGGAATGTATTCATTATTTTGAACCCAAATCTGTCTCCCTATGGCTACCAGAGATTAGCATGAATTCTGCAATTTGATACCATATTAAACAATCCTAATAGCTCTTGTATTTGATACTCTTACAACATCTGAGGGCTGCTATCATAGCTCTTCTTTGCCTTCTCTTTCTCTTTTCTATATTAATAATCCCCTGTTTCTTCAAACATCCCCTATATGATGGGTTTGAAGTTTGGACATAGGGTTTTCCTCCTACACGTCCTCTAATTTGTCCATGTCCTATTATGTATCCACCAAAATAGGAAAGTTATTCTAAATGGAACCATTACAAACACGATATTCCAAACGTAAATGTGCACAGTACAAAGAAATCACCCCTATTCTCACTGTAGATTATACATCTATAACAGAGATTAAGGTTTCATGAGCTTTCTGGCTTATTATATCAGAGTTGACTCATAGTGAACCATAAGCTTACTGTTTTTCAAGCCACTTGATAATATTTTACTCGTGCTACTAATTCTGTGAAACATCTCCCTCATCCGATTTTGTGCAGTTTAATTTTGGGATTTGTAGAACTTTACATTTATCCCTGCTACATTTTGTTCTGTTAGAGTTGGCCCAGATCTCTGGTCTATAAATATCATTTTATACCCTGTTTCTGTCTTAGTATTCACTGTCTCTCCTGCCTTTGTATTATTTGCACATTGGATGAATTTGCCACCAGTATCTTCCCCAAGCTGAGGGAAACGATGCCTGCATGTCAGGCAGAGTAGAGGGCAGGACCAAGGACAGCAGCTTACAGCCCGCTACTGGGTGATCTCCAGGTTAACTTACAACCATGGTCAATATCCCTTGAGAACAACTGCTTGAACAATTTCCATTAGATACAAATATAAATCCATAAAAGAGAAAATATATGTATATTAATGCATCTATGTGGGATCTAGGGGCTTCCCAGGTGGCACTAGTGGTAAAGAACCCACCTGCAGTGCAGAAGACATATGAGATGTGGGTTTGAGATATATGAGATGTGGGTTTGATTCCAGGTCAGATCTCCTTGAAGAAGGCATGGCAACCCATTCCAGTATTCTTGCCTGGAGAATCCCATGGACAAAAGAGCCTGGCGGGCTACAGTCCATGGGGTCGCATAGTTGGACATGACTGAAGGGTAGTTAATTAGCATGCACGCACCCATGGAATCTAGAAAAATGGTACTGATGAAACTACTTGCAGCAAGAATAGAGATGCTGATATAGACAACGGACTGTGGACACAGTGGTGTAAGGAGAGAGTGGGACAAACTGAGAAAGTAGCATTGACATATATACAATGCCATATGTAAAATAGATGACTAGTGAGAAGCTGCTATATAACACAAAGAGCCCAGCCTGGTGTTCTGTGATGACCTAGAGGTGTGAGATGGGTGGGGTGGTGGAAGAGAGGATGAAAAGGGAGGGTGTGTGTGTGTATATACAGTTATGATCAAGGCTATGGTTTTTCCAGTAGTCACATATGGATGTGAGAGTTGGACTATAAAGAAAGCTGAGCGCTGAAGATTTGATGCTTTTGAACTGTGGTGTTGGAGAAGACTCTTGAGAGTCCCTTGGACTGCAAGGAGATCCAGCCAGTCCATCCTAAAGGAGACCAGTCCTGGGTGTTCATTGGAGGGACTGATGGTGAAGCTGAAACTCCAATATTTTGGCCACCTGATGTGAAGAGCTGACTCATTTGAAAAGACCCTGATGTTCGAAACATTGAAGGCAGGGAGAGAAGGGGACGACAGAGGATGAGATGGTTCGATGGCATCACTGACTCAGTGGACATGAGTTTGGGTAAACTCTGGGAGTTGGTGATGGACAGGGAGGCCTGGCGTGCTGCGGTTCATGGGGTTGAAAAGAGTCAGACACGACTGAGCAACTGAACTGAACTGATGACTGATTGGTGGTGTTATATGGCAGAAACCAACACAACATTGTAAAGCAATTATCCTCCAATTAAAATAAGTAAAAAAATTTTAAAAATCTGTATTAATCACAAAAATATCACAAGGAGGTTGTTCAAATATGTTCCTGAGATCTTTTCTGCTCATGTTATTTTTTTCCTCACGTAATAGATTATTGACCCTTACAAAAGAAGCAAAACTGACTGTTTGCATCAGACCCTCACAGCATCCTGGTTATCATCAAATCCTCCTCATTATTTTAATATAACCTTCTAAATCTTGTTTGTGGTCATTTTCAGGCCCACTGCTCCAGAGTGTGACATCCATCATCTGACATTTGTCTAGCTCATGCTTGAAATTAGTCAGACTTTAACAGTGATCTCCAAGGTAATGTTTTTCAGAGCACTGGCATAAAAATGCTCCATGATAGAAGACTTGGATTTATTTAAATCAATATAATATTTTACCAGTCTCTTCACATACCTTACACGGCTTTTCTCATTTTTCCCTGTTCATTTACACATGTTCATTCTACACCACTGAGTCCAGACATTTACCTTGACCCAGAAGGCAAAATTAAAGTGGAAACTGATGTGCTCTGCTTTCTCCCTGGCATCCATAACTTCCTTAATATCTCTGCCCTAATATTTACAAAAATCTCACTCTTGCCCTTGTGTATTTTTTAACTATAAAATATTCTAAAATTTGGCCTTCTAAATGATTGTTTTAGGTCAGTGTCACCCACTCGTGTATATTACACACACTTGGCCTTTGAACACATTTTCAAACATATTGCTTAAAAACTATATCTGATGCTGATCAAGACAAAATAAAGTTATATGGCCACATACTAATGTAATTTTTGTCATTTGCTGATTTTCAAAGAACAATATTCATTCTCATTTCTTTGCAAGGGACCTATAATTAGTTCAGGCTCAGGAAATACCAATGAAGATATGTTTTAAAACACAATAAAAATCTTTCCATGTGGAAATCAAAGAAAGAAAACAGTATCAAATATATAAAAATCAGCAAAATAATTTATAATTTACTTAAGATACCACAGCATCAATACTTAAGAGCATTGGTTTGGGGGTTAACAAAGCTGAGTTCAACTGCTTTGGTTCGGTTCACACTAAGTGTGTAATCTTGAGATACTTACTTCTTCAAGACCCTATCTTCCTCATTTGTGAGATATGGATAATCTTTGTGCCTCCCACTTAAGGGGCTTGGAGGAGTCAGTGAAAAAGAGGAAATAATCGATTTGTTCAGTTATTGACATACAACAAGCACTCACTAACTGCACAGTATATTATATGGTCCCATTTAAAACCCACTTTTAATATTGACTACTTGAGCCAAAGATGCCCCATTTTTTTAAGGAGCATGAAATATGAGGTAGATATAAATAGCTTAGGAGAAAAGAAACTAGGAAAACAGCTGACACAGAAAACACAATCATGTTCAAATTAATAAAGTCATATCTGTCTGGTTCTGGCCTTGCACTATAACTTCCTAAAGGACAAGGTCCCTGAAATACATTTCTCTGTGACCACCATGCATGCACGTGCATGCACACACACATACACAGCCATATCTTGCACAGAGTGAGGGGCATGGCAAGTGCTAAGTAACCATGCTTGACTGAGCAGTGAGCTCCTCAGAGTCGGAAAACAAGACGTAAATTTACAACACTTCAGGCTACACACAAATCAACTGCAGTTGTTGTTGAATCACCAAGTCGTGTCTTGACTCTTTGTGACCCCATGGACTGCAGCACACCAGGCCTCCCTGTCCTTCACCATCTCCTGAAGTTTACCCAAGTTTATGCCCACTGAATCAGTGATGCCATCCAAACATCTCATCCTCTGTCACCCTCTTCTTCTGCCTTCAATCTTACCCAGCATCAGGGTCTTTTCCAATGAGTCAGCTGTTTGCATCAGGTGGCCAAAGTATTGGAGCTTCAGCTTCAGCATCAGTCTTTCTTCAGAGTATTCAGGGTTGATTTCTTTTAATATTGACTGGTTTGATTTCCTTGCTTTCCAACTGTAGTAGACAAGCTATATACCCAGGTTCCCTTTCCCTGGGAACTACCTCGCCCACATCATGAGGTGGTCTCCCTGCAGTCATGTTTTTGCTGCATAACCCTGCCCCTTTGACCACAGCAGACAGGTTTCATGGTGGACACCTGGCCACCATGAGTGGACAGATGTAAAAACTGACTTCTCTCTCCTGAGGGTCTGTTAGGAATTTATTTACACTCTTGGTGGAGATATGGAAGGAGGGCCTGCAAACCCCTGGCTCTGAAGCCTTGGATTTGCTTAATCCCCACCCTTTTTTTCAAGTCTGGTCATTCCCTGAAATGCCTATAGTACTACAGTATCTTTCCAGTGAATTTCATTTTCTCGCTTAAGTGAATTCCAGATGGCTTCTGTTGCCTTTAGTTTAAAAATGAAAACAGAACCAACACACTGAGGAAAATGAAGAGAAAGAATGCCAGTTCCACCATCAGCCTGGCCTTGCCTATGGCTACAGATGCTTTTGATGGATACAAACAACCAAAACAAGATCTAATAGTTTACTAATGTGTTAGAACAGAATGAATGGAACTTAGGAAAGAGATTATGGAATCATGGTAGTGAAATGTATCTTCAAGATCCATAAGAGATGTAGACTTTAGACTCAGATCACATAAAATCAGAAAAAAGCCAGAATTTTCCAAGAGAGATATTTTTCTTAGAAGATTAATCAAAATTATGTGGCAAAATAAGGGCCAACGCTGGCTGAGTGCTTCCTATATGCTAGCCACTGCCCCACGTGGTTTTATGTGCGTAAACTCACCCCCATGACAACTCTGTGACATGGAGCTACTAAAGAGAAGGAAACTCAGGGATTGAGAGGTAAAGGATGTTCCCAAGGTTTCATGACTAAAAAGTAGCAGATGGAGGTTTCAAACCCAGTGCTCTTAACGATGGCAGTGGGCCATCTTGCAAGCTGACTGCATTCTTGCTGATGCTGGCATTTTTGGTGCGGAAATGTAAAGGCAAAAAGAGGAAACTCTCTGGCAGGAGTTGTCTGACATTATCCATGTGAACTTGTTCATTCACTCAGCAGGTTTTTCCTGATGCTCCCTACATGCCAGGCACTGTGCTGGGTGCTGAGAACAGTCCCAGTGACACCTCCCTTATAAAACATGGTGCCCAGGGTTACAGGACTCCCCAGGTGGTGCAGTGGTAAAGAATTCACCTGCCAATGCCAGAGACACAAGAGGCATGGGTTCGATACCTGGGTGGGGAAAATCCCCTGGAAGAGGAAATGGCAGCCCACTCTAATATTCTTACCTGGAAAATTCCATGGACAGAGGAGCCTGGGGGGCTACAGTCTATGGGGTCACAAAGAGTCTGACATGACCAAGCATGTACACACACATACACACAGAGTCATAACATGTCTGCACAGTCTATTTACGGGCACAGTATATTCAGTGCAATACCTTTTACTAAGTATGCATTCACTAATCTTCGAGAAATAACCTATGCTCAACACATGGGAAGCATTTCTCGCCTTCTTACAATCTCCAGGTATGTTAGCACCCCTCATGAATTCTCTAGGGACCTTGTGTCTCTATCACAGATTTCCCAAAGTGCTTTGGAAATATCTGTGTGTCTGTTCAGCCCACTACAATATAAGCTATTTACACATATGACTGTGCTATTCACCTGCCTCACTAGCGCTGGGAAAAATTCCCAGCATATGGAGGTGCTCAACAAACGTTTGTTGTATGAATGGACTCCTCAGGGTGACCTAGTACCTCTCTAGAAGGCCATCCTTTGGAAACAAAAGTCATGTCAGGACAAGCGCTCTGAGCAGCTGGTCCTTTGGCAGAGTTGAGCTTGTTCTAAACCAGTTGTTCTCTTTCCTCCTGTCTTCTTTCTGATGACTTTCCCCACTGGGACGTGGCCAGCCAGATGCCTGGTGCAGCTGAGCCACAGGACCACGGAGCAAGGTTCCCGGTGAATCACACTCACAGCATTAGCTTCACAAGTTTAGGTCTTCAGTCACTTAGGGTGAAGTGCCCCACTCAGCAGAGCAAGCATCAGACATAGAGGTGAACCCTGCATCTCCGCCCAGCACACGGGTGACTGTGAACAAGCAAACTTCTCTGAGCCTTGATCTTCTCACTTGAATACTCACTTTAGGGAATCATCTTGAGGATTAAATGGGTATCACACAAATGAAAGTGCCGGAACACAGTAGAGATCAATAAATATGAATAGCCCACCCCAAGTGAATACAACATATCTTTTAAAAGTATACAATGATCCTTCTAGATGTTTTATGATCTACTTTTCTATCTCCTTCGTTTTCATCTTTCTGAGTTAGTAGACTTTTCAATGCAGGGGTGACAATAGGGAACAGCTAGGAGACAGCAATGATTAAAAAGAAAAACCACATCATTAATTGAGGATGATAGACTCATTAATTTATTTTACTGTAAAATCTTGCATGGGAAGACCCCTTGAAACCTCTCGTCACAAAAACCAAAGGCTTGTAGCCATGTTCACTGAGCAAATGAAACATCAGTCCTCAAACCACAACTAATTTTATGTTTAACTTTTTTAAACAAACCGTAACAAATACTAAGTGTAGCTAATCATTTCCTGATTCCTTTGGCATTCATTGTAATAGCACTAATTACAATAAACACATTTGGAATTAATGTGCATGTCATATGCATATATCAATTCCATTCTAATTTGCCATTGATTAACGCCTGTGAAGTGAACAAGGAGTCTTCAGTTTTAATACACCACTCACATCTTGAGACAGCACAGCCTTAAAAAGGGGTCCCAGGCAAAGTAGCAGCCTGCTGAAAGCAAAAGTCAAGAGAGGCATTGCAGGAAGAAGATTCTAAGTGTCTTTCCCTTCTCAGAATGATGCATTCTCGGGGTGCAGGCAGAGTTCAAGTTCTCCAAACATAGCATTCAGTTCAGTTCAGTTCAGTTCAGTCACTCAGTCATGTCCGACTCTTTGCGACCCCATGAATCGCAGCACGCCAGGCCTCCCTGGCCATCACTAACTCGTGGAGTTCATTCAGACTCATGTCCATCGAGTCAATGATGCCATCCAACCATCTCATCCTCTGTCGTCCCCTTCTCCTCCTGCCCCCAATCCCTCCCAGCATCATTAGAACACATCAATGTGGGAGAAAATTGAATTTGGGGGTTAAAGACTGGGCTTGGAATCTGATCTGGTTTCAAATCCTAGCTTTGCCCCTTGAAAATGTTAGCTGCTCAGTCGTGTCCAACTCTTTGTGACCCCATGGACTGCAGCCCAAGAGGCTCCTCTGTCCATAGAATTCTCCAGGCAAGAGTACTGGAACAGGTTGCCATTCCCTTCTCCAGGGGATCTTCCCGACCCAGGGATTGAACTTGGGTCTCTCACATTGCAGGTAGATTCTTTACCACCTGACCACCAAGGAAGCCCCAGTTTTGCCCCTTATTAGCTGGTGTATTGTTTTAGGCAAGTCAATCAATCTCCCTAATGTTCAGCTCCTTCATCTGTAACAGTGGAGATAACATAGGATAGTTGTAAGGATTAATAAGAAAAAGTAAATACTTCACTATTCTCAGCAAATGGTTTGTGCTTTAATAGAAAAGCAGTGTTATTATAATTGATAACAATCACCATAATTATAATAGAAAATTTGCTATTACAGCTAGGAATCTCATTCGACAGGAAGCACCAGCATAAATAAATATCCTCCAGGCATGTCCAGTATGTCAGAGGTCTAAAAGTGAAATAGGGAAGGGAATGCAAAGATAACTCTGACTGTTTTCAGTTTTTGTTTGGGGGGTTTTTTGAATAAAACTGTTTTAGGGTTTGAGTTTAGAGCTCAGGGTGGAAATGGGCAAAGGGGAGCACTGAAGGAAATGGCAACCCAGTCCAGTATTCTTGTCTGAAGAATCCCCATGGACAGAAAAGCCTGGTGGGCTATAGTCCATGGGGTCACAAAAAGTAGGACATGACTGAGCAACTTCACTTTCTCTTCACTTTTCACTGGCATGAGGAGGTTGCCCCATAACTCTCTGCCAGCCACCATGCACAAGTCCATCAAGCTTTTAAGAGCTGGTTTCTTCATTTGTAATATGGAGATGATAATATCTGTCTCACAGTGCTGTGAGGATCAAATGAGGTGATGAAACGGGTAATGTTGAAAGCATCATAATCAGATTTTATTACTATTATTATTGGCATCATTATCATCACCATGAATGAATGAAGGTTTAGGCAAGCCCATTCTGAGATCCTTTTCTTGGAGCCCTAGCCTTTCTGCCTGAATAAAGGATGCTGCTCACTGTCCTGTTCCTAACCTCTCTTCCAAGCCTCCACTTCTACCTCTGTACAGCCCTGGCAGACTTCCTGTGGTTTTCAGCCCTAGCCTGCTACCTCACCAAAGCAGGCTCATGAGTTCAAAGGGACTTAGGACAGCACAGAGACACCTCAGAACAAACGCATCCCCTCTCAGGAAGTGAGAATCGAATCCACCACTTCCTGAGAGCCCATTCTCAGTAATACTGATGTACTGAAGAGAACATCTTGGACACAGGTTATAAGGCACCCAACTCCTGCTGGATTCCCCATCCCCGTGGTGAGGCACCTGGTCAAGAAACCCAGAACAAGGTGAATGCCTCACAATACATCTGCTGCCTTGCCTCCAACTACATCATTGAAACTTTAAGCTTAACCTCCCCCTCACCCCAGAGCAGGACACCCTTGAGTGGAGAGGCCATTTGAAGAAAAAAGGCTTTTCCATACCCAACCTTGATTATGGGCATATGGCAGATGCTTAATTTTAAAAATTAAAAAATATCAAAAGATTGCAAGGGTTGGTGAGGTTGTGAAAAAGAACTGGAACACTTGTACACTGTTAGTGGGGATGTAAAGTGGTACAGCTGCTGTGGTAAATAGTACAGAGATTCCTCAAAAAATTAAAATTAATTAAACTAATTAAAATAAAACTACTGTACAACCCAGAAAATCCCACTTCCAAGTCTGTATCCAAAAGAAATGAGGATCTTATAAACTGATATCTGCACTCCCATATTCATGACAGCAGTATTCACAACAGCCAAGATTTGGAAACAACTCACGGGTCCAATGACAGTGAAGAGATAAAGAAAATGTGGTTTATACACACAGTGGAATGGAATTGGGCCTTAGAAAAGAAGGAAATCCTACCATTTGCAACAGCAGGAATGCACTGGAAAGACATGAAGCTAAGTGAAATAGGTCAGTCACAGAAGGAGAAACACTGCACGGTTCCTCTTACACGAGTCACCTCAAATAGTGCAACAGAGAAGCTGACAATAGAAGGCGGTTACCCATGGATGGGGGAAGATGACGTGGGGCGCTGTACCTCAATGAGTATAAAGTTACAGTTACACAAGAGGAACAAGGTCCAGAGTTCTACTGTGCAACACAGTACCTATAGTCAGCAACATGGTGCTGTGCACTTACAGATGTGTTAAGAGGGCAGATCTCATGCTGTATGCTTATCACAAAACAAGGAGATGCAAGAAAACCTTTGGAGGTGATGAATATGTTTATTTCCCAGATTGTGGTGATGTACCATAAGTATATACATATGCCCAAACTCACCAAACTGTATAAACTAATTATGTGCAGTGTTTCATATACCAATTACATACACTTCAGTAAAGATGGGGAAAAAAAGAAACTTACCAAAATGCTACTACTGGTTACCAAAGGAAGGTGGGATTGGATAGGAGTATATATGTAGTGGATGAGGGTAGTGGGGATTATTAATATTTGCTTTATAATCATTTGATTTTTTAATCTAAGATATATTTTAACCACAAAAATGATAAGGACTAAAATTTTCCCAAATTTGGCAAAAAGACACAAACCTAAAAGGGAGAAGGCAATGGGACTCCACTCCAGTACTGTTGCCCGGAAAATCCCATGGATGGAGGAGCCTGATAGGCTGCAGTCCATGGGGTCGCACAGAGTCGGACATGACTGAAGTGACTTAGCAGCTGCAGCAGCAAAGATTCAAAAAACTTAGCAAACTCCAAATAGGATAAACCCAAAGAAACACATACCAAGACATATCACAAACTTCTGAAACCTAAAGATAAAGGGAAAAAAAATTCTAGAAAGTTGCAAGAGAAACACCTTACCTACAAGGAAAAAACCGTTTAAATGACAGTGAATTTTTCATGAGAAGTGACACCAGGAAACGTGGCATGACATTTTCTAAGAGCTGAAAGAATAAAATACTGTCAACCCCAAAGTCTCTATCCAACAAAAATATCTTTTAGGAATGAAAGGGTAATTGAAAACATTCTCCGAGAAAAGAAAACTAAAAAAATTTTTTTACCAGTAGACCTACTACAAAAGAAGGACTAAAGGAAGCTCTTGAAACAGAAAATAAAAAGTGATCAAAGAAGGAAACTTGGAAAATAAGGGAAGAAAACACCACCAGAATGGAGCACAGGAGAAAAGCAATCACAAGGATACTGCCCAGCCTGCAAACCAGAAATGCACAATGCAGTCAGTAGATACGAGGATGACTGTCAGTGCAAGTAGGGTGGATGAACCTGCTTCTGGAGAGCACCTGGGCTGAAACGCTGTCAAAGGTTACAGACGCAGGGATGAGTTATAAATGTGTGGATGAGTTGTGAACAAAGAGAAAGTCATCACATTAAAAGCCTGAACACCAAGCAAGAAAGACAACCAATAGTAAAGCAAGTTTCCAATTTAAAAAGTCAAAAGAAGACTAAGAGAGGGGAACATTTTAAAAGAAAAATTTCCCTTGCAAACAGTCTTCAGAAGGGAAACAGTCTTCAGAAGGACTCATTCCCCAAAAGAGAATATAACAACTATTTAACAGAATAAACTACAAAATCACCAAGGTCATAAAAATTACTATAATGCCAAAGCTCTTTCAGGATGCTGCCAATAATAACCAAAAACATGAATGCTGAATTCATCAAAGTCAATTTAAAATATGTTTCTAAATCTTGACAGAATAATGAAGCCTCAGTGTGCTCTCTAGAATGAAGCCCTCACTTGCAACCAAATACCTGTGTACAGGTGCCAGGATGTGTCTTCCCGGGCACAGGCATGCCCCACTTAGAGGGTGTTCTTTACACCTGGGCGTTAACTTCTCATAGGAAGATACGGAACATTATAAAGAAAACAACCCTTCCACACGAACAAGAAATAGCTTTGTTTTCCACAAGCTCACCCGGCTCCCGTGGCCTTATTCCTTTTCCTCCTTCTTCATTTGAAGTCAGACCCCCAACTCCAGGCTCTCTCAGCTCCACCCTATCAATTCACAGGAGGGTCTGGCTGGGGGCAAATGACTGGCCATGTTCAGAGATGACACTCACAGGCCCGAGGCCCAGGAACTCAAGCACTGAAAAATTAAGATGACAATTTAGTCCAGTCACAGGAGGACAATTAGGAAGGCTGACTGGTTTCTTTCATAAGCAGATTCCTGGGCAGCCCCAGTATGACAGCTGTTTAACACCAGCCCAAGGGGATAAGCCAAGATGAAAAAGAAAATGAGTTCAACCAAGCCTCATTCTGCTATTAAAGAGAAGAAACAGAGAAAGCAAGACGTATTTGACTTGACTTTGAGCTACGACTGTATTGTGTTTCAAAGACTGTATTTTTCCTTGAGGGAGGGGGTGGTCAGATTAGAGGCCACACTTCGAAAGAAAAGAAAACATTATTAGGGAGCAAATCAGAAATGGTTTCAAGAAACTTGGGGCCTAGCTGGAGTCTGTAGCACATGTAATAATTGCATCCCAAAAAGAAATCCTTACTGGGATGCTCATCCCCAAAGCCAGCTTCAATTGCTGTCTTTTCATCTCAGCAGTCATCAACAGGCCAGAAACTCAGCTGTGGCTTTCATCAATTTCCACCATCACCACTGATCTCTGAAGCTTTAGTCAGGGAGAGAGCTGAAGGCTTTGTCTTTTTTATAGGTAATTTACAATTATAAGGGCCAGTTTCCTTGAACCCTGCAGTGGGGCAGAGGGGCTTGGGGAGCAAGCTTCATTCTCTCCCAAAGAAACAAAGGGATGGGTTTAAAAAAAAAGCAGACAGTGAGAGCTCATGAATACCCCAGCTCTGGCTCCAGCCAGAAATAAACATGAAAAATAATGAAAGTCCTGAAAATGAACAGCTGAGGATACATCTCCGGCTGCATTCGGGGGCAGCTCTCAAAAACCACCTGGAGTTTCCCGAATCCCGAGCAATAACTTTCAAACTATTTCCTAAGCCAATTTTTTGAGAGCCCTGAATGGCTGGCATAAGTGCCAAGAACAATGCAGTGGCACAGCTTCCACCAGAGCTGCCGGGCCCCCTGCCCGCCGCAGACATTCACCAGGCAGGAGGGCCAAGTGAAAGGCAACCTGCAGGGGGACAGCCCCCTCTGGGAGCCCTGCTCTTTCCTGATGTTCTTCACCAACTCTTAAATTTGTACTCCACCCTTTCTGGGGAAAGATTTTTTTAAAACTGACAACCTTAAAGGGGTAGATTCTTCTACTAACTATATATATTAAAAAAAAAGTCTCAAGAAAGAGAAATCTAACTTGACAGGCATATTAATAAGTTAGTAACAGACCCTGCATATATGTTATGTCACTTAACACTCCTATCACATGTACAAGGTCACTGTTGTTTTTATCTCTGATGATGAGAGGTTAAATCATTCAGTCAAGGTCATAAAGCTCAAAAATACCTGTGTGCATGTGTTCTAAGTTGCTTCAGTTGCGTCCGACTCTTTACGACGCTATGGACCACAGCCCACCAGGCTCCTCTGTCCATGGGATTCTCCAAGCAAGAATACTGGAGTGGGTTGCTGTGCCCTCCTCAAGGGGATCTTCCCAACCCAGGGATCAAACTCACATCTCTTACATCTACCTGCATTGGCAGGCAGGTTCTTTACCACAAACACCACTTGGGAAGCCTCAAAAGTACCTGTGTTGGGATTAAACCCGGCTAGCTCCATTCATGGCACCCCACTCCAGTACTCTTGCCTGGAAAATCCTATGGACGAAGGAGCCTGGTAGGCTGCAGTCCATGGGGTCACTAAGAGTCAGACATGACAGAGCAACTTCACTTTCATGCACTGGAGAAGGAAATGGCAACCCACTCCAGTGTTCTTGCCCGGAGAATCCCAGGGACGGGGAAGCCTGGTGGGCTGCCGTCTATGGGGTCACACAGAGTCGGACACAACTGAAGCGACTTAGCAGCAGCAGCAGCAGCTTCATTCAAAGCCTATGGATGTACTTTCCATTGAAGAATGTCATCTCTCCTGTCAAAGGGTCCTGAGTGGGATCAGTAGAGGCGATGGAGAGAGTCAACAGAGGTGAACCCTTCTGCCCACATGTGAATCCTCAGGTGTCATTCTCACAGTGATGGTCGCTAAGAACATCATTGCCTGCATGAGGGTGCAACCCACACACTGAACAATAGATCTTCCTGGGGCCCTGTGCACAGGCACGGGGTCTCTTTTGCTCTGGCTTCTTAATAATTTTGCTTCTTAGGAAGAAATGCATACTCTGCCTCTGAAGCTCTTTTAATCTACCTGGGAAGATAGGACCACCGTCAGCTCTTAACTGAACTACGAAAAACCAGCCTGCCGTTTGTGCCTCAACTTTCTCCACTTTCTCTGCTCTTAGCCTTCTCGTGTCTCCTCTTCACCTTCAAGGGCTGCAGGATACACTCACTGCTGTGATTGCTCCTAGAGCTAAAAGAAAAGACCACTGACTAACTCACATCAAGTGCACAGAACTGCAGATGTTCGTCCTCATAATAAACAAGTATATTTCTAATGATAAAAATTATCATTGCATGCTGGACTAGGAAAAAAATACATTTCTAGGGGAGAGATCTTTCTAGCATCCATAAAAACAAACTACAGCAGTAAACATTTTTTTTTCCACACTTCAGATTAAGCCAACCTAACACATGCATATTCATACAGACACACACATGTGCACAGGCACAGAGAGACATGAACTTAAATACAGTAATGTTTGTACTCCAACTCAATCCAGTTAGTATATGCTGAGAGCATACTGTTGTAGTGAGAGCCATGAAAGTAGGCTACCAAGATGAGCAAGATACTAGGATCCTTAAGAAATTTATAATCTGTCTGGGGACAGACGTTCATCTAGGCATCACTGAGGGGACGTCACAGCCCCAGTCCTTTGGTTTTGTGTGCTTAGTCGCTCAGTCACATCTGACTCTCTGCGACCCCATGGACTCTAGCCGGCCAGGCTTCTCTGTCCATGGACTTTTCCAGGCAAGAATACTGGAGTGGGCTTCCATTTCCTACTCCAGTGGATCTTCCTGACCCAGGGATTGAACTCATGTCTCCTGTGTCTCCTGCATTGCAGACAGATTCTTTACCCACTGAGCCATCAGGGAAGCCCCCTTTGGTTTTGAGGAGATGCTAAAAACAAAGAGCAGGCCCATGTAAATGGTGTTAGCTTTGCAAGCTCTCTCAAAAGAGGGGGCTCCTTTCTTCCTCCCCCACTACAAAACAGGGATTGAAAAAATCGAAACCTTTGGACATTACAGCAAAGCACCAAGTCTGGTGCCTCCCAAGAGAAACTGATGGGGACACACTGCAAAGCTGCTTTATTGAAATGCATAAACTATTGGGATTATCTGCAGGCAAGTCTCAGATCTCCATATTTATTAAACCTAAATCAGTGCCTGACACCAGAAATGTGCAAGAGATTTGCTGAATGAATGAATGAATTATAGAAATCAGGGAGGCACCGGGTTCAGTTCTTTAGGGTATAGTTGGGTGGCCTTAAGCAAGCCCTTCTGCCCTCCACATCTCTGCTGAGTGGGCAGCAGTGCCAGCCCTCCCCACCTGTCAGGACCCCTGGGAGCAGCAGAGGAGTTCATGGACTCCAGAGCATTTTCAGAAGCATAAAGCATTCTGTAAGTTCAAGGGCTGTTATTATTCTTTTGCAGATTCCCATGCCAGTCCATAGCTGCTCTTGTAGGGAAATTGAATTCATCCCTGATTAATCAGCCTGTTTACTGCAGGCTGATGGTAGCCTGACTTGCTCCCACTCTGGCTCCGGGGCTCTCTCCTCTGCTGTTTGCTGCTCAGCCCCTCAACCTTCAGACACTAGAGCCAGAAATAGGGCTTGGAGGGGCCTCTTCTTCTCCCCTGTAGGCCCCGCCTGCATGGGGTCCATCACCCCGACCCCTTACCCACCTCCATTCTGATTACACCAGGCTGTGCGCAGAATGCCTACACAAAGCTTCCCAGCTTGACAGCTCCTTTGGGTGTCAAAGTGCTGCTGTAACCCTTCTTCCTTGTGTGTCCTGCTCATTCCACAGCTATTTATTCTCAGGGAAGCGGAGAAATATCTCTGCTCTACAATATGACATTTTAGCCCAAGATAAAATCTTCTAAACAGCAGCCAACAGCAGCATGTGTGCAAAAGCAGAGGTTGATCCGCAGTTAAGGAGACTGAGGCTGGAGTTGATCTTTCTAGTAATTTGATACCCTCTTTCCTCCGGGCCCCCGCAGAGATACTTGGCACTAGGCGTGTTTAACTTCCTGCAGTGGAGCTGGTTCTCTGCGTTCCTGTCTCACAGGCATCTAACACCATCTTTAAAAGCAGTGTCTTCCTGGAGTGAATGATTCGCCTTTCAAACACAAGTGCCACCGTTTAGGAACACTGTGTTCAGAGACAACAGAGAACACTGATGTAACAATGGCCCTGACGTCATGTTCCTCTGGGTCTCTCTGTAGCCATAACGTCTGCTATTAAGCCTCTGAGCTAGCACAATACCGTTAAAGCAAAACAATATCCTATTTTATTGCAAGTGTATCAGACCCCTATGCAGAGTCCCTTCTTGCTCTCTTTGTCTCTGACCCCTAGGGTCCTTATCCAGTAAGCAATCAAGATGGATTCACCAAGGGGCAAGGCAACACCAAATCAGCAGTAGTAATATAAGTCAGGGTCCTGCCCTCCAGATATATACACTAGTGTAAGCTAGGATTCTCGAGCGCTTGTTGCAACTAGTTGAGAGTGTTACGTTCATTCTCTCATTTAAATCTCCTTAAAACCCTATGAGACATTCCCCAATGTTGAAGAAACTGTTTTAGAGAATTTAACTAATGTACCCAAGTTAGTGGAAGGGCTAAGATTTGAATTCGGCCTCTGACTTCTGAGCCCACATCCTGAAGACAGCATCAGTAAAGCACCAACATGAAGCAACCAGGGAATTCTGAAGGGCTAAAAGGTGCTAGCCAGCATTCATCCCTTCATTTGTTCTCATTCATTCTTTTACAGTATCTACCGAGCATCTTCAGAGTGCCAGCCACATTCTAGATACAGGAAGCAATGTCCCTGCCCTTCAGTTACTCAGTTCAGCCAATCTGTACAGGCTTAGTGACCCGGGCAGGTCCACGGAAGAGGGAAGACTCCAGGGTAAGACTTGGAAAACTACAAAAGTGTAAGGGATCACAGTGGGAGAAACAGTGGGAGCCAAGTCCTAGAGGCTGGAATGCTCATAGATGAAAGGTGACAGAGAAACTGAGGCTCCTAGTGCCAGAGTTGAGAAAGACTCGGGGACTAGGTGGCCTTTTCTGGAAAAAATCCTGAGCAGTGACTCCTGGGAAGGAGATGGTTTAGGATTAGACCCCAAGCCCTGCTCCTTCTCCCAAAATAAAGAATACTCAGTAAATGAAGACACAGACTAAGAAGATACATCAATTAGCATCTCTGTCTCTGGCTGGGGCCCAAGAAAACCCTTTGAAAAGGTTGCCATGATGCTCCCATGGACCACTTATTATGGTGGCAGAAATGAATATGTGGATTGTGATGATGTTTCTCCAAGCCCCCTCCAGGCCTCTTTCCCATGCAGTCAGCTCAGCAGGAGCCAAGGAATGAGGAGGATAAAGGGGGTGCTCTACCAGACAACCAGACAGCACCCAGCTGCCTTGGGAATGCACTCACTCACTCAAAGCCCATCTAGTCACTGCCATCCCAATCATGATGAAAACATACCACATCCAACTCAGTCTTGGCCCCTTGACCCTGGGATCACCCTTTTACTGGGTAGAACAGATAGCTGGACTCACCACTTTTTTTTTTTTTTTTTTCCTATCTGGAAAGGATATTATTGACTGTCCAGCAAAACACCTAAAGAGCTGCTGAGGAAAACAGGTGAGGAAACTGGGAGGCCGATGAGGTGCCTAGAGATAAGACCTAGCTTGTCTGCAGCTGGTCTTGGACTCAGACTCTCCTGGCACCCAGTTCAGATGGATTTCTCCACTGACCCCAAAGCATGCCCCCCTGACACCCTGCCAAGTATCAGTACTCTAGAATGCAAGAGATGCAACATGGCAGTCTAGACAGGGAAGCAGAAGGTCAGGTTCCAGATCAACTCCGTCCCTTCCTAGCTATGGAGCCTTGGTCTAAACACATTTCCTTAAGCCTCAGTTTCCTGATCTGTGAAATGCCAAAAAATGTTGCCTCCTTCACAGGGCTAAGGGCAAATAAGATAATCCAAGTAAAGCCCTCTGAACAATATCTGGCAGATAGTACCTGTTCATCTCTCATGCCTGCAAGTCTACTCTTCTCCAGACTGCAAATCTGGGCTTGACATGAATTTCAACTCTTAGAATCTTGACCATTCTCCTATAGCAAGGACAACAAAAAGAAGTCCAAGATGTGCCAAGCAGTAAGTCTGAATGAAGACCTGTTCTAACTGATGTTCATGAAGTATACTGTTCTCACAAAATGTGATAGAGATAGCTATTTATTGCTCCATTTTACAGATAAGGAAACTGAGGTTCAGTGAGATTAACACATTCCCCAAGGTCCACATAGCCTGTCACTGGCGGATTGGGAAGTCACCACATCCTTTGCCCTCTAGCATGCCATCAGCCCTTCATCTCTCTCAAAAGTGCTGTGCCCAGAAGGAGCCACCTCATTCCAAGTGTTACAGAACCAGTGACAGGGAAGGACTTTTTCCAGCTTCATCAGAGGTCTGTAGTTCCATTCATGCCACTTGACACATATTGAACTTGAAATTATATCTTCTGAAATACGAGTAGTCAAACCTCCCCATCCTGGCCTTGCCCAGCTGTTTCACTTTTTTTAATGCAAGGTTAAAACCCAGCATATGACCCTATTAACCATCATTTTAAGTTAAATCAGGTTCATTTTTCCAAGCCTGAACTAATCATTTTAGATCTGAATCTTTTCATCCAACATATCTATTATCTCTCCCATCTTTCTTTGTCATTGATTAAAGGAAATGTTAACAACACAGGATAAAGACTAGAACCTCCTGACTCTAGAAACCTGCCTCTGGCTTAAGAATTGCTTCATTAAAAAGTATTCCCGAGATTGGATACAGCTCCCTATGCTATACAGTAGGACCTTGTTTATCCATTCCAAATGCTAACAATTTGCATCCACTAATCCAAAACCCCAGTCCATCCCTCTTCCTCCCCCTCCCTCTTAGTAACCACAGGTCTGTTCTCTACATCTCCAAGTCTATTTCTGTTTTGTAAATAGGTTGATTTGTGCCACGTGTTAGATTCCACATATAACCATAATGGAAAGAATATTTTAAAAAAGAATGTATATACATGTACAACTGAATCACTTTGCTATACAGCAGAAATTAGGACAACACTGTAAATCAACTATATTTCCATTTAAAAAACTAAATTAAAAAAAAAAAAAAACATACTCTGAGCATACTATTCCATGAATAACTGATCCAGCCCAAAGCCCTCTGCCTTGAGCTCAAGGTACCTTGAGTGGCTTCCCAATGCCTTACTGAAATCAGGACATACCATGCCTACTGCAAAGAAGGAAAGAGGTTAGCTAAAAAAGACTCAATCCTCAGTTAGCACATGATTATTCCTAGAGATTACTATTTGTTTTTCCAAGGTTACACAATCCCTCTTTTAAATACTCAATTTTAGAATCTTGCCCAGGACTTTCAACTACCATGAATTTGTAAACTACCTTATACAGACCATTTTGAAAATATGAATAACTGCTTGTCTCCTTCTGGAACATTCCCACTCTGCAATGATTTCCTCAAATATCACCAGCAATATTGTATTATACCAAAATTTGACATCTAACCTGGGATAGGATCTTTTGAGATCAAGAGACTTGAGCTCACTTTAAGCAGACGGAGCTTTATTCTAATCGAATCACCAGGGCTGGTGGCCTACTCTTAACAGTCCTGATCTACCCCAGGCTTGTGACCCACAGGACTTGTCTTCCATTGAGCCTGGACTTCTGCTGTCACTTGCTAAGCTCAGACAAGCTGGAGCTAGGAAAGATCAGCCAGATACTAGGATTCTCCAGGGCTTATATTGAGACATTCTTTGAGCCTACAGGCCTCGAGAGAGCCCCATCACAGAAACCAGTCCTTGACTTCTGGTAGGACAGGTGTAAAAGGCTTCCTGCCTGGGGTAGTATTTCTCACTGTATGAAGGTCCTCATGTGCAGTGTAACATAATCCCAAATTCAAGGGTCTGTGACCTGATTTGACCTAGTCTGACTCCTCACACTGCTCTAACCTGTCTCCCAAATCCTTTTCTGGTTCCAGCCATCTTCATATTATCATCTCAGGTACACATGCTCCCAACATCCAGATCCACCATAAACAGTGAATTCTCAGCCTTGCCTGGGTTTTCTCAGTCCTGCAACAGAACTCAGTCCCCTCAAACTTTCATTGTTCAAGTCTAAGAAAACCACTAGAAGCACGAGGTCATGGCTAAAGTTGAGATCTAAGCAAGGTTTAACCTCTACTGTTCACTTTCTCTTTCAGAGGTAACCTGAGAACTACAAGCTGCACCCTGACTTTTAAAATCACTCAGAAGCCTTTGGCTCAGAAGTTCTATTCCTAAGGATTTCAAGGAAATAATCAAAGATGGTTAAAAAAAAAGACAAAGCCACATGAACAAAATTTATGAAACAAATTTTGTTTCAAGAACATCTACATGTTCAAGAATGGGGGATTGATTAAAAAAAATACAACTATTCGTACAGCCACAAATGGAATGATGTAGATAGACAGATGATATATAAGGATAAATATGATATATAAGGATATAACCTTTAAGGATTCTGATCATAGCATATTTGATTGCATGAGAAAAATGTTCATGATATATTGTAAAGGGAAATATCAGATTACAAAATAATGTACATAAGATCTTAAAGCAATATATAGACAGAAAGAAGATGACTGGAGAGACAGATGGAAAGGAGGAAGAGGAGACATTGGAGGGACAGGCAAAAAGTATATTAATAGTAGCTATTTCTGGATAGTGGGTTTTCAAGAACATGAGTGTTGCCTTTCTATTTTTTACACATTTTTCTGTAAAAACAAAATGGACGTTTATTACTTTGAAATTAATAAAAACCCACCAGCATAATTATGACATATCCTCTCACTTCAAGGATATAATTCATTCTCCATTCATTCATTCAGCAAATGAGATCCAAACACCTACCTTGCAAAAGGCCCTGTCCCCAAACGATCAAAGGAATAAGACATGACCCTTGTCTCCAATTATTCAACTATTGTTGCTGAAGAAACAATAGTGAACACAAACACCTATAACAAAAGACACTATAAACATCAGTGCCACATGAATATACAGACAAATACTGGCGCTCACAGACCCAGGAGGGAACTGGGCAGCACCCTTAAAATGGGCTGAATTCCAACAGATGGAGATGGTGTAGGGGGTGGATGACCAACCCATCCTGGTTCACCAAGACTTCACCAGCTTGAGCACTAAAAGTCCCACAGCCCAGGAGAATTGAGACAACTGGTAACCCGCAATGGGAAATGCTCTCTGCAGGAGAAAGGGGTCAGGCAAAGCTTTCTCAGTAGAGGGAAGGCAGCCCACCTAGAGGAAAAGTGAATAGAAGCCAAGCTTCAGATGACTCCAAAGTCTAGTCAGAGGAGATGGACGTTAAGTCCATCTGGCAACCAGAGGAGTAGCAATTTGGGAATAATAATTGGGCAGGAGTCCACCTGGCAAACTAGAGGAGAGAAGGAATCAAGGTGAGTTCTCAGAAAGGTGCCCAAGGGAGAGTCCGTCTTAGGGGAAGTGTGTGGCAGGATGGTACTAAGGCCATTTATATGCAAAACATGGAAAATAGTTGCTCTAAGTTACATCAGATTCCACAGTTTCTAATGCACATGTCAGCTGTCATTCTCAAACCACGCCCGGCCTCCACCACCTCACATTTGCAGAAAGCAAGAGTCTGGATGAATAAGTGTTTTTATTCCCAGCAAAAACAGACTGTCTAAGAAAGTAAAACTCTGTTTGCCAGCAAGTGCCTTCACAGTCATGAAGAAACACCAGGCACAAGTGCTCGGGAGAGGACCAGACCAGGTGGTGCTCTAAGAGTCCCCAAGAGGAAGGCACTCTCCACACTGCAGGAGTTCCTGGAACTGGGAACCACTGAGCGCTGAGGGAGGTAAACTGGCCTCTGCTGGCTTGAACTGCCAGGCTTGGCTACTCTAAAAACCTCTCTGTGCAGAGAGCTCAGCTGGTTGATTATCTTTCTGACACCGTCTTACGCACAAGAGGGGAAAAGAGAGATCTTTTGTGAGACATGACTTCCCCAGCCCTAAGGACATTAAGATTCAATTTCATGTGTTTCCCTCACCCCAACACACATGCAAACACACTCCTCCAATCTCAATATGAGTATAATTCCCACGGTTTCTTGCTGCCAACAAGCTTACCTTTACAGAAGTAAAGGGATGCAGGTCCAGCCTCAAATTACTTACATTCCACCACACTGAAAAAACCTAAAACCTAAATTAACCAGCCCACATGTGGGCACATATACACTAAACACTCAAGTACAAAGGGCACACAAAACCAAGTGACACTTTTATCAATGAAGAAATTAAAGAATGGGGATTTAGAGAAAGATACTCTTCTAGATCTGAGCTGTTCAATACAATAGCCATGTGTGTTAACTGAACACAAGAAATGTGTCTAGTCAGCACTGAGATGGGCTGCAGGTGTTAAATACACACCAGATTTCAAAGACTTAGTATGGAAGAAAACAATATAAAAACATTAATATTTTATATTGATTATATGTTGAAATGATAACACGATAATTGACATGCAGTGCTGGAAAGGGAGCTGAGATGATAAAACCCTTCCCTGGAGACCCACCCATCACACATCCCACACCCTTTCTCTGTTTTTGCTCCACAGCCCTTGTCCCTTTCTAACATGCTGTACGATGAATATACTTTCTAGCTGACTATCATCCACTAGAGAGGAAACTCCATGGGGCCAGGGTTTTTGCTGTTTTAATAACTGTTATATTGTCACCACATGGTGCTTGATTTCACTGAATGAATGAATCAATTTGGGCCTCCAGGGATTTTAGGTTACTCAGGGGCCAAGAACACTGTGAAAGTGTTGGGTTGAACACAGCAGGGCAGCAGTCATCTTGCAGCTGTGGGCATCTTCTCAGAGAGGAAGGTTTCCTATGGCACAATAGATGCTTCCTTTGTCTCCTGCACCCCTAAACTCACTCGTCCTGCAAGGAGCATGCCACCAGGCTCTGGGATTGCTACCAATTCACCTGGGACAAGGAGACAGCCTCTCCCTCCTCAGCCTCTATAGCCCTTCCCAACCGGGCTTACTGAGCTCAAAGAACCATATATGAGGGTGGCCTAGAAAACTGCATTTTGCAAATGTTTTCATTCAGCAGCAAAATCATTTGATTTCACTGAAGCTTGTCTTTGTGGTGAAGTGGTGAAGTCGCTCAATCATGTCTGACTCTTTGCAACCCCATGGACTGTAGCCTACCAGGCTTCTCTGTCCATGGGATTTTTCAGGCAAGGGTACTGGAGTGGGTTGCTATTTCCTTCTCCAGGGGATCTTCCCAACCCAGGAATCAAACCCGGGTTTCCTGCATTGCAGGCAGATGCTTTACCTTCTGAGCCACCCAAAGCTAGACTGACAGACAGCCATTAAACACACTAACCAGGAAGTTGTTTGAAGAGGTGGTGAAGCACAGTGGAGGGGGAGAGTCAAGCGACTAGGACTGGATTCTGGCACAGTTATACAGTACTTGCTGTGTGGCATCTGGCAGGACAAACAACCTCTCTGAACCTTCCACGTCCTCATCTTTAATAGAGGAGTAAAATAATGCTATCTCACAAGCCTGTTATCTGGTTTTAAGGACATGATGCATATGAAAAGTGCTTTGTGACATGGGAAGCACTCCCCAAATTGATTTGTTACTATTTTATGATTGTTATTATTGGGAAGAGCCACAAGAGTAAAGAATGAGGGGGAATTTAAGTATAGGAGATGCAGGGAGATAAAAAACCTAGCCATGAATGGTCACTTGGCAATTTGAACTGCATGACAGGCCCATCACAACAAGCCTGGGAAAGCAGATGAAACACAAAGATCTGCTCCCTCCCACTTCCCTTCTCATCTCCTCTAAGCCCAGAACTCACAAGGCAGCGCCCTGGCTCAAACACCCTCATCTCTGAACCATCAGGTATCCCAGAGCCAGACCTGGGCACCCGGACTTGAGAGAGATTCTCTGAGCTCAGAAGCCCATGATGCTTCCAAAACGCTTCCAGTACAAGTCCACGGTCATCCCCAAGGACAGTCTTAACCTGGGATCCCAATTTCTGGAGGATTGCTGGGGTGAAGAGGAGGCACAGCTTGATGCTGGAGACCTGTCCGAGGTTGCCACTGGCCTAGGTTACGGCTGCACCCTACACAGTGGGTGTGGCCTGAGTTGGGCTGCCATGTGAGGGCCAGCCTAGAAGAGCCGTGAGAAACACAGATTTCAGGTCAGAGATACCCGTGTTAAATTCTGGCCTCTGCACAGCTGCCCAATTATGTCACCTTGAATTAGAGGCTTGGCTCTCAGCCTCTGCTTTCTCCTATGAGGATGGGCAAGAGCCCTTTGCTTGTAACTCATCCCATGGTGCCTGTCCCATGTCATGGTAAACTGTATGTGTTTACTCAAAGACTGCCCAGGTTCCAAACCCAGACAGGACACTCAGATCAGATCAGATCAGATCAGTTGCTTAGTCGTGTCCGACTCTTTGTGACCCCATGAATCGCAGCACTCCAGGCCTCCCTGTCCATCACCAACTCCTGGAGTTCACTCAGACTCATGTCCATTGAGTCAGTGATGCCATCCAGCCATCTCATCCTCTGTCATCCCCTTCTCCTCTTGCCCCCAATCCCTCCCAGCATCACAGTCTTTTCCAATGAGTCATCTCTTCACATGAGGTGGCCAAAGTACTGGAGTTTCAGCTTTAGCATCATTCCTTCCAAAGAAATCCCAGGGCTGATCTCCTTTAGAATGGACTGGTTGGATCTCCTTGCAGTCCAAGGGACTCTCAAGAGTCTTCTCCAACACCACAGTTCAAAAGCATCAATTCTTTGGCACTCAGCCTTCTTCACAGTCCAACTCTCACATCCATAGGACACTCAGAGGATATATCAATTATCAATTTCTCTGTGTTTGTGTTTTCTCAATCAAATATGAACAATAAAAGAATCTATTTCTTAGGTATGTTGTGAGGATTAATGTAATTAATCCATGTAAAGTGCTTAGAACAGAGTCCGGCACACTGTAAGTACTCAATTGTAATAGCTAATATTTGCTTAATAAAAATAAATAATAATAGTAGTAAATGACTGCTGATGGTGTTTAAAACCCAAAACAGTCCTGCCTTAGCCCATACTGGCACTAGTGGTAAAGAACCCTCCTGCCAATGCATGAGATGTAAGAGGTGCAGGTTCATTCCTGGATCGGGAAGATCCTCTGCAGAAGGGCAGGGCAACCCACTCCAGTATTCTTGTCTAGAGAATCCCATGGACAGAGGAGCCCGGAGGGCTACAGTCCATTGGATCGCAAAGAGGCAGACACTACTGAAGCAACTTAGCATGCACGCATGCACTAGCACATAATAGGAAATTAGTCAACATTTTCAGGGAATGATTCAGGGGACTTCTAATCTCCCCACATTGGTGTGTTCCATCTACTCATAAAATCTGTCTATAGGCCAATGGCTAGTGGAGATAATGGAATTCCAGTTGAGCTATTTCAAACCCTGAAAGATGATGCTGTGAAAGTGCTGCACTCAATATGCCAGCAAATTTGGAAAAGTCAGCAGTGGCCACAGGACTGGAAAAGGTCAGTTTTCATTCCAATGCCAAAGAAAGGCAATGCCAAAGAATGCTCAAAGTACTGCACAATTGCACTCATCTCACACACTAGCAAAGTAACGCTCAAAATTCTCCAAGCCAGGCTTCAGCAATACGTGAACCATGAACTTCCTGATGTTCAAGCTGGTTTTAGAAAAGACAGAGGAACCAGAGATCAAATTGCCAACATCTGCTAGATCACAGAAAAAGAGAGTTCCAGAAAAATATCTATTTCTGTTTTATTGACTATGCCAAAGCCTTTGACTGTGTGGATCACAATAAACTGTGGAAAATTCTTCAAGAGATGGGAATACCAGACCACCTGACCTGCGTCTTGAGAAATCTGTATGCAGGTCAGGAAGCAACAGTTAGAACTGGACATGGAACAATGGACTGGTTCCATATTGGGAAAGGAGCACATCAAGGCTGTATGTTGTCATCCTGCTTATTTAACTTATATGCAGAGTACATCATGAAAAATGCTGGGCTGGATAAAGCACAAGCTGGAATCAAGACTGACAGGAGAAATACCAATAGCCTCAGATATGCACATGACACTATCCTTATGGCAGAACGTGAAGAACTAAAGAGCCTCTTGATGAAAGTGAAAAAGTTGGCTTAAAGCTCAACATTCAGAAAACTAAGATCATGGCATCAGTCCCATCACTTCATGGAAAATAGATGGCAAAATAGTGGAAATAGAGGCTGATTTTATTTTGGGGGGTTCCAAAATCACTGTAGATGGTGACTGCAGTCATGAAATAAAAAGATGCTTACTCCTTGGAAGAAATGTTATGACCAACCTAGACAGCATATTAAAAAGCAGAGACATTACTTTGTCAACAAAGGTCTGTCTAGTCAAGGCTATGGTTTTTCCAGTGGTCATATATGGATGCGAGAGTTGGACTGTGAAGAAGGCTGAGCGCCAAAGAATTGATGCTTTTGAACTGTGGTTTTGGAGAAGGCTCTTGCAAGTCCCTTGGACTGCAAGGAGATCCAACCAGTCCATCCTAAAGGAGATCAGTCCTGGGTGTTGGACAGGGAAGCCTGGAGTGCTGCAGTCCATGGGGTCACAAAGAGTCAGACACGACTGAGCGACTGAACTGAACTGAAGTCAATGGAGGCAGACATGGTGCTGTCACCTTGCGCTTCACATGCTGCCTTTTGGTGTTGATACTGACTTCTTCATCAACTTCTTGTGAAAGGGAGAACCCGCTGTCACAAGCAGTCTCCAAAGGACCTGGTCTGGAGGAAGCTGCATGAGCACAAGAAAAAGCAGCCACAGAAGATCCAAGTCGGGTCAACTCATTGCTCTAAATGGGGTGTGAGTGAAGTAGTTTGGTCCAAAGATAAAACTCATGGGTCTGCTGTTCCCTCCGGCTCAATTATCTTCCAACTTCATCCAGGCTTTTCTCAGCTGTCACCTCCCAAGAGACACCCTCTGAATTAAATCCTCCAACATTCTGCATCCATTATCCTGCTTTGCTTTTCTTCATAGAATTTTACATGACAGTTGCTCATTAATTTCTCGTCTGCCTCCTCCCCAAGGGAAAGGCAGGGATACTCACCTGTTTTGTTCTCTGCTGAGCCTAGAACAGTGCCTGACACATACACAGGAGGTGCTCAAGAAATATTTGCTCAGTGAATGAAAGAAGGAGAGGTCCTCTCCTGGCAGGCATGACCACCAGCATTCCAGGCAGGACTGCAGAGTTGACACCCTTCTGCCAATGACTTTTCTCAAGCCCAGAAGGATGGGCTGGGCTGGGTTGTAGGGCAAAGGGAACCTGCAAACCCAGGTCCCAACTCAGTTCTTTCAGGTGGACAGGAAGACTCTGACTGCCTTCATCTGGAAAACACACGCCGTGACATTCCATCATTCACTTAGAAAGTTAAAGAGTTGCAACAAAATTAATTTCTTATCACCAGGGAAATTAAAATATCTGCAAACAAATTCTACCCCTGCAGCCCAGTTTCAGGTGGTTGATACATCTGATGTGTTGGCAGCAGTGAGAACCAAGAGGGAAGCATTGGGAAAACTAGTTTCTAGCTGGAAGGGAAGATTTAGGAAAGGTAAAAAAAAAAAATAAGGAAAACTAAAAATACACCACCACCACCACCAAAAGCAACAACAGCAACCACTGCCACCCAAGTCTGTGTTTGTAATGTCTTCTCCAAAATGTGCAAATGATTATGACTTAAGGACCTAAAATGCAGGCTATCCAGTTAACATCTCATTCTCAAGACCAGAATTCAGACATTAATTGTTACCCCAAATGACTTGAGTTGTACCATTTTAGCATGGTATTTGAGAATATGGGTTTTACAATTAGATAAGCCTCTTACTATCAGTGTGGCCTTGGGATATATACTAACTTGTCTGATCCTTGAGTTCCTCACCTATAAAATATGGATAATAAACTTAATCTCCTGGATTGTTAAATAATGTATAATTGTACATGAAGATTCCCAGGTAAGGCAAATGGTAAAGAACCCACCTGCCAATACAGGAGATGTAAGAGACTCGGGTTCCATCCCTGGGTTGGGAAAATCCCCTGGAGGAGGGCACTGCAACCCACTCCAGTATTCTTGCCTAGAGAATCCCACAGACAGAGGAGCCTGGTGGGCTAAGGGTCACACAGAGTCAGACACTACTGAAGCAATTTAGCATGTATACAGATACATAAAGCAAAGTAGGTGCTCAAAATGTAAAATACACTTTTATCATTATATCAATACCATTAATACCAGAAAAAAATAATGATATCAATAATAAACATAAAAGTAATTTTTCTCAAGTTTATAAATGGGGATGGTACATATCAAAACACAGAATAGATCTGGCAAGAAATCTCATCAGGGCCTATAGTTCTCTTTGAGCTTTCCTAGAGCCTTTCTGTTCAAGACCCACTGTGACATTCCTGTTCTAAGGGGGACACAGTGAGATGGCCTGGAGTGATCCCTAAGAGACTAATGGATTCCACGTGACTCATTCAGTGACCCACACACCCAACCCAAACCTCCCCACTCTTGTTACACCCCATTCCCACCCCATCCCCCTCCTTCCAAACCCACAGAAGGTGTACGCAATTAAAAAAAAAGAAAGAAAGAAAGAAGGGACTTAGGAAAGCATCCAGGGAGACAGGAGTGAGAGACTCGAGGTCTAGACAGAACTGCTCTCAGCCCCAAAGTAAAAGTGAGGACCCAGGCCAGACAGGGTGGGACAGAGGGGGAGGACGGGTGGGTGAGCCCACTGCACTCCAACGTGTCCCCATCGTGGTGATTCAAAGGGATGGGCAAGTCCTCTTGTCACTCTCCCTCTGTGATTTTACTCTGTTTCCCTGGAGTCACCAGCAATTAAAGGGCTTCATGATTGCCTGAGGGACAGGAGTAAGGAATGAGCTGGAAAAGGCATCCTATTCCATCCAGGAGAAATATAATCCTCCCAAATAAAGAAAAATTAAAACAGGGAGGGGTCCTCAACCCCCAAGCCACACAGCAGGTAGTCAGGGTTAGGCTTAGGATGTATTTGAAACAGCTTCAAATCTCCACACATTCTGGATTAAAGTCAAAGCACAATATTCTGTTCAGTTCAGTTCAGTTGCTCAGTTGTGTCCAACTCTTTGCAATCCATGAACTGCAGCACGCCAGGCCTCCCTGTCCATCACCAACTGCCAGAGTCTACCCAAACATCTCCATTGACTCGGTGATGCCATCCAACCATCTCATCCTCTGTCATCCCCTTCTCCTCCTGCCCGCAATCTTTCCCAGCATCAGGGTCTTTTCAGATGAGTCAGCTCTTCACATCAGGTGGCCAAAGTATCGGAGTTTCAGCTTCAATGTCAGTCCTTCCAATGAACACCCAGGACTGGTCTCCTTTAGAATGGACTGGTTGGACCTCCTTGCTGTCCAAGGGACTCTCAAGAATCTTCTCCAACACCACAGTTCTAAAGTATCAATTCTTTGGTGCTCAGCTTTCTTTATAGTCCAACTCTCACATCCATACATAACCACAGGAAAAACCATAGCCTTGACTAGATGGAACTTTGTTGACAAAGTAATGTCTCTGCTTTTTAATATGCTGTCTAGGTTGGTCATAACATTTCTTCCAAGGAGTAAGCGTCTTTTAATTTCATGGCTGCAGTCACCATCTGCAGTGATTTTGGAGCCCAGAAAATAAAGTCAGTCACTGTTTCCCCATCTATTTTCCATGAAGTGATGGGACCAGATGCCATGATCTTCGTTTTCTGAATGTTGAGCTTTAAGCCAACTTTTTCACTCTCCTCTTTCCCTTTCATCAGGAGGCTCTTTAGTTCTCCTTCACTTTCTGCCATGAGGGTGGTGTCATCTGCATATCTGAGATTATTGTTATTTCTCCCGGCAATCTTGATTCCAGCTTGTGCTTTCTCTGGCCCAGCATTTCTCATGATGTACTTTGCGTATAAGTTAAATAAGCAGAATGACAATATACAGCCTTGACGTATATTCTGAGATGGCGGCAAAAGCACTGAAAGCCTGCTTCCTTTTCCAACATCCTATCTTTGTGAAGCAGGGCTTTCTGCAGTGACAGCAATGAGATTACAGAATAGACTGGGCATAGCAACACACTTCAGGTGTCACTGTCTCCCATCACCCCAGATGGGACCATCTAACTGCCCGAAAACAAGCTCAGGGCTTCCCCTGATTCTGCATTATGATGAACTGCATATTTATTCAATTATATATAACACAATAATAACAGAAACAAAGTGTACCAGAAATGTAACGTGCTTCAATCATCCCAAAACCATTCTCTGCCCCCCAGTCTGTGGAAAAACTGTCTTCCATGAAACCAGCCCCTGGTGCCAAAAAGGTTGGGAACCACTGAAAATATGGTGACTAAAGGAAACCCAAGTCATTCAGAGGTGGGGAGGAAAACTGATGATGGACTTTAAAAAATGGTCATCTCAAAGCTAGCAAGTTTGGGCTGGGCAGGAGGGATTTACCAAAAAGCATAAGTCAGAACCAAACCTTTTCCCCAGCTCAGAATCCAAGCATTAGTTTTTGCTGGCTGTATGCACCAAACAAGTTATCATAAGCAAATTAGCAACCAGTGGAGCAAAGATAAGTGGACTCACTCTCCCCTTTTTACTAAATTCTCTAGCCATACATCTTTTACTGCACAATGGCTCACGTGAACTATAGGGAAACTCCCTTACTTTGCTCCCTTGAGCCTCTTGGGAAGAGGAGGGGCCAGGACTTGGGCTGGTAAACTTCTATGCTCAAGTGCAAAGGCTATGGTGGGACGCAAAGACCGCACCAGGTGACACTGGCTGGGTCCATATTCATTCACAGCTGTGGGCGGGTTTATCCAGGGCACCAATTATCTAATTGCTGCTAATGATCCCTCTATTTACTCAGCTGCAAATTTGCAAGTTGGGGCCTGACTCACGGGATAATAATGGGAGATATATTTCCATTTGAAAATTCATGAATAAGCAGCAAGAGCCCTGTTTATTAAAATTTAGATGCAGATAAACAATAAGTATAGTTCTAGGAATAATTGCAGGGTTTCCACAGTTACAGAAAAACCAGCCCTTTTGTCAACACTTCATTGTTCTATTTATACCTTGGGAGATATTGCACTGAGTTTCTATAAATACAGTGGAAACTCATTCGTCTCAACCCCCTCTCACGTGGAAAGTCACAACCTTGTCAGCAATAAAAGAACAGCATCCCAAGTGCGCCTGATGTTAGGTCTCAGGACTGTCATAGATGAATCCTTCCTAATAGAAGGGATAAAGCAGAACAAGTTTGCATTGGGTTGGGCAGGGGGGAGGGGAAGCAACAGGCGTTCTAGTCTGGTTTCTGAAATCAACATGAAGCGGCTACATCTTCAGCAGCTCTCAGCCCCTGAGTGTTAAGAATCTCAATGATTAAAAGCAGAGGAAACAAACTGGCCAAAGCATCTCGATCCTTGCTCAGGACGGAAGCTCATCAGTGACAGTCATGTATGTTTTCTCTGACTGTGACTCTGTCTTCCTCTGGGGATGTTAGGCCTCTCTCTCCTATTATATTACAAACCTCTATCACAGCAATCTTGAAATCTACTCTTTCGATCCTCCCACCCCCAAAGTACCCAGCACTACACTTTGTACCACCCAGTGTTAATCAGCAAGAGTCTGGTTCAATAAAGGCCTTCTGATCCCAAATAACCCAAAGAAACACCCCCATAGCAGGACAAGATTGTGCTGTCCTGAAGTACAATGAATATTTATGAGAAGATCACATTTTTAAAGTGTTTTACCATTTGGCAGGCACTGTGTGAATTACTTTCCAAATAAAAATCTAATCATCCCACCAGCTCAGTGAAGGCAGTCCTATTACTCTTTTATTAAGAACTAAAAAGGAAGCAATAGGGTACATTCCCTGAACACACAGTGAGTTAAGTACCAGGGCCAGGACTTGAACCCAAAACCTATCTGCAACTAGGATATATGCTCTTAGCCACCGCATCATGCAAATTTTCTGCTTCTTCGATCCAACCTCAGACTGCATCACTTAGTGGATAAGCCCCTGAGTGGCCTGTCTTGGTGCCATGGGTCAGACAGATCTTCCTTCTATTAATTCATTAATCACTACACACACACACACACACACAGCTTTAGTCTTTCTCTTTCTCTCTCTCCATAATCCTTCCTTTGCAATAGCTGACCCTATATCCACAGCAATTTTCCATGTGCCCGCACTAATCTGTCTCATGTTTAGGGGGAAAAAAATCACTTTATATACAAGGTATATAGTAAATACATACAGTAAATATATATATACACATAATGTATATATAAAAATAAAGTGCACATTCGTATGCATGTGCGTCAGTTTCTTGTTACTGTCTCCATACAGGTAAGGTAAAATTCTCTACAGGGAAAAGAGACTACACCAGAGATGGGGCCCTGATGTATACACCACACCCCTTACCAGCTGACGTACCATATGCTGCAGTGAAGCCAGATTCATTAAAGGGATTTACATATACAGAATTTTAATACAAATGACGTCCTTCAGTGGTCTATCTCTCTAGAAACTCTAGTCCCTGAACATTTCACAGGTTTCAGAGCCAAAGTAGAAGCGGCTGAAATAAGAAGCAATGGCAAGGAGGGTCCCTAAGGGAGTGCAGGAGACATTTTATCGTTTGCTCATCAGCAAGACAGCAGCTGTGTCAGAAGGTAGGGCAGGGGTTTGGGGAGCCAGCTGGCAGGCTCATCCAGAAATCTGTGCCCTGTTCATTGGAGAGAGATATCTCTTCACAGTTATATTCTGCAAACAGTAGAGAAAGTTCCAGCCTTTTGATTTGGCCCAGCATCCCTATAGCTAGTTTATCCTGGTGGCTCAGACAGTAAAGAATCTGCCTGCAATGCAGGAGGCCCGGGTTTGATCCCTGGGTTGGGAAGATCCCCTGGAGAAGGGAATGGCAACCCATTACAGTATTCTTGCCTGGAAAATCCCATGGAAAGATGAACCTGGGGGGCCACAGTCCACGAAGTGGCAAAGAGTCAGACACAACTAAGCAACTAACACACTTTTCCCTATAGAGGAGATGCCCAACTATGAGTTCAAGCATCAGTGATCCTGAAAAATTCATATCCATCAAAATTCTCTCCTCTTACTGGATTGTTCACACATCCATTTAACAAATTATTCAACATATGTTTGATCAGCCACTGGACCAGCTCAACCAAGTATGCTGCTGCTGCTGCTAAGTCGCTTCAGTTGTGTCTGACTCTGTGCGACCCCATAGACAGCCTCCTACCAGGCTCCTTTGTCCCTGGGATTCTCCAGGCAAGAACACTGGAGTGGGTTGCCATTTCCTTCTCTAATGCATGAAAGTGAAAAGTGAAAGTGAAGTCATTCAGTCGTGTCCGACTCTTAGCGACCCCATGGACTGCAGCCTACCAGGCTCCTCCGTCCATGGGATTTTCCAGGCAAGAGTACTGGAGTGGGATGCCATTGCCTTCTCCGCAACCAAGTATATGCCAAGTATATGCTCCCTCAACTGAGTTTTGCTTAACCAACCTGCTGGATTAACTGCCATTCTCCATTCTGTGATGCCCGCCTAATAAGTGAGTCACATGTTATCACTCAACCATTGCTTCTCCCACCAGCCAATATATGTGTTTGCAACATGTAACTGTGCTTGTTCTCAAAACTGTATAGCTGTCATACTTGTTATTATATTATTTAATTAATAGTATGTAAATCAACAGAAAAGAGTACCCCAAAATCCATGTCTCCATAAATACTTATTTGAATGTTTTGCAAAGATTTGATAAAGGTGAGTCACTAAAAAATACAGATTAATTACATGTGAGGAGGAGAAGAATAAAAATACTGGATGTGGGGAAGAACCTAGTATGTTTGAATGGCTTTCCCAGAGTCTTCACACATCATGAAAAACAAAAATTAGAAACTAGAAATTATAGATAATGTATTAGAGGTATGATTTTAAAGAGAAACATGATTTAGGACTCTAAGACAGAGCCTGCCTATATCAAATAATGGATCAATGAACATACAGCTCTCAGTTTTCAGTTAAAATAATATATTCAGCGGATATATGAACTTTATTTTTTGTGATTTCCTCAAAATGCCAGACAAATGTTTCAATTACTAGCAACTGGTCTCCATTGTAAGATACAAACAACCACAATCCAGTGAGTGTGGGCTTTAAGAGAGGCATGCGGAGTAGGAGAGGGAGGGGAGAAGATGGAGAATCTCAACCAGGCTTATGGTGGGAAGAAGGAAAGAGGAAAAGGAAACACCTTCAGGGAGAAGGAACCTGTGTGTATAGTCTTGAAGAAGAGCTCGGAAGGCAAAGTGGAGGCGAAAGGTATTCCAAGCGCACAGAGCAGCACCCGTAAGGCATGTGCTGCATGTGTGGGACTCCAGGTGAGTTGGTTTGGTTGGAACACTGAACATGTGGCAGCAAAGGTGATTCCTTCCACACTTGCTGTTTGCCAGGCACCGTACTAAGATCTGCACTCGTAGAACATACCATCTTGTCGCTCTATGAAGACGTGGATCCCTCACACTGCACAAAGCTTTTTTATGTACACGCTCCAGAAATCTGATCCTCAGAAGGTTAGAACTGGGTCTGCCTCTGCTTTCGGTCCCATTCACCCCCCTCTCACCACCACACACACACACACACACCTCTACCCCACCTCTGACTTCCAAGGCAATGCAGAGCATAAACTTATTCCTCAGCAAATACCATCAAAATGAACCTGGACAGGCTATCACATCTGACCAACAATAAATTCACACTGGCCAACAGGAACCAGAATTGCAAATAACTGTCTTATTTTCTTTTCCGCTGGTGCTATTTCCTTCTAAACTGTAATGCTTATCCAACCACCCAAAAGCCACTGAAATAGGTGGGAGATTAGATTATGTGATACACCTCTACACCCTCCAAGAACTTTCCTAGTAATCAGAGTAGCTGCTATTTTTTTCCAGTTGGTTGCTGACAACGTTTCAAAATGAATCCTCCTACACTCTTATTTTTACCCTCAACTAGCTGACTTTAATTGTAAGGTTTATAGCCCAGATGGAGCAGAAAATCTCTTTGATTTCCTTCAGAAGTGAGGTTTGGTAGAAAGCAGCTTCATCAGGCTACTCTTAAACATTCTGTTTTCATTCTCTGCCTGCCCTCACCCTTTATCATTTGATCTAAGCTACTATTCCACTGGCTTTCTTGAGAGTTCAGCTTCTAAATAAAGAGACCAAATTTCCCCTCGGTCTTTGGGACAATCTTTGTTTTAAAAGGTCAGCAAAATCTAAACTCGTGTAAAATCAATCAACACGAAGTTTTCTCTATGTGGTTGCTCAGTTCCTAAATCGTGTCCGACTCTTTGCAACTCAATGAACTGCAGGATGCCAGCCCTTCACTATCTCCCTGAGTTTGCTCAAACTACATCCATTGAGTCAGTGATGCCATCCAGCCATCTCATCCTCTGTCACCCCCTTCTCCTCTTGCCCTCGATCTTTCCCAGCATTAGGGTCTTTTCTAATGAGTCGGCTCTTCACATCGGGCGGCCAAAGTATTGGAGCTAATGAATTGGATCACTTGAAGATAAACTTGGTAAGCATTTGGTTTACCAGTACATCCCCTGTGCTGCACTTGTCACTCAGTTGTGTCCGACTCTTTGCAACCCCATAGACTATAGCCCACCAGGCTCCTCTATCCACAAGAATCCTCCAAGCAAGAATACTGGAGTGGGTTGCTATGCCCTCTTCCAAGGGATCTTCCCAACCCAGGGATCAAACCCAGGTCTCCTGCATTGCAGGTGGATTGTTCACCATCTTTACCATCCCTGAGCGACCAGGGAAGCCCAGTACATCTCCAATGCCAAGCAAAAGATACAGTGAGAAGCCGGTGCTCAGTACAGAGAAACTGAATGAATGGTAATCCTCAAAGCCATTCTGCAGGATGAGCAAGGTGGATGTTCTCCCAGTTGAGGATAGACTCATTCAGGTGAAGCAATTTGCTTAGGCTCCCTTCTTCGAGGACTCCATCAACATGTGTCTGGTGCCATTTTACTAGACCATATTCCAGCATGTTCCACCAATAGAACAGGAAGATTTTTGCTTCTGCAGAGCTGAAATCAGGCCCCCAAGTCCAGTCCAAGATCCACTGCTCTTAAGATGGAAATTAAGACACTGGAAAAGGGGTTTTTGGAAATACCACTTAAAACTGAATCCTGTAACAGAACTCTGCCGGAAAAGGAAATGGATCATGATGGAGGCTCAAGAAATACTGAAAGTACAGTGTGTTTCAGCTGTGTCAGGCAGAGGAGTCCACATAGACTCCAGCAGACTGTGTACACAAAGAATCTGCAAACAACTTCCCTCCCTCTGTTTGTGTGTGTGTGTGTATGTGTGTGTGTGTGCTTAGTCGCTCAGTCGTGTCTGATTCTTGCGACCCCATAGCCTGTAACCTGCCCAGCTCCTCTGTCCATGGGATTCTCCAGGCAAGAATACTGGAGTGGGTATCTGTTTTTGTAAACACATTTTTATTGGAACAAAGGCTTGCCCATTCATGTACATATTGTAAATGGGGGCTTTCACATTACAACAGCAAAGTCAAGTAGTCTATCCTATATCCCACAAAACCAAAAATCTTTACTATCTGCCTTGTTACAGAAAAAGTTTGCCAGCTCCTGGTATAGACTCATGAGATAGCAACATGAGAATCAACAGCAGCAGAAGAAATGAAATAAAATATTACTGATGTTCAAAGAGCTGGAAGCATCATTTTTCTACCCGACACCAAAAAATAAAATCCACATTCTCACATCCTTGATACTTAGAAGCCTTTTGTCAATAACATCTACTCTTGCCTGAGCTTTTGAACCAGACACCTACTCCCTTCAGTTTGACTATATTTAGGATCAGCAATCAGTGGAGAAGCTTAGGAAGCAAACTTTTTTACTGTATTTTAAAAGAAAAAAATAAGAAAAGTGCATGTTGAATGCAATGCTTTAATAAATGGAAACTCAGCATGCCTTGTAAAATGCTCTAGATCTCATTAAATGATTTCTTGGCTATTATCCTTTGTGCTCACCAATGGATCTGAATGGATTCTCCAGTGAAAGTGGAATGTTTAAGATGCTACTCTTTTGAAAGGAAATAGCATATTGGAACCATAAATGATGAAGACCAATTGTTAGGAAGACTGATTTTAAATTCACCAAAAAATTGATGCTTTTGAACTATGGTGTTGGAGAAAACTCTTGAGAGTAACTTGGACTGCAGGGAGGTCAAACCAGTCAATCCTAAAAGAAATAAGTCCTGAATATTCATTGGAAGGACTGATGCTGAAGCTGAAACTCCAATACTTTGGCCACCTGATGCAAAGAACTGACTCATTTGAAAAGACCCTGATTCTGGGAAAGATTGAAGGCAGGAGGAGAAGGGGACGACAGGATGAGATGGTTGGATGGCATCACCGATTCGATGGACATGAGTTTGAGTGAACTCTGGGAGTTGCTGATGGACAGGGAAGCCTGGTGTGCTGCAGTCCATGGGGTCGCAAAGAGTTGGACATGATGAGTGATTGAACTGAACTGATTTTCTATCTTTAGACTTTGCCACTGATATTCCCTTGTAAACCACTTAACCCTCCCTATGCCTTTCTTTCCTACAACTATTAAATGAAGAAGATCATATCCATCTTCTACCCCTTATCTGCCTCCTCCTAACCAGCAGTTCAGAAAGGATGCATAAGACAGCATTCATTATGAGCTTTTTAAAAGACTTTCTCAGGTAAATGCTAAACAGCTGCTACGTGTGTGCTCTCCAAGCCCAGGTTGTTTTTCAGGGAGGTGGAACTAAGCAAATGCAAACATGATGCAGTAGAACAAATGCCAGAGATTAAAGGGCAAATGACCTAGCAACTCATCTCCCACCTTACTCCAAGCATGGGAATGCAAGAAGAAAACTTTCTGGTAAATTCTAAGAAAGGAACTTCAGCATCTTCATCCTCCAAAGGCTAAGCAATTGTTGCTTTCTACCAGGATGAATAACTTTTTCTGGAAATTGGGATGGAAATTCAAAGGGTTAAGTCACTTTCTCCAGCCTTAAAGGGCTAGGGTTGTGGTTGACTGTGAGATCCAATAGGTCCCTGTCTCTGATGGCCACATCCTTTGCTGCAGTCCAGGCCAAGATGAAATCCATGGCTGACAGTGTGGAGCAGAGAACATCTAAGGCCATAGGATCACAGAGAGTCCCACCTCAAGATGCCAGCATCATCTGGTACTACCTTGATCTGAACCTCTCCCTCTCCCTCACCCTCTCCCAGTCTCTCTATATCTCTCTCTGGTCTGGCCAACACCCCTTCCATTTTAAAACTGTTCCTCTCGTTCTATTTTATTTTGATAAGGAGGTCCATCAGAGAGTCTGACTCTTCAAGTGGGTGGGATACATGAACCAAACAGCAACTTTTTCATAGACAAAAATAAAGAAAAGGAGAAGAGAACCAAGAGGGGAAGGAACAGAGAGGCGCTCTCTCCTTTAGTCACCGCAAGCTCTAAAATTCCATCTTTCCTACCTCACGGAGAGTGCCTCCTACAAAACAAAGAAGCTGAGAATGAGGAAACCAGACTTGGAAGAAGAGAGAAGAAAAGACAGACTCAACCACGCTGAACCACTAGATCTAACCTCAGTTGAAAGCCACATCCACTCCAGAGCCCTTAATTAAGGTTAAGTTTTTAGTCTGGTTAAACACTTTGGATTAAACTAATTTTGACTTTAGTTTATGTAGCTTCCACCCAAAGCTTCCTGACCAGTATGGTGAATGTACATTTCAAGTCACCTCATTTACCTTCACAAAGGGATCAAGGGATAGGCTGTGGGTGGCTCAGGCAAACTATCCCACCCCTGAAATCACCTAAAGCAGTACTTTCACTTCGTTCTGTTTCATGGCATGTTATGTTTGCAATCTGTCAACAGCCGCTTGAATGGGTAATTATTACACTTTCATTTAGAACTGAGTGAGAAAATAATTTGTAAGTATCTCAGAATACATTAGTTCTAGAATAAAGCTCATACTGCATTCAGATAAAATTACCCTAATGAGTAAAACACTCATCCTTTAAGAGGGAGGGGGCATGCGTATACCTGTGGACGATTCATGTTGATGTATGGCAGAAACCACCACAATATTGTAAAGTAATTATCCTCCAATTAAAATTATTTTTTAATTATGTTTTTAAAAATCTATTAGCTCTTACTTTTTTCTGATAATCATGAATTTCCTGATTATCTTTATTATTTGCCTTTCTTGATTATAATTTCTTAATACTTTGCACCCAAATTCTTAAAGCCTTTAAACTGATATGAAAGACTCCCATATTAAAGCCCCTTTCTGCTCCCTCTACCTGATATCCATAAGCACCCTGCCTTCCAGAAAAACCAGTCCACTTTATCCCAGACAGACAATTACATTCCTGCTGCTTTGAATCTGAACAGACAATTCTCTTGATCCATTCACCTTCCACTCATTCATCTAGAGATCCCAAGATTAGCTTCTCTTCAAGAGTCAGTTGGGTCTTATGTCATCTTTGAAACAGTACTAGACATCCTAGCCCAGTTAACTCTCTCATCTCTGAGTGTGTACCTGACTGCTAGCTGACATTTATAGATATCTGGTAGAACAGTGATCCATATGCATAATTAGTTCTACAGTCTTGAGGAGGCTCCTGAGTACAAGTCTTCCCTCCACACCACCAAGACCTTCCCTCAAGAGCTCTGCACACATGTCCAGTGGTGATAATGATGATGAAGACGTAGGTGTGATGACCAGGTAATCAGAGACCAAAGCTAAAGCCCAAATGATCCACCTATGAGATAATTTGGGAGTCCAGGCTTTTATCCTTTTATACCCAAACCCTTGGGTCTTTCCTATGCAAAGGGGTCCCAGTAACCAGTGATTTCAGCATTCTAGAAACTAATAAACAGGACTCAAAGCAGCAAGATGGATCACATTTGCTTACAATGACCCAACAGTTCTCACTGAACCTCAAACACTTGGAGTTCAAAAGATCCCAGAAGACTGTTCCTTTTCCCATTCCCTTCATCCAAGTGCTACCCAGCCTCCAAAACCCTTCTGTTGTGAGAATAAAAAGACCCATGCTGTTTCCTTGTCTCCCCATACCTCAGTGACCCCACTTTCTCCAAAATCATACTGAAAGGAGAACTTTCATGGCCCATGATGGATAACCAATGACATGCTTCCCTGTGTTATTTAATTGTCTTCCCATCTTCTCAACTAGACTGCAGGTTCCCCAAGGCGGGGACAATTCCTTCCATAGCTTGGTATCCTTCCCTTTGTCCAGTCCAGAGTCACACAAGGTAAGCATTCAATAGACATTTTTTCAATGAGAAGTCTAATTACGTTGCCTTATACTGAAACTACTCCTTTTCCTTCCTAAAAGGCTTGTAGCTAATTTGGGAAAGCTGACACAAAGGAGGGTATACGGGTACCTCTGCTAAAGAGAATGACCAACAATAGGCTGAACCACGGGAGTGACGATGGTTCACTGTGATGGTGGAGACACAGTCAAGGCCTGTTGACAATCAAAAGCAAAACAAAATCCTAAAAAATATCACCCAGGAATTAGCACATACAGATTTAGTTTGGTGCTCAAAGTGATGTATGTAAGCGCACACAGACTGTGTGGACACAATTTTGAGATATCCTGTGGTTATTCGTAGAAAGAGACTGAAAGGAAATTTCATACAAAACAAGAAGTCTAGATCCTGGTCTGATCATTGGTCCAGCATGACTTTGCATAAGCCAGGAAACTCCAACCCTCAGATTTCCATCTTTAAAATGGGGCTACTAGTGCCTGCCCTGCTCCACAACTGCATCACCCATGGGTTGCTCCAGTTAATGGTCCTCATGAATTCAAGGTCCCCTGAACTCCAGGCAACATAGTGCACAAAACCCTTTAAAAGTTGACCTTCCTTAGAACACACTGGAGACACTGGGCTCGCTCAGACTTCTGGGTGAAGGAATTAAACCACAGACAGGACTGTGAACACACTGAACAGCATCATTTAACTAGACCCTTCACTAGATACACTAATAGGGCTAGATCACCTACTACATCATTGAGAGTGTCCTGGGTGCATCTGAAAATTAACTCTTCACAGAGGATCCTTTCTGATGCTTACTTACATGTTGGATGCTTAGCACCCCGTGAGACACCTGTTCTCTTTGAATAGCCCCCTTGTGTGAAGCCTGAAACACCTGTGAACATTTTAACAGACTTGGGCAGCAGCCCTGTGATAATCTGCAAATGGGCTCAGATTAAAGTCCATACCCTAAAACTACAAAGGAAGAAAAGGATTACCCTATCTTCAGCACACAGGCAAAGCACACCACCAGGGAAAGTTCTCCGTGACATAAAAAAGAATGGCCAGCAGGACCTAGACAATCTGGCCAGAACAAATTTTCACCAAGAAGGACACCAGAGAATCCTTGTCCAAATGTATTCATGATGTTCAATATCTTCTGAAAAATCAGTGCCGAATTGTGTGCCAAGGAGAGTCATGCACCTATGATCTCTCATCAAGCTGTACTTTGCCTTCAGTTCCATTCAGCCATTGATGACTCAGCCCCTATTGTGTACTCAAACTGGTGCAAGTTGAGGATCATATGTTTAAATGGTATAATGGGTGCTTGAACAAAGGCTATTCACTGAAGTTTTACTTACTATATTGAAAATCTTGAAACAACACAGATATCCACCAATCATAAAATAAATTTTACTGCAACCATCCGTAGAGTATTGTGTACATGTACAGCTGACTCTTTGCAACCCCATGGACTATAGCCCACTAGGCTCCTCTGTCTATAGGATTTCCCAGACAAGAATATTAGAGTGGGTTGCCATTTCCTTCTCCAGGGGATCTTCCCAACCTAGGGATCGAACTCACATCTCTTGCATCTCTGGCATTGGAAGGCAGGTTCTTTACCACTGGCGCCACCTGGGAAGCCAGGAGAGTATTATGCACAAGCAGAAAAGAATGAAGTAGATTTATATGTGCAGATCTGAAAAGATACTCAACTACAGTAAGTGAAAAAAGGCAATACACAGTAGAATTAATAATCAGTTCAGTCTCTCAGTCATGTCCTACTCTTTGTGACCCCAGGGACTGCAGCATGACAGGCTTCCCTGTCCATCACCAACTCCAGGAGCTTACTCAAACTCATGTCCATCACGCCAGTGATGCCATCCAACCATCTCATCCTCTGTCGTCCATTCTCCTCCCACCTTCAATCTTTCCCAGCATCAGGATCTTTTCCAAGGAGTCGGTTCTTCACATTAGGTGGCCAAAGTAGTAGTAGAGTTTCAGCTTCAGCATCAGTCCTTCCAACAAATGTTCAGGACTGATTTCCTTTAGGATGGACTGGTTGGATCTCCTTGCAGTCAAAGGGACTCTCAAGAGTCTTCTCCAACACCATAGTTCAAAAGTATCCATTCTTCAGTGTTCAGCTTTCCTTATAGTCCAACTCTCACATCTATACATGATTGCTGGAAAAAACCACAGCTTTGACTAGATGGACCTTTGTTGGTATAGTAATGCTTCTGCTTTTTAATATGCTGTCTAGGTTGGTCATAGCTTTTCTTCCAAGGACCAAAAGTCTTTTAATTTCATGGTTACAGTCACCATCTGCAGTGATTTTGGAGCCCAAAAAAAATAAAGTTTCTCACTGTTTCCACTGTTTCCCCATCTATTTGCCATTAGTGATGGAAAAAGATGCCATGATCTGAGTTTTCTAAATGTTGAGTTTTAAGCCAACTTTTTCACTCTCCTCTTTCTCTTTCATCAAGAGGCTCTTTAGTTCTTCTTCGCTTTCTGCCATAAGGGTGGTGTCATCTGTGTATCTGAGATTATTGTTATTTCTCCCAGCAATCTAGATTCCAGCTTGTGCTTCATCCAGCCCAGCATTTCAATAATAGGATCTTACTTATTCAGTATATATACATGCATATACACACACATATGTTGCTATAAATCTGTATACATATGATCATACATGTATACAGCAAAGTAGAGGGCTACATGTCCTAAATGTGTGATAGTGGTTACCCTGGAGGAATCGAATTTGTGTTGAGAGCCAGAGATGGAGAAGAGCCTTTCACTTTTTATATTATACATTTCAGTAATGTTGAATTTCTTTCCATTCCTTTTATACTTCTGTTATAATTATCCAACAAAGATGTTATTTTAAAACGGTATACTAAAAACTTGTAACTATGTATGTGCTGTGCTGTGCTTAGTCACTATTAACTAGACTTACTGTAGTGATCATCGTACAATATACTCAAGTAACAAATCATTATGTTGTACACCTGAAACTAATATACAGTTAACCTTTGAAGAATGCAGGGGTTAATCTGAATATAATTTATAGTCAGTCCTCTGTATTCTTGCCTGAAGAACTCCATAGACAGAGGAGCCTGATGGGCTACAGTCCATGGGGTTGAAAAGAGTCAGATATGATTGAGTGACTAACACTTTCACTTTTCACTCTGTATCCATGGTTACCCTGCATCTGCAGATTCAATCAATCACATAACTGTATAGTATTAAAGTACTGAAAAATATCCACAGATAAGTGAACCCAGGAAAGTTCAAACCCTCACTGTTTGAGGGTCAGTGTAATGTTATGTGTCAATTGTATTTCAATTTTTTAAATGGTGTACTAAACTGTTTTCTCTAGCAGCATAACCATTCCCACTGGTAACCATCACCTAAGCTCCTTAACTCCAGCACTAAGAAACCACAAATACACTCTTAGGCACACACACATGTGCGGGCACACACACACACACACACACACACACTCACACACACACACAATTTGGAAGATTGAAAGACCCAGCTTGAAGGATAATACATTCCCTCTTCCTTCTACTAGATTTACAACGCTTCTTTTCCTCATTAATTCCTCACTAAAACATTGAGTTTAAGTTCTTCCTAAATGTGAAAATATTTTTGTGAAGGTCCTCCACAGAACATATGATTTCTTTCCTTTTTTTTTTTAACTTTTTATTTTGTATTGGGGTATAGGTGTTGGAGAAGACTCTTGAGAGTCCCTTGGACAGCAAGGAGATCCAACCAGTCCATCCTAAAGGAGATCAGTCCTGGGTCTGACTGGAAAGACTGACGTTGAAGCTGAAACTCTGATACTTTGGCCACCGGGTACGAAGAGCTGACTCATTTGAAAAGACCCTGATGCTGGGAAAGATTGAGGGCAGGAGGAGAAGGGGACGACAGAGGATGAGATGGCTGGATGGCATCACCGACTCACAAAGAGTCGGACACGACTGAGCGACTGAACTGAACTGAACTGAACCGATAGCCAAGTAAAAATGTGATAGTTTCAGGTGAACACTAAAGGGACTCAGCCATACATATACATGTATCCATTTTCCCCAAAACACCCCACTCATCCAGGCTGCCACATAACAGTGAGCAGAGTTCCCTGTGCTATACAGTAGGTCTTTGTTGGTAATGCATTTTAAACATAGCAGCGTGTACATGTCTATCCCAAACTCCCAAAATATCCCTTCACCCTATCCTTCCCCCACCCCCTGGCAACTATAAATTCATTCTCTGAGTCTGTGAGAGAGAGCCTATGATTTCCAGCAAAACTTTAAAGACCCGCAATGATAAAATTCCAGGAAACAAAGCAGATCTGAATAGCACAGACCACATCTTATAACGAAGTTTGACATGAATCACCAGGAGGGCTTCCTTCATAGCTCAAAGCATTCCTACTTCCACTGAAATTTATTGAGCCCCGATCATGACTGTGTAGTCAATATGTTCCCCAAATACAGAAAACTTCCTTGAAATTTTATAGCTATATATTTTATAAAGTTTTAAAGCTAATAAAATGAAAGCTACATTTACAGAGGACCTACTGTTTTTCAAGCATTCCACTAAGCACTTATATCAATGATCTCAAGTAATTATTGCAAGACAGGTGTTCTTAGGTTGAGACCCTAGGTCTCTACAAACTAAGATTTGCATGCGGGAGGGTTTGGGGGGGACAGGGGCTAGTTAAGGGGAAGCTCAAGATGAATACCCGTGGGGAAGGGAAGGCTGCAGGACTCGGCAGAGGGAAATCAAGTCCCTTCTCCATGAAAAGTACGATGATGCAGCCAACGACAGAGGCCTCCCTCAGCCCGCCCCAGGAGCTCTGGAGTTATCGCCCCTTGCATCAGGACGGCAGGCCTTTACACCTTTGACATGGACACAGCCTACCTCAAGGGAGCAGGCATGACCTTGGATTAGGCAGCTCTCAGGCTGAGGGCCATTTCTAAGAAGGACTCAGCTGCCAACACTCCCAGAAGCTGGGGGGATGAAGACTCATCCTGAAAGGGCACGTCTTCACAATGCAGCCCAGCATCTACTACACAAGCTATGATAAAATCCACATTCCAGAAATGAGGGTGTGGCAACAGAAATCAAATCACCAGTGCAAGACATGGTTTTGGGTGGCAACGTGGCATTCCTTCCTCCAAAACTCCTTCCCTAATGGTGGCGACAGAGGATGAGAGAGTTGGATGGCATCATCGACTCAATGGACACAAGTTTGAGCAAACTCCAGGAGACAATGAAGGACAGGGAAGCCTGGCGTGCTGCAGCCCATGGGGTCACAAAAAGTCGGACGTGACTGAGCAACTGAACAAATGCCATGCTGCCTCCCCAAACCAAGCATCTACCCACCTGGAGTCTCTGTCTCAGAGAAAGGTAGTTTCTGGTCTGCAGCTCACCATTCAAATTTGATCTTTTGTGCAGTAAGAACAGCCATTTCCCACCAAAACGAAGGGAAGAAAAGCATTCTTGAATTCAGTGATAAAAGGAATCTACCAAGCCAGAGACACCTGTCACAAATGCAGGTAACCTGCTTAAAATGCAGGTTTTCATTCTCGGAGTTACAAATATAGGGAAAAAAAAAAAAAAAAGACTTATGGTTACCAGGGGTACAGGGTGGGGAGGGAAAAATTGGGAGATTGGCATAGACATAAACGCACTACTATGTACAAAATAGATAACTGATAAGGGTCTACTATATAGACGCTTACTCCTTGGAAGAAAAGTTACGACAAACCTAGATAGCATATTGAAAAGAAGAGACATTATTTTGCCAACAAAAGTCCGTCTAGTCAAGGCTATGGCTTTTCCAGTGATAATGTATGGATATGAGAGTTGGACTGTGAAGAAAGCTGAGCACCAAAGAATTGATGCTTTTGAACTGTGGTGTTGGAGAAGACTCTTGAGAGTCCCTTGGACTGCAAGGAGATCCAACCAGTCCATTCTAAAGGAGATCAGCCCTGGGTGTTCTTTGGAAGGAATGATGCTAAAGCTGAAACTCCAGTACTTTGGCCACCTCATGCAAAGAGTTGACTCATTGGAAAAGACTCTGATGCTGGGAGGGATTGGGGGCATGAGGAAAAGGGGACGACAGAGGATGAGATGGTTGGATGGCATCACCGACTCGATGGACGTGAGTTTGAGTGAACTCTGGGAGTTGGTGATGGACAGGGAGGCCTGGCGTGCTGTGATTCATGGGGTCTCAAAGAGTCGGACATGACTGAGCAACTGAACTGAACTGAACTGCACTGATATAGTACAAAGAACTCTACTCAACACTCTGTAATGGTCTATATGAGAAAGGAATCTAAAAAAGAGTGTGTACATGTATAACTGATTCACTTTGCTGTACACCTAAAACTAACACACACTGTAAATCAATTACACTCAAATAAAAATAATTTTTAAAAAGCAGATTTCCAAGACTGTTGAGTCAGAATCTCTAGGGTTTAGATGAGAAGCTGCATATTTAAACAGATTTCAAGATGATTCAGATCCTAAAAGATGATGCTGTGAAAGTGCTGCACTCAATATCCCAGCAAATTTGGAAAACTCAGCAGTGGCCACAGGACTGGAAATGGTCAGCTTTCATTCCAATCCCAAAGAAAGGCAATGCCAAAGAATACTCAAACTACCGCACAATTGCACTCATGTCACACACTAGCAAAGTAATGCTCAAAATTCTCCAAGCCAGGCTTCAACAATACGTGAATCGTGAAATTCCAGATGTTCTAGCTGGTTTTAGAAAAGGAAGATGAATCAGAGATCAAATTGCTAACATCCAATGGATCATGGAAAAAGCAAGAGAGTTTCAGAAAAACATCTATTTCTGCTTTATTGACTATGCCAAAGCCTCTGACTATGTGGATCACAATAAACTGTGGAAAATTCTTCAAGAGATGGGAATACCAGACCACCTGACCTGCGTCTTGAGAAATCTGTATGCAAGTCAGGGAGCAACAGTTAGAACTGGACATGGAACAACAGACTGGTTCCAAATAGGAAAAGGAGTATGTCAAGGCTGTATATTGTCACCATGCTTATTCAATTTATACACACAGTACATCATGAGAAATGCTGGGCTGGATGAAGCACAAGCTGGAATCAAGATTGCCGGTAGAAATATCAATAACCTCAGATATGCAGATGACACCACCCTTATGGCAGAAAGTGAAGAACTAAAGAGTCTCTTGATGAAAGTGAAAGAGGAGAGTAAAAAAGTTGGCTTAAAGCTCAACATTCAGAAAACTAAGATCATGGCATCTGGTCCCATCACTTAATGGTAAATAGATGGGTAAACAGTGGAAACAGTGACAGACTTTATTTTGGGGGGCCCCAAAATCACTGCAGATGGTGACTGCAGCCATGAAATTAAAAGATGCTTACTCCTTGGAAGAAAAGCTATGACCAACATAGATAGCATATTAAAAAGCAGAGACATTACTTTGCCAACAAAGTTCCTTCTAGTCAAGGCTATGGTTTTTGCAGTAGTCATGTTTGCATGTAAGAATTGGACTGGAAAGCTGAACACCGAACAACTGATGCTTTTGAACTGTGGTGCTGGAGAAGATTCTTGAGAGTCCCTTGGACTGCAAGGAGATCCAACCAGTCCATCCTAAAGGAAATCAGTCCTGAATATTCACTGGAAGGACTGATGCTGAAGCTGAAACTCCAATACTCTGGCCACCTGATATGAAGAACTGACTCATTTGAAAAGACCCTGATGCTGGGGAAGATTGAGGGCAGGAGGAGAAGGGGACGACAGAGGATGAGATGGTTGGATGGCATCACCAACTCAATGGACATGAGTCTGAGTCAACTCTGGGAGTTGGTGATGGACAGGGAGGCCTGGCATGCTGCAGTCCATGGGGTCGCAAAGAGTCGGACATGACTGAGCAACTGAACTGAACTGAAAGTTTGAAGGCCGCTAAAATACAGTTATACTTTACAGTCTACGTCATCATGACTTTTCTTTTTAATTTCCTCATTCCCTGGCTCCATATGTCCTAAATAGTCACTCAGCAGTCAGCAAACCATTATTATACTTGGAAATGTGTAGTCTATTGATGTCCCTGGGGATCAGCAATCCATGGAGAGAGGTTCTGTTATCTCAGGTAGAGTGCAATTTTGACAAGAGTAAGAATGAGGACTCATTCAATAAATATGGGGCATCCAAACATGGGTGCCCATCCATGTTCAGGTGCCACAGGATATAGAGAGGTCTAGCCATGGGCCAACCTTTCAGGAGCTCATTGTGAATACACGTCCAACTCCAGCCACTTTGTGGCCTAAGGCTTCAGAGACACTCTGCATCTAAAGCTGCCCTTGACCCCTGAAGCACCTTTCATCCAGACCTGGTTCTAGAAGGCCAATGTCCAGATTTCTTTTCTCTGCTGCTGCAGACACAGACCTTCCTCTGCCATCCATCCCTCCTTCTCTTCTTTCTCCTTAAGGCCTCCCATATCCTCTATTCCCCTGCTCTTCCCCAAATGATGAGAAAGGTGGATGAAGACTGAACTCCTCCTCCAGCCCCATATAGAGGTGGTCCCACCTCATAAAGATTGCCAGGTTACTAAAAGACACCAGCCGCAAGAGCCAAGCACCTGCCCTTAAATCAAATCACAGTCAGCTCACAAATGTCATCATGTGTCCACACTGCAGGGTGAGAAATCACACACTTGTCCAAAATGGGAGGTCAAGTATAAAGGTGAAATCCAACACACACACCACAGACCATTTAATTTGCAAAATGGACCCATGAGATAACATCATAAGGCACGCAATGAAGACATACAGGGTGAGGAAAAGAGCAGTCAACGATTGTTACTGTAGCATTTACTCCATATCTGAAGTAAGCAGAAAGAAACAAAGAAGTTATAAGAGAGAAGAGGAAAACCATAGGTGAGTGTTGTCCCAAAGCCGGAGGTCAACTGCTCCAGACCAGACAAGCAATAGGAAAACTAAACAGCCCAAGTGGGGAGGGGGATGAATCAGGAAATACATCCTGGGGATGTGATTTTTTTTCTCTTTTATTGGTACTGATCCAGCAGAGCCTTCCCTATTTCTGTTTCTTTTTATTTTTTTAGTTTTCTAAACCCACACAAAACAACTTCCAACACTCCCACCCTAGTCATTTTCACTCTCCACCCACCACCACTACATCACAGCCTGGTTGCTAATGCAGTGGGCCAGCCCGAGTCTGACAGGTCCAGGGGTCCCCCGTCACTATGTGGATGGAATTCCTCCATTTGGTTGCTATGACACTATGGAGCTAGGACTTTCCAGCCTTGTTACCATGGAATCCTTCCTTCTCCATCCTTCACTGCATGTCAGAGTGGCACAGCACTGAAGGATAACTGCCCACAGGCTGCTGGCCAAGCCCATCTCCCTGGACATCGTTCTAAAGGACCCAGTGGTCAGAGCCAGCGGCAATCACACACCTGCACCCTGCAGAAGAGTTTTCCAGGAAACCCCTCAAAAGATTAGCTACATAGAAACAGCCTTTTAAGATCTGTATCTGAAAAAAAAAAAAAAAAGTGCTCTGAACACATGTGGAGCTCTGTTTCGTAAAGGAACCATGGAGTCATCCGTAACAGGGTGGAACTCTTAGCACAAATCTTGCCTGGCCCTTACAGGCACACCCAGGGTGGGCAGTAACTGTCTGGATCACAGATCACTGGGAAATAGCTATTGCCCACCCTCTATCCTGGAACCCAAGACCTGGCCTTCATTCAGTGTTCTCAGGAAGGTGAGAAGTGGGAGAAGGAGGGACATAAAAGAAGAAAAGACTCATCTCTGTACAGTGAGAACAAAAATAAACTTCCTGTTGCACAGATGCACACACCTCTGAATTAACACGGGTTATGTGAGGGTCCATCCAGCTCTGATGACAGCAAAGCACCCCAGACAAGACCTGGTTTCTAATCCTGCCTCAACCCTGTGATTTGGGCAAAGAATTTCTTCTCCATGAATTTTAGTCCTGAGCAGATCATCTCCCTGGGCCCCACCCAAGTGGCCAGACTTCACTATTAATGGGGGCTCCTGGGATGGGACTTCTGAGTCTACCCTCCTCAGAGAAGCAAAGCAGCAGAAACCAGGCTACAGAGGACTGGATCCTCGAATTCATGTCCCATCCCCTGCCCCAAGGAGTCCCAAGGCCAGCGAAGGGCTTCACCACTAAGATCAGGCCTTTGTAGTACTGCCACCCCCGGGCAGAGGCATTTATAAAGGACTCTCCCACCTGCAGGCAAAGGATAAGAGCTACTCCAGCCCCTCCTTGGAGGGTGGGAACTCAGAGCTGACCCAGGCACTGTAGCTGTTCCTGTCAAACATACACATACTGTTCAAAGATCCCTTCCACTGGCCACACAGCAACCAAACTGAAGAATTCCAAGGAAACTCACTTGAAAACTAAAACACGCAAAAGAAGGGAATGTGACGATGTCAAAGAGTGGAAGTATCTGCTCCAAATTTAACCAGTACAGCCATATGCAAGCTGGCAAGGTAGGGTTTACAGCAGAATCAGCCCCCACAGCCCTTCTTCTCTGTTAAACACATCTAGGGAGTCCTGATCCATAATTCCTTTGCTCCAGGCCTTCACTGTTTCCACACACCTCACTCTGCAGCCTATCCACAAATGGCCCTGGGCTGGGAAGTGGGGGGCAACGGAGAACCAGCAACAAGGCCCCTGCCTCACAAGAGTTATCACCCAGTGGTGAAGACTAATGAAAGAGAAAGAAATTAAATTCCAAGTTGTAATAAACTCTTGTGAGAGGAAACAGGGTATTAAACAGAATAATCCTCTAAGGGGAAGGAGAGTCAGGGCAGGTGTCTCTGATGAAGTGACATTTAAGGTGACATATAAAGGATGACGTGGGGTCACTCTCACGAACAGTGAGAGGGTGTCAGTGTTCATGATGCACCAACAGCATGTGCGAAGGGCCTAAGGCAAAAACAAATAATTCAAGGAACTTCCTATCTGGATGAAGAGACAGATATGCAAACAACCAACCATGAGTTCATAAGATAACAGAGAACAAAGTGAGCAGAACCAAAATGAGAAGGGAAGGAGCCCCTGAAAGCCAAGGTGGCGAGGCACTGGCTGGTCAGGAGGGCTTCCTGGAGGAGGAGGTACATGATCTGAATCTTGAGAAATGAGTGGATTTTGCCAAGGCAGGAGAAACACAATGTACAGAGAGCTGGAGGGGTGAGGGACACAGAGCTTCCCTGCACCACAAGCAGCTCCTGGAGCCTCAGGTGGTAGGAAAGGAGTGATGACAGGTGAAGCAAGAAACAGATAAAGAGGACTTCCCTGGCAGTCCAGTGGTTAAGACTTCACCTTTCAACGCAAGTTCGATCCCTGGTCAGGGAGATAAGATCCCATATGCCTCGGGGCCAAAAAAACCAAAACATAAAACAGTAGCAATACTGGAACAAATTCAATAAAGAGTCTAAAAACAGTCCACATTAAAAAAAAAAAACAGATCCAAGGGTTTAAATCATGAAGAGTCTTGTGTGCCAAGGCAAGGAGAAGGAAGGAGGAGGAGACTCCTCAATAGATGGAGCAAGAAAATGTACACTGGGTAACAGGTCACTCCCAGCCACACTCAGAATGGGGCACTTCCTCACTGCAGGGGATCTAGGGCCCTGCTGCCAAAGGCCCGCCTTGCTGGGGAGGTGACAGGTCAGCACGTGGCGGGGCAGAAGCCCGTGGGTGTGGAACAGCAGGTACCCAAGGATAAGGATGCGTCAGAGCCCCACCCACACCAGCTCTCTCAGAAAGGCTGGTAAGCGGGGGATTCAGGAGAGAAGGAGAACAAGAGAGAAAGGAGAGAAGACAGGGAGGAGGCGAAAAGAGCAGGAACAGGAGGGCTTGGAGCAGGGGCTACACACCCCCCGGGCTGGGAGAGCTCCAAGTGCCCTGGCTGTTTCTCTCAAGAAGAAAACAGAAGCGGTCCCCTGTGCTGCGTCCCCAGTGCTGGGAACTACGGCGTGGTCTCTCCACGCAGGCTGCCACTCTCCCTGCCCACGGCCTGCTGGCAGGTGCCCAGTCTGCGTGCTCTGATTCACAAGACCCTCCACATCCACCAAGCATGAAGCTTCTGTGACACATCTGCGTCCTCCCCCAAGTGCCCCCTACACACGCACAGATACGCACAAACCTATACACACATACTCACATATACATACACATGCACACACGTGCACACATATACACACATATATATACACAGAGACATATACACATATGCACACACATGCATAGATATACACACGCATATACACATAAACAGACACACACACACAGCCTCTGCCTGGACAGGTCCTCTTGTCTCCCTGGCCCCCATGTCTTCCAAGAACTCCCTATTTCTGGGACTGACCTAGGGGATCCAGATCCTGCTTCTAAAAGGTTCAATTGGTTAAGATCTAAAGATAAAATACACCAGTTAAATATGAATTTCAGATAAACAACACATTGATTTGGACTTATATTTGCTAAATCTGGCAATGCAATGACTGATGGTTCAGGTAGGCAAACTCCTCTTCCTTTTGCTCCAAATTCTTCTCTGAAACAACAAATGATGACGATGATGCCAATGACGTCAGTGATGACAGCTAACATTTTTGAGCTGTTAGGTACTAGGCACCGTGCAAAAAGAAGTACATGTCTTATTTCATCAAATTCTCACAGCAACCCTATGAGATCAGTATGATTATTATCCCCATTTTTCAGATGAAGAAGCTGAGACTTAGATCTTGCTTGAGCCTACACAGCCAGAAAAGTGGGAGCTAAGATTGGACACATCAGAGACAAACTTCAGAGCCTATGCCCTAAGCTCCCCACCAACATCTTGAGACACACAGGAGGTATCAGTGAGCCAAAGAGTTCTTGTGTGCTCAGCTGCTCAGTTATTACACCTCGGTTTGAAATCACTTAGCCAGAGAATCCCAAGAGACTTCTCCTTCCACGCTCTACTATGTGGTACCCACCCACCCACAGCCCCGGGCTCCCTCCTGGCCCTTGCTCTCAGTGCACAGCCACACTCAGGGAAGAACTCCAGCAGTCATTCACACTTAGTGTGCACTTACATATGCTGTGACCTCTACCAGACATTTGAACTTAGAGTCATCTCTGTTAAGCATTAATAATAAAGATCTTCACCATGAAAGGAAGCTCAATCACTGGTATTTGGTATTGGGAAAGGGGTTTCCCATTCACCCAGCCAAACCCTATCTGGAGGCAGCAGGAAGAGGCAAGGGACCCAGAGACATTCCAAGTGTCTCGGGAAGTACCTTATCCTCCAGCCCAGACTGGCTGGATGATTTTTTATAAGTTTGAGTGTCATGCTCTAATTGAGAGAGCTTACTGTCCAGCTGGGGAGAAAAAACTCTCATGATGGATGGAAGTTTTTGGCAAGGCTGGTTGGATGGATGAATGGATGAATGAGTACAGGTAAGTGGGAAACTGGAGGATGGATGGAGACTGAAGGAATGGAGGAATGGGTGAGTAGACTGGCGGATAGATGGATTGATACATGGGTAGATGGATGATACATGGGTGGGTGGGTATATGAAGGATGGATGGATGGGTGGGCAGATGGATGAACAGGTGGATGGATGTTTGAATGTATGCAGAACTGAGGGAGGTGGGTTTGTGATTCTTAGACCACTGACCGCATGGGGCTCCTCCTGGGAGCCTGGGTCTTTTCCATAATGTACAGTGAAAGGATTAAACACAAGGAGAGAGGAGAAAGGGAAAAAGACAGGCTAGCTAGGAAGGGGTAAGGAGGGAGGAAGTGGGGAATGAAAGCATAGGGGAGAAGGAAAAGGTGGGTGGCATTTTGAATTCAACTGGCTCCCTCACAAGCTTCCTGAACCTTCCAGGCTGTTATACCAAGGTACAGATGTCCCCGTGGGGACCTCAGCTTTTCATCTCTGCAATTTACTGAGTGTGGGTGTTCTAGAGCTCACGAGGATTGGTTACTCGTCACTTTATTCATCCAGGAGGCTGGTGCAGGGGGTGAGTAAGGCTGCCATCGCTGCAGTCTGAGTCTGCAGCAGTTGGCAGCTCTTTCACCTGAACTCCCATTGCCAGCCCCAAGGGACTCACTACTGCTACTGATGCCCCTAAAACAGCTGAGACCCAGAGAGCATGCCTACAGAGCCCCTGTCTGCCTGCGCCTGGAGAAGCCAGACGCTGCTCAGAGCCTGCCTTCCATACAGACAGCGGTGCCTCCTGCCTGACTCCGCTCACTACTGAGAAGCTAACAAGGGTCTACAAGAGAAATCAGAGCCCACGGCCCCTGAAGAGAGATCCTGCGCCCCTGCCCTGCCTGCTCTTACCTCGCTTCCCTCCGTATGCATTGCCTTCCCGAGTTCCCTGTACTTCCCCCCTCCTCACCCCAGGGCTGCTGGGCCTCACTGACCCCTGACCATAAGCAGCAAAAGGTCAGCCAAGAGAAGGGTCAGCCAATCCCAGAGAGGCAGAAACATCAACAAAGTTTCTCCACCTCAACTCCAGTGAGTCTCACGGGGGGTGGTGCCATCTCTTAGAAGACACGAGGACCCAGAAGGGAGAACACTAACGACACTGACCTGACGGACTGGAAGCAGGGACGCTAAGTCCGGCCATGCCCATGACAGTCTGGTACTAGAAAGAACGTTTTCCCTGCCCACCAAAGCCAATGTGTCCCCTATTTTTAAAATATTGCTTAGTGCCACACCGAACTGCCAGGCATTGGGACGTTTCTAGAAGGGCTCAGAGGTGTGGAAGGTGGGCCAGGGCTGGAGGCGGCAGACAAAAGAAACATAAAAACACAGGATGCAGTTTTCCCCGTGAAACCTGTCCAGTAACCCCCACCCTCCTTCCCAGGGCAGACTGGAGGCAGGAGGCCTCCACCTTACCCATGTCTACAGAGTCATTTCTTGAATGCTTGACCCAAGTTCCATCAAGGAGGGGTTCCTATGCCTGCAATTAAAATATCAGACCTGAAAGTACATTAAAAAAATAACCACTGGCCTGTTGAACACTCACTAGATTCAATCATTCTTCAGCCTCACATGGATTCCTCACAACAACCCTACAAGGTAATTACACCATTATCCCCTTTATACAAGAAAGGAAACCAAAGTCAGGGAGGCTAAGGAACAGGCCCAAGTTCAGAGAGCTGCTAAGTGGAGGAGTCTAGGCCATACAGCCCCAGGGCCTGGCCTCGGATTCATTCATTCAGCAAATATCTATTAGGCACCAGATAGAATTTCTTCCAAGTAAACAAACTGCCTTCTGGAGAGGCCATTTCTTTTCACAGCTCAGGAGATAAAGGGGAGCCAGAGAGCTTGCAATCACAGTGTTTCTCCCACCTTGCTTTGCTAAGCTTCCCCACCTCGAGGATCCTCCTCCCCTGCACTGTGTGGGAGCTGGAAACAAAACAGGCAAAACTGTTTTCAGGGAGCCTGCATTCTCATGACGAGAGAGACAATAAATAAGATGAATTTGTAAAACACATAATATGCAAGACAGTTACAAGGAGGACAACTAGAGCAGGGAAGGAAGCTGAATCAGACAGATGCATAATTTTAGAGTGGGTGGCAAGGGTAGTCCTCCGTCAAAAGTAACTTTAAGCAAAAACGAGAAGGAGATAAGACAGTGACCCATGCAGCGAGCTGGAGACAGCACTTTCCAGAGAGCAGAAGAGTCAGTGCAAAGGCCCTGAGGCAGGAGCTCTGCTCATGTGTTGGGGAGCAGAGAACTCAGTGTTTGCTGGGTCAAGTGAAGCAAGGAAGCAAGCACGAAGTGAGGGCAGTGACAAGGACCAGTCATGGCGTCTTGAATCTGATCAATCCCTTCATGATGGATGACACAACTAGACTCAGGCCGGTGATTTGTTAAAAGCCACACAGGGCTAGGGGCTTCCCTGGTGGCTCAAATGGGAAGAGACAGGGAGCCAGGTGCTAGGAACCTCTGGTGACAGTGAGCTTTCTCTCTCCTCGGCTATTAAAAAAATAAAATAAAAACCCTCTCCGGAAAGGGGCTCTATTGGAGAAAATCCCTACCGGGCTCAGGAGCATCTCCTCACGTGTGCACTACACAGGAAGAGCTCCTAGTTCCCACTGTAAAGGAGGGACACACCCACGGGGTGCAGCATGTGTCACACTGTCACACCTACGTGTGAGCAGGTTTCCTCCCACAAAAGAGGGAATCCATTAGAGGCAGGGATGTCACAGGAAGGTTTGCTATTTTCCCTTTCTACTGCCAAGGTGCCTGCCCTACTGGCCTCCCTGACCTACGTGCTGGCTTCTGGAAGGTGTCCTGAAGGCTCTCAAGTAGGTTCTCAGGAGGGTTCAGTTCTCAAAACCAAGCACCCCCATGGTGTGCCTTCCTCCTCACACTGCAAAACTTCACAAGAACATTTTGAGAACCCAGAGGTTGACAGCACAAGGAAGCCCCAGGAATTCACAGATCAGGGCCTCTGAGCAAGCAGCAACAGCAGCCAAGGTCATGCAGTTCAGCTCAGCCGTGTCTCCTCACCTCACGGGTACACACTAGTGCAGCCGTCACAACAACTCCGAGGTGTGGTCTGTGATTATCCCCACTATACAGATAAGGAAACTGAGGCATGGGTCTATGATTATCCCCACTATACAGATAAGGAAACTGAGGCATGGGGAGGTTACATGACTCACTCAGGATCATGTTCATTCATGGTAAGAGCCAGAGCTGGGATATGAACCGTGGCAGTCTGACTCGAGTCCTTCAAGGACCTGCCCCAAGGTCAGACTCACTTCACTGAGAATAGATGCCTTGGAGGCAGGACCAGGAAACGATATGGTCCTGATGGGGGTCCCATCTCTGTGCCAGCAAGTCCTCTGTGCTCCTCTGGGAACGCCAGAGTTCACACGTTCCTTACACTTCCCTGGTGACCCTGGCACATCTGATCATGTGTCTGTCTCATCCGGGACTAGGCTGTGAGCTGCAGAAGCTCTGTTTAGTCTATTCGCATCCCATGGAAAGGCACTCTGTGCTGAGGGAGTTAATAAGTAGACGAGAGCACAAATGAACAAGGGTGGGCAGGTCCAGATGTTTCAGGTGTCTCCTTAGGGAACTTTCAGATAGAATATTATGACACTTGGGTCATTTCCTATTTGCCTCCCACCCAGTCCCACAGCAAGACTAAAATAGCTACATATAGATGCTCTCCCTTTTTTCCCTTTTATTGAATTTAACTGAATGTTTCCATTTAATTTAAAAAACACAACAGGTTAAAGACCTATTGGAAAAGACCCTGATGCTGAGAAAGATGGAAGACAGGAGAGGGGGCCGACAGAGGATGAGATGGTTGGATGGCATTACCAACACAATGGACATGACTTTAAGCAAACTCATGGAGATAGTGAAGAACAAGGAAGCCTGGCATGCAGCAGTCCATGGGGTCACAAAGACTCGGACACGACTTAGATACTGAACAAAAAAAAAAGGCTAAAATGTTGGATGTACTGTGCTATGCATGAATATTTATCACTCTGGGCTATATAAATTGAATCAGTTCAGTTCAGTCGCTCAGTCATGTCGGACTTTTGCAACCCCATGGACTGCAGCACTTCAGGCCTCCCTGTCCATCACCAACTCCCGGAGTTTACTCAAACTCATGTCCATTGAATCAGTGATGTCATCCAACAATCTCATCCTCTGTCATCCCCTTCTCCTCTCACCTTCAATCTTTCCCAGCATCAGGGTCTTTTCCAGTGAGTCAGCTCTTCGCATCAGGGGCCAAAGTATTGGAGTTTCAGCTTCAGCATCAGTCCTTCCAATGAACACCCAGGACTGATCTCCTTTAGGATGGACTGGTTGGATCTCCTTGTAGTCCAAGGGACTCTCAAGAGTCTTCTCCAACACCACAGTTCAAAAGAATCAATTCTCCGGCACTCAGCTTTCTTTATAGTCCAACTCTCACTTCCATACATGACCACTGGAAAAACCATAGCCTTGACTAGACAGACTTTTGTTGACAAAGTAATGTCGCTGCTTTTTAATATGCTGTCTAGGTTGGTCATAACTTTTCTCCCAAGGAGTAAGCATCTTTTAATTTCATGGCTGCAATCACCATCTGCAGTGATTTTGGAGCCCAAAAAAAAGTAAAGTCTGCCACTGTTTCCACTGTTTATCCATCTATTTGCCATGAAGTGATGGGACCAGATGCCATGATCTTAGTTTTCTGAATGTTGAGCTTTAAGCCAACTTTTTCACTCTCCTCTTTCACTTTCATCAAGAGGCTCTTTAGTTCTTCTTCACTTTCTGCAATAAAGGTGGTATCATCTGCATATCTTAGGTTATTGATAACTATTGGCAATTAAAAGAAGGTCAACAACAACAAAAAAAAAGGTCAACAGAAGGCTTTTTGGAATTCTCTCCCAAGGGAAGGGGAAGAATAGACACTGTGATCGGGAGCCCTGGGTGAGGACTCTGCAGGAATCTCAGCTGACAAGGCAAAAGTGTGTGCTTAGAGGGCCATCCCAGCCCCCAGAGAAAGTTCCAAAAGGGTTTAAAATAGGGCTGTTCTACCCAGAAGTCATCTATTTAGATGAGGAAAACGTGGACTTGGTGTGAAAGGACCCAACTGAGAGCACAGAGTTTCAGGAGAAGATGAAGAAAGGCACTGTCACTTCAGCTGCCTGAGTGTTTCTTCCTTCTTTACTGCTCGCCTGAAGGTGTTCTGGGCTGGAGGAAGCACAAGCTGGAATCAAGATTGCCGGTAGAAATATCAATAACCTCAGATATACAGATGACACCACCCTTATGGTAGAAAGTGAAGAAGAACTAAAGAGCCTCTTGATGAAAGTGAAAGAGGAGAGTGAAAAAGTTGGCTTAAAGCTCAATATTCAGAAAACTAAGATCATGGCATCTGGTCCCACCACTTCATGGCAAATAGATGGAGAAACAGTGGAAACAGTGGTTGACTTTATCTTTCTGGGCTCCAAAATCACTGCAGATGGTGACTTCAGCCATGAAATTAAAAGACACTTACTCCTTGGAAGAAAAGTTATGACCAACCTAGACAGCATATTAAAAAGCAGAGACATTACTTTGCCAACAAAGGTCTGTCTAGTCAAAGCTATGGTTTTTCCGGTAGTCATGTAAGGATGTGAGAGTTGGACTATAAAGAAAGCTGAGCACCAAAGAATGGATGCTTTTGAACTGTGGGGTTGGAGAAGACTCTTGAGAGTCCCTTGGATGGCAAAGAGATCAAACCAGTCCATCCTAAGGGAGATCAGTCCTGGGTGTTCATTGGAAGGACTGATGCTGAAGCTGAAACTCCAATACTTTGGCCACCTGATGCAAAGAGCTGACTCACTGGAAAAGACCCTGATGCTGGGAAAGATTGTGGTCAGGAGGAGAAGGGGATGACAGAGGATTAGATGGTTGGATGGCATCACCAATTCAATGGGCATAGGTTTGGGTGGACTCCAGGAGTTGGTGATGGACAGGGAGCCCTGGCATGCTGCAGTTCATGGGGTCGCAAAGAGTCGGACACAACTGAGCAACTGAACTGAACTGAACTGAAGGTGTTCTGAGACAAGTCAGTCATGTAAAGAATGCATCTGGCAAAAGGGCGCCCCTGGGCACTGTGGTGGGAATGTAAATTAGTTCAGCCACTATGGAAAATAATATGAACGTTCCTTAAAAACCTAAAATCAGAGCTACTATATGATCCAGAAATTCCACTACTGGGTATATATATGGAAAAACCAAAAACCTAATTTAAAAAGATACAAGCACCTCAATGTTCATATCAGCACTATATACAATAACCAAGATATGAAAGCAATCAGAGTGCCTATCAACAGACAGTGAGATTAAGACATGATACACACAGACACACACACTGTATATTATTCAGCCATTAAAAAGTGAAATATTGCCATTCACAGCAATGTGGATGGACCTAGAGAATATTATCCTTAGTGAAATTAGTCACAGACAAATGCTATATCATTTATAAATGGAATCTAAAAAATAATACAAATGGATGTATATACTAAACAGAAACAAACTCACAGACCTAGAAAACAAACTTATGGTCACCACAGGGAAAAGAAGGAGGGACAAATTGGAGGTATGGGATTAACAGATACAAACTGCTACACATAAACCAGGATTTACTGTGTAGGGAATTGGTACTAGAGGTTAAGAACCTGCCTGCCAATGCAGGAACCATAAGAGACTCGGCTTGGATCCCCTTGGATCGCCTTCAGGGAGGAGGGCATGGCTACCCACTCCAGTGTTCTTGCCTGGAGAGTCCCATGGACAGAGAAGCCTGGTGGGCTACAGTCCAAAGGGTCACAAAGAGTCAGACGCAGCTGAAGCAACTTAGCATGCACAGAGAATTATACCCAACATCTTACAATAGCCTATAATGGAATGAAGGAATAAAGAAAGGAAAGGGGAGAAAGAAAAGAACCTGGCAATGCTCCTGATACATAGTGCTCAATAAATGATGGATCCTTCCTTTCTCTTTCAAGATGGATAAAGTTCTCACCAGCCACGGCTGGCCCACATGGGCCACTCCAACAGCTTTTCCTTCCTTCTCCACAAGCAAGAGAACCCAGTTTCATCTCATTTCATTTATACCTTGGAAGGAAATTGGAAGATACATTCCAAAGTCCTCCACACACCCCTCTGCAGCTGCCTTAGGCTCCACCTATGTCTCCCCCCAGGCAAAGTTCCTCCTCAAAGTGCCACAAAATCAGCCTCCTTGCAATTTCTCATCTCCAGTCTACTTTCTACCCTCTAAGGTTCTAAAGAACAATTCTTTTCCTTCTCTGCATAGAATTCCTTCAAATATTTGGTGCTCCCATCCCCCAAGTCATCACTTTCCCAGGTTAAACAAAGCTAATATTTTCCACGGTTTCTTTTACAAGAGGATTCCAATATCCTTCCCCCATCCTGTTCTCTCTCAGCAAATGATATTCTCATTTATCTTGGGCATCCAGACCTGAAGGCATCACTGTAGACATGGCCCAGCAATAATAACTGTACACACTAACATTGATGGAATACTTCCTATGCACCTGTGAATTCACTTAGTAACTGCCTTTGCAGCTCTGCTCTCTGCCTTGGGAAGTAACTTGTGTGCACTAGGTCTAGGCCACCCAACTAATCAACTCCAAATATGAGGTGTCACCTCACTTTAACAAGGCTTATTACTAAAGCCTCAGGTCATTGTTGGAGAAGGAAATGGCAACCCTCTCCAGTGTTCTTGCCTGGAGAATCCCAGGGACAGGGGAGCCTGGTGGGCTGCCATCTATGGGGTCACACAGAGTCAGACACGACTGAAGTGACTTAGCAGCAGGTCATTGAAGCACACCACCACCTGAAGGCAGAAGACATGAAATGCTGAGGTTCCTCCTTGTTTACTCTCAAAGTATCTATTCTCAAGGGCTCTATCCTCAGTTAAGAGATTTAATTTTGGCATCTTCACGATTTTCTATTTTCAGACCATGCACGTGTTGTGTCTACCATTGACATCAATTCTATTGCTCCTAGAATGTTCCTAGGACATAAGAGTGCCTATTGCTCTAAACAAATGCCTGGTCATGAACCATCCCTCTTGAAAATGTTGTGTAAGAGAGAAAAAAGTAGAAAATCTCAGCAATGAAAGCAATTTCAGTGGTCCTTTTTGCTAAATACACACGCACTGCGTGGTTTGTTTTCAGGAACGGGGAACGGATGGTATCAAACGAGCCACACTTTCCCCAGAAGTCATGCTTAGAGACAACTGGCCACTCTTAGGAAACTGGCTGTAGCCCTGGGGTCGCTGTACCAAGCAAGGTGATAACAATGGTCTCACTCCCACCACACTTCACCCCTGCACCAAGCCCTCATGACCATCCCTGGGGACCAGTGGTATTTCAAGTTTCAGTGATGGTGAAATGATGATGCCCTCACGCAGGCAACTGCTTAGCCCAAAACTCAGCCTCTTCCCCCAGTAAACTCCTGCCACACCACAATCAGGCTTCCTTAGTGGCTCAGATGGTAAAGAATCTGCCTGCAACGTGGGAGACTTGGGTTCAATCCCTGGGTTGGAAAGATCCTCTGGAGAAGGAAATGGCAACCCACTCCAGTATTCTTGCCTGGAGAATCCCATGGACAGAGGAGTCTGATGGGCTACCATCTGTGGGGTCCAAAAGAGTTGAACACAACTCAACAAGTAACACACATACATGACAAACACACCAGCTTTCCCCGGGTAGGTGGGGAGAGGTTGGCTAACGTGAGAGGGAGCATCTTGAGCGTATTAAAACACTGCAAAACAGGTTTGCATTCATCCTTCAAAGAGTAAAAAAAACGCTCTGTATTCTGTTTCTTCTTCAGCGCTTTTTTGTGATTGTTTTCTATTGTTTTCACCATAAATGAAACCATCCTAATTCAGTCAGGACCAGAAAACCAAACAATAGCCTCAGGATAGACTTTGCAAAAGAGAAAGCAAAACCCACAGAAGAACCAGGCCAGCTGCAGAGGGCTCAGGCAACACAGCACTTCATGGCATACAGACATCCCTAGGTCAGTCTGAGACAAAGACCTCAGCCCACAGGAGATGAGCTTGGCTTGTCGCCACAGGAGTTGGGCTTGTCTGGGATGAGGAGGGTGGTTGCAGCTTTACTTCAGCCTGAATCGTGGCCATCTCTCTCTGTGTGTACCACTAACTGTTGGATGGCCATTATTCGCAGAGAGCTGACACTGAGACACCAAGGAGGCACCAGCCATGCCCATTCATCTCCTGCCCCAGACACTGTAATCTGAGTGACTCAGGTAAGCTGGTATTATGTTATGGGCATCTCAAAACTGAATTAAAATAAGGAGTCTAGAAAAAGGGATTTCACATCACCTGATGGAGGAGGAAAGGAGGTACCCACCACCATTCTCCACTGAAGAAGAAGGAGATTGAGCTTGAGCCCAAGATTAAGATCAAGGCTGAGATAGATCGGACTTCCCTGGTGGTACAGTGGCTAAGACTCTGCCTGCCAATGCAGGGGACACAAGTTCAATCCCTGATCCGAGAGGATTCCACATGCCACAGAGCAGCTAAGCTTGTGCGTCGCAACTAATGAGCCCGCTCTCTAGAGCCCCCAGATTGCAACTGCTGAAACCCATGCACCCCAGAGCCTGTGCTCCACAACAAGAGCAGCCGCCGCCATGAGAAACCAGTGCACTGCCACGAAAAATAGTCCCTGCTCGCCCGAACTAGAGAAAGCCAGGACAGCAATGAAGACTCAGCATAACCAAAATAAATAAATATTTTTTTAAGATAACGATTGAAAAAGAGACAGAAAAAAATCAGATACAAAGAGACACAGTAAAGACAGAGGCCCTAGGAGGACTGCAATGACTGCTCTCTTCCTCACAGGTCTTCCTTTTTATTTGCACTCTCTCCTGCTTCCCAGGAGAACTGGATTCTCACTCAGCCCCAGCCTTGATTAGCCATGTGACCTGTTGATCATAACTTCCTACAACCCTCAGAGTGCCTGGTACACAGGAAGCATCCAGGAAATTCTTCCTCTCCTTTTTAGCATACTTCTTCATCTCCTCCTCTCTCTTGTCTCTCTTATTCTTACTCATATTATCATCATTATCATTCCCTTCTATATATTAGTTTTTACTAAAAAGTGATGCATTCAAAAACAATCATAAAACGTTACACTTGAAAAAGATTTTTTTACCCCTAATACGATAAAAAGTATATATAACCACCTACAGCAAACACAGTGATTCACTGTGAAATATTGAAAGCTTTTCCCCTATATTCAGAAATAAGAGAAAGATGTCAGCTATTACCACTTCTATTCAATACTTTTGGGAGGTTATAATTTGGTTAATAAGACAAAAAAGTGAATTAAAGGATGTAAATAAAAGAAACAAAACACCCATTCACAAATGATATAATGGTGTGAAAAGAAAATCCAAAAGAGGTTCGATGCACAATACTGGATGCTTAGGGCTAGTGCACTGGGACGACCCAGAGGGATGGTATGGGGAGGGAGGAAGGAGGAGGGTTCAGGATGGGGAACACATGTATACCTGTGGCGGATTCATTTTGATATTTGGCAAAACTAATACAATTATGTAAATTTTAAAAATAAAATAAAATTTAAAAAAAAGACAAAAGAATCTAAATACTACCAATCAGCTATTAGAACATGAAAGTTTTTAAAATTTCCACTTAAAATAGCATCATACAGCATCAAACTCCTGGGAATAAATCTATTTGAAGATTTTCAAGACAATTTCACAGAAAACTGTGGAACACTGCTGAAAGAAATTAAGGAAAACCAAATAACATCAATTTTCATCCAAATGACCAACTGATATAACCCTAGCCAAAAATCCTAGCAGGCTTTTTTGGTGGAAATTGGCAAGTTGATTCTAAAATATACATGGGAATGCAAAGAGCTGAGAGCCAAGAAGAAAACACAAAATGTTAACAAAATTGAATTACCAAATAATATGATGGATTACAAACCTACAGTATTAAGACAGTGTGGCATTGGTGTTAGGATAGAAAAAGAGGCCAACAGAACCAAACAGAAAATTCACAAAGACACTTGATTTGCAACAAAGATATATTTTCAGTAAATGGTGTTAGGTCACTTGAAATTCCATATGAGAAAAGGAAATGAATTTGACCTCCTTATTCAGAATTCTGCACATTAAAAAGAAAGAAAGAAAGAAATTCCAGATGGACTATGGGCCTAAAGGTGAATGTTAAAACAGTAAAACGTGTAAAAGATTTGGGAGAATAGCACTGAAACATGTATAATATCATGTATGAAACGAGTTGCCAGCCCAGGTTCGATGCATGATACTGGATGCTTGGGGCTGGTGCACTGGGACGACCCAAAGGGAGGGTATGGGGAGGGAGGAGGGAGGAGGGTTCAGGATGGGGAACATATGTATACCTGTGGCGGATTCATTTCGATATTTGGCAAAACTAATACAATATTGTAAAGTTTAAAAATAAAATTAAATTAAAATAAAAACAAAACATAGACTAAAACCTTCCTGATACAGGAACAGGCAAAGATTTTATAAGCTTAAAAACACTGATAAATTGTACTTCGTTAAGATTAAGAGCATCCCTTTATAAAAAGTGCACCATTAACAGAATAACAAAGCAGCCTACAAACTGAAAGAAGATATTCTACAATAAACACACCTGACGCTACAAACTGGAAGGAGATATTCTACAATAAATACATCTGACAAAGAACTTAAATCCAGAATATGAAGAGCTCCCATAACTCCATTTTTAAAATACAGAATTTAACATAAAATGGACAAAAGATTTGAACAGGCATTTCACTGAAAAGGATATCCAATGGCCATGCTACATATAAAAAAATGATCAACATCCATCAGTTATCAAATTTAAAACCACATGAGATATGTTAATATCACCACATAAGCCTCTGCAAGGAAGTGGCACAAATGCAAATCAAACATTGCTCAAAGGAGTATAGTTGGCATAACTTTGGGAAGTCGTCTGATAGTATCTACTAAAGTCTATTCTACTCCTTGGAAGGAAAGTTATGACCAACCTAGATAGCATATTCAAAAGCAGAGACATTACTTTGCCAACAAAGGTCTGTCTAGTCAAGGCTGTGGTTTTTCCAGTAGTCACGTATGGATGTGAGAGTTAGACTGTGAAGAAGGCTGAGTGCCGAAGAATTGATGCTTTTGAACTGTGGTGTTGGAGAAGACTCTTGAGAGTCCCTTGGACTGCAAGGAGATCCAACCAGTCCATCCTAAGGGAGATCAGTCTTGAGTGTTCATTGGAAGGACTGATGCTGAAGCTGAAACTCCAATACTTTGGTCACCTGATGCGAAGAGCTGACTCACTGGAAAAGACCCTGATGCTGGGAAAGATTGAGGGCAGGAGAAAAGGGGGATGACAGAGGATGAGATGGTTGGATGGCATCATCGACTCTATGGACATGGGTTTGGATGGACTCCAGGAGTTGGTGATGGACAGGGAGGCCTGGCATGCTGCAGTTCATGGGGTCACAAAGAGTCGGACATGACTGAGCGACTGAACTGAACTGAATTCTATGATCCAATTATTCCAGTCCCGGGCATACGCTCAAGAGAAATGAGTGTACGTATCCACCAAAAAGATGTACAAGAATGTTCATACAATCAAAAAAAAAAAGAAACAACCAGATGTCCATCAATTATAGAATGAGTAAATAAATTGGGTGCATTTCTACATTGTAATACTAGACAACTTTTTTTTAAATAATAATGGTATATACGTCAAATAGGGATAGATTTCAGACATAAAGTTAAGTGGAAAAAAACCAGAACATACTACACATATCACATATGTGCTGCTATGTAATGGATTAGGCCAAAACTCAGTGGCTTAAAATAACAGATATTTATTGTATCCACTCTGTGGGTTGGGAATCCAGGTGCAGCTTATCTGAGTCCTCCAGCTCAGGGCTGCTCACAAGGCTCTGATCAGGGTATCAGTCAGACTATGGTGATCTCAAGCCTCATCTTGGGGAATATCTGCTTCCAGGCTCACTTCTATGGCTGTTGGGCCACAAGCCTCAGTTCTTCACCGGCTGTTGTCCAGAGGGCAGCTCACAACATGGTAGCTGGTTTTGTCAGAGCAAACTAGAAGAACCAGAGAGAGTACAAGCAAAATGCAAGTCACAGCCTTGAGGAACCTAATCTTGGAAGTGCTATCCCATCACTCCTGCCATATCCTATTCATCAGAAGCAGGCTTCAGGGTCCAGCCCACATCCAAGGGAGGACATCACACAAAGGCATGATTATCAAGAGGCAGAGATGATTGGGAACCCTCTGAGAGGCTGCCTGCCACACATTATTGCATGTACGTGAATTTCAGGAACAGACACATCTTGATAGAAATCAAAATATTGATTATTTCCATGGGGAGAGGCTATTGATGAGAAGGAGAAATGAAGGAGCTGTCTGGGATGCTAAAGATGTTCTATATCTTGATCTCACTTACATGGTGGGGTAACATCAGTGTAATCACACATAAAAAAAAATTCACTGAGATGTACTATTCAAATCTGTGCACTCTAGTGCATGTATATTACACACCAATAAAAAAATTAAAGGATCTAGTAGCCACTATCTTCTTCCTTCTATATCTGAGGATATAAAAAGATGATCTGAGTTCCTGAGGTCAGAGAGCTAGTTTTGAGTGGTTAACCCTGGTTAGCCTCTCTCATATGGTCAGTGTGTGCATGTTACCTTACACATGCCGCTGGCTGGATTCTCCCTCTGGCAGTTCCATGTGAAGAGAACTGTTCGCAATTAGAGGCAGAGGCTATACCTGTGTAATGTGCTCCTCCAGCACTAAGGTCAAGGTTACACTCCAGAAAGTCTCTCTGTTATTTGACAAAGTTCTCAGAAATCAGTTCCATACCAGGAGTAACACTTCCTGGGCCCTCTTCACCTATGGTGCCTGAAAATGATGAACAATAAAAATGCCAATTATTCTGATCTTTCAAACTCAAAATCTGAGAAAATCTAGATGTGATCTGGGTAACAGCCCAAGTTTTGCGCTGAGCTCAAAAAGTGTTTAACAAGTTATTGGGGGAAAACATAAAGGGTACATTTGGCACACTTAATTACAGTTGATTTTGATGAGAATGACATCATAATCAGATGTTAGAGATACATCTCACTGAATCTGAACCCCAACACTCTGAAGTAGGAACTAAGATTCACACCGACATTGTAAATGAAGACATTATATGTAAAGAATATAAGTAAATGGCCCAAGATTATCTGGCTAGTAAGAGGCCCAACTAAGTGAGGCCAAACTGCTATGTATGCTGCTCCCAAATCTATCATTGTTCAGTCACTAAGTCATATCCGACTCTTGGCAACCCCATGAACTGCAGCACGCCAGGTTTCCTTATCCTTCACCATCTCCCGGAGTTTGCTCAAACTCATATCCATTGAGTCAATGATGCTATCTAACCATCTCATCCTCTGCCACCCTCTTCTTCTCTTGCTCTCAATCTTTCCCAGAATCAGAGTCTTTTCCAAGTCTGTGATCTTAATTAATTCATTATATGACTCTTCATGCATGACTTTTAAAAAAGCCACTTAGTTCTGTATGTGCCAGTCAGTCATAAATGGTTCAGAGAGAATCAACAGCATAGGTCCAGAAGGGCCACGTAAGCAGTTAGACTGGCATCCTCTAGGTCTTACAAAGAACAAGCTTGGATTGTAAATTGCACTTCATTTGGCTTACTAATTAAAATCTGTACACATGCACAGCCACACACGCAGAGGCCTGCCACTGCAAAATTATAATAGCAGAGCTCCAACCAGTAAGGTGCTCAGCCGAGATGGGCAACCTCAACTCAGGAGACCAAAGAGAGAGCTGTCCACTCTAAGTCCCAGGGTGCAATGAAGGGCACCAACACTCCTGACAGCTCAGCAGGGTGGCAGGAATGCAGAGGAATGGGCTTCCTTAGACCCATCCATCTGCCGGGGGGAGGGGTGCACCAAGACATCAGCACCCAGAAGTGATCCGTAATGAAGGCCTCAAAGCCCTTGGAACACTGAGAAGGACTTAGCTAATCAGTCCTACAGACTTGAACCAATTTCACTAAGAGAATATATGGCCAGACCACATGACTACAACAGGCAATCGCAATTGTTGGGAACCATGCAAACCACAACAAGAAACAAGCTGTTGAATTAAACATGACTGACCATTTCCTTGGGGGATTTCCCCTTTTAATGTTCATTTGTTACTTGTTCATTCATTTATCAGCCAGAGTTTAACACGTCTAAAATAGAATATTTTTTAATCATGCAAAATCTAGCCATTATTTATTTCTCCTATAAAAAAAGGCCACTACTCCTTTATGGTCAGGAGATACTCTAGCCTGATCCTTGGGCAAGCCAGGGATGTTTTATATTAGAGGAGAATGTCTTTTCTCTCCTGGGTCGGGAAGATCCCCTGGAGAAAGGAAATGGCAACCCACTCCAGTATTCTTGCCTAGAGAATTCCATGGACAGAGGAGCCTGGTAGGCTACAGTTCATGGCGTCACAAAGAGTCAGACATGACTGAGTGACTTTCACTTTCTCTTATACGCAGAACCATGTTTCCAAATCTCATAATACATGAACATAAGTCCGTTTCTACTCACTCGCCAAAACCACCTCACTGAAGCACCATGCATTCATGTTACCTGTAGCACAATTTTAACTCTTTCTATTTTATTTACTTAATAACTGTCTCCAATACACACACACATATGCACACACACACACAATCTGTAAGCTTCATGAGAGCACAGACCACAACTTCTGCCTCTAAATCTCAGCTCTGCCTTTTCCAGTTAAGTAATCTGAGTCATGTTACTGAACCTCTCTGATCCAGTAGTGCATGGAGATTTTTGTGAGGCTCAAATGAGAAATACATATAAAATACAGCAGAGCACTCATTAAATTTAATCAACTTCACCTATTACCGAGCAAGAACAAAGAGTCCAGAGTCCACATGCCACAACAGCTCTTCCTCCTTATCCTAGATGAGGTTTACTCTGGCAACCCATGGCTAGACTTTCTGTGCAGGAATCCAAACAGAAAAATCCCACATCCTGCCATCACATGGTATTTTATTGGAATTTCATCTCTCCAGACAGTCTCAATTCCCTCCTCTCCTCTCCCCCTCGTCCTGTCTGATGCTATGATGCTACAATCCAGTCTCTGTGACTCGGGACTGTTTCCATGGTGATGAGCAGTGATGTCATAAAGGGGGGATTGTTACAGGGCTGAATGAAATCTGGCACCAGATGCACCCTGCCTCCCTATATAAGCGGGGGTGGGGGACAAGCCCGTGGACACATCTCAGAAAATGGGAAACCGAATCACCCGAGGGATGGCAAGGGATGACCAGAGGGAGAGAAAGTTCCAATCCCTTCCACACAATAGCAGCCCCATTTGGAAAAGAATGGATTTAACAGAACTCACTAAGACAAGAATCGTGTTTCGCCAAAGAAAAAAGGAACGAACAAGAAGCAGCAACTACCGGAGACTCCACCTTCTGGTCTAGGAAGACCCAAGCTCACGAGGCTGCATCCACCAAAGCCCACCACACTGTTTATTGAGTAAAAAGCTACCAACTCTTCCCTGCCAGAACCTTCGACTGTCATGTGAGTCTGACTGCTCCAAAACCAGACCATGGTGATCGTCAGCCCAGCGCGCATTCTGAAAGTAAAAAGTCTTACCAGAAAAACAGCAGCCAACGTCAGCTTAATTCCTAAGAGGAACTCAAATCATCTTATTAAGAAAATTCTCAGAGGAGATTTTATTCAAAGGAACATTCTGTAATGCCATCTCTAGGTTCTGCAAAAGTAAGCCCCGTCTTGTCTGCACAGCTGAAAGAAGGAGACCTTTACCCAGAAGAGCAACGCTTGCAAGTACAGAAGCACTGGTCGCATTGGAAAGACGTGGTCAGGGTGCTCATTGTCAAGGCCAGGTCCCTCTGTGCATATCCCTTGAAATTACAGATTGAGTGACTGACACAACTGTAAGTGCCAAGGAAAGGGCTCTTCTCAATTAAAGGTTTCCCTTGGTCCCACAGTAGGCTCTGGGAGCCAGTGCTTTTAGCCACTGCAGAGTCCCCTTTTCCTTCTCTAGGCAGCTGGTTCTCCTGAATGCTGTGCACCTGGCAAGTTGGGTCCACAGCAGGAGACACATGCTCACATGTGTCGTGAGCATGTACTTTTATGACCTTCATCATTATTTATGAATTAAATTCAAAGGGAAGTCATATCCATCCAGGAAACTTGACATATGCTTTCCTATACCCACGTATGCATGTAGTTCAGATAACTCTGCTTGCTTATTATTCTGGATAGGAGGAGGCCATGCTTTCCAGATGTCAGTAAGGGCAGCAACGAGCCAGTTATCTTGTCTCAGAGAAAGTCAAGTGGCCTGAGGGCCCTATTTCCAGGCCACTCTCCAGTCCCCAAACATAATCTCTCGTGCCTGCAAAGCTTGGCCCATGCTGCCCTCTTGGCCAAAGAATGTCCCTCACCCCCATTCCTCCCTCACAGCCCCCTCAAATATAAGATCTGTGTTCTAGTCAAACAGCCCAGATCCTCCTTTCTGAATGTTTCCTTCCAAGAAAGAGTCCCTCCCTCCTTCACTGCCATCTCCTCTCCTACAAGCAGGGGCTCTTGAGAGCAAGAACCATTCCTTATTCATACTGAAAACATGCTCCAGCCTCTGCAATAGACGTATGCCCAGGTGGATGGGGGAACAAGAACCAAGACCCTTGAGTTCTGCAAATCTTCACTGCCAACTTCGAAATAAAGTCGATTTTTAAAATCGAGTTTTGGTGATTCCAGTGACTAATTTTATGGACAAAGTTCCATAAGATCAAAGAGGAGCAGGGTAGTCCAATGAGAAGGTCTGGGACTCTGGAACCCCAAACTCTGGTTCTGAGACACCAAGCAAATGGTATATCCTCCGGAAGGTTTATCCTCCAATTTCTCATCTGTAAAGACAGAAAAGGGTGGAAGCCTCAGCTCAAAGTCCAGTTCTAACACTTTAACTCCCTGAAGCAGCATGTGGCACTTCCACATCCTGCAATGAGAGCATGTTATGTTTCAAGGATGATTCCTCAAGGCACTGTACTGCCCTCCTGATGTCTCTTTCAGTCTCTCTTAAAGTCCTGCCTCCTAGTTAGTGCTCACAATACACTGTAGGCTGGAGACGGATGACAATTCCCCAGGAAGGGCAGGCCATAAAGACAAATGGAACCACTGCCCTTGTTAATGCCACATCACCAGAAGAGAGTCTCCCCACTCTGCCCAAACACTTCTGAGCATAACCTTGGCCAGGTCCCAGGCACCAGCTAAGCTCTCCTCAAGTCTTGCGTGAGCGGGGCTAATTCCATTATTTTGCAAACACATCTCTGTGTACCTGTATGTTCTGTCACTCTCCTCGTCCATGACAAATGTCTGGCATAAAAATTACCTTCAGAAATGTGTTAAGGCAGACAGCAAGTATATCCAGAGGCCTGGGGAAGGTGAGAAAACTGGAGATTGGTGGAGATGTTCTTCATTACTGTGCATTAGACAAATAAAAGGAGAAAGAAAAGTGGGGGTGCCAGGGTGAAGGAAAAAACTGATGGTTCATTCACCAGCAGCATGCATGTGTTGAAAGTCTATCCCAGTTGCCCAGCAACCAAGAAAAAGCATTTCAGAGAGCAAGGGGCTAATTGGATAAATGAATTAATTAGACATTTCCGGAGCCAGTGCCATAAATGACGACAGGCTTGGGTGGCCAGTTTTCTGCTAGTAAAGTACCTTCGATCTTTGTCTCTGCTTTGGTCCAGCAAATTCAGGGAGCTGGGAAGAGTGGGAGGCAGGGAACAATGCGTCAGAGATGCTATCTTAGGAGGAGCAGGTGATGAAGGTAACCCCAGGCTTGGGGAAGAAGTTGAACTAAATAACTTTTGAGGTCTCTTTCGACTCTAACATTTGATCGTTTTGCTCTGCAGGGTAGGGAGTGGGGGAAAGGACTAAACCTCCACTCTAGCAGCCTGAGGATAACTTTTTTCCCACACCATCCTGTGGGGTTTCGTTTTGCTGTGTTTAAAGGAAGCAGGTTCCCATGAAAGCCAATAGACAGCAGTTGTTGAGGAGTTTGTGTGGGAAATGAGATGTTTTGTTGGTGGCTGCTTTTTCCCTGCTCTGCTTTGCTTCCTCCCATTGGCTTGCTTTAATTACAGCAGAACCCCACTGCTTCCTCTAATGATGGAGAGGCCGCTCCTGCACAGAGCTCACAGTAGAGAGGAGGGCGCAGGCAAGAGGTCCTGCTGGTGGAAAGAGAACAGACCCAGGGCAAGGAGGGAGGGTGGCCAGCAGCTGCCAGAGCCCATCTCTCAGCTCCACTGGCCCCTGCAGTGAGAGGAGAGGAAAGAAGAGTTAGGGATGGGGTAGGAGAAAGCGGAAGAGAGAAACAAACTGCAAGTCTCAACACTTGCTCAGATGCATGCATGCATGCTAAGTCGCTTCAGTCATGCCTGACTCTTTGCCAACCCTATGGACTGTAGCCAGCCAGGCTCCTCTGTCCATGGGATTCTCCCAGCAAGAATACTGGAATGGGTTGCCATGCCCTCCTCCAGGGGATCTTCCCAACTCAGGAACTGAACCTACATCTCCTGAGACTCCTCCTGCATTGCAGGCGAATTCTTTACCATTGAGCCACCAGGGAAGCCTACTTGCTCAGATACCAAAGTGAATTCAGAGAAGATAATCAGTTTAAGTGTCAACTGATGAGTGGATAAAGAAAATGTAGTATTTATATATAACAAAAAATTTTTCAGCCTTAAAAAAAGAGTAAATCCTACCATCTGCAACCTGGAGGACATTTTTTTCTAAGTGAAATAAGGCAGGCGGAGAAAAACAAAGACCGTATGCTCTGTCTTATATGTGGACTCTCAAAAAGTCAAACTCACGGAAGCAGAGGGTAGAATGGTAGTTGCCGAGGGCTAGGAGGTGGGATAAATGGGTAGATGTTGGCCAGAATACAAAGTTTCAGTTAAGAGTTCTAATGTACCACATGGTGAGGACAGTTAACGATACTGTAGTGTAAACTTGAAATTTGCTAGCATCATAGAAAGAGTAACTATGTGAAGTGATGGATTTGTTCATTAGCTTGATCCTAGTAATCATTTCACAATGTACATGTGCATCAAAACATCACACTGCACACCTTAAGTATGTACAATCTTTATTTGTCAATTATACCTCCAGCTGGGGGAAAATCAAATAAAATGCACATATCTCAGGAAAATGAAGGGAAGAATAAAGGACTAGTATCAGAAGGTTCTCTCAGAGCAGGAAGAGTGAGGAACATGGAGAGTGCTGGGCAGAGGAGAGGGTAAGAGCCAGGGTGGTTTTCCCAGCATCACTTTCTTTTCTTATTTCTCTTTAATAAACACTGGTCCAGCCCCCAGGCCTGAGAGACTGACAGGGGCTCTGGGTCGGGAAGATCCCCTGGAGAAGGAAATGGCAACCCACTCCAGTACTTTTGCCTGGAAAATTCCATGGATGGAGGAGCCTAGTAGGCTACAGCCCATGGGATCACAAAGAATAGGACACAACTAAGCAACTTCACTTTCTGGGGCATTTGAGATCTCCTCCTGCCCCTGGAAATTTCATCCTCTACTCAAGTGCTAACCCATAGGGTGCTGCTGCTGCTGCTAAGTCGCTTCAGTCGTGTCCGACTCTGTGCGACCCCATAGACGGCAGCCCATCAGGCTCCCCCGCCCCTGGGATTCTCCAGGCAAGAACACTGGAGTGGGTTGCCATTTCCTTCTCCATTGCATGAAAGCGAAAAGTGAAAGTGAAGTCGCTCAGTCGTGTCTGACTTTTAGCGACCCCATGGACTGCAGCCTACCAGGCTCCTCCATCCATGGGATTTTCCAGGCAAGAGTACTGGAGTGGGGTGCCATTGGGGTTGACCCCACTTTAAATATTAAAATTCACACGTTACAATGGGTCCTATCCATTCACAAAGGATTCAGGATAGACTTGTTAAAAGCAGGATAAATTCTAAAAGCCTGTTTTTAGGAAGCCACTTAAATTTAAAACAAGAAGAGGGGGCTATAAGACAGAGTTCCACCAAACAGCTGTGCAGCAGGTGGATACAAGTGTTTCATCCTCAGGGTCACCTGCCGTTCTTTAAAGACACTTATCTCTACACTCTTACCATTTCCACTCCCTTCAGGAGAAATTTAAATAGGGTTGAATCTGAGATTAAAGAGAAAGAGAAGGCTATTGATAAGTCCTAGTTCACCCCTGTAGCCATTACAAGATCATTTCCCACTGTGCAGGGCTTTTCTCTGCTGGAGCATTTCATGAGTCCCTCCTCCCCCAACCCTGAGGAAGGGAAGTGGCATCTTTCTCCTCCCCTTAAAACACACATCTGTACAGTGGCAAAAACGGCTCCCAGGAGGCAGATCTACCGGGAGGTGAAAGTGAAAGTGTTAGTCGCTCAGTTGTGTCCTACTTTTTGTGACTCCATGGATTGTAGTCCGCCAGGCTCTTCTGCCCATGGAATCCTCTAGGCAAGAATCCTGGAGTGGATATCTATTCCCTTCTCCAGGGGATCCTCCTGACCCAGAGATTGAACCCAGGTCTCCTGCACTATAGGTGGATTCTTTACCACCTGAGCCACCCAGCAAGCCCCAACCAGGAGGCAGACCAAGCTAATCTTCAGGACCTCTTATCACCTAATAATCACCCCCATTTTCAAGCACACACCTTGTCAAACATTTCACATTCACCAAACCCCCACATTGGTGTGCAAAATAAGGATTATAATTCAGCTAAATAAAAGAGACAACTAGGTTTCAGAAAAGAAACTGCCCAAAGTCACAGAGCTGGTCAGTGATGGAGCTAAGAATCAAGGTGAGGTCCATCTACCTAAGCATGACTCTGCCACCTAAAACACCCCAGCTTCTGTCTCCCCGTAAGTCATCTAATTTATTCATTCCATCCTACTGGAATAAAAAAGCCCGAGACTGTACTAAGAACTTAATGGGAAACAAGAACCTCAAGGTGCCAAAAAAGATCAGTGGATTAGGAATCAGCTAGACAGACATTAGTATGGGTTCCTCCACTATCTTGGTGAATTTAAACACTCTGCAGTTTCTATTTGGAGAAGGAAATGGCAACCCACTCCAGTGTTCTTGCCTGGAGAATCCCAGGGACGGGGGAGCCTGGTGGGCTGCCGTCTATGGGGTCACACAGAGTCGGACACGACTGAAGTAACTTAGCAGCAGCAGTTTCTCTTAGCCATATTTTTCATACCTGGAAAAGGACATGGTTATATCATTAAGTGTTCTTTCTAGCTTTAAAATATGACCTCTGAACTATTTATATTCTTAGAGAATCTTGGAGAGGACCATGTTTAACCCAAAGGAATGACTCGAATTGTCAAGTTTCTGCCCCCATCAAAAAAAAAATCATTGAGCACAGAATCCTTTCTTCTGCCTCCCAAAGTCACATCACAAGTATGAGCAACTTTTTTTATGATTTGGTAGCCACAGAACTCTCTCACACATGTCTGGAAGTGTATAGTTTATAATGCCCTTTCAAACATATGATTTCATTTTGATCCCTCCAACTATTACACAGATGAGAAAATGAGTCTGATGTTGACTGATTTGGACCATTTCATAAAGCTGGTAGAAGATGATATGGAGACTGGCTTTCCAGTTCCAGTTTAGTCACAAGCAAAAGGGATGCTCCTGAGGGTACCCTGTACTTGGATCCAGAGTCCTCTTGCAGCCTGAGCCTGTTCACACAACCACTAAGCTATGACCATCATCATCCCCATTAATCTCTTTTGAGGCCATAATAGACACTAAGTAATAGTTGTTGAAATAACTAATAAAGGATGCTAGTACCACCTAAAAATCTGCCAACTCCATCTCCAGGTCAGATCAGCTCTGTTTAAAGGCATGTGCACATTAACACTCACATGTACACACGCATGACCTCCCCACAATTTTCTCTCCTTACCTCTACTCCTGAAAAGGCCCACTGAGAAGTATTTTATCCCAGACATGATTCTTTCAGTATCCCTCAGTCCAAACTGTGAAGAGGCTGGCTGAGGCCGGGGATCGTCAAGGAGCAACAATGCTTCTCTACTGCCTGCCTATGTTCAGTTACATGGTTGTCATGGTGGTGTTTCATACCATATCATCAGCTCTGCCCCAACTCCGTTTCTTTAAAAATTCATAAGTGTGCAAAAAAAGAAAAGAAAAACACAAAACAAAACCAGAAGAGGGAAAAGGCAATCTTGAAATCCATTCGACTGAAGAAGCATATGTTCCTGCAGGCATAGTAGGTATTAATAATTCAACAAAATATTACAGTAATTACTATACTTTGCAAAATCACAACAGTGTACTTTAGCACAACTCCTACCAATCTCCTTGCAACTGCCATTAATAAATAAAACACAATTCCCTGTATTAAATTTGTTGTTTAAAAGCTAAATATTTTATCAGAATATATTTTAAATAATCCATCAAGACCAAGAAAATCCCTGGCCCCACATTACTCCCCTGTTTAAGTGAAACCCCATCTCTCTGGCTAGAGGAGAAATTGACTTTGACTCTATCCAGAATACACACTGAGTGTCAAGGCTGGAAGGCCCTCATGGAAGGACCTGAGGACTGCTCAGCTCACACACTCTGCTGGAATCTGGCCAAGCTGTTGGAAAAAGAGTGAGAAAGGAGAAAGAAAAAGAGTGGAAGATGAATTCTTTTGAACCATGAATCTGACCTACTTCATTCAGCTCCAGGAAAAGAAGCCATGAACTATAAAGAGAGGTGAGTAGCAGGAAACCACCAAAAAGACACACTTAAAATATAGCCTTGAACATGTATGAGGCTCATGGTCTCGAAATACAAGCAAGCCTCCCTTTAACCCTGTAGTCATGGTCCCACGTGTTTGCTGCATCCAGTCTATCAAGTTCTTGATTTTATCTGCTGTATCAGCTTTTGCTGCAAAAGTGCTGCAGAACAAATCACTCAAATCTCCATCTTTTTCCAAAAATAAATAAATCAATCAATCATTTATTCTCACAACAGTCATTTATTCTCATAAGTATACAGGGCAGCTGGGGCTTGGCTGGGCAGTCTTCCTGCCCATGGCTGGGCTGGGCAGGGCAGGGCTGGGCTGATCTAGGCTGGGCTTGGATGGAAGTAGCTACAGACGACTTGTCTCCTGTTCTCTACCCAGGACTGGTGGGCCAACCTGGACATGTTTTTCTCATGGCTACTGCAGAGGTACAAGACAGCAGGTAGATATACAATACCTTCTGATAACTAAGCTTAGAACTAGCAGTACTTCTATTGGCCAAAGCAAGTCACAAGGCCAAACTCAAGGTTAGGAGATGAGGAAGAAGGTCCCACCCATAGAGAAAGGGCAATGCAAAAGCCCAACACTAAGGGAGTTAGAGAGAGAGTGAAGAATTAGAGAGAGAAGCCAACAACACAATCAATCACGCTTGCTAAATAGTTCTTCAGTTGGTTTCTTCTCACCACTTACGCTGCCACCACCCAAGCCACCATCCTCTTTAGCCATTGCAACACTCTGGTCTCCTCGAATCCAGCCTTTTCTCCCTCCAATCCCTCAGTCAGCCAGTCAGTTGGTAAGACATGTCCTACTCTTTGCATCCCCATGGACTGTAGCCTGCCAGGCCCCTCTGTCCATGTGATCTTCCAAGAAATAATACTGAAGTGGGTTGCCATTTCCTCCTCCAAGGTATCTTTACGACCCAGGGATGAATCTGCATCTCCCACCTGTATCTCCTGCACTGGTAGGCAGATTCTTTACCATTTGAACCACCTCGGAAACTCAACCCACAGGGTGGTCAAATTTAATTATATGACTCTCCTACTTTGAACATTCCCAAGGCTTACCCCTTTGCTCTTAGGATAAAGAATAAACTCCTCCCACTGAGCCTATATCGTCTTTCTTGGTCCAACCCATGCCTGTCTTTCTCAATTCATCTCCCACCAGCCCCTAGCCCACAAGCCCTCTGCTCCAGTCACTCTGTCCTTCATGTTCCTTTCAGAAACCCCAGTCCCTCATGCCACAGAAGCTGGGTATCCAAGACACTCTGCCCATTCCTCTTCATCTAACTGATTGTGCTCATCTGCTTCTGCCTCTCTGCCCTCTCCCAGGTAAACGTCATTGGTGAACCTGTGACAGTATGATGAACCTCTCCTTCAGAGCTCACCATTATGTACTTAGAGCCCAGCAGCACCTGGCACATAGATGGCACACCACAAATATCTGTTGAATATCAACAATATTTCTTAAAACTATTTTAATTATTTTTAAATAAAAGATGGCTGCAGATGGTGACTGCAGCCATGAAATTAAAAGACATTTGCTCCTTGGAAGAAAAGTTATGACCAATCTTAGACAGCATATTAAAAAGCAGAGACGTTACTTTGCCAACAAAGGTCCTTCTAGTCAAGGCTATGGTTTTTCCAGTAGTCATGTATGGCTATAAGAGTTGGACTATAAACAAAGCTGAGCGCTGAAGAATTGATGCTTTGAACTGTGCTGTTGGAGAGGACTCTTAAGAGTCCCTTGGACAGCAGGGAGATCCAACCAGTCCATCCTAAAGGAATACTGGCTGATATATATCTGAATATATACTACTACTGAATATTCTTTGGAAGGACTGATGCTGAATCTGAAACTCCAATCCTTTGGCCACCTGATGCAAAGAACTTCATTTGAACTTTCATTTGAAAGACTCGATGCTGGGAAAGATTGAAGGCAGGAGGAGAAGGGGGCAACAGAGGATGAGATGGTTGGATGGCATCACTGACTCAACGGACATGAGTCTGAGTAAACTCCGGGAGTTGGTGATAGACAGGAAGGCCTGGTGTGCTTCAGTTCATAGAGTCACAAAGAGTTGGATACAACTGAGCAACTGAACTGAACTGAAGACTACCTCATCTGGTTGTGCTATACACTAAAGACATTCAGATAATGTGTCTATGGCAAATTGCTTCAAAGAGAATTTAATTTCCCCACACCACACTGCTGATTTGTATAAATGTGGTTTTAATGCATGAGGTTCCCTTAAACGGTTGGGCCTCAACAATAGGAACAAAGCCATGATGTCCCATGTTAGGCATCCCCTTTCCCCATGCTCATCAGCTCCCTGAGGGGGAAAACACACATCATCCAAAAACAGCAAACTATGCAGAATCAGCAAGTACCCTAAGAATGTCAAAGACCCAGGGGGAATTTTTTTTTATCTTACATTTCTATGTCCAGATGAGCCATCAAAGCCATGTGAGATAAAAATAAATTTTAGACATATCCACAATGAATATAAAAGTATCACTCAAGCACTGGGTGACTATATAATATACCATCCGAGGTGGGATCATTTGAGAGTTAAAAGGAACCAAGTAATATATATGTCAGGACACAGGAACAAGTCAGGACATTCCTCTGCATTCTCTGAGAAAGAACACTTGAAGATCTACCACAGAAAAATGAAATGTAATCCAAAAAAAAAGAGGAATGGAATTCAAGAAACAGAGGCACCAATCCAGGAGTAGAAATAAATAGAAATATCAAGATGACAACAAGGAGGCAGGCCTAGAAAGAAATCAGTTCAAATTAGAATATCCATTAATGATACAATTAAGAAGCTGGACTATCTTAGCACTATGGTGAAAAAATAGATGTTTCTTTTGTCTTCCTATGAGGAACATTCTCATCGAGGGACACAGATTTAGTCATTAGGATTATATCTATTTCTAATCATGCTACTGAACTTTTTGTAGATAATAAAACAATCATAATATTTTAAACATTTTATGAGTTTCCATTTACTGCGGTCTTGATTACATTCAGTGTATTTCCTAAGAATGCTCAAATTTAGCACAGATTTTACATGAGCTCACATATTTCTTTGCAATATCTGTCTAATATGTGAGTCCCACACACAAGACCATAAACTTGTGGGGTATCCAGTCGGCATCATACACTTTTCTGCACATCCTGCATCACTAGGTCTATAGTAGACACCCTCCCAAACACTTCATATTATCTGAAAAGTATAAAGCAATCAATACAGGTCAAGTCCTGGAACAAATGCTGTTTTTTTCAAAGACATCAAATTACACTCCTATCTGAGAATTTTATGGTATCAGATGTGACTTGAAATAAATTGTACATCGTGCCTGGAATAAGAATCTCAAGGTTTTTGTTTTTGTTTAGCAGCATGGTATGCATGCTAATGAAAGTGTTTCATTTGTGCTGGGAGATATGGGAGAAGGCAAAAGAAATGTGTGGTTTCAAATCTGCTGCATAAGGACCTCCAGCTACTCAAAGAATGAAGGAGAGGTGATGTGAACTAACACCATGAGATCACATTGCCCCTGTTAACAGCGCTTTGAAAAGTACTCTTTTCAAAAGGCTGCAGTAGCTCATTATTTAACTGTGACATAAGCAGAGCAAATAGCATTGTCCCCATTTCACACATAAAGAAGTGACTGACCTGATACTACATCTAGCTTGTGGTGATATGGGTCTGCATCAAGAGTTGCATAACTCTTTCATTTATAGATAAGAAAACCAGATCCCAGAATAAGCAAGTAACTTAATTAGCATCACACTAAGCAAACAAGTTATTGAATGGATGAATGAATGAAAGTATATCTGTTGTGGATAAGACCAAATTTATACATGTTTAAAAAAGCATCTTCCAATTTTTTTAAATCATAGTTCTAGACCCTTTCCTTACTAATATACCCATTAAAATTTGTTTTATTCACAGATAAATAAGCTACTACACCTGGAAGGGTCTTCATTCTCTTACACCTAAAAAACAGGTGACTTGCAGAACAGAGTAAATGTAAACCAGAAGGCAGCCACACATCCCAACTCCCAGGCCAGTGTTCTTTCCAGACTCTCAAGACGCCCCACACTAAGGATATCTCAGATGGGGAGATACCAACTGTAAGCTCAGCTGCTTCCTGCCAAAATCTTGACAAAGTCCAAGAAAAAATAATCACATCTTATTCCTAGGCCAGAGATCATGCACCAGCAGGTACGGGTCCAAATATGAGGGAGAGCAGCCTGGCAGGCTACAGTCCATGAGGTCACAGAGTCAGATACGACTGGGTGACGGAACAACAACAACACATCATGAAGAACAAGTCCATGACATACAGGTATATGTATGGCTGAGTCCCTTCACTATTCACCTGATACTATCACAACATTGTTATTAAAAAAAGAAGCAGCAGCAGCAGCAACCTATGCCCTGGGCTGGGGTGGGGCTCCTTAGCTCTGAGAAGTAACAGTGAAAGCTAATTTGGAGGTATGCATCCCCTCCTCAAACCCCCAACACCATATTCTTGCCACTCAGTATAACCTGGGCTTCTTCCCTGTGGAAGGAGCCAGCCCAAAAGGAAGACCCTCTCAGAACCACGAACAGTGCCTCCATCTCCCTCTCGGTACCGAGTCGGTACCATGGTGGAGCTGGATGCAGAACTTTAAAAGGGTAAGGGAAACACTTGAGGATAATCTTAAGTGTCAACCTGACAGTGCTGTGGGGTGTCCAGATATTTGACAAACAATATACTGAAAGTCCATCCAGTCAAAGCTGTGGTTTTTTCAGTAGTCAAGAATGGATGTGAGAGTTGGACCATAAAAAAGGCTGACTGTCAAAGAATTGATGCTTTTGAACTGTGGCACTGGAGAAAACTCTTGAGAGTCCCTTGGACTGCAAGATCAAAACGGTCAATCCTAAAGGAAATCAACTCTGAATATTCATTAGAAGAACTGATGCTGAAGCTGAAGCACCAGTATGTGGCCACGTGATGCAAAGAGCCGATTCCTTAGAAAAGACCCTGATGCTGGGAAAGACTGAAAGCAGGAAGATAAGGGGATGACAGAGGATGAGGTGGTTGGATGGCATCACCAACTCAATGGACATGAGTTTGAGCAAGCTCCAAATGATGGTGAAGGACATGGAAGTGTGGCATGCTGCCGTCCATGGGGTCACAAAAAGTCAGACAGGACTGAGCAAGTGAACAAAAACAACAACAAAATATTAACGTGCCTGTGAAGGAGACTCATTTGAAAAGACCCTGATGCTGGGAAAGATTGAAGGCGGGAGGAGAAGGGGATGACAAAGGATGAGATGGCTGGATGGCATCACCGACTCAATGGACATGAGTTTGAGTAAACTCTGGGAGTTGGTGATAGACAGGGAGGCCTGGCATGCTGCAGTCCATGGGGTCACAAAGAGTCGGACACAACTGAGCAACTGAACTGAACTGAACTGAAGGGGTTCCTGGAGGAGCTTAGCATATGAATTGGTATACTAAGTAAAGCAGATTGCCCTCCCAGCGAGGGTGGGCCTCATTCAACCCCCTCTAGGCCTGAATAGAATGAAAAGGCTGAGTAAGAAGAGATTCTTTCTCCTTGTCTGTCTTTAATTTGGGACACCAGCCTCCTCCTGCCTTCAGACAGGGACTCAGATGGGAATTACAGGATCAGCTCTCCTGGATTTCCAGCTGCTAATGCTGGCTGTGGACTCTCATCTTCCATGACAGTATCAGCCAATTCCTTACTTAAATCTCTCAGATATATATACAAATATATAAAAAGGTTTACTTTGAGAGAGATAATATATCCTATTGGTTCTGTTTCACTGAAGACCCAGGCTAACACACTCAGAAATAACTAAAGGTATTAGTTCCTTTTCCTCCAGAAACATACTCTGAAACAAAGCCTTGAGTTCAAGTACAGTTGACCCTTGAACAATATAGGTTTTAACAGCGTGGGTTCACTTATACTTGGATTTTTCTCAGTAAACATACACTACAGGATCTGTGTGCTTGGTTGAATCCACAGACATGGAGTTTTGAATACCGGAGGGACAACTGTAAAGTTATACATAGATTTGTAACTGCATGGAGAGCCATGCTCCTAATCCCCACATTACTGAAGGGTCAAATGTAACTTATTTGGGAGGTGATGCGAGGAAATACTGATTGAGCTAGAGACAGCAGAGCGCAATGGGAAGGTTGCCAATAAAAGGCAAGCAAATTACCACCTCGAGCATCTGGCACTTAATCCCAGTGATGGCTTCTGGGAGATAGTGTAGGAAACAAGCTTCAGAGTTACCCCACCACAAAGGGAAAGGGAGCTGGGGTATTTATCCACCAACTTCCAGTAGTCATTATCAGGTGGCTGCTCCCTACTTCTGGAGAAGGCAATGGTACCCCAGTCCAGTACTCTTGCCTGGAAAATCCCATGGACAGAGGAGCCTGGTAGGCTGCAGCCCGTGGGGTCGCTAAGAGTCAGACACAACTGAGTGACTTCACTTTCACTTTTCGCTTTCATGCATTGGAGAAGGAAATGGCAACCCCCTCCAGTGTTCTTGCCTGGAGAATCCCAGGGATGGGGGAGCCTGATGGGCTGCCGTCTAGGGGGTTGCACAGAGTCGGACACGACTGAAGTGACTTAGCAGCAGCAGCAGCTCCCTACTTCTTGATAGAAATCAACCCCCTGCTTCCAACCTGGGCCTGTGTGATCGAAGCTCCAGGCAGCACACAGTCCCTGGTGCTGGTGGTCAGAAGTCAGTCCCATTCGCAGACCAATGGCAGGTGCAGAGAGCAGGGTACCAACAGATCTGCTACAAAAGGACAGACACTCAATCCACCCCATCTCCTGCCTAAGTGATAATGAGAGCTAACATCTTTAACCAGTGTAATATCTATAACACTACCCCTTCACAGTATTACCTATAAGATTCACAACATCCCTATAAGTTCAGGATTATCCCCATCTTACAGCCAGTGAAACTAAGGTTCAGAGACTTACTTGGAATCACTGCTGCTTGGGTACCTTCTCATAAGAGGAAAAAAAAAATCTGAGTTTTGAGAAATCGTCCAGTGAAAAGTTTTCTTTCAAGCATGAATAACATTGAAAACAACATAGTGATGTAAGTAACTCTTTTGCCTCTAAAGATTCTTTCCTCTACCTGCCACTAGCCTAGAACACAAGCTTCTCTGCATCTCCAGTACCACCGCCTCCAAATTGTAACAAGCTCCCTCCATACGTGTAATCACATTCAGATACAGCAGCTTGAGTACTGCAAAAAAAAAAAAAAAAAAAATGTTCAACTCTGTAATTGTTCTCCATTTCCCACTGAGAACAGATTTTAAAAGGAAAAAGTTCATTTCTTATGCAGCAGTGTGATCTTTAACCTGATTCTAACCATCTGGAAGAAAAACCACCTCCCTTACCATAGACGCCAAGAAGGCTTTAAGAGGACTGAGTCAGGTGTGTGGGGCCTGACCACCAGGGAGAGAGGACTGTGATGGCCTCAGGGGGTAGATCCTGTGCCTGGAGGCAGCAAGAAGAAATCAGACTCTTCCCTATTCCCAAGACAGTCATTCTTTACCCAGGTAGTTTTACGTATTTAAGAATTGGTTCATGTCATTCAGCTCAGTAAGCTTCTATTAACTGACCACCATACACAAGAAAGTGAGGGGCACCAAGTCAGAAAATGCAGAAGAGATGGGGGAACCAAGCCTGAGCATCACTTCTGGGTTAATTTATATCTAGAGTTTTAGTTGAGTCATTTATGGGTTCAATGGACTGCAGAATGGATACATTTTACAAAACATCCATACCCTTTTTTCTGCAGGAAGGGACTGAATGATCAGCCCCCCAGGACTCAATTCCTTGGTTGTTAATGAAATGTTTATCTACGGGTCAAGCCCTCCCACAATGAACTCGCAGGTTACTACGGCTCTTCCTCACTCCTTTGAAACAATTCCTCATGCAGTATTTGTTTTATTATTTCATTCTACTTATTTTCACTTCTTTCCCAGGGCAACACTCCCTCTAGTGTCTGTGTAGGGATCTCAGGTCCCATTCCTGCTGCACAGGGTGCAGACAAAAAAGGGAATTCAAGCCTGCACCTTGATCGGTGTGGATCACCACAAACTATTCATGGGTTTGGCCAATATGATAATTCTGAGAAAGAAGCTACAGATATTCTGCAACAAGTTCCAGCCACAGATATTCCCATCTCATGCCAGGCACAGAGCAGAGATAGGAGAAGACAGAGAGGAAAAACAAACCCAGAGCATCAAGGTCCACCCCATGACTTGGATGGAATGAGTGGCACTCTAGACTCTCCTTGTCTGCCAGTTCCAGTAGCCCTGCGTACTCTTTTCTTAAAGCTACACGTTTCACTCACTTCCTTCAGGAAGTCTTCCATGATTAGCTGCAAGGTACAATCATGGATGCCCAAGCCAAGAGAAGCTACTCTGCATCTTTCTGGATGCCTTTCTCAAAACTCCACTCAATGAAAGCCCTGAAATAAATGTTCTACTTGTTAGTTATCTATTAGTGCAATCGTTAAGTTGACCCTACCCATCTGATTCCAATCATTTCTAAGAAAATTCTGAGTATGAGCTTCAAGCAGCCAAGTCCTCAGCCAGTCACTCACTCACTCTCTCTTTCTCTCTCTCTCTCTCTCTCTCTCTCACTGTCTCCTTCAGTATGACACAGAAGGCAGATAACACTGACTTGTCTGAGTCGGGACGTGGACTAGGGCTGGCAGTTGAACAAGTGCCTCACTGAGAACTAGGTTCTAGCCGAGGCTTAGGGATCAGCTCACTGGGAACTGGGCATCTACCTCCTTTCTCTGCTTCCATGTTTCCTTCTGAAAATGAAGAGAAAGCCCCATCCAATATAAGAGTAACAATTAAACCAATTAAATATCTGGAGGACTAACTACAGGTCAGGTGCTTCTTTTCAACACTTTGCTAAGCACAGCATCTTATTTAATTCTTAAAACAGCCCACTGTGAGAGGTACTATTTTATCACTCCTTCTATGGATTTAACAAATAGACAAGAGAGGGTGACAACTTAACATCACACAGCTATTAAGAGACAGAGGTAGACAGCCCAACTTAAAAATGGGCAGAACTGAACAGACATTTCTTCAAAGAAGACAGACAGATGGCTAATGGGCATGTGAAAAGATGCTCAACACCACTAATTATCAGGGAAATGCAAATCAAAACTGCAGTGAGATATCACCTCGCACCTATCAGAAGGTCTATCATCAAAAAGAACAGAAGTAGGTGTTGGCAATATGTGAAGAAAAGGGGCTCCTCTTACACTTCTGGTGGGAATGTACATCGGTACAGCCGCTCCAGAAAACAACACGGAGGTTTCTCAAAAAACTGAAAATAGAACCATCTTCTGACCCAACAGTTCCACTCGTGGGCATATATCAAAAGCCAAACAAAAAATTAATTCAAAAAGATACATGCACTCCAATGTCCATAGCAGCATTATTTACAATTGCTAAGAAGTGGAAGCAGCCTAACTGTTCATCAGCAGATGAATGGATAAAGAAAAGGTGATGGTGGTGTGTGTCTGTATGTGTATATACACGATGGAATACTACTCAGCCATAAAAAAGAATGAAATTTTTCCATTTGCAGAAACAGAGGTGGACTTAGAGGGCATTATGCTGAACGAAATAAGTCAGAGAAAGACTAATAGTGTATGATGTCACTTATATGTAGGATTTTAAAATATATAAAAAAAAATAAAAATATATAATAAACTAGTAACTCTAACAAAAAAGAACAAGACTCACAGATACAGAGAGCAAACGAGTGGCTACCAATAAGGAGAGGGAAGTGGGAAGGAGGAGGATAGGGGTAGGGGAGTAAGAGAGACAAGCTATTAGATATAAAATAAGCTATAAGGATATACTATACAACACAGGGAAGATAGCCAATATTTTATAATAACTATAAATGGAAAGTAACCTTTAAAAATTGTGAATCACTATATTGTATACCTGTAACTTATATAATACTGTACAGCAACTTTAGACTAATTTTTAAAGAGAGTAAGTTAAACTTAACCCAAGAAAGAGAGAGAAACAAAGACAGGATTCAAAGCTAGGCATCTGGCTTCAGAGCTTATGCTCCTGTTTCCTATATGGCTGTTTCTTGCTCCTAATTTATTTCTATTCCTAGTATATACTGAAAAGTATAATCTTGACTGCATTCATGATGAAAACTCTCAAGTATGCATTCACACAAATCACACAGTCATATCCAGGCTAAATAACCTACAACCTAACAGGAGCCTTGGGATCCTATATAACTATGGTCAGCTTTTCCCCTAAGGTAGGTTTCTTCCAGCACAGGTCAAGTACCAGGCCCCTGCTTACCAAAGGGCACAGATTTGGTCACCAACAGCCCTGAACAGCTGGCCCTACTGTGCTCCGGGTCCTCTCACCCCAACCTAGTAGGGATGGTTTCCTCTGCTCCCCAGCAAGGAGTTCATACCAGGAAGCTACTTGTGCAATCCTGAAGTTCTCAGACTCCATTACTTTTTGGAAATTTACTATAGCACATTCATTAGCATACTATAAAGAACAGCATCTCCATAAATAATTAAACCCAAACTACACTGATCAAAACAAACGAGCAAAATATTCCTGGTGATGCAACCAGACTTGGTTCACTCACTAACTCAAATGATGAGGTGTCTCACAAGAGGTCCCCATTAACAATGGTTAGTAAGACACAGACTTCCCAGTAAGGAGCTGGTCCATACTGTCTGCAGTCACTGCGGTGGGTAGGCAGGGTGGCCACAGGATACAGCCAGGGAGCAAGAGGGAGGAATCTATTCCTCAGTCTCTCCGGCTAGCCTTGTGTGTACTCATCCTACACCTCACTCTATCCGACCTATAAAATGGGCAGCACCCTACCTCACTTGAGTGAATATAACAGAAAATGGTCTGTAAAAGCAAAAAACAAAAAAAAAAGAGAGAGAGAGAGAGAAGCAGGAGTGTGCGGAGGACAGCTATAGAAGGAAAGACCAGGAGAGAGTCCACCCTGTAGGGTGCCACGTTTCTATCTGAGCCTCATACCCTTCATCTCACTGCTGAATGATGTGATGAAGACCGTTCCCAAGAGCACAGCCAGCCTTGACATCCTGTTGATCTAAGGTGCCCACAGCACCTCCTCTGAGCTCACAGCCTGAAACGATCACTTGACAAATAATCAAACATCACCCCGTGGCATCTGTCTTGTTGCCATGTGTTATTAAACTTTACAGAAGAGCAGCCTCATACCCAAAGCATATTAGAAGGACCCTGAGGCAAATGCCGTCTTATCCTTCTTTGTCTCTCCATCACAGTCCTACCAACTCCTCAGTCCCCAGAACCATGCCACACTCCCAGTGAACACTAGGCAAATGGTTGACTATCTTACGTGAGTCCATCTGATCTCTCAAGTACATACAGAAAAAGCCAGGATTGTTGACTAGTACCTATTTCCATCCTCTCATTAAGTGGGGTAGAGACGTCTCTACATCTTCTGTTAAAAGTCATATATAAAATAATAAACCAAGTGCGTAAACTCAGCACTGTTAAGAAACAGTGTCAGCTGTCCTCCCCGACCAGCTAGGGCACTGTCCAGTTCCCAGGGTCAGTTCAGCAAGTACGGACTGAGCTATGTGCCAAGCACTGGACCACAAAGAACACGTGAGAAAAGCAGAACTCACAGTAGGTGTGGGACGTGGGGTGCCGCAGCAAGTATTTCAGCCCTCATCCCTCACCTTCGAAACACTCATAAAATAACCAAGTGATAACCTAAACATAATCAAGAGTGTGGTACACTCTGTAAATCCTATAAACAGGAAAATAAATGAACCTAGGAAAGGTTCTAATCATGTTTGGATCTTAAACTGAACCATAAGTAATGTGTGTGTCTCCATAGAGGAAGAGGGGTATCCTGAGTGGAGAAGACCTCAAGAGCAAAGGCTTGGAGTGAAGAAGGGGATGGGGACAATGAAGCACTGCCTTGCTAGAGTGAAGGGGTCTATCAGGGAACAGTCAGATGCAGAGCTGAAGAAGCAGGCCCAGGACGTATGCAGTGAGGGGCCTTGAAAGCCAGGCTAAAGGACTTTAAATGCAAATTCAAGAAGCTAAAGGCTCTCAAGCTAGAATGGAGACCTACTGGATGAAATGCTCCTGGATACAGCAGCTGTCAAGTTATGAACAACCTGAGAAAATTATTGCTATCCCAAGGGACAAGGATTTCCAATTCCTTCATAGCCTCTGCTCAGTGAGACTTGGGACTCACTCAGTCACTGACTTAGTCAAACCCAGTTGAGTTTCTCTACTGCACACAAGGCAGAGATCTCTTGTCTCCACTCTCTACCAATGAAGTCAGGGCAGCATCCAGACCTTTCAGTAACCCACCACCCAGAGGAATGACCAAGGTTAGCTGAAGGCCATCTATCCCACAGTACCAGTGATACTTACCCAAAGTGGCCCACCAGGCACTGGCATGCTACACTTTCCAACTTCACAAGACCGCTTCCCCCCAGACTTGCTGCAAACTAATCCTCTGACATCTTCTCATAAGGAGGTGTCTCAAGCCAGCCAGGAGCTTCCCTGGTGGCTCAGATGGTAAAGTCTACCTGCAACGCGGGAGACCTGGATTCAACCCCTGGATAGGGAAGATCCCCTGGAGAAGAAAATGGCAACCCAATCCAGTAATCTTGTTTGGAAAATTCCAAGGATGGAGGAGCTTGGTGGGCTACAGTCCATGGGATCACAAAGAATCAGACACGGCTGAGCAACTAACACTTCAAGTGAGCCAAGAGGTCAAAGGAAGCAGGAAATCAACAGTTAAATCAAGCCCCCAGGCCCTGGAGTACCTGGCCTTGGATAAACCCTTCAGACACAACCTCCTATTTCAGCATCCAGCTTTGTCACACCTCTCTGCGCCCTGTAGGATGACTCAGGGCCCACAGAGAATCCAGTTCCAAAGTCCCCCCAGTTACAGTAAGAGATTTACCCAGCCAGAGGAAGAAGCAGTTCTCCCTTCTGCCCCCTGAGCCTTCTTGTCACCATCCCCTCCCCTTAAATCCAACACAGTCAGAGAAGCCACTTCCTGTGTGCCTTCTCTGCCAACTACAAAGCGAGTTCCAACCGCTGCATTTCTGCAATCATTAAATCAGGCCTCCCAATTAAGGAGTTTGCAACTTCTGCTCACCTTGGAAATCACTGCAGGATCTGAGAAGCAAATCACGCCCTGTAACCAACCAACTGGGCCATCAGAGAAAACGCAGAGCAGACAAACAGCCTGTGTGTGGCCACTCCACTCCCCCCTCCCGCCCCCAGGCTGACAGTAAGTGACCGGGAGCAATTAGTGCTGCTCTGTCCCCCTGCATTTCTCAGCTCTGTCTCCACTGAGATGGCTTCCCTTGTAATATTAATTAAAAACAGATTCTTTTTGGCAAACCCCTGAAGAATGGCTCCAGTGGCAGGCTTCTTTATTAAGCCTCTGAGAAGACAAAATGCATTAAGATATTGTGACACGGGTACGGTGAGCGGGGACGAGAAGGCTAGACATCCCAGCCAAAAGCTATTTGAAAAATCTGTTTGGGAGCCACAATTAGATGCTCCAGTGAGTGAGACACAATTAATCTGATCAAATCTGTCACTATTTTGCACATTAGGAGTAAATATTTTAGAGCATTGTCCAGCTGAATTAGTTAAGAGCACGAAACCATGCCTGGGAGCATCTGGGTGTTCCACCTGCTGGTGTGCTCAGGGCAGGATAGGGACCTCGAGTTATCAGCATCTTCTCGTTTTTCTTCACCAAGGTGCAGCATTGGGCACACGAATTAAAGACTATCTGGCAAGGCATCCCAACCAGACACACTGCAGGGCAGCACACTGACTGAACCGCAGGAAAGGCATGGGGATCAATTTACGGGAGGAGGCAGCATTCTCGCATCTCAGCACCATGAACAAATGAGGGATTCCCCCATCAAGGCTTTATAATGCTCAGGGGGCCTGGAAAGTGCGCTGTTGTCTTCACAGCCTCCCAATCTCCAGAGTCATTTGCCAACTCACTAACCAAGCAGGAAGGCGTATTTCTTCTTTCAAAAGAGAAGAGCAGGCTGATGTGATTTTCTGTATCCCTGTAAGCCCCAGGGTCTGGACTCCCTCTGGGTGTTTGTGAAACACTTTCTAGCCCATTAATCACCAGAATCCCAGCTGGAGACAACCAAAGAGAAAGGCAAATCACTCTTCCAGAGTACAGGCTTCAAGCCCAAGCTCACTCTCCTCTCCCCTCCGCTGAAATACGTGGCAGGACAAGAAAGGCCAGAGGGGAACCCAGACTCCATTTCCTCCTGACTCAAACCTGCTGGGCACTTCCTCTGTTGCCCACCAAGTCTTGCCAGCCCCTCCTGGGACCAAAGTGAATATGTGACTCAAGCCTGGAATGAGACTCTCAGCCCCTGGGCACATGCTGGGCACGTGGGGAAGGGAGTGGAGACCCTTCACTTGCATATCCATCTCCTCATGTGCGTGCATATGCGCTCAGTTGCTTCAGTCTTGTCTGACTCTCTGCAACCCTGTGGACTGTAGCCCACCAGGCTCCCCCGTCCCTGGGATTCTCCAGGCAAGAACACTGGAGCGGGTTGCCATTTCCTTCTCCAATGCAGGAGAGTGAAAAGTGAAAGTGAAGTTACTCAGTCGTGTCTGACTCTTTGCGACCCCATGGACTGCAGCCTACCAGGCTCCTCCGTCCATGGGATTTTCCAGGCAAGAGTACTGGAGTGGGGTGCCATCGCCTTCTCCGCCATCTCCTCATGCCTGACCACAAATGGCCACAGTAGAGTTCAATTTTCAGATATATGGAGTAACTGGAAACTCTCCTCCAAAAGGAACTCACAGAAGGAATGTGGTTCACCAGAGGCAGTTGAGGGAGACCAGCAAACCCCACAGTGTGTTAACTGGTGGCCTTCCTGGAGAAGGACATAGTTAACACTCAAGTCAGAAGGGAAGATGGAACTTTCTTTTCGTGCCAAAAGAGCTTGAAACAAAGATCCATGTTCTCTGTCTTGAGGACTTCTCCAACCAATGATGAAGGGACCTTCCAGAAGGAACATCCTCTCCATCACTCTTTACCCTGGCTTTTTTTTTTTTTTTTTCCCTAACAGCACCTTCTTTTGCTGACCTCAGGAAAGGAGGAGGGGAGAAAGCAATTGATTAGATTTAAAAAAAGAAAGAAAGAAAGAAACCGATTGGGTAATGTTGCAGAAACTGGTTTTCTAGCTACTCCCCGCCAGGGGTTGTTTCCTTAAAGTCTCCCAGAGGCAGGGCTGGGTTAGCTTGTTTGCTCATTTTCCTCAGGGCAAAACAGACTGACCCTTGAGGAAGGCTTTTCCACTGGAAGTGCCTGTGAAGCATGGTCTAAAGAGGCAGTCCTTCTCTGGAGCAGAGAGAGGAGACACATGGGGTCCCCACACTCACCTGTGCTGCCATGTCCTTTGCTCAGACAGTAAGTCTGGCCAGGAGCACAACCAATGAACCCCCGAGGCGGTATTCCTAGACTGCCCAAATCTCATCGCTGTCGCTAAGAACTCCAAGGCCAACTGGTCCGCTCCTCAGGCCCTTTGGACTCATCTTTTTAACTGGAGAGCCATTTCCCAGGGCTAGACTTGCCCCCTCACTTCCTCTGCTGTACAACTTCCTTGAAGATGGTCAGAGAAGGCCATGCACATGTAACTACCATCTGCAGAAAGCATGCTCCAACGTCCCATCTTCAGGGAATTTATCAACACACAGAAATCATCCTTAAAAGCAGAAACATAAAAGAACTCTTTCGACAGAGTGAATTTATATCGTCCCAGTGTGGCACGCTAAAATCGAAGGACATCACCTCCTCCTCCTCCTCCTCCTCCTCCTCCTCCTCCTCCTCCTCCTCCTCCTCTTCCTCCTCCTCCTCCTCCTAGGGATACATTTGCTTCCACACATCCAGTCCATCCTCCTCACTGAGTAAGAACATGAACAAAATAACGCACATACACGCGATTGCTCATTCTCAAACCAAGAGAAGTTGAGAATCAAAAACCCTGCTGTCAGAGAATTACAAGTCGCCCTGTCTCTCTCCACCTCCCCCTGCCACACACACACCAATCCTCCCAGCACCTGCAAGTCCTCGATCACCCATCCCTCCTACCTGTCCACCCCCTAAGCCCAGAGCTGACCACTCTGAAGGTGTGGGGGGCCCTCGCTGAGATGAAGCCACCACCGCGCTGCTGAGGAGCTGCTCTGCCCAAATGCTTCCAACCCAGGTTGGGCTGCCTGCTTGGTGCTGTATGTCTATAAGAATCAGGAAATCTGTGCTCGGTATGCACTCCTCACTTTCCTGTTACTCACTAGTCACCCCTGCGACACCCCCCAGGTGCCGTTAAAATAAGGCGAGAATTTCCTAGGGAAATCTTTAATGTCAGTCACGAAGAGAAATATAAAGGGAGTGGAGGCGGTGCTTTCCCATCGAGTGAGTTCCCCAAAGCTGCAGGTAGGGACATCCACCATCCTCCAGATTCTGCCCAGAGCCCCGGTTCTGATTTGATGCTATAAGCCAGAGACGAGGAAAGGGTTTTTGCAGGATTGGCTGAAGTTGGGCCCGAGGAAGGCAGGGGAGTGGGGTAAATGGTCGGAGCCATCCCGCAGGGTTCCTGGGCTGGCTGCTAGCACTGGCGGCCAGCTGGGGGCGGGGTGGGGAGCCCCTCCGGGCACGCGCTGAGGGCTGCAGCAGCTGCCGGGGCAGACTGTATTCTGCGCCCTAAGGCCCGCCGCGGGCGCCCGGAGCGTCTGGAGCCGCCGGAGTGGACTCCAGGGCGCCACCTGTCGGTACAGCAGCTTCCCAGGGTAACCTGGCAGCCGAGAGAAAGGCGTGGAGAGGCGCGTACGAAGCCCGGGGAGGCAACTCGACTCGGCCAGTGTGCAGTGGCAGGACGCAGCGGCAGGGGCGACTATGTGCTCAGTGACTTATGTGTGCCTCTGCTTGCGTGAGAACAAGGGGTGCGGGACGGGTGTTGAATTTCACTTCACACTTTAAACTTTTTTTTCCCTGCCTCTCCTATAGCTTTGCAGGGCAGCTGCCTGGGTTTTGAAGGGGAAAGCTGATGTCAAGAAAGGCCCAGACTTGGGCCAACTTGGCCCAGCCTCCCGCTAAGACTGGGACAAAGTGTGCCTGGGGCCCAGGGCAGCATCCTAAGTGGGGCGGGCAGGAGTAGTCCGAATGGCACCATCTCCTGGTTCTTTCCTGTGGTTGGAGGAGAGAGGGGAACCCCGGGCAGTCGCAGGAGTCAGCCAGCCTGTCCAGCGGTTCTTTCCCCAAATCAGTATACTTCCCCGCCCAAAAATTCACGCGCACACCCACACCTCACAGGACAACTGATTCCCCAAGCCGAGCACCAGAGAAAGTGATCACTGATCCCGATAAGGCACCTCTTTTCCCCTCTTCCCTCCAGACAGCCCCAATCTTAGAGTCTTGGAAGGGTCTTAGGTAAACAAATTCACACAGTCTTACAACAAACTCCGCTAACCTGTTGGGGGCGTGGGGAAAGCGGGATGCACCAGACTAAAAGTCGAGGAGCCCCCTGCTCCTGCCTTCACCTCAACCCAGGGCAACTATCTGTCCCTCCTTCCAGCCCCCCCTACCCCACCTCAGCCCAGCCCCCATTTTCCTTTGCTGTCGGGAGACAGTGAGCTCCGCAGCCGGATGGATACTCACACTGCTGTTGTGTCCCGACCAGTGCACCATGGCTTGGTTGTGAGCCGAGTCCCCGGTCAGCGCGAACGAGGTGCTGGGTAACCGGAGCTCTTCAGCCGCTGAACCCGCGGTCCGTGGTGCCTTCACCTCCTCCCGGAGACCCTTGGCCAGAGGGCGGCTTCCTTTGGAACCATCGGCTAAGACAGTAGCCCGGGCATCCCCGTGTTCCAGGGCACTGGGGGGCTGCGCCCGACGACTCCTCCTCACGCCGCTAGGCTTGCCAGGAGTCGAGATGCCCGGTCCCCACCGCGAGCTTGCTGGAGACAGCCCTCCGGCTTCTCCTTGCTTCTTTCCGCCGCTGCCACTGCTTGGCTGGGGCAGCGGCTCTGGTCCCGGCCGGCGCTCCAGTGCGGCGCCTCTCCGTACAGTCGCCAGCTCCTCCGGCCACTGGCTTGCCACTGCCAGCGGTGAGAGACGAGGCAGCGCGGGGGACCGCGAAGCCAGAGCCGCTAGGCGCCCGGGACCGCCCGTGGTGTCCCAAGTGATCTCGGCGCCGGCCAGGACCCACGTCGACAGAAGCAGGAGCCCGGTCCGGGCGAGGGGCGCCCCGGGCCAGCCTGCAGCGCGCTCGGTGCGCGCCGCCTCCATCCCGCTGCGGCTGCCGCGGCTCGGGCTGGCAAGTGTGTGGCGCCCGCCGAGGTGCGGGTCCGGCGCGGGGGGTGTGCGCTGCGCGCGCCGGCGAGCGAGCAAAATGAGTGTGTGTCGGGGGAGTGGGGAGGGGGCGGCCGGGAAGGAGGTGGCTCGGCCTGGTGCGCCTTGCTGGTCCTCTCCACTCTTCGCTCCTGGCTCTCGATAGCTGGCTCTCTCCTCCACAGGGTGATTCCAAAACCCGAGAAAAATTAATAAATACCCCGTAGGTGCTTTTTCATTTTCTTAAAACAAGATTCCCCCAAAATCTTCCCCGCTGAGCTGCTCCAGAAATTTTGTCAAAAGGAGTATTCAAAGGTAATAAGAAAATCCTCTTTTAAAATATGAAAAGCAACCCCAATCCAGGAGGAGAGGCTGGCGACGGACCCCAGTCCGGAGTCTCTCTGAAACCCAGCCTCCAACCTGCTCTCGGTGAAGAGTTGGGAGCCGCTTCTGGCCGCGTTTAGGGGGGTTACTCTTCGGGTATGCTGTGGGGGCGGGAGATGGCGCGCAGGGAAGGTTGGGGGAGGTTCTCGCGGGAGGAGGAGGAGTAAAGTGTTTTCAGCGCCAACTGTTCAGGTTGGGGAGCCTAAGGGGAGCCCGGAGTCTTCGTGCAGAGAGGCAGCTTGCGGAAGCCGAGCGCGGGATGGACTGGGGACTCCGCTCCGGGCTCCCCAGCCTATCCTTCCCGCCACCCCCACTTCTACCCAGTGCCTCCGCCCGGTGCAGGGGCGCGGGGAGTGCGTGCGTGCGCGTGCGTGAGGGGAGGCTAGGGGTGCGCCCGAGGCTGGCGGGCGGGCACCCGGGTGGGGGTACCTGGCTGAACCAGGGGTGCCTGGGTGTGCGGGGGCGTGCGACTCTGTGCGTGCGCGTTTGCACGCGTATCTGTGCGTGTTAGTGTGAGCAATGGAGTGTGGGGGCAGGGAGGGGTGCGCTCGGGCTGTGGGTACGTGTGGATCAGGCACGGGCTGTGTTTGCATTTCCATGAACCTGTGAGTCGTCAGAAAGGCAATATTGAGAGTAAGGCGGGCGGTTCTGGACCGCCCGTTCCTCCAAGGCGCCCCGCTCACCCATAGGCCCCCATCGCCTGTGGACGTAAGCTGATTGTTGCTAGAACCTCCGGGAGGGTTGGAAGAGAGAACTAGGAGGCGCTGGCAGCCCGGTCTGGGGGTTGCCAGCTCCTCCCCGATTCGCCAGCTCTTCTTCCCAGGATCCCAGCTGGAGCTGGGGAAAGACAGTCGTCCAGAACGGTTGCTCCTACCCGGAGGACGAGAGCCCGTCTTTCCGCCTGCAATTATGAGATTGCTCCCTCATCTCCCCAGATTCATTACTAAAAGGGTTCGGTTGTTCTCTCAAAGTGTCGGGCTGCCAATTAGAGGGTCCCGGCCAGCGCCGCGCAGGCCTGGGGATCAGTCCCCACTGCCCCCAGCTGCAGAAGCACAGCCGGGCCGCGTGGAACTCAGCCTGGGCTGGGACTCTTCCCGACCGAAGGAAAGGGGAGACTCGGGGTGAGCTGGAGAGAGGAAGCTAGACCCAAAGACAACCTGAAGATGTAGTTTACAGGCCCTGGGGCCAGAAGTATAGCAGCGGCTGCTGCGAGGAGCTCCGGGAATTTCTAGGGGTTGAAAAGACCTAGATGCGTGGAACGGGAGGAGGGGCTATTAAGAAAGGAGTAGGATGGAGGGAGTCTTCTGGAATCGATAGAAGAGTTCTCTTGTGGGAGACGGTTAAAGCGGGGGTGAGAGGGCTGCAAGGAGAGGGAAGGAAAGAAAGGTGGAAGGAAAGCTTTAAAAGGGGCGGAGGGGCAGGGGGGTTGCAGACAAAGACGGAGACAGCGGGGAGGTGACGAAGTGGTGGAGAGAAGGCGAAATACTGGTGCAAAAAGAAAGGGGAGAGCAAAGAAGAGGCAAAAGAGAGCCACAGGAGGGTCAAGAGGGATGCGGAGGACAGAGGCGCCTGGGATCAGAGCCTGCCAAGGATAGAGACAACCTGCGGTTCCCAGGAGCCGCCACCAGACCCCTTGTGAACTTGCTTTAACGCCCGTCCGCCAGGAGCTGAAATGGAAATTGGGAACCGAGGAGGCTAGGCCAGACAGCCACACCGATGACCACGTACGTCCCACTCAGAATGAGACTGGTCCTTGGAGTCTGTGGGTTTCCAAAGACCACGGCGATCCGCAGCCCCAAGAAAAGTTCCGGCACTGAAGGCTGAGATGGGCTCAGAATCAGGCGCTGGACCCGAGGCGGCAATCCGCAGGTTCCCAGCGCCCCTGCCGGGGAAGGCCTGGCACTGCAGCCGGAGCCGAAGCTCTGGACTTGCGGGGGGATGGGAAGCCTCCCTTCTGCTTGGGCTCTGAGCAAAGCTGGTAGATGTCAGAGTGGAAGAGCTGGGTCTGGACTGTTAGATAGGACTGCCGGACCAGAGACGCACATAACCCAGGGAGGGTCCGGCCTTCCAAGCCCCAGGCCCAGAGGGGAGGTGGGCTGTCCAAGCCTCCTGCGGTCCCCCGTGGAGGGCAGTTGTCTGCAAGAGCAAAGCTGGTGTCTCTCATCTTTCTCTCCCACCCAGATGCAGCCCACAGAAAGGTCCCATCCTCAAGGTGGACTTGTGGATACGTGGCTTTGAAATATTTGTTTGGGAAAAAATGGATAATAGACTCCAGATGCAACATTTTCATGTCTTTTCCTGCACCAGTCCCTCCTCTTGGCTTCCTCCATTCATTAGCACAGCCTCTCCTATCTTCTGTCTCTCCCTACTTCACCCCTTGCCTAACAATCCTTGCCCTCTGCGCTGTGCTGCCCCTCCCTCTGCAGCCGCTCATTTCCCATCAGCCTTCTCTAGTGTCCAGACCTCTGCAGGTCTCTCCTTCCTCACCAACCTCTCTCTGCTGGACTTTCTACAACCTGACATCTGCCTGCAGGTGACTCATCAAAGCCCTATCCCAACATACACCGCCAGTGGCTCCCTGAGACAGCGGGCCCAGCAGCCTCTGCTTCGCGCATTTGCAAATGTGTTCTGTTTGGAAAGATCTCCCTTGGTCTACATGGTACCCAGGTCCTTCTGGGTTCTCTCTGACCAACCTTAGTCAAGTTTGCCAGCCTCTCTTCTTCCTTATACGTCTTAAATGTGGAGCCTCAATCTCCATCATCTCCCTAATTCTCTGTACCTGGTTCTCATTCCACCTTCTCTCCATGAGTAAGCCCCACGTTCTCATCCATTTCTGTGCTTCTTTAACAATCACCAGTGCATTAACTCCTGAATATACAACCCTACTCCGTCCTCTCCTGTGAGCTTCCTATCCAAATTCCCTTTTGCATGTCCACATTGAAAACCATCCACATCAATTTCTAAAAACCATCCCCAGTACCTCAGTTATGCAGACAAGACATTTAACATGTAACCTTAGGTCTTCCCTCTTTTAATCCCCACATCCAGGAGAATCACTGCAAAGTCCTATTTAAAAAACCTTTTTACCTGTCCTTTTCTGTTCCCAGGGTCACTGCCTTAGATCTGAACTTCATCATCTCTTGTAGGACTTTGCTATAGTTTCCTGTCTTTTCCTGCTCTTCAGCACTTTGTTTCTCCAAGCCAACCTCTCCACTGTCCATCTGTGCTGTCCAGTATAAACATGTGAGCCACAAAGGTAATTTAAAATTTTCTGGTAGCCTCATTTTAAAAAGTAAGAAGAAACTAATGAGATTCATATTAATGATATATTTCAATGAGCTAAATATATCCAAAATATTTTCATTTAAACTTATAATCAACAGAAAAAGTATTGAAGTATGTTTACATATTTTTGTACTAAGTCTTCAAAAATCCAGTGTGTATTTTACACTTATGAAAGTGAAAGTCTATCAGTCATGTCCAACTCTTTGCAACTTCATGGACTATACAGTCCATGGAATTCTCCAGGCCAGAATACTGGAGTGGGTAGCTTTTTCCCTTCTCCAGGGGATCTTCCCAACCCAAGGATCAAACCCAGGTCTCCTGCATTGCACATGGATTCTTTACCAGCTAAGTCACAAGGTAAGTCCCATTTTATACTTATAGCACATCCCAGCTCAGACTAGCTACATTTCAAGTACTCGGTAACCACATGTGACTAATGGCTATTGTTTTAGACAGCACAGTTCCAAGCTCCATGCTGTTGGCGGAAATACACTCTTAAACAGAAGGAAGATGATGTCATAGATTGCTGTCCTCAAAAATTGATTGTCGACTATTGTCCACGAAGTCCAAACTTTTTAGAATGGTGCCCAACAGTCCAGGCGTTCCCTCACCTCCAGGAACTTGATTATTGTCTTTCTTAAGCCTGTAATCTGTCCTCTGCCACAGTTTCTGTTCTGGTTTGGTTTAAATGCCAACTCTTCCATGAACCCAGCCCCCACTATCCCATAATGCCTCATACTGTATCCATTATTATCATTAATGCATCATCTTCATCGTCATCATCACCAAATTCTTTGTCTTCCTGCTCTAAGATGGGAGTTGTTAAATATTTATCTGGAATTTAAAAGAGAGGGCTCCTATGTCCTTTGCTGGCATAATCCCTACTGCAGCTGAGAAAGGCAGGTTGGGAGCTAAGATTAGCCCTCACCCAGTCCCAGTGGGGACAGCAAAGAAGCCCTCATGAGGAATACATTTTCCCTCTGGGTTTCTAGCCTGTTACAAACAACTGGAGAAAATAAAGTGTTTGCTATAAGTTATCCATGAGAGTACCTTAAACGTCACCCTAATATGGCTTCTTTCAGGGTTTTTTTTTTTGTTTTTTTTTTTAACCATCACAGTGCAATAACACTCAGGGAAATTGCACTTTCTCTCCCATCACAAATGTACACACGTGCACACGCTCACACACAGTCTTCCAACCCCTTAATAATCTAACAAATATCTTGCCACCAGCACCCACAGCTGGCACATATAGGGAAGCGTCGCAATTATGCGTATTTCTCATACTTTACAACATGTTCAGCACTCATTTGAGGATCTAAAGACAAATTCCTCATAAAACTCAGAGCCAGGAAAAAATTGGATTTCTCCTGTGAAGCTGACATACCAACATCTCCTAAAGGCTTTCTTAAAATGGCTTTGTCTTCTCACTCTGTCCTCTTGTCTCACTAGGCAGGCTGAGTATCATGTTCACTTGCTCTAACAGTCTTCAGAACAAGATCTTTATCCTCTGCTCCCCTTTTATGAAATACTGTTTGTTTTTATTGTTTGATATCCTTTGGTCATACTATATTTGCGCATTGTTGATAAGCCACTTCATATCCTTTTAAGAACTAAATAGGAAATTAATTAATTGATTAACATCAAAACAACAGGCCACATTGTAACTCTGGAGTTCTACAGAGGAAATGATTATAAAGCAAAACCTGAAATGCAGATGAAAGCAGTTAGACCACTGAAATCAGGACTTCACACAATAGTAGGAAGAACTGTGCAGAAAACAAGAACTGTCTGTTTTGCTTAATGCTCTATCTTCAAGCACCTGGCCCAATACCTGGCAAAGCACTGACCCTCAATAAATGTGCAATAAAAGATAAAACAGGTGAATGTCAATAATAACACTTCTGCTGCAACTACTGATCTTTTGCTTTTAGCATATGCATACTTTCTAAAGAAGCAAAAACTCGGAGATTTGACTAACACTGTTCCCTACCACAGGTGACCATCTGCCCAGCAGTCACAGGTGTAGGTAGTACATTAGGAATCTTGCCTCAAAAGGCACCAAAAATTTTATGATGAGGGAAAGTGGGAAAGAAAGAAGAAAAGCAGAGGAAAGAAGGCAGGAAAGAACAACCTGAAAACCGACATTTAGCCCAGGCTTTCTTTACATCAGGCTCTAGGTCTTCTATGCCCACTGCTTCATTTAATTCTGACAAAGTCATTTTTCTCAGTTCCAATCAACAGACTGAGAAGCAAAAATGTATACAGGTGAAGCAGTGATGAGAAGTGGTCATGGTGATGGTAATGATGAGCATTAACATATGATGAGATAACTCTGAACCAGATGTGTGGTAAGAACCCATCAGCATTCCAGCAGAGTGATTTAAGAGTTCAGACTTTGGAGCTAAATTTCTGTGTTCACATTCCACCATGCCAAACACCAGTGGTGTGATTTTAAACAAATGACTTAACCTCTTTGCACCTCTATTGTTGTTCAGTCGCTCATCTGCAAATAGGGATAGTGAAAATTCTTACTGATAGAATCTTCAGTTCAGTTCAGTTCAGTCGCTCAGTCGTGTCTGACTCTTTGCGACCCCATGCATCGCAGCACACCAGGCCTCCCTGTCCATCACCAACTCCCAGAATTTACTCAAACTCATGTCCATCAAGTCAGTGATGCCATCCAGCCATCTCATCCTCTGTCGTCCCCTTCTCCTCCTGCCCCCAATCCCTCCCAGCATCAGTGTCTTTTCCAATGAGTCAACTCTTCGCATGAGGTGGCCAAAGTACTGGAGTTTCAGCTTCAACATCAGTCCTTCCAATGAACACCCAGGACTGATCTCCCTTAGGATGGACTGGTTGGATCTCCTTGCAGTCCAAGGGACTCTCAAGAGTCTTCTCCAACACCACAGTTCAAAAGCATCCATTCTTCGGCACTCAGCTTTCTTCACAGTACAACTCTCACTTCCATACATGACCACTGGAAAAACCACAGTCTTGACTAAACAGACCTTTGTTGGCAAAGTAATGTCTCTGCTTTTGAATATGCTATCTAGGTTGGTCATAACTTTCCTTCCAAGGAATAAACGTCTTTTAATTTCATGGCTGCAATCACCATCTGCAGTGATTTTGGAGCCCAAAAAAATAAAGTCTGACACTGTTTCCACTGTTTCCCCATCTATTTGCCATGAAGTGATGGGACCGGATGCCATGATCTTAGTTTTCTGAATGTTGAGCTTTACGCCAACTTTTTCATTCTCCTCTTTCACTTTCATCAAGAGGGTCTTTAGTTCCTCTTCACTTTCTGCCATAAGGGTGGTGTTATCTGCATATCTGAGGTTATTGATATTTCTCCCAGCAATCTTGATTCCAGCTTGTGCTTCTTCCAGCCCAACAGTTCTCATGATAGTTAAATAAGCAGGGTGAAAATATACAGCCTTGACGTGCTCCTTTTCCTGTTTGGAACCGTAGTGAACATTAAATGAATTAATGTACATACATTAAACATTAAGCAGTTAAACAAGGTGTGGTACCAATACAGTGCTTTATTAAATCTGGCTATAAATGTCCTTACTCTTGTTAATAGTCTGTGGAGGCCAGTATTTTATGCCCATTTTACAGATGAGGAAACTTTGATTCAGACAGGTTGGGTAGCATACCTTGTGAGCGACAGAACTAGGGGTTTGAATCCGGATCTGTTTGACATAAGGGCTAAGCTCTTGCACAGTGGTCTCTACTGTCTTCCTACCCCAGGAAGATCACATAACATGCCCTAGAAAATATTTGTATTCAGGTCTATTTGGCTCCAAAGCTTTGTGCTCTTTCTGCTGCATCACCTGTCTTCCCACCCAAGCACACACCATGAGGACTAACCTGGTAGCTGATACTCACTGAGCATATGGCTCCTATAACATGCCTAGCAATTTAAGAAGAGGTTAGTGATTTGGTTGGTGGTGTTCTTGTCTTTAAATGGCACCCCCTAGTAAGGAAGTGATTATGGTAGTCAGTGAATTCCAGGCGTGCATTCAAGTAGCGAGTTCAGGTTTGAAGAAGTCAAGTCAACAGTGGGAAATGAACAACATCCAGGAAAGCATATACCCATTAAGCTACAGAAAGTCATCAGCAACTTTGTCAACATTTTCCCCAATGTCATGCCTCCAAAAGAAAAGAGCAAAAGGGCAAAAATCTAAGGAGGTGAATGCAATTGGGAAAGAAGATTTGAAGGAAAAAGGGTGTTTTTTTTTTTTATTCTCCCCATTGCTCTAAAAGTAATGCTGTCTTTCTTAAAGAAAAGGTGGTCTCTGTAAAACAACATGGAAAATGAAAGCTTCCAACTGAGACCCTTGGCACTGGTGAGAGGATGAGCCAGGAGAATAAGCATATGAACCTGAGAAAGCGCAGTTTGAGAGGTTGGAGGGGAATCCATAGAGCATGGCATCACTGAAGCAAGGGAAATGAGTGTTTTATAAAGAGTGGGCTGTGTTACCAAGTGCTCCTGGGTCAGTTCACAAGCCCCCAAGCTCAGAACAGACTGCATCCTGCTGGATCTCAAATACCATCCTAGACAAGGGGACCAGGAGGAGGACACCTGCTTCCACCGCAGCCTCCTGACCCAAGTTCTGACCTTAGCCACAAAGACCAGACATGTATTTTTTAAAGCAAGTGTGTTGATCTAGGTATTACAAGAAGCAGATGACACAACAGGATTAGACCTGCAAGCCCTGTAAGGGGAAATGAGAGGGAGCCAGGAGCAGTGGCTGAGAAAGCCACCAGCCCAAGATGCATGGAGGAAAGAGGGAAGGGAAGAAGGAAAGTTGGGTGAAAGAATCTTGGTTACTGTGCATTCTTAGAAAGTGTGGCAAGACAGAGGGGAGTCTCAAGTCGGAGTCACTCCTTGAGGAGTTCTCTAGCTCCCAGAAGCAGGCCTGCCATGGTACCCATGCCACACCTGGCCCTGGCTTGGAGCGGCCTCTGGGAAACACAGCTTGGGCACTAATGTGGTAATGGATTTTAGAGCGCCACTGCTGGGGCATTGGTCAATTAGGCATTATTCAGCTTTTCATTCCAAAAGAAGGTATTCTAACATTATCCCCACAGGGTGGTTTTGAGAAGTCAATGAATGATATATGTAAAAGCTTAACCTAGTGCCTAATGAACCTAACAGGCTCTTCTTAAATGCTTGTAAAATGAATAAAAGAGTAATTGAATGAATGAACAGAAGACAAACAGGAGATCTGAGTAATTGAAGTAGAATATCTCACAGTAGAAAGGCAGGGAATTTTCTAGGAGAGGTGGAGATGAGGCTATGAAAGGATTTAAAATGTAGTCTTGGCTTTCCCAGTGCTAGCTGAGAAAATTTTAACAAGTCTCCTGCTTATGACAGAGGAAAGAAAATCCACTTCACTGAATTTGAGGATTAAAGGAAAGAACATACAAGGAAGCAACAAGCAAACTTACAGAGCGACATAAAAGGAAAGGTGTGGCCTGCTGTTGTAGGTGACATCCACGTAGTTACAGAGCTCATCTCTTTAGACTGGATCCAAGACAACCCCCATTTCAGATTTCTAGAATCCAGTATTTGCTTGCTGCTGCTGCTACTGCTGCTAAGTCACCTCAGTCGTGTCTGACTCTGTGTGACCCCATAGACGGCAGCCCACCAGGCTCCCCCATCCCTGGGATTCTCCACGCAAGAACACTGGAGTAGGTTGCCATTTCCTTCTCCAATGCATGAAAGTGAAAAGTGAAAGTGAAGTCACTCAGTCATGTCCGACTCTTCGCGACCCCATGGACTGCAGCCTACCAGGCTCCTCCGTCCATGAGATTTTCCAGGCAAGAGTATGGAGTGGGGTGCCATTGCCTTCTCCAGTATTTGCTTAGAGAAAGTCTTTGTGGCATTCAGCCTCCCTTTCTTTTCCCATGACTTATAGTTCTGTGCTCTCCAAAGAATTTTATACAGAAAGAGCATCTAATTCATCCTTCAGTGTTGATGTCATAATGTCCCCTTCCTGGGAGTATACTTGCTACTGCTACTGCTAAGTCACCTCAGTCATGTCCAACTCTGTGCGACCCCATAGACGGCAGCCAACCAGGCTCCCCCGTCCCTGGGATTCTCCAGGCAAGAACACTGGAGTGGGTTGCCATTTCCTTCTCCAATGCATAGAAGTGAAAAGTGAAAGTGAAGTCGCTCAGTCGTGTCCGACTCTTAGCGGCCCCATGGACTGTAGCCTACCAGGCTCCTCCATCCATGGGATTTTCCAGGCAAGAGTACTGGAGTGGGGTGCCATTGCCTTCTCCGGGGAGTGTAATATTTGCCTTTAAAAAGACACCAGCAGATGCTTACCAAGTTTAACAAGGGGAATAGACCATCACTTGAAACTCCAGGCAGCAGTGACAGTGAGATCCCAGCAGAGCTGTCCTGTGCCCCAGCGATACCATTGTTGGGTTCAGGCCCAGAGAGCAGGGAAGAAAATAGGACTGGAGGTGAAATGGAAAAGCAAAGAGGAGACAAGAGAAGGGTGAGAAAAGGAGAGAGAGACGAGGTCCCTGGATGGTGGTAGTGGGAATACTGGGGAGAAAAAGACTAAACAGATAAGCTTTCAGGTGCTGGAGATGGGACATGATTTCCTGGGAGAGTCCAGTGGGCAAGCAAGGATTCTGGATCCAAACAAGTTCAAATCTGAGTTCTGCCTTTCTAGCTGTGTGACACTGCGTTTCTCCATCTGTAGATGTCAATAGTTCCTATCTCAATGAGTTTTTGAGGATCCAATGAGACAATGCCTAAAGAGTGCCTGACACATAAGTAGCACTTTATAAATTACTATTAGACCCTCTTTAACTCCCCTCTCTAATTCCCCTCTTCATCCCCCCCAAAACATATGTTCCATCTGCCCAATGATAATTTCTTTCTTGAGAAGTCAAAGCTTTTATTCCCATGATGAGATTGCAGAATTAGAGGGCAAATCACCTCTTACAATAGACCTCAGGGGCTACCTCCATGCTGTGACTCTGAACAATGGCGTGCACCCCACCTCCTCCCAGAGTCCTGGGAGGTGGTCAGATCCAGGCCCCCAGTGCTCAGAGAACTTAAACCCACCCTCCAAAGCTAAGAAGAGGGAGGACTGGGAGATTTTCTCTTAGAGCAAATTTGGGTCCAAGAGAAGCAAGAAAGAGTGGTCTGGGTGGAGAAACCAAGGGGGAAGGGCCCCCAGAGTTTGAACAGTGAAAGAGAGACGAGGCTGCAGCTCAGAGCCTCACCCGGAAGGACAGGAAACCCTCAAGGATGACCCGAGGCTGCTTGAGAAGTGAGGATGAGACCAGAAGATGTACGGCAGATGGCTTGCGGTCCTCCCGCCCCACACTCAGGGGTCATGACCCTTTCACTTATCCCAGAGCCAGAATCAGGAGCCAGCCCGAGCCCTAAGACAGCTGGCAGTTCTGAGGAAATAGTGTGGCAGAGAGAGCAGAGCTGAAAATAAATATAGCCTCAAAACAAACATGTGGTTTACAGCCCAGCAGAGACCACAGGGGAGGTCACAGAAACCAGAGTCCAGGTGAGATTCCCCCACTGAGGACCACACAGGGTGTTCCCCGAGCTGCTCCTGCGCCCAGGGGCCCAGGCTCGCTCTGCCGCAGGTTCTCTGCCGGCGCTGCTCATCCCTTCCCTGTCCACCTAGTACACTCTCCATCTTCCTTCAGATCCTAGGTCAACCTTCACCTCCTTCAGGGAGCTTCCCCTGACCTCAGGAGCCCCTTCCCCTCTCCTTAGCGTGACCACATGCCCCAGCTCAGGCCACTTTCCCAGCCTAATTAGTAATAGTACCCCTGTTTACTCTCAGAAGTGTCCCAGTTTGAGCAATAAATTATGTGGTCACCCACCCTGCCTATTACAGGCTTTCCTAGGACTATCTGCCTCTTCTTTAAAGCATTATTATAGTTGAATTTGGTTCAGTGGCAAAGAATCTGCCTGTAATGCAAGAGACCGGGGTTCCATCCCTGGGTTGGGAAGATCCCCTGGAGGAGGGCATGGCAACCCACTCTAGTATTCTTGCCTGGAGAATCCCATGGACAGAGGAGCCTGGCAGGCCATAGTCCACAGGGTGACAGAGTCGGACACTACTGCAAGCAACTGAGCAGGCAGGCATAGTTGAATTTCTGCTGTGTTTGTATAGAGATTAAATTAATGCTTTTCTCTTCCAGAATACTGTAAACCCCATCAGCAAAAGGATCATACACATTTTTAGTTACACTTCTAATTTTGAGATAACTGTAGAATTCCATGCAGTTGTAAGAAATAACAGAAAGGGATCCCAGGTCCCCCCAAAGGTAACATCTTACCGAAGTACATTGTAACATCACCAACATGTTGATGCTGAAACAGTCAAGCTGCAGAATATTTTCATCACCACAGGGCCCTCAAGTTGCCATCTGAGAGCCACACCCATTTCCATCCTGTCTCCAATCTCTCCTTAACCCCTGGCAACCATTAAACTGTTCTCAATACTGTAGATTTGTCATTTCAAGAATGCTATATACATGGAATCATAATGGGATTGGCTTTTCTCACTTAGCCTAATTCTCTGGAGCTTCATGCAATTTGTTATTTGTTTTTGTCAGTAGTTTATTCTTTTATATAGCTGGGTTGTACTCTATGGAATGGATGTTTCATAATCTGTTTAACCTATTGAAGGACATTTGAGTTTTCTCCAGATTTGGGTTATAAGGTCAAAGCTTCCATAAATATTCATGTACAGGTTTTTCTGTGAAGGTTAATTTTTCTTTTCTCTGGAATAAATGCCTAAAGTACAATTGCTCAGTCCTATGGTGGTTGCATCGGAGAAGGCAATGGCACCCCACTCCAGTACTCTTGCCTGGAGCCTGGTAGGCTGCAGTCCATGGAGTCACTAAGAGTCAGACACGACTAAGCAACTTCACTTTGACTTTTCACTTTCATGCGTTGGAGACAGCAATGGCACCCCACTCCAGTACTCTTGCCTGGAGTCTGGTGGGCTGCAGTCCATGACTCTCGCTAAGAGTCAGACACTACTAAGCGACTTCACTTTCACTTTTCACTTTCATGCGTTGGAGAAGGAAATGGCAACCCACTCCATTGTTCTTGCCTGGAGAATCCCAGAGATGGGGGAGCCTGGTAAGCTGCCATCTATGGGGTCACACAGAGTCGGACACAACTGAAGTGACTTAGCGGCAGCAGCAGCAGCATGGTGGTTGCATATTTAGTTTTGGGGGGATTTTTTTCCTATTTTTTTTTAAACAAACTGCCAAAGTGTTTTCCAGGGTGGCTGTACTGTTTTACATCCCCACCAGCAATGGGTGAGGGATCCAGTTTCTCAGAATATTCTCTAGCATTTAGTATTCTCCCTAGTTTCCCTCATTTTAGCCATGCTGGTGGGTGGCTAAGGCAATCACTTTGTGGCTTTAATTTGCATTTCCCTAATGGCAATGCTGTTGAACATCTTTTGATGTCCTGTTTATCATCTGCATGTTCCCTCAGGTGAAATGTCTCTTCATATCTTTTGCCCATTTTCTGATTGGATTAGTTTGTTTGCCTGTTGAGGTTTGAAAGTTCTGTATGTATTCTTGATTGCTCTTGCTGGATATGTCGTTTGAAAATGTTTTCTTCCAGTCTATGGCTTGCCTTCTCATCCTCTTAACAGGATCTTCCACAGAGCAGAACTTTTCAACTGTAATGGAGTCCAATTTATCACTTTTTCTTTTATGGATCATAGTTTTAATGTCATTAGTACTTTTTGCCTAGCCTTAGATTTTGAAGATTTTCTACTATGATTTTTTCTAAACGTTTTACAGTTTACATTTTACATTTAAGTTCATGATCCATTTTTAAAATTTATTTTATTCAAGTATAGTTGATTTACAATGTTATATTAGTTTCTGCTGTACAGCAAAGTGATTCAGTTTTACATATGTGCACATGCTTTTTCTGATTCACTGGGAAAGACCTTGATGCTGGGGAAGATTGAAGGCAGGAGGAGAAGGAGACGACAGAGGATGAGATGGGTGGATGGCATCACCGACTTGATGGCCATGAGCGTAAGCAAGCTACAGGAGTTGGTGATGGACAGGGAAGCCTGGCGTGCTACAGCCTATGGGGTCACAAAGAGCCAGACATGACTAAGAAACTCAACTGAACTGAACATGCTTTTTCATGTTCTTTTCCATTATGGTTTGTTGCAAGATATTGACTATAATTCCCTCTGCTATACCGTAGGACACTGTTGCTTATCTGTTCCACATAGAATGGTTTCTGTCTGCTAATCCCAAACTCCCAGTCCATCCCTATGGCACCTCTTCTTCCCTGTGCCAACTACAAGCCTGCCCTCTGTTTTATAGATAAGTGCACCTGCATCATATTTTACATTCCTCACATAAGTGTCATGATTCATTTTTATTTAGCTTTTGTATAAGGTATGAGATAGTTTGAGGTTCATTTGTATAGCTATAGATATCCAATTGCTCCAGCATTATTTGTTGAAAAGCTATCTTTCCGCCACTGAATTACTTTTGTACCTCCATCAAAAATAAGTGGGGCATGTTTGTGTGGGGCTGAGTTCTCTGTTCTATTCAACTGATCAATCAAATCTGCCTATTCTTCTGCCAGTACCACACAGAGTTCATTATTGCAGCTATATATTATCTTCAAATCAGATAGACTGATATCTTCCACTTTATTCCTCTTTTCAAAATTGTTTTACCTATTTTAATACTTTTGATGTAAACTGTTATCTTTAATATAAACTTTAGAATAATCTTGTGCATATTTATAAAAAAATCTTGCTGGGATTTTGAATTGATATTAAAACTGTATACCACTTTAGGAAGAACAGATTTCTTTAATATTAATTATTGAGTCTTCCCATTCATGGAGACAGTATGTCTCTTCAATTACTTATATCTCCTTTGCTTTTTCTTATCAGCGTTTTGTAGCTCTTAGCATAAAATTCTAGCACATGTCTTGTTACACTTACACCTAAATATTTCTTTTTTGAATCACTATAAACAATATTTCGGAGAAGGCAATGGCAACCCACTCCATTTTTTGCTTGGAAAATCCCATGGACAGAGGAGTCTGGTGTCCATGGGGTCACACAGTCGGACGCGACTGAAGCGACTTAGTAGCAGCAGCAGCAGCAAACAATATTTAATGTGTGTGTGTGTGTGGGTGTGGGTGTTTGACCATTCCATGTAACCTGTGGGATCTTAGTTCCTGGAACAGGGATTGAACCCCGTCCGTGGCTATGAAAGTGCCAAGTCCTAAACACTGGACTGCCAGGGAACTCCCTAAATAGCATTTATTTTTAAAGTTTGGTGCCCATGAGTTCATTGCTAGCATATAGAAATACAATTAATGTTTCTATCTTTGCTTGAATCCTGTCACCTTGCTGAACTTGTTTATTCCAGGATTACTTTTATAGATACCTTTGGATTTTCTAAGTAAATAATCATGTCATATTGCAAATAGAGATAGCTTTATTTCTTATGGCAGAAAGTGAAGAAGAACTAAAGAGCCTCTTGATGAAAGTGAAAGAGGAGAGTGAAAAAGTTGGCTTAAAGCTCAATATTCAAAAAAAATAAGATCATGGCATCTGGTCCTATCACTTCATGGCAAATAGATGAGGAAACAGTGTCAGACTTTATTTTGGGGGGGCTCCAAAATCGATGCAGATGGTGATTGCAGCCATGAAATTAAAAGACGCTTACTCCTTGGAAGGAAAGTTATGACCAACCTAGACAGCATATTAAAAAGCAGAGACATTACTTTGCCAACAAAGGTTCATCTAGTCAAGGCTATGGCTTTTCCAGTAGTCGTGTATGGATGTGAGAGTTGGACTATAAAGAAAGCTGAGCGCCGAAGAATTGATACTTTAGAACTACCGTGTTGGAGAAGACTCTTGAGAGTCCCTTGGACTGCAAGGAGATCCAACTAGTCCATCCTAAAGATCAGTCCTGGGTGTTCATTGGAAGGACTGATGTTGAAGCTGAAACTCCAATACTTTGGCCACCTGATGCAAAGAGCTGACTCATTTGAAAAGACCCTGATGCTGGGAAAGATTGAAGGCAGGAGGAGAAGGGGACGACAGAGGATGAGATGGTTGGATGGCATCAACGACTCAATGGATATGAGTTTGGGTGAACTCCAGGAGTTGGTGATGGACAGGGAGGCCTGCCATGCTGTGGTTCATGGGGTCCCAAAGAGTCGGACATGACTGAGCAACTGAACTGAACTGAGTCTATAATGCCTTTTATTTTTGTTTCTTACTTTATTGCACAGGATTAAACTTGTAGAACTGTGCTAAATAAAAGTGGTAAGAGTATACATCCTTCCCTCGTTTCTGAACTTAGGGGGAAAGCATTCAGTATTTCACCATTAAGTACAATTTCACCTGTTGTCTTTTTGTAGTACTCTTTACCAAAGAGAAAGGTCTCCTCTGTTCCTAACATTCTGAGTTTTTAATCACAAGTAGGTGTTAAATTTTGTTAAATGCTTTTTCATTTTTTGGCAGATAGGAATTCACATGTTAAATGCTTTTTCTGAATTGATTGGTATGATCAGTTGATTTTTCTTCTTTAATTTATTGATATTGCTTGATATCCTCATATTAAAGCAGTCTTAGAAGCCTGCAATAAACCCCACTTGATCATAGTATATAATTCATTTTGTATATTGCTGAATTCTATTTGTTAATATTTTGCTAAACATTTTTGTGTCTGTCTCCATGAATAATATTGGTCTGTGGTTCTCCCCCTCCCTTTTTTGTTACTGTTTGATTTTAGTATCAGGATAATACTAACTTAATAAAATGAATTGGGAAATGTTCCCTCTTCTTCTGTTTTCTGGAAAACATGATGGAGAATTGGTCTTAATTCTATAAACGTTAAAATAAAGTACTTCCTATAGTAATTCATTTAGGGTAGGTTTGCTAATAATAAATCCTATTAGCGTTTCTTCACCTGAGAATGACTTCATTTTCCTTTCATTCTTTCAGGATAGTTTCACTGGCTATGGGTTTCTGGGTTGACATTTCTTCACTTTCAGCACTTGAAAAAATGCCATGTCATTTCTTTCTGATGTCTATGATTTTTGATAAGAAATCTGTTGTCATTTGAATTGTGTTTTTCCCCTGTAGCTAATGTAGTTCACTTGCTGCTTTCAAGAGTTTTCTTTGTCTTCAGTTTTTAGACGTTTGATTGTGATGTGTTTTGTTGTGAATTTCTTTGTGTTGTTTTTCTGACTGTTCACTCAGCTTCTTGAATATGTAGGTATGTCCTTTGCCAAATTCAAGAAGCTTTCAGCCATTATCTCTGCAAGTACTTTTCTATCCTCCTCTTTTTTCCTTCTATCTTCCTTCTTTTCCTTCTCTTCCTTCTTTTCCTCCTCTTTTCCTTCTCTTCCTTCTTTAAGTCCCAGGACATGAATGTTAGATCTTTTGTTACAGCCCCACAGGACCCTGAGATTTTGTCCATTTTTCTTTCAATTTTCTCCCTGCTGGTCAGGTTGGATAATTTCTACTGTTCTACCTTTAAGTTCAGCGATTCTTCTCTCGGTCCACTCTACTGTGCTATTGAATTTATCCTTTGAGGAAGTTTTTTTTTTTCAATTATTATGCTTTCCAGTTCTAAAATTTCCATTTGTTTCTTCATTATATCTTCTATTTCCTTGCTGAAACTTTCTACGTTTTTATTTCTTTCAAACATATTTATTATTACTTGTTGAAGTATTTTACAACTGCTTTTCAGTCTTTGTCAGAGAATCTCAACTTCCCCATCATCTCAGTGCTGGCGTCTACTGATTGTGTTCTTACATTCAATCTGAGACTTCCTGATTCTTAGTGTGACAAGTGGTTTTTTTCACTGAAATCTGGAATTATGAATATTATATATGAGACTGAATTTTATTTGAACCCCTGTCTTAACTGGCTTCTTCTGATATAGCTCTGGCAGAAGGGGAAGGGATATCATTTTGTTACTGCCAGGTAAGGGTATGAGTCTACATTCCCTACTTGGCCTCCATTGACACCTAGTGGGGTGTGAGGCTGGGCAAAGGTTGAGTTCCCTATCCCCAGCTAACCTCCACTGATACTTCTCTGGCTAGGAGGAGTAGGACTGTAGCTCATTACTGCTTCACTGTGGCCTCCATTAACACAAAAATGTGGAGGTGAGATACGACTTCATTACCCCTGGGCAGAGGTTAAAGTCCTGACTGTCCACTAGGCATACTCTGACACCACTCCAGCAGGGTCAGGGCAGAAATGGCTTCTACTGACATCACAGATAGGGATGGGGGAAGCCTCATTACCGCCTGGAGTAGATCAAAGTTTTGGCTTCCTGTTATACTTGGCCTTCCTCTAACATAACTGTAGCAGGGGCTTGGAGCACCATATTAAAACCACAAAAGGGTGCAAGTCTAGGATCTTCAGTCAGCCTTTGCAAGTCTAGATGGAAGTGAAGCCACAGTTTCTTTAGTGGTATTTGGACACAGTAGACTTATCATTGTCTAAAAGTTCTTTGTCTTGCCAAGCTTCATCTTTCCTGGTCCTTTGGCTAGAAAGAGGAGGATTTTTTTTATTGTCTTTGCCTGTTGGTATCTCCAGGTTTCTTGTTTCTTCATCTCCAAGTCTGGGACACATAAGGCAAGAAGATCCAGGGATCTCACCCCATCATTCCTTGAGTCTCAGGTCCCTGGCTGATCTGCCTTATTTCCATATTTCAGAGTCTTATTATATTTATTTTACATATAATATCACGTGGTTTGTTGTATTAATACATAGCAGGAAGCATAAGAAAAGTACAGCTACTTCGTCTTCCCAGAAGCTGATCACACCTACTTTTATTCATCATCATATGTTCAACAGGCTTCCCAGGTGATGCTAATGGTAGAGAATCCACCTGCCAATGCAAAAGACCCAAGAGATGCATGTTCGATCCCCAAGTTGAGAGGATACCTGGAGTAGGAAATGGCAACCTGCTCCGATATTCTTGCCTAGAAAAAATCCATGGAGAGAGGACCCTAACCTAGGGGGCTACATTCCATGGGGTTACAAAGAGTTGGACACAACTGAGTGACTGTACTCATATGTTCAACACCAAACTCAGTTCCTGGCACAGAGTAATAGATCTTCAATGAACGTATGTATACAACCAAATCCAAATTCACCAGTGTTTAAGTAAGCCCTTCATCCTACATGTGAGCTTTTCTGTGGGTCCATGCTTGCCCAGGCTATAAAGGGGCCTCCAAGAAGTAGGTGGCCTTCCATTTTCTTTAGCAAGTACATCCCTGAAGGGTTATATATCTGTAAAATTGAGATAATCATAGAACCAACCTTCCAGGTTATGGTAGGGATTAAATAAGAAATCCACACAAAGCACTAAAAAATGCTTCTGTCAAATTGTAAGCTCTCAATAAATACTATTACTGGGCAAAAAAAAAATACCCTGAATTTTTGTCAGTTAGATTGCATTTCTCACTGATTCTCCTTATCATTTTAAAGGTGATGTCATTTCATTTCTGATTCATTTTCAACCTGACAATTGTCCCCAAAGCTTAGTTTCTCAGCCTCCCTCTCAGCCTTTGTGACAGGCCATCGGTAATCTATAAATGGACTGGTGGTCAGTGCAGCCAAAGGTCTTTAGAATTCATTGAACTCTGGTGTTCCTTCTTTTGTCAAGCCCTTACATCACCCCCAGTTGTTCCATTTTCTAGACTCACATATTGGTTTCTTTGAATTCTGTATGTTGGAAGTTGAACGTAATTAATTCTTGTGCTCACATGCTGAACTTTATAGAGATTTTCCATTGGATCATCCTGGGTGGCACAGTTATAATAATACCTATTTTTTCCCATTGATAATAATTCATCATAATAACAGTAGCTGCAGCTCATGGGGCATTTATTATACTCAGGCCCCTTTTTCAGAACTTTACCAACATTTTCTCAATTAATCCTTATGAAAGAATGGGGTTATAGGCCCTCTCACACCCCCTTATCAAATGAGAAAACTAAGGTTTAGAGAGTTATGTAACTTGCCTAAGGTCACAGAGCTCCTAGGTACTGGGGCCAGCATTCCAGCCCAGGCCTGAATGAGGCCAAGAACTCTTCCCTGAGAAGTGGGACCATCTACTTTAGCAATAACAACCACCACACAAACCACTGATGTTTGCCCAGAGGTCGCCTTTTCCAGAGGTATAAAGCAGCTTACATCCTGAGCAAACCTGGCTCACAGAAATAAAAAATTCTAACAGGCTAACAGGAGGACGTCTGAGTTCTGCTTAATTGACCTGGTGTAATTATTTCCATTGAATTGCTTTACATCTGGGGATGGGTCCTTACTAAGCAGACCTGCCAGTGATTCCCATCAGCACCTGCTGTAGTCTGGAGGAAAATAATTGCATGGAAAGTTCTCAGCTAAATCAGAGTGTCTTTATTCCCACCAGTGCCTAAAACACATACCTACACACACACACACACACACACACACACACACACACACACACAGAGTCCTGTGCTAAAAGGGTTTTGTCAGAAGATAGGTTTGTCCTTTAGTTCAGATGCTGCTTCTGAATGACACAGATCAACCCATTTTAAGGCCCTCAGTGGCAAAGTTACTCCAAACAGCCTGAACAGGGCCCTCTATATAGCAGTGAGGAGATAGCAATGAGCAATATAGTCTCTGGACCACCCAGACCAGAGACACACCCACTCCTGATCCCCACCAACAAAAGGAACAAATCAGACAAAATATACAGAGGAAATGTGTTTGGCCAAAGTTGCCTCTCTCCTCTTTGTAAACGCAAGGAAAAGATAAATTACAGCTTCTGTTAGTAACATAATTACTTTAATTAAAATTTAGGGGGTCGGAAAAGGCAATTCTGAATGTCAGCTTTCCAATGATGTTTGTTAAGCCTGGGAGAATAGAAATACAGTCTTGTAAATAACTAGCATATTATAACTGGAGCAGTGTGTGTATTGTAATCACTTTGAGTTGGAATAGCAATTAAATGATAACCAGGATCGCATTCTCTGCCCTCCCTCGCCTCTATCCTCATTTCACAGCCAGGTAACAATCACATGCATAGGACTATGGTGGCTTCTTTTCCCCTTAACCCCATCCAAGTCACTGTCAACCTCTAAGGCCCTTCTCAACCTCTTCCTTCAACCATTTCCTAAAGACTCTGCCCCACAGAAACCCTCCCATACTAATCAGCTGCACTTGTTCTCTACACCAGACATTTTCCTCCTTAATTGGACTGATTTCAGCTTTGTACTACTGTCTGTCATATACAGCCCTCTAATTGTGTCAGGTCTCCCTAACAAGATTATAAACTCTTGGGAGGCATCGAACGTGTCATACTGAGCGAACAGACATTTAGAACTGGAGGGATCTCAGAGACAACATTGCAGATGAGAAAACACCGGTCACAGAGCTGGTTTGGGGCTGAGCTAGGACTAGAGTTCAACCATTCTAACTCACAGTTCAATGTGGTTCCAACCCTGGATTGGTGGCAGGTTTTGAACAAGTCCCATCAAGTATCACCTTGGTCAGGTATGACGGAGAGGGTGTTAGGAACAACTTTCCTTAGATGACCACCCTTCAAGCTCCATTCCAGAGGGACTTGTTCCATTGAACAGGGTGAGAGAAGGCAAGTTAGGTGGAGAGCTAAGGAGAGGCTCCAGTCCAGAACATGCGCTTGTGACTGGCAGCCTAGCCAGTTGCTGTCATTTGGCCTGGGGGCGAAGGCCGGTGTACTTTCTGAAGGACAATGAGAAAGGCCAGGCTGGCCCAGCTTCCCTGTAGCATCTTGAGAGACACAGGGCTTGTATTAAAGAAGTTCCTCTAGTTCCTCCCTCCTCTCTCCTTTCCCAACCTAGGTGACTTAGCTCAGGTTCTCTAGAAGCTGACTTTTTGAGTGATTTTTATAGGTGATCCTCCCAGAGAAGTGGAAGAGACAGGAGAAGAACAGGGAAGAAGCCAAAAAAGGGCACAAGTTCATGAAAAATCCCATGGGAGGTAGCTTCATCATGATCCCGGAGGGATGCTTATGAGTGTAAGTCACCGCTGGGACTTATCCCAACCAGAGGATGGGGGCTAGGATTTCATAGTCTCAGCCTGCAGTCACTGGCTCAGGATGCGCTGGTGGCACATAAGTTCCCAGGCCCTTCTACCTTCTCATATGATTGAGCAGAATGAGTGCCAGGTGGCCAAGGGCAGGTCTTTGAAAAGGAGCCACAGGATCTATTGGGAGCTAAAGGACAAGGGGTGGGCGGGGGTGGGGGGGGACCATAAATGGTGAAAGGGCTTACCTGGTGGCTCAGATGGTAAAGAATCTGCATGCAATGTGGGAGACCCAAGTTTAATCCCTAGGTCAGGAAGATTCCCTGGAGAAGGGCATGGAACCCACTCCAGTATTCTTGCCTGGATAATCCCATGGACAGAGGAACCTGGTGAGTCAGTCCATGGGATCACGAAGAGTCAGACGTGACTGGGCGACTAACACTTTCACTTTCACAAATGGTAAAAGGGGATCCAAAGACATCCGAGCAGAGCACCAACACTGTCAGTAACACTAGGACATTTTTATCTAGTCAACAAGCAGCTTGGAAACTTTATAGACAAGTCTCTGTAGGCTTCATTTTCTGGTTTCATAAAGGGGTGACCAGAGGTGGGCTGCCGTCTATGGGGTCGCACAGAGTTGGACACGACTGACGCGACTTAGCAGCAGCAGCAGCAGAGGTGGTAGGAAGTAGATAAGGTTTCCACTGAGGAAAAGACCCTCAAGGCTCAAGTCGAGAAATGCAGTCAGGGGAGAAGTCACTTTGAACTATTCTCCCACCACACTCAGCATGCACAGCAAGGTGGGAGTCACTGGGAAGGCTGGCTGCCAGGCTGCCAGGAACCTCTCCAGATAGCATTTACCTTGGTGCCTCAGGAAGTGGGGAGCATATTGTTTAAGAATGCAACCCTACAGCTAACCAACGACAAGTCCCTGGATAGATTACTTAACATCAGTAAGACTCAGTTTCATCATTTATAAAAATGTGGAATTGTAAGAACTATCTCGTGGATTTATTGTGAGGAATAAATACGTGTGTGTGTTGGGGGTGGGATATTTAGCAGTGGCACTGAATATAGTAAGTGCTTGTGGCAAGTTGTATTTTCTCAAATAAAGGCACAATATTACTTCCCACTGCACTTGGCATTTTCTTATCAAAGGAGGGAGTCTATTTCCCCTGCCTTTGAATCTAGGTGAACCTCTGACTCTCTTATAACAAATGGCAGGCAATTGGAGGTGACGTGACTTTCGAGGTTACATCAGATCAACTATGCTTCAATTTAAAAAACTAAATAAATAAAAAAAATTTTAAGTTGTTAGAGCTTCCACCTGGTTCACTGAGAACCTTGCTTTTGGAGCCCTGGGAACAACATATTATGAGGAAGCCTTGAGCTGTTCACATGGAGAGAATGTGTGGGGAGGTCCTGAGTTGATATGAAAAGAGAGAAATGCCAGTCAACCCCCAATTTCTCTGGTCATTGTTCAAATACAATCCAGGCCAGAACTGTTCAGCTGAATCTTTCCAGATTTCTGATCCACAGAAACAGTATGAAACAGTAAAATGATTGTTCTTGACTCAAGCCATGAAGTAATGATTTATTACAACAGGTAACTGAAATGGTGCTTCATGAATGCTAGGTCTTGACTTTGCTAGGATATCATCCACAGCCTCTCAGGTTCTAAAATGTGGTTTTGTTTTATTCCACTAAGAATGACTCAGTAAATCGGGGATGGACTCTCTCACTGATCGAGGTCACAAAGGACTGATGTGCAAGCCAGAATGACAATTTACTATCACAATAAAACTGCAAAGTGGTTAAACATTCTGTCCTCAGACCAGATTATTTCCTCCATGTAAGAAATTTACTTTGGAAAATAAAGTGTAATCAGGTATCTGGTGAGTGTAAAGTGAGAATAAAGGAAAGTAATTACCTGACTCAAATGATCTGATGGTATCAGGTCAAGGGAGCACACTGCCTTCACCTCCCTGGAAACTACCCACCAGTTGCCATAACCCAACAGCCCAGACCTTGAGCCAAGACATCAGCCCCTTCATGTGGCCTTTGGATGGACACTGATGGCATCCGGCCATCTGATAGTCCCTTTTCCGTATTTAATACAGACAATTCTCCTTGTGATTGGTACAGTATTTCTTTAGCCCAGCAGATATTAATAGTGTTCTATAAAGAAATTACATTTCATAATGTTCTATGAAAAATAAAAGAGCCGTGTTAATTCAAAAATACTAGATTCAGCAAAATTTAAAGGGGTTCATTACTACAGGACTTCCCAGAACATTGACTTTGCAAATCATGATGCAAACCACCCAGAGGAAGATACACTAAGACAATGAATTCTGTCCAAACCAACCCCCATATTGCAGTTTGTTGAATGCTGTTTTCAAGATTGTTTCCATCAAATCACATTCTGAACCAGAAATCATTCTGACTACTTAAGTTGTCTTTCTATCTGACTTTTCTGGCCTAATAGACTGATTTTATTATTTAACTCTCAGAAGACTTACCTCATTTCCCTTATGTCCAAATTCTCTTTAAGGGTATTGGACTTCTGCCCTCACGGAGTTCTGGACTAGAGGGGTGAAGGGGGCCATGAACACTGTAATTTAGGGACAGTGCTGGGACAGAGATCCAAAATGTTGTGATGCTTCTGGAAATGCCAGAAATAACTTTGGAAGGGGGCAGCAGCATTTAAGGGGAGCTTTGAATACAAGAGTTTGACACAAGTTTAAGAAGCAAAGTTGAAAAAAAAAAAAGTGGGGGGTGGGGCACTTCAGGCTAAGTGACCAGAACATGCAAGAGGTCTAGAGAGGAGCAGAGAACAGAGTATTCAGGAAGTTGGGAGGAGCACATGATGGTGGAGGGATGAAGCTGAATATGCAGGAAGAGTCTAGAAAGCCATATTAAAGAGTGAGTGTGTGTGTGTGTGTGTGCATGCATGCTCAGTCATGTCTGACTCTTTGGGGACCCCATGGACTGTAGCCCACCAGGCTCCTCTGTCCATGGAATTTTCCAGGCAAATATACTAAAGTGGTTTGCCATTTCCTACTCCAGGGGATCTTCCTAACCCAGGGATCGAACCCACATCTCTTGAGTCTCCTGCACTGACAGGTGGAATTCTTTACCGCTGTGGCACCAGATGAAGGTATGCTGCTGCTGCTAAGTCTCATCAGTCGTGTCCGACTCTGTGCGACTCCATAGACGGCAGCCCACAGGGCTCCTCCGTCCCTGGGATTCTCCAGACAAGAACACTGGAGTGGGTTGGGATGCAGAAATGGACTGTGAAAGAGTGAGTGTAGCCAGAATAGCCCCAGGAGCTGGGAAAAGGACCCTGATGCTAGTGGATGGAGTCAACAGGGAAAGCAGAATGTGGGAGACTGCTTAGGAAGTTACTAGACAAGGAAGATGGTGAAGGACAGGGAAGGACTGGTGGGCTGCAGTCCATAGGGTCTCAAGGAGTCGGGCACAACTGGGTGACTGAATAACAGCAGAATATCCCACAGGAAGATTAACTGATGCTCAGAAATCTGTGATGGCTCAGTCATCTCCTTCATATTCCATGAAACAGGAGACAGACTATTAGAACAGCTGCCTTAAAGGAAAAAAAAAAAATACTGAGCTCTGTGCTTGGAGCTCTTTGAAAAATCACCACATTATTTCAGATGTGCAACTTCACACAATGACAAAACAAAGAGAAGGCCCTCCTTGTGAGAGCACGGAGGCAAACCACACTAATCCAGCCCTGCAGAGAGGAGAATGGGATTCATCACAGCTCTCAGTACAGGGAGACGTGAGGGGACAGCCACACTCCCCAAAGCTGATACAAAACTGCTGATGTCTGTCACTCAATCAGTACTCTGCTCTGAACTCTCTCCCACGTCGCCAGAGGATGTTCAGTTCTATAATCCTGTGGGGCTTCCTTTTAGTGCTGTTCAGAAGTCCCAGGGTTCTTGTACCTTCTAAATGTTCAAAGGAAAATCCTGTCTCCAGTCCCCGTGGCTACAACAAGGTGATCCTGGTTTAAGCTAGTCTGGTCAACTGAGGTGGTAGATTCGAGGCAGAGTCCAGAAATCTCCCAACCCAGTGACCAAGGCCACAGTATTCAACTTCCAAGCATCTGCAAACCCACCTCACAATCACCCCAAAGTGGGAAGCCAGTCTCCTCCCCTCACAGAACCCATGAAAGTCAGTCATCACCTAACCTTGAAGAATCTCAACTCCACTTCCCCTCCAGCTGTCTCTGTCTCTCTCCTGCAAAAGCCCTGCTCCAGCTCAAGTCAGAAACTTAAATACCTAAGATGACCAGCAGGTACCTGGACAAATGAGTGGTATCTACCAGCTGGGAGATTATAAAACGGCAACTGACTCTCAAGTCTCGGTGAGGAAGACAAGACAGAGTTATAGGAATTGTAGCTAACCAGCCAGGTGTTCTAAAGCAGACAAGGTCATTGCTGGCCCTTAAAATGCAGAGCCAATATGGACTGGGCACTCAATATTCTGGGAAAATCTTAAAATGTGGGTTTGTATACAGAATTTCTTCATTTAAAAAATTTAAAAACAGTCAGATTTAAAATGCCAATGCAAGAGATGCAGGAGATGTAGGTTTAATCCCTGGGTTGGGAAGATCCCCTGCAGTAGGAAATGGCAACCCACTCCAGTATGCTTGCCTGGAAAGTTCCATGGACAGAGGAGCCTGGCGGGCTACAATCCATGGGGTCACAAAGAGTTGGACATGACTGAGCATGCATGTGTGTGCATGCACACACGCGATACATGTACACAATGATACTGCTCAGGGCATATGGGACATAGCTCCTCACTGGTTTCAGCCCTGGATGAGTTGTGTAAGACACAAATGGTCTCAGAAAGCCTGAGATTTCAAACACAAAGGAAAGTCTGCTGTAGTTTGGCAGGCACAAAAGCTCCTGAGGCAAAGGAACTCAAATTTTTGTCTATGTTTTGTGTTCTTGGAAGCTGTGTTGTGGGTTATAACTACAATAAAAAGGACAAATCGAAATCTCAATAAGGAATTCTGCCCTAACTGTGTTACGGAGCAACCTGGGATCCGGAAGAATGTCTATGAGTGACCATAATCCCCCAGGTCTTCCTAGAGAAGAGAGGACTATAGGCAGAAGTGCTATTCAATTAGGACACACGAGTGTGCCCGCTGTTAAAATACTGAAATACTAGGATTCTACCACTATCTCAACTCTTGTTATCCATGCCCAGAAGCTCACAAGATTTAGGCAATTCGGTATTCATGTTATCTGAACTCAGTATCTAAACTCACAGTATACAAACTCTCGGTACCCACACTAAGTACTCAGAGCTGCAGCCTCATTTTCTTGGGCGGTGGCTATGCCCACACTTGGTAGGTGGAGAGGAGAGCAGGATCTAGTGATTCTACTGAGCACTTCTCCCTAGGCAGGTGAGGAGCCAACCAATGAAATCTTCCACAGAACCAGAGAAGGGTCAGCTATCATTATCTGCCCTTTGAGAATGACTCCTGGTCCCTCCAAATATGACCCTCTTAATGGTCTTCTTTCAGTCTCATGCTATGCCTGGGGCTCAGGGGGCCTTTTGCAAGGCAGTCTGTGGTTTCAACAGTCCAGATACATAACACACTTTTTAGCAATGCTGGGAAGTAACAAGCAGGACCCATCTGATCCAGATGCCATAGACAACACTCTCTTCTCTTTCTCCCCCTACATTTTCTCTGTGAAGGAGAGTCTCCATCCTCCCCACTGCTTCACCAAGATTTTGCCTACAGTGAATCACTTCATTTTCTTTTAATTCTTTCCTCTGAAAAATCCCCACTTCTTCTATTCTTTGGTCCTCATTGTCCATGGTTGTCCTTTGCCCAGAGTCATCAGATATGAGTTTCTCTTTCCTCTAAGCAGAAAGGCTTCAAATCCTCTTACTACAGAAAAGAAATGAACCAAGAATAAAGCTGTTAATTTTCCACATAAAAACGGCCTCAAGCTTCATATCTTGCTCCAGGTCATGTGTCACCCATTTTTCCCTTTTGTCTCAGATGCATTCCTATCCTTTGCCCAGGAAAAATGCATTTCTCTGACTTCCTTGCAGGCTGCCTTCTGGGTTAGCCAATGAGAGAAAATGTTGGGAGATTGCTGGGCAGAAAAGAGGGAGAAGTCAGAGTATTCCTCCCCCTTCTTTCTGCTTTGATTAGCATTTCCTGTGTGGTCCCAGCTCCCATCAGGCAGTCTACTGTAGACCCAGACCCTGCTGAATAGTTTGAACTCCAGCTCTCTGACTCTGGTCATACCATCTTCTCCCTTTACTAGCTATATCTTAAAGTTTGTAGAGGTTTCTTGCTTCTGTTTATCTCTGGGTTGCCTCATGGTCCTGTTTGACTCTTCAACTCTCCCAACACCTTGGTAATCTATTCTTCATATTTAATTTCTTCTGTTGACTAACTGTACAGAGTATTAGTATGTACTCTGTTTCTCTGACTGGATACTGGCTGTCTCAGATGACCTCATCATCAGAGCACCAGCCTCCTTTTCTTGATTGCACCATAGAGGGTAGTATCAAACTATGGAGCAATGCATTAATATGATAATGTCCTTGAGACCCCCCAACTCTCTACCAAGGCTACCACAAGCTAGGGAGACTATCTTTTCTGATGTATACAGTTCAGTTCAGTTCAGTTGCTGAGTCGTGTCCGACTCTTTGTGACCCCATGAATCACAGCATGCCAGGCCTCCCTGTCCATCACCAACTCCCAGAGTTCACTCGAGTTGGTGATGCCATGTATACAGTAGTCTTGTAACAAATTTTCTTTTAGTTAAAAGAAATCTTTTATTTAAATGGCAGATAGTAGGAAGTATTGTGGAGAAGGCAATGGCACCCCACTCCAGTACTCTTGCCTGGAAAATCCCATGGGCGGAGGAGCCTGGTAGGCTGCAGTCCATGGGGTCACTAAGAGTCGAACACCACTGAGCGACTTCACTTTCACTTTTCACTTTCATGCCTTGGAGAAGGAAATGGCAACCCACTCCAGTGTTCTTGCCTGGAGAATCCCAGCGATAGCGCAGCCCGTTGGGCTTCTGTCTATGGGGCTGCACAGAGTCAGACACGACTGAGGCAACTTAGCAGCAGCAGCAGGAAGTATTGCATTTGCTTCCAGGAAATTCATAAAGTGAAAAATGGACTCATATATTCTGGAAAAAAAAATTGGTCAGATACTAAAAAATAATTTGTCAAATACAAAACGCAATTCAAATTTCTTATGATTCGTGAATATATAGGTTGGACCTAAAGGTCTTAATCCTGATATCTCATTATTATTCTTCCACTTGGTGATTAAAACTAACCTTCTTTCAGACAAAGTTTTTTGTTGTTATTTCTCTTTGTCATGTACAATCATTGGTAGAAAAAATAAGACTAATTAGCTACTTCAAAAAGTATCTAATTGAAAAACTTGTCATGATTCTGTGTTATTTTTTACCTACCCTTCATCCTTCCTTAATTCTTCTGACAATGATACTCAGATTTTCCTCTGGAGGAAGCCAGTGCCTCACTCTCCCACTGCCCTTTATATGCCTGTGTGAGTGCTCAGTTCTGATTCCTTGTGATCCCACTGGACTGTAGCCTGCTGGGCTCCTTTGTCTATAGGATTTTTAGGCAAGAACACTGGAGTGGGTTGCCATTTCTTTCTCCAAGGGATCTTCCTGACTCAGGGATTGAACCCACCTAGCCTACATCTCCTACATTAGCAGGAGGATTCTTTATCACTCTGCCACCTGGGAAGCCTGCCCTTTATATAGAGCAGATTATATCCCAAGTACCCTGGGGAGTCATGTGACTCAGGTCAGGCCAATCAGCATCAATGCTCGTGGCCATGATGACTGACTGACTGACAAATGGGCATATGATCTAATCCAAGCCAACGTGCTTCGATTCATGGGGTCGCAAAGAGTCGGACATGACTGAGCGACTGAACTGAACTGAACTGAACCCAATCAGGTCAAATAGAGCTAATCCTGGGACTTTTGAGCAATCAAAAAAGAATTTGTTTTTCTCACAGCTTAGAGGTGTGAAGATGCAAGCCTGGAATTTCCACTTGGAGGGAAACTCTGAGTAAAATCAAAGAGAAATGCACTGAGGAAAAACAGAGAGAGAGAATCCAGGTCCTGATGCTATAGTTTGCATCTGTTTATCCAGTTACTGTTAAGTTAATGCGCTGTTGAAATACATTGGGATGGCAAAAACTTTTTGGCCAATTCAATACATATATATATATATCGAACCAACACTCTAATTTTTTTTTAAATCCTGATATCATTTATTGGCACAAAAATTACTCAGATACAACACGGTGTCTAGACCTGGCTACATTTTATACTTTGGGGATTCAGTTTAATACTTCTTTTGCTCGTAACTCCCAACATGTCGTAGAACTTTCTGTGTTCAGCACCTCCATGATAGAATTTCTGTACTCTAAGCCCTTGCTTTAAACACAGCATTTAGACCTCATTGAAAACAACCCCCCTACACACACACACACACACACACACGTTTGTGTGTGTTTCTATGTTTTGGTTTAAGAAAGTTTGTATTGGATTTCTGTCCTTTGCACCCAAAAAGGTTCTACCTAATACACCCATAACAAGTTAGACATTGTGTTGGGCACCATGGAGAATCTCAAGATGAGCAAATTCCTCTCTCTGAATTGAGAGAGGAAATCAATGGTTCCATATTTGAAGCTGATGATATTATTGGAAGAGGAAGTAGAAAAGCACAGCTAATTATTCCACTTGTATTTTGCCTCTATCATTTCAAGAAAAGTAAACATCGTATGGAGAGGGTAGAACAAATGTTTTGTCAGGGCTCAGAAATCTGAGATAAATGAGGAGGTGGAAGACAGCTCTCCACTGCCTTGAGTGAGTCCACATTGCTTGGCTCACCTGAGCTACACTAAAGTGTGCTTACAGGCCTTAAAGAATGCCAAGCCACAGGGAATGCTCTCTGAAGGACTGTGAGGAATTGAAAAATTGTCTGGATTTTTTAATGAATTTTATTATTTACAGTCCAGTGAGTTGTATTTAATCCTTGGAAAAATTAAACAGTTGGTTTTTTTAACACATTAGAAAAATGTGTTCATTTCTTAAATTAAATATTTTTTAAAGGAACTAATTAGCCCATTTTTTTCACCAGCAATTGTATATAACAAGAGAAACAACAATAACAAACACCTTAGTCTGAAAAAAATAGTTTTAATCTCCAAATTGAGGAATGTGTCAAGATTAAGACCTTTAAGCCCAATCTATACATTCAAGAATGACAAGGAATTTGAATTGGATTTTAGTATTTGACCAATTTCTTTTTCTCCAGAACAACAGCATGAGTTCAAAAAGAACAAGGAGTACCAAACCAATCTTCTGTCATTAATAAAATTATAAGATGAGCATAAAAGGGAATATGACAGACATAACGAATCCAAATGGTAAAGTGATTGGCAGTATTTTTTCTTGTTTTTGAAAGTTCTTATTTTCCAATGGAGAAACAAGCCACAGGATAGTACAGCTAAAATTATTAATTGATCAGAACTAAACAGTGTTTGATCAATGGAGTAACTGTAGGGGGGTTTCCAAGGGAATGCTATGAGGCTCTATCCTACTTAAAATGATGTATCAGTGATTTTGATCCTTACTGATTTTAAAATCGTATCAACCTGGGAGAGATTGGTTAATGAAATCAGGACTTAAAAGATCATAACAGACTAATAATATATCTTAAAAGCAACAATACGATTTTTTAATAAAAATGTAAAGTCCTACATTTAGGTTAGAAAAAAAAAATTACACAAGTACAGAAGGAGGAAGACCTGGTTTAACTGCTTCGCATCCAAAAGTGATGAGGTGTTTCGCTTGACCACACAGTGCAATATCATGTCACCACGATGGATGATAATATAGGATACTTCCTGACGTGGGGGAAAATAACATGTAACATTTTCGTAAGTGGATCAAACCAGTTTATAAAATTATAAGACACATACATAAACATAGTTATTAATAGGAAGAAGATCCAAAAGGTAGCAAGCAGTAACTCTCAGTGGTGATAATACAGGTCACCTTCTTCTTTCTGTTTCACACATTTGCTGCAGTCACTTTGTATAATAAGTATTTACTGAAAATACTTTGTATAATAAAAATTTTATTTTGGCTCAATACAGATAAAAAGTGTAAGGTGGCTAATAAAAAAAGAAACAACACAAATGCAGTTTTAGGCTGCATTCAGAGAATTATATTTTCTGGAAACGAGACATTGATCAGTTCACCATGCTCTGTACTGGGACGGCCATATTGTGTCATAATATCTCCACTTGCTGCACTCCCAGAATTTATCACAATGTGTAAAATGCCTTTATTTGCTCTTCCATTGACTTCTGCTCCACTAGCCAGTATGTTTGTGAGGCCAGAGACGCTGACCTTCCTTATTACTGCGTCACCAGCACCTCATCCAGTACCTGAAACAATGAAGACGTTCAAATAACATTCATTAAATAGGTGAATAACAGAGGCTTTACTATACTGCACTTTACTGTGCCTATCTTTCAGTCTAGGATGCATTTACTGGATATATTCTTGGGAAACTTTTCACACATATCAGACCCAGAAGAGAAGGAGAAATAATGAAGCGGCAAGAAGCCAATTATCAAAATTTCAAAGTTTGGGCTTGATACATATTCACAAATAACTAGGGGACAGCTGCAGTGTGGTGGATTAAAAATAAATTACTTTCACGTGATTAAGGTTGCTCTCTTCCCAAAGGTTGTCATTTAGTCCCTTTTGACAGGACCTTGCAGAGGAGAATAAGATAACTGCTGTGATTGGGCAAAATAAAATATAACAAAGTTACAGCTCTTCTAAGGGCTGGGTGTTCGGGCTCTATGGATTCATATTTAAATCAGATTCTGAGCAGATGAAAGGCATGTACAGTAAGTCAGCCTGAAGAGAAAGACAGGCATATGTGCCCCCCTGGGAAACAACTGAGCCTTTAGCAGGCGCCAGGATTTGGGAAAACTAGGGGTGGGGGGTGGGGGGGGGAAGGTTGGAAGGGAGGAGGGAAGGAGCCATCAGTCTCTGTGCCACTTTCAAGATCCACAGTAAGTGTGTTTCTGTAGGCAGATTGCATCTCAGAGGAGCCCTGTAGCTCAAGATAAAGATGTCCATATAAGATGCAAATTAGGACCCCACTGCAGAGGTGTCTGCAAAGAGCTCATAACCTGGGGAGAGGCTTGGAAACAGCCTGAAGAAAGGACAGTTTGGTGAGAGGGAGGAGACCAAATGTCTTTGGCTAAAAGAAAGTTGCTGTCATTGTCCCCGATGGTGATGCTGCTTTATTATCCCTGGGTTCTCTGAGCCACGGGCACAGATGAGAGAGGGCTGGATCTCTTGGCTCCATCATCTAGCATTAGAAGAGGAACACTCCCCTCCTCCAGTCTGCCTGGTTTTAGGACCCCACCCGATTTTCCTTCACACCTTATATCTCCACTGCTGGATCCACTTGCTGCCAATGTGCACGTTTCTCTCCACCAGCCTCTGCCTAAGCCATCCCTGGACACAAGGAAAGTGTCTTCCCCCCTGTCTTCAGATCTAGTATCTGAATGACAGCTTGTTTGGTACTTTACAACTGACTTCCTTGGGGGCTCAGTCGGTAAAGAATCCTCCTGCAATGTGGGAGACCTGGATTCGATCCCTGGGTTGGGAAGATCCCCTGGAGAAGGGCAGGGCAACCCACTCCAGTATTCTTGCCTGGAGAATCCCCATGGACAGAGGAGCCTGGTGGGCTGCAGTCCATTGGGTCACACAGAGTCGAACACGACTAAGCAGCTTAACACACAAACACACCTACGTACCACGTGCTGTGTCTCACTTGACCTTCACAACAATCCTTTGGGGAACCCAATGAGAAAGAGAAAAAGCATTAATAACTGCTAAGCATTAACAACTCTGGAGCATGGCACAGCTGAGCTTGGGTCCTGCTCCCACCTCCTAGCTGTGTAACTTAAGCCTCACCTTTCTGTGCCTCAGTTTCCAGTTCTCAGCCTGACTTTTAGCCCAGAAGGTAATACTGCTACTGCTAAGTCACTTCAGTCGTGTCCGACTCTGTGCGACCCCATGGACTGCAGCCCACCAGGCTCCTCCGTCCATGGGATTTTCCAGGCAAGAGTACTGGAGTGGGGTGCCATTGCCTTCTCCGAGAAGGTGATACAGAGTTTGCTTAAGAACTTAGCTCTGGAGACTGGCTGCCCAGGTAGAATCTCTGCCACTGACCAGACATATGACTTAGGGCAAGTTACTGAAGTTCTCTGTGCCTCAGGGTCCACATCTGGAAACAGAGGATGATGATATAGCCAACTTGGAGGTTTGCTGTGAGGATTAGAGAAGTAAACACATGTGAAATACTCTGATGAAAATCCGGCACACTGTTATCATTATATAAGCTTTACTATTAATCTTGCATGCATGCTAAGTCTCTTCAGTCGTGTCCGACTGCAACCCTATGGAATGTAGCCCACCAGGCTCCTCTGTCCATGGGATTCTCCAGGCAAGAATACTGGAATGGGTTGCCCTGTCCTCCTCCAGGGGATCTTATTAGTCTTCAAAAACTATTTTTTTTTTTTTTTTGTCCTGCTACTAAAAGTAACACATCAGCACTGCAGAAATCTTGGGGGATCTCTAGTTTGCTATTTATATGTAATTATTTTTTAACAAGAGTCTCAGTGAGCACTACTTTAAAATATTTAGCCAATGCCTCCTCTCCCATGGTCCCATCCCCCTCCATCCAGGCTGTCCTCATCACTGAGCTGAAAAGCAGAAGTGAGAACTCAAGAGCTGGGCAGGCGAGCACCCCTCCAGCAACCACTTTCCCTCCCCCAATGACAACCTTGGCAACAAACAATCAGGAGAGAACAGGATGCAAATTAAGCCCAGAAGTTTCTTCCTTGGGGCTAGTGGCTTATTTATTTTATGTGGGTTTTTGTTGTTCTGTTGTCATTTTCATTTGTCCTCTCTGCACCACTCTCCCTCTGGCAAGTAGCCACTCACTTTCAGAATCTAGGAAGATGACAAAGTTCCCATAATGTGTGCTGGCCTGGAAAAAGAGAGGAAAAAGGAAACATCCATATGCTTCCAGGTGAGGGAAGGAAATGGGTTCTCCACGGTCTCCCCTCCTGTGGCCTCCCCTGCCACACCTGAGAAGCCCCCTCACCCTCTCGACCCAACAAAATGCCAGGCTGCCTTCCCAAAGTCAGACAGGGCCTCTTGGTGCTTCCAGCCACACCCCTTTGAGATACAGGGGGGTGTTTCTCTTAAGTAGCTCACGTATGAGGAATCGGATAATTTAACATCTAACCTAGGAGTTTTCAAGTGAAAGGGGACACAGTTACCAGTAAGTGGCAAAGACGAGGACGGGTGGTCACCCTGGAAGTCCCAGGTTCCTGACGTGCAACTGCTTCGTTCCTGGGTCTCCCCATGAGAGCACTAATTCTCAGAGCCAAACTGCCTTTTGAGGCTTCAAGTTGCCCCACCTTTAGTCTCTTCTCCAGATTTTTTCGTGCAATCTTACAATGTTCTAACTACAATGGAAGAAGCAAATATTCATCCAAAACAGAAACGATGTCCATGTTCCCTCATTAGAGAAGGAAGAAACCTCATTCCATACCAGGCCTACACTCCACACCAGCTTCATCGGTGTTTGTTGAATGAATGGTATTAAATTCAAGTAGTTCTTGAGATAATAAAATAGATAACATTGATTAAGTGCTTTTTCTATGACAGGCACAAGGCTCAATACTTTAAACATCTTATCTCATTTGATGCTCCTAATAACCCCAGGAGAAGAGACATCCCAAATAACAGATGAGGGAACAGAGACTTAGAAAGGTTGAATAATTATCCAAGGTCACGGAGCTGATAAGTGGCAATGCTAAGACTCAAGTCCACGTCTACCAACAAAATCCCCTTTTTTAACCACTATTAATACAGATAAAGATAATGATAATAATAACAAACACTGTGTGTCAGGCACACTAAGCATGTTACATCTGTAACTATAATACATGTCCATACACTATCGCTAGAACATTGGTATCGATTATACCCATCCTACAGGTGAAGAGATTGAGGAACAGAGAGGCTAAATGACATGTCCAGGGTCACACAGCTCCTCAAGTGCCTGAGCTGAGACACAAACCCAAGCAGTCCGGCTTGAGAGGCCCTGTCCTCTACCATCCCTCCTATCTCCCCATCTCACTCCTCTATTACTGATCATGATCCAGAATAACAGTTTTGAATGGGAGCTTTTCTTTAGCAGGACTTTGATACTTTCATTCAATGTAAAAACCTATTATTATTTCTTTGACCCTGGACCTCCTGGAGACTGTCAGGGACACAGCAGAAAACACAAGTCTTCCTCCTCCAGAAACTTCCAGTCCCTTCCAGGCTGAGATTCCATAAGTAGTAGGTATTTACCGAGTCCCAGCTAGACACCAGCACTTTGCTAGATCCTTGTGCTTTCCTGCTTTCTTTGATCTGCACTACCATCCTAGGGTTTTGTGGAGACCCATGCTATCCATTTAATAGGTAAACAAACAATGACTTCCAGGGGAAAAAGAGATCCCTTAGCTGTTGGCTGTGGCTCCACTTGGCCAGGAATTCTCCCAGGCCCATCCTCAGATCAGTCAGCTTCACACAAGCCAGCAGTATTCACACTTGATTTTTTTAATATTCAGTTCTCATATACACATACACATATACACACTTACAAAAAAGCCTAGCCTATTTAAGAACTAAATATAGAACTGATTGCTGGGCGCAGTGTTTATTCTAATCCGTGCAGGTTCATAAAGTCCACTTTAGACCCAAATAAGGCTGACTCACATATGTAAAAGAAAATCAGTTCCTATTTACAAGCTCCATAAAATCTGCTGCAAATACTTAGGCAGAAAGATGCAGCAAAGGCATTTACAACCTTCCCCACACATCTCCCTGGCAGGGGTCTCAAGGAGCTTTGGAGAGAGCTGAAAACCCAAAAACTATAAGGCTCAAGTAATCTACAAGGGTAATATACCTTAATTACTAAGTGAACAGGGCAATCTGAGAATACTGTATTCAAATGGATTTTCCTTTGCAAAACCACTGCAAACTATGTCAAATGATATGTTTAAGGGACCAGACTCATAAATATACACATATACAGGCTTTTTGTCCCTAAAATGTCCAAGCAGTATTGTCATTTCTGTGGGCAAACACTATCTCCATGCCCAGTCTGGTGCCACCCAAGCTCATCAGTCATTAAACATCACCTACTAGCCCTCCAGCATCTCTTCCTTGCCCCACCCTGTAGTGTGCACAAGTGGGGAAATCTGCCACATGACCCATAGGTTATTCAAAGAAGAAATTAGCTGGGGTCTGTGTATAATGGGTCCTGAAAGCCTTTGACTCTGTAGATCACAACTGTGGAGAATTCGTCAAGAGATGGGAATACCAGTTCACCATACCTGCCTCCTGAGAAATCTGCATGCAGGTTAAGAAAAAACAGTTAAAACCAGACATGGAACAACAGACTGGTTCCAAACTGGGAAAGGAGTACATCAAGTCTGTATATTGTCACCCTGCTTATTTAACTTATATACAGAGTACATCATGCAAAATGCCAGGCTGGATGAAGCACAAGCTGGATCAAAATTGCTGGGAGAAATATCAATAACCTCAGATACGCAGATGACACCACCCTTATGGCAGAAAGTGAAGAAGAACTAAAGAGCCTCTTGATGAAAATGAAAGAGGAGAGTGAAAAAGCTAGCTTAAACTCAACATTCAGAAACCTAAGATCATGGTATCTGATCCCATCACTTCATGGCAAATAGATGGGGAAACCACGGAAACAGTGACAGACTTTATTTTGGGAGGCTCCAAAATCACTGCAGATGGTGACTGCACCCTGAAATTAAAAGACCCTTGCTCCTTGGAAGAAAAGCTATGACCAACCCAGACAGCATATTAAAAAGCAGAGACATTAGTTTGCTGAAAAAGGTCCGTCTTGTCAAAGCTATGGTTTTTCCAGTAGTCATATATGGATGTGAGAGTTGGACTATAAAGAAAGCTGAGCATTGAAGAATGGATGCTTTTGAACTGTGGTGTTGAAGAAGACTCTTGAGAGTCCCTTGCACCACAAGGAGATCAAACCAGTCCATCCTAAAGGAGATCAGTCCTGAATGTTCATTTGAAGGACTGATGCTGAAGCTGAAACTCCAATACTTTGGCCACCTGATGCGAAGAACTGACTCATTAGAAAAGACCCCGATGCTGGGAAAGATTGAAAGTGGGAGGAGAAGGGGACGACAGAGGATGAGATGGTTGGATGGCATCACCGACTCAATGGACATGAGTTTGGGTGAACTCCGGGAGTTGGTGATGAACAGGGAGGCCTGGCGTGCTGCAGTCCTTGGGGTTGCAAAGAATAGGACACAACCAAGTGACTGAACTCAACTGAAAGCCCACTGGAAATGACTGGAGGAGAGAGGTTTGCTGTCAAGAGCAGCATCTTGAGGAACCCAGGTTCAGGGAGAACAGCAGACTCCTATCTCTCCGTCTCTCTGGAATGCCCCCAGTCTTGCTCTCTCAACTCTCTTCTGAGGCTTCTCTTACCTCATCTCAGTCCCTCCACCAGCCCCCTCTGCATCTGCACAACCAGCACTGCATAGAATGGGCAGGGCTCTCTATTAGGCTACTAAACCTGCTGCTAAGGAATGAAGAGACTGGCTGAAGCCTAAGAAACTCGCAGAGTCCTCAAAGTCATTACCTCCGAAGAACGGACTAACTGCCTTGGAGACTTCCGTGCCCCATTTGCTGTGCCCCCAGGGAAGGAGCAGCCTGGCTTATTTTACAAAGGCTTTGAAATTGGTCCTCTGAGTCTGATTCTCCCTGAGGAGAAGGACTCTCTGCAAGGGGGCCACTTTCCAAAGAGAGATCATAAAAAACCAAGCAGGACCCTGTGGGGATCCTGGGCATGGACACTTTTCTGTATCCCCTGTTTCTTGATTGTAGGAAATAGGCTTCAGTCCCCAAGACCTTCCAGAGTTCCAAAGGGCAGTTTCAAACAGTTGCCAATCATGGAAGGGAGGAGATGCCAAAACAAGGGAGGGGCAGTCAAGAGACAATCAGTTCAGTTCAGTCGCTCAGTCAGTTGTGTCCAGCTCTTTGCAACTGCGTGGACTGCAGCATGCCAGGCTTCCCTTTCCATCACCAACTCCCAGAGTTTACTCAAACTCACGTCCATTGAGTCGGTGATGCCATCCAACCATCTCATCCTCTGCTGTCCCCTTCTCCACCCTCCTTCAATCTTTCCCAGCATCGGGGTCTTTTCAAATGAGTCAGTTCTTTGCATCAGGTGGCCAAAGGATTGGAGTTTCAGCTTCACCATCAGTCCTTCCAATGAATATTCAGGACCGATTTCCTTTAGGATGAACTGGTTGTATTTCCTTGCTGTGCAAGGGACTCTCAAGAGTCTTCTCCAATACCACAGTTCAAAAGCATCCATTCTTTGGTGCTCAGCTTTTTTTACAGTCCAACTCTCACATCCATTCGTGACTACTGGAAAAACCATAGCTTTGACTAGATGGACATTTATTAGCAAAGTAATGTCTCTGCTTTTTAATATGCTGTCTAGGTTGGTCATAACTTTTTTTTTTCCCCCCCAAGGAGCAGCCGTCTTTTAATTTCAAGGCTGCAGTCACCATCTGCAGTGATTTTGGAGCCCAAAAAAATAAAGTCTGTCACTGTTTCCACTCTTTCCCCATCTATTTGCCATGAAGTGATGGGACCAGATGCCATGATCTTAGTTTTCTGAATGTTGACTTTTAAGCCAACTTTTTCACTCTCTTCTTTCACTTTTATCAAGAGGCTCTTTAGTTCTTTCCTTTCTGCCATAGGAGTGGTATCATCTGCATATCTGATAATAGAGAAGCCTTAGGACAAGATCCTGGTTCCACTTCAAGGGATACACATAACAATGTCTTTGAGCTCTTCTGCAGAACTAAAACCCCCAACAAATGGATGATGTTAAATATTTGAGTAAGTATTCTACATTCCAGAGAGAAGGTCACAGTTTGATAATTCTGAGAATCACAGACATTCCTCAGAATGCCTGAAACCAGATTAAAGGGACACAGGCTCCATACGCACCCTGATCCCCATTCGCAACCCTACCCTTGAACCACTGCTATAAAACTCCTCACCAAATCCTCCTGGGTTGGCACACAGTTTTTGAGGGCATGACCCCATTGTTTTCCCCTTTACCTGGAAAAGCAACAAAGCTATTCCTTTCTATTTGATCCAAAACTCTGTTTCTAAGATTTGACTTGGCACCAGTACACAGAGGTCAAATTTTCTCATCAAAACTTTCAGAGACGTCCCACATATGTGGAGGTCAGAGCTCCAGGAACTATACCTCCCAGGACACAGAAAAGAGGAAAAGGCCTCCCCAGGGCCTGTATCCCTGAGCCTGCAGGAGACAACACAGCCATTCCACAGAACTTACTGACCTACATTATTCTCTACCAGCATTAATGGAGAGCCTACAGCAAACTCTTGAGAGTTGTTTGGATAGCAAGGAGATCAAACCAGTCAATCTTAAAATAAATCAACTCTGAATATTCATTGGAGGGACTGAAGCTGAAGCTCAAATACCTTGGCCACCTGATGCAAAGAGCCAACTCATTGGAAAAGACAGTGATGCAGGAAAGATTGAAGGCAAAAGGAAGAGAGGGTAGCAGAGGATAAGTTGGTGGATGGCATCACCAACTCAATGGGCATGAGTCCAAGCAAACTCTGGAAGATAGTGAAGGATAGGAAGACTGGTGTGCTGCAATTCATGGGGTTGCAAAGAGTCAGACATTACTTAGCAACTGAACCAACAAAAACAGCAACCAAGCCTAGCAAGCATGGTGGTGGGAGAGGCAGGGAAGGGGGGAACCCAGATTTAGGAAACAAGGTCACCAACCTCAAGGAGCCTGAATTCTACCAAAGAGGACAGATATGCCCATGCTACTGCTGCTAAGTCACTTCAGTCATGTCCAACTCTGTGCGACCCCATAGATGGAAGCCCACCAGGCTCTGCCATCCCTGGGATTCTCCAGGCAAGAACACTGGAGTGGGTAGCCTTTTCCTTCTCCAATGCATGAAAGTGAAGTTGCTCAGTCGTGTCCGACTCTTAGCAACCCCATGGACTGCAGCCCACCAGGCTCCTCCGTCCATGGGATTTTCCAGGCAAGAGTTCTGGAGTGGGGTGCCATTGCCTTCTCTAGATATGCCCATAACCAACCTTAATAAAAGGCAAAGGTAGAACATGCCTCTAATGAAGAAAGGAAACTAGACTTTGCTAAAAGACAACTCTATGCAGGTATTTGAACCTCACATTCTTCCTGAAAGACCAAGGGAGTATCCAGGGCTCAGTGAAGCTGAGAAACTTTCCCACAGTCACACTGCTAGTTGCGGGATTGAACCCTGCTCTTTCCCTAATTCTGAAAGGCTTCCTCCAAGAACACTGCAGTGCCCGAGAGAGGTGCTGAGAACGTGAAGAATGCAAACTGAACTGGGGAAATCACCAACAGCCATGCTGGGAGTGTTATTATGTAAAATTAAATTGCTGTTGTACTTTTGCAATCAACAATGTTGGGGAGGGCGGGTAGACTTTAGATGATTTGTTTGAAGTAGCCACAATGAGAGATTGAAGATGATGAAGACAGACGTAAAAAGTACCAAGACCCCAAAATAGCACCAAATAAGCCCCCTTAGTATAGAAGCAACCAGACCCACATACCCCAGTCAGTCCTATATTGCAATGTTATATGGTAATTAGTGTTCCTAATGATACCTCTGGGTTATCAAGAAAAGGATAAATTACTGCCATGTTGTCTAAGTGAACGGAATGCACGGTCAGGACGCTATTGATTCTGCATCTGTCTTGGCCAGGCAGTGTGATCTTGGAAAAGTCAGTGAACCCCTCTGGACTTCAGTCATCTCACTGATGAAATGAGGGTTGTGTCGAGTGTAAGTCTTTCATGCAAACAAAGAGGTCCTGGAGAGAGTAACTATTCCCACCCATCCCACTCCAACAGCACCAGCAGCCTTCATGGGGTTCTTCCCATGGACCATCTAATTCAGATATGGTCATTTATGCCAAAGGTCCCGTCTCATGTCCTCTCTGCTAATATCCCTAAGAGTTCTTTTCTTCACAGATTGTCACTGGGGATAACATGACCATATTCATCTTAAAACCAAGGGGCACTTTGCTACTTACGGAAAAGAAAAATGATGTAATATGGCAGAATTATTTTTACTAAGGATTTTTAAGGGCACAAGTTACACTGTTTAGATGTTAAGCTACCTTTGCCATCTATAGGCAGCACAGGTCCCTTCATTCCCCTAAAAATCAAAATGTGTTTCAGAGAAACTGCTGATGTCCTGGCTTCTACACTGGAGCATGCTGAGTCTGAATGCAGACCTGGAAGAGATGTCTCTGCTCTGCTGGAAGCCTTGGTAGGGCTGAGGGTTTGAGGTACATTCTATAGCCCTATCTCACGCTCAAGGGTCAAAACCAGTCTAGGTCAGAGAAGGAAACGTGAGGCTGTCAGCCCCCAGGTCCATTCATGTCCAGCTCTTGAAGTTACAGCATTAGAGGTCCAGTCCTGGAAGCCTTGTTCTTTAACTTCCAGAGCACACTGTATAAAACCAAATACCCTGGGGGGAGATAAGACCGTAATCCCTGGATGGTAAATAAATTTTATCTTAACTACCAACTTTGATCAATTGGTAATGACTGCCTGGAGTATTCTACCGAGAAAGAGTCTAAAACTGTTCCCCAGGGGGGTATTCAAAATATTTAACAACCCACCAATCAGCTCTTCTTGGCCCCCTGATAGTTTGGATGTTAACTCTTCAGTTGCTAGGTCAGTTATGGGAGGTCCAAGCAAATAATCTCAGTTCAGTTCAGTTCAGTCGCTCAGTCATATCCAACTCTTTGCGACCCCATGAATCACAGCACGCCAGGCCTCCCTGTCTATCACCATCTCCTGGAGTTCACTCAAATTCACGTCAATCGAGTCAGTGATGCCATCCAGCCATCTCATCCTCTGTCGTCCCCTTTTCCTCCAGCAGCAGCTATTTACCAACTGATGCAGAAGATGATTATATATAAAGTATGATTACAGGTAAAGTATTACATGTAAAGTATCAGCTCTGGCTGTCCATCAGGTTCATGGGAACTGGGCAGTAATGGATTAGCAGTGTCAGCCTTACATGGAGGCAAAGGAGAACATAGCACCTTGTCAAACATTTTCTCTCCCTGTCTGCCAACTTGACCTTCTAAAGAATCCACATTGTCCTTTGTGGGTCATGGGACCAGAAACTCCTGTGTTGTAAGCACTGTAAATTTGACTGGTTGCAAATCGAGAGGGTGAACCTCAGATATATTCATACTGGATATGGGTACATTGATTTGTTTTCCATTCAATAAACTACCATTGATGCGAAACCAGAACACTCATTGATAATTTTGTTGGACTGTACCTTAGAACACTAACAATGATAGAATTGCTTCTATCCAGCAGCAATTAAAATTATGGGTAAGATGAAGCCTATGGATCTGACACAGATGGTAGCTTTCAGACCCGAGGAGCCCTGGAAAGGTAGTCAAGTTCTTCTGGCCTTTCTTGAGTGCTTCCAAGTTGGAAGCTATTGCTAAAAACCTTAGGCGGAGAGCAATTCAGGGTTACCTTGAAGGTGGACACCTGGTCTGACAGGCAGAGCAGATTACTCTTCAGCCATAGAGGATGTCTAGGGATAAGGGTCTAAATCTCTTGCATATCCCAGTGTGCATCAGAAACACCTGGGACTATGTTAAAATGCAGATTTATGGGCTAGAAATAAAAGATTCTAGCTCAACAGAAATCTGCACTTTAAAGACTTTCCACTTGACTCTGTTGCAGGTTGTAGATCCCATTTGGAAAAACTCAGTAGGAATGAGAGCCCAAGAGGCTTCTGAGGGTGATGGAAACTGACAGTAAAATAGAGGAAAACGATACCAAGGGGACATGGGCAGCTGACCTACCCTGCACCCACTCTGGCCTTCCTGACACATGGTTAGATCCTGCCTTCACCAGAACAATGAATGGGGTTCATTGATTGATGCAGAGTGACAGGTGCTTGCTGCACATTCACATTTCGAATCCCACCGCAGCAGAAACCTACATGGTGGACACTCCCACCATCACTCCCATTTTTAGGTGACAAAACTAGGCCCAGGGCCACCCAGCTTGAAGGTGGTGAAGCCGGAGCTTGTAACCGGTCAGCCTATCTCCAGGGCTTGGATACACGTGGCCCTTCCGGGACTGCTGAGGTACAAGAACAATTCTGG